>NC_137169.1:2510000-4910000 GCF_951394435.1 Stenella coeruleoalba
CTAGGCATGGGGAAAGGTGATTGGAGGTCGGAAAAAGGTGAGGTAACCAGCGTTCTGTGCAGGTGTATCTGAGTTACATGCTTCCTCATGGGATGTGTGTTCAAAAATGTCAGCACTTAGCATGATCTAAGGTGGGGTTTTGGGCCCTTTGACATCAAAATGTCCTTTGTAGGACATCTGCACGGGCCCAGTTTTTTTTTTTTTTTTTGCGATACACGGGCCTCTCACTGTTGTGGCCTCTCCCGTTGCGGAGCACAGGCTCCGGACGCGCAGGCCCAGCGGCCATGGCTCACGGGCCCAGCCGCCCCGCGGCATGTGGGATCTTCCCGGACCGGGGCACGAACCTGTGTCCCCTGCACCGGCAGGCGGACTCCCAACCACTGTGCCACCAGGGAAGCCCCGGGCCCAGTTTTATGGTCAGTGGTCCCAACCAGTCTTAGCCGGCCCGAGCTCAAACTAGACACAGCTGACTCCAAGCTCCTGGCAAACAACTCAGGCAAACATCTTATAATGTGGGCTACGTGAAGCTTGGAGAGTGCAATTTGCAGCAGAATAATTGAGGCAAGTTTGCTCAGTGAAGGCAGGCTACAAGCAAGGGGTTTTTAACAAGCTGTAGGATGGGCTCAAGAATTTCTTAGTCACCAGTTCCTGTTAACACAGTTCCAACGCCACATTCTAGGAACCATTTTGCAAAGCTGTGAAGTGAGGGCATTTATATTTGGGCCCTGAGGCTTCCCTGTAGGGGCTGTGGTGGCTAACTTTATGCGTCCCCAGATTAAACACTGTTTCTGGGCGTGTCTGTGAGGGTATTTCAGATGAGATCAGCATGTGAATTGGTGCACTCAGGAAGGCTCGCCCTCCTCAGGGGGTGGGCAGCAGCTAACCCAGGAGGGTCTGAAGGAAGCACAGGAGGAGGGAGGAGGAACGCACCCACTTTGCCTGCCTCACTGTTGGCAGGGGACCTCTCATCTGTTCTGTGCTTGGCTAGCATGGTTCTCAGGCCTCCAGACCTGGACCGAATTACGACACCACCTTTCCTGGGTGTCCAGCTTGCAGACAGCAGATCATGGGACTTCTGCCCATCTGTAATCACATGAGCCAATCCCTCATACAGATCTCTCTGTGTCTCTCTCTGTTGCTGTATCTCTATCTATCTCCTATCTGTCTATCTATCATCTATCTATCTATCTATCTATCTATCTATCTATCTATCTCCTACTGGCTCTGTTTCTCTGGAGAACCCTGACTAATACAAGGACCCGTTTTCCCTTCTTCAACCCCTTTGCCTGTGGTTCAGCCAGAACCGTGCTCCCTGGAAGGGCTCTGCCATGAACAACTCCTGATGGGAACCTTTCTCCCTGCGCTGGACTCTCTCTCTCACTGGGGTCTCTTGCTGGGCTTTTTGTGAAAAATGAAGGAGCAGGAGAGGATCCTTCTAGAGACCCCAACCCCAGACCCCAACCCCAGGGAGGCGCCGCTCTGCCTGTTTACACTGACACTCTGACCTCAGGGCATGGTGGCCACATGGAGACACTGTGTGTTTGGACTGAACCAAGGATGTGATCCTACAGAGTTTTCAGAGAAAGGTTTAATGGCTCAAACCACTACCCTTAGGAGTGAATCAAGTGGGAGTGTCTAGAAATAACAACTGAGGGTGTGGCCATAACGTCTTGTCAATAAATGCCCCTGGGGAGCGAGCAGTGGGTGTTCAGGGTGGACACCTCTGAGCCCCGGGCTTTGGGAGCCTTTGCACTCACTCTGCCCTCCTGAGTCTGTTGGCCCCCAAGTCTTTCCTTTCTTCCTTGGCATCATTGACAGGTTTTAGGGGGCTTTCAAAAGGTGGGCTCCTGGCTTCACCAGGAGGTGGTCCTGGCCATCTCTGCTCTCCCAGGACATGGCACAGAGGAGGCAGGGAAAACGACTCAAGGAGTGACTCTGTCCGGGTATGAGGAGTGGGAGGGGCACCATGTGGTCCTGCTGGACCTTCTGGTGCCACCTTAGGAACATCACTCTGCCCCTCTGTGCCTCGGTTTCCACACTATGATGGGAAGGGTGTGACTAGACCTGAGCCTTGGCCAGCTCTGGGACTGTGCTGGGTTGAACTGTGTTCCCCCAATGACACATTGAAGCCCTAACCCCTGGTATCGTGAATGTGACCTCATTTGGAAATAGAGCTTTGTAGATGGCATCAAATTAATATGAGCTTGTACCAGATCAGGATGGGCCTTAATCCAGTACGTCTGGTGTCCTTACAAGGAGAGAGAAATTTGTCCACAGATGCAGAGGAGAACACCATGTGAAGACACAGGCACACGAGGAAGCAGATCATGTGACGATGGGGGGCAGAGATTGGAATGACGCAGCCACAGCCGGGGAGCACCAAGGATGCTGGAAACCACCAGAAGCTGGAAGAGGCAAGAAAGGATTCTCCCCTGGAGTCTTCAGAGAGCACTGCCGACACCTTGATTTCACACTTCTGGTCTCCAGACTGTGAGAGAGTAGATTTATGTTGTTTTAAGCCCCGCAGTCTATGGGACACTATTCTGTGATCGTCAGTGGTGGCAGCAGGAGATATGCCCTGGGGGAGAGGGAGAGCTCTGCGTAGCTGGGGTGACAAGGTGGCACAGAGGTGGAGGGGCTCAGGGTCCCACCATTCACAAGACTTGCAGTCCAGCCCTCCTCTGACTGTCACGCTGTCAGTGGAAGCCGGGCCAGGGAAGGTGCTGTGTGTCCGGCCTAGGATGGGATCCATCAGCTCCTCAGCCTGGTTCAGAAGGACAGACTGGGCTGCTGAGAAACGCTCCAGCCCCTGCAGAGAAACCAGGTGGGGCTGGCTCGACTTGGCCTCAGGTCCCCATCTCTGGTCTCTGGGTCTTGGTTTCCTTGCGTGTGATGTGAGGGCGTTTGTCACCCTCCCACATCTCGAGGGGGATCACGCTGCAGAAGAGCCAGCAGAGAGCCTGCCCGAGCAGCCCGGGGTCCTTGTGGGCCAGGCAGCAGATGGAACTCCCCTGCATGTCTGGACCTGTCAGGTTGCTTTGTTCAGGCTCTGTTTTTCCATCTCTAAAATGAGAGCAGCCATCTCTTCCCCTGGAGGGGCAAATTAAGAGTTGGGAGGTGGCTCAGACGCTGTAACAAAGTACCACAGACTGGGCAGCTTCATAACAGACATCTATTTCTCATGTCTACTTCTCCCTGGTGGTGGCTGGGAGTCTGAGATCAGGGCGCCCACATGGTTGGGTCCTGGGGAGAACCCGCTTCCTGGTTTGTAGATGGTGTCCTTCTTGTTGTGTCCTCACGTGGCGGAGATAGACATCTCTCCTGTCTCTTCTTATAAGGGCACTAATCCCACTCATGAGGGCTTGTGGTGGTTAATTTTATGTGTCAGAGTATCTGGGCTGAAGGGTGCCCAAGAGCAGATAAAACTTTATTTCTGGGTGTGTCTGTGAGGATGTCTCCAGAAGAGATCAGCATCTTAATTGATAGAAGATCCACCTCATCAGTGGGGTGGGCCTTGTCTGGTCCACTAGGGCCTCAGCAAAACAAGAGAGCAGAGGGAAGGTGAATTTGATCTCTTCCCAAGTTGGGGCATCCACCTTCTCCTGTTGTTGGACATGGGCCCCTTGGTCCTTGGGCCTCCCGCTTGGACTGGGACTTACCGCCAATCCTCCTGCCTCCCAGACATTTGGGTTTGGGCCAGAGCTGCACCACTGGCTTTCCTGGGGCTCCAGCTTGTGAATGGCACATTGTGGGACGTGTCAGCCTCCATAATCATGTGAGCCAGTACTTCCTAGTAAATCTCTGTCTATCTGCCATCTATCTATCTATGTACCTATCTATATCCTGTTGGTTCTGTTTCTCTGGAGATAATGACACAGGACCCTCTCTTATGACCTAGTCACCACCCAAAGGCCCCACCGCCAAATGCCATCACATTGGGGGTTAGGGCTTCAGCATGAGAATTTGGTGGGGGGGACATAAACATTCATTTCATAGCAGGAGGATGGTGTGTTTTAAATCACAAAGTGCTGTGATCCTTTGAGGAAACCATTCAGATGCTTGGCCCTGTCCCTGTGGGGATGGAGAGACGAGGGGGTAGCCTGGGTATGGGGCATCGGGAAAGGTGCCAGGATGATGTCCTGTCTCAGGAGGGAGCCTACAGTCTCTGGGCCAGAGAAGGTGGGGACTACAGGGCTGTAGCCACAACCGTCACTGCTGGGGCCTGTCCTGGTATCTCACGGTATTACTGGAATTTTCTTTGGGATCTTGATGACAGGTGAAAGAGGTCGCTGGCTGTGGAGTCAGATGGACCCAGCTCTGCCCTTGGTGCTGATTCCTCTGAGCTTGGGTCGCCTCACGGGCAAGGTCACCTCCCATCAGGGTGGCTGTGAGGGTTGAGTGTAATGTTGCATTGTTCCCAAGGTGGTGTGATCGAGGTGGGGCTCGTTTCCTTCCTTGGGGAACAGTGCCTTGAGGGCTCCCTTGGGGAGGGGCTGGCTTCCCAGGTCCCGAGGAGCAGCTGGTCTCCGCCAGCTCTCTCCTCACGCCTCTGCCTTACATGTGATTAAGTTATTACCCATTTAGTTTAAAGACTTGTCTTATCACCTATTTACAAGACTTATGGATTTCTCATTACTTCCTTTGATGCAACTCAAGCCAAAGTGATTTCCACACACTTTGTCCAAGCTCTGCCTATAAAACATAGCAGTAGTAATGGGAGAGGGAGTGGGCCACAGGGCATCAAGGCTGAGCGACACGCCTGTCCATGCACCCCAGGAATTTATCACAGCTGTGTGTGCAGATGCTGGTGACCTCCCAATAGTCATCAGCAGACACTCAGCCCAGGTGCCCCCTGCACCAGGTCCTGGAATGGATGAGAATCTGCCTGTGAGGTCAGGGAGCAGAGTTCACGGGTCCCCAGGACCAGGCTAAATTTTAATAATTTGCTACAAGAAGTCATAGAACTCACTGAAACCTGATATACTCACAGCTGTGGTTTTATTTTTTTAAGCAGTGAGAAGACACAGATTAAAATCAGCCAAAGGGAGAGACTCAGGGGACAGAGTTCAGGAAAATTCCATGGGCCAGACTTTCAGCCATCTTTCCCCACAGAGTCATGGACAGTGTCACCTCCTCCCAGCAATTATGTGTGACAACCTGCACGGGGTATTGCCCACCAGAACCTTGGTGTTCAGAGTCTTTACTGGAGCCCTTTCATCTACACAAGGCACATGGCTGACCTCAGCCTCCAGTCCTTTCGAGGGGAGCCGACACCATGTGCCCCAAGACCTCCCCCACCATAAATAACATTGTTAAGCTCTCCAGCATGGCCCAAGGCTCCCAGGTAAACAAGGACACTCCTATCAGGTAGGACATCAGAGGGCTTAGAGATCACCTCCCAGAGCTGAGGGCAAAGGCCAGACCTCTCTCTTGGCAAGGTTAAATTCTTTACTACACACGTCTCTTCCTCTTGGCCAAGAGGGCTGGGGCATAAACAAACTCAAAGGGGCTCTTTACATTTTCAAAGAGACACATGTTTCTGGGAAGTGGGTGAGCCCTGAGTCAGGATGAAATTCCCACTTGACAGCATTCTCCAGAAGAACTGTCCTCCTCCAGAGCCTCCAGGAACGCCCATCCTTCCCTAAGGCACGTCAGCCTTTCTCACCCTAGTCACAGACCACTGGTCAAGGGTTGACTTCCTGACAGTGAAATATGAGTTTGAATGAATGGTTTAGAGTGTCCGGGGTGGTGGGAATGGGCCTGTCCACCTCTAGGCCCAAATGACCAAAGGAAGGTTGGAGATGCCCAAAGGGCCAGAACCATGACTCTTGGAGTGATGGGCCACTGACTGAAACTTGACATAGACTCTGGTTTTGCACAAATGTTTGTGACCTAATGTGATGTGAAGCTCACATGCTGGGAGACAAGAATGGAGGCAGGGTCTTGTGGGCAGATACTCTGTGGACACTGTTCTGTGAGTGGACAATGATGGATGGTTCATTGTTTGGAAGGATGAATGGTTGGCATGAAAGAAGAATGGATGAATGGATGGATGGATGGATGGATGGATGATGGATGGATGGATGGATGGATGAATGGATGAATGGCTGGATAGATGGATGGATGGATGGATGGATGATGGATGGATGGGTGGATGGATGATGGATGGATGGATGGATGATGGATGGACGGATGATGGATGGATGATGGATGATGGATGGATGATGGATGGATGGATGGATGAATGGATGGATGGATGGATGATGGATGATGGATGGATGGATGGATGGATGATGGATGAATGGATGAATGGATGGATGGATGGATGATGGATGATGGATGGATGGATGGATGGATGATGGATGGATGGATGATGGATGGATGATGGATGATGGATGGATGGATGAATGGGTGGATGGATGATGGATGGATGGATGGATGGATGAATGGGTGGATGGATGATGGATGGATGGATGGATGGATGAATGGGTGGATGGATGATGGGTGGATGGATAGATGATGGATGGACGGATGACGGATGGACAGATGATGGATGGATGAATGGATGGATGGATGGATGATGGATGGATGGATGGATGAATGGATGGATGGATGATGGATGGTGGATGGATGATGGATGGATGGATGGATGATGGATGGATGGATGGATGGATGGATGGATGGTGGATGGATGGATGGATGGATGAATGGATGAATGGATGGATGGATGGATGATGGATGATGGATGGATGGATGGATGATGGATGATGGATGGATGAATGGATGGATGGATGATGGATGGATGATGGATGGATGGATGGATGATGGATGGATGGATGGCTGAATGGATGGATGGATGGATGATGGATGGATGGATGGGTGGATGGATGGGTGGGTGGATGAATGGATGGATGGATGATGGATGGATGGGTGGGTGGATGGATGTATGGTGGGAAGAAAGAAAAGAAGGTGGTTTAGATGGATGGTGGGTGGATGGATATAAGGATAGATGGGAGGATGGAAGGTTGAGTGATGCGGGTATGGAGGCAGCATGGTGTGTGGGACACAAACTGTGCATAAGAAGCCTAGTGCTGTGAGGCCTTGGGGAAGGTAGCTCCACAGCTCTGGCTGGCCAGTTTGCATGAGGATCAAAAGAAATAACGCAGGTGAAGTGGCAAGCACAGCATCTGGCACAAACTAGACTCTCAGTAAGAAGTGTTTCCCTGTCTCCTAGTTTCCCTGTTGGTACACAGTGCCCACGTGCCCCGGGTCTGCATCCTCAGTTTCCAAGAGTCCCACTGAGTTCCGTTCTGTCCCATGGTATGACCCATGTCCAATAGATATGTCCCATCAGGGACAGAGTGTGGGGAGTGGGTGGTCCAGGCAAACACAGGTCCCTGTGAGGCAGTGAGTCCCCTCCACAAACACTGTGTCTGGGAGCAGCAGTGTTTTGACTTCCCAGGAGATGCTGCATCTTTGTCAAACTCGAGACACCCATTCGTTTGACTCTATCCCCTCCTGCAAACATCCAAAATGACTCTGTGTGGCCATGCATCAGACACAGCTATCCTCAGGATGATTTCCCAGCTCTTCAGCTTGGCACAGATGTCCTTTATTCTCAGATCTTCATTGCTTGTATTTTGAGGAAGTAATGGACACGGTCCTGAGGCTGGGTGCGAGGTTCTGGGGGCACTGCTGTACCTGCTCTGGGGGATTTGTTATTCCTGGAGGGAGAAATGCCCCTACCCCAACCTTGGCCCTTTCAGACTCTGCATCCAAACCCTGTCCAATGGTCCTTTGTGGGGCCGGGATGCTCGCCGGACTCCCCCTTGCCTTGGAACCCCAGCTGCCTCCCAGGGTCAATGTTAGAGCTACTGGGTCAGGGGGTGCAAAGGCTGGTGAAGGCCCTGCTCCCTGACTGTTTTCACGGCTGGTTTCCTAAGCAGTCACACTATCGTCTCTCACTGCCCGTGCCTGGGACTCTCCCAGGGAGCCCTGTCTGAGCGTGGGGCACCCGCGATCACTAATCAATGATTCTTTAGTATGTGTTTCTCCATCATTAGTCACTTCTTTGCCGCCTCATTGTTCCCCTCTCAGGTTTCAGTGGATTTCAGGCATCATTGAGTACGAGATAATTTATTTTATTAGGCAATTTATTTTCTGGGTACATTTTTAAAGGTCAATTAATCAATTTAAATGGAGGGGGGTAAGGAGGGGATCCAAACACTCCTGAGACAAAAGTTACACTTTGGGGGGAGAGAGGTTTGCTTTTCTCTTCTGACTTAGGAAGGATACATGGGGGTCAGAAGACA
Organism: Stenella coeruleoalba; assembly: GCF_951394435.1. Lineage (NCBI taxonomy): Eukaryota > Metazoa > Chordata > Mammalia > Artiodactyla > Delphinidae > Stenella > Stenella coeruleoalba. The sequence goes on from NC_137169.1 coordinate 2,518,313, forward strand.
CAAGCATGGGGGTGACTGGACAGTGAGTGGAGGATCCTTCTGTGGACGGTGGCAGCTGCAGCAGAAAGTAAAGAGAAGGGACGTGCTGGGGCGGGAGGGGGACGGGCTGGGGGCTGGGGTCCAGGGGCTGGGGTCTGAGGCTGCTCATTTGTCGTTGGAGTTGAGCGGAAGCCGGGTTCATGGAGTGAAAGGAAAGCTCCAGGCAGCTGATCCCTCCACGAAGCCAAAGTCAGACTCAGGGTGTCCCTGGCGTCTCGTAAATAATAAATAAAAACCCACAGTAAATCTTTAACGAGGAAGACACATGCTCCCAGCCCAAAGTGAACAGTCAGGGAACGGTTTCACCTCATGAGGCAGATTGCCTTGTCAACCAGGTTTCCAAGCACTAGAGGGAGAGGATGGTTGGTGGATGTGACCCCAGCTCCACTCTCTGGCTTCCAGCTTGTGCTTAGCTGGCTCATCAGAGCAAAATATTGGGGGTACTTCAGCATCTGGGACTTTTTCCAGGAAGATATTTTCCTCCCACAATGAGTTTCTTAGTGAAGCATATCATTTCTCGTTGATTATTATACAGTCAGCGTTAGCAGCAGCCGGGAAAGAATGCTTACTCTGTGCAAGGAAATTTGTAGTGTGATCTTATTCCATCCTTTCGAGTGTAGAGCAGGTATCGTTCCTGTTTTTCATCCGAGGCGGCGGGAGCCCAAGAGTGGCTGCCCAACTGGCTCACTCTCAGGGGCAAGGGCTCGAACCCAAGGCTCCGGCTCTGCTGCTTCGCAGTTCCCCTGCTGTGGGTCATACTGGTGCTTTTGCAAATACCGCATGGCCCAGGCTCTGAAGCCGCCCACGGTCTCGGGGAAGATGGACGTTTCTCCAAGCGTGGCCTGCTGACCTCTGGCCGACCCTGGCAACCACAGTGGGTCCACAGAAACTTGGTTGTTTCGGAGTAAAACAAGACAGCAGAAGAATTTTGTTTACATGAGTTTCACAGAAATCGCGTTATGCTTTTAATAATCACTCTGCTCTTAAAGCTTGGACCACGAGCACAAGTCTGGGCTGGTTCCCTTGAGCAGCAATTAACAGGATGCTGTCATTCTTGGTTATCACGTTTTCAAATAATTGGCATGTTATTATGTTTGTAAACGTCTGTGCTTTTCCTTACTTTTTCGGGATGGTGTAATCTGTTCCCAGTTCCCGAAAAGGGATCAACGGTTCAAAAGTACTTCATTAAAGTATAAAAGTGGTGATACAAATGGAAACATAAATAGCACAGCTTAGAAACATCGAAACAATGTGAATAGCATGTGATGGACCCCAGTGCAAATGCAGCAGCAAACCTGTGCGTGCCAGGGCGAGTGAAGCTGGGTGTGAAGTTTCTGCACATGCCGCAGAATAGAAGTGTTTAAAAAAAGACAGCGGAAAATATCTGAGAGCTGGAACTTACTGGAAGCCCACGGTCTCCAGGATATGGTCTCTTACCTGACTTTCAAATAGTGTCATGACATCGTGGAAGATTGCAGTTCATTTTTGGAAGAGTGAAGTGACTGCTCTGGTCAACCAAGTGAGTTAATCTTGACAAATGCTAAATTATGTTTCCCAGCACAAAACTGATAAGTGATACATTTTGTCACTGTGGACAGAGTGGGAACAGGAATGATAAAGATGTCATTCAAAACGGCACACCCTAGAGCAGCGAGAGATGCAGTTGCTGGGAAGTTTGAAAAACTAGATGCAAAGGTAAAGGGCCTGGTGTTTGGAGAGGACAGGATGACGATTTGGCAATATCTGTCTATCTCATGGTACTCTTGGGCATGTAGCGTGTGTTGATGCTGTTCCTGTGTGTGCACGTGGGCTCACCTCTTGCCGTGTGGCTGGATGAGACCACCGGTGGGTCGAGTGTGAAGAGCTCTTAGTGTGTGAGCATTTCATGTGGAGAGAGAAGACAGTGGGGACTCCTGGGCCCGAGTCACAGGTGGAGAGTGTTTCTGAGTTGCCCGCGATGCTCTCAAGAGAGCTGTGATGACTTGGAAGGCCATGTCACGGTCTGTACTGAGGGCGCGCCACCTGTGTATGTGGGCATCGGATGGGGACCCAGGGGACCCTGGGTGCCAGCAGGCTCTGTGTGTGGGGTTGGAGGGCAACGTATGCTGAAGATAGCAGGATGGAACCCAGCGTGCTTACCCAGCCAGGCTGATGGGCAGAAAGTGCAATATTTCACTTTCATTCATGGAAGCTGAGGGGCTGGTGCTCGTACGAGCATTTGAAAGTAGAGGAGGGTTGAAAATACCTCTTCACCATCCTCATTATCCCAGGGAGGGGCTGTCACTCCATGGCCAACAGCGTGGCTTGAAAGCCTAGAATAAGACAGCAGAGTCATCTCAGAAGACTCTTCCTTGGTGGGAAGAAGGCTCCATGCCCAAGATTTCATTCTTGTCCAGCATGTGATGATTTTCTTCGCTGGCCGGCAGGACATTGTGGATGCATATTGGAAATACTGAAAACTCCATCCAACGTTGCCTTGGGTTAGGAAGGGATATTCCCAGTGTGCATTGTAACACACAACTCGCTCTCTTCCCCGTTGAGACATCTCAGTTCCCAGCTCTGAATCAACATGTCACCTCAGAGAGCTTGGAAGGCCGTCTTCAATGCTGGTCTTTGTGGCCCGTGGCCCTCAATCTGCGGCCCCTGCTCTGATGCAGCCTGTGGTCTGGTGCGGAGATAGAGGCCGCCGGGCAAACCCAGATATGGATGCCGGGTGGACAGAGGCCAGGCCTGGGTAGCCCAGGTTCTCTCTTGGATTTCTCTGCCCTCCTCACCCTGCTCTAGCCCAACGCCCACCACCCTGGGAGCTGCCCTCAACACAGCAGAGTGTGTGGAGTCCCGCTGCCTGGGGTACAGTGCCCCCCCACACCCCGCCAGCTCCGGCAGCCAGCCCTGGGCTCCTGCACCTGGGGAGGGGCCCCGGCCCTCTGCTCAGACGCTGGCTCGCTTTTTCTTGAAAGATCTGGAGAACATGTGCTGAGCACCTCCCTGGGCTCACGGCTCACTTCAAACCTGATCTGATAAATATATGATCATGGGGTTTTGCCGAGGTGAAGACTCAGAATTGCAAAGTGGGTTCAGTGCCGCCACGGCAGGTGGTGGGTTCGGGCCCTCGGCTCTCGAGCGCGACTCTTCTGCCACAAGACTCTAGGACGTTTACGTTCAGTGGACCACCGACCTGCACTCTGACATACCCTGCGCAGCCAGAAGGAAAAGGACCCTCGGACAGCCTGTTCCAAGGAGAACCAAGGCTGCAAGAGCCGGAGTCAGCGAGCGTCCCACAGGAGCCCCGGGCCCTTCCCACGGAGGAGTCTTCCAGAGCCTTCCAGAAGGCCCCGGCCACACGGAAGTCGGGTGGGATTGCCAGAAGTGATTGAGTAATTAGCCCCCACTTATACGAATGGTATTTTAGATCAGCCACAGCTGAGCCAGTCTTCCGTCCTGTACATCGGAGAACCGGAGGGGGAGGGGAGATGCAAAACTATAAATAAAAAAGTGAAAAAGACAAAATAGTGGTGCCAGTGTGTACAAGGGAAGCAGCGGGAAGAGGCAGAGATGGGGAAAAGGAGGCCGAGGGCGTCTGGCCCTCCTGGGCCGTCTCAGCTCCCGAGGGCCTCCCTCCTGGTCACGGGCCCTCCCCTCTCACCCAGGGGGGCCCCTGCAGCCATGTTCACTGACCTGGCCCCCATCCCCTGGTCACTGGCAATTGGTGTAGGAGCCAGGCCTCTCCCCTCTGAGTCTGGATGGGGGTCGAAAGGGCCCCTGGCAGGTGGCTGGGTCTGTGCCTCGCAGTGGTGACAAACGCAGGCTCTGCGTCCCACCGGGCACGTCTGAGCCCCGACCCCACTGCCCAGCAGCTCCGTGACCTTGGGCTGTTTCCCTACAGCTCCTGCCTTGGGCTCCTCCCTTGAAATGGAGCTGACGGTGGAGCTGGCCTGGGGGTGGGAGCTGCGGGGGGTCAGCCTGTCGGACGCCCAGCTCTGGGCCCACAGCCCAGGAAGCAGCTCTGCCAGTGCGCACACGAGGCACCTCCGGGTTCGAGCCCCTCAGGGCCTGGCCTGGGGTCTCCTTCACAGGATCTGGGAGAAGTGAGTTCATGAAGGAATGAGTCACGTAATCAAGCAGCTTCTGGATGAATGAATCTGGCTAGTTCGCCTACAGCTCACAACTAGTTGATTATTTAGGACATTTTAGTCTCGGGAAAATGAATGAAGACAAGCTCTCCCCTCCCTCCAAGTCCTCCTGAGTCAGTCGAGAATCTGCTTGTCCAGCTCGTCGGAAACGGCAGCATTCCCCAGACACAGCAGCTGCTGGAAATGGGTTCGAGCCTGGGGCTCTCAGAGGCTGTCCATGTGCATTTGCCGTTTGTTCCGACAGAGCTGAGAGTGGGACGTGTCGGAGGAGGTGTGTGAGGGCGAGTTAGGGGCCGGGGACGGGTAACGTCCACGGCAGCGTCCACGGGTGCCCACGTCCCGCTGGCCTCTGCGGTGGGCACCGGTGCCGGGTGGGGAACGGAACAGGGGAGGACCCTGCTCGGAGTTACAACGGAGAGGGGCTGAGAGCGAGGGGCTGCCCCGGCACCTGCAGAGTCTCTTGTAGGAGGTGCGGCGGGGTGGCTGGCCGGCCGTGGAGGGGTGGGAGGGAGGGTGGGGACTGGGGTGCAGCGGGTGTGCGGAGGCGCCCCGTGTCTGAGGTGGGCGGGAATTAGGGGCTTGAGAATGGAGAGCCAGCACGGGCATGAGACCCATTTCTCAGACAGGACAGTGGAGGCCTGGGGGGTGTAAGTAACGTGCCCAGTGTCACTCAGCCTGTCCGGACCCTCCGATTCCACAGCCCAGCCTCCTGAAGGCATGTGATAGTGTGCGTGGGCCGCATGGGGTGGCCGGGGGACAGCCGAGTCCAGGTGCGGCCTTGGGGAGGGGTGCTCTGAGGCCGCCAGGCCTCTCAGGGGTCCCTCCTTCTCCCCCAAAGCTCCTGCTCTCTGGTTCCTCCCCAGAGCGTGCAGAGGCCACCATCCGGGGTGCTCGGGGCGGCTCTGGTTTCCCGAGCATCTGCTGAGCTTCATGTCCTCAATGCCACCCGTTGTCCCCACTCCCACCAGCACAGCGGGTATGACGGTCCCGTTTCACAGGAGGTCCAGCAGTGGGCACGGCCCCACAGCTCAGGAGGGACCAAGTGTCTTTCCTCTCACATTTCTCTGATTCCACCGACTCCAAAGCTGGGCCACGCACAGGCTTGGAGTCCTGGTCACGTCCCACACAGCCTCTCTGGCCTCAGTCTATCATCTGCGAAGTGGGCGTGATGCCCTGTGTGGCTGAGGGAGGGCCCGTGAGAGTCTGTCCTGCAGCAGCTGCTTTGGGGCAGACGGGCACAGTCCGGCGGCCCAGCCTCTGCCGGCCTGCGAGGCTGAGGGTGTCCACAGCCTTCAGGAGGTGGGAGAAACAGCCTCCTGGCTGCCCCTGGTCCACCTGCCTCTACCGCAGGGCCAGCTGCTCCGAGGGCCTGGACCACTGCGTGCGCCGTCTTCCTGCTGTAGTGACAGGCAGGCATTCCCTCCTCCACTCCTTCCAGAGTCTCTTTAGCATTCTTAAAAAACAACAACAACAACAATGTAACTTTGAAGGATTCTCTTCTTAGCAGGGAAAACACATCCATAAATCTATATTAAGAAACAGAACACGATAGACTCTCATGGCTGAAAGAAGTTGGCCTTTTGACAGGTGATGCCGGACACCTCCAACCTCCGGGGCCGGGATGGGAGCTCAGAAGGCATCATTTGCTGCTAAATGGCCCTCTGTTGCCTCCAAGGACGTTCTGCCCGTTTGCCCCTGGCAGGCCGTCTAGAGGAAATGGCTAACGACCAGGGAAGCCCATGAACCTGAGATTGGTCTAGAATCGCGGACTTAGAAAAGCAAAACAAAACAGAACGCCGCCTCCCAGCCCCCCTTCCCTTTTGCTCCGTCTCTGTCTGTCTCTGTCCTTTGCCTCTCTCTCTCTCTCTCTCTCACTCTCTCTCATTCTCTCTGTCTCTCAAGCTTCTCATTTGCTCCTCATGCGGGAGAGCCTGAGGGCTGTGGGGAACTCACCTTCACCCCTTCCTCGGGCTGCAGGCACCCCCAGCCGGGGGAGGCCCCCCTCACTCCCCAGGCGTCACCGAGGCTCAGATCCCACTCACAGGTCTCCCCCAGTCCCTTGGGCCCCCGCCGCATCTGTCCCAAGAGTGCAGCAGGAAGAGGACCCATAGGAAAGAGGGGAGGGAGGGGGGAAACACAGTGGGAGCCCTCGGAGGTGAGTCTCGGCCTGGCGCCCCTCACTGTCACCCCCATCCTGCCCCGAGTGGACGCGCTGGCTGGGTGGGCACTGGGGGAGTGTTTTCCTGGGATGCGGTTCTGTTTCTTGGAAACTGTGATCCCTTTGGTCTCGCCCCTAAGCTCTGGGGCTCTGGTCCAGACCAGCGTTTGCTGCAGGACTAAGGGCGCCCGCCCCGCCCCCCGCCGCTGTGAGGATTTCCAGCCCAGTGCTGGAGCAGGCGCCGTCCTGGCCTGCTTTGTCCCCCTCAGTCCCTTAGCTGGGCGTTCCCTGGCCTCAGGCAGTTCCTGACTCGTGTACACCGGTCAGTGCTCAGCCGGAGACTTGACAGTCCCCTCAAATCACTGGCTTTCTCTCCAGGAAACTCTCTTGCCTCTGGGGCTCCTGCACAACTGCCCGGTCTCTCTGGACTTTTAGCTGTGTCTCTTCACCCAGGGAGCCACAGGCTCTGCCTGGAGCCCTGCCCCTGCTCCCCTGGGAACCGTCCAGCATGGAGCTTGGGTCACTGTGGGGCTCGCCATCCCCGTCCTTTTCCATCCCTCAGGGGTCACTGTCCTTCATGGCCTGATGCTCAATGTCTTGAAAACCATTATTCCATATACTTGTCCCGTTGTTTCTGCCAGGGCACAGGTTGGTGTCTGTCACTCCGTCTTGGCTGGGAGCAGACCTGCCGCTTGCATCTCACCCCCACTGGAGAGCGTCCTCCACCATGAACCAGATGCTACGACTCTGAGTCCCCCGTGCCCCCCGCCACCACCACGTGCGTGGCTGGCGTTCTCTACTGAGCTAAATCCTCATGGATTTTTTTCCCCTGAAGGCCGATGGCATCTCAGAAGTGTGGGAGCTGACGTCTGTTTTCTGCAAGCACCCGATTCACCCTCCTCCCGTGCACCCCAGCAACGTTTCATGGTGTCTTGCACTTTTTCCTGGAGTGTGGTGTTCTCCCTCCAGAATCTGATGGCCGCGTGGCAGCTGCGGAATTCAGTGTCCTGTCCCCGTGGCTTTGCAAACAGGAGGCTGCAACGCGGGGGATTTTCCTATACGCTGGGCACCCAAGCTCCCGTCAGCCTGTCTGCACTTTTGGTGTACGGAGGAGAAGCAGGTTTCTGAGGATCTGACTGAAGTTCTGGCAGTGTCAAAGGTCAGAAGCAGGAACAAACGACGAAAGGAGACCAAGCAAGCTGGAATGTCCATCGTCGGTGACCCAGCGCGAGGTCGGCTGAGGCAGGAATGAGCTTCTCTCTCCAGCGAGCCCACTGCTCGCAGCAGAGATGCTGATACCCTCACCTTTCCCTTCACAGTGAATTCATGGGAGAGGGAGGGAAGGTCACCAGGAATCACAGAGCCCCCTCCTATGGGGACGTCTGCTGCAAACACCCCCAAGCCACTCTTGCCCACCTGGAAGTGCAGGGGGTGTCCGTCGCTCTGGGGTCTTGGAGGATACGCAGAGTAAACCGTTCAGAAGCCCAGCGCTGTGAACCGACCACAGATGCACATACAGTCATACCTCGACCATGAGGGCTCGGGGCCCCACCTCCCTGGGGGTTGTGCAGAGGCCACTTGGGGGTGGCAGCGAGGACGCAGCACAGGGTGGGCGGCACCAGGCCCTTCCTGTGCGGCAGGCACTGGGCTTCTTCCTAGTGTTGACTGAAAATAGTATGGCGGTTCCTTAAAAAAATAAAAATCGAGCTACCATATGATCCAGCAATCCCACTCCTGGGCATATACCTGGAGAAATCCATAATTCGAAAAGATACATGCACCCCAATGTTCATTGCAGAACAATTTATAATAGCCAAGACATGGAAGCAACCTAAATGTCCATTGACAGCAGAATGGATAAAGAAGATGTGGTACATATATACAATGGAATATTACTTGGCCATAAAAAAGAATGAAATAATGTCATTTGCAGTAACATGGATGGACCTAGAGATCGTTATACTGAGTGAAGTAAGTCAGACAAAGTCAAATATCATATGATATCGTTTATGTGGAATCTAAAAAAAAGTGTACAAACGAACTTATCTACAAAACAGAAACAGAGTCACAGACATAGAAAACAGGAAAGCACGGGGGGAAGGGATAAATTGGGAGATTGGGATTGACATACACACACTACTATATATAAAATAGATGACTAATAAGGACCTACTGTGTAGCACAGGGAACTCTTTTCAGTACTCTGTAATGACCTATATGGGAAAAGAATCTAAAAAAGAGTGGATATGTGTATATGGATAACTGATTCACTTTGCTGTACACCTGAAACTAACACAATGTTGCAAATCAACTATAATCCAATAAAATTTTTAAAAAATGCATGACAACGTTAGAGCTGTGAGTTAGGTTTTATCTGGAGCAAAATGAGGACTATAGCCCGGGAGACAGCCTCTCAGTAGCTCTGAGAAATCGCTCCAAAGAGGGAGGGGCAGGTCAGTGTTCTATATGATTGTAGTGAAGGGGGCACATGCGTCAAGCACACGTTTTGGCAGAGGCTGGCTGCTAGTCGTGAGGAGCAGACGTCACCGTTAATGACTTTAGTGCTTTTCTAGATACGAGGAGATGCAAGCGTTGGGCTCATAAAATCTTCTCCTGAAAATATCTAACTATCTGAAGGCTGGTTCTGCCAGTTTTCCTGGAGCACAGAGCACCCCATTCCTGACCTCCACCCTGAACTCCTTTCAGGGTGTGGAAGGGCAGCAGCTGCAGTGGCCAGTGGCTTAGTCCTTTTAGAGTCAGGTAGCAAGTACCAGGTTTTAGTTGGCTCTAGTTTAGGAAGAGCACGGCAACTGGAAACTCAGAGAGGGATGTCGTAAGTACCTCCCATCCCTCTGGACCATCCTTCCCCTCCCCAGAGCCCTTGAATGGAGCCAGCCAGTGTCCTTCCCATGGCCCTTCCCCCATGGCATTTCCCACAGGCCCTGATGACCAGGAGCTGATGGGAGAGGCGGAGGGCAGAGCGGGCAGCGTCCACACCGCCAGCCCTCGACCCACGATGCTGGTGGGTGGGCATCAGCTCTGTGTTCAGGCTGAAGTGGGTTCTCTCCAGACTCTGAGTGCAATCAGAGAGCCCCTCAGGCGGGCTCAGGGGAAACGGAGTGAAAATAAGCTGAGCGTTGGTGCAGCAGATCCTGCAAGGGATAGCGGGGACTTTAAATATTGCAGACCAGGGGGGCTGATGTTGAGGCAGGTCCTGCTGGTCCCCTCCTGGGTGCCCGTCCTCCAGCCCAGTGAGCCCAGCTCATCCTCAGGGCCTCTCATCTCCTCTTGCCCTGTCCCCACTCCTCCCAGATGGCTCCCCTTTACTCTCTGGTACTTCCCTCTACTTGCCTACATTGAGGACTTGCTGTTTACAGACACCCAGAGGGCAGGGATACCACTGAAGCGGCCACAGCCAGGCTGTGGAGCAGGCCCTGGACATGCAATCAGAGCAACAGAACCCAGACTTTTCATGAACTGGCTGGGCAGCCTTGAGCAAGCAGGTAAACCTCTCTGGGCCACAGTTTCCTCAGCTGGCAAGTGGGGCTGATGGTCCTCTGAGTTGAACGGTTGTCAAGAGTCAAATAACAGTTTATAAAAGTGAGAGGATGTTCATTAAAGCTCCTAGCATGTGACTAGACACACAATACCAACGACAACCAAAAATCCACTTATTAGTTGAGCTGCAACTAATTTTGAGGAGCTGACAGAATGTGCACAGCCCTTACTTGAGGGAAAAATGATTCCAAATTTCTCAGCCAGAGGCAGAATGGAGTCCTGGTCCAACCTGAAAATAGCTACTTTCATTTATTGGGAGCTTACTATGTGTTGGACACTGTGCATATGGCTTATATAATAGGATAAAGTTTAGTTTTATGTACAATAAAACCAAAAACAGCACGGCTGAGTACATAAGAGCTTAAAGGATATAAAATGAAGGGCTTCCTCAGAGTTTCTGCTGTCCCCAGGGATCCAGGATCCCTCTGTATTTCCTCTATGTCACACAAGACTTCCAGTCTCAAAGGTACCTCATGGGACAATATGGCTGCTGGAGCTCCAACCATCACATTCTTACTCTAGCCAGAGAAAAAGGAAGGGAGGGAGGACAAAAGAGAAGGACCTTCTACCTGATTCAGCTCCCTATAAGGGGCTTTCCCAGAAGTCTTACTGACAATCCTCCCATTATAGCTGCAGATAATGAAGGGAAGGGAGAAGGGGCAGATGGAGGGCACACCAATGTCCTTTAAGGGTCACTACCCAGAGTGGCGCACTGTGCTCCTGCTCGCGTTTCATTGGCCAGAATGTAGCCAGATAGGAAATGTCTTCTTTGGGGGGTGCATTGCTGCTCCACATACAACTGGGATTCTGTTTCTGAGAGGAAGATGAGAGGGAATATTGGGAAACTCCCAGGAGCCTCTGCCACATGGAGACTCTCATTCAAATCTCACATGGACGTGAACATGTGCTTCGGGCTTGTTACAGGTGAGGAAGCTGAGGGTCTGAGAGGCAGAGTGCTTTGCCTCAGGCTCCCTCACTCTCCAATCCTGACCCAAGCCGTCTGCTGTCGGCTCGGGCTGGGTGCATGGTCAGGTCCAAGGTCAGATGAAGGGCTTTAGGTCAGTGCCCTTTCTCCTTGGAACACCCGAGAAGAAGCGGTGATTTCCCCTGCAGAGCTGTGGCCAGGAGGAAATTCTCAGTCTCCCCTGAACTCTGCAAAGCAGGGGAGGGAAGGGCTGTGTGCTGGAAGCCAGGACTGCAGGGGAGGGGGCATCGTCCACAGGAAAGGTGAGATTGAAGAGGCTCTAAGTACCCATCAGTGAGGCAGTGATTTCAATCTCACCAGCAGCCCTCGGGCATCTCCTATTGCAGCAGGAGCTGGGGTGGGGGGCTCACGTCCCCTCTGTGCCTTGCCTGGAGCACCAAGCTGGATGGTCCCACAGGTTTCCCCGCTCTGTGTGGGCTCAGGTCCTGGGTAATATTCCCACTCCTTGGGAGGCAGATGTGTGTCTCTGATTCATCCACATCTGTCTGGTGTGTCTCTGATTCATCCACATCTGTCTGGTCTCCTGTGGCCGCAGGGAGGGCAGCTCCACAAATGCCCCCGGGAGGAGTGGCTGCCTGGAAATGAGAAGTGGCCTGTGGCCTGGAAAGTGCCTTCTGGTAAATCAGCGCCAGGACCCGGCAGCATCTGCTGAAATGGCTTTGGGAACAGGGACGTCACGTTCCCGGCATGCCATTAAATCTCCCTTCAGAGGGTGTGGATCACAAGGCAGACACGATCGGAGGAGGAAGGGGGCAGAGGCTCATGGCTCGTGAGTTACTTGGGCTCTCCCTGCTTATCCTACCAATTCCTCCTTGAATTCTGTGAGGTTCCCCTGGGTACTTTCAACAAACTCCCTCTTAGCTTCAGTGGATTGGAGCTGGGTTTCTTTCACCTACCAATTCGTAAGGGAAGAAAAGCTGGGGGAATGGAAACCTTTGTGGCACACAACTCCCCAGCTGACTCACAATCTCCACCTTCCTGCGCAAGAAGGTGCTTTTCTGGCTCCATGTCCAATTCCTCTTTGGTTTTCAAACATAGTCAATTACCAGGCACAGGTATCCCACAAAGCCTGTGTTGCAGGAAGTCAAGTGCTAGCCACTTGGTTTCAGAGCAAGATCTATAGTCCCTCTGCTTTTGTTTTCTGGTCCCTGGATAGGTTCCCTTCTGCCACAGACAAATCCAAGTGTCCCTCAGATTCTCAGGGGTCCCACAGGAAAGATTTCAAATGACAGATGAACTGTGGAGGAAGAGGACATTTAGAATTCCAGCTGGACAGAGGCAGGTAAGGAGATGACTGCAAACACCAACTGCCTGGGAGGAAGCATTTTCAAGGCTGGGCAGAGAATCTTAAACACACTTGCAAGAGGCAGGAGTCTGGAGAGAAAATGGATTAACCTGAAAAGCTCCCCCCCGAGCATGAAATATGCTCCCAGAGTCAGCATTCAGTGGAGCTCGAGAAGAAAGTTGGGAGGAAGCCCCAGGGAAGGACACTGCTGGGAAAAATTACCAGCTCCCACGGCTCACCTGTCTCTCCTTCAGCACCCAGGACAGCGCCACGCCCTTTGGTGAACAGAGAAAGAGTCTAAGATGTACTCACACAACAGTTGGATGTCACTGGAGGAAGATGATTGAAATCCTTAACTGTCAGAGTTGGCAATGGCCTTAAAGATAATGTAACTAACTTTTCGTTTTCCAGCTGAGGAAGCTGAGCTGACACGGAGGAAGTATTTTCCCCTGGTTCATGCTATTCGTTTGTGGTGAAATGACCCAGAATTCAGGCTCCTAGATTTTCCATAAAGCTCCCATCTCATTCTGAAGAGTCCATTTCTCTGCAAACACTAGCACAACTATCATTGAAAGGAACAGGATAGCTCTCAAGAATAGGAGTACGGGCTCTGGAGTCGGTCTGTCAAGTTATAAGCCCATCACGGACACTAAGTTGAGCTTTTTAACACCTTCAGCCTCAGTTTTCTTGTCTGTAAGATGAAGGTGCTGTTACCTATGCTTGCACCAGATGGTTGTCATGAGGATTTAATGAGATGATGTAGGTTGACACTTAGTAAAAAGAGAAAAAGTTTCTCCTTACTTTAGAGGTGAGGAAACTGAGGCTCCGAACTTTTCCAGGGACACTCAGCTCTTAAAGGTCAGAGCTTGGTTTGGTATCGCTCCACAGACCACCGAGTCCTTGTTATTTATTTACTTTTTTTTCGGTTTTTCTTTTCTCTCTTCTGTTCAAATTGGATAGTTGAGATATCTTCATGTTCACTGTTTCTTTCCTCTGTCATTATTGTTACACTATTAAGCCCATTCAATGAGTTTTTAAAATTACAGTGATTGTAATTTTCAGTTTTTATTTTTCTTTGCTGAAACATTTTAGATGGTTGTTAATTTCAAGAGTGCTCCCCTTACTTGTTGGAGAATTTTTATAGCAGATGCTTTAAAGTCTGTTGGATAATTCCAACATCTGTATCACCTTGGCATTATCATCTATTAATTGTCTTTTCTCATGAGTTTGAGGTTTACTTGCTTCTTTGTATGCTTAGTAATTTTAGATTGCATCCTGGACATTTTAAATATTATGTTATGAGTCTCTGGGTCTTAATTAAATCCTATGTAGAATGTTGATATTTTTGTTGATTTGTCAGACCATCAACCTAGTTATGTTCTGGCCACAAGTTATGACCAGCCCACTGAGGGTTGTGGTTTCATGCCAGTTTCATTTTCAGTCTTTGCATTGCTGCTGCTTGGATCTGTCCTGCTTATCTTCCATTCATTGTCTAGCCTGGTGCCTAGGAAGTAGTCTATCGCTTAGTGCAGTTCTCAACATCTTTTTTCATGCTCTTCACAATCAGATCCACACATGCACAGTTTGGGAATAAGCCCAGAAGTTTCCCAAACTTTTTTCTCTGTGTAATCTCTCTGGTTCTTCCTTTTTCTTTAAGACTCCCATTTATGGTTCTGTGGCCAGAAAGTTAGGGCTTTATTTATCCTGCTCTGCCATGTACTTCCTACAATGAATCCTGCCTGGGGCCAAATAGTAGTGGACAAAGAGAGGATAAAAGCAGTTGAGGGGGGATCTACCCCACTCTTTTAGGAGAAGAAGAGTCTCTTCCCACAGGATTTTCACTCCTGTGAGTTCTCACCAAGGCCGCTGTTGCTGCTGCCATGGTGGGATTGCTTGGGGGTTGGGGTATGAGAATGGAGGAAAGAAAAAATGGGAGACTCCTCTATTCTATATGAGTGTTAGAGACCTGCTCCTCAAATCAGAACTAGAGGACTTCTCCCAGAGCTCTCTCTGTCCTCAGCAATGTCCACTTCTGGGTTTTGAGTCTGAGTTGAGCCTAGACTATGAAATCCTAGAGGAAGATAAAATGGCTGACTCATCAACGTTCACTGATACTTTGAATTCTGGTCTTCTTCTTCCATCAGTCTGCTGTTTGCTTTGCAGAGTCTCACAGAACTGCTCCATGCGTTCTGCTCAGGGTTTAGAGCTGCATTCCACGGGAGAGGAAGGGTGGAGAGAACCTTTTCCATCTTACCCTCAGAGCGTGGCTTAGATGCAGATCTGTGTGACTTCAAAGTCTACTTGGTCATCTGGGACTCTGCCTCTCGGATGTTCCCAGTGCATCCCTGGGACATGGCATCTCCACAGCAGAGGTCCAGAGGAATTCCCAATGGAATTGTCTTAGACTGCCAAGGGCAATCATCAAGACAACTGCAATATCAAGAAGCTGGAGTCACCACCAGCCAGTAGTGACACTAGATTGAAAATAGAGCTCCTGCCCCCAAAGGTCACTGTTAGAGGTCAGAAGCTGTTAGGTAAAGTCATATAAACTTAAACTCTTAGGGAGCAAAAATGCAGGACAAGTCACACCCCCTATGCTCACGTGGCATTTTAGGTCCAGCACTGGTGGCATAGAAGGTAGATCTTCCCCTGTCTCAAGCTTTCTCCTGGCTGCTCAACAGTGGTCCATACTATTATTTTCTCACGGTTACTCATTCCTTCCTGGGAATGAATTAGTTTCCTGGGGCTGCCATAACAAAGAACCACAGACTGGGTGTCTTAGGCAACAGTAATTTATTTTCCCACAGTTCTAGAAGGTGCAAGTCCGAGATCAAGGGATCAGCAGAAATGGTTCATTCTGAGGACTCTGGGAGTATCAGTTCCATGTCTCTCCTCTAGATTCTGGTGTTTTTTTGGCAAAAGTTGTCCATCGTTGGCTTGTAGATGCATCAACCCATCTCTGCTTTCATCTCTACATGGCATTCTCCCTGTATGTGTCCTGTGTGTGTCTAAATTTCCCCTTTGTATTAGGACACAAGTCATATTGGTGTCCTACTCCATTATGGCCTCATTTTAGCTCAGCTAATTATATTTGCAGTGACCCTATTTCCAAATTAGTTCGCATTCAGAGGTTCTAGGGGTTAGCATTTCAACATGAGTTTTGGGGGACACAGTTCATCCCGTGACACCTCCTCCTCCTTGCCATGCTCATCTGTAGGCACGTTCTTGCCAAGTCTGACTCTGGGCCTGGCCTTGGGGTTTGCTTTGGCAAAGGAATGTGAATGGATGTGATAGAGCCTATTCCAGGCAGAAGATTAAATGTGCACCTGTGGTTTGGCTCTGTGGTTCTTGCTTCTACTCCTCACCATGAGGATAGCAGGTCCGGATTTGGGGTGTTTCTTGAGCCTGGGTTCTAAATAAAGAGACACATGGAGCTCTGCGTAACCCAGCAGAACATAGCAGAGCCCAGCAGGACCCAGCAGAGCCCAGCAGAGCCACAGCCAATCTACAGCCCTTGGGTAAAATGAGAAAGAAATAATTGCTTTTGTTGTAAGCCCCTGAGATATCGGGATGTGTGTTACTGCAACAGAAGCTGACCATTACGCTAATTTTCAGCATAATTAATGGCTGGAGGGAACCACAGATGCCAGCTGACGTGACATAAGTACTTAAGAACTCCATCACACACCATGAAAACATTCTATTATTTTAAAATACTATTATTGCTAATAAGAGCTTAACGGCATCAACTTCACCATCATTTGATTTGAGGCACACATGGATGGAGGCATATGAGACCTGACTTAACTGTTGTCTATGAATTATTCAGAGACGTTTCTGCCGTGAGATGCAACAGGATGGGGACATCATGCTCCTGAAGGCTCTGGATCCTGGGATCCGCAAGAACAAATGAGGTGTTCCTGATATAAGCAGACCAATGCCCTCTGTCTTGTCCAGGATCCTGAACTATGACATGGTCCCTTACACCCTCTCTTGTGACTGCCAGCTCTTTGGAAATCCACTCATCCTTCCCAAGTGCCAAGGCAGTTTAGGTCTGGGGTGATTCAAATCTACAGAGGATTCATCTTCCAGCTCTTTGCCTCCAGGATTGCACCGGGAAGCCAGACCTTTGACTTCCAGTGCAGAGACCACACACAGGGTCTTTATTTGGACAGCAGTGATGGATGGGGGGCTTCCCCTGCTGGGTTCAGGTCTTGCCTGGTATACCCCCAGGCACTCCATAAAGGTCTGGTCAATGAATAAAAGCGCCTCTTATATCTGTGTTGTGCTCTTAGGTTTACAAACACAGATGACAGCGCTTGGTAGGTTCCAAAGCCCCGCACTTGTGAGGGAGGCCTGAGGATCCCAGTTTCATAGTGCAGGCAGCTGAGAAAATAAATAGGGTCACGTGGCCACTTAGTTGGGACACTAGGATTTGAACTCGGGTCTGTCTGACCCGATGAGCAGGTGGTGGGATTTGGGGGTGACCAAAGGCCCTCCTGCCTATACAGCCTCCCCCTTGGCTCGGTGGCTCCTGAAATTCCCACAGAGCTCTTGCATTAAGGCATTGAATGGAAACCCCTATTCCACCTTTGCTGCCCATTTACATTTTAGGACGGTGTGTTGACCGGACTATGTGGTTACCACCCTGAGAGATTAGGGTGGAAGGCAGGGGTTTGCCGGGTGAGGGGACGGGAGGGGAGAGAAGGTCAGTGGTGGAGGCTTCCCTCCCAGAAGTACTGAACTCTGTCCTGGGGGTTCTGTGTAAGCAGAGGACAGATGAGGATGTAAAGGCTCATGATGGGGTTGGGGGAGGGGGAGGGAGGCCAGAGCAGCCCTATGGAGGAAGGAGGCTGAGTGGGGCTGAGTAGGTGGAAAGTGTTAGGACATGAAGAGCCAGGGAGGGAAGGAGTAAGTCAGAGGTTGGCTGGAAACCACTGGCCTGTTAGGTGTCAGGAAGCTCCTGTATCCAAGGAAGGTGGTCGGGGGAGGTGAGCAGCTCTGGGCAGGGGCTAAACCCTTGGCCCTTCCCCCATGAGGGAGGCTGACACTTGGCTGCATACAAACCTGGCTATCACGGCCCCGCTACCTCACTCCCTGAGCCCCACCTGGCATCTGGTTGGGAGGCTCTGGCGTCGGCTGTGCTCACCAGTGAACGGAGCTGGGCTGAGTCATCTCAGGAGTTGGCAGGAGTTTCCAGTGTCTCAAGAATCAGACGGTCTTGAAATTGCTGATCAGAACTGTCAGATTAGGCCCAGGCTTTGGCGGGGGACAGTTAATTAAGTGGAAGGACCAGACCTTCCAGGTTCACTTTACCTGATGGAGCGAGGCTGCTGAGCCAGGGGTTTAAGAGGAAGGCCTCTCACTGTGCCAATTTATCAGGCGATTTGGGCTCTCAAAATTAGGGCCGTTCCCTCGCGTTTGCCCTTGATCTTAACATTGCAGTTCTCAGGGTGGATTGAGGAAAGTGAGTTTCCTCACTGTGATTCTAGGGGAGGTGACAGTCGAGGGCTGGTGGGAATGGTGTCTGTGTCCTCTGGCCCAGCCCCACTTCCTGTCCTCAAGCTCTCCATCCACCGGGAAGTACGACGGGAATAGGAACGATGCTCCACCCCTCGTGACAGGCAGATGAGCTGGGGGACCACGGCTGGGGGATCACAAGGGCCCTTGGAATTGACTCCTAAAGGAGGATGGAGGGGGACTCATCTCAAGGAACAAAGACGTGCAAACCCCTCCCCCTGGAGAAAAGCTAAGCAGGGAATGAACCCCACAGAGTGGAGTTGGGCCACTGCATCGCAGTGACACAGGCTGGAACCCTTTGCTGCAGAGCTTGCACCTGAACAAAGGTCTCCTTGAGCAACAAAATACAAAGAAGCCATAAGGGACTAAAAATAACTGCGTACATGTGCAGTTGGGGCAAATTCTGGACAACAAGATAAGACCAAAAACCCAACGGCCACTTCTGAAGAGCCGGGAGCAAAAGCCCGGTGTCGGGAGCAAAAGCAGGATACAGCACATGACCCCCGCACACAACACCATCAAAGGGGTGGGCAGACCTTTAAGCCACCCCTCTGGCCCAACCCCTGGACACACCCCTACGCTCACCCCGTATAAGGAATCAGCTTGCCCTTCCTTGGGGAAAGAGGAAGGGAAGCTGTTGTTTGTTCTTGCTACCCCCCTGCTGCAGCAGGAGTCCCCATAAAGCCTTGCCTGAATTTCTTGTCTGGCCTCTTATCAATTTCTATTGATTAAGGAGGCCAAGAACCCTGGTCAGTAACAGTAGGAGAGCAGTGAGCTGGACGCTGTGTCCTCCTGGGTCTCGTCCGCCAAGAAGAGTAGTGCAGGACGGACCCTCTTCAGAGACAGATGTGTCCTTCACAGTGGCCTCCCCACACTTACGAGGATGCAACCTACCAGGGGTGTGGAACACGTGGGTCTTGAATACTGTTTGAATGAAAAAGAAAAAGACCAGATGACCTTCACGGTGCTCCCTGGCTGTAATATTGCTGTGGCTTCAAGGTTATAAGGCGGAGGGGCACAGCAGAGGGGCCGTCAGTGTCGAGGGAGCCCAGGGGCAGCCTGGAGGAATATGGAGAGATGGCAGGGGTCTTGCTGAGCTCTGGGTCGGAGGCACAGGAGAGTCTTGGAAATTTGGGAGGTGCATGGATTTCCTGGGGCTGCCAGTACCCTGCTTTTGCTCCTGGCTTTTCAGAAGTGGCAGTTGGGTTTTTGGTCTTTTTGTATCTTTTGTCCAGAATTTGCCCCCACTGTGCATGCATGCAGTTAATTTTAGTCCCTCATTGCTCAAGGAGATGTTTATCCAGGTGCAAGCACTGCAGTAAAGGGTCCCCGGTCCCAGGTCCCAGCCTCTCTCACTATGATGCAGTGGCCCAACTCCACTCTGTGGGTTTCATTCTCTGATTAGCTTTTCTCCATTAGCATTGCAAACTGGGGGGCTTAAGACAACAGAAATCTGTTCTCTCTCAGCTCTGGAGGTCCGGAGTCTGGGATCGAGGTGTGGGCAGGGCTGGTCTCTTCTGGGGAGAGATCCCAGACCTCCCTCCCAGCTCCTGGTGCTAACGTTTATTTTGTTATTGATGATAAGGATGAAGATGGTGGTTCTTACCAGATGTCAGTCAGCCACCCAAAGGAGCCACCAGATGCTACTGAATGATCCAGATGAAAAGAGACTAGAAATTTTCTTTTTTGAGGTTTGTGATGGGCGGTCTGTGGGGACCCTGGAATTGTTGATACCACCATTGTCACATGGCCTCCTTCTCTGGAACTGTGTGTCAGCTCCAAGTCTCCCCTTCTTATGAGGACACCAGTCACTGGACCAGGGCCCACCCAATTCCAACATGACCTCAATGTCAACTTGATTATATCTGCAAAGGTCTAATTTCCCAAATAAAGCCACATTCTGAGGCTCTGGGTGGACATGATTTGAGGGGAACATTGCTCAAGCCAGTACAGGGAGCAAGAAACGGGTTCGGAAAGTCGTCGCTGAATACAGTCTCTGCTACTTGACGCGTCCCTGGGCCCGTGCATGGGGCCTGGAGTCCGTAACTTCCTTGGGGGCCTCTCCCCCATCTCTCTATGACACAGGCTGTCCCCAAAGCCACAGCTAAGTATGTGGGCCTGGGGGTGGCCCAGGCGGGCCTGGATGGAACCCTCTTTGTTCCACTGCGGAGGGCGCCAGCCTGAGCCCAGCCTTCCCACATCAGAGCGAGTTTGGACCATCTCAGTGGCTCCTCTCTGAAGCGTCTCAGGGAAGATCAACGGCTAATTCTCCAAACAGAGAGGCCCTCGTCGGAAAACCCCTCTCAGGGGTCACAGCTGCCCCTCCGGCTTTTAGGCTTCAGATTAGCTGTCTTGACTGTGGAATAGAAATCAATACATTTCAGAGAAGCGTGGAGATCCCCGGAGCGGATCCTCAGCTGGGCAGCCTCTCTAGCGGCGCTCACTATTTCAGACACTTAACAAGGCATCGGTGGAAGGAGGGCCCTGGGGGAGGCAGGAGTCAGGCTGACCGTGGCCCGATAGCGGACCCGGCGGGAGGAGGTGCCTCTACTCTTCATTAGGATGGTGTCCAGACCCACGAGCCTCGTGCGGATAGCTGCCTTTCCATCCCACCGGCATGTGCGTTTCTTCAGGAGGTATGGGCCCACCATCCCGGAAGCTACTCTGTCCAGAACGAAGAGGTCTGAAGTCATACATCAGGTCTGTGAGATGAAAACATCACTCTGCTCTCTAATGGACGGCAAGGCAGCCGCTGATCCTGCCTTGGGGCCGCGAGCTTGGCGAAGTTGGGGAGGCCGGGGAGCTGGGCGCGAGGAGGAGCCTTCGCAAGGCCGTTAGCGCATCGCGGACGCCCCTCAGGGCTGTTTGCCCTTGGTGATGTCTCAGGGGCATGGAACGAGCTGGAAAAGTGGATAGGAGCAGGTGTGAGTGTAAAAGGGTTCCCCAACCCATGCCTCCAATGTGTGTGTGCCTATGTGTGTGCACGTGTGTATATGTATGTGTGTGTGTGTGTCTGTGCGTGTGTCTGTGTGTCTGTGTGTGCATGTAGGCACGTGTGCGTGTGTGTGTAGGCTTCCCCACACCAAAAAGCAATTCTCAGATGCCAGCAGGGTGCCCCAGAATTTGATTCAATTCTGACACTGTTCACCCCAAGAGAGAATCAGAGCCCACAAGTTAAGGGCTCAGTCCCACAAGACCACCCTCCACTTCAGACACCAGTCCTAGACCCAGGTTGTCACCTGTGCTTCTGACCAACCTGCTATAAAGCACAGATTCCCATACCCCACCCTCAGGTTTAATTAATTTGCCGGAATGGAAAACCCGTTTACTCACTAGATTACTCATTTATCATATAGGGTATTAAAGGATACAAACCAACAGCCAGATGAAGAGATACACAGGGCGAGTTCCCAAACAAAGAAGGTTCTGTCCTGGTGAGTTTGGGACCCGGCACCATGGCACGGAGAAGCCTTCTGCTTCCCCAACCTGGAAACTCTCCAAAAAAGGGGCAAAAAGCTGTCCTTCTGGGTTGTTATGGAGGCTTCATTATATGGTCATGATTGACTAAATCATTGGCCAATGGGATTGATTCAACGGCCAGCCCTGCAAGAGATCAGGGGAGGGATGAAAGTTCCAACCCTCCAATCACAGGGCGGGTTCTCCTGGTGACTAGCCCCACCGTTGGGTGGGATTCACCTTCCTTAATGGGTTTTCAGGAACTGAGGACAAGAGACCAAATTTTATCCCACTGCTCCAATCGCTCAGGAAATTTTAAGAGTTCTGAGAGCTGTGAGCCAGGAAGTGTGGATAAACACCAAATATATATGAGAACTATGTATTTGGCCATCTGAATGACAGAATATATATATTTTCCTATAAATCACAATATCACAGTGAGCTGGACAGAGCAGCTGTCCTCAGTCCCTGATTTGGAGAAGCACATTTTGAACAGCCCTTGCTATCCCTCGTGGGATGTGTATGTGGCCCTTACACACCATTTCGAGTCTGATGCAGTAAATTATTATTTTCCCAGAGCAGGTGCCTCCCCCGGAAATGTTTTGGAAGGGAATGCCAGCTTCTCATACTGAGAATGACCCAGAGAACCTCAAATCAGTCTCCCAGGTGGAAGCAGCTCTTAAGAGCTCTGGACATAAAGGACCCAAGTGAAAGGACCTGGCTAGGGAAGACAACTCTGACCTCCCTAATTAGCTGGGTGACCTTGGGCAAATCACTTAACCTTTCTGCGTCCCAGCTCCATCAAGTGTAAAATGTAGGCAGAGACACCAGCTGCTCTGCTGGCCCTGGGTCTCGAGGCTCACATGAGACAGTCAGCAAAACAGCTGGTAAACTGCAAGGTCCGGAGAAGCGTGCCCTGTGATTTCTGCATCTCCTTCATGACAAACGGTCCACATATTGGAGGGAACATTGGTTCTTCTGTGATGATAGGGGATAAGGCATCTAAGCCTCCACTGCGAACCAGGACGGGAGACCAGACCAAAGCAACGTTGCAACGTCAGAGAAAAGCTGGATAGTCACAGCTTGGATCTCAGTTTGCTGAAATTCCCAGAAGTAGTTCCATGAATTTCCTTTAGCAAACATTTATGGAAGATCACCTCTGTGCCAGGCTTAGGGCTTCAGCGATCGAAAGACAGGCACCCAGTGTGACCTCATGGATCTTGCCCGTGGATAAAGCACCTACTATGTGCTGAGCAGAGGTGGCCCCATTCCACTGTCACAGGTCTCTCTTAAGTAGATACTGCTGAGTTGTCCTCATTTTAGTAATTGGGGAAAGCATCGTATATCTCTGGTCAAACAAAGATGGTGAAGAATCAGATTTCCAGAGGGGCTTGGAAGGAGGGCTGCCCTCCACAAGGAGGGAGGAGGGCGAGGTGGAGGTCAGCCTGGGGCAGCTTTCCCGCAGCCCTTCCTGGGCCTGAGGAAACTCTCCCCAGCCTAGGACCTCCACCGGCTCCCTCTGAGCCCGGAAGCTTCCAGGCTGGGGTAGAGTATGGCTGTTTTCTCCAGTTCTCTGTCTGGTGAGGGGTGGACAGCACAGGAAGCTGAAGGCAGCTGGCTGCTGCTCTTGGGGTGGCCAAGGGCACCACGCAAGCCCCGGGTGCTGTCACCGTGGGCTGTGTGGGCTGGATCAGCAATCCTGGCAGCTGGAGGCAACGGCGTGGGGCAGCTTCTGTTTAGGTCCTTTGCCCTCACTCTCAAAGCAGGCTCTGAGATACCACTGCCCAGCTTGTTCCCAGGTCCTGTGACCTGCCGTGACCTTGGGTGCCCGGAAGGTCTGATACCTGGTCCTGGCTGGGACGCTGCTGACCACGAGCTGTGCCAAGAGCCTTGTGAAGGTGACTTGGGAGGAAGAAACGGAGACCACTTGTCTGCCTGTCCCTGCTTGCCCCCGTGTGGTTTGGGGGTCCCCGGGCTGCAGATGCAGGCTCCCAGGGGCTGGGACGGCCCCTCCATGTGCGGGGAAGGCCAGGGGGTGGGGGCAGGAACCCTCTGTGCGCCCCACTCGGAATCCACATGAAATTGAAAACAGTGATCCTACATCATAACGGGAAGAGAATGGGCTTCCTGGGTCCCAGCTTCCGCCTGGAGCTGTGACGTCCAGCGGGGCAGGGCCAGGTCTGATGTTTCAGAAATTTCTTCCCCAGGGTCTGGCACTTAGGAGGCTGCTCTGGGTGAAAGGTCCTCGGTGTGCTAGGTAGGCACAGTGCAAGATATGGAAACTGTGATGTGGTCAAGTGGTTTGAAACACTGGATAATACAGAGCTGAGTAGTTTTCTTTCTCATAGTCTTTCCCAGAGTTTTATTACTGAAAGCATGTGGCGTTTCTCTTACCTGTGTGACTGAAGAATCGACTTTTTTTTTTAAATTGAGGTAAACTATAGATAACATAAAATTTTCTATTTTTAACATTTTTAAGTGGCACTAAGTGCACTCACCATGTTGTGCAATCATCACCACCATCCATTTCCAAAGCTTTTTTATCTTCCCAAACACACAGTCTGTCCCATTGAATAATAACACCTCCCCAGCCCCCGGCCCACACCCCTCCCTCCACTCTCTGACTCTATGAAATTGCCTACTCTGGGGAATTCATATAAGTGAAATCCCACAATATTTGGCCTTTTGTGTCTGGCTTATTTCATTTAACCTGTTTTCGGGGTTCATCCATGTTGTAGCAGGTTTCAGAATCTCATTGCTTTTTGAGGCTAATATTCATTGTATGGACGGACCACATCTTGTTTATCCATCTTATTCATTGGCTGATAGACTGGGGTTGCTTCCACATTTAGCTACTGTGACTAATGCTGCGTAAACATGGGTGTACAGATATTTCTTTGAGACCCTGCTTTCACGTCTGTGGGGCGCATACAGAGAAGTGGGATTGTCCAGTTATGTGGCGATTCTCTGCATAACTTTTTGAGGAACAGCCGTACTGTTTTCCACAGCGGCTGCACCATTTTACATTCCCACCAACCGTGGGTAAGGGTTCCAATTTCTATGCATTCTCACCAACACTCGCTGTTTTCTGTTTTTTTGATAGAAGTCATCCTGATGGGTATGAGGTGATGTCTCATTGTGGCTTTGATTTGCGTTTCCCTGATGATCGGCGACGTGGACCGTCTTTTCATATGCTTTTTGGCCATCTGTACGTCTTCTATGGAAAAATGTCTCTTGGTGTCCTTTGTCCATTTTTGAATTGGGTTGTTTGCCTTTTCGTTGTTGAGTTTTAGGAGTTTTTTTTTTTTTAACATCTTCATTGGGGTATAATTGCTTTACAATGGTGTGTTAGTTTCTGCTTTATAACAAAGTGAATCAGTTATACATATACGTATGTTCCCATATGTCTTCCCTCTTGCATCTCCCTCCCTCCCACGAGTTTTAGGAGTTTTTTAAAAATATATATGCTGGATATTAGTCCTTTATTAGATACATGATTTGCAAATATTTTCTCCCATTCTGTGGATTGTGTTTTCATTCTCTTAATAGTGTGCTTTGACGTACAAAATTCGTAATTTTTGAGGAGTCACCTTTTAGAATATGTTAATACACTCAACAGATTGAGAAAGTGGTCTAGTGAGGCCCCCTTTTGGTTTTCATTTATGCACTCAGCAAACATTTGCTGAGTTCCTGCTGAGTGTCAGGTGTGTTCTAGGAACACAGTTGTGACACATATGGACGTGGTTCCTGCCATCCTTCATGGAGGGGACAGGAGACCAGCAATGCACACACAACACAGTGTCGGGTTGTGATAATTGCTGTACAGGAAACAGATTCAGGAAAGGGGTGCAGCATGTGGGGAAGGGGAGGATTGTGCCAGAGATGTCCCCTCAAAGATTAGACACTTGAGTGGGACCCTAAATAATGAGAAGGAACATGGAGAATCTGGGGGAGGGTGCTTCTGGGTGGGGGGAGGAAGGTGAGTATGAAGACTCGGAGGTGGGAAGGTGAAGGTGGCCGTGAGTGAGGGGGAGCCAGGTCGATGATAGACTGGGGACATGTTTAGAGTCTCTCACGCCTGGGGAGGGGCTGGGATTTTATCTTGGGTGTGTCAGGGGGAAGCCACTGGAGGCTTTGGAACAGGGAATCATGTGATCTGATTCCTGGTTTAAAGCCCTTCTTGTCTGCTCATCCCCCCACCCCCATTTCTGAACGGGGTTGACTTGACCCTGCTCCCCCATTGGATCTCAGGTAAGAGTTGGAGAGGGGTTAGAAGGCTCCTTTTTGTTCGTAGGTCACCATCCGACCTGCTGGCGGAGACCCCGAGCCTCCCAGGAGAGCCTGTGTTTGTGCTGCATGCTGTCACCTGCGGGGCTCTGGGGCATCTCTGTGTGGGAGGAACGAACACTGGGACCAGAGGCTGGTTGTGGCAGAGACCGTGGCCACTTCCATGGAAGACTCCACCTCCCAGCCTCCCTCAAAGTAAGTCAGGGACCATGTGATGGAGTCTGCCTGATGGGACGTAGCTGTGGATGGAAGAGGGGATCCTGAGACAGGCACAGGTACACAAGTCACCAGGGAAAGCCACCAGGATCACTGTCTATTCTGAATTATGCTCTGGTTTTCAAGAAAAACATTTCACTGTGCTAAGCCACAGATGTCTAGGTGTTGTTTGTTACAGCAGCTGCTGAGTCTTACCCTGACTAATACATCTCCCATACCCGGCCCGGCAGAGATGGCAAAGGGAATCAAGGAAAATGAAGGCATTCATCTCAACATCCCTGGATGCAGAAAAGGGACCTGATTCTATGATGCCTGTGGCCAGTGGGGGTGGGGGGAACTTGGGGTTGGCTTTGGCTTTTCCGTTTCTTACACAAGTCAGGTCTTCTCTTGAGTTAAGTCTAAAAGAACTTAATAAAGTAATGTTAAGAGGAAAGTAAAAAGATTCCCGCCAATCCTTCTGGGGTAAACAGCAGGTAATAGACAGCTAACTAGGAATGCCACATGAAGCCACAGTCCTTTTGTTTTCATGGTCATAATCATTCTTTTCCCACTGCCAAAATGACTGTCAACTCCCGGAACTCCAGGCCTGGGGACAAGACACAGCACCCAGTCAACAAGGACCCTCGAGGACTTTCTCTGTAGCAGCTCAGGCTGGGAAATCTTTAATCGTCTACTTACTGCTCTGTCAGTCACACCTAACTGTGATTATTTGAGATCAATGAAATGCCGCTTACCCTACAATGTAGCTGGTTAGTCCAATATTCTTAATTATTTTTCAAAAATTTAAAAAGCGCACTGCTTGTTTCTGATTGGTTTCAGTGAAATCTCAATTAGCAGCTCATATATTGGGAGGTGGATGGCCAATGGGTGGTCTGTCTCTGATGGACTGTGTGCCTCTGGGAGACCCTTGGGGGTCTGGGGGGCTGCAGTTCTTTCTCCCACTGGGGTCCAGAAGACTCCCACTCATCTCATTGGAGGTTGTTATTTGAGGCGTGTCCCATCCAAGGGGAGACGGTCATCTGTTCACTTGTGTAGCACCCACCATGGTCATGACAGTAGACCCCACGCAGACACCAGGGTGAAGCAAGGTCCTGCCCCTCGTGGGGTCCTTGGGCTGGTCGGAGCTGGATGTAGGGACCCACGTGGGAAGTTAACCAAAGAAACCCGTTGCACTGTTAAAAGTTATGGAGGCTCTCAAAGAGCTTCTGACGATGTGGTTCTATCTATCTGATATTTACCTTCTTAAGGATGAAAGGGAAGGAATTTAAAAATTACACAGTTATCATTTAGAAAATAACAATAATAAACTCCTTAACTTGTTAACATAAATAACATATTTTCAGAAAGCTAATCATATATTCCTTCTCCCCTCCCTTGGTGGGAAGTGTGGTCTTGTTTTACCCTTTAGCAAATCTCTTTCATGTTTGATTTAATACAAGACAGCTGAATTCTCAGAACAACTTCTGCGTTCAATCTGTCTCAATATGTTGTTTTGTTGGAAATATAGGCATACCAGGGAGATATGCATGTTCCGCTCCAGCTCACAGCAACAAAGCAAATATCTCAGTAAAGCAAGTCACACGAATTTTTTGGTTTCCTAGGGCATGTAAAAGTTCTGTTTATGCTATACTGTAGTTTACTAAGTGTGCAATAGTAGTATGTCTATTAAAAACAGTGAACACACCTCAATTACTTTATTGCTAAAAAGTGCTAACCATCACCTGAGCCTTCAGTGAACTGTAATCTTCACTGGGGGGGGGGGGGGGGGCGGGTCTTGCCCGGATGTCGATAGCCAATGACCGATCAGGATGGTGGTTGCTGAAGGCTGGGTGGCCATGACGATTTCTTAAAATAAAGCAAAAATGAAGTTTGCTGCATCAAATAACTTTTCCTTTTATGAACAATTTGTCTGAAGCACCAATGCTGTTTGATAGCATTTTAGCCACAGGAGAATTTCTTTCAAACTTGGAGTCAATCTTCTCAAACCCTGCCACTGCAGGGTGTATGTCATATTCTAAATACTTTCTAGTCAGTTCAACAGTCTTTACAGCCTGTTCACCAGGAGTAGCTTTTCCATCTATGAGCAAAAACCACTGTCTTTGCTCATCCATAAGAAGCAGCTCCTTATCTATTAAAGTTTTATTCTGAGATTGCGGCAATTCAGTCACATCTTCAGGCCCCACTTCAAATTCTATTGATAGTTCCCTTGCTGTTTCCACCACATCTGAAGTTCTTTCCTCCACTGAGGTCTTGAACCCCTCAAAGTCATTCATGAGGGTTGGAACCAACTTCTTCCAAACTCGTGTTAATGTTGATATTTTGTTGATAGTCCCATGAATCACAAATGTCCTTAATGGCATCTAGAATGGTGAATCCTTTCCAGGAGGTTTTCAATTGACTTTGCCCAGATCCATCAGAGGAATTGCCGTCTATGGCAGCTGTAGCCTTGCAAAATGTATTTCTCAAATAATAAAACTTGAAAGTCAGAAAGACTCCTTGATCCATGGGCTGCAGAATGGAAGTTGTGTTAGCAGGCATGAAAACAACATTAATCTCGTGTACATCTCCATCAGAGCTCTTGGGTGACCAGGCCCATTGTCCATGAGCAGTCATATTTTTAAAGAAATCTGTTTTTCTGAGCAATAGGTCTCAACAGTGGGCTTAAAATATTTAGTAAGCCATGTTGTAAACAGACGTGCTGTCATCTAGGCCTTCTTGTTCCATTTACAGAGCACAGGCAGATTAGCATAATTCTTAAGGGCCCTAGGACTTTTGGAATGGTAAATGAGCATTGGCTTCAACTTGAAGTCACCAGCTGCATTAGCCCCTAACAAGTGAGTCAGCCTGTCCTCTGAAGCTTTGAGACCAGGCACTGACTTCTCCTCTCCTGCTATGTAAGTCCTGGACGGCATCTTCTTCCAATAGAAGGCGGTTCCGTCTACACTGAAAATCTGTTGTGTAGTGTAGCCACCTCCACGAATGGTCCGAGCTGGATCTCTTGGATAACTTGCTGCAGCTTCTCCATCAGCACTTGCTGCTTCTTCCCCTTGCACTTTGCTGTTGTTAGGGAGACACAGCTTCTTTCCTTAAACCTCATGAACCAGCCTCTGCTGGCTTCAAACTTCTCTTCTGCAGCTTCCTCCCCTCTCTCAGCCTTCATAGAATTGAAGAGGGTTAGGACCTTGCTGTGGATTGGGCTTTTGCTTAAGGGAATGGTGTGGCTGGTTTGATCTTCTATCCAGACCACTCAAACTTTCTCTATATCAGCAATAAGGCTGGTTTGCTTTCTTACCATTCGTGTGTTCACTGGAGTCGCACTTTTAATTTCCTTCAAGAACTTTTCCTTTGCATTTACAACTTGGCTAACTGGTGCAAGAGGCCTAGCTTTCATCCTATCTCAGCTTCTGACATGCTTTCCTCACTAAGTTTAATCACTTCTAGCTTTTGATGTAAAGTGAGAGACGTGTGACTTTTCCCTACACTTGAACACTTAGAGGCCATTGTAGGGTTATTAACTGGCCTGATTTCAATACTGTGTGTCTCACGGAATAAGGGGGACCGAGGAGAGGGAGAGAGATGGGGGAACAGCTGGTCAGTGGAGCAGGCAGAGCACACACATCATCATATATGGACGTGGCTCGTGGTGCCCCAAACAGTTACAATAGTAACATCAGAGATTACCGCTCACAGATCACCTTAACAGGTAAATAATAATGAAACAGTGAAATACAGCGAAAATTACCAAAATGTGACACAGAGAAATGAAGTGAGCAAATAAATGCCTTGGAAACATGGTATCGATAGACACAGCGTTGCCGGGAACCTTCAATTTGCAAAGACCTGCAAAGTGCAATAAAACGAGGTCTGCCTGTGTATGAAGGCAATGTGACCTCACACAAGTATGGAGCTGGAAAACCGAGCAGTCTGTTAAATGATTTTCTAGATAATATGCAGATAGTTTACTAATAATTGTAGCTATTCTGCTTTGATATTAAACCAAATGTCAACAAGTGGAATTTTTTTTAAAGCTCATTTGCAGTGTGCAATCAGAAACCATATTGACAACTTTTCCTTTCCTGTGGCATCAAAACCCATTCTTGCCCCGTGTGCGATTTTGTAATGCTGCACACTGGTCACCTGGAAAATACTGTTTTGCTGTGTTTTGCACATATCAACACAGTTCATTATTCGAGAAATCACATTGGTTGGTATCACTACGTACCTTATCACAAGGACCTTTAAGTCTTGGAAAGCTGTCGCGCTCCTGGCGGTGGAGACAAATTTTCCAGAATTCGAATTCCTGCTCGAAAGCCTGAATTCTATTCCTGGCAGCAAATCCTCTCTGCTGCTTCCCTTGGAGCGACAGGCTCCTTTTAGGTATTTTGAAGACTGTCTACCGACCACCCGAGTCTGAATGATGGTAGTTCGTTTCTTAGCTGTTCTTTTTAGGTAAACATGGTTCCATGAAAAAGCGGCTGGTTCAGCTCAGGACTCAAGTGCTTTTCCTGAGACAAACAGTCCACTCTGGTTTGAGGCAGGGTGTTCCAGGCATGGTTCCCGTTTAATCGCAGAGAATATTAAAACTCGGGCTCGAGACAATAACATTGACCATTGTTTTTCCTGCTCCGTCGAGGCCAGGCAGTGCTGCGGCAGCTGAGCCCGCTGTCCTTGGTGGGCTGGGGGGCCTGTTCCACATGGCCACTTGGGGATCCAGGCTGGGGCTTCACCACCTGGGACACACGGGTAGTTCTTGGTGGAGGGCTTCACATGGGACATTAGACACCCCGCATCTCTTCTGCTCGTGGCCCATCGGCCTGCCAACCTGTGGGGACTGGAGAGGTGCCTGGAAGGAGAGGAGATCCCAGGGTGGAGAGCCCCGCTGCCTGGACCACTGTGTCTGCCTGAAATGCTGCCCCTCGACCTCCCAGTCTTTCCAGCTGGGAGCCTACTCTTGGTCATCACAGCCCAGTGGCCGGGGCTTCCTCTGAGTTCCTGCTCCCCCGCTGAATCCTGCTCTCTCAGCAGCTGCTCACTGTTCAATTGTCCATCCTCATGTGAAGAGCTTCCCCAGCTCACCAATATGCTGCAGGAACGATGGCTGGATTTAGGCCTCGATGCCCTGTACCCATCACCAGGTGGCTTCTGCCGCTGTGGTTGGGGTCCTCCTGGCTGACCCTACACCGGGCGTGGATGAGGGGACGATGGCAAGTCTGCAGCCACAGCTCTGCCTCTGAGAAGGTGGGCTTGAGGAGCACCTCTTCCCCTCTGGACCTCAGTGACCCCTCTTTGTAAGGGAGGGGTCTCCTGTGTTCCTCCCGTTCCTGTCACGCCACAGATCGGCCCTCTCAGCCATGCAGAGGAGAGTCTGTTTGCAGTGAATGAATGAATTTCCATGGAAACACATTTTCTCACTGGGATCCTCTCGTGACCGATGGCTCTGGATGCCACCTGCAGCCTCGTGTATGTAGCTTCCTCTCTCTGTTTCTCTGTCTCTCAGGCTCTATGTCTCTCTCATCCCCCCATGGTCTCTGTGTGTATATATATTTATGGTTACGTCCCATGAATGCTCCCTCCACCTGGGAGATCGGGGACAGGGGGCATCTGTGTTGTGATGTCTATAATTAGGACAAGGCCCCTGAACTGCTGAAGCTAAACCTTTCAGAGAGTGATGCTCTATAAGGGATGGAGGGATCACGTGCTGAGTCCTGCTGTGCCAGCCTCAGCCGGTCCCTCCCCTGTGCACCCTCAGAGTCGGCACTGTGGACAGGTGCCAGCCTCGCCGCCCTGCTGAGCAGATCCTGGGAACAGCCTTGGGCAGGCTGCCTGTGTCTTCCTCCAGGGCAGAGGAGATGCCCGGAGCACATGGCATCTCCAGGGTCTCAGAACATTTGTGTTTGTGCAGGCATGGACCCTAAGGAAGCTGCAGGACTGAGAGGCAGGATTCTTAAGCCCGAGTTTGCAGATGACTCATCTGGGAGCCTTGACATGAAAGCTTCTAGGATGCACGCCCAGAGGTCCTGAGCCTGAAGGGCTAGGTTGGGTCTGGGGAATTTTCACTTTTGACAGGTGGTCCAGATGGTCCAGGGGTAAGGGTGGCTTGCTGTGCTGGGAGAAGCCGGCCTGGAGCAATGGCATTTCCTGTATCCTTGGCTGCAGGCATCATGGATGGAGTCCTGGCCGTATCCACACAGGGCTCTCCTAGTTTCCAGCACCTTCTGACTTCCCGTGGCCTCTGGAGACCCAGCAGCTTTGCGGTAAGGCTTAGAGAAAAAGTCTTCTGTGCACACACTAGCCTGTTTTGATTTGGGAGGTTTTGTTTTTCCTGAAGAGCTGGAGAAAGACAGAAGTGGAGGGGAGGTGCTGTCTAGAATGTGAGTGTCTATATCTCAATTTCTGATGCTCAGCTAAGAGTCATCGGTGAAAATGGGATTGTGGGCACATTCTGATTTTCTGGGGCGCCTCTCAGTACCTGCATCTCCAGTAACTCCTTGCTCTCTCCCTCTCCCCACCTCTTACTCAGATGAGCGGGTGGTAACCACGTGTAAGTGTCTGTTAGTGACGGAGAAAGAGCCTCAGACTTTCAAGTTAGCTTGTTGCTATACCAGCTGCAAATGTCAACAGGCCTGGGCACTGATGACGGGAACGAGAGGCTCTGTTCCCATCGATGGGGGAACACATGCTGGGGGCTCTTATCACGAACTTCTGCTTTATCTTGATTTTGTACACATTTGTCACTGTCTTTCTCTCTGAGCAGTGTCAGCTGGGCATAACACTTTCCTGTTACCTAGAAAGACCAAGAGCAGCATTCCAGTGGAGACCCAAGACCTGAATTAATTTCCAAAAGGGTGGAATTATTTTTCTTTCTGAGCCTAAGTCATGATCTATTACTCTTGGAATTCTCATTTCTTGTTCCTGTTTCTGAAATAGACCATGGACTGGCAAAGGCTAAGTAGGTGCCTGGAAACCAATGTGTTTGTGTCCATGGACCGCCCAGAAGGGGATGGCCTCCTGGAGCCCTTGGTGTCCACTGACACCTCTGGGGCTTCTGGAGCATTCCAGACTGGCCACGTCTCAGCTGACCTTGTTCTCTGGGAAAGAGGGGCCTCTGCACCCCCTTGTCCAGGCCACACTCAGGATGTGGGATGTTATTAGCAAAGATAAGAGTTTCAGCCAAAAAACTGACAGTTCTTTTGGAACTGGTTGGCCAAGAAGATATTTTTTTCAGGTTCTTTGGGGCACAGGGCAGGATGAAGAAGAATAGTGAAGAAGATGGTTGACTTATTCACTGTTCAGGGCTCTATATGAGATTATTTACAGTAGCCAAAATAAGAAAGCAACCTGTGTCCATCGACAGATGAATGGATAGAGAAGATGCAGTACATATGCACTATGAAATACTACTCAGCCATGAAAAAGAATGAAAATTTGCCATTTGTAGCAACCTGGATGGACTTGGAGGGCACTATGCTTAGTGAAGTAAGTCAGACAGAGAAAGACAAACACTGTGTGATATCACTTATATGTGAAATCTAAGAAATACAACAAACTAGTGAATATAATAAAAAAAGAAGCAGACTCACAGATAGAGAGAACAAACTAGTGGTTACCAGTGGGGAGAAGGAAGGGGGAAGGGGCAATATAGGGGGTTAAGAGGTACAAGCTATAAAGTAAGTTACAAGGATATATTGTGCAGCACAGGAAGCATAGCCAATATTTTATAATAACTACAAATGGAGTATAAAGTTTAAAAATTGTGAATCACTATATTGTATACCTATAACTTATATGATATTGTATATCAATTATACTTCAATAAAAAATTTAAAAAAAGAATCTACAAGAGAGAGGACGTATTCTGTTCCAGGTCTCTGGACCCAGTTGGGGCCATATTTTCACTTAATGGGGAAATTTGCACACGGGGGAAACGTTTTCTCTGCTGTCCATGTAAGTCATGTGACTCTTTCCCACTTCCTCTGTCCTTGACAACTCATCTGTTAATCCAAGACACTTAACTTGTATTTAATTTCTCTTTGTCTTTAAAAAATGTTCCCCTCCCTCATCTCCCAAGCTAGAGGCCTCTATTCCAGCTGAGGGAGTGAGTCTTCACATGTTTTCTCAGGGATGGAGTTGGATGTCTTTTCCAGATCTCAGGAAAGTAGCATAGCCAAGACGCCCACCAGTCTCCAGAATGAGCCTTCCACTCATTGTGAGTGGTGCTGACCATTGAGTGGGGACCATGTCTCCTTAGTTACGCCTCCCCTCCTTCCCTCTCCCCCTCCCTCCCTTCCCCTCCCACTCTCTGCAGGATAATAGTCCTTCATGGGTCCTGCTCTCCTGATGGCATTCCTACCTCTGATGGGCAGGAGGGTGGTGGGATTGGCTAGCCCTCTGCGCCTACTCGAGTGTGTGGACCACATTCTAAGGCACCGTCTCCTCTTGCGTCGCCGGTGGCTTGGCTACCCAGTGGCCTGCTCTGCCCGGTTCCATCCAAATGTGGCCTTCAGGGTTCCTGGAGTTGGACCAGAGCCTTATGAATTAACTAACAGTGACCCAGCTCACCTGAGTCCTCCACTCGGCCGAGCCTGGCCTCCAAGCTGCTGAAGGGGCATTCATCCTCATTTCATGCAGGGAAAACAGCAAAGGAGAAAAGGCACGCTCGCAATTTAATGTAAGGAAATGTCATTCCACGGTCCCTGTATTGCTCCTCAATTGAAAGCAACGGGGATCCGGGCCGAGGGGAGGAAAGTGGTCACGTATCCTGAATCATAACCCTCAGCCCCTGTTTATCATAAAATCATTTACGGCTCCATAAATTGTGTTGATTTGGGCGGCGGGGATGTACGTCTTTGACTCAGGAGCTGACACTTCTGTCCAGTGGCGGCTCAGTGTGGGCCGGGAGGAGGTGATCATGCTGGCCGGGCGGCTCGTGTTCGGGGGCACGTGTTGGGGGAAGCCTGCGGCCAGAGGAGGTGCCAGGAGGTCCG
Organism: Stenella coeruleoalba; assembly: GCF_951394435.1. Classification (NCBI taxonomy): domain Eukaryota; kingdom Metazoa; phylum Chordata; class Mammalia; order Artiodactyla; family Delphinidae; genus Stenella; species Stenella coeruleoalba. The sequence continues at coordinate 2,552,934 of NC_137169.1, forward strand.
TCTGTGGGTGCTGGGTGCTTGGTGCACGGTCGGGGGAGTTGATGCAGATGTGGGATGATGGGGAATGCCGGCCAACCGGCCCTTCCGGTCCTGGAATTCTGCACTTGATTTCAAATTCTGAGTGTGATTTCCCTAAAAGCGAGCTGGCTTCCTCCTGGGTGTCCATTATACCTGACACAGTATTTATTGAGCACCTGCTGTGTGCTCAGACTGCACGATGTCCTGGGAGAAGTCGTGTGCAAGACAGACAGGGCTCCTGCCTGCAGATTCCTCCCCCGGCCTTGGGATGGGCCTTAGCATCCCTAGATGAGCAGCATACGGGGACCCCTGCAGCACCCAATCCCTCTGCCTTGCAGTGCCCGTGGGGAGCCGGCATCCTCCGCCCTAAGTGGGGAGGATGCCACACAGACAACCACGTTGACAGACTTGTTCATGGATGCATAGCCTGGAAGGAGGGCATGGAACCAGGTGAGGCTTTCAGGATGCAAGGAGGCCCCAGCTGGGGCCATCCCGATGCCAGCCCCATGGTGCCTCCACATCTGCCCCCTCTCTCTGATCCATTTCCTCGCCCACTCCTTCTCGGGCTCTCTTTCTTCACCCTGAGCTTCTTTTTTTATTAAATTGAAAGGTAAAAAGCCAACGCTCTGTGGAACTTCATCTTCCTGTCCCCTGTCCCACCCCCACAAGGTTTATTAAAAACCGAGACACCAAGCAAATCATTTTTATGAGCAATTAAGGGCCCCTCTCGCGGGTACACGGAGGGCTCAGCTGGCAAATGGATTTGCACCCAGGGTTGAAGGCTGAGCTTGTTCCCGTGGTTCCACCCTTCCCCCCCCCCCCCGCCGATTCCCCCATCGCTGTACACCTTGGTGGACCAGGAAAATGTTTTTATTTGTCGGTCTCAGGAGGAATGATGGTTTATATTCTGGGCACCGAGCAAATTTATTTGCCAATATTTTCTCCTCTCCATACGAACTGTCGGTTCATAAGTTTTGTTATTACAGAATATTATTTACAGATCTCAACAGAAGGGCAAAACAGCTGGGGGAATATTGGTTTGCACTCCCTCCCCCAAATCCCTTCCAAGTTTCTAAATAAACTTTTCTCTTGATTCTGAAGGGAACATCCATCAGGCTTTGCCCGTGAGTGCGAGGTGGAGAAGCCTAATTTTTTCTTGTTTTTGGAACATTTACTCTTTATTTTGTTGCCCTTAAGATGGAACTTATCCAGGAGTTAGCGACAGGGAGGGCAGGGGCCCTGGGCTTAGTTTTGGGGGAGGAGGTGGCCATTTTAGGGTCTCGGGGACAGGTGGGGGAGATGGCAGAGTTAGATGGGACTGGGGGTTGGGGGGTGCCAGGAGAAGGAAGGTTGAAGGGGAGACTAGAAGGTTGAAGGGGAGACTAGTTCCCCCAGTTGGGGGAACTGTGCTGGGAGGAGCTGCGTCGGAAGTGTCCACAGTAACCCGGGGGGAGGACAACATCCCAGGCCTGGCTGTCGCAGCTTCTTGCTGGAGAAGGGGAGCCTGACCTCTAGGAGGGCGCCGCTCCTGTACAGGGGGTTGTGGACCCGCCTGGGGATGAGGCCTGGTGTTGTGGAAACTGAACTTAGCTTCGCGGGGCTGACAGTCCTGGCCCAGGGCGGAGGCAGTGCACCCCTTTGGACTTTTCCTCTAGGTTCCACGCTTACCTCTTCTGTGACCTCACTAAAACGTTGCTCCTGGTAATCTGGTAAGCCAGGAAAGTTGCTGGAGTCCCTGCCGGAGTCGGTATTGTCGGTAATCCTGAAGGAGGAGAGGCGTCCCCAGTGGAGACTCTGGGTGGGCGGGTTGGTCTTGCTTGCCGGTGGAGAGGGTGGGGATAGAAGGTGCACCCTTGGGTGGGCCCACAGCGATGGTACCAGCTGAAAGCTACAAAAATGCTTCATAGACCGTGGTCTGTTACTGTAGCGTTCATCATGGCAAGCCGGTGGCACCAGGAGAAATGGAGCCCCTGGCCAGTGTGGGTCGTAGCCGTGCAGGAGGGGAGACCCTGGAGGAGGAGAGAGCCCGCCTAAATTGATGTCTACAGATTGAATTTCCAGAGGCTTAGGAGGAGGAGTTCTCCAATGTCCTGTTTCCAGGCCTTGCTCAGGAAGCCCTGTATTCATTCAGGAGACCACCCTTTAAGGTTTTCAGATGAGCTTATGAGGGGGCAATCTTTAAAAGTCCAAAGCAGATGCATCCGGGGCCTTCAGCAGATGCGTTGCTTTGCATGTGTAATCCGGGAGCAGCGATCTCTGGGCACGTGAAGCCAGCAGGCACCTGTCCTGTTCCGGGGTGGAGGTTGTCAGATGCTGCATCTTCTCAATTCAGCCTCCTGTTGTACTAGTTCTGTGCCACGCACCTTGCTCCCGGAGGACTCGTCAGCTGTAGAACATTTTGACGCGATGCCACAACACAGAGCGCTGCCTTGTAGACGGAGCTCGCAGATGCATCCCCGTGCCCCTCTCATCTACCCGCCCGCCTTCCTGCGCATTGGCCGGAGGAATTCTTAGTGTGATGATATAATCTGTGTGTTGGGAAAGTGTTCAAGATTGAATGCCTTAGGCAAATACTTAAATGAGCCAACTGGCAAATTGAGGGGGTCATTGTACTGTGCTGGAGGTGCGGGTTGGTCATGCCCCAATTGTGATAGAAATGGCAGCTCTAGCTTGGGCATTCCTACTAAGAAGGGAGTGGTCGGGGTACCGATAGTGATCTTTGATTCATCTTACTCTATGTGTGTCTTTTTTTTTTTTAGTTTTGCGGTACGCGGGCATCTCACTGTTGTGGCCTCTCCCGTTGCAGAGCACAGGCTCCGGATGCGCAGGCTCAGCGGCCATGGCTCACGGGCCCAGCCGCTCCGCGGCATGTGGGATCTTCCCGGACCGGGGCACGAACCCGTGTCCCCTGCACTGGCAGGCGGACTCTCAACCACTGCACCACCAGGGAAGCCCTCTCTATGTGTTTTTTAACTTCAATTTTGCTTGATCAGATTTCAGAGCAATCTTAGTGTTCAAATGGGAAGACCCTGAGGTGAGGGGTGGTGGAGAGGGAAAAGCCTGCCGCAGGTGCTGGGAGGGGTGGGCGTGAAGAAAGGGAGAAGGGGGGAGGGTTGTGGTTAGGTATGGGTTGTAGAGGGTGGGAGTGGTAGGGAATGTGGGTTGAAGGGAATTCTCTGGAGAAAAGATCAGTAAGCAGAGCTCTGGGGAATTATATAGAGCTCATGGGCAAAGAAAATACTAGTTAATAGTAAATTGTTAATGCTAGTTAAATTATCACTTGGAAGCACAAAAAAAAGTTGCTTGGAAACTTTCTAAAATGCTTAGAACTCTGCTAAGTGCAGGGGGAAAAGCAAAATTGCTTTGCTGCAAGATGGGGAAGACTGAAAAGGTAACTGAAGACATGGTTATTGGTGGCTTGAAAGATTGGTGTCAGAAACTTGCATCAGCAGGTTAGCATCCTTCACTGCTTTCAAGCTTCTTACGTGGTTCATCTGGAGATGTGTGGTATTTGGGAGAGGTCTTGGAAAAGACTTTAAATACCCACATTGTGGGCTTTTAAAGCAAGCTTGAGGTTTTGGAGTGACTTAAGAGGGTGAGAGGTACTCTTCCGGGTTTGCAACATTTTTTTCCACAGAGGTTTTGCAGTCGAAAACTTGAGCAAAGTGAAAATGCAATGATTTCTAAAGGAATTTTGTGTTACTTCCTGCCTTATAAGCACATCTCTTCTTTGTGATGAGTATTAATTAGAAACAGCAAGAGTTTGACTTCTCGTCGTCATCGTAACAAGGAGAACCTAATGACTCTGTGATCACTGTAAAATTACTGTCATATTTGGTAGCAGGCAATCCATGTAGGCTTGCTAAGGTTACAGTCAGTAATCCACTGCATCTTTAGTTTGAATGTTTGTGTTTTTTAAGTGATAACCGTATTAGAGGGGAAACTATCAGCCAAACTCAGTTTGGGAAATAAGCAAAACTGGGGGTGGGGAGGTGCTTTATTACTAGATTATGGTGTGTTTGTGAAAATTCAGGGAAAGATCTGAATCCTTTGTGATAAAGGAATACCAGTGGCTTAAAAAAAAAAAAAAGATGAAGCTTATCACCCGTCACTGGCACCCAAACACTTCAGGCAGGACCCATCCGAGTTTGCCAAGCAGCTCACTCTCCAGAGAGATGACTCCTGAACCTAATTTTCTGCTACTCCATTGGGTCCCCAGTTATGTCCAGAGATCATGAAATTCTCCAAACAACGTTTATTTAACAGACGCCTCCTTTGGAAGGCGACGTCCATCAATGTAACACAGAGATCATCTTTTTTAAACCAAATGGTAAAGCCTGCGTTCTGACAGCATTTCCCTTGGTGTTTAAATTTATTTATACACACAGCTGTTCAAGGGTCCTAATTTAAGTCATCCGTGTGAGAAATGAAATTTATTTGAAAGAATAAGGAGATGGGAGCTGGGGACTCGGTCCCTGAACACCCCAAAAGATCTGTAACTCCTGGAATCATAGAACAAGTCTGTTGTTTGAAATCAGTACCCAGTAGGGAATTGCAGCTCCAAAACCCGCTAATAAATGTTTCTTCCTTAAATCTAAAATACTCCCTTCTGGCAACCACAGATAATCACTGGGACGGCAGATTATCTTTCTTGACTTTGTGTCCTCAGTGTGGAGAAGAGGGAGCTTGGAACCTGTTGAAATCTGGCCACTTGATTTCCCTGCTCTCCTCCTGCCTCCCCGACTTCCTCCGCTAAGAAGGATGCTGCAGCCACGTAGCCCCAGAGCACAAAGCCTTGTGGTCCCGACCGGTCAGCTCCTACCTTGATTCTGCTCCAGAAGCAGAGTGAGGATGTAGAAGAGGTCACAGCCTGTCTCGACCAACTGAGCAGCTGTTGGAAATTTCCAGCAGACACTCACTCAGAACCTACTCAGTCTCAGCATCACTGGACAGCAAGCATCTCGTCTGTTGTGCACGGTCCTTCCACAAACACTTGTTGAAGGGATGGGGAAGTGAGTAAACGGGCTCCTTTGCTTCCCAAAGTATCAAGGATGCTTACTGCCCTCTTGCGTCTCCTTCCTAAGGACAGAGAGTCTCCAGGGGCTCAGCGTCCCTTGTGGGGGCTTGGATGTGGGTCTGTGGACATTTATGTGCAACCAGCTCTCCCCCCATACACCCAAGTAGGTGGGACGCCATCACTTATCCCAGCTCAAGAGGTTCCGATCATTAGACTTTCGTCAAGGGCCTACAGCAGCGTGGGTGTGGGTGTATGGTGGACGTGATGCTTATTCATTGCAACCCAGCCTGTTTCGGTTATGAAGCTGCTTTCTGCTCTGTTCACCCAGCGTGGGGTTAATTGTAGCTCGTGTTCCAGGCCTTCCGCCTGACCCTGTTTAACATGAATGCCTCTGTCTGGATTTTGTGTCCCAGGAAGCAACCTATGTCGCTTCTACCTCAGGGAATCTCTATTATTATTATTGTGGTGATTGTAGGTGATGCAGGGGTCACTGAGCGAATAGTGGCCTAAGCCTCGTCCCTACATGGCCCTGAGTCAGAGGCGGGTGTAGACCAGCGCAGGCTGTGTTCCAGGGCTGACACGGGGGTGCCCCATGTCAACCTCTCAACGGTGCCGTGGAGAGACGGGTGTCAAACAGCTTCCCATCTGCAGAAGGGCAGTGGTAAGGCCGCCCACCCTCTCTCCCTCCCCACTCCTGCCATAGCTGGTTGACTCATTCACACTCGCCCCTTCACCTCCACCCTCGGCCCTCCCTTCTCCTCCTGACACCCTGGCTGGCTGCCAGCACCTCCCCCACACCTCCTACGCACACCCGCTGCACCTGACTCTGCTACCCTTCTTTCCAGGAACCGTCCTCACACTGGGCCCCTCCTACTGACCACTGTTCCCCTTGGGCCATCTCCTCTCTGGGTCCTGAGATCCTGCCATGACCCACCCCCTCCCTCCTCTCCCCCTGATGCTCCTGCCATGGCCCTCCCTGCCCTAACTATACCTGCTGTCCTCCTATGACTGGCTGCTCCCTTCCCCCCAGCATTTCCTGCAGCCTGGTCCCAGAGTGACGGGATCTCCTGGGCTGGGGCTGGCCTGGCCGCCTGGCCCAGCCTCCCTGGGACTGGACCAGGCTGGACTCCATCATCCCCTGTGTAGTGATGAAATGTCTGTGTCACACTGAGATTCATGGTGGAATCCTAACCCCCAATGTGATGGTGTTAGGAGGTAAGCACTTTGGGAAGTGATTAGGTCATGTGGGATTAGTGCCCTTATAAATAGGATTCGTGCCCTTAAAAAGGGACCCAGAGAACCCCCTCCACCTTTCTTCCACAGAAGAGGGCACAGTGAGAAGACAGCCATCTTGAACCAGAAAGAGGGACCTCACCAGACACTGGATCTGCCAGCACTTTTGTCTTGGACTTTCCAGCCTCCAGACTGAGAACTAAATGTTTGTTGTTTAAGCTGCCTAATTTGTGGTATTTTTGTTACCCAGCTTGAGCTGACTGAGACAAATGTTTCTTCGACCCGGCTCCTCTCTCCTCCTGCTTGCTGGGTCCCAGGGCCGTGTTTTGGGTTCTGACATCAGAGCCACACTCCCACCTTCGTACTGAACAGCCAGACTTGTGGGAGGAGTGGGGGAGCTTCATGGTGGAAATGGGGGGTATTCTGAGTTTGCCCTGATGGGGACCGAGGGCCTGGGGGATCTGCAGGCACTGGCCAGAATGGGGGCGCCCCATGGGATTGGTTGGGGGCACACCTGGCTTTCTCTGGCTGGTCCTGAGTTGGAAGCAGAGACAAAACTTAGAGAAGCTGTTAGTTATTAATCAAGTCCCGGCCATTTGGGACACTTGTTACAGAAGTTATTGTTTGGTCTCCTGTACTGTTCCTAGAGATAATAATCTGACTTCCTAGGAGGCTGACTCAGGGCAGCCAGCTTCCTGGGCTGGTCACTGTGTATAAGGGGCTGGCTTCCTGGGCTGGTTGCTGCAGGACGTGGGTCAGGGTTTTACTTTCCTGCCAGGACCTGCTGTGGTCCATTTACACAATCAGCTTCTCAGTGGGAATGTTTCCAAGTCCGGGGATCCTGGGTGTTTTCCCTCCAGTGCAGAGAATGAAAGGACTGAGTGCCACTGGGCCCCAATGTCACGTGCCCCCCGGGCTGTCCCAACCGGTAGCTCAGAACACATCTTCCATGCTCAGGAGTGATGCTGACACCACAGCTGCTTGGAGTGAGCCCCTCACCCCCTCCAGCAGGGCCCTGTGATCATCTAGCAGCAATGGAAGCAGATGAGCTCTCCTGTTTGCCACACTCGCAGAGGCACTGGGCTCAGAAACAAGCGAAGGGAGCAGATCTCCACGGGAATCAGAAGACTGAAGGAGTTTGTTTCTGGGAGCTGGGAAGGCAGGAGTCTTCACTCGACTTACACACTAGGGCAGGCAAGGTTTCATGGAGATCTTCGCTCTGACAGGACATGACCCACGACTGGCTGGGCCGCATCTGCATCAGAGCCGCCAGAGGCCATTCGGCCCCCACCCACCTGCTGCCAGGCCCTGCACACCTGGAGCTCCAGGTGGGGCATAGATACACTTACCTGGGCTCCCACCCGGGGAGGGTTAGAGGGCTTTGCATCAGGGGGAGGTGCTGCTGCAGGAGCCTCTGCGAGGCTGGGGGCCCAGCCCCTCCCTGGCTGTCTGGGCCCTGTCTCCAAGCACAGACTCTGCCTAGCTGGATGCTGGGATGAGGTGAGCCGGGCCCCCTTCTCCCCACAGCCTGCCATCCCTGGAGCCATAGACATCCTGTCGGCAGGACACACGAGCTCCAAGGGGCGTTCACACATCCCACCAGAGCCCAGAGCTGCCTGTTGGAGGCCGGGCTGAGAAGAGGTCGCAGGAGGTTGTGGGGCCCATGCCGCCGTCCCACAAGAGGGACACAATGGCGACTGCCGGCCCCCGTCTGGACACTCCAGGCTCCGGGACAGAAGCCATCCAGGTGCTGATCCCGCTGCCTTTCCCCTGGTTTTCCCGCTGTTCACAGCCCTGACCCTTAGTCTGAGCTGTGGCCTGGAGGCCCTGAAAGGGTGGGCTCTGGAGTCTTTCTCCTCAGCAGACTCCTGGGTCTCCAGATGGGGCCCCTCAGAGCACAGCAAGATCCCTCAGCTGAGGGGCCTCCGGGGTCTCCCTCTCTGCCCCCCACCCTGGCTCCTGAGGTGCCTGAGCTGGGGATGCAGCAGGGACCCAGGCCTCTGGTTCTTCCTGAGCCAGCTCTTCGTGGCCCGGGATCAGGAGGGAGGATGCAGGAACTGTATGATGAGTCCACAAGGCTTGGGCGGCCTCCCTCCTCCTGTGCTTCCCGCTCAGCCTGCCACACGGCAGGGCCCAAGGCAGGAAGTGTGCGGGGCAGGGGCAGGGGCAGGGGCTCCCTTCTCATGGCCCCCAGCTACCCTGCTGAGGTGTGGTCTTGGGCTGGGTTCTCCCTGGGGTCTTAGAGTCACAGGTGGTCCAAATCCCAGGCTCCCCAGCTGTGCCTTCTGAACTGAACTTGGTCGTGCTCTGTCCTTTCCAGGGAGCACTTCCCCTCCCCCACTGCCACCTGGAGGTCCCCAAGACCTCCAGCTGCCTCTTTATAGATTTATTTTTGGGAAGAGGGAGAGGGCTGTAGGGTTTCTTATTGTGAGTGGGACCTCTGGGGTTCAAGCTGGGAGGACAGGATTAGTCTGGGGAGGAGGGGCCCTGGGTGGACTGCCCATCCCCCTGCCCAGGCTCCGGGGTCCCATTCCCTGCCCCAGCCCACTCTCCATCTGCACGGCCAGGCCACTCTACACCCGACTCCATCAGGCCTGCTGTGTAGACACTCTTAAGGCCAGTGCGGTAGAAGGAATAATGCCCTCCCAAAGATGTCCACATCCTGATCCCTGAAAACTGTAAATATGTTATTTACTTGGCAAAAGGGACTTTGCAGATGTGATTAAATTAAGGATCTTGAGATGGGGAGACTAGCCTGGGTGATTCAGGTGAGTCTAATGTCATCCCAGGGCAGGAGAGGAGGTCAGTGATGCCCTGTGAGAAGGACTCAACCCACTTTCACTGCCTTTGAAGTGGAGGAGTGGCCACGAGCCAAGGGATGTGGGCGCCATTAGGAGCTGGAAAAGGCCAGGAAACCGGTTCTCTGGAGCCCCCGAAAAGTAAAGCTGACACCTTGGTTTTATCCCCGTAAAAGTCCTATCAGGCCTCCAGAGCATGAGACCATGAATGTGTGTGGTTTTAAGCCACTGGGTTTGTGCTGATTTGTTATGGCAGACACAGGAAACTAACACAGCTGGGACCGGAAACTCTCAAGGAAGCTCCATCACTTTCCTCTGAAGGTCCCTTCGTCCTCGCTCCAGGCTGGGCCCGGGGGAAGCAAGGTTGGCCACAGGGACGGCAGCGACTGCGGCACTGCCCTACCGGGGCCACCTGTCCTCGGGGAGGGAGCCAGCCGCAGAAGCATCGGGTTTGCCCTGGTTCCTCGTGGCCATTCTCAGGGGCAGTCAGAAGTCACCACCTTCTCCGTAGTCCTGCAGCTCTGCCCACATCATCCTTCCCATTTCCTTCTTGCTGCTGGGAGAGGTGGAGCTTAGAGACCCCACGGCCCCCCTGATGTCCCCATTCCATTTCTGAGATGCACGGATGCAGAAGCAGAAGTCAGCACGGATGTTTCTTCATCAAAAATATACCCCCCCCCCCGTTTCCAGATTGTTCTTCCCACTAGATCTGACTCCCGAGGCCTTCAAGGGAGAATAAAGCTGCTGGCAGAGCTCTCTAATGGGGCAACCCCAGCCTCCTGCTGCCGAAGGATGGTGCAGACAAACAGCAAGACAGCCATGCACGTGTGCACGCGTGTGTGTGAATAAAGCATGTGTGCATGTGTGCATATGCACACGAGGGCCCACGTGTACACATGGCTGTGAAGGTGGTCATGTACGTGTGCTCGCCTATTTGTATGTGTGCAAGCGCGTGTACCTCTGAGGTTTTCAGGGATGGGGGTGGGAACACTTCTCTCACTGGCTCCTGACCTTCCGAAGTTACAGTGCAGACCTAGTTCTTAAGTGGAATCCTGCCTTCTGGGGGTTGAGACTTCCTGGCTTATCATCTGAGCCCGGCTTCCATCTGCTGGAAGGAGCCGGGTGGGAGCTGCCATCGTTAGTCTATTTCACAGAGCCTTCACCTCCAGCACAAGAGTCTCTAGGGTCACACACTTAATGTGATTATTCTGAAAAACTGAGTGGAGTGACTTGTCTTATGAAACCCCTGCTACCCACATGTTACTGGACAAACCAGCCAGATCCATCTTTCGTTCTGCATTAGACCCAAGACGCAATGATGTTGTTTTCATGGTTCATAGTTCAGGGAAATTTACATTCGGTTCCTTTTAGAGAATATGAAGGTGGTTGTTACATAACAGGGAGTAGACTAGGAGAAATGTCGGTATCATTTCAGCATTTGAAACTATAATTTAAAGACTTAAACTGAGTGTTCTGGACCTGCAACTTCCACCCACTGACTCACGGGTCAGTGAGCGGGTTTGGACAGAAGTGCTGGGAACAGCACAGCAGGACGTCTCAGCAGAAGGACCCGCTGGTGACTTGATGCTTCTCACTCCACAAATAGGTGATGGGTCAGCCCATTTCTTTGCTCAAATATCTGTGGGTACACGAGAGGAGGCATCATCCACTCAGGATTTGGTATCAACCATAGAACATAACCCATCTTTTACATGAGCATTTCCTTCTCAGAATAAACCTTTCTCTACAGAGCACGGGTTGGGAAATGGCCGTTGGCTTTGCTGTTCTACTTAGTAACTCAGTGTGCTGCATGACAGCATTGGCAGTCAGGCTGTCCTTGGATCTGGTCTCCTCTCCTTGAGATGCCAGGAGGAGGCTCCCCATCAGCTCTCAGGCTGCTGCCCTCAGGCACTCAGGGAAGAGGGCGCCAGAGGGTGTGATTGCTGGATTCGTGGAAAGCTGATCAATGGGGCGTTGCGTCCGACTGGCCACCAGCCAGGTGGGTGGACTCGGGCTGGTTATTAACACATGTAAACTCCAGTTTTCTCATTTGTAATAATTATCCCTACCTCACAAGATTGTTGTGGGGATGACAATGAATGAAGGTATGAAAGCTCTTAGAACAGTGTGGGCACTTAGCGAGTGCTCAGTGAACATCGGTTTGCTGTAATCACCACCACCACCACCATCGCCACCACCACCACCACCACCATCACCATCACCATCATTATCACCATCATCATAATTACCACCACCACCACCACCACCATCACCACCACCATCACCATCACCATCATAATTATCACCACCATCACCACCACCATCACCTTCACCATCATTATCACCATCATCATCATAACTATCACCACCATCACCACCATCACCACCACCATCACCTTCACCATCATTATCACCATCATCATCATAACTATCACCACCATCACCACCACCATCACCTTCACCATCATTATCACCATCATCATAACTATCACCACCATCACCACCACCACCACTACTATTATGATTTCCATGGTGTATCCCCTGGCTTGGTAGTAGGCACAGAGAGGTTTAATCAACCATGACTATCGTCAATTAAAGAAAGAATGGTTGCCTGAGTCCATAATGAAAGAAGTATCCGTACTATTATGAGGTGCTATTATCATTCCTCTTTCACAGGCAAGGAAGCTGAAGCCCAGAGAGGAACCTGCCCGGCATCACAAAGAGGAGTCAGGGTTCAAAGTCAGTCAATGTCCATCAAGCTCTTAACCCTGGAAAGACTTGAGCCCTGGACGGAGGACGGCTCTGTAGGACGGCTGCACGGGGAGACTCAAGCCCCAGTTAGATGCTTCAAGTCAGTGACTCAGTCATTTCAACCACTGAAGGTCTATGATTTTACGGAAACTGTTTATTCAGGTAGCCAACTGCGAAATAGAGAGTGAATGGGGTCAAATATTTTGAAACGTGTTCCTAGATTAGTAAACAGAGACTGGGATGCCCCGGGGAGAGATATTTGACTATTAAAAAATCGTCAGTGGGATTCAGTTTTCAACATGGAAGCGGCGTGGGAGGCTAGGCCAAGGCCCCTCCCATCTGAGCTGCTCATCACGCAGCTCCCAGGACACACACAAGACTGACTGCTGGCAGCTGCATTCCTAATGCTTGTCTACATGTTTCTCATTTGATTCTTCTCTTATTGGAGCCTTGAGAGATGTGACGAGCTGAAGCGTCCTTTAGGGCAGCAAACCCCAGGAAAAAGATAAAGCAATTCTCAGCTGTGATTCAAGATGAACCTTCTTCCCCTTCATTATAAAATACTTATCTCTCTTTATCTCCAAGTGAGCAGCGTTATTTCAATTTAACGGCGTGTGAGAAATGTACCACAATATAATAAAAGGACCAAGGATGCACTACTTAATGTCAGAATGACAGATGCTTCAATTAGGCAGACAGGACTATTTCTCCCCAAAATAGATAAAGATGAAATTTTTATAAGATTGCGCTGCTAGTGTTTATATACGTTATAAGCTTTATATACTGTTTATATACTGTTACAAGCTTTCATTACAAGGTAAATTAAAATAAAAACTCCTCTTTCAACGGAAGCTGACCATCTTGCTAATAATTTTGTGACTCATAATCACAGTTCATCAAAGTTTCTGGTCTGCTCACGTGGAAGGAGCAGTCTTTGAGGATGGGAGATGTCCTCCAGGTAAGAAATCTCACCCTGACATTTATAGATCTTTTCCCAAGAACACTAGGAAGGTGTGATTTGAAGTTACCATTTGGCTAAAGCTTGCGGAGATATTTTTTGACGTGTGAAATTTTCTTTTCTGCTTGGTCTGGGTTTAAAGTCGTTGGACAGTTAATGGCCAGGGTGGGGTCTGCTTCAGGATTTTGCTGCTCGTCTTTCTCTCTCCCTTGGCAGGTGTAATCAGCAGCAGATCTGCTCATCACCATGCCTGGGACCTGGAGACTATTAGGTAGGGCAGTGGAGGGTCACACTGTGGCTTCTGACCCATTGTTGCCATTTCCTTAATTGTCATCATTACAAATGAAACAGTATTACCAGTAGCAGCCACGCTTTCAGTTTCTAAAGCTTTCTTTCCAATGACTCCTCTGTTCTTCACTTTAGGGTTTTCCATTCCCCAAACATTATGAGAGCACATTATTTTATATAATTGGAAAAATACATCAGCTGTGTGAATACATTCAGAATTCTACAAACAAAATGCCGGGTTCCAGGGAAACGGTGGCCTGAGATAACGTAGAGCTCCTCCTAAAACATAAATGAGCATCAGATGAAATGTGAACACTTGATAAAATATACAGAGGGGTTCACCAGAATAAAAACGAAGGTCTTGGGCCAGAAGATAACGTGGGACAGGAAGCACGTGAGCTGTAGTTGTCTTCCGCAGAGCTGTGAGTCTGGAAAGAGAGCTGAACGCCAGAGTCTTTGGCTGTAATGTTTGTGCAGGGAAGGGTGTGAGGTCTCAAGCCCAGCTGGCTGGGCGATTGGGGCTTTGACCTTTGCCCAGAGCAAGAACCACTGGGACAGGTGGCCTAATTGGCCACAGGAGGAAGTGGAACTCAGCCCAGGTAGACTGGGGTGGGGCTGATTAGAAAATTGAAACTCCAAGCCTGTTCCTCTGAGGAATTTGGCGTCCAAATTTTTATTGCTAACATGATCTTTCATAGTTTTTAAAATATAAATTTATTTACAGCAGAGATTATATATTCCATGGGAAACGTATGAGCCCTGGATTCTGGAAGTTTCCCTTTAGAGTTTTGTTTTGGGGCATTTGTTTCTGTCATGACCAGAAGGGCAGCCCCATGTGGGACAACTGCCTCAGCTTGGGTCATGCCGGCTTCCTCGGGGTCCTCCCCTGGACTCTGGTCCTCTGGAACACGGTCCCCTGGAGTCTGGTGTAAACTCAGCTTCCTGGAAGGGCAAGGGCCACCCCGGGTGCTGGTGCCCAGCCCAGCACCTGACACTCAATACCTGTCACAGGTGTTGGACGAATGCTGTTGAGCGAGAGGATGAAGGGGTCACCGGGGTTCTACTTCTGGGACTCTGTTTCAAGGTTTAAACAGAAATTCGCTTTTGCTGGGGGAAAATGACTTGAAGAAAGAAACAAAAGTGGAGAATATCTTTCATTCAGTTAACATTTTTTAAAAATGAATACCTATTTTAAGACATTTCGCTCTGTGACGTGAGTCTGCCCCCTTCTCCTCTGTGTGTGTCTGCAGCATCCTGACACGGAAGGTGGGACCGATGCTCTTAAACAAAGGATCTTTAATAAAGAAGATTTATCATTCTGAAGGCTTCTGTTCCGACCGTCAGGCCCAAGGTGGAGGAGAGAGGGAGAGGTGGTTTGGGGTTTCTAAAGCTCTTGTGTCACAGGAGATACAAAGAGATAATTAGAACTTTGGGTGAGAAGGTACTAGAGATGCAGAGGAAGGAACGGGAGAATGAGCCAGGAGAAGATGGGGTGCCTTAAGCCCTTGATGTCACATTATGTTCCTTCCTATGTCCTCCACCTGCCTCTTTTTTTTTTTTTTTTGCGATACACGGGCCTCTCACTGTTGCAGCCTCTCCCGTTGCGGAGCACAGGCTCCGGACGCGCAGGCTCAGCGGCCATGGCTCACGGGCCCAGCCGCTCCGCGGCATGTGGGATCTTCCCGGACCGGGGCACGAACCTGCGTCCCCTGCATCGGCAGGCGGACTCTCAACCACTGCGCCACCAGGGAAGCCCTCTGCCTGCCTCTTGTTTGTAGAAAACTTTATCCTCCTAGGCCTTCCCTGAGTTCCAAAGAGCAAATTTAATGAGAGAAGTGAGAAAATGCAGAAACGAAGGAAAACAGTCAAGCAAGACAAAATAATAATAGTTAAACCATAAAACAAAGTCAAGGACCTTCAGTTCCTTCTCAAGGGCAAAAGATAATATTCTGAGCCATGACTTTGAGCTGTTGTACAGGTATTGGAACCCCACCACCCCACTAGGTGGAGGAAGTTAACTGCATGCTGCCCACCAGCACGTAGACCCCAGACCAGATGGAACCAGAAGATGGATGATGTTGACTCCCGATTACCTCACCACCGACCAGTTGGAACAATGTCCACGAGCTGCTCAGGCACCTCGTGACCCTTGCTCTAGTGTTGCCTCTAAAACCCTTCCCTGAAAGCCATTAGGGAGTTTGGGTCTTTTGCGCATGAGCTGCCCACTCTCCTTGCTGGGACCCACTTTGGGTGCCTTGCAATAAACACTGTACTTTCCCGCACCACAACCCAGTGTCAGTAGGTTGGCTTTGCTGTGTGCAGGTGAGCGGACCCAAGTTTGCTTCAGTGATACTGTTGTACCCTGAATGGATGGAGGACAGGGACCAGAGGAAGGGGGTACCAGTATTTGTGGATACTTCGATCTGATGTAACCCACATAAGCTGAGCCAGACCAGTTGCACCTTAAATCCACCTTTGCATTCAAAGAAATACCAGTCTGAGCACGCAAAGTGATTACCTAAGTATTTCAAAGGAGAGCAGAGGAAAAATCTTCTTAAAAGCGGTTCCTCTTTCTTGCTGGTTTCTCACACATGCAAAGGCTGCCACCATCAGCTTTTCTTTTTCTTCTCTCTTAACTACACCAACCTCCCCCCCACAAAGGCAGTGCAGCACTGTCCCTGGTACGAAGTTTATTGATGTGGCTTGAACTTAAAAGACAGAGATCGCTCCAGGAGAAGGAGCAGTGAATTGGGAATCTGATTCGACTCCAAGTCTTCTAGGGAGGACTGGGGACTCGCCTGAGGTCACTTAGCTAGAAAGAGGCAGGACCGAGACCTATTATCTCCCGTTGGCAGGAAAAAAGCCAGCATCTTCTCTGTATAGTGCCCCAGGTTGGGGAGAGTGAGGTCAATAACCCATGCGGGGAGCTCGGGCTGGGCTTACAGGGACTGAGCTCTACCTAACTGGGTGTGTGTTTGCCTGTGTGTTCAGGGTGAGACCTGGGAGTGACAACTCTGCTCTGGGATGCAGGGGAAGAGCATCATCTAGTCCTGTTGCCCCCCACCCCTGTCCTTCCCCTTCATCCAGTGTTTCCAGAGCTATTGGTCTTGTGACCCGTGGTGGTCTGGTGCTGATGGAGCCTGGGGACATGGTATCTGTTATCCCATAAGCACTTCTCCCAGTAACAGGTGTAGTGGGATGTGTGTCTCCTTCAGTCACACCAGGCTCCAGATTTGCACAGAGTTGAGAGGAGGTGGCTGGCCTACGCAGATGAGGGAATGTGAGACCCAGCCCTCAAGGAGCATCATGGTGCAGGGTGCAGACGATGGACAGCCAGGAGGGGTGCAGGCAGATGAAGATCCAAACTGAGTTTTGCCCCAGGGACAAGACCCTTGGCAGAGGGTCTCCTGGGTCTGGGATCTAGCTGGGGGCAGATGGCTGAGTGACTTTTAAGGCCGAGTCCATCGCACTAAGTGCCGCACACAGCCCACATCCCAGGACGGTCTGGTCAGGAGCGAGGTGGTGGTCTTTGCTGAGCAGACTTCCAGAACCTACACCTCTGTTGTGCCCCCGTAAAGTACGAGGAAGTCTGGCCCCATAACAGACCAAGGCCTCACAGGGCGACCGGGAGGGTCCCAAGATCCCAGGACCGGGAGCCTCCCAGGCCCATCCTCAAAACAGCTTTTCACTGTAGCCAGTGATGTAAACTGCAATTTGCCTGCAAAGATGTCGTTTAGAAGCGTTTCCAAACGTCTGTGGCTGCTCTCATTAAACTATGTTTGCCTACGAATCAGAGCTAACGGTATTCTATTTAATTTTCCTCTCTCAAACAGCATGAAGCTTAATGTAAAGCAATTACTACAATTCTGCTTTCTAAGAAATCAGGAAATGTAATCACGGAGATGCAATTTGTTTGCTTTTCATGAAATATTACAGCGTGGCAGCGACAGGAGGTGGCCTTCAGAGGGATCAGAACACAGGTGTGTGTGTGTGTGTGTGTGTGTGTGTGTGTGTGTGTGTGTGTGATGACGGGGTAGTCATGTATGTGTTGTGCCTGTGTGTTTGTGCGTGTGTGAGATGCATGTCTCTGCGTGGGATGTATGTGTGTCTGCGTGTGTGATGTGTGTATTTACCCAGAAAGCCACACATAGACCTGAGCCAGAGGAAAGGCCAGGGTGTGGGTGAAAGCTTACACAAGCACGGAAGTGTTAAGTATTCACAAAAGGCTGATCCAACAGACCTTAATTCAGAGACCTGTAGGGCTTAGGGAAGGTACGTGACCACAGATGTGCGTCTGCCTAATTGTCAGCCCATAGAGGTTGAGAGGGCATAATAACAGGCATTTTATTTTAAATTTCCTTTTTTATTTTAAATGATAATTATACTTCCCAGGGAAAGAGGTGAGCGCCCTACCTGCAGCAGTGGCCTGAGAGCAGAGGAAGAGCCATGCTGAGCCTGCAGAGAGGAGAAGTCTCTCTCCCTGGGAGACCCCACAGGTCAGAGGAGCCCCAAACCCACCCCCTGCCCCTGCCCTCAGGGCCCTGCTGGGATCCTGTGACGCTAGTGAAAACTCTTCTTCTCAGCAAACTGTTCTCCCCACACCTGGGCCCTGGCTCCAACTGTCCTTCTGAGAGAAGTTAGCCCCTCCCCACGATGGGCAGTGATGAGGTCCTGGGGAGGCTTTGGAGATGCTCTCCCGCTTCACCTGGAGAGCTCTCTCTTAGGGCCAGGAGTGGCGGCTGATAAGCAGTTCTCACCTTGGTCCTCCAGCCTCAGGCTCTGACCAGGGAGTGAATGCTCTCTGATCTCTTTCCTTTTCTTCCAAAATCCCTAGAGACTCCCATGCAGGCACCAGGCAAGGGGGGCTTAGAGACCAGCTGAGCAGAGGCAGCCAGGAGGCGGTCGCAGGGGTTTGGATCAAGCAGGCGTCTGGTGCTCTGCCGACATTGGGTCCCATCTGAGGAGGTCACAGCTGCTGTTCCCCAGAGGGCAGGGTGTGTGAGGTTGGGGGGGCCTTGGGGGTAGCAGCAGGGGGAGGGCTTCACTTTTTCTCATGGAAGTGAAATTTGTGTAACACCAATCCAGGGCGTTTAACACACTCGTGATGTTATGTAACCACCAGCTTTCTCCAGCTTAAAGCTTTTCCATCACCCAGAAGACACCTCTACCGTGAACTCCTTAACTCTTTATTTTTATTTTTCTAGGGCCCGGATTCCTTCCTTTAAAACCCACGTTGCCTGAAGTTTCCTCCATAATTTCCCTCATAAAGGCCTTGACCCCCGACCCGGGCGTCTTGTCCCACATTCACGTCTCCTTAGACGCCTCACAGCCAGTTTGGGGGGTTTTTGCTCACAGTCTGGAGCATCTCCGGCATGTGCTGTCCCGGCTGCAGGTTGGCTGTGCCGGGGGCGGGGCGGGGCAGGGGGGCGCCCACGGGTCAGCTGGCGAGCCGGGAGCGGGGCCGAGACCCAGGGCAAGCGGGCGGGGCGGGGCCTCCTTGGTAAGGCAGGTGGCTTCTCCGAGCACATCAGAAAATGGGCACAACAGCTCTTCTCCAGGGTGGCTCTATGAGGGCTGGAAACTGTGCCAGGAACACGCCAGGAGATGCCTGAGGTCTGGCCGCTGTGCTGAGGATTCGGTGACAAAATGCCTGGGGACGCCTAGTTCACGTGAGTGACTGGTAAGTGTTAGTCTCCCTCTTCCCTGCTGGGGGTCGGGCGGGGTGCAGAGTGGGGCTGGGGCTTCACTTCTCGGTCTGGGCCATCAGATGGGAGCATAGGAGCCTCTGCCTGGAGCCAGGTCTGGGCCCCTCATACACAATTCTTGGGGTTTTCACCAGAGGACCTTGGTGTCCAGGGCTGCGCTCAGCTCCCTCCAGGCCCTGGTGTCTCCACACTTCCGGTCTTATCACCTGTGACATTTTTCAGAACGGATTTTGCTATGTGGTGTGATTCCTCCTTCAAGTCAAGAGACCCCGGCATGGCTGCCCTGGTGAAAAGCCCCTCTCCCAGATTACACGGGCTTGACCCCACGCTGGGGGACAGGTGGCGAGGGAGGCCTGGACGGGCCAGGTGTCCTGCACAGGGAAGGAGGCTGAGACTTTCCTGAGTGGGACCGAGAGTAAGGGACCCACGGACGAGGGGCAGAGGGGCTCTAGTGTCCCTACCCTGACCCCTGCTTTCACCACGGCAGTGCAGAGGGGGTCCATTCTGACAGGCCTTCCCTTTTCTCCCATCCTGAGAGCTGCCCCAGAACCCTCCCTACGGGAGCCAGAGAGAACTGTCCCTCCCCACCAGGCCCTTCTGCAAAGGGGGGCAGGCGTCTTGCACACTCTGCCCCCAGGGAGATGTCAGTAGAAGGTATGATGGAGGACCCTCTCTGGGGCTGGGGAGGCAGGCTTGGGGACCAGGCTGCAGAGGAATCACTGGGAATGATCCAGAAGGAAGGGAAGTCACTGCCCACTGCCTGCACCCTTTCTTGGTGTGGCTTTGCTGTTTCTTTTGCCCCCTCAGCATCAACATCGGTGTAACCTGACGTCCCCCCAGAGATTCCCACTGTGGCTCTGGCTGGTGTGTTGGCGTGGTCCCCACCTCCACTCCCAACCTCGGCCACCCACAGATGCTCGTGGGGGCTCGGAGGGAGGTTGGAGCACCTGACAGGCTGGCGGAATGCCCAGGACAGAAAAGGTGCCACGTCCCCAGGAACGCTGACCGAGGAGCCCTGGGCAGAAGCCGTTCTGGGTGACCAGAGGAGGTGGGACCAGACGGCCGGTGGCCCCAGGGTCCGAGGTCAGGGGCCAGGGTTTCCTTCTGTATCAAATGTGTCAGGATCTTACCTTCCCAGCTTCGGCACAATAGAAAAACACACACACAGACCAAATCTTCTCGTTTAAGAGGAAAACACTGAATGAAACCATTTTGTCTTAGTTTTAAGAAGGAAAATCTCACCTGATGGGTTTTCTGTCATTACAGATGTCATGCCTCCCAGCAGGCGTGGCCTCAAGTTCAGCCACTGTCATTTGGGAAAAGCCATGGGGCAAACATGGGGGCCACCGTCTGTTGTCTGGTCGCCCAGTGTTTCATCCGATGAGAATGTCTGAACTTCAGTCACAGGTTAAACTTGACACGCAATCAAACTCAATCTTTAAATCCACGAACTTAGGAGGAAGATGACACGAGATCACTCTGGGTGCCCGTGATGGCCGTGTGGTACCCATTTTACGGGACACACGTCTTTATCTTTAGAATATTTATATTCCATCAACCTGTGGCCTTATTTCATTCCTCATATACTGAACAGTTTCTCTAGCATTTGCTGAAAAGAATCTCCTGCAGGTTCCCTGAACCTGCACCGTGACGGCAGCGTGAGCGCATCTCGGGCGTGTGGGGCAACGAGCAGAATCGGGTGGGCTTTTCGGGGGTGGGTCTCTGTTAATTCAGAAGCCTAGGGTCGCGTGACTCCGGGGCTGCTTCTGGGGGAGCTGAGGTTTTGGGAACCAGAGCACCAGCGGGAGCCTCCCCTGGGCTGCAGAGGCCACAGCAGCACTCAGACAGAACCCGGGGGCTTCAAGCACCCACGGCAAGAGGTCCACTTGAGGTGGCCACCTGCATCCTGGCCTCTGAGTGGGCGAAGAGCTGGGGAACGGCTCCCTGACTCCGACCAGGCCTGATGTCACCGTGGTCCCATGTCTGCCAATGGCTCCTTCATCTCCCTGAGAGGCAGCTCAGCTTTGCAGACTCTGGCGGCGGGCTGTTGGGGTCCTCGCCGGAAGCCCAGAGGCCAGAGGGTGGTCTTCGGCATTGGGACAGTTGACAAGAGTGTCTGATGAAAGCAAAGGCCCCCCTCACTTCTGCCCATCTCCCCACAGTGATGCTTCTCTAAGGAGTCGCCCGACCTGCTGCCAGCTTCTCGCCCTCCCCCGGGACCTTCCTGTAGGTTGTCACCAGGCTGCCACGCACCCTGGACACATCTGCATCTCAGCTGATGCTCTGCTGACCCCTGTTCCTGAAGCACTCCAGGCGGCCCCGAGGACACGGCCCTCCCGGGGTAGCCCCTCCCTGACCCCCTGTCTCCTGTG
Source organism: Stenella coeruleoalba (assembly GCF_951394435.1). Taxonomy (NCBI): domain Eukaryota; kingdom Metazoa; phylum Chordata; class Mammalia; order Artiodactyla; family Delphinidae; genus Stenella; species Stenella coeruleoalba. The sequence continues at coordinate 2,574,074 of NC_137169.1, forward strand.
CGGGCCCCTCCCCTCGGCTCACCTGCGACACCCAGGCCTCAGCTCTCTTCTCTGACTGCCGCCTTCCCCCGAGGTGACCTCTTTTGGTCCTGTGCTTGGCAGAACCGTGGCCCCAAAGATGTCCCCACCCTAGTCCCGAGAACCTGTGAGTATGTGCCCTTATATGGCAAAGGGACTGTGTGGCTGGACCCTGAGATGGAAGATGGTCCTGGAGTGTCAGGGTGGCCTGCGTCATCACGGGGCTCCTGGGAATGTGTAAAGGGAGGTCAGAGGACAAGGGAAGGCCATGTGATGATGGAAGATGCCCAGGTGCTTTGCCAGGGCCGTTGCTCTCAGCAAAGACCCTGCAAACAAGTTTTGGGGTGTCACTGTCACAACCCAGCAGCCCGGGGGCTACTGCCAGGGACCTGGCACAACAAGCCCCTGGGGAAGACCTGGGCACTAAAAACCTGCTCAGGTAACCATGTTGGAGGACAGAATGGGCAATGGTGTTCCTTGGCATCTGCAGTAAACGGAGGGAAGTCAGTCACAGTGAGCATCCAGGGCTGACGGTGAAGCATCTCTCCTGAGGCGTGAGGACCAGCCTTCTGCAGTTAGGATCCTTCCCAACCTACGTCCTTCTTTTCCTTTTCCCTTTTTCATTTACTTTAAGACAATTTCACCCTACGTTACTGTGGGAGGAGTCCACGGATGGGGTCCCTGGTCTTGGCGCCCCAGAAGCTGGAGAGAAGTCGGGCTTCCCTTGCCCCAGGCTGCGGCGGCACCGTGCCGGCCGTGTGGCATCCCCGCCACCGGATGTGAGCTAAGGGAGGTGTTGCAGGTGGGGCTCGCCCACTTCTGTTAACACATTTGCAAAGGGGATGTCTTCTCTCTGAATGCCAACCTCCGTCTCCATGATTCAGGGAGAAAGGAAAGGCTTGGGGCTGGAAACAGGAGTGAGACAAAAGGGGAAGTCAACACTATGGTGTTAGGTGGACTCTCCAGTGGACCTCACCTCTGGAACACCCTGGACGGAACTCGACGATGACGTCTCCAGCCAACATCACTTTCCTGGGGCCGTAAAAAGTACCCAGGCTGGGGGGCTTAAAACAACAGAAGCTTTTCCCCTCATAGTTTTGGAGGCCAGGCATCTGAAATCAAGCTGTCGGCGGGAGGGCCGAGCTGCCTCAGAAGGCTCTAGGACAGGACCCCCCTTGCCTTGTTCTGGCCGCTGGTGGTTGCCGGCAATCCTTGGCTTGTAGCTGCATCACTCCAGTCCCATGGCTTAATTCTGCCCAGGTCTTCACCCTTCATCACTTTCCCTCTTTGTGTGTCTCTTTGCCCAAATTTCCCCTATTTATAAGGACCCCAGGCGTATTGGATTAAGGCCCATCTTAATGACCCCATTTTAATTTGATTACCTCTGTAACGACCCTATTTCCAAATAAGGTTCCAGTCTGGGGACTGGGTTAAGGCTTCAGTATGTATTTTGGGGGACACAATTCAATCCGCATCACGGCGTATTTCTTAGCGGCTCACTGGTGCAGGAGAGGCCTCTTCTCCCTTCTTCTTCCCGGAGCTGGGACACCTTGGATGAGAGAGGTGAGAGCCGGGAGGATTGCCAGGGCCCACAGTGACACATGTCCAAGAAGGATGCACAGCGACAATGTCCTCTCCCATCCCCTCCGAGTGGGGAGAAAGGATAGCCTTGGGAAGTGGGGCTGTGTGGGGCCTATTCTTTTTTTTTTTTTTGCGGTACGCGGGCCTCTCACTGTTGTGGCCTCTCCCGCTGCGGAGCACAGGCTCCGGACGCGCAGGCTCAGCAGCCGTGGCTCACGGGCCCAGCCGCTCCGCGGCACGTGGGATCCTCCCGGACCGGGGCACGAACCCGTGTCCCCCGAACCGCCAGGCAGACCCCCAACCACTGCGCCACCAGGGAAGCCCGGACCTTATTCTTGAGTGGCTTGTTCCTGGCCCATCTCATCACCACCAACATGACAGGGGTAGGAATTTTAAACTTAATTGTGAAGGTGTTGATGGTGCATCTTACACAAGATGCCTGCTTCTTACAGTGATACGAACCCCTCCAGAAAATAGCATCTGATAACCTGGGCTGCGGCGACGACTTCTTTCCCGATCGGGGAGCCCCGAGAGACAGTGACAGGGGCCCCGACATCCATCCACCTCTTTTCCGACAGGGATGTGACCGAGGCCCTTCCCCTCTCCTCCTTCTCTCCCCGCAGTGCCTGGCACAGGAAGTGCCCCTCTGGCCTGTTGTTGGAGGATGTGTATAAACCATTTCAAGTGTTTTCATCTGCAGTTTGGTGTCAGACCGTGAAGGTGAGCTCTGGAAGGTTTCATTTCTGTTTGCTTGAAAACCGTCTTGTCTTTATATCACTTATTCACTGGTCTAATTATAAGCAGCCCACCTGTCTTCCTGGGGGTCTGGGGTTGGACTGGTCCGTCCTGCAAGGCAGGGGCGGGGGAGGAGAGCTGTCCTTTTCTCCAGGCTGCAGAGGATGCTCCACCCTGTCCCGTGTCATCGAGCCCAGGGCTGCCTGTCTCGGAGCCTTGGGGTTCTTCTCTGCCCTGTCCCGAGGAGGGTGTAGGGTCTGGACCGCACATCAGTGATGACTAGTAAAACAGGAGACCCACCACCCCTCCCCGGGTGTGCAGCTAGGTCTGTGCCAAGGCAGCAGGGATTCCGGAACCTCCCCACACCACCAAGAAGTAGGTAGAGAGTCCGGCCTTCTGACTCTTTCTGTGCCTGTTGATTTGAAAACCAGCCCTTTACCCGGAGGGCAGGGAGAGACCCAGAGCGAGGCCGGCACTGCACTTCGGCAGGAGGCAGGTTAGTGAGCGGGAATCTTACTGACGACGCTTGTCTCAGTGGATCCCTGTGCCTGCCCACCTGCCCGAATCACAAAAGTTTATAGAGAGGCCTTAACGGGGTTCAGTTTCGTACACCATCCGGATGGCCTCAACGCTTGACTCTCCCAAGGCTGCGTCTGGTTCTCGGGTCCACTGGTGGTCACATCCTCTCGATGACCCCCTCCGAGAGTGCTATCTGGCTCTTACCTGCCCTCCTCGGAGCTGCAGAAGCCACAAGTAAGTCTAAGAGACAGAGGACTGTCGTTCAAAAGCAGTGCAAACTGCTGCCTCCCCAGAGATGGTTTTGGGGACGTTACACCTGCAGGGCGGGCTCTGGACCTGCTTCCCACCCACCCTGTGCACCTGGGGTCTTTCCCTCCGATGCTGCGCTGTCCTACCTCCTGGCAGAGTGCTCTCTGCTCCTGGGGTGTCCAAGCTCTGGCACAGAGAGCCGCTGCTCCTTCCTCTGGGGCCTGAGCTGAGCCTCCAGAGCCCCCGTGGAGAAGCCACAGGGTCACTCAGTTCATGCCCAGGGCTCCCCTCCAGAGCTCCAGGGAACCGTCTCCATGTTATTCAGTGACCGTCACCTTTAGCTCCTGCCTTGGCAAAGCCAGCACGAGGATGGGGGCTTGTCACGGAGACCTGGGGATTAGACAGGAACATGAAAGCTGCTTTCAGCAGGACCACAGACCCTTGCTCGTAACCAGAGAAGCCGCTTGCCATTCTTGTGTCTCTCCCATGTCATCTCACAGCCCCCACATTGGGACCCTCAATGCCTGGCCCAGGTGGAAGGGTGTCCCCCAGGAGTGGAGCGGGGTCTAGTAATGGGCATTTTAACTTAGATGTGGCAGCAACAGCAGTAACAACGACGGCAATAACAATGGCGAAAGTTGGGCTGTGAGTGCCGGGCTCACCTGGGGCTTCTCAAAGGCAGGGAGGTGGGGATTTGGTTTCCCTGGGGGAAGAGGTGCACTCGCCCACAGGGCAGGGCAGGGTTTGGGGTTGACCTCAGAGAAGGGTCTGGGGCGGCACAGCCAGGGCCCTTGTCGGGTGGTGTATGCGGCAGTCTGGGCTTCACTACCGGGTGTGGGTCGGGGGGTGCAGGGTGTGGATGGGCACCGTGGCCTTGGGTCCAGCTGGGTTTAAGTTCTTTGCGGCAGTGACCATAGGGGCCAGGGTGGCCTTGCTGGTGCCAGCTGGGTCCATGTGAAACCTCTGGTGGGGACAGGTAGGGGACTTGGGGCAGGGGGCATCCTGATAACCCGAGAGTGAATCCGTGTCCCCATTTCTCACCCTGGAGAAGAAGGCCCCTGTGCAGTGAGAGATCTCCAGGGAAACAGAACCAAGGGGAGGTATATGTATATATGTGTGTGTGTGTATATATACACATGTGCATGTGTATATGCATGTGTACGTGTAGATTATGTGTAACGCATGTGTATAGTATATATAGGCATGTGTGTATATGTGTATGCGTACATGTATGTGTATAAGTACGTGTATGTATAAGTATGTGTATACGTGTATGTGTGTAGGTATGTGTGTATGTGCACGTGTACATATATGTGTGTGTTGGTCTATATATATGTGCGTGTGTATATATGTAGGTGTATATGTATACGTGTGTGTGTATATACGCACGTGCATGTGTATACGTGTATGTGTATGTGAACATGTATATGCACGTGTATGTATCCATGTGTATGTATGTGTAGGTGTATATCTATATATCTATATCTATATAGAGAGAAGAGATAGAGGGAGACAGAGACAGAGAGAGGGAGACAGAGAGAGATTTATTTTAAGGAATTGGCTCACATGAGTGTGAGGGCTTCCAAGGGCAGTCCAGCAGGCTGGGGACCCGGGGAAGAGTTGATGCTGCAGTCTCGAGTCTGCGATATGCAGTCCTTCCACGGTGGGGGAACTTCAGTTGTTTTCTTTTAAGCCTTCAGCTGATTGGGTCAGGCCCACCCACATATGGAGGGTGACCTGCTTTACTCAGAGTCACATCTTTACATGCTCATTTCATCTAAAAGTTTGTGTCTGGATCCTGGGGCTGGGGTACCCCAGAGGGAGCAGAGAAGACCAGGGGCACCTCAGCTACGTCTAGACCTGGGCAGCTCCTGGGGCCCCACCGCCTCCGTGGTGAGTCATGGGAGCCGAGATCTGTGGGGGGTTTTCCTCACTTGCAGCTGACAAGGAACTTCCGGGGAACAAGCCGGGGAACAAGCCAGGGAACTGGGTTTCTGCCCAGAGCCGTCTCAGAACAGGCTGCACTTTCTCTCCCTGTCTGCAGGATGGAGCGAGACGCAGCTTGGAGAGAGATGCTGTGGCTGGGAGGTGGGTCAGGGCCTTGGAGGGGCTCCAGGCTGCTGGGGTCCTTGTCTCTCACCGCCGAGTGGCTCTGTCTGCCACGTCAGGGGGCTGTGGGGTGAGTGGGTTACAGGGAGGGTGTGTGTGTCTATGTCCACATCGATATCTGTGTCTATAATGTCTATTTCTGTATCTATACCTATATATGTCTTTATTTATGTCTATTTCTCTCTCCTCAGTATTCCGCAAAGTGGGTATTTTGTATATATATATATACACTCACATACGTACACATCTTTCAGGTACACTTGAGATAACACTTAACGACAGTAAACTTCACTCCGACAGCAGAGTTTGGCTGTTCAACTCGGTTCTGTCTTCTGCGGGTGGAGCTGCCGTCTGACTGCCTGGGTCTCTCCAGGCAGCTCCGAGGAGTCTAAGAAGGGGCTGGTTAGAGAAGTGGTGCATTGAAGAAGAAGGCATTTCTACATCAGTACTGCCTCTTAGTTCTGGACGCGTGAGCTCCTCCCAGATTCTGGAAGGATCCCAGTGAGGATCAGGTAATTCAGGCATCACTGTCCCCCTTCCTCTCCCATCACTGTCTCTCTCTTTCTCCCCCCTCCCCCTCCCCCAAAGCCCTTGAGCCCCAGATCCTGCCACTGAAACGGGAGGGGAGTGGTCCCAGGATATTAGCCCAGCAAAGAGCAGAGGCAGACGAACATGCTGGCCATCCCTGTGCTTGACCAGTTGGAAGAGGGACGGGGCTAACCCTGCGGCTGGGAATGACTAGACTGCCCATAAAGCATCCCCAGAGCTCGCTGATCTGAGCCGGAATCTAACCTGCGTGTGAGGGGGCTGTGCTCCTGGGTTGCCCCTCAAGACTCAACTTCCTCATCTGTAAAATGGGGATGATGACACTGAGCTGTGAGTTTTAAAGGTGATGACGTGCCAAAAGCATTCTGCTCGGTGCTGGGGACAAGGTCAGGTGCCACTGTTATCTCTCAGCCTCAATCTTCTCATCTATCAAGTGGGCGTAACTACCCCACAACCAGGCAATGTAGGAGGGGGATTACACCACACGTCTCAGAATTGATACCGATGACCAATAACTTTCGTCCTCTCTTCAGCTCATCAGAGGATGAATTTTCTAACTCTAAGAACTATCGAAAAGGAACAACTGCTTTGGGAGGTGAGGTCTCTGTCGCCAACTGTCCAGGTAGAAGCTGGCTGACCCGTCGTCTGGAGCGTGGTAAGAGGGCAGCTGACCTTTCACTTTCCGTCCAACATCAGGGGCATCACGTTGGGAGCCGATGGAGTGGGAGGGAATCACAGCAGAGGCGAGGCCCCTCGTTCGAGGCTGCCCCATTAGGGCTGCTCTCCAGGTGCTGACTTTGGCCTGGGCTCCAGGCACCGTCCCCAGGCCCAGCCTCTGACCTAGTCCCCAGGCCCTGCTCTCCCACTAACTGTCCCACTAACAGGACAAACAAACCCAGGTTTGGGCTTTTTATTTTCCGCCACATTTTGGAGCAACATTATGATCTTTAAGGCTGAAAATGTCACCCCCCCCAAAGGCAGCCTAGAGACCTGGCCCCTTAACTCACAGGACAGGCCTGGAATTGTGGGCACCCAGGCAGCCTGCAGGGTTACCTCCTCTCGGGGGTCCTATCCCACTCCCTGCTCTGGGTCCAGGCGTCTGCTAAACTGCAAAGAAAAGGCTTCACACATAAAAGCAAAAGAAACCAGAGGACCTCCCGTGGCACCGGGGTGGTGTCTGGACATGCTGTGCGTGGAACGGGGGAGTGCTGGGCCACTGAGCAAGGGCTCCTCCATCACTTTTCTTGAAGCAAGAGAGACACAAAACTGTCGCTTTTCTTTCCATTTGCATGATTTTTTTGAATTTTATTTTATTTTTTTATAGAGCAGGATCTTATTAGTTATCCATTTTATACATATTAGTGTATACATGTCAATCCCAATCTCCCAACTCATCACACCCCCCCCCCCGCCACTTTCCCCCCTTGGTGTCCATACGTTTGTTCTCTCCATCTGTGTCTCTATTTCTGCCCTGCAAACTGGTTCACCTGTACCATTTTTCTAGGTTCCACATATATGCGTTAATATATGATATTTGTTTTTCTCTTTCTGACTTACTTCACTCTGTATGACAGTCTCTAGATTTTTTTCCCTCGTCATCTTCAGACAGGCAGAGGATGTGCGTGTGTGGGGTGTGCAGACACACTCCCAAGTTTCTACAGAGAATGGAAAAACATGACAGGCCGTCACTTATTTCTGCAGGAGAATTAATGCCTTTTGGGGTCCTGACAGCCTTGGGCTTCCAGCAGCCTCGCCTGGTGTCTCCTGGCTTCTCTACAGGGCTTTCGCACCTCCTGGCACCCATCCCTCCACACCCTCCACACTTCCTAGTGTGTCTAAGAAGGCTGACACCAGCAGCAGAGAATTTGAGCTCTGCCTCTATCTGCCCACTGTTCTTAGAAGCATCACAGAACCAAGAGACGCCTGCCACACAGATTTCAACCCACACGCCTTCTCCTCCCACCTGAACTGCCTCCTGCCAACGACTTTCTCTGCCAACTGCTGACGCGTGGAAGCCGTGTACCTACCAGCCAGTCGCCTCTGCTTGGGGATCTGCAGAAACCTCGGAGGTGACCTATCCACGCTGGATGGGTTTTTTTCTGCTCACCCGCCCCTCCCCAGGGCTCCCAGCTCAGGGAATTGCCCATCCGTCCAGGGCTTAAGGTTTACTCTGGGGCCTTCTGGATTCAGCCTTCCTCTGCCCAAGCACTGGGGACTCTGTGTCTCCAAAAGTTCCAACTGCGTTCACCAGTCATAATCTCCTAGATCCCCCATCCCCTCCCATCATCCTTTGCACTGAAGCCATAGGGATCTTTCAAAAGTACACATTTTATTACGTCACGTCCGTGCTTAACTCCCTTCAGTGACTCCCAGCGTTTGCAGGAACTAGTCTGAACCCCAGCGTGACTGGAATATCCTGCACCACCTGCTTCTGGGCCTGCCCTGCAGACTCCGCCCCCTTCAGGCCCTGCCCACCAGGCCCCGCCCCCACAACCGTGCCTCTGCAGAATCTGCCCCTACATGGCTCTGCCCCACGAAGACCCTGCCCCACCAGGCCCCACCCACAAAGCCCCACCCACTCATACAGGCCCCGCCCCACATAGCCCCACCCCTGCCCACGCAGGCGCTCCTCCGTTAGCTCTGGCCTCTCCAGAGGTTGGTCCTGCAAACACGGGGCCTTCCTTCATGCCTCAGTGACTGCACCTGGGACACCCCTTTGCACTCCTCTTCCTCTCCCCACCCCTGACCCGTGTCTGCACACCCTGGGCCTGTCTGGGACCCCTGCAGAGCCACCTCCCTGACCCTGAGTCTCTGAGATGCTGCTGTCCTGCCAGTTCCAAGGACGAACCAGCTTTTGAACCTGTGGCTCCCTCAGGTCCTGGCCCCACCCAGATCGCCTCCAAGCTCCGGCCTCACGCATCCTACACATCCTCTGCATCCTCTGTGTCCTGGTGCATCCCAGAGGGGACCTGACCCCACCAGGCCTCCCAGAGGCAGCTGCGGATGGAGGTGGGCTCAGGGCGCTGCAAGCGCTACCCACCTGGCTTGAAGATCCCCCCACCACCCGAGGCCCAGGGCTTCTCCCACCAGCGCCCTCTACTTCTCTAGAACATCCATTAATTTGGCTACACTTCCTGAGTCTAGACATTTTCTGAAAGTTTGTGCCTAAGATGAAACCCAGACTCATTCTGTCACTACATTTCGTTGGAAAAAAGAACAAACAACCCTCCAGATGTCATGGTAACAGACCCCATGTGCTCCCCTTTTCTCGCTGTGATTGCGAGGTCTTCCCAGCTGTTATCTTGGTTACATCCATGCTCCTGACAAATGACGTGCTCTTCCTTCCCTGCCTCGCCTTCTCCAGGCGAGATCTCAGACGGATGGAAGATGTCTCCTGGAACCCCACAGCCTGCCAGCCCCTTGATGGGGGCAGAACTTCACGGACCCTCCAAGTTCCTGCGGGTGTCCGTGTTTCATCTTTAATATGCTTAAAGACAGATTAGCACCAGGGTAAGGAAGAGTCAACAAAAGCCTGTCTTTACCTGGAATTTTGGTTGAATTGTTCATGGCCAAGAGCTCCTTCTGAAAGCAGATGACCTGCATCAACACTGGGTCTGGGGAGGCTCCCTTTGGAATCCTCCCAGGGACTCGGCCCCCTCTGTGGGGTGTCTGGTGGAAGGCGGGCACCATTCCCCCATCACTCCCCGAGTCACTGACACTCATGCTGGGAAGTGCACAGGGAACTAGGAACTGGAGGACAACTCTAGCTGGGGTCTTGGGACCCTGCAGGGGTGAGGAGACAGCGCAGAGCTGGGTAGTAGCGACTCCGGCCCTCTTCTCTCAGTGCACGAGCCCCTTATTCTGACCTGCCAGTAGATCTGCTGGGTTGTTGCTGTACGGGCTGCCCTTGCTCGTTTCTTTGGGTCGGGAGACTTAGAGGCCTCTGGGTCTGGATCCCAGCCCCGCCGTTACGGCTGTTTGGATGTGGACAAATCACTTTCCAGAACCGTTAGGTCAGTGACGTCAAGCCCTGAGCAAGGCTATTTACCATGCAGTCTTCAGAGGTTACTGAGGAAGTGCCTGCAGATGGCAGGGAAGCCTGGCAGGGAGGGGCTGAGTGAGCACTTGAGCACGCAGCCCCTTGGGCGCTGCGTTATCTCCCTGGGCCTCGGCCAGTTGGCCAGATTGGTCCATCCCTCCCAGGCCACATGCGTGATTGGCCGGCTCCTCTGTTGTGGAAGCCCTTTCTTTCTACACTACAGTTCAGGAGTGAAAGCGGCTTCTCTGTTACCCTTCCCAGGTATCATTTTGTTTTTTGCCCCTGGCTGGCTGGGTCCTTGTATTTGTTTCCTGAGACTGCCATAACAAAATACTACAGACTGGGTGGCTTAAATGACAGACATTTATTATCTCACAGTTCTGGAGGCTGGATGGCCATGATCAAGGGGTCAACAGGGTTGGTTTCTTTGAAGACCTATCTCCTTGGCATGTAGATGGCTGTCTTCTCCCTGTATCCCCACATGGTCTTCACTCTGCACACATACATTCTTGGTCTCTCTTTGAAGGCCCAAATTTCCTTTTCTTATAAGGACACCAGTCAGGTTGGATTAAGGCCCACCCCAATGACTTTGTTTAACCTTAATTACCTCCTTAAAGACCCCATCTCCATAGACAGTTACATTCTGAAGCACTTGGAGTTAGGACTTCAACATAAGAATGAGGTGGGGCACAATTCAGCCCATAACTGCCTCCCTGAACAAATCACTCCACCTCTCTGGACCCTGGATTACTCATAAATAATATGGGGATGCTGACAACAATGATGATGATGATGGTGGTGATGGTGATGATGATGGTGGTGATGGTGATGGTGATGATGATGATGGTGATGATGATGATGGTGATGGTGATGGTGATGATGGTGATGGTGATGATGGTGATGATGATGATGGTGATGATGGTGATGTTCATGATGGTGATGGTGATGGTGGTGATGATGATGGTGATGGTGATGATGGTGATGATGATGATGATGATGGTGATGATGGTGATGATGATGGTGGTGATGGTGATGGTGATGATGATGATGGTGATGATGATGATGGTGATGGTGATGGTGATGATGGTGATGGTGATGATGGTGATGATGATGATGGTGATGATGGTGATGTTCATGATGGTGATGGTGATGTTGGTGATGATGATGGTGATGGTGATGACGGTGATGATGATGATGGTGATGATGGTGATGGTGATGGTGGTGGTGATGGTGATGATGGTGATGGTGATGATGATGGTGATGGTGATGATGATGATGGTGATGATGGTGATGATGATGATGGTGATGATGGTGATGGTGATGATGATGGTGATGATGGTGATGGTGATGATGATGGTGGTGGTGATGGTGATGGTGATGGTGATGATGATGATGGTGGTGGTGATGATGGTGATGGTGATGATGGTGATGATGGTGATGGTGATGATGGTGGTGGTGGTGATGGTGATGATGGTGATGATGGTGAGGAGGCAGGTGATGATGACGATATTGCTGATAACAATGGCACCTGTCCACTAGGGTTGGTGTTTGGATCAAATGAGTTAATGAATGTAAAGTGCAATAGTCGATGTCATATAAGTCTTAGCTGTTATCATTTTTCTTACTACAATGAATTTTTTAAACACATAATTACCCCAAATCCCTGAAAGCTGGCTTTTGGTTTGTCACAGAACTGAGTGAATCATCAAAAACCTGTTAGTGGCAGACACTGTGAGACATGATGGGTGTCAGCCTAACGCCACAGAGGGAAACAGAAATGATTTAACAGCAGCCTCCAGACTGCACTTTCTATAACCAAACCAGTGCATATATGTTCACAGAGAATTTTACTCATTTGAAAAAAGGCTCAATTATTTTCCTGGGGTAGGGAGGCAGGGAAGTGCATCATTTATTTCAGAATATTTTCCACCCACCTAGGACAAAATTTGGAAACCCAAAAGTATGACAGACAATCCACGGAGTGGTAGGTGCACACCCTGCTCCTTCTCAGTGTATTTCTGCATTTATGCTTTAACCTATGAGTTCCGTGACCTTGGGCAACCTGCATAACCTCTCTGAGCCTAAGTTTCTTCATCAATAAGACAGAGATGAGTGACTTCCCTGGTGGCACAGTGGTTAAGAATCCACCTGCCAATGCAGGGGACATGGGTTCAAGCCCTGGTCCAGGAAGATCCCACATGCCGCGAAACAACTAAGCCCATGCACCACAACTACTGAAGCCTGAGCGCCTAGAGCCCAAGAGCCACAACTGCTGAGCCTGCATGCCACAACTACTGATACCCGTGTGCCTAGAGCCCATGCTCTGCAACAAGAGAAGCCACCACAATGAGAAGCCTGCACACTGCAACGAAGAGTAGTCCCCGCTCGCCTCAACTAGAGAAAGACTTTGTGCAGCAACGAAGACCCAAAGTAGCCAAAAATAAACAAATAAATTAAAAAAAAAAGAGACTGAGATGATAGCAGCCTCGTATTAGTTTCCTGTGCCTGTTGTAACCAAGCACTACAGGCTTCAACCAACAGAAATTGGTTCTCTCACAGTGCTGGAGGTGGAAAGTCAGAAATCAAGGTGTCAGCAGGGCTGTGCTCACTCAGAGCTTCCAAGGGAGGATCCTTCCTTGCCTCTTCCAGCTTCTGGGGGCCCTTGGGTATTCCTTGGCTTGTGATAGCTCCATTTCAATCTCTTCCTCTGTGGTCATGTGGCCGTCTTTGTGTGTCTCTCTCCTCTTCTTATAAGGATGACAGTCATGTTGGATTAGGGCCACCCAATGACCTCATCTTTAATTGGTTACATCTGCAAAGACCTTGTTTCCAAACAAGGTCACATTCACAGGTACTGGAGGTTAGAGCATCAATATACCTTTTGGAGGGGGGGGTACAATTCATCCTTTAACAAGCCCTTATTTCCTGGGGCTGCTAGGTGGATAAGGAAGTTGGCAGATGCAAAATCACACATTGTGTTCATAGTAAGTACTCAACAGGTTTTAGCCATCATCCTCTTCATCATCACCATCATCATCGCTGTCACCACCATCACCATCATCATCGTCATCACCATCATCACCATCATCATCACTATCATCATCATCACTATCATCATCATCATCACTATCATCACTATCACCACCACCACCACTGTCATCATCACCATCATCATCTCTATCACCATCACCATCACCATCATCATCACCATCATCACTGTCATCCTCACCATCTACACTGTCATCACTATCACCACCACCATCACCATCATCATTGTCATCACCACCATCACCACCATAATCGTCATCATCACTATCACCACCATCATCACGGTCATCATCATCACCACCATCACTGTTATCATCACCATCATCATCATCATCACTATCACCGTCATCATTGTCATCACCATCATCACTATCATCATCACCATCATGATCATCATCATTATCTGTATTAACAAGGAACTTCTATGAATACAGGAAGTGAGGAAGGCTTTGGGAGAAGGAAAATGGGGAAATACTACTGAAGAGAAGGTCCTTTTTGGCACCTTACCCTCAATACCAGCCTCCTCCCACTGCCTCTGCACGTAGAACCGGAACTGTGCCCTCTGCTTCCCATGAGTGTCAAGTTAACCTCACTGCAGTTGGAGAACCAAGATACCTCTGTTGCTATACCCTGTTCACTTAAAATGATTGGACCACCTGCTATCTGAGTGGTGTGTTATGGAGAGAAAAATAAATTATTACTTAGACACAGTCTTTTCGGCCAAGGAACACAGGTTCTCCTGAAGAAGCAGATGTTTATCCACCCTCTCCAGGACAAGTAGCCATGTGAGAAGAGCTTGCTAGAGGTAGAAACTTATTCTATGGGATCTCAGAGGGTCACACCTGCCCAGCTCAGGGCTGCATCCCCCAGAGAGAGCAAAAGAAATATACAACATCCTTGAGGGCTTTTTGACTCATTCATTCATTCAGTGTTCACTGAGGCTCACTTGTGCCAGTCCCAGGGCATGCAGGGACAAATTAAACACGAATCAACGGGAGTGAGGATCAGCTGGGGTGATGACACAGCACTCACATGTGAGGCAGTGGCTGTCAGTGTAAACAGAGTGTCTACCTGGGCTGGTCAGGGGAGGCTCCCCGAGGAGGCTGGGCTTGGTGTCCTGGGAAGGCTGTGGGTGAGTAGGGAGGAAGAAGAACAGAGGGTCCCAGATGCTGTACTTTTACAGGTCACTATCAGTTGTGTGCCTGGCCAGGTGACCATCCTTTCTAGCACCATGGTTCTCAGGTCACACACCACCGAGATGAATAAGGCAGGAAAGTTCATATCACACTTTTAAACTCATTCTATCAAAAGTGGACAATAATAGTCAAAGCTTTGGCAGAAATCAGATTGGTTAGAGAAACTCAAATGTGGCCATCTTTCTTCAAATTACAGAAATCATTAAGGTCACAGATAGGATTTGCTTAGGCATTAGTTTTGTGTCAATTTTTTCTTAAAAATTTAATTATATATATAAATATAAATATATATAATACATCCCCTTTGGCAGTCATTAGCCAGATTGTTCCTGGTCCATGTGATGAGGTTACATGTGTTGCTGTCTTGTTGTTTGCAGAGAGCACCTTACCTGGCCATGGCCCCTCCTCCAGGTGAGACCCGCTGCTCGGCATGCTGCCTCCTATAAGCATAGCAGGTGGCAAGGTGCTTTGGGATCCAGGGGACAGACAGGTGCAACAAGTCCAGTTATCATTTCTCGGTTCTGGAGCCACCGTGACACCCTAAGACTAAAATGTTTGTCATCCTGGCCACTGAGTGAGCTTAGAGAGTACAGGAAGTGCATGGCAAACTCTGTACTCACGTGTAAGACCACAAAACAAAACAAAGCTGGAAGTCTCCGAGCTTTCGATAAAGGGTCAAAACCTTTGATAAAGGTTAATTTCACAAGCAAAGGTCAGCCTCTGAACGGTCAAGCAACACAGCAAAGGAGATGCCATTATAAGAACCCTCCTATCCTCAGGGCCCCTGGCTGCCGGCAGCTTTCACCGTGTCCCCAGCAAATGTTCCCGTAGCGCACGGCATGGAGTCACTTTCTGTGTATCTGTCTCAAGATCAGAGTCTGCCCACAGCTCCAAGCACCACAGTGTCAGGAGCAGCTTCTTGGAAGGGGTCCCAAATATGTTATTCCACCTTTTTAGGCCCACGTTCCAGCTGAAAGACCCTGCAAAGGGGGTGGCTTGGTGAAGATGAAGACATTTGTCTACAAAGTTCTCTGAGCTCCTGGGAAGCAGGGCAGCTGCACGGATGCCAGGGGACATCATTCTCTCCATCTTTGCTGCGGGGGGAGCCCCAAGGGCTGCTTCTGTCCCCGGAGCTCCGAGACTGTCCCGCATAATTAAGGGACCATCTCAGGAGGACCAAGCCAAGGGCCCCGCCCCTCGCATTCCACGTAAGTAGGGGGGAGAGAAGGCTGGTGTTTTGGGGCTCAGGGTGTGTGTGTCTGTTCCATGGCCACTGAGAGGTAATCCTGTTTCTGCTGGTCAGGAAGCCCATGCCCTCAACCTTCTTCCAGGCCAGCAGCGCCTCTTCAGGCCAGCATGTGGCAAATAGGCAGTGCGTGTGATTGGTGTCTCTCCTTCAGGTTTGCCAGAACCGGTTTCTCCAGAAACTTGTCCATGTTTCGGGGATTGCTCCCTCCATTAAGTTAAACATCTTTTAATCGGACTCATTTCACAGCCGTTCATTTTAATCATGCAAAGGTCAGCTGTCACCGCACAAATGTTAGACTTAATTTGTTTTCTTGATGCACGTCATGCCAGTGATCATTTGGCCCAGTTTTTAATCATTTGCCAATGGGGAGCTGTAGGGGTCGGGGCACTGACAGCCAGGGTGGGGACCGTGTGGCCTCCCTGAAAGCACAGCGTATGGCAGAGGGCTTGATTCGGGGCGGGGTGCTGAGGACAGCGAGGCCCAAGAATTTCTGCCTTTTAGTTCCCAAACTCTGATGATCTGCAGTGGTGACAGCCTGGATTTGGAGCCAGGAATCTTGGATTTGAGGCAAATTGCTGGGTTTTTTCCAGGCATCCGTTACCCCACGGGTAAAGGGGTCACCAGCCTTCTTGGCTTCTCTTCTTCCAGAGCAGGAGTTTGCATTTTGGGAGCCGTCCTTTCACTTTTCAAAGTGGAGAGCAGCTCAAGGAGGCAAAGGGGACCTCTCCGTCTCTCCCGACCGCCTCCTCCTCTGGCCCCTCCTTCCTGTCTCCTGTCTCTGCTCATCTACTGGAAGTTTCCAAGCTGAAGCCAGAAATGGAGGCTTTTAGACCTCCTGGCAAGCTTTTCTACTTGCCTGAGCTGGTAGGCGATGATCCCCCTGGGAAAGCTCGGGAAACGTGGCCGGGTGCTGCATGGGAAATGGAATCGCATCACGTACTCTCGGGCCCTTAGCCTCCACGGAGAAATAAACGCAGACAGCAAGTCAGCATTCGTAAGTGCTACATATGAAGTATCCTCTTTCATCCACGCTCACATTCCCACACACAGATGGGCAGGTGCAGGGCTGGACAGGTGGGAGGGTTTCTATTCTTTATCAAATGCCGTTGTCTTTCGATACGTCACTCACCTGAGGGCCTGCAGCCCCTGAACTCAACCTGCCCAAAGCTTAGCTCATCTCTCTGAACCTATGCATTACGCTGCCCCATCCCCACACCCAGGTCATCACTCAGCCGTTGCCCATCTGCACCCCCTTCCCCACGTCTCCGTCGGTTCCATCCAGGCCCCTCCCAATGGCTCCCAGCCCACCTCCACTTTCCAGCTCCACTCCTGTTGCCGTGGTGGATGCAGGCCATCTGCGTGTCTCACCTGGATGGTGGAATTCAACCTTTACCAGGTGTTGGTGAAGGTTGCACAATGGGCATCCTCAAAATAGGCCACCTTGGCATGTTGATTATTTTGAGCTGAAGAAAACTAGGGAGAAGCAGATACAAGAAGAGCTCACTGCCCTCCACTATCTGCCTAAAAGCAGGCTATACACTTGTGAAGGTGTCCCCCTCCCCCAAGCCAGGAGGGACAGAAGCTAATCACTGGAGTCCACGCTGGGCCCTGATCAGCCCAGAGGAATCCACACCACAAACCTCACTCACTGGCCCTTGTCTCCCACTAGGTCCCCCAGGTATTTGCCCTCCCACCACTTGCTGCCTTAGAAACTCAAGGACTGGTTCCTTTGTCTTGTCACTTGTCTAGGAATCTATTGTTCTCTTATTAAATGTTATGTAAGCCCGAGTTCTAACCACCCCTTTGAGTTACTCATCTCTGAGTTCTCCACGATGCATGTTTTAATAAACTCGTTTGTTTTTCTCTTGTTAATCTGTCTTTTGTCCATCTAATTTTCAGGGCCTTAGGCAACGAAACTGAGGTGGGTAGAGAAAAGGATTTCTTCCTCCCTGACCTCCGCGTGAGTGCTGGGTTAGCCTCTCCCTCCATCCTGGGCTGTGAGCTCTGTGGTGGGAGGAGTCCCTGTTTTTCCTACCTGTCACTGTGCCTGGCACATGACCCTCACTCAGTGAATAAATGATGGTTGTGAATAACTGACTGATTAAGTGACTTGTCTCTGTGGTTGTATCTCCCTTCCAGTCTCTGTGTTTCTTCCTAACGACCACTGCCTGCGCCAGTGCAGGACACCAGGCATTCCACATGCATTATCTTTTTAAATCCCAACAACAGCCCCAGGGGGTGGGTGCTGTGTTGCCCATTTTACAGAGAGGTGAAGTAACTTGCCTCAGGACACACAGCTTCTGTCTGTTCTGACCCCAAAGCCCACACTTGCAGACGCTAGCTATTTCTTACCTTGTAAAAGGAGGCTTTCTTGGCCTGAGGGCATCTGGGGGCCCCTTGGCATTGTGCCATCTCCATCTGGAGGCCCAGATTTTGGAAGGAAATTCAGCCTGGCTCAGACCTGTCTCACTAGTCTCATTTCTTCACTCCTTCCACCCCCACCCCCATGCAGGGCAGCCCCCGTCCCTGGAGTCCACCATGACACACTCCTCTTGGTGAGCCTGGCTCCCTCAGGCCACTGGGCTTTTCCTGTGATCCTCTGTTTACCTGGATCTCCCTCCCCACCTTTACTCATCATTCCTGCTCATGTGTGAGGTACAGCTCGCGTGGCACCACCTCCTGCAAGGCTTCCCTGATTGCCCCAGCTGTAACGCTGGGTTCCACCTCTTCTCCCTTCCACGCAACCCTTAGGAAGTCACTCAGTCATGACTTTGAAGCAGGGGCCTCAATGGCCTTGAAGACACTGATCATGAAGCAGCATTACATCTAAGCCTCCTTGCACCTCAGTCCCCACCTGATGCTAAAAACTCGGCCTCTGTTTACCGGTGCCAAATCATATCTTGGAGACAGAGTTTTGGGTGAAGCACAGAAGAATAGCTTTATTGCTTTGCCAGACAAAGGGGGATGCAGCAGGCTTGTGCTCTGAAAAACTGTGTGTCCCAACCGGAGGGATTTGGTGAGGAGTTTTATAGCAATGGTTCAAGGGTGGGGTTACTGATAAGGATCAGGGTGTGTGCAGGGCCTGCTTCCCTTTAATCTGGCCTCAGGGGGTCTCCTGATGAGTTTCTGGGGTTCTCAAGGCTATCAAACTGTGACCTTTTCTCTGGAATGAAGAATGCTTCATCAGGTAGTTAACACCTTCCATTTGTCGGGGGTTTTAGTTCTATAAAGGGTTCAAAGATATTGTCTTGTGCATCCCTTGAGGTGGAACCAGGACCTGCCCCAAGGCTGCACTATTGTTTCTTGACTGCTTCTCCCTTGTCTCTGCATCCCCTCCCTTCCCTGATTAGCAACAGTTTGAACCTGCCTTTGAAGCTCAGGGAAGGTCAGGGAGGCTGGAGTCTATTCCCTACAAATAAGAAATGGGGGACACAGAAAGGCTTCTGTGTCCAGGAGCCCCACAGGGTCCTGCTCAGTCTCCACCTGGCATGGGTCCTGGCAGGTGGGAGGGGCTCAGTGAATGTTCAGGGACTAGGTGAATGAATGTGGCAACAAAGTGAGAGCACACACATTTTAGATTAAGAGCTAAGAAGCATTGGGTAGCATGTGACACATGCAAACACAAGAGTGATGCCTTAGTAGCAAGTGTCCCCCTCAACCAAAAATAACATCTACATCGTCCTGGACGTGGAGTCACCTCTCTGTCACTTGTCAAGGGAAACGGGATTATATGCCTCCCTCTGTGTCCCTCTCCTCTGCCCAACTAATAGCGGCAATTGGATCCATCCCAGATGGAGCTTATTCTATACAAGACTCTATCATCCAGAACGGCAGCAAAGTGGGGCTAAGCTAGCCTGGCATCCCATACCAGTAAGACTTGCAAGCTGTGTGACCTGGGGCAAGCTGCCTAACCTCTCTGTGCACCCCCTTCTTAGAGAGTCGCAACAGGCACATCAAAGGCTCAGATAAGGCTGAACTGATGCCACTTGTTTGGGACCCTCTGGGTTCCAGTGAGTTTCTTCAGTGCAGGAATTCTCACAGCCTTTCACATGCAGTTTGCATTGTGAATTTCCAAAAGGGGGATGTTGCCTATATTATATCACGCATCACTTTGATCTTGGGGCGTCTTGGTTTGGGAATTTATGATCATGACAATGACAATGATAAATAGTATTTAGGGGGCTCTTATTGTGGAGGTTCCAGGCTAAGCACGTACACAGATGAACACATTCGATCCTCACAGCAACCCTGTAGGGGGCTAGTAGATCATTCTCACTCAGTTAAGAGGTTCCGGAGACTCACACTGGTGGTCAGGTGGGCTGCCTCTCTGCTTGGTCCCTGTGCTGTGGGCCTTCCTGGCTGAAGAGCTTCAGGATGAGCTGATCTCTCGGACCCAGTTTCTCCTCTGACCGCCCAGCCTGAGCCCCAATCCCTGTGGTCAGCAGCCTTCTTAGCGCTCCATGGGATGCTTCCTGCTCCCCGAACGCGATGTGGCCAAAACTCAGCCAAGGCTGCATCCTCTCTCTTCCCTCCCCCTCTCACCCGACAAACCATCTTCGCCCCTTTCTTTTCTGGTTTTTTCTTTTCTGGTCTTTTCTGAAGGGTGGTCCGTGTTCATGTCCTGTGGCTGACAAAACAGAGCACCACAAACTGGGGGCTTAGACAACAGAAATCTATTCACTCCTGGATCTGGAGGTCAGAAGTCCAAGGTCAAGGGGTCAACATGGCCACGCTCCCTCCAGAGGCTCTAGGGGAGGCTCCCTTCTTGTTTCTTCCAGCATCTGGTGGTGATGGCTTGTAGACACATCACTCCAACCTCTGTCCCTGTGGCCACAAACCCTTCTCCGTATAATTCTTCCTTTTTTTTCTTCTGGCCACACCATGCAGCATGTGGGATCTTAGGCCCCCAATGGGGAATCAGACCCACGTCCCCTGCATTGGCAACATAGGGTCTTAACCACTGGACTGCCAGGGAAGTCCCTCTCTGTGTAATTCTATTTTTACTTCTTATAAGGACCTCAGTCCTATTGGATTAAGCTCCCCCTCTCCCACATCAAGTATGACCTCATCTTCATTTGATCACATCTGCAAGGACCCTATTTACAAATAAGGTCCCATCCACAGGTATGGGGGATCCAACCTATCTTTTTTTTTTTCTTCTTCTTCTTTTTTTTTTTTTTGCAGTACACGGGCCTCTCACTGCTGTGGCCTCTCCCACTGTGGAGCACAGGCTCTAGACGCGCAGGCTCAGTGGCCATGGCTCACGGGCCCAGCCGCTCCACGGCATGTGGGATCTTCCCGGACCGGGACACGAAGCCGTGTCCCCTGCATCGGCAGGCGGACTCTCAACCACTGCGCCACCAGGGAAGCCCCAACCTGTCTTTCTGAGGACACATTTCAACCCACGACAAGTGGCCTCTGTGCAGTGGCTCCATCCAGGAGCCTGGGAACCTCTCTCTCCCCGTCATCCCTCATTTCCCACCCGTCCCCACGCCCGTGGCCCCACCTCCCTCCCCA
Organism: Stenella coeruleoalba; assembly: GCF_951394435.1. Classification (NCBI taxonomy): domain Eukaryota; kingdom Metazoa; phylum Chordata; class Mammalia; order Artiodactyla; family Delphinidae; genus Stenella; species Stenella coeruleoalba. The sequence goes on from NC_137169.1 coordinate 2,594,880, forward strand.
CCTGCATCCAGGCCCTCATCACCACTCTGCCCACATCACTGCCACCGTCTCCTCCTGAGGTTATTTCAGGTGAAGCTATTTAGAGGCTCTCTGTGCTCCAGATGCAGCTCAAAGCTGGGGATGCGGCAGAACAAGGCTGAGAAGTGACCTCTGAGTTCCCCTTCATGGGGGTGATTGACATGCTGGCAAATCAACACAACATATAGTGCTGAGCTGTGGCTTGTCTCTGGGGAAAGTAAGGCAGGACGAAAGATGAGAGGAGCGCTAGTGGGGGCGGGGAGGGGCTTCAGGGTGTCAGGAAAGTCCTCCCTGGGAATGGGGGCGGGTAGCTCCCCAGGCAGCGGAGACAGAAAGAGAAAAGGCCCTGAACTGGGAGCAAAGCAGGATCCTGGGAGGGGCAGGAGTGGAGATGGGGGACGGACAATTGGGTGTCTGAGGCCAGGAAGCCAGGAGGAGGAGTTTATAGTTAATTCAGAATTCACACGTGATGAGAAGGCTCTGTGGGTCTGATGGGACTCGTTCTCCTGTTTATTTGGGAGGGGAGCCATCCGCAGGGAAGGACTGTAGAAACACTACCTGCGTCCAGAGCATCTTGGGGCAGCTTGGATGGCGCAGCCGTGTGGGTGTGAGGAGTGGCTGGATGGGGTAACACGGGGATCGTCTATACTCCTCGCTTCCCTGAGGTTCTGATTACGTGCTGGACACCCATCTAAGAGATAGGTCCTGTTATCCTCATTTTACAGATAAGCAAACTGAGGCCCAAAGAGGCTCGAACATTTGTCCATGTAAACCTTGCAAGGCCGGAATTCCAGCTGGGGCAGGCCTGCTCCAGGGTCGCTGCCCTTTATGGCCCCTGAGGGGCTGATGGACAGATGGGGTAGAGGCCAGCAGGGGGAGGGCCAGAGGGGCCTCTGGGCACTTGGCCGCTGGGGGGCGGGTGGTGCCGCTGACAGAAATGGCAGGAACCCCCAGATCTAATCACCTCCCCCCTCCCCCCACAATGTAAGAACCCGCCAGCTCCCCAGTGCCTCCCGTGGGCATTCAGATGCCCTTGACCTCTGAGCCCCATCCGCACTCCTGTCTATTCTGCCCCAGGCAGCACCTCTTGTCACTCTCTGATGGACGATGATGCTCTCACTTCTCGGCCATTCCCCACGCTGGTCCCCAGCCTGGAGGGAGCACCCCGCTTTCCCGTCTCTCCATCCTTTTTCTGGTCAGCTCCTGGGTGGCTGTCTCAGTGGAAACACCACTTCCTCCGGGCAGCCTTCCTTCATTCTGAGATGGGATCAGGCGCTGGGAACACACCCCTGACCTCGTGGCCTCTGTCTTGTCTTCCCTGCGAGGCTGCACCTCTGTGAGGGAGAACGGGGCTCTCTCAACCCCTCTGGGCCCCTGCAGCCCAGCGTGTGTCAACCCCCTGCACTCACAACCCCGGAAGTGATGAGCACACCAGCTGAACGTCTAGTGCCTGTCCCGTGTGGCCACAGGAAGTGACTGGTGATGGTTTGCCGACCACGTGAATGGAAGTTGGTGCTGGAATCCCACCCAAGTTGGCTCCTGCCCCGTCACGTCTCTGCCGTGTGACTGTGGCTGGCACCTCACTTCTCTGAGACCCAGCTGCCTTGCTTCTAGAAGAGGAGCAGGAGACCTGCTTCTCGGGGCTGCTGTGAAAATAAAATCAGATGATTTGAGTATGTTGCCGCACACGTTGGGAATGCACTTATAACGGGCAGGACCTGCACCTTCCTTTCACCCTGCTGTTTCTGCCTCTAAATGACTGAGCCCCGGAAACGTCAGGGGAGAGAAACAAAGGTCTCCCACATCTGCCTCCTCCTCCTATGATGGGGCTGCCTCCAGAAAATGTCCCCTCTGTGGTTTGGGACAGAGTGGTCCCCCTGCCAGCGTGCACGGCTCTTGTTAGAGGCGTTTGCCAAGCTGTGGCACCCAGAGTACAGACCCCAGCCGTGTGATGAGCAGATTCCTTTCCTGTGGCCGCTAACATAGACCTAATTCCCTCACTTTGGGTCCTTTCGGAGTTGGGTGGGTTTAACTGCCTCCGTGCATGTGCCGGGGCCTGGGCACTCAACAGTTGCTTGAATTCAGCTGAACTGGAGGGTGATGCTCTAAACGTGTTACCCGCTGAGGGTTCCAGACATTGACATCCATAAGAAACTGCCCTTCCTTTTCCTTCGATCATGGTCCTCCCCACCTGGAGAGTCCGGGGCCCCTCTGGAGTTTGTGGTCTCACACCAGACGAGACATTAGCTTCAGGTATCCTGGTGGAACAGTGGCGCGCAGGAAAGCGAGGTAATAAAGGATGTCGTCTGAAATGGAGTGTGATCTTCCTGGAGGCGGCAAACGAGCCCAATCAGAGAAGTCATCCGGCTGACAAACTGAGCAAAGTGACTCAGCCCCACTCAGACCCGAGTCACCCAGCCGGCATCCTTCTTCCCCTGGGTTCTCCACGGGACACCTGCAGAGTATAAATGAACTCACATAGGTGGAGGCGGCTGATAAAAAGCCTCTTTTCTGTGCGCCGGGATGACGCAAAAACGGCTTTGATCTTTTCATTCTCAGGGGTTGAAACCTTAGTAGGAAGCATTCATCACATGGCCGGTCAGCTGGGGACGCCCAGCCTCAGTCGCCCTGCACCTTTTCCCAGATGCTGGAAACCACATCCAACAGCTCTCAGCGGGGTGGATGAAGTCAGTATCAAAAATTTCTTTACCAGGAAGCGTTTTTGGCTCGAGGGGTAATGGACGTACAGGTGAGTCTCTGAGTACGAAAAGTTAGGTGATGGCTTGTTTCCCAGGGCCGGGCCGCGGTGGTCCATCACCGCCTGCTCTGGAAGCCCGCACGCTCCAGAGTGTGGCCCCAGGACCAAGCAGGCAGGCCTTGTCCGGCTCCGGGGCTTTGGGGTATGCGGTTTTGCCACTGTCCTGACATTCTGGCGGGAAGGTCTTGTGAATCACGAGAGATGGGATCTTTCAAAAATGACCTGTGCGTGGCTATGGTTTGAAAAGTGCCTCGACACTGCCAGCTTCTAATTAGCTGTGCCTTGCCGTTGGGGACTTATGGGTGACCACTCTGCAGGCTGCAAGCGATGGCTTGAGTCACCAGGAGCAGCGGCAAATGCAGGATGATGGTGTTTGAGGTGGAGGGGGCCCCGGGTCACCTCGTCCAAGACTGTCTTTCACAGATAATTGGCCTCAGCCCCGGGAGGGACAGGACTTGCCAAGCTCAAGCAGGAGCATGTGGCAGAAAGAGACTCCTGATCACGTCCAGAGCTGCGTCCTAAAATGCCTGCTGCCCATCCTCGGCAGCAGAGAGGCACCTACGTGGGGTCATCCACACTTCCTTTAGGGTCCACAGATGAGGACGGTCACCATTAGTGCTAAGCCTCTAGTACAATGTTGAATAGAAGTGGTGAGAGCAGACATCTTTGTTTTGTTTGTACTTTTATTTAACTTGCTATTTTCTGTTGGTTGAAGGCCTATTGACCCACCCCCTGTGACCCACCCCCTGCCCCATCACCTTTCACTGAGGTGATCAAATAATAGGGATATGAAGGCTGTCCCCTGAACCCGCAACCTTTGTCGGGTACCTGTGTGTGGGTGTGAAGTGGCTTTGGTTTGCATTTTCACGAATGGCTAATGGTGTTGACGATCTTGTCCTGTGCTAATTGGCCATTTGTGTATCTTCTTCAGAGATCTATCTGTTCAAAGCCCTTGACTAGTTTTCTAATTGGTACATTGTTGAGTTGTAAGTGTTCTTTACGTACCTGGATGAAAGTCCCTTAACAGATACAGTATTTGCAAATATTTCCCTCCATTCTTTGGTTTGTCTTTTAACCTTCTTGACGGTGTTCTTTGAAATACAAAAGTTTAAAATTTTGATGAAATCCAATTCACCTAGCTGTCTCTTTTGTCACCTGTGCTTTCGATGTTGTATCTAAGAAATCATTGCCTAACCCAAGTCATGAGATTTGTAGTTTTGGTTCTTACATTTACGTCTTTGATCCATTTAAGTTAATTTTTGTATCTGATGTGAGATAGGGGTCAAATTTTATTTATCGTGCATGTGGATATCCAATTGTCCCAGCACTGTTTGTTGAAAAGATTATCCTTTCCCCATTGAATGGTGTTGCCACCCTTTTTGAAATCAATTGACCATAATGTAAAGGATTATTTCTACACTGTGGATTCTATTCTATTGATCTGTATGTCTATCCTTATGCCAGTGCCACACTGTCTTGATTAAGGTAACTTTGTAGGAAGTTTGAAATCGGGAAGTGTCTGTCCTCCAACCTTTTTCTTCTTTTTCAAGATTTTTTTGGGTATTCTGGTTTCCTTGTATTTCCATGTGAATTTTAGGATCAGCTTGTCGCTTCATGCAAAAAAACAAAAATGCAGCTGGGATTTTGATAGGGGCTGCATTGAATCTGTAGGTCAATTTGGGGATTATTGCTATTTTAACAATATTAAATTTTCTGTTCCACGAACTTGGGATGTCTTTCACTTAAATATTTCTTTAATTTCTTTCAATGGTGTTTTACAGTTTTCAGTGCACGAGTTTGTGCTTCTTTGTTAAATTTATTCCCAAGTGTTTTATTCTTTTTGATATTATTTAAATAACACTGATTTCTTAATTTCACTTTTGGATTGTTCATCACTAGTGTATAGAAATACAATTGATTTTTTGGTATTTTTTTAATCTTGCCATCTTGTTGAACTTGTTCTATGGTCCCCAACTTACGACGGTTCAACTTATGATTTTTCCACTTTAAGATGGTGCAAAAGTGATACAAGTTCAGTAAAAATTGTACTTCAAATCTTGAATTTTGATCTTTTCCCAGGTTAGTGATACGTGGTACCATACTCTTGTGATGCTGGACAGAGGCAGAGGACCACAGCTCCCAGTCAGCCCTGAGATCATGAGGATAAACAACTAGTCTGTGCTCAATCATTCTGTTTTCACTTTCAGTACAGTATTCAATAAATTACATGAGATATTCAAGATTTTATTATAAAATAGGGATTGTGTTACATGATTCTGTGCAACAGGAGGCTAATGCAAGTGTTCTGAGCACATTTAAGGTATGCAAGGCTAAGCTATGACGTTGTTAGGTTAAGTGTATTCAATGAATTTTCGACTTGTGATATTTTCAACTTCCAATGGGTTTATCAGGTTGTAACCCCATCATAAGTTTAGGAAGACCTGTAGTTTATTTGTGTGTGTGCAGCCATGTATTTCTTAGGATTTTTCAGTGTGCAAAATCATGTCATCTGCAAATATATATAGCTTTACTTCTTCCTTTCCAATTTGGATGACTTTTGTTATTTTTTTCATGCCTAATCACCATGGCTAGAACCTTTAGTACAATGTTGAATAGAAGTGGTGAGAGCAGACATCCTTGTTTTGTTTGTACTTTTATTTAACTTGCTATTTTCTGTTGACTGGAGGCCTAGACACTGTGAAGTTCAGGTCAGTGGTAGGCTCTTGTCCAGCAGCATGGTATCCCTCCAGGACAGGACTGGTTCTGTCTCTAATCCAGTTAGCTTATTCCAACTTTTATCTCCCCAATGTGTGTATTATCCTGTTCCTCTAATTCCTGCCAGATTTACCATCCTTCTGGCTTCCTCATTCATGCTTCCTTTAAACATTTTCATTCCCCTGTTTCACGAGAGTCCAATTTTTCACACAAAAAAGCTGCTTTGACGGATGGATGATTGCACATGGCAGGTTTTTGTGAACCCAGTGGTTTGTGATCACATCCCCTTGGCTGGAACTCAGTCACCTGACACCCTGGTGATGCAAAGGAGGCTGGGAAATGTGGTCTAAATGGGTGCAGGTTTGGTGCCAGGCATCAGCTCCTGCCACACCGCAAAGCCGTCTGCCCAGAAGTTCGGGAACCTAACTCTCGGGTGGAAGATGCTCGACTGCCATCACCCCCACCTTTCCCAGATCTAAGCTCAAGGGAGATGTTCTTACTTTCAGGGTGTTCAGAATAGAGCTTGGAGCCCTGGCATGGCCCCTCTTCCCACCCAGCCCTCTCCCTTATCCAGCCTTGTGGTCCTTCTGTTTGTGGATCGGGTCCTCTCCAGTGTGTGTTTGGCACCAGGTGCTCTGGGCTGGGGTTGGTTGGCAGGAGCCAAAGTGCACACCTCAGTTGCTGGAAAGCCCACTCTTCTCATGAAGACCCTTCGTGAATAACAGCCTGGGGGTGAAAGGGTCCGTAGACCAAAATCATGCACGTGGGTAAAGTGACACGTGTCAAAGACTCCTGCGTGGGGAGGGGGACCCTGACAGGCAGAGGCTGTGGCTGACGGAGTGAAGGGCAGAGTACATGAGGTGAGACCGACCCATCAGCACCGTGAGTGTCGCAAAGCTGTTCTCCATCCATCATCCTTCGTTTTATTCCAAACCATAAAGAAGACACGTTCTTCCCATTTGGAAAATTTCATGACTCATCACTTTTAGTGCCAGCTATCCTAAAGAAGCAAACGAATGAAAGGAAAAGAAAAAAGAAAGAGACAGAGAGAGAGAAGAAAAAAAAAGCCAAGTTGCAAAACTCTCATTTCACGTGACTGTCGGCCAAGAAAATAGTCCACAAATGATCTCCACGTTTCCCATAAATAATTGTAGAGAGTCCCAATAAATTCATGGGCGTCAAGAGGCCCAAATTGTTTCTATTTGTAACTTCTCCTTTAAACCACCTCAAAATGTCACTCAGGCGTCAGAACTGCAGGTGACCGTCTTGAAGCAGGTGAAGGCTCCTTGGCACGGCACTGGTGTCTTGGAGGAAAGAGCTCTCTGCTCTGGAGGGTTTGAGAAGAAGTTTCTGGGGAACTTGCCCTGCACCATCACTGGTCTGAGGGGCTTGACCCTTTCCCCTTTCCCCTGCAAGCACTGATGTCAGCATCAGACAGAAGCATCCTCACATACCTCGAAGGCCCAGGTCTGTGTGGAGCTAAATGATCTTAGAAGAAACGTGTCTGACCTGGCTTCCTAGGAAGGAGCTCACAGTCCAGAGTCACTGAGAGGACACATCCCTTTGGGGAATATGCCCAGGAGGGTTTCTGTTGGGGACACTACCTGGAGAGGCCACGTGGGACCCTGTGTACTTGATGGATTATTTTTTTACCACTTTCCCCAAATGTGTGTGTGTGTATATGTGTGTGTGTGTGTGTGTGTGTGTGTGTGTGTGTGTGTGTCAGGGCCAAGCAAGGAGGATGGTTGGCTCATGCTCAAAGTCAATGGATTTTGATAGACGTCTATCTCCACTGTTACCGGGCCACTTGGTCAGGACACCAGTCTATGGGGGGTTGTGGATGCAGGCTTAGGGGTGCTCTCAAGCCCCTCCCATCTGCAAAAAGTCTTTTTCTCCTTCTGTGTCAGCATCAGCCAGTCTGCCTGCCTCTCCTGCTGCACCAGGAGGAGACTTCCGAAGGCATCTTGAGCACCTAGGCTTTTTTTTTTCTTTACTGCCATGACAGCACCTGTCTCTCTTGCTTCTCAAAACTTCTTTTCTCTGCACTTGGTGCCCTTGTTCTCCGGCAGAAACATACTTGCCTTTCACTGTAAAAAAATCTACGTGTTTTCTTCCTCCATCCTTGAGGTTGTCTGTGGTCACAGCTATCAGTAAACCATAAATCATCTTCACATCCCAGATCTTGAGTATATTCCCCTAGCCAGTGGATTTATATGAAACTGCAGAGTAGCCTTGACCTAATATTCCAAAGAAATCTCTGGGATATTACAGATAATCAGAAAGCATTTTTTATAATGGAGAACTCACCACTTCTCAGAGAAATTTCACATGGGAACGTCAGCAGGACCACCGCCAGTGCTGTGGCTGTTTCTGTCTTTCCCTCCCTGTCTCTCTTCCCTTCCACTAACTTTTGGCGGCAGAGGAGTGACGGAGGGGAGCAGAAGATGGTGGTGAAAGAGGGGGCCCCAGAGAGCAGGTGTTACTGAAGCAAAAACAGGAAGCCAACCCACAGGCAGGAAGTCTGTGGCCCCTCCTTCTCCATCTAACAAATATGTACTGAGCATAGTTCAGCCTCACCACCTATATTTGTCTACACAATATTAAAAAAAGCAGGTGTCACACCTGGATGAAGTTTAGCCTTGGAATGTGAGGGATGCTGGCCACTTGAGTCACTTAAAGAAGGACCCTGGATTGCAACCCCAGTAAGGGTCATGTCTGCCTCTTTCATCACCATATCTCCAGGCCAACTTCAATGCTAGTAGGTGTTGTGGAACAAGGGAAAGAAAGGGAGTTTGAAGAGCCACCCTCAGGGCCTATTTTCTGGAGCCGTGGTTCCTTGTTTGCTAACACAACCCGGGTCCGGCTCAGGAGATTTTATGTGTCATTCACAGCTGATGCACTGGCCCTCCCACCCAGGCCCATGGCCAGCTGTGGCCTTAGCGTTTCAGGTCTGTGGGGTTTTGTATTAGTTGTCATTGCAATATAACAGACTGCCCACAGTTAATGGCTTAAAATGACACACCCATGTGTTATCTCACAGTTTCTCTGGGTCAGGGGCTCAGGCATGGCTTAGCTGGGTCCTCTGCATGGGGTCTCATGTAAGACTGCCATCACGACGTTGGCTGGGCTGTGTCTTCACCTGAAGGATCAGCTGGGGAGGAATCTGCACCCAAGCTCCTCGGTCATTGACAGAAGTCATTTCCTGGTGGCCGCAGGATTGAAGGCCTGGCTTCTTGCTGGCTGGAGGCTGGTGGCCGCCTTCAGGTCCTAGAGGCTGCCCACGATCCCTGGCCAGGTGGGCATGGGTCCCCCACCCCACTCAAGGGGAGGGGTCTCCCAAAGGCAGACACTAGGAGGCTGGAGATCACTGAGGATCTAACCTGGTTCTCAAGTAGCCAGCTGGGCCTCCTCTCCTTCAGGAAGCATCCCTACTTTCTAATCTCCCATAACCTCTGTGTTATGTGGAAATGAGGAGAAGCTTCACACCATGATTTCAGACAAGGGGCTGCCTTGGAGATTTCAGGGTGGGGTCAGCCAGGCATCTCCTCCAGACACTGAGCCAGTCCCCAGCAGGTGTGGCCCCCGTCCTGGGGGAAGGGGCATTCTCATGGAGGAGGCAGACGACAGGCAAGTGCGTCAGTACAGGTGGAGGTGGTGTCACGAAGGAAACCAACGAGGCAACATGACAGAGATCGGCTGGAGGGACGGCTCCTGGGACAGAGTGATTGGCTTCTCTGCAGGCAGCCCGGGAGCCCCAGGAGGCTGTGCTCGTGAAACCGTCAGGAGTGGCTGGCCTCAGTGCACACCCCTTCCTATCCTGCAGCCTTTGCACTTTTATCTTTCAGCCCCAGCAGCACAGAGAAGAACAAACCTGACTCCATATCAGATCTATTCCTTTATCTATAACCCTTGTGCTCTGCTGCCTGTGCTGAGTCATGCAGGCTCTGTACCTTTTGCAAAAGAATGTTGCCTGTAGCCTGAAATATACAAGAGAGGCCATTCTCAAGGCTCTGACCTTTCAAGGTAAAACACCTTTGCCTTCATACAGAGGTAAAAAGTTGCAGAAGAGACAGTTGTCTTGTTGGAGATTTACAGGAACATCGTGACTTGACCTGTGGACAGCTGCAAGAATGAAGGATTCTGGCACCAGGAATTCTGCAACAAGCAGCCACACCCCTTCCCCTTTTAGTGTAGAACAAGCCTGAGTTCTAACGCAGGTGACTTTGGGACACTAGTCCACCATCTCTCAGTCTGCTGACTTTCTGAATAAGGTTGCTATTCCTTCCCCAACAACTTGTCTCTCGTTTTATTGGCCTGTTGTGTGGCGAGCAGTATGCTCTTGGACTTGGTAACAAAAACACCCATCTGACCAGTTAGTGCAATGATGCAAGTCTTTTACCAGCTGAAAGATCCTTCTGCAGCCCATGGCCTGGACCCGGGAAGGTGAGCAGAGGGGGTCCCAGGCTTTGCTGCCGTCACGGCCTCGCCTTCCTGATGATACCTTACCAGTGTGCGCTCAGACTCCCTGGGGCTACTGACCATTCTCAGCAAAGAAAATTTTCTGTTTAACATTTTCTACTTCCCAGAGACTTAAATATTTTTAAGGGACCTGGGCAAGAAGAGCCCAGATAAAATGATTCTCTAGTGATAAGGTGTCAGGTCCTGAGAACACAGCTGGGAGGGAGATTTTAAGCCAAGGAGCCCTCTGACCGCTCATACTGTACCTGGTACTGTCCACAGTGGGCACTTTGTGTTGGATACCTCTTTGCAGCTGGCGGGAGGATGTTCTGATCACCTCCTGATCACCCCTGGTAGAGGAGGGACCCCTGCCCTAAATGCTATAGGATGGCTGAACTCACAACACCCAGCCCGACAGATAAGCTCAAATCAGTTTATTAGTCACACCCACAGCCTGGGAGAGGAGGACTCCCCCCACCCCCAAATTGGGAGCAGGGTGAACAGGCAGGGGTTTCACAGTGATGAGAGGGTAGGTAACCCCTGTTCCTGGGGCAGGATGGGATTGGTTATTTTTGAATGATTTCACAGCTGGCAGAGTTTGAGGAACAGGCGGGTGCAGTTGGTCAGGCAGGTGGGATACTTTCCTGCTGGATGGGGGGCATATCAGGCAAGAGCAAGGGCATCGAGGTTAGGCCTTGGGAGCCCTGTGAGGCTCGGAGCTGTCAAGGGCAAACGTGAAACTTTACGTCTCACATCACAGGGTGGCTGTTCATTAAAGGTTGCTTAACAGACTTCCGGCCCCTACCCACCAGGTTCCAGCAACATCCCCCTTCCCTGCCCCTTGTCCAGTTATGGTGACCAATAAAGTCTCCAGATATCGCCAAATGACCCCAGGGGAGGAGGGGGCAAAATTGCCCTCAGTTGAGAATCATGAGTGTATGTTGACTCTTTTCTGGGTTGATCTTAGTTATACGGCACTTAAAATTTTTTAAATTTTATTCTGTTTCTTTTATATTTTAAGGTAAAGTTTACATGCAGTGAAATGCACAAAGCCGAGTACCATCCAGCAACTTTTGACAAATGCAAGCGTCCATTGAACCCACACCCCTATCAAAATACAAACTATGTCCATCACCCCAGACTATCTCCTCATATTCCTGCCCAGTCCACTCTGATCCCAACACCAACGGCTGGAGGGCACTTTCATTGGCTCTCGGCTTCCTGCAGGTGGAAATAAAAGCTCCTTCCCAGCTTCATCCCCCATGAACCTTGCATGTGTCTTGGCCTCACCCAACGATCTGTTATGGTCTTAAACACATCACAGCTTTTCTGGTTTCAGACCCCTTGCTTCTGTCAGCCCTCCTACCCATCTCCATCCCCATCTCTCCCAGTTCTACCCTTCCCCAAGGTCCTGGTGACCTTCATGGGGGCTGGCTGACCTCCACCAACCCCACGATAAACCCTCCCCACTTTGAATTCACAGAGCTCTCTGTCCCTTTAGCCATAGGACATTCTGTCTTAGTGGAAATCTCCTGTACACCTGCAGGGTCCTCAGAGGCCTCATTACGGGGTTACCATTCATTCCACAAATATTTTATGGAGCCCCACGGACCGTCAAGCCTTGTCTTAGACACCAGAGTCATGGAGTGTTATAATGACTGTTTACTGTCTCTGTCAGCGGACAGGCCACCAAGTGCTGGAATTCAGGGGCCTGGGCATTTCAATCTCTATCTTCCCACGGCTGTAGTAGTTGCCCAATAAATGCCAACTGAATGAGTTGTCAACCAAGAAAATAATGCGGAGGGGTGCAAAGAAGAATTTACGGGAGTCTTAAGAATTGCAATTCGGGAGACACAGAGTCAAGTAACCCAAAAGAGCATTCCAAGGATGAGAAAGAGTCAGAGGTTTATGAAGACAAAAAGGCATGACCGAGGCCAGTCAGAAAATATTTGTCCTCAAGGAATCGTGCACCGTCTCAGGGTGTGGGTCTGACGAGTAGATAAACTGTCATGAGTTTCCGGCGGATGTTCTGATGACTGCATCAGGTCAACAGGTCAGACTCCATCCCTGCCGAGCCCCTTCCTTAGTGGCTGCCTTTGGGAGTGCTTGCTTAGCAATACTGGCCTCATTTTGATTTTCTCTTCACAGAGTGAATGAGCCACCTTCCGCAGACCTTGGTTGTGTGTCCCCAGACCTCTGGGCTTTCCTCTGGCTGTCCTTCTGGTCTGAAGAGCCCTTTGAAAGTCTCGCCTTCTTCTGAAGCCCATCACAGATGCCATGTTTACTGTGGCATTTTTGAACACCGTGGTGCTGCCTTTACTGCAGGTAATTGCACACGTGACTTTTCCCTGCTGAGCTGAAAACTCCTTCTGGGGAGCACGACCCTGCACATCTTTTTACTCCTGCAGTGTATAGCCTCCGGCCAGACAGGCCAGCTGAGGTGACTGCAGGCTGTCCTGGCTGAGCTGTTCTCTGGTCCTGGGGCCTCATCAGGACCCCGCCCTCTTCTGAGCCTCACTCTCCCTTCTCTCTTCAGCATCAGAGGGACAGCTTGGGCTCTGAAGTCTCCTGAATTGGGACCTTCTGCAGGAAGGTCTTTAGGGAACCTGTTCTCTTATCACACAGCCCTTCCTGTGGATTTTGGTGTCACATTGACTATTTTTAAGACAAGATCCCACTGGGGTTGGGGTGGCCTGGGTGCGTTCCCAGGTGGATTTCTGCCTGACCCTTTTGGAGGCGGTAGCTTTCCATGAACTTCCGGCCACGCTGTAACTGCCTCGGAGCAGCCCCGCCATGCACGCGTATAAACACAGCTAAGTTGCCTTTTAGGCTGACTGCAGGTACTGGGCCTGAGCGACAAATCTTCCATCGAATATTCTCGGTTATGGCAACGCAAGGCCCTCCGTCTTGTTTTATCCCCGTGATTAAGGAGGAGAGTTGCAGGGAACTAAAGGGAGATTTAGTGCTTGTTCCCTAAATCAGCATTGTGGCTTCATATAAAACTAAAGGGGGAAAAAACCCGGTCTTGTAAACATTTTTATTTGCCAAGTTAAGCCGCCCCCTACCCCCCAGGGACACAGGCATCCCAGCACTTAGAAGTCGGCTCTCTCTCAAACTTGTTTGCAAGAAGTTTCTAGGGAGAACTTTTTAATAAAGGGTTCGCCGAACAAGACCCATTCAATTTTCTCCAATTATACATGAAAAGTAACTTTTGCTCACTCTGTAGTTTTCTTCTTTGCCTTGGGTCTTTTGAGGGCTGGATTTAAATCCAAGCCTGTACAGGCAGAAGAAAAAGCGTTGTGGTCTCTTTGCTGAGGGTGGCTTACAACAAATTAGAAAGAAATGAAATATTCCCACAAGAGTCAAGTGCCTTTATTGGGTCTTCCACATTAACAATTGTATTTTTATATTTCATATTGCAAGGGTGGGTGAACCGTCTTCCAGAGCTGAATCATAGAGTTTGTTTACTTTTGATGGAGATTCGAGTTGCGATTCGATGCAGGTCTTAGAAAAAGCTGAACCAGCTCCTAGTCCTGTTAACTACTAGCAGTGGAATAAGGACCAGGCAAAGCAAACGAGGCAGCCTGGGGGCAGAATCCAAGGAGATGCTTTTCGCTGGTCTGAGCAGGTGGCAGCCCTGCACATACTCAGCCCTTGGAAAGAAGGCCTCTAGACAATGAGGCGCCTCCTTCCTCCCCCCATCCCGCCCTGACCTCAGTCTGACTGATTGACAACTCGAATATGTACTCATTCTTGGAATGTATTCCTGGGGAGTTTGATTGACTCGTTAATTCAAGCCAAGAGCTGATTTGATTTTCCTTAACTCCATGCAGATCACTTGGAATGTGGGGAGACAAAGGGCTTTCTCCTAATGGATTGTGTAGAGCCTGGGGTGAGATTGAAAACAACTCCTCCACCTGTGTTATAGGTTGACTTGTGTCCCTCCCAAATTGGTTTGTTGAAGGCCTGACCCCCAGGACCACGGATGTGACATTGTTACTGAACTGAGCTTGGGTCTGTTCACCCAGCGCCATGCAAAGCTCATCTACTGACACCAGGTGTGGTGAAGGCAGGTGCAGCGCTTATTGCAAGGCGCCCATCACGGGGCCAAGCAAGGAGAACGGGCAGCTCAAGCTCAAAACACACAAATTCCTCCTCCGTGGCTTTCAGGGAAAGGCTTTTAAAGGCAGGGTGAGGGAGAGGGTCTCAGGGTGCATGATCAGCTCCTGGACCTTCTTCTGATTGGTTGGTGGTGAGGTAATCAGAAATCAGCATCATCCACCTTCTGGTTGCAACAGGTCTGAGGTCTACGTGCTGGTGGTCAGCATACAGTTAACTTCTTCTACCCAGTGGGGGTTTCAGTGTCTGCAAAGCAGCTCAAAGGACACGGCTCAGAATGTGATGTATAGCCCTTGAGGAGAAACTAAAAGTCCTTGACTTTGTTGAGTGGCTAAGCCATTATTATTTTGTCTTGCTTGACTGTTTTCCTTTCTTTCCATATTTTCTCACTTCTCGGATTAAATTTGTTCTTTAGAACTCGGAGAAAGCCTTGGTGGTTAAAGCTTTTCTACAGACAGGAAACAGGGGACGCCGCAGGGTTCTGCTTGCATTCAATCTTATTTGGAAATAGGGAGGTCATACTGGAGAAGGATGAGCCGTAATGACTGGTGTCCTTATCAGTAGGGGAAATTTTGGACACAGACAGGCAGACAAACAGACACACAGACACAGACACACACACACACACAAGGCAAAGTAAGGATTGGGATGATACTGTCACAAGCCAGGAAATTACCAGAAGCTAAGAGAGAGGCCTGGGACAGCTCCCTAGCAACTTCAGAAGGAGCATGGCAGGCTGCTCCTTGCTGACACCTTGATTCTGTACTTCCAGCCTCCGGAACAGAGAGACATTAAATTTCTGGTGTTTAAATCACCCCATTTGTGTCCCTTTGTTATGGCAGCCCTGGTGAACGAACACAGCCTATTAATCCAGAGGAATCTCTGTGCTCCTACCCTGTAGATCCTGCTGCAGTGTCTCTTTTTAATGGGTTACCTGTGCGCAATTTTATTTACTCTCTTTTGATTGCACCTGCTTTAGCGTCTTTGAGCTGTCAGATTCAAGCCTGTCCTTTTAAGATGAGTAATTCCAGCAGTGAGTCTCTGCTGCTTGGCTTGGGGTAGGGAGGGAGGTCCCATTGGAAAACATTACATCAAGGCCCGTTTGCAGCCGTTCCGGTCTGAGTCCACAGGTCATGCCTGGCCGGTTATCCTTCAGAGGTAAAGGAGTTTAATCTTCTCCGCCAAGTGCTGGGTATTTTTCTCCCAATGATAGTTTGGAAATGCCACATCGAAGGCAAGGCACTGCACAGAGGGAGCCGTAGCCTTGTGCTCATTAAAAGGTAGCATGTTTACAGAAAGCTCGTGTTGGGGAGAATTCTCTAAGCCCGTGGTGGCATTTACGGTGCTCAGGAAGCATAATGAGAACACTCAGCAGTGGAAATAGTCCATTTGCATATTTCTCGGGATGCGATCACGTAATGCAGGGAACCTAGTTGCTGATGAATGCCATTTAAAGTTCATACCTGCGTTTGTTGCTCTGTCATACTTTAAATTGAAAACGGTGCGTGGATACAGGGTTGGGGATCAGAGTCCATAGAAACTGCTCTGTGTCCTGGTCAGCTTCACTTAAGGAGCTCGCGATGCGGCACGGACTGTTTTCTGTGCTGTTACTCCAGGCCCTTGAGCCATGATGAGGACTCAGCAGCTGAGCACCTGCCCCTCCACATGACAAAGACCCACACCCATGGTCTCTGTCTCTGGATCCGGTTAAACCACACCTGATGTGTTCATGTGAAGATGCCAGAGGCCCTTCTGTGCTGAGAACATCGTGCTCAGGTCTCACACTGGAAGTGACCTCAGGATGCCTTTCACTGTTTCAAATTCTTTTTTAAAATTTTTATTTTATATTGGAGTGTAGTTGATTTACAATGTTGTGTTAGTTTCAGGTGTACAGCAAAGTGAATGTTATACATAGGCATCTATCTCTTCTTTTTTAGATTCTTTTCCCTTATAAGTTATTATACAATATTGAGTAGAGTTCCCTGTGCTATACGGTAGGTCCTTGTTGGTTATCTATCTTATATAGAGTAGTGTGTATATGTTCATCTCAAACTCCTAATTTAAAAAATTCTTTTTCTTTTAATTTAATTTTTATTTATTTATTTTTATTGACATATAGTTGAGTTACAATGTTGTGTTACTTTCCAGTGTACAGCAAAGCAATTCAGTTACACATACATATGTATCTATTCTTTTTTCAGATTCTTTTCCCTTGTAGGTTATTACATAATACCTGTGCTACACAGTAGGTCCTTGTTGATTATCTATTTTATATATAGTAGTGTGTATATATTAATCCCAAACTCCTAATTTATCCCTCCCCCCTTTCCCCTTTAGTCACCATAAGTTTGTTTTCTATGTCTGTGTGTCTATTTCTGTTTTGTAAACAAGTTCATTTGTATTATTATTATTTGTTTTTAGTTTCTACATGTAAGTGATATCATATGGTATTTGTCTTTCTGTGTCTGGCTTATTTCACTTAGTATGATCATCTCTAGGTCCATCCATGTTGCTGCAAATCAAATTCTTTTTCAACACCCGTCTTCTGGACAGTCAGACAAATGAGCAGATGGACCAGTGTGACCTGGGAGCAGCAGAGATGACCCAGACACGTGGAGAATAACCAGAGCACCTGTTCTGGCTCTGGGACAATCCCATCGATTCCTAGAAGTGTGGTTCACCTAGGACATTCATATACCATTGGAGGATACCTTTTTTGGTGTTTTTCTAAGGAGGTGAAGAAGAATCTCAGGACATAGAAACTCAATACTCTGGAAAATCAGGCTCTGAATAATTAAGAGTCAGAAATAATAGCAGAGGCTGCATTACAGAGCCTCTGATGCGTGGCTGGCCCCTTATCTGGACGTCATGCTGTCCCGTCCCCATGACAGCATGCACGTGGGCTCTTGGGCTGTCCTCGCTCTGCGGACCAGGAGATGGCTTCTGAGAGCCCTACAGTGCTTGTCTGAGGTCAAGCTGCTAGAAAGCGACAGAGCAGGAATTTGCCTCTGGTGTGTCTGTGTCCAAACCTTAACACAACTTGTATCCAGGTCCTGGGGCTGCCACAACAAATTACACGGACTGGGGGGCTTAAATAACACAGATTGACTCTCTCACAGTCCAGGAGGCCAGAAGACTGAGCAGAAGGTGCCAGCCAGGTCTTGCACCCTCTCAAGGCTCTAAGGAACCATCCTTTCTTGCCAACCCCAGTTTCTTTTTTGATTTGATGGCCATCCTTGTGTCCCTTGGCTTGTAACTGCCTCACTCCAAGCTCTGCTCTGCTGTCATGTGCCCTTCTTCACCCTGTGTCTCTGTGTCCAAATTTCCCTCCCTTTATAAGGACACCAGTCACTGGGTTTAGGGCCACACTAGTCCAGTAGGACCTCATCTTAACTAGGTTACATCCTTAAAGACCCTTTTTCCAAAGAAGGCTTGTTCTCAGATGCTGGGGTCAGGACTTCAGTACATCTTTTGGGGGGACATAATTCATGACACTGCCTAATGCCTCCACCTCACTTCCCCTTGAGAAGGAGGTTTATTCCAGAAAGCAGCGGATGTGCTGGAATTCCCATCTCTGCCCTCACCCCCATCCATGCCCTGCCCTGTGAGCCATTCACACTGAGCAGCTCCAGATGTGGCAGCCAGCCTGGCACAGTCCCCTTGATGCTGGGTGGCTTGCAGCTGAGGGTGAGTGTGGGAACCTGGGCTGCTCATGTGGGGAGTGGATGTGGGCTTTGAGGGGGGGGCGGGTTGTAGGCAGGTTTGGGAGGTTGGGGCCCTGGGTCCAGCATGTGACTGGGGAGTCTTCCCCAGGCCTGATTTCCCTGAGACCTTGGTCCGACATTTCAGGGTTGCTGTGAAAACAAAAGCTACGATAGTTGACCCCCAAATGACCCTATAAACCAGGATTCTCAACCCTGGATGGAGATTAGAATCACCCAGAGAGCTTGGAAATGTCCCGATGCCCCAGCCACGCAAACCCGTTAGATTCGAGTCTGCCAGCAAGGCTGTTTGAAAAAACCCCGGGGGTTCCGTGAGCCGCCGAGGCTAAAGATGGCTGCAAACCCCAAAGCCACAGGCAGGCTCGGGGAGGGTTTAGGGTACTTGTAACCCGCAAGGGGGCTTTGTCTACGAAAGGCCTGGGGTGGTGGCACTGGGGGAAGAAGACACACAGGAGAATAAGCCAGCCCTAAGACATGTAGGGGGCTGAATGGTGGCCCCCCAAAAGATGTGTCTACCTCTTAACTCCCAGAATTTGTGAGTGTGACCTTATTTGGAAAAGCAATCTTTGAGATGTAATTAAGTTCAGAATCTTGAGATGAGATCACCCTGGATTACCCGAGTGGGCCCTGAATCCAAAGACAAGTGTTATGAATTGAACTGGGGTCCCCCAAGGAGTTATGTTGGAATCTTGACCCCTGGTAACTCACAATGTGACCTTATTTGGGAATAGGGTCTTTGCAGAGGATATCAAGTTAAAATGGGGTCTTTAGGGAGCCCTGATCCAACATGACTGATGTCCTTATAAAAAGGGGAAATTTGGACACAGACCAGCAGAGAGAGAAGACAATGTGAAAAAACACAGGGAGAAGACAGCCACGTGACTGGAGCGACGTGTCTGTAAGCCAAGAGATGCCACGGATGGCCAGTGACCAGCAGGGGCTGGAAGAGGCAGGAAGGATCCTCCCTGGAGCCTCCAGAGAGAGCACGGCCCTGCCCACACCTTGACCTTGGACTTCTGGCCTCCAGACTGTGAAAGAGTAGATTTCTGTTGTTTCAAGCCACCAGGTCTGTGGTACTGTGTTAGGGCAGCCCCGGGACACTCACATGGGGCTTTCCCTCCTGACGAAGGTGAGCAGAGGGCCGGGGAAATAGTGCTGGCGGAGCTTGGATGACTCTGCTGCTTCCAGAGCTGTGAATTCTAGAAAGCACTTTTTAAAAAAAAATTTTTATTGGGGTATAATTGATTTACAATGTTGTGTTAGTTTCAGGTGTACAGAAAAGTGAACCTGTTATGCAAATACGTATATCCCCTTTTTTAAGATTCTTTTCCCATATAGGCCAGAGTATTACAGAGTATTGAGCAGAGTTCCCTGTGCTACACGGACACATACACACTATATAAAAAATATATATATAAAATAATTAACTAATAAAAAGTGCTTCTTAACCTTTCCGAGTTTCGCTTTCTGTCTTAAAGTGAGATTAACAATGGGAACCTGTATCAGCGTCCCGGGACTGTCATAACAAGCCGCCGCAAACTGGGAGGCTTAGACAGCAGCAATGTATTTTCTCGCGGTCTGGAGGCAGAAGCCCCAGATCAAGGTGGCGCAGGGCTGGCTCCTCCCAGAGGCATCAAGGGAGAGTCTGTTCCAGGCCTCCCTCCTGGCTCCTGGGGGCTGCAGGCAATCCTTGGCTTGTGGTCACATCATCCCAATCTCAGCCTCCGTTGTCATGTGGCCATCTTCGCCCTGTGGCTCTGTCTCCTTTTCTTATAAGGACACCAGGCGTATTGGATCAGGGCCACCTCAATGACCTCATCTTAACTTGATCACATCTGTTAAAACCTTATTTCCAAAAGAGGCCACATTCGCAGCTGTGGCAGGTTGGGATCTCAATATGTCTGTTTGGAGAGCACAGTTCAGTCCACAACAGGACCCTTCCCAGGGCTGCCGTGGAGGGTGAGGAGTAACGCAGAGCATGCACGCTGCACACGGTGTGTCAGTAGCCATCACGGCCCAGAGCATCTCTCGGTGCTGCTGCCCTCGGACTGGGCTCATGGGACACGGCTCCTTCCCCCAGGTGCTCCAGACTGGGGGTCCCTTCTGGGCTTAGCCAAGGCAGGAATGGAGCAGAGGCGGGCTGGGTGGGACAGTGACCCTTGGGGCTGCCGCCCCAGCACCCCCAGTTTCCCTTCCCTGAAGACTCTTCCTTTTCTCCCTCCCTGACATTTTGCCCAGAAACCCCACGTGGCAGGTGTCCTGAGCCCATTGCCATAGAAGGGAGGCAATCTCCGTGTCCACCCGGGAAGAGATGGTGCGGCTGGGGTTTGAATGCATGTCCATTAACCCGGCTGTTCGGGGCCCCAAGAATCTGGTTCTTTTGGAGACACTGGAGTCGAGGACCCTGAGGTTTAAGTTTGCCTGGGGCACCTGCGGGGGTCACGTCCTCATTCTCCTTAGCAGCAGCCCAGGGCACCGAGTGGCCTCGAGTCGGAGAACTCTGGATGAATATCTTGTCTTGGACCCGCGGCCTCCTCCCTCCCCTCGGAGCTTGGGTGCTCCTGCCTTGACTGATTTGGGAAGGAGGTCTCGGCGGAGGGGCTCTGGTGGAGGGGGTGGGTCACGGGCCCCTGACTCTGTGTGTGTGTTTGTGCACGTGCGCGTTTTCCTGGGAAAGGCGCTTGTTTTCCTTCATCCTCAAGGGGGCCTTTGATGCCCCAGAGAGTTTAAGAACCACAGCCTTAGGAACAATCTTTGAGTTTTATGCCACGTAAAGTCATCGTGGTATGCTGATAAGACTATAAATGCAAAACCCTGCATGCAGGTCCATAGATGATGAGTCATTTCCGATCTTGCTTGGGCCTATTCACTGACCTTATTCCGGATTGCCTTGTGTTTGTGGGAGCAGCTCAGAGGGGCAGGATGGAGACGAGCTGCCAGAGGACAGCTAGGTTGTGGTCCTGGCTGGACCCCACCTTGACCAGCTCACCTTCCCGCTGGGCTTCACCTCGATCATCAGGGACCCCAGTGCCAGGCTGGGGCTCCAGTCCTGCTCTGTCCCTCACCAGCTGGGGCACTGCATTCGTGTCTTGGGGCTGCTGTACCAAAGTGCCACAAACTGGGGTTTTAAAATAACAGAAATTTACTCTCTTCTGGTTCTGGAGCCAGAGTCTGAGATCAAGGTGTCGGCAGGGCCATGCTCCCTCTGAAACTGTAGGAGGGGGTCCTTCCTGCCTCTTCTGTTTTGCCCACTGGTTTGGTGTCCTTGGCCTTCAGATGCATCCCCGATCCTCCATCGGCACAGGGCGTTCTCCCTGTGTGTCTCTGCTTTCATGTCTCTGTCTTCCTATAAGGACACCAGTCATGTGGGATGGCGGCCCATCTGACTCCAGTATGACTGCATCTTAACTAATTCCATCTGCAACGACCCTATTTCCACCTAAGGTAATATCCTGAAGCCCTGAGGGTGAGGACTCAG
Source organism: Stenella coeruleoalba (assembly GCF_951394435.1). Lineage (NCBI taxonomy): Eukaryota > Metazoa > Chordata > Mammalia > Artiodactyla > Delphinidae > Stenella > Stenella coeruleoalba. Next base: position 2,616,148 of record NC_137169.1, read on the forward strand.
CACATCTTTTTGGGGGGATGCGATCCTACCTGTAACAGACACCTTGGGCAAGTTACTCAACCTCTCTGGGCCCCCATTTGCTCCTGTAAAATGGAAATATAGTGGCAGCACCTGCATCAGGGCTGTTTTGAGGATGAAAAGAGTAGATCGATGCACATCTTAGGTAGTGAGTGCTATGTAGGGGTTCACTGTTACCAGACATGCCACACCTGGAGTCCCGGGACCCTCAGCATCAAGGACAGTGAGGTGGAGGCTGTGCTAGGTGCAATTCTCGCTTGTGAAAAGTTCAGAGACCATGTGGATGCAGGAGGGTAACCCGCTCTCAGGCGGATCAGGGGCCTTGCTTATCCATCCACACCGTTGGTGAGAAAAGCGTGGAGAAATGTGCTGATATTCTCAATATGTACATTTTTTTTTTTGGTGGCTTATCTTTCAACACCTGGAGTCAGTGGAGGAGAATAAAAGATGCAAATTTCCTGAGAGCTTAAAGGGTTGGGAATTCCGCCTCAGAGCCTCCTGTACTGTGTTCCAAATTTAGCGATCCTACAAACTACCCGGATGGGTTGTGGGCAGATGTCCTCCAAGGAGAGCCGGGGCCAGCTGCCATCCTTGTCTGCGTAGCATCTGACAGTCCTAAAGATGAATTGGGTCTAAGATGGCTCCGACTTCACCCACACATAGGACTCATCAAGGTGCCTTTGAGAAGAATGCCCAAGGATTTGTTTATTTTGCAGATAACAAAGGACACAGACTACTGTTTTTTGTCAGGATACTCCAATGTGTTAGCAAAAGATATTAAAGTTCCCTTTTTATCTCCATGATGCCTAGAAAAGAGGCTTAGCTTTATTTTCATAATTCATTGTTGTTATTGCTCCAGAAGAAACCATGCAGGTGCCCGACCTGTGATTTGAGACTCCCATCCGAGTCAGGCCCTCGAGAATGAGCCTGCTGGGCATTTGTATCGTTCACCACATTCTGCTTCTCTTCTATTTACTCCCGTGTGGGGAGGTTTCACTTGCTGGCCTCTGTAGTTTAGGGGTGGCCATGTGACTTGCTCTGGCCAAGGAAATGTGAGTGGAAGTGATGTTTGGGGAGAAGCATTTAATTGCTGGCTCCTAAAGCTCCAGCCCCCGCTGCCCACCTTGGCAATCTGCAAAGCATCTCCGGACGGGGATATTGCTGCGCCAACCTGGGAGGATGGCGGCCCTGGAGAGGTGCCGGTGACTTTGCAGGAATGAGAAGCGAATGTGTGTTACATCAGTGACATTTTGGGTGGTGGTTATTGCAAATATCCTAGCTTATCTGGATGAATGCACTGGTTTTATATATTTTCCAGAAAAGGCATATAAGCGAAGAGGCACAGAAGAATTTAGGAAATATGAAGTCTAGTTCTGATTTCAGGAGGTGAGGGTAGCCACCAACCTTCTGTAGTGGGCTGAATAATGACCCCGCCGCCCCAAAGATGTCCCTGTCCTAACCTCTGGAACCTGTGGATATACGACCATGGTAAAAGGGACTTTGCAGATGGGATTAAGTTAAGGATCTTGGGATGAGGGGATTATTCTGGATTATCGGGGTGGTCCAATACCATCACATGGGTGCCTGTAGGAGGGAAGCAAGAGGGTCAGAGTCAGAGGAGATGTGACAGCAGAAGCAGACTTTGGACGGATACATTTTGAAGATGGAGGCATGGCCACAAGCCAAGGAGTGCAGGCAGCCTCTAGAATCTAGAAAAGGCAATGGAAGAGATCCTCTCCTGAGATCTCCAGAAGGAACGCAGCCCTGCAGACACTTTGGTTTCATCCCTGTAAGACCCATTTCAGACTTCCGACTTCCAGAATCGTCAGATAATTCATGTGTGCTGTGTTAAGCCACTCAGGTGGCGGTAATTTGCTTCAGCAGTGATAAGAAATGAATATGCCCTGCCTGTGCTCGTTCTCAAGACTTGGAAAGTGAGGTGAACCCGAAGAGGTCAGAGTCAACGCATTCCAATGTGCAGATGTATATTCTGGGAAGTGGGGGAGAGTGAAACCACGGCTGAGGCCTCTCGAAAATGAAAGTTCAGCTAATTGAACACTTTCACATATTAGCACGTTCAGTCTGCTGATGAACGAAGCCGAGCGGCCGCAAAATCATGCCGAGATTATTTCCCTGAGGTTATGGGCCCTGGGGGGGGGGCTGAAATATAATATATATGTATAAATATTAGGGGAGACTACATTTAGTGACTAATTTGGGAATTAATCTGGTGGCACATAATCACCAGGGTATCCAGTGTCAAAGACTGCTTTAGAATTAGACATCATTTGAATGCTTTTCTCCCGTAATGAACACTGGTGAGAGGTCACCAGGAGCAGAGACCTCAGTTCTAATAATGACCGCCAAGAGTGCCGGGTCAGAAAACACTCCAGAGGGTGTTTTTAATTTCAACTCTGCCATCCATCCATCCACAGAGCCCCCTCCTCCGACTGTCCTTGCCATGACATTCTGTGTCTTCAGCCCCCTACACACGGAGACATAAAGGACAACCCTGAGAACTGAGGGCAGAAACACCTTGAGGTTGGGAGTTAGGCATGAAGGCGAGCAGGCCCCTGGAGGATGCAGCCAGGGTGGGGGAATCACGGTGTCACCATCAGGGCTGCTGCACAGCTCGAGGCTCTGTGGGGCCTGCAGGATTATCGACGCTGCCGGGTAGCCGCTGCTCTGAATTTTGGCATCTTTGTCCCTATTTGTGTAATTGCAAGTTGCAAGTGTAGCAATAAAGTGTGTTCACAGATAGACCCTCTGGGATTACTCGGGGATATTAAACTGGACTCATGGGGAGGTGATGAGGTGCCCCAGGTGGGTAAGCAGAGGGGAGTGGTGGCCGATGGACGTCGGGGCCACTGGAAGGCTGGTGAGGATACCATGTAGGAAGCAGGAGGGCTCGGCCAGTAAATCTGGCACTTGCTTCAGAAAGCGGGGGCTTCAGGGTCCAGCCCAGCCTTCCTCACTGCAGGTGAGACCCCCTGAGCGTTCATGCTGATCAAACACAGTGCTTTGCTGACGACCCAGATGACAGGTGCACGGTGCTGGCCCCGCTGGTCTCTGCTGGCCAAGTTGCCCCCAGGGATCCTGCTGGGAGATGGGTCTGCAGCAGTGCTAACAGACGCAAGATGTAACTCCATACAGAATTTTAGGTCCTTCCATTGAATTCCCGTGAAACGGAGACACTTGTTACTGACAACGGACAAATAAGGAAGACACGCAGCGTCTCAGCCCCTGACCAGAGTTGGTCTGAGGCATCGATCACCAGACCGGGCCCTCATTCCCTGCCATTTTAAGAAAACTTTCAAGGGCTTATTCAGTCCAGTTACTTATTATTTGTTTTTAATTTTTTAAAAAATTAAAGTACAGTTGATTTACAATGTTTAAGTCGTACAGCAAAGTGATTCAGTCATACTGCGTTGGCCAAGACATTCGTGCAGTGTCCTCCATGAGAAGGCTCTAGTAGCGCTTGGTTGTCTTTAACCTCATTCAAAACAATTTTGTTAGATTGCATTGTGACAGCTGTCATATCAGCGTGCATTTAAAAAAAACTTATCAAAGTTGGTGAATTTTTGTGTAGCCATTTTAATATTGAAGAGGGAAGAAAAAAGCAACATTTTCGGCATACTATGCGTTATTATTTCAAGAAAGGTAAAAATAAAACTGAAGCACAAAAAAAGATTTGTGCAGTGTATGGAGAAGGCGCTGTGACTGACCGAATGTGTCAAAAGTGGTTTGCGAGGTTTCGTGCTGGAGATTTCTCGCTAGACGATGCTACACTGTCGGGTAGACCAGTTGAAGTTGATAATGATCAAATCGAGACTTTAACTGAGAACAATCAATGTTATACCACACGGGAGATAGCAGACATACTCAAAATATCCAAATCAGTGTTGAAAATCATTTGCTTCAGTTTGGTTATGTTAATCGCTTTAATGTTTGGGTTCCACATAAGTTAAGCTAAAAAAACCTTCTTGACCGTATTTCCACATGCGATTCTCTACTTAAATGTACTGAAAACGTTCCATTTTTGAAACAAATTGTGATGGGCAATGAAAAGTGGATACTGTACAATAATGTGGAATGGAAGAGATCGTGGGGCAAGCAAAATGAACAACCACTGCCCACACCAAAGGCAGGTCTTCATCCAAAGAAGGTGATGTGTATATGGTGGGACTGGAAGGGAGTCCTCTATTATGAGTTCCTTCTGGAAAACCAAATGATTAATTCCAACAAATACTGCTCCCAATTAGACCAACTGAAAGCAGCACTCAATGAATAGCTTCCGGAATTAGTCAACAGAAAATGCATAATCTTCCATCAGAATAATGCAACACTGCATGTTTCTTTGATGACAAGGCAAAAACTTACATCTTGGCTGGGAAGTTCTGATTTATCTGCCATATTCACCAGACACAGCACCTTCAGATTTCCATTTATTTAGGTCTTTACAAAATTCTCTTAATGGAAAAAATTTCAATTCCCTGGAAGACTGTAAAATGCACCTGGAACTGTTCTTTGCTCAAAAAGATAAAAAGTTTTGGGAAGATGGAATTATGAAGTTGCCTGGAAAATGGCAGAAGGTAGTGGAACAAAACAGTGAATACGTTGTTCAATAAAGATCTTGGTGAAAATGAAAATTGTGTCTTTTATTTTTACTTAAAAACCAAAGGAACTTTTTGGTCAACCTTATATATATTCTTTTTCAGATTCTTCTCTATTATAGGTTATTATAAGATATTCAATATAGTTCCTTGTGCTATATAGTAGGGCCTTGTTGTTTATCTATTTTGTGTATAGTAGCTTGTATGTGTTAATCCCAAATTCCTAATTTATCCCTCCCCCCACTGCCTTGGTAACCGTAAGTTTGTTTGCTATGTCTGTGAGTCTGTTTCTGTTTTGTAAATAAATTCATTTGTATCATTTTTTTAGATTCCACATATAAGCAATATCATATGATATTTGTCTTTCTCTGTTTGACTTACTTCACTTAGTATGATAATCTCTGGGTCCATCCATGTTGCTGCAAATGGCATGATTTCATTCTTTTTTTATGGCTGAGTAATATTCCATTGTATATATGTACCACATCTTCTTTATCCATTCATCTGTCAATGGACATTTAGATTGTTTCCATGTCTTAGCTATTGTGACTATGCTGCTATGAACATAGGGGTGCATGCATCTTTTTGAATTAGAGTTTTCTCTGGATATATGCCCAGGAGTGGGATTGCTGGATCATCTGGTAGCTCTACTTTTAGTTTTTTAAGGAACCTCCATAGTGTTCTCCATAGTAGCTGCACCAATTTACATTCCCACCAACAGCATAGGAGGGCATGTGAACCATTCTTTTTTTAAAAAAAATTATTGAAGTATAGTTGATTTGCAATGTTGTGTTAATTTCTGCTGTACAGCAGAGTGACTCAGTTATACATATATATATATTCTTTTTTGGTGAACCTCTCTTAAGCGTGCAGTTCAGTGGCAGTAATTACCTTCACCTTGTTGTGCAACCGTCCCCCCCAGCCATCCCAGGAACCCATTTCTCCTGCAAAACTGAAACTCTGTCCCCCACTCTAAAATATTTAAAACACACATATGAGTGTAGAGAGCAGATTTTAACATCCAGCTGCAGGATTTAGCAGGCTGGACCTATGCTCACCAACTGATTATTGTGCTTTCTAATTTTGCATACATTAAATATAAAGGATTTTGGGGTGTCTTAATGTTTAACAAAATGATATCATTTATCAACCTAAAACTTAAATTTTAAACTCAACATTAGGTTTTTAAAGGTTTGATCCATGTTGATACATCTCAGGTTTTGTTCATTTATATGAGCTACAACAAAACACATCGTTTTATAAAAATTTCACAATTTATTTATAATTTTTGCTAATCTGGGCAGTGAGAGAAATTTCAATTTTGCATTAAGATGTTTTCCTGATTATCAGTGAGGTTGAGTGTGTACCTCAACTGAGATGCTCATATGTTCTTCTTTACTTGTCAATATTATTGGAATTAAGGGATTTTGGGATGTTGAAACATTGTTACCTTCCAGAGACATCCTTTTTTGCCATGAAATACAATCTTTTTACAACGATACACCACTACACTCTATTAGCTAATGTATTTAAAAATATTTTACATGTATCTTTATAGTTAAAATTGATGTATTGTTTTATCATTTTTGGAAGTTTTGTCACCAATATTACACTACTTTTATACAGTGAATTGGGTAGTTTTTCCTTCTCTTACAGTCTCTGAAAATTTTTATTATTATTTTTCAAATCTCAGCATAATTCATTCTTTGGTTTATTAAAAATTGCCTACAAACCATCTCTTCTTTGTGCCTTTCGAGGGAGGACGAGAGGTTTCTGATAATTGGTTTGTTTCTTTAATGGAGACGAACTTACCCAGATTTTTATCACTCTTTAGTCAGTTTTCTTAATTTTTCTATTGAAATTATCTAGTTTTTCAAATTTATTGGAAAATCAATGAAACTTTTGGAAGACAATAAGAGAAACTATTTTTATGACTTCAGGGTAGGGAAGAATTTCTTAAACAAGGTATAAAAATTAAAAGTAGTTATAAAGGAGAATACAGATAAATATGGCTACATTAAAATTCAGAATGCCTGTTCAACAGAGATGCCATAATGTGAAAATCAAGACACAGGAAGTGTCTGTGCCTGGAGGAAAGTACTTGTAATGTGAAAAGCGACAAAGAAATCCCACTCCTGAGCACATATCTGGAGAAAACGCTAATTCAAAATGATACAAGCATTCCAATATTCATAGCAGCAATATTTATAGTAGCCAAGACATGGAAGCAACCCAAATGTCCATCAACAGATGAATGGATAAAGAAGATGTGGTATATACACACAATGGAATACTATTCAACCATAAAAAAGAATGAAATAATGTCACTTGTAGCAATATGGATGGACCCAGAGATTATCATACGAAGTGAGGTAAGCCAGACAGGGAAAGTCAAATATCATATGATATCGCTTATATGTGGAATCTAAAAAACATGATACAAATGAACTTATCTACAAAACAGAAGCAGACTCACAGACATGGAAAACAAACTTATGGTTACCAAAGGGGAAAGGGAGGGGGAGGGATAAATTAGGAGTTTGCGATTAGCAGATACAAAGTACTGTACATAAAATAGACAAACAGCAAGGTCCTACTGTATAGCACAGGGAACTCTACCTAGGATCTTGTATAAACTATAATGGGAAAAAAAAAAGAATGTATGAAGAGCTCCTGAAGACCTGAGCTGGAATTTTCTAGAAGAGGAATACACAGTCCACACATCTGAACAGGCACCCCGTCTCACTGGGGGTTAGGAAAATGCAGATTCAGACGTGGGAGCGGTGCCTTCCTCCTTGGCAAAGCTTTTGCTTTGGACCACAGCATAGATTGGTGTAGAGCAAAAGACACTTGGATAAATGGCTCATAAGAGAGTTATTGCTACAAAAGCTTTGGAAACCCACCTGGCACCTTCTGGTGAGTGAGAAGACAAGCTGCTCATATCCTGCGGCCCATATCTCCCTGGAAATAGGCCAGGAGACAGGAGAAGTGTCTCGTCCACACCAGGGAGTAGCACTGTCCACCCTCAACGGTCCGCCAGTGGGAGAGGGCGTGGGTCAGTTGTGGCACCTGCACATGGAGAAAAGTTGATGCAAGAATGAAAACCGTCACATCCACGGTGGGGGTCCACTGCATCCACCACCCTCTCACGCTTCCCTGTGAGTGTCAGCCACTGTGACTGGGCAGGAGAAGTAAGAGTTGCAGAAGAAGTAAAGGGAGTAGAATGATCTCAATTATCAGACACGGTGACAGTCTCTGCAGAACACTGTAGAAAACTGTGATAGAGGTCAGTCAGAACCGTGGAAGAATTCAGGTAGTGTACTCTTAGTGTCCTTGGGCTGCAGTAATGAGTACCACAGTCTGGGTCACTTAAACAAGAAAAATTTAACCTCACGTAGTTCTGGAAGCTGGAAGTCCAAGATCAAGGTGTCAGCAGAGCTGGTGCCTTCTGAGGCCACGAGGGAAAGTCTGTTCCACAATCTTCCTTAGATTCTGGTGGTTTGCTTCAATATTTGGCAAAGATTCCATGACTTCTAAATAGACATCACCCTGACATCTGACTTCATGTCCACATGGCGCCCCCTGTGCATGGGTTTGTGTCCAAGTTTCCCCTTTTTATAAGGATCACAGTCATTTTGAATGGGCCACCTTTCTCCAGCGTGAGCTCATCTTAACTGCAAAGACCTTATTTCCTGAAAGGGTCATATTTTAAAGTCCTGGGAGTTAGAACTTCCACATACAAATTTGGGATGGACACAATTCAACCCATGACAGGAAGGCAGCAGGACATAAAATTCACAAGCAAAAATCAACAGAGACGATCACCAGCCCTAAAACCACCATCACAAAAAGAACCAACTGAACCCAGGTATATTTCAACTGAGTAATATAACCAGGTTGGAGGGAAAGAGACTAAAACCAAAAACTACCTACAGGACTTTGACGATATACCTTCAGGGCAGGGGAAGAACAGCAGACCAACCTAGACCTCGTTTCGGGAGGTTTGGGTTTAGGTGGGAAGGGTGTAGCGATGTTGGAACTATTTTATGTGGACCATAGGACTGAGCGGGTGATAATATATATGGAGGGTCTGGGAGGCAGGGTTCTCTCTGCAAATGAAGGAAAAAAGAAGCAGAGAGTGAGGAAGGCGGGGAAACCCTGAAGAGGTGGACTGGAATTGGAGCTTTCTGTATGAACTCATGGGATACATACGAAAAAAATGATGGGCTATGTTGAAAGGGCATGGGGGTTCCCATTTGCCAAATCTGAGATAATAAGATCATCAAAGGCAATCAGAACAGCAGTGGACTATAAGTCCATGCTGATAATAAACAGACAAACAAATAGTTCAGGAAATACGGAGGTCGAGGAGGAAGGAGGAGGGGACTTCCTCATGCTAGAAAGCTGGCTGATAAATATGGAGGGTGTTGGAGAACACAGCCACGATTTCACATCAATCGTGGTCGAGATTGGCTTGGGGGAGAGTCATCAATGGATGCTAAATAGGGATGGAGGTGTTGGTGAGGGTCAGGGTATGTGTGTGGTCTCAAAGTGCTCCACGGACTGGGGAAACGGTCTCCATGCAGTCGAGAAGGCAGACAACACCTGGGAGGTAATCTAAGCTGGCATCACCTGGAGGGAGGCAGGTAGACACCACACACCTCCGGAAGTGAAGTTGGAGAGGGTCACAGCATCATGTGGGTGAGATCCTGGCCAGCCTGAATAACCTGAATCTGAGCACGGGGAAACACCAGACAAATCCAATGTGGTCCGTCCATTGGGATCTCTGGCTCGTCTTCTTAAACAGTGTAAGTGTCATGAAAAACCAAGTAAGACCCAGCGGCTGTTCCAGAGACGGAGACTAAGGAGGCATGAGCGTGTGACCCGGACCATATACTGGGAAGGGGACAGGAAGTGCTATAAAGCACATCACTGGTAAAACCAGCAGAACTGGAATAGAGACTGTAGGTTTGATAAAAGTGTTGTACCCACATTAAATTCTCTGGACTGTGGTTATGTAAGAGAATATCCTTTTCCATAGGAAATGCACCTCGAAGTATTAAAGGGCAAAGGGGCGTGATGTGTGCAACTTACTTTCAAATAATTCAGGAAAAATGAATATATATACATATGAAGGATGAGAAAAAGTGATGGTGGCAACATGTTAAAAATTGGGGCAACTGGGTAAATTGCCTATGGGAGTTATCTGTACTGCTCTTGCGACTATTCTGTGAGTTTGCAACTATTTCAAAATAAAAATTTTAGAAGATCATCATGTTCACCAAAAAAGGGGCAAATTACAGAGTATGATGAGTCCATTACATAAGGGACTTCCCTGGTGGTGAAGTGGTTAAGAATCCGCCTGCCAATGCAGGGTACACGGGTTCGAACCCTGGTCCAGGAAGATCCCACATGCTGCAGGGCAACTAAGGCCGAGCGCCACAGCTACCGAGTCTGCGTGCCACAACTATTGAAGCCCAAGCACCCTAGAGCCCATGCACCGCAACAAAGAGTAGCCCCTGCTCGCCACAACTAGAGAAAGCCTGTGCACGGCAACAAAGAACCAATGCAGCCAAAAATAAATGAAAAAATGAAAAAAAAAGAGTCCGTTACATAAGATTCAAAAACCTGCAAAGCTAAAATTGCTTAGGGATTCATACATATGTATTAGAGTATAAAGAAAAGATAGCCCAGGAGGCACACGGAATTCAGGGAGGTGTGGGCTTCGGGGGATACAGAGGTGACAGAAGAGGGCAGGGCCACATGGTTATAACACCGTTATAGGTGATGCTCCTTCAGGTGGGTGGTGCGTAGACAGTGCTTATTGTATTACTATTCTTTAAGCTCTGTAGATACATCATATGTACTCCTTTGGATGTATGATATTTCATAATACATTTTTAAAAACCAAGAATGAAAGTAGAGCTATTATTACCCACTCTCCCATTTTTTGTTTAACAGATGAGGGAAACAAAGCTCAGTGACGTTTAGAGATTTGGCAGGGCTGGGATTTGAACCCAAGCCCGTGCTGTCTCCTCTACCTGAAGGAAGAGCACTAGTTAAGACAGAGGAAAGGAAGGGAATGAAACCCACTGGGCTGTTTGGAAAGGTATGGCACTCTTTCTCTTCTACCACGTCTTCCCTGGGGGGATGGCAGTGCCTGTGGCCAGGCTGCTTTGACGGATTGGGGGAGAGTGGCACCTAATCTTGTGTTCTCTGGCAACTTTCCCAAACCAACAAAAGGGATTTTAGAATCGAGTTCCCTCCAAATTAATTTAAATTAAAAAGTAGCCACTGTCGAGAAGGGTGAAGTTGGAAGATCCGGCCAACGCTGCCGGCTGTTGATAATGTCTGCGCTGGACTTTGCCAACTGATTCATCCAATGATGCTGGAACGAGCCCTAAGGAAGCACCATGTTCACCTGGAAAGAGGGAATCATTGTGGTTCCCCTGTTGGGACTTTCAGTCAAATGGCCAGATGGACCCGCAGTTGTCATTATTTGCCCTGCGTCCTCTTGTCCTCTCACCAACGTAGGTCAGCTGACAGTCACCAATGTCTTCCCACTTTTCCGGACCTGCATTGAGTCCCCACGTTTCTGCAGTCTTTCTCCTGTTGACAGTCAAATTTTGATCTGATAATTAGTTTCTAATTGGTATTTGCTTTCCAAATACCAATTTGGTGTGGTGGGCAACTGTCAAACAATTTGATTCAAATTCCCTGCAAGTCAGCTCTGCCTGATGTGTTTACCTCTGTTCCCTTCTTCCCCAGCAAAAACATATATGCATTTAAAAATAAACACAGGTGTTGAAGGAGATGTTTTGAGATGTTCTCTTGTACCTGACAGCTGTGCTTTCCATGGAAATTGTAGCAATTGTTTTCACTGTAATGGCACAGGTTTTCCTTGAAGCTTCCAAAATATTAGCACTTGAGTGTATTATTATAGAAACTTAGCACGGAGGGAATGTATTGTGGATTTATGGAATTGTAATAGTATTACAAGGGCTTATGGAATTGTGTAATAGTATTCTTGAAAGTCTCCTGGAATCAACACAGATGATCTTTCTCATCAAAATGTTATCCTTATCGGGTTGAGCAACTTGGTGAAAAATGCTCATCTCTAAGATACTCAGACATCTTCACACCAGCCTCCTACACCAGGGAGTGAATTAAACCCTTCTGTCCAGTCCTGGTGTCATGGACCAGACTGTGTACCGGGTGGGTCAGACACACAATAGGTTTCAGCTACTTCAGAAGTTTTGTTTGTTTTGTTTGAGAACAGCCACAGGAAAGGAAGATGCTGTTTTCCCATTCAGCTGCATTCACTGGCAGGAAGAGAGAAAAAATAAGTCAGCAGCTGGGGAGGGAGGTCTGAGAGTAACAGCAGAGTTCAGACAGGCCCAGCCCCTGTCACAGTGTCCCCTTGGGCCTGTCTCCTGGAGACTAAAAGCGTTTCTCTGGCTGTATTTTCAAAACGCGGGGGCCTTGGAGAAGTGCCTTTGGCTCTTGAGCGGAAAGATAAAATAGAAATCTAATAACAGTGCACAAGCCTGGACCCCTCATGTGGAACCAGCAGCCAGGAGCTGCCACCAGGGTCCATGGCTTCCAGATAAATGGGTTTAAAAAAAATTGTTCTGTTTTGTTTTATGCATACAATTCAAGTGCAAGTCATCTGAAGGGCATGCAGAGCAGGCCCTGTCTTCCCTCTGGGTCCCAGGAGCCCTGCAGTTCTCTTCCCAGGTTTTTGGGTGTGAACTTCAGGAAGTCGGGGTGGCCAGGCGTGCGGCCATGCCGACTCGGAATCTCTCTCGTTCCCACAGCTCATACGCACCACGCCTTCTGTCCCACTTTGCTCTTCACTCAACGTGGCCTTGGAGATCTTTCTGTAGCGAAACATACATATTATTATTAATTATTATTGCATCATTAGTTTAATGGCGGCCAAGCAGTCCTTCATGTGGATGTACCACAATCCACCAACCGATCCTCTGCTGATGGACACTTAGGTTGTTTCCTGAATCTTTTGCCATTTCAAACAATATTGCAATGAAGAGCCTTGGACACACAACATTTTCCACCCTCGAGTGAGTAAAATCCAAAGCATAAACACCTGGAAGTCATCTCTGGTTGAAATGGTGTGTGCACCCCCCATGGCCCAGGGGAAGAGGGACACGCCTTGCCCGGCACACCTGGTGGGGGTGGGCAGGGCTGTGTCTCCATCCTGTGCTCTCACATGTTTGATCATTATTCATCTGATCACTGAAAAGGTACCTCTCTGGAGTTTTATTTTTGCGTTTCTCTAATTAGAAGTGAGGTTGAAACTCTTCACTATGTTTACAAACCACTTAATGATCACAGCAGCACCATTTACAACAGCCAAGGCATGGAAGCAACCTAAGTGTCCATCAACAGACGAAGGGATAAAGACGATGCAGTGCATGTATGCAGTGGAATAGTACTCAGCCATGAAAAATAAAACAATGCCATTGGCAGCAACATGGATGGACCTAGAGGTTATCATACTAAATGAAGTAAGTTAGAAAGAGAAAGAAAAATATATCACTTACATGTGGAACTTAAAAAAATGATATAAATGAACTTATTTAGAAAACAGAAGTAGACTCACAGGCATAGAAAACAAACTTATGGTTACCAAAGGGGATAGCGGATGGAAGGGATGGAGAGATAAATTAGGAGTTTGGGATCAACATATACACACTAGTATATGTAAAATAGATAAACAACAAGGACCTACTATATAGCACAGGGAACTATACTCAATATCTTGTAATAACCTATAATGGAAAAGAATCTGAAAAAGAATATATGTATATGTATAGCTGAATTGCTTTGCTGTACATCTGAAACTAACATAACATTATAAATTAACTACACTTCAATTTAAAAAATGGTTAAAAAATAATTTTTGTGTATATGAAACATTTGGATGTCCACGGTACTCTAAGTTTTTTGAAATCAGTCAATCACATCAATCAATGTGTCTGAATTCCTCTATCACAGAGCCTGCTACATAGCAGAAACTCAATAAATATCTGTTAAATGTGTGACAGAGACTATGTAGCAATTGAATGAGACTGGAGGTTAAATATACACAGGAAAAAAATAAAAAGAAGAAAGAACCACTTGTGCTGCCTTGTCCATGAACGGTCATTTCCTCTTCTTGCCCATTTCTCTGGGCAGTTGGTTGCTCTGTTACAGACTTTTAGGTGCTCTTCATACATTAAAGACATTAGCTTTACTCTGTAATATGAAGTATGTCTTTTTCCTTCCTTCTTTCCTTCCTTCCTCTCTCTCCCTCCTTCCTTTATTTCTTTTGTAATAGTCATATTTGCTGCTGACATTTGTCTTTTTTGATTGTGATTTTGGTGCTTCTTTTGCCTGCAGAAAATTTTTATTTTTATATAACCAAATATGAGTGTTTTCTTTTGTAGCTTTGGGTTTTATAATATACCTGGTAAAATCCTTCCTGCCAGAAGATTATACAAACAGTTATTATTTCCTGTTTTGATTTTTTATATTTACATTTTTGATTCATCTGAAATTACTTTAGTGAAATATATGAGGTAGAGATAGAGTTTTTTTTCTCCAAACAGCTGTCCACTTGTCTCCAGCCCCCATTTTCTCTAGCACTCGAGTTGGGACCAGTGACTGAGTGGTCAGTGGTCTGTGGGCAGAGCCTGGCACTTGAGAACTTTCTGCCCACTTCCTCACCCCTCTCTTTGCTCAGGCAACCCCGCAGACCACGTGTCCCAGATAGCATAGCTACAAGACATAGTAGGGCTGCCTGACCCACATGGAACACGGGATGGGGTGAGGGAGCTGGAACTCCTATGCAGTGGAGACAGATCACCTTTTCCAGAGTACCTGCCTAATCCCCATCCCAGCAGAAATGAATCGGAGTTGTAGGTGCTCCACCCAGTCAGTATGTTCTGTTCTATTTCATTTTATTTTATGTTAGTCATTCTGGTAGACAAGTAGTAGTATCTCAGTGCAGTTTTAATTTGGAAATCAATTTGAGCACCTCTAACGTATTTATTGCCACATGTGTATCCCTCATTCTGAAGTGCTTGTTCAAAGCTTTTGTCCATTTTTCTATGGGTTTGCCTTTTTTCTTATTCATTTGTGAGAGTCCTTTATATATCCTGGAAATGAGTCCATGTTGGATGCGTGTATAGAAAATATTTGCCTCCTACTCTGTGATTTGGATTTTCAATCTCTGATGGTCTATTCATAACAGAAGTTCTTAATGATGTCTAATTTATCTTATTTTTTTCTTTTTAGTTACCATATTTGTTTTAAGAAATCTTTACCTGTCCTAAGGTCCTGAATTTGTTCTCTTATGTTTTCTTATATTTTTTGTTTTTTGATAATAAATTAATATTTATTTGAATACCTTTACCTTAATCATAAATATTTCTCTCCTTTGAATAACAAACATCTGAGGCTTTTAGTCATCCTTGTATTAGATAAAAATATAATATTTTCTTTTAGATGTTTTATTGTTTTATCTTTAATATTTAGAGCTATAATCCATATGGAGTTGATTATTGTATCTGGTGTGAGGTAAGATATTTGTTTTCCTAAATGGACAGTCAGTTGACTCAATACCATTTGCTGGCTACACCATCATTCTCTGAAGCACTGTCACCTTTGTCCTAAATCAAAGAGGGTGTGTGGGGGTCACTTCTGGACTTTCTAGTCTGTTCCATTGGCCCATTTGTCTATCCTTGACCCTGCACCCATTGTTCAGATTACTGTAGCTTTAGAATAAACATTGATATCTGGTGAAGAAGTATTCCAGTTTTATTTTTCTTCAAGTTTTTATTGGTTAGTCTTGCCCAATTTCATACAAATTTTAGAATCAGGTTGTTAATTTTCACAAATATTTCTGGTATTTTGATTACTATTACAGTAAATTTACAGACCATTTGAGAATTATCATCTTTACAATATTTAGTGTTCTTAATCATAGACTTGGTATGTCTCTATTTATTCAGACCCTCAAACCACAATAAAAATGCCACCACATGTTTACATTTCTTTCAGTAATGTTCTGTAGATTTTATTATAGAAATCTTTGCACATCACTTGTTAGGTTAATTTCTAGTATTTTTTTATTCCATTATAAATTATGTCATTTAAATATTTATTTTCTGTTTCTTGTTCTTGTAGAGCCATCCTTTTGATCTTTTTTTTATATTGGCTTTCTATACAGGAACTTGCTAAATTCACTTTTAATTCCACTAGGATGTATACTCTTTTGGATTTGCTACATACCCATCTATATCATATATGAATAATGGGAAAATATTTTGAATAATAATAAAAATGATAATAATTTTTCGTTTGCTTTGTTTATTTGCGTTATGCGGGCCTTTCACTGTTGTGGCCTCTCCCGTTGCGGAGCACAGGCTCCGGATGCGCAGGCTCAGTGGCCATGGCTCACGGGCCCAGCCACTCCGCGGCATGTGGGATCTTCCCGGACCGGGGCACGAACCCGTGTCCCCTGCATCGGCAGGCGGACTCTCAACCACTGCACCACCAGGGAAGCCCGATAATAATGTTAATAAACGAATAATGTTTCTACCTTTCCAATCTTTTAACCTTTTATTTAACTTTCCTGCCTGATTACAGTGGCATGGACATTTAGTACAAAGTTGAATAGAAATGGTATTGGCCATCGTACTGGGTAGTGCCTCATTTCTAATATCAAGGGGAAAATTTTGAATATTTCACCATTAAATATAAAGTTTGCTATAGTACTTTTGTCTTGTGAGTAGTCTTTATCAGATCAAAGAAGTTTTTTGTTTTATTTCTAATTTTCTAAGAGTTTGAATTTTATTAAATGCTTTTATTTTGCATCCATTGAAATAATCCTGTATTTAACAAAATTCCCTTAAAGTGGAGAAGCGGGCTTCCCTGGTGGTGCAGTGATTAGAAATCCACCTGCCAATGCAGGGGACACGGGTTCGAGCCCTGGTCCAGGAAGATCCCACATGCCTCAGAGCAACTAAGCCTGTGTGCCACAACTACTGAGTCTGCACTCGGATTCCGTGAGCCACAACTACTGAGCCCACATGCCTAGAGCCTGTGCTCTGCAACAAGAGAAGCCACCACAAAGAGAAGCCTGCACACCGCAGTGAAGAGTAACCCCCACTCGCCACAACTAGAGAAAAGCCCACGAGCAGCAACGAAGACCCAACACAGCCAAAAATAAATAAATTAAATAAATAAATTTAAAAAAAAAACAGAAAAAAATAGTAGAGACTCACACTGAATGATTTTTGAACGTTAGTACATTTTTGCCTTCTTGGGATAGATTCCACTTGGTCACAGTGAATTACCTTTTTTATATATTTCTGAATTCAATTTGCTAATATTACGGTTAGGATTTTTATACCTTAGCTCTTGAGAGACCTTGACTGATAATTTTCTTTCTTGCACGCTCCATGTGGGTTATCAAGCTCATGCTAGCCTTAAAAAAAAAGTTGGGAAGTTTTTTTTCCTAAATTCTTCTTGTTTCTGCAAGTGCAAAATTGGTATTATTCCTTCCTTAAATACTAGAATTATTTATCAGTGAAGCTGCTTGAATATTGTTTGTGAAGAATTTTATTTTTTTAATATTATGTTGAAATATAATACACATACAATAAAATTAACTCAGTTTATATGTACACTTAGGTAATTTTGACAAATGTATACACACAGATAACCACAATGAAGATATAGAACATTTCTTTATGCCCATGGAGTCAGTCGACTGCCTCTAGGCTCGGGCAACATTGATATGCTTCTGTCAGGAGAGATTAGTTTTGCCTCTTCTGACATATTGCATAAATGAACTTGCACAATGTAATTTTTAGTGTCTAGCTATTTTTCCTTTACCCAGTATTGCATTTTAAGGTTCATCTGTGTTGTTGAGTTTATTAATAGTTTGTTCCATTTTACTGCAGAGTTGTATCCCATTGTATAACTATTACCATGTATTTATTTGCTCATTGACCTGTTGGTAGATATTTGGGTTGTTTTCAGTTCTTGGCCGTTGTGAACAAGGATGTTGTAAACATTCACGTCAAGTCATTCTCTGGGCATTGACTTTTATTTCTCTTGGGTAAATACCTAGGAGTGGAATTTTGGGTTATATTGTAAGTGTATAGTCAAATTTTCAAGAACCTTGTGAGTACTGTACCAATGTGCTTGTATCATTTCACATTCGTGTTAGCTTGGATATCTGTCTGAGCTGCTACACGTTCTTGCCAACACTTGGTATTGAAACTCTTTTTACGTTTAACCATTGTAAATATGTGGTGGCGTTTTTTGTTGTGGTTTTAATTTGCATTTTCGTGATGACTAACAACGTTGATCTTTTTATATACTTATATGACACCTGTGTATATATTTTTTAAGTGTCTGTTCAAATTTTTAGCCCAAGTTTTAAAAAGTAAGTTGTCTTATATTAAGTTGTAAAAGTTTGTAAAAATATATAGATTCTGGATTCAAATCCTTTTCTAGATAAAAGTATTGTGTTCCCCCCTCCACCAAAATACAGTTGTGTTTTCGTGTTCTTAATAGTACTTTTTGAAGAGCATGTCTGAATTGGAAAAAATCAAGTGTATCATTTTTATCAATCTATGGTTTGTTTTTGCATCTTATGTAAGAAATTTTTGCCTATCCTAAGTTGATGAAGATTTTCTCCAATGATGTCTTGTCTTAAAACTTTTATAATTTTAGCTAATATTGAGTTTTGGACCCCTATGAAATTAATACACATCCTCTTCAGCATTTGGTATTGTCAGGTTTTCAGATTTTAGCCATTCTAATAAGTGTGTAATGACATCTCATTGTTGTTTTAATCCACAATTCCTTAATGGTATGTAATGTGAAGCATCTTTTCTTATGCTTATTTTCCATCTGTATATCTTCTTTGGTAAGGTACTTGTTCAAATCTTTTGCTCAATTTAAAATTGGGTTGTTTATTTTCTTACTTTTGAGTTTTTAAGAGTATTTTGTATATTTTGGATAACATTCCTTATCAGATAAGTCTTTTGCTAAAGACTTATCTATCAGATAAGTCTTTTACTTTTGAGTTTTTAAGAGTATTTTGTATATTTTGGATAACATTCCTTATCAGATAAGTCTTTTGTTTTTTTCCTCTTGTGGCTTTTCTTTTCATTTTCAACAGTATCTTTTGCAGAGGATAAGATTTTAATTTTAATGAATTCCAACTTATCAAAAAGTTTTTTCATGGATTGTTTTTTTGCTGTTGTATCTGAAACTCACCTCAAATCTTATGTGAGTTTTGATAGATAGTTTTTCCAGGAATTGGCCTTTTTTTTTTTCTTACAGTGTTTTCTTCTTAATTCCTTCCAGTGAATTTTCCAAGAATTTTATGCATTACATTTTCAACCCTAGATTTTTCTTTTTATTTTACATCTTCCTATTCTCTCCTCATTATGTTCATATTTTCCTTTAAGTCCTCCCACATATTAATAATAGCTGTTTGAAAGTACTTGACAGATAAATTCAAAATCTCTATCATTCCTGGGTCTGTTTCTAATGACTAATTTTTTTTCTTGGTTATGACTTAGAATTTTGTTGTTGTTGTTGTTCTTGGTCTAACTAGTAATTTTGGATTGAACTTTGTGAATTTTACATAGTTGAGTGCTGGATTTTGTTGTATTTTTAAAAAAGAGCATTGTGTTTTGTTCCGGAAGCCTGTTAAGGAACTTGAAGATGAGCTTTATCCTTTCAAGGCTAATTTTTAGATTTTTTAAAGGAAAGGTCTAGATTAGCATTTACTTTGGATCTTTACTAATTTATCCCTACCTCTAGGGTGTGGTCCTTCTGCATTTTCTGCTGAATGACCTGGTGTTCAAAACAAAGGCTCTTCACATTGGTTCATTGGAACCAAAATTTTCCAGTCTTGTTTGAGCTTATAGTTGTCCAGTTTTTCTTTGTCTGACCTCATGGAATTTAATCCTGTGCATGTGAGGCTCTGTCTCCAGCCAAAGACTCAAAGGGATTCCTGTGCAGATTTTGGAAACTCCATTTTGGTATAACACCTTTGGTCCACAGATTCAATCTGCCTCAGCCTCCCCATCTTCTGAGTACTCTGCTCAACTCATGATTCTGTCGTGCTCTGCTTTCATTTGCCCTCCTTATACAGCAGTCTGGGAGGTACCTCCAATCAGAAAGCCAGGATATTGTTGACCCTGCCTCACTTGTCTCTTTTCCCACAGTCAGGTCATTGTCTAATGCCTGGAAACAGTTGCATCCTTGCATCTTATATATTTTGTCCAGGTTCTCATAGTTTCAATGAATGGACAAGTCTTGTTCTGAATATTCCGTCATTCATCTTTTTACTTTTAGCCTATCTGTGATCTCTCTCTCTCTCTCTCTTTCTCTCTCTCTCTCTCTCTTTTTTTTCTGGTTTCTTTGGCTTTAATCATATATATAGATGCACATATATATTTACAACTTTAAAAGTTATAGTATTAGTGCATATTCATTGAAGAAAAAAAGCAGAAAATATGAAATCAGTCCTAAACCCATAATCTAGTGATAATCACACTTTATTTTTCGATTTATCTTCTCCTAGACTTTTTCTTAAAATGTGTGTAAGATTTTTGTTTTTGTTTTTTTTACAAAAATGGGGTCATACAGGACACACTACTTGTACTTAATCTTATGGTACATCCTTCCAGATCGGACCATGCCATTTTCCTTCTACAAGTCCTCTAAAACTTCAGTATGTACTGCTGGACATGAAGACCAGACCCCTTGTCATAGCATAGTGCCCCTTTCCTGTGTTCTCCCAGCATCCACTACCTCCCTCTGTCACTGCACCTTTTCTATTCTGAACGGCAATTATTGACCTCCCCCCTCACCTGTATTAGGCTGAAGCATCTTGAGGGCAGGAGCCATGACTGACTATCTCCAGGACCTTCGCATTGTTCCTAACCCTAACAAGGCTTAATACTTAGCTTGCAAATCAATTATTACATTGATTAATGAAGGAATAACTTTGTGGCTATTTTAGGTAACATTTACTGGGCAGGCATCTGTGATAGGCACTGTTAAAGGTTATTTTCATGTGTTATCTCATTTAATCCTCAAAACATCCTAGCGAGGTAGATACTATTTACGGAAGATTAGTAACTCCATCATGTCTTTGCCATTCTAAGTGGTGAAGGATTCTATTTCGGGCAGTCTGACACTAAAAGCTGTGCTTGTAAGCTGTATTCCACACTTTATTCTTGTCTTGATTATTGCTATTCCCCAAACTCATAACCATATAATAAAATCCTACATCACTTTTTCCTGTTCATTCTTCTAGTGTCAGAGGATCAAACCCTCGAAACCAGCCCACGGAGATCACAGAGGAAGCTGCTGGAGCCCCAAAGAGCCACAGACAGCAGTTTATCCATTTAATTTTTCCGGGGTGAGAATTGTCCTGGTGATTCATTCCGTGCTCTCATTAGAGCAATTATCCAGTTAATTGCTCTGATCTGGATTTGGCCCAGGCAGTGACTGCAGCTGGGGAGCTCTGGAGGACAAACAGATGGACTGCAAGGAGAGTGCTGAAGGAGGCCTGGGCAGGGAGGCTGGTCTCTGTGCCCCAAACATTCTGTTCAACACCAGTCACCCTTCGTTTATTGACGGGATTTGCTCCTCTTCTCTACTGCAGTCAGCAAATAAGGACACTGGGCAGTTCCCATAAAGGTGACCCTAGAAACTTGGAAACAGTGGAAATGAGGTTATTACTTGAGAGGACATCTATCCAAACTTCAAGTCCTGGATCATGGCAGAGATGTGCAAAGTCACCGAGGTGATGGAATTGTTCCCAGGCCAGCAAGGGTCGACTGTCACACAACCACATTGCTAAAGTAGCTAAAAATAGGATGTTTCAATCAGAGATAGGGTGGAGGTTGGTGAATGTTGCAACTGTGTGGTTCTATTGTTTCCTCACTCACTTATAGGAGTTGTCCCTAAGAACACCTCCCAGTAATACCCTTTACTTGGCTCATGTGCTTACTTGTTTGTCATTTCCCTGACTCCCCTGCTTACGATTAGAGTCAATGTATTTGGGATGGTTAAATTCCCAATTTGCTCCATAGCCTTTGGGGTAAGAACATTTATAGTGAGAAAGCCTTGGAACACCAGCTGTCTCTGGTTAAGAATCAAAAACAGAAATAATGAGTCAGAAACAGTACCATATCCTGGAGGGATGACAGACACCCTTAAAGATGTAACAGATACAGGGATGGCCTCCATGAGATCCCCATCTTATTCACCAATCTGGTGCACAAAGGCCAGATGGATCCTGGAGGGACAGCTTCAAACTCACCCGAGTAATGGACTGTAGCTGCTGTGCTGGGTTTTGCATCTTCACTAGAGGAGGTCGACACAGTCCCAGGTGGCTGGGTGCAGTCCTTGACCTGCAAAAAGGGGTCTTTTATTCCTTATCAGGAAGAATGAGAAGCAGTTTGCCTGCATGTAGGTGGACATCAGCACACATTTCTATTCTTGTCTCAGGCCCCACATCCTCTGCCCTGACACCATCAAGCCCAAAGGGCTGTGGGCCATCTGTACTTCCTGCCAACATCACATTAGCCCATCCTATCAATGACATCATGTTACGTGAACTGAATGAGCAATTAGTGGCAAGTATGCTGGTGGCCTTGGTGAAATGGACACACTCCAGAAGGTGGTGAGAGAAAAACCCTACAAAGTGCCAGGAGTTCACCTCATCAGTGATGCCTTAGGGTCTGGCGGTCTGAGTCATGCCAATTGTCCCTGGAAAATACAGGACAAACATGTGCATCTCACCCTTCCCACCAGTAGGAGGGAGTGCAAAGCTTGGGATGCCCATTGACTTTAGGAGGTGGCATATTCCCCACTCAGGATGCTCCCTTTTGGAGAGTGAGGTGGAGGGTGGCCAGCTTTGAGTGGGACCTGGAGCCAGAAAGGCTCCAGAGTGGCTCCAGACGTGGTGCCAGCAGCTTGCCACGTGGGCCACGTGACCCGGCATGCCCTGTGGCAGCAGAGGTATCCGTGGTGGGAAAACACACTTAGGGGCTTTACACTGGCTCCAGTAGAAGAGTCTCAGCTTCCAGAGCAAGGACATGCCCTCTGCAGCATGAACGCTATGACACGGATTGTTGCTGGTCTTGTCCACTTGGGGTGTCCCGGGGCTCCATCAATGTCAGTGAACTTGTGAAAAGGCAGTGAAAGTCCCTGAGAAGGCTGAAGCTCCCACGCTCAGCCTCTACCCAGCTCTTGGTCTTATTTCTTATTCGATCTTATTTCTTACCTACCTCGGGGCTCCTGCACCTCAGCTCCACCGTCCCCTTGCTGTGTCTCAATGTCCCACCTCCCTGCTGCCTCCCACCTCGGGGTACCTCTGCCCAGGACACGGTCTTGATCTCCCACAGCCCTGCCCTTCCTTCACTCAGGCTCACTCAGGCTCTGCTCCTACGAGTGCGTCCACATACCCGGCTGAAGGGAAGGTCCAGCAGTCCTCGCCCTCCTTGATTTTTCTAAAGCGAGCATCACTGTTGACTGCATGTCTCCCTCTTAGAAAACAGGTCCTGGGGGTGGGGGGGTGGGGCAGGAATTTTCTTTCTTCACCGCGGCTCCTCCAGGCCCTACGACAGTGCTTGGCACACAGTCCACACTCAACAAATATTTGCTGGATGCATGAAGTTTAAGGAGGTCTGCGTGTAACAACGTTGAAGCAGACTCTTTGTTGTCAGATTGCTCAGAGCCTTCAGCATGCAGTGTGCATGTGGGTTTCTGAGAGGGAGAGGCAGCAGGATGAAGAATTTCCAAAACTTGTTTCACTGTGGAATCATCTTTGACAACTCTCAGGGCAGCAAACTGCAGGAAACTCTGTACTAAGGTTCTTTCGGTCCATGAGAGGGATGCTGGTAAGGAAGGGAGGGATGTTGGTAGGGAAGGGAGGGATGCTGGTAGGGAAGGGAGGGATGTTGGTAGGGAAGGGAGGGATGCTGGCAAGGAAGGGAGGGATGCTGGTAGGGAAGAGAGGGATGCTGGTAGGGAAGAGAGGGATGTTGGTAGGGAAGGGAGGGATGCTGGCAAGGAAGGGAGGGATGCTGGTAGGGAAGGGAGGATGCTGGTAGGGAAGAGAGGGATGCTGGTAGGGAAGGGAGGGATGCTGGCAAGGAAGAGCTGGCTGGTCCTCTTCTGCTGTGTCCCTCTGTGCATTCAACTCTAAGACTCTTCCCACCTGCTCTTCCAAAACTGACTCTACATTAGGGCCCATTGTCTTCCCTGGTCATTGCTCAAGGGACCTAGGCATTCTTCTTTATCGTCATGAATTGACCTTGACGCTGAGAAAGAAAGTGGGCCCACGAGCCTACCAGTACTTCCATGTTGCTGCCTTACCTGTGTGTCACTATCTAACAAGTTTGTATGTCTAAATTCCTGCTTAGACACCAGGCTGGTTGATGGCGGGAAACAGGTATGCTTTCATTACAGGACTGAACCAATGGCTGTGGGACGAATGAACAGAAAGAATTACCCTAGAGTCAGCCCCCATGGCTAAACTCTTTTTAGAAACACTTTGGGTCTCCCTATGAGCTCTTGGGGTGTCAGGGAGAGGGGATTGCATAGGATGAGTTGTGTTCAAGCCCAAATGGGGGTTCTGACTGGGAGAGTGGTTGGGGGAAAGCAGCCCTGGGAATGGGGGTGCGATTGGAAGAGGTTTCCCTGTGGTGGCCTGAAGCAGAAGCAGCCATACCTGGGGGCCAAGGAAAGTACAAATAAGTGAGATCACATCCAGAGCATTCTCAGCTCAGAAACTGGAGGGAAAGCCATGGGTCCAGGAATGGATTCTGAAGATGGGGAAGCACAGAGCAGGGGCAGGGAGGCTCAGGGGTCCAGGAAGGTGGGCCCACGGGGGTCTCGGGGCTCAGCACTCACTGCAGCTGGAGGCCAGGTGCAAGGGATGGGGCTGAGTACGTTTTGAGGGAAAACGTGTAAACAAACTGATTTCAGCAGCGGCATAGAAGGAGGTGCTTGTCAGGATAGAGCTCAGACCAGATTTCTGAAGATTGCATTCCGATAAGACCCATAGGGACTCTCTCCTGGTTACGTTCTCGGCAGAGAGAATGGCTGGCCCTGCATCCCTGGAATGACACTTGTGATTCCCATTATAGATGACCCTGGTCGGGATGCACCTCAGGGCAAGGCTGGCTGGGCATTTCTTGCAGCTGGAAATGCGTTGGTTGGTAATAGACTTTATGATTTATATCCCAGCGTTTGCTGTCACACAGGGCTGGGTTTAACTTGCGTTCACTTAGACAAGTGATTTAATGTGTTAATCCTCTGTTTACTCCTAAGATTGGTGTGGGATTGAATGATACAGTAATTATAATGTGAACTATCATCATCATCATCACTAATGTTTACTGAACTTTAACAATGAACATGAGTCGAGCAAATAAAATGAATTTTCAATGTTATGGAATAGGAAAAACAGGGTGGAGGGGGATACAGGTTCTTTAAAAAGGCAGGATTGGGACTTCCCTGGTGGTACAGTGGTTAAGAATCTGCTTGCCAATGCAGGGGACACGGGTTCAATCCCTGGTTTGGGAAGATCCCATATGCTGCAGAGCAACTAAGCCCGTGCACCACAACTACCAAGCCCGCATGCCACAACTGCTGAGTCTCACGTGCCTAAAGCCCATGCTCTGCAACAAGAGAAGCCACTGTAATGAGAAGCCCGCGCACCGCAATGAAGAGTAGCCCCCGCTCGCCGCAACTAGAGAAAGCCCGCGCACAGCAACAAAGACCCAATGCAGCCAAAAATATATAAATAAATTAAAAAAAAAAAAAAGGCAGATTGCCAGAGGTGAAAACTAGGGTTGGGAAGAGCTGGCAGCTGGTGAATGCAGTAAACTGAGTTATTGTACTCTCTTTGTTAAAAAAAAAAAAATCTAACAAAATAGCTTCTGCATCTCAGACATTCCTGCCAAGGTCGTTTTGCTAATCCCTGAAATATGTGCTTTAGATATTCCTTTACTAAGAGTCTTTTCATGGTAAAGCTTCTCAATGTTTTTTTTTTGTGTGTGTGTGTGTGTATGTTGTTTCATTTTTAGAAGCGTCTTTACTTCATTGAGTTCTCCTTAATGGACAGGTATTTCCTCTCTGCAACTTGATGCCGTTGGTTCGGCTGCCTCCTGGCTTCTGTCAGCATGATCGTTCCTTTTAGGGAAGTTGTCTTTTCTCTCTGACTGCTTTCAAGATCTTTGCCTTTGATCTTTTACAGTTTTGAGAGGGTTAAACCACCCCTTCATCGGTTTGCATCTAGCCATACGATTTCTAGTCATCTATTTATTCCACAAATATTTGTAATATTTGATGGGTTCCTTCTCTGGGCATATGGGATCCAGCATAGAATAAAACAGAGACCCCGGCCCTCTAGTGCTGACATTCTAGCAGGGGATATAAACAAGAAATATAATAAATATGCAAATTATATATAAAAGTAAAGGAAGACATGGAAGTTACAGGGCTGGGGTGAACACAGTGTTAAGAGGGGACAGGTGTCATGAGAAGGTGACATGTGAACAAAGACTGTAGTTAACTGTACTTCATCATGACATTCAGGCTCTGACACCTGATATCTAAAGTCTGAAGTGAATCAGTCTCTCCTCTCTGCCCGCACGTAATGAGGGGAGGCCTGCACTGTCTTCGGCTGCCCCTTCTTGCCTCTCATGCCGTTACTCTCTGGTATTTCTGTTTTTCCTGGTCTCATGCTGCCCGCAGGATACTCATTATGGGGGTCTCTGAGGGGCTTCCAATGTGTAGCCTTTTCCACTCAGGCTCTGGACAGTTTCTAAAATAAACTAATATAAGGATTGAAGTGAAAATGTCACCTTCATTCCTGTTGGAGGTCAACCCAGAAGATGTAGCTTAGTGGGGGAGCCAAATGGATGTAGCCGGGGCTGCTGTAACAGGATACCTTAAACAACAGAAGTTTATTGCTCAGAGTTCTGGAGCTGGAAGTCTAAGATCAAGGTGTTGGCAGATTTGGTGTCAAGTGAGGACCTTCTTCCTGATTTGTAGATGGTCATCTTCTTGCTTGTCCTCACATGGCCTTTTCTTGGTATGGATGCAGAGAGAGAGAGACAGAGGGTGCTAGTTCTGGTCTCTTTATCTGCAAATAAGGGCACTAATCCCATCCTGGGAACCCCACCCTCATGGCCTCACCTAACCCTAATCACCTCCCAAAGGCCCCACCTCCAAATGCCACCTCTCTGGAGGTTAGAGCTTCAGTATATGAATTTTGGAGGAACACAATGCTGCTCGGGGACCTGGGAATCTTCACTTTATTCTCTTGGTCTTGTTGACATTGTGAACGAGACAACCCTTTGTCCTGGGGGCCACCCTGGGCATTGTGGGAAGTGCAGCAGCATCCTTGGTCTCCACCCACCTGATGCCAGTATCAACCCAAAATGTCTCCAGACTTTGTCTCCCTCTGAAAACCACCATCTGGTCTGGACCAACCAGGTTCCCAAAGATGAGAATGCTGCCGATCTACAGAGGATGAACCACCCCTGGGCAGCCTTGTGTACACGTCCCTTTACTGGGAGGGGCAAACCGATGGTGTCCTGGAACCGCAGGTCTCACAGCATCCTGGCATCTGCTGTCCTTATAAAATCACAGTGTGCACCCCCAACTACACAAATCATCATCTGTTGGAAAAAACAAACATAGTAATCATGGCTTAATAGAAATGATTACCTTGCCATCCGGGCAAAAAGTACAACTTCTGACACATGCCCAGCCTGCCTTAAGCAGCTGACCACCGAATCGGTGGCCGTAATGTTTTAATATGAATTATTTGTACACAGCTTGAGGATTTTATCCAACACAAACTCTCAAACTGGGAAGACTTAAACACTGAATCTTTTTGCATAATTAACCAGCCAAGGGGACACACTCTGAAATAAGATGTTGGAAGCACTTACTCTGGGCAGCTGAGGGCAGAGCAGGCTGCAAGGCAATTAGTGGGGAACCGTCCAGCCCACTGGCCTCAGTTTGGGGACAGTGAAATGATCCTTTTCTTTGGCATTAGCCTCCAGCTCAGCTGCTGAGGGTTTGAACCTTTACAGGAAGATCTGCAGATACACACACAGTACCTTCCCAGGAGGCCTCTCCAAAGGGTGCCCGAGAACTCTGCACGTGGTACTTTTGGACCAACTCCAGGTCCCCTGGTCTGTCTGCCTCTGAGGCTTCTAGTTGAGAAGGGACAGGGGTGCTAGGCCGCCTGCCTGGGACCCCCTGCGTTGACGAGCTGTCTTCTTCGTACAAGATGAAGCTTCTCTCACTTTCTCTCGTGATTTTCAGAAAGAACATGAAGCAACAAGGCTCAGAAGAGCTGGTTCCTGGCAAACGAGTAGCTGAACATTTGTTACGTGCTCGGGAGATGCTGGCTGTCCTTCTCCAAGGGGCAGGTGACCCTGAGTGAGGGATCTGTCGGGGAGTTAGGGGTGAGTACCCAGCTCTGCCTTTCCTGTGACTCACACGTCTCTCTGAGCAGCAGTGTTGTCACCTGTAAAGGGAAGGAATTACAGCTTCCACCCCCAGCTCTCACCCTCCAAAGACCTCCTGGCCCCTCTCATTGGCGAGCCCAGGGGCAGCGAGAAGCACAGGAGGCTGGGAGCTGTGGCCTTCAGGGCCAGCCTGTGGGACACAGAGGAAACAGCTAAATAAAGAGCCCACTCCCAGCAGGGTGACCGAGTGACCAAGTGGGGTGAGGTGCCTGGCACAGAGGACACACAACCAGGGCTAGCTACACAGCACCCACGCTCCTTCCAGAAGTTCAGGAGGGTGTTGCCCTCTGACTGCCTCCGCACCGCAACTGGGAAAGAGGAAATAGTTTCCTTAGTTGCTTTGACTTGGGGAGCTGTGGCCAGGATCAGGGGCCATCCTCAGGGTTAAGGATACTGGGATCCCCTTCTTCCATCTTCCATCCCTGAGCATGAATCGTCACCTCTGGGGCTCAGTGGGGACCTCAGCCATGAATGGGGGAGTCTCTTGCACTGGGGGGCGGGACCCCTTCTGTGAAATGAGGGTGCAGATGGGCCCAGAGGAGCTGCACTTCCAGCTCATAGACCCACCGGGTAGAACACATTGTCGGGGGGCTGGATTTGGCCCCAGCCTCGTAGGGGGAGCCCTGCTCACAAACACCAGGGCCTGGCATGCAGATGGTTGGGAGCGAATGTCTCACTTTGTCAAGTAACATTCAACACTGTGAACCCCAAATGATGTAAGAGACAGATGCCTGAAGCTCATAGGCAGCCCCCGAAGGGTTCCCAGTCCTGGTGGGTGACGAGGTACGGCCAGCTGGCCAAGCACCGGAAGCAGGGAGCCAGGCCGGAGGGTCACACCAGGTGGTCACTGGATAGGAGGCCGCTGGAGTGAGGGGGCTGCTGGAAAACAGTCTGCATCCCAGAGGGGCAAACAGAGTCACTGGAGCAGAGAGAAGGTTCTAGAAACTCACCCTCCAGCCTAGCCCTCCCTGCCAGCCACATGGGCCCAACGCTGACTCTCCCACTGGAGATGCTCTCATCCAACCTCGTCCCTTTCTCCGGTCTGTGTTTATCTGATCTGCTTCTCTCTCCTGGAGAACAGGATTCAACAACTGAATCAATGTAGCAAAATTCCATCACGGAAGCTTTGAAGCCATAATTCTCCCAAATGCCACTCCAAGAAGGACAGGGGAAGCCGTGGGACCGGCTTTGGCTTTGTCACCCAGCTGGTCTCTGCCTGGGAGTGTCCAGTCATCCTTCTTCCCCGGGATGCACAGCCACAGCGGCCTCTGCCTGCCTTTGAATCTTCATTTACAAATGCCGTCTGATGGAGCCAAGATTTGCTTTCCCTTTATTTATTCTCCCGCCTTAAATTTTTCCAAGAGAAGGGGCAACAGACTAAAGGGACGACAGCAACAGCCAAAGGAATGAATACATAAAAGCAGAGGCAGGGCTGCATACCCGGGCCTCAGCCACATCTGTCAAGAAACCTTTTGGTGGGTGCACCTCGGGTCTCCCCTAATTCACCATCTGGGATTCAAGGTTATTTGCTCCCTCCCTGCTGGACGGGGCCTCCATTGCACATTTTCTTCGATTAAAAGTGTTCTTTCCAGGATGATGAGAGCTGCTCTGTCTGTACTGCCTCCATATTGATCGTGTGGAAATTGGCTGTGGGTTCAACCATTTGGTGGTTGATTCATTATTTTCAATCAAGTGGCTTGTCTGGCTGTTAAGGTCGTCAGAGTCTCCAGGGCCCGGGCCTGCTTCCGTTATTTCCATTATTGAGACACAACCCAAATTAACTGAACCATAAATGTTTTCTTTTAGTGGCCAGCTGGAGAGCAAATGCATGAAAATCTATCATGAGTTTTATTTTCCATGGAAACGTAACAGGGTGAACGAGAAACCTCCTAGACCTCTGAGAGAAACCCGTGAAGCTGGGGGTGGGGTCTTTTAGGGTGCCCCCCTGCCCAGCTTCCCAGTGTCTCAAGAAGCTGATGTGTGTGATGTGACAGAGATGTGGCCCCCCCATGACCCGTGTGATCCCTAATGGGTTTTTTCCAGTACCACCCAAGCATGCATTCCTGTTCCGAGACAAGCTTCACTTAAGGCTCTTTTTCAGGGCCTACCGCAGAAAGCCCAACTCCTCACTTCCTCTGGCTTAAAGAATCAAGGCGGTTCCAGCTGGGAAGAGCAGGACAGCCGAGGACAGCTCCCGCTTCTGGACAGGTTGGGTCTGGCTCACTGTTGTGGCCGGTGCTCACTTTCCCTCTGCTCTCGGGGTTGGCCTCATTCTCAGGCAGCCCTTGGGTTTGTATCTTTCCCATCTCGTGTCCGTGAGAATGACACCAAACCGATTCTTCCAATGTCTCCTGCAGAAGCCAGAGTCTTTCCCTTCCCGGTAAGTAACCTTCAGACATGCCCCGTGGATGTCACCAGTAGGATGGATCTCATGACCATCCCTGAATCAGTCACTGTTGCCATGGGGATGGACCTATGATTGGCTTACACTGGTCCTGGTGGAACTTTGGAGCCAGGATTGATGCCCTCCAATGGCACGGCTGAGAGTGGAGGGGGTTTCTCCTCTGGGGCCATCTGAGCACTAGTGGGGAGGGAATTGTGCCCACCATGCAGTTCTATGATCCCCTGCAGGTGTCCAAGGCCAACAACGCCCAGGGGGAGGAAAGCTGACTCCTCTTTCCAGCATCCTTCCAGTCTTGACCACAGAAGAGCCTGCAGGGCTCTGTTTCCGGGTGGAAAAACTGAAAGCTTTCCCAAGTGTCCATCAGCTCCTGGGGACCTCCCACAACCCAGCCTCCCTCTGTGGGATGGTGACAGTGCTCTGCGGTTGACCCCATAACCCATGCTCCTTAACTCGGGCTCTGGGTGAGGATGGTCCCCAAACCAGGGTCAGACCTGAGTGTCTCCACATCCGTGAACATTTCTTGACTGCCCGGCAGGACAGTCAGCCCAGGACCATGGGAGTCACTGCTGCCTTGGCTTCTCTTCATCAGCGCCTCTCTCACAAATTAACCTAAATATTAAAAAGAAATTTATGACAGTCTTAGGTTCTGTCATACAGAGTGAAGTAAGTCAGAAAGAGAAAAACAAATATTGTATATTAACGCATATATGTGGAATCTGAAAATAATTGGTCTAGGCGATCTTATTTACAAAGCAGAAATAGAGACACAGATGTAGAGAACAGATGTATGGATACCAAGGGGAAAAAGGGGGTGTGGGGGATGAATTAGGAGATTGGGATTGACATATATACACTATTGATACTACGTATAAAATGGATAACTAATGCGAACCTACTGTATAGCACAGGTAACTATACTCAGTACTCTCTAGTGACCTAAATGGGAAAGAAATCCAAAACAGAGGGGATATATGTATATGTATACCTGATTCACTTTGCTGTACAGTAGAAACTAACACAAAATTGTAAAGCAACTATACTACAATAAACATTTTTTAAAAAGACTTTAACAATCACATAAATCCGTTTTTGTCAAAAACTCCAGTGACAGAAATGTGACCACCTTGCCCCTCCCAATTCTGATCCCCCTTCTTCAGAGGCAACCATGGTTGAGTCAAGTATGGATCCTTCCAGACCTTTCCAGGAAGTTTTTTTTTTACATCTTTATTGGATTATAATGGCTTTTCAATGTTGTGTTAGTTTATGCTGTATAACAAAATGAATCAGCTATATGCATACATATATCCCCACTCTCTTAAGCCTCTCTCCACCCTCCCCAACGCACCCTTCTAGGTGGTCACAAAGCACCGAGCTGATCTCCCTGTGCTATGCGGCTGCTTCCCACTAGCTATCTGTTTTACACATGATAGTGTATATATGTCAATGCTACTCTCTCAATTTGTCCCACCCTCCCCTCCCCCCTCCATGTCCACAAGTCCGTTCTCTACGTCTGCGTCTCTATTCCTGCCCTGCCACTAGGTTCATCAGTACAATTTTTCTAGATTCCATATATATGCGTTAATATACGGTATTTGTTTTTCTCTTTCTGACTTACTTCACTCTGTATGACAGACTCTGGGTCCATCCAGCTCATTACAAATGACTCAATTTTGTTCCTTTTTGTGGCTGAGTAATATTCCATTTTATATATGTGCCACATCTTCTTTATCCATTCCTGTCGATGGACATTTAGGTTGCTTCCATGTCCTGGCAATTGTAAGTAGTGCTACAGTGAACATTGGAGTGCATGTATCTTTTTGAATTATGGTTTTCTCAGGGTATATGCCCAGGAGTGGGATTGCTTTCCAGGCATTTCTAAATGACACCTTTATTCTGTATTTCTTCTTGGGGGTATCAGACTGTGTTTTTAATGTCTGCTCTGCAAAGCGTTGTTTTCTGTAATTTACTTGACAGCTCTCAGATCAAGCCCTGAAGCCCGGTTCCAGGCTATTGGACCTGATTGATGAGACAGGTCAACGGTTCACACCCCAAACTCACCCTCGTATCCCAGATGGGCAACGTGTGGTAAAGCATCTCTGTGTTTCTGGACTTTCACTTTTGGCCGCTGGACTCTACCAAGGATGACTCCCCTCCCCTGGTCGGACTGCACTCTGCGAGGTGGGGAGAGGGCCTTGCTGCAGAGCAGCTGTGGCCAAGAGCTGATGGACGGTGCCCAGGGCAGCAGCCATCAGGAGGCCAGGAGTTAAGCTGTCTTGGGGAGCAGCTGAGCGGGGGCAGGGAAGGGCTGATGGTGGCACAGGGCATGCAGATGGGAGGGACCCAAAGCTCAGAGCAGCGGGGCCTGGAAAGTCTGGGGCTGTGGGCACCGAGAGGGAGGGGGCAGGTTCCTTCCTGGGTCAGTCGCTGTGGTCCTGTTGCCATGGTCTCAACTGGAGTGTCCTCTTCCAAGTGTAATTTCCCAATGTTTTGATCCTTCCCTCCCCTTTCATCCTTCCCTCCTTTCTTCTTTCCTTCCTATGTTATTTAAAGTTCTGCTCCACCCCAGGGCGCTGGTGTATTTGGGGGTTTGGTGAGTGAGGAGATGATTTATTTGTCCCAATTGTTTACTCCTAGGCCATCACCCCAGCAGTTCAGCATAATTGCAAAGCGTGGCAGGGTCTGCTGGGGGAGAGGGCAGCAAATCAGCCTCTTCTCTGTGGTTTGCAAAACCTGGGAGGGTGGTGTTGGGAAGGTCCTCTGGCCGCACCCCCGGGGACAAATTGCTCCTTTGCATAGTGCCGAGGGCCCGCAGGGCAGGTTGGCTTCAAGGGCAAGTCTGGAGACCCTCCCAGATGGGGCTGCACTTTCACAGAGGCTGTTCACAGTCAGCACCACACTCACTATGGTTGCAGGGCTGGTGTCCCCCACGTCCCATCCTCTCTGCTCCAAGGTACAGTGGGAAGGTGAGCTCCACCCAGGAGGGCAGGGGCTTCTGTCTTTTCTTCTTTGCTGCTAGAGCTCTGGCATCCAGAGGAGTGCCTCCCCCAGCAAGTAACTATTGAATGAATGACTCTGGTGTAGCCCCTCCTCCCAGCCTTCAGCCTCTACCCCAGGATTCATGTCTTCCCACTTGGGTCATTCCAACAGCCTAGGGAGTGGACTCCGGCCTCTGGACTCTCCCACTCACCCAGGAATATTAAGAAAAAACAAACAAACAAACAAGCCAACAGAATCTGCTTACCTCCAACACCTTATGGAAGCTTCATCTCAATATTCTTGGAGATCTTTCCAGCCACTGAAAGGGTGGGGATTCCCACTGTCTGAATTCTAGGAAGGGATAGAATTTGTCGTTGTTTTGGGAGGGCAGCTCTGGAAAGCCCCTAATTTAATCTTGCTGGTTTGGGGTCAGGATTACCCTCCTTCTTGCGAGGAAGCTGAGCCAGTGCCATAAAACACAAGCATGGATTTTCCATCCCCAGGTGTTAGGGGTTCTGCTGAGTCAGGGAGATGGGTTGCATCTCTACATACAAATCTAAAGAAGTGCCTTTGTCCTCTTAATGTGGACCAGCCTGCAAAGCATTATTCTTGTTTATTATTACACCAGCCACTTGCTCACAGGAAACGGGAGTGTGGCCAGGAGATGAACACATTTTTCATTTGCTCCAGTGGGAGGGGAGCCCTTGAGATCCCTTCACTGGGATGTATTTAGTGCTGCGTCTACAAGTCCCAGGGAAACACAGCCTAGGCCATTTTAATTGCCTCTCTCGACAAAATTTCCCTGAAGGAAATGGCTCTTTGATCACCTCCATGCCTGAACCAAGGACGTGTGCAGTGAACAGGTGAAGGTCGGGATCACCTCGCAGAGCTGTGGAGCTGTAGAGACCTGGAGTAGGGTGTAGATGTAGGTAAACTGTCACCATGATAATTCGTTTAGACTTTGAGAGTCCCTGAAGCCCTTGGGAAGAAGTATATGGTGGAAAACAGGAGTTCCTGCACCCAAGGGATGGAGCCGCAGTCATTAGTATTTGAGCATTTATAGCAGTTCTTTCCCCAAGGCTGGAGGGATTGGGAATGAGACCTTGTCTCTCCCCCAGCCTCTCCCCCAGCCCCAAACAGCTTTGATGATTTCTCTCGCCTGCACATCAAAACAGGATCCTTTAGCAAGGCGTGCCTGGCCCCTCACAGGCTTGCTCTCTTGTCTGTTTTCTGTTTCATCGATTTCCGCTTTTACCTCTATTATGTCTTTTCTTCTCCCTACTTTGGATTTACTCTGCTGCTCTTTTTCTAGCTTCTTAAGGTGAACTGTAGGTTGATTATTTTAGCTCTTTCTTCATTATGGTATAAGACTTTAAAATGATAAATTTCTGCCCTAAGCAATCGTTAGCTGGATAACTCAAATTTTGGCGTGCTATATTTTCACTATCATTAAATTTGAAATATTTAAAAAAATTCCCTTTGGTTTTCTTCTTTGACCCATGGATTATTTAGAAATGCCTTGTTTAACTTCCAAATATTTAGGCCTACCCTAGATTTCTTGTTGAATTTATTTCTAATTCAATTATTTTGTGGTCAGAGAACCGCAATTCTTTTGTGATCAGTCTCTCAATTACTTTAGTCTTTTTAAATTTATCAAGATCTCTTTTGTGACAAACATTAGGTCTATTTTAGTAAACATTTTTTAAAAGGTTATATATTCTGTGGTTGTTGGGAGTAGTGTTCTATCAATGTCATTAAGTGGCAACAGTTGATAGAGCTGTTCTGATTATTTTTATCTTTACTTTTTATTTTTGCTCCAGTTGTTCTATCAACTGATGAGGAAGGGGCATTATAATCTCCTAGTTGTATTATATATAGTTGCCCGTTTCCTCATTTAATTTCTTTAATTTGTGCCTTGTGAATTTTGGAGCTTTGATATTGGGTGCATGAACATTTATGATCACTACGTCTTCTTGATGGATTGATCCTTTTATCCTTACGAAATGTCCTTCTCTATCTTGACAATACTTTTTGTCTTGAAGCCTATTTGCTCTGATATTAATACAGCTGCTCCAGCCTTTTTATGCATACTAATTGCATAATATACCTTTTTTTTCTATCCATTTATTTTTAACTTATCTTTGCCTCTCTTTATAATTTACAGGTGTTTTAGATAATATCTACTTGAGTCTTGTGTTTTTAACTCATTCTGAAATTCACTGCCTTATAAATGTTGGGTTTAGTCCATTTGCATTTAATGTAATTATTGACCTGGTTGAATTTAGGTTTACCCATCTATTATTTATTTACGCTTGTCCCCTTTTCTTTTGGTCCACCTTTTCTCTCTTCTTTATTTGACTACTTCTAGAATTTCATTTTAATATATCTTTGACTTTTTATATGTTATTTCTTGAATCTAAAAAACAGTTGCTGCTTTAGGTGTTAGAACATACACCCTTAGATTTTACAGTCTACTTAAAGTTAGTATTTTTGACTTCACATGTGACGTGGAAACCTTGTGATTTTGTAGATGCATTTAACACTCCTGACTACCTTTATGCTGTAATAATAATGGGCATATGTCTACATACCTTAGAATGTATGAACTGAGTTTATAACTCCACAAGAAAATGTTATGATTTTTACCTAAACAGTCATATGTATTTTAACAAAATATAGAGGAAGAAATAGTCTTTTATATTTATCCAAACATTTACCTTTTATAATCCTCTTTATTCCTTTTTGAAGATTTAAGTTTCTCTCTGGCATCATTTTCCTTTCTCTCAGTTTGACGACTTTCTTTAATATTTTTTTAGTGCAGGTATGCTGACAATGAATTCTGTTTGTTTTCATTTATTTAAAATGTCTTTATTTCCCCTGCATTTTTGAAATTTATTACCTCTGTGTATAGAATTCTCTGTTGATAGTGTCTTTTTTGTTTATTTTTTTGGGAGTCAAGGATTTATTAATAATTTTACATGATTTTGAGAGTAATAAGAAAAAGTTGATAAAAGTTATACAATATAACTTTTGAACGATGTGCAGTGTGGCAGAGTGAGAGAAAAGATGGTTAACATGAGCCAAACATTGTCGGGGACAATTGAAGTTAAGAGTATTAGCATAAATCTATAATGAATGAAATATGGAATTCTATGAAAACAAGCTCCCAGGTGGTAGATTATGGTTGGCTTGGCTCAAGGTGGGAGATTAAGGCTGTTTGGAAGTTCTGTGGAGTCTTCAGAATCTTCCTTCCCAGATTAAGTGTTATTGATTTTTTTTTAAACATCTTTATTGGAGTAAAATTGCTTTACAGTGGTGTGTTAATTTCTGCTTTATAACAAAGTGAATCAGTTATACATATACATAAATCCCCATATCTCCTCCCTCTTATGTCTCCTTCCCACACTTCCTATCCTACCACTCTAGCTGGTCACAAAGCACCGAGCTGATCTCCCTGTGCTATGCAGCTGCTTCCCACTAGCTATCTATTTTACATTTGGTAGTGTATATATGTCCATGCCACTCTCTCACTTCGTCCCAGCTTACCCTTCACCCTCCCCATATCCTCAAGTCCATTCTCTATGTTTGTGTCTTTAATCCTGTCCTGCCCCTAGGTTCTTCATAGCCTTTTTTTTTTTTTTTTTTTTTTTTACATTCCAAATATATGTGTTAGCATACAGTATTTGTTTTTCTCTTTCTGGCTTAATTCACTTTGTATGACGAACTCTAGGTCCATCCACCTCACTACAAATAACTCAATTTCGTTTCTTTTTATGGCTGAGTAATACTCCATTGTATATATGTGCCACATCTTCTTTATCCATTCATCTGTCGATGGACACTTAGGTTGCTTCAATCTCCTGGCTATTGTAAATAGAGCTGCAATGAACATTTTGGTACATGACTCTCTTTGAATTATGGTTTTCTTAGAGTATACACCCAGTAGTGGGATTGCTGGGTCATATGGTAGCTCTATTTTTTAGTTTTTTAAGGAACCTCCATACTGTTCTCCATAGTGGCTGTATCAATTTACATTCCCACCAACAGTGCAAGAGTGTTCCCTTTTCTCCACACCCTCTCCAGCACTTACTGTTTGTAGATTTTTTGATGATGGCCACTCTGAGTGGTGTGAGATGATACCTCGTTTTAGTTTTGATTTGCATTTCTCTAATGATTAGTGATGTTGAGCATCCTTTCATGTGTTTGTTGGCAATCTGTATATCTTCTTTGCAGAAATGTCTATTTAGGTCTTCTGCCTATTTTTGGATTGGGTTGTTTGTTTCTTTATTATTGAGCTACATGACTTGCTTGTAAATTGTGGAGATTAATTCTTCGTCCATTGCTTCATTTGCAAATATTTTCTCCCATTCTGAGGGTTGTCTTTTTGTCTTGTTTATGGTTTCCTTTGCTGTGCAAAAGCTTTTAAGTTTCATTAGGTCCTATTTGTTTATTTTTATTTCCATTTCTCTAAGAGGTGGGTCAAAAAGGATCTTGCTGTGACTTATGTCATAGAGTGTTCTGCCTATGTTTTCCTCTAAGAGTTTTATAGTGTCTGGCCTTATATTTAGGTCTTTAATCTATTTTGAATTTATTTTTGTGTATTGTGTTAGGGAGTGTTCTAGTTTCATTCTTTTACATGTAGCTGTCCAGTTTTCCCAGCACCAATTATTGAAGAGGCTGTCTTTTCTCTATTGTATATTCTTGCCTCCTTTATCAAAAATAAGGTGACCATATGTGTATGGGTTTATCTCTGGGCTTTCTATCCTGTTCCACATTGATCTATATTTCTGTTTTGTGCCAGTACCATACTGTCTTGATTATTGTTGCTTTGTAGTATAGTCTGAAGTCAGGGAGCCTGATTCCTCCAGCTCCGTTTTTTTTTCTCAATATTGCTTTGGCTATTCGGGGTCTTTTGCATTTCCACACAAATTGTGAAGTTTTTTGCTCTAGTTCTGTGCAAAATGCCATTGGTAGTTTGATAGGGATTGCATTGAATCTGTAGATTGCTTTGGGTAGTATAGTCATTTTCACAATGTTGATTCTTCCAATCCAAGAACAAGGTATATCTCTCCATCTGTTTGCATCATCTTTAATTTCTTTCATCAATGTCTTATAGTTTTCTGCATACAGGTTTTTTGTCTCCTTAGGTAGGTTTATTCCTAGGTTTTTTATTCTTTTTGATGCAATGGTAAATGGAGTGTTTCCTTAATTTCTCTTTCAGATTTTTCATCATTAGTGTATAGGAATGCAAGAGATTTCTGTGCATTAATTTTGTATCCTGCTACTTTACCAAATTCATTGATTAGCTCTCGTAATTTTCTGGTAGCCTCTTTAGGATTCTCTATGTATAGTATCATGTCATCTGCAAACAGTGACAGCTTTACTTCTTCTTCTCTGATTTGGATTCCTATTATTTCTTTTTCTTCTCTGATTGCTGTGGCTAAAACTTCCAAAAATATGTTGAATAATAGTGGTGAGAGTGGGCAACATTGTCTTGTTCTTGTTTTTAGTGGGTTTCAGTTTTTCACCATTGAGAATGATGTTGGCTGTGGGTTCGTCATACATGGCCTTATTATACTGAGGTAAGTTCCCTCTATGCTTACTTTCTGGAGGGTTTTTATCATAAATTGGTGTTGAATTTTGTGGAAAGTTTTTCTGCATCTATTGAGATGATCATATGTTTTTATCTTTCAATTTGTTAATATGGTGTATCACATTGATTGATTTGCATATATTGAAGAATCCTTCCATTTCAGGGAAAAACTCCACTTGATCATGGTGTATGATCCTTTTAATGTGCTGTTGGATTCTGTTTGCTAGTATTTTGTTGAGGATTTTTGCATCTATGTTCATCAGTGATATTGGCCTGTAGTTTTCTTTCTTTGTGACATCTTTGTCTGGTTTTCGTATCAGGGTGATGGTGGACTTGTAGAATGAGTTTGGGAGTGTTCCTCCCCCTGCTATATTTCAGAAGAGTTTGAGAAGGATAGGTGTTAGCTCTTCTCTAAATATTTGATAGAATTTGCCTGTGAAGCCATCTGGTCCTGGGCTTTTGTTTTTTGTAAGATTTTTGATCACAGTTTCAATTTCAGTGCTTGTGATTGGTCTGTGTATATTTTCTATTTCTTCCTGGTTCAGTCTCAGAAGGTTGTGCTTTTCTAAGAACTTGTCCATTTCTTCCAGGTTGTCCATTTTATTGACATATAGTTGATTGTAGTAATCTCTCATGATCCTTTGTATTTCTGCAGTGTCAGTTGTTACTTCTCCTTTTTCATTTCTAATTCTGTTGATTTGAGTCTTCTTCCTTTTTTTCTTGATGAGTCTGGCTGATGGTTTATCAATTTAGTTTATCTTCTCAAAGAACAAGCTTTTAATTTTATTGATCTTTGCTATTGTTTCCTTCATTTCTTTTTCATTTATTTCTGATCTGATCTTTATGATTTCTTTCCTTCTGCTAACTTTGGGTTTTTTTTTCTTTTTCTCTAATTGTTTTAGGTGTAAGGTTAGGTTGTTTATTTGAAATATTTCTTGTTTCTTGGGTTAGGATTGTATTGTTATAAAATTCATCTTAGAACTGCTTTTGCTGCATCCCATAGGTTTTGGTTCATTGTGTTTTCATTGTCATTTGTTTCTAGGTATTCTTTAATTTCCTCTTTGAATTCTTCAGTGATCTCTTGGTTATTAAGTAGTGTATTGTTTAGCCTCCATGTGTTTGTATTTTTTACAGATTTTTTCCTGTATTTGGTATCTAGTCTCATAGTGCTGTGGTCAGAAAAGATACTTGATATGATTTCAATTTTCTTAAATTTACCAAGGCTTGATTTGTGATTGAAGATATGATCTATCCTGGAGAATGTTCCATGAGCACTTGAAAAGAAAGTGTATTCTCTTGGTTTTGAGTGGAATGTGCTGTAAATATCAATTAAGTCCATCTTGTTTAATGTATCGTTTAAAGCTTGTGTTTCCTTATTTATTTTCATTTTGGATGATCTGTCCATTGGTGACAGTGGGGTGTTAAAGTCCCCTACTATGATTGTATTACTTTTGATTTCCCCCTTTATGGCTGTTAGCATTTGCCTTATGTATTGAGGTGCTCCTATGTTGGGTGCATAAATATTTACAATTGTTATATCTTCTTCTTGGATTGGTCCCTTGATCATTATGTAGTGTCCTTCTTTGTCTCTTGTAGTAGGCTTTATTTTAAAGTCTATTTTGTCTGATATGAGAACTGCTACTCCAGCTTTCTTTTGATTTCCACTTGCATGGAATATCTTTTTCCATCCCCTCACTTCCAGTCAGTATGTGTCCCTAGGTCTGAGTTGGGTCTCTTGTAGACAGCATATATACGGTTCTTGTTTTTGTGTCCATTCAGCCAGTCTATGTCTTTTGGTTGGAGCATTTAATCCATTTACACTTAAGGTAATTATCGATATGTATGTTCCTATTACCATTTTCTTAATTGTTTTGGGTCTGTTATTATAGGTCTTTTCCTTCTCTTGTGTTTCCTTCCTCTTGTGTTTCTTCTCATTTTCCTTAACTTACCGTGTTTGGAGTCTCTTTTCGCAGGCTGCAAGTTTGTAGCTCCTGTTGTGTTTGGTGTCTGCCCCCAGTGGCTAAGGTTGTTTCAGTGGGTTGTGTAGGCTTCCTGGTGGAGGGGACTGGTGTCTGTGTTTTGGTGGATGAGGCTGGATCTTGTCTTTCTGGTGGGCAGGACCACATCTGGTGCTGTGTTTTGGGGTGTCTGTGACCTTATTATGATTTTAGGCAGCCTCTCTGCTAATGGGTGGTGTTGTGTTCCTGTCTTGAGAGTTGTTTGGCATGGGATGTCTAGCACTGTAGCTTGCTGGTCATTAAGTGGAGCTGGGTCTTAGTGTTGAGATGGAGATCTCTGGGAGAGCTTTCGCTGTTTGATATTATGTGGAGCTGGGAGGTCTCTGGTGGACCAATGTCCTGAATTTGGCTCTCCCACCTCAGAAGCACAGGCCTGACACCTGGCCAGAGCATCAAGACCCTGTCAGCAACACGGCTCAGAAGAAAAGGGAGAAAAAAAGAAAGAAAGAAAGAAAGAAAGAAGGAAAGAAAGAAAGAAAGAAAGAAAGAAAGAAAGAAAGAAAGAAAGAAAGAAAGAAAAGAAAAGAAAGTTATTAAAATAAAAAAATAATTATTAAAAATAAAAAAATAAAAAAGAAAGAAAGAAGGAAGAGAGCAACCAAACCAAAAAACAAATCCACCAATGATAAGTGCTAAAAACTATACTTAAAAAAAAAAAAAAAAAAAAGGACAGGCAGAACCCTAGGACAAATGGTAAAAGCAAAGCTATACAGACAAAATCACACACAGAAGCATACACATGCACACTCACAAAAAGAGAAAAAGGAAAAAATATATATATAGTTGCTCCCAAAGTCCACCACCTCAATTTTGGGATGATTTCGTTGTCTATTCATGTATTCCACAGGTGCAGGGTACATCACGTTGACTGTGGAGATTTAATTCGCTGCTTCTGAGGCTGCTGGGAGAAATTTCCCTTTCTCTTCTTTGTTCTCACAGCTCCTGGGGTTCAGCTTTGGATTTGGACCTGCCTCTGTGTGTAGGTCGCCTGAAGGTGTCTGTTCCCCACCCAGACAGGACGGAGTTAAAGGAGCAGCTGATTAGGGGGCTCTGGCTCACTCAGGCCCCGGGGGAGGGAGGGGTACGGGGTGAGCCTGTGGCGGCAGAGGCCGGCATAACGTTGCACCAGGCTGAGGTGCACCGTGTGTTCTCCCGGGGAAGTTGTCCCTGGACCACGGGACCTTGGCAGCGATGGGCTGCACAGGCGCCCGGAAGAGGAGGTGTGGATAGTGACCTGTGCTTGCACATGGGCTTCTTGGTGGATGCAGCAGCAGCCTTAGCATCTCCTGCCCGTCTCTGGTGTCTGCCCTGATAGCCGCGGCTCGCGCCTGTCTCTGGAGCTCATTTAGGCAGTGCTCTGAACCCTCTCTCCTCGCACACCCCAAAACAATGGTCTCTTGCCTCTTCGGCAGCTCCAGACTTTTCCCGGATTCCCTCCCGGCTAGCTGTGGTGCACTAGCCCCCTTCAGGCTGTGTTCACGCCACCAGCCCCAGTTCTCTCCCTGGGATCTGACCTCCCAAGCCCGAGCCTCAGCTACTAGTCCCGCCCGCCCCGGCGGGTGAGCAGACAAGCGTCTCGGGCTGGTGAGTGCCGGTTGGCACCAATCATCTGTGTGGGAATCTCTCCGTTTTGCCCTCCGCACCCCTGTTGCTGTGCTCTCCTCCGTGGCTCCGAAGCTTCCCCCCGCACCGCCCTCCCCCTGTCTCCACCCGCGAAGGGGCTTCCTAGTGTGTGGAAACCTTTCCTCCTTCACAGCTCCCTCCCACTGGTGCAGGTCCCGTCCCTATCCTATTGTCTCTGTTTTTTCTTTTGCCCTACCCAGGTAGGTGGGGACTTTCTTGCCTTTTGGGAGGTCTGAGGTCTTCTGCCAGCGTTCAGTAGGTGTTCTGTAGGAGTTGTTCCACATGTAGATGTATTTCTGATGCATTTATGGGGAGGAAGGTGATCTCCACGTTTTACTCTTCCACCATCTTGAAGGTCTCCTGATAGTGTTTTTTTCCTTTAAGGATTTTAAAGATGTTGCTCCACAGTCAAATGGCCAAATATTTTCTGGTGAGAAGTCCTGAGTTATTCAAATTATTTTTTCTGTGTATGTGACATCATTTGTCTGATTGTTTTTAAGATTTCTGTTTCATATTTGTTTTTTAGAAGTTTTTGATTATGAGCCTAGGCACATTTTTTTTTTTTTTTTGTATTATACTATTTTTGGTTTGGTGAACTTCTTGAAATTGTACATTTATGTCTTTCACCAAATTTGGGAAGTTGTTGGCCATTATTTCTTTAAATATTTTTCTACTCATTCTTTCTCTTTTCTCCTATCACTTTTATTTTAAAGCCAGGCCCCGAGGTTCCATTAATTTCTTTTCTAATGCTTTTCTCTTTATTCTTCAGATTGGTTAATTCCTATTGATCTATTTTCAGGTTCACTGACTTTTTAATTGATCATTTCCATTCTGCTATTAAACCCATTAGTTAAACCCATAATTTCAGATATTCTAATTTTTAGTCCCAAACTTTCCATTTGATTTGTTTTTAACATTTTTAATTTCTTTTCTGAGAATTCCTATCTTTTCAC
The DNA here is from genome assembly GCF_951394435.1 of Stenella coeruleoalba. Taxonomy (NCBI): domain Eukaryota; kingdom Metazoa; phylum Chordata; class Mammalia; order Artiodactyla; family Delphinidae; genus Stenella; species Stenella coeruleoalba. Next base: position 2,659,946 of record NC_137169.1, read on the forward strand.
TTGTTATCAGAACATTTTCCTTTACCTCCTGGATTATGGTTAGAATGGCTGCGTTGTAGTCCTTGTCTGTTAATTTCAACATCTTGGTCATGATGGTTGTTGATTTTTTTTTACAGATAGTGAGTCTCACTTTCCTGGTTTCTTGTACCTTGAGTAATTTTGGATAGCATCCTGGACATTGTGAATACTGTATGTGGTGACTGTGGTTGCTATTATGTTTCTCCATGGAGTATTATTGCTTTGTTTTAGCAGAAAAGTAATTCAGATAGAATCAAACCACAAAGTCTCTCTCACCTGCAGGTGGTGACAACTCAACTCACTTCTTTGTGGGTTCTGTTGTTGCTCTTTTCTTCTTTAACTAGGTTGGTTGCCATGTACAGCATGCATGGAGAGTTTCAAAGTCATTCAGAGACTTGGGTAGAGTTTACATGCAGAACCTGGGGCTCCCCTCTCTTGCTCTATACTTTATGAATTTCCCTTCTCACTCACCAGCATCGCTGACCCTGTGAATCTTTCTTTTCCTGGGCAGAGAGATGGTGGGTTTTCTATCAGAGATTCAGCTGCACCATACCCTGATGGAAGCAACACAAAGATAGGGGACCCATCACATACTGGTTCCTTCTTCCTGGTTTAGGCTTCCTTCCAAAATCTTCCCACCTTTGTCTACTTTCTAGAGACTTCAAGTAGGTTTTTGTTTGTTTGTTTGTTTTGTATTTGTTTTGGTTAGAGTTTGTTGTGGTCTTCTGTGGAAGGGTTAGCATACTGAGAACTTCTCTACCATAAGCATTTATGTTTGCTTAATTTTTAAATTAGTCGTGTCTTTGAATGGCTGGGGGTCGGGGTACTATGCCTCTAGTTCTGTCAGGTATAGCATGAGGCTATAGGAAGGGGAAGGGTTGGGAGGGAGAATATGAGGCAGTGGAAAGTGTTGGCAATTTATTGCCTGAATCTCTGCTTCCATCACAGCAAATTGGAATTTTCTGTTATTTTCCAAATGGACATCTCAGGTAAGATTTATTGTAAAATTGTTTTTGGTTAAAGTGTATTTGAAAACCACTTATTTAAATATTCTCCAAGTTCTGAAGCTCTGAGAAACTCTGCCGACTTCAAGGGGCTTTAGCAATGCTATTTAGAACCCCAATTCTTGAGCTAGACTGACCTGTGTTTGAATCGCAGTTTGTCACTTACCAGCTGTGGGGCCTGGGGCTAGTTCCTTACTACCAGTATCCTCCATTTATTCATCTTCAAGGTAGAGAGAACCATACTGTCTTGTAGGATGGTGTGAGAATCTAGGGAGATGATGGATATTTAGTCTTTGGCAGAGGCTTGACATATGGTAAGTGTGTTTTATGGACTGAATGTTTGTGTCCCCTCGATTTCATATGTTGAATCCCTAATTCCCAAATATGATGGTATTTGGAGACAGATCTTTGGTGGTGGTGGGTGGAGCTCAGGATGGTATTACTGCCCTTGTAAGAAGAGACACCAGATAGCGCTCTCTGTCTCTGGCTCTCTCTCTCCCATATGAGCACATAGCAAGAAAGGGCTTTCTACAAGACAGGATGTGGGTCCTCAACATCACCTAACCATGCTGGTACCCTGATCTTGGACTTACAGCCTCTAGAAATGTGAGAAAATAAATGTGTGCTCTGGCTCCAGTGCATGGTATTTTGTTGCGGCAGACTGAGCAGACTAAGACATTATGTATGCCACTGATCAGTATTCATCGTCAAGTGTGTATGGACGTTTCTGTGAGTAAAAGTGAAGGTGTTGGAGAGTCTGCTGTGTGTCTAGAGAGAGCAAAGGAAGGGCTCCTTCACCAGCTCCACAGAGGCAATTTTATCTGTGAGATGCTGATGAAACTTTTGCCAGGAACTCAGAGGACAAAGCTTCTCATTCATTATCAGAGACATGGTAGCTGCCACTTGGTCACTTTAGAATTGACAATCACAGGTCCCATTAGTGACAGCTCCATTTCTCAGGCTGGACTTGCCAGGGAGATCATCTCTCCAACGAATCACCTCCCGGATGCAGCATATAGAAAATCTGGATTCAGAAAAAATACAGTGGGATTCCGTGGTGTGAAGGGGCAACATCCATTGTACATTCCTCATGTCCCATCACAAATAGCTAGCTTTCCTTTAGTGACCTTAACACAGATTAATGTTAAGGGTTCGAGCATTTTAAGGAGCATGCCTTAAATTAAATCAAAGGGAGCATGCCCTTTGATTTCAGATCAAAGCTGAAATCTGCTTCCCTGTTATTGGAGAGTGGGTGTTTTTGGAAGTGACAAGGGCAGCACACTGCATCTGCTTTCTCGAGGAGACTCTGAGTGGAAAAGGAGCAGGAGATGTTGTTGGGAAGCCCTGGAGGAAAAAGATGTCAGGCTGAACAGACTCTTCACAAGGTCATTATCAAATGTGATTTTCAAGTGTCACCTCGTTGCTGCTGACACAAATGAGACCTGGAGATTATTGGAAATCTATATGAAAGTCATGCCCTATGTCAGGCTCCTGACTAAGCCCATTCCTTTCCCCTCCCCTGAACAAAGGAAAACTAACCCAACAGAGAGCAGGAAAAATGTTTTGCTTTGGTTCAAACCTTTAAATTTTTTGTAGCTTGGAGGCTTGTCCTCATTTGCAAAGCAGGATTTAATCTTTGTGTGGGCAGTGGTGGGGGCCGGTGGGGAGGAGGGAAGTCAGTGTTTAAACTCAGCACAAAGAGACCTTCCCCAAATAGAAGCTACCCCAGTGTGGTCCATACTCTCATTTACCCTGACAACGATTCTTCACCATCCAGCACTTCCTAATATGAAAAAGGATTTCTTCCCCAGACTCAAAAGTGGAAATTTGCTTAATTTCAAATCTGAGTTAACCTTCTCTTTACCCACAAGGTTCCAGGGTCTGCAGCCTCATAGCAGAGAGGGCATAAAATCTGATGAGCGTTTTTCTGCATCAGCAAAGGTCTCTGATAAGTACTTTGGCTTCTTTGTTTTAACCAAAATCAGCCCATGTTTCTTGAAAAGACCAGGTGATAGGAGATGCTCTTTGCAAAGTTAGTGCTCTCCTCTGCCCTCCCAGCGATCCAGCCCTGCATGACAGGGAGGGTGTGTGTGGCTTTCTTTTTTTGTCACTGCTCAAATTTACAATGGTAGAAACAGGACTTGGTGTCTGTGCCTTGTGGAGAGTCTTGCAAAGGGAGGTTCAGGGTCCAGATGGAGGCAAGATCTTACTCTGTTCCCTCAAGTTGAGAAGTCCCAGCTCCTGCAGCAAACCAGGGGCCTAAAGCAAGGGAAAAAGAAACGTAGCTAATGAGTGAGAAGTCACAGAATTCCATCTGGGACACCTCTCAGTGAAGTGGGGCTCTGAGGAAAGGCTACTGCATCACAGGCACTCAGTAAGTGAATGATGAATGAATGAGTGGCTAAATGAATGAATGAGTCAGGGACTTTGCTACACTTATCTTTTCATCCCCCACAGATCCTGACTCAGGACTGTGCACATTGAAGAGCTTGGTAAATGTTGAGTTAGTGATAGGGCTGCTTTAGGTCCTGCAGGAATTCAGAGGCTTTGCCATCCTATGGGCTATGCACAAGCCTCACGCTGCAGCTTTGGTTTCTCTGATGGAAGCAGAAAGGCTCCAGGTCGCTCCAGCTGCTTCTGGAGCCACAGAACTGATGGAAGGACCATACCTGAGCTGATTTGCTCTCCAGCAATTTCCAGCCTCTTCTCTGCCAGTCCTATTGTGAATATTTGCCTATGCCCTGCCCATTCTTAGATCTTGTTGAATGACCTCAAACTTGTATACTGATTCGTAACAAGTAATTCATGGTAGTTGTGGAAATACAGATGTCACTTTCCGCAGTAGGAATTTTTACGAAGGTTTGGGGTGATGTTTTTGCCACTGAGGCCGTGTGTGGGGAAAGATTTCAGGGCAAGTTTGGCAGTCTTGAAATCACTCATAGCACACAGGGTCGTGTCTCTCTCCATTTGACCCAAATCCCTACCCCACAGAGGTGGACCCAGACAAGCACACTGGACCTCTACGTTTGTGTCTGAGTTGGGTTTCACTGCCGAACTTGGGGAGGAACTCCACCTGAACTAATTTTCCTCCAGGCAACTTCATTGGAACAAAGTTTTATGTAGCAGATAATGAGAAAAGCAGCTGTAAAATCCTAAAGGAATGAAAAATAATTTCTGAGGATACTGGAAGTCTCTTAGAATGAGAAAGTCACATCGATTCCCTCAATTACTATGAGGAACATGCATCCATAACACACATTTTAATAGGCATTAAAGACATTTTAATGAGAAAACAATTTAAAAGTTGATAAACATGTGTCTTTTGTTGATACCCGGCAGAGAGTTTTTTGGGGGGAGGGTAGGTGTTTGGGGGATCATTAGCACCAGGTTGCTTTATTAGGTGCTGTGTTGTTCTGAATATTTTAGCTGCTGAAGTTCAGACTTGGGGGCCTGCAGATTTGGGTGTGATTATTAAAAGGCTCTGAGACTGGGAAAAGATGGAGAATGTCTATTTCAAAGATTGGGCTGATGTCAAACCCTGACACACCGGTGTCCAGCAGTCAACATCGTAGGGCTCAAAACACTCATTATTCTTGCTCAAAACCAACTGCGCTGGAGAAGGAGGCCAAGAAGTCTGAAGATATTAAAAAAACTCAGGTCTGGTCAGGCTAAGGTTACCCTGATGCAGGAAGTTGAAGGCTTTGGAGACTCTTGGCCAGATTTCATCCCTGGTGCAGCATGTGAGTCCCCTCTGGCACTGTGAGAGGAGCACCAGCTGGTCCAATGCCACTGCACAGTGACCAGTCCCCAGGCTGGGACAGCTGGACAGGGTAGGAGACATCTGCACCTAAATGGCATTACCCACCTAATGATATGACCATTACTAATACCGGCTCTCCGTCCTGTAGCCGGACTACAGCCAGACACCATGCTCAGCATCCTACTGGGATTTCTATATTAGCTTTCTATTGCCGCATAACCAGTGATCACAGATTTGGTCACGTAAAGGATTACCCATTTATTATCTCAGGGTTTCTGGGGTCAGGAGTCTAGACATGGCTTAGCTGGGTTCTCTGCTCAGGGTTTCACAAGGCTGCAGTCATGGTGTCAGCCAGGATGTGTTCTCATCAGGGGCTTGGTTGGGGAAGGCCCTGCTTCTAAGTATCCTAAGGTGGTTAGCAGAATTCATTTTCTTGCGGTTGTAGGGCTCACAGTGACTTTCTTCTTTGTGTTTGGCATTCTGACTTCAGGGAGGGCTCCTGTCTCTCTTTTAAAGGCTCACCCGATTTGACCAGGACTACCCAGGGCGATCTCCCTTTTGGTGAACTCAAAGTCAACTGATTAGAGACCTTACTTACATCTGCAAAGTTCCTCCACCTTTGCTGTATTCTATTTATTAGAAACAGGCCACAAGTCCCGTCCACATTTAAGGGGCTGGGTTTACACAAAGGTATGGGTAGTGGGGACCAGGAACCAATGAGGTCACTCTAGGGTGTATCCACCACAGTTAGAAACACCTGCCGAAACCCTATGAACTATGCTGCTCTCATCCCCATTCTATCAACAAGGAAACCGAGGTTTATAGAGATGAAGTGGCTTGTCTAAGGACACCCAGCTAGAAATTGGTTGAATTCAAATCCAGAATGCCTGATTCCAGAACCACGCACAGTAACAGCCTGTGTTCCCTGGTTAGAAAATAGTGAGGCAGGAAAGTCCTATAAGAAAGGTCGTGGTGTCATGTATAAGGTGTATCATAAAAATAATAGGTTGAATTTGCTCATCGACATAAGCAAGCACAGAATAAGTGCTAGCTACTACCCTGATGACTGTCATATTCTCATTTTTTTAACTGCAGAAGTAAAGTTCAACAGAATCTCTTCAGCTGGTAGAAATACACACAGTAGCTGGAGTGAGAAAGCATTAGAGGAATCAAGGTTAACAAAAGCTTATAAAAAAGGCTAAAGGCGTCTCAACTCAAACTGTATTTCACTGTTAATCATGATAAGAGAGTCAGGACAGCCTACTCACTGAGCAGCCCTGGGCCTTTTATACACACGATCTCAGATATTGTTCCAAGCATTCATCTGAGCATTACTGTTATTCCCATGGGAAAGATGGGGAAATGGTGGGCTGGAGGGGTTGAGTGACTTCTGCAAGGTCTACCACAAGTAAGTGGCAGAGGTAAAGATGTGCACCCAAGTCCAGGGTTAGGCCTACTGTTCAGTTTTTGTGAGCTATTGGTAATTAAATTTCCAGGAGCTAAATTCACCAGTTGCACATATTTTATAGGGGACACAATTTCCTTTGCCTTTCTTGCTTTCATTTTCTTTCTCTCCCTCTTCTCCTCTGTCAGAATTTTGTGTGCTTGAGAGAGAAAGACATAGACACAACAGAGAATTAACAGCATTTTGGGGGGTGACTTGTGTACCCAGTCTTACAAATGGCCCCCAAACAATCTCGCTTCCTTGATTCTTGCTGTAGATGCTTCTCTAACGACCACCTCCATCAGCAGCTTCCCAAGAAGATGGCAGATCCTTTAGTGCTGAGAATTTCTGTCTTACCTTTTTTAGGAGCGGCTACCATTCCAGGTTAATGTCTGATGCACAAAGGGCTCTGTAAATATTTGTTGGTTGATTTAAAACTGACTCAGATGAAACAGGATTTCAGAAAAAGGAGAAATTGGTATTGGGTGAAATAGTCTAATATTTCAACTCCTTAATATAGTACAGCAATTTGCAAGATGTCCAAGCATCCTGTGAGGGAAATTTCTATGACTATAATATCTCTCTCACACACACACACACACACACACACACACACACACACAAAGTGTGTGCAGAGTGGTGATCTGGAAGGGGATATGATAACATTAGCCTAGGTTAATATGTGGTACATCCCATATAACAGGAAGGGACACATGCTGCTCCTTGATCCACCCAATGTCTTCCCTCCCCTTCCCCTGACTTCCTCAATCACAGACTCTGGGTTTGTTCCATGTGACATGTGCGCAATGGGAACTATAGCCATGCAACCCAGTTCTGGCCAATGAAACCCAGATGAAAGCTACTGGGGAGAGTAGCCCTTCCCAAACACAAGTGTAAAGCCTTGTTGGGAGAAGGCTCTTTGCCCTTCACCCCTTCAACCTTCCCTTTTATTCCTGCCTGGAAACTGGAAGTGATGGCTGGAGGCACAGCAGCCACCCTGGGGCAATGAGCATAAAAGGCACAGTAATGATGGTGGAGCAGAAGAAGGAAGAACCCGGGTCTCAGATGTCCCCATTTATAGTCTCACAAGTTCAGGACTGCCCACCCTGTTGCATACGTTAAGTTAAACCCCCTCACAGTTTCAGCCTCTAGAGGAAGGTTTCCTGTTATCTGCAGCTGAATGCAGTCCCCAAGTGCTGCCACAGTTACTCTTCCTGTTAATCCCGTCAGTTGGGTATTATTAATCATGTTTTGCAAACAAGAAAGTCACAGCTCAGGGAGGTAGATAACAAGCCTAAGATCACAGAGCCTGTGAGTGGTGAATCTGGACGTTAATGTTTTATTCCAAAGCTTCTATTCTATATTTTCTCCCTGGGTATAAAGAAGGGGAGAGGGTCAGATCTATATAAGGGGTCCCTTCCTGCCTAGAGAATGGCATTGATCCATCAGGTCATTCAGACAACAAATACTACTTGAGCTCAGCCTATGGCCACGTTCTCATGATCAGCAGTCCTTTCCCTGGAGGATCCTCCAGTCTGAAGGTCTCCTCTTTCCGAACTCTTCTTTTTTAGGGAATTTTGTACTTTGCTTTTTACTAAGGAAGAAGGCTCTGTCACAATATTCTGTTCCTCACTCTCTGCCCCAGGCTTTCTGTGTTCTTGGTGGGGTAGAAGCATCCCAGGGAAATGAGCAGTAGAGGGAAATCGGGACCAGTGAAAGTTGTATTCATTTGCTACTTACTGAATCATGGACATCGATTGTTAACTTGGTGTTTTCAATTAAAACAACAACAGCAACACCGGGGACTAGCATCTGAACGCTGATGTAGCTGCCAGGAAGAAAACAATATGAATCCAGTAGCTTGGGGGTGACTGCTGCTTTCATGTTTGGCTCAGAAGGAATCTATGAAGTCTCCATCTGCATTTGCATGTTTTGGTCTTGGTGGGAATCTAAAGGATAGCAACAGGAAATTCATTCAAAGGATTGGTTGCTGCAGAATTAAGGGACCTACAGTAAAAAATAATCAAAGCAAACATTAAGTGCTTACTTGTCATTGGCTCTGTACTAAGCACTTTAACAGAATTGTCTTAACTTTTCCCCACGGCAATGGCATGGGGTCATTTTTATTGTGATTGTCATTTTAGATGTGAGGAATAAAGGGTGGGCTGGAGAGGCCAAATGACCAGCTCAAGGTCTCACAGTAACTTGGATCACAGGTATCAGGCCCAGACCCCCTTCCCTTGTATCTGGGGAGGGAAGGCTGAAGCTGCTGCAGAAAAGGCTAATGTCCCAGTTTCCATTTAATGAGCATCCTTGTTAAATGCTTAGAATACAAAATTAGTAAGACCAGACCCTCCTTTCCAGGGAGCCTGGGGGGAGGAAGTGATGAATTCACTGAGAAAACAGGTCAGATATCATGTGAGAAAAGAATTCCAAGCCTTCTGTGGGAATTGATGGACTTATCAATCCCAGCAGTGCTTGTAACAACACGTTTCCCCAAAGTCAAGAACTCAGTGACTTCTTGGGACCAATGACACATAAGACTTACTGACTACTTCCTATGAGCCCGATTTTATTTGGTTTACCTCATTTAATCCTCACAACGGCCCAAAGAGGATTCTCTTTTTTAGGCTGTCCCCAGAAGCAGATCCTGAGATGATGATTCAGGTGCAAATTGTTTCTATGGGTGGGGTATAGGGAACTGATGCAGGGAAAAGAAGGCATTACCAAAGGTAAGTTATCAAACAGCTTCTACTATGGTGTCCGGAACTTAATCCTACAGGGAACATCTGGGAAATGATACAAAGCCATTTCTCTAATTTATCATGTAATTTACTATGATGATGATGGTGATAACGGTGACGGTGATAACGGTGATGGTGAGAATGAAGATGATGGTGATGGTGATGGGGGTGGCGGTGATGGTGGTGATGACAGTGATGATGATGGTGATAGTGATGGTGATGATGGTGATGTTGATGGTGGTGATGATGGTGATGATGGTGGCGATGGTGATGTTGATGGTGATGAAGATGATGGTGATGATGATGGTGGTGTTGGTCATGATGATGATGATGGTGATGTTGATGGTGATGATGACAGTGATTATGAATGATGGTGGTGATGATGGTGATGAAGATGATGATGACAGTGGTGTTGGTGATGATGATGATAGTGATAATGATAATGATTTCTTTTTTAAGTATTGAAGTATATTTTGTATTTTGGTGGGGCTTTTGTCTCCCTATAATAAATTTTTGGATATTAAAAGCCCCCAAGTAGAAGATTCAGTTAAAAAATTTAAAATTACATGCTGTCTACATGATAAATAGATAAATTCATCCCAAGTATGCTTTGAAATCAGAGAAATTCAGTCTGATCTTTTATTCCTCCCACAGCATGGCTGTAGGATATTCATCCCAATGAAAGCAGAAGTTAATACTGCGTTGACTCACCTAGCACAGGCGGACACACTGCAGCCCCCAGGAAACCTTTGCTGAGTGAAAGATGGGTGTAGACCAACGGAGTCAGTGAGGACCCTGTGGGAGCCCAGAGGGCCTTTTGTGTTAGGAACTGTTAAGTTTCAGGACAGGTTTTTGTTTTGTTTTGTTTGTAAATATTTGTATTAGAGTACAACATACATATAGTGAATTGTGTAAATCCTAAATGTACATCTTGAATTCTTCGAAGTGAGTATATCCATGTCACCACCACCGAGATCAAGGTATGGGGCATTGCCTGACCCCAGAAGCCTTCCTCATGCCCGTTCCCCATCATCATCCCCCAGAGTAACCCCGTTCCTGACACCTTGCACCATTGCCTAATAGAAAACATCGTTTAAATGCATCTTGTGATGTTACTCTTTTGTCTGGCTTCTTTTGTCAAAATTACATACGTGAGAGTCATTCGTGTTCTCTCATGTCGTGGTACTTCATTGCTATGTAGATTCCATTATATGAATACAGTATGATTTGTTTACCCATTCTTTTGTTGTTGAACATTTGAGTTATTTCCAGCTTTTTGTTATAATAAAGGTGTTACGAACATTCTGGTACATTTCCTTAGTGGATACAGGTACTTATTTTTCTTAGGTGTTTATCAAGGCATGGCAACCCTCAGTCCCAGAGGAAGAGCGTGTTTAGCTGTAATAGGGTCCGACACATAGTTTTCCAGAGTAGCCGTGCAATGGGGCACTCGGCTGGCAGTGAGTGTCCTGGGTCTGCAGTCAGTCATATGTGGGTTGACATCTTAATCTTGCTGCTTTTGTGTTGTGCGATATTAGACCTTTGTGAGGCTCAATAACTTGCCCTTTGACGGCTACGAAATGGGAATCATAGTTTGTTTACTTTACGTGTGTAGAATGCATGTGTTTACATACATAGAGAAAGAACATAGTGCAGTCCTGGCTTTTGGTACATACTAAAAAATGATGGCTGTGATTATTCCTACCAGTATTTATCTAGAATATTTAGAGACCACGGTATCCTCTTCTGAAAAAATGGTGTAATTTTTTCATTTTCATGTTTTACAAGCATCAAGATGAAGGTTATGACCCGGGGCGGGCGCCGGGGGTCTGAACCCATGCAGGCGCCCGCCCTCTTGGGGACTCCACAGACTGTTTCACACAGTGTAATTTTGTAGAACACGGATTTCCCATGAAAGCCCTCTCAAGGGTAGAGTATTCTCCATGACAGAAAACATCAGTCAGCTATAATTATCATTCTAGCCAAGCACGTAACTAGGATTAGCTAAACATGCAGTCATGAAAAATGCCTAAGAGGTTGAAGGTTTTTCTCCTCTTTCACACAGCTGTTGGGGCCACTAGTAAGTGTCCTGCCAGCTCCAAGTCCTGCCCGCCACCCCCTGCCCACCCCGCCATCGCTGGGACGTGCCCGGCTCTGCTGCCTCTCAGGCTCCCCACCGGCACCGTCTGCCTTTCCTCTGCCTGGTGACTGTGTTTTCAGCCCAGCCCAGGGCTCAGAGACCTCAGCAGCACCCTTCCTCCTGCTGCCCCCTGAGCGGCAAAGGGGGTCAGCTCCCCGTCCTCACGCAGGTGTCTTGTCTGTGCCACCTGCTGGTTACCTTTGCTTCCCCTGTTGCTCTACAGCCATCTCAAAGCCAGGGATTTTGAAGTTCACATTTGTCTCCCCCGACATCTCTGAGACCCCTCCTAACTCTAAACCTCTACCCTATTCCGTTATGGTGTTGAAGGTAATCTCATTGGACGCTGACTGTGTTTCGGATCCTTTAGGGAGATGGGAGAGCAGCGGTCAAGCGTGTGTGGGCTCCAGGTTCAGAGAGTTCGCTGGAATCTGCCTTGACAGCTGCTAAGCTGCGTGGCCTTGGTCAGGCTGCTTGGCCTCTCTGGGCCCCCGCTGCCCATCTACAGTGGAGGGTGCCCTGGGGATTCAGCACACCCGTGATGGGCGCCTGGCTTCCACAGACAGGGAGGCTGACAGTCTGCTCCAAGGCGCTGACGACAAGGCCTTTTGAGAACCAGGTTCCAGCAGAAGATGGTGACTTAATTGTCAGGAAAGCCAAAGACATGGCCTCCAGACCCAGGGGTGTCTGGGTGAGAACCTTCCTGGGGACCCATGGGAGGCTATCATTGTATCAACTGCAGAGACCTGTGTGGTCAAAGGACGAAAACGTAGAAATAAATCAAGAGTAGAAGAGAAAAATTTTACTTTTTGGTAAATGTCCAAAGGCTCCCTCCTCTTCTTGCCCCAGCACCTGACATGCCTGAAAATTGTTGATTTTTCTTAAAGGCCGGAATCAGAAGGACGGAACGACATTACCTGGTTTCCCTCAGTGGAATTCAACCTCGGGTTCCTGAAGGTGCCCAAAGAGGGGCTGTGCGGGTGGAACTTTTAACTCTCCATCGTCCGGCCTGTTATTCCCAAGTGCTTGTGAAAAGATTTCTCTAAACCTGACGTTTTGCTCCTTCTTTTCCCAGACCTGAATTAATGAGATAATAGGAAAAATTAGCCAATATTGCCTGGCTGGCAGAAGCCATGTAATAATTGCAGACATGAGGGAGTGCACTGAGGGGGGCGTCTAGCCCCCATTAGCAGGTTTCCACACAGCGACGAAAAGCTGCAACATCACGGGCTGGCTGGGGCCATCAGCCCTGGTCAGGTCCACCCTCCCAGACTCTGTAGTCCAGGGGAAACATTTCGGGTTTCACAAGAGATCAACAGCTTCAGAGAATACAAAGAGATACTCCCACAAATGACAGAAAGAAAACCACCACCGACAGCACAACGGAAAACTGTGCAAAGCAACCTGCCTCAGCCTCCAGGGATTCAGCTGACAGCCAGCAGGGCATGGCTCATCGGCCACCCAGGAGAGCAGAGGACATCAAACATTTTCCCAGGGGCAGGGGGCCCAGGCTCCTCCTCCAGGGAAGGTTTATGGTGCTTCTCCAGAGGGTCTGACTCCCTTGCCAGTGTCTTTGAGATCCGGATGCCTTTCTCTATGTGGGGACCTGGCAGGGTGACTAACTGTCCTGGTTTGCTCATCACTGAGGGGGATTCTGGGCCATGGGACTTTGGGTTTTAAAATCGGGGCAGTCCCAGGCAAACCCTTGGCTGTGGGACTGTGGTGCTATAACCAGAAAAGTCCCAAGTAAAGTAGAGGAGTTGGTGCCCTGGGTCTGGGCGAGGCAGGCAGGTGGATCGATTTTGCTCTGTGCCTGTCCCCTCCCTCCTGCCGGCCTGCCTCAGCCTCAGACCCCATGTGTCGTGGCTCCTGGGCCAGCCTGAGGTCTCATGTCCTCACAGCGGCCCTCATCCTGCTCCTGCAGCCGTCGCTCCTGGATCCCCTGACTCAGGCTCTGACCAGCAGGGGTTGCCTTTGCCCTGAGGTCCACCTCACCCGGAGGCCAGACCCTACCTTGGTGCTGCTGTTTACTGATTTCAAGGGAAGCGTCCAAATGAAGATGGGGATGGGAAGTGGCCCCTCCCTCTATGGCAACTCCCACCTCTCCACCTTGGTTTCATAACAAATCCTCTGATGGTGAAACCCCTCAAAGAAATCACCTGAGTTGTGTCCCTGGGCCAGGGCCAGGGCATGAAAATTAAAGTCTACTGAACTCCTCTGTGGCCTAAATGCTTCATCAGTAATCCTGCCCTGAGACCCTGGGAATATCATCTCACTCCTCTGATCCCCTCAAATGTAAAATGAACCCATGACAGTGCCCACTTTTTAAGGTGTTTGTAAAGACATGTGTGAAGCTCTGCGTCTAACCCTGGTGCAAGTAAACACAAAGAAGAGTCAGTTCTTCTTATTGCTTCTCCCTTCCTCCACCCACCCCTCCAGCCACCCCTCCATCCATCCATCCATCCACCCACCCACCCCTCCATCCATCCATCCATCCATCCATCCATCCATCCACCCAACCATCTATCCATCCACCTACCTGTCCATCCATCCATCCATCCATCCATCCACCCAACCATCCATCCATCCATCCATCCATCCATCCATCCATCCACCCAACCATCTATCCATCCACCTACCTGTCCATCCACCCATCCACCCACCCATCCATCCATCCATCCATCCATCCATCCATCCATCCACCCAACCATCTATCCATCTACCTACCTGTCCATCCATCCATCCACCCACCCACCCATCCATCCATCCATCCACCCACCCACCCATCCATCCATCCACCCAACCATCTATCCTTCCACCTACCTATCCATCCATCTATCCATCCATCCACCCATACATCCATCCACCCATCTCATGAATTCCCACCTAGAGACCCTCTTCTGGTAACTGTAGACTTGTTATAAACAAGACAGACAATGTTTCTGTCTCCATTGAGCCTATATTGTAGTGGAAAGACCTAAAAATAAACAAGTAAACAGATAAAGATACTTCCAGTGTGGGAAATACTGGGAGGAAACAAACACGGTGTGGGGGGGCGGGGTGACAGCCAGTTTTAGAAGAGTAGTTACGGGAGGCTCTCTGAGGTACTGAGACCAGAAAGAGCAGGACGTGGTCAGGGAAAGTGGTAGGTGGAGCCATGCATTCCTACCTCCTCAGGCCCTGGGAGGACAGAGGTCTGTGAGTGAAGGATGGAAAAGGAGGTGAGCGGAGGTCCTTGCATGGGCTTGGGGGTCACAAGATGACATGCCACAGGAAGCCTGCCAGGCCCTCAGGCCCTGTGGCCTCCGGGGGACACTGAGGTCCAGCCCCCTGCAATGAGAGCCGCTGGAAATGCTAAGGAAGGAGGGAGAGTGTGAGTGGCTCTGAGAAGATTCTGGGTGGAGAGTGGGTTGGAAGGTGCAAGTATAGAATTGAGGGTCCAGACAGGACTGTCTGGTGGTCGCCTGGGCACAAGGTGGTGATGCCTGGATGAAGGGGAGGCATGGAGACAGACAGAGGGGCAGGTCTGTGACAGTCTGCATGGATGGGGACTGGTGGGTGTGGACCACAGCGAGGCATCAGAGGTCACAGCCAAGTTCCCGGCTGGACATTGGGGGATGCAGCTGCCACTGCCTGAAGTGGGGGCCTCAGGGCTGCGGGCGGGAAGAGCTTGGTTAAGGGGTAAACGGGCCAGGAACATACGCCCTTTCTGTGCTGTCAGGGACCCAGAGACCTCACGTGGAGGCGTCAAGTTCTCGGTTGGGAATGTGAGTGGGGTCACACAGGGAGATCCCGGGAGACGTGTCGCCGAGTGGAGAGGCTGTGCTCAGGACGAGGATGTCAGAGACGGTGATGCGAGGGGACAACCTGCTGGAACAGCAGCCTGGGAGAGGGGTGGGCTCTTGCTCCCGCCCTGCTGTGGTGGGTGGCACCTCAAGGGGCTGGTCCAGGGGGAGTGCGTTGGGGGGGGAGGGCGGAGCAAAGCAGAAGTCTGAGGGCACGGCAGGGATGCGGCAGGGATGCCGAGGAGTTGGAGTGGGGAAGGTGGGAGGAGGGGCTCCTGGAGGAATTCCCAGTTCAAAGCTGCCTCCACGCCCTGGGGCATAGGGTGAGCCCCCGCTCTGGCCTGCAGGCGGCTGTCTTCTGATTCACCCAGAGGCCCGCTCCCAGGACTACTGCCCTGGGCTGTCAGATTCAGAACTTCAGGGGCAGAGTCTCTGGGCCTGTGACTGTCGTGGCCTCACTGGTGTGGCCTCGGGAAGGGGAGATGCTTTGACAGGAACTTTGTATTGAGTTCTAAACAACTGACCCGACTCAGGGCGTTTCTGCTTCTCCCTGGGCAGTGAGGGACAGGAAAGTGGGTCGGGGGTGGTCCTAACTTTTTCATGACTGGGGGGCAGGGGAGAAAAAGGGAGGGGATGCTGTTCCTGAATCTTCCTGGGACTGGGCCACTTAGTCCCCCCTCCCCTCCCAAAAAAGGACGGGGCTGGGGAGGGTGCCGCCTGCAACTTCTCCCAACCACACAGTATTTTCCCTCAGGATCTGCCTCTATGTGGAGATAATTATGTTATTGAGTAAAAACTTCCCCCAATAAAAGTAACGAATTTGCCCTACTGAGAATTTTATAGGGGACATGCGCTAAAGGCAACATTCTAAGTGGTTGTCGGGGGGAAAATATAAAACCTGTAGTTAGGTGTCCAAGTCTATTTCAAAATGCCAAATCAGACTCATTATTCCTGAAGATTTCTAGCATCCAATTCAGACGGGCTGGGCCAGCAGAGACAGCCCATCCGGTGTGAAATGAATCTCGCCTTCTTATCTCCGGGGAATTTGCTTCGACAATGAAAGCTCCGAGAAGTGATAAATATGTCCATTGATCTTTTAGCTCACGTGCTTTCCAGGTGATTGTCTTCAGATAATGTAAATTCCTCCTCTTCCCTCTTTGTGGCCCTGTAGGGTCAGGGGTGAGATGGGACTGCCCACAGAAGGATGCCGGGAAGCGGGTTCTCCCCAGGTCACCAGCACATCCCAGATCATCCTAGGTGCTCCGTCAAGCTTCCTCACCTGGTGAAGATCATCTCTGCCCCTTGGCTGGGGACTCAGCAAAGGTGGGAAGTCCGCTGCCAGTCCCTGGCCCAGAGCCTGACCCACGGGGCGCTGACCTGGCAAGGGAGTGAGAGCCACGCCTTGTCCCCCCATAAGCTGGGCCCCCAGAACCAATACTGGAGGCATTTCTCCCCTGCTTATGTTTTCCCTGCCTAACGGCCCAGGGGAATGTAAAGGAGGAAAAGGCAACACACACGTCAAGCTATTTTATTCTCCATCTTTTCTGATAAATCTTTTTGCTTGGGGCTTCATTTTTGAATTAGTGTCTTCTGGAAATTAAAAAAAATCAGGCTTCTGACACAAACGGTCATAAATAAGTCACTACAGTTTTGCCATTATTCCGTCTGCCACTGAAGTTTATGTCTCAGCGACGGGTGGCGGAGGAGGGACTAGTGGGTGGAGAGGTGGGGGGAGGGGAGGGGAGACTCAGTCAGGGTCTAGCCGGGGCAAAACCTGGTCCCTGCTCCAGCCCCATCCCTGCCTCCTGCTGCATCCCAGAAAGAAGCCTTTGCCATGGTTTATGCGCTCCACCCAGACTTTCCTGCAAGGTGTCTGCATCCGGGCCTGTGGGTGACAAGTTTGGGGTGGATGTCTTATAATGGAGTCTGAGGTTTATTCTAGCCAGGTGTGGTAGGACACACGTCAGGAAGGAAAAAGTTTATACTCACATCCAGAAACAGGAGGTGTGCCACAGAGGGCTACATGGAGAAGCACCAGGGCCAGCCAGGGGGCAGGGGGCAGGGGCAGCGGCAGGGTGGGGAACATGGGCAGAAACCTCTACTGTGGTTTTTGCAAAAAGGAATGGGTGACACAGGGTAAAAAGACACAAGCCTGCCTAGGTTTGCTTGTTTTTTTCCATTATAGTTTATTACAAGATATTAAATATAGTTCCCTGTGCTCTACAGTAGGACCTTGTTGTTTATCTATTTTATGTATAGCAGTTTGTATTTGCTAATCCCAAATTCCTGATTTATCCTCCCTTCCTTTCCCCTTTGGTAACCGTAAGTTTGTTTTCTATGTCTTGAGTCTGTTTCTGTTTTGTAGATAAGTTCATTTGTGTCATATTTTAGATTCCACGTGTAAGTGATATCGTATGGTATTTGTCTTTCTCTGTCTGACTTCCTTCACTTAGTATGACAATCTCTAGGTCCATCCATGTTGCTGCAAATGGCATGATTTCATTCTTTGTCATGGCTGAGTAGTATTCCATTGTGTATGTGTACCACACCTTCTTTATCCATTTCTCTGTCAGTGGACACTTAGGTTGCAAAAGCGGAACTCCCCCAACCTTCCACTTTCTCTCTCTTGGTAAAAGACAAGCCAGAAACCTCTGAGTCATCCTTCACTCCTCTTTCTTTCATACCCTCCACCCGACTGATGAGCAAATCTTGTCTGCTCGAGTTTCACAACGTTACTAAAACCTGACCACCTCATCCCAGCTCCACTGCACCCATGCTGCTCCGAGCTGAGGACTGGCTAGTTTGAATCATTTCAGTGGGCTCTGGGGCATCGGGGCTGCCTCTAATTGTCTGTATCTGGCCCTGGGTGATTGGGGCAGGGGAAAGTGGTCCTGAGTGTAAGCTCATGGATGAATGTGGGCTCTGGACTGGTCAGTCTGTGTATGAAAGGAGCACAAGTCCATTTACCATCATTTCTAGGGATTGGCTGGCCCTGGGAGGGGCTCTCCAGGGTCAGCAAGGTACCAGATGTCAGAACCTCAGAAATACAGAAAATAAAAAGCTTGGGTAATACGGGGTGGGAGGTGGGCACCTTGGGGCTGAGGGAACGGAATATCACAGTCCTCTTTTCATGGAGCATTTATTTAGACCAGGGTCTTTGATACATTAACTCACTTGTTTTGTGCTATGACTCTAAGAGGAGGGTAATATTATACCCACTTCACAGATGAAGAAACTGGGGCTCAGAAAGGTTTACTGAGCTGTCTGAACTCATGTAGCTATTAAGTGGTCCCTTGGGGTCTGCGCCAGGTTCCCCCCCACGAATGACTCCCCAGCCCGGGACCTTCCCCAGAGCCCTTCCTGCTCTGCATGTCTGTCTTCCCCTTTGGTGAGCCCTGGATCCTGGATGGAAACCCAGCCTCCCGCCTCCAGCTCAGGCCCGTCCCCGTCCCACCAGGGACTAAACTACACTAAATTGATTGATTGATTGATTCGTTCATCCCACTAGTGAGCACTGAGTGGCTCCCAAGTGCCAGGCGCAGACCGCAGCCCGGCCAGGGAAGCGGAGCTGACCGTTTGCAGAAGAAATAGAATCTCGCGCCGCTGGTGCCCGCAGGGAGCCCAGGCTGGAAGAAGCATGAGCTGAGGCCTCCCCAGAAACACACAGGTGATTCATGGTTACGTAGCTGTGCACTCCTGTGTGGGAGGGAGGGAGGGCCGGCTGCTCCCACGAAGGGATGCAAACGTCTTCCCCGCTCGCTTGGCCTCTGAACTTCAGTCTTGCAGGAATCGATCAGCTGCGTCTGGACACGAGGTGCAAACTGGCCCGAGGCACACCTGCAGCTGGGCAGGCCGCCCAGCCTGCCGACGAATCCCTAGTCTCCTCCCGCTCATCACCTGGCACCCAGCGCGCTGTCTCCCGTGTTTATTCCAGCCCTCGGTGGCGCTCTGGATGCCGTTGTAGTGTGAGCGGCTGTGACGACCTGCCTCGGTCACGCAGACACAGGGTGGTTTGCGCTGTCAGCCGCCAGCCCTGAGCTGGAGGCCCAGCCCTGTCCTGGACCCAGTCCCTGCTGGATATTGCAGCCCTGTTCATGGAGGAATGAGGGAGTGATGGGGCGGGGGTGGGGGGGGGGGCGCGTGCAGGTGGTGACCCAGGGACCACGGAGCCGTGGGTCCAGTTCCACTTGCAGCTGTCCAAAGTGATGTGGATGGAGACTGGCCTCTCTTCTTCGATTAAATCATTGCTTTTAGAAGAAGTATGGCTTTTCCTCTTGAGGCCTTTTGGGAACTCAGCTGCATCGGGCCTTGCGAGAGGTGATGTTTCTCAGACCCCACACATGCATTTGTGTTCCTGAATGTGTCCTCTTGTCTGTCCCTCTAGTGTCAAGTCTCAGGACCCAGAGGAGAACATCTCACTGAAAATCAGTGTCCTAATGGCATCTTCTGCCGTGGAAACTTCCAGTTGCCCTTTGAAGCTCATGCGCCAGGTTGGCCAGGGAGGATGGAGGGAAACGATGGTGCACCGTCCTCGCGGTCCCAGAGCCAGAGCTGAGGCTGGGGCCTCCTCCTCGCTTCCCTTAAGACACCACCTCACTAAGGTGACACCAGGAAGGGACAGGGGCTCAGGAGGGGTCGCAGTGGCTGCTGGGGGCTGTGGGGACCACTGAGGCTGCCATGGGTCATGGAAGCAGCGTCTCAGCCCCAGTGGGCCTCCACTGACCTCAGGAGGGTTGCCAGCGCCAGGCAGGTGGGAGCCAGCTCCCCTGTCCTCCTGTTGCTGAGTGGCAGCTGCGAGCAGAGGAAGCCTGCGTAGCCCTCACCCCCGCCTTAGTGTAGGCTTCCAGCTGCCATGCCAGACAGACAGACAGCCAGACAGACAGAGGCGGGAGGTGGGCCAGGTTCTCAGGACACCAGCCTTCCTCTAGTTGGTCTTCTCTGCTCCAGATGTTCTCTCCGCCCTTCCTCCCAGGGCCTTGCTGCTCCTTGCCCCAGAACCTTCTGGAAGCAAGCCCACTCCCACCCCCAGGGCTCTCGCAGTCCCTCCTCTTCTATGGCATTTCCACCCTGACCTGTAAGTGCTGACAGAGTCCCCATTTCTGTTGCTAGTTGGGGCATCTCAGGGGCCTGGACTCTCTCCGGCTGTCAGTCCTTTTAGACCTCGACCCAGGCTGGCCCCCCACCGTGTGCTTGGTAAATAGTTGGGTGATGGGTGAATGAGGGAGTCCTAGGTCCCTGGGTGCCATGTTCAGGCTCTAAGGGGCTGGCTGAACCCAGATGTTCCATCAGAAGCATGAACACACGCAGGGAGTTCCAGGGGTCTGGAGGCTGGTCAGTCACAGGGACAGTGCAGGTGGGGGTCGCTGAGGGGGCCATGGCCACTCGGGTCAGCTGGAGGGGCTTCCTGGAGGCCGTGTGTCTCCCCTGGGGCTGAGGTCTGCGGGTAAGAGGCCAGGCTCCTCCACCCTGAACTTGTGTCGTGCCCCCCGGTTCTGTCTGCACGTCCCGCCACTTGCCTGAAACAGCCCAGGTGCAGATGACTGGACAAAGGGGACAGTCCAGGAGGTCTGGCTGGGCTGTGACAAGTGGTGTCCAGACACGGGCTTCTGCTCTGCACGAGGTGACTGACATGGCCCCGTTTCTCTTGGAATAAAAGCCACAGTCCTCAGGCAGGCGCCCAAGGCCCTGTAGGGTTCCCTGTAAGAAGTTGCCACAAATGTAGCAGGTTAAAACCACACAAATTTATTAGTTTAGAGTTCTGGAGGTCAGGAGTCCTAAAATCAAGGTCCTGGCAGGGTTGGTTCCTTCTAGAAACCCCGGGGGAGAGTCGTTTCTTGTCTTTCCCAGTTTCCTGGGTTGGCGGCCCCTCCTCCATCTTCCAATCTCTCCCCTCCTCCAACGTCTACATCTGACTCCAATGCCCCTGCCTCCCTCCTGCCAGGACCCTTGTGATGACGATTAGACCACCTGGGTAACCCAGCAGAATCTCCCCATCCCACGACCCTTAACTTAATCACATCTGCCAAACCCCTCTCACCATGGAAGGAACAGAGTCACAGTCTCCAGGTATTAGGGCGTGGGTATCTGAGGGGCCATTGTTCAGCTGGCCCCAGCCCCCTTCCCCGTGACCTCTCTGCCCACCCCCGCTTCCCCGTGACCCCTCTGCCCCCCCCCCCATTGTTCCTCCCTTCTTTCTGCTTCACATTGACCTGCTTGTTCTTACTTGAGTGTGTTGGGCTGCTCCTGCCCCAGGGCCTTTGCACACACCATTCACTCTGCCCAGGGAGGGTGCTCTTTCCACAGCTGTCCACACGGGCTGCTCCTACTGCCTTCAGGTCTCCATTCAAATGCCCCTCGTTAGCTCCCCCACCCCCTCGACTGCCCTCGGGTCCTCTCCCCCGCGTCACCTCTTACTTTGTGTTTCGCATCATTTAATAGTCTTTGTGCTGTCCAGCACGATGGCCACTGGCCACGTGTGGCTGTTTAAATATAAATGAATTAAACTTAAATAAAATAAACAATTCCTGTTCCTAGTTACACTGGCTGCATTTCAAGTGCTCAGCACCCAGACATGCAGTGCAGATATAGAGCATTTCCGTTGTTGCAGGAAGTTCTCTTGGGCAGGGCTGCCCTGTCCGGTCCATGCACACGGACGGTACATCACATATGCATATCCTCAGCTAGAGTGTGAGCCGCCTGCGAGGACAGAATTGCTGTCTCGTTTGTCCTCGGCTGCGTTCTTGGCTTCTAGGACAGCACCTCGCACCAGAAGCTCAGAGGCAGTTGTTGAAATGATGACCCTGTCACCAGAGCTCTATCTGCATTGAAGACCGTGTCCCTGTGGGGCTGCCTATCCCCCATGGGGCCCCATCAGCAAGGCCGCCAGCCCCACCGCCCCATGTATGCAGCCTCCCCAGCACTCCCTCTGGCGCTCGGTGACTGCACTTTCCTGCTCATGGGAGTTAGGTGTGGCCGTGGGACTTCCAGCCAGTGAGTGGAGGTGACTTGACCGCTCCAGGTGGAAGCTTGAAGAGCCAGTGTGTGATTTGTCTGCCTCTGCTTCCCTTGGCCACAGGGACCCACAGCACCCCAGGCAGTGGTTGTTCTATCGGCAGAGCACGGCCCCCACTTGAAAGCCCTGAGACACGGGGGTTGTTTTTCGCACAGCGTGACCTAGCTCACCCTGACCGATGCAAGTGCCTGTCCTGTGCCAGGCTCTGGGAGACTCCATGTGCTGCAAGATGATTTCTCTTGTTACCAGACCCATTGTAAGTGAATAAACAGAGGCTGGTGGGGACTCAAGGACAGCCCAAGGTCAGTCCACACGTGCATCCTCATACTGGGGCTTGGTGCCTCCTGCCTCAGCCCTACCATTGCTTCTCCACCCTGGTTGCCTTTCTGTCCTGCCAGACGATGAGGTTCGAATGGGAGCGGATTTGGGGGTGTCCAGGTCAAATCATTCTTATATTCTGGGGCTCAGCACAGTGTTGGGCCCGCCAACATGGGGTCACTGTTGGAAGGAAGTGAATTTGCGGTTAGATTGTGAAGACAGTTGGAAGCAGGTGCAAGGGAAGGAAAAACTTCTTTTTTGCCTCTAAACATCATAGGTGCATTGACTGGTACCCTGCACACTGGACAGAGGAAAGACCGATTAACAAGAGAAAAACAAAAAAAGGTTGCTAACACATGCATCGTGGAGAACTCAGAGATGAGTAACTCAAAGGGGTGGTTAGAACTCGGGCTTACATAACATCTAACAAGAGAAAAACAGATTCCTAGGGAAGTGACAAGACGAAGGAACTAGTCTTTGAGTTTCTAAGGCAGCAAGTGGTGGGAGGACAAATACATGGGGGACCTAGTGGGAGGCAAGGGCCAGTGAGTGAGGTTTGTGGTGTGGATTCCTCTGGGCTGATCAGGGCCCAGCGTGGACTCCAGTGATTAACTTCTGTCCCTCCTGACTGGGGGGAGAGGGACACCTTCACAAATCTGTGTCCTGTTTTAGGTAAATGGGGAGAGGACAAAGGGCTTTTCTTGTATCTGCCTCTTCTCAGTTGCTTTCAGCTCAAAATAATTCCTATGCCAAAGTAGCCTCTGTTGGGGTGTCCTATTCTGCCCCCCTTCACAGGTTGGGGAGACTGTAGCATCTGCTGTGGGGTTCAGCCTGGGAGCAGAGACTCCCTGTGCCCTTTGCAGAAGGTAATGTGGCAGACGTGGTCCACAGCTGTCGAGGCTGCAGAGTGGCCAGGGACGCTGTGCGTGACCGGCGTGGCGTCTATCTCCGTGGCACGCACACTCTTGCTCTTCCCTACTGATCCGTTTCCACCAGGTTCACATTTAGTCTGAGGGCTGCTGCCTCGATTTGTTTCACACGTGCAGGCTTTGCTGGGCTTCTCGTATTCCAGTAACTCTTACCTGACCTTTCTCTCTCTCTCCTTCCCTTTTGCAAACTAGCTCAGCATCACAATTCAAGACCTGTGAGCACGGTTTCCATCCTGAGCCCGGTACCTTTCTCCCAGCCTTCTTTTGGAAGGAGTGGCTGATCCGCTTAGAACTTAAACGTTCTCCCGTACATCGGTGCTTAGCCCATCAGCATAAATGCCCAGCGAGGAAGCGTGGGTTTCCCTCCACATCGGCACCGGGCTCGACTCCCAAGCGCTGGGGTGCGGTGCACTAGCATGGTATGGGGGGGTGTGCAGGCTTGGGTTTTCTAGGTTCGCTGAGCCGGTGTATGCCCTGCTTCCTTCTCCAGAGCTGGAAATATTCTGCACATGCATCTGAGGTCTTCTCCGGTGTGGACTGGCCTGAGGGATCCCCTAGCCCGTGGGGGCCTCTGAGCACAAGCAGAGAGCTCATGGCCTTTGAGGTGTCCCCTGAGGCCGGCCAAGGCTCAGGCCCAGCCCTCCCTCCTGCAGGATGGGGTCTCACTCAAGCCGTGCGGAGGAGTCCCTCCCCCCCGGGGAAGGTGGTGAGCTTCGATTTCCCTTGTGCTGGCAACTCCCCAAGGCTTCTCTGAAGTTCTGATCAAAGGATTTCACTCCCTCCAAACTGCACAGACACACACAGAGTAACCAAGTCTGCAAAGATTTTAGGGGCTTTGTGGACCCCCCAAGGTTCATCCAGCAACCTCTTGCTCTGAATTAAGATTCCCTAATCTAGAGGAATTTTACCTGAGCACTGGGGCCCCCTGCCTGCTGTTACTTCCCGTTGGTGCATCCCAAACACCACGTGTGTGTGCATGCGTGCGTGAGGCTGTTGCCGACCAGGGCTCTTGGCCTCCTTAATCGATAGAAATTGATAAGAGGCCAGACAAGAAACTCAGGCAAGGCTTTACTGGGGCTCCTGCTGCAGCAGGAGGGAGTGAAAACAAGTAACAGGTTCCCTTGCTCACTCCCCGAGGGGGGGCAAGCTGTTTCCTCATATGGTGTGAGGGGAGGGGTGTGTCCATGGGTCGGGTGGTTGGTGGGGGTTAGGTGGTCTGCCCACCCCTTTGGTGGTGTTGAGTGCAGGGTACCATGCGCAGTGCCCTGCTTTTGCTCCCAACACAATTTTTTGCTCCCACTCTTCAGAAGTGGCAGCTGGGCTTTTTGTCTCTTTGCATCTTGCTGTCCATAACTTGCCCCAGCTGCCCATGCACGCAGTTATTTTTAGTCCCTTATAGTGTCTTTGTATTTTGTTGCTGGAGGAGACGTTTGTCCAGGTGCAGGCACTGCAGCAAAGGGTCCCAGGCCCCAGGTCCCAACCTGCCTCTTGGCCACTCTCACCCCCGAGTTGGAGGGACCAGGTGGAAAGGCCCAGAGGGCTGGACGGCTGCCGACCAGAATACCTGTTGGGCTGTGTCCTGTGAGGAGGACGGCTCCACCCCGGCTCTACTCTTCCCTCCTCTGCTCGTTGTTCAGGTGGAGATGCTCAAGACGTTTGATGGAGCTGTTGGGAGCTGTGAAGAAGGCTGGACGCCTGCCGCGCCCCGAGCACGGCCCCACCCTCGGGCGACTCTGACGCAGAACCAGGCCTGGAGGACAGGCGTCCCCTACAGAGGGTGGGCAGTGGCCGGGGCTGTGGGAGCCTGACCTGGGGACATGGCAGCCCCATCCCCACGGTCCTCTCTCCCTCCCGGATCCCTGCGAGATGATGCTGTCACGTGGCAGCTCAGGCCTGACCTGAAGTCTCCGCTTCTGCCTGGGGCTTCGAGGGCCTCCAGCTATGTGACAAAGAGCAAAGAGAAGGCAGAAGGGGGCCAGAGACAGGGCACCCGGCAAGTGGACACGTCCCCTGTGGAGGCAGCAAATCTCTCTTCAGTCTCACCCTGAGACCCGGCTACCGGGGGGGCTGGGGTCTCATGATTTATCCTTCCCGCCAGGAGGAGGGTAGGATGGAAACTGCTGTTGGAGTTGATGGCCAGGAGCAAGCAGCACCCACATCCCCGGATGAGGGCAGGGGGACCACGGCTGGACATGTCCCTGGCCCTGCGAGCCCAGCATGGATGCTATCCACATCCCCGGATGAGGGCAGGGGGACCAAGGCTGGACATGTCCCCGGCCCTGCGAGCCCAGCATGGATGCTATCCACATCCCCGGACGAGGGCAGAGGGACCACGGCTGGACATGTCCCCGGCCCTGCGAGCCCAGCATGGATGCTATACCGGCCTGCAGCGGAGGTGATGTCCTCGACACGGGAGGGGTGCAGAAGAGCCAGGGGGCCTGGGGAACAGGAGACTGCCTGGCCATAGGGCTTTTGGGCAGAGACTGGACTTGTGCGACCCTTTGTGTGCGTGGTTGGCCGGGATTGGAAGGGCCTGCAGGAGTCTGGGCGGCCCTGAGCCAAGGGCATGTCCCCTGACACTGGTTCCACCACTCACCCGCCTGGGCATCAGGCATGTTTCGTCACCCCCTCTGAGTCACCTGTAAACGCGGTCGGTACCTGGGCCCCCCTTGAAGGGTGGGCATGCCACAGAAGCAGACAGGTGATCACAGTGCAGCCCCGGCACGGGTGTAGATTCGGAAACACGCAGCAGCTACTGCTTCCGTGATTGCTGGTGGAATCGGGCTATTGGAGGTTCCCACGGGAACTGGGCGAACCTGGAATGCTTAGCCCAGAAGTAGACTCTTTCTTTCTGACCGCTCAGAACTTCCTGGGTGGAGTGGGCTGATGTGGGTCTCCCCAGAGTCTGGCTGGCCTCAGAACAGGGATGCCCGCAGAAGCATCCAAGTTCAGGTGTGGACAGCAAGATGGACGGGCTTCCAAGCCTCCTCGTGGAGGTGGGAAGATGAGAAGCCACCCGCTGCGTCCTCCTTCCTGTGTCTCTGCCCTCCTCCAGGAAGCCATGTTCTCCTCTGCGCAGTGCCCAATGCTTTCCCCTGCTGCCCCGTGGGCTCTGCTGAGCGGCTGCAAGCATGGGGCCTTGGGAGTTGCTGGGCTGCTGGGTCATTCACAAGGAGGAGGGCCCTTCTCTGCAGTCTCTTCCTCAACAGCAGAGCCTACCAGAACCCCGGGATCTCTGTCATCAGGGCTGCTGTCCTGTCCCCACCCTGGGGGAATGTGGAAGTGATGTGGGCCAGGAGTATTTATTTGGGTCAAAGAGAAACACACGCACAGGTTGCCCTTGATGGAAGCCAAATGCTGACTTGGAGATGGACGCGGATAAAGCTTTGGAGGAGGAAGCAGTCCGGGGCCGAAAAGGGATCCAGAGTAAAAGTCACTCGTGAAGTCCACGCGTCAGAGAGGGAGTCTGCAGAGGCGAGGCTGGTGTCCGTCCTGCAGGGACACCTGGAAGAAGAGAGAAAGGGGGCGTCAGCTGAGTGCAGAGCCCTCCTCACTGTCACCGGGGCTAGTGTGTCCCCTCCCGGGCTAGCAGCCGCCTTGACATTTGTTCTCCCGCCACGCCGCGTCACTCGGCTCGTCCCAGACAGAGGCCGGAGCAGGCGCACGGCTGTTTCAACGTCTCAACCTTGTCTCTGCCTCGGGCTGAAGCCCCATCTCTGGGGAAGAAGAGGATGAAAGTGGCTTTTCCTGGGCCCCTCTCCCGTGTCACCGAGGCCCGGTGAGGGACAGCCTCGGCTACATGGAGGAAGCAGCATCCGGCTTCCCTGCAGGAGCAACGTGAGGTTTCTGGCAACCTTCTGTGCTTGAGACGTGGTCCTGTCTCCCCACCAAGGGGACGGCGCTGGAGAAGAGATGGCAGCGCAAGGGAAGCTGGGGTAGGTCTTCCTTTCCAGACTTGGTGTCTGCCTGGAGGAGTGGATGTCGGAGAGGATACAGAAGCTGGTTAAAGGCCATTGAAAAACTGGGTTGAAAAAGGGACACCAAACATGGGGCCTGCTCCCTGCCATGGCCCACAGGTCGTGCAGGAAGTGGGGATGGAAAGGATGCTTCCTGCAGACCCGTGACCTTGAGCTGTGGGGCTGTGGGCAGGAGAGGTAGGTGCAGCCCCTCCACCAGGCCGCCTGCTCTCCTGGGAAGTTCACACCAGGAGATGGGTGCCCGCGGTGATGCCACCACTGCCCCCTGTCTCCACTGCACAGCCGCAGCCTGGGCCCCACCCGACAGGGCCAGTTCAGAGGGCCGTGCCTTGTTGTCAGGCTTTCTCGCCCCCGTGGGCTTGTTTGAAAGGTCCATCTCTAAGGACTGCAAGCATAGTCCGGCTCTCACTGCCACCTCCTTGGCCTCGGCTGGGAAGGCTCCAAGAGAACTGTGTCCACGTTTACGCCTCACTTTTTAGCAAAGACCTTGGGGATGTCACAGTCCTTCTGGGGCCCTGGCTTCCAGGCCTGCAGAGGTGGCCTGGATAGGGTGGCCTCTTTAGAGCATCCCTCTCGTTGGGGCCATGCCCCTCCCTCCACAGGACACGGGGCTCTGCTTCCCCCCCGAGGGGTTTGGAGCTCAGGCCCAGAGACACCCCTAGGGAACCAAAGCTGGTTCTTTTCTTTGAATGTCCTCAAAACCAGCCAGATTCTCCCCCACCAAAAGGACCAAGACCTCTGGCAGAGTCAGGGCACTCGGGCCCTTGGCAGGGGAGGTCACCCAGCAGCGTCTGTGAACCTCTAGGTTCCAGAGTGTGTGGTCCTGTGTGGTGGCCAGTAGACACGTGTAGCCATGTGACTCTACAATTAGATTAATGAAATTAAGTTAAAAGCTGACTTATGGCCGCACTAGTCACATACCAGATGAGCAGTGGCCATATCATAGAACATGCTTATCAACCCAGAAAGTTCTATTGGACAGCACTGCCACCCCGAATCTCACCTCCTCTCCTGATTGACAACCTCCCAGCCAAGGCCCGGCCAGGGCTGTTGTCCTTTCGTGGCCAAGCTAAGATTCAGAGATGCCTCGAGGACTTGTGACACTGTCTCCTGTCCCTGCGTGTCCCAAGGGGCCTGTGTGTCAGAGCCAGCCGGGACGAGGGGCAGCAGAAGTGTCCCTCAGGCCTCTGAAGCTGTTGGGCCATTTCCTCTCAATAAACTGAGGTGGGGGTCAGCTGCTGGCTCCCTTCTGAAAGTCCCCCTCCAAGAGGCCTCCTGGTGGCCCCTCTCTAGGCCCTTCTGGGTCAGCTGCAGGAGGAGGTGGGAAGCTGCCTCTCTGGTAGGGGTCTCAGAGCTGGTGGTCTGCCCGAGGTCAGAGTTGGTCGGACACACCAGCCACCAGGAGCGTCATGCCCATGGTCACTGATTCATTGAGGGGACATTTGCAGTGGGCTGTCTGTGTCCCCCTGGCACGGGCATGTTGGAGAGGGAGTTAAACTCACAGACCCCTGTGAGCCTGGGGGTGTGACACCCCTGGTGGTGTCTAAATCCCAACATTCGGATGACGGATGGCTGTGGAGGCAAGCTCTTCACCTGTGAGCATCTCCTGCTACTAGGAAGCTGTGGGTTTGCAGCGTGGCCACACAGGAGATGGCCTTCTCTGTGTTGGGAATCCACCTCAGAACTGATGGGGCTGCTCTTGTTTGGATCCAGTGACAGAGGACGGGCCTGGGTGGCACGGTATTCGGGGTGGCAGCCAGGAGCTGGGAAGCGAGCAGTCCCATCATGTGAAGCTGAAGCCCCTTGGGAGGTGTCGGGGAAAGGGTGGGCTTTCCCTCCCACCGCCCTGGTTCACCTCCCCCTCCCTACTTCACTCTGAGTCCGTTGTCCTGCCTTTAGAATGGGGTAATGACAATGACCTTCCTTGGTTGTTGTGGGAATTACACAAATTAACAGAAAGCAGCCCAAGCCTGGGAGAGAGGGTAGAGGTTAGAGCTCCATGTCTGGGATGCCTGCCCGATGTTTTGACTCTGCTGCATTGCATGGCCTGGGTGACCTCAGGAAAGTCGCCAAGTCTCTCAGGCCCAAGAAAACCTTTCTACTCCAGGGGATTATGGAGCACTGAATGAGATAATGCAGTAAGACATTTACCACCGTGTCAGGAGGGTATTCCGTTCCCAAGTGGAAAGAGCTTCCACATCACAGTAATTCCTTCCCGAGTTCTTTATTTTTTTTTTTTTATATATCATCATTCAGTTTATTTTAATGTTATTTGAACAGTACTTTATTGAGGCAGAATCTACATACTGTAAAATGCACAATTATAAGTGAACAGTTAGTTGAATTTGATAATTGTAACTTACCCAGATCAAGACACAGAAGATTTTCTTCACCCTAGAAAGATCCCTCCTGCTCCTTTATAGTCAGCCCCCCTCGCGCCCTCTGTAGGATCTGCCTCCCATCCCCATGGATTCCCCTTGTTTGTTCTTGAACGTCACATAAATGGAATCACATAAACGTCACATAAATGAAACGTCACATAAATGTGCTATGTTGTGGGCTTCCTTCATTCCACAGAATGGTTTTGAGTTTCATCCAAGTTGCTGTATGTATCAGAAATTCTTTCTTTCTTTCTTTCTTTTTTTCCTGAGTTGAATTCCACTGAATGGATATACTGTGGTTTTCTTATTTATTCTCTTGTTGATGGGCATCATTTGGGTTTTTACAATTTTTTTGCTGTTGTGAATCTAGATGCTATGAATATACATTCTTGTACAAGTCTTTGGGTAGACCTACATGTTCCTGGGTCTTGGGTATGTACATAGGAGTAGGACCGCTAGGTCTTAGGGTAAATACACGTTGAGTCATACAAGAAACCACCAAAGAGTTTTCTTAAGTTGTCTGACTGAAACGGAACAGGACCGTATGGGGCCTTCCTAGGACAGAAGCCCCCCATGTCCTCCACCTGCTTCTTGTCTGTAAAAAAACTTTAGCTGAAGAATAAGTTTAATCAGAGAAGTGAGAAAATGAGACAGAAACAGAAACAAAGGAAAACAGTTGAACAGGACAAAATAATAAGAGCTTAGTCATTAAACAAAGCCAAGGACGTTTAGTTCCTCCTTAAGGGCTATAGACAATATTCTGAGCCATATCCTTTGATCTGTTTTGTAGATACTGAAACCCGTACCAGGTGGAAGAAGTTAACTACATCATGACCAGACTGTAGCTGTGACATAAGCTACCACAATTCTGAGAACTGGCCTCAAAGAAATGGGGAAAAAAACAACCCTGGAGTTGAAGATTAACTGTACTTAAAACAATCAAGATGATGCTGATCAGACCACTGCATGACCAATTTCAAGATGAGTGTCGGAGCTGACTGTGCTGTTCTGCATGTAGCTCCCTCCCCCCACCTGTGCACCCCTGAAACTCCCCTTTAAAATCTCTTGCCCCCTGATCAACAAGGGGGAATTGTTCTTTGGGACATGAGTCCACCTTCTCCCCAGGACTGCTAGCTTCCTCAGTAAAGCTATATTTCCTTTTACCCAACACTTGTCTCTCGGTATGGGATTCTTGAGTGATGAGAAGCTGAACCTGAGTTTGGTAACATGACCACTCTACACACCCACAGTGACAGGTAAGTGTCCAGCTGGTGCACAGCCTCAGTCCCAGTTGGGGCTAACATGTTGGTGATTCTGGCCATTCTGGCGGGTGTGCAGGGTTCTCATCATGATTGTAGTTTGTGTTGCCCAAGTGGCTGGTGATGTGGAGTGATTTTTCCTGTGCTTCTTGTACTTGTGGGTATTTTGCTTGTTCCAGTCTCTTGCACATTTGGGGGGATCGTCTCTGTTTTTATTATGGATTTGTGGGAGTCCTTTGCAAACCCTGGGTATGAGTTCTTCCTCTGACATGTGTATTGAAAGTATTTTCTCTCAGTCTGTGGCCCATATTTCCATCTTCTTAGTAGAGTCCTTTGATGAATGGGAGGCTTAAATTTAGAAAAAAATCTGAGTTATTATGTTTTGGTAATGGATAGTGTAATGTTGTGTCCTAAGAGATCTTTGTGTACCCCAAGACCTTAAAGATCCTCTCCTACACTTTCTCCTAGAAGCTTCATAACTTGGGCTTTCAAATTTAAATTTATGATCCATCTCAAATTAATTTTTGTGTGTGGTGTAAGGTAGGGGTCAATGGTTTTTTATTTTCATGTGGCTATCCAGTTATTTTGGTACCATTTATTGAAAACATTTTGCTTTATCCATTGAATTGTGTTGGTGCCTTTTACAATTAGTCCATACTCACACATCTACATACACATACAAATATCTACATACACATACATTTACATACACATGTACATTTCATATACATTTATCTACACACACACATATGTGCACTTATATACACATTTCTGGAGTCACTGGTTTGGCCTGTGGATCTATTTGTCTATTCTTTTGCCAATACCTCACTATCTTAATTACTGTAACTTGTCAGTACATGTTGAAATAAGGCAGAATAAACCCTCCAACTTTATGCTCTTTTTAAGAATATATTGGCTATTTATTCCTGGTCTCTTAAAATTTACATATAAAATTTAGAACCACCTCGCCAATTTCTACCAAAACACCTGCTGAGATTTTGATTGGAATAGCATTAGATCCATAGATAAATTTGGGGAGAATTGACTGCTTAGAAATATAAATTCTTCCCAACCACGACCTCTATTTATTTAGACCTTCTGTAATCTCTCTCAGCAGTGTTTGGTAGTTGTAAATATACAAATCCCACACATCTTTTGTTAAGTTTAATGCTATTATTGTAAAGGATATTTTAATTTCATTTTCCAGTCATTTGTTGTAAGTTCATAGACGTGTCATTTACTTTGTATTTTAATCCCATGTCCTGCAACTTTGCTGAATTCGCTTATTAATTTTGATAATTTGTACATGACTTTGGATTTTGCATATACAATCATATTTTCTGGCCATAAAGACAGTTTACCAATCATTATGCCTTTCCTCTGTGGGTTATTGTTTGGCAAATACTTGCTTCTCTTCCCCTGGCTGTGAGTCAAGGGAACCTCCCTGCCTTACTACGTGGGCTTGACGGTGAGGCTTGCTCTGGCTAAAGGGATATGGTTGGCATGTTGCTAGCTGGGGGCTTAAACACATTGTGCCATTTGGCCTCTTGTGTGCTAGGGATCCCCACAGAGACTTTCCCCACAGCCTGGGCCTTGGGATGAACACCTGTGGTTGAACTTGCACCTAGCCTGCAGCCTGGAGTCCATCCACCCACCTGATTCCAGCCAAACCAGTCAGCCCAGGAAGCCGTGAGCATGGGAGTGCACGCAGATTGCCATGAGCCTCTGAGTTGGGGGTACTTTTTTATGCAGCATTACTGCAGCCATTGCTGACTAATACAACCATGCTAGGTTTAAGCCTTCTGTCAGATGTTCAAATGCATGTGTACTGGGTCGGGATGGGGGGAAGCTGTATGTATCCGCAACTCAAGGCAGGTCAGGCTGGATGTGCAGAAATGAGAGACGGTGGCATGTGAATTCGTGGGTGAGACCATCAAGGCAGAAAATTCATAGGGAGACGAGAGCTGGATTCAGAGGCTTACGATGTGGGGAAGATGAGGGGGACTCAGCAAAAGAGACCTTGCAGGGGCAGCAGGTGAGTTATGGGGGAAAGAGGCACGTGGGTTTGCATCCTGAAGGAAGGAATCAGTTCCTGAAGGAAGGCATAATGGAGTATGTGGAAATAAAGGAAGACCTCTCAGCGAGAACAGACAGAGGGCATTTTCTCAGAGCTTCCACTGCAAAGGTCAGCATTTGCAGAGCCTTGAGGGCAGGGGAGAGCCTCACGGGGAAACAGGCCCGGCTCCAGGAGCCCCAGATGGAGGCTGCCCCCAGGGAGCTGGAGAAGGCCAAGCAGGAGCGGGGTCCCCTTGATGGGTTTGGGGGGCACGGTCTCTGCTTGGCCTTGAGCTGGAAGAGAGGGTGAACGGTCGGGAAGCTGCAGTCCTTGACTGAGTCCTGACCGTTGGGGGCTGGTGCCTACAGAGTCTGTGGTTGGGCGGCTGGGCTGGATGCAGTGGAGCTGGTGGGTCTCGGACAATCGTCTGTATATTCAGCCTCTGAACTGCGTTGAATGGTGTCGAGAGGTTGGGTGCAATCAGGGAGAGATTTGGCAACGTGAGGTGGCTGATGAGCTCGCTCAGAGCCTCTTCCGGGGTGCCCTGTTGGTGTGAGCCCACCTGGGCTGTAGGGGGAGGGGAGGGGCGGGGTGGGAGCTGTAGACGCGGAGAGGGGAACAGGAAACGGGGGCTTTGCTGCCAAGGGGGCAGAGGGAGGGGCTGGCGTGAGACAGGAACACGCAGTCAGGGTTTTTGTGTTTCTGTGATCACTGTCCTAGGTCGAGGCTTTGCGGCGGGTTTGTAGGCAGGCGGGTGACCCTCTGGGGAGGCAGAAGTTGATGAGGCAAGAGAGAGAGATCGGTGAAGACAAGAGGTGTGGGTTCCACACCGTTGGGGGACCTGAGTGGGTTGAATTGTGTCCCCTCCCCAAATTCACATTTACCCAGACCCTCAGAATTTGACCTTATAGTAAATAGGATCTTCAAAGATATCATTAGTTGAGGATCTCAAGATGAAATCACACTGCATTTAGGTGGGTCCTGAATTCAATGACTGATGTTCTGATAAAATAGGAGGGACCCAGAGAAGAGGCCATGTGACCCCGAGACGGAGGTAAGGGTGATACTCTCCAAGCCGGGGAAGCCAGCAAACCCCCTGAAGCCAGGGCGTGGGGCCTCAGAGGCTCCAGAAGGCGCCGACCCTGCTGGCACCTTGATCTTAGCCTTCTGTCCCTTGAGCTGTGGGAGAAGGAATTTCTGTGGTTCTGAGCCCCTCAGCTAGTGGTGATTGGTTAACTGGTTACAATGGCCCTAGTCTCTCCCCCTCCCCAAATCCATGGGTGGCTCAGGTGGGAGATGCGGGAGGAGGCTGCCCTTCCCCCACACTCATGGCTCCTCCTAGCGTCCTGGGGAAGTGAGAGGCCAAGGCCCAGGCCCCTGTCTTTTGGAAGGTCCTTCTGCTGCTCTGGGATGCAGAGAATGTGCGGGGCAGGCCCTGCTCCTGCGGGTCCAGCTGGTCTGTGTGGGTGCATTCTGGGGGATGGGGTGGTAATTTGCAGGCCCACATGCAGGCATGTGTCTGAGCTTCACTCCTAGTCAGCTGGACCTGCTCCGTCCCATCCCTCTCACCCCTGCGAGAGGTTTCTCCATCGATTCTGAGCAGTGTTCCTTACTGGTGCCCCAAAGGAGGGCCTGCTGCTTGAGGCGGGGAGGCCCTGGGGACCTTGCCTGGACCACACTGTGGGGTTCAAGCCTGAGCCTGGAGGTGTGGTGGTGGCCATGGGCTCAGAAGGGACCGGAGCCCCCTGCTCACCTTCCATTCTGTTTTTGTTCCCTCCACTGCCTTAACCTACCTCTGGATCTCCTTCTCTGGGCTTCTGTGTCAGCAGAAACTCACTCTCTTTCACTTTGCATTTCCTTCCTTTAAGCCCAACACAAACCCACATCACCCTGAAGGCTCTTCCTGTGGGACAGCACCCCGCTGACCACGGGGCTGTGTGCTGTGCTCATCCCCCTGTCTCTGGTTTCACATATGCCCTTGGCACATTTGAGAAAGCCATCTCTTCTGTGTGTTATCAAAGATCTCTGAGGTCTGAAACTGAGGCCCAGATTTCCTTAGGATCCCCGAGGGACCCTGCCCGTCCTCAGCCTCTGCCATGTCCAGTGTGCTGAGTGCCCACAGCCACAAATGCCCACAAGTGCCCGCAGTTGTCTGCAGACGCTCATTTGCCTGCCTTTTCATGGAAATTCCATTTGTCAGCCTCCTGAAAATTTGAAGGGCTTCTCATATGGGCAAATTAACTTACTGAAACTGAATTAGAAATAATTCTGCATGTCGGGCTTGGTCTAGTAATCAACACTGCATGGGAGACTCTGACTTTCAGAAAACTCAGAGTGTATCCATTCCCACATCATCTTTCTCCGTAATTATCCTCGCATCTGCTGAGGATGAAGGATGGATGGTGTTAATTTCCAGGGACTTTCCTGAAACTTCAGGGCTTTGGTCTGCATGCTCCATCCCACCCCACCTCCCCCACCAAAAAACCCAACCATATTTGGGACAGTTACCCCCTCCCCCCCACTGTCCCCTCCTACCACCACATGGGAGGAGAACCTCTGCCTATGGGGGTCACGTGGGCTGGGACTTGAGTCCTCATCAGTGCACCTGCTCAGGTGTGTCCTGCTCACGTTTCTTGTCAATCAGGAAGTAGGGTTGCAACCCTGTAAACCAGGAATTCATCCAGCCAACGAGATTCACTGAGCGTCTTCGGGAGACCTATCATCCTGGTGGGCCCGGAACTGAGGGTTTTCTTGGGACCTGGGACGTTCACTGCCAATGCCAGAGAGTTGCTGGGTTCTGGGGCTGTGGTGGGTGGAGGGCAGGAAGGTGCTTCTCCTATGGAGTCCACAGTCTATGGGGAAGAAGTAAAAGCAGGTAGCAAAGGACTTAAACAGTTGCCATGGAACCACCAAGGAGAAGTGGGTTTGCAGTGGGACCACATAACAGTGACCTGTCCCATTTGGGGCTCAGGGAAGGTTTCCGGCTGGCCACAATGTCAGGAGACCCTACAGTGCCTGGCATCTCTGTGTGTGTGTGTGTGAGCACCAGGCATCTCCTCTGGTTCTTCTCTATTCTGCAGAAGTAAGGGGTTTCTCTGCCCTGCCCTGGATGGGGAAGGGCGGGGAGCGGGTGTGTGCAGCTCTGCCCTTCCTGCCTCCTCTGCAGGGGTATGCCCTGGGCTTCCGCCCACTGTGCTGGGGGTGCTGGTGTGGGTGCTGGTGGGGACAGTCACCTTGCAGAGCTGGTGGTGTCTTACTGTGACCAACAGCTCACTCCTCTTCCAGCTTTTAGTGGTGATAACTGCCCGATTCCATTGTCTCTCTCGAATGACTTCACTCAAACTCTGGGTCAGGGAAAGAATTTATTTACTGGCCCCTTAAAGCCTCAACATGGGAGAAAAACAGAAACCCCACATGAAGACCACATTTGTTTCCTATGCATAACCTGCAACTGAGTCCAGAGGCCCAGGGCAGGGGGCTGGTGCAGGGGGAGGTGAGGGTGGTGCAGGGGGAGCAGGGCTGGTGCGAGGGGTGTGACTGTTGCAGGGTGTGGACCTGGTGGAGGGGCTGGGGCTGGGCAGTGAAGGCAGCCTCACCCTCACGTTCTGACTCCTGGGAGCGCCTGGAAGGCTGGGACCAGGTTGGAGCATCTTTGCCTCCCCTGGGCCAACATTTTCTGACACATCAGAAGCATGAGATGTACGTTTGAATTGTTTTTTCTAGTATATGTTCACTCTTTCTTTGAAGGAGTACAATCTCTTTCTCTCGTCATTTCTCCTGTTCCTTAGAAGGATGGAGAGGATGCTGACCCCCGGTCCTAGAGGCAGAACTTCTGAGATGCCCTGCAGCTGTACGGGGGCAGCATCCCTGAAGGTGGGTGCAGGGTAGGGGGTGAACAGGCAGTGCTACCCCTTCTTCTTCGCAAGACTCTGGGCACGGTGATGCCTAAGGGTCAGACCCTAAGGCCCCCTCTGTTGGAGACCCCTCTTGGGCATGACAATTTCTGCCTTAACCAGAACTTCCTCCTGCCTTTCTAGGGAACAGTCACTAGGTTTGCACCTGACAGTGGCCAAGAAAGAGACAAAGAATGGACAGTCATAATTTGAGAAAAACACCAGGCATAGGAACTCATGCAATGATTCACCCACCCCAGTTGCTGTCCATCATCCCCCACCGTCATCTCCTACCAGGTGAAGGGGTTTCAGAGAGAAAGAAGAAAAGACAGAGAAGGCACAGGTCCCTCCGGTGGACACAGGACAATGAGATGCAGAGCAACACAAGCTAGTAAGTTACACCTCAGGATTTGCCAAAGCATCACCTCCACCAGGACGCCCCTCCTCGTCCCCTCCCCAGGCAGAAATGACCAAGTGACCCCCTTCCTGCTCCCAGA
The DNA here is from genome assembly GCF_951394435.1 of Stenella coeruleoalba. Taxonomy (NCBI): domain Eukaryota; kingdom Metazoa; phylum Chordata; class Mammalia; order Artiodactyla; family Delphinidae; genus Stenella; species Stenella coeruleoalba. The sequence continues at coordinate 2,697,160 of NC_137169.1, forward strand.
GCACCTGGAACAGAGAGCAGGTGTTCCCCATGCTTGCATTTCCAGCATTTAGGACAAAGCTTGCTGCTTCTCTCATCTTCTGTGCACCGTGGGCTCACTGGCCATCTTTGGCTGGCATTCATGCATTCATTCATTCATTCGTTTATTTAGGGACTCTTTATTGAATACCTTTCATGACCTGGGCACTGTTCTGGGCTCGGGGCACAGTGATGAGCAAAACTAATGAATCCCCTGCCCCGAGGGCCTCTGACTCAGTGAGAAGAGCCCAGCAATCACCGTGGGATGGGATCCCAGGGAGACCCTCAGGCCCATGTCCACCACCCAGTGGCCCTGCCACCCACACATGCTGCCCTCTGCCTCCTGCTTCCAGAGCTCAAATCCTATCCCACCTTCCTCTCCTTCCCATGACAAACAGCAGGACATCACCTGCGACCCCACAGCTCAGAGCAGTTCTCCAGAAGGGAGCTGTCCCTGGTACCCTTCTAGCACGGGTGAGGTTCTATGGCCCCATCCAAGCCTCTGCTTCAGGACTGCTGGAGTATTTTGGAATGATTTGGCCTTGCCGGTCAGGCTGCTAGCTTTTTCAGGGATGGACCAAGCCTTTTCGTTTTTGTGTCCCTACCTAACATTGCTCAAACTCTTGCATTGGGTAGATTTTCAGTACGAGATTGTGGATCTGATATCCAAATATTAACCAACATTTAGGACATACTCATTGTCAATAAAAGCAGAGTGTGAAACTCCCAGGGAATGTACATCTTGGGAAATTGAACAGAGAGGTTATCAGAGATGAACCCCAAGGGTGGTCTGGGGAAGGGGCTCAGTTGGCTGGACCAGGAGGAGGAAGGATGTATACGGCAGTCCAAGGTGAATGATGCTGTGAGCCCCACCTGCCACTCCCTGCATTTATCTTGCTATGAATATTAGTTACCTGAGAGAGAAGTGAGCTTTTAAGTCTCTCCATTCTCTCCTCTATTTTGAGCAAGGTAGATTGTGATAGATTTAATGGGGGGATAGAGACTGCCCTTCACCACCAAGGTATGAGTTCTCTTAACAATTTTTCAAGCAAAGAATAAAGATGAGGTATGTAAAAATAGTTACTGCCCAATTTGTCCCAATTCCAAAGGATCTAATTAGAGAAAGGCCAGAGTTTCTTGTTTTTAAAAGTGTTTGCTGAGGAGGTTTCCAGTTAGACGGTGAAAATGAATAGAATTAGGGAAGTGTCGTGAAAACGGGGGGAGGGGACAGCAAGAGCTGGTGGATGAGATGAGGGAGGCCAAACCCAGGGAACCGCTCGCCCCCGCCAGACGTCTGGGACCCATTAGGGGGCGATCAGTTATTCCCCCAAGTGAACAGATGGTGAGCTGGGACTATAATGTCCTCATGTTAATCTGTTTCATTGAAGATGAACATTTATGACACCGGCAACTTCCACAACATTTTCTTCATTATTTTACTGCCCACGGACCATTTTCTCTCCAGCTTTACCCTTCTTGGAAGAAGGGTGATAAATACGTTTGAAGTATGATTATCTATTTTATTCCCAAGGTGAAAAGCTTGTTCCCCTGTTATGGTTAGGATCCCGTCCCCCTCCCCGCCAAACACCCTTCAGCTTCCCCATCCCACTTCTGGAGACCTATGCTCCAGGTAGCTCATGTGTCTTTCTTGGCATCTGGATCAAAGCATCACGTGCAACCCACTGGTGTGTGGTCCCTTGGGACGAGGTGACAGTGATGACAAGATGAGGATCTGGTGACTGGTCCATGGAGTGTTTCCTTCTCCACCCCGAGGTCCACGCGCCTTTCCAGATGGATGGATGGACCCTGAGAAGGACACGTGAAAACTGTACTGGGGACGCAGTGTGGTCAGGTCCTCACTGAGAGTCAGAAGTTGGCTTCGTGAGATTAATTTTTTCACATATATTCAGCTAACGCCCACCCTGTGACTCCAACTTCATGAGTGAATCAGAGATGAGCTCCAGCCTCGTGGGAGGAGATGAGCAGAAAACAAGTTAGTAAGAAGACATCTGCGTGATAACCGCAAAGAAGAAACTGGAACAGGGTAACGTGAAAGAACTTGACAGGAGGACAGTTTTAGATTTGGGCCGGGGGAGGGCTTGGTGAGACGAGGCACGGAAGCCAAGACTAGAGTGAGGAGGAGGAAGCCGGCCAGACTCCGGACTTTCTTGGGGGTTGAGACACTCATTGAAGACGCTTCCAGTTGGAAGCATTGCTCATATTGGAGCTGCAATCGCATTCCTTCCCCAGCCGCTGTGGGACCTTGGGAAAGCCCAGCCTCTCTGTGGGTCTCTGTATTCTCATGTATAAAACAAGGTCAGTGATGCTTGTCAGCCTAATTCTCAGGTGAGAATCATATGAGAGGCAGGAGTAAAAGAGATTTGCTGAGGACAAATCCTCATGAAATGCGACTGTGCTGTCTTGGGTCATTTTTCCTGAAGCAGCGTCTGAGACAAGGATTTGGATTTTCCAGGACAAACCAGTGAGGGAGTTGATGGCATGTGTGTGTGTGGGGGGGGGGCGGGGCTTGGTGGGGCGGAGGTGTACATGATAGAAGAAAGAAGCAAAGCAAAGGTGTGATTTGAGGCAAAGTCACAGTCTCAGCCCCTCCCAGAGGGGCTCTGCCCTGGGTGTGTCCCAGCTGGAGGTGGGAGGGCAGGACAGCTGCATTGGTCCATTGATGGGATGCAGGGTGCTGAGGGGTTTGGGTAGAAGAGAGAGGATGACATCCCTCTGAGGTTTTGCAGGTGAAGCAGTTCTAACAATACCAGTGTGAGGCCTGCTCTGACATCTGAAACCAGAGGGCCCTGAACGGTCTAAGGGCAAGATTCCCTCCACTCTGCTCCCACAGATAAGGTCTCCAGCCAAACAACCCTCCTCCTCATGGAGACTAGGCACAAGGCCTGATTCTCCCCGAGCATCTTGCTGCAGCTCCCCACCAACCCAAGGAATTATTCAAACACGCCCATCACATACTCTTGTGGGAGCCAGGGTTTGCCCTGCTCTCTCACCCCTGGCTCATGCCGTACCCGAGTGCAGCCCCCGTGTGGGGCAGTGTCCCCTGCCCTGGGCTGTGAGAACCTGTAACTAAGAGACTGCTGTCCGTCTCATCCATCCAGTGTCAGGCGGTGTGTGTCTGGCCATTCCATGACCCTGGGATGGGAACCCTGACGTCCCCACCAGGTGGAGAGGAGGCCATGAAAACACAGCCCAAAGGAGGTCCTCTGGAGAAAGTCTCAGGTTTGGGGCTGTAGCAGCCAAGCTCGCGGGTGCTGGGATGGACCAGGAATGGGACACAGACGTGTGACAGGGATCCAAGTGCATCTGGGCAGAGTGTGGAGAAGACTGCTGCAGCCAGGCGGATACGGGGCAGAGTGCGATGTTGGCAGCCCACAGGGCTCTGTCCTGCCTCTCCCTGTGGTCTGATCTCCTGGTGAGCAGTCTGACCGCCCACCCCGAAGACCTTCCCATGAGAATGCCTTTCTGATGCTCCCACCCTGGGGCCATGGCTTTATTCGGGGGTTTGTGGTTTCCTATGTTTCTAAGGGACAAGCAGGTGCCCCCTGGAGCTCGTTGGGGACAGTTCCTTTCTCTCTCCATGGGACCAGTGAGATGTGATTGCTGCATCCTCCCAGCAGAACTGAGAATTGATTAAAAGGAACGTGGATTGTGCTGTGAGGTTGGGATGGGCCATGAATGGCCAGCCGGGCTGGAGCTGCAATGACCACCAAGGGCTGACATTTACCCGACCTACTTGGTGCCAGGCCTTGTGGTCAGAGCTGCATCTGCGTTGGCTCGTCATCCTCACACTGAGACGTGGCAGGTGCCAGCATGACTTCTGAGGCAGAGACACGCTGGGTCTCTGGTTCCTGGTCACCCAGTCAGTTCAGGGTGGAGCCCAGTTTGGTAACCCCAAAGCCCAGGGGAGTAGCAGTCACACTGTGCTGTGCCCCACCTATAGCACTTCCTTCCCTTATGACAGACCCGTCAGTCTCAAGCAGGGGGACCCAGACCTTTCTCGGTTTGGTTCAGTACAACAGATTTTTTTTTTTTTTTTTACGGTACGCGGGCCTCTCACTGTTGTGGTCTCTCCTGTTGCAGAGCACAGGCTCCGGACGCACAGGCTCAGCAGCCATGGTTCACGGGCCCAGCTGCTCCGCGGCATGTGGGATCCTCCCGGACCGAGGCATGAACCCGCGTCCCCTGCATCGGCAAGTGGACTCCCAACCACTGCGCCACCAGGCAAACCCACAACAGACATTTAATGAGGAGCTGCTGTGTCCTGGAAACTTGGCTGGACACTGGGGAAACACCTGGGTGGAGCACAGTCCAGACTAGATCATTGTCATGCAACAAGGCAGGTACCAGGGCTGAGGCTCCTGTGGTTACCATGGGAACACTGGGATGAGAATGGCACTCAACCCTGCCCAGCTTCCTGGAGGAGAGGACACCTGAGCTGGCCTGGGAGACAAGTTCAGTGTTTCTGGAACAAGAGCTTCGGCAAAGGCACAGTGAGAGCAGCAGGCCTGGGGGTGCGGTGAGGGCACATGGCTCAGGGTCACCAGAGCAGGCTGGAGACACTGCAGAGGCAGGGACAGCAGGTGGGCTCAGCTGAGGGAACCAGGCTCCAGGTGAGGAGGAACATTGGTCCAGTGTCAGAGATTATCTAGATTGAGCCTGGTGTGCGTGAGGGGCCTGGGAGAGGATCCTGTTTTCAGATGCATTTCCGTGTGCCTTCTGTGTGCATCCTGTGTGTTTCATCTGTGTCTAGAGCCCAGGCACACTCCTGGAACAGGTCCCGGGGTGAATGCCACCTGCCACACAGTCCCTAGGGGGATAGAAGGCTGGGGGACACTGTCGAGGTTGGATAACTCCAGTCTGAAGGGGAGCAGTCAGAGGAAGCATCAGGAAATGACAGTCAGGTGTCTGCCAGGATCCAGGTGAGAGGCGATGGGAGACTGGAAAGAGGTGGGCATGATCAGAGGATATTGAAAAGGTTAGACCCCCCATAGTTGACAGCAGGTGAGAATTGGGAAATCTCCAAATCAGAGTTTGGGTCTGGAGAAAGGGTATGTGAACAGCAACAAAAGGTTAGGGATGGAGCCCAAGAAGTTGGCTGAGGGTCCAGAAAGTGCGTTCTTTCCTGTGGTGTAAACACTCAGAACAGCCTCCAAATGTGAGGGGGCTATGGGGGACTCCAGACTTCCGTTCCTTGATGGACAACATGGCAACCCCTTTCCCCTCCAATATTACTGCAAACACTTTCCCAAAGGACTGATCCACTTTCAACCTTGGCAAGAAGACAGCATGGCCCACAGCTGAGTTATCCTTCAGGCTGGAAGACCCTAAGCCAGCTGCCCCTCTTTGCAGAGTGTCCATTGCCTGGGGCTGTAGGGGAATTCTGCTTGGTGGAGCACTGTGGTTACTTGGGACTTGCATATATTCCGTTCAACTGCACACACAGCTCATTTTCCTTTATAGAGTATGCATTTCACTAATGGGGAGATTTTAAATGAAGACCTTATTACTCCAAGTAAAAATAGTAGCTGCTCTAGGTGGGATTTTGCATTAGACATGCTTCTAATGTCTTTAACTTCCTTTAATACTGCTTCTTCATTGCTTTCTTGATGATATTTTTGACATGTATAACAGAAAAGGAAGGTGTTACAGCTGCGCAGGCCTTCTGCCAAATACAACAGAACACAGGGCTGGAGGAAGACAGACCTACAGAAAGGCAGTTTGGGTGGAATATGGTGTCGAGGCCCCCGAGGCTCCATCTGGGCCTTATCTGGGTCTCTGCCAAATTCTTGACTTGGGATGGGAACATAGTGGGGCTGCCACCCCCAGCAGTCTAATTGTACGTTGGCAGGAAGCTGCGGCTCCATGTCTTTACAGACAGGGACCTCAGTCACTTCTGAACTGTGGAAAGCCGTGAAGCCAAAGGGGAGCGGGGCGGGGGCAGTGAATAAAAGAGTGATGGGCTCTTTGTGAAGGTGTGTTACATGTTCTGAAGAGTCACAGATCTAAGGAAGGAAATGGGGCTGAAGAATAGGAGGGAATGATGACAAGGGAGAAAACATAAAATGAGTCAGGGAAACCAGGCCATGTGTTGCAAGAGTCTGCAGGGTCCAGTTAGAAAAAATAAATTAACAAGAACTACTATATACAAAATATATAACTACTGTATAGCACAAAGAACTCTACTCAATACTCTGTAATGGCCTATATGGGAAAATAATCTGAAAAAGAGTGGATATATGTAGATGTATAACTGTATAACCTGAAACTAACCACAGCATTTCAAATCAACTGTACTCCAATAGAAATTAATTTAAAAAAAAAGAACAGTATTCTTAATAGTACCAGCCTGAGGATAAGGCAAGTGAGATGAGAAGAAACATAAGACAAAGGAGACCTGTGATTGTTACTTTGATGTGTTGCCTCCACTGGGCTGCAGGGGCCCAGACGTTTGGTTGAACATGATTCTGGGTGTGTCTGGAAAGGGGCCTCTGCATGAGATGAACACTGGAATCAGTAGACTGAGTGAAGCAGACTGCCCTCCCCAATGTGGTGAGCTGTGCCCAGTCAGCTGAAGGTCTGAATAGAACAAAAAGTCTGACTTTCCCTCCAGGTATGGGAAACTCCTCCTGCCCGGCTGCCTTTGAACAGGGGCAGCCACTTTTTCCTGCCTTCAGTCTTGAACTGGGACCATCAGCTCTCCTGGGTCCCCAACTTGCTGATGATGGGTCTTGGGTTGTGTCAGCCTCCATAAATGCATAAGCCCATCCCTCATAATATGTCATATATATATATATATATATACACACACACACACACACACACACATATATGATGTCATATACATACATATATACACACATATATGATGTCATATACATATATATATATATATACTTTATATATATATGATATTCTCTGGAGAACCCTGACTACAGTAAATACCCTACGTAAGAGCAAGTTCCACTCTGAGAGCGCATTCAAGTTCCAATTTTTTCTTAAGTCCAACAAAGTTAGCCTAGGTACCCAACTAACACGATCAGCTATATAGTACTGTACAGTATACAGTAATAGGTTTATAATACTTTTCACACAAATAATGCATAAAAAACAGACACAAAAAATAAAGAAAACATTTTTAATCTTACAGTACAGTCCCTTGAAAAGTACAGTAGTGCAGGACAACAGCTGGCATACAGGGGCTGGCGTCAAGTGAACAGGAAAGAAGAGTTACTGACTGGAGGATGGAGAGGAGGTGGGAGATGGTAGAGCTCAAGGATCGTCAGCAATAGGAGATGGAGGGCGAGCTGCAATGTCACTCACACCTGACGCTGATGGCACAGGTTCTGGTTCCTTGCTGGATTCAATTCCACCTACCCTCCTGAAAAAACGACCCAGTGATGTCTGGGTAGTAGCTCTCTTTTTCTCATCATAGATGACACGGTAGCACTGGATTGCATTCTGAACGGCTGCTGCAGTGTTCATGTACCAGTCTACATTCCAGTCCTATGCCTCAAAAACTAACAGTGCCTCCTCAACTAGAACTAACTTAACGTGACTGGACATGCGAACGCATGTTCACATCTCTGAAAGTTTGTAACTTGAAGGTTCGTATGTAGGGGACTTACTGTATTACAGGAGGGTAGGAAAGGAGCAGCCACACGTTTTAGCATTTTTGTCCTCATGGGTTCAAAGGAAAAACCATAGAACAGAAACCCGGAACTTTGCTCTTCATAGGGAAAAGAATGCACACTTTTAACATTTATGAAGTAGGAAAAGAAAAAAAAAAAAAAGATGGCTTAGAACATCAAGCCCACAGATGAGAAAATTAAAGTACATAAAATATTTATGCATGTGGCTTCTTGGCAGCCAGCCATGTGCACAGGGTGGCACTGCTACCTTTCTGGGCATCATTCTACCACCTCTCCCTTCCTCACAATGAGCTCAAGCAATTTGGTAAATGGGAGCTGAATGCAGAGTTCATTCTTCACATTCCATTAATGTTTCATTTCTAATAGTCTTTTCAGTATAAATTTAAAAACAGAGTGAGAATTGGGTCTCAATCATTATTCTCTATTAAGAGGAAAATGAAAGTGCTCCTTGGTGGGTGACCAGGACCCCACGGAGGAGCTGAAGCTCGTGGGACAGGGTCCTGCTTCGTGGCCTCCCTCCCCCACTCATCCTTCTCAGAAAGGCATCCGTGCCACTCACAATGCAGACCCCACTCCCAGCACCGCTGAGGAACAGCCTGGGGTGGCCTTTGGGATGTCCTTGCTGGAACACTAGCCCCTGAACAACCTGAGATCCAGCACAAATGCACACGCTTGCAACACACATGCATTACAGCTGCAGCACATACAGAAGCAGAGACACTGAAACAGAGACAGCAGATTCCCAGGAACGTGTCTGCAAGGGCACACACCCACCTTCCTGTGGCACCTGCTCACAGAGGCTGTCGGAGCATGTCAGAGGAATACTCAATGTCTCTCTCTCTCTCTGGTGAGAGGATGTCTGTGTAAATGGAAATGGCCAGATCAGAATAAAAAGAGAACTCTGACCCACGACCTGCAGCAACCAGCCCAGGAAACCAGCCACTATGAGTCAGACTCATAGAAGTCAGATTATTATCTCTGCTAACTATACAGGAGACCAAACAATAACTTCTGTAACAAGTGTCCCAAATGGCCAGGACTTGATTAATAGCTAACAGCTTCTCTAGGTTTTGTCTCTGCTTCCAACTCAGGACCAGCCAGAGAAAGCCAGGTGTGCCCCCAGCCAATCCCGTGAGGCACCCCCATTCTGGTCAATGCCTCCAGCTCCCCCAGGGCTTCAGCCCCCATCAGGACACACCTGGAACCCCCTTTTCCACCATGAAGCTCCCCCACTCCTCTGTTTTGGGGTCTCTGCCAAATGCAGGTGATGGTGGCTGACACCCTTGCCACATTGAGCTCTGAAGAAGTGACCTTTGCTTGTTCTCATGTAGGGGGTCTTCCTTTATTTTCACACTGTGTTTGTTTTACTGCAGCACAGAATTATCTTCAAATCTCTTTTTAAGGTTAAGAACAGCAAAGATCATGAGGGGTTAACATGAATTTCTTCAGCAGACATTAGTTAGGTGCCGTCTCCTTGGACTTGGCTAGAGGGTGGGAAAATGGGGGTCCAGGGCTCCCAACCCAGACAGGAGGTGGGTGAGGAGTGTGTGTAGGGGGCTGGTGGGACAGGCACTCCATGGAAGCCCAGAGTGGGAGGCCAGCCCGGGCTTCGGGGTGGGAACTCTAGCTCATAATGGCTAATGTTTTTGGAGGTTTACTTTGTCCCAAGCTGTGTTTGCTAGTTAACTCATGTAATCATCATTAAATTTAATCGTCCCTGCCAGGAAGGTGCTATAATTATTCCCGTTGTCCAGGCGTGGGAGTGGGGGCCCAGCGTGCTAGCTGGGGATTGCACAGCTCAGCGCCGTGTCTGCACTCTCCGCCCTCTCGCTACCTCCTCTGGGACCCTGGAGGGAGCGGGGGGCTGAGAGGGTCAGGGGTGGCCATGGAGGGTAGAGAGGGGCTCCTGCAGGGACTGGGATGGGGGAAGATGCAGACAGAAGGATCAGGTGAGGATGGGAGCTGAGTGATGAAGTGGAAGCCATAGATGCGTTAGGTGTTGAGCATTTCAAAGAGATTCTGGGATAGCTGGGTGTAGAGGAGGTGGGAGATCCATGAGGAGGTTGCGTGTGCAGTGGGGAAACCAGAGGTGGAGGCAGGGAGTTGGAGGGAAGCAGATGGCCTCAAGGTACATGATGGAGGTGAATCCAGCAGGACTTGGGGGGCATTCGAGAGAGCAGGAGCTGGGGATGACTCCCAAGTTTCCGGTGAGAAGGACTGTTTGGATGGTGGGTCTTTTTACCAGGATGGGGTTTGCAGAGGGGTGGAGAGTTCCATCTGAGATGGGTGGGATTTGAGATCCTCTGAGCCCTCCTGATGGGGATGGCGTGTGGGCATCACACCAATGGGCCAGGACCACAGTTGAGAACTCAGAGCTGGAAGTGGGAATGTAGGAGCCACAACTTACAGCTTATCCAAGCTCTACCCTGGGACTGCATGAGGAGAGCTTGTAGTGCTACACAGTCTAGTACCACAGCCCCCAGCCACACAGGGCCATTTACATGGAAAATATTTACAACTAGGTGACACACTCAGACCCTCAGTCACACTGGCCACATTCCTAGTGCTTAGAGTCACATGGACTAGAGTGTTTCCGTCATCACAGAGAATTCCACTGGGCAATGCTGGGGGGACAGAGGGCAGAGGAGAGGACACTCAAGGGCCAGCACCCAGGAGACACCCATTTTAGGGATGGTGTTACGGACTGTGTCCTCCCAGAATTCATATGTTGAAGCTGTAACCCCCAGAGTGGTTGTATTTGGAGATGGGGCCTCTAAGGAAGTAATTAAAGTTAATTGAGGTCACAAGGTGGGGCCCTGATCCCACAGGATTAGTGTCCTTATAAGAGGAGATACCAGAGGGATTTCTCTCTCCATGTACAGGCACCAAAGAAAGGCCATATGAGGATATGGTGAGAAGGTGGATGTCTGCAAGCTGGGGAGAGTGTCCTCACCAGGAACTAAGCCAGGGAGAGTCCTCACCAGGAACTGAATCAGAGTCCTCACTAGGAAACTTGATCTTGGACTTCTGGCCTCCAGAACTGTGAGAAACAACTGTCTGTTGCTTAAGCCACCTGGTCATTGGTGTTTTGTTGTGGCAGCCAGAGCTGACTAACCCAGGTGGTGAGAAAAGCAGCTTTGAGAATGAGAACCCAGAGAGGTGAGAGCAAAGGAAGGAGAGTATGGGGTTCTGGAAGCTGAGAGAACTAGGAGTTTCAGGAAGGAACTAATGGGAAAATATGCTGAATGTTGCCAAGAGGTTAAAAGTAAGGCAGGATTACCAAGTGTCCACTGAATTTAGCAACAGCTCAGGTGACCTTGGCAAGCTCAGGATCAGCAGAATGGTGAGGATGGAATCCAGGCCACAGGGGCTGGAGTGGGGAGTAACAGATGATAAAGTGGGGGACCCCCCTCAGGAAACACATTATTACCTCATTCACAAGTCGGAAAATCAAGCCTTCACAAGGTGAAGCAACTTGCCCAATGTCATAGTCACAAAGTCACAAGGCCTCAGGGTGAGGATTGAACAAGCCTTGCCTGCCACCCCAGTATATGCTTCAGGCATATACTGTACTGATACTGATACTGATATAGTATCAAAGAGCACCCCATCCACAGGGCTCCCGAAAAAGCCAGCCATTGTGCCCAGATGCTGTGGTCTTGGCAGCTCAAGGCTGTCTGGGTTGGAACCACTGAGCCCCAGAACCAACTCTGTGTCCACAGGGCCTGGGATGGGAAGGGACATCCATCCAAAGACACCAGGACAGCAGGGTGAACATGCAGGCAAGGCATGGTTCAGAGAACTTAGAGGCCAAGCCCAGAGGAAGCCAGGGAATGAGTAAGGCAAGGATCCGCTTGAAACAGGATTGGAGTGCAGTCATTTTCATGTTGGCGGGGGAGGGGCAGGAAGCGGGAAGATGAAACCTCTGTCGAGCGCCAGCCTGGTGGGCATACGTGACTTTCTCTTCTTTGTGGTCCCTGGGGTCTGTGGCCCAGGTGAGCTAGGCTCCTTGTGTGGCTGGAGCAGACCAGGCCCCTGCTCCTCAAGACACAACTGCCTACTCAGCTGGTCTGGCCCAAGGCACCAGCCTGCGGTTAGCCACCTATACATGCTAATCTCAGTCTGCTGAGTGGGATGTACAGGCTGCTTCGTGTCACATCCTCTGAGCCCATGAAGATGCTTATTTTCTCCATACAATGTCTGTAAGTCACAGGGAGCAATTTCCTGTCTCTGGGGAGCACTGGCAGAGTGTCGTCCCTTCCTGGCCCCCTCACCCTTGCATCGGAGCCCACCCTTCTGGCACAACATTCCTTACTTTCTTCAGCACGTTTTGTCCTGAGCTGCTCAGGGCCCTTGTTCCAGAGAGCGAGAGCTGAGGAGGAGGTGGCGTGGCTGTGGCTGGCCTTTGCTCCTCTGTGATCCTAGTGGCAACCACGGCTTAGCACGCACACTCTCCACTCTCAACAGCAGTTCTGCAAGGCCTACATCATTACTCCCCCTTTACAGATCAGGAAACCAAGTCTCAGAGAGTTCAGGATGACCCTGAGATTCACTGCTGTTGTTGCCCAGTGAGTGGGTCCCTCTGTCCACGAGGAACCAAAGTTAAGTCCTTCCCTGAACAGAATGCAGTGAATGGTCTGAGTTTTGCTCCTACTGACAAGTAACCTGGGGCTTGTCACTGGCTGCTCTGGGCTCCTGGTTCCCCCTTTGGAAGAGGAAAGGTTGGCGAGAAAAGTGGTTAAGTGGAAAGATGGCAGCTCAGGGCTGCCATCTGGGTGGCCACAGGAGGTTTGGACATCTGGGTTGAGTGACGAATCTCTGACCTTTTCCCCGTCTGCATGATGCAGGCAGCAAGGTGGCCCCAGTGAATTTTCAGGTGGTGGGAGGTCCAAAAGAGATATGGGGATATATGTATATGTATAGCTGATTCACTGCGTTATAAAGCAGAAACTAAAACACCGTTGTAAAGCAATTATACTCCAATAAAGATGTTAAAAAAAAAAAAAGATGTATGAGAAAGCACTTGAAAAAGCATGAGGGCCCGAGGATCATTCCTGCCGTTTCTTGAAGGTCAAAGGCATCTATCCCCACCCCTGGGGTGCCCCGCTGCCTCTGGACAGAGCTCACCCTGGACATGGGTGAGAGACTACCAGGGCCTGCTCTGTGCTGCCGTCACACATCAGGGCACGGGGCCCGCATCCCCGCCCACGTGACCTGGTGGTGCCCTGATGTCTCGGACTACGAGCCCATGTCTCAGTCTTTGAGCCACGCCCACCCCGGTTCAGTCCATTTCTTCCAGTCCCACGAGCATGGAGTCCACTGAGCTGTCAGTGAGTCTGTGTCTTGGACAGGCATCTGTTTCCTGGGAGCAAGAATCATTTAACGGCTCTAATCTCCAGTTTGCTGGTTTCATTATTTAAGCCAAAATGAAATGTGACCCAGAGTGAGAAAAAAAGACCAAGCGTGCAGCTGAGAGCCATAATGAGGCATTTGCAGCTCAGTCAGGAGACGCCACCTCCTTTCACGAGGAAGGATCAGGAGTCCCCCCAGGTGGGAGGGAGACAGAAATGACTACTGTCAAAGCCAGCCAGTGGGAAACTGAACAATAATGGTACATTTTGGAGGGAACAAATCAACTCCCACATTATTCCGATCACAGCGGTCCAGAGCTGGAGGCCTGGCCACTGCCGCCTGCCAGCTAATTATCACACCATTTTCACTCCCGCCCAGGAGAACTTTTTAATCAGCCTCGAAGAAGAAACCCAGGGTGCCTGTCCATGAAGCCAAGAGAGCCAGGCAGAAAGTCGCTGGGGGTGGGGGAGATGCTTCTGTAAAGGGAGGGGTGTATTTGGGTGTCCTGAGGAGACGGATCCTGGGGGCAGCACACTTGGACTTCTGTTGTTGTGTCCACACACATCCCTAGAAGGTGGAGCAGGGTTCCAAAGATGGAGTAGGGGTTACCACCCAAGCACGTGTGCGACATTCGGATCCAAGGAAAAGACGGGCAAAGCCAGGAGTCAGGGACGAGCACGAGGGAAGGGAGACCCTAGGCTCCCACGAGGATGCTGCCAGTTGAGCCCAGCCTACCTTTGCCACCATGCTCTGCTTCTGGCCCTTCAATGGAACCAGTCCCAGGAATCCTCTGCTTTCCCAGTCTCCATTCCTTACCTCTCTTATTCCACCTGCCTGACCTGCTTCTACCTCCCTTTCTGCTATCCCAGCAGAATCCCTTTTGTAGAGCCCAGCTCAATTTCTACCTTCTAGGGTTAGTAATTATGATACTGTTGATGAAGATGATGATGGTGGTGATGATATTAATGGTGATGATGGTGATGGTGATGGTGGTGATGGTGATCGTGGTGATGGTGATGATGATGATGAAGATGTTGGTGATGGTGGTGATGGTGATGGTGATGGTGGTGATGGCGATGGTGGTGATGGTGGTGATGGTGATGATGAAGATGTTGGTGATGGTGATGAAGATGTTGGTGATGGTGATGGTGATGATGGTGATGTGATGGTGGTGATGTGATGGTGGTGATGGTGATGGTGGTGATGGTGATGATGATGAAGATGTTGGTGATGGTGATGAAGATGTTGGTGATGGTGATGGTGGTGATGGTGATGGTGGTGACGGTGATGGTGGTGATGGTGGTGATGGTGATGAAGGTAGTTATGATAGTGCTGTATACCTAACACTATTCTCTCCAGGCGTTTGTGTATTAACTCATTGAATCCTCATAACAACCCTGTGATGTAGGGGCGAGTATCATTTTTATTTTTCAGGTGAAGAAACTGAGGCCCGTAGAGCTTAGCATCCGTATTCACCCTACACCCTCTGCTGACGATCTGCCACTTATTGGACACTTTCTCAGGTGTGACCCTACCTCCCCTTAGGGCAGCCAGAAGTGTTACTCATACCTTGTGTGGCTGTTAACTTCCCATTTATTTCTGCCTGTTTCCCCACCTGGGATGTCCATGTCCTGTCCACTCCTGCATCTGCCTCTATGCTGTGTAGGTGATTTCCTACACAAAATGTTCAACGCGAATGAGGGAGAGGAATGGAGGCTTTGGGAAGCAGTTGACAACCGACTAGGTATTCAGCTTGGGCAACCCTGTCCAGATTTAGAAGATGGCAGAGTGGGGCTAGAGTGGAGAGGGGGCAAGCACAGGGTAAGAGGGCTCTGAAACTTTACCCCCAGGAGAAAGGTCTCCTTTCCCCCTTGGGAACCAGAGCTCCCTCCCACCCTGCCAGCACTTCCAGACACATGAATACTGTTTGTATTTATCTTCCTGCCTTTTGTCCCAGGAAAGCTATTGTGAAATACTTCAGTGTCTCATCCCCTGGGGACACTGGGACTTCAGAGAGAGAGAGAGACAGAAAAGAAGCATTTATTTTCCCTTCCTAAATGCCATGGGCAGCTTTTTACGCCCAAGCTGACAGGATGTGTCTAGTTAAGCATCATAATGCTGAGGGAATCAGGGATGCGAGGCGAGGCCGGGGAGAGGCTGGGAGGGGGGCTGTGTGTCCTCAGGGTTGCTAGTTACAGCTTCACCATGATTGCAGGTAAAAGTCACTTGAAAACAGAGGGAAAGACAAAACGCTCATTTTTAATTTACTCGCAAACACTAAGAAGGCTTTTGTTATGTCAGACACAGTTCCTAACGCTTTATAACATTGACTTACTTAATCCTTGTACAACCTTGTCAGGAGGATGCTAATACCACCACCTTGTTACACAACAAGAAACTGGGCCCGGAAAGGCTGGCTCCCTGGCCAGGAAGCTACCAAGGGGTGGAGCTGGCTCTGCCTCCATGTCTGGGCAGTTGGGCCCTAGAATCCAGTTCCTACCCACTACTCCGGGATGCCTAGAGTATATTTCAATTATTTTAGGGTTGTTTTAAACTTATCCTTCTAAACCCAGGCCTTCAGGAGGGACAACGCATCAAAGCACAATGGAAGACCTAGAGAAATGTATCATCTGATGAGGGTTGATGCCAGGGAGACCCTCCAGCCTGACTCCTCTGACCCCAAGGAAACAGGGCCCACTGGCTTCTTCTGCAGGAGCCCAGGCTGGACCACGAGGTGGGAAGAGGGGCGGAGGCTGTGATTTCCTTTTGGGAATGAAGACCTGGAACTCGGGGGGGGGGGGGGGGTTGCTTAAGAAAGATAGGCCGGAAGGGGCGGGGTCTGTTCCTGCCCCACCTCGGGGCCTCCTGCTTCTTCCGGCACCATGGCCCGCAGACCAAGCCCTCTGCATGGCAGCGGTGTGAGGCCCTGGTGAGTCTGGTTTGGGGGCCATGAGGCTCATTCTAGCTTTGAAGCTGAATCTGACCTCTGCGCCCTGACACAGAATTAATTCTTGGAGATAGAGTTTTGGGTAAAGTAGAAAAGAATAGCTTTATTGCTTTGCCAGGCAAAGGGGGCCACAGTGGGCTAATGCCCTCAAAACTGCATGTCCCAACCTGGAGGATGTAGTGAGAAGTTTTACAGTAATGGTTCAAAGAGGGCGTGGTCAGCTCATGGACTTTCTTCTGATTGGTTGGTGGTGAGGTAAGTGGGAGTCAACATCACCACCATCCTCAGTGTCGGGGCTTCTCCTCGGGACGCTCTGCCTGGAGTCCCATCCACAGACTTTGGACTCTAAGAAGCACTGTGGTCCGGGTCTCCAACATGTGGCAGGAGGGCTGTGAGAAGCTGGGGGATGCAGGATGAGCGTCCAGAAAAGGCTCTGGTGCCTTTACCGACATAGGTGACTTTGGTGCTACAGGGGATGAGAAATTCCCCGGTTCCTGCCCTCTGGGAAGCCCATCCCAGAAGAGTCTCCAGGAGACGGAGGTGAGACGGCAGCTTCATTCCTGAGAGGCCTGGCGGGAACGCATGGCTTTGGTTTTTGGGTCACAGGGTTTGCAGTTTCTCCCTCCCAAGCTCAGAACTTGGAGTTGCCACCGGGGGGACTTGGGGAAGGCAGAGCAGACCCTCCCTGCTGTGCGAGGGGGCAGGGCAGAGAAAAATGAAGAGACACCCCAGAGCCAGAGCTTTCTCATAGCTTGGCCTCAAGTACATGAGGATTGGGGCCATTGCCATCTGACCACCCGCTCTCCCTAGGCTGGGGTGAGTGAGCAGGGAGACAAGAGTCCATCCTGTCCCTCTGGTGGACCCGGTTCCAAGATGCCTGACAGTCCCCAGCGAGGGATGATGGAGAACACAGGGCAGAGGCTGGGGGCACAGGGGTGAGGGTTCACGGGGGCCGAGAAAACAGATTTATTCATAAGGGCAGCAGGAAGCCCATGGCAAACCACATTTAAAAGAAGGGGCTTCTCTTCAACTAGCGTCAAGTTGATGGGCAGCCGGGTGGAGGAGGGACCGTCTCAGGTCTAGAGAGAGAGAGAGAGATGGAGAGGGCCGGCTGGTCTCTCTTTCTCCCGCCTCCCCTCAGACCCAATCTCTCCAGCTCCGTGCAGCTGTCACTGCATTCTAGAGCGTTCTGCATTCCGTGTTCTGTGTTCTGTGTTGCTCTAGCTGAGAGTCAGACTGGGAAACTGGTGTAACCGGCATCTTACTCAGGCTGAGCAGGACCTGTTTGCCGTTTGGGTTTTCTTGGCTCCTTGTCAAGGGCTGAATGGTGTCCCCCAAATTCATGTATTCAAGTCCTAACAACTAGGACTCAGGATGTGACTATATGCAGAGATGGGGTCTCTGAAGAGGTCATTAAGGTAAAATGAGGTCACTGCGATGGGCCCTGATCAGATAGGACTGGTGTGCTTATAAGAAGAGGAGATCAGGACGCAGACACACACAGAGGGATGACCGCGTGAGGACACGGGGAGAAGACGGCTGTCTACACGCCAAGGAGAGAGGCCTCAGGAGAAGTCAACCCTGCTGACACCTTGATCTTGGAGGTTCAGCCTCCGGGACTGGGAGAAATTAAATGTCTGTTGCTTAAGCCGCCCCATCTTTGGTACTTTGTAATGGCTGCCCCAGGAACTAAAACACTTCCTGAGGAGGCAGCTGGTTGTGTGATGGGCTTGTTGAGGTCCTGGGCTCCCACTCCCAGCTGAAAGGCTGCAGAAGTGCTCTGAAGCACCTGGGGACTGAGTCAGGACCAGCACCTAGTGTCCTGGGCTAGGGGCGGGGTGGGGCAGGAAGACTTGGGCTGTGATGGCAGCCGTCCCTCCCCATCCACACGGGTCCAGCCAGTGGCCCCAGACTCTGGGCTGCACCAGGATCATCTTGGAGCTTGTTCACAATGCAGACTCCTGGGCCCTGCCCTCACTGATCCTGATCTAGGAGTCCTGGAGCGGGGCCCAGGAACCCGCATTTTAACAAGGACACACAACCAACCCTGACATGAGCCTCGGATGGGACACGCCTCTGGGGACAGTGTTCAGCCGCCCTTGCTGTCCCTCGAGTTTCCTTCCCTTAAACGGCCCTCGAGTCCTAACGCTGTGGCTTCCGGATCCTCTCCCACCATCTCTGAGGCCCTGTGACTTAACTCCTGTGAATTTATCTGGATGGTGCAGGGCAAGGGCTGAGGACACCCCCGCCGGTGCTCTGGACAGCAGGCTGACTGGGCGGAGGATGCAGGTCAGAGGGTGGCTTTCTTTTTCCTCAAAACACTTTGTAAAACTGGGAATGGGAAGGTGGGGAGAGGAGGACCAGGAAGGGCACGACCCCATCCGAAACTCTTGTTTGCAGGGAAGGCCCGGCTGTAATCTAAAAGGCCCTTTGACAAAGACATACATTTCTCTTTTGGAGAGCTCTCTCCGTCGCAGGGGCCTGTCTTTAATAACATAACCCTCCAATCGAAGAAAGGTGAGATTTGGACAGCTCGTCTGCTGGGAGCAGCCTAATCCTGACAAATGGGGCAGCATCCTTCCTGCTGTGAAAAGGCCCAGCGTTAGATTAAACAAATCAATCCTGTTTGTTAGCTCTTCTTATCCACCAGCTGGCACCTGGCTGGCCTCTGGCGATCCGTATTCGATGGCCCTACGTGGGAAGCGACACGGTCCGCACCAGGCGCCGCGGTGATGGCCGTGCGGTGCTCCGGCCCCGGGAAGCAGCCGGAGGGAGCCGGAGGTTGTTCTCAGACAAGGCCGGGCCAGCCCTCAGACTGGCTGGTGGTCGCAGCTCCCTGGGATCCTGTGAGAAGCCGGCAGAAAAAGGCTTGTTTCTGTAGTAGCTGCTGTTCGTGCCCCATCAGGCAGGCACCTGGTCTCCGCGCTGTCTCCTGCTCTGGAGAACTGCTCCGGGTGGGTGGAGCCACCTTGCCTGTGGCAGGTCACAACCCCCCCCGGGGGGCTGCCCTCAGCCGGGAGGTGGAACAAGCCCCCCTCACCGCTATGTGGGACCAACACAATCCCAGCTCTAGGGCTCCCACTGGGTCAGACTGGAGCCCCTCCAGCCCCACTTCCTCAGCTCCTCCCCTGCCCTGTCCCGTCGCCTCGATCATGGCCCTGAACGCACCCCAGGCTCTGCTTCTGGGGAACCCACAGAAACCTCCGGCTGGGGACTGACCACCGGTGGGGGGGTACTTCCAGGGCTGCATTCCTGCCTTGGCTTTGGTGGGGAGGCAGAAGCACCTCGAGATGTGGGTGGGAGGTCTGTAGAGATGCAGGCGAGCATCTCCTGCAGCCCCAGCCACCCTCGCCGGCCCTCTTACCTGTGGACGTGCCCCCCCCCCCGGGAGATGGAGCCCCTTCCTGGCTTGAAGACAGTGCAGAGGCCGGAAAGGTGACTTGCAGGTAATGCTGGCCCCCCAGGGCCACCCCTGGTTGCCCTCCTGCACCCAGACCCACACTTGGGTTCAAATCATAGCAGGACCTTCATGGATCTTTTGGGGAAGAGAGGGTGAGGGTGTGAGGGGTCAGGACCTGGCTGATGGGCCCCTGTGGGCATAGGGAGAGGGGTCCAGGGCTGGGTCCCGGGGCGGGACAGAGAAGAGATAAGCAGATTGTGTCCACAGGAGGCTCATGAGACAGGATGTCACCATGGCAGGGGCCCTGGGAGACTGTTCTAAATGCTGCCGGGATACCTCTCAGAAGTGTGGGAGCGCGATGGCCGGCATTGAATGAGGTGGCAATCATGGGGCTGCCAGGGCAGCCTGTGGAGGGGTCAGAAGGTGAGAGTGTGGGCGTGCTGGGTGAGTCTACCACCTAAGAGTGCAAACCACCCTGCTGACCCACTGGGGGCCAGGTGGTAAAGAGCGCCCTGGTGGGGGGTTCCAGCATCACTGAGAAGCTTGGTGGTGGTCGTTCTCTGTAGACTGGGCTGATGGATGGAGACAGTGGGACAGGGCGGGTGTCATGGTGCAGTGGGTGATAAACACTATGGTGCAGGGCTTGGACCCCTGGGGTGGGGTGATGGATACCGTGGAATGGGGCAGGGGTCACGGGGCAGTGGGATGATGGAGATGTTTGTACAGGGCTTGGACCCCTGGAGCAGTAAGGATGATGGAGACAGTGGTGCCAAGCAGTGGATGGTGGGATCCTAGAATACCAGAGGCCATACGGCAGTGCTCACCTGCCAGAAGCAAGTTACTGAGTGGGCAGCAAGGTCAGAATACTGGAGGACCCTGATCTTCCAGAATCCAGGACAGTGATCCACGGAACGTGGTACTCCAGGGCATGGTGGTGGGCAGCCAACGAGGAGAATCTTCATGCATAAAATCAGACAGGATCAAAGATGGATAAGGAGAAGGCTGAGGTCAGCTGCCCTAACTGCACAGGAGCCATTGCCCCGGTTCCAAACTCAGACCAGTTCTTGCACCGGAACCCATGGAGTGCAGGCGAGGCCAGGTTTTGAGGAAGGAAGCACCTATGCAGGAGTTGCTCGCCCAGCCCTCCCCAGAGGAGTTCACGGCCATTTACTGGGGTGACTGTTCCTGGGGACACTGAATGAGGATGGAGCCCGACACTGGGAATCTCTAGGCTCCCCGGGAAGGGGCAGAGTCGTCTGCACTCTCTCGGGCTGGGGCCGCGGTCACAGTCACGGACTCATCCGGTGATTCTTCTCGCTGTGTGTCCACCGCCAGCGTTCCCAGGGAGGGGGCGGGCTGGCAGGAAATCCAGTGGAGCAGTGCACACCTCACCCACCGACGGCAGCACGCTGACCCCACAGCAAGAAACGGCGGCTACACTGGAGGCCTTGGTGAAAATACATGCTCCCAAGGTGGAGATGCCAGAGCCGGCCACATCGGGGAAGGCTTTGCGGGTGGGACTGGGGCGTGCCGGGATGTCCCCTCCAATATAAAAGACGTATTAGAGCCCCTGGACCTCTCACCACTAAGAAAGATGCACAAGCCTTGGTCGGCCCCTTGGGGTTTGGGAGGCAGCTTTTCCATCCTTGAAAAGACTGCTCTGACCTATTTACGGAGACACAGAAAGCTGCTGGGTTTGGGTCCAGCTCAGAGCACGGAAGGTCTCTCCAGTCTGCATTGCAGGCCAATAGCAATGTCGCATTTCTCCCGAGGCCCCGGATCGTGGTAAACCATGACTCTCAAAGACCCACCCCTGACTCTTTAGTGCTCTTGGCAACGGCCTACTGCCAAGAACCCCTTCCCCACACGGCTAGAGGGACTCAGCCTGCCCCAGACACAGACCCTCTCCTTCAAATTCCCATCCTTTGCCCCACCAATGACCAGCTGGACTGTTTTGTCCCCACTGATCAGTAGGAACAAAAAGCTTGTGAGTGGAACTTAGTTAAGCTCCTCTCCTTCCCCAGGGCCCCTGGACCCAGGCTGACCCCAGCCCGATGCAGCGGATGACCCCTCCTGACCCCAGGGTGAGACAGTCTCTCGTGTGTGGTCCCATCAGGTGGCCTCCATCCTTCAGTCTTTTATCCCACCTCCCAACCTCCTGTCCTTTCCTGGCTCCTTGCTCTTCTCTGCAAAAGAAAGGCCTTTTCTCCTGACCTTTCATAGGCTTGACCTCATGGTTGGAGGCTTCCCCCCAGAACAATAACCCCTT
Organism: Stenella coeruleoalba; assembly: GCF_951394435.1. Taxonomy (NCBI): domain Eukaryota; kingdom Metazoa; phylum Chordata; class Mammalia; order Artiodactyla; family Delphinidae; genus Stenella; species Stenella coeruleoalba. The sequence continues at coordinate 2,718,815 of NC_137169.1, forward strand.
CACCCAATAAAACTGCACCTTCTCCCCATTGCCCCCATTGTAATAGCCCCCTCCTCCAATTATAATAGGCTCCTCCCCATTGCAATAAGCCCCTCCCCCTCTTGCAGTAATCCTTCAGAATCAAGTCTCTCTTTACTGAAGTTTGGAGTGTTTTTATTTGACACCAGTTATGTGCCATGGAGAGCTCTGAGGGGGTCCTCACGGTCCCTGCATCTGGAGTTGGGTCACCCCTGCACTTATCAGGCCCTGACCCACCTGGGGGGTGCCTATAGAGACAGAGATTAGGAGGAGGTGGAGGGAGAAAGGGGCCGAGGGGCTCTCGCCACCTTGGGAATCAGGTACCCAACTTACCGTAGAAACTCTGAGTCCTGTTGGAGGACACTCAGAGAAGTGTTTACCTTCTTACGTGAGGCCATCGTTAGGGGTCCCGGCAAAGGCTCTTTAGGGGAACTTCCTTCCTGGGAGCACAGCATGCCCTCTTCATCTGCTCCTGGCTCCCCAGGCAAGTCCCTGACCTCTCTTAATCCACTGACTTCAGGCAGAAAATCCAGTCTGTGGGAGTTCAATTGTGGGTCTTGAGAAGATTTACTGCCCTGTCCCCTGGCTCCATTCGCAGAGTCCCTGCTGGATGACAGGGGTGACCTTTGCAGATAGAGAGCAGCCTAGGGAGGTGATTGCCCGACCCCAAGGGGTGGGGGGGGGGGGGACGCAGCAGAGGCTGCCCAATGTCTGTCACATCTAAACATGTCTAAACTCGTCCCAGGGGGTGTCAGGAACCCTGAGGGATGGACAGGGCCTTTGCTATCTGAGGGCATTTGGGAGACCTCAGTCACAGAACGGTCACTTTGACCCTCCCATTTGGATGGGGAAAGTAAAGACGGCCTCGCCAGGTTCTCAAATGTGTCAGAGGAACGTGATGCAGCTCGCTCTTCCTTCCCTCTCATCCTCCGAGGTTCCAGGTAACTCACCTCCTCCAGGAAGCCTCCCAAGCCAGCTCAGCTTGCCCCGAACAGTCCTCCACATGTCGACACCAGCAAACACCGGGGTGAGAATAAAGGGGGTGTGATTGGGTCCCTGGGTGCTGGTCCTGCCGTCTGGTCTTCAAGGGCAGACACAGAAGTGTCCTTCATGGGACAGCCCCTCACGGTGCCTAGCACGGTGCTGTCTGGGTTTGTAATGAGTATTGATCAACTTGGCTTTCTCTAGTGTCTATGGTAACATTTATTAATGAGCATCAGTCAACGTTTTTGAGTGTTTTTAGGGGTGCTTATTTGAAGGGACTCAGACAATGGGGCTCACACCACTGCCCGTCTTTAATAATCGAATCCCCCATCCCCTCTCCCGACACTCCCGCCGTGCGGTCTTCCTTTCCAGAGTCTCTACTCTGACCCAGCCTGTGACAATCAGAGGGGACTCCTCGGTGTTTTATTATCATCATTTTCTGCAGATGGATTGCACACTTCATAAATGTTAACCAGGACAAATCATCGGCCCCAGCGACACCACAATCTTGTAATGGCAGTCATCACCCAGTGACGGTTTGATGGGCTGAGTGGCTGGAGCCGGCAGTGCAGTGCAGCCAGGGACTGATGCCTGAGCCGCTGCCGTGAGATGGCACAGGGCCTGGGGGCCTCGGCCCTGCCCGTGCCCGGCTGTGGCCCCACTGAGAAAGGGCTGATGAGGGTGCCTTCTGCTCTGAAAGGTAGAGCCAGGGTGCAGGTGGTGGGCTGGCAGCTCAAGGTTGCTGCAGTAGCTTCCTGCGGCTGCCATGTCAAGTGACTCAAAGCAACAGAAGCTTGCCATCTCACAGTTCTAGGGACCAGAGTCCAAAATCAAGGTGTGGGCAGGCTTGGTGCCCTCCGGGCTCTGCGGGAGCATCTGGTCCGTGCCTCTCGCCCAGCTTCCGGTGTTGCTGGCAATCCTTGGTGTTCCTTGCATTGTTGTTCTATCACCCTGACCTCCACCTCCTTGGTCACCCGGCCACCTTCTCTGCATCTGTACGTGTCCCTCCTCTTCTTACATGGACACCAGTCATGGGATTTAGTGCCCACCCTGACGCAGCGTGACCTTGTCTCAACTTCATTATATCTGTAAAGACCCCATTTCCAAATAAGGTCACGACCACAGGTTCTGGGTGCACATGAACTTTGGAGTCACTCTTGAACCCAGTGCAGTCGCTGAGTCCAAATGCAGCCCCAGCACTGACCCTGGAGCCTGTAGTCCCCACCGCCCCATAGACGCAGGTCTCCCAGTTTCTATCTGTCCACAGGGTGCCTGCACTGGCCAGATGAACGGAACAGCGGCTCCAAGCCCCCACCTGGGGCCTGGCTAAGGCAGGGCTCTGTGGAGGTCCTGCTTCCTGGTCCTTCTGTGGGATCCTCTGGCTTTAGAGGAAGGAAGACACAGTTTATTTCCTACTGAGGGAAGCTGGAAACCCTCCTCCACGGAGAATTGCTGGCAAGACACAGAGCTGAGCCCAAGAAGCAGGGCCTGACCATGGGGAGGAGAAATATACAGGCCGGTAAACGAGAAAGAGGTGGTCAGAGACCGTTGGAAGCAACAGAGGTCCTTGAACAAGAACCTAAATCAGAAAGTCTCTATCCGGTGAGAAAAGAGCAGGAGCTAAGCTGGTCCTGCCGGGTGGGCCCTGGTGACTCCTCCTGTGTCGTCACAGAATTCATGGCCACTCCGTGATGAGGACTGAGCTCACTCAAAAACGTCCAAACCACAGACTGACCGTCACCCCAACCCTGAGAGACGAGTGGACCACTGTTTCTTTACCAATCACAGTTTTAGCCGCACTCCCTTGCTCCGGCCTTCTAGGTACAACCGGTGAAGACACCCGATCACTGAAAGACCCCCACTCCCCAACAGCATCCAACCCAGAGCAAAGCCCGAATCCCTCCCCAAATCACCAAGTACAAGCCCAAACCTATGATATGCTCTCCCTAAGGCCCTCTCGCAGAGACGCTGCAAGGCTCCCACGGTGCGTGATCTCCCTAGTTACAGCGAGACCGTAAACCCAATCTTGTTTGACTCTCAGTGTGTTCCCGGCAGCCTTTGGTGGCGGGGTCTTGACCCAGGACATTAACCATTGTTCCCAATATGAGTGCTGTTTCGTGCCTGGCATGGAGCTCAGAGCTTTTATACACATTTTCTCACATTATTTTCCACATCAAACTTGAGTGTAGTTACTGTAAGGTGGGAAACTGAGGCACAGAGGAAACTGTTTTTGTATTTGTATCCATATCTGCTTGTGCATATCTGTATCTGTACCTGTACCTGTATCTGGTGTGTATTGATGTCTATGTGTATCATCTATGTCGATTTCATCTGTGTGTATGTCCACAACTGTACCGTCTGTATCTCTATACCTGCATCCATATCTGTATCTCTATAGCTCCTTTGACCTCTAGCTCTATACCTACCTCCATCATCCCTACCTAGTCATGTATATCTATGTCTAGTTATGCATTTCCAACTTTATCAGCTATTACAGATGAGAAAACTGAAGCCCAGAGATGTTACATACCTCACCCAAGGCCCCATATTTAATGAGCTGTGGATCCGGACAGACTGGCCCCAGAGCCTGTGCACTTGGAGTGCTGTGTCCCCATACCTGGAACTGTGCCCTCCATATAGTAGGTGCTCAGTAAATCCCCGTGGGCTGAATGAATGCCGAAATGCATGAGAGAATTCACAGCTGCTGGGAACAGAGACCATTACAACCCTTAGGAGAGTACTTTTATAATAGTCAGTAAAATGGAAAATATTCATACTCTACAGCCCATAACATGGCTCCTGGGGGTAGAAGTGAGGGAGATGGTCGCAGAAGTGCACAGGGACACGAAAGGGATATTCATCACAATGTTGTCCCGGTGTGCGCTGATGTGAGATGTCCAGGGATACGGAGGAGTTTGCATAAATAAATGATGGTGGGGGTCAGGCCACAGTTAAAAATGTGTAAACTATATTGATACGGGACAGTTATCAACTTGGATGGATCTCAGAATTATATGATTAAAAAAAAGCAAGTTGCAAAGAGATTCGTATGATAGTGTGTTACTTATGTAAAGTTATAAAGCACAACCACTAATACCATATATGTGAATATGTGTGTATATATATACATATTTATGTTTTTATATTTAGATACGTGTATTTATGTATTTAGAGAGAGAGAGAAGAAAGAGAGAGAGCAAGAAGGAGAGAGAGAAAGTGGAGAGAGAGAGAATAAAAATGCGGACAGGGACTTCCCTGGCAGTCCAGGGGTTAGGACTCCATGCTTCCACTGCAGGGGGCACAGGTTTGATCCTTGGTTGGGGAACAAAGATCCCGCAAACCTCATGGTGCAGCCAAACAAACAAACAAGCGAGACAAAACCGTGGACAGGAGGAAACGGCAGCCTCGGGCAGGCAGAGGCTGGGATGCTGGGACCTCTGACTCTATCGACTTCTATCAGCATGGCTTGGAGTGGCTGGGCAAATGTGGAGGCAGGAGATGGGTGGGAGGTGGCGGGGTGGCCACACGGAGACCACAGGGACCTGGAGACAGACCATGTCAAGGATCTTTATTTTTGCATGAAAGAAACGGGAAGCCACTGAAGTTTATGAGCAGAAGGGGTAGAGGGGAAGAGCTGCATTTTTTAAAACGTATTCTCCTCTTCACGTGGTGATCAAGTAACAGCAGACTGTGTCCGCTTTCTGGGGCTACCCTAACAACTTACCGAAAATGGGGGCTTACAACAGCGACTTTATTCCCTCACAGTCTACAGGCCAGAAGCCCCAAGTCGAGGTGTGGGCAGGGCTGTGCTCCTGCTGGAGTCTCTAGGGGACCATCTTTTCCTGCCTTTTCCAGCTTCTGGTGGTCCCCAGGCATCCTTGGCTTGTGGCGCATCCCTCCAATCTCTGCCTCCATCATCATGGGGCCATCTTCCCCCATGTGTACCTGTGTCTGCATCTCCTTCTCCTTATAAGGACACCGGTCATTATAAACCAGCATATGACCTCATCTTAACTAATTACATCTGCACCGACCCTATTTCCAAATTAGGTCACATTGTCAGATCCCAGATGGACATGAATTCTGGGGGACAGATTTCACCCCAAGACACAGGGTCGGGGGAAGCAGAAGGTTGTTCATGAGGCAGCGGTGGTCCAGGAGGGCTGACTCAAGCAGAGTGGCCATTGGGTCTGGGATGTGGGGATTCCAGAAGTACTGGGAGGTTGTATGGTCAGGACTTCGATGTGAGGGAAGAGGGGCGATCAGGATGACTTGGGATCTCCGAGACTCAATGGGGTGGGGACCCAGGCAACAGCTCTCTTCTTGGGGTGGGGGCTCACCTTCCACAAGGACTCAGACAAGACTTACCTGGGAGGCAGGGCAGAGCTGGGGGTCTGTGGACCCTCCCTCCCACCTGCATCCCCAGGTTGCATCTCCCAGTGGAGCTGGCTCTCTGCTCAGTCCTGCCCGAGGTCCAAGGGAGGCTAGGCTCCATCTTTATCTGGAACACCGTAGGTGGCTTGGAAAATGGAGGTCTATGTCACTGGCAGGGCTGGGCGTCTCAACTAGGGGCCTAGCCACTCACCCACCCAAAACAGTCCCAGAAGGCAGGGCGCAAGATGTGCCAGAACGGCTGAGGTGACGTGGAAGAGGACAGCTGTTCCTGGGTGGGTGGGGGAAGAGGGCTTGGCGGTCTCCCTCTTGCCGGCAGAGACAGTGACATGGGAGCACTTACCAAGGACGTACTCCTGGGGCGGCCAGGCCCCTGACCTATGGTCCCCAGTCACCCAGGAGGTGGGCCCCTCGTTGTCCCCAAGAGCTGGATTCTCTGGGCTTCAGTCAATGAACAGTCCCAGACTGGCTGAGGCCAGAGGGGGATGTGGTGACCCACATCCACTGAGCACCCAGACGTCCAGTGTTGCCGGATACGGGGCTCGAGCTGTATCAGCCCCAGGCCTGGCCTGGTCCCCCTCTCTGCAGCCCTGGCTCTGCTCCTGCTGGCTGCCTCCTGGGGAGGCTGCTTCCTGTGGCAGGCTCGCTGGCCTCCCGTACCCTTAGCAGCCCTGGAACCAAGGGCACCTTTTCTCCCAGTAGTTTGAGCAGAATCTGGAGTTTGTGGGCACTGGCCAGGCTTCCAGGGTGGGCCAAGATCCAATGTACTCATTAGTTGGTGGTTGGGGTGGGGGTCAGGTGGGGTCAGGTGTGATCAGGTGGAGGCAGGTGGGGTCAGGTGGGGTCAGGTGTGATCAGGTGGGGTCAGGTGTGATCAGGTGTGGTCAGGTGTGGTCAGGTGGAGGCAGGTTGGGTCAGGTATGGTCAGGTGTGATTAGGTATGATCAGGTGGGGTTAGTTGTGGTCAGGTGTGGTCAGGTGTGATTAGGTGTGATCAGGTGGGGTTAGTTGTGGTCAGGTATGATCAGGTGGGATCAGGTGTGGTCAGGTGTGGTCAGGTGTCATCATGTGGGGTCAGATGTGATCAGGTGGGGGCAGGTGGGGTCAGGTGGTGACAAGTGGGGTTAGCTCCCTGACTTGGGGGGTTGGGATAGGCCTCCAACTGTGGGCTCTTCCCGGGGCGGTTAACACGAATGTTTCACTCTTGCATCCGATGTAGTGTGACGGTCATTGTCATTCAGCTGGGCTTGATCACTGAAACCCCACCCTCCTACTGGTGTGCCGGGGTGGAGAAACCTTGGACGGGATTGAAGGTGCATCTCTGGACACATCCATTGGCGAGCCCACTCCCCAGGCAGCTGGTGCACACCCTGTCCAGGGAGGGGGGTAAGAAGACATGGCCCCTTTCCTCAGGAATTCAAAGTCCATTGATATCAGTGGACATAATAAAAACTCTGGTGTGAAAGGCTGTTGTGACTAAGGGGGCAGACTCAGGAGCCAGACCTGTGAACTGTGTGACCCTGGGCAATGACTTAACATCTCTGTGCTTGGTTTCCTCCTTTTGAAACAGGGCTGCCTACCTTCGGGACAAGGCACACGATTCAGTAAGTTAAAAGCTGCAACATGCTCAGAACAGTGTCTGACCCACAAAGCTTTCTATAAATGTTGACTATTATTCCTAATAGTTGATATTTGTCAGACTTTATTGTATGCCAGACACTCAACAAAGCATTTTATATTCATTCTATCTTTAATTCTCAGAGCAAATCTCTATGGCCCGTGCTGTTGAGTGTCTGGTCTGAGGCCTTATATCCAGCAAGGGACCCCGGGGCCCTGGCCTATCCCTCAATGACTGGGAGCCCCCAAGCCTGCTCCCATAACCCCCACGTCATACTGGTTGGTGACATTGTTAAGAAGACAGCAGGTGCTTGTAATGGGTACAAGCATTACGGCAGGTAGGAGGCACTGGGGCGGGATTCTCTCAGCTGCTGCACCTTCCAGATGGAGAAACTGAGGTTCAGTAAACTGAAATAACCTGTCTTCGGTCCCAAAGCCAGAAAGTGGCAGAGCCAGGATTTGAGCTGTCCTTGGCCTTAACCAGGCACTGTTCTTCCCTGCCCCCTCTGCCAGGCATCCTGGATATCGTGCCATGGGTCCTGGGGCACAGCCACGAGTCGGGGCATGGAGCTGGTGGAGAGGAAGCACAGAGGAAGTCTGAGATGCAAAGTCTGATGAGCCTGGGTTAGACTTAAGTCAAGTTAGACTCAAGTTAGACTCAAGTTAGGGGAACACTCGTGTTGTCAACATCATCGCCACATGAAAGTCTTGGCAAGGGACATGAACACTGGGCGGAGTTAGAGTTAGAAATAAAATCTGATCAGAAGTTGCAAAATCCTTCTCAAATGTCCTGAGCAGAATTGATCTGCGAGGCAGCTTGCTCAGTACAGAGTTGTTTCCAGGGTTTTGTAGGACAGGAATGTGGGCTTTGGTAGAATGTGCTCCCAGGCGATGCAGAGAGCAAGGGCCACGTGGCCACGTGGGCACATCACTTCCCAGGACAGGCCAGGGACACGGCTTTGAGAAGGTGCTGGAGGCTGATCTGAGGGGGGCGTGAGCCGGCGTGGGGCGTGCAGGTGCGACGAGGCGTGAACTAGGAACCTGGTACGGGTGGGCACGCACAGGTGTGCACTGAAAGGATAGAAGAGGTCCAGGCCTTCTCTCACCAGTGGAAGCATCCACCCTCTGGGAGCCAGGGGGACCCATCTAGCCCCACCCCATGGGGCACAGGGGGGTCCTCACCACGTGCCTGTCTGGGGCGGCGGGATTGGCAGTTGTCTGGCTGCTGACCAGTTTCAGAGCCACCTTCTGTCTGTGACGAACAGTCCTCACTCTCCTCTAAGTGGTGACTAGACCTCTCGGGCCAGTAGCTCAGGCTTTTCCATGTGACTCAGTATTTGCTTTGGGTCGGAATTAAATACAATGCACCCTCTTGCAGAGCCAAAAGGAACAGTGCAGGATACACCCGAAACTCAGCAAAAACGATTATCTGGCTCTGAGAATCATGCGGGGATTAAGCCTGCCTGCCAACGGGAGGGCTTGGATGGATCTCAACCCCCGGGATTGCTGGGTCTGCCTCTTCCTCATGATATGGCACTGTCTTTGGGCAGGGGGCCCGGGACCTCTCTTCCCTCAGTTTACCCCCAGCAGCCCAGCTTCCTTCTGCCTGAGACACCTGACCTCACAGCTCTAACAAAGCTATGCCCACCCTTCTGTCTCCTGCGCCCCCGAGAGGGTCCGGGTTTGGCCCAGTTCCACTCATTTGCTCCCCTGCAGCCCAGAGGGCCCTGCACACACTCGCAACCACATGCTCCAGGGGAATCAGGAGTCCAGCAAAGGCTGCCCATTGCCCCGGTGCCTCCCATCCTCCCATGGAAATAGCCCATCCAGCTGTCATCCACCCTGTGTGTAAGGTGTGCCCGCTTCCAGCATGTCTCCAAGGGATGCGACCAGGACGGATAAGTTCTGTAGGAGGAGGGGGGAGCGCCCTGGGTGCATGGTGGCATCCCAGTCCGTGGGAAGATTCCACCCTGGAACAGGGAGGTAACAGGGGCGTCCCGGGTGAGCACAGGTGTGGACGCCCCGGGGGAGTGTTGGGGCCAAAGGGAGGTGCTGGTCAGTGTTTATCTAGGGAGGGAATAGGCGTGCAGCCAGATGGACAGGATGGAGAACCAGGAATGCCAACCAGCTTGGAGCCCCTGGCTGCCCCGTGCCTGTCTACCCCAGAAGTCCCTGATGCCCCATCTGCCCAGGGAAGGCCACCCCACCTGCTCCCTTCCCCACAGACACGCCTCCATGATTTCCCCTCAACATAATTGTTCTGCTCCCAGGATGTGACACACACCTGCCAGGCAGACTCCTGCATGAGGGGGCTTGTGGCTCATCTCAAGTGTATCTGACCCTTTCTCTGGGTCCTGATAACTCAGCTCTCGAGAAGAAAGTGAGAGAGAGAGAGACAGAGAGAGAAGCGGATAGAGGAAAGAGAAGAAAAAGTGAAAAGACCCCATATTTTGTGAGGATGGTGTTGAGATAATCTGAAAAGACATACGGGACGGGAGCATCCTCTCCCCTCTATGGGCCATCCAGCTGTGATCCTGACCTGCCTGCCTGCCCTCCTCCCACCCCAGGCAGTTCAGTTCCACGCTCACCCCCCCACTCTCCTCGCGTCTGTAAATACTTCTTTGTCATGAGTTTCATTTCCCCAGGGCTCACTCGAGCTGGGTGGGAATGGGTCCATTAAGAGACCAATCATTCACTCAAAACATCTTCGTCAAATGTCCACTAAGTTTCGGGCTCTAGTCTAAGCAGCTGGGGAGACAAAGATCAATGGAGCCAAGTCCCCTCCTGCCAGATCTCGGGGTCCAAGATGGGAGATGCCGGGTGTGGATCAGGCAGAAGGAAGGTGGCCCTGAGCACAGGTGCCTGGGCCAGGGGGTCTTGGGTTGAAAGTCGAAGGTGCGGGAGGGTCTTCCGTTCTTGAGAATGCCAGCAGGTCTGGGGGCACAGGCGCTGCTCAAGAACTTAGCTGAACGAGTGAATGAATTGAGACGGGGACGCAGACTTGCCAGGTGGAGAGAAGAGCTGACGAAAGGTGCAGAGGCAGGGGTGCTACGTAACAATACCCAGTGGAGCGGGAGAGCTCATGCCAGGGGTCGGACATAGGGAGCTATGGAGGTTTCTGAGCTGGAGAGGAGGAAAGCTCAGAGCACTGTTTAAGGGTCATGTACGAAGTCAGGATACCTGGCCACAGGCTGTTGGTCAGGATAGAGCCAGGGGGATGGCAAGTCAGACTGAACGCTCTCGTATCATGCAGCATAGTGACTGCTACATTCACACACTTGGCGTCTCTGGTCCAGTCCTGGAGGAAGGGGACTCCAAAATGAATTAAGATTTGTTGAACACCTACAATGTGTGGGTCTCTGGCACCCAAGGGCATCCACAGATGTGTTCTTTCAGCCCCTGGGAGTGCAGGCAGGTACCCTCTACAGTGTTCAGGCTCACCTCTTGCCCAGGGGCAAAGAGCCCGGAGTCTTATACGTTTCTGAAAGAGAACCAGCTCTGAGACCAGGGGCGGGGTTGTATTTTCTCCAACTTCATAATATTTTAAAACGTGACTTATCCTTTTAAATGTTTATTGCGCACCATTTTACACCCAGCACTCCATTTAGATTTTGCTGACGAGAGGGGGGAGAAAAATAAATCTCTCCTCTGTTTCAGAAAGACCCAAAGGGCAACCATTTACGTGGCTTTCAACTTTAATCAGGAGCTTTCTGGAACTTGGCATCAGCAGTAAAACAGTCCTCAAGAATATCTCCAAGGTGAATTGTTGATATTTATATTTGCACTTAATTGCTGCTAAGGAGGGGGGCATCCTAGGCTGTTAGGGAGAACGTGGGATTCGCCCAAGTGCCCCGGAAACAGCCTTTCCTCATGCTCCAGGGTAACAGGGGTGCCCTGTGCTGCATGTCAGAATTTTACTCATTTGGAAAAATTTGGTAACTCTCAAAATGATAGGGCAAAATCCTCTTATCATGCTGCACGCTGCAAGCACCCACCACGCCTGGATTATTTTGGGCTCCCAAACGCACGACCAGCCCCCGTGGTATTTTCTTCAGTGTCTGCCAAGTGTAATTAGGCATAATTAGGTGGGGCTCTGGTTTTTGTTTTTTATAGGTAAATCTTACTGAATCACCCCATGAAAGGCAGTGAGGAGCCTGGGGTGCGTATGTCCGCTATTGCTGGGATATGAAAATAGCGGTAATAACAACAAATCTAATCTATGTGGAATCCTTAAGCACACGCACTGCTGCTGTTACTTCATTAATCTGTGAAAGCAACAGGGAAGCTCAGTCTGTAGGGAGTCCATGGGGAAACTGAGGCTGATCAACTTGGTGCTGTTGGTCGGTACCTCTCGGAGCAATGGCGCTGTATCCTGTTCACAGCACACAGATGGGTGCCCATGGACCACCGTGGGGCTCCAGTAAGGAAGTAATCGGTGTTTTGTAGGAATAAGAAAAATCACAAAATCAACATGCATTTCTGAAGTTACTTCAGAAATAATAATAGCGAATACTTTCAAAACTCTTACTAAGTGCCAGGCATATTTCTAAGCGCTTGACAGAAAATCACTGCAGTAGGTGGACCTTTCACGGCCAAAGATCCACGTCCTCCTGCGAGGTCATCTCCCTCAGGACGTGACCTTATTTGGAAATCTGGCCTTTGCAGATGTCATGAGTTAAGATGGGTCCGTACTGGATTAGGGTGGCCCAAATCCAATGACTGGTGTCCCTATAAGAAGAGGGAAGAGAAGATGCGGAGGGGAGAGGTGAAGATGGGTGAGGAGCCTCTACAAGCCAGGGACTCCCGGCAACAACCAGGAGCTGGAAGAGGTGAGGAGGGCTGGCACCCAGACTCTCAGAGAGAACAGGACTCTAAGGCACCTTGATCTCTGACTCCCAGACCTGGGAGAGAATACGTGTCTGCTGTTCAAGCCCCCAGTTTGTGGCATTTTATTACGACAGCCCCAGAAAACGAATAGGGCGACCCTTGAACTTCACAGTCACCCTGTAAGGCAGGTACTAGCATTTTCCTCCAACACGCTTTCACATTCTTTGTCAGGCTGGACGTTCGCTGGATTCTGTGTGTGCAGCCAGGCGAGTATTTATTACTTCATCTGAAAGTGAGCCTGATGAGGCTCAGAGAGGTTGAGCTGTCAGCTCCAGGTCACACAGCCTCTTGACTCACTCAAGAGGCTGCTTTTGAAGGACCTATTTGGACCCTCTTACCCCACCTGTCCAGACTCACTGAGGGTCGGTTCCCTTGTTGTCAGAGAACACAGACAAGGCAGCACTTGCAGAATGTGTGTGCTTGGGCTTTGCTTTAAATAGAATTACTCACATCAATCAGATGGCAGGATCATAAATTACAGTTCACGTCGTAGTGGATGTGGATGCAATTTTCCCCAAGGCAGGTGGGAGGAATCTGGGGGGCAGCTCTCCCCTCTTCCACTTCCCCTAGGGGCATTTAAACCCACCTCTGCTGGAGGTGGGGCCCAGAAGGACTGTAATTATCATTAAAATAGTGTTGTGTGTTTCGTAATTAGACAAGGCCCTTGTTCTAGTGGGAGTGCTGTAAAGAAAAGAAAAAAGAACGCAGCATTTGTGCCCACAAAGTAAGTGGAGAGAGGGAGGCCTTGAGATTTAATAGCCAGTGAGGCTCCCTCTCCATCTCTGGCTCTTTGTGTTTGTCCAAAGCTGAGCTGAAATGCAAAGGTTTAAAGGAGAGTAAAAACGTTTAATTCTCAGGGTCAGATTCTGTCCTCACAGGCAGCCTAACAGGACAGTGTCACAGTGTGGAGGACTCTCGGGGACAACAGCAGATCTACGGGATTAGTGGGCATCCTGGGGCGTTTGGACAAGGGTGGAAGGGGCTGGGAAGACACCTCTGCACCTGCAGACAAGACCCCAAAGGAGAGTTTTCCCACACACCCTCCCAGTGCCTGCTGGGGAGACCTACAGAAAGTGAGAAGGATCTGCAGAATCTCTTCCAGCCCCGCTTCTTCCCTGTCCCCGATGTTTGTCCCCCTGTACTGCCTACATTTCCCACAGCATCAGACCCCTCCCAGTGACCTCCAGCCTGCCTGGAACTTCTGCTGACAAATCTCTGGGTTCGCCATCCCAGAAGCTCTCTGAGCCCCATCCTTTTGGGTTTTTATGGAGGTTCCATTACACAGGTATGACTGGTTAAATCGCTGGCCATTGGTGATGGATTCTGTCTCCAGCCACACTCTTCTCTGGAGGTCGGGACTGAAAGTTCTAATCCTCTAATCACTGAGTTGGTTCCCCTGGCAACCAGGGGAACCAACCTTAGTTGACCTGGGGGCTCTCCCAAAGTAGCCTCATTAACATAGCAAAAGACGCCTTCCTGGCTCTTTTCACTTAGGAAATTCCACGGGTTTTAGGAGCTCTGTGCTGGGAACTGAAGAAAGACCAAATATACACTTTTTATTACAAATCACACTGTCACACACAGTGACCCCCCACCACAGACCTGTCTGTTCATACAAGTGGTAAGAGACCCATGCCTGGGATCAGAACTGGGGCCCCTGAGATGGAGCTAGTGCTCGCTCCTTTGTTTCAGTTCAGAAACACTGTCTTGGTGGTGTGTCTCTCTTTGCTATGGACTAAATTGTGTCCTCCCCCACCAACCCAGATTCCTTTGTTGAAGCCCTCACCCCTAATGCATTAGGAGATGTATTTGGAGATGGGGCTTATGAGAAGGTAGTTAAGGTTCCCTGAAGTCCCAGGGGTGGGGCCTGATCCCGTAAGAGGTGTTCTTATAAGATGAGACACCAGAAAGATGGCTCTCTCTGCCGTGAGAACACACAGCGAGAAGGTAGTCGTCTTCAAGTCGGGAGGAGAGCCCTCTCCAGGAACGGAGCCTGCCGGCACCTTCATCGTGGACTTCCAGCTGTGAGACACCAGATTTCTGTTGGTTAAGCCGTCAGCCCCAAGGATCTAGCCTAGGCCCCTTTGCAGACTCTGCCTTGGGAGCTTCAGGAGCTATCAGAGATGCTGTATAACAAACAGTCACCTTTCTCTGCTGTCATTGGCCTGCAAGGGGTTTCTGTTCCGAGGTGAATCCCACAGTTGAGTCACGTGACATGATCCATCAGAAGCTCCACTGGCACAGGGGGGCGGGTTGGCGGGTCTGCAGAGTCTCTATGTTGCTGGTCAGAGCAGGCATACCCTTCTGGGACACTCTTGTGATGCTACTTCTCTTTCCTAAATCCATGAGGACTCACCTCGAGCGCTTGCCAGCACACCTTCCTTTTTTCTTCCAGCATATGGTGTTTTAAAGGCGACATGTCTGCCAAAACCTCACAGGTCCCTCGGGTGAGGCAGCTTCCCCACAGCTGGGGATGCCACTCTCTGCTGCGGTCTGTTAACAGATGGCCCGGCAGAGCGGGTGCTGGGAACCAGGCTTCCGCATGGAAGCGTAGCTGATGCCTCACGTGCCTTTTCACATTGGTGTGATTCACACGCAGCTGGGGGAGTGGCTCAGGCCATGGCTGCTGCACACCTCGTTATGGAACAATCCTCCAACCATTGAGGGGTTCTGCAGGGAGGACCCTTTGGGTGCTGGGAGAGAGGTGTGAGCATGTCCACGTCTCCATGGGAGGGGCCAACATGCTCCTCAGGTGAGGTTGGAGTTTGCAAACACGTCTAGAGCAGGGTTTCCACTGTTTCCCCCTCTGAACGTATCACCAGCCCCCGGCTGCTGGCGTGGGAATGCACAGATACCAAGAGGAGAACGTGGCAGATGTATGTCTCATCCCAGGTAGAAGCTGATCAACAATTCTTGGCCACCTGGCACCACGGAACCCTGAGGCCAACTAGGAACTCAGGCCTTTCACACCGAGCCAAAGAATGTTGTGGTCCTGGTTCACAGCCACACCAAGAGGCAAGGCCCCTGCCCCAGGGTGTGTCAGGGGGTCTGATGGAGTGTGTGCTCTGGCTTTGCCGCATTGAGAATGAATCTAAGAAGAATGAAGCCAGGGCCCTGTTGGGCTACAAAGAAAGTCCAGGTGGGAGGTGATGCCATTCTGAGCCAGGTGAGGGTGGAGACAAGGGAGTGAGAGAATTCTTGATGAGGCTAAACAGCAGGTCCCGGGGTGGATGTGTGGTGGGGAGCAGTGGGGAGGCAAGGGTGGCCCCTGGTTTCTGGCTGAGGTCCCTGGTGTGTGGGGAGGAGGAAAGACAGGACTCAGGAGGCCGGCAGGATTGGCCCTGTCTGTTTCTGCTGCCCAGACCAGGTGAGAACCGGGTGTCAGGGTCCTCCTTCAATCTGGGGTCAGCCAAGAAGGGCTGTTTCCCTCAGGTGGCTTCCCAGGGTGTTATAGGGAGGGCTGTGAGTTGTGAGAAGAGGACCAAGGTGCCAAAGAATTTAACTGTCCTTCTGGGGGTTATTCAGGGGTGTTCCAAGGAGCGAAGAGATATTATCAGAGGATATTGTGGAACGCAGGGCAAGCCCCATGAGGGAACAGGAGTACACAGAGAGATGTACATGGAGGTCATTCAGGGAAGATTTCCTGGAGGAAGAGATCCCCTAGCTCAGTGTCGCTGGGTGTGCAAGAGTTGGAAAGGAGAGAAGCACATTTCTTGCAGGTGGAATATGGTTAGCACAGCATGTTCATAAGGGTAGGAAGGCAGTAAGAGGCAGTGACTCTTTCACCCTGCACACAATCCTCAGGGACCTGTGTAAGGAAAAGGGCTTCTGAGTGTACCTCCGAGGCCATTCCCTAGTGGGATCAAGCCATGTGCCCCTACCAGGGTCAAGGACAGATTGCTGGAGCGCTTCCTCTTTGGGCTGCGGCTCTCAGCAATATCTGCTTCCATCACTGCAATCAAAAATGAACTTCAGGCAAATTTTACTCCATGTAATTTCTCTAGCTTTGCGGACAAGATAATCTACAGTGGAGCAAATGTCACTGATACCTCACAGCCTCCTCATCTCTATGCTTGGAATGCTGGACTCAGAGGCCGGGAGTTTAAGAGCAGGTGTGTAGGGATCAGCAAGTGGGTGGGAGGAGATGATTAGGATGGTGTTTTGGAGAATGGAGAGGAGGGAGGAGGAATTTCCTCTAAAATGGTAAAAAGAGGCTCAGAAGGGAAAGCAGGGAGATTTTTGAAAGGTCAGAGCTGTACAAACAATCAGAGCCTAATTCAGGGCTGTTGCCGTTTCTAGACCATTTTATAGAAGTCGGGAAGGAAAGTCTTCTGTGTCCCTGGAGTCCCTTGGAACAAAGGAGCTGGGTGGTCAGACTTGGAGCCCAGTTATCATTCATTCAATCTTTTTTTTTTTTCCAGCAGACATTTCCTGATCCTGGCAGGAGTCAGCCTTGTGTGGTAGAGTGAGCTATGGGTTAACCACTTACCATATGGTTTTACCATATGAACAAGGTACTTAAACCCGGTGAGCCGTAGTTTCCCTATTTTCTTTCAAGTTGATGACTGGTCAACATTTTCTGAGTACTCACTGCGTGCTGGGCACCATGCTAATTGCTTCCCCCAGACCACCTCTTGGAATCCTTACAATAACTCTGCGAAGTGAGCGCTATTGTTTCTCCCATTTTTACAGGTAAGAAAACTGAGGAGCAGTGAGATTAAATAACTTATCCCTAGCATCACATAGGGATGATATGACAGAGCCAAGCAGCCTGATTCCAGATTTGAGGGACCTAATCACCCAGCTAGTAGGATATTATAAAATTAGGGCAGTGATCCTCACCTCAGAGAGGTATGGGGGGATTATAAGAGATTATGTGTGTAAAGTACCCAGCATACGACCTAGAACAGTCAATACTCAATGGAGAGTGATGATGATGATGATGATGATGATGATGAAGATGGTGATGATGACAATGATGGTGGTGGTGATGATGTTTGTGATGGTGATGTTGGTAATGATGGTAATGATGTTGGTGATGATGTTAGTGATGATGATGATGACGATGATGATGATGATACCCATGAAAAAGTACCAAATCTTCCGATAGTTGCCTGGGATACAGAGAAGGAAAATACAACCTATAATGACAGGAGAGAACTTCCAGTGAAAAAGAAAGAAAACTCAATGTCCAAATAATCTGTTGCAAGAACCACATGACAGAGAGTGGAAGTTTGTACCAGGTTGGTGGCCATGGATGTGTGGAGAAGTTGTAAGATTGGGATAACTGTTGGAGGCAAAGCCAAAGGTGCATGTTGATGGGTTGGATGTAGGACAGGGCTTCTCAAACTGGGTAATATAACATTTGGGGCTAGATCATTCTTAGTTGTCTGGGTGGTGGGGCTATCCTGTATACCATTGGATTTTAGCAGCATTTCTGACATCTATACACTAGATGCCAATAGCACCTTTTCCCTAGTTATGATGACCAAAGTTGTTTTCAGACCTTGCCTGATATCCTCTAGGGTGAAAGGCACCCAGTTGAGAACCACTAATGTAGGAAAAGAATAGAATTTGTGATAATTCCTGGACCTTTGATTTAAGGAACTGTGTGCATGGTGCTCTCATTAGCAACAAGGGAATTTTTGTCTCTTTTATTCACTGCAGTGTCCCAGAACCTGGAACAGTTCCTGCCCATAGTAGGTACTCAATGGGTATTTGCTGAATGAATGAATGGTTGAATGGGGAAGGCTGGGGGAATAACGGTTCTTGTCTTGTTTTCTATTTTGTGTGGGGGTGGGGTGGGGAGGGAATACATGGTTTTGCTTTAGGCAAAGTAAGTTTGAGATCTCTCAGGTATCCCAATGCAAATATTGAGTTGCCAGTTAAATATGGAAGTCTTGAACTCCCAGGAGACATCAGGAGATAAATCCTGGCAGACATCATCATGTCTGCAATGTCTAAACCTCTGGGACTGACTGAGATCTTCTGCAGCAAAAGAAATACAGAGAAGAGAAACGAGGCCAGGAAAGACCTTTGGGGAGTCAGACACTTAGGATTTAGGGTGACAAAGAGCAACATGCTTGGGAGATGCAGGAGGGGTGGTCAGGGAGATGGAGGAAGGCCAAGGTTAGGGAGACGTCCAAGAGTTGAGAAAATGATGTGTTCAAAGCAGAGAGTGGGCACCACATTGAGTACTGTGAGAGGAGGAGTCGATGAAACAGGAACGTGGCCATTGGAGTTGGAGCCATGGAGTCCAGGGGAACTTGGACAGAAGCCAGTTCATCAGGACCAAGAAGATAGAAGCCCCTTTGCCATGAGTTCCAGAGACATGTGACCTGGGAGTAGGAGAGGGCCTGGGAAGCTTTGCTATGAAGAAATGGGGTAGTGAAAGGAAAGAAATGTGGGGTGTGAGAAAACATACTCTGACACTTGTCAAAGTAGGAAGAAAGACTTGTTCAAGACTATTGCAACAGGGGAGGGAATACAACTCCAGGGACAAGTGGGAATTTATAGCCAGTGGGCAGGGTGAGGGGTCAGTGGGTGGAAAATTACTGAGAGGAAATATTAAGGGTAGCAGGATTCTTGCTAAGCTGACTTAAGTGGATTCTTGCTGAAGGTAGACCAAAGTCAAGACCTAGTCGAGAAGAGGGCTCATAGAAGCCAACTAAATTTTGTCGAGAAAGGAGTCTTTGTTGGGTGTCACAGGCAGGCTTTTGAAGGAGGGAGGCACTGGAACATGTCCTTATGCCAGTGAGCACAGCCATCGGGAGCTCTGCCACTTCTGGTGCTGATCCCTAGTGGGCACGGCATCGCAGTAGGTCAGAGACGGAGACAGCAGGTCAGAGGGTGGCCCCAGACTCTGGGCTCTTGCTCTGGCTCTCAGCTCCGCCACAAGGGAAGCCACAGATGGGCTCTACTCCCTGCTAATACCCTAATCATAAGTTTGGCTTTTAGCCCAAGCTGCACTAATCACTACATCACTCTGCCTTGGCTCCCCATGAGTCCAAAGCAGGCTACGGGGGGATCTACTAATCTGGCCCAGTAAGTGGGCCACGGACATGGTGGCACCGGCCCAGACAAGAAGACAGGAGCTCCTGCGTCTTGAGACCGTCCCGGCACCCACCCTCCTTCCAGCATGGTAGTTGTGGATCTGCTTTCTCCTTTAGGGTGGTAACTGGCCCCCAGCCAAGAGACGTCTCTCAATTCACCTTCAGGTAGGGAGGGAAGGGCCTTAGGTGACCTTCCTCACAGTCAGCCCCTGACATTTGCAAAATCAATGATCACAAGATCGAGTTGATCCAAAGTCTGGGTTGTCCCCTTGACAAAGGTGCCAATAAAAACATGCGTTTGGGGCTTCCCTGGTGGCGCAGTGGTTGAGAGTCTGCCTGCCGATGCAGGGGACACGGGTTCGTGCCCCGGTCCAGGAAGATCCCATGCCATGGGGTGGCTGGGCCCGTGAGCCATGGCCGCTGAGCCTGCACGTCCGGAGCCTGTGCTCCGCAACGGGAGGGGCCACAGCAGTGAGAGGCCCGCGTACCGCAAAAAAACAAAACAAGACAAAACAAAACAAAACAAAAACGTGCGTTTGGGGGTTGTTCTTCGCCTGGTGTCTGGGGTGAGAGTGAAGCCCTCAGAGAGGCATGTGCATATGACTGGCGTGAGCGCCACACGTGCTGCTGTGGGTGTTTTTGTGTTTTTGCCTCTGAGAGCCCATCACCTGACTCCAAAGGCAGGAATCATTTATCAGCACAGCTTCCTAGTACTCTGCAGACAACAGCCACAGTCTAAGTGCATCTTTTCCTCGGATTCTAGAGACCACAGCTAAGGGCAGTGGTGGGTGAGGTGGGGGTGGGGGTTGTTGGAAAAGCATCAAATGAGAAGAGGAGTTTAGGGAAGGCTAGTCTGATGGTGGAGCTCAGAATGGCTACCATAGGAAGAGAACGAAGAGAATGAAGCAGGAGGCTCATTGTCCTTTTTCTTTCTGGCCATTTGAGAAAGGATTTGGCTGAGATCTCTCTGTATCTGAGGAGTCCTGCTAGAGAGAACAGAATCAAGCAAGGGTGTGAGATGAGGATGTCACCATCTCTTCTGTGGCTCACGCACTTAAATTCAGTTCAGTCTCACCACTCCCATTTGTCCATCCATCTACCCACCCACCTGCCCATCCATCCACCCACCCATCTATCAATCCATGCATCCGTCCATCCACCCACTTCTCATCTATCATCTACCCCTTTTATCTATCTATTGATCTATCCACCTACCTGCTTATCCATCCATTCATCCACCCATCTATCCATTCATCCATCCACCCACCCACTCACCTATCCATCCATCCATCCATCCATGCGTCCTCTCACTCATCAATCCACCCACCTCCCACCCAGCCACCCACCTGCTTATCCATTCATCTACCCATCCACCCATCCATCCATCCACCAACCTATGCATCCACCCACCCAACTACCCACCTCCCATCCATCCACCCACTTGCCTATCCAACCATTCATCTATCCAGCTACCCATTCAACACCAGTTATAGAGCCCATCCTGTGTGCTGGGCAAAAGCCGAAATGATGAGTCACTTCCATGCTTAATAAGGGCCCACTTCTACTCAAAGGACCCAGAAGTGTACAAAACGTCCAACCAGAAGTACACACAATGCACGGTAGCCCAGAGGGGAGAGTGATTCCATGTGGGAAAGTCAGGAGAGGCTTCTTGGAGATTTAATCTTGAAAGGAGTGTAGCAATTAGCTAAGCAGACACAGGGGAAGGAGCACGCTGGCAAAAGGAGGGGCATTTACAAGTATCTCACAGCGAGAGAGTCCAGGGTTACAGGACCTGTAGAGGTTTGGCTGTTTGGCTGGACCACAGGGCTTTTGTGGATTTGCTGGGTGGTGAGCTGGAAAAACAGCAAACGTCGGATCACAAAGGGCCATGTCGCTGTGTCAGGACTCCATCCTGAAGATTGTGGGGGGCACTGGTGGACTTTATGAAGGGGGTGTCATGATGAGCCTTCTGTCATAGAAATGTCACCCTGGATGAGGGTTTTCCCATCATCAAGACCAGTGCTAGAAGCAGAGGGGTGGGAGACAGGCAGTAACCCAGGTGGGAGGTACAGGTGCTGTGACCACTGTCATCTTTCTTGTGGTCCCTCTCATCATGGCCAGTCTCTGCTTCTTGTGTTTCAGCTTCCTTTCTACAAATCAGGGGTCCTTTCTCTCTCTCTCCCTCTCTCCGAATTTTCCTAATGCCCCATGAGGTGGGCACTTTTATCATCCTTATTTCACAGCCCCGAAAACAAGGCACAAATCGCTTAAGTGACTTGCCCAGGGTCACCCAGTCAGTATGAGGTGAGGCCAATTCAGGCTGGACTCCAAGCCCCTCCCTGAGTCTGGATGGGGTGCAGGGAGATGGGCAGAGTGGAGTGGGGAGTGAGGACGTATCTGAGAACTCAGCCCTGGAGCCGAGGTTTCACTCCTGACACTTTCTCAGAGGGAGGCATATCTTCGGCATGAGTTTAGTCTTGATTAGAAAATGGACTGAATCCCGAGTGGAGCTGGGGGTGGAGCCTGAACTCTTGGATCACCTGTGAGTAAGAATCTGAAGGTGCCCTGGTCTGCCTGTGTCTGTTCCTTGCTCTTTCCTGCAGCACTTTAAGATGACAGGACACTGGGCATTTCAGCCGCTATGGGACAACCCTAGTGGGATGGTTGCCCAGTATCCCTGTCACCAGGGCTTGTCGGTGCCACATAGGGACCCGTGGGAACTTAAGCAGGAGGTGGAGCAGTGGGAACTCAGAGGCTGCCAGGGCAGAATGCACCACATCTTTGCAAGACCATTCAGAGGTTTGACAAAGCCCAGCGTGAATCTCCTCTGTGACCAAGAGCCCCACTCCCAGGCATTTACCCAAGAGGGTGGGGATGACGTCCACCCAGAGGTGCGTGAATGCTCTCAGTAACTTTGTTCACAGTGGCCTCAAACGGGAACAACCCACACGCCCATCAAGATGTGGGGGGACAAACAGATCAGCTACATGCATACGTGTTCGTCCTCAGCGATGACAGGGCAGCCTACAACTCACACTGTGGGGATGACTCGCAAAGACATGGTGAGTTGAGGAAGCTGACATAGGAGACTGCTCACCATATGAGTTCATGGATACAAAATTCTAGAAGAGAGAAAACCAAGTTATGGTGGCAGAAAGAAGAGCAGTGGTTGCCTGGGGTGGGGGCGGGGGTCCTGAGTGGAAAGATCATGTAGGAACTTTCTGGGGAACTGGTGACATCTTACACCTCAGTGGAGATGGTGTTTATGTGGATGCCTATATTTGTCAAGTTTAATAAAACTGCCCTTAGAAGGCTTTGCATTTCAATTTCACTATGAGTAAAGTATACTTAAAGGAACAAAAAGTAAAAGGCAAAGAAAACAGAGGGAGGAAAGAAGGAAGGAGGGAGGGAGGATGAAGGAGAGAAGGAAGAAGGGAAGGAGAGAGGCTGGGAGGGAGAGAGGGCAGGAGAAAGGGAGAAAACAGACCCAAGGCAGCTCGAGCCTTGGGGCGGGAGAGCCCAGGCTTACCTTGGGTGGGTGGGTGCCCACAGTCAGACTGCTGGTGTGAGTCTGCCCCCTCCCTATTGCCCTGTACCTTCCCACACACACCTGGACCAGGGGAGGTGTGAATCCTCAGCAGGCCGTGTCCCTTATCATCAGGAAGTGTGACCCCTTGGCCTGAAGAGCCCAGGGGGACAGCTGCAGGGCTGGTCGTGGCTGGGGGAGTTCATATCTACTAGGGCTACCCTGTGGTGTGATTTTGCATGAGCTAGGTCGTTTGTCCCTAAAGGGAAGGTCATCCCCTGACGAGGAAGCTGTGGATTCAAGGCCAACTGACAAGTGGCGAGCTGACATAGGTGACACTTCGAGGACACACAGTAGCAGTGTCGGGATGTAGATCCAGGGCTCTTTGGGTGTCATGACCGCCTTTTGATTTTTGGACAAGACGTGGGCGTGAGAAGTCGTGTGCATTGGTGACAGCTCCAGAGGTCTCGGTGGCTCGGGGCCCATGTGAGAGCCCCGTGCACCACAGCTGTCCATCTGCCCTTCCTTCCAATGACCAGTGGCTGACCTGGAGAGGAGCCTGCTCTTCTGGAAGCAATGACTGGCCTGAACGGCATCACACCACAGAGCTGGCTGAGCACAGCTGCTAGTGTCCCTAGCCTCTTCGGATCCAACAGCAGCTCCACGCTCTCCTGAGATGTTTTCTCGGAAGCACGAATGCTGCTCATTGCTGTTGGTGGCATCAGGAGATTGAGATTTGACCCCCACAGTGTGCACAGCGAGGGGACAAGACAGAAGAGGAAACAAGAGCTTTCAGCTGTGCCAGCAAATAGGCTGTGGATTCAGGTGCCCACGGAGCCTGGAAACACCTGGATTCTCCTGATTTTACTGGAAGCAAAGTGTGTTTACATTCAGAGAGTGGAAATAAACCCGTCTTCCTGTAAAGGAGGAAATGAGCAAACATGTTCTCTCTTTCCCTGGAAGACACTTGGAGAGTCTGAAGAGGGAAAAAGAGCTGTGTCCAGATGGGAGCTGAAGGGGCTCAAGGGGGAGCCACAGGGGTGACCAGCCAGGAGGAAGACCAGACGGCAGATCCCTTCGCATGACCTGCAGAGGTCATTATGCCCAGCTGAGGTGTAGTGATGAGATTCCTAACACTGACTCTTTATAACATTACAGATATTAATAATTGTTTTAGAAACTATCATGAAATTATTGAACCAATATTTACTTCATTTTGCTTGGGTTTCAGAAATGAGTGCTCTGAGTCTCAGCAGGACCGGCCTCCCCTGTGTGGCTGGAGGCAAATCCACTCTCCTTTCTGCTAAGTAATAAGTGATCTGACCCTGAGTCCAGAATCCCAGACTGTTCATATCTCAACGATCCCCATGGTGAGAACTCACTTGCCGAAACGATCAGAGATGCAAATACAGTTTCGAGCATAAACCCGTGGATGGCACGGTTACATAAAATAAGGAGCAACCTTGATCCTATAAACAGAGGAAACGTTGAGTGTGGCTCATTTGCAGTGTGGATCATTGTGTAGCTGCAGACACGGTGTGGGGAGGAATTTTTGTATCAAGATAGAGATTTTTAGTGACGAGAACGTACACGAACCGTCTCTACTGAATATCACACCCAGCACCACGTCGGTGTCTCTGGTGGGTTATGAGAAGCTTGACCTCCACCCCTGATGCTCACAGGATTTCTCAAGTTTTCTGAAGTAATTGTCTATTATGTCTATAATCAGAAACATGGTGTTGTGAAAACAGATTGGGTCTGTGTCCCACGATTTCTCTTCTGTATTTTCTCCCTCCTCCCCCACCCCCAGCTCTTTGATGGCGTTGAAAACCATGTCACAGATTAATGTAATGATATTTGGTGATCAACACTGTAGCCTCTCCACCTCCTGTGCTCCAAACGATTGATGGTCCATCTCTCTCCTTTGCCCCTCCCCCTCCCCTAGATTGTCCATAGATTTGGGACTCAACAATTCCATCGGGGCCTCCAGGATCTGGGCTCAGGTGTGCTGCCGCATTCATGTCAATCATCAGACATCAGCCAAATGCAAACACTGGGGCTGGTCTGCGGGACTCTGACAAGTGATTCCAAATTTCCTAGACCTACAGGAAGCAAAGCGAACGGCCCTGGACGGTGCTGTGGGCTCCCAGACGGAGGTGGTGACTCGAGTCCTATTTCTCTGCACCCCCTCCCCTCTGTGCTCCCTGTCAGAGCCCCAAGCTCATGGGCACCTCTGCCTCTGTGGGGTGTATTCCCTTAACCAGTGTTTTTCCCTTCAGAGTCTTAGAGCCTCTGTCTACACCCTGCTTTAGTCAGCTCGGGAACCAGAGCAAAGCACCAGAGACCAGGAAGCTTAAAAAACAGGATTTACTCTCTCCCAGTCCTGGAGGCTGGAATCCGACATCCAGGTGTGGGCAGGGCTGGTTTCTCCTGAGGCCTCTCTCCTAGGCCTGTAGATGGCCATCTTCTCCCTGTGTCCTCACATGTTCGTCCATCTGTGTGTGTCTGTGTTCTGATCTCTTCTTATAAGGACACTAGCCCTATTGGATTTGGACCCACCCTCGTGACCTCATTTTACTGCAATCACTTCTCTAAAGGTCCTTTTTCCAAATCATCACATTCTGAGATCCTAGGGTAACCTGGACATCAATATATGAATGTAGGAGGGAACACAATTCAGCCTGAAACACCTGCTCTGTGTGTTTTGAGCAAACAGTGGCTGTCTCTTTAGTCAATCTCCTTTTGGGAGATAAAGGATTGCTCTTTGGGTATTTTAAAAAGAAGCTGATTACTCTTTGGAGTTCTTTCAGGAGACTGGGAATGAGAGGCCCCCTTTTGCAAAGATCTGTGATAAACATGACCACTTAAGCAAAGTGGAGATTCCCAGAGCAGATCTCCATCTTACAAGCAATAGGCACTGAGTAATCAATCATTGGATGAAAACAAATTGTGCTCCTCACTGCTTTTTACTGATGGAGATAGTTTTAGGCAGAAGCTCCTCTGGAAGAAAAGTGATGTCATTCATGTGCCCATGTTTATGAATGGTTGATAATTTTGCCATCAGTCATTGGTTTTGCACATGACCTCAGAAGAACAGAAAATACACTATAATTTCATGTATTGTATGTTGCATGAGTTTGTATGGGGGCTTCTCTGAAATGTCCCACACTTAGTCTTCATAAATTTAAGTATTCCTCCAAAGGGGATTCCACTCCAGGATCCAGAAGTTAGCATTATCAACATCTGTCTCTTCATAGCACATCCCCCACTGGGACAGTTGTGTAGTGAGAAATATGGCCCTACCTAGAGAGCTCTGGCTTTCGCCCTGGCTCCTGGGAGGAAACTCCTAACCCCTTGGGATTCCCTGAGGAGTAAGAGCATCTTTGCTCTTCATGGAGGACCCCTTCCCATCACATCTGATAGCCTCCTAATATCACAGCCCCTGGCAGGCCCCTCTGTGCTAACTGATGACTCAGGTGGGCCTGGCCACACCAGGAATACTCACCACATGATTAGAGGGTTGGGGCTTGGGACACAAGGGGTCAGCCTGACCTCCCAGGAGCTGGAGACTGAGTCCAAGCACATGGCTGATGATGCAATCCCTCTATGTAATGAAACCCTAATTAAACTCTGGACACGGACCCTGGGCTGAGTTTCCTGGGTGGTGATACTTGGTGTGCATTGCCACAGGTGACACTGGGAGGGTGAAACCATCCAGAGGACCCAGCAGCTTCATATGGGGGATGCTCTCTGGCCCTATGCATCTCTCTTTGGCCACTTCAGTGGGCATCCTTTCACTGTCTAATGCCTGCACTTTTCTGAGTTCTATGACTTGTTCTAGCAAATTATTTAGCCTGGGAGTGGTTGTGGAATCCCTTAAATTTTTAGTGGGATGTCTTGCCATGAGGGTGGCCCCAGAGACCTTGAACTTGCAGTGGTGTCTTCAGTGAGGGTTGTCTTGTGGGGAAAGTTCCCTCAGACTGTGCAGTGTGGCCTCACTCCTTTGTAATAGTTTTCTTTAATTTAAGTTTTTACTTATACACACATTTCACTTGTTACTAATAACTGATACATAGGTTCACAAAATTGAAAACTTGTGATGATAAAACATTAAAAAGAAGCATTTAATTACCACATCATATTGACTTTCCACACACATCCATCCATACATCTATTGAACATTTGTTTTTCAGGACCAGCCTATGACAGAGATATGGGTAGATGAGTGTCCATGCCAAAGGGAAGGAGGCATGGCCCAGTCCCTGCGATTTCAGAGTTTATGAAATAGTTACGTATTTCTATCAGCCCATCTAGACTCACAACACACTGTAATGATATATGTTATAGTGCACTTTATTTTGAATCATGTAACTACATCCATCTACAGTCATAGGTTTCCAATTTATCGATGTTGCACATGTGCAAAAGAAACCCAGTTTCTAATTTCTCTCGGAATGTAGTAGCTTACCTCCCCCATTCTTACCTTGCTGAGTATTGGGAGTGGGTGTGGGCAGGGTGAGGTGATTGGGAAGAAAGGGGAGGGTGGGTTTGTGAGAGAATTTCTCCAGAAGCTGTCCTGGGCCAAAGCAGGAGGAAATCCTCTGATGGTGAATTTAGAGGAAAGATCATTTTCTTGTCTTTGCTTCTGCATTTGCCTGCTCCACTGGGTGTTGAGTTTTCCTGGAGGGTTTGAGAGGGACACCTTCAATTTGGGGAGCCCATTCTGGGTGTGTTCTGGTGGTGAAAAGTTGGAAGAAGGACTTTGGTTCTTGTCTTCTTTGAAGAAAGAATTCAGCAAAGAGACCAAGACTGTGAAAAAGATAGAAGCATTTATTAGAAGAAAAGTACGTGTGAAAGAACACGTGGGCGGACGTGGAGTGAGTTATGTGCCATAGGGGCGGCTTAGGTTGCTTATATGGGGTCAGTTTTCTGGATTGTTTCTGTCCAAACATTTCCATATTTAGTCCTGGTGTGGGTGCGCATCTCTCAGCCAAGATCAATACCAGCTGGCATCTTCTCCCTCCTTTTGTCCTTCCCCTAGACTGAGGGCCTTCTCTGCACATGTTGGGTTGGGAAATCCACAGGAATTCACCAAACTGGGCCCAAAGGTCCCGCTGGTATTCCATCTCAAAGCATCAGCAGGAGACCAGATGCAGCTGCTCAGGCTGGGGGCCGATCACCTACCTCAGGTGTTGATCTAAGTAAGTAGTGTGCTCTCAGTCAGTCTGACCAGCGTCCAAGGGCTGCTATTTCGATCTTTATCTGTCTGACACATATATTTTGTTCTCAAACCATTCATTCTTTACTAAGGAGGTGTTATGGGTTGATTAGTGTCCCCTAAAAATAATATGTCATAATCTTAACGCCTCATCCACCCCTGTATCACAGACTGTGACCTTACTTGGAAATAGGGCCTTTGTAGATGTAGTCCAGCTAAGATGAGCTTGTTAAGGCGGGCCCCAATCCAATATGACTGGTGTCCTTATAGAAAAAGGAAATTTGGACACAGACATGCCCACAGGGAGAACGTCATGTGAAGATGAAGGCAGAGATGAAGGCGTCTCCATTCAAGGAACGCTAAGGATTACCGGCAACCACCAGAGAGGGAGAGAGGAACGGAAGGGATTCTCCCTCAGAGCCCCCAGAAGGAACCACCTCTGCCAGCAGCTTGATCTTGGACTTTGGAGCTGTAGGATAATAAGCGTCTGCTGTTTTAAGCCACCCAGTTTGTGGTACTTTGTAACAGAAGCCCAGGAAACTGACACAGGAGGGAAAAAAGTGTGTATTGCCTTGGCTCCCTAAAACCTCAAAAACAACTTCTTTAGATAAATCTAGATCTCATTTAGATAAAGAATTAAGGTTTCAAACATTCCACTGTTTCTCATGCTCCTGTCCAAGATGGCACCCATGGTTGGGCTGCCATGGCTCCTTCTATCAACTCTCGTCTTTCCACCAAGTTCCCCAGAACAGAAAGGTCGTTCATGCACTGCACAACCTACATATAGTAGGCCGCAGGGACACCCCTGCAGCTCCAAAGAAGTTCGGCTTTAGGCTTGTAGGCTTAGTCCTGACTTGTTCAAGGAAGAAACAAGAAAAACAACATTCTCTTGGCAACTTCTCAGCTTCCCTTCTCTTGTTTTGCTGAAGTGTTCTCATAAACTCCGTTCCCAGATGTGGTGCTGACTGAAGGACTTTGTATTCCTTAGTCCTGGTTCCCTGGAGCAAGACACCTCCTGGCTTCATCTTGGAGGTGAGACGCTGCAGAACAGGATCTCAGAGGAGATGCAAATGATGTTTACAATGTCTTATCCCCTTACATCCTTTCTTATGCACACAGCATTCTGAGTACCCTCTCTGAACATGTGTGGGATCAGGACCATGGACAGCAGCATCTCCCCAGGATGACCAGTCATCCTTTTGTCTATTTGTGCTTTGGGAAAATTGGAAGTTAGGATGTTTTTGACTGAAAGGAATAGAAGGCCCGACCAAGAGAATGTAAGCAATGATATGTTTGTTATGTCATAAAACATAAAGTTGAGGGATGAGTGGCCCCAGAGTCTGCGATTTCAGGGCCACAATGGCATTATCAAAGGTCCAGAAGCTTCTCCTTTTATGCTCTGTCATCAGCTGCAAGCCAGGCACATAGCCCTCCAGGGATGGATACCAGCTGCAGTGATTCTGGCATCACAGGCAGAGCAGGGTCTCTCTGGCCATATTTCTTTTTCTTTCTTAAACTAGGGGGGAAAATGCTCTCCCTAAGCCTGTTGTAAGCATTTCCTAAACCCCACTGGCCACAGTGGATCACACTTCAATGCCTAAACTGGTCCATGGTGATGGGGGAGACTGGCTTAGACCAAACACATTTCCATCCCAGGGGGCAGAAAGCTTCCCTCTGCCTGAGTGTGTGGCTGCAGAGGGCTCTGCTATAGAAAGAAGGGCATGTGACCACTGGGAAGGAAAATATGTGTCAGCCAAGGAGAAACTGTGGTGTCATGCTTTGGCCCAGAAACGAGGCAGAAACAGGCGAACGGGTAGAGCAAAGCCTTCAGAGTCAAGTTTCTCTTTCAGGATTTAGACCTGGGATTGTGACCTGGGTCTTTACGTGTCTGGCAGCCAAATGCCCACCCTTTTCAGAAAGCAGGTGTAGAAACTGGGTTTCTGTCACTTGCAAACCAAAGAATCCTACTCAGGACAATAGGATCAAAAAGGGCATCTGATGGAGGATATTAGAGTCCAGGGAAGAGCCCGAGGCTTGTCCCAGGTGTTTTGGGGACTGGAAACTGGGCTTAGTTTCCATCAAGATTCTCTCTTGTTTCCATTTAGCCTGGCTTCTTGGCTTCATTCTCTCCCACGTGAGATGGGACTCCTTGTGGCCCAAGGAAGAGAGTAACTGGGACCTCTGAGTCCCATTCTTTCAGTGCCTTGGCTCAAGATGCAAAAGGTTCCACTACCACACTGCAGGAGTGTCCTGGGGCCATGGTGACAAAATGCAACACACTGGGCAGCTCAGAACAGTAGGAACCTATTGTGTCACAGCTCTGGAAGCTGGAAGTCTGAGATCAAGGTGTCCACATGTAATAGGGAAGAATCTTTGTATTCTATTACAAGTTAGTCACTAAAGGGATATTGCCTATAAGCTTCATTTATACATAATGGCCCATCTCTGGGAACCCTGCCTCCCAGGTAATGAACATTAAGCTAAAATACCTTTGTGTAATTCACAGGAAACATCCTGACCAGGCCCACCTGTGAAAGGCTGCAGGAAGGAAGAAATGAACACATCCCCTCCAGAGGCTGATGGGAACCAGGAAACGTTTGACTTTACTTCTTCCCTTTTTAGTATTGATATAAAAGAAGCCTGGGGCTTCCCTGGTGGCGCAGTGGTTGGGAGTCCGCCTGCCGATGCAGCGGACACAGGTTCGTGCCCCGGTCCAGGAAGATCCCACATGCCGCGGAGCGGCTGGGCCCGTGAGCCATGGCTGCTGAGCCTGCGTGTCCGGAGCCTGTGCTCTGCAACAGGAGAGGCCACAATAGTGAGAGGCCCGCGTACTGCAAAAAAAAAAAAAAAAAAAAAAAAATGAAGTCTGAATTCTAACTCAGGAAAGATGGTTCTTTGGGGCATGAGTCCACCATCTTCTCGGTTTGCTGGCTTTCTGAATAAAGTTGCTATTCACTGCCTCAGCAACTCTTGATTTATTGGTCTGTCTTGTGGCCAGCAGTACAGGCTTGGACTTGGTAACACACATGGTCATTTCCTTCCGAGGGGTCTGAGAGAGAATCTGTTCAGGCCTCTCTCCTAGCTTTATGGTACTTTGTCAGAAATCTTTGTAATTACTTGGCTTGAAGAAGCATCACCTGGATCTCTACCCCATCTTCACATGGCATCTCCCTGTGTGTGTCTCTATGTCCAAACTTTCCCCTTTCGTAAGCATACCAGTTGTACTGGATTAAGGGCTCACCCTTCTCCAGTGTGATCGCATCTTACCTTATTGTATCTGCAGTGACCGTACTTCCCAATAAGGTCACATCCTGAAGTGTGGAGGTTAGGACTCCATCACATGAATTTGAGGGGACACAGTTCAGCCCACATCACACACCAGTAGGCAGATTCCCAGCAACAGCCCCTATGGGCATTGTGTGCTCACTCGTGTTACCAGGGGATCAAGGTCTTTTATCCGGGGGGAGGGGAGTGTGCAGGAAAATAAAAACCTGAAGTTAGTGGGCACCTGGGGGCTATGCTCCCTCGAAGGGAGACTCTTTTCCAGCTACTTTTGTGAGAAAAGGCAGAATTCTGTGTGGACCATCGCCCTCGACATTTTCATGGCTGATGTGCCGCTGATCACCCCTAAGTCCCTGTTGGAAACACCTGGTTTCTACCGTTTGCTGATTTTCTCACGTATCTCAAGCACTTTACCTCTTCCCAACAATGCTGCAGAGAAGGTACTGGTGACAGGCCGAATGACCTGGTGACTGGAAGAGTGGCCTGGACTCACATCCTGGCTCAGCATGTGACCTCTGGCAACTTCTGTGAACCTCTGGGCTTCCGTGTTCTCGTCTGTAAATTGGGGACCATAGAGTAGTGCTTGAAACATTGGGTCATTTTGAAGTTTAAATACCTATACATTTCATTTCGGGTGGAGCCTAGGTTAATTTCTACTAGTTTATGTTTTTGTTCAATGTTTTGTGAGTACTTTCCCTGTACCAAGCACTGTTCCTGGTGCAAAAGATACAGTCATGAACAGGAGACAAAGATTCCCAATTTTATGGAGTTGGCATTCACTTAAGCGGAGACAGAAGATAATCAAAGTATAAAGGGAAGGTATGCAGTGTAAATGTCGTGAGTGCTGTGGGAAATCAGGCCTGGAGGGGGTGAGGTGTTCGCATGCAGAGTGGGGCTGGGCTCAGAGCTGTAACCACATGGGGAGATGAGGAAGGGCTGCATCTATCGGCCAGGGCAAGGTACGTTACACTAAACACCCCGCTGATGTTTCTTATTCATGCCACATGTGTCCACCCACGTTGGTTCTGCTCTGTGTCATCTGCCCTCCAGAACCAGAATCGTGAAGTTGTCCGAATCTGGAATATTTCTGGAATTGTTGCCACGAGAAAAGAAAAGAGCCCATCACTGTTGAAGCTCCTTCTCAGACCAGAAACAAGCCACACTGCTCGCATTTCACGGGCAGACAGAGAGCACAGCGGCCAGAGACGCTCCTCCTTCCTGGGCAGGGGTAGGATGCAGTGCACCAGGGGTGTTTGAAAGAAGGATCTAAAGGAGGTGAAGGCATGAATTCTCTCTCGCTTGTAGAAACCGAGGCACCGGGAGTTTGAGTGACTTTCCTGGGGTAACTCAGCCCCGTCAATCTGTAAGTTCAGCTGGTCACATGACTGTGATGACTGTGTGGGGCTGGGGTGAGGACATGGTGCACACAGGGCCCTGCATGGGACCCCCTCTCACTTCTCTGATGTGTCCTCTGCAAAGTGGCGCTTTTCTCTGGGAAGGCCAGGCTGGGTTTGCCCAGTTGTCACCATCTCCTGTCCAGCCAC
This sequence comes from Stenella coeruleoalba, assembly GCF_951394435.1. NCBI lineage: Eukaryota > Metazoa > Chordata > Mammalia > Artiodactyla > Delphinidae > Stenella > Stenella coeruleoalba. Next base: position 2,751,335 of record NC_137169.1, read on the forward strand.
CATGCAGGCCACCTAGAAGCCACCTCTCCCTCCCTTGCACCCAGGCTGAGTCGCGTTCCCAGCACCCGGGCAAGCTGGTGCCCTGGCTTCTGAGGAAGGGCCACCTAGTGCCCACGGCTGGCGTTGCCTGAAGCCTGATGGGCACCGGGCTTCAGGCTCGGGGCATGCAAAATGCAGGAACGGAGGAGGTGGCTGTCCTTCCCTTAGTCCCCTCCCCAACACAACGCAGCTGCCAGGCACCCTGGGCTGCTGTCCCAGAGCCCTGCTCCTGACCCCTCTCCCCTCTCACCTCTACACCTTTCCCAGCCTCCACAGTCAAAACTTGCCTGGGCTGGTCAACGGTGGGGGAGGGATTTTTAACCCCTATGGTACCTGATGCTTAGTTAGGTTCATCTCCCTGTCCAATCTCTCATGTGAATCCTATGAAAAGCAAGGGGTGGGGATGGGGGTGGACAGGTTGTTAGGAACAGGGAGAAATAAAATGGGAAGCTCTGCATTCCTAAAACAAACAAAACATCAAAAACAACAAAACTTGCCTGGGAAATGTACGTCCCAAATCTGCTTTCCCAGTTCTGCGGTCAGCAAGAGCCAAGGCCTCTAACTGAGGGTGATTCTGTTGCCCCTCTTCTCCCTCCTGCCCCTAAGAGCATCTTTGCGGGGCCTGCACCTGTTCTAGACAAATGGTAGAAGGTGGGCAGGGCCTACACCTAAGGGTGAAAATCCAAAGAGTTACCTCATGCCGGGTGGGTTCTAATCTCTGCTCTTTACACAGAGAGTTTCATTTAATGCCCGTGTTTCAGAAAGGAGGGACCAATCCTCTAAGTGTATCATTCCCTGCCCGGGAGGTAGGAGTGAAGTGTCCTGTATTTGACCCATGTGCGTGACTCCAGACCATGCCCCTAGCCACTCTTGCTGTGATTCCCAAAGAAGGGCTCTCCGGGGTGCCTCAGGCCATGTTGGCAATTCGTTGGGACCCCATTGTTCATTTCGCCTCTCAATAAAAATCTCATTTTATTGCCCCTAATGGTTGGCTCTGCTGTCACCTCATCCTCCATCTCCCACATTGTCTTGATCCTTGAGAATTCCTCCATTTGGGGCACAAGTTCAGTGGTTCCCAGAAAAGGTAGTGCGTGGACACCTTGGCCTGACCCTGGTAACTTGGACGTGTGTCCATCTTCTAAGCACTTTTCAGCCAGTAGGCTCTGCACCCTGGCTGCCCCTCTGGCCGAGATCAAGGGTGCTGGTGAGTAGGAACACAGTCCTCCCTCCTGCTCTCTGCCTGGGTGGATGCATGGAGCCCTGGCCTCCCCTTCCTCTCCCTGAGCAAGCTTTTCTGGGTCCACCTCAAAGGTGCCAAAAGTGCTTTGGGACTGAGCCCCCTGGGGTCACAGCAGGAGCGGTTACATCCAACCCCCCGAGAGCCTAATCAGTTTTGCTTCCTGTCTGCCCTACTTAGCACTTCTATGAGCAATAACCAGGAGGCTCTTTCCCCTAAAACCACAAGGTCCAACTTCCACATTTGCTAACTGTCCAAAGCAAAGCAGATGGCCGATCCACTGTGTCCCCCAGCACACCTTCTGTGCAGGCCTTGGGCCTGGTGAGTCATGCTGGGCAGCCAACATGGCTGTCAGGCCATAAGCTCCAGTTCTCCTGCTCTGCCCCTTTGGTTCCCTGAGTGCTGGCACTCTGCAGAAAGTCCTAGATCTAGAATTGTCCCAAGACTGGGAACAAGGCAGGGATGTCCCCTCTCATCACTGCTTTTTAACATTGTACTGGAAGTCCTAGATAATGCAATAAACAAGAAAAGAAAATCAAAGGTATATGAATTGAGAAGGAAGAAATAAAACTGTCTTTGTTCACAGATGATGTGATTGTCTATGTAGAAAATCTGAAAGAATCACCCCCCCCGCAAAAAATCCTCCTGGAACTAACAAGTGGTTATACAAGGTTAATATACAAAAGTCAATCATTTTCCTACATACCGGCAGTGAAATTAAAAACATTACTATTTCTATTAGCACTCCAAAAAAAAGACATACTTATGTATAAACCTAACAAATTTGTACAAGATCCATAGGAGGAAGGCTACAAAGCTCTGATGAAAGATATCAAAGAAGAACAAAATAAACGGAAGGTGTGACAGGGAGGGTGGGAGGGAGGGAGCCGCAAGAGGGAAGAGATATGGGAACATATGTATATGTATAACTGATTCACTTTGTTATAAAGCAGAAACTAACACACCATTGTAAAGCAATTATACCCCAATAAAGATGTTAAAAAAAATCATTGTCCAAAGATCAGTAAGTGAACTGATTTTTCTTTTCATGAACTACAAAATTGAGTTTAAACTTTTTGTACACTTCATTGTATTTTTGTTTCATATTTTTGAAAGATGATATTTTCAACAATGTTTAAATAGAAATTTGGTAAATAGATCATTATTTAAAATTAAAATAAATAAATAAATAACTGGAAGGATACTCCATGTTCATAGATAGAAAGACTCAATATTGTCAAGATGTCTGTTCTTCCTAACTTGATCTATAGATTCAACACGTTACTAAGCAAAAGTGCAGCAAGTTATTTTGTGAATATTAACAAACTGATTCCAAAATTTATACGGAGAGGCAAAAGATCCAGAATAACCAACTCAATATTGAAGGAGAACAAAGTCAGAGGACTTAACCTATCAGACTTCAAAACTTACTATAAGACTACAGTAATCAATACACTGTAGTATTGTTGAAAGAATAGACAAATAGATCAACAGAACAGAATAGAGAGCAATAGACCCTAGAAATAGACCCACATACATATAGTCAACTGATCTTTGACAAATGAGCTAAGGCAATGCAATGAAGCAACGACAGTCTTATCAACAAATAATGCTGGCACAACTGGACATCCTCATACAAAAAAAAAAAAAAGAATCTAGACACAGACCTTACGTTCTTCACAAAAATTAACTCAAAACAGATCATAGATCAAAATGTAAAATGAGAAACTATAAAACTCTTAGAAGGTAACGTAAGAGAAAACAGAGATGACTTTGGGTTTGGCGATGACTTTTTATATACAACACCAAAGGCATGATCTGTGAAAGAAAGAACTGATAACCTGGACTTCATTAAAATTAAAAGCTTCTGCTCTGTGAAGGACAATGTTAAGAAAATTAGAAGACAAGCTCACACTGGGAGAAGATATTTGCAAAAAGCATACCTAATAAAAGGCTATTTTCCAAAATATACAAAGAACACTTAAAACTCAAGAATAAGAAAATAAGCAATCTGATAAAAAAAAAAATAAGCCAAAGACTTGAACAGACACCTCATCAAAGAAGATGTACAGATGGCAAGTAAGCAAATGAAAAGATGCACCACGTTATAAGTCATCAGGGAAATGCAAATTAACACAACGGGACAACATTACACACCTGTTAGAATGGCCGAAATTTAAAACACTGACAATACCAAATATTAGTGAGGATGGGAAGCAATAGGAACTCTCATTCATTGCTGGTGAGAATGAAAAATGGAATAGCCACTTTATGACAGTTTGGTGGTCTCTTAAGAAACTAAACATACTCTTGCCATACATCCAGCAATCCTGGTTTCTCGGTATTTACCCAAGTGAACTGAAAACTTATGTTCACTGAAAAACCAGCACATGGATGTTAATAGCAGTTTTATTCATAATTGCCAAAACTTAGAAGCAACTGAGATGTGTTTCAGTAGGTGAATGGATAAACTGTGGTCCATCCAGACAATGGAACATTATTCAGCACTAAAAAGAAATAAGCTCTCAAGTCATGAAAAGACACGGAGGAATCTAAAATGCATGTCACCAAGTGAAAGAAACCAATCTGAAAAGGCTACAAAGTGTACAACTATATGACACTCTTGAAAAGGCAGAACTATGGAAACAGTCAAAATATTAGTGGTTATTAGGATTTAGGGAGGGGGGTCAGATGAATCTGCAGAGCACGGAGGAGTTTTAGGGCAGTGAAGCTATTCCGTATGATACTACAATCGTGGATACTTGTCATTATACATTTGTCAACCCTGATAAAATGTACAACCCAAGAATGAATCCTAATGTGAACTACGGACATTGGGTGACAATGATGTGTCAATGTAGGTTAGTCAATAAGAATAAATGTGCTGGGGGCGTCAATAGTGGGGGAGACTGTGCATGTGGGGAGAGGGGCACATGGGTGATCTCTGTACTTCCTGCTCAATTATGCTATAGACTTAAAACTGTTCTCTAAAAAGTTTTTTAATAAAAAAATGCAGTTAGGACTTTTTGGAGTGATGGAAATATTCTGTCTTGACTGCGATGATGTGTACATTCATCACAGCTCATTGAAATGATCGCCTTTAATATAAGTTATATCTCAATAAAGTTGATTAAAAAAAATAGAATTTTCCCTTGAGTCGGCTTCCCTGCCAAGAGCCAATATTTTATGAGCAATGTGTTGTGTCCTATGGCTTTGGTCCAGCTAGTTTTGGGAAAAGATGAGATTTCCCACATTTATGTCTCAGCTCTGAATTTGGAGTCTGTTTATATTTTATCCCATCAACCAATCAGAATGGGAAGGCTCCCAGGCTGACTAGAGTTCATCACACTGGTGGGGCGTGTGTGTGTGTGTGTGTGTGTGTGTGTGTGCATGCAGCATCCTCCCAGAGACTCTGCCTAGAGTACAGAGAGAAGGGAAGTGGGTACCAATCTTGAGGCAGAGGACCAGGGACCGGGTGGAGGTCACTCCAATTTAGTTCAACTCTGCCGGGCTTGCCGAGCTTGGCTATGCAGTCCGTGTGCCCAGAGCCTGTGAGGGAAGTGGGGAGGATGAGCACAGCTTCCTGAAGGAACAAATACCAGGAACAATGATTTATCTGTCCTTGGTGGTGGGGGGAAACAGGGGATCTAGAAATCTCTAGGGGCATTTGGGATGATTTCATGGTGATGATAGAGGCTCTTACCTGTGTCTTGATGTGGGGCAGGTTTCTCCAGGTGATGATGCAGGAAGGGCAACCCAGGAGGTGGGGAGTAGGGGTCTGGGGGGTGGGGGCAACAACACCTCTGAGCATGTGCAGCTGCCCCTCTGGCTGTAAGGACAACGTGGGGCCAGGACTCACTGAGATGCCCTGACGGGCAGCCAATTTATTCCAATGAGCCCACCCATGGTGTCTGGCTATGACAGTCCCAGAACTGAGCTTTGCCTTAGGAAGACCTCTGGGCTGGTGGCTGCGGCCAGGACCCATGGGGAGGGAGGGGCTTTGCACCTGGGCAGCTGGAGGGAGATTGGAGAGTGCAGCTGGGCAGTGACATTGAGAATGGATGAAGGGGACAGACCCACAGGACACGTCAGAGGCAGACTGGTTCTGTAGCACAAATAAGACAGGAAAATGGAGGGGAGGGTGGATGGAACTTTCTAGAACTCTCAGCCTGGGCGACTTGGTAGAATGATTAACGAAGATAACTAAAAGTATCACTGAATGCCTATATGTGCCAGAGACGTTGGAAACTAAATAACGTTTAGGTAAAGAATTCTAATTTTGTCTTCACAGACCCTCCAGGAGGGGAGTGATGAAGAAACAAAGTCTCACGGAGGACAAGTGGCCTGCCCGAGGTGTCCAGAAGGACTGGAGCCCCAAGCCGCCCTTGTGTGTCCCCCAGCTCCCAATTCATCAGAGCCAATGCTGCAGGGTATGGGAGTGATGAGGACGGTGGATCTGGGTGCAGAGACGCTGGGCTTGGTAGCTGTACCCACTGTCCTGAGAAGGTCGCAGCAGGGAGCTTGGAGAGGGCGTGGAACTCGGGGGGCAGTAGGTGCTGGAGCAGGAGGAATGGGGTCATTATGCCAGCAGTGTGGACCCCGGTGGATGTGTCCCAGCGGGGAGCATGCAAAGAGGTATGGGAAAGAGTTATGCAGGGAACTTCCAGAAGCTGAGCAAACACAGACTGACTCCTGTAAACTGTGACCCCTGTTACCTCCCTGTCCTTCACCTTCTTTGTTTTTACCACATCATCTTCTCCTTTCTCTCCATCTCAACCTACCAACCTCCTTAATTTCCTTAAATAAACCATAGCTGAGATAGATAGAAACTATCGACAAAGGCTGAGCACAAAAACCTCACCTGGATTTTTTCTTTTAAGAACAAACCAAACCTAAGCAAAATCTGAGCTTTGATTTATAAGATCACTCTCCCCAGGACACTGGGAAGATGCGAGTGACAGCTACTGTTTGGGGTGAGGCACCAAATGAACGGGGACGATGATCCTTAAAAGCATGGCGGCCACGGCTCGCTGCCCACGTTCACGTGCCATGAAAGGAAAGACAGGAAGCACACAGCGGCCCATGCTGCGATGGGGTCTGATGACTTCATTCCCTCCCCCAACAAGAAGGCACAGTCTGTGAGCCCAGGTCATCTGGCAGCAGGAGCAGGCTGGCCGGGGGTGGGGGTGGAGGGCCCAGGAAGGAGCTGGGATTTGGGGTTTTGTTAATATCAGTTTTTGTTATTCATCTGCTGCACTCCCCAAGCTTGGACCATCTCAATATGCTTTGAGGTCTTGAACTCTCTTGGCTAGTTCATAAAGGAAATATATATGTGTTGAAATTTGGATGGGACAAATGCTTAAAGATGTAAAGAGAAGTCAGATGAGATTCACCAAGTGAGAAGCAGCTTAGATGTAACCTGCCAAGCGCTAAACGCCCAGATCTCCACGTGATCTGGGTTTCTTCAGTCTCTTGGGAGCTAGACTGTTCCTGCCCAAAGAGATGCGGAAGCAGTTATGGGAAAAGTCCCCCAGGAGCTGGGAGCATTCCTCACTGGGGGTCTGGAGGAGTGCTCTGCTTACCCGCTCCACTCTTATTGTTCCAACTCCAGGGACTCCTCAGGTTTTCTTCTATGAGAACCTGGGGCCAGGCTGGGGCAGGTAGAAGCTGACAGGACATAAGGGCCCTCCCAGCTGCCCAGGCCTGGGTTCGATTTCCGTGCGGCAACTGATCACACTTGACTTGTTGTCACACGTACTATTTTGGCTGCTGAGCTCATGTGGCTGAGCTGTGATAACAACAAGATGCCTTCTTCTCACACTAACTGAGTCATGGCTCTGGATCTCATACAGATATTTTTGGTGTGGGTCAGAATTTTGTTCTGTTTCTAAATGTTCTCTTTCTCCTCCTTTTTAAACCAGAGTGAGGTTTAAATTACAGACACTGAAATCTCCAAGAAAAAGGGTCACGGACAGCTTTGATTTCAGGGCCTTCGAGGCCCCGCCCTGCCCTCCCCCTGCCAGGGGTGGGGTGAGGTGGGGGAACCTTTCCCCTCTCTTTCCCCTCGTCCAACACAAACTTCCCACAGAACAGATTTCCTGTGCCAAACGTTTCCTGATGCTGTGAATCCTGGTTCTGTTAAGTGACATTGATTGAAAAACATGAGATCAGTCACAACATTTATTCAGTATGTAAAATGTTGTACAACACCAGGGTCTCGGCTGGCATGTGGAGGAGTATGCAACATTAAATTAATAACTTCTGAGACCTTGGGACCCCAAAGTAGCCAGCAGATAGGCCTCGGGGAAGAGCAGATGAGTCAATGTGACCGGTTACTTGTCATTTACAATTTAAGTAAACCCCGCATGATAACGTGAACACCCCGTTGGAGACTGGATAAGCCTTTCCATTGGAGGCGGTGTTATTAGTTATTACCAGGTCAGCCTCCCTTTCGTTCAGGCCTGACCTCTAAATTCTTCATCTATTACAGGTGACACTTGGTGACACTTCTGCGAGAAGGAAGCCAAGTAAGCCAGGATGCTGGGCCAGGGCGGCTGCTGCTGAACGGCCCAGCAGAGGAAGCCCTCAGCAGGCTGACTTGGCAGGGGTGGGTCCCCGAACACATTCTCCGGGTGACTGAGCTGCTCAGACTGTTCCGGGCAGGCGTTCTGGAAAGTCTTAGGCGCCTTTTTTTAGTCTTATTTTTATAGACCCAGGTTGTTATTGGCAACCATTGAAAAGATGACTAAATAAATCAATGATGCAGGCCTTGAGCTGCCGGGGCTGGAACCAGGAGTTGGTGTGTTTCCATTTCTGTCCCTCGCATTCCACTCCTGTACACTGGGAACTACCCCCCGCACCTCCAGCCTCAAGGACCGAGGGAGAAGGAGTATTCCCACGGACGGACTCTGGACAGGGCTCCAGCACTGAAACGCTGGCCAAGATGTGCCTTTTCTCCCCTCCCCTCTCCCTAGTTAAGGACACAAAACGTCGACCCCTTTGCTGCCTCCCCTGACCTTAAACTTGTTCCGGCAGCAGTGTTGCTTTGGGTAGAGTCTCACACAGAGGACCCTACAAGAGCTTAGTAAGTAGCCCAGGCTTCTCTCAGTGGAGGGAAAAATAGGCAGGTACCACCTGCAGGAGGACTGGAGATCAAATTCAGGGGAGCCTTTCTCCCAGGAGGGGCTGTGGGACCTGAAGACCCTCGTTGTCTCTGTTCCAGAGTTGGCAGGAAGGCCCTCATTCACGGGGGACCCCAGGAGCAGCCCCTCTGGCTTTTCCAAAGCCTTAGACTTGCTCTCTGGGGTAAATGAACACAGCATGTAGGGCCAGAACTTGGATAAACAACTGGGGACTGGCGGCGGGTGAGGAGGATGCTACTTCCCACCCGCCTCCTATCACACTTGCCCCATCGCCTGATCTGGTGGTATCTTGGTCTTCTTTGGGTCTTGAATGGCTTTGAGGAGCTGTTGAAAGCCCTAAACTTCCCCCTGGAGTTCTGCCCCTGGGCAGACCCCAAAGATTTCACTGCCACGTCCGTGGCACCTTCTAAGGGCTCCCTTGGATTATTCAAGGCAGTGGCAAGTGATGGAACTTTCCACGTCTACACTGTCCAACACCATAGCCACCAGCCACACGTGGTTGTGAGCACTTGGAATGTGGCCAGTGCAGCCGAGACTCTGACTTTCAAATCCTATTTCATTTTGATTAATTTATAATATTTAATCAGCCACAGGTGGCTCACAGGTATTACATTGGAGAGCACAGCTCTCAGGGTAAAGACTCCTGGTTTCCATTCAGGGATCTTTGGCAAATATGAAATGCCAAGGGGCCCCTTGGCTTGTGTGTACTTACACATTGACCTTAGCTACTTTCTGCTTAGGGCCTGGGAGCAGGTGGGTCCCGCAAAGGCGTCTGGATAGTGAGCATTAGGGATGGTCCAGTGGGGTTTGTGCCCAAGCTATTATGAAGCTGCCAGGCACCAACTCATCTATCATATATTTGTGCCACTTGAAGGTGAGCACTGAAAAAAGCTTGACATTCTGGGAAGCCTCACGCTTCCCCTGATAAGAATGCAGCCTCTTTTTGGAGGGAGTCAGGGATGACCCTCATGGACACACAAGCTAAGACATTTTGGAGTGTGCTGGCTTTTTTATTCCCCCCAGAAATGCCTTTCCCTGTGGCTTCATGGGGGAAAGGAGGGGATTCTCTTGTGAGTTTACTTAGAAGATATGAGTATCATTGATGGAAAAAACATATTTTTTTATGGAAAACATCTCCTGGTCATGCCCTCCTCTAGCAGGCTTGCTCACTCCTTACTGAGGGGCGAAAGCCCTCCATCAAGGGCAGGCGCTCCTGCGTATCGTAGGTGCCATACCCGATGCCTGCCTCCAAGCATTGTATCCATGCCTGGGTCAACAGAGCTTTCAGCCCCAAATCCCAGCAGACGTTTCAGAGCTGTTTTCCCCACTACAACACTTTTCCAGTCCACGGAGCTCAGTGTCTCTGCTCTTGAAGGTACAGGGCTCAGAGCTTAATGCAAAGGATCCCGTGATGTGACCTTGCCCCCAGGGCCATGTAGCTGGGCCAGAGAGCCAAGGTTTAAGAGCAAGAATTAATTATATAACAATGCAAGATGGCCAATGGTGTGATGATGTGGAAGCCTCTTTCCCAGCCCGAGGTGGGCCCCCATCACTGGGACATCCATGTACAGTGGGGGCATGGCAGTCAGGGATGGTCCAGACGGCATGACACCCCGCCCCAGGACAGCCAGGGACAGCTCAGCTCTGGTCGCAGGGCCAGGGACACAACCAGTAGTTCTGGTTCTCGGGGATGCTGCATACTTTCCAAGATTCTGGGCCCTATGCTGACCTTTCTGTCACTTTGAGACTTAGTGCAGAGTTCAGTGTTGCATGGTATGAATGGGTTTTGAAAGTCTCCCCCAACTCAGCAGTCTAAGAAAGAGAAGAAGGAAAGAAAATTAAATCCCTCTTCAAAAAGGGGGGTATAACTCCCCACCCCTTAAGTACGGGCTTCACAGAGTGACTTCCTTCCAGAAAGGATAGTGTGGAAAAGGGAGAAAAAGGGACCTTCACAGTGGAAAAGCCTGACAAACCCTCCTCAGTGGGTGGTCAAGGTCAACATCAACATGATAAATCATGCTGATAGCAGGTATCCTTGATATGTGATGAAAATAACACCTTATTTCTGTGATCTTCCTCCCCAAAACCCATCACCCCAGTCTAACCATGAGGAAAACATCAAACAAATCCCAGTAGAGGGTCATCCTACAAACTACCTGACCAGCACTCCTCAAAACAGTCAAGGTCAGGCTTCCCTGGTGGCACAGTGGTTGAGAGTCTGCCTGCTGATGCAGGGGACACGGGTTCGTGCCCTGGTCCGGGAAGATCCCACATGCCGCGGAGCGGCTAGCCCGTGAGCCACGGCCGCTGAGCCTGCGCGTCTGGAGCCTGTGCTCCGCAACGGAAGAGGCCACAACAGTGAGAGGCCTGCGTACCGCAAAAAACAAAAACAAAAACAAAAACAAAAACAAAAAACAGTCAAGGTCATCAAAACAAGGCAAGTCTGAGCAACCGTCACAGCCAATAGGATCCTGAGGAGATGTGATGACTAATGTTATATGGTGTCCTGGATGGGGTCCTGAAGCAGAAAAAGACATTAAGGAAAAGCTAAGGACATTTCAAATAAAGTGTGGACTCTAGTTAATAATAATGTATCAACATGAGTTCATTACTTGTTACAAATGCATTGCTAATGTAAGATGCCAATAATAGGGGAAACTAGATATGGTCTTTTTTTTAATTGCTGAAAGTTTGTACCCTTTTACCAATATCTGCCCATTTCTCCTACCTCCAGTCCCTGGCAACCACTTTTCTACTATTTCTATGAGTTTGACTTTTTTAAAAAAAAGTATGTACTCATTTATTTATTTTTAGATTTCTCATATCAGTGATTCCACGCAGAATTTGTCTTTCTCTGGCTTATTTCACTTAGCGTAATGCCCTCCAGGTTCCTCCATATTGTTGAAAATGAAAGGATTTCCTCCTTTTCTTAAGGCTGATCAATATTAAATTTTAAAAATTCCCTCCTTCCCCTTGCCCCTAGCTCACCAAAGCGTGTGTTAGGGAGTGTCCCGGACATCTGCTTACATCTGCCCTTCAAATTTTGGGCTCCTGGCAGGTGGTCCAACTCATGACTATACCCAACATCTCGTTGGAGATTGGATAAGCCTCTCAATTAGAGGTGGTGTTAGAGGTGGTGTTATACCCACCTGTGTCAGGACACCCTATTACAGAGGCCTCACCTTGCCTTCTGGGTACTCTGCACACCCTGCATTTTCAAGCTGCATTTTCACAGTTAGACCCCGAGTCTCCTAAGTGTGTCTGGTAGTCCAGTGAGTGAATGTAGGGCTGTCTGTGGCCTGAAGCATCCTCTTTTAACACAGTGGGGAGGATGGCTCTGATGCCTTTGAAAACATTCATGATTCCTCCATGAATGTCTGGTAATGGGATGGGCATGTGGTGGCTGATTTATCCCAGGAGCTGGGCACTGCCGCCTGGACCGGAGGACGCACATATGCTTTCACACGCTGCCCTTCACCACTTCCTCCCAGTGACTTATTTCCACCCGGAGGTGGCCCCCTGGCTGCCTTTTCTTCCGGCTGACAGCTATCCACTGTGTTTTGTGGCAGATTTCCTCTGTGCATGATAAGTAGTCCTCATTTTCTCTCCAGCAGTCCCACAGCCAAAAAAAAGCAATAAAAAGCAATAAAAAGCAAAATGACACACAAATTGTATCCCCAAAGAGCTGTAAAGGCCTAAGATATTGCTGCATGTGATCATCAGATGAGGTTCTTTGCCTTTGAACAAATAACCCCCTTAACAAAGCAGACTATTCAAATAAGGGAGGGGCGGGGCTGCAGGGGAGGGCAGGGACTAGGGACGTTTCTGGCTCCCCCAGGGGCTGGGGTCTCTGAATGCATTTGGAGTGGGTCAGAAAGCGTCCCTTAGCTCGATGGCAAGTGACATGGTGACACATCCGGCAATTTTGTGCTGTAGGACAAACATCATTGCTCTGGATTTTAGGTTAGTTGGGACGAGTTTTCTGCCTTTTTAGAAACCTTGAGACACACTCATCTCTGGTTTGTGAATCCCCATGTTTTTCGGGGGTGTCCGCCCCCAGACTCTCCTATGGAGGGTCCCCATGAACTGATGCCCAGACCCCAGGCCCAGAGATCCTGGTTTGATTAGTTTGGGGGATCTCAGCGAGTGTGCTTCTGGAAGCAGGTACCTCCATCGTGCAGCTAGGGGGAGCTCCAGAGTCTGCACCCGCACGGAAGTGGAAAGTTCTCGAAGATGCAGCCTACTGGCTCCTCTGTACCCTGGGACCCTCTCCTCCATCATGGTTCCCCCAGCAGGGAAACATGTGACCTGTTCTACTTGACCAGAGAGAAGGACAGGGGAGGGGCAAGCGGTGAGTTCTGCCCAGTGGGAAGTCCTGCACTAGTTTAATTTCTTTCTACTACTGTACGCCAGGAACCTCCTCAGCCCATCCTCACACCTGCCCGGTGTGCTGATATACCCTTGGGACAAGGGAGGAATCAGGTGGCAGCATGAACCCGGGTCTCCCTCAACCCTGCAGACCATGCCTGGTTTGGAGTTGGGGTCCACGATCGAGCACAACAAGTAGGTGCTGGAGGGAGAGATAGGAACAGTCAATGGAGCTGATGTTTGCAGGGGGAGCAGTTGAGAAGACTTCAAGTGAGGGGCTTGGAGGGGGTCTGGCTGTGCCCCCAGAAGTGGGCTGGGTGGTGGGAACGACAAGGTAAAAGGTGTGCTGCTCAAGAGAACGGGGGGACTGTGGAGGTTGGGAAATCCTGAGTGGGATCTCCATGGTTTACTTTAAACATGAACAATATTTTGCATTTGACTATTCCCCCAATGCTTTTCTACAATGACATTGTGCATTCACGCTAGAGAAGTCACCTCCCATCTTTCAGTGGGAAAACAGTCAGGGGAGGCTTTCAAGCTGGGCACGATATCTGCCCCAAATAATCAGGTGCTACTGCTGGTGCCTATGCTCCTCCCACTCCCCGGAACCTCATTTTCCGTGGGCTGCAGGCCGCATCCACCATCCCCAGGTGTGGCGACCTGTCACATGTGCACCATCAAGGTGACCTTGTCCCGAGCCCATCGCTCACGCCCTGGCTGACATTTACGGCTGCAGCTCCTCCATCAGGGCTGCAGTTGGTCTCAAGGAGCCTCTGAATGATCACTTACTTCCCCCTGAGGCGGCCCCTGGAGGCACAGGGCCGGTAGGAGGGAATCCAGTGGGTGTCATTGGGAGGAAAGGCAAATCCTGAATCAAACCCCAGAGAGAATCACCAGTGGCAACGCGTCAGGGAATCACAGCTGCAGGTTCGGCACCTCCTGCACTTCTGTCTCCTTTCTGTCCATGCGTGTGGTGGATTGTGCTGTGAGCCCAGCATCGCAGGAGCGTACTCCATCCAGGCCCATCCACATAACCTCCTAAGTCAGCACAGGGATCCGGAGCATTTAAAATTCTGACCCGGGTTGAAACATAAAGATGTTTCTGGATATTTCAGCCATTAGGAACCCACTTCACCATGGCTCCTGAAACCCTAGCGTTCTGGTCCAGCATGGATTTACTTCACACTGCCCCAGAGATAAGCCAGGAAAAACTGGGCAAAAGTCACTGGTGTGTCGAAAACTTGGCCATCTCTACCATTTCTACCTTTATCTCAGAAGCTGGACTTTTAGACATGTCAAGCCACCTACAACATCCTAGCCCAAAGTGTCAAGCCCAAGGTGATTCTAGCCCAAAATGTGACAATTGTGAGCAGAAAACGAGCATAAAGCAGTGGAAAGAGCTGACAGCAGTAGGTGCTGTAGTCAAGCCACACTCTGTCATCTGGGTGATCTTTACAGTCTCCGTGTGACCATGGGGCACAGAGATTCCACTGTGCCGAGCACGGATGTGCCAGGATGCAGGTGCAAATGGGGTGTTCGCAACGGGCTAGGTCATTTCTGGGACACCGGCTGGTTCTCCTGGACTGTTCTCTGATAGGCACTCTGCTACCTTCCTTTCCTTATATTCATTCATTCATTCATTCACTCATTCATTCATTGGATAAATGTGCGTGTGTCTTGGTAATATTTCCTGATTTGATTTAAATGGCTGGGTACTTCTGTAAACACTGGTGGGTGTGTAAGGAGATTAAGACAGTCGGGGTCCCCTTTTACCACTGTCAGGCAGGAAGGGAGGAGGCCACCAGGCCACAGAGGGACAGAAGTCGACAGTTTATTGAGGATTTATTATGTGCCCTGCACTCTCACAGGCCCGTGGCACCTGGTTTTGGATGTTAGCCCTCACTCTGTAGAGTAGGTGTTATCTGTTCCTGTTTACAGCTTAGGGACACCAAGATCTGAGAGTTTGAGTGATACGCCCAGTGTCAGGGCTGGAACCCCAGGCTGTCTGAATTCAGCCCTCCCTTTCCTGTTACTTGTGAAGCAAGGCAAGCAGCAAAGCTGGGATCCAGACATGGGCAGGGCTGGAAGAGCTCACCTAGAGCTGGGGAAAGGCTCCCTGACACCCTCCTGTGCAGGTAGGGCATGAGCAGGGGCAGAGAGGATGGGGGGATTTCACAGGAGGAAATCGAGTGGGATGTGAATTGCCGGGGGATAGAATGGCAAGGACCAAAGAGCAGAGGTGGGTGAAGTGTTGGCTGTCATTGTCACGGAATAGCAAGTGGTCTGGAGCCACCCCACATGAGGGAGGAGCAGAGAACAAGGGCCAGTGGGGATTGAGATGCCCTTTGGGGAGTGGCTAGAGTTCAGCAGACAGCAGATCATGCCCACCCTTCTGTGTTACGAATGGTTATAAGACCCAGGGTCAGGGTTGCAGAGAGAGAGAGATGATGGCGGAGACCCTGGCAGTGGCCGAGCCCTGGGGCCCAGTCCCACTGCCCTGCCCTCTCTCACTAGGAGACTCACACACGGGGCTTCCCATGGAGCCCAGAGTTCTTCTGGACCCAGGACTGAGCACTTGCTGTCCCCCTGCCTGGAATGTTCTTTCCTTGACTCTTACCTGGCCCCATCTTTCAGGTCTCAACTAAGGACTTCCCTGCCCAACCCAAGCTAAGGTGTCATCTTCCTGTTGCTCTATCCCAGTAGGATTTCTATGTCATCTGTGTCTGATCTAATGGCTTGCCTGTTGACAGCTTTTGCCCAGTTAACTATTGGTTTGTCTTCTTCTTATGATTTGTAGAAATTTTTCATTTATTATGAAGACGATCACTTTGTCCTATAATCACCAGTATCATCTCCCAATAGCTGCTTCTTTTATTTGTGATGTCTTTTGCCTGTGGTCACCTGGGACA
Organism: Stenella coeruleoalba; assembly: GCF_951394435.1. Taxonomy (NCBI): domain Eukaryota; kingdom Metazoa; phylum Chordata; class Mammalia; order Artiodactyla; family Delphinidae; genus Stenella; species Stenella coeruleoalba. The sequence continues at coordinate 2,767,030 of NC_137169.1, forward strand.
GAAGTTATAATTTGATACAGTCAAATGTGTTAACTTTTCCTCAAATAATTTCCTCTTCGGTCTTGTTTAAGAGAGCCTCTCCCATGCTGCTGTGCTCAAGGTAGCCTGTAAGTTCTTCAACTTGTCTTCCATTTTATTTTCATGTTGGTTTTCAAATCCATCTGCAGTTTCTTTCTATACATGATGTGAGCATCTAATCGCATTTTCTTTTCATATATGGGTAGACAATGCATGAGGTGGTCCCACTGATGAGTAATGCCTTTTATATCAGTGAAAAGAAGATCTACTGTTAGAAACACAAGGCCCCAAAATAAGTGGCTGAAACAAGATGGAAATGTATTTCTCTGTTGCGTAAAAGTCCAGAGGTAGCCTTTCCTGAGATGGTTTGGTGCTTCTTCTCCAGGAACTCAGGCTCCTCCGTCCCTGGGGCGTGGCCCTGTTACCGAAAGTGGGGTCCAACTGCTCACCACTATAAAGCCAATACTCAGGAGGCACGGTTGGTGGAAAGGAAACTGGCCTCTCCCCTAGTTGGAGGCCGGCAACTAGGGGAGAGGGCGGATTCCTATCCAAAGGCCGACTCCCCACTGACAATCAGTGGACAAGCGTTTTTATAGGTGGAGGGAGGGGGCTACGTGCAGAACAGCACAGTCAGCTCTGACGGTCATCTTGAAACTGGTCATGCGGTGGTGTGATCAGCATCACCTTGATTGTTTTAAGTACGGTTAGTCTTCAGTTCCAGGGTCGGTTTTTTCCCTTTTCTTTGAGATCAGTTCTGAGAATTGTGGCAGCTTATGCTACGGCTACAGTCTGGTCACCGTGTAGTTAACTACTTCTACCTAGTCAGATGTTTGTTTCCTTCTGTTCTGGATTTGCTAGGAGGATTCTGGTTCACTGTTGTTCTGTCAAGTTCTGTTTTGTTTTGTTCAGTTTTATACATGCCCTGGATGTTGAGTGCTGCAAGGTGGGAGCAGGGGAGGGAGACGCCGGCCATCCATCTCCCTGTGGAAGCAGATCCACCCATGACAGTCCTAGACTCTTACCTGAACTGCCTCTTACTTCCCAGGATAAATAAACCCACTTGACTACAAGGTACTGTTTGTTAACACATTGTGAGATTCAATTTTCAAATATTTAATGTAGGATTTTTTGCTTTTATGGTCTTTGTGAGGCTGGCCTGTAATTTTCTTTTCTTGTGACATCCTTGTCTAGTTTTGATATCGAATTATACTGGCATTAAAAAAAGAGTCAGGTATTTTATTTGCTTCATCTATTCTCTGGAACAATTTTTATAATAAAAGAATTTTCTCTTCCTTGAAGCTTTTGTGAAGCTCTTTGTTAAAAACCACCAGCACCTCTGTCTGAATGATTTTTATAATTTTTACCTAGAAAATTGTCCATCTCTTTTAAGTTTTCAAATTTATTGGTAAAAAATTATTCATAATGTTTTTATGATTTTAAACTCTTAGGTTTCTAATCCTATGTATTCATGCCTTCTTTTTTCACCGTGATCATTCCACTCAGTTGACTATTTTAGTTTCTTTCCAAAGAACCAGATTTTGGTTTTATGGATCCTTCATATTTTGTTTGTATTTTGTGTTTGTTATTTTTTGCTTTTATCTGTTATTTCTTTTCTCCTTTCTCTCCTTTCTTCTTATTTTAGTGGGTTCTTGAATTGAATGATTAGCTCATTTATTTCATAACTTTTTAAGAAATGCATTGAAAGGTGTAATTTACTTTTAAAGACGGCTTTAGCTATGTCTCATGAGTTCTGATAAAAAGCAGCATATCTTTCAATCAATTCTAAATAGTTTGTTGTTGAGATTATGATGTGTTCTTTAACTCACAAGTTATGTTGTATATATCTTCATACACATTTTCCCACTTGTTCATTTTAAATATTTCTCTGTTATTTGGCTTTTGGTCTCTTTTAAATGGCATATAACTAGAATTTTTATTATCCATTTAGATAGTTCTCTGACTTTTGTAGGTAATTAATGATTGTCAAGTTTATTGTGAGTATCAATATATTTATATTTATCTATCAACTTATTTTTGTTTTGTATTTACACTTGATTCCATTTTCTCTCCTTTCCTGATTTTGGTTACAAAAAGCTTTTCTTGTATCCCTTCTCCCTTCTAGTTTGAAAGGTATATTATGTCTTTCTCTATATTCCAGCTAGTACACAAATTGTTAACATAACTGTTATTTTTCTAACAGTCTATAAAGTTATTTGATGTTTCTGTACATCTCAAGCTGCTCCCATCTTACATTGTTGTCTGAACTTTTAATTCAGTATTCTTGAATTAAAATTTTAATTAGTTAAATAAATTTACCAAAATACTTTTATCAGTTTCTTTGCTCAGAATTGTCTCTGGCAGGTTGCTCTTTCTCTTCTTGCTGAAATACATCCTATAATAGTTTTCTCTGAAATGATTGGAGGATGGTAAAGCATGTAAATATCTTGTCTTCTTTTGCCCTTGCTCTTGAATCACAGTCTCACAGGGTACATTGAATGCTACAGTCACAATTTCCTTAGCACTTAGATGCTACTTATTCATTGTCTTCTGGTGCTATTGTTGCTGGGGAGACATTCGTTGTCAGTTTGTCATTCCTTTGTAATAATAAGGTTTCATTTTAGTGGCTTTAAATATATTATTTCTCCTTTCTGTTCTGCAATAGTTTCACCATGATTTATTTATATTTATCCTGATCTGCACTCAATGTAGCTCATTAGCTGAAAGCATTCGATTATTTTTCATCAAATCGTAAAAATTTCTAACCATGCTTTCTTCAAATATTGTTTCTCCCCCACTTCCTGTATTCTTTTCTTCATGCATGTTGGAGTCTCAGTTTCTCTTCTATCACTTTTACTCATCTTTCACCTGTATTAACAGTACTGTCTTCTAGTTCACACATCCTTCTGTGACCAGGTTCACATCCATTTGTGATTAAAAAAGAAAAAAATCCAATGACTATATTTTTCACTTCTAAGAACTTTAATTGGGATTTAAAAAAAATGAGCTGCTTTTAAGTTGTATCTGATTTATAATCTTTTGTTACTTTTTTGGATATTATTTCTTTATTTACCTCTTTGAGGCTCTCAAAGGTATTCTAGAGTAATTTGGGAGGTTTTTCTAATCTTTGCCTCTCATCAGTGGTGAGCACCTTAAGCTAAAGATGTGATGTGCTCGCTGCCACTGTTAGCTACATCTCCATTATGGTCTTCAGAACCTTGTGCTGAGTTGGGGGTCTCTATTCTCTCTCTCATTCTCTCCACCTGGCACCTCACCTTGTTTAGTTGTTTGACAGTTATTTTTCCTCTGCCCCGGAGAATCCTGGTCCAGACCAGTGTTGCATTGAAGGCACCCATCCCCCTGACAGTGATGGCTGTCAGGGATGGAGTCAGGGGGCTGATGGGCAGCTCAGCCCACATCCAATGATGAGGCTGCTCTGCTCTCAGCTCTTCCTAGTCTCCTTTCACATGCTTCTGGTTTCATCCATGAACTTGGCTGAGGTTTCCCACAACATAGGGGTGCCAGGGTCCCTGCCAGCCTCAGGAGTCAAACTTTGACCACTTCTGATAGACTCTTGGCCCCAGAGCCCATCATGCCCACAGCTTCGGTCTCTTTCCCACCACTCTGTTATGTCAAGTCCATGGAGAGCTCTATTTTCTTTTTGAGCATTGGTAAGTACCTAAACTATTGATATATATGTAATTGACCTTTGCTGTGTTAGAGCAGAGAAAGTAGTTCAAGTTGCAAAGTTGAGATGCAAAGTTGCCTGGAAGTTCAGCCCCAGGTCCCCCACACACCTGGCTCAGTATGGGGCTCATCCAGGGAGTGAATGCAGAAGAGAGTCCATTTCTCCAATCTCGTGTATTTCAGGGGGTTACAAGTCCCCTCCCTTCCTTTGAGGGTACAGAAAGGGAGCTCCCCAGTGCTGGAAGGAGTAAGAGTGCAGTCCATTTCTCAGCTGAAGGCCACTGGTGGCTCCTTATTGGGGTTTTGGAGAGGAGGCTGCAGGAGAAGGGGACACAGAGCCAGCAGAACAGCCTAATGCAAATTGGGCCCCCAGTCAGCCAGTGTGTGAGGCAATCGCTATAGTGGAAGATAGTTAGGCCATTCCTGGATGGGCTGGCGGCACCGCCTTTCCTGGAGAGATGTTAAATGAAGTTATGGCAGATGCAGGTCCACTGACTTGGCAAGAGAAGGTGGGCACATTCCCATCTCCAGTTCCACTTATTAGCTGCTGCCTGACATGATAAACAAATGAAATTGGAGCTGATGTTAGTAAAGGTCATAACCCGACTCCATCTGAGTGTATACACGTGTGTGTGTGTGCGCGTGTGTGAGTTTGTGCATTTCCTCAGCTGATCCATGTTGGAACACAGCCTATTTGACATTTCTGGCTCTCACCCCAAGTCTATCTGCATCTTCTTTATGAGGTCCTAGAGCTCACTAAGGCTTCTGACCCCACACTTGGAATTGTACTGACTTTTCACAACTAACAGCCAACACATTGTCAAGAAGGGATTGTTGATGGTATCGTGTCTTGCAGGGAAAGAGAGAAGACATCCTGAAAGCCTGGAGTACTGCAAGTAATTGTTGAAGCGAGAAGTTTACAGATCTATTGCTCCATATACTCAAGTCCAAAGAGACTGGGTCCTCGACTGCATGGAAATCTCTGAAAATATTTGTGTTCAAAGCCCCTTGGTAAACACTCCCTGCAGTGCTGTTGGAGTACAAGCAATAAGAGATGTTTTGTTTCAGTACACTCTTCCTATGATTTTAAAAGGAAATGGGAGAAAGACACAGTGACAGTGTCATCTGGCATCCACAGAATCTGCTCAGCCATGACAGAACATCTATTCTATGCACGAAGGGGATTGTGAAGACTACAACGTGCTACACAATTTGTGTTGGAGTGATGAGCGGTAAAGTTTTCTCCTAAAAATTTGGTCAATCAATCTCATTTTTAATGTAGCACAAACCCGGTCCCATAAAAACAGCATGAAAAATTGGACGACATTAGACTACACTGAGGTGGTGGTGTTGATTTGAAAAGAAGGGAGATGCTGCTATTAGCCAGAGTCTGACCAAGCAACTACAGCCACCAATAGGCATCACTGTCCACATGTCTCTAAAAATTCTTACTTCTCTCTGTGTATGGCCTCTATTGAGTGTAAAGACCTACTGTAAAGACCTATCTCATCATTCACTCTTTTGTCCATTTAGCAAATCATTTTAAGCACAGATAAAGGGTTCTTAACTAAGTTGGAAGTAAGGATACAATAGAGAACAAGTGGGGGGAATTATCTGCCCTCATTTTATTTACAGGAAACACAGAAGACAGATGGACACATGAAATTACCATCCACAAAACCCAGGGAAACTGGAGGATAAATGACCTGGTTTCTTCAATAAATATATTAGAAGGGAGGGAAAGAGAGAGAACATCAGAGGAACATCTTGTAGGTTATTAGACTTAAGACATAATCACTTGCAATGTATAGACCTTAGTATGAAGACAATTGGAAATTTCACATTGACTTGATATTTGATATTTTTAAGAAATTATTGCTAATTTTTAAAGTTGGGATAACAGCATTATGGAACTACACTTTAAAAAATTCCCTATCTTTTAGAAATACATATGGAAATATTTACAGAGGAGAGATCTTGGATTTGCTTCAGACAACACAGTAGACGGAAGACTGGTGGGTGTAGGTGAAATAAGAGAGTCATGAATCGATCATGGAGGGAGCAAGGATGTGGGTACATGGGGATTCATTAGATTGTTCTGTCTACTTAAGTTTACATCTGAAATTTTCCATTGAGAAGATGAGGGTAAAAAGTAGCATTGCTTAAACATTAAGAAAGAATTCAACAAATGAAATAATTTCAGATCATGTAATTGCTAGAAAAGAATACAAAAGGGCAGTGAGGTGACTGTGTTCGTGTGGGAGGCGGTCGCCACTGTAGGTTCACCCTGTCCTTTTCTTTCCTGGTCCCTCCTGTTCTTTCTGTTCACTATGTTCTTGACAATTTTGTGTTTCCTTGTGCTCTATGAAGGCAGGAATCCTATCCCTCTCATTTCCTGGGTCGTCCCTGAGACCAACATCAAGCCTGATGTAGCAGTTAATATACCTGAGTGAATAAATTTGTATATCAGTGGAAATTTTTGCTAACTGGCCTTGTCTCATGATAACTTGGGAGTTATGTTAATCCCATTCTTTTTCCCTATTCCCACCATCCTGCTGTATGCAGTTTAGGTCACAATTGCACACTGGTAAATGAATCATTAATTGTCTCTACTCATTTCATGGGTCACTAGGAACTTTTTTCTTTCCCAACTAAATTATTTCTCAAGGGCAGGCATCCGTCTCCAGTTTCTTTATGACTTTTCACAACAAGGCATTTGAACACCTAATGTCTGGGTCGAGCACTGTGTTCCATCCGTACCTGCCCTCATGTTAGAGTTGCATTATCCCCTCCTTGGTTAGTGACAGTGGGGCTCTGTTGTTGGAAGGGAAAGGAAGCCTGGATAATTGGAAATTCCCCACCTCAGACATTACTAACTAAGGTTAGGTACAGGCAGGTTAGTTTATTTCTTGGGGTTTTATACCCTGCTGTTCCTTATGAATATTCTTTCAGAAAAATGTGAAAAAGGAGAAGTCAGGGCCACAGAGAAAACAAGGAGTTGAAGAAAGATTCTCAAAGGCATTTCTTTGGGAGTCAAGAGCTTGGTCTAATCAGTCACAGGAAAAGCCAACCTCAGATCCCAAGGACCCTGAAGAATGTGTCCCAGCCCCTTGCCCTTTCCCTCCCCTGCCTCCTTCTCTTCTCCCTCTTCCCTCTTACTCTCCTTCTCTTGGAGGTGATCAGATCCAAAAGGAATAAACCAGGAAAATGGTGTTATGGTCAGTTCCACAATCGCTCATGTGGCTTCAGCACACACCTGTCACCACATGGGTGCTGGGAATTCAGAAGAACCAGGCCTCTAGTTCATACTGGACTTCTCAAGTAAAAGGGTCAGGTCTCAGAGATTGGACAATCTTAGCAGATGGAGAAATCTTCTCCCTCCCTTAATACTTCAGCCCCACCATGGTCTTCATACTTCTGTCCCACTGTGGCCTTCATGCTTCTGTCCCACCGTGGTCTTCATGCTGCTGCCCCACCGTGGTCTTCATGCTTCAGCCCCACCTTTGTCTTCATGCTTCTTCCCCATCTTGGTCTTCATGCTTCTGTCCCACTGTGGTCTTCATGCTTCAGTCTCACCTCAGTCTTCATGCTTCTGCCCCACCTTGGTCTTCATGCTTCTGTCCCACAGTGGTCTTCATGCTTCAATCCCACCTCCTTGGTCTTCATGCTTCTGCCCCACTTTGGTCTTCATGCTTCAGTCCTACCTTTGTCTTCATCCTTCTGCCTCACTGTGGACCTTTCTCTATGCCTGGACATTGCTGGTCTTACTGTCAGCCTTTTTGGTCTATAGTACACAACCAAAAATTGGTATTTTATCTCCTATTTGTTCAGGGAGGAAAGTGTTGTGGAATGGGGTGGGCTTGCATTGTGGATTCAGAAGACGTGGCCCTGACATTTACTGGCTATTAGATCTTGACCAAGTTACTCAATTTCTTTTCAAAAAAAAATTTATTTATTTTATTTACTTTATTTTTGGCTGTGTTGGGTCTTCATTGCTGTGCATGGGCTTTCTCTAGTTGTGGTGAGTGGGGGCTACTCTTTGTTGCAGTGTACGGGCTTCTCACTGTGGTGGCTTCTCTTGTTGCGGAGCATGGGCTCTAGGCACATGGGCTTCAGTAGTTGTGACACTCAAACTCAGTAGTTGTGGCTCACGGGCTCTAGAGAACAGGCTCAGTAGTTGTGGCACACGGGTTTACTTGCTCTGTGGCACATGGGATCTTCCCGGACCAGGGCTCGAACCCATGTCCCCTGCATTGGCAGGTGGATTCTTAACCACTGTGCCACCAGGGAAGCCCTACTCAATTTCTTTGAACTTGTATTTCTCCTACAAAATGGAACTAGTCATTGCCACCTGCACAGTGGGGATAAAGATCCAGTGGGATAAGATTTGTGAAAGACTGTGGATTTGAAAGTGCTCTCTGAACGTTAGCTAGTTGTGATTGCTGTGTGTTGGCTACTATCACCAAGGAGTCCAAATTTAATTATAGAGGTGCAGTTCTGGCCTGTGCTTCTTTTCTAGTCTGATGACTCTTTGTGCTATTAGCAGCACAGAACAGGTGGTCATTTCCTGATAGGTGGGTGAAGGATATGAATCTATTCCACAAACATTTCTTAATGAAACATCTACAGTATATTCTCTCTGCTTGGCCCTTTGGACAACACAAAAATGAACAAAACACCATCTTGATATAGTCTCCTCCTTTTTTTTCCCAGAAGGTTCTATTTTTGTCTGATGGTATTTGTGGTAGGTAGCATAATGGGCCCTACAAAAGATGACCATGTCCTAATGCATAGCACCTGTGAACGTGTTACCTTACACAGAAAAGGAGAATGAAGGCTGCAGATGGAATTATGGCTGTTCATCATCTGACCCTGAGATGGGGAGAGTGTCCTAGATGACCTGGTTGGGACTAACGTCCTCAAAAGGGTCCTTAAAAGTGGACGAGGGAGGTAGGAGAGAAGGTCAGAGAGAGAACAGTGTGAGGCAGGCTTGACCTGATGTTGCTGAATTTGAAGATGGACAGGGCCACCAGTCAAGAAATGCAGAAAGCTTCTAGAAGGTGGAAAAAACAAAGAAGTAGATGCTCCCTGGAGCCTCCAGAAAGGAGTGCAATCCTGCCCACACCTTGATTTTCGCCCACCGAGATCCACTTCATATTGCTGATTTTTGGAACAGTGAGAGAAGAAATCTGTTGTTTTACACCACTATCTTGCATAATTTTCACGGTAGCAATAGAAAACTAACCAAATATTAATTATTATTCTCTTCTTCTTAAACAGTCATTGTATTCAACACATATTTATTGAGTTCTTATTATGTGCCAGCCTCTGAATAGGTGATAAATATAAAATGATGGGGGAAAACCCAGTCCTTGCCCTCATGGAGTTTACAGTCTGGCTGGGGAGACAATGCCAGTAAAGTATATGTGGAATTACAACTGTGCTGAGGGCCAAACAGAACAGGTGTGTGATGTGTATCTTCTGTGGTCCCAGCAATTGTCAGAAAATTACCCTGAGACCACCTGTTGGCCCCACCCTGGTACTTCCTCCCCCAAGGATAACAGAAAGTCAGGGCCAGAGCTGGGGGTTGTAGGCCACCTGTCTCAGGTGTTGAGCAGCTGAGCCAGGAGGCTGCTCCTTTAGAGTGGACCACTGGACCAACATCCTCAGAGGTCAGAGCAGCCCGATGCCCTGTCGTCTTCCTCCTCACCATCGATCAATGGAAAAGACACCAGAGGCATTTACAGTGCACAGCTCATCAGTCAGGCAATCAATTAATTAGGCAATCATTTTTGTACTTGATTTTCATTACGGTGAGTTTATTTTCATTTCTTGTGTGGGAAAAACAGGTGCTCACATGTAGCTTCATCAGCTTCCTGTGCTGTTTGAATCACACAGTATCTTTAAAATAGGTTTGTTTTGGGGGGAAATGTGACCTGAAAAACCCCACTCATATTTGCTCACTCCTATTACTGTTTTTGTTATGGTGGGTGTTTTTTTGAATTTTATTTTATTTTTTTATACAGCAGGTTCTTATTAGTTATCCATTTTATACATATTAGTGTATATATGTCAATCCCAATATCTCAATTTCCAGCCTTGGTGTCCAACCGCTTATTCTTTACATCTGTGTCTCTATTTCTGCTCTGCAACTGGTTCATCTGTACCATTTTTCTAGGTTCCACATATATGCGTTAATATACGATATTTGTTTTTCTCTTTCTGACTTACTTCACTCTGTATGACAGTCTCTAGATCCATCCATGTCCCTACAAATGATAGTGCTGCAAAGAACATTGGGGTGCATGTGTCTTTTTGAATTATGGTTTTTTCTGGGTATATGCCCAGTAGTGGGATTGCTGGGTCATATGGCAATTCTATTTTTAGTTTTATAAGGAACCTCCATACTGTTCTCCATAGTGGCTGTATCAGTTTACATTCCCACCAACAGTGCCTTTTCTCCACACCCTCTCCAGTATTTGTTGTTTGTAGATTTTCTGATGATGCCCATTCTAACTGGTGTGAGGTGATACCTCATTGTAGTTTTGATTTGCATTTGTCTAATAATTAGTGATGTTGAGCAGCTTTTCATGTGCTTCTTGGCCATCTGTATGTCTTCTTTGGAGAAATGTCTATTTAGGTCTTCTGCCCATTTTTGGATTGGGTTCTTTGTTTTTTTAATATTGAGTGGCATGAGCTGTTTATATATTTTGGAGATTAATCCTTTGTCTGTTGATTCATTTGCAAATACTTTCTCCTATTCTGAGGGTTGTCTTTTCGTCTTGTTTGCAGTTTCCTTTGCTTTGCAAAAGCTTTTAAGTTTCATCAGGTCCCATTTGTTTATTTTTGTTTTTATTTCCTTTACTCTAGAAGGTGGATCAAAAAAGATCTTGCTGTGATTTTTGCCATAGGGTGTTCTTCCTGTGTTTTCCTCTAAGGGTTTTTGGTTTGTTTTTGTTTTTGTTTTGCGGTACGTGGGCCTCTCACTGTTGTAGCCTCTCCTGTTGCAGAGCACAGGCTCTGGACGTGCAGGCTCAGCCGCCATGGCTCACGGGCCCAGCCGCTCCGTGGCATGTGGGATCTTCCCGGACTGGGGCACGAACCTGTGTCCCCTGCATCGGCAGGCGGACTCTCAACCACTGTGCCACCAAGGAAGCCCTCCTCTAAGGGTTTTATAATGTCCAGTCTTACATTTGGGTCTCAAATCCATTTGGAGTTTATTTTTGTGTATGGTGTTAGGGAGTGTTCTAATTTCATTATTTTACATGTAGCTGTCCAGTTTTCCCAGAACCACTTATTTAAGAGACTGTCTTTTTTTTTCCACCAACATTGGGAGAGTTTAGAAATGTCCATGAAGCCATATCACATCACACCCACTGTTAGTGAGGTCTGTTTCTTCCCATAAGTTATGACTTTTCCTTTTTGCACAAGAAAGGAGCTTAAATTTCAATTACTGGGAGTCTGTGAAACAGGTCAGGCACCCATGTATTGCAATAGACTGAGGCTCACATTATTTCCTAAAAGGCGATTTCTTGTCCACATTCCAATGGCTTCGAGGCACTTCCCAGTGCGTTCAGAGCTGCTGTGAACCGAGACCTAGGGGCATTGGGCCAGAAATGAGCCAGAGTGTAGACCCAGAATAAAAACCACTTACCCACACTTCTCACTGCTTCCGGGATCAAATCCCTCAGCCCAGGGCTGGCCGATCCCAGACTGAAAAGGCATCTTTGTGTATCTGAGTCCACAGTCAGGTACAAATGTAAGCAGACTGAGTGAGTGGTATTTATGTTAATTACTTTTCCCCACTGCGTCCCTGAATCTAGAGGGACTGCATACACAGTGAGCTTTCTGCTTTCAGGTAAACGTGCTCTTCCTCGGTCTTGAAATGAGATTCAAGGATCTGTAAACCGCCTCCTCCTCACCACACCCTCCCCTCTAGTTTTCCTTTGTTTGTGATATGAAGGGTTAATATAAAAATAGAAGTTGTCAAGGCATTATGGAGTGCTTCTTTAGTTCCCATGGAAACCAAGCAGTGCAAATATGTGAGAATTTTTTAACTTGGCCAAAAATTTCATCCTCCAAAGATTTAGGGTCATTCTGCCTTATGGTTTGGAGGGAAATTTTTCTTAAAGATTTTTCAAGAAATTAATAAATCATTTCATGTGTCCCCCCATCTCCCCCCACAAATTCAAACCACAGATTATTATTTTTTACGTATTCAATTAAAAGGATCTTTTTGTGCTGTTTCCAATACAAACCCTTGAGGGTTTAAAAAAAATCCTTTCGAAACAAAGTTTTCCTCCCCAATCTCAGAAGGCGGGAAAAAAGATTATTTCTTTCCTTCAGTTTAAAACAATTTGGAACAAGCTTGGTCACCACCCCTGAGCTGACAACAGTGACATTCCAAAGGAACATCAGAAACAAATAAATATTTTGAAGGAGCAGAGCCCTGAGTTAGGGCTGCCTTTTCCTGCTCCTTTGGTTGGTCTGATAACTTGCACTTGGTCAACAGAAACCTCTTCAGGGCATCACTGCTGCAGCTGGAGAACAGAAAAGACACAAAATTAGGGCTTTTGTCACTGTCACTTAGTTTCATTAAAGGGCATTAGTTCTCGGCAATTTGTACCAAGTGGCTTAGGCAGGTTGGAGATGGCAGGAAGGTTGGTAGCTCCCAGCTGGTGGTGAGGCTAGCAGGGACTGAGCCTCTGAGCATCTCTTCTCTTGCTATCCCCTGCACTGCCCTGCCTGGTTCCCCTAAACTGCCCTGCCTGATCCCCCATGCACTATTCTGCCTGCTCTCTCTGTGCTGCCCTGCCTGGTCCCCATTGCCAGGCCAAGGACCAGCCCCCATCTGTGTTATGGCTCCTGGGGTTTCTCAGCCAACCCCTCCCCAGGAGAATGGGCCTCAGTCATAGGATGCCACATAATGGGGGAGGTTACACCCTCTCCAGGACTGACTCATACAGAGACAAGAGTGAACCCTGGTTCAGGGCCAGGCCACGCTTGGCCTGAGACCCCTTCCTGCTCAGCACTTTCTGTCCTGTGTCACCTCCTTCCTCCACCTCAAGTTCCTCCTGACAACACCATCCCTCCCCCCTAACCCCCCTAAGTCACCAACCCTTGTCTCAGGCTCTGCATCTAGGGAACCTGAGTTGTGGACAACCCTCCTCAGTGGATTTTTTAAGGCCAGGGATGAAGAATGCCTTCTGTTGTGGGTTGAATTGCACTCCCCCCACCCCGGCCAGAAAGAGACGCTGAAGTCCTAAACCTGAGCACCTGTGAATGTGCCCTTATTTGGAAGTAGGGCCTTGGCAGGTCATCAAGTTAAGATGAGACTGTTGATGGGGGCCTGGTCCAATATGGCTGGTGTCCTCTACTTACAATTTAGTCAGGATCCTCTGACCCCTTCTTGACTAGGCAGGCCTCCACCTTGGTCCCCATCCTGTCCTTGGCTCACCTGACCCAGCTGTGGCAAGAATCCTGATGAATGAAGTTAGCCAGAATCCCTACCCTTGATGTCCCCTCTTATTCATTTTCCATCTACTGACCCCTTAGCTCTGCCTGTTGGCTATACATCCCCTGCTGTCTATGCTATATTGAGCGTTGAGCTCAATCTCTCTCCCCTGTTGCAATAGTCTTGAAAAATGTCTTCCTTGCCATTTTAAGAAGAGTCAGAGTAATTTTTTCTTTAACACCTTATAAAAGTGGAAATTTGGATACAGACATGCACATGGGGAGAATGTCCTGTGAAGATGGAGTCAGGGATGGGGTGATGCTTCCACAAGCCAAACGTTCCAAATACCAGCAAACCATCAGAAGCAGGGAGACAGGCAAGGAGCAGATTCTCCCTCTGAGCCTCCAGAAAGAACCAGCCCTGCAGACAGTTCGATCTCAGAATTCCAGTTTCCAGAACTGAGACATGACGAATTTCTGTTGCTTAAGCCACCCAGTACTTGGCGCTTTGTTACTGTAACCCCAAGAAACCAATACACTTTCCCTTTGCATCCTTGGAATCCCCCCTCCCAAAGCACCTTGCCCATCCTCTGTAAACCCAACGTGCCCCCAGGAAGCTGAGTCACCGGGAATTTGTTGCAAGGGCTGAGTTTACTCACAGGAAGTGGGTGTGGTGGCTAGCACAGGTGCTCAGGAGAGGTGGGCTTAGATGCATGGGGAGGAGGGCTGCTATCTGATCCAGGAAGAAGACAGGGGGAGTCCTGTCTCAGGCTGGGTTCTCTGGATTGCTGCCCCTCCCCTCTGAGCTGTCAGAAGCCTGCATCTTGTGAGCTCCCGGGATGGCCGAGCCCATCTCTGTCTGAGAGGAGGTTCTCTGCTAGTCTCTACATTAACATTCTTCCCATCAGAAAAGGCAGTGCTCTGTGTGGTAAATTATCTCTGGGGCTTTTTAATGCACTTTTCCACATGAACAACAATGTTCACTGGATGTCAGTCATCAGGCAAACATAATTAGATCTGGCTGGAAAATGTTACATTGTGAATTAAGTTGACTGATGGGGAAATGTCAGTTTTATTAACATTCTCCCTTCAGATGATAATTTTATATCTATAAGGAAGAATGACAAAGGAGTTACTGAAGGCATCAGTTTGGAATGATGGAGCCCTTTTTTTAATTATTAATTAATTAATTTATTATTTATTTTTGGTTGCATTAGGTTGGTTGCTGTGCGTGGGCCTCCTCTAGTTGCGGTGAACAGGGGCTACTCTTCTGTACGGTGTGTGGGCTTCTCATTGTGGTGGCCTCTCTCGCTGTGGAGCACGGGCTCCAGGCATGCGGGCTTCAGCAGTTGTGGTTCGCGGGCTCTAGAGCACAGGCTCAGTAGTTGTGGCTCATGGGCTTAGTTGCTCCGTGGCATGTGGGATGTTCCCTGACTAGGGCTCGAACCCGTGTCCCCTGCATTGGCAGGCGGGTTCTTAACCACTGCGCCACCAGGGAAACCCTGATGGAGCCCTTTTAATAAACCCTGCCTTTTGTTTCCATTCCTTGTTTTTAAATATTTCATCTCTGTATGGGTAATTGTTTCCGTGTTGTTGGCCTGTGATTGGGCAAAAAGTCAAGAGAGCAGGCTGTTTGGCTGAAAGCCAATTCAGTGTAAAATTTCAGGGTGATGTAGTCGTGGCCTGCATGGCAGCAGTTAAGTAGGGACGGTCTTAAAGGGAAGTTGAGGAAGATCCTGAAAAGATGGTTCAGTGGTATGCAGATCAGCACCTGGGCTGACGGCACTCAAACCCACCCCTCACCAACGTCATCTTCCCAGGAAAGCGTCCTCTTCAGCTGGAAGGTTTCAATATTTGCTTGCAGTTGTCCTTTCCAGTTTGTATGACACCCAGGAACAGGTCCGTTTTGCCCCTCTCACCTGGCCCCTTGAAATGTCTCTTTACTGAGTAATTCCCCACCTGCATGTGCATCTTGGAAATATCTTCTCTTTGAAACAGTTTGAGCCTTGTTTTTCAAGGTAAGTCAGATAACGACATTCCTCAGCTTCTGTGGTTTCCAGATTCTCCCAGAGTAACACACAGGCCTTCCCCCTGGCCTACCAGGCCCACCCACTTCACACCTGCCTTCCTGTGCTGTGGCTCCTCCTACGGTCCAGCCTCTGAGCCTTTGCCCTTTCTGTTCCCTCCTCCTAGCGCTCTGGTCCTAGAGCTCCAGGAAGGTTCTCAGCTCCTTCCTTTGTTTTGTGGGTCAGTGTCCAAACGTCACCTATGGACAGACTACGCCCCCCCCCACAAAATCTGCTCCCAGCTCCCTCTCTTCACCTTACTCTTTCTTTTTACCTGCACCTAATCACCTCTGAGATATTTGGTACCCCCAGTACAGGCTCTGGAGGTTTCTACAGAGAAACAGCCAAAGCCACACACCGAGACAATGACACCCGTGCACTCAGCTGAGATGGCTGAGGGGCTCAACATACTTTTCTGAGTCTGAAATATTTATGGAGTGTCACACACCCTATAAAGAAGCTGTCACAGTCCATGGCATATGTGTTGGCATGTTGGCAGGACAGAATGATCAGAAACCAAGCTTAGAAACAACCCCATCCCCTGGCTTTCTTCCTGGCAAGTTCCTGGGTCTTGTCCAATCCTGCATCTCTTAGTTCAGACATCTGTGTGCCTCATCCTTCACGGTGATCACAGACACGCCCTCATCCCTCTCCGGTCCCCAGGAAACCCTCACCTGTCATCTATCCCCATTCTCACCTTCCTCGCAGGTCGGAGGATGGCTCCCATCCCCCTTTCAGACAGAAGAGAGTGGAAATGAAGGAGGGCAAGAGGCTTCTCCCCCCTGGAGTTGGTGGGGCTCTGATGGTACTGGGCTCGCTGCTTAGAAATCACACGTTATTTACATTATTACATTATTGTATGTTCGCAATGTGTGTTCTGTGGAAAACTACTTACACAGATTAGAAAGCATGTTTTCTGAATACAGGACATAAGTTTTGAAATATGGGGGACACTGGGCTCCATGAAACAGACTTTTGTCACGCCTGGGCATCTCAGAGCACCACATGCTTTTGTGAGTCTCAAAGGCGAGGCTGAAACACTGTAACCGGCTGACTCCGGGCCCCAGCGGTTCACATCCTGCCGTAGTGTCCTCTGTCCACCAGCACGTCCCTTCTGCTCATGCTGTCGGGGCCATGGGCTTGCTTTGGCGGATGAGATTTTCAAGGACATGAAGAAGGAGGGCTTGAAATGTGTTGTGGGGTTGGCTGCACCCCTTTTCACCATAAGAAAAACCTCTCAGGCAGCCACTAGTCCCAGCAGGATGACGGGCATGTGGCTCATACCGACGAGCGTGGAACCCAGCCCAGCTGAGGCCAGCCTGGACCGGCCAGGTCCAGCTGTCCTGCAGACACGTGGCCAGTGGGTGTCACTGAGCCTGAGTCCCAGGTGGGGGTCTACGCAGCACCCTTATGGCCATGGTCGACATAGTATGCAAAGCTCCTCTCTTTTTTGACCGTGGAACCCTTTGTTCATGGAGCTGTTGCAGAACAGGCTAGGGGGGACTCTTGCAATCCACCCTGGGCCTTTGCTGGAAAACACGTTCAGAGCACCGTGGAGGCATCTGCAGTTACCGATGGCAGGGCTGGGGGACACTTGCTGTGTATCCCCTGCTCAGTCATGTCTTAAAAACCCATCTCTGTTGTTTTCTCCAAAAAGGAGAGAGACCTAGAGGCTAGAGGAGGCCATTCAGGACGCTTTCTCTGTCCAAGGGCAAGGGTGACCCTTGACGACCAAGGTATCCATGCTCTGGGCTGTGGCCTGTCAGGGAAAGAGGTGGGCATGGTCCTTCCACCAAGAGGAGTCCCTCAGGGTCACAGGCCCCAGAGCTACAGTGCATGGTCCTCACCGTGGGGCATGGGCAGCATTTAGAAAACCCCTGTCCATTTGGAATGCCGCCCCTGTGAAGGTATGGTCACAATGGTCCTTCTCCATCAGGACTCAGAGTGATCCAGCCATTTTGGGGATGGCCTTTTGGCCTGTTCTTTGGGACACAGATGCCCATACATGAATGGCTGCCCTCTGCCTCTGTAGGCCCCTCTTTGTTAACGTAAGACCCTCCCAAGTGACAGGTGTAGCAGGAGAAGGAACCCAAGTTGTCTCCAGGGCTTTGGAACTTTTGCCCAGATTCTTGATTTGAATGAGAAAAACCAAAAAGACCCATTTCAAGTTTGGTGTAACCTGAAGTTCCATGAGGCAGAGGTAACTGGCTTGTTCCATGTGGGAGCTGCTGGGCTCAGCACCAAAGTTCTGAGGACTCTCAGCCTAACGGCACCCTGATGGCTCGGGCTCCGGGGACGAGGTGTCCACAGGCACTGATGTTCATTTCTGGAAACTTGGAGAACTGGGTCGTCTCCTGCCACCACTCCCAGGGCTCCACATGTCTTCCCACTGCAAAACTGCCAGTGGTGGTTCTCCCTGACGTCGGGACTGCCAGCAGGGAGCAGGGCCTCCTGGTCCTAGGGTGATCAAACCAAATTTATGGATAAGTCCTCATCCAGGAAAAGGCAAGTATTGCCTTACTTTTTGCCAGGGTAAGAAATCATGGAAGAGGCCCAGATAACTCAGAGAAGATGAAGAGTGACCTATCTAAAATGTGTGATCCATCAGCACTACCCCTCCTCCGGCTATTGCCTCCCTTCTGGCTCATAAGGAGGTAGTTTTCCAACCGTCTGAAGCACCACCAGGCTTACTGAGTCCCTGGCTTTGGAGAATGGCAGGTCAGGTTAAAAGACCGAGGAGGAAGTGGGATGAGCTGGTTGCCTTTCTGCCCTTGTCCTTAAAGAGGCAGGGGAGGGGCCCCAGCACTTGGCATTGATTTCTTTCTTCACGTCGATGGTAGCGAGGGTATTGGAAAGACGGCAGGAAGATCGGTCCCTCATCTTGAAAACAACCCAGAGATGTGAGCACAGCCGGCCACTCCTCAGCCTTACTCCCTTTTCAGAAGTGTCGTAATGGACTCAGAGAGAGTAAGAAAACGGGCGTGAAAGGGCTTTGATGAGACGTAGCCTCAGGCAGAATCGAGGGAGACCTTTGTGAACTAAGAGGCTTAAGAAGACTTATTTGTTTTTAGCTTTTCCCCTTCAAATTGAATTCTTTCTGTCTTAAGAAGAGGCCCCTAAGGTGAGTCTAACCTTTTCTCGATTCATTTCCTGGGTAGGACCTGAAATAAACAAGAGCAAGTGGGTTACTCACCACCACGTAGGTAGCAGTGCGTGGAACTGGAGAAAACTAAACTGAGGGAAATCAAAGGTGTGGAGCAGAGAAATGTCAGACCCTCACTAGCCCGCAAGGGAGTGTGTGATACATAAACCAGAGGCTGGCAACTGTGGCCTGCAGGACAAATCTGGCCCTTGCCTTGCTTTTGTAAATAAAGTTTTATTGAAACACAGCCCTGTCCACTTATTTCTGTATTGCCTGTGGCTGCTTTCACACTCCAATAGCAGAGTTGATGAGTTGCCACAGAGACCACTTGGTCCACCGAGCTTAAAATATTTACCATCTTGACCTTTCCAGAAAAAGTTGTCAACCGCTGACATAAACAGATTCCTAAACAGAATTCCTGGATCTGAAGTGGACTTGTAAGACACCCTAGGTATCAGAGAGGCATATTAAGAAAGTAAGCTGACCAAAGTTTTCACCATCAGCCCTCCCAGAGTGGGTGCTAGCATGTGAATATTTTGTATTTTATTTTTTGTTTCAGCCTTTTCACCCTGTAAACATCTCTCAGGGGCAGCCAGCTAACAGCCAGTGGTGGGGACAGACATGGGTTTGTTGAGTGTGTTTGAACATGCATATTTATTTATAATAAGAAAATAAATCATGAACGATTACACATTTTAAAAAGCTGACAAATATAGGAAACATCACAAATCTAGGCCAATGAGGTCATTATCTTATTTAACCTCCTGATACAGCTCTGGCCTGGTGCCCCTATATCACAATTCCACATGGGGTGAATTGGCCCAGTGGGCAGTTGGAGGATTCTGGGAACCATTTCTCTATAGGGACACTAACTCTCATGGGTTAAATTGTGCCCCCCAACCCCAAGTCATATGTTGATGTTATTTGGAAACAGGTTCTTTACAGAGGTGACTAAGGTAAAATAAGGTCACATGGATGGGGTAAATCTAATATGATTGGTGCCCTTATAAGAGGGAGATTAGGACACAGACACACACAGAGGGATGACCCTGTGAGGACTCAGCGAGAAGACAGCTGTCTACACACCGAGGAGAGAGGCCTCAGGAGGAACCAGCCCTGCCCACACCTTGATCTTAAATGTTCAACCTCCGGGACTGGAAGAAAATAATTACCTGTTGTATAAGCCACTCGGTCTGTGGTACTTTGTTACGGCAACCTTAGCAAACTAATATATTAGCAATAATTAAACTATGGAATCTATGCCACTAACATGAACTAAAGGTCTCCCCAAACCAATTTCCCCTTGGCAGGATCCCCAACACCATGGCTGCTCCATCACTATCTGAGCCAGGGGTCAAGGGTGAGTGCGACAGGGAACTTGAGTGGAAAGAAGCAGCCCGGAGGGACCCCAAAGCTTTATGTTCATTGGCTTTCTGGCAAATCCGTCAGCCATTCCAGCCCAGAGGCAACCACTTTTTCAGGAGGCCCTTGTCCCTAGAAGGAACTAGTCCCAAACAGATCATCACCATGGGATTCCTTGCTTCCTTCAAAGGCATCCAGACAGAGGCCAAAAGTAACACAGCTGTGCTTCTCAACTCTGCTGACACTATTTCAGATCCAACCAGCTCTGACAACACACTTGCTTAAAATCCTCAGGGGTCCCCTAGAGAACCCTTTAATCTTGTCTGACATTCTCACAATTTATGTAATCCCCAAAAGATGCTACAGAGCTCTGGTGGAATGATAGAAGTGTGGACACTGTTGTCTCTATAATATGAAGAAAGGAGAAAAAAAGTTAGAAAATACAGAGCAAAAGAAAGGTCAGAAATCCAGGAGTGAAAAAACAAAACAGGGATAAAAATAACAACAGCTCACATATTTGCATTCTACAAAGCATCTTCACAGGCTAAGGGCATACACAGGTTTCAGACGGCTTTGTTTAAGTTCACTGGGCTTGGGGAACTATCGTAATAACCTTACAACGTAATCTCCATTTTACAGGCTTGTATACGTCGGATACCTGCTCACCACTGGGCAGGGCTCATCCAGAGACAGAGCATTTTCCTCCAAATGTTCTTCCTACATTTCCACTGCAGGCTCAGCGGTGGGTCCATGGGACAAGTGAGGAAAGGGAAGAGGCAGGCAGGACAGATATCCAGAAACAAGCCGTAGTGAGCTTGACTCCTGGGAGGATGCCCGGAATGTGGAGGTTTAGGGAAACACATTGAACGGGAGCCCCAGGTTTTGACCCAGATAGGGATTCTTCAGTGAGCCAGTTGTCAGATATCACTTGGATTAGGGAACTTAGTTCCATTGGTCCTCCATGTCAACTGCCTGATGACAGACTCATTCCACACCCCTCCCTGGACAATCTCCACCACCTAAAAGCCTACCACTTCCAAATCCAATCTTCAGCCCAGACAACCCTGCCCAGCTCAGAACACCAGTGTCATCAATGGCCCATTTGAAATTTCCATGCGGATAACTCACAGGCACCACGACCTCTCAACACGTCACCAAGTCCAAAACGGAAGTCTCATTTCCCACCAATCCCCCCAGGCTGCCCACCCCCTTCTTTTCCAGTGGATTTCATATTGGGAAAGGACAAGGCCACTCGACCAGCAGCTCATTCAGAGCCCTGGGGGTTACCCTCGACCACTCTGTCTCCCTTCTCCCATGCACCTGACTAATCTTCAGATCTCGCTGATTTTACCTCTGATTCTATCTCTATCATGTTTAAATTTCTCTCTACTTTCACAGCCACCCACGGTAATGAGCTTGGTGTTTGTCATTAAATAGTCATAAACCCTTGCAAAATTCATTCACATCATTGATCCTGCGCTATAAACTTCCTTTCGTTCCTTACTTATTTTTCTCTAGATTGTCAGGGTTCAAGATCTCCCCTTCTCGTGTGCATGCCATGTCCATTGCCTGTGGCTGGGGATGTGCCTCACCCTTTCACAATTAGCTCAAACAACTACTGCAGACAGGTTCTCAACGAGAGGCTTTCTACACACCCACGGGTAGATCTGTGGTTGGGTCTGAGATCTCACCCCTCGTGTGGAACAACTGCGTCATGGGACCCCCCTTTTCCATTGGGTGGTTTGTCTTCCTTCTTGATTTGTAGAGTTTTATACATAGTCTGACATTCGTTGTAGGATGGTTACATGTGTTATAAACTGTCATAGTCCATTCGGGCTGCTTGACAGAATACCATAGGCTTGGGTGACTTACAAACAACAGACATTTATTTCTCACTGCTCCGGAGTCTGGGAAGTCAAGATCAAGGCGCTGGTAGATTTGCTGTCTGGTGAGGGGTTTATAAATGACCATTTAGTCTCTGTCTTTACATAGTGGAAGGCGTGAGGGGTTGTCTCTGAAGTCCTTTATAAGGCACTAATCCCATTCGTGAAGGCTCTGTCCTCATGACCTAATCACCTCCCAAAAGCCCCATCTCCAAACACCATCATATGGTGGGGTTATGTTTTAACATATGAATCCTGGGTGGACACAAATATTCAGTCTACAACTAAATATGGACTAAATATTCCTCCAAGTTCATGTGTTGAAGCCAAAATCACTGGTTTGTCTGTATTTGGAGATGGGATTGCTGAGGAAGTAATGGAGGTTAAATGAGGTCCTAAAGGTGGAGCCTGACCCCATGGAATAGTCTCCTTATAAAAGGAGAACCAGGGACCTTGCTCTCTCTCTCCATGCATGCTCACTCACCAAGGAAAGACCATGTGCAGACATATTATGAAGACAGCCGTCTGTACGCCAGGAAGAGAGCTTCACCAGAAACTGACCATGCTGGAATCTTGATCTTGGACTCCAAGCCTCTGGAACTGTGAGAAAATAAGTCTCTATTGTTGAAGCCCCACAGTCTATGCTATTTTGTTATAATAGCCCAAGCTGACTAAGACACATGGATTATAAACATAATAAATATATTCCCACTTTTATTATCATGTCTCTCATAAGATTATTTTATAAGATAATCTTATAAGAAATCTCTTTCTCTAAGGTAGTCAAATGTATGAACCTCATACTTTATGGTCTGTCTTTTGCATCTTGTTTAAAAAAATCCTTTCTCCTCTGATGTCTTCTAGATAGCCCCTCATTCTTTCTTTGAAAAGAACTTGTGTTATTGGTTTTTCACACTTAGGTGTTGAATCCATCTGAATGCTTATTTTTGTTTACATTACACAGAGGAGTGATTCTCCTTCCCCAAGACCCACTGGGGAGAGCCCTGTTTGGGTGACCTTCAGCCTCTTCCCACCACAGGGAAGGAAGGGGAAGGGCATATCTGATTGGCAAACTGGGGAAGAAGCCTCATTCAGCCCCTTCCTTCAGGCTGTCATGAGCCAGTTCCCACAGACTCTGCTCCTCCCGTGCACCTCCATCCCTGACCTGAGAGGTTCCCTGTCCCCTGTTCTCTGCAACTGGGCGGGAGGCCTGGACTCTCGCATGCAGAAGAAGAGCTGCCTGCTCCTACTCTGACCCGCATCCTCCATCATAGCCCTTATCCATCACAAAGGCACTATTTTAGCCTTTTAAAAAGGTATGTTCTACAGTTTAATGTATATTTCAGTGTGTTCAGAAGCCAGCAGGAAAAGAGATGTTGCTTATTGCATCTTCTCAAAGATCCCGATGGAAGGAGTGAAGTAACAATGTGTTGCTCTAATGCTCTGTTGGTACCCAGTGGCCCTGGCATCATGATGGGAGGACCATTCTTACCCCGCTGGTCTGTAATGGTTCCAACGGGCAGGCGGGTCTGTGCTGAGTGCTGCCTTCTGTGCCCCGTCAGGGCTTTTCCCACATTTCTAGGACTGGAGCTTCTGTCTTCACATCTAGAAAGAGGCACCTCCAACCTCACCTTCTCGCTCATCTTCAAAACATTCTTAACTATTCCCAACTCTTCATTCTTCCATGTACATTTCAAAATAGGTTTGTTAGTTTCTATAAAAAATCCTGGATTTTTATTGAAATTTCATTGACTTTATAATTTGGGGAGGATTGACAATTTTTATGACATTACATTTTTCTTCTCTATTGATGTAGGTTTGTTTTCTTTCTTTCTTTTTTTCTTTTTTTTTTTTTAACCAACAAAATTTAGTTATCTTTGTGAGCATCTTCCACATCTTTTGTGGACTTTATTCTCAGTACCTTGTATTTTTTCCTATTGTAAATGATATTTTTAAAAAGTATTATATTTTGTTATTGTTTATTCCTGAATTAAAGGCACTCTGCCAGTTTTGAGGGTTGGACCAGGTAACCAGAATCTGTGCAGAGCTCTCTTATTTATATTGCAAGCTGATCTCTGTTCTCTGGGGCTTTCTGTGTGCTGGTCACAATGGCTGTGAATAACAATGATATTTGTTTCTCCTTTTCAATCCTTGTAACATTCATTTCTTTTTCGTGTCTTACTGTGCTGGTCAGGACCTCAAGCACAATGTTGAATACAAATGCACATCTTGTTCCTGATTGTGAAGTGACTGGCTGGCTTGTCTCCATCAAGTATAACATTTGCGATATGTGCTCTGATGAATATACTCGATCCCAGAGGCTTCATGACCCACAGCAAATACACACACACACACACACACACACACACACACACACACACACCTTGATTCTGTGAGTACTACGCATATACATGTATAAATGCACACACACCTGTAACAGATACTGCCCCAGACTTTACTTATCCTGATTACATGTGACTCCTGACATTTTCTCTTCTGTTCAGTTCTGCTCTCTTCTATCTTATCTCATCCCACCTTGTTCTGTTATGATCTATTCCATTCTCTTCATTCAATGTGCTAAATTTAATAATTTAATATCTATGAGGTTTTTTTCTCACCAAAAATGATTTTACACCCTAAAATTCATAGCAACATTCAGTTGGAAAGCAAAGGTGGCATTTATCTTCTATTTGTAGGAAATCGATTTCATTTTGTTGTTTAATCATGAATGGGGTGAGGTGTGAAGTGTGTGAGAGAGAGACAGGTTGAGGTCAACTCCAGGGATCTGGTCCCATGTCCCTGGAAAGATGACCTTGTCCCCTTCTGAAGTGGGAGGAGGCAGCAGTCAGCAGACCACCAAGTGGAGATGCAGCTGGATGGAAGGGCCTGGCTGGGGTTTGGGGACACAAGTCCTGGACTTTCCCTGGGCCTTTGCTCTTTTGCAAGTCCCTCATCATGTTAACCACACATGTGTTTCCCTGAAGGTTGTCAGCCCCTCCTGGTAACTCTAGTGTGTTCTGACCCCTCTTGGAAGGAGCCGTCCTCACGGGTCCTAGGTTGTTGACTGGACACTTGTCTTCATCACAGGTTTGTATTCCCTTGTGAGGGTCCTCCGGATGGTGGGAGAGGATCCCTCCAGATTGGGTTGGGTTTGCAGCCGTTGAACATTCCAGAGGAATCACTAGACCACATTGATAAGCCTGCACACCTGCATACACAGCTCCAGGTTATTTTATGCTCAGACAGATTTTGGTTTGGGTTTTTTTCATCCTGAATCCAGGCAGAGGCATCTGAACTTCCTCATCTCTCCTCATACAGGTAGGGGTTCATACCATGACTGAGGTTGCAACAGTTACAGGTTGCATTTTTATTTCGGGGTCGGTCTTGCTTCTGACTCCCCAGGTTGGTTGAGTTCTCAGCTTCCTCTGCTGTTGGCACCTGGTATTAAAGCTCAAGCTCATATTGACAAGCCCACCTGCCCCCTCACCTGTCCCCTCACCTGTTCTCTCACTTATTCCCTTACCTGTCTCCTTACTTTCCCACTTCACCTGTCCCCTTGCCTTCCCACCTTACCTGTCCCCTCACCTGTCCCCTCACTTGCACCCCTCACCAGCCCCCTCAGCTGTCCACCTCACCTGCTCCCTCACTTGTCCATATTACCTGCCACCTCACCTGCACCTCTCACCTACCCCTCACCTGTTAACTTCATTCAGGAGCAGCAGCCTTAGCTAGGGAATTGTCACTCTGGCTTCTCATTCTCTTACCATGCCTGAGACAAGGCATGGTCTTTCTTGGAAGCTCAGATATGCACTTAAAATACATTTTGTTGTGTTTTATCTGGCATATCTGAGGTTAACATTTGGGTTATTTTACGATGGTCTGAATATTTTTGTCCCTCTAAAGTTCATATGTTGAAGCCTAACTCCACCCCCTGAGGGTGATGATGTAAGGAGGTGGGGCCTCTGTGAGGTGCTTAGGTCATGAGGGTGGAACCTTCATGAATGGAGTTAGTGCCCTTATAAAATCGACCCCTAAAGAACTCCCTCACCCTTTCCACCATGTGAGGACACAGAGAGAAGACGGACATCTATGAACTGGGGAGCAAGTCTCATCAGACGCCAATCTGCCGGTGCCTTGATCTTGGACTTCCAGCCTCCAGAACCATGAGCAGTAAAACTCTGTGGTTTATAAGCCCCCCAGTCTAAGGCATTTTGTTACAACGGCCTGAACAGACTAAGACACATTTTGTCTGCCACCTTGCCAGAATTGCAAGTCCTCCAGAATAACCTTTCTAAACACAAACATGGCTACATCATTCCCTTGTTTAAAATTTTTCTGAGTTTTCCCTTTGCCCTTAGGATAAAGTCCCAAATCTTCACTTGGGCCCCCAGTGGTCTCTGCAGTCCAGCCCTTGACTCCCCACCCATGTGCAACCTCCTGGTTCTCTCTCCCAGGACCTCCAAGTCTCTAAATGCCCCACCAAATGTCCTTCTTACCTCTTGCTCCTCAGAACTGCTCTTCCCTCCATATCCAGCTCTTGCCTAACCTCTGCTCCTGTCCCTTCACCTGGCTAAGCCTGTTCCTTTCTCAGATCTCATCCGAGGCCCATTTCCTCAGGAAAACCACACACATCCCCCAGATTGCCTGGTTCCTGTGTTTCCTGCTACATACTTACACCACACCCTGTACTTTTTCCAGAGCCCTTTATACAAATTACTATTTAATAGTCATGTATAGGTGTAGTGATTAGTGTTTCAACATCTGTCTCTGAACAGTCTGATAATTAGTGGTTTGAAGTCTGTCTCACCCAGCAGACTCCAAACTGCAGAAGGGCAGGGGCATCTCACTTTTCCCAGGATCCCCACGCCTGGCACTGTGGCTGCTACTTCACAGGGTGGCCACACATGGGTTGTATGTGTATGTACACAAAAGAATGAAAGAAACGCAAAGCTGAACATGTATTTTTCCTGCATAACCTCTTTCCCTGCAAGAGTGGGGTGGGGTGTAGCTCAAAGCTTTATTGAGAGAGAAGTCACATACTATAAAACACTCCCCTTTTTATATGCTTTCTTTAAAAAACTGAGGTAAGTTGATTTACAATATTGTGTCCGTTTCAGGTGTACAGAAGAATCATTCAGTTATATATATATATATATATATATATATATATATATATATATATATATATATATCAGATTATTATTATATATTTTTTCAGATTATTACTATTTCCATTACAGGTTATTACCGATATTGAATATTGTTCCCTGGGTTATACAGTAAATCTTTGTTGCAAACGCTCCCTTTTAAAGTATTTAAAAGTATATTTACAGAGTTGTGCGACCACCACCACTATTTAATTTCATAATAGTTTGCACCCCAAAAGGAGCCAGTACACACTGACAACCATTCCCTATTCTCCTGGCAAATGCAAATGTACTTGCTATTCCTATGGATTTTGCAGTTCTGGACTCTTCATATAAATGGAATTATGCTATGTATGGATTTTTTGTGTCCGATTTTTTTTTCACTTAGCATAATGTTTTCACACTTCATCCATGAAGCATGAGTCAGAATTCCATTCCTTTTTATGGATGAATAATAGTCCACTGAATGGCTGTACTGCAGTCATCAGCTGTTGGACCTTTGGGTGGTCTCCACCTTGGGGCCATTGTGAATAGCACTGCTGTGGGTGTTGGAAGCCTGTGAATTTGAGTCTGGTCCTGACCCCTTGTTCACTTGCCTCATGCTTTACCTTCTTTCAGAGATATTTTTGCAGGGAATGTCTCTGTTTGGTAAATTCCCTTTTAGAATAATGTCTGGCATTCTGGACTCTAGTTTTTAACAGATGTCAGTCATGGCCATAAGAAAGCACACATTCAGAAAATTAATGTTCAGATTGAGTAGTAAAATCATGATAAGTAGGTAAGTGAACATCCCTCCCCCTCCCTCATAGTCCAGGGAATCATATTTTTGTCTTGTGCTTTTTCTTAAATTTTAGTTCCATTTCTCATGGGACTAGAACGAGGTCCATTCTTTTCATGGCTGATGTTACTGCATGTCTGTATATTATGTATATGTGTGTGTACATAGAGGGGTAGGAATAACTCTAAAGAAGTTCCCCCCAGATTTCCACTCTCTGCTAATTCAAACACTAATCTAGATACCACTGTGAAGGAACTTGGCAGGTGGAATGAAGGTTACTCATGAAGATTACTTTAAAACAGGAAGTTTATCCTGGGTTAACTAGGTGGGTCCAGTGTAACTATCTGAGCAGAAGAGAGATTCAGATAGATTCAAAGCATGAGAGAGACTTAACCTTCCATTGCTGCAGGGAGCCTGTACAAGGGAAACATGAGAAGGAATTTGGGCTGTCTCTGGGCACAAAGGCCAGCCCCAGCTGACAGTCAGCAAGGAAACGGGTCCTCAGTCCTACAACCACAAGGACTCAATTTGGCCAACAACCTGAATGCACTGGGAGGCGGAATGTCACCCGAAGAATCTTATTCTTGTTTTCTAGTCAAGAGCCCAAGCCATCAGACCCTTTGATTTCAGCAGAGCGTAGATTTAAAATACATGGTGCTTGGACTGCTGACCTTGGGACTCTAGGAGGGTGAATGGGTGTAGTGTTAAGCCTTTAAGAGTGTGATAACTTGTTACAGCAGCAATAGAACACTAAGACATGCATGCAGATGTTGTGAGTTTTCTATTATAATTATGTTATATGTCATGCATTAGCAGTAAAATGTATATAATGTATTATACAGCATTTACCATATAATGAATTACACACACACACACACACACACACACACACACTTGTCCTGCTAAAATGTTATCTCAACCATCCGGCTCCCCTCCACTTCTCTGGAGTTATCTCAGGTCTGGCTGGAGTGTGGTGGGGATGAGCAGTGAGGAGGTGCAGCCACAGGGGTTGCAAATAGGGTTTGTTTGTAATGCGTTGGACAATTCCAACCAAAGGTCTCTTCACATAGTACAAATAAACAGATTTCCATGAGAAGGTGTTGCAGAGTATGCAGTTTTGTTTTGTGAGGTTGTTTGTAGACACTGTGTCAGTAAATTAAATGTCTTCACCTGCTCAGCAACAGGGTGAGCCTTATTCACTGCAAGATGAAGAGTTAGAGGTTTTTAATTAGATATTAAACCACTAGCAAATTACATGTGAATTATGAGGCCAATTATTAATAAAGAGGAATCCAGGATAGCATGAAAGAATTGTTTTTATTGTAGATAGGTAGATATCAATAGGTAGTAGATAGATATTTTACTTTTTCGTGGAAAGATCTCTGTTTCCCAGCAACACTAGAATATGGAAGTACTTTCCACAAACAAGCTGTTTCTCACCTCTGTAACCTCAATATGACTGTCCCCACTGCTGGCAAGTCACATTCTGAATTCTTCCTTTCCTTGACTTTCTCCTCTGCAGCTTCTAAGATTCTGTCCAGATGCTCCTTCCTCCTAGAAGCCTTCTCTGCTTGCTCTAATGACACGAACTGCCCTGCCATGGTGCTGGTATCCCCCTCTGCCTCCCCGACTAGGCCGGGGCTACTTGATGGAAGGGTCATGCATATATATTTTGGTATATGCTGGTATATACATATGCTAAGAGGTCATTGCCATAAATATATTGTGTATACATTGAGTGTGTATATAAATATTGTATATATACTGTGTATATATATAAAACACTGTATATACATTGTGTGTATAATATTGTATATATACTGTGTATATATATAAAATATTGTATACGC
This sequence comes from Stenella coeruleoalba, assembly GCF_951394435.1. Lineage (NCBI taxonomy): Eukaryota > Metazoa > Chordata > Mammalia > Artiodactyla > Delphinidae > Stenella > Stenella coeruleoalba. The sequence continues at coordinate 2,796,413 of NC_137169.1, forward strand.
ATTGTGTGTGTGTGTATATATATACACAATCTTGTATATACATTATAAAATATTGTGTGTATATAGCATATGCTTGTATATACACACACGATGTATATATACACACAGTATTGTGTATGCATCGTGTTTATATATACATAATATTGTATATACCTTGTGTGTGTATGTATATAATATTTTATATACATTGTACACAGACAGACACACATATACATTGTTTATACATTTATCTTCTTGATCTTTGTCCTTGCAGAGTCTGTACTGTACCCAGCACACAGAAGGCATCACTGAACATGTGCTAAGTGTTGCATCTTGAATATGTCAGTCGTCATCCCAGCCAGGCCTGTTGAGAGTACTTAGGGCGTTATCAATGACCCTGCTGGGAGCACGGGCCTGCCCAGATGCTGTCCCAGGCAAGCTGAGACCTATGGCCACCCAGCATAATGCTGAGAGGCCCAGAGGAGGGAAAGTGAGTTGCTGGTTTGTGGCCTCCCGTGGTGGTGCTGGCTGGTGGGAGTCAGATAGAGATGGAGGTCAGCTGGCCATTGTGCAGCCGTCCCGGCAGAAGATGACCATGCCTCTGTGTAGAATTAGAGCAATAGCATCTTGGGGAAAACAAACCTTTGGGAAACTTTTTAATGATTTATTCTTACTCATGGGAATGGGAATGCGTGGTTCTACCATACTGTTTACTCACAATTTGCTGGGACCCATTGGATGCCCATGTCAGCCTATAGACCTACCACCTATGGGCCAAATCCGTCATCTGTGGCCCCACTGCCCGCTTTGTAAATAAAGTTTTATCGGAACACGACCACCCTTGTTCATTTGCGTATAATCTATGGCTGCTTCAAGTTACAAGGGCAGAGTTGAGTTGTGGTGACAGGGACCCATATGGTCCACCAACCGAAAATATTTAGTGTCTGACCCTTTACAGGAAAGGGTTACGAATAGTACAAACCTCTGAAATGCAAGAAGCACTCATTTCATATAATACCAGCCTAGAACAGCTGATCCAAGATGATGGGGGCTGGGAGATGGTGCCATGGTCGGGTCCTTGTAGGGAAGCAAACACTTTCCCTCCCCCCTCTTAGTTTCTGTGACTGGGGCCCATGAATTAAACTGATAAGACAGATGAACAGGAGAAAAGGTTTATTACATATGCACATAAGGGCCTCCAGGAAAAGGAAGTGAGGACACAAGGAGGGGGCTAGACCCTAGGGCTTCCACACCATTTTAACAATGAGGGGTGAATTGTGAGCAGGGGCAAGGCAAAGGCAAAGGGGTAGGGAGCTGGGGTGAAACTGAGCAGAACCCTGGCTCCTGGCACAAAAGCCTGTGTCCCCTACTCTGAGTTCCAAAGGGCAGGTTCAAATAGTTGTTAATCAGGGAAGGGAGGGGATGAAGAGATGAGGGAGAGGCCAACAAGAATCAATAGTGCAGCCTTGGGGCAGAGTCCTGGTTCCCCCTCAAGGGATGCACATACCAATATCTTTGAGTTTTTCGGCAGAACTAAAACCCCTACCAAATGGAAGATGTTAACTACTTGAAGCATTCTTCATTCCAGAGAGAAGGTTGCCGTTCACCCACCACCACCTGATGCCAGAGGACACCTGGATTGAAGGAATGTGGACCCTGATCCTTATCAGCAGCCCTGCTCCTTGACTAGAAAACTTCTCACACACCCCCACCCCCTGCCCCAGTGTGGGACACAGTTTCCAGGGCGTTAGCCCACTGTGACCCCCTTTGCCTGGCAAAGCAATAAAGCTATTATTTTCTACTTCACCCAAAACTCTGTCTCTGAAATTTAATTCAGTGTCGGGGTACAGAGGCCAGATTTGGCTTCAGGGTCAGGTCAGAGGGACTAGTGGAGAGAAGGGTGATGTTACCGAGGTTTCTTGTGCAGCCCCATCTCCCTCTCTGGTCATGAAGTTTGTCCCTTCCTTCCTGGAAGAGAGGTGGACATCTTCCAAGGGACATTTGCATACTGCTTTTGGGCAGATCGGGAGGGCAGAGAGTTCATCCCAAGTCTGCTGTTTCTCAATTGCCTTTGGCTCAAGATAATCTTTTTGCCAAAGTGGCATATTTTGGGGTGGCATATTCTGATCCCCTTGAAACCAAGCAGGACCCTGTGGGGCTCCTGGCCACAAAAACTTTTCCGTGTTCCCCATTTCTTGATTATAGGAAATAGGCTTCATTCAGCCTCCATAAACTTCCCTGAGTTCCAACAGGCACGGTCAAACAGTTAAGCAGGGAAGGGAGGGGATGCAGAGACTAGGGAGGAACAGTCAAGAAACAATAGTGCAGCTTTGGGGCAGGGTCCTGGTTCTCCAACAAGGGATACACATAACAATATCTTTGAGATGTTTTGCAGATACTGAAACCCCCAGCAGGTGAGAGAAGTTAACTGCATGTTAGACAGGTTAGAAGGCGAAGGTTGATGATGTTGGCTCCCATTTACCTCATCACCAACCAATCAGAGGAATGTCCATGAGCTGACCACGCCCTCTTTGAAGCATTACTATAAAACTCCTCACTACCCGCTCCAGATCGGGACACACAGTTTTGAAGGCATTAGCCCACTGTGGCTCCCTTCGCTTGGCAAAGCAATAAAGCTATTCTTTCCTACTTCACCCAAAACTCTGTCTCTGAGAAACAATTCTGTGTCAGGGTACAGAGTCCAGAATCAGCATCACCCTTCATCCTACAACTTACCAGCTACACTAGGTACTAATGGCCATTTATGACCTAAGCAATTACCTGAGCATTCCTGCCTCCGTTTCCTCATCTGCAAATTCAGATACCATTGCCCGCCTCCCACCCCCCACCATCTACCAGGAAGCTGCTGTGCCAGTCATCAGGAGAGATGATGCCAAAAACCACTTTGTGGTTTAAAAATGTGACACTCCATACAAATGCAGTGGAATGCTGGCTCTGAGTGGGCCCCAGGGAGGGGGCACTGATGGACCTCGGAGAGTTCAGTCCAAATGGAAACCGCTCACTGCACTTAAGAGCCACTGTTCCAACTGCCGCTAAAAGGAAAGTGTTTAGGGATCCTTTGTTCAAGCAGAGGGTTTGAATTTACCAAAGCCAGAATTTCCCTGCGGGGAAACAGGGCTAATTGTGAAATGGCTTTGGAGTTAACTGTTCAGTTATTCTCAAAGAATGAGGCAGGATTTTCATTTGAAATGCATCGCCCTGCCCATGACTGTGAATGCTTGGAGGGGTTGGTTTGAAGCCTTCTGGGCTCTTAGAACTGTCTCCAGTAATTTTCCATCCCGAGATGCTCCTCGCCCACTGAGGCTGGGAGGAAAGTGTCTCCAGCAGGCTGGACGCACTGGTGGGTCTAAAGAGAATTCTGGATTCAGAAACTGGAGGAAGAAAGCCAGACAAAAAATAAAGCTGCTTCGTTATGCACACACGAACTATTTGTGAAGAATTCCGAGTCTTTTGAGGTAAAAATCAATTTATGGAGAAAAACAAAGTCCACCCACAATCAAGTTGCTTGCTCTATTCACTCTGTGGTCACATTTGCCTGGAAAGCAAGCTCCCCGATAGCGCTTTATGAAGAGTGCAAATGAGTGTTGGATTTGCATACTTTTTGTGCGTTCCATTGCACAATATAAATTGCTTGATTAAGCCTTAGTCAATTTGTTTTTTAATTTCTTTGAATTTTTTAAGCCACTAACTTTTTAAGGGGACAAACACCTAAACCATGGAATGGAATGGTAGATGGTATTGGCATTTGATCTGTTGTCTGTGACCACGGGTGCCAATTTCCCCTACAAAAGGAAATTTACAATGGTGTTTATAGATGTTTTGAATCTATGCATGAGAAAACGTTTGCAAATCATATCTCTAATAAGGGGTTAATATCCAAAATATATGAAGAACTCGTACAACTCAATAGCAAAAACCGCAACAATCCAATTAAAAAGTGGGCAGAGGATCTGAATAGACGTTTTTCCAAAGAAGACATACAACATGCCAACAGGTGCCCACAGGTACATGAAAAGGTGCTCAACATCACTGATCATTATAATCACAAATGCAAATCAAAACCACAATAAGGTATCACCTCAGACCTGTCAGAATGGCTACATTAAAGAAAAGAAAAGAAGTGTTGGTGAGGATGTAAAAAGAAGGAAACACTCATGCACTGTTGGTGCAGCCGCTATGGAGGATAGTATGGTGGTTCCTCAAAAAATTGAAAATAGTTCTACTGTACAATCCAGCAATTCCACTCCTGGGTGTAAATCTGGAAGAATTGAAATCAGGACCTTGTAGAGATATCTGCACTCCCATGTTTATTGCAGCTTTAATCACAATAGCCAAAAAATGGAAACAACCTAAGTGTCTGTCAACAGATGAATGGATAAAGAAGATGTTTTTTATATATATATATATATATATATGTATGTATTTTAAATACATATATGTGATGGAATATTATTCTGCCATGAGAAAGAAGGACATCCTGATATTTGAGACAATGTGGACGGACCTTGAGGGTATTAAGTAAAATATGTCAGGCAGAGGAAGAAAAACACTGTATGATCTCACTTACATGTAAAACCTAAACAAGCTAAATGCATAGAAACAGAGGCTAGAGTGGTGGTTGCCAGGGTTTGAAGGGGCGGGGGGAGGGGGGAAATGGGGAGATGTTGGTCTGGTGCAAACTTCCAGTTATAAGATAAATAAGATCTGGTGATCTAATGTAGAGATGGCAATTATAGTTAATAATACTGCATTATACGCTTGAAAGCTGCTAAGAAGTAGAGTTTAAATGTTCTCACAAAAGGGAAATGGCAATCATGGGATGTGATGCAGGTGTTAGCTGATGCTACGGTGGTAATCATTTCGCTGTATGTAAGTGTATCAGACCAACATGTCGTACACCTTGAACTGACACAATGTTATTTGTATTTTAATGAAGCTGGGAAAACCCTCCCAAGTTCTGTATCATTACACTTTATCTCTTGAAGCCTGGCCCACTGAGATGTTGGCTGGTCCCAGAGCACAGCGGAGCCGACAGGCTGGGTGCCAACTATGGCAATGCATGGATTTGAATCCACGTCCTGCAGTGGGACCGCCATAGACTCAAAATATGTGTCCCCACCAAAATCCATATACTAGAATCCTAACCCCCAATGTGATGGTGTTAGGAGGTGGGGTCTCTGGGAGGTGATTAAGTCATGAGGGTGGAGGCTTCATGATGGGATTAGTGCCCTTATACAAGGGACCTCAGAGAGCCTCTCACCCCTTCCACCACATGAGGACACAGTGAGAAGATGGCCATCAGTGAACGAGGAAGACGGTCCTCACCGGACACCGAATCTGCCGGCACCTTGACCTTGGACTTGCAGCCTCCAGACCTTGAGCAGTAAACACTGTCATCTACAAGCTGCCCTGTCCAGGATATTCTGTTACAGCCATCTGAACAGACTGCAATTCAACCCCAATCTGCAAGTTACCGACCCATCTGTGCCTGAGCTTCTTCTCTTAGGTCATGACAGATGCACTTGCCTCATAAGCTGTGAGGATTGAACAGGGAGGTCCATCCATATAAGTGCTAAGAGACCTACTACGCACCAGGCGCTGTGCTGAGCTCGTCTTTGTGACTCATCCCGATTCCATTTTACACCCCACCCATGATGAAGCCTGAGGAAGGGTCCGTGCTCTGTTGATCCTTGTCTCCATATAGCTGGGTGCACAGTAGGCCTTCAGTAACCTCAGTGCCATCTGAGTGTGCAGGGCGGGTCATCTCACTCCAAATTCACTCAGGACCTCTGTGTCCAGCTCACCTAAGTACTCGTCGGGGCCCAAGCTCATTCAAGGGAGGCGTTGGTTGACTCCTGGAACGGGCTTAGAAATCATAAATCGGGGTTCCTAGGGCTTGTTTCCTTGAGTCCACAGCTGGTCTAATTAATGCTGTCCATCATAGGGGCTGAGAGCCTTTGCAGACAGTGGGGCTGTGAGCGCCTTGAAGGAATGACTTGGCCTTCTCACCTTGTGTTTGTGTGGGTTTGCTGCCCCTAGAACCTTCCAGAAGGAGGCTTGGACCCATCAACATGATTATTAATTAGACTGAGTTTCATCCACAGGTGGGAGGAGAGGGTGTGAGGGCGTAGGGACAGCACAAGCAGGGTGGCGGCCGCCCAGGGTCACATCAGAGCTGCAGGCCGACCCCAGAGTTTCCACTCACCTCTGCCACCTGCTGTGATGCCATGAGGAGGCCACAGCGAGACGTGCGGGCTGTGTGCGCTGATCTCTGCATACAGCCTCTGTCCTGCCTCCGCAGCTAAGCCTGAACCCACAGGCTGGTGGTACTCATGGCATCCCTCTGGCCAGTCTTCCTTCTCCTCCCTTACTGCCCAGTGAATGCCCAGGTCCCTCAAGATTCAGGCCTCAGGCTCTACTCTTCTCTTGGGACAGGCTGCCCCCAGTAACACCCTGAACCCAGGCTTCAGTTACACAACGAATATTGACCACTAGGCCTCCAGATAGTAAGGAGCAAAGGCTCTTTACTTAGGGCCTGTCACAGCAAGGGGGCAGCCGGCACCCCCTGTGTTTGGCAGAGACTCAAAGGCAGATGTGGAGTAGGGGAGCTTCGGGGAGGAAAAAGGGAAGGTTGTGGGTGTGTCCGGATGGGGGCTGTCAGCCTGGGAAAGCTGGAGGTGGCCAAGGAAACAAGAGCTTCCCATGTGGTGGGTGAGAGAAGAGTTGGCTTTCTCTGCCTGGTGCTGAGCTGGAAGGAGGAGCAAAGATTAGGGAAGTGATCGATCGAGTCCTGGCCGTTTGGGTCTGATTGCGCAGAGGTTGTGGTGGGCTTCCTGGGCTGGTTGCTGCAGGTTTGGGGTCAGAGATCAGAGCTCTAGTTCACACACGGTCTGGCCATTGGCTGCTTGTATATTCAGTCTCACTTCCCGCAGATTTGAATGTCTGCACGCGTGGGCTCCCAAGCTTCTATTGCCCCTCAGACGGCTCTGCTTGGACGCCCTCCAGGTGCCTTACACTGAGGACTCTGCACCGGCTTTCCCAACTCTACCCCCTTACCCCTTGTCCCAATCTCAGTAAAAGGTCCTGTGTCCCTCACTGCCCAAGGCAGACATTCTGCTCTCCCATCCCTCCTACTTTTCCCAACCAAGCCCTTTAACCCCAGACCCTGCTGAGCCACCCTCCCGCATTCTCCCAACTCCACCCAAGCTCAGTGCCTTCACCGTTGCCCAGGAAACTCACATCACCTCCCTCCTGGACCTCCCTGCCCCAGTCTGGCTTCCCCAAGCCTGATCTCCAAGTGCAGGTAGGGCATCACCCAAAGTACAAACCTGACCATGTTATTGCCCTGCCCCTCGCCCACTTAGTACAGCAGCACCTCCCACTGGCCCCTCACTCTGGGCTCAGGAACCAGGAACTTCACCCGCATGAGGAGGGATGTAGGCGTGGGAGAGGGAGAAGGGGTTCCGAGACGTTCTCCTTCTCCACCTGTCTAGATGTGGGTGATGTGAACAAAGACTCCTGCTTCTCCAATTAGAAAGTCACCCTCTGGGATCCCTCCCTCCACCACGAGGGCCCCCCCCCCCCCCCCGCTCTGCTCTCAGATTACTTAGGAGGCTGCATTACAGTGGCCTCGTTGGAAGCCTGTCTCCCGAGTTAGGCTGTGAACTCCCTGCTCTGGGACCCCAGGGACGTTCTGGTCACCATGGAAACCTAGGCACCCAGCATGGAGTCTGCACAGGTAACCATAGTGGGTGATTAACAGTCATTTGTTGAAGGAATGAAGCCAGTTTCCACCCCTAAACACCTGTTAGGATTACACCCAGCACTGGGTGAAATGCATTTAGTGCACTGGGCACGTAGCCATCAACTGGTGAGGGCCTGGCACCATGAACACAACTCCCTATGTTGTGAGCGGCCCACCCAGCCATGGCCACATGCCTGTTGTCCTTAAACAGAGCCAGGAGCAGCCCCTGGTGAGCCAGCAAGGATTGTGTCCCAGAGGAAGGAAGGGCAGCTGTCTGGTGGAGAGGAGAGCACCACATTAGGCGCCTGACACCTGCCGTCTGGTCCTGGCAGATCAACTCCAAAGAGAGGGCGGCCGTTTGCCCTACAGATGGGTGGGGAGGCTGGAACAAGTGTTGCAGAATGTCAAACACTCTGCTGACCCTTATGTGTGGGTTGGGTGCACATCATCCCCCTTCTGGGTTTAGATGTTACCATTGTTTCCGTTTGTTTATTGCACTGAAATTCACATAAAGTGGAATTAACCATTTTTGAGTGAACAATTCTAGTTTCAGTGGAACAGTTTCACTTAGCACTTTCATGAGGTTGTGCAACCACCACCTCTATCCAGTCTCCAAACCTTTCATCCCCCCAAAGAAACCAGTTCCTGTTAGTGATCTCTCCCCATTCCCCTCTCCCCCAGCCTCTGGCAGCCACTAATCTCCTTTCTGTCTCTAAGACTTCATGGAAATGGAGTCATTCAATGCATGGCCTTTTGTGACTGGTCTCCGTTCTTGCAGAGACCCTACTGTCCCTATGTGAGCAAGTGAAAGAGAGCGGGGTGATCTGTCTCCCATCTTCCCTTCCCTTGCCTACAGTGTCTTCCTTCATTTTTTTGGCACCTTGGGCATCAGACAGCATTTAAATAAAAGGCCACCCTGCCTTAAAAGGGTGCTCCTGACCCCTCCTTCTCCCATCTCTCCTTTCTCAGCCAAGGAAGCTGAAACTGTGAGTGCAGTGACTTGCCCAAGGTCACCTGATTCTCTAACAGCAGAACTGGGGCTGATTTTCTGAGCATGTCTTGATCTCCAACTTGATGTCAGACACTGCACTTGGTGTCTTCATCAATTATCTCTTTTGGAACCTGCTCTTGGGGTTCTGTGCAGGTCCCTTTCCACAGCTAGGCTGCTCCATAGTCTGTCTTTAAGCCCTGACAATGGAACCAAGGGTGATTTCTTGCCAGCGTGTCAGTCCTGGGCTAGTCTACAGATGGCTCCAGGAAATTAGCATAAATTTCCTGGGGTTCCAAGAAAGAAACTGAACCCCTGTAACAACTGCAGTTATCCATCAATCGTCCACCACTCTTTCATTGGTAATGACTGTGGGAACACAAGTCCCAACTTTGAGAACACAAGTTTGAAGGTAGGTTCCATCCATTTAACGTGTAATTTGCTGTTAGAGTTATTGCTGTAATGGACATTATTGGGAGGTGGTGAGAGCCCCATTCACTGGAGGCATCCAAATAGAGATTGAAGGGCCACCTGCCAGGTATGCTGTACTGGAGGAAGCAAAGGGGTTTTACCTGGATGCCCTCTGAGGATCCATGTTTTGCAAGTGAGGAAACTGAGCACGAAGGTTCAGGGACTTATCCAAGGTCCTATATTTTGTACAGGGCAGAACGGAGATTCAAATCTTTCAGTTTCCAGAACCTACGTCCTTCACTGATTGCTGTATTTCCACCAAAGATCGAAATTATAATTTCACATACTGTTTTGAAATCTGCTTTTTCATTTAATAAATATATCATGAATATTTTTCCATGTATTTGAATATTCTTCAACAGCATAGTTTTTAAAAGCTACATAGTATTCCATCATATGGGTGTAGTATGATTTATTTTACCCAGCCCATATTCTTCAACATTTAGGTTGTTTTCCATTTTTGAGAAGTTGTAAATATTACTTGGATAGATGTCCCGGGAGATAAATCTCTTTGCTTTCCCATGGTTATTTCCTTCTCATAGAATCTCGAAAGCAAAGTTCCTGGGTCAAAGAGTATATCATTTTAAACTATACACATATTTATTAGGCTTACTCTGAATTTCTTATGATTAAGACTATTTTTAAAACCTGCAAGAATTAATGTGTCAAACTAGCATTTACTGAGCCTGATGTAATGACAAATTAGGCTTCTGTTTGCACTTGACTTCTGAAAGCAAATGGAATCAGCAGTGATTAGGAGAATGTACCAGTGGCTAAGGGACAAGAATGTCAATACAAGCCCAATTATTGTCATTGCTGATGGTTGATAGGTATTACCTGAGGTGGAGAATAAGATTATGATGATGGTGGTGGTGGTGATGGTGATGATGGTGATGATGATGATGATAGTGATGGTGATGATGATGGCGATGATGGTGATGATGGTGATGATGGTGATGGTGATGATGGTGGTGATGATGGTGATGATGATGGTGATGGTGATGATGGTGATGATGGTGATGATGATGGTGATGGTCATGATGGTGATGGTGATGATGGTGGTGATGGTGATGATGATGGTGATGGTGATGGTCATGATGGTGATGGTGATGATGATGATAGTGATGGTGATGATGATGGTGATGATGGTGATGATGGTGATGATGGTGATGGTGATGATGGTGATGATGATGGTGATGATGGTGATGATGATGGTGATGGTGATGATGGTGATGGTCACAATGGTGATGATGGTAATGGTGATGATAGTGATGATATTCATGGTGATAAAAATAATAATAATAAAACCACCTCAAGAGGTTTTAGCAAATGCCAACCTTTTATACTCAAAGCTTTATATGCATGACTCATCTAATCCTCCTAGAAAACCTATGGGGTCCAGGATTGTCACCTTTGGCAGAGTTAGCTAGTTTTCCCTCAGCATCTATTTCCCCGTTTTCCTTTTAGCAATAGAACTCTGCTGTGATATTGTGATTTGTAATAAGAAATATATACTTCATCTTCATCCCAGTCCCTGGCACAGAGCTCTTGAAATCCTGGGAATTTCCTAAGTCATAAGCCCAATAAAGGTGTCTTTTGTTATGTTAATGAGGTGACTTTTGGACTGCAAAGGAAGGGGGCTGGTTACCGGGGGAACCAATCTTAAGTAGAGAGATGGAACTTTCAGTCCCACCCCTGACCTCCCAGGAGGGGTGAGGGACTGGAGGTCGAATTGATTGCCAATAGCCAGTAATGTAATCAATCATGCTTGCATAATGAAGTCTCCATAAAAACCCAGAGGCCTGGTCTAAGGAGCCTTTGTGTTGGTGAGCCGGGAGGGTGGTGCCTCCCAGTTCCACGGGGACAGAAGCTCCTGCTTTAGGGACTGTTCTCGACCCCTGCCCTACAAGCTTCCATGTGGCTGTTCATCTGTATTCTTTATAATAAACTTGTAAATGTATGTAAGTATTTCTTGGAGTTCTGTGAGCTACCCAAACAAATTAATTGAACCCCAAGAAGGGTCATGGGGACCTCCAGTTTATAGCCAGTTGGTCAACTTGGACATATGATTGGCAGTGGGGGCGTCTTGGGAGCCTGTGCCCATCATCTGTGGGATCTGACGCCATCTCCAGGTGGATAATGTCAGAATTGAATTAAATTTGTAGGACACCCAGTTGGTGTCTGCTGGAAATGGGGATTTGCTTGGTGACACACACTGGAGCAGCATACCCTGAGTTTTAACAGGATGCCCTACTGCCTGGCAAGAGGCTCTATTCCCAGCCTCCCTTACAGCTAGACTTGGCCACTGGACGAAATTGTCGCCATGGGAAAGTGACCAGCAGTCAGGAAGGCAAATCCATGGCATTTGCTTTAAAGGAAGTTGCTTGCCCTCTTCTTGCTTCCTCCCTTCCTCTTCCCATTGGCTGGATCATGATGAGTGGATGGTGGGCAAGCTTAAGCCACGCAGGGGACAATTCCCAAGGGATTATTGAGAACGAGGATGAAGAGACCCCAATCCCTGAATAAGCTTCTAGAACAAGGCTGCCTAACTATGATGGCTAGGTGAGAAAAAAGCAGACATTTATTTTGTTGAAGCCATTGCAGTTTGGGGTCTGCTTGTTGGAATAGCTGAACCCATTTTAAAGATGAAATAACTGAGGCTTGGCCAAGAACCCACAGCTAATAAGGTTTGGGACAGAGATTAAGCCGAAACAGTCAGACTTCAGAGTCTGCCCTCTTGGGGTTTCCTTAAACGAAGGCCCTAAACCCTCTAATATAAACGCGTCATGCCTCCCAGAGAAATTAGTGAAAGAATGGGTCAGAGTCTAACGATTTTAGAACAATTATTCTGGAAATATCAGTGAAACCTCCTTGGGAGATAGAAGCACAGTCAGATGGTTTGACAGAAAGAAAAAGGACAAGACTTGTAGTCAGTGTGAGTTCTGGTGGCACTACCTACTTGGGGACATTATTGAGTTCCTCAGAACATCCTGGGTTTCCTCTTCTTTAAAAAAGATGACAATGACACCAGTTCATAACTCTGAAGATTAAGTAAAATAATGTGGCTAAAAGGTTTATAACAAAAGCTGACCTAGAGAAATAATTCAATAAATGGTGCTTTTCTTTTCACAAGTATGACTTTTCCATCAAACGAGCTGCCTGTCCCTGGGTGCTCCCCAGGAAACAAACCCACTTCCTGCACCTACCAAGGACGGGTCTTGGAGACTGGTGCCCTGACCCCAACAGCCCTGCACTTGAGAAGGCTTGAGGTCCTAGCTGGCCAAGACGCATGATTCTCAGGGTGGGAATCACGGAGCTCCTGCTCGAGGTTCTTTCTCCAAGCCCTGGACACAGCCAGTCAGAGATGGGCAGAGCTCATGAACCAGGGCTGTGTTGCCTGCCTGCAGCTTTCACCCTCTGAGAGAGGTTCCACTGCCCTTGAATTCCCATCTCATCCCACCAGTCCTCAGACCCAGCAGGAAATAAAGAGGGTGCACTGTCAAGACCCCACCAGCCAGCCTGGTCCAGACTCATCCTTGGGTCCTATGCCCTCAGGATACTCAGACACACTCAGGAATTAGATGCGGAGCGATGAGGGGTGAGGGGGAGAGGAGAAGGCCAGGGAGGAGGCCATCCTCTTGCCTTGTCACTATTTATTATCTGGTATAAAACAGGAAATGTACACTCTGCTAGCAGTTCGATTTAATTAAATGCTTAAGAAAAATGAAACTGAGGACAGGACAGTTTAAAGAACAATTTTGGAGATGATTGGGTGACAGGAATTACCTTTAGCCATTCATCAGGCAACCTGGATGCAGGGGCAGGGGCTGCATGGCCCGGGGAGTGAGGGGGGGCAGGCAAAGCTGGCCCAGCTGAGCCCAGGCCAGGTGGTTCTCAGGATGTGTAGGATGGGAACCAGACGTCGGTAAGCTCGAAGGCATGTTCCCAGGGAGGGCAGAACATTCCAGAGGGCAGGAACAGATGCCAGACAGTTCTTTGCTGAGAGCTAACCCTGAGTCAGCTGCCCCGAAGGAGGAAGGACCTGGTGGGAGGGGGCTGTGAGCGTGGGGCCCAGGACAGTGGGTGCAGCTGGGCGGGCTGACCCACAAGGGTTTGCGAAGTTGCTTGAGACCTGGAAAAAGGTGAATGGCTCCAAAATGTGCCAAGAAAACTGTACAGTCCATATGAACGATACTTTAAAAGCCAAAATTGAATATTTTCCCCCCAGAAAATGTGCAAAGCAAACTGTGGCAGGGATGAGTTGGGAGGTGACTGGGGACCGTACATCTGATGTCTCACATTGGACCTGGAGGGAGAAGGAGGGCTCCAGGCTGGAAGCGGCTCTGGGCTCCAGTCAAGAGATTTGGCTCCTGACGTTTGTTCAGTAAGAGTCGTAGTGAAATAATTCAATATTTCGGACCCACAGCATCCTCATCTGCAGAATGAGGGTGGTGAAGATGGTGAGGATGTTTACGAGCTGAAATGGGCAGACTTGAATTCTGTGTAAGGTCCGTGGGGCCCCAGAGCCCTCAGAGCTGCACCCAGGCATCTCTGCCCACAGGGACTTTCCAGTTTCCCTCCCATCTCCTCCTGGACACCTTCTGAAAATGATGTCCTTTGATGGTTGGGGCACCCCCAAACCCAAATGTAAAAGGACAGATGGTCCACTAGGGGCTTCATCAAGTACCTTCCATGGCCACGACATGAAAATAAAACATCAGCTGGAGAGAAAGTCTGGTTCTTGTTCCATTAGGAAGGTGAGGCCCAAGAAACAGCTACTGAAGGGCCGCAGAAAGAAAGCAGAGGTGGCTGCTCCAGGGAGGGGTGCGGGGGCCACTGGTCAGGCTGCAGGCGAGGGCAGGACAGCTCCTGCAGCCTGGAGGGGCTCCCGACTGAACAAACATTGTCAGGCCAGCCTAGGACAGCCTTGCATGAATCTGGGAGGAAGAAAGTTCCTCCCGCCCCCCTGAGTTGGCTTCATTATCCTCACGTCATCATCCATTGACCCCTTCCTGATGAGGGCTGATGGCGAAGCTGTTGCCCGCGCTCCCAGGACAGCCCACAGTCCAGGGATTAGTGTCCGGGGCCCCAGGGACCTGACCGTGCAGCTCCCCGCTCTCACCAGATGTACCCCCTCCCCACCCGCTAGTCCCCTATCAGGTGGACCAGCCTCACCCCACTCACTCCTCAACCTAGAAGATTTCGCTTCCCCATCAGCTCACAAATTATTTAAATAAGCCACTCGCATCCTGCTGGTTCCCTCTGCTCTCGAGTGCATCCCCGAGGGTCCCCGTGTAAGGCAGGGTCCTCTCTCTCAGGCCACAAGGACCTGTGACTAACAGGTTGCTGCCCATCTCATCTGTCCAGTGTCTGGCATCTCCTACTCTTTTGGGGAGGGAATCCTTCCCTCATCAATGGGGTGAACAGGAGGTGATCAGAACAAGTGCTTGGGAGGAAAGTCTGCAGAGGGAAATAAAAAAAAAACTGATAGTGAGATCACTCCCCTGCCCTGCTTTCTCCAAGGACAGGGAACAAGAAAGGTAGAGGGAACCAAGGTTTCCCCACTGAGTGAGTCCAGGATCCCTCACCCTCTGCATTGTCAAGGTCTGGTCTGGCTTCTCTTTCCCTGAGGTTTTGAGGGCAGAGACTGGGTTCTGCATCCTCACTCCTAGCACGGGGTCTGGTCAGGACTGCTTGCTGAATTAGCAAAATAATGTGACTGGGGAGGAGTTGTCTGACCCCAATCTAAGTGCCGGTGGATTACACCCATGACTCTGGTCTCTGGAAGAAGTTTGACATCACTGAAAAAAAATAACAACAATAGAAAAGACCAGAAGGGTGTTTTTCCCCCAGCTCATTGTTATGTTTTGCAAACACACACACACAGTAAAAATAATTGAATATACTCTATGCCCCTGGGAGCACAGCCTACACAGAGGAAGGGGAGACGGGAGTTTGGTTACTTAAGTGCTGTGGGCTCCAAGGCGAGGAGACAGGTTGGTCACGTGGGCAGGGAAGAGGGTCTCCATGCCTCAGTCCTTGGACTCAGGCTGCCTGAAACAACAGCTGAGGTAGGGGCAGGAGGCATCTTTCAGGAGAGCAGGCTTAGGTTTCCTGCTCAGCAACAGCCTACTGTTCCCTTCTAAAAGCAAGGAACATATGGAAGGAAAACAGGGAAAAATACCTGAGCTTCATTGTTCTCACCTTCGGGGCAAAGGAAAGATGCAGGGTGGTTCGTGACCTAACACAGCTTGGGAATTTCCTGTGAATCTCTTGCTTGGTTGTTGACGAGACACCATTACCAACATGGACTATTTTGATGATAGAATCTAAACAGTGCCTGTCTTTGAGCACATTCAGAATAAAATCAACCAGCAATTCCGCTCGTACGGATCTGCCCAAGAGAAATGAAGATGTACAGCCATGCAGAAACGTGTGTGAATGTTCACAGCAGTGCTATTCAAGATCGCCCAAAGGAGAAAACAGACCAAATGTCCATCAGCAAGGGAATGGATAAACAAAGTGTGATATATATATATATATATCGTGGAATAATATTCAAACAGAGAAAGGAATTTTGATACATGCTGCAACAGGGATGGACCTTAAAAACTTTATGCTGAGCACAAGAAACCAGGCACAAAGACCACGTGGTACAGGATTCCATTTATACAAAACGTCAAGAACAGGCAAATCTATGCAGATCAAACAGAGATGAGTGGTTGTCCATGGCTAGATGGGGTGTGGAGCATCGGGGAGTGAGAGTTCAGGGGTGCAGTGTTTCTTTTGGAGGTGATGAAAATGTTCTAAAATGGATGGTGGGGATGGTTGCCCAGCTCTGTGAATGTACTAAACATCATTAATTGTGCATTTTAAATGGTGAATTGTATGGTGTGGGAGCATTAGTTCAATAAAATGCTTAAAATCTAAAAAGAGAGAAGGAAATCAAGGTCTCCCAAATTCCCTGTTGCGTCTCCACATCCCCAGTCATGTGCTGGGAAGGACAGGGGTCCTGCTTTTCCGAGGTGGCTGGTGCCCCCTATATGGCCACTTCCCCCCACCCCGCTGCCTGCTCGACGTCCATCTTCCCATTCTTGCTGATTAACAGCCCGTGATCTGCCCGGGGTGGTCACATACCCAGGCATGCGCACTCCTGTGCTACAGACCCTCTGGCAGACCTTGGTCCAGGTGACTCCTTCTGGCCGATGAGAAAGAAGCTGCTGGTGTGCAGGTGGGTCCTTTCCCAAGTGAGGAGACCCCAATATGGAGAAGGGCATGGCTCTTCTGCTTTAAAAAAAATTACTATTATTATTTATTTTATTGAAGTATAATTGATTTACAATGTTGTGTTAATTTCTGCTGTACAGCAAAGTGATTAAGCTATACATATATACATTCTTTTTCATATTCTTTTCCATTATGGTTTATCACAGGATATTGAATATAGTTCCCCGTGCTATACAGTAGAATCTTGTTGTTTATCCATATATATATATATAATGTTTTGCATCTGCTAATCCCAAGCTCCCATTCCATCCCTCCCCCAGCCCCTCTCTCCCTTGGCAGCCACAAGTCTATTCTCTATGTCTGTGAGTCTGTTTCTGTTTTGTAGATGAATTCATTTACGTTATATTTTAGATTCCACATATAAGTGATATGGTATAGTATTTTTCTTTTTCTTTCCAACTTACCTCACCTAGTATGATGATATCTAGGTCCATCCATGTTGCTGCAAATGGCATGATTTCATTCTTTTTATGGCTGAGTAATATTCCATTGTATATATGTACCACATCTTTATCTATCCCTCTGTCAATGGACATTTAGATTGCTTCCATGTCCTGGCTATTGTAAATAGTGCTGCAATGAGCATTGGGGTGCATGTGTATTTTCAAATTATAGTTTGGTCTGGAAATATGCTCAGGAGTGGGATTGCAGGATTATATGGCAACTCTATTTTTAATTTTTTGAGGAAACTCCATACTGTTTTCCATAGCGACTGCACCAATTTACATTTCCACCAACAGTGCAGGAGGGCTCCCTTTTCTCCACACCCTCTCTAGCACTTATTTGTAGACGTTTTGATGATGGTCATTCTGACGGGTGTGAGGTGGTGCCTCATTGTGGTTTCGATTGGCACTTCTCTAACGATTAACAATGATGAGCATCTTTTCAGGTGCCTATTGGCCATCTGTGTTTCTTCTTTGGAGAAATGTCTTAAAATTATTTTTAATTGAATCAATGTGACATGTAACATTGTGTAAGGTGCACAACATGTCATTTTACTATATTTATATACTGTGATATAATTACCAATATAGCAAGATTTATCGTGTTACATGATTACAGTACAATATTATTGTTTGTAGCCATTATACTGTGTACTAGATCTCTATGGCTTTTTTTTTATTACACATTACAAGTTTGTGCCCTTAAACAACATCAGTCTTATCAACCACCCTCCCGCATCCCCCATCCCGTGGTGACCACCTTGCACTCTCTGTTTTTTTTGGGTTTTTTTTACAGGTTTGCCTTTTTTAGATTCCACATATAAGTGATATCATATGTGTTTGTCTTTCCTTGTCTGACTAATCTCACTCAGCATAACGTGCTCAAGTCCATCCACGTTGTGGAAAGATTTGCTCCTTTCTAATGGCTGAATAATATTCCATTGTGTATACATACTACATCTTTTTTATCCATTCATCCGTTGATGGGCATTTGTGTTGTTTCCATACCTTGGCTATTGTGAATAAACATGAGAGTGCAGATAGGTCATCAAAATCCTGTTTTTATTTCTTTGAGTATATAGTGGGAAATGCGATTGCTGGATTGGATAGTGGATCTATTTATAATGTTTTGAGGAACTTCCATACCGTTCTACATAGTGGTTGGACCAATGTACATTCCCACCAACAGTGCAGGAGGGTTCCCTTTTCTCCACATCCTACCAGCACCTGCTCGCTCTCGTCTTCTTGACAATGGCCGTCCTGACAGGTGTGAGGTAATAACTCACTGTGGTTTGGACTTGCATTCCCTTGATGGTTGATGGCGTTGAGCATCTTGTCATGTGCCTCTTGCCCATTTTGATGTGCTCTTCTGCTTTTTTTTTCTGCACAAAATGTGGACCCAATGCTGACTTTCTTCCCACTGCCCATGACTGAAATAATTCAAATGCTAACCCATCCACTCTGTGTTTGTAGAGGTGGGTTCCTCATGGTGAGTTGAAGGGAGGTTTCTGGAAACCAGGAACACTGGTTCTCTGCTCAGACCCCAACACCCCTCCACACAGGGTCCTTGATGAGGAAACAAGCATTTGTGAGGACAGTGGCCTAGGACAGCACAGGGGATGGGTCCCATCTGTCACTCTGCACGCCTAGGCCTGGCCTTAGAGAGCCCCTCCCCTACTCCTCTCAACACCCCACTAACCTGTTCTGTCTGTGGTGCCAAATAGAGGGAAGAAGCAGAGGAGTGCTGGTTAACAGACCACAGAGCCGCTGGGGAAAGAACGTGAGGGGCATGGCCGGTGTCCTGCTTTGGCTGCCCAGGGGCGGTGAGCAGAGAAAGACAGACTGGCCCAGCTCCTGACTCCCAGGGGAAGGGGGAGATCAGAGAGCCCCACCAGAGGGCTCCCTTTCAATGCATGCTGAGTCCATCTCCAGGAACGGCCCTTCCCTGGAAACCCTGGCCAGGGACCCCCATCTGGGAGGGTTTTGGAGGAAGGCACCTCAGCTTCCTTCCCAATTCCCTCCCTGGAGGAGATGCTGCAGAGACCTCAGTGGGCCAACAATGCTGGCATCCCTCCTGGACCTGTCTCATCACTGTGAAAGGAGACTTGAGGATGGGGAGTCTTAGATCCCAGCCCTTTCTGGGCTGTATCCCTGCCCTAGGGTCTTGGGTAGCTTCAGGGCCAAGAGTGAGTGACTCAAACCGAAGTGACAGGCATTCTCCCTGGGGCAGAGATCTAAGGTTGCAGCTCATGGTCCTTCCTCTGTGTTAATATCTGCAGCTCACCAGGCCTTGGTGGTCTCAGGTGATGCCCAGGATGTGGTCAAGAGTAGAGAGGTGTGTCTTTGGGAGTTGGTGCTTTGCTTGAATTTGCAATGACATTAGAAACCCATAGGAGGAAGGTTCCTTTTCCCCCTACATTGATGTCCTAACCCCCAGAAGCTTAGAATGTCCTGTATTTGGGGATAGGGCTTTTAAAGATGGAATTAAGTTTAAAAAAGGTCATGAGGGTGGGCCCTAATCCAATAAGATGTTGTATCTTTATAAGAAGGGGAGATCAGTACACAGACACACTCACAGGGATGACCACGTGAGGACACAAGGAGAAGATGGCCGTCTACACCTCTCTACACTGAGGAGAGAGGCCTCAGGAGAAACCAGCCCTGCAGACACCCTGATCTCGGATCCCAGCCTCCAGGACTGGGAGAGAATAAATACTGTTGTTTAAGCTGCCTGGTCTCTGGTGCTTTGCTCTGGTTCCCGAGCTGATTAATGCAGGGTGTAGACAGAGGCTCTAAGACTCTGAAGGTAAAGTGAATCCACCCCACAGAGGCAGAGGTGCCCATGGACTTGGGGCTCTGACAGGGAACTCAGAGGGGAGGGGGTGCAGAGAAATAGGACTCGAGTCACCACCTCCGTCTGGGAGCCCACAGCACCGTCCAGGGCCGTTCGCTTTGCTTCCTGTAGGTCTAGGAAATTTGGAATCACTTGTCAGAGTCCCGCAGAGCAGCCCCAGTGTTTGCATTTGGCTGATGTCTGATGATTGACATGAATGCGGCAGCACACCTGAGCCCAGATCCTGGAGGCCCCGATGGAATTGTTGAGTCCCAAATCTGTGGACAATCTAGGGGAGGGGGAGGGGCAAAGGAGAGAGATGGACCATCAATCGTTTGGGGCACAGGGGGTGGAGAGGCTACAGTGTTGATCACCAAATATCATTACATTAATCTGTGACATGGTTTTCAACTCCATCAAAGAGCTGGCGGAAGGAGGGGAGAAAATAAAGAAGAGAAATTGTGGGACACAGAGCAAATCTGCTTTCATGACACCATGTTTCTGATTATAGACATAATAGACAATTACTTCAGAAAACTTGGGAAATCCTGTGAGCATCAGGGGTGGAGGTCAAGCTTCTCATAACCCACCGGAGACACCGACGTGGTGCTGGGTGTGATATTCAGTAGAGACGGTTCGTGTACGTTCTTGTCACTAAAAATCTCTATCTTGATACAAAAATTCCTCCCCACACCGTGTCTGCAGCTACACAATGATGCACACTGTGAATGAGCCACACTCAACGTTTCCTCTATTTATAGGATCGAGGTTGCTCCTTATTTTATGTAACCGTGCCATCCACGGGTTTATGCTCGAAACTGTATTTGCATCTCTGATCGTTTCAGCAGGCGAGTTCCCAGCATGGGGTTCGCTGAGAGATGAACAGTCTGGGACTCTGGACTCAGGGTCAGATCACTTATCACTTAGCAGAAAGGAGAGTGGATTTGCCTCCAGCCACACAGGGGAGGCCGGTCCTGCTGAGACTCAGAGCACTCATTTCTGAAACCCAAGCAAAATGAAGTAAATATTGGTTCAATAATTTCATGATAGTTCCTAAAACAATTATTAATATCTGTAATGTTATGAAGAGCCAGTGTTAGGAATCTCATCACTACACCTCAGCTGGGCATAATGACCTCTGCAGGTCATGGGAAGGAAGCGATCTGCCGTCTGGTCTTCCTCCTGGCTGGTCACCCCTATGCCTGACATTTGACCCCCTCAGCTCCCACCTGGACACAGCTCCTTTACCCACCGGTCCCTGATTTGCTTGAGCAAAGGTGTAGTACGTGGTCCTCCTGCACAGTGTGTCCACGGCCCCACAGTGGGTCACATAGTGGCATCATGTGTGTGTCACCAATCGCTGCAGGCACCTCTGCTGGCTGTCCTGCTCTCGGCCATTCGTGACTTGGGCACATGGGAAGGGAACAGAGCACCTGATTTCTGGTGAACTTCAGTATGAGTTTTCTAGGGATGCTGTAACAAAGTACCATAAACTGAGAGCTTAAAGGACAGGAATTTATTCTCTCACAGTTCTGGAGGTCAGAAGACTGAAATCCAGGTGTGGGCAGGGCTGTGCTCCCTCCAAAGGCTCTAGGGGAGGACCCTTCCTGTCTCCTCCAGCTTCTGATGGCTGCAGGCATTCCTGGTGCTCCTCGGTTTGTAGATGTCACTCCAGTTTCTGCCTCTGTCATCACATGGGCATCTTCCCTGTGTGTGTGTCTTGTCTCTTCTTAGAAGGATCAGACGTTGAATTTGGGCTCACCCTAATCCTGTATGACCTCATCTTAACTTGACTGCATCTGCAAAGATCCCTATATCCAAATCAGGTCACATTCACAGGTACTGGGAGTTAGGATTGTAAGCAGCCCCCAAACCTAACAGGTTATAGATTTCACCAAGCTATATTTTAATTTCACCTTTACACCAGGTGCTCCATGCTTCACTAACCTCCAGCCCTTGCATACCTTTCAAATCTTTTGATCACTCAATGCCTTGCCTAACCTGTTGATTCTTTTCTTAGATGAAAGAAGTATGGATGAAGAATAAGTAATTAATGGACGGCTAGACCTTTTCCCCAGCCTCCCCTTCAGTAATCCTACGAGCAAATGGCATGAACAAGATAGCATCTAAAGAAAGATCACAAGGAGTCGGCAAGACTGTCCGCAGTGAAAGACGATGAAGACTCTGACCCCCTCCCCAGATAATTAACCGTGACTAGCTTCCCCTTTCTCCCTTTAAAAGCTCTCATGGTCAAGCAGAATCTTCGGAGTTTGTTCTTAGACACAAGTCCACCTTCTCCCCAGGTTGCTGGCTTCCTGATTAAAGCGAACTTTCCTTTTCCAACCAACACTTGTCTCTTGAGTATTGGCTTTTGAGCAGTGAGCTGCTGAACCTGAGTTCAGTAACAGAACTTCACCATAGCTTCTGGGGGACACAAGTCAACCCATAAAACCTGCCAGGTGACCTCACCAGCACTCTGGAGTAAGAACTCACCTTGCTCCACAGCCTAGATTTCCACTCAGCTCATATATTCTGGCTAGAAAATCACACCACTGGCATCTGGAGCACGGGAGCACGGCAGGAATTGGGGAAATCCATATTATTACTTTGCCAGACAGGCATGAGGCTCTGCCTATATTTGAATACAATTCCAGTTAGGCTACCACATGTCTTCGGGAAGGTGTCCTTGGGGAAGGTCCGTTCTAATGAGTAGATAAGAATGATGTGTAATAAACATATGAATTATGAGAATGTAATTGATGCTCTGGAAGGAAAGGGACTTCTTCCCCTTAATGTGGAGCTACATAAATCTTGTTCAGCACATTCACTAGTTTGGAGGGAGTTTGTCTTAGGCTAAGCAAGGGAGCTCTCAGCCTTGGCCCTGCACGCATGAGCAGACATTACCAACCCGGCAGGTCCAGACTCCTGCATCGCAACAATTCCGGCCTAAAAGCTCCACTCTGTACATCCTCCCTCCCACCGAATCCACCCACAGAATTAAGGAGGGGGCGTTTATCAGAGTAAGGATGAATGCCAGTCACCAGCCTCGGTGCAGAGAGAAGGAAGCTCTACGCCTGTCCCCCACCTGCCCCCAAATAAGAACAAACCTCACAGAGGATCCCCGTTTTACTTGGACTTCACTGCGGGCTGTTATCATCACCAGCCTCACTTACACTGACTGTGCATTTGGGGAATCGAAGGTGTTACCTGCATGGGCGGTTGTCTTTTGTGAAACCAAGGATGCTCGGGCAGGCAGGCAGGTGGGCGTGGGGATGAGAATGGATGGTCCCAGGCCTGTCATTTCTCCTTGAACAGCCTCGGTCCCAGGTTGAGTGCAAGTTACCAAACATGCGTTGCTGCGGACGCTGGAGGTTGAAGCCATTTGCAGCATGTTTAATTTACCTCCAGAGAGGCCAATTTATAATTCAAATATTGCTGCCCTAAATTACACACACGCTTTGAGCTGAGTGGAGATGGAGAGATTTGGGTCCTTTAAAGAAAACCCATAAAGCCCCCACTTCTCTCCCATTCTAGGGAGTTCTGCTCTCTTGAGCAACTTTTCAGCTCCCTGAGAATAGCATGTTTTGAGCAAAAACAGACAGTAAAACTGAAAGAAGAAAATTAAATATGAAAATTTAATTAAATCCCCCTTTGATCATTCTCTCTAGAACCAGCGCAGGGGCTGTTGCCATTCAGACACAAATAAGATAACCTCTCAGGCTAATTAGGATAAGGGACGGGCTTGGAGCAGGAGGGATGTCAATCTCGTGGCCACACACCCGTTCAGGTGGGCCGCGGTGAGGAGAGTGACGCCACAGGCTTTAGTTGGGTGCCATTTCTCTATTGTCCAGCGTCGTCCATCTATAAAGGGTCCTTTGCACTTCCTGGAAGGTCTCCCATTTCTTGGGCAGCTCCCCAGAGTGGGCCGTGGGCTGTCTATGGGGCAAAAGGCCCAGGAGCTACACTGAGAGTTTCGGTCCTTATTTTCCAGGCCTGTGGGGGGAATGTTACCTTTTAAACCAGCTCCATACATCCCACTCTAGGCCCCTGCGTTCCTGCATTGTGACAAAAACACAAGTGAAAGAACAATGAGTGAGTCACATGGGACCCAGGAGCCTCATTGTCTGCTTAGGGACATGGACATGGCCCCTGCATGCTGCCCCCCACCTTCTACCCTAAGACTGAGTCACTTTCTCAATTAGATGGAGCTCAGGCCAGTTTAGAGGGTGGATACATGTGCACACATGCATGTGCACACAGATACACATGCATGCACACACAGAGACACACATATGTATATGGAAACACATGCACACACACAAACACATGTACATACACAGACATACAAACACACAGCCACATATGCACACAGATACACATATGCATATGGAAACACATGCATGCTCAAACAGATGTGTACACATGTATCCACAGAGACATACACGGACACACAACCACACATGCATACGTACATACACACATATGCACACAGACACATACATAAAGATACACACACACACACACACACACACACACACACACACACACACGGAGGGATTCAGTGCCCACAGGGTATCTTTAGAAAAGTGCTACCCACATTTCTGGTTTGTGTGCTGTGATGAATTTAGAAGTCTGAAGTGAGCCCTACATTTTGGGAAATATGCTAACTTAACAAACTTTGCTTAGGAGCAAAAAGGCCCCCAAGGGGGAGATACAGGAGAACAAGAAAGCTGGGTTCAGGTTTAAGTGCAGGAGAACATCCCTGACTCAGGCTGCAGTGGTGCAGAATTGGTGATGGTATAATTTATGGGGTGATCAAAGTCTTTCCTGGAACGATTTAGGAGGAAGTGTTTTGCTAAGCAAACTATGTTGCAAAGGATTTCAGGGACCTTGTTTAAAATATTAAGAGAATCAGTTGTTTCCCAGTGTTTCGGAAGCATCATTTGCATACAATTAATATAATATTACAAATTATTTTCAATGATTGCTTCAGGGCCTTGTGTCCCCTAACAATTTTATTGGACAACATTTTTGTTAGATTGGTTTATAAGAAATTATGTAATTAGTTTTTTTTAAAAAGTCTTGAAAATCTACTTTTTATCTAATCCCAATTGGTCTTCTTGCTTCGTGGACCCAAGGGAAGAGAAGTGGTCCAGTTTTCCCTCCCTGCTCCAAACCGCCCTGGAACCCGTGGCTTAAACATGCCCATCATCGGATGAATGGATAAAGAAGATGTGGCACATATATACAATGGAATATTACTCAGCCATAAAAAGAGACGAAATTGAACTATTTGTAATGAGGTGGATAGACCTAGAGTCTGTCATACAGAGTGAAGTAAGTCAGAAAGAGAGAGACAAATACCGTATGCTAACACATATATATGGAATTTAAAAAAAAAATGTCATGAAAAACCTAGGGGTGAAAGACACCTAGGAATAAAGACACAGACTTACTAGAGAATGGACTTGAGGCTATGGGGAGGGGGAAGGGTAAACGGTGACAAAGCGATAAAGAGGCATGGACATATATACAGTACCAAACGTAAGGTAGTTAGCTAGTGGGAAGCAGCCGCATAGCACAGGGAGATCAGCTCGGTGCTTTGTGACCGCCTGGAGGGGTGGGATAGGGAGGGTGGGAGGGAGGGAGACGCAAGCGGGAAGAGATATGGGAATATATGTATATATATAACTGATTCATTTTGTTGTGAAGCTGAAACTAACATACCATTGTAAAGCAATTATACTCCAATAAAGATGTTAAAAAAAAAAAAAAACCATCAAAAATGTAACCCTCCTCCTGATTCTCTGAGCAGACTCAGCAGTTTGTTGGCTGGTTTGCCTGGGATCCTTGTGAGGGCGGGGCTCACTCTTGGGTCCCCTGGGGCCAGGCTCAGCTGGGACACGATTGCATGTGTCCTTTCACCCCAGGCTTCGTCCTGGCAGGTTGTGCTCAGGAAACATTTCAAGAGGGTGACAGTGGAAGCTGCAAAGCACTTGAGTGTCAAGGCCTCCATTACCAGTCCACTTGGCTGGGTCACGGAGTGTCCAGATAGCTGGTAAAGCACTATTCCTGGTTGTGTCTGGGGGGGTGTTTCTGGGTGAGGCCAGCATTTGGATTAGTGAACTGAGTAGAGCAGACGGCACTCCCCGATGTGAGGGGCCTCGTCTGATCCACTGAGGACTTGAATAGAGCAAAAGTGGAGGGAGTTTGATTCTGTCTCTCTGCCTGACGGCTGAGCTGGGACCTGGGTCTCCAGCCCTTGGACTGGAACCACTGCACTGGGGCTCCCACTTCTCAGGCCTCCAGGCTCAGACTAGAACTTGCACTGTTGGTTCTCCTGATTCTCTGGTTTTCAGATGCGGACTGGACTTAAGTGTCAGCTCTCTGGTTCTTGGGCTTCTGAAACTGAACTGGAAATACACCACCGGCTTTCTTGGGTCTCCAGCTTGTAGATGACAGAACTTAGGACTTCTCAGCCTCCACAATCATGTAAGCCAATTCCTCATAACACATCTCTTTGTGTCTATCTCTCTACCCACCTACCTGTCTCCTGTTGCTTCTGTTTCTTTGGAGAACTCTGGCTAATATGGCTCCTAAACTCATGCCTGTTATTTCCACCGCATTCCATTGGGTAAAGAAAGTCACAAGCCCCCTCCTCCCACTGGCCCCCAACCCAATACAAGGGGAGGGAAAATAGACTCCAACTTTTTTTTTTATTTTAAAATTAAAAGTTTATTTTATTCTATTTTTTGGTTATTTATCATTTTTTAAAACTATTTTATTCAAGTACAGTTGATTTACAATGTTGAGTTAATTTCTGTCATACAGCAAAGTGATTCAGTTATGCATATATACACACATTCTTTTTCATGTTCTTTTCCATTATGGTTTATCACAGGTTATTAAATATAGTTCCCTGCGCTATACAGTAGGACCTTGTTGTTTATTTCTCCTGCATATTATAGTTTGCATGTGCTGATCCCAAACTCCCAGTCCGTCCCTCCCCCACCCCCTGCCCCCTTGGCAATAAGTCTGTTCTTCATGAAATAGAGTCCAACCCTTGGAGGAGTGGCAAAGAATTTGTGGTCTTATTTCATCTACTACAAAATATTACTAAAGATTGTTGATTTCTGGGGGGCAGGGAGTGTAAGAGAATCAGGTGTTCACTTCCTTTCTCTGGAAGGTAGAAAAGATATTTAAGGAAATTTCCCGGGTATATCTTCAAGAGCGGCACAGAGAAGAGAGTCTGGATAAGTTCCCCTAGCAAGCCAGAATGTGGAGATTTGAAACAAAGATTCAAATGAAATCATTTAAAGGAAAACATTAGGGCTTTCTGCATGAAAGGACCCTACATGTCAGTTCTTACCCCAAATCCCCTCTCTGAATAGTGTCAAGTGAGCACAGAGGACGGATACTCTGAGTATTTTGTGACATTATTCTTAGCCACACACTTGGAACTGTCCCCCTGACATTCCTTCCTGAGTCACTGATCGCCATGAAAGTTTGCTAAGACCCTAAGTGGGCTCAGACACTGCGTTAGTTTGCCGCAACAAAGTGCCACATACGGGTGGCTTAAACAGTCGGAATTTATTTTCTCACAATCACAGAGGCTGGAACTCCTAGATCCAGGTGTGGGCAGAGTCGGTTCCTCCTGAGGCCTCTCTCCTTGGTGTGTGGAGGGCTGCCTTCTCCCTGTATCCTCAAATAGTAGTCCCTTTGGGTGTGATTGTGTCCTGATCTCCTCTTCCTATAAGGACACCGGTCAGATTGGATTAGGGCCCAACTACATGACCTCATTTGAGCTTAATCGTCTCTGTAAAGATCCTATCTCTAAACACGGCCACATTGTGAGGTCCTGGGGCTTTACCATATGAATTTGGGGGGAAGGACGGGACACCATTTAGCTCACAACAGACACCACCGTCACCTTTGCTGGAAATAATAAATTAGTAAACATGGCATTTTTTCTTTCCTTAGAGTAGAAAGTATACTCCCAGTCTGGGGGCAGGCCCGTAGGCATGAGGCAGGTGGATTCACACCACGCCTAGTGTTGCCAATGTAGGCGCTGTAACAACAGCTAGGTTTCTGGTTGACAAGCAAAGGACTCCTACCTGCAATTTTTGGTTTGTACAAAAGTTGTTCTTTTTAAAATTTTAACTTCGGATGGCTTCATCAAAGGAACGACATTGACATGCATGCATTTAACTTGGAAAAACTTAAAAGAACTTTGTTAAATGTCAAAACGGCATGTACGAGCACCAAAGCTAACAAATGGAGGATTGTTTTCTCTTTTTCCCTCTTGAATCTGGTGCTCGGCGCCTTCACTCACACACTTTCATCCTCCATATCAATGACACCCCAGAGCGGCAGAACCCTTTACAAACATTAATTAATTCTCCCAATCCTCCTGTGAGGTGTGTGTGGGGGTCATTCATTCCTCTCTTTTAAAGAGGAGACTTGAAGCCAAGAGGTTAAATGAATCACCCAGATGAAAGTCATCGGAGAGAGTTAGGAAATTGAGTTGGGTTCAAAATGGGGTCTGGAAAATTCATTATATGTTCTAAGAAGCACAAGTCCTAGTCCAAAGTGAACTGTTCATTGAAGCAGTCAGGTAGAACAAACAGAGCTTATGAGATTTGGAGATAAAATGGATTTGGGGTCTGAATAATGGGAAGGAGTCGAAAAGACAATCTAGTCAACAACCAGCCCCCACCTCTAAGGGCCATCCGGCTGGAAAAGACACAAACTTATTCCACTCATGATTTAGACACTCCATTCAAGGTGGTGATGCTGTCTGTGGTGTTGAAATGGAAAGAGGGGTGGGCAGAGTTTTGAGGGTTCAGTGTAGGTTTGGTTCAGACCCCAGGTTCTCTGTGGATGAAGGGGGAGGATCTCACAGGAAGAACAGCTGCTTCCCCCATGCGGCTATGTGTCACGTGACAACTGTAAAGCCTCTGCTTACGGTCCAAGCAGACTCCACCTCCACCTGAGGACCAGCCACGCCACATCCTCCTCCAGACAGAAGCCCTTCTGAGAGGCACCTGGATTCTCACACGGGAGCAAAAGCCTAACTCAAAGTGGCTTAAGGGAAAAAAAGTCAGTCCCAGCAGTGCTGGCTTCGAGGCGTGGTGATAGCACCAGAACACTGGCCTAGCTCAGCTCGGCCTCGTTCTGTCCTGGCTCTCCTCTCAGGCAAACTTTTCCCTTGTAGATGTCCAATGTCTGCTGCTTCTCCAGAGCTTTCTAGCCTTCTGCAGAGGCATTTTAGTACAAAAGTGAAGAGCAGGAGTACTGGCCCCAAACTGAAAACTGTGTGACTGTGGACAAGTCATTTGACCTCTCTGTGCCTCAGTTTCCTCATCAGTACCAGGGGATGATGAGACACTCTTCCTCATAGCATGGTTGGGAGCATTAAGTGAGTTCAGGTCCATACTTAGTGTGGTGGTTAGCTCTACTCTAGAGAGTACTCAGCTATCATCAGCTATTGTTGTCACTGTTGATGCCACTGGTTGATTCATCAGAACTAGAAGTGCACTGGCCAGTAAGAGATGGCAGGGATCAAAGGTGAAGCTCAAGTATTGTTCTGGCACAGAATGAACAGTATCAGCTTGAAAGCGCTGAGGATGTGGGTCCCGAGGCAGGCTGTCTACCATCAGAGTGGTCCACATCTTCCTTTGCCTCAGTGTCTCCATCTGCTAAATGAAAATAATCAAACCGACTTTGTTAGCAGACTGAGAAGATTTAGCAAGTTACCCCATCTGGAAAGTTTAGAACTTCATCTATGACAAAATTCCAACAGTTTTCCTGATCGCAATTTTCAGGCTTTTTGTATGTGCACATTTGTGTGTGACTGGAAGAAACTGGTCATACTGCTCTTGTTACGTTCATCTTCACATTCCTGGCTGTGGACCTCCTAGGAGCCCAGTCCTGTGCTGAATGCTGAGCCCACGAGGAAGGAGGTAAAAGGCACTCTCCGTGACCTCCAGAATGAGCACAGTTACAAAGGCTGAGCGTGTACTGCACGCCAGGCACCATCCTAAGTTCTTTACGTCAATGACTTTTCATCTCTTGGATCATGGCTTTTATTTCCAGCAATTCCATTTGCATCTTTCTTACAGTCTTCCTCTCTCTGCTGAAATTCCCCATCTGTTCATGCACCTTGTCTATTTCTCCATTAGGTCTTTTAATATATTAAGTATAGTTATTTTAAAGGTCCTGTCTGACAGTCCCAAAACACAGGTCATCTTTGGTTATGGTTCTGTTGACTCCTTTATCTCTTGACAATGGGGTGTTCTCTTCTTCCTTTTTTTGTGTCTCATAATTTTTAAATTAAATGTCAGACATGCTGTGTACAGGAACAGTAGAGACTGAAATGAATATTATTTTATTCCCAGAAGTAGGATTTTTTTTTGTCAGGTCATTAGTATGAGGGATTGAGGCAACCCTGTCAGGAGTTGAGCTGGGTTTGGGTTTTGTTGTTGTTAGGGTCACCTTCAGTGAACCAGAGACCTCAAATGCCTCCATCATGTGCTACTCTTACCTTGTGCTCCATCTCAGCCTCTAGCAGTCCCTGCTTGCCTGTATTATAGAGAGGTCCCTTCCCCTGCTCTGGATCCTCCCCCATTCTGTTGCTTTTTATTTATGTAATTGATGATGTGGGCTTGGGGTGTTTTTTCTTCTGCAGCTCCAGCCTTGGTCTTAAGCAGGCACTGTGAGCCTGGGGTGGGGGTTCCCATGGGTCCTGTTCCTCCTGACTCCATAGCATATCCTCTGCCTTCTATCTGTGGGGGGGTCTTGGATGGGAGAGCATCTCCCATCTCTCCTCCAGAGATAGCAGAGTTCTGCTTTAGATCAGTTCAGGATCCTGTGTCCAGCCCAGTGTCTCTCCTGCCTCTCTCCCATGGATGGATGGCTTTGTTTCTCCTCTACCTTCTGTACTGGTCTACTTTTTCCTGGGACTGGGGTGGAGGTTTCTGTCCCTCCCCTGGAAGGTCAGGGCTTTGCCTCATAATGGATGTGAAGTGAATTGGATGCCTGGGTACTACCAGGGGAGGTGGCCCTCCAGGTTTCTCACCCTGACCCAGCTGTTTTCTTGTGACTTCCCCAGTGGAAAACCATGGAAAAGAGCTTGTGAGTGATTATGGACACCCCCTGTGTCTGGGGTCCCTGAGATTCTACACTGTCATCCTAAGTCATACTCAGTTTTAAGAATTTATTCACACTTTAGATATTTTCCTCCCACTCACTTATATGCTGCCCGTTTTGTCCTTCTACATGTTGCCAAGGTAAAACACTTCCTGGATCCCACTTCTCCTCGGAGGGGCTTGTTACGCTTTGCTATTCAGTTCACCTGGATGCCTTGGCACCTCAGCTGTCTCATGAGCTCAAGAAAGGCTATGGTTTTATTAGATTATCCAGCTCTTCCTGCTTTTTAGGGTGAAGACAAAGCTTTCATGCAGGTTTCTCTTTCCTGATCTAAAGCATGGCTTTTCACAGGTGAATACTTGCAATCTTCTAAACAAGTCTATGAGGTAGGGATTCTTATTACCCCCATTTTACAGATGGAGAAACTGAGGCACAGACAAGTTCAATCACTTGCCCAAGGTAGCCAGGGTCTGATGAGGGAGAACTCAGGCAGGCTGGTTCCAGGAGGAACAAACACATTGCTACCATCATGTCACACTGCCTCTTCAGAACCATGCAAACCAGCCAGGGAGGCTTAACTAAAAAAACTGTTTAAGGGTCAAGCTCTAAAATGTGGTTATAGACATGGTACTAATGCAGCTCAAGGGAAGGGTCAACTCATCCACCAAAACACATGTGTTCATGTCGATATGGATTTGAGCTGGGCAAGGGGTTAAGATACCAGCCTTGGAGCCCATCAGCCCTTCGTTGGAGTCCCATCGCCACGTCTTCATAGCTGTGTAACTCTGGGCAAGTGTCACTTCTCAGACAAACCTGGAGAACAAGAAGGACCCAACAGGTGGTATGGTTATGCTTGTTGTAACTGTTATTCGTGTCTGCCTCTGCATGTGCACAATAGGTTATCATCCTCTAAGCCATAAATATAATGTGCTTAAATACTCTTCAGATGGAACAGATCCTCCAGATGTAACAGGTCCACTCCAACAATGCCTAAATCTGCTTTGCTGATAGCCACGGATGACTGTGCTGAACTCTTCATTCAACTATTATTTTTTGAGCACCTGCGATGCACCTAGAACTACAGAGGCCTGGGGGTATAACAGTGAAAACGGCAGAAGGAAATAGACAATAAACAGATCAACACATAGCTGAGACAACTTATAAAATAACAAAAGTTACTAAGAATATAGAAGAGAGTACCATAGATTGAATGTTTGTATTCCCCCAAAATTTATATGTTAAATTCTAACCCTCATTGTGATGGCATTAGGAGATGGTGCCTTTGGGAGGTGATTAGGTCATGAGGGTGGAGCCCTCATGGGTGGAATTAGTGCCCTTACAAAAAAGACCCCAGAGAGCTCCCTGGCCCCTTCCACCACGTGAAGACACGGGAGAAGACAGTCATCTATGAACCAGGAAGCTGGGCCTCACCAGACATCACATCTGCCAGTATGTTCATCTCAGACTTGCAGCCTCCAGACAAATGTCTGTTGCTTACACCAAGCCACCCAGTCTCCGGTACCTGTTATAGCAGCCTGAATGGACAAATACAGAGTGTAAGGTGATGAAGAGGGCCTGAGGTTGGTGCTGGGGAGGAGGCACCTCTTTGCACGGGGAAGTCAGAGAAGCCCATCTAAGGAGACTGTTGAGCTCAGATGGGCACCTCCACTCTCTCAGCCACACTGACTTTATGCTATTTCTCAAACACCCCAGGTTCATTCTTGCCACATGACCTTTACACTCCTATTCCCTCTGTGTGGGTTTCTGGGTCCCAGCACTGCTGCATGGTCGCCTCCTTTTTGTCACTCAGGGCTTGACGTTGTCTCCTCAGGAAGCTTTCCCTGACCTCCCAATCCAATCATCTTTCTCCACATCCTGGTGCCCTCGTCACCTCTTCTGTTTTATTCCTTTACAGCACTTCTCACTACCTGCATCTGTATTGCTTGTGGATTCTTTTACTTATTTTCCATCTGTCCCCCTAGAATTTGTCACATGAGAGAAGAATCTCTTCTCTCCTTTTACCACTGGATGCAGAGTTGAGCTTGGTTGGTCCCACACTGGAGATGCTCCATAGATCCCGGGTGTACAACACCCCACATGTGCAGGATTGCTGGTGGGCATTGCTCACAGAGGCTTAACCCAAGAGGATCTGCTTCTAAGGCTTAGGGTGGGGGCAGCAATTGGACAGGTGGGGGAACATCAGACCACCAGTCATGTTCTTCCTCTGCTGTGGGTGACCCCAAGCTCAATGTGAGCTGGCAGAGATAATGCTCTGAGGAGCTGCCGTGAAAATTGACACAAAGCCAAAATCACAAGGATGAGCAGAAAGCCAGACCTCAAAGGTTGTGCTACCCAACCTTCCAGCCAGGCAGGAGCAAACGTGCCCCAGTTCCCCTGTGAGATGTCGAGTCACACTGGCTGGAACAGAGGCTGCCTGCTGGTGTGTATGATGACGTGAGATTACATTTGCTTGGATTGAAAATGACAGTCAAGACCTCCTGGCTTGGCGGTTCTCTTAGACAAGCCTGCTCTAGAGTAAAGCCTGCCAGTGGTTCCAGAGGTGGCATGTGACTGAGCAATCAGTGCCTATTGGTTCCTGGAGGTAGCATGTGACTAATTAGACATCTCCCAATGGTTCCCAGAGGTGGCATGTGACTGAGTAGATAGTGTGCCCTTTGGCTTCTAGAGGCTGTGATGAAAACGGCCCACGCTTGCTAAGGGGTAGAAGGAGAGCTGCCCTGGATGAGCAACAACCATAGGAGTGCATGTCTGATTCGGGCAAGTTCTGGGGTTCACAGCATGAGACCCATTAATGAGATCCTCAGCCCAGGATATGGACACATCTCAGGTCTATAGCATGGCTCGGTTTAGCAAAGGAGCAATTTAATCATCTGCACAACCGATACTAAGGAGAGCCACCAGATGCACTCACCAAAAAAATCAACTAAGCATCCCCATTAGAGTCTTGTTCTGATTTCACATCACAATAAAATGTCAAAGGAAGAAAAGCTGATTTCTGATATTATTAGTTTGAACTTAGTGATACTCCCTGGAAGCGTGACATTTACGGGAAAAAAGAATAGAAGGAGGTGGTGACCCAGAGTGTGCTGTTCATCTTTAGATCTGGGATTTTTGCTTTAATTCTCCTGAGCCCCCTTGCACACTTGGAGTCCAGGCTCCCTTCTGGTTGTCTTTTGCTGGGTAACAAACTGGCTGAAGCTAGAAGCTCTAAACAACCAGGCTATTTTGCTCATGATTTTGTTGGTCAGACATTTGGGAAGGGCTCAGCTGGGGTTTGTCTCTGGTGGCTGGGGAGTCACTGGGGCTCTTCAGTCTGTACCCAGGGCCCCAGCTGCATACCTGACGCTCGCTCTGCATGGCCACCTCACCCTCCACGTGGCTGGGGCTCCTCACTGCATGGCAGGTCCGGGGTAATCAGCTTGATTGCAGGGTGGCTGGCTTCCCTCCAAGCTGGAGTCCCAGTGGAGGGTCTGGAATCCCTTCCAGCCTTTGCACATCAGTTTGCAGAGCTGAGTCCTCAGAACCGTGTCCGCCCACCAGTCTGGTGTGCTCTGGGGAGGATCGGACAAGATGGAGTACGAAAAGGTGCTGTGAAATGGTCCAAGGCCAGGACGGAGGCCGGTATCAGGTCTTTCCCTGCTTGGCCCCTGAGCCAACCCCCTTCTCATTTTGTGCTCATTTGTCAGCTCCTTCCCCAAACATCAGGAAACGCGTAACAAGAGCATCAGAAACCGTGCCGAGCTTTGACCCTGGGTTTATGTTTCTCAGGTCCCCTTTCCTTTCCATCTTCAAGTCTTCAAATCTAGATTCCCGAGAAGAAGCCACTCCTTCCCTGGCTCTAGTAGGGCTGTTTCCCATCAGCTGGGCTGCCACTGTTTGATCCCTATAAGTGAACCCAATTTAGCTGATTCATCTTGTGTTTAATTTTTATGTTAACATAACAAGGTTATAGAGCTGAACATGAGAGGCCAGGGAAAGAATTTATAATTTATAAGTGGCAGTTCTGATTTAAGACCAGGTTCCTGAAGGAAGTAGTTTGAAAAGGCACGTCCTCAGACAGAGGTTTTCTCTTCTGAGCTTGGAAAGCGTTCAGCCTGATTTAAATATAAAATCAAAGCTGTTGGCATTTAACAACTTCTGTTTAAAAGTCAGGGTTGACTTATAAATAAGACCCCAGGTTGGGCGATGGGATTTCCTGGCATCAGTATATCATCCAGGCTTTATCAACGGAGAGAAAGAAAGGTGTGTATCTAGTAGAAGCTGGGAGGGCACGGAGATTCCTTGTTGGTGGTTTTTCCAGAATTAACCACCCTGTTCGTGTGCCTCTCCCAGGGAAGCCCCTTCGCTTTGCTCTCTGATGCTTTAGGTGTTGGCATTTGTGGGTTTTCTCAGACTCCAACTGGCATCCTCTTCTGAGTCTCTCACATGAGCCCAAGGATGGTGCAAACATGGGGAAATACAGTCTTTTTCTCACTGAGCCTGACCCTTGGGTCCTTTGGAAGCAGGTCAGGTTTGGGACAGATCCTGGAAGGTCTACGCCGGAGTTGTGAAGAGGCAGCAAAAAGTGCAGGCCCTGGATGGGACAGCACACTTAACAATGTCACTCTCCCTCGGGCCCTCGGCTTTCCCAAAGGGAAAGTAGCCCTACACTACTTTCCCATTCTTTCATAATTTCTTTCCTTTCTTTAGGATGGAACGATGCCAAGCTGACTATGGAAGGACCCAGAAATCTTAAGTTCTGGCGGGGAGACCGGCTGATTGATTCCTCAGAGTGGCTCTCGTGCTGGCCTGGGAAGGCGAGCCTGGCCCTTCTCCCAGGACCTTATTAGGCCCTCGACATCCTGAGAATAAGAGGACAAGGACCCGCCACCCCTTCTCCCTCGCTGAAGCCGCTTTGCAGAGTACCCTGAGAAGAGCCAGGCTGAAGAAAGCTGGTATTTAAACGTTCTGGAGTGGGAGAGAGGGTTGTTATGGAAACAAATTGCTCTGAGTCCCTAAAGAGGCTCAGCCCTGGCGAAACAAGAGGTGCGGGTGCCGGAGATGCAGAGGATAATATTTCAGAAAAGCTCCAACCAGACAGAAATCGCACATTTGCATTTTGGCTGGAATGTCTGATGGGCGTAGAAAGAGGGATGTGGGTATTTACAGCTCCCCTCTCAGGGTGTCGGAGTGGGGGGACCCTGGTCTCACACTCTTGATCCTGGAGCATCCCGCCCTCCTGGACAGCACTGTGCCCTCCAAGTCCTCAGGATTGAGAGATGCTGGGATGCAGGAGGCTGGGCCAGGCAGCAGTTAATTCCGGGGCTCATCCTCCACCCGGAATCCATGTGTCTCTGTGCCTTCCCAGCTGCCTGGCACCTAAGAAAATGCAAAGAAGAGTGAGGGACCAGCCCTCTGTCGCTGTGGTGTGAGTGAGAACACAGGGTGAATACCAGGTTCTGCAGGTTTATTGGTACAGGGCTGGCTTGGGATCATGAAATCACTTCGGAACCTGATAGAGTTGGTGGTTGCACATCACTGTGAATGTGCTGAACACCACCGACTTCGTGCACTTCAAAAATGGCTCATTTTATGTTATGTGACTTGCAGCTCAATATGAAAAGGAAAACTAAAAGCCCTGGCGATGCTGACAAGCTGGGCGGTGGGGCATGCGGGCCCCGCCCTCCTGGTCTTTCTACCCTCTCCCCTGGGCCCACATCTGGGCATGTCCTCAAGTCCCCCGAGAATCAGCCCCTGGATCTTAAACGGCGCCCCCTCTGCCCCGGCCTCAGCGTGATGGATGGAATTGGTGGCCCTCCCACCGCCCCGTCTCTTGGGCGCGAGCGGGTTAAGGGACATGGAGAGCTTACACGTGGGGAAGGAGCTGACTCCAGAGTGTCGCCCGCACGACACCGGTGAAGGGCTGGCTCGTCCACCGTGCCGTCCTTCCCAGCCGAGCAGACTGCACACTCTGGCTAAAGACTTTGCTTGCCGGCCTGGTCTGGCCTCGGCTGTGGCCGGGCCTGGGATAGGCGGGCCTATCGCCCTGAATAAGGGCTTTGCGTCCTTAAACCAGGAAAGCCACTTCTGCCATCAAGCTGGCCCGGGACCTTCTCCCTTCATCTCCCCACAAAGACCCAGTCATGCTCATCGATCAAAAGAAACACAGCAGCGAGTTAGAAAACTCCAGTAACTGGAGTGTAGCAGCTGCAAATGAATCCTTGTCCACTTTCCTTCTCTGGTGCCTGCGGCCTAATTAGGTTGTTCCCAAGAGATGGGGCTCCCGAGGAAAGTGCATGTGGGGGACTGGGGTCTGAAGCCCACTCTGTGTGCCTTGGACATGCCTGCCTGGCTCTGCCTGGTCGTTCTCCAAAAGGCTCCAGGCTGGGTTGGCGCCTCAGCTTTGGGTTCAGGGACCTTGGCTGCCCCTGTCTCCTCCCCAGGTGCAGCCCCCTGGGGTGGTGCTACAGAGTCCTCTGGGGACACATTCCTGGCCACCTACCAGTGGGCCACTGAGGGGACCCGGTACCAGGGTGGGCAGTCCTGTCGCCTCAGGAGCAGGTTGGAGCATGAAAGATGTGGACTGGAGGTGGAGGGAGGGTCCTGGTCCGGGGAGGGGGAGGCAGCAATCAGCTGTCACGCCAACTGACAGTGACTTGGGAAGTGGAGCTGTGCCCCGGACTCGTAGCTGCTCTTAGAGAACTCAGGGCAGGTCCCTGCATCTGTTACGGCCGATGACACCCGTGTTGCATAAGGATCATGAGGCAGGCTGAAGGAAGGATGCCCCCCTTCCGAGTCGGGTACCAAACGGCCCCTCTAATGCCACAGCTGAGTTCCTGTGCCCTGGAGATCATTCAAGAGCTCAGAGAGGCCCTTGGGATATGCTGGGAGCAGGGTGCAGCTGCAATTTTCACTCTCCGTCTGCAAACCCATCAGCACCCACAGGCTTCTTCCCTCACCCCAAGGCTTTTACTCCTTTTACTGTCACTTGTTTTTTTCCAGCTTTGCTGAG
This sequence comes from Stenella coeruleoalba, assembly GCF_951394435.1. Taxonomy (NCBI): domain Eukaryota; kingdom Metazoa; phylum Chordata; class Mammalia; order Artiodactyla; family Delphinidae; genus Stenella; species Stenella coeruleoalba. The sequence goes on from NC_137169.1 coordinate 2,834,339, forward strand.
ATATAATTGACTAATAAAACTGTATAGATTTAAGGTGTACAACATGATATGAGCATATATTGTGAAATGATCACCACGGTCAAGGTCAACACATCCCTCTCCTCACATAGTGACCATTTGTGTGTGTGTGTGGTGAGATCACTTAAGATCTACAATCTCAGGAAATTTCAAGTAGACAATAAGGTATTATTAACTGCAGTCACTGTGGTGTACGTTCGGTCCCCAGAACTTGTCCCTCTGATACTGAAGACTTGTACCTTTGACCTGCATCTCTCCATGCCCCCCACCCCAGCACCCAGTAACCACCACTGTTCTCTCTGCTTCTGTGAGTTCAACCGTTTAAATTCTACACATAAGTGAGATCGTGCAGTATTTGTCTTTCTCTGTCTGGCTTATTTCACTTGCCATAATGACCTCCAGGTTCACCCATGTCCTTGAAAATGGCAGGGTTTCCTTCTTTTCTGTGGCTGAATGATATTCCATTGTCATGTATACCACGTTTTCCTTATCCTTCCATTGACGGACACTTAAGTTGTTTCCATACCTTGGTGATGGTGAATGAAGCTGCATTGAACATGGTGGGAGTGCAGGCGTCTCTTTGAGATCCTGATTTCATTTCCTTTGGAGACACTCTTGACTTCTCGTAACCTGCTTTAATTTTCCACATTTGTTTACGTGTTCGTTATCTATCTCCCATGCTGGAAAGTAAACACCATTCAAGCAGGGGCTTTGCTGCTCTGGCTGTCTCCCCAGATCAGGGCCCCTGGCACATAGCAGGGACATACTGAATATCAGCTGAATGAATGAATGAACGTCTGATGGAAGAAACACCGTGCCTCCCACACGGGCAAACTCTGAACGTGATGAGGTTGCTAGGCTAAATACAGAACCCCCAGGTACATTTGGGTTCTAAATAAACAATGAGTAATACTTTAGCGTAAGTATATCCCAAATATTGCATAGGACATACTTATGCTAAAAAGTAATTTGTTTGTTTCTGTATAATTCAGACATAACTGGGCTTCCTGTATTTCTGTTTGCTGGATCACCCCTGGGATGGCTTTGTCTCTGTGTTGTTCTCTTTCTTTCTCTGATGTGTCAGTTGCATAGTCACTCCGTCATGTTTGGGGGCCGCCTGACACCCCTTGGACCCACACTCCCTTCCAGGTCTCCCCTTCTCTCTGCTTCGGAGCACAGCCGGCCTCCTCCCCTCCCACTTTTCCCAACATCGCTTCCCCAGTGGGTGAGGGGGAATGGGATCCCGCACAGCCCGACCACGTGTCCTGCTTCCATTCTCACCTTACAGGACAGTGCGGCAGCATCCATGCTGTCGCTGCTTTCTCCCTCTGGCCCCAGGGTGGTCAGGCCCCTGCTCTCCTCCCACCTCTCTGGCTGGTTCTCCTCCATCTCTGATCTCACTCTGATCCTAAATGCGGGACAGTCAAGGCTGGTCCTGGGGCCTCCTCTCTATGCATGTTCTTACCTCTGTTTCCATGGATTAAACACCAACCCAGATTTACTCCAAATGTCCAGATCAGTCCCTCCAACCAGCTACAGGACACCCGCCTTGAAAGTCTCCCAAGTCCCTCAAATTTACCAGATTGAGAACTGAACGCTCCCAGTTAAATGGCCCCACTGTCCCCATTACAGGTAGGGACATCAGGGTCCCCAGGTGCTCTGGTCAGAAGCTGAGTCACGCCTCACGATGCCTCTTCCTCACACATCAACCCTTCCCACCCCTGTGCAGGAAAGAACCACCCCAGCAGGCCTGGCGTGTCCACACCCCACACATTGCAAACTCCTCCAGGTCACCTCCAAGCCCTAGGAATACCCTGCCTAATACGTGTCTGTCCACCTGACACCTCGCCCTGATAGACTGTCTGTGCAGAGTGATTTATGGTGGGGCCTTGGGCCGTGCGGCATCCGTGTGACCTCTCAAGGGGAAGCAGGTTCATGTACCTGAGCACTTCATGCCTGCGTTACCTGGATAGCAAGGCTCAGGTGAGCTTCCCTGGTTGGCAGGACTCTGCACGTTGTCACACATCTTTGTCAGGAGAGGGAAAGCCTGTCCGAATGGCTCCACTGGGAGAAGATGACAGGGAGCTTGTGCTTGGTCCTCCCAGAACCTGCCTCTGAGCCTCTTCCTTGGGCGAATTTTAATCTGCCTCTTTTCACTGTAATAAACTGTAATCTTGAGGATAATGGGTTTTAGTGAGTTTTGTGAGTCCTCCTAGTGAATCACTGAACCTGAGGGTGGCCTTGGGGACCCCTGACAACAACCTCCAAAACAAAGCTCAGGTCTGCCTGAATCCCCCACCCCCTCCCCGTGTCCACGCCAGCCCCGCCCCTCGTCTGCACTTTCCCCTCGCACAGACCGTGGCTTCCTCTACACAGCCATGCACATCTTATCACGTCACCTCCTGCCTAAACACTTTGATGGCCTTCCATTGCTCCCTAGATTAAACACCAAGTCCTGCCCACATGGACTACAGGCCCCTTCCTCAGCATGGCCCGGCCACTGTGCTTTCTTTCCATCTGTATCCGTTTCCTGGGAGCTTCTCTTAACAAATCACCACAAACTGGGGGGCTTCAACAGCAGACATTCATTATTCTCTCAGTTTTGGAGGCCAGAAGTCTGAAACCAAGGTGTTGGCAGGACCGCCTTCTCTCTGAAGACTCTAGGGGAGGGTCCTTCCTGCCTCGTCCAGCTCCGGGGGCTCCAGGTGTTCCTTGGCTTGTGGCCGCCTCCCTCCCATCTCTGCATCATCTCCACGTGGCCTCTCTTCTCTGTGCATCCCTCTTCTTCCAAGGACTCTAGTCACTGGAGTTAGCCGCCCCCTCCCCCAATCAGGTTAACATCACCTTAACTAACTACATCTGCAAAGACCCTATTTCCAAATAAGGTCACATTCTGAGGTTCCAGGTGGACATGAATTTGGGGGGACACGATTCAACCCCCTACATCATCTATGAATACATCAAATTGCTTTCCAGACCAGGGATGTTGCCCCTGTTGTTCCCTCTGCCTGGGACCCCCACATCCTACCTTCCTTTCTGTACGTGGCTGTGTCTTCTTTGTTCTAGGATTCTGGCCTAGATGTCACGTCCTTTGAGAGTCCTCCATGGCTACCCCAAGGTGGTCGCCTCTGATCTGCACTCTGTTTCCTTCAAGTGCTGCACCCAGTTTACTTGTTGAAATGCTCTCTGCTCCCCCATCAGACGGTCAGCTCAGTGAGGAGCTTCTTCGAGCGAAGCCTGGACCCAAACAGCTCGGGTCTGAAGCCCAGATCTGCCCCTGGTCCCCTTGAGCCCTGGGTGCCTCTGTTCCAAGAGCCTCCTTGCCCATGCTCACTTGCAAGTGAGTTTATACACAGACGCCCATCACAGGGTATCTGGAACGTGGTAAGTACAGCACAGATGTCAGCTCTTCCCATGCTGACCCGCGCATGGACAGCCGGGCACACAGCAGACACTTTCACAAGTATGTGAAGCCTGCCCACCTGCTCACACTGCCGCTTCCTTACCCTCCACCTGTCCTGACAATGCGTGCAGCAGGCTTCTCTCCTTCCCACAGCCTCTGAACCCTCCCCCAAGCCTGAGCAAGCACGGAAAAGGGGGACATGCTCCCCCTTATCAGCGTCTCCTGGGAATCAGTGTACCACAGCGGGATGCTCTCTGGGGAACCTCTGTCCATTTCCCCTCGCTTGTGCAGAGGGCCAGGGACATCCTTCACAGGCGTGTTCAGATGGCCAATAAGTGACGCTTTCTGTGATTTGTCCCTTCTGCACCACAGCGGCTGACCTGCCACAGGAGACAGTCGTGAAAAACGCCAGCACCAAGACAGATGTGCATGTGGCTGGGCCCAAGGGCACAGTCAGCCCCCAGCATCTGGAACGTGAAGTTGGAGCACGTGGGCTGGGATCTGATGCCAGGACACCCAAGGGTAGGTGGGTGGGGCACGTGGGCAAAGCTGAGGCCAGAGTCCAGTGGCCGCACCCACGACCCAGCCTCCTGCAGCCCCTGCCTTGGGTGGCCCCTCGTCCTTCGCTCCTCTGCTCAGGCCCATAACTCGGTGTCCAGGGCCTGAAACCCCAGAGGCCAGAGCTCTTGTTTGCCTTCCTCTTTTAGGCCCCAAGAATTCACATCTTAGCCCAAAGCCAGGGAAGCATTCCCTGAACTTCTCTTTGCTGGTCTGTCCCTTTAGCTGGGCAGAGCTTCCAGCTCCTTGATCCACACCCCTCCCTGCCGCCTCACCTTGTCGCCCTTCGGAGCTCAGGGAGGTGACAAATATGACACCAAGACCAATGATTCCATTGTTTGTTTTCCCTCCATCGCCTCCAGCTGGTAAGATTATTTTAGTTCCAAGGATGGAAGCTGGGGCGGGGTGGGGGAAGCTGGTGGGGGGGTCAGACTGGGGGGCATGCCACGTCTTTCTTTCAGCTCTTTCTGCATCTCAAATTTCCATCTGGTCTCCCCCACTCTGGGCAGCCTCCTCTTTGCCCGTCTTGATCCATCTCAGCCTTCCAGGAGAGGTTAAAATGAGTCTTTCTTGCCTCCCCAAGTGAGAATGGACGCTCCTTTCCCCATGTTTCTGCAGATTTTTAAGAATGAACAACTGTCCTTGTACAGATCAGACAGACACCCCTGCCTTTCCCACAAGAACTTAGGGTCCCTTGAGGGCAGGGTGATACTGGGCCTAGTCACCCATGCCTCCGTCCAGCTATTAGCCAAATGCTTGAGGTGGGGCGGGGAAGGGGGGCATTGTGATGGTGGATATGGGAGAAACAAAACAACAAGCAATGCATTAAACAAAAACAAAAAACAAACAACCCAGCAATGCATTAATCAACAGACATGCACAAAACTAGCCAACACGGGCCTATTATTGGTGTGTGTGTGTGTGTGTGTGTGTGTGTGTGTGTGTGTGTGTGTATCTACATAGAGATACATAAAAATATATTCTATATATTTTCTATTATAAGATAGGGAATATAGGGACTTCCCTGGCGGTCCAGTGGTTAAGATGTCACACTTACGCTGCAGGGGGCATGGGTTCAATCCCTGGTCAGGGAACTAAGATCTTGCATACATTGCAGTGAGCCAAAAATAAATAAATAAATAAATGATAGGGAATATAATAAAGGGATACTGTATATCATAACAAATGCATCCAAATTATAGTGTGTATTTTTAGGATACTCAGTAAGTACTTATGGGACAAGTGAATAAAAGTGGGTATTGATATTGGGACCGCTTGCTGGGAAGTTGTTAAAACATATGCTGTGGCCACACAGTGAGATTGCCGTTAGTCTGTTGATTTCCTGTCACTGATGAGTTGCTCTGGAGGCTGCAGAACTCGTGATAAAGCGCTGGCACCCGTCACTCACCAGTCCAGGAGAAAATATAACCCTGCAAAGTCATCTTGGCACATGAGCAGGGAGAGGTTCTTCTTAAGTGAGGTTCCCACTGTCCCCCATGGGGGGCTGCTGCCTATCAGCCCCCTTCACCAGCAAAATTGAAAAGTTGAGGGCAAAGTCTTCTTGGATGTGGAAGAGTTCCCCCACCTTCAGATGTCAGGCTTTCACCCATCGCTCAGAACCAGTTTTTACCTTCAGTCATTTGGAACGGATGTTCTAAAAATTACCATGGGGGCAGACATCCCCTGTGTGTCCTGGGTGTCCCTTAGTGTGTGTGGCATCTTAGGGATGAGTGAAGGCAGGGCTGTCCTGGTGTGAGTGAGGCCAGTGCACACGCACACACACACAGACACACGCTCCCTCTGGAGATGTGGTGACAGGTGCTCAAAAGATAAGACTGAAAGAATGAAGAGGGACCAGCAGAGAAACAGCTCTGCTGGCTGATCGGTTGGCCTCCTCATCCAAGTGATTTCCTGTGTTCCAGAGTGAGGAGGAGAAATGCTGACGCCAGAGGAATGTGAGTCCGTCCTCAGCAAAGCTTCCTAAAACCCAAGTGATTTGGGGGCTCCCTCCCCCAACCAAGATTGTTTTCCCTTCCACGGCCAGTGAACGTGACTCACCAAATGTGTCCCACTTTTACCCTGGAAAGTTGTCACTTGCTGTAAGTGCCCTTTTCCATCTCGGTTGTTGTGATTACAAGATGAATTGCTTCTGATTTGGAAGTAATTGCCCTAATTTGTGCACCCACTCCCATATCATTTCTCCATCATGGGTTCTGGAGTCTGTCCAGCCATTGTGATTAATTTGGGACGATGAATCACAACCCACACCCAGTAGGGACAGGCACCCAGTGGGGACACTCGTGAATGTTAAGTCATCTCGGCTCTGTTTCCACCCCGGCTGGCGCGCTGCAATTCAGTCTGGCGCTAGCCACCCGCAGTTAGTGCAGACCCCACAGGTTGGGCTCATTGCTCCCTAAGAATGTTCCAACTTCAGACCAGCCCTACTGCAGACCAGCTGCACTTCGGGGGTCCCCAGGCTGCCCACACCGCTGGCTGACTGCCTATAAATTTGGGGGTTCCCGTGACTCTCATAATTTACTATGATGACTCACAGAACTCAGAAAGCGCAAGAGTTTTCCCACCATCAGACTAGGTTTTCACCCATCACTCTGAATCACTTGTGATAATTTTACCATAAAGACCACAACTCAGGAACAGCCAAATGAAGAGACGCAGAGGGTGAGACCTGGGGAAGTCCTAAACACAGAGTTTCTGTGTGTTGCCCCCATGGGTTCAGAGTGTGTCACCCTCCTGGCACATCCATGAGTTCAGCAAACATGAAGCTTCATCAAGCCTTGGTGTCGAGAATTTTTACCGAGGTTTCATTACATAGGCCAGTTGATTGAATCATTGACCACATAACAAAACTCAGTTTCTAGTCCCCATCCCCTCCCTGGATGTCAGGCTGATATCACCCACTCAAAGCCCCAATCCTCTAATCTCATGGTTGGTCTTCCTGTGACCAGCCCTCATCCTGAACCATCTCATTTCTTTTTATTTTCTCAACTTTATTTTCTTTTTATTTTCTCATTTCTTTTTATTTTCTCAACTTTATTTTATTTAAATTTTTTTTTAATTTTTAGATTTTTAATTTAATTTTTATTTTACATTAGAGTATAGCTGATTTACAGCCGTCTCATTTCTTAGCATAAACTCAGGTGTTGTGACCCCAGAGGCTCACAAATAACAGACAGTCCAATTCCTGGGGAAATTCCAAGAATTAATCTTCCACCCAGGAACCAGGGATAAAGACCAATCAAATTCTTTATTATACAACATTTTGTTAGAAATGTGACCATAGAACTAAATCATTGAATGTGGATATACAGCTTCTGGAAATAGCACTGGAACATAGATCTTGGCTAAATGGAATCAGACCAATTTTGCATCCAGCCTAATATCCTGTTTCTGACAGCAGAACTAAACATACTTTGCAAGACATCCAGTTACTCTCCCTAAGTCAACCCCAAATGGCGGTAGGACTCCAAACTCCCTTTACATCCTGGTAGGACTCTGGGGCCCATTCATTGATCAAAACTCCTTTGGGGCCATTTAATTCTCAGTGCCACCTCTCCTGCTAATTAATGGTCTGAGGTTAACTGGGAACTCATTTTTCAAAATAATCTCAAGGTTTGGTGAATACCTGCAAGACTTGATACAAAGGAATATTTCAGCAAGCCCATAGTTACCACTGCTGCAGCAAAGACACTGAGAAAGAGTGTGCTGGGGGGAGGGATAAATTAGGAGTTTGGGATTAACATGTACACACTACTACATATAAAATAGATAATCAACAAGGACCTACTGTATAGCACAGGGAACTCTACTCAAAAATCTGTAATAACCTGTATGGGAAAAGAATCTGAAAAAGAATGAATACACACACACACACACACACACACACACACATATATATATATATATATATATATATATATATATATATGTATAACTGAATCACTTTACTGTGCTCTTGCAACTAACACAACATTGTAAATCAACTATAATATAAAATTTTAAGAAAGAGTGCGCTGAAAACACTTGTACTGCACAGCCTCCTCTTTAAATATTTACATCACCCCCTGGAAGCGACCCCCCATCCACTTTGCTATTTGTTGTTCATGCTCTTTGACCTTTCCCCAGATCTCTGATGGTTTTCTAAAGAGTTAACCAGAACGACTACAAAAAGCAGACCTCAGAAGAAGCCACAACTTTCCAGGAATTTAGAAGCAGGTGAAAATCATCCACAAAATACAGATGAACCCAAGGAGCATATTCAACAATCAGAATTAACTTAAAATGAAGTCTTACTGTTCCTCAGAATAGTCGCTCTGGTCCTGGAGAGTTGTGTGTGTCCGCCCTTACGTCTTTGAGTTCAAACACCATCTCATCAGATCTCCCATCTGAACACGTCACACACGCATCACCCATGCCGTACTCTGCCGCCCTTGCTCCAAAGCACTCTGCTTCAAAGCACTCATCACCACTCGGTGTCTACCTTTTATGTATTTCCAGCTCCCCCTTATGAAGGCATAAGGTCACACGAGCTTAGCTCTGCTTGTTTTATTTATCCCTGTGTCTCCTGCTGCTAATGTAGACATGTGCCTGTCAAGGAAAATGAAAAAGAAAACCCACTCCGTTTTTTCCTTCCCTGTGTGAAAAACTCGGCTCTTCCTCACTATGGGTTTCTTCCCTGCGAGTCTTTCTTTACCCTCATTTAGAACAGTTCTGACATTCCACGTATGGGGGGTTTTGCCCATATTAAGCAATTCTCTGTGACACAGCTGAGGGTCCTACAATTTAACTCAATTCTGAAGCTAGCTGTCAGGAGGCCGTGTCACATCCCAGAGTTTTAGGGTTCAGTCCTACAGGATTGCCCCCAGCACCTCCAATCACAAGCCAAGATTGTCACCTGTGCTTCTGATCAACTAGCTATAGACTGAAGGTTCCAAAGACCCCTCTTTGGGTTTGAGAGGGGCTCACATAAGCAGAAACACTTATGATTACCAGTTAATCCAAAGATACGATAAAGAATACCGATAAACAGCCAGATGAAGAGATACACAGGGTGAGGCCTGGGAGGGTGCTGAGCACAGGGGCTTCTGTCCCCTTGGAGTTGGGGTGTTTCCCCTTGGAAGAGATGAGTTTTCCCACCTGGAAGCTCTCCAAACCTGGTCCTTTTGGGTTCTTATGGCAGATTCTTTGTATAGACAAGATTGATAAACCTACTGGCCATTGGTGATGGATTCAACATCCAGCCCCTCTCCCCTCCCTGGAGGTTGGGGGATGGGACTGAAAGTTCCAATCTTCTAATCACACGGTTGGCTGCACCGGTAACTAACCTCCATTCTTAGTTTTGGTGCAAAAGTCTCCTCATTAACATGACAAAACGCCCTTGTGATTTTCATCACTTAGACAATTCCAAGCGTTTTGGAAACCCTGTGCCAGAAACAGGGACAAAGACCAACTATTTCTTATGAACCACAGTGTTGCAGTGCTGCTCAGACAACATCTGTGTATTGACATCAGACGAATATGCTGTTTCTCCAGGATAGACCATGTGCAGAGGCAGGAAGACGACTTTCTGTGATGTCCTGGAAAAAATTCTCAGATCAGGTCCAGCTTAGGAAACCTGGTGTGTGAGCTCCCTTCCATGCTTGAGGTGCTGAGACTCCTTGCTAAGAGCCTTGAGCTTAATTTTAACACTGCTGGAAGTACAGATGATGTGGGTTAGGGCCCTAAAATATAAGTTTGATTACTTTATTAGACTCTTTGAAAGGCATACCCAGACTGGAAAAATCAAAGATGTCACCCTCTGAGACAAGGAGAAGAACTTAGAAAAGATTCTGTATCTGGGGATGAAAAACACACCAGGTAAGAGTCCCTAGGTATTGATGCTAAGACATGTTGTATTTCCCACCTTTATAATTGACCTGGAGCAGAAAGTCACCATTTGCAGTTCCAAGGTTATAAATGAACTTGAGCTGTACCAGGCAGTGAGGAGCAGAGACAGGGGAGGGGACAGTGGGGAGGTCTTGTAAGGGCGTCCTTGTGCCCAAACCCAGCACAGCCGTCAGTCACTTGCTGTTTTGAGAAGTGAAGTTGTGTCAAGGTGAGAGCCCAGACTCTGCAGCCGGAATCTGAGCCTGGGTTCAAACTTGAGTTCTACCATCACTAGGTGTGTAGTCGTGGGCAAGCTGCTTCACCAACTTGTGCCATGTGTTCTCCATCTGGAAATAGTAATTGTGCTTAACTGATACAGTTTAATTTCTTCCTTTCTTCCTTCCTTTCTTTCTTTCTTCCTTCCTTTCTTTCTTTCTTTCTTTCTTTCTTTCTTTCTTTCTTTCTTCCTTCCTTCCTTCCTTCCTTCCTTCCTTTCTTTCTTTCTTTCTTTCTTTCTTTCTTTCTTTCTTTCTTTCTTTCTTTCTTTCTTTCTTTCTTTCTTTTTCTTTCTTTCTTTCTTTTTCTTTCTTTCTTCTTTCCTTTCTTTCTCACAGTGCAGCTTATAGGATCTCAGTTCCCTGACCAGGGACTGAACCTGGGCCCATGGCTGTGAAAGCCCAGAATCCTAAACACTAGGCCACCAGGGAACTCCCCATCTTTCTTTCTTTCTACCATTTCTCTATCTATCTGTCTATCTATCTATCCATCTTTTTCTTTCTTCTTTCTTCCTTTCTTTCTTTCTCTCTCTCTCTTTCTTTCTTTCTTTTTTCTTTCTTTTCTTCTCTCTCTCTCTCTCTTTCCATCTCTCTGTCTACCCACCTTTCTATCATAAGCATTTGTAGTTTTATAAGTTAATCTATGCAAAGTACTTAGCACATACTCAACACTCAGTTGAGTTGTGGGGTAGAATAATTATTTGCTAGGAGACAGAGGAGGACCCAGCTCCTCCCTCAACCTTACACCTTTACCTGAAACATCTGTCAGGGAAAATGTGCACAAAGAACAAAGTAAGACAAAGTGCCTGTGATGCAGTTTGGGGTCCAAGCCCTCACAGGTTACGGTGATCAGGCTGAATCCCAAGGAGAGCTTTTCTCTTTAAACAAAGTGGTTCTAATGGGTCTGAGCCAAGCAGAAAAGACATCCATGGGCCCTCAGATGTGTCCCACTGTCACCTCCTCAGGGACAGTTCTCATTTCCAGGATGACCTCACTCTCAATCTTTATTTATCCAAAACAACTCTCTCAACCCCTGAATTCACTTTAATTCAATGCACATACACTGATCATCCCTGTGCCAGTGCTGGGGTGGAGGAGAGGGTGCCAGGATGAGGAAGGAGGTTCTGCCATCTCAGTGTCTCCCTTATAGGGCAGTTCAGACTCCACGTGTGCAAATCCAAGCTCAGGATCTTTCCTTCCCTCCGAAACAGAACTCACCACCGGAGATCGTGTCACTTGCTGTCTGTGTGTTTGTCGTCTTCCTGCCCACCCCCAAGAATGTGGCTGCTTGAGATTGTTTGTCACTGTATCCTGGCTTCGAGAACCATTCCAGGACAAGGTAGACACACCAGACAATTGCCGATAAAGGGAGGAGGGACTCCCACCAAACCTTGCGGGGTTACCCTCCCCAGTGCCTTCTCACCTGCATCCAGAAGCCTAGGGTTAGACTGAGAATTTCTTCTCCCTGACCCATCACTAAAAGCATCAACTTCTTTCTGTTCCTTTCCTGAATACCCCTCTGATCCACCTAAACACTATTCCACTCCCACTGCCACCTCAACTCCACTTCCCCATCCATCATCTGGACAACTCCCAGACCATCCTAATTATAATATTTTCTTAACATCCGTGCTGGGGTCCTCCACAAAACAAACAAGGGGGTATTTTTTTTTTTTTGCAGTACGTGGGCCTCTCACTGCTGTGGCCTCTCCCATTGTGGAGCACAGGCTCTGGAAGTGCAGGCTCAGTGGCCATGGCTCATGGGCCCAGCTGCTCTGCAGCATGTGGGATCTTCCCGGACCAGGGCACGAACCCGTGTCCCCTGCATCGGCAGGTGGACTCTCAACCACTGTGCCACCAGGGAAGCCCCAAGGGGGTCTTTTTTGCAAACTTAGTCATGTCTGCCACCCACATTGGGAAGAGAGAGGACTCACACATCGCACTCCTTTCTCCAGAATTTAGAAGCAATTCTGAGATAAACAAAGAGTTAGGCAAAGGGATACCAAAATGTCAGCTTTATCACACATGGGTGTGATGGAGACCACAGCTTAAGGGAGAGATAACAGTGGCCTCCCTGCTAGTGAACCCCAGAATCAGATGGTTTACTCACCCAGTCACGTGGCCTGAACAATTACATGCCTTCAGTCTTGGGGCAAAGCCTGCCCTCTCCCAACTTAAGGTGTAGAGAAGCAGATCAGACTCAGAATAGTGAGCTGGTGAATGGGGGTCAGGACATGTCACAGTCAGCTCAGCCTATTAGAACAAACACTGCAGACTGGACGGCTTAAACAACAGACTTCTATTTCTCACATTTCTGGAGGTTAGAACAGCCAAGATCAAGGTGAGACAGATTTGGTTCCTGGTGAGGCCCTTTTCCTGGCTCCCAGATGGCCACCTTATTGCTATGTCCTTTCATGGCAGAGAGAGAGAGGGAGAGATCTCTGTTCATTTTCTTATTAGGACACTAATCCCATCAGAGGGCCCCACCCTCATGACCTCATCTCTCCCTAATCACCTCCCAAAGGCCCCATCACCTAATACCATCATCACATTGGGGTTTAGGGCTTCAACATAGGAATTTGGGGAGGACATCATTCAGTCCACAGCAGGAGGCCAGGGTGTTTTGAGAAATGGAGTAGACACAGGAGGTGGGGAATGTGTCCACCCAACACCTTCCAGCCCCTTCTTAAAGCCACCTGAGCAAAACCAGTCCCTGCTTCCTTCTGAGTATCATTTCCCCCCACTCTCTCTGCTGTCACTGTGTGGCCTCCTTCTGTCTCTGACTCTTTATGCTCCTCCCTCCCCTCAGCTCAGGGCCTCAGCATGTGCTGCTGTCCTGCCTGGGGCACCCTCTGTCCCCACTTGACCCAGTCCTGTTCATCCCTCAGACCTCAGCATAACCAACTTCCTCCTGCACCCACCCCTTGGACTAGTGACCATCAGCTTGTGCTGCCCTGTGAAGCTCGTTTTCCATCACACCTGCATTCTCAGCCATCAGGCCTTCATTTGCTGTGGTCCTTGGGGCTCTGCTTCCATCACTGACTCTAAACACCATGGAGACAGGGCTGGGCTGGTTGTGTCGGCTTATCAGGGTGTTTTTCTTCATTGTGTCTCCAGGCCGGCACACAGGAGATGCTTAATAAATAGCCTTCCAAGAATGCACAGTCCAATGAACAAAACTGATGCATACACAGCCTGACCTCAGTGCTACCAGTCAGAGCCCAGAGAATCCAGAGGGGGTGGATCACCCTGCCTGGGGACTGTTGAGAAGACCACCCCAGGATGACTCCACCAGTTCTGCTGATGGTAAGACCTCCTTCTGGGACTGTAACCGGTGGCTCAGAACCTATCGCTTTAAAAGTAGGGTTGTTTGTTTTCTTTCCCCCCAAAGTGTTGCTTTGTTCTTCTTTTGCTAAAGTTCCCATGCCACCTTCCTGCCCCACCAAATCACCTTGTGAACCTACCTGCCCCCCACTCCATACTGTGGACTTGGAGTTTCTACCTGAGATAAAGTTCAGCGTCACATCCAAATGTGAAGAAATAACTGTGCAGTGACTCTTTCAGAAAATTCATGAACATTTTAAATATGTTTAGTCTCAGCACTCATTCCTGGGAGACCCCGCCCTTGTTATTTTTCTTTTGCCTTTAATACAGTTCTACATGCGTGACAAAATGTTGCCTCAAGGACATTTTAATTCTTTTGTAACAGTCTTATTATAAAACTGAAACGTCTAAATGGTGTCCATGATTTCCTCAAAAACATGTGGTCCTGAAAGGTCTAAGAAGAAAAGAACAGCCAAGTGCCCAGATTTTGGTTTCTAAATCTTGTTTCCCACTGAAAGGAGCCAGGGCTCCTTGGAGACATGACTGATTCCAAATCTGGGGCATGGAGAGAACAGTTGTCCCCCTCATCTTGCTGTGCCAGAGAGCAAGGAAGTGAGGGTGTGTTGAAAGGACATGGGGGCCAGCTTGCAGGGGTTCCTCTGGCCAAATGTAGGCCAATTAGAATATCAGAAAGAATAGTGATGGTGATGGATTATAGGACACTGAGATTTAAAAAAAGATCTATGAGTCCACAGTGATTCTCAAATAAGGTTGGAGAAGGAGATGACAGAAAAACAGTTTTTTACAGAAAAAGACAGCTAGTAGGTGTTAGAAGAATGCTAGGATTAGAACATTATTGTTTTCCAATCACCACTGCAATCATTGATGAGAGCAAGGGCTATCCACTGACGCTAAAGCCTCAGGTAGACACTGCTGCTGAACAGGATATTTGTGCTCTCGTGAAGCATCCTCACAGGTTGACTGTAATCTCCATTATGACGGAGGGATCTGGTGGCACCATCTAACCACTAATGAGACAAACCAACCTTCTGTGCCCTGAGATGTACTCAGTATCTGGACCCAAAATGCTTAACCTGAATTTAACTGAGAGGAACCAGCCAGAAAAAAATCCCAGTTGTGGGGCATTCTACAAACCAACTGCCCTGAATGCTTCAAAAATGTCAGTCACAAAAAAATAAATATCACAATGAGATGCAATCCTACATCCATTAGGGTAGCTATTTAAAACAAAAAAATAGAAAATAAGCATGGGAAAGGATGTGGGAAAATGGGAACACTTTACACAGCTTGTGGGAATGAAAATAGTGCAGCCACTGTGGAAAACAGTATGGTTTCCTCAAAAAATTAAACATGGAATTACCATAGGACCCAGCAATTCCACTCCTGGGCATAGACCCAAAAGATTTAAAAGCAGGGACTTGAGCAAATATTTGTACATCCATGTTTATAGTGTTATTCACAATTGCCAAAAAGTGGAAGAAATTCAAGTGTCCATCAACAGATGGATGAATAAACAAAACATGGTTTATCCATACAATGGAATATTAGTCAGCCTTGAAAAGGAAGGAAATTCTGACATAAGCTACAACACGGGTGAAGCTTGAAGACAATATGCTAAGTGAAAAAAAAGATAAACATCGCCTGATCCGATTTAGATGCAATAACTATAGTAGTCAGAGTCACAGAGACAGTAAGTAGAATGGTGGGTGCCAGAGGCTGGGGCAGGGATGGGGAGTTAGTTTTTAATGGGAATAGAATTTCCGTTTGGGATGATGAAAAGAGTGCTATAGATGGGGGGTGGTGATGGTTGCACAATCCTGTAATTGTATTTAATGCCAATGGTCATTTTTATATTATGTATGTGTAGCTAGAATAAAAGTAAATAAGCAGATGATAAAGCTAGGGAATTGTTCTAGACTAAATTAGAAAACAGAGACACGTCAAACAAACAGCTAATAAAGCTAGGGAACTGTTCTAAATTAGAAAGAAGAGACACATCAAATAAGGCAATGAGTGATATTTGATCAGATCCTGGATTCAAAAAATAAGCTACAAAGTATATTAGGGAACCACCAAGAAAGATCTAAATTAGACCTGTATATAAGATTAGTATTTTTATATTCATGTCAAAAATGAAAATAACAAATTAAAACAGTGCAGTTCTGGAGTGGACCCGGCTCTTCTGGGCGGAAACCTAGCCCTTACATTCTGAGCAGGTAATATTTGCATATGTGTTAAAGACTTTGCCATTTATTTTAGGTCCTATAGACCTGCAGTTACAGAGGTGAGACCTACCTCTGTGTATTTCCCACAGTCTCCTTGGGAGTGGAAGCCAGGGGCACACCGCCAGGAGGGTGATGGCATCCTCTCGCTCAGGGGCCCCTCAGTTTCTCCCTCAGGGTCTTGCAGAGCTAAAGGCAATGCTGCTGAAGTGAATTACCAACCTCCTCCCTCCCTGCCTGGAATGGGCCCTCTGTGTCCCTCTGAAGCCGTGGAGGGTCTTCCTTTCACATCCATGATGGAGCCCAGGGTCTCTAACTAGGACCAATGCCCTCATTTGCAGGGCCCAGTGCAAAAAAGCAGGCCCCTTTTTCAAAAACTATGAAGAATGTCAAGATGGTGACAGCAGAGGGTGAAACCAAGCTCAGGTCCAGCCCTTCCAAGTACTGGACCCCACTGACCACACATCTACAATGGTGGCCAGGCCTCTGATGAATTCCTCCGCCCCAATTCCCTAGCCCCGGGCTCCTGTCATTTTCGCACCTCTCCGCATGAGGTGTGTCAAACAGGCAGACAAAGAGGAGAAGGACCAGCTCCGGGGTCCCCGCACCCTTCTGATTTTCAGAATTTGAACGGAGATAAACACACTAAATGACAAAGGGCAAGCGAGAGGGAAGCCGCTCCTCCCCTAGCAGCTGCTGCCTGGGGACCCTCAGAATCTCTGGAAGGAAATACCAGGTAACCTCCTCCCCCTTGAACGTGGTGCTAGCTACGGTGCCCCCACCCCAGGGAAATAAGGGATGTCTTGACCGCCGTTCTCCCTGAGTACCTTGTCACGTCTAGAGCTAGTCCTGTAACAGTGTCAACCGTGGGGAAGGTACATCCCATGGGGAGGGAAGGTCTGGTATGGGGTGGCGCCAGCGAGAGAACACAGGTGAGTGGCTGATAATTTCCTGTTCCGTGATTTGCATGTCATGAATATTCAGAGCCCCCTCCACACCGCCCCAGCCAGAACTTCGATGTAGACCAGAGGAAGTGCTGGGCACGCTCCCCAGTGCTCAGGGCTCCCCAGTGCTCAGGGCTCCCCAGGTGAGCTGAAGTCCCCAGGCGTGATGCCTCCAGGCAGGTGCTCGGGGCTGGACGCCTGCCACCTGACTACAGAGACGTCACCCTCCCTGACGAGTGATGCTTCATTTCTGTCAGTAACGGAACATTTTCTTAAGTGACCTGGATATAGTGGCTCAGTTAGTGACTAAGTGAACATGGACCCCCGAGAGGGAGGTGTTTCTTTCTTAACAGATTTGCTCAGTGTCTTAAGACGGTAAGTCAAGGGGGCCAGGCCAAATGATCCAGACTTGGAATTAAAGAGGGGATGTTTGTGAAAATCTGAGCTTTCAGTACTGGTTAGAAGTTAACACACAGGCTTGAGGCTCCAGGGAGTGGATCCCCACGTAGGAAGGAGGATGGTCCTCAAGGCTTTCCTGCTGGGAGCTGGAGGAATCTGCAGCTCTTTTCTTCTATTCATTTTAATTTTTTTATTATGCTGAGAACATTTAACCTGAGACCTGCCCTCTGACAGATAAAGTGCACAGTACATGATTAACCACAGGCTCCGTGACACACCGAGATCTCAAGAACTTATTCGTTTTGTGTAACGGAAACTTGACACCCTTTGAACTGCGGCTCCCCACTCCCTTCCCTCCAGCCCCTGAAAGTCCACCGTGCTATTCTTTGCTTCAATGAATTGGACTATTTTAGATACCTCCTATCACAATAGCCAAGACGTGGGAACAACCTGTATGTCCACCCACAGATGCATGGATTTTAATAAGTGCTAGAACCGTACACTGGAACATTATTCAGCCTGAGAACAAGAAGGCAGTCCTGCCATAGGCACACCATATATGAGGCTTGAGGACGTTATGCTGAGTGAAACGAGCCAGCCACGGAAGGACAGATGTTGCATGATTCCACACCTGTGGAGGAATCTATCTGTAGCCTCTGATTGTGAAATTGTGAAATAATAGGAAAAAAATAGCGTGTGTATCTGCCACCAGTTTCTGGCACAGATTTTCTAAATTTCTTGGAATTTCCTCTTGGTGACCAGAGCATCTTTTGTTCTAATGAGGTGACTCTGGGTGGGCTCCTGGATGGGGGAGCTAGTCAGGAGAAAGACCAAGCCATGATTAGAAGCTTGGAATTGGAGCCCTGCCTCCTATCCTCCAGAGAGAGGAGAGGGACTACAAAGTGAGTTACTAATAGATCTTGTCTGCGTGATGAGGCCTCCATAAAAATCCCTAAAGTATGGGGTTTGGGGAGGTTCTGTGTTGGGGAACGCATCCATGTGCCCGGAGGGTACCACCCCCCAACTCCATGGGGACAGAAGCTCTCGCACTTGGCACCCTCCCAGACCTCGCCCTTTGTAGCTCTTCATCTGTTTGTTCATCTGTGTCCTTTATCACATCCTTTATAATAAACGCTAAACCTAAGTGTTTCCCTGAGTTCTGAGCTGCTCTAGCAAATTATCGAACCTGAGGAATGGGTGGTGGGGACCTCTGATTCAGAAGTACAGGTGACAACCTCGGACCTGGGACTGGCATCTGAAGTGGGGGCAGGCTCCTGGGACCGAGCCCGTTGGCTGCAGGGTCTGATGCTGACCCCAAGGAGAGTTGGAACTGCACTGGAGTGTGGGACACCCAGCTGGTGTCGCTGAATTGCTCGGTGTGGAAAACCTGCACGTCTGGTGTCAGAAGTGCCCCATGAGCCGTGAACAGATGGAACTCAGAGGAGAGTTTCCCTGTAGGCTGCACGGATGCTGGGAAGGCTGGTTTGGTTTATCTCCCTGCTGGTGCCGGAAAGGAAATCTTAGCTTATGGAGAAGGAAGGGAGCTCAGGGGGTCAAACTGTCTAGGACACAGGGTGATGGACTGTCCACCAAAGTCTCCAGAAGACTGTTTGACATCCTGCAAACTCTTCTCAGACGCTGCCCCAGTGGTGATGCCCTCGGAGGTGTCTGTGGGTCTTCCCCCGCTGGCCGCTGCTCAGCCCGAGTCCGTGTGGGCAGGGCCACCCTGCTCCGGGTGAGGGGACAGCAGCCTCGCTGCAGGCGGTGGGTTAGAGCAGGAGGCTCTGGAGGCAGCACCAGAAGAGGCTATTTTGACTCTTGCTTTATTTCCTTGGCACCTGCGGGACTGAGGACACCATCTTTCCGGGGAGGATGCAGAGATCCCAGCAGCATCATCACCCCAGCAGGAAGTGGCAGAGAGATTTACATTCCAGGTAGGGAGCAGCCCTGAAGGTGACAACAGGGCACCGCACTCTTTCTGGTGATGTGGCTGAAATGAAAGTCACCTTAAACAGTGGCAGCGGTGTCAGGACATTTTCCCCCAGACAACCCCCCCCCAAAAAAAAGAGGGCGAATACCATTGTTCAGCAGACTTTCTGTTTCTTACTCTGTGCTGATGCTGACACAACCAGCAAGGGGTGGTGAATTGATTCGAGGTGAGTTATCAATGGAGACATGGAGACTGGACTCATGATGATAAGAATACACGTTCTTTTACAAAACTCATGTCCGCTCACAACCATCACCTCATCAGAGCTCCTCGCAGAGCAGGAAGTGAGAATGTGAATTATCCCCACTTCGCAGGGGAGCAGGCCGAGGGACCACAGCCTGGTTCTTCCAAGTCTTAAAACTAGCATTGGACCTACCTATGAAACAGAAACAGACTCACAGACATAGAGAACAGACTCGTGGTTGCCAAGGGGAAGGGAAAGTGGGGGAGGGAAGGGTTGGGAGTTTGGGATTAGCAGATGCAAACTATTATGTATAGAATGGATAAACAACAAGGTCCTACTGTAGAGCACAGGGAACTATATTGAATATCCTGGATTAAACCACAATGTAAAAGAATATTTTAAAAATGTATATATATGTATAACTGAATCACTTTGCTGTACAACAGAAATTAACACAACATTGTAAATCAATGATACATCAGTTTAAAAAAAAAGAAAGAAAAAAAAAGCTACCTTTGGGTCCCTCCCACCGAGGTCAAAGTCGGGGCTTTGTGATCTGCCGTGCCCCAAACATTCCCCATGAGTTGGGGCTGCAGGCAGCAGAAAACCAACCTAAAGTAGCTCTGGCCCAAAAGGATATTTGCTGGGAGAGTTTTGGAGTGAGGGGAGCTCATGACACCAGAGGCATCAGTGTGGGACCCAGGGATGCTTGGGGACCCCTCACCACCAGGACTCCTTCCCTCCCTTGGGCCTCCTCGTCTGGCTCCCCTACCCCGTGCCCAGCTTTCTCAGGCTACCTCAAAGTCTCATCCTCCTGTGTCCAGGCCCCGCAAGTGCATGAACAATTCCCTTCTTTCTCGACTCCCCCGATGGAGCAAGCATGTGAAATCCAGTGGCAGACTTCTCTGCACGTCAGACACTGCGCTCAGCATCTTACTGAGTTCTCACAGCGAGCCCTGTGGGAGCATTATGGAGGATGGCTCTGAGGCTCAGAGAGGTGAAGGCACCGCCTCCAGGTCACACAGCACCAGGGAGGCAGGGTTGGCTGGGACTCGTGTCTGCAGGACTCTCTACTTTCAACCATGCTGGCTGCGCTCCCCTAGCCCAGGACACGTGTAATTACTGAGAAGGAAGCTGAGCAGCTGCCTGTCTGCCTGAGAGCTGGGCCTGGTGAATCAGCTCTGGACAGGACACGTGACTTCAAATTTCTATCAGCTGCAAGGAAAAGAAACTCACTGGACCTGACTTACATTGGGGAGGTTACGGTCAGGGTTTGGAGATCACCTGTACAGCCTGGAGTGGAGAGGCCTGAAACTGGGGACCAGGAGCTGTCAGGGACACAGGGTGTTTGCCTGTCTAAGGGCTGCCTGGCTCTCCTCCAGGGTCCCTGGCCCCCCTCTCTGTGTCCACCAGGTACTTCATCCTTGTCCCCTCCACTCCCTCTGCACTGCCCGGCCTGCAGCTTTGGGCCAATGAAACTGGCCTTTTGTTTCAGCTACTTGCAGCCAATCAGCTGCCGCTTCTGAGCGGGACTCTTGGCAGAGAACCATACTGGTCACTGGCCTCTCCGCAGGGCCACCTGCATGGTGCTACAGACTGAATGTTTGTGTCTCCCAGAATTCACGGTAGAATTCTAATGCCCAGTTGACGGTATTGGGAGGGGTCTTGGGTTGATGAAGTCATGAGGGTGGAGCTCTCGTGATGGAATTAGTGCCCTTATAAAAGAGATCCTAGAGAGCTCCCTTGCCCCTTCCACCTGTTGTAACAGGGTGGAGCCAAATCTGATTACATGTTCCATCTGTTTCGTTTACTTTAACCTTTGCTTCCTGTTGCTTTTGTTAACTAAAAGGATACTGTCTATACACAGTGGCCTGCCTCGGGGAACCCTGCCCCTCTGCCTGATGTTAAACCAAAGTGCCTTTGTTCCAGGAAATATCCTGACCCCATCCACCTGTGGATGACTGCAAGAAAGAAGAAATGAGCACATCCCCTCCATGAGGCTGGCCATTCGGGGACATTTGCAAAACTCATGGCCTTTTTACTTTACTTCCTCATCTCCTCCCCTTCTCTGTTCTATAAAAGAAACTGGTATCTAGACCCTGAGAAGCTGGCTTATTGGAGTCTGCTATCTTCTTGGTCTGCCGGCTTTCCCAATAAAGTTGGATTCCTTGCCTCAACACCTCATCTCTGATTCATTGGCCTCGGTAACACCGTGATGCAAAGCAAGAAGACACTGTCTATGAACCAGGAAGCAGGTCCTCATCAGACACTGAATCTGCCTGTACCTTGATCTTGGACTTCCAAACTTTGATATTCATTTTATTGGTTTCAAAGAGGAGAGCCTTGAATTCTCAAACATCCCCTCATGTGACTTTCGGGAAGAAAGTAACGAGTCTTTGGCGTTAACGGGGTCGTTCTGGTGTTCTCATGGCACTGAGCCCAGAGGAGCATGAGAAAAACTGCATCGTTAGTTGACAGGCCCTCCGCATGGCATGCGGACAGCTATCGCTGGAGGGTCCTGTCCCCCATGCTGTTGGGGAGAGAGCAGAGTGCGTGGGTCCCAAAGGAAACACGGCATCCCTGACAGTCACAGGTGGGCAAGATGGAGCAGAGGCCTGTCAGGGTTAGTGGTTCCGGCTCTGCCCTCTTCTCTCCTGGGGGTGCGGCCAGGACCCGCTGGCACAAAGAGACAAACATCCCTGAAGACAAGCGAGATGCAGCCACGGGACCCACTGAGTTCCACAGGAGTGAGGCCCAAGGGGGACCCTGCAGGGAGCCTCACCAGGGTCAAAGGTCAGGGAGGGCTGGAGGCAAGTGGAAGTAAGGGTGGTGACACCAGAGGTGTGGAGGGTGAGACCCCTCATAGCACCCTGTTTAAGGCAGGGGTCACCTGCAGGTCAGAGGCAGAACCTCCTCCCTCATTTTTGTAGGGCCTGCCAGCTAAGAGTGGTTTTCACGTTGTTTGATGGTTGAAAAAAATAAAAAGAAAAATGCTCTTTCATGACACATGAAAATTATCTGAAATTCCCATTTCAGAGCCCATGAATGCAGTTTCACTAGAACACAGGGATGGCCATGCCCTCAAGGGGGTTCAGGAAGCCTTCACCTGCAAGAGTGGCACTGGATGGGTGCAGCAGAGATGTTTGCTCTCTGGTGCTTCACAGACACGGTTGCCACCCGTGGTTTAAGGCAAATTCTGGGGCCGGGTGGAGGGTTGGTGAGGAGCGGGCAGGGGACACTTGGAGATGGCCGTGGAGCCTGGTTGGATGTCCTCGGATGCTGGCCCAGGGGTCACCCTGCAGTGGGACCCCTGCAGCTTGTGATCTGGGAGGGGCCTGGGAATAAACAGATGTCTGATGGGAGCTGAGAGATGGGTGATGGGAAACTGTAGAGAGATCTGCCTTCCCTGTGAGCCCAGCCCACTGCCCTTCGCAGAAAGCACCCCTGCCAGCTACTAACGGACACGGGACACGGGCAGCTCGGCCTCCCAGCACCTGGCGCCTGCCCGGTTCACCTTGGTTGAACGAATGGGTGATCAAGTAAGGTTGGGGGCAGGGAGCGACCTGAGCACGTGACCCGTTTATCCTGAGACCCCCACGGATTCCGTTCTCCAGGGGCGGCCTTGTCACCCCTCATGGCCAGTCCTGCCGAGGCAGCAGTGCTGCTTCTGTGACCTTAGGTGAAGGTCAGCGTGCCTGGCTGGAGGGAAGTTCCTGTCTCCACTGGCCTAGCCCCAGGCCACATCTTCCTGCTCTCAGCCTCTCTCCCCAAACCCGGGCAGTTCCACGACCCACTAACCTGGTTCATTTACATCAGATAAATTAGGTTTCAGGGCCAGGAGGGGTGGGGCTGCATCGTGGGACCATGTCTCACTGCCGAATTCCCATTCCTGCGGTTTCCCGCTTTGTCTCTGACCCTTCTGATAGGTTCCCGGGCAGGAAGCTCAGTAAAGGCCAACACTGTTGCAGGTCTGCTGTGAAAGTCCGCTCCACCCGCTTCTCTGCCCCTTCCTGGGGGCCTGACTGCCTCCAAGAAGAAAGGGCTGAAATCTAATGCCTGGAGGGAGACTGGGGGGCACGTTGGCCTCCTCCTGTCTTTTCCGGACATGCAGAGGGAGGGGCAGCCAGGAGGACAGTCACGGGGAGGGGAGAGGGAAGACCAGACGCTCCCCTGACAACACCTCCTTGACACCCCAACGACTCCCACCTGAGGCCCCATCTGCAAACTCACCTTCGGTCCCATCCTGGTGGACAGCTGCCCAGGAGACATGGCTGGATGGATGAACCAACACAGGCAGGGACGGAGGTTCCAGGCCTTTGAGGTGGATGGGAGCGTAAACATCCACTTGCCCCAATCTTTCCTGTAAAGATGAGAAGCGAACCAACAAGATGTGCATAGATAGACACGAGGGGAGGCTTACTATGTGGAACTGGCTCATGTGAGGGGGGGCTGAGGAGTCCCACAGTCTGCAGACTACAAGCAGGAGACCCCAGAAAGCTGGGGGGGTAGGTCCAGTCCAAGCCTGAAGGCCCAAGAACAGATGTCCAAGGGCAGGAGAGGATGGACGTCCCATGTCGAGCAGAGCGAGCAAGTCCACCCTTCCTCCACGTTCTGGTTCTGTTCGGGCCCTCGGTGGATTGGACAAGGCCCACCCCATGGTGAGGGTGGTCTTCTCTGAACCTACCCATTCAAACGCTCATCCCTTCCAGACGTGTCCTCCAGACACTCCCAGAAATCGTGTTTGATCAGCTATTGGTTGCCCTTGGCACAGTCGAGTTGACACATAAGATTAACCAACATCCTCAGCATCTCACTCCCGCCTTGCCTTTATAAGGATGCTCCCTGAGGCCCCGCCCTTCCCGCCCCACAGCTCTC
This sequence comes from Stenella coeruleoalba, assembly GCF_951394435.1. Taxonomy (NCBI): domain Eukaryota; kingdom Metazoa; phylum Chordata; class Mammalia; order Artiodactyla; family Delphinidae; genus Stenella; species Stenella coeruleoalba. The sequence continues at coordinate 2,858,435 of NC_137169.1, forward strand.
CCCTCATCCCCTCAGCCTTGCGCACTGGGTGTGGAGGTCCAACAAGCAGCACCCTCCCCAGACTCAGGGCTTCCACCCTCACCATCTAGGTACAAGGACCCAAGAACCTGCAGGGTGGTCTTCCCTCCCCGCTCCAATCTCCTGTTTCATTTGTGAGTGTTAATTGAACTGATTTCTATTCATGCTTGACTAAGAGGGGAGCAGGATTAACTATCAAAATGGAATTTGCATATAAAGCTATATAGTGACGCAGGCACAGTTTCTATTACCCAGTCAGTAAAATGAGCTCCGTCTTAGCAAAATGGCTTTCGGGGGGAAAGGGATCACCCAGTGGGGAGTGAGGCCGGCTCCGTACCAGCCGGGATTTTGAAGGACCTCTCCACACTGGGCACTGCTGTCTGATGTCAGGAGCTGGCCTCACGGGTGGGGAGAGGTGGCAATTCTCGCAGAGGTGACAAAGCAGGGCCATCTCCCTGCTTGCCCCTGGGGCTCTGTCCTGAAGCCTGTGGTCTCCTCTTCGGGTGTCCAGAGCTGAAGGGCACAAGCATCCATCCTGGGTGGTCATTGCCTCTGGGAATGTGTCTGAAGCCAGGAGCTCCGTGATGGTGCAGGTCAAACCTTCTGCTCTCCAGACAAGGGGTTAATGGGGTTCTCAAGGTCACATGGGGGAAGTTCCAGGTCCTGGGAGGCAGCACAGGCCTCCAGAATCTTGTCAACTTCCTCCAGGACGATTCCCAGGTCTACATGTCCCTCCAGTGGCCTCTGCAGCCCCAGAAGAGCTGCAGGTGAAATTTGCTGCAGGTGAAATTCGCTGCGGGTGGACATTGGACTTGAAATAGCTGTTTAGCCTCTAGAAAGGCCAGCCTTTCCAAGTTACTGGTGAGGAGACACCACCCCGGGATGCTCTGAGTGAATTGTTTATCTGTGAGTGTCTTACCTTGAAGGGCTATGGGCTCTCCAGACATGAGCCATCACTGCTGGTTTTGTTTATCACGTTACAGGTGCCTGGATCTTGGAGGACATGGGCCCTGAGGGTGCCAGCCACAGCAGGTGATCCCACAGTGGAGAACGGCCCCCAGGATGGGAAACAATGGGGAAGGTCACTGAGCGACCCAAGCATAGAGTCCTGGGGAGAGAGCGGTGACCAGACCATGGGGTTAAAAGACAGAGTTTTCTCCATGGCCCCAGAGTGGAACCAAGCTTTCCACCCTCATGGTCTGCAAAAGCTCTGTTCACGACCTAACCCAGAACCTGTGAAGGTGACTTTATCCAGAAAGAGGGACTTTGCAGATGTAATTGAGGTAAGGATCTTGCCGTGAGGTCATCCTGGATTTCCGGTGGGTCCTAAGTCCAATGACAACTGTCCTTATAAGGAAAGGAAAGGACAAAGAGACACAAGGAAGCCACCTGACCATGGGGACGGAGGTTGGAGGGAGGTGACCACAAACAAAGGAATCCCTGGAGCCCCTGGAGGCTGGAAGAGGCAGGAAGGATTTTCCCCCAGAGGCTCCAGGGGGAACCAGCCCTGCTAACACCTTGGTTTTGGACTTCTGGCCTCTAGACTGCTCAAGAATAAGTGATGTTTTAAGCCCCCCCAGCTTGTGGTGCTTTTTTACAGAAGATGCAGGAAACTCATACAGATCATATACACGACCTGCACTCAAGGGACAGGTGCCTGAACCTGGCGCAGTCACTAGCTACGGTCGGCAGAGGGACGTTACTCCCCTGGGCTGAGCCGGTTTTCACAGGTGTGAGAGTTATTACTGCTGTTCTCAGAACCATCGTTTCCTCCTGGACACCAGCCAGAGTCCCCCATCCTGATCTCCACGGTCTTCTGTGTATGTCTTCCCTCTACCCCTTAATCCCTGTCTCAGTACTTTGGGGCTGCTATAACAGAGTCCCAAAGATGGGGAGCTTATAAACCGCAGACCTTTATTTCTTAGTCTGGAGGCTGGAAGCCCAAGATCAAGGCAACTACAGGTTCAGTGTCTGGTGCGGCCCGGCTTCCTGGTTCATAGACAGTGTCTTCTCGCTGTGTCCTCACGTGGAGGAAGGGAACTCTCTGAAGGCCCTTTTTATAAGGGCACTCATCCCATTCATGAAGGCTCCACCCTCGTGACCTAATCACCTCCCAAATGCCCCGCTGCCTAACACCATCACGTAGGGGCTTAGGCTTCACCATGTATATTCTGGGGGGACACAAACATTCGGTCCATAACCATCCCCAAACCCTTATCCAGCCAAACAACTAAAGTCCTCTAAACACCTCCACCCTCTTCCTTCCACGATCTCTATTTATCTGCAGCAGAGGTTGACACACTTTTTCTGTAAACGGCCCAATAGAAAATATTTATTAGTAGGTATAGTAAATATTTCAGGCTGTGTAGGCTGTGTGGTCTGTCCCAGCTGCTCTGCAGTCACGGGGAAAATGGCCAGAGACTCTGGGTACGTGAAGGCACATGGCTGAGCACCAGTAAAACTGGGTTAGGGACACTGAAATGTATACCTCATGTCATTTTCACATGTCACAAAATAGTATCCTTCTTTTAAGTTTTCCCCATGCATCTGAAAATGTAATAGCCATTCTTGACTCACAGACTGTACAGACACGGGCAGGGGCTGGAGTTGGTGGCAGCCGTGGTTTGCAGATCCCCGAGCCACGGAAATCGGAGGAGGAGCATGACCGCAGAGGAGGGGACAGCATGTGACCTTGGGCAGAGCTCAGGTGTGACACCTCGTGTACCCCCTTGGCCGGGCACAGTACCAGGCACCCGTGGCCGAAGCCAGCTGCCCTTCCTGAGAAAACTCGGCTGTTTCTGGCGGGTGAGCTCAGAGTCCCCCAGGAACATTTTTAACTTTAAAGAGCTTAGTAAGAAACAGCTTGAGACAGATTTGAAAGAGCTTTGGGTGGAAAAATTGGGCATATTAATTGCCACCTCTGGTACGCTGCTTTTTTCCTCTCCATTCAGTCAAAAGCCTTGCTGTGTTGAAATGCTGTGTTTCTCCCACGCAAGGCTGTGGATACCTTCCCTGGCTCAGCACGCGGTCTGATGGCCGGGAGTCAAGTGCGGGCTGGATGATCAAGATGCCCCGGGGCTCCCGCACTGCCTGCCCCATGCATGTTTTGGCTGCAGGGCACATGTCTGGGGGGACGGGGAGGGCAGTGGTTCACCGGGCCGGTTGGGAGGAAGCCAGTCCTCTGCTGTCCCTGACCCAGGTGAGGGCAGAGGGCAGGATGCTGGGGCAGTGGTGCCTGTGGGTACGTGAGACGCTGGCACAGTGCTGCAGGGGCTGGGTTTGGTGACCAGAGGGAGGATGTTCCATGGAACAGCCGTCAGCAAACACACCACTTCTCCCGCAAAGCGCAAGACCATCGGAGGCAGGGGCCTGAATCTACTGAGGCTTTTTATTTGCAAACAGCCCGTTCACAGTGACACTAAATTGCCAAAATGAGGCGTTACAGTCAGCCCTCTCCAGACAGGCTGCGAGTACCTGTTCATCTGCCCTAAGCGAGACGGTTAGACGCAGCCCGACATACAAGGAGGGCGGATGCTAAGAAAGACATCTAACAGAATGGGGTGGATCTGAGGAGCAAGAAAGACCAGGGTAGATATTCTAAAGCCTTTAGCCAACAAGGCATTGATCATTCATCCTGAGAACAACAGTGATTCCGTCAAGGCAAAGTGCGTGTCTGCCGAAAATGCATTAATGCGTCAGACCCCCGACCCCTACCAAGGATGGGCGACAGGCAGCACCGTTGTGGACAGTTTGATATGTTCACATAAGTCCTCAACTCAGGGGAGATGATTGATCAAGCATGCATGAAGCGGAGGGTTGATTCCTGCAGGCTGCCCACTTGTGATTCCCTTAAATCATCGTCACTTTGCAGTGTTTAACCCCGATGCTGACCCTGCGGTGGCAGCTATCTGAAGGAGCCAGTGCTGGACGGAGGATGGCGGCCCTGCCTGGGTCCCGTGGGAAATCCAAGGCCCGTCCCTGACAGCCGGAGCTGGGCAGCTGGAAGGAGCACGGCTGCTCGCCGCCCACACAGCCGACAGGTCCCTGAAGCTCTGCAAACGCTCAGGTCACAGGTAACCCTCCCGGACACAGTGTCTTGGCTTGCAAGGTCTCTCTGACATCCGAGGGGACAGGCCACTGGGATAAATCATCACCAGGAGGGGTGCATTTGACTGCTCCCTCACATCAGGTGGCTCTCACAGGCTGATCTTGTCTTCTGAGGCCAAGATCACCCAGATCCCCAGAGTTGGAAGCCCTCAAAGAATCCTCCTGGGAAAAGCGGTGGGAAGAGAAGGGGCAACATGTGACAAATTCCACCAACACCAGCTGCAAGGGGCACCGTCTCCCAGCCTGGGCCTGCCCTCTCTGGCTGGAATCACCTCACACACAATCCCAAGCTTGTCCCACAAATTCTGACTCTCTTTCTCAGCCCAGCTCCCCTAGAGCTTCAGAAACACCCTCAACTTCCTGTCCAGGCTTGTGTCTGAATTCTTTCCCTGAGGGACCCACAGTCTGCACTGTTGCCTTCACATAGCTCTCTTCGCCCTCAAAGGTTCCTTCAGGTCTGTGTGTGGGTCTTCCAGGAAGGCTTTCTGACCCTGCATCAAAGGCACGATCAGTCCCGCTCACACTGAGGATAGCACTCGGTCACTGAAGCACTTCAGTCCCATGGGGCGAGCAGTGTCATCCCGGTGTGGGTCTCCAGGCTCTAGGGGATCCGGGACAGCTGCTTCTAATTGTTTGAACTCCCCACCCTACTAGCTTGCTAATAACTCTTCTCCTGAGTCATCATTGTGGGATGTGAACAGCCTATTCTGGGCTGAAAGAAAGTGAGGTCTTTGGGAAACAGAGAAATAGAAGATCCAGGAAACCATTTTTACAATGTTTTCTTTTTGGAGGAAAGAAAGTTTACAAGGAAGAACACGAAATTAATTTGGAAGGAGTTTCCAATTAGGGGCATGAAAATGAGGCATCATCTGCAAAGTACCAGGTTGTTTTAGGGGGGCAGTCAGCGTGGTTTCCACCACATCCCAAGTGCTCTGGCCGGCGGAACACCCCTGAGGCTCTCTGCACAAGGCCCTCAGACCAGGCAGCTCTGGGGGTAGGTGGTCTGGCCCTGTGGTGTCAGCACAGGGCTGGGGTTAGGTGGACAGACAAGGCTTGTCCAAGAGGCTGGTCACAGCCTTCCCAACCTGGGCTGCCCAAGGAAGGCCACAGGCGCAAGTGGTGGGGTCATGGACAGACCATCAGCCCCAAGCTTCCCATCACACAATCCGATCTGCACAGGAATTCGGGGGCTGCCAAGTGTCTGGCTGGCCTTGGGGTTGTTCTCCATCTGGCTGGAATTTACTGAGCAGAACACATCTTTGTGGGACTGGAAGGGGATTGTGTCCCCCCAAAAAGATATATGAAAGTCCTGGGTATCTCACAACGTGACCCTATTTAGAGATAAGGTCTTTACAGAGGTTATCACATTAAATGGGGTCACCAGGCTGGACCCTAATCCAATATGATGGTGTCTGTATGAAAAGGGGAAATTTGTCCACAGACATGCGCAGAGGGAAGACGGTGTGAAGACACAGGTAGAAGATGGACGTGACTGGAGTGAGGCAGCCACAAGCCGAGGGATGCTGAGGGTCACCGCTAACACCCAGAGGAGTCAGGAAGGATCTTCCCCAAGAGCCTGCAGACGGAGTGGCCCTGCCCACACCTTGATTTCAGACTTCCAGCCTCTGGAAACCACAAGAGAATAAACCTCTGTTGTTGGAAACCACTCAGCGTGTGGTATTTCATTACTACAGCTTAAGGAAACGAATACAGGTTAGGTTACAGGGACGGATCAGACTCTGGTCCCAAACAAACAGCTGGTGTCTGGGAGGGGGTGAAAATCCAGAGAGCCTAGAAGGGAGGGTCTCTGAGGAGGACCTGGGGAAGGGATGGCTCAGAGGATGAGCCCCAGCACTGAGATTGCTGTGCAGAGCAGAACGACCTTTTTCTGTCTAGCCCCTGGGGCTGCTCCAGAGAGGGCAGAGCACGGGAAGGGCACCTGTACCAGGACCACCGATGAACCTCAGGCTGGCACCCCCCGGGGTCACAGGATGCTTGTCCTAACTAACCTTCCATGAGGCCTCGAATGGCCACACCGCCTCCAGTTCTAACTCGCTGTTGACCTTGACAACACCCCAAAGGGTGACCTGCTCCAAATCAGAGATTGACTTTCTTTAAGTCACAATGAAAAATGAAATCACCAACATGTATTAAATTTAAAGCTGGCACATTTCACTCTCCTCGCCCTGCTGCTTCTCCTCCACCATATGCTTTCCTGTGAAGCGATCTCAGTCAGATGACCATGGACAGGTCCTTTTTAGAAAGGTCATCATTTCCTGTGAAGGCAACTTTCATCAGCTGATTTTATGGGTGTTTTCCTTCTGCTGGAGCAGGTCAGCTTTAGGGTGGGCTTGTCCCACGTGGGGAGAGGGGAAGGAGGTTTGTGTGTGCCCTGGACCGAAGACCCCATCAGGTATGAGCCCAGGGTGCGTGGCCGGGACTGTCTCAGTTCTAGCACTGAAAGTCCTGCCTCCCAGGTAACCCTCAGAACTCAGCACATAGGGACCGTTGGTCCCCCAGCTGAGGATCACTTCTGCCTCCCCCGTGCACACAGCCCCCTCCATCCCCACCATGCACATGAGCCCTTGCTCACATTCTCACCGTTTGGTGACTCAGCCCTGAAGCCATCTTCTGCCAATGAATTCTGCAGCTTGTCAGACACGAAGGAACTCTGATTCTTTGTGCCAGCACCACACAGAAGGACTCTGAAACCCATTTGTGACAAGAATTTTAAATTCATTTGTGAATCTTTTGATCAAAACCTACACGTCAGATGGCTTTGTATTGATGAGCTCCTGGAGGTCCAAGCAAAGGCTATCTCATTCTGAAGCATCAGTATTCAGTCAGGCCTCTTCGGTTAGCAACTGATTTGCATTGAAAAATTGGCAGGTTTTTGGAAGGACACGCTTCAGGAGTATATCAGTGTCACTTATGGTGGGAGAAAAAAACTCCAGGATTGTTTTTGCTAATCAGCTTATTTTGAGTGAACTAAGCTCTGACCTGGATCCAAAACTAGAGCTGCCTTTGGGTTATAAGATGCCACAAGTCTTGCTAGATAGCATAGTCCACTGTCCCAGGCTGTGGTGAGGTTCCTATAGGCTGTGCTAATTGGGCTTTTTTGTCTATGAGGGACAGACATCCAACTGGCTTATGCAAGAAAGGGGCATCATTGGTTCATTCATTCATTCACTTGACATGCAATCACTGAGGTCCTACTATATGCCAGGCAAAGTTCTTGCACAGCAGATGGCTGTAAACCAACTCAAGACCTGCCTTCCTGGAGTTCACATGGGCATTTACAGTCTCATTATGGAAAATCCAGACCCAGTGGGTCAGGGGTTGAAATAGTATCAGAACACTCTGAAATTTTCCTTTTCTCCCAATGGTTTACACAAAATCACTGGACTGGGGTGTCATGGGGGATACTTGGGTTTCAGGCCAACCCTGTATCCATCATGGTGGCCGGGAGGTGGGTAAGAGAGAAAAACGCTCTGATTGGCCAACTTGGATGATGTTTCCACCCCAAAAACCAATCCCCATGGCTTGCAGGCAGTGAGGGAGGAAGATGCCAAAGGAATAAGCCAACTGGTCGGGACTGGCTCAATTGTCTATGCCTGAAACTCAAGGTTGAACCGATCTACTTAAGCCCATGGATCAAAGGATTGAGTGGAGGTGAGTAGGCTTCCCAAGAAAAATATGGGTGAGTTACCAGCAAAAGGAGGTTAGGATGTCGGCAGAAAAATCAGCAGACCACCTGTTGTAATGCTTAATTTTACATGTCAACTTGGCTAGGACATGGTGCCCTGTTGCTTAGTCAAAACCAGTCTGGGGCTTCCCTGGTGGCACAGTGGTTGAGAATCTGCCTGCCAATGCAGGGGACACAGGTTTGATCCCTCGTCCGGGAAGATCCCACATGCCGCAGAGCAACTAAGCCCATGCACCACAACTATTGAGCCTGGGCTCTAGAGCCCGTGAGCCACAACTGCTGAACCTGCATGCCACAACTACTGAAGCCCACGCACCTAGAGCCCATTCCCTGCAACAAGAGAAGCCACCACAGTGAATAGCCTGCTCACTGCAGTGAAGAGTGGCCCCTGCTCGCTGCAACTAGAGAAAGCCCGCATGCAGCAATGAAGACCCAGTGCAGCAAAAAACAAATAAATAAATTTATAAAAATAAACAGTCTGGATGTGGCTATGAAGATGGCTTTTAGATGAACTTAACATTTATATTTGTAGACGTTGAGTAAATCAGACTATCGCCACTGGGTGGGTCTCACCCAGTCAGAGGAAGGCTTTAAGAGGGAAAACTGAGATTACCCCAGAGAGGAAGGGATTCTGCAAACCCACTGCCTTTGGACTCAAGTCTGCAACAAGAACTCTTCCCTGGGTCTCTATCCCCGCAGACTTGCCAGCCCCTTAATAATGTGAGTTAGTTCCTTAAAATAAATCTCTCTCTCTGTGATAGATGATAGTTGATGGATAGATAGAAACATAGATAGACAGATAGATAGCTAGATAATAGGTAGAAACATAGATAGATGGATGATAGATAGATGAGAGGTAGATAGACGATAGATGATAGATAGGTGATAAGTAGATCTCTATCTCTATCTCAATCTATCTATCCTTTTCGATATCTACACACACCCTCTTGGTTCTGTTTCTCTGGAGAACTCTGACTCCCCTACAAGGGTCATGGGGGGAATGAAGGAACATACCATGTCACACACATTCTGGTCTTTGACTGGACACAACATTTGGTGAATCTTAAATACCTGGTGGCATGGCCACCATATCAGGCCACTCAGGGCATAGACTGCCCAATTACACTTAGATTACAATATTAACAATGCCCCCTGCAGCTGTGCAGTGTAAAAATCCCATCTGCTTCTGACATCAGAGATACAACTTTGTGGGTTCATACAACCCCATACACCCTTCCAGGGTAATCTTGCCACAGGCCCTTAGCTCGTGCTATATCTTATTCAATCTTGCTGCTATGACCAATTAGAATGGAAACAATTTACTGCTTAAATAATTTATCCAGATTCCACGCAGGAAGTCTTTTGCAGAGATACACCAGCTAATAAAGAACATTGATTTTAGAAGCCAAAGTCAATATGAGGTTAGGGAAACATTCGTCTATTTACATGTTCCTGTCTCCTGAGAATTTCTGTCACTTTATGCGCTGAGAAAATTAGCCAGGCAACTTGATTGCAAAGTCTTCTTTCATTTGTTATTCTTTGGGTGTCGTTGCAACTGTACTTCTGAAATTGGAGGGGGTAAAGGTGTGGGAATTTCGTTAGCAATTTATCAATAAAGATGAAGATTTCTTTCCTCAGGTGCTCATTCTAGGAGATCACTTGCTGGTTTGAGGGTGAAATGGCCTGAGTAAGTGAGGGTCTAAACAGGAGGCTCTCTGCCTGGATCACATTCAGGCCTGAGTAACGAGCTGGCTGGAGTGTTCAGACTGTGTCTCAGTGTATCTGCTTCATAATGAAGACTCATTTGTAATTGGAAGCAATGATTTTCACATAGACAATTAATGTAATAAGGTATCCCCAAACAATTTTTTTCCCTTTGAATATCTCCCTCGTAATTTGGTTCATCTAGTTCATTTCCTTACTAAGCCCTTTTTTCACAGATAATGAAAAGGTGAATTTCAGCCCATCCAGGAGGAATTCACAATGCTTTGGTGATGGAGGCTTCCCCGTGTTGAGGTCCACCTGACTCTGGAAAGCCTATAGGTGTCAGGGTAAAGGGACTCAACCATTGCATCATCTGGAACAGAGGTTCCCAACCTTAGCATAAAGCAGGATCACCGGAGGCTTGTTCAAGCAGGTTGCCAGTGTCCTATCCCAGAGCACCAGGGTGAGCAGCTGGGGTGGAGCCTGATGAGAATTTGCATTTCCGACAAGTTCCCAGGTGATCTGCTGGCCCCAGACCCCACTCTGAGAACCACCGGTCTGGAACTCACAAATTCTTCAAAGATGAACTGATGAAAAGTCATTACCTGAATGGGTCCATGTTAACCAATCCCAGTGACTGACTGAGGTCTGTCAGTACTTAACCCCACACAGGTGAAAGACAGTTTAGAAAATCGCCCTGAGCTTTACTATGTGCTATTTCAACCCTTTTCTTCCTCTTCCACGTCCTGGCATGTTCAGAAAAGTTGATAAGTGGTTCCTTTTGCCCTGGTCCTTCATCAGGGTGGAAACACTGAATTGGTGAAATGAACACAATGTTTACCCTTCAGACCATTTCCCTTTCTCCTCCGCATCCAGCTCCCATCCAGCCACTGTCAACGTTCTGGAAGAGAAAGCAGCTCACAGAGAGCAGCTGTCAGGGCCATGGTGGCCTCAGGGACCCTAAAGGGGGGGCAGGCAGTACTTTCCCGGTGGGCAGAGGACAGCACACCAAGTTAGGTTGATGGTGATCGTGATGAGGATGATAATGACGATGATGGTGGTAATGACAGCACAAATTAAAATAGATTGGCACAGCCATCGGGGGCTCTGAGGACTGGGTTAAAATGTTTATCCTGATTGGTCCTGAACCCAAGGGGCAGAGCATTGCCAAATGTTCTCACAGAGAAAATGATGAATTTCAAAACGAGCCCCCGTGTTTATCTGACTCTTGTTCACACAAGTGGTGACTCTCTGTGCAGTGAAGCAAAGGAACCTCATCCGATGACGGGGCTGCGCCCGGACTCTCAGGGGAGCGACTTTGAGGTGTGTGAGTCCAAGGAGCTCCCCCTGGCTTCAGCGAGAATGGAGCCAGGAAGAAGGTGGGCTCCAGGTGGGTGCTATTCAAAGGGCCGCCCAGGCGTCTACCTGGGACTCTGCTCAGGCATGGAGAGGGCAGAGCCAAGGATGTTCTCGCTGTTGATTCGTGGTCTCTCTGCCTGCGTTCCTGACCGTGGGGCCAGGTGTGTTTCAACTTTCTGGGCCACGATGTCATCATCCCCAAAGTGGGACGGGCTTTGTGCTCTCCACCCCTGGCCTGCCCCGCCGCCATGAGAACATGGTGAGAAATGAAGAGAACTCAGTTGGGCCAGGGGAGTGCGGTGTAAATCCAGCCGGGTTGGGGGCAAAGTGAGCTGGAGGTGATGAAGACAAAGAGGACGCGACACACCTGAGGAAACGGGCAGATCACCGGGACCATGGCAGGCCATGCTGAGCTCTGGCTGTGATGCTGCTCTAGCCCCTTGCTACTCAGCTGGGCCTTGGGCCAGCAGCACCACAGCACCTGGAATTTGGTTAGAAATGCTGATTAGGAGATCAGGACCACCCCAGACCTCCTTACTCAGAATCAGCATTTTCACTGGATCCCCGTGATTCCCAGGCACATGGAAGTTTGCAAAGCTCCCAGTAGGAGCTGTAACTTCACCCCAACTGAGTGGATGGACTAAGTGGTTGGATTGATTGGCTGGTGACCACTCTAACTGTCTCTAGTCGAGTGTTGCTTGGTGTCAAGCACCCTCCCAGCGTGTGGCATGCCAACCCACGTCGAGACAGGTGTGAACTAAAATACTGCTACCGTATCAGTGAACAAAGGATGTTGCAGCCATCAAGCCACCACATTACAGCTGCCCAAACAGTGAGCCCTGAGGGAACTCGGGATGAGAAAACACAAGATTCTGGCCCCGGAGAGCTGAGGTACATATCAAAGGAACGATTTCAGTGAGCCCAGACTCTTGCGTCTTCCCATACATAGAAAAGCGCTCAATTCCTTAACTTGAGATGTCTGGTTTTCTTTTATTAACAGTAATGTTTTCATGTTCTGACTACCTGGTCTTTGTTGCAGAACCCCCTATATATCCTGGCTCCCCCCTTGCCTCTTCAGAACAGTTTCTCCGTGTTATCTGAGATGTTGTATCTCAGGCTTGAAGTCCTCAGAATGTCCGCTGAATAAAACACAACTCTCAGCTTTTAGGTTGTGCATATATTTTTTTCAGTCGACACAGGGCAGGTGCCGAAAACACAGAGCCTGCATTCTGGGCTTGGTTGGACATAAAACTGGTGAGTGGGCCAATACACCCACAAATTTCAGAGTCTAATAAGTGCAAGGAAGTGAGCACAGCGAGTGTTGACGTGGAGAGCAACTCGGAGGGGCTGGGGGAGGCTGCTTTGGATAGGGCGGTCTCAGGGCAGGTACCGATTGGACACCCGCCCCTGCTCTTGAGTATCACTACACATCAATGCCCAGAGCATCAGCTCCTGCATCTCTAGCCCCTTGTGTTCCCATGCTCAGCCGTATTCTGCCTGGAGTGCCTTCCCTCCCCACCCAAGCTAACAGAATAACACGCATCCTCTAAGAACTGGCACAGACCCACCTCCTTTAGGAAGTCTCTCCGGAACTGCTCCAGGGACTCTCAAATTGATTCCAATTAGTTTCTTAGGCCAGGGGTTCAGAAAACCATGACCCGCAGATCAGCTGTCTGGTTTTGTAGATAACGTTTTATTGGAACACAGCCACAGCCATCCACATACATATCACCTGTGCTGTTTGCACATGACAGCAGAGTGGAGTGAGGGTGACAGAGACGGTCTGGCTGATGAAGATGTAAATATTTACTATGTGGCCTATCAAAGTAAAAAAATATTGCTGCCACATCAGTAAACAAAGGATGTCGCATCCACTAAGCCATCACATTACAGCTGCCTGATGGTGAGCGCTGGGAACTCAGGATAGAAACAAGATGCCAGCCAGCAAGTCGTCAGCCAAAACAGCCACCATCCCCTGCTCCTGAGGGCGCACCCTCGGGAGAAAGCACAGGACACTGTCCCCATGTGGCTGAGGTGCACATCAAAGGAGCAATTTCAGTGAGCCCAGACTCTTGCCTCTTCCCATACAGAGAAAAGCGCTAAATTCCTTAACTTGAGATGTCCGGTTTTCTTCAATTAACAGTAATCTTTTGATGCTCTGACTACCTGGTCTTTGTTGCAAAAACTCCTATAGATCCTGGCTCCTTCCTTACCTCTTCACAGTAGTCCCTCTGAGCTGTCTGAGATGCTGTGTCCCAGGCTTAAGTCCTCAGTTTTGTCTGCCAAATAAAACATAATTCTCAACTTTAAGTTGTGCATTTTTTTCAGTCAGCAGGCCCTTTACAGAGAAAGTGTGCTGCCCCGTCCTAGGCAACTCCGTCCCCTAGCACACAGGACAAGTGTTATGAGCGGGCTGTTGTGATTCCTGGCCCAGCTGTCTCCTCCATGCAGATCTGTGCTCCTTGGAGCAGGGAGCATGTCTTGTCATCCCTGAGGGCCCATGCTGTGTGGGGCATCCAAAGGACCTGATAAAATGTTTGCTGATCTCAAGCTTGGTGCACAGACAGGTACCCCATGCCCAGTGTCCCACAGCACCAGGAAAGGCTGTTCTCTTCCTGATGAATCGTCTGACACTACAGAAGGCTCTGCAGAGACAGCCCTAATGTGTGGCCACTACATGGGGGATTCAGCCCTATTTGGTGATGGAATCTGAACGAGGCCAGCACCCTGAAGCCAGGGTGATCGCTAGCACTGGGGTGAATGTAGAATCTGTCAATCCAAAACCCATCCATTTACCTAAGAATATGGTGACACGTGATATGCTAGGCGGGCCTCGGGAATTGGCAAAGAAACCAAAGATGTTGAAAATACTGATTGATCTTACAGCCAGCTTTCTTTATTCACAGTAGTTATTTAAAAAGTCACCATGAATAACGAACTGGTGAATACAGACCGTGGCTCCTAGGAGAAATACAAGGTTAGGTTCCTAAGAGTCTCTGGTCCCAACATTTTAATCAACCAGTCGATACATAGCCCTGTTGTATATGTACCTCCGTTTAAAGCGACTTCACTGAATGCATATTGTCGGTTCGCTGTCACAGACAACAGTGCTGTAACCCGTGCCTGATGAAGCTCATCTCACGCACATGATTTCTCCCTGAGGTACATCACAGCCTCCTTGTGCGTAGGACACTGGGCAGCGCTACAGGCAGGGGCCACTTTAAATAGCAACACCACCAATGAAGGTTCAAAAATGCAGAAAACGGTACACTGAATAGAACGCAAAAGGGATACTTAGAGTCTGAGAGCTGAAGCCAGAAGGCAGAGCAGCCGGTCCCACCTCCGCTGGACACGTGCATGGATCTAGGTTCAAAAATGTCTGCCTCGACATGGAAACAACCTAGGTGCCCATCGACAGAGGAATGGATAAAGAAGGTGTGACATATATATAGAATGGAATATTACTCAGCCGCAAAAAGAATGAAATTTTTCCATTTGCAGCAACATGGATGGACTTGGAGGGCATTATGCTTAGTGAAATGTCAGACAGAGAAAGACAGATATCATATGATATCACTTGTACGTGGAATCTAAAAAAAAATGATACAAATGAACTTATTTACAGAACAGAAACAGACTCAGAGACTTAGAAACCAAACTTATGGTTACCAAAGGGGAAAGGTGGGGTGGGATAAATTAGGAGGTGGGAATTAACATATACACACTACTATATACAAAACAGATAATCAACAAGGACCTACTGTATAGCACAGGGAACTCTACTCAACACTCTGTAATGACCTATATGGGAAAAGAATCTGAAAAAGGATAGATATATGTATACGTATAACTGAATCACTTTGCTATACACCTGAAACTAACACAATATTGTAAAGCAACTCTACTCCAATATAAAATAAAAAAATTAAAAACACAACAAACTAGTGAATATAACAAAAAAAGGAGCAGACTCACAGATACAGAGAACAAACTAGTGGTTACCAGGGGAGGGGCAATATAGGGGTGGGGCAGTAGGAGGTACAAACTCTTAGGTGTAAGATAGGCTCAGGGATGTATTCTACAACACGGGAAATAGAGCCGATATTTTGCAATAACAGTAAATGGAAAGTGACCTTTAAAATTGTATAAAAATAAAAATGAAAAAAAAAAAAGTCTGCCCAATGCCTCTGGGGGATACTTCCAGGCTGTCCATTAAAGCACATCCCATCCTATAAAATGGGGGTGAAGCAAGGTTACTGATCACTGCAGCTTATTTACCAGTGACAGTTTTTAGAAACAATGAATTAAAAAACAGTGATGGCAAAGTTATTGCAAAGTAAAGGTCACAGTGCATCACAGACTGTGTTGTTAGCACCGCGGTCTCGAGAGCTTGGAAGGTTGCCAAACCCCTGAATTTCAGGAGAGCAGTCACTGAGTCTTAGTTCTTGCTCTGAGGTTTTTCCATAATTCGGTTGTTTGACTTTGCTCACAATGTAGCCTCGAATCTGCCACCTGGGACCAGCTCTAGCCTCAAAATAAATCCATGACAAAGTGGCTTATCCCCTCTACAAGGGAATTCAGCAGTTCCTACCAAAACCACAGGGGTGGTTTCCCTTTGAACCAGGAGTCCCTGTCCTAGAAACTTATCCCGACTATGCATTCAACAATGTCAAATAAACGTGCACAGGGTTCTCTGTGATGGCCCTGGCTATGACTGCAAAGTGTTGGAAAAAACCTGAACGCTCACCTGTAAGACAGGTTGCATAAACTATGAGGCATCCACAGGACGGAGGGGAGGCAGCTGTGAAGAGGATAAATAAGGAGCCTGTGAATGAATGTGGGGTGGGTTTCCGGGATGTACTCCTTAGTGTAAAAGAACCAGATGAGAGTCTATTGTACTCTTCTCACCCGCATCGAGTCAGTTAAAGGAGGGGGTGTAACCAGAAATAATAAAGCCGTGCCCAGGTGTCAATGGTTCCTGTCTAGGAGGACTGTGCTCTCCCTGGGATCTCAGGGGGGCTGCTCCTGAGACAGTGGATTCTTCCAGGCACGATTGGTCCACCAGGGCTGTGAACCCGGGAAAGGAGTTGAGGCTGCAGGTGAGAAAAGCAGGGCCAGGGTCTTCCCTCCCTAGAGCCTCTGGGGAAAGTTTTCCGGGCACACCTGGGGCACCCTGAGAGCATCTGACTCCAGGAAAGCATGAAAGGTTCAGACCTTTCCACAGGCTGGGATGCAGTCCTCTCTGGCTTAGACTCTGAAAAAGGCTTATGGCCAAGACAGAAAGTTGAGAAATTAATTAAAACTCCTGTGCCCTTTCGGCTGCCACCTCAGAGAGCAGAGAGCCTCGTTTCTCTTGTTTAATAAGCAAGTGGCTGTGTTTACTGCCGCCGGCCAGCCCTTTGCAAACACCACCTCTTATTATTTCCCAAGTCTGGAGCCAGCTCTCCCCTGATTGATATGTCTGCACAGAAATGCAGTGACAGACACCTCTCCCCCGTGAGCCCCTCCTTGCCAAAGGGGCCTTTAAAGGTTGCGGCATCCCCCAGCCCCCCAGCCAGAGGGGTCTCTCCACTTCTTCCACCTCCAGTGGTGTCACACACTTAGAGCCTCGCTCTCTGCCCACATACCTTGCTCTCTGTTAACACCCGAGCTCTGGTCTCCACAGCCAGCTCTGCCTTGTGCATTGATCAGAAACGACTCTGAGCCAGAGGGGGCCAGCAGCTGGAAGACAGCTCCTGCCGTTTTCCTTCCTGTTCTAGAGTCATCTCGAAATGGAAGAAATAAGCCCTTTTGGAGGTGTAGGGTAGGGAACAGGGTGCAGGGGGTGGTGGAGAATCTGGAGTCAACATGAGCTTCCTCTTCCTTAAGTGGAGTAAGGTTGTGGGAGTGAAATATGATTAAATTGTTGGCAGCCAAGGCCAGCCTCAGGCAAGCAGTGAAGCAGAAGATCTGGGCCAGGCCAAGTTCAAGGGTCTGGGGTCTGGGGAATGAGGGGATGCTGCCCGAGGGCATGATGGATAGAACAGATGCCAATTTTCCCAGCAGCAGAGGGGGATCCTTAGGAGGGTCCCAGGGACCAAAGCCCTCACCCGCGTCTCTGAGGTGGTGGACCCATTCCTACCAGAGGTCTTTGAGGAAGGTTCTGCTATGATTCACTTTTCCTCTTAGTAAAATAGTGGAATGCCATGGGTCTGGAAATGACCTCTACCCTTGCACCCAAGCCTGACGTATGCATTGGCCCCCTTGCTCCTGGCAGCTTCCCGCATCCCCATTCCACCCAGCCCCTCCAGGGTTTGTGCCCCCAGCCCTTCCATGGTTCATTCTCATTTGGGACCTCATTTCCTGGCCTCTGGAAGTGCCCAAAGGAATATTACCGATCCCTGAGTCTCAGCAAGGTTTCCTGAATAAAGAGGTGTCCCAGGGTCTTTTGGCTGGGAAGACCAGCAGAAGAGCACAGGATAAAAAGACTCTTGGAAAAATAAGAAACTTGGAAAGACACGCCCACAAAAGAGAGCGCAAGAGAGGAAGTCCCCTCTAAGCTTGTGGGTGGATGTCCTCTGCAGTCGAGCTGGGGATCTGGAAACTGGTATCACCCTCCTGTGTTCTGTCCCTCCTGGAACGTGGTCCATGGTCCTGATTTGCTTAAAGACACAGGGATTACATATGCAGATCACCCAAGGTACCCCGAGGCTCTGATGCCCATAGGACCCCTTGACACCCACTGCTGTGTGGTTTGCATGGTGTTTGGGCACAGGGCACAGGTTGGCCTTCCCTCCTCGGGCCAGGACAGCACAC
Source organism: Stenella coeruleoalba (assembly GCF_951394435.1). Taxonomy (NCBI): domain Eukaryota; kingdom Metazoa; phylum Chordata; class Mammalia; order Artiodactyla; family Delphinidae; genus Stenella; species Stenella coeruleoalba. The sequence continues at coordinate 2,876,124 of NC_137169.1, forward strand.
CTGTTGCATCCTGCAGCCCAGCAGCATTGGACCTGAAGCTCTGGGCTCCTGAGCCATCCTTAAGGGCACAGTCAAGAACTCAGGATGGATCAGAAAGAACGTCTGCAGAACTCCTAGCTCTGGTTCAGTCTTGTTAGGGTTGCCCTTGTTAGGTTTTTAAGGAACACCCATATAATTCTTCTGTCGTGGGAAAACACAGTTCTTAGATAGGCGTGGGAAATCTCTGCATGATGTGCAGCCTTGTTGAGACCCATGCAAGTGTCTGCCTTCTGGTGGTTTGCAGACCAGCAGGCAATTGCCTCTGCTATTGATTTCTCCCCACAAGGGCTGCCTTGGAGAGCCACATGCGCACCGCGAGAGCCATCAGAGGTAGGTGAGAAGGTTGAGGATTTAAATCCCGAGTAGAACACTAAAGGCAGCTTCCGAGCAATTGCTGTGAAATTTGTGAGCAACAGTTGAAAACGGGCATCTGTAAGCGTTTTTCAGAAAAGGGCTGTGGGGTAACACTGAGTAGAAACAACCCAGCCCCACCAGACGTTCTCATGCTTTTATTAGTACACTGCATATCTGGAAGTGGTTTTTTAAAAGTAACCTAAGAGTTCATAAGTTTGTTGGCTAGCAGAAGCCAGTCTTCGGTCCAAAGGTTACGATCAAGCCAACATTCAGCAGGAAGTTTGTAAAATGCCCTCCACGTGGAGTTAATATTTCACCTTGACTGGCTAAGTCGAGGGGAAATGTTACGCTGATGGATTGGAAGGAGTCTTGTGTGTCTTATTACTGGATCTCTTCACTAAAAACAGATGTGTGCAAGGAAACAGGATGACATTTAAAACAATACTACAATCTTGTAAACTTCTAGCATCCTGATGGCATCTCCATATGATAGAAAGCACTAGAGCCACTCCTGGGGTCCCCTGACCAAAATCCCAGCAGAAGGTAAATGTTCGGAAGCAGAAACTGGCTACAGGTCACAGCGCCAAGAAGTTGCAGGAGGTCTGATGTGACCACCCAACAGTATGGCAAGGCCAATATCAAGCTGATAATACGTTATTGATCTGAGATGCATCAATTGGAGACCAACATTTGTTGGACCGGGCAGGGGGCAGCCCTGTGGTCTTACACAAGGTTGCTCGAGGATGCTGCATGGGCCTTCTTGTCCATGCCTCCAGGAATCACGTGTCTTGATAGGTTGAGGGTAATAATAGTGATGGAGAAAGTCCCTGTGATGGTTAATTTCATGTGTCCACTTGGCTCGACCACAGTACACAGATATTTGGTCAAAGAATATTCTAGATGTTTTGGGGGTGAGATTAACCTTAAATCAATAGACATTAAGTGAAGCAGATTACACTCCATAATGTGGGTGGGTCTCATCTAATCAGTTGAAGGCCTTAAGAAAAAGACTGAGATCACCTGAGGGAGAGGGAATTCGACCTCCAGGCAGCTCTTGGACTTGAACTGCAACCTTCCCTGGGTCTCTAGCACACTGGCCTGCTTTATAGATTACGGGCTTGCCAGCCCCCACAACGCTGTGAGCCAATTCCTTAAAATAAGACTCTTCTCTCTGTCTCTCTCCATCTCTCCGTCTCTGTCTGTCTCTCTGTCTGTCTCTATATAAAAGTATATTACACACACACACACACACACACACACATCCTACACGCTTTGTATTTCTGGAGAGCCCTGATAAACACCCTCCTAGGGCTTATAGGGGGTTGAGCTGAGAAAACAAACCTCTCAAGAGAACGCAGGTCCTGCAGTGCCCTCCTTCCTGGGGATCACATATAAGTGGACATACTGAGAGCTGTCATCAAGGTCTCTTCTGTGATTTCCTTGAGGGGCCCCATCGATGTGCTTCATCTCTGCACAAGGCCTTGGGGATCCACAATGGCACTTCCCACCAGATGGTGTGACAGCAGCCTCCCCACTAGCTGGATGTTCTCAGGCAAGGGGCTTGACCTCCCTCCACCTTCATCTCTTTGTTTGTGGGACAGAGATGATGAGGTTTCCTTCACGGGGCTCCTGTGACATTCGCCCGAGATACTGAGCACAGCAAGCACTCTGTAGCCCACGTTGGTGGTGACATTGTTGTTTCTGTTGGGCATTATTACATTATCTGACCAACGTCTAATCAAGTTGATTGCAATGTATCATTTCAGAGTTTCCTTGTTTAAAATAAAAATGAGGGCCCTTTAGGATAACTCTTCTGCAAGGTGTATCTGGGGGCTGCCTGGCTATCGAGGATGCCAGAGGGGCTGGCTGCCCAGATCATGGGCGCTAAGTAAGCCCGGCCCCTGAAGAAGACGTTCGTTTAAAAACATCCTCTTCGTCAGCTTCCCGGTCGCTGTCCTGGAGATGCCAAAGGCATCCACGGTAGAAACCAAACTGGGAAAGTAAAATGAGTGTGAGAAAAGAAGGCGGAGGAGCTCAGAGACAGCTATGAGTGGTCCAACCCTTAAGTGCAAAGTCAAACCCACAACTCTCAACTCCAACATGTCACAGCCAGAGCAGTCACGCGAGGGGCTGCAGAAAGAAACCCACAGAAGCTGCTGCAAATTGCATTCGCTCCTTCTTTAGCCAGAAGAGTCTCATCTGTGAAGACAACAAACTCATTCAAGGAGTGATGAGCAGGGCTTGAAATGCAGGGTGTGTTCGAGCTCTTTAACTCCTCACCTTGGACTGAAGCAGCGAGACAGACAGCAGAATGCTGCACCTCTTCACTTCTGCTCAACTGACCGTGGAGAAGAGGAAGGGACTAGAAAACACAGGCTGGGCACTGCGGAGAGCACTCCTGGGGAGAGAGTGTGCATGTCAGCCAGAGGCTGCCCAGAATAAGAGACCAGGCACAGCGGCAATGTTTAAGGGACATTTAAGTAGATTTGGGGTTCAAAAGGCAACATCCCAAACAAGGTGTTATGGACTGAAGGTTTGTGCCCCAAATCAATGTGTTGGAATCCTAACCCCCAATGTGATGGTGTTAGGAGATGGGGCTTCTGGGAGTTGATAAGGTCATGAGGGTAGAGCCTCATGAATGGGATTAGTGCCCTTATAAAGGGACCCCGGAGAGCTCCCTTGCCCTCTTCACCACGTGAGGACACAGCAAGAAGACGGCCGTCTATGAACAAGGAGGCAGGTCCTCCCCAGACACAGAATCTGCCAGTGCCTTCATTTTGGACTTTCAACCTCCAGACTGTGAACAGTAAGTGTCTGTTGTTCATATGCTGCCCCGTCTATGGCACTATTATTATAGCAGCCTGAGCTGAGACACAAAGATGGATACCTCTGACACCGGTTTCATCCACTAGCTCAAGAATAATGTTCTCAAAAGTTAGAAAACCTTGAGATTAAATCTTGGTGCGTCCAGACACCAGTTGTAGGCACATCACTTAGCTTCTCTGAGCCTCGGTTTCTTCTTCTGGAAAAAAAAAATCAGCAGATGATTTCTTACCCCAACAGGTTGTTGGGAAGAGTCAGCAGGAGCCCATGGGAAACACCTGGTGCAGCTTCCTGTTTAGAAAAGACCACTGCATATTAACACCAACCTTACTGATGATCTAATTATCAAATCCGGTGATTATGAGCCTTGCTATGTGCTGCCCTGAGGTCTACTCAGGGATTGCCTGAGGAAGGGGGGAGTTGAAGCCCCACCTTCCCCCACCATGAATTGGATCTCCAAGGGCTATTTATCTGCCATCTGTCTTTCATGTAAGGTTTTGTTTCAGGACACCTCTTGTACCTACTTGACAGCCTCTCAGCTCACATAGGTGTTACCAGCTTTGCACAGGTGCTACCCTCCCGCAGAAGACTGACAGAAATATAAAACTTTGGCAAAACACTTTGTGTGTTTGGCTGTGGAGAAACATTGCCGGTGGAAATTCAAAATAGTACAACCCCTATGAGAGAGAATTTGGCAGAATCTAGCAAAATCTTATATGCTTGTACCTTTGTCCGAGGAGTCTACTTCTAGGAGCTATTTCCAGAGATGCCCTGGGAAAAACATGGAAAGACACGTGCTTTGGTCCTTTTCATTACAACACTACTCAAAAGAGAAGACGGTCGCAGTCAAAATGCCCATCACTAGGGAATGGCCGAGGAAACCAGGGTGCACCTATGCAATGGATTATTTTGCAGCTGTAAAAAAGAATGAAGAATATTTCTTTGGGCTGGTTTGAAGCAATTCTAAGGTTCAGAAATAAGTGAAAACATCAAGATGGTAAGTGTAAACAAAACAGTATGTTTTTCTTGTATTAAAAAATACATATTTGCTCGTCAAAAGGAGGTGGAACTAACCTGAAAAATGGCAAAGCTAATACCATGTGAGCAACAAAATAATAATAATATTATATTATAACATAAAGAATAAAAAGTTGGTGTTATGAAAATTGGGATGCTGATTCAAACAAACAATTTCTAAAAAAGGGAAAAAAATGGAGACAACTGGGTAATTTGAACAATGATGGGATATTTGATGATATTATGGAATTATTGTTAAATTTTAGGTACGATGATGATATGATATTGCGGTTGTGTGTAACTTAAAGGAGCCCTTATCTTTTAGAGAAAACAAGGGAAAATAATTACAGAAGAAGCAATATAATGCTTGAGATTTGCCCCAAAATAACCCGAGGGAGGCAGGGATCATTGCGGCTGCATGATGGGGACGCAGTGTTCGTTATACTAGTCTTCCTTATTTTGTATAAGCTCGCCATTTTCCATAATAAAAGGATTTTATGTACCAATCTACCTTACTGATGACATACATTGAAGCCACATTCGAGGCATGGGGGCTTGTTCTACACATCCTGAACTGTTGGCTTCTGAAACAAACTATGGAAACTTTCAATTCTGTTGTCAAGCAAAATCGGCAATGGGGACACTTTTGCAGGTCCCCTTGCCCCACTACCATGTGGCTGACGGCACTGATGGGCAAAAACGTGGCCAGTGTGGATGTGTGAGCCCAGGGTGTGGCGGACTTAGTCAGGAGGGGAAGGGAGAGCTTGTGCTCGGCTGTGGGTGGGTTTGCTCATGACTATTGTTAATAAACACATGAAGTTCCAGGGGCTGACCAAGCAACAGGGCAGGAACCTGCTTTCAAGGAGCTTACGCAGCAGAGACGACAAAGGCTCTGCACACGATGCAAATAAACAAGACTCCAGCTGGCGATGTGTGGGCCAAGATAAAAGATCAGACACAGTCACAGAGGTGTCCGTGGTCCCGAAAGGCCGCGCTGAGGAAGGAATTCTTGAACTCAGAACTAACACAGGAAGGGACCAGCCCTGCAAAGATCTGGGGAAGAGGCTCTACCTCAATGGGTCCAGCTCCCCCCAGGCTCCTCCGGGTTCACTGGGATCCAGCCATGCTGGCTGCCTTCCAGGTGGCCCATAAACTCTCCTGGCCTGAGCGGGGTTCCAGACTCTGCACCTGCTGCTCTCCTTCCCTGCAGTGCCTTTGCCATGTGCCTGGAGGACTCATCCCCTCCTTCCTGAAGTTCTGCTCAACGGCCGCATCGTCATGGCAGCCTTCCTGCTGGAATTCCTTGAGGTCTCACTTCCTCTTCCCCTTGCTTGGATTTATTTTCTCCACAGTATTTCCCATCATCTGAAATATCATACATTTACTTTTTGGCTTACTGTTCCCTTCTTGCCAGGGGAATATCAGCTCCAGGAGGACAAGGATTGAGTCTGTTTTGGACACTTGTGCAGTCCCAGCCCCTGGAATGGTACGGCATATGGTGCGTACTCAGTACTTGTTTCTTGGACAGATAAACAAATATAAGAATACTGTAGGAAAGACTATTTCAATTCCATATATCAGCACTGAAAATGAAATATAAATTACACTTTTGTGGCTTTTGTAAGTGGAACCTGAAAGAAAACCCCAACAAGAATACATCTGAATGAAGATATGAAGGAATTTTGTGGAGAAAATTACAATAGATTTATTCTAAAGCGCTATAAAAGCATAATCAATGCACCATGTTCTATAAAAATAAAAATTATCTTCAAATTAACCCATGATGTCACACAATTCCAATAAAAATCCCAATCCTTTGTAATGAGTAAATTGATGAGCTGATTCGACAACATAACTGTAAAAGCACAATGATAAAAATGGCCGAGAAAATTTTGAAGACGTGAAATAAGGTGCTGGGGAATGTGTTGGGGGAGAGGGCCATATCAGAGACCAGAGCGCATCACAAAATTATGGTTGGTAAAAGCAATGTGATATTAGTAAAAGGCCAACAGAATGGAATACAGTGCCCAGAAACAGAGCCATGCATGTACAGAAAATTAAACTATGAGAAGGATGCTCTTGTAGGCCAGTGGCAAACAATAGAATATTCAATAAACACTTCCGGGGCAGTCAACTATCCCCATGGGGAATAAGATAAAATTAGCTCCCTATCTCATTATCCCATGCGGCAGCCAATATTCAGTCTCAGCTGCATAAAGGTCAACTTAGCAGAGCAAAATAATTTAAATTTAGAAAAAAAATGAGAATATCTTCAAAATTTCAGAATATGGATATATTCTTAATTAAGATGAACGTGCAAAAACTACTGCTAATAATTGCTAATGATAAAACATAATCGCCAAATTCAACTACATTAACTTGAAAAAACCTATCGGTCATCAGGAGATACCATTTTAGAAATGCAAGAATAAGCCACAGGTCAGGGCAATTAGTAAAGAAAAAAGGAAAAAGATAGAAAAAAAGGAAGGAAGGAAGGAAGGAAGGAAGGAAGGAAGGAAGGAAGGAAAGAAGGAAAGGTATCCAACTTGGGGCAGAAGAAGCAAAACTATATTTACAGATGACATGATCTTGTACATAGAATAACCTAAGGAATCCATGCACACACACACACACACACACACACACATACACACACACAAACGTATTAGAGCTAATAAATGAGTTCAGCAAGGTTCCAGGATACAAAATAATTGTAGATCCATTGTATTTATATACATTTGCAATGAACCATCCAAAAACAAAATTAAGAAAACAACTTGATTTACAATAGTAAAAAAGAATAAAAGACTTAGGAATAAATTAACAAAAGACATGTAGGTCTTGTACAATGAAAACTGGAAAACCAGGCCTGGACAGATGCTCCCTCACAGCCCTCATAAGGAACCAACACTACTGACACCTTGATCTTTGACTTCCGACCTCGAACTTTGAGAGAATAAATTTCTGTTGTTTAAGCCAGAGGTTCCCAACCCCCAGGCCACGGACAGGTCATGGTCTGCAGCCTGTTAGGTGCTGGGTCACACGGCAGGAGGTGAGTGGCAGGTGAGTGAGTGAAGCTTCATCTGTCGTTCCCCATTGCTTGCATGACAGCTTGAACAATCCCCCCGCCTCCGTCCGTGGAAAAATTGTCTTCCACGAAACCTGTCCCTGGTGCCAAAAATGTTGGGGACCACAGGTTAAGCCACGCAGTTGGTGGTATCTTGGCTACGGCAGCCCTAGAAAACCAATATACTATTCCTATATACACCTGTATCTACATCAGCATCTATGTACACGAATACCTACACCTGCACCTGCACCTCTATCTACAACTTGATCTAAATCTTTGTCATCTATCTACTTATCTATCTACAAAGCTATCTGTGGATTGAAGGACCTCAAGACAAATTGTTGAGGGATAAAAGGCAGTTGCAGCATGATATATACTGCATAATACAATTCATATAAAGTTAATAATTAATTAAAGTGATAGAAACATCACGCTTCTAGTTCCTTAGGCCAAAAGAGCATGGTACCAGTTCCAACTCTTCTCTTTATTACACATCCTTTATCTGTCCTGTAAGGGCAGCCCATCATCTGTATCTTGAAAACACATGACCTTTGGCCACCCTCACCACCTTCACTTCTCACCAGCCAGGTCTGGGGCACAGTCATCTCTGGCCTGAATGTTTACTGGAATCACTGGTTCAAGCTTGCCCACTTTGGTTTTTGATTAAAACAGAAGCCAGAGAAATCTTGTTAAAGCTAGGCTCATACCCCTTCAGTTCGTAGTTCAGGAAGAAAAAGATACACAGCCTCCTTATTTTGGGCAGTCAACCGATAGTACAGAAACCGATAGCTATCTGGTCCTGCTTCCTCTACCTCTTCTTAATCCCACCCGCACCCCCATAGAGGAAACCGTTCTACACAAGGAGAGAAAGCAGGAGACAGAGAGCGAGGGAGGGAATATGTGAAAACCTAGACACCTGAGCACCGGATGGGAGTCCTTGAAGCCAGCTCCACCCTTGACTTCTCAACTACAGGAACCAATAAATCCTGTTTTAGCTCAAACTATTCTCAGTTGGGTTTCTGCCACTTTTATCTGAGAGCTCCCTGTCTGTAGCTTTTCTTGGACCATAGTCAATACTTGAAAATGTAGAGTTGCTGTTTCCAGAGGCAATGAAAATGAAGTGACACTGAACTGTGACACCATGTGTGTCTTGCCTTATCATTGTCTCCAAAGCATCTTGAAGACTTTTGCTGGTTTCCTGGCCATTTTGGAATTCTCACACATAGAACAGGGATGTGCAATTTTTTACAATCCCAGAAATACTCTGAAATTGAAGCAATTTGGATTGTCTGGGAATAGATGTGTTTCTCATTCATCTTTTCTCATATTCCTCAGCGGGTTGTAACTCAGCAAAACACAGAATAAACAAGTAGGCACAGGATGCTAAGGGTGAGCAGGGCTTGGGGAGAAGGTTCCAGACGGGAAAGCAGTGAGCATGGGTGGCTGAGGCAGGACTTGCCCATATGCCTGAGTCATCCGTGTCCTTCCGGATACCCTCTGGGCACGGAGACTGGCCTTTCGCCCAAGTTGAATGTGAGCAGTCAATCAAGGGAAGTCCAATCCCACTATCTATCCTGGAATCTTCTCTTCTGTCCAACTGACATGTAACCTTATCTCTCGAGTCCTTGTTACATGGATTTCCCCACTCAATCAAAGCAAGACCACTATGCGCTCCTTCTCAGATGCCTCTTCCGTTGTTGCCCTTGTCTCTGCAGTGGCCACGGAGAAGCAGCCAGAGCTATGCCCTCCTGCTGTCTTCAGCCCAGTCAATCCAGTTTCCCCGTGCTTTTGCTGGCTGGTGATTACATCCTGCCCAGTTCAGTCCGTGGTGAGTAGCAGCTCCCAGTTTTGTAGGAACAAACCACAGTCATTGAAAAGCATGTTCCAGGTGGGGATCCAAGCAGTGGAGAAGGTCCACACATTTCTCCAAACAGAAAAGACAGATTCTCTGGCCACTTGACACACACAGAACAGTGAGCCACTGTGCTCAGAGGCCAGGCAAAGGAAGCCAGGACTGCTATCAGGCTCAGTCTATAGGGAGCTCACTTGTGCATGTGACAAAGAATGGAAGTAATTTCTTCTCTCTACAACTCAGAAAAAGGGATAGTCAGTCCTCGTGGTTCAAGGGTGATAGGGGGAGCAGGGAGAGGGTAGAATGTATCCTTTTTGTCTTGAATGTCAGGGACTACATAGGCTACAAAGAGGCCAGCTCTGGAGGAAGGGAGGGGAGTCAGGTGAAGGGCAAACATTTTGTACGTTAGTTCGAAGGTGGAAGGAAAAGGGTGAGGAAGGAGGGCAGAACTGAGTGTCAAACGCTTGGATGGGGTTACGGTGGAATATAGCTAAATCATGCACTGTTGTCATATAAATTTCCCTTCGGCTAAAGGAGAAGGTGGGAGGGGGTTATTAATTGTTCTGAGAAATCAGGACAGATGCCATAAAAATCAGGTGGATAACAACTTCATTATATTAAAGCAAGTAATTGAAGGGCCCATATTATGTTGCCTCCAAATATTTTGCATGCACATCTCATCTTTTATCATAAATTCCTTATGGATAATGACTGTTATAAAAATGATGAATTGCTTAGGTGAGTTCCTTTTTTTAAAAAAATAAAGGAGCAATCATTTTCAGACATTATTTCCTTGGGGGACACCACAGCAGAAAATGAGAACTGGCTTTTCCAACTTTGCCAGCTGCTTTATTTTGTTTTCTGTTTGGTTTTGTTGTGTTTCTGAAGGAAAACATTCGCAAGCACCAATATCTCTAGATTTGCAGAAAATTAGTTCTGTAGATGATGTGGAAATGATAGCCTATAAAGTTAATGAGATATCACCAAAGGCTGGATAAACAATTAGCAGTATTAGCTGCGAAGATAAACCAGGACCTGTTACCATCTAACAGAACTGCAACTAATTAAATCGAAAATTACAGCACAAGCGTGTGAAAACAAAAGTGAATGGAATGGGGGTGAGAATTAACAGGAGCTCATATTGCAAAGGCAACAATGTTATTAAAAATGAGAAGGAGGGTAGTGTATTAAAACCATCAATCTCCCCCTCCCCCATCCTTCACTGGATTTTGTTTTAATCATTGCATTTCCCCATTGTCCCTGTCTTTCTAGTGTCTGCTTCTGGCCACTCTGCAGGTCTCCAGAGATGCTACATTTGCAATTTCTCCTGTTCAAAACCTGCAGAGCAGCTATGCCCACCTGAGTGAAGGAGTCTTTTCCTGACCCCACAGACCATCCACCAATCCCCTGAAGCATGAAATTGGCTTCCTTGTTTCTGAACATGAGGAGCTATAGAACTTCCTGGGGAAAATTGGATATGCTGCAAATCTCAGCTTTTTACGTTAGATTTGGGAACCCCACGGTCCATGTTCTCTATGCTCTCAGGGACATGGAGCTGTATTTCTCCCCTTTTTAAAGAAAAATTACAGTCTTCCTATTTCACAGCTTTGCCTCAGTTCCTCCTTGTCTTGGAGAGCTTGGAGCTTCCCAGGGAGCCTGGTGGAAATGGAGACTGAGGTGGTGGGTGCCACAGGTAGAGTCTTCCATCAGGTGGAGGCCTGGGCAGGGCGAATAAGCTGGATACTGCTCTGCCTCCATCCCCCAGCTGTGGTGCAGAATATGCAGGAGAACCAGGTGTCTCTTTGTGAGACAAGTTTGGCTGTAGCCAAGACAGGAGAGTATGCCCAGGCATTCTGAAGATGCTGGAATCAACTACATCTGGGTTTCCTTATATGAGACCTTGCCTTTAATGAGGGGCCACAGGGTCCCCTCACTTCCGTGAGAGCCAGGGAATCTGCTGCATGACCCCAAATCTCAAGGGTTTCTCTCTAAAGCGGCATAGGCTGCTCTACCGATAGACAAGAAAGCCGCCTTGGTGGAGAACAGGCATTGCACAGCTCCACCTTGGCCCCCAGAAGAGCGACAGGATGACAGACATCCCCCGAGAAGATCTTGAAAGGTTAGAAATGGGAGGGCTGTGTGTTGTCAACATCCTTCCTCTGATGACAGCATCCAGAGCGAACTAAAGGACATTTTGTCCCAACAAAGGTCTAACCTGAACAAGCCACACTGCCTAAGGGTCTGAGAAGAGCCACTCCATGGTTACGAGCATCTCGGCTTCCCACACAATTTACTGGACCTGGAACTTTAGACACTAACTCTCAGTGGAAGTGCTGCCCCAATATTCCATGTTTCCTCCTCTCATTGTCATTAACAGGATTGATTCCTTCCCTTAGGGCTCCCAGAGTCCTTTCCATGTTACTGCAAAAGGAGAGCGTGAGATGAGGACTTTCTCTGGATCATAATGCCCTGGGTGTGGACCACTTAGCTTTGCCTTTACTTATATTCTGTCTTATGTTCCTTTCTAGTTTACAATGGATGCAAATTTTGTTTCCTCAAGTAGTACACTTCAGGGATTCAGGAACTATACCCTACACTTTCACACAAACCCACATCCACATCTACACCACCACCACCATCACCACTACCATGGCTAGTCCTGGTTGGACATACCACAGGGGCTCAAAGATGCTCATCATGAAATCAACACTTATTTTATTCTGTGACATTTAACTTTCTTTAGACCAATCCAGCTCTGCCTCCCATAAGCTGTTCTGTTCAAGAAGAGAGCAAACCCAGCATCTCCTCAGAGCCTCTGCGTCTCCCCACAGTTGTCCCTGCTGTTCATGGCAACTCTCTGACTTGCTCTATCTTTAGATAAAAGTAAGTTATTGACAACCTGGCTGGAGAAGAAGCATTATCAAAGAGCCCAGTAGATGGGGGCTGCCATGTTTGATGCATACAGTCTCTTTGATAGATCACAACACGAACACCTTTGCTCCAGGCAAACTGCTCTAAACTGTCTGGGTTTCCTGCAGGAAAGTAGAGCTTGTTTGGGAGAAAGTTAGAGGAGTATTCACTGCTTAGCAGTGACACATAGATGGGCAGCTTTCTCAGCCCACACCAAGACTGAATGACTGAGTAAAACCACATCAAAGGCCACTCAACCAGGCTACGCTCTACTCTCCAGCAAGGACTCAAAGGGCAGTAGGGCTCTCTGCTGTGGAGCTCCAGCTCCTAATGGGGATCTTACTGGATCCACAAAGAGCTGGGAGTTGGTGTTAATTGAGCCTCACCCTAGGTTACCCACAGAGGAAGGGAGCCGGGGACTAAGCTTTCAAGACTCATTTTGATCCACCTCAACTTCACGGCACATGGGGTGGTGATCAATTAGCCCCCATTAGTGACTTTTCTATCATCACAAACATAGGTTCCAAAGATACCCATCACTTGAGAGCCAATGACTCCATTTGTTTAAAAAATTTCATTAATTCGGGCAAAAATAATGATCCAGATATCAGAAGGGGCTAGACTTGGAAACCCTTCAGCGATGTATCACACATGAGAATAGAGCGGCAGAAAAGACTTCAGTGTAAATACTGTAATTCTGCCAGTAATTAAATAACCTTAAACTGACTCATTATCTTCAGAGTTACATGTTAATAATTTTACTGGCAAGCGTTTCATAAGTTAATTCTGAAAAGACTTAAGCATAGATAGATTTAATTAATTCCATATTTATACTAGCTTTTGCACTTTCAACTTCAAGTGATTTTTTTGAAAAGTCAAGGAGTGTATAGATACGTTGCATAAGTGATGAAATGACAACATCATCCTGAAATTGTTTGGAAGAGGAGCTCCGTGTTAGGGAATGAAGCTGAAGAAAGACAGAGCTCTCTACCCACAATTCTGGCAATAGCGTGCCACACTCGGACAAGGGAGGGGCCCCAGGATGGGAAAACTTGTTATCAATGATTTTCCTACCCTCTTAGTTCATTTAAAACATTGCGAAATGCATCATTCTATAAGATGTCTCCTGATGTTTTTTCTATATGACCATATCCTAGATGTGCTGTATACTGTAAGGTGGAGCTGGTGGCCAAACATTGATTCATGGTATTCATGGTAACAAGTTAAACTGAAACCTTAGTCCTTTTCTCAGAAAGACATTCAATATGTAGTATCAAACTATCTGCTCTTCAAAGTGGCTGACTCTGGGCCCTGAAGAAAGAACAAGTGCAGTGTGACTGGTATTTCAAAATGTACCTGGTATCATTTCACCAAATACTTTCAGCTGTGACCTTTGGACAGCTCTCCAGGTGCACAAATGCTCCTCTCTGGGAATAGATAACACCTATCTCCAAAAGTTTATTCCACGTCCTGCAGGGAACTAATGGTGGGGTGCGTGTCTTTCTTCTCCTGGTTTCATCAGAGAAAAATCCAATCTGCAGGATGAACACTCACATCCTCCTTTCTGCGAAGAACTCCTGTGACCCCCAGCTCGTTGCTCTTATCTCTTGTCTTCATTTGCTTGAAGTAAAAGATAGATATTGGCTCCTAATTAACCCACCTAACCCTGCAGTTTAAATATCTTTGCTTTTGTGAAATTCTGGGTTAAGGTTAATAAGTCAACACTGCTTCTAAGCATGTTCTTTCAGAAGGTAATTCATGCATACTAGAGGAAGCATACCAGGGCATACCATGCCTGTGCTCAGGGTCAAGGCAATTTGAAGCAACTTTCCTTAAGGCAACAGGGAGAGGGTTGAAGGTTGGGTCAGATTCTCAGCTAATGACAGGGACTTTATTCTGGGACTGATTAACATTCAGAGTCAGGGCCAAAGCCGGAGGGGAGAAAGCATGTGGTAGGAAGAAGTGTTTGAACTAAACCCACAAATTTCTACTATGTAGAAGGAAGCCTTATGCTTGGGATGAGTTTAGTTGTGACTCTGTGTCTCTTTTTTGAGTTTAGGAATTAACCTCTTTATTTAAAGTCCAAAAGTAAGTCCCTTTGAAGGAGAAGAACACCACTGAGCAGTGAGTGGAGGTGAAGATGGCCCAGGAATGTGGTTTAGCTGCTTTCTCTGAGAGGCTGAGGAGGTGGTTGACCCCAGACCCAAACTCCCTATGGTTCTCAACAATACTGAACTCCGTTATAGATAGATGAGGGCATAATTTCTTGGCTGCATTAACTTTTAATAAGCTGGTTGCATCAGATCTAATTATGCCACGGAGGGCAGTTTTTATATTTTATAAGCACAAATAAATCCCTTCCCAATCTGCAAGCTCTTTATTGGCAATTTGCAAAGGCCTTTGGGTAGCATGCTTTAAACCTTCATCTCCTGTAGTCATCCCCAACTTGTAAGTACCTCTGGAAGATTCACCGTTGCTTAAATAATTGAATCTATTTAAAGAAATGAAGCCAATTAACTTTTCCGTTTATGACCAAGAAATAATTTCACCATGTGTGGTCAGATTCTGCTAAGTATCTAGGGATTCAATTACTGTTTAGAGCTGGGAAAAATCCAAATAGGAACTTAACTTATGTCAGATTGCCTTTTCCATGGCGTTTAGGGTAACTTCTGAGTCCAGACTTGATGGTGACACCAAGTAACCAAAACTCTGTCTAGTATCTGTAAATCCTATTTGGTTCTTCTACCTAAATCCTCAAACAAGATTTGTAAATTGAGGCTCCGTGCCTCCATGCTCTAGTTTTGGTGTCATTTTTTTTTTCCTTACCTGGTGCCCCTTTCTTCTTTTCATAAGAAACACACTGTCCTCGTAGGTCTCTCTCTGATTGTAATTTTTTTTTCCTTTGGCTCTCTATGCACATTAAGGTGTATGAGAAGTTTAAAAAAAGGGTAAACTTTCCCTTTTTTTTTTTTTTTTTTTTTTGCGGTACGCGGGCCTCTCACTGTTGTGGCCTCTCCCGTCGCGGAGCACAGGCTCCGGACGCGCAGGCTTAGCGGCCATGGCTCACAGGCCCATCCGCTCCGCGGCATGTGGGATCTTCCCGGCCCGGGGCACGAACCCACGTCCCCTGCATTGGCAGGCAGACTCTCAACCACTGTGCCACCAGGGAAGCCCAAGGGTAAACTTTTCTTGTGGGAATTTGCATTTTTAATAGGAAATGTCATCTGATAATAAAGAGAAGAAAATGTGAACAATTGGAATATTAGACCTTACCACAGGCTGAGAACCCGGAGAACGTCTTGGTCCTCCAGGCGCTGCCAGCCTTGTGCTACGTGGGCTGAGCTCGCTGCATTCCCCCCCTCCCCCACGTGGCCCACAGCACAGAGCCACAGCCCCTGAGCAAACAGGAGAACCGAGATCTCGATATTTTCTCCAACTGCTACCCAGGGGATCAATCTCCTTCACTTCTGAGGTTTATTCTTTTATTTCACTCTCAGTTCTAGACCATATCTGTAGCTCTGGTCCAACCATTCTCTCAAACTTCAGTCATGTTTCTAGAACTTCTTAATAGACATCTCCACTTGCACATCCTGCTCCCTTCACAAACTAAACATGCCCAACTCAACCCAAAAACTCAATGAATATACGGCCACCGTTTACCCAGCTGTACAAATCAGAAACCTGGGTGTCACCCATGGCTTCTTCTTCTCACTCATCCTGCATACTCAATCAGTAACAAAGGAGACCGTACTTATGCCCTCGGTCTTTCTTACATTTGATTCCTTCCATTCTTACTCCCCCTGGGGATTACTGCAAACTATTACCTTTGCTCTCTGTCCCCTGCTTGTTGTTACATTGCTTATCTCTCCTAAGTCATTCAATACCCTTCACAGATGGCACCTCCTCCATGAAGCTTTCCCTGGGTCTTCACCCGCAAACCTTCCCATCACCATAATCATTCCTTCCTCTAAACCTGTCACCTCCTTCCGTCTTGTAGCACATATCCTTGGCTGCCTTATATAAGGGTTATTTGGGCACCTGTGTTGACCCATCTACTATTTTCTTGAGAAGGACCAGGGCTCTTCATCTCTATACTCCCTTCACCTAGAATGATCCCTTGCCCATGACTGTTATCTGAACAAAAAGCAACACTCAGCTAAAACCAGAATTTGAAGACAATTTGGAGGAGGGTATCTGCGCCAGCCGCCTCATTGTTCTCAAGAGAGACTGGGCATTTCTAGGGAGTTCCCTTTTGCTGCTACAACCAACCCTACAAACCAGGATTAGAGAGTGCAAGGAAAGCTGAGGTCTCAGGTCCCAAGTCTCTCCAGCCCATCTTAACTCCGGAAGATTCCATCATCCGGGAGAGATCACCTTGCAGTATGATGGGATTTGATGTCACCTGGGATCATCCCATAACTTGCCTCAACCCCTACCAAGGCAAATGCATTTAACTCTGGCTGGGGGCCGACCAGGTGAGAGCAAGACTCTAAGGAATGAGCCCTCAGGCAGGTGGCTCTGGGGGTAAGGCTTGTACTGAAGGACAGGAAGGCTGCAGCCAGGAGTATTAGAGCCGTAACGGCAAAACATGGTCCACGTTGGGGCTGCTTTCCTGACTCTTGGCTCTTCAGGAATCTGTGGCCCATGTTGTCCACATGGAATAGAACTATCCCAAATGGGTATTTCCAATATCTCCTCTCCTGCAAGGTGAACTTGGGGAGGTGTCCTGCACCGGAAAGGGCTTTTGGAACGGTATGTGAACGGTGGATGCTTTGAGGATTGGGGGTTGTCAGGCACTGGGTTTATGTCAGTGCTACTGAAGAGGAGATCTGAAGGGTTCCCAAGAAGAACCCACACACAGAAACCAGGGTAACGTCCCCCTGTTCCTGGGATCCCTGCAATGTGAGTCTCCAAAAGCAGAGTCTGACCACATGGTGAAATCCTTTCTTGGTCGTAAACTGGAAATTAATTGGCTCCATTTCATTAAGGGGATCTAATTATTTAAGCCCCAGCAAAGGTTCTGGTGAGAGTTACTAATGAGGGTACTCTTAGCTGTCTCCTGACTTGGGAATCCGGTCAGCACCATTGCGGCCTGAATGAGTTAATGTAGCAATGACTAAGGGGCTCTGGGGGCCAGGGAGGAAAAGGTTCCACAGAGCGTGGGCCTTGGGAGCCAACTGCCTAGATTAAGAACTTCAAATATCCCCCATGCCTGAATTGGAAATGAGTTTGGAACTTTATCCAACAGCATAAACGAATGTAAAGTGTTCTTAGAGACAGGGGAAGGCAAAGGGCTACTGTTCTAGAAATGAGGCCATCGAACACTGGCAGTGCATGGATGGCAGTCTCGGGATTTTAGTCCAGAACCGAGCTTTCCAGGCATTTGTAAGGTTGGCTGTGCTCCAGGGCGGGGTACTGAGCCGTGCCATCACGATTATTTTCCTTTCAGCTGTGCTATAGGAGAACCACCCGTGATCCTTTAAACGAACGCAATGACCACACAGCAGGAAGAAGAGAAGAGCTGAGAATCAAGCAGTTGTTCTCAAATGTCTCATGTACAGAAAAGAGTTCATGTCTTTCTAGGTACGGCTGCCATAGCAGCCTCCAAAATAATGAACCGCCATTAATTCCTCATTTTTGTAATTCGTTATTAAAATCCTAAATTTCGATGTATTCTTAATCCCTTAATCCTGAGTCCAGTTGATGAGGCCTAGATCATGAAAGCATTTTAAAGTATTTTATTTTTTGTGTAATTTGAAACAGACTTAAAAGCCTGTTATGTAGACATTAGGGGATGATGTATGTGTGTGTGTGTGTGTGTGTGTGTGTGTGTGTGTGTGTGTACATGTTTCTCAATGACCACAGTAACTATTTTTACAAAATTAAATGGCTTGAATAATGATGATGATGATGGTGATGGTGATGATGATGATGGTGATGTGATGGTGATGATGGTGATGGTGATGGTGATGATGGTGATGATGATGATGTTGGTGATGGTGATGGTGATGATGGTGATGGTGATGGTGATGATGGTGATGGTGATGGTGATGGTGATGATGGTGATGGTGATGGTGATGGTGATGATGGTGATGGTGATGGTGATGATGGTGATGGTGATGGTGTTGATGGTGATGGTGATGATGGTGATGATGATGATAGATGTTGGGATCTTTGGATACCCTACTATGACTCCATTTATCACCCCTGCCACCTAGGTTCTGACCAAATTGAGAAATAAAACAAATAACAAGTAGCTGATGGAGCTCACCTATGAACCCTCCTATTAGTAGGTGTCAGATTGGATGATGCAGCTCTAGCTGTTAATGTTGCAAGCTGAGAGTGCTGGGCAGACCTGTCCACCCAGCTCAGGATGCCCCACACTGGACCCAGGAGGAGCAGAGGCAAACATGTTCTCTTTCAGAAGCATTCTCAGTTTTTCCTCCCCAAATTTACCAATCAGATAAGTCACCCCTCTTCCTGGTATGAATGAAAAATGTCATATCATTACTGCCATATCAGTTAACAAAGGAGGTTGCAGCCATCAAGCCATCACATTACAGCCACCTGGATGGTGAGCCCAGAGGGAACTCAGGATGGAGACAAACAGGCTGCCCACTGCCAAACCCTCATCCACTGCAGCCACCCCCAACTATGCACCCTGGATGGAGAAAAGCAGGATACTGTCCCGTGATAGTTAAGGTGAATATCAAAGGAATGATTTCAATGAGCCCAGACTCTTGCATCTTCCCATATTTAGAAAAGCACTAAATTCCTTAATTTGAGATGTCTGGTTTTTTTTAATTGACAGTAACTTTTGATGTTCCGATGCCCTGATCTTTGTTGCAAAACTCCTGTATATCCTGGCTCCCTGCTTGCCTCTTTGTGGCAGCCCCTCAGAACTATCTGAGAGGCTGCCTCCAGGCTTGAAATCTTCAGAATGTCCACCGAATAAAACACAGCTCTCAACTTTTAGGTTGTGCATATTTTTTCAGTGGATATTGGGGAAGAGAGTAAAGGGGTGGGTAATGAAAATCCCTGCATGTGGGAGGAAGCAACCTGGCAGAGAGTTTATGGAAGCCAGGCATGAGCCAGGTGTTATCACTATACCTACCGTATGTCTAATCTTCATAGAAACCTAATATAGGCATTACCAGTCCCATTGTAGAGATGAAGAGATTGATTTGGTCAGAAAGTTAGATGACTTGCCCAAGGTCAGCTACTTAGTAATAGGACAGGGATTTAAACTCAGGATTTTAAGCCTTAACTGTTTCCAAAGCTCAAGGGTTTATACCTGAAAATTGTACAGAACCATGATCCTCAGAAAGTGGTCCATGGACTCCTGGGAATTCCTCAAACCCTTCCAGGGTGTCTTCAGGGTCAAAATGATTTTCATCAGGACACTAAGATATCAGTTTCTGTCTTCACTTTCATATTCTCATGGGTGAACTGCAGAGTTTGCCAGGAGCTATGTGACACGTAGCATCAGTTGATTGGAGAAGCAGCTAGGGGAGTTCAGCTGTTAACCAGAGATTAAAGAGAATCACAAAAATTGTGAAATAATGCCACTCTTCTCACTAACTTTTTTGTGTTATGAAATATATTTCCCTTTATTAAAATATTTGTGTTAATACGTGGTAAGCTTCTTATTTTAATGAAATAATAAATATTTTAATTTTTTCTCAGTTTTAATTTCTAATATGATAAATCCAAATAGATGTAAATAAAAGCTCTTTGGGGTCCTCAATGTTTTTAAGAACATAAAGTGTTCCAGAGACAAAGAAGTTTGAGAACCACTGGTGTAGAGCCTCATTTATCTGGATAAAGTGTGTGTCCCCTTTGGGCTTCCATTTCTGTTCAGCCCAGAGGACTAGCTCAGCTACCAGCCAACCGAAAGCAAATTTTGAACCTGGGGTCACAGGGAGGCAAAGAGATGAATCCAGTCTTTCATGTGGCTTGTGTGTCTCAGAACTCAGGAAAATCTTAACAAGTACCGACCTCTTCTTTTTTTTCTCTTAAAAGATGTTTGTGAACCCTTGTGAAGACACACCCAAGACCAGAAAATCCTAGCGTAGAACGGAAACACATATTTGGAAAGTTTCCTTTTTGTTTTTTCCATGATTGACTTGGTAAGTAGTCAGGACTCAGTATTTGCTCTGTTTATTCTGACCTGAAAGAATCAAGTCATCAATTTGTGAACTTCTGGTGAAAACCAGCACCTTTGGGGGCAAAGGCCACGTGTCTCACAGAAACAAGGTAGTGGTTTGACTTTGGCAAAGATACAGTCATATGGCCCCTTGTTACCAGCCGCTCCCTTGATTCCCAGGGGGCTGTGGGGATTACTGCAATTGTACTGGTGGTGAGATTTTAAGCAGCTCAAAAAAACCAAAATAAGACTCTGACTATGGTCAAGCCTATTGCCTTTTGAAGTATGTCAGAACCAACAGAAGGTTAGAGCCTGTAGAGCCCTTGGATATTAGCTTGGTCCAACCCCTTCATTTTACTGGGGAATAAACAGGACCCACAGGAGGAGAGCACCCACCCCAAAGTCAACACCCACCACTGCGTAGGGTGGGTGCCTGTGAACATGATGGAAGTGGTGGGTTCTCAGAATGCCTTGGGGTTCCAAGCCTGCATAGACAAGTGTCCAGGGATCAGATAGGTACATGACACTTGGATGGAAGGTCCCAGCAAGGCCGAGTCTCTGCACTCAGATTGTGTTCTCTGCCTGGTCAACCTTCCATCCCAGCCCATTGACCCTGCATCAGACTTACATGCTTAATCCCATGTTCTTGTACTGGTCTGAGAGGTCCTTAGTCTGTGTCATTTTTCCCAACATCTGGCATGGACTTCTTAGCACAGAACTAATCCTTCATACACATGTATTGAATGAATGAGTGAATGAATGAGTGCATAAACAAATAACTTGATTATGGGTAGGAGCCATTTTTCATTTAGACAGGACAGGACAGTGTGACTAAAATATTTGGCCTGCTTAATGAACACCAAAACCACTTCTGAGCCTTATCCTAGATATTTTTTTGCTTCATGGTAGATGGCATACTCCACAGTTTCGTCAACTCCTTTTGCACCTTATAGAACAGGGTAGATTGTCCTTGAGGGTTTAGATTTCACTGCTTGAAGCCATGAGGAATTGGAATTACTCAGACTCTTTCAGGTTATAAGTTCAAGGATTTTGTGTCCCGAATCCATTTCATTCAACTGCATTTATTGTGTATCCACAGTGGGCCAAACTCCCTACCAGATGTGGGAATACAACAAACCAGGTAAGGTTCTGAGCTCAGAGTCTTGCTGGGAGGATGAACAGGCAATGGCAATTCAACAGGATGAGGAACTGATGGAACCATAAGGGGGAACAGTTAACCCAGCCTTGTGGAGACGTCCACAGGCGGAGGTATCCAGCAGAGACCTGAAGGATGTGTCCAAAAGAGCGAGGAGAAGAAGACCAGGGTGAGAGGGAGGGGTGAGATTGTTCTGGGAGGTGGGAACTGCTTGCATAAGGCTGAGAGGCAAGCAAGATCCATGCTCAAGGACACAGTTTGGCTGGAGTGTCAGGCTTTCTGTCCAGTTTGGCGGATGGTCACCTCAGCAACCCTGCTGGCATTTGTCCAGTCTCTGAAATAACGCAGCATGATAGGGAACGGTGGGGAGGGACGAATTAAAACCATCTCACCTCCACAGACTGTCCTGACCAACATCCCCAGAGCAAAACATTTTCCAACCCGTCTCCTCCTGACTTCTCCAAATTAGGGAAAATTGCTGAGCAAGACAAAATATGGTCGCAGGCATGGCCAAGATGAAGATTTGACATTGTGACTCTCTGTCTTTAAGGAAAAGAATTTTTTTCAGTCTGGCAAACTGGCATTCCCATTCCTTGCTACACTAGCAGTTGGCCTGAAAGCTGCAGTTTCTTGTGAGAGACCCATATATCAAGGGCAGGACAGTTTTGATGGTTATGAGAATACATGAAAGTGCTGTTTGGATTATATTAAATGGAGCAAAGTAGGTCAATATTGTTTGGAATAATGAACTTGAGTTTAACCAACATATCATAAGCAAAATTATTTGGAAAACCATGGCAAGTTATTGTTGCTGTATTGGGTTATTTGACTATTTAATCTTCTAATGTATGCACATAATAATAAAATACTTTTACATGTGGATAGAACTCATTTTTCTACAATCACGCAAGTGTGTTTAACAATATGTTAATAATGCATCATGCTACATTGTGGGGAAAGCTTTTTTAACATTGTACTCATCAGTTGACATTGAGTTGTCCTGCTTCCTCACACCCACAGGCAACGTGCTTAATAAAATGGGTAGAATTAAGTGGAGAAGTCAGCTTGCTTCCCAGATCATCAGCTGTACCAGGACCAAGGAAAGCCTTTTTGTTGGAGTCATGTGATTGTTCCACGATGCATAACAACCTTCAAAAATTCAAAGAAAATTCTGCCAACCTTGAGAAAAAGCAGAATGTGAATCCTTTACCTTAAAGAGGACAGTTTTTACCAGGCTGATTCTTACCTTGGTCCCTCTAAACTCTTGCAAACCTCAGAAGAAGCATCTGAGTGAGGCAAGCAGGAATACAGAGAAAGATTCAGAGGCTTCCACTTATTAAGTTTTTGTGCTCCAGAATAGACTGGTACCACCATCCCAGGGACATCTCTCCTGGTTGCATGGCCTCAGGACATTCTCTTATCCTAGTTAAGGTTTGGCACCTCCCATTTTGGGAAGTGTGAGGGCTAAATGGAGGAATTCCTGCTAAGTAAGCACCTGGTACAGGTAAATGCCTTCAACAGACATTTTTCCTCCTGATGATTATTATTATTATTGTCATTGTTATTGTCACTGTCATCATCCTCACCATCACCACATCACCATCATCATCAGTATCATCACCACCATCACCATCATCAGCATTCTCACCATCATTATCATCATCATCATCATCATCAATATCATCACCATCCTCACCATCCCCACCATCCCCACCATCATCATCATCACCATCAGCAGCATCAGTACCATCACCACTATCACCATCATCACCACCATCATAATCAGTATCGCCACCATCCTCACCATCATCATTACCGCCATCATCATTGTCATCATCATCACCGTCACTGTCACTGTCATCACTAGGGTCAGAGAGGAGGCATCCCCACACCTAAGATGCATTCGACCCACTGAATTTGATGCATTTTCTTTGGCCAAAACAAAACAAATTGGCCAATTCATCTCCATTCTGACCCTGTTGGCTTGGAGTCTGGCACCATTTTGCAGAGTGCTGCTATTTCTGTTGACATTTCAGGTTCTCTTGAGAGAGAGAAGGTGATAAACTAACCGGTTTGGGGGATCAGGGCATTTGTTATGGCCCTGGGGATGGACAGTTTAGGGAAAAATCCTGTGACTTTACAGATGCCCGGACCTCTGACTATGGCCAGCATTGCCCATCCATCCCAGGTCAGAAGAAGAAAGGGGCTGAACACAATGGTTGCCCCGTCCCCATTGCTCTGCTGTCCTTGTGAAAGTGACCTTCACAGCTTAATCAGTTGGTAGTAGAGAGCCAGATTGCCTCCTAGTAAAGCATAGTTTAAGATCAGTTTCAGGAATTTTTTATCTTTGTAGTGAAGCCATAATGGTCCTTGCAGCAGCTGGGCAGGCTGAGAAGTTGATGCTTCCAAGTGGCTCATTAGGGTGTAACGACATTTCTGAGAGTAGATGCTCCTAAGAGCAGCAGGCAGAAGCCTCGAAGCAGCGGCTTGGAGTGTATTCCTCATCAACAGTGTTCCAGCTGATGTACGGGCCATCAGGGACTAAACTCTATAGGCAGCTCTGGAGTCTGAAAAGGCGCTGAGAGCTCTTTTCTCCAGTATAGGGGATGGGGACAGTTTCTGGGTGTGCAGGTGTAAATGGAGGGGTGAGAGGGGCTTGGTGGGTCTGATTGGAGTTAGACAATGGTGGTGGGTTACGGGTGATTTAAAGCCTTCCTCTCCAGTTTAGATTGAGCTGTACGTTCTTACTCTGACATGGCTATCACATTTGATGGGATTAAAATTTGGGAGGAAAAGTGGTCTTTGAAGTCAGGAAAATTCTGGTTTCAACCTCAATTTATCTTTTCAATAATCTTGTGGCCACAGATAAATCAATTCTGCTTTGGGGGCTTCACTTTCCTTATTAGTACAGTCAGTACAACTGAGTACAATTGCTTATATCTTTCGCTATGCAGTAAACCACCCTAAGACAACTTAATCATACCTGTTATAGCTCCGTGGGTTGATCGAGCTCAGCATGGTGTGTTCATTTGGGAACGCTCATGGTTATATTCAGACTGTGGCTGTGTCTAGAGTCATCCAAAGGCTTGGCTGGGCTGGAAGATCAAAACTGGATGCTTCACTTATGTCTTGGCAGTTAACCTGGGCTGACTGGGAGGACTGGGGGCAGGTGGGGCACCTTTCTCTCCCCACCCATGACTGGCATCCTCATAGCATGGTTGCCTCAGATTAGCTGACTTCTCACATGGAAGTTGACTTTCCAAAGACTGGGCATTCTAAGACCAGGAAACCAGAGCTGCCAGTCGCCAAAGACCCTGGCCCAGACAGAGACACAGAATCAATTCTGCTGTAGTGCAGTAGGCAAGCAGTCACTGAGTCTACTGAGATTCAAGTGGAAGGGTGAGGATGCCATCTCTCCTTCAGATAAGTGGCAGAGAATCTTCAAGACCTTCTTTAATCCTCTTCCACATTGAGAAAATGGTATTTATCCCTAGTAACACTGAAAGAACTGATGGAAGGAAGTCTATAAAGCATCTTTCTGAGTGCCTGACATACACAAGCATTCAATAAATACCAGTTCTTTCTCTTTTCATCCTTATCCTTCCATATATCTCTTTTTTATTTAACATCTTTATTAGAGTATAATTGCTTTACAATGGTGTGTTAGTTTCTGCTTTATAACAAAGTGAATCAGCTATACATATACATATATCCTCATATCTCCTCCCTCCCACTCTCCCTATCCCACCCCTCTAGGTGGTCACAAAGCACTGAACTGATCTCCCTGTGCTATGCAGCTGCTTCCCACTAGCTATCTATTTTACGTTTGGTAGTGTATATAAGTCCATGTCACTCTCTCACTTCGTCCCAGCTTACCCTTCCCCCTCCCAGTGACCTCAAGTCCATTCTCTATGTCTGCGTCTTTATTCCTGTTCTGCCCTTAGGTTCTTCAGAACCTTTTTTTTTTAACTTCCATATATATGTGTTAGCATACGGTATTTGTTTTTCCCTTTCTGACTTACTTCGCTCTGTATGCCAGACTCTAGGTCCATCCACCTCACTACCAATAACTCAATTTCATTTCTTTTTATGGCTGAGTAATATTCCATTGTATATATGTGCCACATCTTCTTTATCCATTCATCTGTCGATGGACACTTAGGCTGCTTCCATGTCCTGACTATTGTAAATAGAGCTGTAATGAACATTGTGGTACATGACTCTTTTTGAATTACGGTTTTCTCAGGGTATATGCCCAGTAGTGGGATTGCTGGGTCGTATGGTAAATTAGAACTGCCATACAGCCCTAGATCTCTTAAAACTGAGATGTCTCGCCAGCAGCAGAGTCCTGAGATCAGGATGTTCCTCACTTTCCCTCCCAGCTGGGAAAGTTATGGGAAAATCTGACCGTCTGGATTTTAGATTAAGATAGTTGTTCTCAGCCTTGGATGCAAGTTAGAAACTCATGGGAACTTTCAGGAATGGCAATTCTTGTCCTCACCCTCGAGTTTCATCTTGGTTGTTTGATATGGGCCCCCTTTATATGTCTAAGCCCCGTCCCCTAGTCTTTTTCATGTCTGCAGTGAGAGGGTGGGTGCTGAGATTCCAAGATCCCTATCGTCACTTGCAAACATGTTACCAGGAGAGGTGACATGTTGACCTACCCCAAAACCTACTGGGATTGGGTGTCCAGGTCGGCCCCAGGGAGCCAAAACTGGGCTCTGAGAGGCTGGGACAGCAAAATGCCTTTGATGAGGGGTAGACATCCATTTCCATGAATTCCTGGACCGGGAGGAGGAGACAGGCCAGGGAAGCAGCAGACCCTTGTAAGGAGCAGTGATGGGTGCGCCAGAGGATGTGAATTATGTAGAAACCAAATCCCAACGAGACCACTGTTTATGATCACTGGTGATGCCTGGCCCCCTGGGCTCTCTGGTGTGCAAAAGCAGGTGAGGGGTGTTGACAAAGTCATGCCAACGTGAGCATCTCCCTGTCACCCCACATCCTTCCATGAGCACTTGAGTGAACCATCCTTCTTTCAGGATTTAACAGTCATATTCATAAAAATGAAATGGTTACATGAGACCCCTGCTAAAGGGAACAAACACATTAGGTTTCCATCATGTCCGGGATGGTGGGGATGGATATAAATAGCTGGCTTTTATGAGGAAAGTGCTGAGCAGGTGCAAATGGTACCCACACCTTGAAGGTATCTGCTGAGTCTTATTATTCTTGGGTAATTGGGGTTCTGGCCAGTTGCTCTTTCTTATCTGTCAGAGTTTCTGAAGCTGGCGCCTCCAGAGTGAATGAACACCCCCTTCATAAGCAGCCAGGAAGCCAATTAAACCTTTCTCTGCCCTGGCAGGGAGACTTTCTCCTAGCCTCTCCAGCTACCCCCACATCCCCCGTGATACCTGTCCTTCCCTGCCCACTGCAGCCGGCTGTCCAGGAGGCGGAAGGTTCTGGACAGGAACACTGGGCAAGTGTGGATTCCTTAGGTGGCAGGAGCTGGAAAGCAGAGAGGGAGTGAGGGGCTGTAATCAGTTTCTAAAGAGAAGATGCATAACTGCTCTGAATGTCCTGGCTCACCAACCCACTTTTCAGGCGGGAGCAGAGTTTGGGAGAGCCAGGTCATCTAAACAAAATGACTCAGTTGTCCACAAACACCTTGATCATCCATTATGACTGACAGTTGATTTATTAGGAAGAACATGAGGCAGAAATTAGGGCACCCCTTCCTCATCTAGAGCTTTCCTCTTCTCTGTGAGTTTCGTGTCCATCTTCATCCTCTTGATGAATAAAATAGTCCTGCGTGGACTCTATCCTCGTGGCCTCCTGGGTGCTGGCCGGAACCAGTGGAGAGGGTGACAAGGACCCCAGGGAAGAAGATATGATAAGAAAAGGCACCTCAAAACGCAGAGGGAAGAGTCTTCTAACATCTTTTGAAGACGATGGCCGTGTGCGTGAAGGAATCTGATTCATACAAAGTGTCATTTTAAAGTATTTTACCCCTTTGTAAATAATTCATTTTTTAAAATATGATGTTTTATTAATTTTGACTTTCCATGCTGTGAGCAGCTAATTCGTAACCAACTGTGCGACCTTCCACTCGTCTTAGCCATGGGATGTGGACGCACACACAAACCATCTGTATTGGTTTCCTGGGGCAGCTGTAACAGAGCAACACGGACTGGGTGGCTTAAACGACAGACATTTATTTTCTCCTGGTCCTGAAAGCTGCAAGACTGAGATCAAGGTGTCAGCAGGTTGGTTTCTCCTGACGCCTCTCTCCTTGGCATGTAGGTGCCACCTTCTCCCTGTGTCCTCACATGGTCGTCCCTCTGTGTGACTGTGTCCTAATTTCCTCTTCTTATAAGGACACCAGTCATATGGGAATAGGACCCACCCCAATAACCTCATGTAACTTAATTATCTCTATAAAGATCCTCTCTCCAAATCAGTCACATTCTGAGGTACCAGTGTTTAGGATTTCAACATATGAAGTTGGTGGGGAGTCCACAATTCAGCCCATAACACCACCGAAGGCCAGCGTAGCATCTTGCCTTGGGGCCAGAGGGGCCGGGTGTGCGGAAAGGCCCCTCCTCTCTGTGACCTGCTACTTTGTCCTCACAGCGGCTCTGTCAGCCGCTGCAGACTTGGTTCGGGAAGGTTATGCACCTTCCGATAATAACCTTCCCCTACTTACCGCAGGGTTATTTAATACGGCAGCTTCCTTTTCACCACCCACAGCCATAAACAAAGACAGATTGCTCCTCTCACACTGAAGGCCTTTGAATATAGAACAGAATTGATTTTATAGATGGGAGAGGAAGGCTTCCTCACATGGCCCGTGTGAGGTTGCATGTGATGACAAAGCCCCTCGCTCAGCGAATTCCTCCTCCCGGGGAGATCACATATGCACTTGCTTCCATATGGAGGTGAGTGCAGATCAGACAGAATGCTTAGTTATTACCGCGATGGGGCTGAGTTAAAATTTTATTTCCCTGATCGTTTACCAAGGACCTGCTTCCTCTCCAGGAAACACGATTTCGCAGGTCACATGAATCAACTTCATCAGCAGTTTCAGACTCATTTTCTTCACTGCTTTCTGAGGTCATGAGTCTCGGTCTTCCTGGGCAAGCACTCCACTGGCTCCAGAAACTTCAGTGGTCTCCCATTGCCCCTGCCCCTCCCCAAGCACCCCCACTCTCTCTCTTACTTGCAAATCAGAGCTTCCTTCTCTAAACAGACTAGCTACTGGCCACCCACCCTCTCGCAGCCATTAAGTGCCCTCCAGACACCTGCCTCTCCCAATTCCTGGTGCTCTTTCAGCCTGACCAGGGAATTCAGAGCACGATAAACATTACCTGGTGTGTGTTTGTTTCCTGTATATGCACCTTATTTCTCTGAAGTTGCGGAAGGCAGAGAGTGAAGAAACAGCTCTAACCTTTCTGAGAGATTACGATGGGCTGGGCTTGGGCAGATAGAACACGTTTTCCAGCCATGGCGTTGTTTTCTACCTTGGCAATCGCGGTGTGGAAATAAAGGCATTATTTATTTATTGGAATGCCCCAAATATTTTAATCTGCAAGCTTTCACCACCGTGGCTCAGCACAGCTCCCTTAAATAAAAGCCCACAGGGACAACCACGGTCCTCTCTCTGCTGTAACCCTCGGGGCAGGGTGTCTGGCACTGGTGCAGAAAGGACAGAGCCCTTGTCGCCCCACTTGCTGAGTGAGGTCCCTGTCATTTTTTATTAAACCGTGGGCTTCCTGGAACCCTCCCCTTTATCTACAGATTTCTCTGGCTTCTCTCTCTCCTGTAGCTTTTTTGGACTTGTTTTTGCAAATGTCAGAATAACGTACAGATCAAGAACAGGGATTTGGAGCCAGGGAGCCCAGGTGCAAATCCTGGCTCTGCCACTCACTAGTTGGGTGGCTTTGGGCATGTTACATAACATCTCTGTGTTTTATTTTCTTCGGTGGTAAAATGGGGGATAATCATAGTACCTATAATATCTTCTACCTCAAAAGATTGTTCAACTGTTGAGAAGTGAGACACTTGCAGCTTAATTAGCAGCGTCCAAACTAAGGTACTGGGTCCAACATCACTTTATTGTTTGTCCCAAGAAATTCTTGCCCCGGAAGATAAGCTGTAAAGGAAATCACTGAATCGTTAGCTTCAGCAGCATCCTGACAATCTGTTTCGCTGAACAATAGATTGTCCAGCTGGGCAAACACACTTATTCATCAAATATTTGGCCCAAGACCCTAGCCTGGTCATGTCCGCCAGTCCGACACTATTATTATATCATCAACACCCTTCTAAACGTTCACCTTTGATTTCTGCCCGGGTGCGTTCTCCCTTACGTCCTAAATCATCCGCTTGACTCTGCTTGATCAACAGGGCTTTGCGTGGAGAAAAAGGCAGTTAGAAGGATTAACTGAACATCATTCATTTATAATATCTAATAAGCTCTTAACACTGCTTGGCACATTCCAGGTAAGGGAGGTGTCAGTTATCCTTATTATGTTCAGTTGTGAAGATAACTTTGGTGCATTCAAAACATTTATTTTACACCCTTTATGTCCAATGCATGTTCCAAAAGAATTCTAAGTGGACAAGTGAAAAGAGCAAAGAAAGTATGTCATGAGAGGGGGTTGCAGTGAACTTGGAGGGCACTGGCGGGGCCTCTCTGGAGAGGAAAGAATCCGAGGGCGTTTCCCATCCTCCCTCCTGCCTCCCTCTCAGCTGTCAGCTCGAGTCCCTCTGGGCTGTAATAAGTGTTCTCATCCTGCAGTGATTCTTGTGTTACTGCTGGAGAAGGTGGGCCTCCGTGTCAGGCCATCTCAGGATTCAGGGTGGGAGGACTGTGATAAAGAATATTCCCTCACCTCCATCACCTCCTGGAGATTTGGGTACGTCCCGCCCCACCGCTGCTTGATCACCTTACAGTGGAAGAATCAACAGGATGATGGCATTTTCCCGTTTCCCCTCCTCCCCTCTTTTCTGTGGGGCCTTGGTCTTGCGAACAACTGTTGTGCCTCCAGGCTAGTGGGAGACGACCAAGATCCACAGTGCCTTCCACAAGAGAGGACTACGGGAGGGACCCACTTGCAAAGGTGGGCATGCGAGAATTCCAGGATGTTTTCTCCTTCCACGTTTTACACGTGGATGCCAAGTCCTTTGAGTGAAGGGCATCACAAGGACGTTTCATAAGAAGAGCAGAAGGTACTAGAAGAAAACATCGTGGGTGCACGCACACAGACCACTTTTCACATTTGGCCAACAATGTCGATTTTTGTCCGTGCCGCTATTTGATGTTTTTAGATCTGACCCGGCACTGGAAAAAGTTCGAACGGGGACCAGGAGGTGGTCATAGTCAGCTTGACGAGTGACTGTTGACAGGGATGCCTCGGAGACTCACTCTGTCGAGGGCTGATGCCTCCGAAACAGAAACGTGTGGAGAAACCTTCTCCAAACCTTCTCCAAACGGATGACCCCGTTTCCATTTGGAGGTGGTATCTGAAACTACTTTTCAGATTTGCTGGACTTAATTTTCTTTCTTTCTTTCTTTCTTTTTTCTTTAAGTACACACAACTAAATTACCTCTATTTTCTTCTGAAACAGATTTTACTGGAAAAACACAACTACCCTCATTCCCTTACATGCCCTGTCTTAATAGACAAGCTGTTGAAATTCTTTTGAAATTTGTTTGCCAAAGTCGGACATAACACGTTGTGGAGAAACTGCAGGAAGGGAGAAATATTGAAATCCAAGCCCCTCAACCATTTTATTTTAGACTTTAGCCATTGGAGATCTGCATTCTCATCCCTGTCTGAGTTTGCCAGGAGGGGAGAGGACCGTTTAAGGCCATTCTGGGTGTGAGCTGAGCCCCCAGCTCCTCAGAGGACAGTTCCAGCTGGTTTTGCCAGGAAACTGGAAGAGAGGGAAAGACTTATTGGTATGGACATCAGTAATCTGAAATTTATGATAATTTAGTTAGAGAGGGGCTACTGTGAATGGAAGGTTTGGCCAAACGACATTTATAATGCAAACAAGATTGCAGAAGGGAGGTCTAACTCCCTTTAGTTGGCCGCCTGTTTGCAAGGACTGAAGGGACACACCATTTAGTTAACCTATAATTGATTTGCCAATGACCCATCTATCTTATCTGGTTTTCTACTAGATAGGAAGCCCACTACTGAGTGGGGTGGGACCAGCATGATGCTTTATACTCAAAGTTATTTGCTGATTGAAGAAGTGAATATTTTTATAAAAATAAAGACCCAAGGGAGAACACTTAGTTTTGGTGATACAATACACTATTTGTCTAATTTTTCTCCATTTCTTTTAAACATTGTATATTTCAGAATTTTCACTCATCTAGATCAGTGGTCTCAACTGGGAACAGTTTTGTTCTGCAGAAAATATTTGGCAGTATCTTCCTGGACCTGGAGCTATTTCTGGTTGTTATAAGTTGGGAGAGGTGTGTTGGTGTTACTGGCCACCCCAGACACAACACACACAAAGTGTTGTCTGTTTCCCAGTGTCAACATTTCTGGTGACCTTGACCTAGAGGGGACTTCTCAGTTCTTCTGGGGAAGGGAACTTGGACTCTGAGGCTCTGTGTTAGGATGTCTGTGGTTCTCATCACGCCTCTTGAAGGAGTTTGACATTTCTGCTTCTTGTCCGTCCTCTTGGACTCAAGGGGACGTGTGAGACAGTAGAACCTGAGAAAACTTATTCATCTCAGTTATTTTATAGAGGAACAGGCTTGAAAAGGGAATGAAAGAGACAACCTTCACCATCAGTGAATTCGCTTGTCTGGTGAGATAGCTCATTTGTGCCATGGGGAGATTCCCCCCCACCCCGGGGAATGGCCAGCTTTTATCTCCTACTTCTGGACAAACCCTGGGGTGGAGCAGATGCTGAGCGAGAGCTGGTGCCATGCAAGGATTTAAGCCCGTGTGAAGGTTCTGGAACACCCTCTCATGAATGGCACGAAGCAGACTCCTGTGGTGAACCTGCCAGTTTCATGAATTATCCCCTTGGATAGATGGGGAATTTGTTAAGTCTTGCCATCTTTTCCCATCTGTTTGGCCAAGAGGTTCATACAATGGAATTTGAGACCGTGAAAATGTAATGGGAAATGTGTCCCATGGCTGAGACTTTGACTATATGGATTTTATCTCCTCCAGGAATCCCCGATCTTAACTCTCCACCCACTCTCCACTCCCAGGCAGGTAGAGCCTGAGGTGGGAAGTCAGGCCCTACAATGGGTTGGCTTTTCCATCGGTTTCACCCAGCTGAGGGGTCGAGAGCAGGGTTTAGAGTGAGGCAGACGTGGAGTTGTACCCCAGTTTCATCATGTGTTACTCAAATCAATAGGGAGCCATTTCTAGTTGGCACACCGTTCCCTCATATTTAAAACTGGGATAGTGATGCCCAGCTTCTCCGGTTGTCATGGAGACAGAGATAATGTGTGTATCGTGCTCAGCCCAGTGTTTGCCACGAGGAAGCTCTCAGGAAGGATGGCGGCACACCCTCGGAGGCAGCATTTCCTGCCGTGGGCGTTCATAGGGTGTAATGCAAAAATGGTGTCCTGGCGTTCAAAAAAGTTTGGGAAATATGCAGTGAAAGTTAAGGAGGCT
This sequence comes from Stenella coeruleoalba, assembly GCF_951394435.1. Taxonomy (NCBI): domain Eukaryota; kingdom Metazoa; phylum Chordata; class Mammalia; order Artiodactyla; family Delphinidae; genus Stenella; species Stenella coeruleoalba. Next base: position 2,909,145 of record NC_137169.1, read on the forward strand.
TCTTTTTTTTCAACTGTAGGACTCCTCAGCAACATGAATATGTAATGCAAATTAGGGCTCTCCAAGAGAGATAAATAGTGGGCAGCATTTTCCAAACTTGCTTTATTCCTTTCACACCTAATTATTATGCTCATATATATGCAAAACACTGTTTGAGGTACTCAGGATCGTGCAGGAATAAGACAGAGTGTGGACTCCTGTAGCTTTCATCCCAGGGAGCAGATGTGAACGGAGGAAGGAGAAAAGTATCTGTGAGTGAAAGCTGTGAATCAGAGATTAAAAAGGCTGAGAGGGATGGTTGGTTGCTTCAGATGGAGAGGTCAAGGCAGGGCTCCAAGAAGATTAAGTTGAGGCCTCAGTGACAAAGACACAAGCAAGGAACAGTCGGGGCAAAGAACGTTCCACATAGAGGGAACAGAAAGTGCAAAAGCCCTGCAACAAGAATGAACATGGTGACTGACACAGTGATGGACAATGGGGTCAGAAAGGCAGGAAGGACCCCGTTAGCATGAGATTTATGTTTTAAAGAATCACTCTGCCTGCACTGCTGTGACCAACACAGCAGGAGGCAAGGTGAAAGTAGAGAGGCTATTGCTGAAATCCAGGGGCAGGACAAGGGCCGAGACAGAGCAGCGCTGGGTCTCATGAGGAGTGCGTGTACTCTAGATCCATGCTCCTGTTCCTTGGAATAAACATTTTATACTTAGATGTTCATTCCTGTAGAATTCCCACATCACAAACCACAAGTAAACAGCTCAATGCATGATCACAAAGAGAACATGTCCATGGAATTCTCCACTGGGTCTGGAGGGTCTCCTAGACCTCCCCCATCACCAACCCCACCCTCACTTCCCAAGGGGAAGCAATATTCTGAGTTCTAAAGCCACAGCGTAGGTTTGCTTGCTTTTGAATGTATACGATGGACTCATACACTATGCATGCTCCTCTGGGTAGCCCCTTTGGTTCAACCTCAGGTTCATCCAGGTGTTGATCACAGCAAGTGTTCCTTGCTGGTTGCTGTATAGAATTGCATTGTTCCATTACACCAGAACACATGTGCATTCTGCCTTGGATGGTCATTTGGACGGATTCCTCTTTTAGCTATTATGAATAACGCTGTTAAAACATGCTATGTATGCTTTTTTTTTTTTTTTTGCGGTACGCGGGCCTCTCACTGTTGTGGCCTCTCCCGTTGCGGAGCACAGGCTCCGGACGCGCAGGCTCAGCGGCCATGGATCATGGGCCCAGCCGCTCCGTGGCATGTGGGATCTTCCTGGACCGGGGCACGAACCCGTGTCCCCTGCATCGGCAGGCAGACTCTCAACCACTGCGCCACCAGGGAAGCCCTGTGTATGCATTTTTGTTTGTATAACTAGGAGTGGAATCTCTGGGTCTCCAGAGAGATTGTACCATTTTTTCTCCCACCATCAGGGTAAGACGGTTTTGGTTTCTCCCACTTGGTGTCATCAGGCTTTTAAATTTTCGCTATTCTGGTTTGTCTGTCGTGGTACCTCTTGTAACTATAATGTTCACTCCCTTGATGATTAACGAGTTTGAGCATCTTCTCCCATTTAATGGGCCAATTTGGACATTCTCGTTTGTAAAATACCTATTTAAACATTTTTCCCGTTTTCCATTGCATTTGTCTAAGTGCTTAATTTGTGGATGTTTATTTTTCAGTTCTAGAATTGCCTTTTGATTTATTTATTTTTATTACTTTTTTTAAATGGTGACACCATTGTATTTGCATGTTACTCTTACTCTAAGAGGGAAGGACATTCTTCCACATTTTCTCTTTTTTAATGTAACATTATTGTAATTTTTAAATTTTATTTTATTGAGGTATAGTTGATTTACAATGTTGTGTTAATTTCTGCTGTACAGCAAAGTGATTCAGTTACACACACACACACACACACACACACACACACACATATATATATTCTTTTTCATATTCTTTTCCATTGTAGTTTATTACAGGATATTGATATAGTTCCCTGTGCTATACAGTAGGATCTTGTTGTTTGTCCATACTATATATAATTGTTTGCATATGCTGATCCCAAACTCCCAATCCATCCCTCCCTCACACCCCCTTGGTTTAATTTTATGGTTTCCAGTTTTCTGCCCAGATTCTTATCTTGTTCTTTTTTTAAAAAAATTGTATTTATTTATTTTTGGCTGTGTTGGGTCTTCATTTCTGTGCAAGGGCTTTCTCTAGTTGCAGCAAATGGGGGTCACTCTTCATCACGGTGTACGGACCTCTCACTATCGCAGTCTCTCTTGTTGTGGAGAACAGGCTCCAGACACGGAGGCTTAGTAATTGTGGCTCACGGGCTTAGTTGCTCCGCAGCATGTGGGATCTTCCCAGACCAGGGCTTGAACCCCTGTCCCCTGCATTGGCAGGCAGATTCTCAACCACTGCACCACCAGGGAAGCCCCTATATCTTGTTCTTAAATTTCCTGAACACATTAATCATACTTATTTAAGTCTGTGTGTGAAATCTCAACGTCTGTGAATCACTGTGGGTTTGTTTCTATTGTCTGTTTTTCTCTTCGTTTTCATTTAATTCTTGCATTTTTTTTAAAGCAATAGGACATCGGAAGCCAGATGTGTTTAAAAGGGCCTCCTATGTTTGGAGGGTCCTGAACTTCAATTTTATCTCCCGGGCACTGTGAAGCCACCAAAAGCTATGCTTAGCTTCTTCACCACCATTTTCTTCCTGGCTTTTCTGCCTCACGATTTCTGCTAATGAATCAGCAAATGCCTTCACAGGGAAAGCAGCACTCAGTAGGGTCCTCTTCTGTGTGCCTCTTTTCTCTCTGGAGTGTGTGGAGATCACCTAATCCAGTTTATATGCAAGCTCTTTGGAGTTCAGGTTTATGGTTTTGTTGTGGCTGTTGCTTCTTCCTGCCTTTTCTTTTACTTTCTTTCTTCTTCTTCTTCTTTTTTTTTAAGAGAAGGACAGGATAGTCTATTTCTGGTCTGCTTTCATTCCCAGTTACAGCCCTTCCTGGATCCCACCTTGATGCCCACATGTTTACTGGAACGCATCCTCCCTGAGAGCTCTGAGCATCCCTCACCCGCCCAGCCCTGTGGAACTGGAAAAAGCTCTTCTCAGCTTCTTAGGCTCTCAGGCTCCTTTCACGAAATCAGCAGATGTTTCAAGGAGAAAAGTCATGCCAAATTCTTGGCTCTGCCTTCCCTGGCCTTCTCTCTGGGATTGTGGCTCCACATGTCCCTGCTACCTTGGTTACATTTGGATGCCTTCAAACAGATGTTTTATTTTATGATATTTTTCCTGAATTTTCTACACATAAGAAAATTTTTATACAAAATTTTCAATCATCCACAACCAGCTCATCTGTCACATCCAGATGTGGAACATCCGGATGTATTTTGAAGGGAGGTCAACAAGATGAGCTGAGAGATAGTCTGTGGGTGTGAGAGAAAGAGTCTTCTTCAACCTTCTTTAAGGTTTGTGGCCAGGGAAACTGAAGTATGGAATTGACATCCTTTGGAGGAAGTTGGAGAGAGATGAGGAGTTAAGTTTTGACATGCTGAATTTGATATATTAGATATCCATGTAGAGATGTTGATTGAGCCCTTGCATACATACATCTGGAGGTTGAGGGAAAGATTAAGTCTAAATAAGCAAAGGTGGTCTTTGAGCAGATAGTGGATAATGAACTTGAACTTTTGGAGAAGGTCTTCCTGAAGATTTAACTATGGAGTCATTGGCATATACACTGATGCTATATTAAACCAGAGAAATGATCACCTAAGGAACAAATGCACGTCAGAAGAGAACAAAGGTCTGAGTTCTTTGGCACAACTTTAAGAAACTGTGGAGAAGAGGAGATGAGAAGGAACCATCATGGAGACAGGAGAAAAACCAAGAAGAATGTGCTGCGTTGGAAGCCAAGAAAAAAGAACCACCGATGAAGAAAGAGTCATCATCAATCTTGACAAAGATGGCATCAGACAGGAAAAATGTGTTGCAATTTCTGGGACCCTTCAAAAATTTTAGGTCAATCAAAGAGTAAGTAGCTGACAAAGAGGTTGAGTAAGAATTTCCCATTAAGTAAGACAAAACCTAGTGGGGTGCTGTGTCCAAAAGTCAGGAAGAGATGGGCTTCAAGAGGGAGATAGAGTTCAATGAGACAAAAACTGAAGGTTCAAATAAGATAAAAACATAGTCATCTCCTTTGGTTTTGGCAACATGGTGGCCACTGGTAACCTTAACAAGAGCAGGCTCAGTAGAATGGTAAGGACGGATGCCCAAGGCAGAGGGTTAAGGAAAAGAGTATTAGGAATTGTATTAGCGTTCTCCAGCGACACAGAACCACTAGGATGTGTAAGTGTGTGTTTGTGTCTGTGTGTATGTGTCTGTGTATGGGGGAGAGAGAGATGGATTTATTTCAAGGGATTGGTTTGCACAATTGTGGGGGCTGGCAAATCCAAAATTTGCAAGCCAGGCCAGGAAACTGGAGACCCAGGGAAGAGTTGATGTGACAGCTGAAGTTCAAGGCAGTCTGGAGGCAGAATTCCCTCTCCCTTGGGAGAACCTCAGTCTTTTGCTTAAGGCCTTCGACAGATTGAATGAGGCCCACCCACACTATGGAGAGTAAGATGCCTCACTCAATGTCTGTTGATTTAAATCTTAATCCTCTCCCCTAAAAAGCCCTCACAGAAACATCTAGAATAGTGTTTAACCAAATATCTGGGGGCCTTGACCTAGCCAAGTTGACACATAAAATTAACCATCAGAGATGAAAAAAGAAACAGAGTGTAGATGATTCTTTGAGAAGTTTCCCTATGAACAGACTAGAGCTAGAGGGACAGGTGGAATCCGATCATTATTTTGTATCTACAGAGGAGATATTTGAACACGTTTGATCACAGAACTTTTATTCTTGGAATAATTGTTAATATTTCTGTGATGTAGTGTTCTGTGAAAAACAGTTTGGGAAATTCTGGCTTCAGGACCCAAAACTAAGTTTGTATTTTTTTCCTGATAATCATTGAATCAATCACACAAACAAACAAAACCTCACACTGCTTTCCAACTTTCTCTTTGTTTCATCTGTGGATTCTATCTGATGAATTTACCCATTGAGTCCTGCTAACTGGCTGCTGCTAATCTTTTTAGGCTCTAATTTTACATTAGGACAGAATTCCTGAGAAGGAACAATGCCTTTCATACTCCATGTAGTGACCTAGAGGTCTAATAACATGCTCTCAGACAATTGATGGGTTTGATTTGGGGGATGCCCAGCCATATCTTTAGTGCAAGAGACCATACCAATTGGCCTACCCCACATGGAAAGAGACAGCCCTAGTAAATTCTCAAACACACATAATGCTTTAAGGTTTTCACCTTTCATTTATCTATATTGGTAGATATTTATTGCAAAAAAAGAGTTTGGGAAAAAAAATAAAAACAATTTGAACATCAACTCCGAGTCTGTGTCTAATTCCCGGAAAGAAATATTAACTTTGACCAAAAATAAGTCATAGTGACCTCAAGGCCCTCAATGCTGATTTTATTATTAATGGTACAGATGTCTTTGGCCTGCAGTTATGTCATTAAGGAATGGAAATTTCCATTTGCAGAAAGGGATTTCACTCGCTTCTCACTTCTGGAATTAGCCAGTGCTCTTAGTTGCAAGCAACAGATACCAGTATCATGACTGTTTAAGCAAAAAAGGAATTTGCTCAAAAGAGGTGGGGTAGCTCATGGAATTGTTGAGAAGTGGGGGGATCAGGCTCAGCACTTGAGAGTCAAGGACCGCACACATCTTCATGCTGCAGAACAGCCCAGGAGGCATCAGTGTCCCTGGCATTGGCTCTTAGCTTTCAAAGTTTGCACTGCCAGTGTCCACTAGGGTTAGATCTTGGACACTAGAGCCACAAGTACGCAGTGCTGGTGCCCTAAGAACTTTTTCCTTCCACAGATGTGTACCCCTGTAACCAAGCAGGACCTTATGGGACCTTCTTAGAACAGTAACCCCCCCCCCCACCATGTCCTCCACCTTCCTCTTGTCTGTAGAAAAGCTGTAGCCTCCTAGGCCTTCCCTGAGTTCCAAAGAGTAAATTTAACCAGAGAAGTGAGAACATGCAGAAAGGAAAACAGTCAAGCAAGACAAAATAATAATAGTTTAGCCATTAAACAAAGTCAAGCACCTTTAGCTCCTCTTCAAGGGCCATAGATGATATTATGAGCTGTGTCCTTTGAGATGTTTTGCAGATGCTGAAACCCCCACCAGGTGGAAGAAGTTAACTGTATGCTGTCCACCAGCATATAGACCCCAGAAGTTTGATGATGCTGACTCCTAATTACCTCACCACCAACAATTCAGAAGGCTGTCCATGAGCCGATCATACACACCACAACCCCTCTACCTCACACAGTCTTTAAAAACCTTTCCGTGAAAATCATTGGGGAGTTCAGGCCTTTTCAGCACTAGCTACCTGGACTCCTTGCTTGGCACCTGCAATAACTACTGCACTTTCCTTCACCATGACCCAGTGTCAGTAGACTGGCTTTACTGCTTGCAAGTGAGTGGACCCAAGTCTGGTTTGGTAACACCTTCTCAACATCACCAGATCCTGACTCAAGTCTGAGCAAATTCATCTGGTTGCTGGACTCTAGGTCAAGTAATGGTGCCACAGGATGGCTAAAATTGTGAACATCTGCCTTTCTCTGCTTCTATGTAAAAGGTGTCTCTGCTTCCCACCAAGACCCCTAAGGGGAAATTGCCACACATAGGAAGGAAGACAAAAAGTTTTGTAAAGCAGATAAAACAAATAGCTCTAGTGTTAAATTAACTTTCACCACTGGGATTGGCAGTCCTAGGAGGCACCCAGGGGACCCCCAGAGTTCCCTACACCTCCATCCTGCACTGTTTATCAACAACCTATTTCCCCTTCCTCTCTCCATGGTCAAGATTCAACACTTGAGTGAATATCGTATCATTTTTTTAAAAAAATGTTTTCACCTAGTGGCTTGAAGATCACAAAATGTCCTCATGAGCAATTACTTTGCTACCGCTTGGTCCTACAACTACAGTTCTTCCTTCATGGATCAATGTGGGGATTTTTCCTTTTACTGATGTATTTCTTGCAAGTGTACACTCAGAAATTGGATTGGTTCAGGGTTCTCCTGGGCATACCAGAATGGACAGCAGAGTCACTCTCTGTGTATCACCTGATCCTCTTAATACTCCACCCATGATTAGGGTGAACTTGTCCCATTTCCAACAATCCCTGAAAGTCTGAGCTTTTCCCTTTTCTCAATGCATAGTTAAGTAGTCAAAAGGTTGCTGATCTTTTTAGGAGAGGATTAGGGGAAAACTTCCTAATCCTTTTTTGTAAGATTGTTCCCAGACCCCTCCTCAAAGGTGTGTAGCCAACTCATCATTCAAGAGGTCCTGGGCCTGTGAACTGACTCAGGTCAGGGGCTTAGGTGAGGGGCTGAGACTCTACATCATTATGGCTCTGTTTAGGCTCGGCTCATCTGGCCTGTTGAAATCAAATAGGATCTTACGTGCTCTATTTTGTTCCTACAGGACTCAACGTGCATAAGCTACCTCTAATAATTTATGAATAGCAGACCATTCTAATTCCAATATTTTTGGTTCTTAGGATGTAACCACACTCACTTTGCCTGGATGGTAAACTATTGCCACGTCTTTGCCTGCCAGGATCCTGGAATTCCTATTTAAATCAGGAAACCCAATTCAATTGCAGCATCTCTGCATCTACAGTTCTATTTAAAGTTTCAGGTCCTTCCATCAACAAAATATTTATTAATGTTTTTATGAAAGGAGTGCTCTGAGCCTTCTTGTAGGACACAATTAAGGAGTAGGAGAGTGGATGAAAAATCCACCCTAGCATTTTAATCTTCCTCCTTTTGGAATCTTTCTTCTATGGTAAACAAAAGAAGGCTGGCATCCCAACTTCATTTAGTGTGAGCCTCTGGTGAAATGTTGGGCCCAGGTTTTATTCAACCAACTCAGAAAATAAGCAGAACAACTTTCAGAGGTTTGACTTATCACATTGCAATAAAAATCTCTGACATATGCATCTATATTAGGGAAAAAAAATTAGCCTGATTAATATTATGTTCTTCCCTGCTAGGACTACCACCATGAAATCTAGTGTCCTCTTCCCTTCTGTCCAGACATAATTCCTATCCTTAATTTATCAATTTCTTACTATTTAGATATTTATCATGTTTTAAAATCACCAACTCGATATTTAAGGTCTCTAAACAATATATTGAATATTTGCATGCCTTTAACTTGACACATAACTTGTTCTATGCTTTATGTCTTTTTTGTGAGCCTTGGTTTCGTTGGTCAAGTTTAGAGTTGCAACGTATTTTTTCTGGTACAAATGAAAAAAAACCTTGCAAATTCTTTGGTATTTCGCTTTATCATTGATCCTGCCATGGATACACCAGGTTGAAAGTTCTGGAGGAAAAAAAGGTCCATGTAGGCAAGGCTTCCCCTCACAGTGGTCCTCAGGCAGGGTCATTAGGGCATCTTCAACCAAGGTGGGGACTACTCTTTCAGAAAGGGGAGGCGGAGCTGCTTCATCTGGCAAGTAGGGTCAGTGAGGTTCAGTGACTCAGCGTCCTATGATTAATCAGACTTTTCCCAAACATCTTCATTCCATGTCTTTGCTCTAGTGAAGACACCACTGCCAAACACTAGATGCTGCTATTTATGCCATGAATATTACTAGAACTGCTCTTGAAACTCAAGTTTCCTACAATCACCACTGCCACAACTTCCTTACTCCATCATTTCTATGCATCATTAGCTCCCAGGTCTAGGTCATGTGAGCACATCTGATTGATGGAGCCTAGGTGACATGAATATCTGGCATTTTCAGCTTTTCTAATGGGAAGTAACTTATCTTCCCATAAAGGTGGAGAAATCTTCATACATAGGAAAGGTTGGCCAGGCAGCCAACAAAGAATGACAAATGCCTACTGCTTCCTAGCAAAATTGAGAATTATGTTTCTTTTTCTTGCTAGTGAAAATTAGCTTTCAAATTTTAATTAATTAATTAATTAATTTTTGGCTGAGACACTTGGCTTGCAGGATCTTATTTCCCTGACCAGGGATCAAACCTGGGCTCCAGCAGTGAAAACGCTGAGTCCTAACCACTGGACCACCAGGGAATTCCCCCCAATTTTTTTTTTTTACATCTTTATTGGAGTATAACTGCTTTCCAATGTTGTGTTACTTTCTGCTGTACAACAAAGTGAATCAGCTATATGTATACATATAACGCCATATGCCCTCCCTCTTGAGCCTCCATCTCAAAATTTTTAATTTAAAAAGAGTAAAAATGAAAATTTATGGGGAAGATCCTAATTTATTTGATCATGATTGTGATGAGGTCCTTAGGGAGCTAGAGATTCATGATGGTTCATCCATTTAAGCACTTATTTATTGAGCATTACCTATAAGGCAGGTATCCTGCTGGGCCCAGGAATATAGTAATAATTAACCCAGAAATGGTCCCATGCCCACTAGATTACTCTCTAGCAGGGAAGACATACAACAAACAAATAACATAAAGAACAAAATAATTGAAAATATCATAAGAACAATGAAGAAAAAGTACATGGTGTTATAAGACTATGTAACAGAAATATGAACTTGTTTTGGGTCCATCCCCTCCCTCTTTCCCTACTCTTTGAGAAGATAATCATTAGCCTCCTGGAGGGGCTTGTGATGGACAGTTGGAGAGAGAGGGATAATGGTTCCCACAGTGGACAAAACATGTCTGTATCTTTAAGAAGTGTGGTAAGCACATGGAAAAATTAGACTTGTGTATTTGGTTCATCAGGTGGAGAGAAACACATTACAAAGCTAGGGTGCTGGAGTTGCTGATCTCAGAGACAAAACAAGGGAAGGAATTGGGAGTACAGGGTCTTTGTGTGGTTTCCGGGCAGCTTTGGAGCAAACCTGAACTGACTCAAGTTACTATCTCCCTGTCCTCAAACCAGACCCCATGATCTGTCCTAGCTCAGGCATGATTAGATTTACATTTTAGGGAAAAAATAATTCCTGGCTGCCACCTGGAGAAAGAATTGTGGAGAAGCAAATGAGAAGACCGCCCAGAACCCAGCTGCAGCCCTTAAGGCAAGACATTGGCATGGAGTTTACACAAGGTGGCAGAGTGAAGACAGTGGTAGGACATCTTGAAGGTAGAATTAAGTGAATAATCCTGCAATCAGGATGTATTCTCAAATATCAGAAGAGTAGGAAAATACTGACGCTGAAATATAAAAACGAATCATGTTTCAAACTAAAGGATTCTTTTCTGAGACATATAAAATACTCCAGTTTTGTTTTCCGGAACCATCTTCCCCAACATGTTTTTTTCAGATCTACTTCCTGGGACTTGTATTAGTCAGAATTCTCCAGAGAAGCAGAACCCATAGGAGATTTATATAGAGAGAAAAAGGTGGAAACGAATTGTGGCACCTGAGTGGGGAGGCTAATGGGAGAGACTGACATGCTGCAGACTCAGGAAGGAGTTGGAGTTCAAGTCCAAGGCTGTCTGTTGGTGAACCTGGAGGAGCTGACATCGCAGACAAAGCATGATGTCACTTTGCTACAGAATTCCCTCTTGCTTGGAGGAAAGTCAGCCTTCTGTTCTGTTAAGATCTTCAACTGATTGGATGAGGCCCATGTTATGGAGGATAATCTGCTTTATTCAAGTCCATTGATTTAAATGTTACCCTTACCCCAAAACACCCCCATAGAAACATCCAGAATAATGTTTAACCACACACCTGGGCACCATGGCCCAAGCAAGTTGACACATACAGTGAACCTTCCCAGGGTTGCATCTGAGACCCTAAGTGCAGATGCCTTTGAGAGCCAAGACCTGCAGGGTCCTTGGCTCACTCCTGAGTCCCTGTGCTGGGGCTTTGCTGGGGCTCACCGACCACTTCCAAGAATTGAGCAGAAACTCTTTCTCTCTCTCTCTCCACCCAAACACTATTCCCTGAAAACTCTCACTCCCTATAAGCAGGAGCTCAACTCAAACAAATGTTTCTATAAATGGCCAGACAGTAATAGGTGGCCTGGGAAGATGTGACATCTGTCCCCAGGGACCTTCCTAAGAGGATGCAAACCATCTGTCCTATCGGGCTTAGCCTGGGCACCCACAGGCTTGTGCGGGAAATGGGGCCAGATGTTCTGTTGAGATCTTTTCTTGATCAAGGATTTGATGACACTGGTCCTTCACTTCTTCTGAATCAACAGCTGCTGATTTCATTCAAGTAATCTAATTTGAAATTTTGTTTCTGGAACATAGACAGCATTTTCCGCCCAAGCAGAACAAAGAGAGTGGAACAGGGAGACTTAATGGGAGATATTTTGGGTGTTTTCAGATGTAGAAGTCAACAATCTGTTCGTTCATGGGAGCTCTAACCTCTTGTTTTCAAGGAAGATGGGAAAAACAACCTGGGTACAAAGAATGTAAATATTTTGATTTCACCCATTCTCTAATCTGGGCTGAAACAAATGTCTCCCCTGAACCCTTCCCAACCTCTCCCCTCTCCGCAATACATCTTTGAAAAGCCATGATCAGATGATGAAAATGGGTTTAAAATGTAATTTACCAGTTTAGAAGAAAGAGAAGTTGAAGATGCAGCTCTTCATTTCAGGGAGAAGGAGGACATTCTCTCATATATTTATAGGAGGCTTTGGAAGGAAAGACATTGTCCCCTTCCCAGGTGGGTGTGAGACAGGCTAGGACCTGGGGCCTGGGACCCTTTGCTGCAGTGCCTGCACCTGGACAAATGTCTCCTTCAGCAACAAAATACAAAGACACTATAAGGGACTAAAAATAACTGTGTGCATGTGCAGGTGGGGCAAATCATGGATGAGAAGATACAAAAAGACCAAAAACCCACCTACCACTTCTGAAGAGCTGGGAGCAAAATCAGGGTGTTGGGAGCAAAAGCAGGGTACTGCGCATGCCCCCTGTGCTCAACACCACCAAAGGGGTGGGCAGACCACCTAAGCTGCCCATCAGGCCTGACCTCCAGACCCAAGGGACCAGCTCACACCCCTCTCAGGGAGCAAGTGAGCAAGGGAAACTGTTGCTTGTTCTCACTTCCCCCTGCTGCAGCAGGAGCCCCAATAAAGACTTGCCTGAATTTCTTGCATGGCCTCATCAATTTCTATTGAATAAAGGGGGCAGGAACCCTAGTTGGTAATGGTGTTTGGAGCTGGCCAGGAGGGAAGGAGACACAGCCAGGGGGATGGGGAGGAGGGCAGATAGGCTGTGGCTGCTCCATGTTAGGATCCGAAGTGTAAATGCATGAAGGGGAACAGAATCTGAAGATTCACGCACAGATGGCCACTCTACGCTTCAAAGGTCTGTGTGACATGCCTGGTCTCCTGCCCCTAGTGGCAAAAATCGGAACTGCCTCTGCCTCTCCTCCCCTGTGGTCCAGCCCAGAAAAGTGCTTTATCTCAAATGTCAAAGCCTCACTCCTTCTTTCTCTGCTGTCTGGGATTCCTTTGGGAAATTTCCAAACGAAGGCCCTGGCCAGACCAGAGGCAGCAGCAGGCACAGGCCAGGCCCTAGGCTGGTCCCGGTTGGGACACTGGACCAAGGCACGGACTAGTTGAGTGAGCTACTTACAGATTATTGTAAGATTATTAGGACTTGTTTTCTAGGAAAAAAACATAAAAAACTGAGACAGGTTTTTCTATTATCACAGAAATATGTGATCAGATTTTTTTAAAGAAAAATTAAATGTGCAGATGATGAAATAGTGGATTGCTGCCCCTTGGGAACAAGTGATCTACAACAAAGTGGCTCTGTGAGAGAAACCCGCTGCTGTGTGCACACCCCCACCCATGCCTCCCTCCCCCACCCCCTCTCTAGGGTCCAGAGAAGGGCTTCCTTCCACTCGACATGGTCTTTGGGGGTGTTCTTATCCAGGAAGCCTAACTATCCAATTAAACCAGCAAGAGTCTCAAACACCTACTGTGAATCAGACATGATGTAGGTACTGGCCACATGAGGACAAATAATGTCCCTCTTTTCAAGGAGAATAAGGTTTTGCTAAGAGACTAGATGTGTGTTGTGCTGTCATTTGTAAAAAGGGAAAGGAAAAGGGAAAATACGCTGTGTGTAAAGCACAGGGTTGTGGGGGGGGGGTGCAATTTGCAAGAGGGCTCCGAGGAAGGTTTTACAGAGGAGTGAAGTTAGGACTGGGTACCAAAGGAGGTGTGAGGACAAGTGGGGCTTGGGGTAAAGATGTGCTGGTAAAGGTTCATGGAGGAGGTGGGAAGGATGTGCACTGGCTGGTGCTGACTAAGGAGCTTGACAGGGACCAGGGGGAGATGAAGGGGGAAAGAGAGCAGAGCATTACTGGGTGGGAGTGAATATCCCCTGGGGATTCCAGGAAGGAGGAGACCCTCCTCTCACCCTGCAGGGGCTCCATCCCTTCCCCACTGCTCTGTCATTGGCACAGCGGTCAAGTTTAGAGACTAAGGTCTTTGGAGGTACTGATGGGACCAAGGACGGGTTTTTTGTTCCTTCACAGAAGTGCAATTACGGAGTGCTCAGCACCTGCCAGGAGCTCACAGCTGATGACAGAGGCGGATAGCGACACAGCAAGATGGAGGGCGCTCAGCACAGAGCAGGGGGACGGGTGGGCAGGGAGGGCTTCCTGGAAGAGGCGAGGTCTGAGCTGAGCTGGAAAGAACAGGAGGCAGCTGGCCCCACATCAAGCTCCTATGGCCACTTGACAAATCACCATAAACGTCCCGGCTTAAAGCTACACACTTATTCTCCCAGATCCTAGGGGTCAGGGGTCTGAAATCAAGGCGTGGGTAGGGGCAACCCAGGGGAGGGTCTCTTCCTCGCCTCTTGCACCTCCCAGGGCTGCGTTGCTCTCATTCCTTGGCTTGTGGCCCTTCCTCCACCTTCAAGTCATCAGCTTCTTCCTCAGTGTTCACGCTGCCCTCCCTCCTCTGTGTGTCACCCCCCTGGCCTCCCGTTTGTAAGGACACTATGATGGCACTGAGGGTCCACCCAGATGGGCCAGGGCCACCTCCCTGTCCCAAGTTCCTTTACTTAATCACGCTCGCAGAGACCTTTTTCCATGAAAAGTAACATATCCGCAGACCCAGGAATTAGGACGTGGATACCTTTAGGGGACACTATTCAGCCTAGTGTGGAATCCACTGCTGACCCCCGATCCTGATAGAGGCCATTATTATTTCAAATACCAGGGACAGATGATCCTCTGATCCCTCCACTGGATGAGCGTGTGAGCGTTTTAGGAGGGTCTTAGGAGGCTCCTGGTGCGGCCGTGTCGCGACGGGGTGGGGACACGGTCCGGTGCTGAGCGGGAACAGGGATCCAGCATCCAGCCACTCCTGGGCTCCAAGGGGCCAGGCTTTGCATGCGTTTCTCTATCGCTGCTCGCCAACCCTCACCCCTGTGAGACAGTTCCGGAAACAGCTCTAGGGTTTACAAGCAGCCTTGGGCATTTGAAGAAGGGAAAAGAGAGAGGATGAAGAGTATTAGAAAAAGCCCTGTGATGGCGTGCTTGGAGGTGGATGCATCCGCTGAGCGCAGAGTGGGGAAATCTTACGTGGCCCGAGTGCCTCTGGAGCAGGCTCGGGGCATTGTGGGCTAGCCAGGACCCTTGCTCAGCTCCGGGCAGGGAGCACGGCTGTGCCGGGCCTCTTGCTGGAGCTGGGGACCGCGGCCTGTGAGCCTGAGCCCTCTAGTGGAAACTGCGGCCATTGGAGACCAGAGCCTACCGTGTGCCTCCCACCTCCTGCTGCTGACTGATCCCCTGCTCCTGTGGGCATCCACCAGGCTGACCCCTCCCCTGCTCCATCGGGATCCCTTGGGTCTCGGTCCCACTGGCACACCCAGTTTGGGTTGGAAAATAGGGGCCCTGCTAGTTCCCAGCACTGTGGCAGATACAGCTCTGGCATCTCTGGGGGAGACAGTGGCTCACCCCACCCCACCTCCACATCCCAGAAGCCACGTCTGGGCACCAACACAGGATGCATCCACTTCCCAGGTGGCCACGCCTCCTCACCCAGAGCAGGGCCCCGGCACACCCAGAAACAGGGTGGCCTGTGCCCCATGACCCTCTCCTGGTCCAGACCCCACAGGCAGGGCCTGAGGACACAGTCTCACTGGGTGGCGAGCTCTTCGTGCAGAATAAAGCAAAACAAAACAAAACAGAGAAACTCAAGAAGCAGGTGCCCAGCTGGCCACATGTGTATTCTGGAATTTGGAGGAGAGCAGGCAAAGGTCCTCAGAATCCAAGTTTAAGAAACGGGTCCCACTTTATCCAAATGTAACCACAGACCTCCAAGGAAAGGTACAGCGGTCTCGCTGGATCAGTAGCCCTGGGAGGGGCGCGGTGCCTGTGTGCTCACTCACTGATCCGCCCGCTGCCCCTGGAAGAAGGCCTGACACACTTTAGGGTTAATATTCTACAAGATAGATATTTTTAGAAGGACTGTTCCATGGCCTCTGGAGAAGCCTACAGCCCGGGGTTGGGGAAGGGGTGGGGGCGGCCAGCGTTCCTGACGACATCCGTCAGCCGTGCGGCTCTTTCACTGATAGCTTCTCTGGGCCTCAGATTTCCTTTCTGCAGAATGGAGCTCTTACTCATGAACACACTTGTGTTTGCATAAAGAGTTACCAAATGGTTCAGAAACACTGTGCTAAACAGAATCTCCGCTGATGGCACAAAGTGAGCCCTGGTGACGACACACTGCACTTGTTCTCAACAGTCTTGAAGCATCTACGGCACCTGCCACGCAGAGATGAGCGAGGCGGGCCTCTGCCCTCCAGAAGTTCACCCACTGGCGGAGCCGGCCAAGGACGCTCCCTGCCAAGAGGAGTGGTTCCGTCAAGAGTGGGGAGGCGGCTGTCACCCCTCCCTCTGGGCGGGGCTGCAACACCGAGTCCCAGGATCACTGGGGGCTGTGTTATAATCAGGGCCTGGGTTCGTTATCATGGGTCTTGGGGACGCCCCTGGATCCCCATCAGCGTTTCATCCATTTCTAAGGTCCCAGGGCCTGGGACTGCCTCCCACCTGTGACAAATGATGCATTGCCAGCCTGTCACCCCTACGACTGGATGTCTCAGGGTCTGTCCCAGGCAGAGCCAGGCCAGATCAGCTGTGGGACATATGCTCTGGTCAGTGTCCCAGGCTCAGAGTCCAAGAGACATGGTCACAGGAAAACCTTGAATCACCCAGATTTGTGTTAAAAAGAACGCCACTCCGGAGGCATTAAGAACCTGACCATGGGGATCATTGTGCCCAGAGCCACTGGAGTCTGCCCCTAGCTGGGCACTAAACAGGCAGCCCCTCTGCTGCTCCTGGCCTTTCCCCTCCCAGGGCATGGTGCCGAGTCCCAGGACAGGGAGTCAGTGGGTGCACCTCGGGCTCTCCTCTTCTCTTGGCAGGTGTTAGAGCCCTGCAGACCCCAACCCAGACAAGCCAGATGGGCCCAGAGCTGGTCCCGAGGATCGGAGGACGGACAGGCCTCGGCAGGCTCCTGGGGACAGAACCACAGTGCACCCATGTCACCAGGGCTCTCCCCTGCGGTTCACATATGCCTCCCCATTGGCGGTCCCGGAGGAGAGCCCAGCTGGGCACTGAGAGCTATGTGTGCACGTGTGAATGCGTGTGCTATGTGTGTGAGCTCGCCTGAGCACGGGAGGTGGCCGGCCAGTCCCCTAAACCTTTACCTTCTGTGTCATCGGGTGGGCATGAATGTCCCACATGGGAAACCGCCATGTTCCAGAGAAATCCGATATCAGAGTCAGCTGCGACACACACAGGAGACCCTTGCTTCAGCTAATAAAGTCTGGGACTGCTCAATATAACCATAATGTTTGTAAATAAAATCCCATTTTAATTGTCCCAGGAGTCATATTATTTAAAGAAACTTTACAGGAAGTCTTTATTGATTCAGTCATGCCTTAAATGTCTCCAGCCCTGGGCCAGGCCACAGGCCACAGGGATCAAGCCCTGCCCCCCTTCAGAGAGTTAGTGGACCCTGGGGACAGAGGGCACATGTCCACACACGCCCACCCACTGGATTGATGCCAGAAGACACGGGCTCCCCACCAATTCGGCACCTCGACGCCAGCAGCTGGCTCTCAGTCCAGGGTCAGTTTTCACCAAGAAATAAAGTTTTGATCATGTCATCAGGTTTTCTAGGCCACACCTAGAAAATTACTAGGTATTTTCTTCCTTATTAAATACTAAGTATTTAAATATCTGCTATTTAAGACTCACAGACACAGAAAACAAACTTACTGTGAACGAAGGGGAAAGGAGGGGAGATAAATTAAAAGTTTGGGATTAACAGATAAACACTGCTATATATAAAATAGATAAACAACTAGGACCTACTGTATAGCACAGGAGACTCTACTCAATATTTTGTGATAACCTATAAGGGAAAATAATCTGAAAAAGAATATAGAACTGAACCACTGTGCTGTACACCTGAAACTAACACAACATTGTAAGTCAACTATACTCCAATAAAAAAACTTACTAAAACATGCTATTCAAATACTAGGTATACCTGGTATTTAAATACCTGCTATGTGTGTAAATCCCTAGAAGTTAAATTGTGCCTACCAGGTGTTTACCTACCTATTCCCTTGTAAATCACACATTACCTAGTAAGTGACACACTACTAGGTGCTCTGTGGGAAGTAGTACACAAGCGGTGGTCTACTGGGCTCACTTCTGAGCTAAGTAACTCGCTTTCCCACCCTCCGCCTCACCGTCCATAACTTAAATCCAAATCCTAACAAAATTACAGTAATTGTTGTAGAACGAATCACCTGTGTATCGTTTTGTTTTGTTGTTGTTTCCCCCCGTATCTGTATCTCGCTGTGTCAGACAGAGAGGAGGGGAGGTTACTTAGCTAGGGCAGGGGCTGTCCCGGACATCTTTGGCCTGGAGATGTGGTCAGGTATTGCCAGATGGGCAGGAGATCAAGGGAGGATGGGGAGTGTCCTGGTCGAGGGGACGTGGCCACGCTACAGGGGAGGAGAAAGCGGGGAGATGGGGGCGGAGCTGTGTGTTACAAGGAGGGCCTTGGAACCAAGGAAAACCCTTGGTCCTTCACTGGAAGCAGCTTCAGAAAGGATGAGACGGGAGAATCACCAGGTCCAAGCTCTGGTAGAGCAGGATGAGTTTGGCTGAAGTGTAGCTGGGACGGGATAGCAGGGAGGCTCTGGGGCTGGACAGATGGGGATTCTACCCGGGGCGTCATTTATTGCCAGGTGTGCCCTGGACTAATGGCTTGACCTCTCCGAGCCTCTGTTTCCCCATCAGTGAAATGAGAGCCACAAAGGGCCAGAGCAAGCTTGCAGCCGGTGCCCCCACCCCTTACTGTTAAGATGCTTTCACAGTAGTCTGGAAAGGGCTCAAATGGGGCAGGGACTCCGGGGTAGAGAGGTGAGTCCGTGGTAACTCATGCTCCACATGTCTCTTCAACATGTATAGAGCTCACCACCATCTCACTGGACTCTCAAGTGCCCTGGGAAGGCTGCCAGGCAGGTATGACAACTCTCTCGGCCCAGATGTGGGAGTTGGGTGTACAGCGCGATCTGTGAATTTCAACCCAGAGCCCACTCTCGCTCTTCCCCACTGAGTGTAGAGCTGCTCCGAGGGCGGTCAGAAGGGTGAGAAGCTTGACCAGGGCTTCTTGACCTTGGGTCTGTTTGGATCTGATGGACGAGTCTGTGCTTCCGCATCTAGGGCTGGCCTGAGACTCCGAAGACCAGCCTCAGGGCTCACGTGATGAACGCCGTCAGTTAACGATGCCTCTTTCTCGAGTGTCTGCAGCTTTCTTGGAGCTTGCTGGTGGGGGTAGTGGGTACCGTCACCGAAAGCTTGGCCAGTCTGCCCACCGCGGGCCTCAGGATCAGCCCAGAGAGGGCGGGAGGCAGATCCAGCTCAGACCTAGGAGGTGGCTGACGTCACAGCATCTCAGCCCCATACCCTCCCCCCGGGCCCCGCATTTCCAGAGCCAGATCCTGGAATGGCCGCATCTGGAAGCGTCTCCAGTGGCTGAGACTGGCCCCCAGACATAGGAATGATACGGGGATCCAGGGAGGGGCCGTGGCCGGGCCTCGGGCACTCAGTCAGTGGTTCTCCCCACTGAGGGTCTGGAAAATCCAGTTCAACCCAGAACCCATCACAACGCCTGGCTCCGAATAGATACCACCTACGTCTGTGTTGGTGAGTGAAGCAATTCCACGAAAGGAATTTCTAGGATTAAGCGAATCTTGCTCATGGATCTGTAAGACTCCTCACATATATGCTCACACAGAGGAAAAGAAAGCGTCTCCTCTTCACCTGCGGGCCTGGTCTGGTCCGAGGAGGTGTGGCCAGTTCTGGGATCTTTCTGCCTGGTGTTCTGCCTGGTGACACAGGCCCGGAGCCCCAGCCTCAGCCTGGAGAGCACACAGGGTGTTTATTGAGGCGGTACTTGGTGCCGAGACTCACGGGTCCCATATATGTATTAATTGAGGCTCAGAGAGGTTATTCCATGTGCACAGGAACACACAGCAAACACATCAAATCTAGGTTCTCCTGATTCCACAGCCCCAAAACCCCTTGTGCCCAACCCCACAGGCTCTACCCAAGAGAGATAGACCAGACACTCTGCCCCTTCAAGCCCTCTTCCTCAAGGAGAGCTTTCTCTGGGCCCCAGCTGCCTGCTCTCTGCTCCTCTGCCCTCCCAGGCCACATGCCTGCTGTCTCCCATCCTTCCACCTCCAGCTGGGCTCCACAGGTTTCCAGCCTGTGCTGACCAGACACTCACTGTCCTGTGCTGGGGAGTCCACAACCCCTCGAAGACGGGGACTGTGATCTTCCTCGGCCTTTTTCAAGACAAACTCAGGGGATGGCGTGAAGTGGGGCGGCCCCTATGTTGATCAAAACACCTTGAAGAAAGGCAAAGAAAAAAAAACAAACCTCCACTTTGGCTGTTCTCTTGCCCACATCATGTCTTCCATGCAACGACAGCTATGCGGTTCCCAAGTCACTTCTGAACGTTGAAGAGGGGAGGGGGTGCAGCGCAAGGAGATGCAGGCATGTGAGTGGGGGTCCCCAGGTGCAGGACCCTCCCTCTCCATCCCGATGCCCCCCTCCATCCCAGCCGGTTAATGGAAACAAATCAGATGCAGAACTTGGCTCTATCGTCTTCTTCCACATGAAACTCTTCATTCATTTTTGTCTCTTCCTTTTTGTCCTGAAGCAAATGGAGGAAATCACACCCTCCAATTTCTGATCCACCTGACCTCCCATTGCTGATAGGGAGATTCCTAGTCTGTTCCCATCATCCTACTGCTGTTAGGAGAAGTGGTTGCTGATGGAAACACGTCACTGGTGGATGCTACCGCCAGTGCCGAGAAAGCCAGGGGATCAGGGTCGACACCTTTTTGTTTGGAACCAGGAGTAAGGGGCGGGGGCAGGTGTGTTGCTGGAACTCCCCCCATTCAACCTGGCAATCTGAGGGTCTCAGTAGAAGCTGTACAGCTCAGGGTGATTTGTGCTGGCTGGGGACCCCTCCCTGCATCCTCTGCTGTCAGAATACTGCCCCCATTAGGGGCTGCTTTGTCCTGGAGGCTCAGCAACACGCCCTGCTTGAATGAGAGAGGGGACCCCTGTCACAGCCTGACCTCTTGCCACCTCGAGGCTCCCCAGAAGCCGATGGGACCACAGTATTTTCCCCCAGAGAGTTCTAGAATTACAGCATAGTCTCACCCACTCTCTGAAAACAAGGGCTCCCAGATATAACCACAATAATAATTTTCACAGGCATGGATTTCCATCTTAATCTTAATTCTCCCAATAGCAGAATTTCTACAGGACACAGAGGCCATAAAGATTGGCCACAGAAGGGCAGCCTTCCCAGCTAGGCCCCGTTCCTCCCACCCCTACAGTCTTTCTCAGCAAAAGCAAACCAAGCAGCAGAGAGTTCCCTGTCCCTACCCACAGCCTTTGTGCCGTAACTAGGCTTTGTCCTGAATAAGCCCAGGCTTAGGGACAGAGTTCTCCTGAGAATGGCTTTCCTTCACTGGGCGGTTACCTGAGCTGAGGCCCCCGGACGAGGCATCAAAGGCCAGGCCACCCCAGACCCATCCTGCCTCTGGGGACCCTTTAAAGTTCTGCCAGCACTGCCTCTGCTTTATTTGTTTTCACACCTGTCAGCCTGGTAGGTTTCCAGTTGTTTTTAGCATCTTCTGTTGGAAGGGAAAGGGGCTGTGCCCAGTGGTGTCATAAACCCAGCGTATCAGCCGGCAAAACACAATTCCCTTTAAGGCCTGAGAATGGAAACTGTCTAGATGGCTCAGGGCAGAGCCTCCACAGGTGCAGGCTCGCAGATGCAGGCAGCGAGGGAGAGTTTTGTGTCGTGAAAAAGGCTGTGAATGAAGGCATGGGCAAAGGAAGGGTGGCTGGAGCGGACCCGGAAGCTTTTATTTATTTATTTATTTTGGCTGCACCGCGAGGCTTGTGGGATCTTAGTTCCCTGACTGGAACCCTCGCCCTCTGCAGTGGAAGCATGGAGTCTTAACCACTGGACCACCAGGGAAATCTGACCGGCCACCTTCACAGAGAAACTAACACTAAAATTCAGATGAAAGGAACGCCTTTCTGGTCAAAACTTTGGAAAAGAACATCTCATTTTGAATGGCAACTGTGTTCTGATAAATGGCTGAGTACTGGGCAGACTGGGTGGGTTCAGTTAGCAAATTTTATTTTAAATAATTGAGTCATCTAACAGTGATTACCAAGGCCTCTTGCATGCAGGTTTCTACACAAGCCCTGGGGACCCAAGGGGTAGTTGGAAGCCCTGCCCTAATGGAACACAGCTGGCAGGGGGCCAGGCACCCACTAGGAGAAGTCCTACCATCCTCCAGCCAGAAGAAGGGGGAAAAGAGTCGGAGTCAGACTTGTCTCCAGGGAGAGTTTTGGCAAGGAAGCTCAGATTCCTGCTTCTTGCCTTATTCTTTATGTGCACAGGGCTATAGGGGCCGGATATCTGCAGAGGCAGAGGATGGGAGGGTCAGGTCAAGACAAGGCGAGACACTCAGTGCCTGGAGGGTTACATGGAAGAGGTCTGACCCCTGATTTCAGAGCCATCTGTCCTCTGTTCTAGGAAAAGCAGGGGCTCCAGGGGCTCTGTGTCCTGATAGGCAGGATCATAGGAAGCGATTTTCTGGATAGAGGTCAGAAGTGTGCATATAAGTCTTATAGGAAGGAACAAGGAGTGTCATTGTTTGGGGAGCAAAACCTGTCTTCCTGGTGTCATGTGTTTCCCTGCGTGAATGGAATTTGGCTGCAGGGAGGGGATGCCTGGGTTCCACCAGGAACAGCTCCCCATAGCCCAGCACTCATTGGTGGCCCTGGACGCTGCTCTCTGGAGGGGTTTCCTTTCCTGATTTTGAAGGTTCTGTCATCTGCCCTAGACAGAAATGTGTCAGAATTTATTGTTCAATCTAGCTGTACTTTGTGTGAGTTTGATATTTTCAGGATTATAAGAGTCAAGGAAGAGAACATGAGAATAAAACCTTTGGTTTGGAAGTCAGTTACTGCACATGGGCAGAATCAGGAACTTGCAAATCCATATGCATAGAGTTATATTAACATGATACAAGTATATATAATATTTAATAATCATATTTAAGCAAGGGGTGAGGAATCCATCGAGCCTGCTGTTCCTTCTAAATTTAATTTACTGACCCTCAGGAATGTCTTGCGAAGGAACTTAGCAACTTTGGGTTCCTGCTTCCAGGTGGCTTGCACACTTGATCTCCAGTCTCTAATGCAGTGAATGGGGGTCCAGGGGAAACTCCAGCCATCCTGGGAAATACACAGTTAGGATATCTTTTATATACATGCACTTTATTTTTCAGAGCAGTTTTAGGTTCACAGAAAAATTTAGAAGAGGGTATAGAGATTTGCCATGTACCCCTGCACTACACAAAACGGCTTCCCCCACCATCAACACGCAATGCGTTTGTTACAATCGATGGGCGGACCCCGACATGTTCATCGTCACCCAAAGTCCATAGTTTGGGTAATGCAATGCATTTGTGCATTTGTTACAATCGATGGACCCACCCCGACATATTCATCATCACCCAAAGTTTATAGTTTGGGTAATGCAATGCATTTGGGCATTTGTTACAATCGATGGACCCACCCTGACATGTTCATCATCACCCAACGTCCATATGTTGGGTAATGCAATGCATTTGTGCATTTGTTACAATCGATGGCCCTATGCGGACATGTTCCTCGCCACCTAAAGTCCATAGGTTGGGTAATGCAATATATTTGTGCATTTGTTACAATTGATGGACCAACCCAGATATGTTCATCATCACCCAAAGCCCATAGTTTGGGTAATGCAATGCATTTGTGCATTAGTTACAATCGATGGACCTACTCAACATGTCCATCATAACCCAAAGTCCACAGTTTGTGTAATGCAATGCATTTTTTACAATCGATGGACCCACCCTGACAGGATCATTATCACCCAAAGTCAAAAGTTTGGATAATGCAATGCATTTGTGCATTTGTTACAATCGATGGAACAACCCCAACATGTTCATTATCACCCAAACCCCATATGTTGGGTAATGCAATGCATTTGTGCATTTGTTACAATCGATGGACCTACCCCAACTGGTTCATCGTCACCAAAAGTCCATATGTTGGGTAATGCAATACATTTGTGCATTTGTTACAATCGATGGACCCACCTCAACAGGTTCGTTATTACCCAACGTCAATAGTTTGGGTAATGCAATGCATTTGTGCATTTTTACAATTGATGGACCCACCCAGACAGGTTCATTATCACCCAAAGTCAATAGTTTGGGTAATGCAATGCATTTGTGCATTTCTTACAATCAGTGGACCCATCCTGACATGTTCATTATCACCCAAAGTCCATACTGTGGGTAATGCAATGCATTTATGCATTTGTTACAATTGATGGACCCACTCCAACATGTTAATTATCACCCAAAGTCAATAGTTTGGGTAAAGCAATGCATTTGTGCATTTCTTACAATCAAAGGACCCACCTGACATGTTCATTATCACCCAAAGTCAATAGTTTGGGAAATGCATTTGAGCATTTCTTACAATCGATGGACCTAACCCGACATGTTCATCATCACCCAAAGTCCACAGTTTGTGTAATGGAATGCATTTTTTACAATCGATGGACCCACCCCTACAAGATCATTATGACCCAAAGTCAAAAGTTTGGATAATGCAATGCACTTGTGCATTAGTTACAATCGATGGACCTACTCAACATGTCCATCATAACCCAAAGTCCATAGTTTGGGTAATGTAATACATTTGAGCATTTGTTACAATCGATGGACCTACCCCGACATGTTCATCGTCAACCAAAGTTCATACTTTTGGGTAATTCAATGTAATTGTGCATTTGTTACAATCGATGGACCTACCCCGACATGTTCATCATCACCCAAAGTCCATCGGTTGGGTAATGCAATGCATTTGTGCATTTGTTACAATCGATGAACCTACCTCAACTTTTGCATCATCACAAAAAGTCCATAGTTTGGGTAATGCAATGCATTTGTTCATCTGTTACAATCGATGGACCCACTCCGACATGTTCATTATCACCCAAAGTCCATAGTTTGGGTAATGTAGTGCATTTGTGCATTTGTTAAAATCGATGGACCTACCCCGACATGTACATCGCCACCCAAAATCTGTACTTTGGGTAATGCAATGCATTTGTGCACTTTTTACAATCAATGGACCCACCCCGACAGGTTCATTATCACCCAAAGTCAATAGTTTGGGTAATGCAATGCATTTGTGCATTTGTTACAATCAATGGACCGACCCAACATGTTCATAATCACCCAAAGTTCATAGTTTCTGCAATGCAAAGCATTTGTGTATTTGTTCCAATCGATGGACATACTCCGACATGTTCATCGTCACCCAAAGTCCATAGCTCGGGTAATGCAATGCATTTGTGCATTTGTTACAATCGATGGACCTACCTCGACAAGTTGATCGTCAAACAAAGTACATAGGTTGGGTAATGCAAAGCAGTTCTGCATTTGTTAAAATCGGTGTACTCACCCCAACCATTTCATTATCACCCAAGTCAATAGTTTGGTTAATGCAATGCATTTGTGCATTTGTTTCAATTGGTAGACCCACCCCGATAAGTTCATTATCACCCAAAGTCAATAGTTTGGGTAATGCAAAGCATTTGTGCATTTGTTACAATCAACGGACCCACCCTGACATGTTCATTATCACCCAAAGTCCATAGTTTTGGTAATGCAATGCATCTGTTACAATCGATGGAACCTCCCCACCAAGTTCATTATCACCCAAAATCAATAGTTTGGGTAATGCAATGCAGTAGTGCATTTCTTCCAATCGATGGACCCACCTGACATGTTCATTATCGCCCAAAGTCAATAGTTTGGGTATTGAAATGCATTAGTGCATTTGTTACAAATGAAGGACCCACCACGATATGTTCATTATCATCCAAAGTCCAAACAATGGGTAATGCAATGCATTTGTGCATTTGTTACAATCAATGGACCTACCCCAACATGTTCATCGACACCCAAAGTCCATAAGTTGCGTAATGCAATGCATTTGTGCATTTCTTACAATCGATAGATCCACCCCGACAAGTTCATTATCACCCAATGTCAATAGTTTGGGTAATGCAATGCATTTGTGCATTTGTTACAATCGATGGACCTACCGAGACATGTTCATCATCACCAGAAGCCCATAGTTTCGGTAATGTAATGCATTTCAGCATTTGTTACAATCGATGAACCTACCCTGACATGTTCATTGTCACACAAAGTCCACACTTTGTGCATTGCAATGCATTTGTGTATTTTTTAAAATTGATGGACCCACGCCAACAGGTTCATTATTCCTCAACGTCAATAGTGTTGGTAATGTAATGCATTTGTGCATTTGTTACAATCGATGGAGTTACCACAACATGTTCATCGACACCCAAAGTCCATAAGTTGCGTAATGCAATGCATTTGTGCATTTGTTACAATCGATGGCCCTACCCCAACATGTTCATCGTCACACAAAGACCATGGTTCGGGTAATGTAATGCATTTGTGCATTTGTTACAATCAATGGACCTACCCTGACATGTTCATCGTCACCCAAATCCACATTTTGGGTAATGCAATGCATTTGTGCATTTGTTACAATCGATGGACCCACCCCGACAGGTTCATTATCACCCAAAGTCAATAGTTTGGATAATGCAATGCATTTGTGCATTTGTTACAATCGATGAACTTACCCCGACAGCTTCATTGTCACCCAGACTTCATAGGTTGGGTAATGCAATGCATTTGTGCATATGTTACAATCGATGGACTTACCCCGACATGTTCATCGTCACCCAAAGTCAATAGTTTCGGTAATGCAATGCATTTGTGCATTTGTTACAATCGGTGGACCCACCCTGACATGTTCATTATCATCCAAATTCCATAGTGTGGGTAATTCAATGCAGTTGTGCATTTGTTACAATTGATGGACCACCCCAACAAGTTGATTATCACCCAAAGTCAATAGTTTGGGTAATGCAATGCATTTGTGCATTTGTTACAATCGATGGACCAACCCCAACATGTTTATCATCACCCAAAGTCCATACTTAGTGTAATACAATGCATTTGTGCATTTGTTACAATTGATGGCCCTACCCAGACATGTTCATTGTCACACAAAGCCCATAGTTTGGGTAATGTAATGCATTTGTGCATTTGTTACAACTGATGGATCTATACTGACATGTTCATCTTCACCCAAAATCCATACTTTGGCTAATGCAATGCATGTGTGCATTTGTTACAATTGATGGCCATACTCCAACATGTTCATTGTCACCCAAAGTCCACAGGTTGCGTAATGCAATGCATTTGTGCATTTGTTACAATCGATGGGCTGGCCCAGACATGTTCATCAACACACAAACCCCATAGTTTGGGTAATGCAATGCATTTGTGCATTTGTTACATTCAATGGACTTACCTCGACATGTTTATCGTCAGCCAAAGTCCATTTTTTGTGTAATGAAATGCATTTGTGCATTTGTTACAATTGATGGACGCACCCTGACATGTTCATCATCACCCAAAGTCCATAGTTTGGGTAATGTGATGCATTTGTGCATTTGTTACTATTGACGGACCTACACCAACATGTTCATCGTCACCCAAAGTCAAAAGTTTGGGTAATGCAATGCGTTTGTGCATTTGTTACAATCGATGGTCCCAACCCAACATGTTCTTTATCACCCAAGGTCAATAGTCTGGGGAATGCAATGCATTTGTGCATTTGTTACAATCGATGGACCTACCCCGACATATTCATCATCACCCAAAGTTTATAGTTTGGGTAATGCAATGCATTTGGGCATTTGTTACAATCGATGGACCTACCCCGATATGTTCATCATCACCCAAATTCCATAGTTTGGGTTATGCCATGCATTTGTGCATTTGTTACATTCGATGGTCCCACCCCAACATGTTCATTATCACCCAAGGTCAATAGGCTGGGTAATGCAATGCATTTGTGCATTTGTTACAATCGATGGACCTACCCCAGCAGGTTCATTATCACCCAGAGTGCATAGTTACATTAGGGTTTATTCCTGCTTGTACTTCCTATGTGTTTGGACAAGTTTATAATGACAAGCGCCCGTCATTGTAGCATCATACACAGTAGTTTCACTGCTCTAAAAATCCTCTGTGCTCCTCCTGTTCATCACTTCCTCCCCCACACCTAAAAACCACTGACCCTTTTACTGTCTCCAAGGTTTTGTCCTCTCCAGAATGTCATAGAGTTGAAATCATACAGCATGTAGCTTTTTCAGCTGGCTTCTTTCTCCTACTAACATGCATTTAATGTTCCTCCTTGTCTTTGCATGGCTTGATAGGCTCATTCTCTATTATCATTGAATAATATCCCACTGTCTGTCCAGATACAGTTTATGAATAAAGCTGATATAAACATGCGTGTGCAGGATTTTGTGAGAACATATTTTCTACTCTTCGCGTAAATACCAAGGAGCACGATTGCTGGATTGTATGTTAAGAGTAAGTTTAGTTTTGTAAGAATCTGCCCAACTATCTTTCAAGGTGGCTGGTCCATTTTGCACTCCCATCAGTAACAAACGAGAGTTCCTGCTGCTCCACATTCTCAGCAGCAGTTGGTGGTGTCAGTGTTCTGGATAGTGGCCATTCTCATAGGTGTGTGGTGGTGCCTCACTGTTTTTTTAATTCGCATTTGCCTGATGACGCATGATGTGGAGCATCCTTTCAGATACTTATTTGCCATCTGTGTATCTTCTGTCATGAGGTGTCTGTTCAGATTTTTGCCCATTTTTTAATTGATTTGTTTGTTTTCTTATTGTTCAGTGTTAAGGGTTCTTTGCATATTTTGGATCACGGTCCTTTATCAGGTGTGTCATTGAGAGGATCTTTATAACAGGATGAGACCCCAGCGATTGGAAAACAGTGACCTTGCTTGTCACAGCCCTTAATGAGCCTCCTCTCTGGGCCCAGGTGCTGATAAGGGTACTGGGAAATAAGAAATAGTTTGTTGATTATCTAGTTCCTGTATGGCCCAGCGAATTTACCTAGTGAGTACCCAGCAACTGCTGGGTAATATTGAGGACACGTGCACCTGGGAGGAAGGTCCCTGTGCTCACACAGAACTTACAGGAGACCTCAAGGCTAGAAGGATCTCAAGTGTGACTTCATAATAACTTACTCTCAGGAAGGGTAGCTGACGTGACAGATGTTTTGCCAAGCTTCGGGCTAAGTGGATTCCAGGAACTGTTTCTGCTTCTCACCAGCAGCAACTTGCCTGGCACATGGCCAATTCCATCCTCACCATTAAAAACTAACCTTCTCTAGGTTTCCAAAGGCTCCACGTTGCTGCTTATTGGGGAGATGTCAGTCCTCATCCCATTAGCGCTTTCAGCAGCCTTAGCTCCTTGAAACCTTTCCTCCTCTCACCCCCCCACCCTCTCCTGGGCCCCTTCCCACCTCTCCACCCACTCCTTCCCAATCCACTTCACTGTCTCTTGCTCTTTGGCCCCATCTTTAAAGGTCAGAGCCCCCCAGGTCGCCATCTTACCTCCTCTAGTCTCTATCTTTCCCCATCCTGTATTTTCCATCGGCCCCATGGCTTTAAACAACCCCTATAAAGGATGATTCACAGCATCTTCTGTCTTCTCCCTGGGGCTCTAGACTATACACGCGGCTGTTTGCTTAAATTTTCCACTTGAAAATACACCCTGCATCTCAAGCTTGGCCTATCCACACAGGGGCCCTGTTTTCTGCCCGCCCCTCTCCCTCTGCTGGTCTTCCTCATGTCCTGGGTCTATTCGCCATAACCCGCCTCCAGAGCAGGCTTGGTTGAACTCAGTGCTTTTCTACTTAAATCAGATCCATCACTCTCCTCCTTAACGCTTTGAGAATGTCTGAGCATTTAGAATAAACATAAACCCCTTGGCAAGACCAACATGGCCCCTTGTGGACCGGTCTCTGCTCCTCCCGGAGGCTCTAGCTCCCAGCCTTGGGGCATGTTAGGCTCCTTAGGGGGAGGCGGCTTTATCCCTGCCATTTCTCTCCCTGGAAGGTCCTGCCCCACCTTTTGCAGACTGTGTCCCTCCAGCTGCCTCTCAGGGGAGCCCTCT
Organism: Stenella coeruleoalba; assembly: GCF_951394435.1. Classification (NCBI taxonomy): domain Eukaryota; kingdom Metazoa; phylum Chordata; class Mammalia; order Artiodactyla; family Delphinidae; genus Stenella; species Stenella coeruleoalba. Next base: position 2,938,992 of record NC_137169.1, read on the forward strand.
CCTCTGCCTGAGTCTCAGTCTGCTCTGGCGTCCATCACAAAGTACCCCAGACTGGGGGGCTTAAACAACAGAAGCTTATTCTCCCAGAGTTCTGGAGGCCAGAAGTCCCAAATCTAGGTGTCGGCAGGGCCGCGCTCTCTCTGAAGGCTCCAGGGAGGGTCCTTCCTGCCTTGTCCAGCTTCTGGGGGCTCCAGGCATCCTTGGCTTGTTGCCACATCCCTCCAATCTCTGCCTCATCTTCACGTGGCCTCTCCTCTCTGTGTGTCAAACTCCCTCCTTCCCTCATGTATCGCTCATGAAGATACACACAATTGCATTTAGGGTCCACCTGGATGATTTAGGTTTACTCCTCTCTCAGGGTCTTTCTGTCATAGAAGGTCACATTCACATGTTCTGGGGTTAGGACATGGTCATATCTTGGGGCCACCATTCAGCCCGCTATACTGTGTTCTGTGAGTTTCTTGAAGAGGGGCCTCTTCCCGTGTGGATAAAGGGAAGGGCCTGTTGGGGAGGGGGACATTTCCCCCCTACCCCTTTGAGTTCTTGTGGTGGGATTAATAATAAAATTGACACAAAACCGACGAACAGGAGAAAAACAAACAAAGTTTACTTCATGCACATGGAGGTCCCATAGAAATGGGATCTAAGAAGTGGCCAAAACAGATAGCTTTTGTACTTTTTAGACAAAGAAACAATAAATTTATGAAGAATGATAGGACAGAGAAACTTAGGTTTTGGTGCTCATTTCGCAAAGAATCTGAACAGAGTTTGGGCTTTAATCCATGAAAGAAGTCACAGGTTTGTTTATATAAGTTTCTCATCCCCAATTTCCTGATCTTTGGTGATAAGAATGTCCTTGTACCTCCAGATTCAGGGAGTACACCTTTCACGTGAGAGATGTATTTCCTGCTTTCAGGGAAACAGAAAAGAGAGTAGGAGTGTCCCTCTTGGGTTGCCCGTTTCTTAAGCAACTTTAACTCAAAATAATCACAAGCCATGGAGGCATATTTTGGGGTGGCCTGCCCTGGACCCCACAGGCCCGGGCATATCTTACAGGCAGGTCCAACCGCCCATCTAGGCAGCATGACATTTGTGGCAGTGTTTCTGCCTGCTGCAGGGATATTCTCAATATGAGAGGGCAAGAACTTGGTGTTTTTCTAGAAAATAGCATTCCGTCCTTCAGGGCAGGAGGGGAGGTGGCAGGGCCCTTTGCGGGGGTGTGGAGGCTGGACGGGATGATCTTCCCATGGACGGGGTGAGCTGGAAACTGGAGAGACAGAGTTTTAAGGAGAGGACCTCAGGGGGCCAGCCAGCAGCCTCTGGATGGAAAACAAGTAGTGTTTCCCCGGGGAGAAGGAGCATCAGAGGGTCCTCCTCTCCCTTCATCCGGAGAGGGGTGTATGGACCTAACTGCCAACTCAGCCCCACCAAGGACCATTGCCTCCAGTTCCCCCTTGATTGGGCGGCTGGGGACAGAGGCACGGGATGCTTGCCCCGTCACAGTCTTCCTGGAACAGCTCCTTGGCATGCGCGTCAGCATGCGGCTCAGCTGTCTGCTTTCTTGGGACCCAGAGGCCCTCTTTTCCCTCCTTAGTGCCCCCACCAGGTCCAACTGTGGTGTGCATGGATTGTCCCTAGAGAAAAAGCTCAAATCAGAGACATTAAAAAATAAAAGTCCGTTTATCCTGCCGGGAGTAAGAAGGACAGACCATCAGCAATGCAAACACATTTCCATCCCACCCCTTCTTGGAGCTTTGCTCCTCCAAAGATGAGAGAGAGTGAATGCTCACTTCTTTTCCCTTGCTAGAAAAGCAAAATGCAAATAAGTCTTCTGAAAGTCACTTCCACATATAAGATTTTTGTGTAACATTTTGGAACATACAAGGAAGATGGAGGTACACACAGATGGTGAGTGGGAATTAACCAGGCAAGTCCTTGACTATTCCTTCAGTTCTGCTCCAGACTTTCTGCACAATCTGAGATCAGGCTGTAACCACACTGAGCCTCTTTTCCTTTATGTTAAAGATAAAGTATGATCTGGTAGGAAAAAACAAAACAAAAAACAAACAGACAAAAAAAGAACCAGCATGAGTTTTTGAACCAGATAGAACTGCATTCAAACACTATCCTGCCATGTGATCTTGAGAAAAATATTTAATTACTCTATTCCCTGAACTGAAATAAACAAGTACTAGGGTCCTTATCAGATTGTTACAAAAATTGAATCTGAAAATGCACAATTCAAACTTGCACATAAGCCCTCAAAAACAGTAGTCTTTCCTGCTTTCCTAAATGAAACCAAGAATTAAATGACAGAAGTGAGTAGTCAAGTGCAGCCTCATCCTTTGAAAAGTGGTCCTTTTCCCTTTGCAGTAGGGAGCCAAATATTTTCTTCTCCGTCAATAAGAAACTCAATTGTATGAGCATTACTAATTTAAGTTGAAGGAATATTACTGTACATTAAAATGCTGCTCAGAAATGATATATATTTCCCCCCATCAGTAAAGAAGACGTGTTGAAATGTCTTACTTTCTAAATGCAGCCTTCAATGATCAAACCAGCCCAGAAGGGTCAAGCCCTCTGTGAATTCCTGTAGTGGCTCTTCTGATCTGTGTACCTGTACTGACCTGTGTTTTAGTTACATGGCTTCTGTCTTCCTCTGTCTGCAACACTGAGCTCGTTGAAGGTGGGATCTTGTTTGGTCATCATTTGGGGCCATGATGGCTCCAGGGAAAGTGCCTGGGACTTACTGAAGTGAGTTGAAGCACACGTCCCTCTGGGAAAACATGCACATTCCTCGCTTCTGCCCAGCCAGACATGCCCATTTGCTAATTTTGGAGACTGTCAGTTAAGAATCTTCTGGTCACAAATTATCAAAACCCCACTTCAAACCAGCTGAAGCAAGGTGGGACTTTTATGCACTCTCCTAACCCCCTGGCCAGAGGTGGAAGGGCTCAACACCCAGCAGCTCCCCAATATTTTCTGACTTGTTCCCAAGAGCTGCTGTCACAAAGCACCTCAAACTGGGCGGCTTAAAATAACACATACTTGGGGTCTCACATTTCTGGCAGCCAGGAGTCTGAAATCAAGGTGTCAGCAGGCTCGTGCTCTCTCTGGGGGCTCCAGGGGAGGACCCTTCTGCGTGTCTCTCCTGGTGGCTCCTGGCAACCCTCGCCTTGCAGACCCCTCACCCCAGTCTCTGCCTCCATCATTACATGGCTTTCTTCCCTCCGTGTGTGTCTCTGGGTGTCTTTCCTCTTCGTATAAGACCAGTTATGTTGGATTTAGAACACACTCTGCTCCCGTATAAATGCACTTAACTAGTCACACCTGTAAAGACCCCACCTTCTGAGGTTCCAGGTGGTCATGAATTTGGGGACGCCATTCAACCCACATCACCCCACCCCCCTTCCCGATTTCTCTTGGTCTCTCCTCACGGCTTCTGGGGTTCATTCTAAGGCCGATTCTCCCTTCATCATTGCAAAATGACACCAAGCCAATGGCACCAGACCTGCACCCTCCCTTACACAACATGAGAGTGTGTCCAGCTGCTGGGAGAAACCACTCCCCCCCAACGCCCCCCATGCCCCCCTCACCCTTCCCCCCCTGCCCCCCCCCCACTGAAATGCTCCTGCCTGACTGTACCCGGAATCAAATTGTGCTTAAACACCTCAATAATTTAAATGGCAATTCCAGGAGCCCTGCCAGCAGAGACAACCAAATGACACTCCAGACCCCATCCAGCCTCTCTACCTCACCCCCAGGGGCTAATCAGGGACCTGGCTTTGTCTTTCAAAGGGCCTGAGGGGCTCTAGTTATCAACTCTGCTTTGCTCCCTATCCCATCTGAAGTGCTTTCCTTATTTTCAAATAAATAAAACAGCTGAAGAATTGTCATTTCACCAGCTTTCCATCAGAAGAGAAAACATACAGGAAGGTGGGAAGGTGGAAAATCCGCAGCCCAGATCTGAGGGAAGTGGCCCCACGGTGCGGGCCCCCTGTGGCCAGGATGGGGTTAGGGTTAGAAAGAGAGCAGCCCCCAGGCCGGCTGCACAGCCTGTTTGGGTCGACAGTGAGACACAGATGAGGCATCCAGGTGGTCCTCGCCGGGGTTTGAAGTTGCGGGGTCCCAGAAACTGATGGGCCACCTGGCTCTCCTCTGCCCCTGCTTCCCCTCCCCTCCCCCTGATTTCCCCCTGCCCCTGCTCTGCATCTGTCTGTAGGATCAGCACAAGATAACAACTGCTTTGACAACCAAGGTCAGAATCTTCTTGGGGCTGTGCACAGCTGGGTCTCTGGGTGGCCCCAACCATAGGGAGAGTGGACTTTGCAGAAGGACAGTCTGGGGTGAGAAATCAGACTCCTGCCCAGAGCTTGGGTTGCTCACACTGGAAGCCCACCCCTGAGAACATCGGGGTGGGGGAGCTCCTGGACAGAGCGGATAAGGCCATACTGAGGTCTCCCCTTTTCTGTAGAGGAGCCCACCTCCCAGGTGCCAAGCCACCAGCTGGGGGACCTGCACGGCCCAGGTGGTCCAGGTGATGGGGCCTCGGCAGGGGGTGATGCGGAGGCCCCTCCCATGAGGGTCTCTCCCTTCAGCCTCCTACTGCCCCCCACCCCACCTCACCCCAGGGCCTCAGCCGGTCCCCGCTGCGGCTCCCAGGTGCCTGCATGGTCCCTGACGTAATCAGCAACATGATAGAACAGGGACCATTTGGTGTGTTGGTGGCTTTCATTCCATGATGGCTTCATCCTCTACAAGGGTTCTCCTATCAATGAACAGAAAGATCATGTTAAACCCGCTCATGGGGCGGGGTGGGGGGTGGGATGCCACACGGAAACACACAACTTGTCTGGTGCCTAAGAGCGGGCAGGGAATTGGCAGTTCTGCTATAAATCGGGTTTGCATGTAATTGTTAGACGGCACTAGAAGTAACTGATAAAATGAAGAATGATCCAGTTCTTCTCAACCCGACTCGGCCTGAACCAAGAGCGGACACAGATGCTGCGTCTCTTTGGCGAAGGCGGAGAAAGGCTTTTATTCCTCTAGGTTTGGGATCCACTTCAGGGAAGGAGACTTAGATTCCGAAGTCGGCAGAGGCTCTGAGCGGGTCTCGTCCCCGTCTGGGCACTGAGTGATCCCACTTCCTTTCCCACTGAGTCTGCGCCCTGAACCGCCTCTCTGCATGTGCTGAGGCCCAGCCCTCCTGACTCTGGCCCCTTAATTAGCCGTTCTTTGTACTGAACTTTCCTTGCTCACCTACTGCATGGTTTCTTGATTGGATCCTGACGGATAAAAGATATCTGGACCCAGAAGAAAAGCCCCAGCCCCCAAACAGTACTGTCAGCCTTACAATCACACAGTCACCCAGCCTCCAAGAGGCGTGGCCTCTGGTCCCTGTCGGCTGCATCCCCTTCCTTGGCAGTTCCATGCCCAGACCTCACGGAGCCTCAGGGCACTGCCAAGCCAGTGGGGATCCCAGAGCCTGTGAGAACCAGGGTTATGGGAGCCTGACACCTCGAGGTCACGTTCTTTGTCTGTAGAAAGAAAGGCGGCAACCTGCCTGCAGGCCATCGTCCTGGGGATGCCTTTGGACAAAGTGTGCCCAAGGTTTCATTCATCTAACTGGGTCTGTGTCAGACCTGCCCGGTGACCAGGGCTTGGCCGATGGCCGTCGTACTTCCCGTGTGAGCTCAGAGCCAGCCTGCGGAGGCACCTACCTAGAAACCTGGTGTGCAGGTAGGCCTAGCACCGGGGTTTCAGAGGTGAAGCAGCAGGGTCTCTGGCTCACTCCTCAGGCACGCGGACCACATCCCTGGAAGAGAAGATTCCTGCGGGAGAGTGGGGACAGCGGCTCGTGCTGGTGCTGTCAGAACCCATGCAGCAGGAGGGAGCAGAGGGGTGGGATGTGGGGACAGGAACGCAAGGGGGTCCCCAGGAAGTGACCCTGGAGCTGGGTCTTCAAGTGTGATGAGAATATAGACAAGGCGGGAACACTGGGGGGAGGCTGGGGAGGCTGGGCATTTGGGCCACAGAGGACAGTGTGCACCAAGGCACCCCCCACACACACACACACACCCTGTAAGAGACTGCAGGATGTGTGACACCACAGCAAGAACTCGTTGTGATGGAGCATCACGTCTGAAGCTGGGAGTGAAAAGCCCGGGCTGGAGGGAGGGGTGGACATGATCGTAGAGAGCTCTGTGCGCTCTGGAGGAGCTCAGCCTCCGTCACCCGGCACTGGGGAGCCACAGCAGAGCTAGAGAGAGAGCAGCAGCATGCTCAGACTGGACTCCGAGTGGGGGAGCTTTGAGGGGCAGGTAGGAGGCAGGGCAGTGGGGCAGGCAGAGCTGATGAGCCCTGAACCCAACCCGAAGGGGCTGAAGTGGGACTAGAGAGAGACTAAGGACAGAGTTACAGGGTAAGATCTGCAGGATCAACCGCTGACGATCAGGAGTGAGGAAGAGAAAGCGATGAAACATACATCAGGATGTATACCATAGAATGCGTGATATGTGATCATAACACAAGGGATGACATATGTTCATTACAGGATTCTGCAAACCCAGGCTCCATTGCTGTCACTCACTCACTCATTCATTCATTCACTGCCCAGGTTTTGAACACCTTTTCTCCACCGCACACAATTCCAGGTACCTGGGGAATGAAGACATAGCCCAGAGGCCCCAGAAGGTCCCTGTTCTAGCAAAGGAAACAGGTAAACAGACAGGTGTCCACAGACCCAGCACTGAGTTCTGGTCACACCCGGGCTGGCTCTGCTGGGGGGCAAGGAGGGGTCTTCCCGAAGGGGTTGCCATTTAAGTGAAGTATGAGAGGAATCAGGAGTAACTGGAGTCAGGCGAAGGAGGTGCAGGGGCGCTTCTGGCACAGCCAATGAGGGAGGCGGCAGGAACAGTTGACTTCCCAAGTGTCAAGAAGCGGCTGGGCGGGCATCAGGTTAGACGGCATTGGATCGGGGGACCAAGCATCCTGGGAGGATGCGGAAGGATACTCCCAGTGGGCTGGCCTCAGGTGTAGACACAGACTTGGGTCATCCTCCAGGCGATGCAAACCCCCTGCACCTCCCTCTGGGCTGCCTTGCATCCTGCTTTCCAGTGCAGGCCCAGGGGACTCAGCTGCTGGCTGAGGGGCACCTGTGTCCAGAAACAGAGCATCCCAAACTCCCGCCTGCAGATCCTGGCTCAGAGAGCCGGGCCCACGTTCCACCAGAACCCACCCCCACCCCCGTTCCTGCCACACCCGGCTGTACAGGAAGCCATCAGGAGGCTGTTTTGATTGGCTCATTTCAGCGGGGCTCATTATTTTTCCAGGGAACAATTTCTAACAATTTTCCTTGTCACTCAGGGCAGTTGCTACTAGCTGAGTTTCTCAGGCCGTTATAAATACATCATCAGACACATTCCACAAGCACTTGCAGGTAAAAATAACCCCCTCTGCATTTGCATTGTGAGGCACAGATGTGAGATGATTTGGGTGAGACATTTGCTGCTCTGGGTCTCCTTTCTCTCCATGGGGTAAGGGGTGGCGGCTGGAGCTGCGCGGCCCTGAGGGGCTGGGTCCAGGACATGGGGGGCTTAGAAAGTCGGGACGTGTGAGCCCGGTTCTCGTTCCCCTTCGTGGTGGAGGCTCAGGTAGGAAATGAGTGTTTGTGATGTGAACCACTGAGCTGGGACAGCGCTCCGATGATGTCAAGAGCACATGGGCCCCACAGGCTGGTGACACCTGCACCCTTTGCTTTAGACACTTGGGAACTTGCAGGCAAGCAAACCCTCAAGGCAGAACTGCTGAACGTGGGGCTCTGGGAATGGAGCCAGGAACACTCCCGGGTGGGATTTTTTTAAATTAATTAATTAATTTACTTGTTTATTTTTGGCTGCGTTGGGTCTTCGTTGCTGCGCAAGGGCTTTTTCCTCTAGTTGCCGCGAGCGGGGGCTACACTTGGTTGCGGTGCGCGGGCTTCTCACTGCGGTGGTTTCTCTTGTTGCAGAGCATGGGCTCTAGGCGTGCGGGCTTCAGTAGCTGTGGCACACAGGCTTCAGTAGTTGTGGCACACAGGCTTCAGTAGTTGTGGCACACAGGCTCTGTAGTTGTGGCTTAGTTGCTCCATGGAGTGTGGGATATTCCCGGACTAGGGCTCGAACCCATATCCCCTGCATTGTCAGGAGGATTCTTAAACACTGCACCACCAGGGAAGTCCTCCCAGGTGGTTTTGAAGCCCAGGTAGGATGTGCACACCCACATGGCCGACGGGCCAGGCAGGACAGAGCCGGGTGGCAGCACCAGAAGAGCCAGCCTCAACGCCGTGTCTGGCACCTTGTCTCTGGGTGCTGTGGGTAGCCTAGATTTCCCGAGGCTTAGTTTTGTCATCTATAAAATGGGCATAATCAGGCTTTACCATGTAGGACTGTTTGACGTTCAGTTTATGAAACAGCCCTTCCCAGATGCTCTTAAACTTTGCAGTGTTATTAACCACTTACAGGGAAGGAGAGCAGCCGGCTCTCATCACTTGAGCTGTGTGACCGAGAGCAGATTCATTCATCTCACTAAGGCTCACTTTTGCCACCTCTGGGTTTGTGTCAAGGACTAAGCTGAGTGGCATCAGACTTCTCTCTACGGGGTGACTAGCGTTGCATATGCTAAGGGCCATGAGAAGGGGCCGGGGGTGGGGGACACGTGTCTGAGGGGTGGAGACATGGATCCCTCTTGGAGTGTCAGGGGAGAAGAGCTTCAGGGAGAAGAAAGAACCCCAGGCAGGGGGGATGGTCACACATCTTTGTATGAAGAAGGGAGGTTACAGGGACTGTGGGCAGATAGGAGTAGACAGTTTGGAAACCTAGCAGATGGGTAGGACACCTGGCAGACAGGTAGGATACCTGGCACACAAGTAAGACACCCAGTAGAGAGAGAGGATACCTGGTAGATAGGTAGGACAACTGGTAAATAGTAGGACAACTGGCAGACAGGTGGAATACCTGGTACACAAGTAGAGCATCTGGCAGAGAGATAAGATGTCTGGTACATAGATAGGATAGCGGCCATAGAGTTAGGACACCTGGCATCAGGTAGGATACCTGGTAGATACTAGGACACCTGGCAGACAAGTAGGGTACCTGGTACACAAGTAGGGAATCTGGTGGAGAAATAGGATGTCTGGTACATAGGCAGGACACCAGGAATACAGGTAGAACACCTGGCATCAGGTAGGACAGCTGGTAGACAAATAGGGCAGGGGAGGACACCTTGACAGAACTGACTGTGGAACTGTGTCCTTTCAGACCATCCATGGTGATGGAATCCTACACACGTGGAAACCTCTTCTCCTCACTAACCCCTGGCTGTGCTCTTGTTGACTTAGCACCAACTATATGCCCACACTCTGCCTTATCAGCTCACGGCATCTCTCAGCAACCCCAGGCTCCGTTCCATAGATGGACAGCCAATATTCGGACAGTTTGAGCCACTTCCCAGGTCTGTGGCTCAGCCAGGGCCAGGACCCGGATCCTTCTGAGTTCAGTCAACGAGAAACGTGTTGCCTATTAGCAGCACAGGGCACAGAGAACTTTCTGGAGTGAGGGAGACATTCCATATCCTGGCTGAGTGTTGGTCACGCAGATGTGCACGTATGACACAGCTTATTACACACCTAAGAGTTTTGCATTTCACTGTGTTGTAACTTATAGCTTGACCTAAACGTCTAGATAGTCTAGACTATTTTGAAATAGTCTAGATATTGAAAAATAGTCTAGATTTTGTGCTGAAGAAGCTCGATTGGTATATGCTGGCCGATCATTCCACCTGTCATCCAAGGTGGGACATGCTTCAGAGTGAAAGGGGGCCTTAAACACAATTAAAATGATATATTTTTGAAGCATTTTTTGATAAGTGGGTTTTAATATACGGATAGATCCATTGGAATTTTTTGAAGAACAAGTATTTTACAATAGACTCAACATTTAAAAATGTTCCGTAAACTTGCTTGGGTGTTTCATCTAAGTCGCATTCTTTTTTTTCTTCTGCTAATGCATTTGAAATTGTTGAAGCCTTAAACTGACTCCTCTTTGTTAGACCATAACATATTTAATTGAAACAATTATCTTTCCGCAGGTGCAGGGGGACCTGGTAAGCTCAAAACAAGTTCTGCTCTGCAGAAGGTATGTTCACAGGTTTTGTTCTTCCACGCTGAAATGTGTAAATATTTCACCCAAGTGCATTTACAGAGGCTGAGAACATTTCTTTGACAAACAGTCTTACAAGATAAAACTCATCAAATAAGTTGTCTGTTTTGAAGTCATTTCTATATATGATTTTTTTTAATGTTTCTCCCAATTTAGATGCTGTAAAGTTGTACATCTTTTAATTTCGTTCCATTCTGGTATGGAATATAAATTTATTTAATTAAAAATAGGAAAAAAAATCGGGTTTCATTAAAAGATGCTTTCTCCTAGTTGAGATATTCCAAAGCACAATTATGTAATTTCTAAATTAAATCCTAGGCTGTCGGGACTCACGTGGTTTCATTGGTTCCCTCCCTCCCTTGCTTATGTGGGGATAAAGGCAATGTCTTCCTTTTTGCATGCTTTGTTTTCAATAATTATAATTTTCCAAAAGCCTCAGAAGCTGAAGTTTTTGTTGTTGTTTTTACTCTAGTCATTGGATTATTGGATGCAACCAAAACACAGAGGATTTGTTTATAAGAGGGTTTGATGCCATTATAGGACATTGGAAATTGATTTACAAAGAAGCTCTTCAAAGGCTCAAGCATTTCTAGAATCTTATTCCAGGTGAGCAGCAAGAGAGAACCCATGGAAGGGCTTTTTAAAATTCATGTTTGCTTGTCTTAAAACGTTGTAGTTCAGTTACTCTAAGTGTATACAGATACACAGTTGTAAATTTTTGACAACTATCACTTCTATCATTTGACTGTTAGATTGTCTCAGCCTTTCAGACACAAGTTTGAATTACCTGTGCCCCTCAACACATTCCTCCGTTTCTGCTTCGTATGTTTCTTACTTTAATAAGAATACGACTTTTACCCTGAAACTCGTATCAAATATGTGCACATGTCATCACCATGTCAACTAAAAAAAAAAAAAAAAAAGCACAACCTAAAAGTTGAGAATTAGGTTTCATTTGGCAGACAAACCTGAGGACTTAAGCCCGGGATGGAGCCTCTCAGATCGCCCTGAGGGACGGCTCCTAAGAGGTAAGGGAGAAACCAGGATGTGTAGGGGTTTTTGCAGCAAAGACCAGGTAGTAGGAGCATCAAAAGATGTTAAATAAAGAAAACCAGACATCTCAAGCTAATGAATTTAACACTTTTCTTTGTATGGGAAGATATAAGGGTCTGAGCTCATTGAAATCATTCCTTTGATTTTCACCTTAGCTATCTAGGACCAGAACCCTGTGCTTTCCCATCCTGAGTTCCCTCAGGGCTCACCTTGGGGGCAGCTGTAAAGTGGCGGCTTGACGGCTGCAGCATCCTTTGTTTGCTGATAAGGCAGGCAGCATTTTTTATTCACAGCCACAATAAAACCGACCAGTTTTACCTTCAATGTGGAATTTTCAACCTAATTTGCGATAGCGCTCACCATAGTCTCAGGCATTTTGCTTCCAACAGAATGGAATCCTAAAAGCTGTATTTTTAGTTCATCGATTGGATTAGGAAATATCGAGCCAGTCTTGGAATTTACGGGTTCTCTACTGGAAGTACCAGATGTCATGATTTCAAACGGGCTTCCTTTCCAGTTTGCAAATCTTTCTTCTGCCAGTGGCCCTAACACATCCCTAGCTAACTTCTTGATCATTCCTTCGTGCCCGAGAAAACTTAAAATCTGAACTGAGCAGCCTGAGTTTGTGAATGTTGACTGAAAACCAAACGCACAATCTAAAAGTTGAGAGTTACGTTTTATTCGGTGGACTTTCTGAGGACTTCGGTCCCAGACAGCATCTCAGATAACACTGAGAAAATTGTTCTGAAGAGGGAAGGAGGGGAGGGCAGAGCCAGGATATATAGGAGTTTTGCACCAAAGACCAGGTAGTCAGAACATCAAAAGATGACTGTTAATTAAAGAAAACCAGACATCCCAATTAATGCATTTAGAGATTTTCTATGTATGGGAAGTCTGGGCTCACTGAAATCATTCCTTTGATATGCACCTCAGCTCTCTGGGGCCAGCATCCGATGCTTTCTCATCCTGAATCCCCTCAGCGTGCACCATGGTAGGGGGGTGGATGCAGCAGCTAACTGCCGGGGGTGGGGGTTGGGGGCGGTGGCATCCTGCCTCCATCCTGAGTCCCCTCAGGGCTCACTGTTTGGGCAGCTGTAATGTGATGGCTCGATGGCTGCAACACCCTTTGTTTACTGATACGGCAGCAATATTTTTCATTCACAGGAAGAACAGCATTTAATCTAAATAAAAAATCAGCGTTTGATCTAAATGAAAAATCAGACCTTATGGAGCCACGTGCAAGAAGCCTTCTGCAGCCACACATGGTAAGTCCCTGTCTTCGAGCAAAATCTTCTTAATATGACCGCTGAAGCTGGAAGTAGGGGCCGCTGTGTGGTCAGCCTCCTTCCTGCTACCCACAGGCAGAGGGGCCGCATGGAGGGCATTCTGTGCCAGCTGTGGCTTCAGCAGGATTTTAACGACCAATGGAAGTTCAGGACTTGTTTTTTATTAAATGTGTACTTTCATTATTTTAGCTCGTTGATGACCAAAAAGTTCATTATAAAATTTTAAAAGCAATATCAAATAAAATAAATACTTGGTGGTGTATTTGTCCTGATGATAAAGGAAGGCTTGTTTGTAGCTGAGCCCATGGCTGCTCCTGTCTGTCTGTTCTAAGCAGGACTGCTGGCCTCTAGTCTTCACCGGGCTTCACACACGTCTGCACATAAGGTCCTACCAGCCCCACTGACTGCCCGTTGGGGGCTTTGAAGTCTTTTAGGTGGTGGCGCTGGCCACAGCACAACTGGCTGTTCACCGGGTTGGTCGGCGTGGGGCAGCAACATGAGACACTTCTCCCCTTGCTGGAGGGAGGCCAGATGGAGGGCGTGCTCACTGTCACTCATGCATGAGCAGTGCCCAACGGTGGTCCCCACTTGGAGGCAGGTGAGACGTCCTGGGTCTGGAAAAGGTTGAGAGCAAGGCTGGTCTGTCATCATCAGTGGTCTTTCAGCTTGAACCCCATGTGAAACTAAAACCTCTTGCTGCCTGCCTGTCATGCACTAGGAGGTGAGAGCCTCGTGGAAACTGGGGACAAAAGCTGGCATCTGCTGGACCACATGGCTCTCGACATGAACATTCATCATAATACTTGGTTTGAAAATGAAAAATCTGGCACAAATGCCAAACTGATGGGTGTCTCGTCAACATGTGCAGACTGAGACAAAGGTCACTCTTATGGACTGAATATTGTCCACCCAAAATCCATATGTTGAAATCCTACCCCACAATATGATCGTATTAGGAGGTGGAGCCTTTGGGAGATAATTAGGTCATGAGGGTGGAGGCCCCATGAATGCGATTAGTGCCCCTATAAAAGGGACCCCATAGAGCTTCCTTGTCTCTTCTGCCACATGGAGACAGAGCATGGAGATGGCCGTCTATGAACCAGGAAGCTGGTCTCACCAGACACCAGGTGCCTTGATCTCGGACATCCAGGCTCCAAAACTGTGAGAAATAAATGTCTGTTGTTTCTAATCCCCCCAGTCTGTGGTGCTCTGTTATCGCTGCCCGAATGGACCAAGACGGTCCCCCTCCTGAGGGACAGCCAACCATCCCTGCCCAGGAGTGTCTGGCCTCCCTGAGCCCCAGGAGCTGAAACCCTCTCCTCCTCCAGCCCCTCTGAACAGGGGAGCTGACCCTATACCTATTGTCAGCCCCTCCTGCCCCACTGCTTCCATGACAAACACAGTCTTCAGCACTTGCTGTCTTTCCCTAACACACACCCCAGAACTCAGGCCAAATCTTCTGCATTAGAATTTCCAGCAGCAGGAACACCGACTCTTCCAGGGCCCTTCTCTATCCCAAGCCCGCAAAACGGGAAAGCCTGGGGAGGGGGCTCCTTTTGGAGGTGTGATGAGCTGGGCCAGATAGGCGGGTTCTATCTCTCTGCTCTGCTCACTGACATGCACCTCATCTCCAGAAAAGGAGGTGGGGAAACCTAGCTGTTTGCACCTACCAAACAAAAGGGGATGAGGCCCCATGAATGAAGGGAATACTTGGTGGCATCTACCTGGGCTCTCACCCTCCCTGGTCTGCACTCACAGCCTGGAGAGATTCCAGAGGCCCTGCTCCAGACTTATCTCCTCCACGTGGCAGGGATGCAGCTGGACAGATGCTCTCATCAGAACCCAGAGTGATGGGGGGTACATGGCTCCTCAGGGAGGGATGTTGTACAAATATCACCCACCTTTGGGTAGGTTACATCCCCAATCTCCCTAGTTTTTGCAGATGTGCAGATTGAAACCCAGAGTCTTTCTCTGTCTCTACCAGAATCACACAGCTGCTTGGCTCAGGGTAGAGGTTTGAACGCAGGTGTGTTTGACTCCTGCAACTGTGTCCAGGTGAGCATCTGACTCCACCTGCTCAACCCCATTAGCTCACTTGGAGGTCACCCCAAGACTGGGCAGCTTCCACCTCTGCACACAGCCAAGCTCTGCTCATTCGTCTCACCCCCTGCACCCCCTACTCCCCAGCACAACCAGGGAAGGTGAGGAAGGTAACCTCCAGGTGTCACTCCCTCCTGGCTCCTCCCACACAAGCAAGACAGCAGACTGTTCACAGAGCACAGGAGCCCTGTCTGGAGGTGGACTGTGTCTGGAGCACCTCCGCTGGCCCTGGGAGAAGGCCACGTCCAGCACCTGCCTGGAGCAACCTCCCACAGGGTGTTAGTCTCTCTTACAACAGAAAAGAAATCAGTCCTTCCCCGAGCCACTTTGCACACCACGTGCATCGAGAGAGGATACAGGGCAATTTGTCCAAATTACAAACAGGAAGACATTCTAGACGGATCCATTGCAATTAATGGCAAGGCTTTAATTCCAGGCGCTTGTGTGACAGGAAGAATGACAGATGCAGAGGAGCCTGCCACTCCCTCCCTCCCTGGTTCCCGGGCCAACTGAACACTCCTGTGGGAGCCTGCCCTTCATTCAGCCACAGATTTTGCTTTTATTGAGCACCTACTATGTGCCCAGCATAGCTAAACACACTGTCAGTGTTTTTGGGGTCTGTCCAAGCAGGTCTGGGGCAGTAATGTAAGGATGAACCTGACCCCGGGGAGGAGGTGACCGGTGGCTTTGGGGTTTTCCTCTGGGGGTCTCCTGCTGCCCCAGAGTCATGTTTGTGGTCCTTTCGTTCCACAGAGGTTTACTACCCTCTTATGTCCTGACACCAAGCTACCTGGTGGGTAGAAATGATTAAGGCCAGAGCCGTGGCCACTCGTGTAGGCGAAGCACAAGAGAGAATCATCAAGGGAGTGGCAGAGGGCATGCTGGGGTCTGTGTGGGGTTTGCGGGGCCTTGATCTGGCCAAGAGGTGGCTGGTCTGGGCAGGACGGGAGCCAGGCCAGGCTGGGGTGGGGTCTGGGGAGGGCAGGCCCAGCACGTGTGACCAAGGAGGGTGGAGAAGCTGGCACTGTGGGTGCCAAGGAGGATGGAGGGGACGTGGGCCCTGCCCTCTGGAGGTGGAGACGGAACAAACACAAGCACAGCAATTCAGCTCCTACTTAGAACGCGTCGTGCTTATACAGAGGGGGCTCAGGGGAGCTGATCGTCGGATATTTGGGAGTTTTGTGAGTGGGTTTTTCTGCAGTTTGTAGCTTAAATCGGACCCCTTGGGAGTATTGACACCATGGGAATTGGCAAAGACAGTGAAACAAAACTTGTCCTTTTTCTTCTTTTTCTAGTTGGTTTGTCAGCAAGGAGGAGGAAGCAGGACCCCGGGCGGTGGGCAGGACGCATGTGGGGTACAGCAGCCTGAGGGGAGTGCGCTGGGGCTGAGTCTGTGGGGTGGTTGGCAAGGAGAGGAAACCAGGCCAACTCATGGAGGAACAGCAGCCCAAGGTGCAGGCTGGCCGGGGCCCACATACAGCCACAAGGCCATTTCCTGCAGGGCTGTGGGATGCAGCTGGGAGAGGCCCCGCTGGGGCTTCCTCTGTGGGGACAGGAGTGTGATCCACAGAGCAAGTTCCACAGAGGAGCCAGTGCCTTTACGGCTGGGCTGGGGGACAGGTCAGCTGGGAAGGCTGGACAGGCTGCTTGTGTAAAAGCCAGACCTTCCCACCACTGACACTGAGCAGAATCCTGGGGGCTCCTGGGCACGTAAGCCTTTCTGTGTCCCTTGTTTCTTGTTTGTAGGGAACAGACTCCAGCCCCCATGACCTTCCCTGAGTTTCAAAGAGCAGACACAAACAGTTGCTAATCAGGGAAAGGAGAGGATGCAGAGATAAGGGAGGAGACCACCTGAAGCCAGATTAAAGGAGTGCAGGCCCTGCACACACCCTGACCCTTATCAGCAGCCCTGCCCTTGGACCATTGCTATAAAACTCCTCACCAAATCCCCTCGGGTTAGGACACACAGTTGTGTTTTTTTTTTTTTTTTTGCAGTACGTGGGCCTTTCACTGTTGTGGCCTCTCCCGTTGCGGAGCACAGGCTCCGGACGCGCAGGCTCAGCGGCCATGGCTCACGGGCCCAGCCGCTCCGCGGCATGTGGGATCTTCCCAGACCAGGGCACAAACCCATGTCCCCTGCATCGGCAGGTGGACTCTCAACCACTGCGCCACCAAGGAAGCCCAGACACACGGTTTTTGAGGCACGAGCCCATTGTGTCTCCTTTTTCCTGGCAAAGCAATAAAGCTATTCTTTTCTACTTCACCTGAAACCCTATCTCAGAGATTCGATTTGGCACCGGGACACAGAGGCCAAGTTTTCAGCATCAACAGCACATGGACATTGAAAACACTCCAAAAATCAGCTCTGTGTCTCCAAACAGCCTGGATTCTAAGTTGTTCCAGAGCGAGAAGTTGTGGGCATGGGGGTGTGGGGTGTGGGGACACTGACCGCTGGCCACAGGGCAGGGGCTCTCGGCAGAACAGAAACCGGTCCAGGTGGGCCAGGCCAGGCCTGCACCCTGACGCCGAGTCCAAAGCCCCCCATACGCTGAGCAAATGAGGCCCAGGGCTCCCCTCAGAGCCTCCTCACTGAGTTTCGAAGCAACAAGGAAGGTTTTTGTTGTGCCACTTGAAATTAAAATCTCTCCAATTTGTGGAATTGTCAGCTGCTGGAGGAAATAAAACTGTTCATCCGCTTAATCATTTCAATATGACATTTCAAGGTGGGCAGTGACATGGCAGGGAGCGAAAGTTGCCCCACTCTCAGCATACACAGATCATGGAAACGATTATGCCCATAAGGTTCCGTTTGAGGGTTTAATGGAACTGGCCTGCCCTGCATTGATAAATAGCTCAAGTGGAGAAGCAGGCCCAGTGGGGGCGAGGCTTCAGGGAGGGAGGGAGGGAGGGAGGGGAAGGAGGGGAAAGGGGAGGGAGAGGGGGAGGGGGGAGGGAGGGGGGGTGTAGTCTCTGCAGGGATGCGGCGAGTCTGTCAGCTCCAGCTGCCGTAGCAAATACCGCATACTGGGGCCTTAAGAACCAGACATTTGTTACTTATGGTTCTGGAGGCTGAACATCCAAGATCAAGGCACCAGCAGATGTGCTCTCTGGCGAGGACCGGCTTCCTCTCTTGCAGACAGCCATCATCTCGTTGTCTTCACAAGGTGGAGAGAGAGCAACTCTCCCGTCTTTTAGAAGGGCACTAATCCCATCATGATGGCTCCACCCTCAAGACTCCCGAGGCCCCACCTCCTAATACCATCACATTGGGAGATAGGGCTTTTTTTAAAAAAAAATTCTTTTTCCTTTTTAATTAGTTAATTCGTTTTTCGGCCATGCCACGAGGCTTGCGGGATCTTAGTTCCCCCACCAGGGATTGAACCCATGCCCTTGTCAGTGAGAGTGTAGAGTCCTAACCACTGAACCAACAGGGAATTCCCAGGAAATCGGGCTTTAACGTATGAATTTGGGGACACAGACATTCATCTGCAGCAGGTGGTCACCAGGACAACACTTGCAGGAACGTCATCCCATAACCCCCAACGGCAGGAACCTGCTGTTTCACCCAACTCACCGCTGGCGTTTCGCTGTGCCTCCAGGCTGCCCAGGGCTGCGGTTGTGGGCCCCGCTTGCAGGGAGGGGAAAGCAGGTGGTAGATGCCGACATGTCCTGTCCTCAAGCCGAGGGGGAGCCCGGTCTCTGGGGGCAGGTCCCAACTCCCATTCCTGTTCCCTCGTTTGTTCCCAGCTGTGTGATGCAGGACGCCCAGCAAAATACGAATTGCAGATAAACCACGTAGACTCTGGTGTAGAGACAGCCCATGCCTCATATATTCGTAAAAAATTACTTGTTTATCTGAACTTCACGTTTAACTGGTCCGGTACTCTATCCTGCAGCCCTCGACCCAGGCCAGCCTCAGCTTCTCTGAGCTTCAGTTTCCTCCTCCCCAGACAGTGTCCACCTGCGGAGACGGATGATTCCAGAAGACACCGGGGCAGAGCCCAGGGCAGCCCTGCCCAGCCTGGTGGTGAGGGTCTTGGCTGTCCTCGTTGTGTCCCAGATGCACGGGAGACCACCAGATAGCCAAGCCAGGTGACAACACGGGGACAGGGACAGGCCAGTGGTGGAAGATGTCCCTTAGCTAACGCCTTGTGGCTGGGGGACCAGATCACTGCCTGAGAAAGGGAGTGGGCAGGGGGCCCTGGATATGAGCAACACCACAAAGATACAGGCTCGAGAGAAGTCTCCATAATCAAAGAAGTATCCAAAGTCAGAGCCTGGAGAAGAGAGTGCTGGCGGTGCCCTGGATGGGGATGGAGGCGGGGGCCAAGTATGGGAGGGCTTTTCTTTGGTGTGCAGGAAACGAGGCCCTGGGGGTGCTGGGAGGGGCTGTGAAGGCAGCTGGGGTGGGAGGCCTGGGCAGGCTGGGTGGTGCCCTGGGGGTGGGGTGGGGTGGGAGGTGTTGGGCTGAACTGTGTCTGGAGAGCGTCCTGGGTCAGGGAGAGGAAGAAGCAGAGGAGGGATCAGGCCACAGCCTCCAGAGTTGCCAACCGTGATGTGGGACCCAAACACGGGAAGGGAAACTCCAAGGGTCCCAGCAGGTAATGGAAAGGCTGCCTTGTGAGACATACAGGCAGAATTCCAAGGTGGCCCCATGATCGAGGTTCACCCTGGGGCCCAGCCAGAACGGTGACTTGCTTCTCTCCCATGGACTGTGGGGCTTTTGTAGATGCCATTAAGGTCCCCAATCAGCTGATCCTGAGCTCATCAAAGGGGAGGTTGTCCTGGGTGGGCCTGATCCAATCAGGGGAAGGTCCTTACAAGAGGGACCAGGGCCCTTCCTGGGTTAGGGACTCTTGTCTCCTGCTGGATTTGAGGAAGGAAGCCACCATGAGTTCTACAGCTGCAAGGAACTCAATCCTGCCAACAACCCTGAGAGCTCGGATGAGACCCCAGCCCCCGGCAATACCGTGATGGCAGCCTCGTGAGATCACACCCAGGACCCAGCCTCTGACTCACAGCAAATGTGAGATAACTTACAGATGTTGTTTAAGCCGCTGAACTTGTGCTGATCGTCACGCACAGTAGAGGCTGTGCATCTCCCTGCATGAGCTCAAGGAACGGCCAGGTGGCCACCTGACAGGTGTGTTGGGTTGGGACTTCCCGTCTGGGTGAAAGGGTGCACCAGACGGCTCACCCTTGGAATCTAGAACCCACTATTCCATGCATCTGGACAAACTAGAAGGTGGGCATAATTCATTCATTCATTTCAACACATTTTGTGCAAAGCATGTATGAGAGAAAAACCCGGTGGTGCGGCCCTCAAGCGGCTCAGACGCAGGTACAGAAGATCCGATGTCAGCATGTGGACACGTGGCAACTGGGCTAGGTGATCAAGGACTTGTGGTGCAGGTAGGGAATTGGGAAGGGGTTGACCATGCTGGGGGCCTGGGGGTCGTGCTTCCCAGAGGAAGGAGCGGCTTGGTGAGATAGATCACGGAGCCGATGAAGGTGAACCTTCCCTTGGATGCACCGAGGGTGCAGGCTGGCTTGGAGCCAGTCCCCCAGGTCTCCCCTCACCTGGGCCAGGTACTCCTTGGGGTGTGGCCTCCCAGGGCTTTAACTCAGGTTTCCTCCCACTTCTGCTTCTACCTGGGAGTTGGAAGCCCTCCAACAACCAAGTTCTCATGCGGAGGAGAAGCAGGGGAAGGATGGGAAAGTGGAAGGCAGTGAATAAAGAAGGCAGATGAGCATTTTCTCTCTAATTTAAAGGGACCCCTAGGCACAGGCTTTGGCCATCAGCGCATCTCTATAACCTGGAGGACCCAGCTGATGCAGCCATAGCCTCTAACATCACCCAGATCTGCTTCTTCCTCTGTCCCAGTTAAGATCCAAGTTTCCACAGGGGATCCAGAAGGGTCCTCCTGCCATCTGGGCCTCCTTTCCAACAAGGCAGCGCTCTTTCTTGCTCTCTGAACAGCAGGAAATTTGCATTTTTAGTGCTCAGTGCTGCATATATTGATTGAAATTATACTGATTTGCATTTTCAAGGTGGTCAGCCGGTGGAGCTGTTTTTCTAGTGCACACACTTCTTAGAGAGAAAACGGAGCCAGAAGCCATAATCATGAGCGGCAGAGGACCTGGAATGAGAGAGCAGCTACTGGAGCCCTCCTTGGGGTAGGGGGTGCTGGGGCTCCTAGGACCATCAGCCCTGGGCCGGGACCCAGTGCTTGGGGCCTGGGGTAGAAGCTGGACATCCCTCCGGGAGGGGTGTGACGTTCAATGTTTAGCAGGGGGACCCAGAGTTAGGCAGACTGCCAAGGTCGGAGGACCCCAATATTCACCCAAGACGACTTTCACTTCTGACACCAACACCTGTGGAGGGGAATCCCCAAACCACCCTTAGGTTTGATCCTTTGCTAGAAAGATTCACAGAACCCACTAAAACTGTTCACTCGGTTACGGTTTATTACGGGCAGGGATACGGGTCAGAACCAACCGAGGGAAGAGCCTGGTGGGCTCCAGATACAAAGCTTTCATTGTTGTCTCCCTGTGGGGTAAGGACGCACCCTCCCCCAGCATCAGGGTGGACGACACACACACAGCATCGCCAGCCAAGCAAGCTCCCCTGAGCTCTCGCAGGGCTCCATTAGATAGGCATAATGGACCGATGATTGATTGATTGGTGATCAACTGATGATGGCTCGCAAGGTCCATCTCAGTCGCCAGGTTGGCTGAGTCGGCACGGCCCAAAGCACCCATCACCAAGTCATACGGGTGGTCTTCCCGGCGTGGCCAGTCCCGCCCTCGCCAAAGGCCCTCCTGATCCTCCTGACAGGATGATCAGGTCACCCTTCAGAAGCCTAAGGCAGAGACCAGACCACTCTTTAGGCAAAAGGCCGAACTTTTACTACACAGGGGACTTCGCTGGACACCTGCCAAGGCCAGGCCACACCCCTGCAGCTCTCGCTAAAGGACCCAAGGCAAGGAGGGGCTCAGGACCATCAGAGAAAGAGCTTGTGAAGTCCCGTGGCCCGGCTGTGGACAGAGGCTCTGGGGCTGTCTGGTGCCAAACAAGATGGAAGAACGCACCTGAACCAGGGCAGGGGGTGGAGACCGGCATCCCAGCCACGCCCCGCAGCTGTGCCCCCATCCGCCCATCCCCCGCTCCTGCTGCCTCCACTGGCTGGAGACTCTGCCCTCTGACATCAGCAGCGCTGGGCTGGTCCCTCTTCACCAGCTCAGTCTCCCGTCTGGGGGAACCTCTACGGTGAGGTCTGCCTGGCTGTCTGCCGAGGAAGGCACGAGCCCACCCCTCCTCCTCCAGTCGCTCTTGAGCCCATTACTTTGGTTTATTTCATTCATAGACTTTTATTGGGGGGGGGGAGATACTAGTTTACTACTGATGCTCCAGCAGAAGTCCATAAACGTGGAGACGTAAAACAACACAAATTTATTCTCTTACAGTTGTAGACATCATAGGTCCCGAGATCAAGGAAGCAGGCCTTCCTGACTTCTGGAGGCTCTAGGAGAGAATCCTTTCTTGCCTTTTCTAGTTTCTAGAAGCGCCGGCATTCCTTGGTTGGTGGCCCGTCCCTCCATCCTCAAGGTCAGCGGGGCAGAGTCTTCCAATCTCTGACTCTGACCCGCTGCCGCCTCCCTCCTCTGAGGACCCTGTGATGACGCTGGGTTCTCTCAGGTAATCCAGGACAATCCCTAATCTCAGGACCCTTCATCTACTCCCATCTGCAAGCAGAGGTCACATACTCGCGGATTCTGGGCATCAGGACATGGACATCATAGGGAACCATTATTCAGCCTACCATGGGGGAGGTTATCCATATATTATGTATATCTAACAGTGTCTGTTCATTGTCTGCCCCCAACCCCACACCAGACTAGACGTCTCCTGAGGGCAGGGACTTGTCACAGCTGCACCCCCAGGTCCTACTATGTGCCCTGCACGTGGTCAGGGGTCCGTCCCTATGCATGAAGTGAAGGAGAGAATCTAGTGTGAGAGGCAGTGGAGTGCTTGCTGTCTGCCTGTCACCGAGTGTCTTAGGAAGGTTCGGAGAGACAATGGGCTTGGGACCCAGGGAGGCCTGAGACCTTGCTCCACGTGCTGGGAGCTGCAGAGCTTCGGCCCGGGATAACCACCATGGGGGCTGGCAGGTCACATCCAGGAGACTGGACACAACAACACTGCTTCTGAGAAATGTTGGCAGGGGGTCCCAGGGAAGGGGCACTGCAGGAGGTCACCAACCCACCGTGGAGGCTGGTTCTCTCATCCTTGGTAGCATGACACAGACAGAGGGGTACCCCCTCTCCAAGGCTGTCCCCCACCCTGGGATGTTATTCCAACCAGGAGTCTGTGAGCCACAAATAACACCAAGACCAGGTCCGGGTACCTGGACCATAGGAAGGGCTCAGGTTTGGGGGTGCCTGGCCCCCTCTTGCAAACTCATATCCAGAAGAGAGAAGAGAGAGACTCAAATTAAGCAGTTTTCAGGCTGTATCAGAGGGCTTGGGGGTGCCCGGCCCCTCCAGTCCCATCAGCTTCCTCTCAGGCACCAGAAGGTACGGCCTCACTGCTCACAGGTCACCAGGGAGACCCTGAGCTTGCCGAGAAGCATGGACCGCAGTGGGTGGGCTCGTGTAAGTCGGAGATAAACAACTGTCTCCACCTCCTTCCCCGTGGCTCCGCGGCCAGTCCTCCCACCAGGGTCCCCACCTCTCTGCATCCTTTGTCTCGCCCCTCCTGGAAGGTGGGCCGCTTCCTTTCCGGGCGAGTCAGACATCTTGAGCTCTGTCGCTTCGCTATCCATTTGTTCTTAAAAGTCTCCAGAGCCCCAAAGTACGTAATCGTCCCTGGGCACGTAAAGACAACTTATGAGTTTTGCCTGTCCCTACAGAACCGATAGCAGAAAGGAGGAACCGCATGGAGACCCTATTTCCAAGCAGCTCTCATCCAGTATCTCCTCTCGGTTAAACTAACCTCTCGTTCTCAGCCAGGTAAACCCAAAGGGCAGGCAAGAGCCCGGCATTCAGCAGAATTCCTGTGTGTCCTATGCTTCCAGAATGAATCCGTCACTTATGATATTTAACAACGATGAAAGGAGTTGTCTACTTATTGGGGGCCTCTCTGGAAATGACATCCTTTCATTTGTCCGAGGGTTTTATGATAACACAGGGGAGGGAGTATGCCAGGTGACCCCAGGGGCCATCCTGCAGGCCAGAGAGGGTTTAAGAAGCCCTGCTCCAGCCTTGGCTGGGATGACCGGCACTACCCACCTTCACACTTACCCACCCCGCTCACCCCTCTTATTCACCCACCCACTCGGTACACAGCTACTCAGCACCTGGCTGAGCCAGGCATTGAGTGGTCCCTCTATGCTGTCTTTCTGTGTCTCCTGAAAGCCTGGTGGAAGGGAAAGAGCTTTCTAAGAAGTGTGGGCGTTGCTTTGGTTCACAAACACCAAACTATACACTGAGGCTCGTGCGCTCCTGGCGGAGCTGGGCAGGGCTTCCCAG
This sequence comes from Stenella coeruleoalba, assembly GCF_951394435.1. Taxonomy (NCBI): domain Eukaryota; kingdom Metazoa; phylum Chordata; class Mammalia; order Artiodactyla; family Delphinidae; genus Stenella; species Stenella coeruleoalba. The sequence continues at coordinate 2,963,158 of NC_137169.1, forward strand.
GGCAGTATCTGGGCATTTTCAAGCACCAGTTACTAAGATGGCCAGTTCGAGTTCTGCCCTGGAGGAAATGATGGTCCAGTGGGAGGAAGAGAAGGTGATGTGGATGGAGATGAGGATGAAGGAAGAAGACAGAGGAGGAGGCTGGGGAAGGGATACCGGCCGTGGATTGTGGCAACAAAGAGGACACAGGAGGTGCTGTGGACACACAGAGGTGGGACACCTAATCCAACTGGGAGGCTGGGAAGACTTCCTGGAGGAGGTGAGACTGTACTGAGTCCTAAAGGACCAGGGCAGTTGGCCAAGGAACATGGGAGCAAGGAGGAGGAACTTTCCAAGGGGGTCCACTGGCCAACACAGAAGCCAAAGGGCCAGCGAGACGGTGCAGAGAACTTCAGGATGTACAGGGCATTGGCGGTGCTGGGGCGGGTGGGTGGCGTGGTGACGAGCACCGAGGAAGGTACCTAGAGGGGAAAGAAGGTCCAGGCCCTGAAGAGCCTCGGGTGCTGTGGGGTGCTGTGTCAAGGGTCTGTGTTGGATGGGAGGACTTGAGAGCCATTGTTGGATTGTAAGCCAGGAAGTGACATCACCAGAGCCATCATCCGCTTCTCCGTAATTTACTGGGTATTTACTATGCATGACACACTGTTCCAAGGACTGGATCTATGACGCCTCATACAATACTTAGAACCCCCAAGAGGTAGAAACTATTATTTACCCTCGTTTGTACGGAAGCACAGAAAGGTTAAGTAACTTGTCCAAAGACAAACAGCTGAGATTTCCGATGCAAAGCCAGGGTTTGAACCCAAGGAGTCTGGCCAGAGCCTGCATCTTAGCCGTGCTTCCCTATTGCAACACAGATCTGGTTTGCCCTTGACCTCTGACTGATGACATGGCTCCTGGGAAGAGGGTAGGCGTCAGAGGGACAGAGTAGGCTGAAGAGAGTCTCAGAAGCTTAGACACTCAAGGAACAGCTTTCTGCAGTGTGGGGGGACCTTTTGCCCCTGACAACAATGCCTGGACCCCACTTGAAAGACAGATCCACTCTCGGGGACCTCCTCAGCCTATTAATCATGCTGAGTAGAAATCAGAGATTTTCCCATCAAGAGTCTGAAAGCCCCAGTTTCAAAGGATGTCTCTCGTTGTACAAATGAATAGCCATCTCCTTATAAAGCATTTTGCTTTGAAATTCTGGATGAAAAATCTGGAGCCCCAGTGATTGGAGTGACGGTAATAACAGTGTCAAAAATCACCATCATCGTATGGTACCGGGGTTTTCATTTTGAAGTTGGGGGAGAGCTAATTAGTGTTCTCTGACTTCATGCGCCAAATCTGAGCCTTGCCCTTCCCACAGCAGGAAGAATGTCAGCCAGGGAATGTGGCGCGTGCAGTGTGTACCTTGCTCTCTAAGCACCCAAGTGAGCACCAAGTGGTCACTGTGGCTGAGCAGGGTGACCAGAGGCTGCAGGAGGGCTTGGCTTTGGGAATAGTCTGGTTAAACAGAGGAAGAGACAAAGATCCCATCTGGATCCCCAACCTTGTAGAAAACCCTCCTGAAATGTCTCATCGACTGGCCACTGGAAATCTCGACGTGGACAGAACAGGGCTCTCCTGCAGGCGGAGGCTTCTGTGGTCAATAGTTTGGTAGAAACAGAAAATTTTGTCCTCCAGGGCTCCTGGATATTCCTAACCATCCGCTGGGGTTCTGAACCAATGAGAGACCATGAGAGGAGCAGTTAGCACCTGTTGGGGGCTGGCGGGGAGACTTCACATGATCCTGTATTGGTCAGCTCAGGCTGCTATGACAAATACTGTAGACCAGGCAGCTTACAGAACAGACATTTATCTCTCTCAGTTCTGGGGGCTGGAAACCCATGATTCTGCTCCTGGTGAGAGCTCTCTTCCTGGCTTGCAGACAGCTTCCTTCTCACGGTCCTCACCTGGCAGAGAGAGAGCAAGCTCTGGTCTCATCAACTTTTTATAACGGCACTAATCCCACCATGGGGGCCCCACCCTCATAACCTCATCTAAACCCAAAGGACCCACCTCCAAATACTATCACACTGGGGGTTAGGACTTCAACATATGAATTTTCAGGGGACGCAAACGTTTGGTTCATAATACCTCGCAACAACCATGAGGCTGGCCGACCAGGAAGCAGGCAGGTGGGAACCAATAGCCATCAGGTTGTGATTTTCTAACTCTTTCTCCTGAACTAAGTCTCTGCACTGGAAGTCCCATCTGGGAGCACAAGGTCGGGGCTTATGTCCCCCCATAATGATGATGGGGAAGATCCCCTGAACATTGACTCCACACCCCGCTAAGAACGACATGGCTGCAGTGTACATACCCACCTCACCCCACCCCATGGGGAGGACCTGTGTGTTAGCCACAAGGGCAGAAGGGCTACGATTCTCATCCAGGCCTGCCTGCCAGCAAAAGGCTGAACCAGGCTCCAGAACACGCTCTGCAGACCTGCCCCTGGGCTGCCCCCTGGAGCAGTTGCCTGGGCTAATAATATTCTCACTTTAAGGGCTGCTGTTGGGAGAAATGGAACAAATTTATCAAGCACTTGACACACAGTAACTAGTTTATAATGTTAGCTGGAATTAATATAATTATCATCATCATCATCAGCCCTCAGACACAGAGTGGGCATCTGATGAATTTTTGAATGAAGGGGTGAACGGCTGTGTAAGTTTAGTAACAGCATGGTGCCGACTTTATAGGCTCAGCCAGCCACAGAGTCTGCATCTCCTTCTTCGTTTAAAAAATTATTGTTATTAATGTAACTAACATTTTTATTAAAAATAACATTTCCAAATTAAAAAGATATGGCATAAGACATCTGGACCCTCACATCTGAATCTTTGTTCGGTCTGTTGCAATATGTCATTTTGGTTGATGTATCTAAGGAAAACCCAGCCTCAGACATCGGTGTAGTTGGAAAAGAGATGAGCGTTTTAATAGCTTTTTCAGATAATTGTGGGTATCTTTTTTGATACTATGTGAAAATTTGACAAGTGGTGGTTTCTTTCTTTTTTTATGCATACATCCAGTCTATTCTTTTTTTTTTTTTAACATTTGTACTGGAGTAAAATTGCTTTACAATGGTGTGTTAGTTTCTACTTTATAAAAAAGTGAATCAGGGCTTCTCTAGTGGTGCAGTGGTTGGGAGTCAGCCTGCCAATGCAGGGGACACAGGGTCGTGCCCCGGTCCAGGAAGATCCCACATGCCGCGGAGCGGCTGGGCCCGTGAGCCATGGCCGCTGGGCCTGCGCATCAGGAGCCTGTGCTCTGCAACGGGAGAGGCCACAGCAGTGAGAGACCCGCATACCGCCAAAAAAAAAAAAAAAAAGTGAATCAGTTATACATATACATATGTTCCCATATCTCTTCCTTCTTGCGTCTCCCTCCCTCCCACCCTCTCTATCCCACCCCTCTAGGTGGTCACCAAGCACCGAGCTGATCTCCCTGTGCTATGCGGCTGCTTCCCATTAGCTATCTGTTTTACGTTTGGTAGTGTATATATGTCCATGCCTCTCTCTCGCTTTGTCACAGCTCACCCTTCCCCCTCCCCATATCCTCAAGTCCATTCTCTAGTAGGTCTGTGTCTTTATTCCTGTCTTACCCCTAGGTTCTTCATGACATTTTTTTTTCTTAGATTCCATATATATGTGTTAGCATACGGTATGTGTCTTTCTCTTTCTGACTTACTTCACTGTATGATAGACTCTAGGTCCATCCACCTCACTACAAATAACTAAATTTCATTTCTTTTTATGGCTGAGTAATATTCCATTGTATATATGTGCCACATCTTCTTTATCCATTCATTCGATGATGGGCACTTAGGTTGTTTCCATCTCCTGGCTATTGTAAATAGAGCGGCAATGAACATTGCGCTACATGACTCTTTTTGAATTATGGTTTTCTCAGGGTATGTGCCCAGTAGTGGGATTGCTGGGTCATATGGTAGTTCTATTTGTAGTTTTTTAAGGAACCTCCATACTGTTCTCCATAGTGGCTGTACCAATTCACATGTCCACAAGTGGTGGTTTCTTAATGGTTAGTTGCAACATGGAATTCTATATCTGTACCTTCTGTATTGTATGACATTAAAATCCACTAGTTTACCTTGCTTCAAATGGATTTTTACCCATGCATGATTTTTTAGACAGCTCTATTGGGATATAATTCACATACCACACAATTCAGCCATTTAAAGTGTACAGTTCAATGGTTTTGGCATATCCGCAGACATGTGCAATCGTCAATGAATCAGTTTTAGAACGTTTTCATCACCTTAAATCATCTCAAACAGAAATTGTGCCCTTTAGCTATCATTCCCTATCCCCCCACCCCCACCCCAGCCCTGAGCAAACAGTAATCTACTCCCTGTCTCTTGATTTCCCTATTCTGGACATTTCTCATCAATAACTCATACATGTCTCTTTGTCTGGTTTCTTTCACTAGCTTCATGTTTGCAAGGATCACCCATGTTGTAGCATGTGTCAGTGCCTCATTCCTTTTTATGTCTGAATAATCTTCTGTTGTGTGGAGGGTCCATATCTGGTTATCCATTTGTCTGTTTTTGAACATTTGGGCAATTTTGAATAAAGCTGCTATGAACCTGCAGGTACACGTTTCTGGATGGACTTTCACTTCTCAGTCTTTAGACCCCTGGTGGTTTCAATCCCCCGGGTGGTCTCTCTTTAATGCCTGGAAGCTTTGGATGTGGGAGTACTTGATTGATTAAGTCAGCATAGAATTTAAAGTCCAAACCAGGACACTCTGAGAGTAAGACAGGGCAGTGTGAACGGTCACTCCTGGACAACGGTCCCTCGGACATTTGGTCACTCTGCTTGCCAAGAGCCTCCCCTCTGGACACCCATGTCCCCCAGGATGGCAATCACCTTCTTAAGCATTATGCAGATGAGGCTACCTGCCCCTTTCCCAGTTTTCAAGCAAGGTTTAATAAGTCTGTGATGCCCCAGTCACAGAGAGTTTACTAACTTTCCCACCTGGCTGTTTGGCGTTTGGAACTTGACCCGAGGAATCTGGGCATGAAGACAACCCAAACCTCATCAGCCCCTAATCCCAAGTCTGGGTTCCAATGGGAGTTTTTGTTCAGCCTATGTTTTCTGAAACTCACTAGACTGAACTAGAGAACAACCTGAGAGAAGAGACTCATTTGTCTGATTCAGCAGTCACAGAATACATGTTGGCTCAATGACCACATGAATGGAGGGACGGTTGACTAAGCTGCTGGCTGCTCTGCCTGGAGAGAAGGTGACCCGGATGTGTGTGCACCACTGTTTTCCCACCAAGCTGCTCAGAGGCACGGGCCGCTTCACATCCCTCACAGCGCGCGGCACACCCTTGCCTACGGCAGGTCCTACTGTTCCTGTCGAGGAGCTTATTACTCTCATGAATATGCATGGATGTCACCCTGGCTTTCTTGTTGTGTGAGTTTCTTACTCTCTTCTGAGATGCAGACACTGTCATTCCACAGCCATTCACATTTGCTTCTGCAGGAAGATGGGCTAGGAATGTAGTTTGCAGGCTTCTAGCCCCTGAGAGCAGGAGGGAGCTCAGAAGGGAGGTGATGGTGCCGAGTACCAGACAACAGCCAGCCAGTGACCTTCAGAAGTGTTTCAATGGACGATTATGCATTTCTGTCTTGGATATCTGTTTATGGTCTGAATTCTACTCTGAACTGTAAGTCCTATGAGGACAGAGTACAGGTGTGTTTAACATTTATCAAAGTTTACCTGGCACCTAGGATCATGCACAATAAATGTTTGCTGCATGAAGAATAAATTAATAGCTGATGCATGTCCTCAGACGTACAGCAATTTCACTGACAGCAGCCCCTTCCTAAAAATGGCAACAATATATGAGCATTTAACATGGCAGGAGCATTGCCCAGGCTTTATGATTTAACCCTCCTGAAGGTTGCCCTTTCCTCTCCCATTTGAAAGATGTGAGAACCACGGTAAAGGAAGTGACATAACTAGTCTGAGATCTGGGATGGGGTGGAGGCAACACTTGAAACTATTTGTTTGATTCTTAAAAAAAGAACAAACAAAACCTGTGTCCTTCTGACTACCGTTAGCTTCCTTTTGTTGCATACAAACGTCCCTGCTGATTACGGAGGTGGGGGCAGGGGGAAGAGTCCTAGTAGCATCGCTCCTCAAAAAGATACCCTGGATTGCTGATGTCGCTTTATATAGCTTGGGAAAACGGAACTCAAGCTCATCTGGGAAGCCGTGGGCCTGATTCAGCTTTTAAACACCTGCTCCAGACACGGCAGACCCGTGCTGCCTTCTCTGGAACCTTTTGTTGGCTCCTGCAACAAAGGAGAACTCGGAGCATCAGATATGAAACCCAGATGAGCCAGGAGTCACCGTCTCCCGGGATACATGTACCTCTCTCGCTCAGTGAAATTTCCAGAAACAAACGGATGATGGATTCCTTAGCTTTACCACACCCACCCCAAGGCAGAACTCAGCTAAAGATGTGACATTGGTGAAACAGGCATAGATCAAGATGTTTAGGGGATGATGTGAAGACTTAAGCCCCCTGTGCTATGTTTCTATTTAGACTCTTGATTCCAGATTGCTCTCAGGCATCCTCTTTGATTATAACCTTTGGTAGGAGTTGGGAAAATTCTATCCCAGAAAATTTAGAATCTTGAAGCAATGAAGACCTGCACCTGGGTTTCACCAGTCTTAGAGGTAAGCACTGGCCTGCCCTCAGTGAGGGTTATATTTAGTCGAAAGTTATAGAAAACTGGGATCAACAGAAGCTTGAACTAATGAGAGGTTTATTTTCCTTGCCTAACAGGTAGTCTGTAGGCAGGTAATTCAGGGTGCACGTGGCTGTCCACCATGCCCCCAGGGGCCTAGACTCCTTCTATCCCTTTGCTCCGGCATTTTGGGCATGCAGCTTCCACCCTCATACCTGTCACCTCGTGGTCACAACATGGTTGTTCCACCTCCCGCATCCCATCTGCATTCCAGGAAAAAATAAGGACAAGAGAGAAGGCAAAAGGCAGATGGTAAAAGGTCAGCCCCCTTCTAATGAACTTTGCCAGGCATCCCATCCAGCAATTTCTGCTTACATCTCATTGGCCAGAACGATATCACAAGGCACCCTGGGTAACAGAGGGGCTGGAATGTATCAGCTTTTGGCCAGGCACATTTATCACCTCCCCCACGACCACCGCCACCCAAGTTCTGTTAGCAAGGAGGATGGGGACAGTAGATATTGGGGGGGTCATCTGGCAGCACGTAACTGCAGCCACATTCTCTAGAGGACAAACAAAAGGGAACATTTCATAGAAGCACAGCTTCAAAGGTGAAATTAAGGACCAGCGTTGATTATGCAGAGACCAGCTCTACTGCGTATAAGAAAATGATGATCTAGGGCAGCAAGTCGTAGAAGTTGGGTATCGCTGTCTTGAACGCACGTTGCCTACCAGGGCTTCCGCTTTTTAACATATTCAGAAAGCGGGCAGTGAAATGGGTTTCTGTGACGTGTCCTTCGTATGTTACACTAGAGAGAGCCTTCGGGTTGCATTGGCCCAGACTGGACCATCGAGTCATCCTTCCGTGCTGGGGGATCCTGGACAATCCACTTTGAACTCCGTATGCATATGCATGTGATCAGGCCGGGTATTCAGTCGGCATGGCAGGGGGCAGCCGTGCCAGATATTACAATATTGAAATACCTTCCTACCAGCTGGAAACAGCATCCCCCCCACCCCGGCCCCAACGCCCCGGCCCCTCCCAGATTGCTGCCGGTCCTCTCCCAGAACCCCTGCCTGGCCCTGTGGCTGCAGCCCACCTCTACCCCAGGACCCAAGCTGCACAGTGTTAAGATGTTTTCAATATTAAGCCCAGGTGTGATAATATCACCAACCTCTTCGGGTGGTTGTGGCACTGAAAAGAGATCAGAAATGTAAAATCCATCATGATGGCTGATGCCTATACACAGGGGTGACCTTCAGGCTACACTGGCGTGAGCCAGCTAGGCGTTTGCTCTGCGCTGGGGCATTCAGTAAACAACGTCTTCCTCCCTCCTTGGCATGTTCCAGATCTTCCTCGAGCGGAGGGTAATAGCTCGGACAAGACGTGGCTAGAGGAAGAAGCGGCTTTTCTGCTCAATTACTCTCCAGATTGGCTGAGAGAAGCCCAGATGTCACTTGAGCTGCTGCGGGGGGAAGACAGGGTCCAGGAATTACTGGCTGAGAAAGGGGGCCATAGAAGGATCTTAGAGATGATGAGTACGTGGATGATGATGGCGATGATGATGTGACCCTTTGTGACTAATCACAGCTCTCTCTTCTAGATAGAAGCACAGCCCCCGAAGACTCATTATCTGACCACCTGTACAGTTAGGGGTAAGCCAATCACCCTCACCACTGTTGACAAGCGTCTGTCTCTAAATTAGTCGGGTGCCTTTGACTCTTAGGTAGGGGATGAGGTTGAGACCAGAATCCTCCCAGCCTTGAGAGTCAAAGATCCACCTGGAGTTCAGGGATAGAAAAGGGTATGCAAACACAGCATGCTTGCCAGAAAGCATGTTGCCTCCCTGTGAACAAATCCTGCCATTGTCAACTTTAGGGCCTCTGTGAAAACAAGATATGAAATCTTCTTGAATTGTTGGTACCTACTCATTTGTAGAGGTGTCACTCACCCCTCCCTGTGTGAGGTTTCTGTCTCCTCAGCCCACTGATGTCAGCCTGGACATGCCAGTTGCTTTTGCCGGTGAAACGTGCATGGAAGTATCACGTGCCCCTTCCCGGGGAAGCCTTAAGTGTCACAGTGAGGTTCCGCTGTGACTCTGCCCTGCGCTGTGTGATAGGGTGTCCGGGTGAGAGCAGCTCCTTCAGTCTGGGTCCCATCAGCTGACGGGCTGATGGAGCAGACGGTGGTCCTGAGCATGAGTGAGAAATCGACCTTTATTGGGTTCAGCCACAGAGCTCTGTGGGTCGTCTGTTGGTGCAGCATCATCTAGTCTGAGCTGATGGATGCCGTTTATGAAGTGACTTGGAAGAGACACCGATAGCCCAGAATCAGTGGCATCCAGCTCTGCCCTTTCTGCTTGGAGCCAAGGGTCCCTGGAGCAGCCAGTAGCAGCGACCACTCAAGGGCGAGACCACATCCCCTGTTTGGGGAGCTTTTCCCAAGGGAGCCTCACTCACTGTTATTTTCCTGCACACCCCCAGGGCTTGGTCAACACAAGGAGTGCATCCTCATTCTCTCACCTCTCCTCCTAGAAGGAGTCGGACCTTTGGGGCCAGCGAGAGATGTCCCCCAGGCCCCTTACCTTCTTGGTAAGTGTGTCAACTACAAATTGGTACTTGCCATCTACCTCTACAGTGATTAAATCATTGCAGCTGCTGACTTTCAACATCCCCTGAAAGGAGTTCAGGGTGAAGAGCAGAAATGAGGCGCTCTGTGCTCTGGGAAAAACTGGCAGAACAGGGCTTCAGATAGTTAGATATCAGGAGCCAATTTTATGAGCCTAATTCTTCTATCTCCTCGTATCTAGAAAAGCACAAAATCCTTCACGGTGACGTCTGCTCCTCATGACTGGCAGAAACCTTCTGCAAAAAAAATATGTGCTTGATTGCATGGACTCCCCCGTCACCAAAATCACGTACATACTGACCTTCCCCCCTACATCTTTGGAGCAGTTTCTCAGAGTTATCTGAAATGCTTCCTCATTTTGCCCCAAATAAAACTTAACTCACAACTCACATACTGTGCCTTTTTTTTAAGTCGGCAAGTGTAACCAGGGGCCTGACCCTTTCGTGTCCCTGATCCCCGACCCCCCGCTTTTCCTTAATACCCAGATGATCCATCTAGAGCTCCATCCTGAGAACTCTGTGGAGTCAGGCAGCCCTTCTTGCCCCCACAGCCCCCAACCACCCAAGGCCTGGAGTCTTCTGGAACGTGAGGGAGGAAGGGCGTTTTCTTCACATCTCTTCTGGAGTTAGTCACCATGTCCCAGTTCTTCCTCCTGGTTGTTTCGACTGCTGTGGTCTCCCCCCACCTCCACCTGCCCGGCAGCAGAGACCATCCTGCTCATCGCTCCCTGACTCTCCTCAACACAAGCACCACCGACCCGGAGCAGAACCGCCACACAGGACAAAAACCTCAGACTCTGGACTCAGTCATGTGAGAACATGTAAGGACTCAACTGGACAGCCCCAGGCCCCAGACACCCCCGCCCTGATTGCCTTCCCGCCCGTGTCTGCCCGCCCTCCAGACCCTCTCCTCTCCAGCTTCGTTCCCCAAACCTCCAGATCCCGTAATGCCGAAGGACTGCGACCAAATTGTCACATTATTTTGTGATGCAAATAAGCGCTCATCCTCTTCACCCTTGTCCATCTCAATCGAATCAGCAAATCTGTCATCACAGAGAATTGCTAAAAGCCTTGAAATGAGGGTTTTTCCCTATCCCAGACCAGATCAAATTCTTAGGCAGCCCTCTTTCCACCTGCGGTAGGAACCCATCACTTGCTCTGAGGAAGGGGAGGGACCATCTTTTTCTCTTTCAGATACACAAGTGTATTTGGATGGGTAGTAGAGACCTGGCATTTCCTCTGGCCAGGCCTGGGGTGCTGCAAGATTGTCCTGCGAGTCATTTTGTCAGGGGAAGTCTCAGCTTCCCTCCTAGCCTCTGACCCCCGCAGCCTTGCCCTTGCCCTCAGGTGGAGTTCACGGCTGTGGGCAGACCCACCTGGGAACAACTCAGATGTGGGCGGGAGGTAAGGGCAGGATTCCAAAGTCAGGGCACTTACCCTCCCCAGAGAAGGAAAAGTGCCTTGGAGTTCCTCCCTCCCGCCCCTCCCCCTCCTCCCCACTGCACATTTTAATAGGTGGGGGAAACTAGTAAGGCGGGGGTGCAGAGAAGATAGTATGAATGCTTCAAAGAAATGCATAATAATTTTAATGAGCATTTCCCTTCCATTTAAAATCACAAACTTAGCTACTTAATCAAATGTCATGCTTAAGACACATTTACCTCCTTGGGAGAAAAATGGAAAATGGCAGCTCAATTTGGCTTTGGATGGGTTTTAAAAATAGTCAAGTCTGTGAAGGCCATTAGGTAAATGGCCTAAGAGAGCTTCAAAGAGGGCCTCCTGGGGGGTCAGCCAGCTCCTTTGTTGGGAAAATAGGGCAGGGCAGAGGCGAGGGGGCTCCTGGAGGGCCGGGGCCAACCTGTGATTCCAGGTTCCTGGGCACTGATTTCTCCTCCTAGGGGACCGGGTGATCTTTCCACAGTGGGTACGTCTGAAAACTTCCGTTTTGCACTTGCTGAAGCTGGTAGGCCTGTGTGTGTGTGTGTGTGTGTGTGTGTGTGTGTGTGTGTGTGTGTGATGACTTATACTCTCCTTCCCAAATTCCCAAAAGAGGAGAAAAATGAACTAGTCAGAAATATGAGATGCTGTCCAAGTACAAGAAACCAGTTACCTTAATGGTGAAATATGTCGTGGTTTTATTATGTTTCAGCCTGTAAAAAATGACAATGTTCGCATCAAGAGAAAAAATAAAAACAGACCGAATAATAGACGGTCGCTCTCTTTGGAGGAGTTGGAGTGATCAGTGTCCAAGGGTAATAGAAATGAGTGGGTCCTTGCCCTAAATCCGACTTTCCATCGTGGGTGGGGTGGAGGGCAACCTCCCTCCCCACGCGGTTGAGGCGGCCAGGGCTATCTTGGTGCACCTCTGCTGTGTGACTTCCCCTCCTGACTCTGTCACTGCTTGGCCTCACAGCTGTTTCCCGAAAACACCTATATGTACTGTGTTCTCAACCCAGAGGTTCCTACCTGAGGTCTGGGGAATCCTCCAGGGTTAAGTGGGCAGAATTCAAGGAGTCTTTTCACTTGGATGGTGAAAAAAAAATCACATCTGAAACCCAACATTTCTTTGTTATAAATGTAGGCAGCAGAGCGAGGTGCTGTGACACGCCAGTGACCGCTAAACACAGAAACTGCAGCCTTTTGCCTCATGTGTCACCACGGCTGTGGGCAGCCCAAACTATGACGGCCGGGGGTCCGGACACCCAACTTGTGGCACGTTTGGGGTCTGAAGATTCGTTCCCTACATGATAAAAAGAAGGTACATTGCTATATCAAAAATCTGTTTTAATATTTTGATAATGTGTTTCAATACACTTGGTTTCCTAAAAATCCTGTGTATTTTCGTCTCTGCACTTAGAATCGTTCTGAGACAAGGTCCGTGGGTTTGCACAAGGCTGCCGAAGGGGTACCTGGAGTCGAGGGGCTCGGGGTCCCCCCAGGCCCACCCGGCCCCTCAGCCTTCTCCGGGGTTATTCTGGCTCCTGGAAGGGCCTCCCTGGTGCAGCAACCCCCCTCGTCCCGCTAGGTGGCAGCAGTGAGGGCACCGCTTCTCTCCCAGCTGCAGGGGCTCGGCCCTTTGTTCCAGGACGTCCCTCTGGGATCTGCCCCCGAAAGCCCTCAGGGAGAGAGAGGGCTCCAGGGGAAGACCAGCCAGGAGTGGCCAGGTAGGCAAAGTGCTGACTCAGCCTGCTGCTTCTTCGGACAATAACAGTGAAACCGTGTGTGAGGCAATCTCATTTAACCCCCACAAAAACCTCTGTGTGGAAGGGACTACGGAACCCATTTCACAGACATGAAAACTGAGGACCGGAGAGGTTGATAATGTGCCCAGGGCCCCACGGTGAGTGAACAGCGGCTCCTGGGCTGCCGGGTCAAGACTTGTGATCTGACCACCACACCTCCCTGTCCCCTGCCCCTCTCCTTCGGGGAAGCAGGTCGCCCCCCTCTGTCCTCCTGCCTGGGTGGAGGAGACCCCTACGGCTCTGAAGGACCTCTAGGGACCTCCAGGCCTGGCTCTGCCCCACAACCGCTCCCCCCCACCCAACGCCCTCCCCAGGGAGGCCTCTCCTGCTACTGTGGGTCCCTCACGTGGGCTGGGCGGTTACAGAGCTTCACTGGGGGAGGCACCTGCATAGAACACCGCTCGCTTCCCCTCCACGGACTCCCACATCCACACTTGCAGCACAAGAGCTGATTTCTAAGGCCTCTGATTTTGCACCTCCCTCGAGGGCGCTGAGAGTTGAAAGCACGGCTTTGTCCGCGGCTTCCCACGGAGTCAGCAGGTCTGGCCTTCAATGAGGAGTTTCACTGTAGTCACTTCTCAAGGACCCCGCCAAGGGCCCCTTCTCCTGTAGTTAAGGCCTTGCAAGTACAGCCTAACCAGGTAGGCCCAGGGGGAACTCCTGGGGCCAAGAGTCTGGGGCGCGGCGCCCTGGAACTCGCAGGAGTCCTCCTCCAGGGCCTGGCCGAGCAGCAGCTGCAGTCGGGCGAGCCGGGGCTGCCGGACGCCCAGCCCGGGGCCTGTTGCAGCGTCGGGATGCAGGACCGACAGGGCTGCGCGGGGGGCAGAAGGTCCTGAAGCTCTGACCAGGGACACAGCTACTTCTTACGCCAGGTCTCGAGGCACGCGCCCAGGCCGCGGGGAGAGAGGAACCCCGAGCAGCGGACCCTCCCCGCCTCCTTCACACTCCCGCGGCCTTTTCCGCGCAGCTCCGCCAGTAGGAAACTTTTCTCCCAGCCCCCGCCCCAAGCGCCCCCCGAGTGCTTCCTCGGGAACGCCCCCTGCCCAAAACCAGCTCTCCGGGTGCACTGGGCGCACCGGTAAGCGGGTCAGAACCTCGAACCGCTTCGCATGCCCTCCGGTTACCGTGGCAACACCACCCGGCGGCGCCCGGCGGTCCAATCCGAGCCAGCGGCCTCTCTCGAGCCTTTCCCAAGGTGGGGACCGGGACGAGGCCAGGGCTGGGGAAGGGGCGGCCGAGGCCCCGCCTGCGGCGTCACCAGGGCCGGGCACAGCCCCGTGCGGAGAGGTGGGCCACCGCAAGGCGAGGCGGCGAACGGCAGCCGGGCCGGGCAGGGGGCTCGGGCTCCAGTTTGAGGGGCGGGGAAGAGGGTGACGTGAGCCGGGCCGGGCGGGCGGAGTTGGGACCCGCTTGGGGAGGCGGGGGCGAGCGCGCGGGGAGGCAGACGCGCGGAGGGAGGCGGCCAAGCGGCGCGGGCGGCTCTGCGGCGGGCGCGGTGGGCGCGGGCGGCGGGGCCCCGGGATCCCCGCCCGCCTCCTCGGCGCGGCGCCGCCGCCGCGCGTCCCCACGCCCCGCGCTCCACGGCGCCCTCGCCCCGCGCGCCTCCCGCGCCCGCCTCCTGCTGGCCTCCCGCGCCGCGGCCGTCTGCGGAGCGAGCGCTCAGACGGAGTCCCCGGCCAACTTGAGCGGCGCCGAGCGGCAGCGGAGTCCCCGGCAGAGCCCCCCGGCCCAGTGGCGCGCGGAGGGGACCTGCGGCCGCCAGCGTCGCCTCTGCCCGCACCCCCGGACCTCGCCGCTCCCTCGGCGCGGGGCTCGGGCCGGTGCGAGAGCCGCGCCGCGAGACACGCACCGTGCGCGGCGGCGCCGCCCGCCTCCCTCTTCGCCGCCCCGGAGGGCGAAGCCGCCGCTCCCCCGACCCTCGCCGCGCGGCCGCGGCGCTGGAGCGCGCCCCTTCCGGGCCGGCAGCGGGCGCCCCCGCCTCGCAGCCGCCTTCGCCGGGTCGCCCCCGGAGGGGGCCGCGAGCTCCGCGCCCGGGCCGGAGGATGTGCGCCCCCGCGGGCCGCCCCGCCTGAACCATGCGCCCCAACGGCGGCGGCGCGCCGGCCGGCATGGAGCCCCGCGCGGCCGCGCTCTGACTCGCTCTGCGCCCCGCGGCCGGCGGGCGGCGGGCGGCGGGCAGCGGGCGGCGGCGGACCGAAAGCCGGAGACCGGCGCCGCGGGACGGAAGCGAGCGGGCGCGGGCGCCGCGCAGATGGCCGGGGCGAGCGAGATCTGAGTCTCTGCTCCCCGAAACGTGACCATGTGGATTCAACAGCTTTTAGGACTCAGGTGAGCGACCCGGCCGGCGCCGGGGAGCGTGTGGGCGCGCGGGTGCGTGGGTACCGAGCCGGGCTGAAGCGGCTCTTTGCTCGGTGTTACGAATAAAGGGACCCCCCCTCTCCGCTCCCCGCGAACGGCCAGCCGGTGCCCCTGGAGCGGGGTCGGGCTCCGGTCCGGAGCTCTGAGCCCCGTGGCCCCGCCGGGAGCGGCCGGCTCTCCCGGGCTCCGCGCGTCCGGGTCGGGGCAGGGGCGCCCCATTCCAGTTTCCCGGGTTCTGGGGCCGGCCTGGGCGCACCCGCGCCTCCCGGCGCCAGCAGCGCAGTGTGCTGGCCGGCCGCCCCGGCTCACCTCCTCCCCGGGGCCCAGGCGAGGCGCGGGCCGCTGGGCGCGGCGGGCCGTGGACCCAGGGCGGGGGCCGGCGCTACCGGGGAAAGCCAGGGCTCCGGCCTCCCGGCGAGAGCTTGACAAGCGGAGTTGGAGCAAACCAAAGCCTGATAGCCACGCCGCCCGCCTTTCCCCTTCCTCGGGGCCCCGTGACTGACTGAGCAGGGGCCTGCCGGGCTCCCAGCTGCCGATCCAGCTGTTTGCCGGTGACCTCCGGGCCCGACGGGCGCGCACAGCTGGCGGGCAGCTGGGGCGGGAGGCGCTGGGGCTCTGGGGGAGGGCGGGCGGGCACTCCCTACGGGCACCCCACCCCCCGCAGGCAAACACCCCGGGAGCGCCCCGGGGGCTTGTCTGTGTCCGAACTCCAGGGCCGGCTGGAAGAGGGCGTTCGAGCTCGGAGCACCCGGTGGGGGTACCCAGGGAGACCCTTTTCGGCAAACTTTATCTGCCTGCCAGTGGTGCTCGGGTTTCAGCCCCTGCCTCGAGAGGTCTGGGACCCAGCAGGGCAGTTGTCCCCTTGGCGGGGCAGAATGTCTCCAAGCCATCGCCCTCCTGCCGGGGGGGCGCTCCGCGGAGCTGGTGCGTTTGGGTCCCGGATTGCATCCGAGACCTAGGAGGACGCAGGCGGAGGCAGGGAAAGCAAGAGTGCCGTTCTCGAGTTTGTCCACTGGGATGCACTGCGCTCCTGCGTTGGGGAGAAAGGGGCCGGTCTTTGCCGGAGCCGGTGCCTGAGCCGCCCCCATCGCCACCCGATAAAAGCTCGGGGGGAGCGAGCTGAAGGGAGAATCAAATGCGCGTCCTGATTTTGAGAAACTGGAAGCGGACGGAGCCCGCCAAGCGTTTCCTAGCTACCCTTGTTTTATGAGGCAATTCCCCACTCCTGGGGTAAAGACTGTTTAAAACATCTAGTGAAAACTGTCAGATGTTATCATTGGCGTTTTTTCTGGAAAGGGGCATTCCTTGTCTTGGTGGCCGGGTCGTGTTCAGTGGGCTGGGCTTTAAAAGGTTAATCCTGAAGCGGATTGCGTTGGATATTGGCTCTGCCTGAATCGATGTCCTGTGCTCAGACTAGCTGAGGTGTAGGCTCGGCCGTTCTGGGGTGCACACTAAATAGAGCGAGGGCAGCTCTGCCCGGGTGACCCCTTCCAGGTGCCTTGCCGTCTGCCTCCCGGGTCTCAGCCAGACCCCAGGGCCTTTGGAAAGATCAAAGGAGTCCCTGCTCTGTGGAGGAGGGGGGGTGCACCTTCAGCTCCCAGATGCCTCCTGAGCTGCTGTCTGGCACTACCTTCCTGATTGACTGCCGGCAAGTTATTTGAACTGACATCTTTTTTTATTACTAACTTGCTAGATTGAAAGATTAGTGCATTCTGATAAAGAGAGAGGAGAGTAAATATCACAGAAGAAAACCTCTCTGCGCGTTCAAAATTCACTAAAACAGTTCCTCTGAAGCATCCCTGAATGAGATCTACTTGGGATTTTGCTTTAGGAAATAGTTCTGTTGGTGATTTTGAAGTTTGACCTTTTGGTTTTTTCCCTTCAGTGTTAGCACAATAGATTTTCTGCAAATGCGCCTCTGAGGACGGGCTGTCACCTCTCTGGAAGGCTGACAGGTGAGAGCTCTGTCATGTCTGCGAGCCATCCCTTGGCCAGGAGAAGGGGCCGTGCTTGGAGGGTCTGTGCTTTTGCGTCTCACCAGGCACAGGGTAACAGTCACTGAAAGCCAGGGACGGCTTGCTTGAGACCTGGTAATGCGCTTTTTCCTTGAACACAGCCCGTCACCTTTGCTCCCAAGCCCCTCCATGGCTCCCCAGGTGAACGCTGGGTGTCCTGCTGCCCGGCTTCGGGCCTGGTTAGGTCAGGCAAACACGGAACCTGGGGCCAGGTGACAGAAGGCAGTTCTGGGCAGGACCTGAGGGTTCTCAGCTCTGACTTGCGAGGCAAAGTCTGGGCTTGGATTTTGCTCCTGTGTTGGAAATGAGCTGTGCGTGGAGCCTTTTCTTCCAAGGAGGAGGAACAGATTGAGTCTTTTGGAGCTGTTTTTATGCCTTTTTGGTGGTCGTTGTAGCAAAGCTCCAAAAGTACCGTCTGTCAGCTCAGATAAAGGTATCTCTTGAAGGTGGATCCAGAGCCTGGCCAGCTGCATCAGAGCTCGTTCTAGGAGCAGCTTGGAGGGGATGCTTACTCAGCAAGCAGTGCAGATTTTGGAGTTTGGCTGTCTGCTTGTGAGTGGCCTCTGAGGCCACGGCCCTCCACGTTGCACCTTTGGGGCTTGGAGCGTGCAAGACACTTGCCTTGAGGTGTCCTCAGGGGGGCAAGGGCTAGCTGGTGCCGTGCTCCTCCCGGGCTGTGTCCCTTGCTGTCCCTCTGCCTGTTCTTCCAGCCTAAGGTTCTGTCGCCCCTTCTGTTCTGCAGGCCCTGGGTGTGCCTGGGGGGTGGGTCTATAGCAACATAACGTGACTCTCTTCCTTCACTGGGCACTTCACAGCTCCCCAGGCCTCGGTGAACAGTCCCAGTGGATTGGCTGTCCCCATCCCCACCTGTAAAGTCCTCCAGCAGCTGGGGCTGTGCATCCAGGCTTTAGAGGACGGAGTCAGAGGCTCTGTGCACAGACGTTGCCCTCCTCGTCAGTCCTGACTCGTGCCCACTTCCAGCTGCTGGTACCAAATTGATTGCCACTGGAATCCCTTGAGTGTCAGTGGCCGTGACACTCATCCGGGACAGTATTGCTGGAATAAATCACCATTTTAGGAGGCAGCTCACATCCTTCCTGCCACGCGGGTACAGCCCCCTCCCCTCACACGCACCCCCACCCAGGGGATCCACTGTCCAAGCAGAGGAGGGGGCAGTGGCCTCCTTCCGGTCTGTCCCTTCGGTTGATTTCTTTTACTCATCTGCTTCCTTTTCTTCTGTGCATCAAAGACGGCACAGAAGTGGGAAGCAGGGCAAGGTAGCTTGCGAGCAGAGACAGCTCTGCAGCTCCCTGAGATGCCTGTCTCCTGGTCCCTGGAGACGGAGCAGTTTGCTTCCCCACGACATCCTGCATCCTCCTAGATGGGGTCCCTCAGATGGCAGCGGGAGCGGTGGAATCCCGTCCCGCCCTTATGGTCTCCAGCCCACTGACCCAGGCACCATCAAGGTGTTTGGCAGGTGTGGGCTGGTGGTGCTTCCTCAGTCCTTCATTTCCCCGGCTGTTTTGTAGGAAAACCACAGGGTGCCCAGAGCACGGTGGGTCAGAGCTGCACCCTGGGTCACGATGAAGTGGGTGAACGCGAAACCCCGACGCGGCCGGCCAGCGCTGAGCCTCCCAGAGCCCCTGGGCTCCTGCCTGGGGTTATGTAAGAGTCATCTGCTTTCCATACGTAGTTGCCAAGTTTTCTTCAAAGGGCTACAACTCAGTAGAGACCAAATTGATGTAGAGATTAGCTTGGAAAGCCAAATATATCCTTGATCTAGATTTTCATGTTTGAAGTCTGGCTCGAGAGGGTTCCTCCTGCCCGATGCCAGTCAGACAGGAGGGGAAGGCAGGAGGAGGGCTCGCTGCAGCTGGAGTAGACAGACCCCGCTGCCCCCGACTCTCTCTCTCCGAGACCCCCTGGAATTCTAAGGAGCCAGTGAGTCAGAAGGCCGCCCAGTGGGGAGTGGTGGTTACATACCTTGGATTAACTCTCAGTTCATAGAAAGTCAGAGGCTGAGGTCCACCCATGTCCGAGCTCTGGGGGCCCTTGGGTCCTGGTTACAGAAGAGCGTGCAGGACTCACCCCTACTGCTGCTGGTGGGCAGAGGCGGGAGCAGGGGCTAGCCACCGAATTGCCTCCCAGCAGCCTCTGGAGCAGCTGAGTTAATTGGATGCCCCAGCAGGTGCAAGTGGCTAGGTGGTGAGTGATGCTTCTCTCTTTGGAAAGGGCCCTGTGGATGGTGAGAGGTCAGAAACCCACCATTCATCTGTGGGGATCTTCATAGTTGGCAAATATCTCCAACGTGACCCAAAGAGAGGCCGGAGTGGAGGGCGGTGGGAACGGTGGCATCCATCCCGCCCTGTTGGCCCCAGCCCACTGACCTGGGTACCACCAGGGTGTCGTGTATTGGCAAAGAATAGGGTCCTGCTGCAGCACCAAGGGGGCTGGGGGAGGAGGGGCTAGGGCGTGTATTTGCATTTCCATCCCATGCGTGCACTTTGCAAGAGGCTGTCACTTTCTTTCCTTCTCCCCTCCCACCCAAGAAAAGGTGGGTGGCAGCCGTGCGGGGTCCATCTGTGCTTCAGCCTTCCCAGTCCACCATTGACGTGCTGGTTCTGTCCACTCACTGGGGCTTCTGTCATTCAGTGCACTTTCTCTCGGGTGGCCGGCCAAGGAGGGCTGGCATGTAGAGCTCGCTGCATCTGCTCTCCCACCGTTTTCAGCCCTGAATGGACAGCAACCTGGACCGTGTGGCCAGTAAGCCCTCCCTGCCTGCCCTCCCCAAGGAGTTGGTGTTTAGGCCTGTGTCTCACCTCAGGGTCTTCAGCTGGCAGTGGTGCACCTGTGCTCAGGCTCCCTCGTTGGCAGTAGGGAGGATCTGTGGACTGTGGGCTCGTGAGGGCAGGGACTGTCTCATCCTTCATCACCTCTTGAGAAGAGTGCTGCTGCTTAGTCGATGCTCAGGAGCTGTCTGTGAATGAGTCAATTTGCTGCCTGGCACAGTGCCCTTGCTTTACAAGTCTTGCCCTTGTGGTTACTCATCCCTGACTACAAACTGAGACTTAGGAAAGGCATGCCCAGCGGGGCTGGCCTTGGGTTGAGACTGTGTCCTGCCCCCAATAAATATAGAACTTCTTTAACCTCACTTACTGGTGCTCACGATTCCACCATTAGAGGTTCATTCATTTGGCTTGAGATTTAGTCACAAGTAGAATGTAGACATGTTCACGAAAAACTATCCCACTGAGCGCTTTCAGTTATTACCAGTTCAGTAGGAGTGAGCACATCTACTTTGTAACGTTCTGTGAGGAAAGGTGGGTGTAGAAGGGAAGAGAACTTGAAGGCAGGTGGCACAGGTCCAGCAGTGGGATGGAGGAACTAAGGTATCACCAAGGGAGGACCGGGAGACACGGGGGTGCAGATCAGGGGCAAAAGGCAAACTGATTGTCCTTAGAGTGGGCTGAGGTCTCCACTCCCCGTCGGCTTTCTTGGGGAACTGGGACAGTTTACGTACCTACTAGGGACTAACTAGGGGCAGGGCTAGTTCACCTGAAAGAGAAGGTTCTGGTCAGTATGAGTCCAGGTGGGCAGGTGGAGTATGTTGAGGAAAGTTAGTGACACATACACACCTTGACATGTCTGCTCCTGTCTTAAATGTGAGCTGTGGAATTTGCACTGTATTTGGATAACATACGCATGCTTTTTAAAAAAATTTGAGGTATGACTTTCATAAACATTATGTTAGTTTCAGGTGAACAACATAATGATTCCATACTTGCACACATATGAAATGAGCAGCACAGTAAATCTAGTTAACATCCATCACTACACATAGTTACAGATTTTTTTCCTTAAGATAAGAACTTTTTGGGGGGAGAGAGGGATAAATTAGGAGTTTGGGATTAACAGATACACACTACTATATATAAAATAGATAATCAACAAAGACCTACTGTATAGCACAGGGAAGTAAGTATACTCAGCATTTTGTAATAACTTATAAGGGAAAAAGATCTGAAAAGGAATGAAATCTATATCTATATATCTATATCTGAATCACTTTGCTGTACACCTGAAACTAGCAAGACATTGTAAATCAACTATACTTCAATTAAAAAAATTAAAAAATAAAAAAACAAACAAAAAATAACTTTTGAGTTCTACTCAACAACTTTCAAATATGCCATGCAGCGACAGATTGGTGGTTGCCAGGCGTAGGGGTGGGGGTGGGGGTGGGGGTGGGGGTGGGGGTGTGTGAAATGGGTGAAGGGGTCAAAGGTACAAATTCCAGTAATAAAATAAATCAGGTCTGGGAAGGACTGATTTATTTACTGGATGTCATGTACTGGATGTCATGTACAGCATGATGACTATAGTCCAGAAAACATGTCTGCTGTAACTGTCTGTGAAACGTAGAGAAATGCCCTGATCTCTGCGTTCACTCATGTCACTCATTTAGTTTATTCGTCAGTTCCTGAGCACCCAGGGCTGCCTGACCCTGAGCAGATGCCGTGCAGACCAGGAAATGAGTGGGATTCTGCCCCTAAAGACCCCTCACTCCAATAATGGAGGGGGAAATAAGCGTAGGGGTAAAAATACTCTTATCGGAGTAGAGATTAGCACTGTTCAGTAGAAATACTATACGGGCTGCATTGGTATTTTGAAAATTTCCAGTAGCCACATTAAAAGAAGAAGAAAAAAAAAAAAACAGGTGAAATCAACTTGAATGACATATTTAATTTTTCCAGTGTATGCAAAATATCATTTCAAGGTGTGGTCAATCTAAACCTGTACTAACGAGGATTCATTTTATGTTCTTACGCTGCTCTAAGTCTTGGGAATCAGGAGTGTGGTTTATTTTCACAGCACATCTCCTGCTGAACTAGTCACTTCTAGTGGCTCAGTGGACCCGTGGGTAAGAAGCTGTCATATTGGACGTTTTCCTATGGAAATTCAGAAGTGAGAAAAGTAAATGTTTAGAGACCACCACCTCCCCAGCCAGTGTGAGATTGGCACCATTGCTCCATTAGGAAGAGCTCCGAGGAGGGCCAGTCTGGCTAGCAGCCCTCCTAATTCAACAGTGGGTGTTTGCTGATGACAGCTCTGTGCCGGGTCAGTGCCAGGGCCAGAGGCAGAACAGTGAGCTGAGGGGAGGGCAGTGGCTGCTGCCATCAGGGGCCCTCTGTCTGGAGAGGGAGCTGGGCTGTGCAAGCAGGTCCTTCATACCAGCCGGGGTCCCACACTGTAATGAAACGCTTTTGAAGAACTGAAGAGGGCGCTTGTAACAGGTGTCACAGGCCGGGGTCCGTTGATGGAGAGGAAAGACCAGTGAAAGGGCTTGCTGAACTCAGAAGCCGTGTCACCTGTCAGAAAGGAGAGCTGACCTCCTGGAGGGATGTTTCCGAAATGTGCCCCAGAGCCAGCAACTGGAATGAACACACCCTCAGGTGACAGACATCTTGGTGGCCCCTCCTAGCTCCAGCAGCGCACATTCACTGGTCCTGACCTGAGGGGGGCGGCCTCCATCCTCTCTCCTGCCCCCCCCCCAGCATCTGTTACCAATGCTGAGAGTCTGTGACACCTTGGGCCCATGGGAGGAGGAGAGATGGTGAATCACCAAGGCCTGGTTTCAATCAAGACCTTTAGGAACTTTGTAGAAGTAGGTGTGTGTGTGTATGTGTGCATGTGTGTGGTGTGGGTGGAGTGGGTGTGTCTTTGGGGAGTTTAGGGGCCAGTGGGCATCAAAGCACTTATTATCAGGAGCTCCAACTCCAGGTGAAGAGATCAGGTTTTAAACAAAACTCCTGTAGGAGGGAACTTGCTATGTTTACCAGACTGAGGGTCTGGATGAGGAAGCCTGGAACACACCACATTAGGACCTGGCTTCTGACAAATGTGCAGAGAGGAAGCTGATTCCAACGGGGCTGGTGGGCTGCCTACCAGTGCTGCACGGATGTGACAGGGCTCTTGAAGGGATTTGGAGGGAGCACCGTTGCATTGACCAGCCCACCCTGTGCCTTCAGAAAACACTAATGGGGCACTTACTAAGTGCAAGGCCTCAGCACTGGGCATGGCTTCCTGGCAGTGGGGCATGATTTGTGAAGAGAGTGTACTTTGCTGAGGTGCCCTGAGTGGTCATCCTTTTCTTCACAATACAAATAAAGAATTTGTATTGTGGGACAATTCCACAATTTGGGAGCTCTGTCTGAATTAAATTGTAAGCTCTTTGAGCTCTGAGAAAGCTCCCATCTTGATCTCATCTAAATCTTTTTGAATGCGCAGATGTTGTTAAGCAGGGCACAGGTTCATTGTAAGATCCCTAAATTCAATCTTAGGGAACTTCGGGGCAACTGAATTGCAGATCAAATGCCTTCTTTTGACCAAATCCAACGGTGCAGCTTCTTCAAATGGACATAATGCTTTGTCAGCTGTTGCGAAGATTCTAGCAAAAGAAGGGTGAAGAAGGACTAATCACCAGTGTCTCCAGGAGTGGGATCTCAGGAGTTCAGTAGTGATTGATGGGCCACAGTATACCAGGGCCCTGCATGGAATTTTCATGCTATTTCATGGAATCCCTGGTCCTTAAAAAAGAATGCTTAGGTTGGAGGAAGAGAAGATCTCAGTGGAGAAGTTCTGGCAGCAGGAAAGTGCTATTAAAGAACAAACAAACAAAAAAACCCAAAAACTAACATTCTCAATTCTGTGGACCAATATGGTTTGTGAAAATAGACCAAGAAAATCCTTAACAAAATATTAACAAATATGCAAATTCAGCAATATATAAAAAGAAGTGTATACCATGGCCAAGTGGGGTTCATTCCATGGATGCAAGGATGGTTCAATATTTGGAAATCAATCAGTGCAATCTATCATAAGAAAAGGCTAAAAAAGAAAAATCGTATGATCATATGTGTTTGATAAATTCTACACCTATCTGTGATAAGAACTCCTAGAAAAAAGCAATAGAGGAGCACTTCCTCAACTTGATAAAAAGCATCTATAAAAAGCTGCCACTGACTTCACACTTAATGTTGAGAAACTGGACACTTTTCCCCTGAGACCAGGAACAAGATAAGGATGTCCACTCTCACCACTATTATTCAACATAATGTTGGAAATTCTAGCCAGTGTGATACAGGAAGAAAAGGAAATAAAAGACATACAGAAAGGCAGATATGAAACTTTTCCTATTTGCAGAGGATATCATTGTCTACGTAAACATCTCACGTGATCTGTTAACAAACCTCCTGAAATTAATAAGTGAATTCAGCAGGGTTGCAGGATACAAGATAAATGTACAAAAATGGATTGTATTTCTATCTATTAGTAGTTAACACATGGACACTGAAATGAAAAAATGCAATACCATTTACAATGGCTCAAAAAATGAAATATCTCAGTGTAAATCTAACGAAACTTATGCTGACAACTTGTATGTTGAGAACTACACAATGCTGATGGAAGAAATCAAAGAAAGTCTAAGTAAATGGAGAGACATACCATGTTCATGGATGGGAAGACTCAACATGGTATGAATGTCACTTCTTCTCAGATTGATATAGAGGTTTAACACAATTCTTATCAAAATCCCAGCAAAATATTTGCACATATAGATAATTCTAAAAATTTTATGTAAACATAAAGGAAGTAGAATAACTGAAACAGTTTTGAAAATGAATAATAAAATGAGAGGGGTCCATCTATCTGATTGTAAGACATTATACAGCTACCATTATCGAGACTGTGTAGTATCAATGAAGGGGTAGATATACAGATAAATGAAGCAGGACAGAGAATCCAGTGATAGACTCCCACAGATACGCACAGTTGATTTTTGACAAAGGTGCAGATTTAGTGGAGGAAAGATAGCATTTTCAACAAATGGTACTGGAACAAAAAGACATTCATAGCCAAAAAAAAAAAAAATTCTCACCTTATACAAAATTAACCCATAATGGGTCACACAATTAAATGTAAAATGTGATTATAAAACTTTAAGGGAAGAAAAAGAGAAAACCTGAAGGATACGGGGCTACACAAATAGTTCTTAGACTTGACTCCAAAAGCACAATCCATAAAAGGAAAAACTGATGAATTCGACATCATCGAAATTTTAAAATCGGCTCTCTGTGAAAGACTTTTATGAGGATGAAAAGACAAGCTTCAGGGAAGGAGGAGGAGAGAATATCTGCAAACCACATATTTGTCAAAGAACTAGTATCCAAACTACATGAAGACCTTTCAAAACTCACAGTAAAAAAAATGGAACAATCTATTTAGAAACAAGTAAAGCCATGATGGGGTGTTGCACCAAAGAGGGTATTTAGACGGTAAAAAAAAAGCATGTGGAAAGATGTTCAATATCACTGGCCATTAGACAAATGCAATTGAAACCATAATGAGACATTACTGTTCATCTACCAGAATGGTTAAAATTAAAAATATTGACACCAAATCCTGGCGAGAATGTGGAGAAACCGGATCCCTCATACACTGCTGGTGGGAAGGTAAAATGTTACAGCCGCTCCAGAAAGCACTTTGGTAGTTTCTTATTAAACATGAGCTGTCATACAGTTGAGCATTTCACTTTGGGGCATTTATCAGAGAAATGAAGAATTCTGTTCACACAAAAACTTGTAGGTGAATGTTTATAGCAGCTTTCCTTTTTTTTTTTTTTTTTTTTCTGCGGTACTGGGGCCTCTCACTGTTGTGGCCTCTCCCGTTGCAGAGCACAGGCTCCGGACACGCAGGCTTAGCGGCCATGGCTCACGGGCCCAGCCGCTCCGTGGCATGTGGGATCTTCCCGGACTGGGGCATGAACCCGTGTCCCCTGCATCGGCAGGCAGACTCTCAACCACTGCGTCGCCAGGGAAGCCCCTATAGCAGCTTTCTTTATAGATAAAGTCTCAAATTGGAAACACCCCAGGTGCCCTTAAGGGAGGTCAGTGGCTAAACACATCATGGTACCTTCACACCACAGAATAGTATTCAGCAATAAAAATGAGGAAACTATTGGTACATGCAACACCTTGCATTGAACCTCCAGAGAATTACGCTGAGTGAAAAAAAGCCAACCTCAAGGATTACATGCTATATGATGATTCCATAGCATTCTTGAAATGGCAACATTATAGAAATGGAGAACACGGTCCTAGCTGTCAGGAGTTAGAGAGAGAGTGAGATATAGAAGGGAAGAGAATAGCTATAACAGGGCAACCTCAGGGACCCTTGTGGTGATGGGAAGCTTTCTGTCTTGACTGCATCCCTGTCAGTATCTTGCTTATAACATTGTACTGTGGTGTTGTAAGACGTTACCACTAGGGGAACTGAGTAAGGGTGCCCAGGATTTCTCTGTGTTATGTCTTGTAGCACTTATGAACCTATAATTAACTCAAAATAAAAAGTTTTATTAAGCTAGTATTCTCTACCTCACTGTCAAAGGTTAACATCTGAGTGTGTGTGTGTGTGTGTGTGTGTGTGTGTGTTCCCTCTTTAGGCACCATGTATTTGGATTTAATGACAGTCACAAGTGATGTGGAAATGGGGAAAGGGGTAAAAAAATTACCAAATTTGCTGTTTTGATTCTGCCACACCTTTCCGCGTGCAAAATGCGGCAGCGTATGAACGTGCGGTGTTGCTAATGTGATGAGATCCTTTACCAGTGACAGTAATGAATGACCTGGTGCATAATTATTGGATAAGAAGAGCTGTCCAGATCCTTACATAAATCAGGTCAGCTCTGAAAGTAGTGCAGCCTTTTTGGGGACAGCCCCACTTTCCTGCCCTGGCACATAGGGTGGCATCAGGACCGTGCTCCAAGGAAACACAAGAACAGATCAGTAAGACAAGAGCCTCAGGTTCGTGAAGGCAGAGTGTTCATTTGTGTCTTTGCTGTTTTCACTTCATTTGGTCTTTATGATAAAAGAACTGGAGTGTGTGTGTGTGTGTGTGTACGCACATATGCGCTTTATTAATGCTTGTGGAATGAAGTTGGGTAATGCAGTGGGAAACTCTGTGTCAGGTTTGACTGTGAGCCTCTGAGATCCCATGAACCAGACCTGTTACTTCTCTTTTTCTGTCCTTTTATGTTCAGCTAGGAGTAGTTCCAGAAACACAGTAGTTCCAGACCTTTCCGTAACCTGGCTTTGCACTAAGTGACCCAGCCAATCTGTACCACTTCAGTCTGTCCTCAGGATCCACATGACGACTCTGCAAGGCAGGTGTTGCTGCTCTCATTTTACAAAGGAGGAAACTGAAGCTCAGAGAGGTTAAGTGATTTGCCCAAGGTCACACAGCTGGCTAGTGGGGGAGCTGAGATTTGAATCCAAGTTTCATGGATTCCAGGGTCCATGCATGCTCTTCCCACTGTCCCCTATGGCTCCCATATTTTCTATAAAATCTCCTTCTCACTCCCCTGATTAAGTCACACACTGCCCTTCTGAGAGAAACAAAATAAGATTTAAACTAAACCAAACATAAAGCCGAGAAGGACCCAGATGCTGTGATGTCAGGTCAGCACTTTGTGGATCTAGCCCTGACTCTGACATCACAAGTCCTTCAGGCACCCACAATTTTAGGTAAAAGTTTTGTAGTCTAAGTGAGAGATGATTTTGCAGCAAAGAATTCATAAAATGTCATTGATGAAAACATACCTGTGCCACAGATACAGTTATTCAGTCTATTTACTAATTAAAAACAAATATGTCACCAAATCCAAGGGAGCCTCTCTTGAAAGCTCTTGTGAAATTAAACTGGGAATTAATGAATGACCACACTGAGAAAGCTGGGTTTAACATAACTTAGAAGTCTGGATAAAAAGGATTGCCCACCACCGCGTGCATGCGTGCGTGCGTGCGTGCGTTTATTGAGGTATAATTTACGTATCATAACATTCACCCATTTTAAGTATACAATTCAACTTCTAGTAAACTTACTGTGTGTGCAACCATCATTGTAGTCATCTTAGAACATGCCCATCCCCACCCCCAGTAAGATCCCTTGTACTCTTCACAGTTAATCCCATTCCTACCCCCAGCCTCAAGCAACCCCTCCTCTGACTTTTGGCTCTATAGATTGGCCTGTTCTGAGCATTTCCTCTAAACAAGACCAGACTTTTTTTGTCTGGGTTTCTTCACTTAGCATAGTGTTCTTGAGGTCTGTCTGCGTTGTGGGCTTCTTTATTTCTGAGTAGCATTCCATTTTTTGGACATACCGCACTTCGTTTATCCATTCATGTCTTGATGGGCATTTGGCTTGTTGCGACTTTGTGGCTGATACAGATAACACGGCTGTGAACATTGTTTCCATGTCTTTCTCCCCCCCATGTACTTTGTAGCCATCCGTGTAAATGCTTTGGCAGGGGTGGGGGTCAGAGAAGCCCTTGGCGTGTTATTCATTTAGTGGAAACGCACAAGCCAGGTATCCGGGATTCCACCTCTGGCTTTGGATTTGCTCCTTCCCTTCGCTCCGAAGAGAAGAGCTGACTACACATCA
Organism: Stenella coeruleoalba; assembly: GCF_951394435.1. Classification (NCBI taxonomy): domain Eukaryota; kingdom Metazoa; phylum Chordata; class Mammalia; order Artiodactyla; family Delphinidae; genus Stenella; species Stenella coeruleoalba. The sequence continues at coordinate 2,991,648 of NC_137169.1, forward strand.
GCCATTGTTTATTTGTTCATTTTTCATGGGATGCACATTTACCGAGTGTCGATTGTGTCTCCCCAAGGTGCTGCATTTTGGCGAGATAAAGACCAGGACAAAGTTTTCCATTCTGCCTTGGTACAAAGCTACTGTGAAGGGGAACATGTTGACTCATTAGAGCGAGGGCTCCTAGCTGGCCTGGGGGTGGCTCCCATGGCTGGACGGAGGCAGCCTGTGGCCTGGGGGTGGAGGGGCGGGGGTTGGCAGGTGGTCCTGCAAAAAGCTTCCCCACCGCAAAGCATCCTCCTGCACTCAGCCGGCAGAGCTGAGGCAGCCTGACGGGGGCAGCCGTGCTTATCTGGGATCCTGTGCTTTCTTCTGGTGGGGCAGTGATGCCATTTTAGGGAAATCCACCCTCATGGACTGTCTTCCAACAACAGCTATCATTTCAGATGAAAGAGACAGTGCGGGTCCAGAGCTTTTGGGCTTGCTGTGTTGGCTGCAGAACCTCCGGACCACGCCCACCTACTGGGGGTGGGTTGCCAACGTCACCTCACACAGGTCAAGGATGGTCCTGGGAGTTAGCCGTGATTTTGGAGATGGAGCAGGGTGAGTCCGCACCTGATCCTCTTTCCTTAAACGAACCTTTTTGGGTGAAGCTCTGCTGGGCTCCCTTTGGTCCCGTTCGAGCACCTGAATAACACAACTTGCTTTGACAAGTCTCATCACTGTCCTCCTGGCCTGGCTGCACCCACGATCGAAAGTAAATGTTCTCCTGTGGATCCAATCCCCCAAACTGACGCAAAAAGCCATCTTAGGCAAGGAATTACCCGGGGATGGCCGATGGGCTTCATCGGTGCGCAGCCACTAGTTTACAAAACTGACTTTTCTAAGTGAGAATCAGTGACTACGTAGGGTTATATCTTGCATACTTACAAGGAACCTCCAGAAACCGTGGGACCAGACTGTGACAAAAGCCTCAGCCTCCAGGCCAGCTGAAGACCATGTTCTCCTGCTTAGCAAGGAGCACATTGTGATGAGGGGGAAGGATCCACCCAGGAGTCTGTTTCCCTCACTCCTCCCACCCCCCTCTTTTTTGTAATGAGAGAATGCAGGACCGTACCCAGATGCTGAAAAAAGCTGTGCTTCCTGCCGAGGGACACGGTGGCTTTCAGAATGCAAGGATTCTTTAGGGAGCCAATTATGCAAAGACAAGAGTAAGCATGTTTATTTTTATGACACCACATTTCAAAATCCCAGAAAATGTTGGTGGAATGGCCCCATTAGGCGCCGGCCCCTAGCGCTGCGGTATCACACCGGGCGGGTATCGGGGGGTGCTGGCACGCCCTTGATGAAAGCCCCGCCCTGGGCTAATTTACTGCCCGTTACTACCCTGTCCCCAGCTTCCTCCTTCCCTTAGCATTTTCAGGCTAATTTGAGTCTCTTCACAGAAGCCTGATGCTCTAGAAAACCTGAGGCTCAGGCTCACGCAGCTGGCATCCATTTCCAGGTTCTCGTCCCCAGGGTCATCGGGGAGATCAGGGCTGTGTTTTTGTTGCCCCAGCCGCTACGTGGCGCCCCGAGGGTGTGCTGCCCCAGGACTGCAGCTCAGGCTGGCTCCAGGCCTGACGGGGCCGAGGAAGAGTTTCTCCTGCAGCCTTCATTCAGCAGGCATGGTGGCCTGCCCCTGGTGCCGTGATGTGCTGGCCACGAAGACAAGGGACCCTCTCTGGCCCTGCAGGGACTTTTCATCAGGGCGGGAGCAGAGGTGCAGGTGGAATTGCAGGAGCCGAGAGGAAGAAGCAGGAGCTCCTGGGAAGACTTCCTGGAGGAGGTGGCACTTGGCCCCCATCTGGAAGGAGGAGGAGAGTGTGTCCAGACAGGGGGAGCAGGGTGGCTGCTGTTGCTCAGGGAGCACTTGTGGTGCATGTGCTTCACAGCCAGGGGCCTGGGGGGCAGCTAAGGGTCAGTGACTTTGTGAGGATGGCCCCCCACCCCTAGGTGCCAGGAGTGGGCAGGGCCAGGTGACCAACCAACAGTGCCGAGTCAAGGTGGAAATTTCCAGTAGGAAAGGGAAGACTGGGGGATTGGTTCCTCCTCAAATAATGTCATGGCGGTCGCTGCTTCCTTTGCCCACATGTGTGTCCAAACCTGCATAGCAGTAAAGATGAAGGCCCTCTTCTTAAAGTAGCTTAAGGAGAGAGCTGGGGTGTGTGTGTGTGTGTGTGTGTGTGTGTGTGTGGAGGTGTGTGGGTGGAGGTGTGTGGGTGGAGGTGTGTATCTGTGTGGGGTGTGTGTATGTGGGGGGTATGTATATAGGCATGTGCGGGGGTCTGTGTGTTGTGGGGGGTGTGTGTGTGTCTATGATTGTGGGGTGTATGTTAGGTTTTGTGTGTCTTTGTGTGTCTCTATGTGTGTAGGGGTGTGTACATGTAGGTGTGTGTGTGTTTTTGTATCTGGGTCTGTGTGGTGTGTATGTGTGTGTTGTGTAGGGGTGTCTATGTGGAGGACTGTGTGTGTTTGTGTATCTGGGTCTGTGGGGTGTGTGTGTGTGTGTTGTGTAGGGGTGTCTATGTGGAGGACTGTGTGTGTTTGTGTATCTGGGTCTGTGGGGTGTGTGTGGTACGTGTGTGTTGTGTAGGGGAGTGGGTGTAAGGCATCAGCGGACGTGAAAATCCCCAATTAACAAATCTTTGCCCTTTTCATCCATCAGTTACCAAGCAGTTCAAACAGTTTAATTGACAGAATCTCTCAACAGCCCTCCAAGGTCAGGAGACATCATTAGCTTTATTTCACAGATGGGTAAACTGAGGCAGAGCAAGGTTAAGCCGTTTTTCTAAGGTCTTGCAAAGTCAGCAAAGGAACTTGACCAGACTCCCGGGCAGCCAGCTGTCTAGCCCCAGTCCTGGGAGGGGGACACCGGAGAGAGCACAGCACATCCTTCTCTTGTTCTGCGTGTTGTGCGTGTCCTGAAGCCGGGAGCCCCCACCTGGGAGACGGGGTGCCTCCAGGGCTGATGTCCATGGCAGCTCCTAGAGGTGGTGGGAAGGGTGGACTTCGAACCAGCCCCCTCCATAATCTCCTTCGGGCCCTCCCATCATTCTAAGACCCCCTCTTGTGGAGGAATTCGAGTCCTCCTGAGCCACAAGCAGGTAGAATTTATGTCAGTGAGTCTTTGGATTTCACAGGAGGGACCCAGACTCGGCCACCAGGAGGGTTCCAGACTCAGCCAACAGCCTTTTTTTTTTTTTTTTTTAAATTGAGGTGAAATTCACATACCAAAATTAACTGTCTTAAAATGTACATTTCGGTGGCGTTTAGTACAAACACAGTATTGTGCAACCATCGCCACTCGCTAGTCCCAAACTGTTTTCATCTTCCAAAGGGAAACTTGGTACCATTAGCTGTCACTCCCCACTTCCCCTCCCTCATCCCCTGGCAACGACCCATCTGCTTTCGGTCTCTATGGAATTGCCTGTTCTGGACAGTTCATATAAATGAGATCGTACAGTATGTGCCCTTTGGCGTCTGGCTTCTCTCACTCGTCCAAATGTAGCCTGAGTCAGCGCTTCATTCCTTTTTACGGCTGAATAATACTCCATTGTACGGATGGACGTTTTGTTTTCCATTCACTTATTGGCCGTGATTTGGGTTGTCTCACCTTTGGCTATTGTGACTAGTGCTGCGATGAACGTGAGCGCACAAGTGTCTGTTTCAAACCCTGTTTTCGATTCTTTGAGGTGTGTGCCTACGTGTCAGCACTTCCCAAACATGAGTTTCATCCACACCTGCCTGGGTGGGAAATAGCTGCACCGCTTGTGTGATCTTGGGCAGTTCCCATGGTCCCTCCAAGTTTCCTCATGTGAAGGATGGGGCTGGGAGAATGGTCACTGCGTGAAAAACACAGCCCAGCACCCGGCTGCCCAGTGACAGAGCCGACCCCAACCCCTACCCCATCACAGAGCAGCCAGGTTTCCGCTTTGCCTGTGGTCCCAGTGCTGGAGCCCTGGGCACGGAGCAGCTGTTTCATCTTTACTCCTAACACATCCCTAAGGGCAGAGGCTCGGGTGAGAAGCAGTGCTTTTTATAAGCTCTACACCAAAGAGGGATTATGAGCCATTTGGGGAGTGGATTAAAGCAGCTGCCCCTGGGATGAATCTTATTCTCGGTGGCTTTTGCTTCCCCTCTTCCTGGACCTCAGAGCTGAGCCATGTGGTCTATTGAAAAACACCTGAGCCGACGTTTATCCTTTTAGTGAGATGCCAGCCTGGATCCCGCAGTTAGGTGGGACCTCTGTGACCCAGCCGTGGGCTATGAACTTGGAGTTTCCCCGGTGATGAGCCTGCTTCTTGAGCCTGTTGCCTTTCCTTGAGAGCTGCCTCTTGCTAGCACAGAAGTGCGATGTCCACTCTGCTCTTGGCTCCTGGGACACTGCCACCCCTCTGGTCCAGTGCCCAGGTCCCTGATAAGCGACCCGGTGAAGGTCTCACCACCCGACCTCATCCATCTGTGGTTTCCAGTCCTAAGAACCTGCTGGGCGACGTGTGAAGAAAAAGTGTGAATCAGGAACAATCCCAAATTAACTGGAACATGGTTTACCAGAATGTTCTTTTGTCCTCTCCCTTTTGGAGGAAGGGGAAAAGCAAACCACAGCCCACCATGTCAATAGGGGGATTTAAGTTTTAGGAAAACATCTTTTAAGGGATGTCCTGGCATGGAGATCATTTGAGAAAATGTCCTGAACCTTATTCATCATTCCTCCTCAGTGGAGGTGATGGTAATAGTAACACTTGCTGGTATTTTAGAGTTTGCATCACACATCCCATGCATCATTTCACTTGTTCACAGTCATGAATAAAGTTGGGTGCTTTCGCGCATTTTAAAGTGGAAGAAACTGAGGTCCAGAGCATAATGGTGATGATGATATGGATACGAGGATGACAGCCTTCATAAAAAATAGCAATAGCAGGCGACTGTTACCAGGAGCTCACGATGTATCATGTAGCATGAACGCACCGTCTTTCTTAACACTCATGCCCGTTGGAGCGTCGGAACCTGGGTCTTCCCATCGAACAGGTGCGGGGCCGAGGGCTCAGGACAGACCCGCCTTTCCCCATCACAGCCCAGGAGGTGGAGGAGAAGGACCTCTCCCAGGCCCTGCAGTCCTTCTCCAAATGCCCTCCCGAGTCTGTGCTCACGTCATATCCCCGTTCATCCAAGGACGTTGGCATGATGACATGGAAACCTTGTTAGCCATGCTTCTAAATCTAAAAGGTATTGGCCCATTATTTTTCCTGCTTTTGTAGATCTGCAGACAGAACAAAATTGAATCCGTGGGTAACCAGAAAATGTAATTAATGGGAACACAGAGTTTCACAGGGAAGCTGGTTAGAGCCTGCTTTCGTTGTGATGGTCTAAGTGGGGACCTGCAGTGCAGACCTCCCACTTGCACGCAGGTGCTGCAGCAAGGTTGATGCTTTCGGAAGTGAGCTCTCCAGAGCACCGTCCTTCCCCATTTGGTGGAGTCTTTCAGAACCCCTCAGCCACCATCCCTGGTTTCTGTGGCTTGAGGCTCTCTGAGCTGCTTGGGAATTGTTAGGACGTGTAATTTACGCTAAGTACTGGCTGTCTCCCGGGTGTGGACCATGATGGGGGGTTGTCATGGAGCCCATGTCTGTACTGGGTGGTGGGGGCAGTTGGGGTCACTCGGACCTTCCATGGATGGACCTTCCAAATGTTACCAAGGCTCCTGGACCCCAAATCACTGGAGCATGAACATTGAACACACACATTGAACAAAAATGAAACAGCCGAACCTCCAGGAGCCACAGGGCCACACATGGTCAGATGTTCCAATCTTGGGGGCTCTACAGGGATGGAAGACTGTTTCTGTAGGAGCTTTGCCCATATGGTGTTGGGATATAGTCTGTTTCTGTTTGGGACCCTGCACTGTGCTTCTGAAGATGGTAAGCCTGAAAGTCTGGGAGCAGAATGTCTGGCAGAAACTCCTCAGATAGCCCCAAAGCAGCCATTTCCGGGGACCGGAACCCAGGGTAGGGGTGCTTCCATTGCAGATGCCAGCTCTCTCCAAGACCATTTCCAGGGAAGAGGCCATGTCTGTCTGGTGCATTACGGGATCCCCGGTGGTGTATGTCTCAGTGGGCGATGGGAGAGAATTGTGGCTCCCAAGCAGGTCCTGGTCTGTGACCATGATGCGATGCTTTGCCCTGAATATGCCACCTGAACACAAAGGGGACTTTGCAGAGGTAATTAAGGTCGCTAATCAGTTGATCCTAAAATAGGGAGATTATCCTGGATTATCCAAGTGGCTCCAGTGTGACCACACATGCCCCTAGATACTGAGACAGAAAGATGGAGAGATGCAGCAGGGGAGCAGGGAGATTCGAACCAGTAGAAGGGTGTGACGTGGTGTGGATATGGAGAGGGCCACCCATCAAGGAAACGGGGACCTCAGTCCTGTAACCATGGGGACTGGATTCTGCTGGCTGCCTGAGTGACCTCAGAAGAGGACCCTTCCCCGGGGTCTCCAGAAGGAGACGCAGCTTGTCAGTGCCTTGATGTGAGCTGTGCAGCTCTGAGCAGGGGACCAGCCACGCCACTCTGGACTCAGACCCACAGAACTGAGGTTCTGTGGTGTTTCAAGCTGCTAAGTTTGTAGTACAGGTGCAGTTTGTTACGCAGTGTAGCTGACTTATACAAATGACTTAGGTAACGAGGTGCCCTTGATGTCCAGTTTTCTCCCCCCTGCCCCACTCCTCCTGTCTGTCTTCTCCCCATCCCCTTCTTTCATCCTTTCTCTCCTTCCCTCTCCTAAGGCTTTCTCAGAATTAGTGGTTCAGGAGAGGCTCCACTCCTGAGTCAGGAGCAGAGAATTTGGGGCTTTCATGGACTGCATTGAACTGCATTGCCCCCACATAGGGCAGCCAGATAAAATACAGGATGCCTAGTTATGTTTGAGTTTCAGACAAACAACAAATACGTTTTTGGTATAAGTATGTCCCAAGTTTTACACAAGATATCCTTATACTGAGAAAGAGCTGTTGATCTTCTGAAATGCAAATGTAGCTGGGTATCCTGTATTTTCATTTGCTAAATCTGGCCACCCTAGTCCTGGAGATTACAAACAGGCTGAGAGCTTGGGTTGCAGCTCAGGACAGTGGGCAGGGAGAGCGCACTGGAGAGAGGATCCAGTGAGAACCTTTGGGCTTTAGGAGCTATTATGTAGGTCAGGGGCCAGCAAACGACGGTCTGAGGGCCGTATCCCACTGCTGCCTGATTTTATAAATAAAGCTTTATTGGCACATGACCACACCCACTCACCTGTGTATTGTCTGTGGTTGCTTTTGTGCTACAAAGAACAGGATTGAGTGCTTGTGCCAGAGACCCCTACCCAGCCCACAAGCCTTAATCACTTGCTCTCTGGGCTTTTCCAGAAACAGTTTGCTGATCCCTGCTGTGAGGTCAGAGGTCAGAGGGAAAGCAGAGGTGCTGGCAGTGGAGTGAAGGACTGAAGTCAGACACAAGGGCGTACTTTCTGACCAGAAGGGCAGCTGGCCGGGGCTTTGCACACAGTGGGCAGAAGCTCTTGGACACTGGTCTGGAGCTCAGGTTTGAGGAGAAGATTGCAGAGCCCCAGTTCTGACTGCACAGGGGACAGGGTGGAGTAAGCAGGCTACACCCTCCTCTGCCTCCCATCTCCATATTTCGGGGTCTCTGGCAGAAAGTTCCATGCAAACAAAAGCCTCCTTTCATCTGCATGTGCCTATTTCTGTCTCGCTGCCTGCTTCTGCTCTTCCTTCTTGACATTCAGCGTTTTCAAACACAGATTCTGCACAGGGCGTGAATCATGTTGCCATGTGGCCATGGAGACGTTGTCTGGGGTGCTGGCTCCAGCATCTCCTGCAGGCTGGAGAACGCTCTCCCTTCCCCCTGAGGCCCAGATGTCAGAGCGTCAGGACGGGAGGGAGGGGGCGGGACCCAGAGCTCATGCCGTGCCCTCCTCTCCAGCCCCTGTCCCTCTCCTGAGCCCCTCAGGAGCCAGTGATGGGAGCATGCTTATGCAGAGTCAGAGGGAGCTATCCCCAGGATCACTGTCACTTCCTACATGGGGTCTGGTGTTTGGGGGCCCCAGGACCACTCCCACTTCCAACACCAACTGAAGCATTTGGGGGTCCTCAGTACCACCCTCAGGTTCAGTAATTTGCTAGAGGCTGTCCCAGAACTCAGAAAAGCTCTTATACTCACAGTTAAGGTTTATTACAGGGAAAGGATTCAGATTAAAATCAGCCCCGGGAAGAGATGCATGGGTGGAGTGCAGGAAGGAACCAAACACAGGCTCCCAGCTGTCCCTTCCCCGTGAGTCAGGACGTCTCGCTTTCCCGGTGACAGTGTGTGACGGTGCACGTGGAGTGTTGTCCCCCAGGGAAGCTCACCTGAGTCTTGGTGTCCCATGTTTTCTCTGGGGCTCGGTCACGTACACCTGGTTGACTGCCCACGTGGCTGACCTCAGTCTCCAGTCCCCTGGGAGGTCAAGCAGATACTGTGAGGCCCAACCTCCCCCCACCCCCCAAATCAGACTGTTAGACTGTTTGGTGGCCAAGCCCCCAGGAAAACACAGACACTCTTATCAGGCAGGACATTCCCAGGGCCTGGACCCACCTCCCAGTGGCCGTAGGCAAAGGGCAGACCTCTTTGGTCATGGTTAAATCCTTTACTACACAGCGTGCCTTACACCGGGGTCTGAGGGTCCCACATAATCCCACTGTGGACAGTGTTGTGGCCAAAGCCAGTTAAATGTTGCCCTGAAGGCCTTCTGGGCAGAATGACAGATGGAGAGTGGTTTCTCCTTGAATCAGCAGGACGTCCTGGGGTGTCCAGTGAAGTTGCTGCAAGAAACAGCATCAAAGCTGCCTCGTTTCCTGCAGGGACTCAGACACTTGCACTGGAGAGGAAGCTTGTGTCCTTGCCCAGGGACAGCAGCCCTGTCGGCCGCTCGCTGCTCCCCCTCCGCCTCTGTGGCCTTAGGACGCTCGGCCTCTTTCAGGAGAGGACCCTTTGCCGCCTGGTTCTCGTGCTGCAGAGATCAGTGGGCACCGTGTGTTTGCCTCGTTTCATTTTGGTGCCTGTGTATTAGTCACACTCCTCCAATTCCCTCATCTCCTATGCACTTGCTCGTGGTTTTTCTTTTTTTTTTTCTTCTTTTTTTTTTTTTAAACCAGTTCCAAAAAAAGATGATTTGTGTGAAGGGAGTGAAAATTGAGTTTATTTACGACAAATTCAAACTTTGGCAAAGAATTCCAGAAGAGGCTACTGGCTCCCGAGATGGGTCTTGTTGCGTCACCGTCGTATGTGAAGTTTCCGGTCCAGCTGGCTGGTGAGACTGACCCTCGCTTCTGTCCTCCTGGGGTCCCTGAGGTCAGCTTCTGCACCAGCCCTTCTCAGAGACAGTAAAGGGACCCTGTGAAGTCCGCCTTCAAATAACACACACATCAGAAGGAAGAAGGAAGGCAGTTTCTTGGGAACTGCAGCCCAGAGACTCCCTGGACATTGATCTGGGGGTGGGACAGATGGGCCGAAGGAGGGAGACCGGGGATCGTTGGGTCCCCTGTGCGTCTGTCATCGGGTTTCAGGGATGACACAGCCCTCAAACAGGCCTTGTCTTCCAGTGTCTCGCCAAGGGCCAGGCACCACAAAAAGGGCAACGTGAGGATTTTAGCCTCTAGATGCCAGTGGGGGTATTGCGTTGTTGAATTTGCTAAGAGTGGGTGATATAGATGCAGTGGTGTTGCCTCCAGAGGTTAAAAAAAAAAAAAAAAAAGAGCAGTGGGCAAAACTGCCCTGTGGGCTGCTGTCTGTTGGGTGTGAGGAGGAGGTCAGGCCTTTGTCCAGCCCTGGGGGCTGGGGCTCGATTTTGGTGGGGAAGGGAGGGAGGTGGTGAAAGTCTCCACCTGCAGAAGCACCAGCTCACTTTTGTTTTCTTGACTCATCCTGGCTTCTTGGGACCGACCGCCATGCCCTCCCAGCCCCGCCCACCTGTCCCGGCCCTTCGTGGAGAAGACGGTGTCAGGCTCCACCTGCAAAGAGGCAGCCCTGCTGGTGGTCTTGCCCACACTCGGGGGGCAGATCAGAAGGTGACTGCAGAGACCCTGACCCGTGCCCACCACCCTCCTTCCTGTTCCATCACAGAGATGACCAGGCTGAGCCTGTCCCACCCAAAACCATGGAGAGAACTTTCCAGAAGTAGAAGCGACCATCTGGAGGGTCCCAGTACCCAGCGTTTGCTTTGGCTTGTTTGTTCTCGCCCCCAGACCTCTGTCCCGACATATGTTCCTGGCCGTCCGTGTCCAAGCCCACCCCGCAAGACCCCATCCCACAGTTCCGTGTTTGTAGGATATTGGGGACTACCTAACGTGGCCTCGTTGACCCTCTGGTTCCTTCTACTGGGACAGATGCTCCAGGAGAGCAGAGCTCTGTCAGTCTCACCCCTGCTGGGTCCCAGCCCCCAGCACAGGCCTGGCGCATCCTCGGCGGGTGTCTGCACAGGGTTGGCTGACCCAGTCGTGGACGGGTGAGTGATAGATGGACGGAACACATGGGCACGTTGGAGCAGTGTGTTCATCTAGGAGGAGGGAAGGCTTGGGAGAGTCAGGAGGGGACCTGTGCTGCGTGAGCTGAGCTTCCCAGTCAGCAGGGCTGTTTAGGAGCATGTGTGGACCCTGTGACTGGACGGAAACGTGGGCAGGAGTCCCAGGGTGGCTGAGATTAGTTCAAGGTAAACAATGACGTCATTGTTGCAGGAGGTGTCCAGTGATGCAATCACCCGCTCATGGAGAGCGTGAGCTCCCCGCTAGAAGAGGCGTGTAAGCCCGGGCTGAGTGGCAAGTGGCAGGGACGGTGCAGAGGGGAGACCCCAGTAGACAGTCGGGGTGGGCTGTGATCTCAGGCGCGTTCTAGCTTGTTGGGCTCCCAAAGGCTGAGGACTCTGACCTCACGCCCCTGCTTCCCCTAATAGAGAGGCTGCCTGGTGTGCAGCCCCTGTCGAGCCAGCTGCTGAGATTAATTGCTTTTATATGTAGTAAGTGAGCTGTTCAAATAGAGGAGGGTCTCCACGGGAGATGGTCAGTGGCTTTTCTCTTCTATTCCCAGAGGGGATGGGAAGAGGATGGGAAGAGACGGTGGGGTCCCAGAGGGGGTGGGGACCCCACCCTCTCCTGACCCACTCTGCTTTGCCAAGTGGAGGACAGAGAGGGGATTAAGAAGGGAAAGAAGGATTAAAAAGGGAAAAAAAGCCCTAAAACCTAACATCTGAAACCAAAGCTGGCCTGCAGTGGGCGTGAAGCTGTGGTTTGCAGGAGAAACTCTTTTCAAGTCGGTTGGCGGAGATTCACATGGGGTGGAAGAGACTGGCCTCATGAGAAGGAACCAGCTAATGTTCCCAATGAAAACGACATGAAAAAAAAATGCATGTGTGAGTACATGTTTGGGTCATTAAGAGCCAATAGTAAATATATCCATCCCATAAATGATGAAATGAACCACTTCTTTTCCTCTGTTCATGGTGGTCCTTGGAGCTAACTAGTGGTTCAAATCAGAATGCCAATTCACTCATTTTAAGAAGAAATATTAGAGAATTCCCTGGCTGTCTAGTGGTTAGGACTCCAGGCTTTCAGTGCCAGAGCCCTGGGTTTGATCCCTGGTCAGGGAACTAAGACCCCTCAAGCCACGCTGCATGGCCAAATATAAGATATAAATGTGGAGTGTGGTACTTCCGTTGTTCTCGTGAATAGAGGGTTTTCTTCCTGTAGGGGCTTGGTGAGTGTGGATCAGTGCAGGGAACCAGTAAGCGGTGGCTTCGGCAGCCCCCAGTGGAACGACTGAAGCACCTCCTGCAACATGTACAGGGATGACCCTTTCTCCAGCACTAGGGGCCACATCAAATTCTCCCTTAAGAATCTTCCCTGTGACCTCCAATTCATGGGAGTTTTGCAGGTTCAGTTGAGGAAGAGTGTGTATTTGTGAATCACATAGACAGGTGCCTGGAACAGAAAGTGTGTGTGTCACTCACATCAGCGAATCTGGTCCAGCTTTGTGCACTGCAGGGCCCGGCCTGTTTCTGAAGAGGAGCAGTGTTTGTATTAGTTATCCATGACTGCATAACAAAGCACCACAAACCCAGTGGCTTAAAACTATTCATAGGTACGATTTCCCACTTTCTGTGGGTCTGGAGCTTGGCCTGGCTTAGCTGGGCTCTGGGCAAGGCTGTCGTCAACTGTAGGCTGGGGCTCTGGTCTCTTCTGAGGCTCAGCTGGGGAAGGACCCACTGTCCAGCCCCTGGCTGTTGCAGCTCCTTGAAGAGTGCCTGACCGAGGGCTCCATTTCTTGCTGGCTGTCGACCCTTCACCCTGTGGCCCTCTCCATGTGGTAGCCTGCAACGTGGCAGCTGGCTTCTTCAAAGCCAGTGAGAGGGAGCGTCCCTTAGCAAGAGGGATGTTAGAATCTTATGTGATGCTATCCCGGAAGCGATATCTCCACCTTTCCTGCTTTCTGTTGGTTAGAGGGGAGTCCCAGGTCCTACCCACACTCATGGGAGTGAATTATATAAGGCATGGACACCAGGAGGCAGAGACCATGAGGATGGTCCACGACTGCGGTAAATTGCTCTGCCGGGGGTTCCAAATAATCGCTGACATTTGTGGACATAATAGGACCATGGGCAAGGTGTACCTACCTTGAAACATCTCATACTCACAACAACCCTATCATCATCCCCTTTTAACAGCTGAGAAAACTAATTCTCAGAGAGGTTCGGTAACTTGCCCAAAGACACACAGCAGGTATCTGAGGTCAAGTGTGCACACCCATACCTGTTTCACCCCTGAAGGCCAAGAACAAGCTGCTGACTAGGACCCTGGGGGACAGCTCTATGCCATGAATCCACAGCTCCCCCCAGTCTTAAAGGTACACCACCTGACTTCGGACAGCACCCTGAGTGTTCTGTACTGCACTTCCTGACGCAGTCATTTCTCAGCAGCCCTCTTCACTGTCTGGTCCACCGTAGCATTTACTCGATTTGTGTTTTGCCTGTCTCCTATCCCTAGAATGTAAACCCCACGAGGTCAGAGAGTTGTATCCTGTGTCCCCAGACTCCAGAACAGAGACGTTCAAAGAGCAGACATTCAATACATATTTGATGGGTCAGTGAATGAATGAATGAAAGACCCTCATGTCTTGGACTCTGGTAGGGACTTCAGATCATACGTGACACCAGCTGATTCGTTTTTGGGGGCTGCCATAACAAAGGACCCCAAAGGCGGGGGTTTTAAACAACAGGAGTTTATTATATCAAAGTTCTGGAGGCCAGAGGTCAAAGACCAAGGTGTCGGCAGGGCCACGCTCCCTCGGAAGGCCCTAGGGAAGGATCCTTCCTCGCCTCTTCCAGTTTCTGACCATCTTTAACATTCCTTGGCTTGTGGCTGCGTCACTCCAATCTCAGCCTTTGTCTTAGCATGGCTTACTTTTGTCTGTGTCTCTGTGTGCCTTCACCTTCTTCTTATAAAGATACCTGTTGTGTTGGTGTTCTCCAGAGAAGCAGAACAAAAAGAATATACATATATATACGCACACCTAAAAAGAGATTTATTGTAAGGATTTGGCTTACGTGACTCTGGAACCTGACACATCCCAAGATCTGCATTCGGCCAGCTGGAGACCCAGGAGTGCCGATAGTGGAAGTTCCAGTCCAAAAGCCAGCAGGCTTGAGACCCAGAGAAGAACTAAGGTTTTAGTTCAAGTCCAAAGGCAGGAAAAGCCTGACGTCCCAGCCCAAAGAGGTCAGGTAGAAAGAGATCCTTCCTACTCAGCCCTTTTGTCTTATTCAAATCTTCAACTGATTGGATGAGGCCCACCCACAGCTGGGAGGGCAATCTGCTTTACTCAGTCTACTGATCCAAATAGTAATCTCACCCAGAAACACGCCCCCCCCTCCGAGACACACTCAGAATAACATTTAGCCAAAACCCCTTGGCCGAGACAAGCTGACATAAAGTTACACATCACACCAGTCATTGGATTCTGGTCCACATAATACAGCATGACCTCATCTTAATTACATCTTCAAAGACCATATTTCTAAATAAGGTCACATTCTGAGGTTCCAGGTGGACATGAATTTGGGGTGTGCTGTTTATCCCACTGTACCCCCTTGGAAGGCAAAATCTAGGAAGGAGTTCAGTTGTGGGTCTGCTGGGCCCACGGCCTTCTCCTCAGTAGATGCTCGTGTGTGAATGACCATCACGGGACTGCATGGAGGCATCACCCTGCTGGGCCTGGTTCTGGCCACCATCCAGGCCCCACTGTCCATTTCACTCCCTTGCAAAGCCATCCTCAAGGCCGGTACACATGCCAGGCAGAGACGGCCACCTGGGGATGGAGAATTCCAGCCGTATTTTCAGGTGCACTGGAGTTTTTATACCTAGACCAATAAAAGTTGTTTCTACCCCAGTAAGAATGCGAAGTCACTGTAGCATTGCTACTTAGGAGCTTGGGTTCCAGCACAAGCATCTTTCTAGCTGTGTTTCTATATGGACTTTCGGCTGAAGGGGAGTAGAAATGGAGCCTTTCTCTGCAGGATTATGGTCTAGTGTCTTATAACGTATACAGCGTATGAGCTAAATAATAGGTCTGTGACATTAGAATTCGGGTGGATTTGGAAACATTGTGAAGATAAACTTCTGAGCAAGTTCTGTTTGAAATGGAGTGTTTTCCAGCACCCGTTATTGGCTTAAAATCCTGAGGGGAAGAATTAAATAAATCAAAGAGACAGGTGCAGTTTTTAGATTAAACAGCCAAACTCATACAAAATCCCTTTGTCTAGACTGGACAAACGTCAAGTGTTGTTTCAGACGTTTTGATGAAATGCCCACTGTTAACCGGCAGCCCGCTGAATGCCCGCACTGTTTGGTAAAGCCCCTTGGAGGCTCGTGTTTTCAGCACCGCGGACAGTGTGCAAAATTGCCACAGACTGCAACAGAGAGGGGTGTCCGCTGGGCCACGCTGGTGGCATCCCCGTCTGCCAGCCACAGGCCAAGGAGAGGAGGCCAAGCGCCTGCCAGAGTCAGGGCGGGATGCAGCCATGCCTGCCCCTCTGGCAGGCCTCCAGGAAGAGGCGCCAGGGCCTTTGGGGATGGCCCCAGGCGGGGCTGCTCCAGGCGTTTCTGCTCACTCCTCACCAGACAAGTCAGCTGGGGCAGAGGGGACGTGGCTGCACAGAGGCGATCCTGGGGCAGAAGCTCCTCATTCTGAGAAATCGCTGCGCCCCAGCGTGGGTGTGGAGAAGAGGCCTCCCTAGAAATGCCACATCCTGAATTGGCACCTCTGGCTGTGTCCCCTGCAGAGGAGAGGCAGGCCACGGCCAGGAAGCCGTGTGCTTGGGATCTGACAGACCAGAGGGGGGACACTGTCAGCTCGTGGCTCCGGGCAAGTCTGTCAGGGTCTCTGCCCAGATCTCCCCACCTGCAAAATGATGAGGGTGACAGTAGCCGTGGTGACAGCATCTCTCAGCCTGCTGAGTGCTGGACACCATGCTGGTCAGTCCTCAGCACCCCTGTGATGACCTACGTCATTGAGGCACAGAGAGGGTAAATTCTTAAGGCCACACAGCCAGGAGGGGCCAGGGCTGGGATCGATCTAGGGAGTCTGGCTGAGGGTCCGTGGGTAACACCATGGCCCGTCAGGGCTGTGGTGCCGTGGATTCGGAGATGCTAAACGTGCAGGAAGCTTTTGTCTTACGATCGTGGTCGTGGAGGTGCTGGTGTTGCAGGGATGTGAGGCTGGTTGGTGAGGGTCTCTGTGAACGGTGACCCATTGTCTACTGAGGTTGTCGTTGCTACAGTGGCCTCTCCCTGCTCGGGGATGCTCCGCCCGTGCCCCGGTCCAGCCTGGCCACCTGTCCTGCTTCCACCTTCGCCGTGTAGTTCCCTCCCTCGACCCCGCCCAGATCCACCCTCACCTGCGCCTGCACCTGGACCACCTTTCCTCTGCTCTCCAGGCTTGAGGCCACACCAGCCCTCAGAGGCCAACTCCTGTCCTCACCGCCCCCGCCCTGGCTGTCAGAGGCCCCTTCCCAGCTTCCTCTCCCAGGTGGCTCCTGGGTGCCTGCAGAGCCTCTACCTGGTTTTGTATGATTTCAAACCCAAGGTGCCTTGTGTATTTCCTGTATCCCCACCCGCACAGCACCCAGAGCCATGCTGAGCCTTCACGGGGCTTTGGACGGGGATGTGATGATGATGATGGTTTTGTAAGGAGTGAGGTTGCATCGTTGTCAAGCTCCCCTTGTCAAGCCAGGTCCCCTCTGCCTTGTGAAGCCCGGTGTGCGGTGTGTGGGCTCCACCTGCACCGCCTGCCAGAGACCCGGTTCTGCATTAATTCTAAGAGTCGGAGGGCTCAAATCTGGACTCTTACCTGCTGTGTGGCCTTAGGTGCATTAATCACCCTCTCTGTGCCTCATTCCCATTATCTGTAGAAGGAGGTTAGTAACAGCATCTGTCCTTCAGGGGCACAAGAGGATTAAATTAAGGCCTTTACAGTGCCGGGCACAGTGCCTGCCTGCAGCCCTTGTTCCGTGAAGGGCCGCTGGCATTCCCACTCGGCCGCAGAGCTCGGAACCCCCATCCCTGGAGGGCTTGTGAAAACACAGATTCCTAGGTCCAGGGTCTCTGATTGCGTGGGTCTGGCCTGGGGCCTGAGAATTTGCATTTCTTACCAGTTCCCAGGTGATGCTGGTGCCACTCGCTAGGGACCCACTCTGAGAGCCCTGGAGCCTGTCCGTTCCGTTTCAGTGGATCTTCTGTGACCTTGGTGTGTGCGGAAGGCAAAGCGACTCCACGAACTTAGGAGAGCAAAGAGATGTGGGAAATGGCTTCTCGGTGCATTTTGGGGGACGGGGCTTCCTGTACTGGGTGCCCGCAGCTTTTGCACATCTTCCGGCCTCAGAGCTGCAAAATCACCATGAGACCCAGGACGAGATGAAGTTGTCACTCACCGTTTGTCTCATTCATTTCGCTGCCATTTGAGGTCCCTGCCTTGTGCCAGCTCTGGAGTGGGTACAGATGGGGCCACAGGGGCAGGAAAGGCCATCCCTGCCTGGGAAAGCCCCAGGTGGGACCTGGACAGGTGCCTCTGAGAAGGGTCAGGAGAGCGCGATGCACAGGGCTGGGGGCCCAAGAAGGGCATGTGGGGTGGGCGGGGAGCCCAGGGGAGCAGCCCATAACGCCAGGGAGGATGGGGCCCTTGGGTGTGCAAGGGCTGGGCTGGCCGGGCTCAGTGGACAGATTTAGTTTCCTGTCTCTGCAAAGCTCCAGGGTTCAGAAAATGGGCTGCCTTCCACGTGTGCAGGGTGGGGAGTGCATCCCGGCTATTCGGGGGCAGCTGTTAAAGAGCTGGTAATTGTCCTCAGTGGAAACTGTTCTCCGTTTATTTGCTCCTGGCTCAGCATTTCTTGCAGGTTTAAGAGTTCACAGGGCAGGTGGGAAGGAGTGGGCCAGGAGACCGCCTCGCGCCTGGGGCGAGGGAGCTGCCCGCCACCCCTGTGAGCACGGCTTTCCCAGCCATCAGCTTAATGAGTGGCAGGAGGCAGAGTTCAGGGGAGCAAGACCCAAGGCAGCTCAGGGGCCTGCCTGTGGGAGGCAGAGGGTGGGGTTGGAGGGGCTGGAGCAGCAGGGAGGGGAGGGGAGGGGAGGGGAGGAGAGGGGGAGGAGAGGGGAGGGGAAGGGAGGGGAGGGGAGGAGAGGGGAGGGGAGGAGAGGGGAGGGGAGGAGAGGGGAGGGGAAGGGAGGGGAGGAGAGGGGAGGGGAGGGGAGGGGAGGGGAGGGGAGGGGAGGGGAGGGGAGGCAGCAACGTGAACAAATGCCCCGTCTGTCCTGATTTCAGGAAGTTCTTTCCGTCCTGCTTCTTAGACACTCCAGACACATTGCCTTTCCTGGGTAGAATCCTGGGATAGAAGGTTCTGCAGGCACCTGGGGCTCATCACTTGCTTCCAAATAGAGCTGCGTCCTAACCATCGGAGATAGGCAGGCATCTCTCCATTTCACAGATGGGAAGGCTGAGGCACAGGGATGTCAGCTTGTCTAAGGGCAGCTAGTAAAGGCAAAGCAGGTACAGCGATTGAACAGAGGTGGGATCAGACAATCTCGTGAGCTCAGCCAGCCAGGTTCTTCCTGGGGAGAGCAGGGCTCCTCGGTGGCCTTGGAGATGGACTCAGACCTGGTCCCAGGCAATTGTCTTCAACATTCTGTCACTGTAAGTCATCATGGCAGGGGGGAAAAGGCAGAATGACCAAGCCAGCCTCCTGCTGCCGGAGTGTCCCCTCTTAGCAGGCCTTCTCGGCAGGGTGTGATAGTGAGCGAGAGCCTGTCCACCGCCGTCCCATGTCTGTGTGACGGCCCATCTTCCTGGGTTCCGAAGGCCCGTGTTAGCGTGGTTGTGTCCAGAAGAAGGAGCTGCGAAATGCTCGCAGCCCATAAATCATGAAAAACAAGGACATAACCTTGATTCTTCCCGTACCATCAATACATTACCCAATTGAATCATAAAATGAAAGAGTGGTTCCATGTGTCTAATTCCGTAGGAAACATCAGCAGATCTCTGCATTCTGAGTGCTGTCTGCACAGCCCCTCCACAGGCTGCTGGAGGCTTCCTTTGATGGAACAAGTGTCGAGCAGAAAAGGGTATAAACGAGCTCCCACCTCACTGCCTTGCGTGAAGACGCTTATTTAGGGGACCTTTTAATGCCTCGCTGCGGGGTTTATGTGCACACGGTCTTCAAGCTGCTAACAATTTGTGTGTCACGATTTGTGGGAGCTTGGTGGCAGCCACAATCCTAACTAATAATGCTGACAAGACAGACGCGGCATCTCCGTCTCCAAGATGCTGCTGGCAGGCGCTCCTTCCCGAGACCAGGAACTCTGGGGCTGCAGCCCCCTCCCCAGGCAGGGGACGGACAGGTGGGATGAAGACCGCACCCTGGTGCCTTCTTAACGTGCACTGTGGGGCCTCCCCTTGCCCCCCAACCCCAGCATTCCCCCCACTGCAGGGGCAGGTGCTGCGGGTGGCCCGCCATCAGCCATCTGGTCAACCTGAGGCTACAGGGCTGAAGGTCTGTTTGCCAGGCTGGAGATGGCAGGAAGGGTCAGGGGACAGACACAGGGACCCAGGCAGCCATTGAAACGCACACCACATTTAATAGAACCCCTCCCTTTAGGGATCGCCTCCTGTTTTCCCAGGGAAACCCAAACTGTAGCCTGGATCTCAGGACCTTTTCTGCCCCTCTGGGGTCTTTACCCCAAAAGCACGTGTCAGGTAGCTGACGGTTGATAGTTGCTGAAGCGACGAAACAATTTAGCCTCATGTTTACTTCCTCCTTAAAACTCTTGGTAGGGAGGGTCTCCTCCATTCAGTGCCCCCTTATCAAGTGATCACACCTGTGTGAGTGTCCTGGGGCTGCTATAACCACAGACTAGGGAGCTCAGAACCACAGAAATATATCCTTTCCCAGTTCTAGAGGCCAGAGGTCTGAAATCAAGGTGTGCACAGGGCCGTGCTACCCCCCGAGGCTCTAAGGGAGAGCCTTCCTGCCCCTTCCAGCTCTTAGTGGTCCCGCGCATTCCTGGGCTGGTGGTCATATCCCTCCGTCTCCACATGGCCTTCTCCTCACCCCAAATCCCCCGCTGCCTTTCTTTTACGAAGATACTTGTCACTGTATTTAGGGTCCACCCAGCTAGTCCAGGGTGACCTCATCTCCAGGTCTTTAACTTATCACATCTGCAAGGACCCCTTTTCCAAATACGGCCGCGTGCTCAGGTTCAGCGTGCTGGGAGGCGGACATGTCTTTTGGGGGAGCACCATTCAGCCTATGCAGCAGCCCTGTCACACTGAGCTCCTGCCGTGTGCTGGAGACATTGCATCCATCATCCCTGTTCATTCGGAAACCCTACCAGGCACCTTCTGTCCTTTGCAACTTACAGATGATGACACTGAGGCTCACGGAGGGGAGCTGCATGAAGGCTGTGTTGTTGGCCCAGGAAGCGAGCAGCTGAGCTGGCCTTCAGCCCAGGACTGTTGGGCTTCACGGACCAGATTCCTACCTTGATGACCATCTCCCTCCCCGCACCTGGAACCTTGAGCAGGGCTGGGTCAAGGTTTCTTTCTTCCCTGAGACTGTGAACCCTTAATTCCTTTGTGCCCCCGGCATAACCCCATTTCCAAAAGAGTGTCCCACGCACAGTTAATCGGTCTCAGTAAGTAAATGAAATGATAAACCCCAATCCTCCTAGATCCCTCGCCGATGCTGGGGGAGCAGGTAAGCTGGGCCAGGTCCCCACTGAGCCTTTCTGGTCAGGAGGCACCAGTAGGAATTTATCCCCTCGCTGCTATTCTGCCCATCTCAAAGCCAGCAGATAAAAAAGGAGATTCACTTAGATGCGAACGTGGAAAGACCATCCTTCTGGAATGTTTTATCTGCTCTTCCCAGCTGCAGTCAGGACCACTGGCCACAGCCTTTGGCTCTGGGCAAGGTGAACCCCTTGGTCTGTGTGTCCCCTTGGCCTTCCAGCATCCACCAATCCCTGTGGTCCCTCAGTGTGACTCACTGGCTGTATCAGCCGTGCTTTTAGGATTTCAGTGTTCAAGCAGAAGGTAGTCTCTGCTTCTGCAGCAGGATCAGGGTAGACAGAGATAGTGTCCCTAAGCTGGACCGGTATCCTTGCTGCCCACGCCCTGCCCTGAGCTGATCAGGGCAGCTGCCTGTCATCTGTGAACCAGATCCCCTGCTAGGAAGCCCCCACCCAGGGTGTATCAGAACCGAGAACATGGATGGTGACAAGACCAAGGATTCCTGGTCCCTCCCTCCAGAACCTTTAGCTTGGCATCTTTTTCCTGAAAGACTGATGAAGGTCTGTCTGTCTCTCTTCTCTCTCTCTGTAGAATCCACTCAACAAACATAGAAAAGATATTTGACTTTTAGAGCCACGATCAGAGTGAGGATGTAGGATGGAGTGCTTAGAAACCTCATGACATCCGTGTGGGCACTCACTCACCACACAGCAGAATCCTGGGGGAAATTAGGGAAGCCATGGATCGTTTCTGCAGTCTCTCCCCAAATTATCTGTTGTCTCAGCTGAAATTCAGAAATAGGTTTCCCTTAAACCCAACGTGGAAAAGTATCGAAACACCAGCACACCTTCCGTCAGCCTCAATGCACCAGTCGAGCCATAACACATCACGCCCCGTGTGAGGTCACCCTGGGTGGGGGCAGCCTGATGGGCAGCCTCTGGGTGGGGGCCGGAACCCCTGGGGTCTATGTGGTGGACCTGAGTCTTGGTTTCCTTTTTGAATGGAAATGAAGGGCCTAACATCTGCGTTTATCATCGGACGGTGGGGGTCAAGGGTTAAATGGTACCAGGTGGGGCAGAGAGCAGACAAAGTTTGAAGGAATGATAGCGGGAGTTTCTGTCCCCCATAACTAAGGCCTCTTTAAGAAAAGAGGACGTTCATGCGTGGGTTATAACCACTTGGGCCACAGCTGTGAAATGCTGAACTGAATTATGCGATGAATGTGGCTCTCATTCAGAGGAGGGGGCTGTCATTCACCCCCAGGACCGGGGTGGTCAGTGCAGACAGAAAACGGAGGGAGGCATCCCACAGAGGGACCAACACGGGTGCTGTCCATCCATCCATCCATCCATCTATTCACCCACCTGATGCTTGTGTGCTGGGCATTAGGGGGGCTGGGGTACAGACCAGGACAAACCTCAGAGCCTCAGGGGCCCCCCGCCAAGAAAAGGGTGCACTCTAAGTGGGTACTGAAGAGGGCTGTGCCTTCAGAAGGTTTCTCTGGACCCGGCCTTTCCCGGGGATGCAGGAGGGTGTTCAGAGGAAGAGGCGTTCACGCCTAGGCCAGAGGATGCAGGAGCGGTGGTGAGAACGGGACGAGGGCGGTGGGGCTGGGCTCTGCTGGACAAGGCTGGAGAGGCGTCCCGAGAGCGGCCTCGCGAGACCCGTAGGGTCGGATGTGGGACATGCGGAGACTGGTTGGGGGTCGATGGCGTGTGGCCCGGGTGTTGGCCGAGCCGTGGGAGCGTCAGCGTGCTCTCAGAGTGACCACGTATGCGTGGTCTGAGCGGCGGCGTGGCTGCCTAACCCCTAGCCCTCTCAGGCTCTGAGGAGGTGGTCCCTCCACGGTCTGGTCAGGCCTTGGGCCAGCTCAGCGTGCCCGGGTCTCGGAGGCACGTGCTGGCCGAGGCCCGGGAGGGTCCAACGGGGAGCTGGTCTGGCTGATGTCTGTTAGCTCGTCGGCGGACTGTGGGTCCAAAAGGGAGAGGAGGGTGGGAGGGAAGGAGGGAGACAAAGAGAGACAGAGAGGAAGAGGCAGAGAGAGAAACAGAGAGAGAGAGAGATGTCCTTAGGCGAAATGCAACATGTGAGAAATTTAAAAATACATTCAAACATAGACTTATTTAGTGAAAACACTCAAGGTATAGCTTCTCACTTAAAAACAAAGTGATTAACTTGAGAACAGAATTCTGGGGGAAAAGAGCCCCGATTCTATGTTTTCTCTGGTGGTTTTCCTCGCTGCGGAGATGACCTGCGTACTGGGATCATGTCAACTCACAAGGTGCAGGGACGTCCCTGAGAGCATCGCTCCCCTCCACAGATGGGGAGACCGAGGCACAGAGGCACTGCAGGCTCCGAGGACCCCCGCTCAGAGCGGGCACGCAGGTAGCACACACCCGTCGGAGGAGGAGCGACTCGTCGGGGCTCAGGCCCACGGGCGTCTGAGGCTCCCTGGCAAGTGGGGTGGGAGACGAGGTCCCCATCCTTTGTCACCCCGTCTGTCTGGGGGCGACTAGGGCTCCTGGCTGACCTGGCACAGTGGCCCTGGTCTAGGACACTCCCTGTTCTCCATGGGGTGTTCCCGAGACCACGTAGAGGGAACGGGGTGTCCGGAACAGCTCCTGGCAGGGTAAAGAGAGAGAGAAACACACCGACATCCTTCTGCCCCAGAGAGGTTTCAGACACAGTTACCGATAAATCAGAACAGCGCTCCCAGTATGAATTCAACCGATTGAGGCGGTTAAGTTGTGTGCCCTTGCCAAAGGGTGGCCCGATTAGCAGCCAAACAAGCAATTTGTTACACCTGAAATACCTGCTTTCCGAGCTGATGGCAGAGTGAGTGGCGCCTGGCGGAGCCCCCACGAGCGGGTGGGGGCTGGACCAGAGACCCAGCCCACCTTCCTTGCAGAAGGTAGAGGGCGTTCCTGGCAGATTCGGCACATACGGCAGGCTAGGACCAGACCCTCCATCACCGACCCTCCATCACCAGACCCTCCGGCAGATTCCCTGTGAAAGGGGTGGCGGCGGGAAGCCACCAGGATGCAGGATGAGGACAGAGCCCCCAGGACCTGGGGTTTGGATTTGCTCCTTTGGGGGGGCTGCACCTGGATGAGTCTGGATTTCAAGCTTCAGCGTCCTCAGCCTTGAGACCTGATCGGGCTGTGAGTGCCCAGCGTCAGCGTGAAGGACCATGTGCTCTCCACGCAGCAAAGCGCTGGGCTTCCGTGAAGGGCAGCTCTGAAAGGTGGAGGAGGGACGGAGAAACGGGGCTGGCCGGCAGCATCCTTGTGAGGGGATGGGAGCCCCCGGCAGAGGCAAGTCAGAGAAGAGCTTTGTTCTTCCTTTCCTTCAAATGAGAAGAGGGGTGCCTCTCTCAGGGCGGCTGCCTGGCCCGAGGGCAGCATCCGGCTTCCACCGCTGCCCCAGGTTGTAACACAGAACCTCCCCAGCTCTGGGCACTGGTGGCACCCAGTGCACCCCTGTGGACTCATGGATGTATTTCCTGCTGCCTGACAGAGACAAACAGGACCTGGCCCTTCCCTGGAGGAGCATAGAGTCAAAGGGGTGCCTCCCCACTGCCCAGGGACAGAAGTGTGCCCAAATTCCTCCGGGAAGCCCGAGGAGGGACTGTACCCGACAAGACCCCACAGGCGGTTTTCCAGGCTCCGGCCCCTGTCATTGTTCCCTGGGCAGGGCTGGCCACGACCCTGCCCTCACCTCCGGGGTCCAGGGTGCTGAGCTGTCTCTGCAAAGATGTCCAGAGCTTTCCGACCCTTTATGACGGGTATGACCTCTTGTCTTAAGGATGGGGGCCCAGCGAGCAGCCATCGGCTGCCCTCATAGATGTATCCTCTCCTCCTCAGGGATCTGCAACCTGGAGCTGCCCCGGGCACCCCAAGGAGGCCCTCGGGTGCAGGATGGCACTGTTTCTTTGCATTTGCACCGCCAGGCCTGGCGGGAGCTGGACACAGTCCTGGTTGAGAGAGGCAGGCTCCTCCCCATTTACGGAGCATGTGCCCAGACCAGGTCCCAGATTGACCTTGTTTCATTTACTCCTCACCGAAGGCATTCTGTCCATTTTACAGGTGGGGATGCTGAGGGCTTAAACCGTTGCCCAAGGCTGCACAGTCCACAAGGAGAAATGGGACTTTGCAAGTTCTCTGGACGCTCGAGGTCCTTGAACCATTTCTGGTGGAAGGGGAGAGTCCCCAGGCTGTGTAACTCTGTTCCTCCTCAGGGGGCATGCCCAGGGCTGGGAGTGTCCAGCCGCTCTCAGCATCCATGCCTCCCTCCCCCATCCTTCTCAGGCCGGAGCTGGGCAGGGCCCACTGGCCACCTCCCTTGGTCCCCCTCTGGGCAGCAGGGTTCATCCCCCGGGGTCTGTGGACGGTGCGGGCCGGTCAGCAGGGGTTGGTGCTGTGGGTGGACGGATTCCTCTGCCCCCTCGGTCCTCGGCTGCCCACGTGCCCTGAGAGGGTGGGGCACACAGCAGGGCTCTGGGGAGTTGCTGGGCAGCAGTTTTGGGCTAGCCAAGGGAGATCCAGGGAGGAAGGCGGGGTGCCGGGTCTCCTCATTCATCTGGACTGTGAACCCCAGAGATGTCTGGCGCTTGTCTCTCCTGAGAAGAGGGCTGCCAGGCACTTGGGTCATCTGTCCTGTGCCCGGGTTGCTGCCCTCTTCCCTCCCCCGCGTCCTCGCTCATCACCTTCCCTCCTGCTGACCCCAGACCCACACCTGGGAGGCGATGGGCATGGGCCCCCGGAGGGAAGTGCGTCCGTGTGATTCACGGTCAGGGTGACTTTTCAGTGCATTGGTGGGCAGGTCCCAAGAAAGGGCTGCCTGGGAATAAAACAAACCGAGGGAGCAGGGGAGTTTCCTGGTCAACAGAAAAGCAGCCCGACCCCGGGGACCCCAGGGGTGGGAGCCGCCACCACACGAGTTCAGCGGGATCGCAGGGCTTCAACGCGGCTCCCCAAATCCTCCTCCAGGAATCACTCGCCAAGTGCATCTCTTCACCCTCCACACGCATGAGGCAGATAGCAGAGCCGTGGTGCCCCAGGGCCACTAGGGTCTGAACCGTGTGCACCCGGAAGGTCACCTCCCCCCGATGTGCAGATGAGGAAACTGAGGCTGGGGAGCCCGGCTGTCCCTCCATCATCAGGTCATCGTGGGGACTGACTGAGCTTGTGAGTGTTGAGTCCAGCCTCATCCCTGCCCCAGGCGAAGCGCTCGGTGACCGTTGAGAGGGGTTTTCTACACCCTGAAAGGACACGGGTCCTAGGAGGCCGCCAACCCCCGGCACTTTCCTTGGCAGCCCTCCTGACTGCTGTTGGGCCTTCCCGAGTGGACCCCAGAGGTCAAGCCATGGCATTCCTTCTGTTCTCCTCATCTCCCCTCCCTGGTAAACGTTGAACGGCATTAGAGACCTGTCACCTCCTCTGAGCAGCCCTCCAGGTTCATCCAGACAGAGCTGAATCTGCCCCAACAGGTTGACTGCCTTGCCCCTGGGTTATCTGTCAGGTAAAACCCTTGTTTTTCCAAGTGGACTGCAAGCTCCTGATTCATTTATCCATTCATTTATTTGTTTGCTCCCTCAATGAGTGAATGAATGAACGTGCATTTGTGAGCCAGGCCCTAAGGTGTGCACTGATCAGAGAGGGTGGGACACTGTCTCTTTGTTTCCAGATCCCCAGCGCCCATCACTGTAGCTGTGTAATCAAGGGCTGTGCAATCATTGGATGAAAACAAAAACTAACAAGCCCAGTTAACATTAGTATTAAAGCATAACTAATATTAAAGAAGAATCAAATTCAATAAGCGTCCACCTCAGGCTGCAGTTTTCCTCCCTCATCACGACTCTTGGAGGTCGGTGGGGTCATGTTCCTCTCCCATTTCGTGGGGAGAAAGTGTCTGAAGAAACCCAAGAAGGCTCTGTGATGCTGCCGGGATGCAGAGACCCACTTAACGGGGCTGGGGCTGGGGGGCAGGCAGTGGTCACCGGTTGCCGTGGGCAGGCACTGGGGGAGATGGACTCTGAGCTTCAGAGGAAGCTCGGGAGAGAGGAAGGTGGGAGGTAGTCGTGGATGGCTTCCTCGAGGTGGTGGGAGGCGATGGCCCGGAGGACACCCTCAGGAGCGCCAGAGCCCCCACTCCCCCCAGCTGCAGAGGGGCCCTTCTTTCTCCAGATGAGGCTGACCACCTATGCACTGGGCGCCGGGGAACCGAGAGAGGGAGTTGCCTACCTGTGTTAGGCACCTGCGACCCCAGGGCACATGTGACCACGTCAAGAATGCTTGTCACAGCTTTGGGGTGCCCTTTTCATCTTCTGGATGGAGGACAGCAGTGCCCGGGACAGCTCCTCCCACAAACAGTGGTCCAGCCCAGATGTCCATGTGCGGAAGCTGAGAACCCCTGCGTGGGAGGGAGGGATGGGCAGGACCCGCTGAGCACATGTTTGGTTGGGGGGAGGGGCGGCGGGCTCTGAGGGCAGAGTTCTGGCTGTGCTACCTGGTAAACGGCAGCGGCCCCTGGCTGCGCTGATGGGTGTGCCGTTTTGAGGTGGGCAGGGGCTTAGCAGGCGCTGTGCTGAGTCCAGATCTGTGAGGTGGGGCTGTGATTGTGAGTGACCCCTGCGGGCACAGTATCTGGAACCATGGTGCTGGATCCTCAGGAGAGAGTGACAATGAGGACCCGCCGCAGGCACTGAGCTCTGAGCCCTCCGGGCGGGAGCAGCAAGAGAGAGAGGTCCCTGTCCTGGTCAGCTCAGGTCGCCCCAGCAGCCACCGCAGACCTTTGTCCTCTCCCAGTCCTGGAGGTTTGGGCGGGGCTGGTTCTCCTGAAGCCTCTCTCCTTGGCGTGTAGATGGCTGTCATCTCCCCATGTCTTTATATGGTTGTCCCTCTGTGTGTGTCTGTGTCCTGATCTCTTCTTCTGAGGACAGGAGTCATGTAGAATTAAGATCACACACCTAGGGCTTCCCTGGTGGCGCAGTTGTTGAGAGTCTGCCTGCCGATGCAGGGACACGGGTTCGTGCCCCGGTCCGGGAAGATCCCACGTGCCGCGGAGCGGCCGGGCCCGTGAGCCATGGCCGCCGAGCCTGCGCGTCCAGAGCCTGTGCTCCGCAACGGGAGAGGCCACAGCAGTGAGAGGCCCGCGTACCGCCAAAAAAAAAAAAAAAAAAAAAAAAAAAAGTTAACGATCACACACCTGTAACTTCATTTTACCTTAATTACCTCTTTAAAGATCACATCTCCAAATACAGTCACATTCTGAGATACTGGGGTCAGGACTTCAATGTATGAGTTTGGGGGGGGACACAGTTCGGCCTATAACAGGGCCTCGGGGAGGGGGGAGGTTGACCCCAAGGGGAGACATTGCTTGCGGGGCGGCGGTAGGCAGCTGGTGATGGCAGAGCCCGTCCGCCAAGCTTGACACTCAGCTCTGCTGGGTTCTTCTGGGAAGAACTTCCCCAAACGTCCCCTTGCCGGTGGTGGCTGCCCCATCAGCCTTATGCCACGTTGTGTTTGCAGCCGAGCTCTGGACCCTCGACTTGGAGATTCAGGCGAGAAACCTGGGATGGCGGGTCTCACAGCTGGGCCACACGAGGGGACATTGGGTGAACTGGAAAAGGGATGGCTGGGGACGCATGTTCACCTGTGTGTCCGTGTGTGTCTGTGTGTGTCCATGTGCGTGCACGCGCGTGTGGTCCAGGCTTGTGTGGCCTGCATGTGGAGTGCCTCTCGGGGGTTGGATGAGTCCTGATTCCCAGCAGGACAGCTGGGGTGGGAGGTGGAAATGACCCGGGGAGGCTCTCTACCCAAGCCCCCGCCCTACACCCGCTCAGTGCTCTGTGGAGGTAGTGAGTTCCCCGTCACCGTCTGTGTTCAATCTGAAGCTGGGAAGCTGTGGATGGCGGTGGTTAGAGCAGAGGTGTCCGTCAGGCAGGATGTCCCCCGGCTCTGTCTTCCCACGCGGTTGGCTGGAGCCTGGCCTCCTCGCTCTGCACCCAGGCCCTGGGGGAGGTGAGGCCAGGTGGCCGCAGGGTGGGCCAGGTCCCCGAGGCACCGCCCACTGGCTGGTTACCTGGGGCAGGTGCGCCGATACCTCTGAAACGTACCTCCCCTCGCGGGTAACGTGGCGGAGTGGGGTTGCCTCTCTCGGGGGGTGTGGTTGGGGCTCGGCTCCTGGCTGTCCAGCATTACGCCTGGCGCTTCCCATGGCCTCGCCCGCAGCCCAGTGGGACTTGGGTCTAGGCGCTCCCCCTCTCGGTGGGGTTGGGCAAGGGTGGGGTATCGGCAGCAGAGCCTCTGTTCTTGGCAAGTCCCCTCCTGATGGGGACACAGGAACTTGCTGTAGTGGAGACAGAACCATGACCTACATTGTAGGGTTTGCACAGATGACTTCATGGACTTCTGGCAGTGCCGGCTCGTTTCCAAGTTACCATTTTCTTTCTCCCCTATCCACAGACGCAACCATCCCCTGCCCCCCAGGCCCCCTCTCAGGACCCTGTACCCCGTGCAGGCCACCGTATGGGTCCCTCCATCCCCTGCAAAGGCCCCGTTTCATCTCAGCCTCATTTACACTCAGGTACAAAAGACTGAGGATAGTAACGTGGTTGCAGCCAGGCGTGGAGACCTGAGGACTGGGCTCCCTGGGTCCCCTCAAGTGGGCTGGGTCTGCTTTTGACTGTGTGAGGAGGACCCTCCTTCTCCCTCCTCCCTGCAGTCTGCCCTTCACAGACTAGACTCCGGAGGACCTTCAAGGTCATCTGCCCTCCCCCCGCCCCCATCAGCTGCAGGGGCCAGTCGTCATCCTTCCTCTGTGTGATGTGCCTGGTCCAACACCGGAGCCTCCTGCGAGGTTCCGGACCTCTCCAGGTTCTTCTGTAATTGCACCTCCTTCATAACGCCTGCTCCAAACTCTTAAACTATCGATTTTGTCTTCCTCATCGCTCATCTTCTGATATTCAGGGACCCACCATGCTTCAGCCACACTGAGCCCTTCTGAGCAGTGGTCCCAGCTTTCCCTAAGGGACGGTCCCGGGGGTTCTGGAGGTCAGAGATGGGCAGGCTTGGCCTGGAGACCACTGGAGAGAACTCGGGGGTCACAGCCTGAGCTGGTCCCTGGGGCTCCTCTGGAGGTCCACCACTCTTTCTCCCTGGACACACAGCTCCTCTGCCTTTGCCTCCTGTGGCCTGAGTCCAGCCTCCTCTTGACTCCTAAGCCACGTAGCCGGGCGCTTTGCCGAGAGCTCTGCCAGCATCTTGTCAGTGTCATCCCCCCCCCGCCCCTCCCGCTCGCACAAGATGAGCACATGAGCACCTCAGGAGACAGTGTCCAGAGGAGCCCGTACGCTGGGTGAGCGGGTGATGGAGAGCTGGGCTTTCGGCCCCAATCCGCCTGACCCCAGAACTCTCCCTCAGCCATCTCGCTCTTCCTTCCCTACACCCCGCCCTCCCCACCTCCATCAGGGCATCCTTTCGTTATCCCTGCAGATCCCACGACAGCCCTGCTTCTGAGACGCTGAGAAGCAGCGATGCCTCCACTGTTCTCCACCCTTCTTGGTTGGCTCACAAAGTGCCGGGCACATGTAACAAGCTTCGTAAATACGATGTAACAAGAGCAACGCAAACTGAAATAGACATTTCCCGTGAGAAGGAGGAACTTCACTGGGTGCTTTGGAAGCTGCGTCATTTCTTCTCGAGTCCACTTTTTAGGGACAAGGCTATCCGTAGCGAGCCATCTCTCAGCAGGAGCGGTGTCTGAGATTACACGGAATGTTCTCTACGGGGGATGCATGTTTCCCAGTGCCAGAGAGGCAATGGGACAGTTCTCAAAACCTGAAACCTTGGAGGAACACATCCTTCCCAGAACCAGCTTCCCTCCGGGGCTGAATATTTATCTCCTTCAGCATCAGCTGCTTTCAGTTGTATTTTTAAGAGACTTCTTTCCAGAGAAAAACACAGCTACTATTTTTGTTCTTTTTTTTCTTCTGCAAGATGAGAGTAACAGCCGTTCTTCTCAGAGGGTTACCGTGCGAGCAGCATGGGACAATTCGTGTCGAGCGCTAAGCCCAGAGCCCCACGCAGAGCTGGCGTTTAGTCCATGTGGGTGATGGTTCTGGCACCCGCTCTGCCCTTTCTGTCCATGATCAGCTCTGTTCAGCCCTTTCTGTCCATGATCAGCTCTGTTCAGCCCTTTCTGTCCATGATCAGCTCTGTTCAGCCCTTTCTGTCCATGATCAGCTCTGTTCAGCCCTTTCTGTCCATGATCAGCTCTGTTTCCATAAATATGCATTTGTGCCGTGGCCCTTATCTCTTCACGTGATTGTGTAAGAACTTTCCCGTGAGCATCTTCCCGGCCTGACAGCCCTGGCACGTGGTACCCGGGACCTGTGTGCTGAAGGGTCACTGGTCTATAGCATCCCTTCTGCCCCACCGAACCCATCCTATATCTCTTGTTAAAAATGGACATAAAATAGGATTAAACTGGGTCCCAGTGAGGGACAGGAGACGTTCCTCAGCTCTCAACCCTGGACGCCCCTGGGGAGCTTCCTAAAACGTTACTGATGCTGGGCCTCCTCCCTAAAGATGCTGATTAGTGGGCCTGCTGCGGTGGAGCTGAGGCTCAGAGTTTTGTAACCATCCTTTCCCCCAACCAGGTGGTTCTCATGGGAGGTCTGGGCTGAGAACCACTGGCTGGAATTTGCAGAATTGACTTTGCCTTTCCAGGGTCTTCTAGACTTTGTTCTGAGTTGGCTTTGCTGGCGGGGATGGTTTCTCGCCCAGCTCATGTCTGTTTGCCTTTGCCCAGAGAGACATGCAGAAGACAGGCTTGACCCCGGGATGGACCAGCTCATGCTGGGGGTCTGTCTCAGACCTTTGCCCCCACCTGCAGAGGAAGCATGGGAAGGATGGCCCAGGGTACCTGGCAAGGCGGGCTGGCAGACCCAAGGAGTCTGCTCAGCCGCTGGGGCAGCTGCTGGTCACATCCTGGGTGCTGCCCAGAGAGGGAACAGACACCACGTTGGGGGGTCAGTAGCTGAGCCTCTCAGAGGACCAGCTGGGCTGGGGGCACTTTGGTGGCTGGGGGCTGCCGTTCCTGGATGGCCTGTCTGCTGTCCCGCAGCAGCAGGGCTGCAAGAGGGCAGTGGGGACCTGGCCACGTCGGCAGGGGCTGTAGCATCAGACACGCAGAAGCCCTGCTCCCCACTCCCGGGGAGAGAGCGTTGCCACCCACAAGGCTACCCACCCACCGCTTGTCACCACTTCACTCCTCCGGAATGCTCGCGGGCGCGTTGCCCAGGCAACCAGAATGCCAGCACGTTGCTATCCTTCAGTCTCCTCCAAGCACCTGTGAAGCCTGTGAGCACCAGCCCCCGTGCTCCGAGTTCTGCAGACGCTCCACTCTGGAGCCCCTGGGGAGGGAAGATGGGCCCCTGGGTGCTGTCCACAGCCACGGGGGGAGTGGGGGGACCACGGCTGGGAGCCGAGCCTAAAGCACTCGCCATGGAGTCCCCGTGACACACTGTGGTGTGGGTACCCACGTTCAGCCCATTTTACAGGTGGGGAAACTGAGGCTCAGATAGGTTCCACTGACTGCCCAAGCTCACGCGGCTAGCAGGTTGGAAGTCAAGTAGCCAGCCCTGAGCCCCTGAGGTCAGCACCACACAAGGCCGCTTCTGGAGGCTGTGTGGATGAGTCATCTCCAAGCCTCTCTCCTCCTGGGGATAGAGATGGTCGTGCCCACCTCAGCAGGCCCCTGGAGGAGCAGACCATCCGCGTGCAGGCGTGTTTCTCGGCTTCCGCCCTGTGGACCTTCGGGGCTGGATAAGCCTGTGGAGGCCTGTCCTGTGCACGTGGATGTTCTGCAGCTTCCCTGGCTCTGCCCACGAGATGCCAGCAGCAGTGCCTCCATCCCCAGCTGCTGACAACCAGGAACGTCTCCAGACCTTGCCGAACGTCCCGTGGGGGCACGATGCCCCCTGTGCGAGCATCGATGGTGTGAACGCCCTGTGTGGACTGTACAGCGTCACTGACATGCCAGGGCCTCTTGTCTTCTGCAAGAGCTTATGAAGTAATTCCCCAGGACCTGCAGGGCCCTGGCGGCTGGATGAGGTTGGGAGGGGCGTGGACCCCACCTGCTCAGGTCCAGCGCCCACCCAGCTGCCTCCCCGTGGGCGGAGCCTCTGTGCAGACTGTCCAGGGAGTGGAGTCACCGTGGTTACAGGTTATAGAGGGTCTGTCCTTGCTCTGCTTTTTCTAGCGTGTCCCTGTCCCCACAGGTCTAGGGGTGTTGGGACCTAGTTTCTGAGCACAGAGATCTTAAGTCCCTGAGTCCTGGACTCGTGGTGACCCCAGCCAGACCCCTTCATTTGTGGATCTCTTGTTGTCCACACCTGGGCCATGAGGGTTTGGAATGAAGACACCCACCCACAGATGCTCCAGGACAAAGGGGTCCGTCAGGAGACCGGTGTGCCTGTGCTTCACCCACTGCACCCAGGAGTAAGAGGGTGTCAAGAGGACCCCCGCCCCCGGGGCTGACCCCACGTTCCGGGAAGGAGGGTAGCCAGAGACATCTGGTCACGTTGGAGGTTTCTTTCCTGAACCGCTCCTTCTCTGTGTCAGAAAGCACGTGTGCGCCCGACATCCACTGGGGCCGCGGGTGACCAAAACCTAGGCGCCCAGACCGCCTCTCCTGAAAGGGAGCGATGCTTTCATCCCCGCGAGTCCCGGGGCCAAGTGTGGAGCCGCTTCTACAGGACATCACGGTGACATCGGGCTGGGAGCACCGTTCGAGTGACTCACAGCTGCGTTTGTTTCACTAGGAACATTGAACCAGTTACTGCTTTCCAGAAGAGAGCGCGTGCTCTGCTCCCTTCCTGAGCTGGTGCTGGGGGATAGAGGCTGAGCCACCCGTGTCCGTGAGAGGGGAGGGCGGGTCTCTGCTCCTGAGATGTAGCCAGAGCCCCTGCTGCACTGTCCTGTTGGTGATGGGGGGCTGGGGGACACGGGTTGGAAGGAGGCCCCCCAAGTGCTCCTGGGCACCAGAGGGTCCTGTACGGAGGGTGGGGGGAGATGAATATCTCATGGTGTTGGAAAGCCGCGTCCCGCTCTCTCCAGGGCAGAGACCTTGGGGCAACACGGAATCAGGGATACCAGGACCTTTCCCCCACCGGGCACCAAGCTCTCCCTTCTCACGTAGAACCGAATGTCTCTTCCTGGTGGGATGTGCCTTCTGTCAGGAGAAGATGTGGTGGTGAAACAAAGGCTCACCTACTGGGAGTTTCACTTTGCCCAAAGGTCAGAGTTGAGTGTGGCCGCCATCTCCCCTTAGTTGCAGCGTTGGGGGTCCAGGATTTGTTCTCAGAAGGCTTGCTGCCTCCTCCATCCATCCCGGACCCCAAGCCTGCCGCCCCGTGGTCTCTGGGCTTCGCGAAGAGCAGCGTCACCCTGTCAGGCTCTAGGAGACGGGGCACCTCTGAACATCCTGAGAGCAAATGTCATGACTCTTCCCTCCAGCTCCCTGAGTGCAGATCCCACGGCTGGAGCACCCCAGCTTCTCGCTGCCAGCCCACAGCCCGAGCGCGCTTGGAATGTAGGTCTGAAAGGAAGGGGAAGTCCTGCGGGTCACCCACCATACTCTTCGCTTGGGACAGTGGCTTCCTTAGATTTGTCCCATTCCATGGCTTGACTGCAAAACTGGTGAGGTTTGAGGAGTTAAATACAAAGTGGGTTTTCCCCCCAGAGTGTGTGCTGTGCTTGGGGTCCTGCTTCCTAAGATGAGTGTGCAGAAAGGGGAGGGTCATCACTTTTCAGTCGAGACGGCTGGCAGACAGGACACCACAGGTGGCTGAGGTCATCAGCAGAGGTGGGTCGTGTTGACATCAGGCACCCCAATACCATGTGACAGGAGGGCTGTACCTCTGAAGTTCCTCCCAAGAACCCATCCCCCCAGTCTAACCATGAGAAAAACACCAGACAAATCCCAGTAGAGAGACAGCCTACAAACTGCCTGATCTGTCCTCCCGAAAACTGACAAGGTCATCGAAAGAAGGCAAGTCCGAGCATCCGTCACAGCCCGGAGGATCCCGAGGAGACGTGATGACTAATGTTACGTGGGATGCTGGAAGAGAGAACTGGTGAAACCCTAATGCAGTATGGAATCTGGTTCATGATCACGGACCCGTGCTTTCCCTAAGTTTTGACAAACTCAGCATGGTGATGTGGGATGTTCACATCGAGGCATCTGGGAGAAGAGTACACAGGACCTCTCGGTGCCCTTGTGCAATTTTTCTATGAATCTGAAACTGCTCTAAAAAGAAAAGCTTATTTAAACAAACAAACCAACAGAAGTGGGGCGGGATCAAGAGGCTTCTGGACACAGGATCATGCTGAGGAGGGGCAGGTAGACTCAGCAGGGGCCCCAGGTGAAGGGATGCCCATGTCTGTAGGGGTTGATGATGTCCACCTAGGAACACGGACTCCCCCAGAGCCAGCTCTGTGCTGGAGGAAGCACATCTGTGTCGTCCCACCTGCGTCCTCGGAGTCATTTCAGGCTGTACCCTATCCGTTATTGATCATAGATGCACGGTTCTTCTTAGAAGATGAGGAGACCTCAGTGCCACCTGCTCCAACCACCTCGTATGAGGCTGGGAACCTGGGGCTTGCGGAGTGGAAGCAACAAGCCCACGCTCAGGCCAACGTCAAACAGAATTGTTCCCACTGTGGCTTGTCCCCCGAACAAGCTGATGGCAAGCCCCAGAGAGACATCACGGGTGAGGGTCTTCCTCAGTCATCCAGTGCTGGGGTTGTACATGGGGTGCTTGTCACTGCTAGTGGCAGGGCTGGGACAGGCTGGCCACCTGTCGGATACCGCTCAGGTTCTGCCCCGTCCTGGAGATTCCGGGATGGCCTCTGGGCCGTGCAGACTCCTGCATAAACTTCTGGCCCAGCCCCAGTGCTCTGGCAAGCGGATGCCAGCTGCTTGCAGAAGGCAGCCCTGCAAACTCCTTGCTCGGAGAAAAGCGCACCCTTAAGTGGAAGGGATGTCTTTGTCTCCCTTAATTGACAGTGATTTTCTTCAGTGAAGAAAATATACAGAAGGTATCAAATTGAATCTCAATTTGCTGAATCTTATTAAGCTGTTCTTGGGGAAAAAGGATTTCAATAAAAGTTTAAAAGGGAGAGAAGCAAAAAGCCTGCCAACTAGAAAATAAAGTGGGATGGAGCAGTAGTTCCCAATTTGGGAGCAATCAGGTGGGGTGGGGGGTGGCTGGGAGCCTTTGTTCTTCATTTGAAAGTCTAGGCTGGGACGCTGCCGAGGGCGAGCCTTCCGGGGCCCGTCTGTCACAGGGTGTAGACGCGGCAGCCGGGCCCTCCAGCAAGGATCGTGCGGACGAATCTAAAGTCTCCACCGCATGTCCATTGCCGAGGCCGGCTGTGGCCCCAGCATCCTTTCTTTCCTCCCACCTGCCAGGGACAGGGAACGGAATTAGGACGCGATGCAGTGTGCCCCAAGTCTGTCTACCCACTACCCCGGCACACATCCACTTCTTCAGATCTAAACTACATACCCTAAAATCCACGTCTTTGAAGCGTAGAGGTCAGTGTTTTTAATGTATTCACAAGGTTGTGCCACTGTCCCCACCGTTAATTCCGGAACACTCTTATCACCCCTAAAGGAAACCCTGTGACCATTAGCAGTCACTCCCTACCCCCCCGCCCCCAGCCCCCGGCAGCCACCAATCTACTTTCTATCCCGGTGGATCGACTGCTTCTGGGCATTTTTTGTAAACGGAATCGTACAGCCTGTAGCCTTTTGTGACTGGCTTCTTCGTGACGTTTTCAGGGTCCATCCACGTGGTAACGTATATCAGCACTTCTTTCCAAATAACGTTCCACTGTAGGGCTGGACCACCCTTCTTTACCCATTCATCAGCTGATGGACACGGAGATTGTTTCCAGTTTCCTCTGTTAGGAATAATGCTTCTGTGAACATTCGTGTATGCGTTTCTGCACCCAAGAGTGGAATTTCTGGGTCCACGCTGAGGAACTTCCAAACTGTTTGATGGCTGCACCGTTTCACATTCCCACCAACAACGCCCGAGACTTGCAGTCTTCCCACATCCTCGCCAGCACTCGGAATTGTCCCTCTGTTTGCTTGTAGCCATCCTCGTGGGGCTGAAGCGGTGGCACGTTCGTAAGGCGTCTGTGGATGCCCCAGGGTTTTGGGGAAGCCGGCCGCACTCGGCCTGCGCCATGGCCTGGCCCCCTTGGCGTGTTACCCGCCGGCTCTGATGGTTAGTGGCTCTGAGGGCCTCCCCTGCAGATGTGTGGGGTCCTCTGCCATCTTGAAAAATGGCTGATGGCACTGTGGATGCCTCCCTGGGTGAGAGGATCTGTGAGTGGTCCTCCAAGAACCTCTTAACCGTGAAATGAGTGTGGAGTTGGGGGCTTCCCAGCCCTGTGCTTAGCAGTGTCAGAGGGACACTGCAGAGTGTTCCTGGGGTCCTGCCTGGTTTCAGGACTAGCTGGAGGGATGAGGACAGAGGTCACTGGCTGCCCCTCACACGGTCCTCGCAGATGTGTCTGAATCCTCTCACACCAAGATGCGTCTTCACCCCAGGGGGTCCCACACAGGAGTCCAGGAAGGTCCAGATTGCGCACAGAGGCAGCAGGCCTGGTGACAGAGCAGAAGGTTTGGGGCCTTTGGCCCCTGTAGAGAGACCAATGATGGGTCCCCTGCAGGCCCTGGAATCGGTCCCTGACCTCCCTATGGGAGGGTCTCTCTCTGCTCCCCCGCCCAGGCCCCGCATTTCCTGGCTCCTGGGTGTGGGTGGAGCCTGTGTCCTGACCTGTTCACCTGCCTCTGTATTTCCCTCTGTGAACAAATCTACCCGTTCAAAAGGAAAGAAAATGGACTTGAAGAGGAAAAACAAATCTAGCTCTCCCCACTGTTGCCACGGGTTGGCTTCTCTGCATAACAGCTGGGGGGCGTGGAAAGAGAAGGGTTTCCATGGTAACCAATTACAGCTCACGATTGGTGGAAAATGGCAGAAATACCCTGCCTGTGAAGTTGTGCGGGGCGGGCAGGCACAGGCCCTGTTGTAATTTCCTGGGGCGATGCCGCTCCAGGTGGTGGTGGCGGCGGCAGGCAGGTGTGTGTGTGACTACCGTTCACTCAGCCTGCCTGGCAGAGCCTCGTACTACCTGGTGGAGTCCAGTAATGCCTGTTGGGGCCTGGTGAGGCCTGATGTGACTGTGGTACCTGGGAGTGCCTGGTGAGGCCTGGTGAAGTCTGCAGGTACCTGGGGAGGCCTGAGGGTTCCTGGTAGTACCTGGTGGAGCCTAGTGGTGACTGGTGGGATATGGGGGGACCTGGTGAGGTGGTGGGGTATAGGGAGACCTGTGGTGCCCTGTGAAGCCTGGGGGTACATGGTGAGGCCTGGGGGTGCCTGTTGAGGCCTAGTGGTACCGGGCGGGGGGGGGCTGGTGAGGTCTGGTGGTGCCTAGTGGGACCTGTTCCTACCTGGTGAAACCTGATAATACCTGGTGAGGTCTGGGGGTTCCTGGTAGTACCTGGTGGGGTCTGGTGGGAGCTGGTTAGGCCTGGTGAGGTGGTGGGACCTGGTGAAGCCTGGGAGGACACGGTGAGGCATGGGGGTGCCTAGTGGGACCTGTTCCTACCTGGTGAAACCTGATAATACCTGGTGAGGTCTGGGGGTTCCTGGCAGTAACTGGTGGGGTCTGGTGGGATCTGGTTAGGCCTGGTGAGGTGGTGGGACCTGGTGGGAACTGGTGAAGCCTAGGAGGACACGGTGAGGCATGGGGGTGCCTAGGGGGGCATGGTGAAACCTGGTGAGGCGTGGGGGTGCTCAGCAGTGCCTTGTGGTACCTGCTGGTGACCGGTGGTGCCCTCCAGGCCGAGGCACCACACCTGTTGGAAGCAGCATCTCATTTCCCTGAGGGCTGGACTCGCGTGCAAATGCATAGAGAGGTGGGAGAACTTGAGCTTCTAAAGCATCCCCCTCCCTGGGCCACCTGTGGCCACAGAGGAGCCGCCCTTGGTGTGCACCTGGGGGCACCTCGCGCTGACCTGAATCTCCGTGTGCAGCGAGGCTGGCCCGGACCCTGCAGCACGCAGGGCTGGCCGTGCAGAGACCGCACGCCGGCAGCCTCTTGGCGCGGACGCATTAGCATAATGAGCGGTTCCTAATTTCTGCAGCCAAGCACTTGCGTTCTGATTGAAAAACTGGGGCCTTATTATTTGAGGATGTGTCCTTTTCGGCAATTAGCGCTCATTAATACAAGTTTCTTCCTTTCAACATGCTGGGGGGACAGCACGTTCCTAAGTGTCAGTGAGGGAAAAGTCAGCCTCAGGCACGTGGACACACTCACACAGACACGGACTGATTCAGTCCCTTTTAAAGTCACGTGACACCCTTGGAAGAAAACCTGCCAAACTCCGCTTCCCCAGGCCTGGTTCTACAGTGTTTCTGGGCTGACGACTCAGTGCAACACACATGCTCTCCCACCCCCACCCGCGACCATCCCTGAGCTCTGGCTTCGTGTCAATTTCTAGACGTGGCCTTGCTGACGAGCTCTGGCTTTGAAGGGCGCCTGTCCCAGGTCCTCAGTTACCTAAGCCGGTGGCAGGGCGCGGGGCCCGGGTCCCCCCCCCCCCCACGTGCACTGCATCCTCCCCTGGCTCTATCCTTGCCAGGCCCGGGGCGTGCTCAGCCTCGCTGCCCTCGCCAGGCCGTGCGGGTGTGCCCTCCCCAGCCTCCCTGTGCTGAGGAGGTAGAGGACAGGGTTCCCAAGGGCACCTGCATGGGAGAAAAGTATCGGCAGAACGAGCACTTGGGCAGAGTGGGCGCCCTGATGGACTCTCAGCTTCCCCGCAGCATGTCTTTTCCTGAGCGAGATCCAGAGGAGGGCACAGACCAGCAGCTTTCCCCGTGTATGTGTAACGGCATCTGAGGCCACGAGCCTGCTTTCAAATCGGCACATTCAACTGAGATACGAGGCGGCAGAGGGTGGGGCTGGCAGAGCGCGGGACCTGGCCCGGAACAGTAGATGCTGGGACCCTGCTCCACATGAAGCCCCACAGGCTGAAACCCCTGTCCCTCCAGACCTCAGGACTGCAGGCTGCAGGCTAGGCATCACCCACCTCGGACCGCGAACGTCTGTGACCTGGAGGGAAGTGCCCGGGCCTTGGACCCAGGGTGTGGACCACGTTCCAGCCTGCCCGGGCCTTGGACCCCGGGTGTGGACCACATCCCAGCCCTGCCGTTCCCTCCCCTCTTGGCGCCTCTGTTTTATTAAGGGTCAGAGCAAAGCGGGGATGGAAGGCCCGTGAGGTCATCTCTTCAGCTGACAGACGTGGGCTTTGGAGACTCGGTTTCCCTCCTGTAAGCGGACGCTTTGTCCTCAGCCGGCCACGTGCAGGCAAGCTCCTTGGAGGTGAAGCCGGGTCCTGAGCGCGTGTGGTTCGGCCTGTGCTGCTAAGATGCTAACAGACCGCGCTCGAGTCGGCCTTTGAAGTGAACTAACGAAGGGTTTCATTCCCCTTTGGAAGCTGGGATTAGCGCTCATTACAAGAAGAGCATTTCCTCGTCCTGGTGGGGGGTGGAGAGCGCCCCCCAGGCAGAGGCCCCCCCACTGATGCTTTTCTCTCTCTCCCACGCAGTTCCATGTTCATCCGCTGGCCCGGCTGCTCTCTAGGAAGCCATGCTTGGATCCTTATAGCCATGTTTCAGCTCGCCCTGGATCTGCCCGCGTGTGAGTCCCTGGGCCCGGGCCCCGAGTTCCGGCTGCTGCCCCGGCTGCCACACCGGCCGCCCCGCTTGTGGAGTTTTAAGAGCGGACAGCCCGCCCGGGTCCCAGCGCCCGTGTGGAGCCCCCGGCCGCCCCGCTTGGAGCGTGGTCACAGTCACGGGCAGATGCTGAGTCCCCGGGCCCGACGGGCGCACAGACCCAGGGACCAGGTGGCCGCTCTGGGGCCCAAAGGGGGGCTGGCCAAGCCCCCAGCTGCTGCCAAATCCAGCCCTTCCCTGGGCCCCTCCTCCTCTGCGGGGGGCAGTGGAGCTCCCACGGACCAGCAGGCCCTCCTGCGGCGGGGGAAGAGGCACCTGCAGGGGCCCGCCTTCAACAGCTTTGACTTCCAAGGCAGCAGGCCCACCACGGAGACGGAGTTCATTGCCTGGGGGCCCACGGGGGAGGAGGAGGCCCCGGAATCCAATACATTTCCAGGCGTTTATGGCCCCACCACGGTCTCCATCTTCCAAACACGGAAGACAGCTGTGGCCACTGCCACCGCCACCGCCACCACGGCCACCTCCGTGACACTGCAGACTCAGGGGCTCACGGAGCCCCTGGACCCCAGGAGTGGGAAACCGGTTGGGGTAAGCACAACGGAGCCTTCCACCAGCCCCAGCAGAGACAGTGGCAAAGTCAGCAAGCCCCCGCGGGTTCTGGGGGAGACCTCAGGTACGCCCACCTCTTTTCTGGTTGGTGCTGGGTCGGGGGGATATTTTGGGGGGGGTGTGGCTTAGGAGGGATGCTGAGCTGTGCCTGGGTGATGCCGTTTTGTGAGACTCTTCATTTCCCAGCAGGGAACCTAAAGCCATATCCCCTCACGGGAAGATGGGGCGCTGTGTATCTGTGAACTTGCACGTGTATATGTCCTGACAAATCTGGGCTGTGCTCTGCAAGGAAGGGCCAGGCTCTTCTAGCTGCTGGAAGGGAGCAGGGAGAGGGTCTCTCCCTAGAGGTGGCCCTGAAGTGGGCACTGTACCCACCCTGCCCGTGTAGGGGTGTCTGAGCCCCGCCGGACACAGGGAAACATCTTCCTGAATGGCCGAACTTCAGCTCCTGGGCCAGCCTGGGAGTTAGGCGTGGGCACATCTGCTGATAGAGACAGGGTATGTGGTGTCTTCAAAAACCCTCAAGGGTATGGCCCTAAGGAGGGGCAGCTGTCAGACTGGCCTAGAATTAGCAATTACCTTAAACAGCAGGAGAGCCGGAGGCCGTGTAGCAGGAGGAGCCTCCTGTGGTGTTAGCTGAGGCTTTGCGCACTGACTCAGGTGGGGGGTGTCTTGTCCCTGAAGATGGGTTAGGAGGTGTTTGGAGGATGGAGATCTGACAGATGGCTTTGGTTCTCCTGCCCGTGTTATTCTAGGTGTGTGTAGACAACTAGCATTTCTTGGCTTTGGAATATCTTGCTGCAACGTCGTTTTGTTGTTCCTTCTCCTCCTGTAACTCCTCCAATTGCTTCGAAAGGAGTAGCCCTTGAAAATCTCCCAGGCCAAAGCTTGTCCCTTCGCTGGTAGGCCCCCTGCATGTACCCAGCTTCAGGCCGGCTAGGGGACAGCCAGAATCCTGGACCCCCATGTTCCCACCCACTGCCAGCATCCTTGGCTTCTGTGAACGAGCCATAGCCCCATGCCCCGCCATGACTCCCAGGTTTACAGATTGTGTCCGTGCCTGCACATCCCAGACTAGCAGCAGCATCTGCTGACTTGCAAAACAGGATGCAAGTTCCAGGACATGAGCCCAAAGGGGGGGGGGCACCATGCAGCCTCCTCCACCCCCGGCTTGCTTCTCCACTTCCTCAGGGTTTGGACCTGACACGGATCCTCTACAGAACCCGGAGGACAGAGAGAACTGCTCGTCAGGGTCCCTCCGCAGCCAGGTTGCCATGCTGTCCCTTGCACTCCGTGTGCGCACCACATTCTGTATCCCGGCCGACAGGCAGGGTATGGTCAGTAGTTGGACAGGTTTCCAGGGAGTGGGTGGCCTTTGTTCCATGACCTACTTCCTTCCTTCACCTGGATAAGAGAACTGCGGTTTTTTATTCTGCGTGATTCTTCCCTTGAGAGCAACGTATCTGTGGAAGCAAAGCCAAGCTCCACCTCAACGCCAGGGGCCGGGGGCCGGGCTGGAGGGACGGAGGCTGTGAGCTCGGGGGTGTCACGGGAGAGGGTCTGCGGGGCTGTGCCTCAGCTGTCTTCCACATAGCCCCCTTCTGGGGTCTAGAGACACACAGACCCTGCCATTCATCTTCTCCGTGCCAGGCGCCCAAGAGCAGCTCACAAAGCATTCGTTTTTACCTCGATAAACTCGCAAGCCATCATCATAATAGAATCTAGTGGTGCGTTCATTTATTGTCATCTCCTCTGCCTACGTCACTTACTATATAGACATGGATGAGAAAACGAGTTCCCATTTCTTCCAAAT
Source organism: Stenella coeruleoalba (assembly GCF_951394435.1). Classification (NCBI taxonomy): domain Eukaryota; kingdom Metazoa; phylum Chordata; class Mammalia; order Artiodactyla; family Delphinidae; genus Stenella; species Stenella coeruleoalba. Next base: position 3,034,274 of record NC_137169.1, read on the forward strand.
TACATTTGTCATTACTAACGTTAAATGCCCGGGATAGCATTAGAAGGCTTAGCAAATTAATTCATAGTACATTGGATATTGCTAATCCAGCTTGACAGATGCTTATCTGGGAAAAGATTTATGGTTCTCCATGATATAATCTGCTGCTAGATTAATTTGTTTAGCACAACAAATTTAAAAGGGGGAAGGTATGTGTGTTTGTTTCTAATGCAGAGAAATGTTCATTCTGGGAAGTGATGCTGGATGCTGAGTAGGGGCAGCCAGTGGTCCTCAGCTTCGAGTTCAAGGCAGGGAAAGAGAGGAAATGCTGATTCCCCTAACCGGGCTCATCAAAGCTCAGCGGGTCCTACATAAGTGATCCAAGCCCCAGGGCATTGAGAGCCCAGGCCGGGGTCCTGCAGATCCCCCTAGTTAGCAGATGTAGACCTAGGCCCCCCAACTCGGAGTATGACTACTACTCACCCTTCTCCGACAGGATTTAAGGCAGCAAGGGTGGTCTTGGGGATCCCAGAGCTGTGGTCTGGGGGGCCTTGCGCACCACGGTGAGCGGTACGTGCTTCCAGGCTGCAGATCTGCATGTGAATCTGGGCTCTGCTGCATGTAGCTGGCTGACCCTGGGAAAGTTCTCTTCTCTGTTGGCTACATTTTCTTCATTTATGAAAGTTTAGAAATATCTCTCCTAAATGGTTGCTGTGAAGTCTCAGTAAATCAACCCCAAGTACAAAACACGGTGTCTGGCAACTAAGAATCCTCTGTCCGCGCCAGATGTTTTTATACCCAGCAAGAGTGACTCTGAGGAGAGGGTTACAGGCGTCAAGGACAAACAGGCCCAGATTTGCCCACTCACAGCTGGGGGGTGCCCCAAAGTCTGGAATGAAGGCTTTAGGAAGTGATATGAAGAATTTGATAAGTCAGTTCTGTGGTCAAAAGAAGTGTCTTTGGAATCAGGTTTGGGAAGTTGTTTTATTTTTGCTTCTGTAGAGAAACGTTTAGAAGGGGAATGTCTAAACATTCCTGTCTGTCCATAGCACAGGCGTTGGTGGGTGTAGAAAGGGCAGGTGGCTGGTGATTTGGGGCACTCTGAAATCTGTCAGGAGCTAACATTATATGGAAAAGCTGCTGGAATTGCCTAAGGGCCCACTTGACGTGGAGCAGGAGTCATGCTCCACGTACAGCGGTTGGGAAATCTCTCCTAGTTTTAGTGTGGTAGTTGAGAGCGCCACAGCCTGCCTGCCAATTCCTAACTTCATTTGTATTAGCTGCGTGAACTGGGGCAGCTTCCTTCTTATCTCTGTGCCTCAGTGGGAATTACAGAATTAAAAATCTCATAATGTTGTAAAGATTCAGTGAGATAGTACATACCAGGTGCTCAGTGCCTGGCACATCATAGTTCCCCAGGACATGTTTGCTGCTGCTGATACGATAATGATGATGGTGGTGGTGATGATGATAGAGATGATGATGATGATGATGGAAATAATGGTGGTGATGGTGATGGTGGTGATGTTGGAGATGATGGTGCTGGTGGTGATGATGAAAGTGGTGATGATGTTGATGATGCTGGTGATGGTGATGATGATGCTGGTGATGGTGATGATGCTGGTGATGGTGATGATGATGGTGATGATGCTGGTGATGGTGATGATGACGGTTTTGATGGAGATGGTGTAGACGGTGGTAATTATGATGATGGAGATGATGGTGCTGGTGGTACTGGTGATGGTGATGACAATGATGATTATTGTCCTTGTGATGATTTGCTGTCACGGGCTTACTGCTCCGTGGTGACGTCACTTGATGAGGTCCCACACTCTCACCCCTGGCCTTGGTGCTCCGAGCGGAGGTGTAGTTGACGCTTAGCCAGGAACTGCTTGGGGTGGAAAGTCACCCGGCTCAGGTTCACCAAGGCACTGAGCTGCAGCCTCACACGGTGCTGGCAGAGGCAGGGCGTCAGACGGTCAGCACTTCACCTGAGGTCCGGAAAAGAGGGCTCACCACAGTGGAGCGCTGCTCTCCAGTGACAGCTCTCTTGCTGGTCATATTCTGAGTCTGGAATTACAGTGTCTCCCAGGAGAAAAACGGAAAAACGGAAAGTCATTTCCTGGGCTTTAATCTTAAACCTCGTCAAGGGAGCTGTGGGCAGTTTAAGCCAGCCGGTTTCAGTCCCCGCGTTTGCCCCCTGCGGGATCTCCTGGGCATTTGACCTGCAGTTAGCGCTCAGTAAAGATTTTCCAGACCTGACGTTCCTCCACCCTGTCTGCTGGCCCCCGGCTCCTGCCTGCACAGACACATCTGACGCTTTCCCCACCTGCCTGTGTTCACAACTCCGGGAAGGTGCACTGCCCAGGAGGGCCCAGGTCCCCATTGTCATTCGAGATGTGTCCCCATCTGGATCAGTCACAGATCTGTGACACCCAGCAGCTCAAGGATGCGATGGCTCAGATGTCCTCCCAGTTCTGTCTGGTAATTTTTACACTGGAATCCACTCACGCATTTCCAAGGATGATTTCCAGGTTCCTTTGTCCTTGTCACCAAGGGGCCTTCAGTGTCCTCTTGGTGGGACGGGCTGGTGTCGTCTTCTCTCACCCTGCTGGTCAGATGACCTGAACTGGAAGCGGGGAGACCTTGGGATCAAGTCCCATGGTGATGGAGTAGTTTCTAAATGCCGGGATCGGAGGGGAAGGGAGAGAGAAGCAGACGTAACGGAGAGAGACACGTTCCTCCCCTTCTGTTTAAAGCTGTGGTGGCGGTTTAAATGCTGAGCCCCTTTTAATTAACTTGCTGGGTGTTTGCTGCCAGGGAAATGAATCCGTCCTTAATTTAAAGATATTTGAAGCAATGACTCACGAACTTCACAATTTCGAGTGGCTTAACTGGGACAAGAGCATCAACGAACAAGGGGGCTTGTGGAGCTTTTCCTCAACATCCTAAACTCGCAGACGGCGAGGCTGGTCTTCGGGGTCTTCACCGGGACTTCCCGTATGGGTGCGGTGTGGCTTGTGCCAGCTCTGGTTCTGGAGGGTGACCCGTGCTGGCCACAGGCGGGATCGTGTGTGTCCGCTGATGGCGCCGGGACCTGTCCAGCCTCCCTGAGCGCTCCCCTGCCTTTGCTGAGCAAAGCTGTGTTCACACCAAGTGGATAAATGGGCTGACTCATTAAAGCCGGCCTCGGGTTCTCCTGGAGACGACTCCATCACCGGCTTCCTTTTATTCCCTTCACATGCTTCCTGCTCCAACTTACTGCATTTAGTGCTTCTTAAGCTCTTTGTTTCCCTCCGGGCCTCATTCCCCTTCTAAGAGCACTTCGGGATCGGGAAGTTTCTTTAATTCTTATCCCAAACCATGGTGGCCGTCCTCCTGCGCTTTCTACCTGTGAGCGGTGACCCTCCACCCACCCTGGGCTGTTGTCCTCCCCAGGCCCTTGGAAGATGCCGGAAGAGACCTGAATTGGTGCCTCCTCAGTCTGGAAACCAGTGTCCTCTAAGGGTGCCGGTGGGGCTGCCGGTGATCCAGGGCCCGGGAGGCTGCAGGAGACACACCCCTGCAGGATGCCTCTCCCCTCCACGGGAACCGCATTCACAGGTGCTTTTGATATACGGTGGTATATGGTTTCATCCACTCACAGGGAATGATTTTAAGTGTTGAAATTAAATATTAGACAGAACATCATTTTTAGAATTTTTATTTGACTCTGTTAAGGGAACTGGTCTCAGAGTTTCTGGCTTCTGATCGATTGCACAGCAAACCATCCACTCCTTAGTTGACATTAAATGCTGCACCTTGGGGCGGGGAGGGGCCAGGGGATGGAAAACCCATCCCTGTGCCCTCTTTACAAGGAGCTTAAAAATCTCTTTGGGAAAGCCAGACAGGGAAGGGCACAATAGACAGATGACAGTTAAGGGCGTGAGAGGAAGTGTCACAAACACCACGTAGGCCATAATAGCTCAGGTGTTATTCTGGAAACACAGATGGGGGAGGAGGGGCGAACGAGGAGAGTCCTGATGGACGGGGAGGGTGAACAGGGGCAGAGGCCAGGGAGGCCAGCGCTGCTGGAAGCCCAGAGGCCTGCCTGGTAGAGGGAGCCCGGGGGGGTGACCCCGGGACTGTGTTCTCACCTCTAGAACAGGATCTGGAAGAGAAAACCCTTGGGGTCCCTGGTCCAGCTCTGAACTGATACAGCAACGTGAGAGGCACGTGTCCTTCTGCCGAGCACCAGAAGAACGGCCTTGGTGCTGTTTCCCTCCTGTTTTGTCATCAGTGAAAGGAGAGCCCCGGAGAGCTTTGGCATTCCCTGCTTACAGCGTCAACAGCCTGCCTGCCAGCCGGGGGGCCAGGCAGTGGGCCCAGCAGTTCCCGGGCGCAGGCAGGCTCTGGGGTCATCAGGGTGGTTGCTGGCAATGGGGTTTCAGAGCCTCTGTTTGGGGTGAGACGTCACCCGTTCTGTCCCCCGCCCCTGCCCAGGAGTGGTCCTGGGTTACAGTGACTAACGTGAAAGGGCCCAAGTGATTATACCTGAGGAAGAAACAGTGCCGTCACCTCTGCAGCAGGTAGGTTCCCAGTGAAGGTCAGGGCTCCCCAGAGCTCCCTGCCCAGTTCCGGAGACTCAGCCCCGCCTGCCGGGTGAGGGACGTGCCACACGGTCAGATGGGAAGAAAGACCAGACCTCTGGTCTTTGCTTTCGATGGGGCTCAGCGACTCTCTGCCCTGAAGTCTGTGGTTAGGAGGTGAGGATCAGTGATGATAGAGGATGCGGCTTCCCTTTCCAGAAGTTTCCTTTGGCAGCAGGGATGCCGAGTCTGTCTGGGGAGCTGTGTGGGGGACAAAGCTGGGGCTGGTGGGGAGAGCCCCTGCCTTGACGGGACCTGCCCCAGGCCCTGGAGGCCCACCTGCGGGCCAGTGGCATGTCCTCGACTATGCACGTGGCCTCGGGGAGTCCCGGCTTCCCCGCCTGCACAACTGGGAAATGCTTTCCACCTCGCGAGGCCGTCCTGAGACTTGACCGTGTCGACCCCGGTGGAGCGCGGAGCTTGCGGCAGTGCTGGGGCAGAGCTGATGATGGAGTCCACCTCCTCTTGTGGCTACCTTGGGGGTCGGAATGGCGCCAGCGCTGGGGACGTGCTACTTCTTTTGTGTCCTTCAAATGCTCCCCGAAGGTATTAGGATGAGGATGTGCGGGCACCCAGCCAGAATTGTTCTAGCTCTTCTGTGACCCTTCTCTGCCCTGGAAGGATTTCAGCAATCAGACCTACCCCGGAGACCCAGCAGAACCCCCTAAGGAGCCACATCGGCAGCCCCGTGTGTGTTTTGGGGGGCGTCACACCAAGGGGAGGTCATGAGCTGGAGCATCCTTTGCACGAGGACAGCCTGCTTCTCTCCAGACCCTCCTGGAACACAACCCTCCCCCAATAAGTAGCCCAGGAAGGACTTGCCATGCTCCCAGCTCAGCTTCACTCTCCACGTTCTCAAAACTGGCCTGGGGGGCAGGGGGTGGTGCTGATGCTGAGGGAGGCTCAGCCATCGGGAGTCGGGGGGCAGGTGGACCCCCACCCAGCTCTCCTCATCCCCAGGCCAGGGCCCTTTCCATGACTCCGGGGGGACCCTCCCCACCACACACCCCTGTTGCCTGAAGCTTCAGGACATCCTGAGTGAGGTGGGGACAGGGGTCCTAAGTCCGAGAGGAAGCCGATTGTCTTATTTGCTTGCACTTTCTGGGCCATGTGTGAGGTCCAGTGATGAAAGAACCTTCCCTGTCCTCTTGGGCCTTCAAGAAGCTCCCGGAGCGGGGGGTCTCCACCAGCAAAGCCTAGGCCGGGGGCATGGAAGGGTCAGATGTGAAAACACGGTGTGCTTTCACACGCTGCCCAGAAAGGCCAGCAGCTAGGGCCCTGGCCAGGACTCCACGGGTGTGTCCTTGGGCCGAGGGCACAGCCCCTGAGAGACGCACACCTGGGTCCTCTCCTCTATCCCCCATCAGCATGAAGGAGGGCACCGGCATCCTCGGTGGGGACGGGGCGGGAGGGGCCCACCGGAGGACAGAGGCAGCTGGAGAAAGCTGGGCTGGGAGGGGGGTGCCAGAGAGCAGGAGAATGGCGGGGCTCTAGGGCAGGCCCCCCGACCATCCAGACGCGCGGCCCGAGTTCCGAATACACATCTGCAAATGCTCCCTTAACTCACTTCCAACGCGCCTACCTTTTCATGGAAAATACAGCCGCCGAAAGCAGGGGTTCTAAACACTCGAGTGGTGCCCTGCGTGTGATTTAGAGGCACCACAGAGGAAGGTTACTTATGATAAAGGCTGGTCTGTGCACATCTTCACTGGGAAGCGTAAGGAGGTGGTCAAAGGCACCCTCCTCCCCCGCCCTGGGGCATCACCAGGAACATGATGCCAACACGAGCTGAGACAGGTGTCTTCTGGGCCTTGAGGGCACGTGACTTTCTGAAATGGTGAGCAGCTCTCTGCAACCTTGGGGACAAAAATAATACAGCTTCCTTTTGATGTGTGTGGTGGTTGCATTCTGGGAAACTTCGGTGCTCCTTAAAATCATGTAAAGAATACTCTGGGTCTGTACGTGGAGGCGAAGGAGGGTCTCCGGGCTCAGAGCATTCAGAACGTGCCTGAATGTGTGGCAGGACGTTCGCAGTCACACAGGACAGAGGGCCGTCTCTGGGGGAGCACGTCTGTCCCCCGCACTGCGGGGCGGGTGACATCACAGCCTTACTCAGCTGATGCCAGTCATCGTGACAACCAAATGTGTCCCCACATTCCAAGATGCCCCTGCCCCCCGAGAATCCCGGCTGCAGTCCTAGGCCTCCCTGGGCCTCGCCCTCACCTGCGTGCCGCACACAGAAGCCGCCTTCTGTGTGTGAGTGTCCTGGGGCTACAGCAACAACGCACCCCAAACTGGGGGGCTTAAAACCACAGAAGGTCATTCTCTCCCAGTTCCAGAGGCCAGAGGACCAAAATGAAGGTGTGGGCGGGGCTGGGCTCCCTCCACAGGCTCTAGGAGAGCATCCTTCCTGCCTCTTCCAGCTGCTGGGCACTCTCGTGTCCTTGGCTTGTTGCCGCATCCCTCTAATCTCGGCCTTGTCCTCAGATGGCTTATTCCTTCTGTGTCTGTGTCTCTCCTTATAAGGACACCCGTCATTGTATTTAGGGTCCACCCTGATAATCCAGGATAGTCTCCTATTGAGACCCTTAATGTAATTACATCTGCAAAGGTCCTTTTTCTAAATAAGGTCATATTGACAGGTGCCAGGGATTAGGACATGGCTATCTTTGGGGGGGGGGGGGTCTGCCATTGAACCACTACAATGGGAGGAGCTTTCATTAGCTCTGGCTGGGATTGGCTGTGCCTGGGGATTTTCTCCTGCAGAGGCAGGGAAAATTGCAGATTTTTTCATCTGCCTCCAGTCCTGGCATTGCTGGAGAGGTAGGCAGGCCTGCAGGGGGAGAGCATTAGCCCAACCCTCACTGACCCTCCCCCACGAGGCCAGAGCTGCCCAGAGGCCCTGGGAGCCACTGGGGCTTGGAGCAAGTTTCCTTTTGTATAATCTGAGCTTCACAGACAAGTCAGAGATCAAAATGCTTGAGGTCCCAGTGGCCTCATCCCTGTAGATCATCATTCACTCACTTGTTCATTCAGTTCAAGTGTTTACTGAGCACCTACTATGTTCCAGGCTCTGCAGTGACATCAGAAGACAGCACACACACGGTCTTTGTCCCCTCCAGGGGCAGCAGACAGACACATGTAAAAACACAAATAAGGAAACCCCATGTACGAACGTGTGCGAGGAGGATGCACATGAGGTGGGTGGGTGAGTGTGGCCGGGGAGGCAGGCCTCCCCACCCAAGGACCCGAATGATGAGAAGGAGGGAATGGCGGGGAAATGGAAGGTGTAGGCAAAGGAAACCGTGTGATGTGATGAGTGACAGAAGGGCTCTGGTGGGCGGGTCATACGAATTGGAGTCGGGGAGGTCAGAGTGGTGGCTGGGGCAAGGTTGCGAGGTGCTTGGGGGCGACCGTAAGGGCTCTGGGTTTTATCCTGAGTGTAGTGGGGTGAACAGAATGCCGTAGTCCCTCAGAAGCTCCTGGAGGGCAACCGTAGGGGAAGGACAGGAGTGCGGGTGATGGAGGCAGCCCAGTGGAGAGGGGAGGCTGGCGGTGGGTGGACTTACTGAAGAATCGGACGGGGAAGTGAAGAGAGAGAACAACCTGGAAGGCCTCCAAGTGTTGGGTCTGATCAACTCGTGTCTTCAACTGAAAGTGGTGCCTGTGACTGAGACGGGGCAGCGTGGGCGGGCACAGATTGGAAGAGAATGTCGGCCGCTTTAGCCGTGTCGAGGTCAATCTGCCGTGTGTGCTGTCCGGGTGGGGACGTCTGCGGATTTCTGGGCTTGTGAGTTTGCAGCTGGGGAAGGTCTGGCCTGGGGCGGAGACTCAAAGCCCTCTGATGTCCGGGTGCGGGGGGTTGGGATCACCTGGAGGGAGTGTGGATCGCGTGAGACGGGGATGGACACAGGGCCCTGGGGAGTCCAGGAAGTGTGAGGAAGAGGAGGAGGTGGGGGGGAGGGGGGCAGGATGGTGGTAAGTGGAAGCCTGGAGGCGGGGAGAGGGAGGAGGAAGGGGGAGGGGAGGGAGGAGGAAGGGGGAGGGGGGAGGGAGGAGGAAGGGGGAGGGGGGAGGGAGGAGGGAGAGAAGGAGAGAGAGGGAGAGGAGAATGTGGTCCAGTGTCAGAGCTCCTGGGAGGCCAGGGAGGTGAGAACCAAGGGAGCGTCACCCTTGTCCTGTGTCAGGGGTGGACTGCTGGAGGCTTGGTGAGAAGATGCCCCGGTGGAGCGGATGGGGGCGGGCGGTGAACAAGCAGAGGCGGAAGGTGGAGCTGGAGACTTTGCGCAGTCCGGGCTGCGAGGGAAGGGGGAGAGCGGAGGGGAGAGGACCACGGAGGTGACACAGGCCTTTGCTGTCTTGTTTTGCTGTTTGTGATGAGGGAGCGTTCGGGCATACTACCTGCCCGCGCGAATGGTCCGGCAGAGAATGAAAACTCACGGTGGGGAGAGAACAGAGATACTGTGGAGGCAAAGTCCTTAAAGGACGAGGGGCTGGCCTTGGTGGCTGGAGGCCAACGTCTGTGCTCAGTGGAGAGGGCGGATGAGTTGGACTTCGGTAGAGAGAGCGGAGGTGATGAGGGGAAGGCAGGTCTAGGAAGCCCTGCTTTCCCCAATGATGGACACCCCCCCTTTTAACTTGAGAACCTGCGCCAGCGCGAGTGGGAAGTGGCCCTGAGGGGCGTGAAGAGGAGGCTCTGCCCCCTCAGGCGTGGACAGACGGTGGGCAGGTGCACACAGAGATCAGCCCGGATGGAGGTGGGACACGTGAGCTGGTGGGAAGGAGGTGTGTGGAGGGTAGGAGATGTGGGCCCCACCCTTCCAGGGGCAAGTGCGGAGGCCGCGTGGCAGGAGTGAGGCTGAGTGTGGGAAGAGGAGAAGCGGGGCAGAGGGCTGGAGCCCGTGCAGGGAGGTGGGGAGGATGTGGGAGTCCTGGTCAAGAGCAAGTTTGGAGCAGGTTTCTCTAAGTTCCAACAGCAGCCACGGGAGAACTACCCCCACATGTGCAAGCCAGCTTCTGTCCACACTGACATTGGCATGACCGGACCCCACCTGTGGCCCCTCACCTGGTGAGGTAACCTCGGTGTCCTCACCCGGTTAGGTTGCGGGTCAGCAGACGTGGAAGAGTACATCCCAGCTGCCACCCCGTACCAACTCCTGCATCCCCTCTACCAGGGCCTTGCAGCCTCCACCTGCCCAGTCAAACCGGTTCTTGGGAAAACATCACCAAGTTCACAGAACATCCCGGGCTTTTTCTGCTGCCTTCCACCTCGAAGCCCATGAAAACGTCAGCCCCTTCCAGGCGTAAGGGTCAGTTTCTCCTCCGTGAGAGTCTTGCCCGAGGCTGGAGGCCCTGCCAGCCCCAGAATGGCCATCTGGAGTGTACCTTTTAGCAGTCTTCTCTAATCCACACCAGGACTGGCCCTGCTCCTGGCTGAGACTCAGACCCAGACTCAGAAACGAGTCCCTCACTCTTCCCTCTGAGGCCCAGGCTTTATTGGAAATCACATTCTGTCCCCGTACTTGGGTGGACATTCAGGGTGTGTGGACCCCAGGCCCAGGGCTGGGGCTGCATTCAAAACAGTGGTCAGTGGTCAGCTGCCTGCTTGGCAAGCCTGGGGTGCACTTCTGGCCAGTGGACGGCTGACACATCCATGGATATCAGACTGGGCACTGTTTCCAGAGGCTCAGGAGCCAGTGAGCCGTCGAGGGCGGCCAGATGCAAGGCCAGCAGCATCTCAGCTCCTCTGGTTTCTCGGCAGGCAGCTGAGGACGGGCTGGTGCCTCCAGTCCATTATTAGGAAAACCGAAGCATCCAGGCAATGAACACGCTCTGGTCTACCCTCTGCCATGAGCTTCCATGGGGTGGGCGCCATGCGAGGCAGAGCCCCACCTGGAGCAGGGGGAGGCGGGCAGGGAGGCTTTACATTCCTGGGATACCCTGAAGTCTCGTGCCCACCGTCCTTCTGGCCAGATCCCCAGATATCAGTTCTTCCCATCTGCAGTTTATCCTTGGAATCTTGATCACCATCGAGACACTTAAAATCCCTGTCCATCCCCCCGAGGTGGACAGGCACCTCTCTGCTCCTGAGTTAAGAACCTGGCAGCTGGGAGGGTGGTGGGGGGAGAGGAGGCCTCCTGGGGTCTGGTCCCTCAGGAGTTTCCTGGGGGAGGAGTGGGTCCTGGGCACAAGGTGGAGAGGAAATCTCCATGAGGAGATGTGGCCCAAGATGGAAGTTTCCAGGGGCTTGATGTTTCTCTCTGAATGGGCTAAGGCAAGGGCACCACTGGCCATGGAAGGATGGGCCTCATGTCTGACGGCCCACCTGGACCCATCCCCCTGATGGTCATTTGTTTATGCACTCACTCGTACAAACCCACTTACAGGCATCCCAGTTTCCAGGCTGTAAGAGTCAGCTGTGCTGTGTAACAAAGTCTGCAAGTTCAGGGGCTTAACACCACCTACTTGTCAGTTTCTGTGGGTCCTTCACTGGGTCCTCTGCTTGGGGTCTCATGGGCTCTGGGCTCCAGAGGTGTCAAGCTGGGAGCAGAGGTCTAACTGCTCTGAGGCTCCTGGTTACCTCCTACACCCGGGCCAGGTGCTCATCTGGAGGCGCGACTAGGGGAGGGCCCACATGCAGCTCATTCCAGGCGTCACTTCCTCGTGGCCGTGAGACTGAGTCCCCCATCCCAGTGAACTCACTCAACTCCCCTGAAGCACGGATTTTAGCACCAGCTCTGCTACAGAAGCAACTTTCCTGGAAACGTCCATCTCGTGCCATATCTCCTCATGGAGTTTTCCTCTCCACCTTGGGCCCGGGACCCTCTCCTCCCCCAGCCCCCTGTCCTGTGGTCTCTCTGTCATCAGAACCAGCCTCGCTGGGCCTGTCGCCTCTGTCCCGAGGACCCCCGTCAATCTCCCCATCAGCCCCTGATGGTCATGGGGCCTGCGGAACCCAAGGGTGCTGCCCCCAGTCTCCGGCCCCTCTTGACCTGGCCAGCTCGGAGCCCGTTGTTCTCTTGTGTCCTGGGGAAGAAAATCATTGAAATGAATTATGCATCAACACCTAGAGACGGATCCTTAATTAATACACTCAGCCATCTCGGCCTCCCACGTGTAAACAGCACCTCCAGTGAAAGAGTAAATGGCTTGGCTCCTGACCTCAACACTGACGAGATCTCCATTTTCTTGTGTCAGGGGAGCCAGTCAGAGCGGGAGGAACCCTCGACAGGGTCTGTGTCCCCATGGGTGTCACTACGCTCACCGGGGCACTTGGGTGGTCCAGCTGGAGCATGAGGGCTGGGCATTACTTTAACTTGATCACCCCTGAAAAGTCCTGTTTCCAAATAAGGGAACATTCTGAGGTCCTGCGGGTTAGGACTCCAACATAGATTTTGTGAGGGACACAAGTCCACTCAAAATGCTTGTCATTGGGTTTAGGGCCCACCCAGATAATCCGGGATGATCTCGTCTTGAGATCTTTCATTTGATTACACCTGCAAAGACCCTTTTTCCAAATAAGGTCACATCCCAGGTACTCAGGGTTAGACCTTCAGCATCTTTTGTGGGGCCACAAAGTTCAACCCATAAAAGTACCCCCTGCTTTCTGCCCCCCATTGTCAACCGAATGCAGCTCCTCTCTCCTGTCTGTGTAGCCCTATGAGAGCAAATCCTTGAGGAGGGAGTGTTTGGTAAGATGGCTGTGGAGGGAAGGGGCTCTTCATCCCTGAGAACAGAAGTTTCTGGAAGTTTTCCTCGACCACACGTGGATTATTTAGCGTCCTATCAGAGGAGGAACAGGGAGGAAGAGAGACATGTCTGCAGCGTGTTTAGGGCAGAGGTTCTTGTAGAGGTTGCTTTTGTTGTTGACTTTGGCTTTGGGGGAAAAACAGCCCTAGAAGACACTGAAAGAGAATTCTAGGCAGTGAGCTTGGCACAGCTGTTCCAGAAGCTGGGATTAATCTGCAGCTCACCTAGAGAAGAAGCGGGATGATGGGAAAACGCTTAACTTCCTCTTGATCTCGTCTCATTCTTACACATTTTTAAAGACAAGCAAAAACACCAGCCGCTGTTTCCCCTGCTGGATATGTCAGTTCCCGGAAGGTGTGCGTGTTTCCCGCTGGTCCAGACAGCAGAAATGATGCGGGGCCTCCCCATTCTGCAGCTGCAGGTGGTACCACAGAGCCCGAGGCCCGCCTTTCAGGCCAGAGCCAGAGGGGAGGACGCGTCTCCGCAGGAGGAAATCACCAGCCCTTTCTGTCCTGCGGTGCTGAGCCCACACCAGCCAGATGGAGGCAGCCCCATCCTCCTGAAGCAACAAGGATTTCTGGAGCACCTGTCAGGGGCGGGGTGGAGCTGGGCATCCAAAGTTGCACAGAGAAGAACAGACACTCCAGCCCCCCTCTGACGCTTGGTCCCTGAGCAGGTCTCGTCCCCTCCCTGGCTGGATCAAACTTTGCCTGCACCCCTCCTTTTCCTCCAAGGAGAAAGTATGTCCTTCTCCCTTGGGTATCTCTTCTTAGTCTCACTCATAGATTCAGCTTCCGAAATTTAAAGGAGATTGCAGATGCTTTTACCATGAGAACATTTTATTGTTGTGTTTTGAAGTAACTGGAAGAGCTGACATTTGCTCAGAGTCTTTCAAGATGTCATCTCCAGGGAAGAGCTGCAGCCTCATCTTGGCATTTTAAGTGCCCTCCGAGAGCTAAGAAAAGTACAGGATATCGAAGCATCTTGTTGTACACTTTAAATATATTTAAATTTGTCAATGATACCTCAGTAAAGCTGAAGGAAAGGAAAAGAAAAGTACAGGGCAGGGCAGGCAGACCGAGGGGCCGTGGGCCTGGTCAGCCAGTCATCTTGTCAGGTCAGCTTGAGAAGGAGGAAGAAGCAGGTGGTTTAAGGGACTGTGACCCCAAAGCTTGGCTGGTGGCATATGGAGGCCCACGGGGCAAGCTCACTCTGGCACGGGTGCTGTTTGCATGGATTTCCAGAAGGACCAGCTTCCACAGGCTTCCGGCCGCCCTGGGACAAAGGCAGAGGTGCTCACACGGTAGCATCTTAGGCTGGCAGCTTCTAGAGAGAAGCCGAAGCCAGGCTCTGGGATGGTGCCCTGCTCCCCACTTTTTCTCGGGTCCGATCCATGCTAGGGGGCCAGGGTTCTCTGCATTCACCATGAAAGGGGTCTGGGATGTCCATCGCCAGCAGCATCCCCTCCACGCTGCCCATCCTCCAAGACCCCTCCCTGGAGGCGAAGGCATCCCCTCCTAATCTCAGCTGTGAAAGTAACAGAGAGGGAGCCCCCAGAGCCTTGGGATGGCCGTGGGACGTGCCCTCTAGGGAGAAAGGCCCCACTGGGAGGAAGCGATGGGAGCTTGCCTTCCCTCTCGGGGCCAATGAGGTGCATTTCCACAGCCTCCCAGGGTGCATTTCCACAGCCTCCCAGGGTACAAGGACAAGCCCTTCAGCCAGAACCTCTGCTCAGAGGGCCCTTAACACACAGGTTTGGGGACAGCTGTGTCCCCGTCTTCCCCAGAGAGGCTGAGGAAGGGGGCTGCATGGTGATGTAGGACCCTTGGGGTCAGAGTGTACCGAAGAGGCTGTGCAGGTCCAGGGGACCCTATGCCATCTCAGCTTAGGACCCTGCTAGGGCGTCACCTGGCTGATCTGGGCAAGGCCCAGCCTCCCAGGAGGAGGTGGCGGGGAGGAGTAGCACACAGATGCTGGAGGGCAGCTTCCCCGCCTGGCAGTTCTGCTTCCGCCGGTGCTCTGGTCCACCGGCTGTCACCTGAGTCCTGGAGCCCAGGACATTGTGCCATGCATGGCTGGAGGTCCTCGAGGAGGCCACTCCGAATTACGCTCTGCCTCAGCGAATTACAGACAGCCTCATCGATGCTAGAACTTTCTATAAACAAGAGCATCACCCCCACCCCGGGTGCCCCACGGTGCCCGATGCCAGCAGGTATAGAGCAGCTTCGTAGAAGCAGCCCAGGACGGAGATAGCTCCCTGGCCCCCTGCAGGACCTGGGGTGGACCTGGGGCCCTGGGCCTCTGTGTGCACATCTGTAAAATGGGGTGACCTCTGTGCCAGGCCTCCCCCGGCACGTGGGTAACGGATGCTGGAACTCTGGGTGAGTTACAGTGTGCCGTCGTCATCTCCCCTGCGTTCTCAGAAGGCCCTTGGGAGGCAGCAGGGCCCCACGGGGCTTGACTCAGGGTTTTCACTTGATTTATTTTTTTACGGACATGAAATGCGCCCTTCGGACTGCCTCCACTGGGGAGATGTGGGTCTGCACTTGCCCAAGGTCCCAGCTGCCCTGAGAACCGCCGTCTCCAGATCTTGGGTGTAGAAGCGGGTCATCCGGTAGGGAGAAAATGCCCAGGCGAATCCCATTTGCTCGTTCTTTCATTCAATACATCATTCATTCAACCAACCAGAATATATCGAGTGCCTGGCTCTGTGCTATGGGGCCTTTATAGTCGTCGGAATAGTCTCTGCCCCCGTCCTCGTGAAGCACGTGACTAGTCCAGTGGGAACCAAGTACAACTGAGCAGCTGCCTTCCCTGTTCCGAGAAGCCTGTTCGCATTGTTCCGGAAGAACGGAGCAAGGAGAGCTAATCCTGTTCCCAAGCACAGGAAATCCACTGGGCATGACCTGTGGGGAAGTTCCAGGGCGTCCTGAGCTGCCCCAGAGGGGTCCGGGATGAGCCTCCCCCAGCCCCCATTGGTGGCAGGGCAAGGGCCGGACAAGGCCACTGTGACTTGTGCTATTTCCCAGATGCCAGAGAAGATTCTGGTGTTGTGATCTGCCCACACGCCATCGTCTGTGTCAGAGCCAGAAATAGAAGGCGGAAGATTCTTGCTCTGATTTCTGTGCTCATAATTCTAGGGCAAGATGCCCTTACAAAGTGTGGATCAAAGGAGACGGGGGGAGAGCCGAACGGAGCTGTTCACGCGAGGGCTGGGCCGCACGAGCCAGGCCTTGCCAGTGCTCCAGTTAGCTGCATTTATAACCCATCAGGTCCAGGTGTCGACTGGGCTCAGCCCAGGGAAAAACGGGAGCAATTTGCAAAAGGCCCTTTCAACCATGACCATGAAAATCCATGTACAGACCCGCACCTCCTGAACCCCAGGCACTTGTTCTGGGGGGGAGGAAGAAAGGTGCCAGCTGGGATGCTGCACCTCCTTAGAAGAAAGCAACACATGAGTTGAGCCCCAGGAAATGAAGGAAGGGAGTCAATTTGCAACTCCTGCCTTCACTCTTAATAACTGGATGTATCTCATACCCACCAAGAGCCAGGTTCTAAGTGCTTGGCTTGAATTCAATCTTGTAAGAGGCACAGCAGTTCTGGGAGACAGACACTCCTCTGCTCCTTATTCAGCAGTGGCAAAACAGAAGCACAGAGAGGTTAAGTGACTTGCCCAAGGTCACACAGCCTATAAGGGATGGAGTCAGGATTCTAGGCTTTAGGGATGTTATTGTAATGCACTGCACTACCCCGGGCTTTATCTCCTTCAATCTTCTCAACAACTCTTTGGAGTCTATCGCACAGATTAGGAAATAGAGACTAAAAGAGATCAAGGAGTCTGTGACAGTCGCAGACTGCTTGGCCCCAAAGGCCTGCTGTTCCCAGCACCCTGGGCCTGTGAGAACGCACACGTATGGAGTCAGCCATCCCTTGGCCAAGCCTGGCTAAGCCTTCCTCCCCGCCATCCCCCCTCGTGGGGCCCTGGCCTTTCCCCTCCTCCTGACCTATTCCGACGTTCTTGGGCAGCCCCTTCTCAGCTGCCCACTCTGCAGCCCAAATGCAGCTTCTGCTGCTTCCCCAGGAGGTGCAGGCCCTGGGAGGTCCCAGCAAAGGCAGTTAGAGCATCTGAGGAAAGGGAGGGAAGGGTCTAAAGGTGCATGAGAGGGGCAGGAAAGCCCCCGCACCCCGACATAGCAACACCCCTGCATCAGCTTTGGGAAACACCATCCCTTTCCCCAGCTGCCTGGGGACCCAGCCCGACGTCCTTGGGCAATGAACGAACGACAGCCCTGCTGTCATGTGATCTCAGTTCACGTCCCACGGGACAGAGGGACCCACAGGGGTGACGCCGCATACAGTGCATGAGCTCTCGGTGGGCGTTCTTGGGAGGAAGGAAGGAGGCAGCCCTGAGGAGGAGCCAGGGGTGGGGGTGGGGTGGGGAAGGGGTCAACTTTCTCATCTCCTTCTGCGCAGGTTCCAAGGTCCAGGGGCGTCCTCTGTCCCCAGGGCCCTCAAGCGCACCTCCCCACCTCCCTCCGTGTCCCCGTCACAAGTCGGCTTGTCCACGTGTGCTGTCTGAGCTGCTGCCTGTCTTCCCTGGGCGGGTGAAGGGAGCTCAGCTGGTCAGTGGATGTGGGGCTCCCCCCCAGGCCTCCGGCGGGACCCAGGGGTCCTTACTGCTAGATGGAGAAGCCAAGAGGAGCAGTCTGGGCTCAAATCACTTCAGACTAGATGACAGCCTGTCTCCCGTCCTGACTGTCACTTCTGGGAGAGGGGGATGGGCGATTCCCAGAAGGGATGGGGTAAGGCACGCAGGGTCCTGGCTGGGGACCCAGGGTTGGGGCTCTGCCTTAGAGGAGTCTGTCGCCCGCCACACACCCTGCCTGCAGACGGCCCGGGAGGTGCTCCAAGGCAGGCGTGTAGTGCTGGGGGGCCGGCCGCCCAGTGCCTCTGGGTCAGGGGCTGGCTCTGCCTGATCTGTTTCCTAAAGGCCCTGATTCTCTGTCTTCTGCCCTGGCCACCCCCAGCCAATCTAGGGAACCAGAACTTAGGAGAAGAGGGCCAAGCCTCCTCAAGTCTGAAAACCAGCTCTGCTGCGTCCTTGTTCTAATGCCTGACTGCTCTGTGCCTCACCTTTCTCACCTGTGAAACTGGGATACAAAAAATGCCTGCTTCATGGTGGTGTGAGGACAACAGGAGTTAATACTTGGAAAGTGCTCAGAACACGCCTGGCACACGGGAGGAACTATAAGGGGGTTTATTCCGTACATTTCACAGTCTGCACGCAGCGGCCAGATCTGACGTTGCCACTCCCCTGCTCAGGAGTCATCAATGGCTCCTCACCGTATACGAGAAAAGTCCATGCTCCCTAACCGGGCTCAAGGCTGTGGTCACCTCCGCACGTGGCCTCTAGGGACCCTTCTCCTTCACAGGGCCTTACCTCTGCTTCCGGTACTTGCCCTGTTCCAGAGCCACTGGCCCCAAACACTCCCCTCCCACAAATCTCTCTCTAATCCCGTGTGGCCAGAAGTAATCTCTTCCTTCCCTCTGTGCTCAGGTCGCCTTCCCTGTTGTGCTGCAGAAATTACTGCAAAAGAAGACTGGAACGAGGCCCTCCCTCCCCAGTGAGCCCCCAGCCCCTTCCGAGCAGAGCCCTGATAAGCGCTTTCTTTTTTCACCCTATATAACATATCGAGAGTAATTGCACCCACCGAGCTCCACAGTATCTATCAAATAAGTAAACGAACGGGATTTTTTTGCCCTGTTTTAAAATATTTTTTATTGAAGAATAGTTGATTTACAATCTCGTGTTAGTTTCAAGTGTACAGCAAATACATATATATGTATTCTTTTTCCTTATGGGTTATTGCAGAACATTGAGTAGACGTCCCTGTGCTATACAGTAGGTCCTCGCTGGTTATCTATTATATATACAGTAGTGTGCACATGTCAATCCCAAACTCCGAATTTATTCTTCCCTCCTCCAGTCAATTTTTTAAAAATCGATCTCCTAGAGGATTTTTTTAATGAAGAGCGTGCCCTTGTCGCTCAGCCCTCTGCCCCCTAGCCGTGTGCACTGGGGGTGCAGGCGGGGGAGCCCCTCTGAATTTGGGGTGCAGAGCTCAGGTGGGATCCGCCTAGGTCTCTGCGGGGACACAGGTGTCCCAGAGGTCCTGGGTGTGGAACAAGGCCTGGGTGGTTTGTCCTGTGAGGGCTCGTTTGCAGGCCCTTGTCGGGCGGGAGCCTCGCTTGATCCAGCATCCTGGGAAGGAAGGGATAGGCCAGGTAGGCCCACGTGGTGCAGGTGTTGGGAAAATGGGGTTATTACCCGTTTTTGCATCGTTGCAAAGTGGGGATGGTCTGAGCTGCTTCTTGAGAGGCGCCTGTCCCTTAGCAGCCTGTAGTTACCGCCGGGAAGTGGATGGAGCACGTGGGCCCCCGGGTCTCTGGTCGGAGCCCAGGCACCGGCGGGGAGGGGCTGGAAGGCAGAGCCACAGGTTGGGGTAAGGCGGGAGGCCTGCCTGCTCCTGGCCTCTGCCCAGCGCCCTGGCCAAGCCCATAAATTGCAAGTATTGATGATGACCTGGACCTGGCAGGGGCGGGCGCTTTGTTCTCTCTTTACACTGTTGCCAGCGTGGCTGTCAGCTCGTCGCATGGAGTCAGGTCCAGGCTGCTGGGTCCCGGCCCCCCGAAGCCCATTTTCCTGGGCTTGGGAAGAAGGAAAGAAATGCCAGCCACCTCAATATAATTCTCCCCAGAGGCCAAAAGAGGAAGCCGTGAACTCGAGGTCGGGGGTGCCGTGTGTGTTTGGGGGTAACCCAGAACCCGCGTCCCAAGAGCTGGTTAGACCCCTGCTATGTGCAGGGAGCCCGCCTGAGGACACAAGCGCTCCTAGCCCTGGTTTCACCCAGTACTGAGGACAGATTTTACTCCTTCCCCCTAAAAGTGGTGTTTCTCTCCTTGTTGTCTATCAGAGGTGCAGTTAGACCCAACACCAGGGTCCTAGAATCACTGCAGCGTCATACTTAGGATGGCCTGGAGCCAGGACATCTGCCCCGGAGTAGAAGAAGGTCAAAGCCAACAGGGAGCACAGACTTTATTCACCAAGAATCAGATCTTGTGGACCTACTATGCACAAGCCTGGTGGCGGGCCCTGGAGAGGTGGGGCCCTGCCCTCCTTAGGCGGGAAGGGGGATTATACAGGAATTCACCCAAATGCATGATTGCAAACCACGGTGAGCATGCAGGACACCGGACACCGAGGCTAGGTTTACAGAAGAAGAATGTCCTTCCGATGGGGCGTCAGTGTGGCTGGGGAGGGGTGCAGTGGTTAGGGGTCGCCAGGCAGAAGTGGAAGGGGCGAGCCCTGGGGGCTGCATGGGACCAGCACGGGGTCCTCGGAGAGGTGGAAGAGCCAGTGCGTGGGGAGGGGGGCAGAGTGTGCAGGACGGAGGGGAAGAGCAGGACGTTCAGACCACAGGCAGCACTTCCCCGGGATCCGGAGACCAGGAGGAGCCCTGGAGGGTTAGAGCGACAAGATCCAACCTCTGTTCTCATGGTTTACTCTGGCTGCTGTGTTCAGGAGAGACGCCGGATCAGGAGGCCAGGTCGGGGTGCCGGTGCGGGGATGCAGGGGAAGCGAAGATGGGCAGGACCTGCACGAAAACCCTGTGGCTGGACAGATTCTCCATCATCACCAGCCTGAGACTGCTGGTACACACCGGGAGCTGAATGACACAGGGGACCAGCCGAGGTGCCCGTCAAGCAAATGGATCTTGCTTGGCCACGGGCTTGGGTCCTGCCAGCTTTGGGGAACCGGTCCATCCCGGCACAGCCCCTCCCCTCCGTACACACGACAGCCAGGTGACAGGCCCTGGAGAGCAGGTGACTCCATCACCCGACACCCCTGTGTTTCCCGGGTGGGTGTTCACCTGAGGTCTCATTGCTGCCTCCTGAGCTTTCTGGGGAAATAAGTCAAAAAGTTAATTTGATTTTGAGCAGATTCTTAAATCAGTTCCCAAGAGGCAGAGATCAGTTTGCATTTTATTTTTTCTGACTGAGTCATCTTGGCTGGTATTTCCCACGAGTCGTTGGTATTTTCCGTGTTCTCTCACTGCACAGAAATGACCCTCAGAGCATATTTTTAAAAGAAGAAAGCCATCTAAGGATGGGGAGGGAGGCAGCAGCCTCTTCTGTACACGTGACTTCTGCTCCTCACAGCACGAAGACTCACGGCGGCGCTCATCTCTGACTCTGAGTTGTGTATTTGGTCAAAGGTACATTTCCTTCTGCCTCCCCACCAGAGTCCAGCATCTCTTCCTGCGTCCTTGGCACCTGGATATCTACTGGGGGGTAGGGATCCCCTCATGCAGACCCTCCGCCAGCGTGGGCGTCCCCATGCAGAGCACAGATCCCTTCAGCTTGGAAGGTGAACAGGATCTGATGGGGCAGAGACCCCAAAGGATTGAAAGCAGCGACTCAAAGACCTATTTGTCCACCCATGTCCACAGCAGTGTGATTCACAGCAGTCGAAAAGTAAAAGCAACTCAAGGGGCCATGGATGGATGACCAGATAAACAGAGTGGTCCCTCTGTGCAGTGGAATATTATTCAGCCGTATAAAAGGAAGGACGCCTGCTACAGTACGGATGAACCCCGCGGACACTACGCTCAGTGAAATAAGCCAGTCCCAAGAAGACGAATCGTGTGCGAGTCCACTTACGTGGCTTCCCTAGAGTCATTAAACTCATAGAGACAGAGAATAGAAGGGTGGGGGCCGGGGGCTGGGGGAGAGAGGTGGGGAGTCAGTGTTTAATGGCGACAGAGTTTTAGTTTGAGGAGATAAGAAAATTCTGGTGATGGACGGTTGCACAACAGCACGAATGTGCTTAATGCCACGGAGCTGTGCGCCTAAAGAGGGTGAAGATAAATGTTGTTATGTGTATTTTTATCACAACTTTTTAAAAATTAAAAAAAAAACAAAACCTGACGCCTTCATACAGGGTGAGGACAAGGGTGTCCTGCTTCTGGCCCCGACCTTCGTCGGAAGCATGGGAAACAGAAGGGCTTTCTGGAGGTTCTAACCGCAGAGTTGCCGTCAGACTCTACAACCACAAATAAAGGGAAGTCCTTCTGCCAATGCACGTGGCTGAGGCCACTCAAGGGGATGTCAGAGCAGGGCAGTGACTGGAGGGGTTGAGAGATGGCCTCCTGCACGGGATGGAGCTAAGTAGACAGGCAAGCATGTGCTGGGAGCCCAGTTTCTCCCGGGGAAGAGGAGGCACAGATAAGGAAAGGGGGAAAGTGAGGATGATCTGAAGGTGTGGGTTGCATTTGGAGGGTGTGTTGGTTTTCTGGGGATTCTGCAACAAAGTGCCACAGACTGGGACAGGGGCTTAAAACAGGGGACGTTCATTCTCTCCCAGTTCTGGAGGCCAGAAGTCTGCGATCAAGGTGTCAGCAGGGCTGAGCTCCCCCAGAGGTTCTGGGGGATGATCTTTCTTGGCTTTGTCCAGGCTCTGGGGGCTCCCGCTGTTCCTTGGCTTGTGGCCACATCCCTCCAATCTCTGCCCCTGTCTTCCCTTGGCGTTATCTCCTCATGTGTGTCTGTATGTCCCCTTCTTATAAGGACACCAGTCACTGAATGTAGGGCCCCCACCCCTTCCCAGTATGACCTCATCTTAACTTAATCACATCTTCAAAGACACTATTCCAAATAAGGTCGCATTCTGAGGTTCTGGGTAGATAGGAATGGGGGGCGCTATTCAACCCGCTGTGGAGGGGTTGGTGCAAACTCATGGTTTCCCCCGTGATCATGAAGATGTTTCTTGACTCCCCAGCTAAGGGGCCCCAGGAGCAGCAAGACCCTGGCCTGAATTCTCTACTGAAGGGCAAGGGCTCCTGGAAGATATGGCTGATTCCAGGGCTGGGGCAGGGAAGGGACAAGTCAGGCCTGGAACACCTTGTGCCAGAGAGTAAGGAAGTGCCCAGAGAGCTACAGGGATGTGTCTGAAAGATGGAGAAGCCAGCTTGAAGGGGCTTCCACTGACCGAATCTGCAACAATGTTGGGTACAAAATAAGAAATGATGGCATAACCAGTTGAATAAAGTAGGGGTGACTGAGTGGATAAAGAAATTAAGAGAGGAGACCCCTCTTCTTGACGGTAGGATGCCACCTAATAAAGGCAGAAGGAATGACAGAATTAAACAATTGTCACCTTCACAGTAATAATTAATACAGGCAAGAAACATCGACGGACCATAAAAAGGGTGGGTAGAAGTTGGGAGAACAATGGGACTTTCCATCTCAAATTGTCTCCCAGAAAATGCTTATTTTCACAAAGGGGGAGACGTAACTTTGAAATGAAGATGCTTGGCGGACACCATCTAGGCCCAGTGGTCCTAGTTGCCCCACCAGGGAGGGGACACGTGCAACTTCTGCTCTGGCATGTAGGAGTCACGGAGCACACAGCCTCACTTTGTGATTCCCCCTGACCCACCCCCCCGCCAGATCTGCCACTCAGGAGGAGACGTCGGGCGAATCAAAATCACATGCTACAAAATGCCTGATCTTTCTGTTAGCTTCCAAAATGCCAAGGTCGCAAAAGTCTAGGAAAGACTGAGAAATTGTTCCCAACTGAAGGAGACGAGACGCAAGCCAAAACCAAACGGGGTGTGTGGTCCAGGACCGGATCGTGCCGGGACCATCAGCAAAGCTGGCTGGGGCCTCTGGGCACAAGGCACATAGGTATCTGTCCTGTCCTCGCAGCCTTTCCTCTAAGTTTGAAATTGTTTCAAAATGCAAAGTAAAATAAATAACTCAATCTAAAAGCCTATCACCTTTTGCAGTTCCTCCCCAAGCCTCTCCCTGCATATGTTCACACAGAAGCAGACAAGAAAAAAAGTTCCTGCCATTGGAATCAACATAAGGCGTAACGGGGCACACTGTGACCCATCCCCCGTCAAAGCACAGCCAGGGACAATACTTTTACTCTTTTCTAAAAGCCCTGGACTTCAGAGGCCATTCCCACCTGAGTTGTTTCCTTTGGTAACTGCATCCTTGTAGGAAAAAACAAACAAAAGGTGAGAGGCAGTGATGGGAAAGACGACTGTCCCTCTGGGCCATATTCTAGTTTCCAGTTACCTGAAAGGGTAGATCGGTGTGCTGGCCTGTTCTGGGAGATGCCCCTCAGGTCCCATGTGCCCGGAGACCCCATACTAGTTCCATAGTTGCCTCCAGAATGTGACTCGGGGGTCCTGAAATGTGGCTCCACGGCAGTTGCCGTGTGGTCCCTGTCCCCAGTGACATCTGCCCCAGGCCAGGTATGAGAGGCTGTTGTTAAAGAAGAAATGTGTTCTCTGCTGCGGGACCCATGGGGTCATTTGGGCTTCTTACTATTGGGTTATCAGAACGTCATCAGAGTCCCTGGGGCAGCAGGGCATAGAACAGAGGTGGTGCAAGAAAAGGTCGGAAACCCAGCACTGCTTCGCCAGGAACTTGTGTGTGGTGGGGCGGAGGCAGGGCTGGGGGAGGAGGACCGTGATGGGGCCGTGAGATGGTGTCTGAGGCTGTAGGGAATAAGGGGAAGAGGGCTCAGCAAGGGCGGAAAAACAGGGAAAACAAGCGTTATGGAAACCGCAGGTATCTGTGCCTGCTCTCCCCACGTACCCATCCTCCCATGTGTCTATGTATTCGCTCATTCATTCGTTAGCAGCAGGCCATCGGGCAAATGCTGAGGCCTTGAAGGGAGCTCAGGATAGGTGGGCCCGAATGGTTCCCTCTAACTCTTCCTCCACCCACTCCTCCCCAGTGAGTTTGTCTTTTAGGTGTTGACCTGACCCTTTAAGTGCTCTGGGCAGCTGGGGCAGATTTGCATAGGGAAGGTCAGGTTGGCTCAACCCCATCTATAGAAGATCTCGCCAAGAACAATTCCTGACTTACCTACTCAAAATTGATTTGGGAATAATTGGCCTCCTGATTTCAGTAATGCTCGTGTGCTGATTCAGTCTTGATGGTATAATTACAGGAGAAGGCGGGGCTGCAGCGTGCTGGACAGTCCCCCGAGCGCTCTGGAGGCTGGAAGCGGCTCGGGCTGGGAGGTGAAGCGATTGACTGTCTTATATGGGATCTGTCTGGACAGGCTGGGGAGAGCGGGGGAGAGGACAGTGCAGAGACACACGGCTTCCAGTCAACGCCACTGTGTCCTCGAGGAACAGCAGAGCGTGTGGACCAAATGGGCTCTTTGAGGACCTCGGTCACTTTGTCCAGGCCAGTTACGTGCATGTGGGTTTAGACCCAGAAGGAGCCTTGGCTCCCAGTTGCTGGCTGTAGCCATTCTTCCCATTCCCAGCCCCCAGTATAATCCTTATATCTATATAAGGCTTTTTAAAGGACTCTCACACATTTTCTCCTCTGGCGGATGAGTAGGCTGAGGATTTAAGTGGTTTGTCCAAGGTCAATGAATCAATCAGCAGAGCGATTATTGAACTCTATCAGAGAGCGTGGCGCTGAGGGCCCTTGGAGATGGCCGCAGGCCTGCCCCAGCTGCGCAGAGAGGGGAGTGCGGATCTGAATGCAAATACAGGCACGTGTGTGCACACGCGTCGTGCATGCTGGTGTGCCCAGCCAGAGGCCTGCAGTGCACACAGGCACGCGTGCACCGGCACACACATGCGTGCACACACACGCGTGCACACACAAAGACAGATCGCAGCCTCAGGCCAAGCGCAGTGGTTTGCCCGAGGGTGGAGGTGCCACCGTGACGTGGTGGGAAAGCAGAGAGGACACGTGGGTCACGGGGACTTCAGGGGAGGTGGACCTGGGTGGAGCCTGGGGATCCAGACCCCGTCTCCCCACCTTGAGCTGCTGCCACCACATCAGGGAAAGAACACTTCAGAGTCTCCTTGGAAGGAAAAAAGGAGGCAATCCCAGTGGAACCTGCAGCTGCCTTTCCCCTCTGCTGCTGGAATTGAAATAATCAGAATAATCACAGGCAATCAGGCTCAATAACAATGTGTAATGATAACAAACGGTCGTCAGAGACCCTTCAAGGTCTGGAGTTGGTCGGAGTCTAGGATGACAATTTCCTAAATTAATTGTTCCGGGGCCTCTGCTTAGCTCACGTGTACGGAAACAGCTCAGGGACGATTCGGCCTCCTTCCGAGCTGGGAGCAGGTGTTCTGGCTTCTTTGTTTTCTCTCCTATTTTGAAACTTAGGCTTCTCTCCACGCCTTTTGTGGCATTGCAGCCCCTGCCTTGCATCTTTGACATCAGGTACAGGTCTGGTGTTTTGATTAGGAAATAATAAAGTGCAACCCTGAGAAAGGGGTGTGAGGGGGTCCCCACTGGGGGCCCCTCCTCCTTCTGCCGGGACCCTCCCACTGCCAGTGAGCTGTGTGTCTCGGGATTGATTTACGCCCGGGAATGAATTATGCATGTCTTGGAGCTCCCAGAGCGCCTGGGTGGAGCGCCGAGGATGGGGGATGAAACGCTGCCTCTGAAAAGTGTGAGCCTCCCTCCCTTTTCCTTTTGGTTCCGAGTCCAGAGTAGGCGGGTCATCCATGCATCTTAGGGGGAGTCCAGCAGCAGAGGCCCCCGGGTCCTGGGAAATTCATTCTCTTAGATAAAATCCTTGCCCCATGCCCCTCTGCTGCTGGGCGAATGGCCCGCTCAGTGTTCGGCTGGGACTTGAGGACCTGTGGAGAGAGTATGGATTTTGAAATCATGCTGAGCTGAGTCTGAACACGGGCTCTCTCATGGACCAGGCAACTGGCAACTGGGACCAGCTCCCTTCCCTCCTCACAGAGCGAGGACAGCAGAGCCTGCTGTGACAGGTCACCACAAACCGAGGCCTTAAAATAAACAGAAAAGTACCATTCCACAGCTCTGGAGGCCAGAAGTCCAAGGTCAAGGTGTGGGCAGGGCTGGGCTCCCTCCGGAGCCTCCAGAGGAGGAGCCTTCCTGCCTCCTCCAGTTGCTGGGGGTTCCAGGCTGTCCTGGGCTTGTGGCTACATCTTTCCAATCTCTGCGTCTGTCTTCACATGGCTTCTTCCTTGTGCCTCTGTTGTCCCAAATCTCCCTCTCCTTTCTTTACTAAGGATGCCTGTCATTGGATTAGGGCCCACCCTAAGTCCAGGATGATAGAGATCCTTAACCAATTACAACCGCAAAGACTATTTCCAAATAAGGTCACATTCAGAGGTATTTAGGAATTAGATATACCTTTGGGTGGCACTGTTCGACCCACTACACCTGCTCTGTAGAGTACTTTGTTGTAAGAAGAAGCACTACTGTGTGTTATGGCCTCCCAGCTCCTGGCATGCAGCCGTGACCCCACAAATGGTAGCTCATCACCGTCCCCTGCGGAAGGACCCAAACTGTCCTACACTGACCGCTCCAAGCCTGCCAGCAAGCTGATTTCACACCGCGACTGAAAATAGGCTTTGTGGCTTCGGATGGAAATCGGCACATTTGGTATTAACTATTTCCACTGAATTCCCTTCTTTTGCAGCTCAGAGGGCACCCGGCTTGGGTGGTAGTGGTTGAACGGAATGAACCCCAGAATTTGCTTTGCCTGTTCGTTTGGTTGGTCACAGCTTGGCTTCCAGAAGTGCTCCCCAGCTCGAGAAATTGCCTCCCCATATTGGGAGTTCGGTTGATGAGGTAGCTGGTGGCCTTGGGTCACCCCGTGCCATGTCGGGAGGGGCTGTGTCCCTGTGGTCACTGTGCTGCTGGGACGGAGGGTCTGCATATGAGGCCAAGGGTAGCATGGGCTTGCTCCGTGCTGCCAGCGGACGAGCATGTCTGTATCAGGTCCATCCCGGGCCTCTTTCCAGAAGCCCCTTCCGTGGACACGTGGCTGCCTGAGCCCAGAATCCAGCCTTCACTGTTTGTGTTAGTGTCTTCTGACTGCCGTGACAAAGCACCACAGACCGGGCTGGGGCGAGGGAGGCTTCAAACGACAGAGACGGACTCTCAGAGCCCCGAGGCCGAGATCAGGATCGAGGTGATGGCAGGGCCGTGCTCTCTACGAGCGCCCTAAGGGAGGATCCTGGCTCTTGCACTCCCAGGTGACTCTCGGCTCAGAGCCGAAATGCTCTGATCGCTGCCTCTGTGGTCACGTGGCCGTTTTCTCTCCGTGTGTCTTTGTGCGTCCTCGCCTGTTGTCGTAAGGGCACCCGTCACATTGGATCAGAGGCCACTCTGCTCCAGCGTGTCCTCGTAGCTGATTACATCTGTCACGACTCTGTTTCCGAATAAGGTCTCATTCCAAGGCCCTGGGGGCTCAGACCTCACCCTATCTTTTAAGGGGGGCACCATTCCGCCTGTAGCACCGTTTCTCAACCTGTGTCACATTCCAGGCACCCACCACCACACACAGTGCAGCCCGAAGGGCTCTGTTGTTTCAATCCTGTTAACTTTGATTCATGCGTGTTGTGCATGTGTGCACCTGTCTGCCCGTGCGTGTACCCACGTGCACCAGGGGGACACACTGGAGGCGTGGACGCACGTCAAGCCATCAGGGCAGGGCTGCCCGGTGGCCTCACTGCCCTCCAGGCTTTTGTGCTAAAGATGGAGACGGGAGGTGACCAAAGGGACCCGACAGCTGACCTCATCATCCTTGTAACTTCTGAAGTGGTTTTCCAGTAAACCTGGAGTGGACGGCGCACGTGGCAGCTGTCGTGTTGATGGGCGGAGGCATCTGCCCCATCCTTTGTAGCGGGTCCCTGGGGGTGGCTGAAGTGGGGCACGTGCCATGGTGAAGGGTGAGGGGACGCAGGGAGCCTCAAACCTCCTGTGAAAAGCCTCGTCCTCCGTCACTGTGAGAGGACCCCTGCTATCAAGTCTGATTGGACCAAAAGGAAGTGAGGGAGGGGTCTGACCTTCTGAGAGACACAGAGATAGAGAGAGAGAGAAGGACTTTGCCACCTTTGTCCAGCGCAGTACGTAGGGCAGCCATGAACGAGTGTTCTGATTCCATTCAGTTCCAGAAATCAGGTCACGTGACGAGCCTGGGATGCAGCACTCTCTCCAGGGGGTGTGGGCAGGAGCCAGGGGGGCGGGGACCAGCTCACCTCCAGGGTGTGCCAGTCTGGACACGGCTCACACTCACGGCTGCGCCCGTCTGTCTGGGGTGTCTGTACCCCAGCTTTATACTGGACTTGGCCTTTTCCTCTGAAAAGCAGAGCAGGCTCGTGGGCAGCCCAGAGGACGGTATTTCACCCAGGAGGATGGAAGGCAGTTGAAACAAAACCCAAGGGAAAAGCATCCCTGCTCTCTAAAAAATGTGTTCCCACTTCCTGTGTGGTAAGGGCCGGTCCCTGGGCCCTGACACGCCAGCCTGGCCTGGGCAGAAGCTGAGTGCATGGGCGACTCTGGACACAGTGGCTGTGGGGCTGGACGGGGGCCCTAGTTTCTGGACTCGGCCGCCCGCTGGCCCCTAATACGAACAGACCTACTCCCGCCCCCACTTGCTGCTGTCCTGTTGGATGGTGATCAGTGCCCGCAGGGAGAAAGGGCAAGTTAGCCAGGGAAGCCACCAGGCAAAGTGCAGGGCTCAGTGGGCGGAGGAGACTCCATCAGATACACGAGAGGTAAAGCCACAGTGTGTCAGTGACCAAAGGAGGGGCAGGCAGGAGGGAGAGGGACAGAAGACACTGAGATCGTCCACCGAGATGGATGGGCAAGGAAGGGACAGGTTTGGTTTGTGCATGAGGGGCTCAGAACTTCCCCAGGGAGATCCCAGCAGAGGCAAGCATGTAGAAGGTGAGGGGTCTTGGTAAGAGAGGATGCCACAGCACGGTCAGTGTAGAGACGGCAATCAGAGTGCTGAGACCTGCCAGGGTTGGCCAGGGAGGGCTCCCATGCAATCTCTGTGTGCCCTGTATTCGCCATCCTGCAGAGCAGGGAGGACCAAGCGGTCTACCTGGCACATAGCAGGTGCTAAACAAGGAGGACTGACTGTCATGTGGTAGAGTCTACACTGGCTAAGTAGGAAGGAGCCTGGTGCAATTCCTGGTGTGGAGCTCTCCATGAGGGTCGGCCCCTATCCTTCCTCAGCTTCTCGACATCACCAGGTTCATCA
Source organism: Stenella coeruleoalba (assembly GCF_951394435.1). Taxonomy (NCBI): domain Eukaryota; kingdom Metazoa; phylum Chordata; class Mammalia; order Artiodactyla; family Delphinidae; genus Stenella; species Stenella coeruleoalba. Next base: position 3,063,713 of record NC_137169.1, read on the forward strand.
GGACCCGGGACTTTCTTGCTCCTCTGAATCCCTTGTGTTGCTAAGAAAAGACCTTGACCTCCCACACTCCCCATGCCCCACCCAATCACAGTCACCTGAATGGTTCAGTCTTCCAAGGAGGGTTTGCCTGTCAAAGACCAGGAGCTAAAGGGTGGAATTCAAGGCATGAGACAAAGGCTAGGTCCTCAGGGTAGAGGGAGACCTTGCAAAGCTGGGGACGGCACATCCTGATGCAGGGGTGCCAGTGGGTTCTGTTCTGCCCAGGACTCCTCATGCCCTTTGCACAGACTTCCTGCCAACAATGACCTGGGGGCTCCTTAGCCAATGGCCTTCGTTCTGACCACCCAACAGGTCCTTTTCCATGGCCTTTTCTGATCATCCCATCCCTGCCTTTGAAGATCATGCATCTCCTCCTTTCACAGAATCTTACTTCTTTGCTTCTGCAAAGGCCCTTGTGCACTAATCAACCCCAAATTTTCAAAGTGCTTTTTAGTGAAATCTACTATCTCCAGTGTGGAGAACAGGTTGAAAGGGAGCAGTACAGTGTGAACAGAAGTGGGGACCCCAAAGCCTCCTTATTCGTCCTTCTCGACCCCCTAGAAGGTACAATGTAAAGGCTCAGAAGAACATTTGGATAGGGACCACAATGTAGGCCTAGTTCCCCGCTACACAGATGGGGAAACTAGGACCCCAAAAGGAAGCAAGAACTGCCCAAGGTCAATCACATAGGAATTAGCAGGAGTATATTCTGTTTTCTTCCAAAAAATTCATACGTATTATTTGTACATAAATATATAAATTATTCATATGCATTCTTTATATAGAAGATATTAGTATTTACCCAGTTCTCTCTTGAAATGCTCCGTCTTGTAATCTGTTTTCTTTAATAAGAGATTAGTCACTGTTATTTGAAATGGTGTCTAATAACTACAAAACCTGGGTATTCTAGGAGGCTACTTTTTCTGTCTGTTATTTTGTTTTTCTCTCTTGATTTTTGTGCATTGGGTCCTATCCCCTACTGTGTCTGGTAATCTTGTGTTAGATGCTGGACATTGTATCCGAAAAGCTATAGAGATCATCTGAAGCTTTAGACTAGAGGTTGCCAAAGTACAGCCTGTGGACCCAACCCTACCTGTTTTCTGCTTTTGTACGTTACAGGAGCTAAGAATATTTTTTTTAAAACACATTTGAATGGTTGGGAAAAAATCAAAAAGATATTATTTCATACTATGTGGGTATTATCTGAAATGTGAATGTCAGTGTCCACTTTTTCGTTGGACTCAGCCCCACCTGTTTGCTGGCGTTGGTCTGTGGCAGCTTCTGAGCTACAGTGGCAGAGGTGAATGGTTGCAGTGCGGACTATATGGGCCACGAAGCCTAAACTTTAACGTCTGGCCCTTTGCAGGAAGAGTCTGCAGACCCCTGCTTAGAGGCTGTTCCTCAGGCGGCAAGGTTGCAATTATGAGACTGGAAGCCGGGTTACCATCTTTCTGGAAGGCCATCCTCCTTGGAAGGTTTCAGCCTCTGTTATGTCTGTAGCCCACAGATGCCTCCTTGACTCCAAACAGCTGTCATCTGGGGGGGTGGGAGGATAATGCCTTTTCTGTTCTCTGAACTCTCAGGAAATTCCTGGCTTCTGACTTCACAGACTGAACTTGAACATTTTTCTGTTTCTGCTTGTTCTCTCTGATGGGGTCTCAGGCTTGTGCTTTGAAAGCCTGTCTTGAGAACATGAGTTGGAATGTTGCAGGGACCCCAGAGCAAAGCAAAGAACCGCTGTTTTCCCATCGGTTTCCTTCTTCCTCCCCTCTCCTGGGCCTCCCACCATCAGGCCTTCCTCCCTGCTCCCCTGGCATCACGGGGACTGGTCCCAAAGCCATCACTGCCTGGACCTTTTATGTCCTGACCTTGCAGCAACCTCAGAGAGGCAAGATGCAGAGGGAGGCCTAGCCCGACCTGGGCCAGGTGCTTCCCAGCAGGACTGGCAGGTGGCCCTGCCTTGGGTGGGTGTGGTTCTCTCCTAGTGCCCCTCCCTGCAGTATACTACAGGCATGGACTGCTCCCATCCTGGTGGGACGAGGGGCATCAGACCACCGCCTGAGGTCAGCGGGAGGGCCAGGCGGGGCTGTTGGGTGGAGATGGTGGTATGGGGGCCTTTAAATGTGGCTCTTTGTTTATTGTTTTAACAGAATGGTAGTTAGCAGCGTAAAGACTGCAGCAGCAGCTATTTGGATTTAAGGATATTCCCCACTGAGAAGCCTTTCAAAAGTGGGCAGCTGGTGCTGGGAGTGCATGCCTTTCCCCTGTTCCCTAATACCCCCCACCGCCCCCATCAAAATTGCATTGGAATTTCCCCAAACTTTCTGGCTACAAAGAGGTTTTAATGGAACCTGGGGATAACCATCTCTCTCCTGCTGGCTCCGATGACACTGTCAGTGGACTTTGAAGGTAGACCTGACAGCCAACTGGGCCTCCGGGCTGGGCTCTGTTTGCAAACTTAGCACAGTGCTCCATGGAGACTGGGCCAGACCTTCCCACCCTGCCCCTCAGGCTCAGTCTAACCCTGAAAGTTTGGCTTAGAACTCGCAGAAAGGCTGTCACAGATGGGGTTTTGTTCCCTACATCAATGAGATGACTCTCAGTGTAGAAACAGAGCAGTGGCCAAGGCAGGGCCCCAAACCAGGAGAAGCAAGCCGAAAGCAGCTCAGCCAGGGCTGATGTACGGCTGCCTGGCTCGGAGCCTGGGACCCTGTGCTCCAGATGCTCTGGGCGGGTTTGTCGTGGACAGGAACCCCGGACAGCTCTTCTCTGGCTTTTTAATCTCCAAAGCAGAAGCTTGTCCCAGCCAAGATTAGGCAACAAAGATCGTCCCCCCTGGATCAGCGATTCCCACATTGAGTTCCTTGTCTCCGTCCGCAAACGTTTGTTGACAGCCGAGGGTGCAGCAGCAAGTGAGCGGGATTTGGAGAAGCAGAACCACACGACGGGGTGCGTGCTCCTCTCCTGCGCCCACGTTCTGTGCAGCTCCACGGGTACTTAGTTTCCTCAGCATCTGGGGAAGGCTGGGTTAAACCAGCTTTCTGAAATCGGCTTCTTTTACGGAGGATGCTCGAACCTGTGCATCACAGATCTCTAGGAGGGGCCTAAGCTGCACGCACAGAATTCTTATTGTTTTTGAACCCGGAGAAGAGCCTTTGGGGAGGCAGGGTGGTCCCTTCAGGTGGGCTGCCTTAAGGAAGCCCATGGCCCCCTCCCTCACCCTTCTCTCTACCAAGCAAATCAAGCCAATCCTCCCAGGTCCTCACCCTTCATCCTGTGTGTCAGAGCCTGGCGTTCATGAAGGGAGAGCCTGAGGCTCATGTATAAGTAGTTGTCGGGGACGTGACCACAGTGAATAAGTCTGTGAGCATTAGATGCCGCATCTCAGATGACTGGTTCTCTGAGCTCTGGACTGGAAACAGCCACACCCCTCAGGGAGCTGTAATCCCCCGCATCACTCCTGCCACAAGGCCTCCCAGGAAGTCCCACTCTGACCTTCACCCATGCAGTTCCTCCTCTTTCCCAGGAAGAACCATCCCCTTCCCTCTTCACCTAGTGTATCAGTTAGCCATGGCTCTAGCGATGCCACATAACAAACAGCACCAAACCTCAGGGAATGCAACCATACCAGGAAATTCCTGGGGTTCGTGCACATGGCTGGGGTTGCTCTGTCTGCTGATCTGGGCTGGCTTCCATCCCAGGATTGAGGCTGTCAGCTCTGCTCCACCTGTGCCCCATCCCCCAGTGGTGTCCTGGGCATATTCCCATGGCAACAACAACATGCAAAGGAGCCAGCCTGGCACATAAACCCATGTCCAGGGCTTCCCTGGTGGCGCAGTGGCTGAGAGTCCGCCTGCCGATGCAGGGGACGCGGGTTCGTGCCCCGCTCCAGGAGGATCCCACATGCTGCGGAGCGGCTGGGCCCGTGAGCCATGGCTGCTGAGCCTGCGCGTCCGGAGCCTGTGCTCCGCAACGGGAGAGGCCACAACAGTGAGAGGCCCGCGTACCGAAAAAAAAAAAAATAAACCCATGTCCAGCCTTGCACATAAACCCATGTCCAGCCTCTGCTGCATCACTGGCCCAGCCCAGAGGTGAGAGCTGGGGCAGGTCACCATATCAGGGGCTGGGGGTGACAGGAGCACTCCAAGTGACAAAGATGGAGGGAGGGAGGAACACTTGGGGCCACCATGGTGACATCACAGCCAGGGGACTAGTCTGAGGGTCTCAGTCTCTTGGGGACCCTTTCTGTGCCTTCCTGGATTGGCTCATAATAGGCCCTCACGGTACCTCTTGTCATTGGATCCTTTGTCACAGAGCAATGCACAGTTATTTCTGAGCGTGTTGGGTGGCACCTGCCCCCTCGGTCTCTGACTGCAGTGTGCACAGGGTGGGGCCACACCTGCTTTTGTCCCCAGCTGCAGCTTAGTGTCTAGCCCAGTGCCTGCACACAGTAGGTCCTCAATAAAGAGCCCCTGAATGTACATGTGTCACTTCCCTATCTAGCAGGGACCGTCTGCAGATGAGGTGTCACCCTTCAATCCTGTCTCATTGGGGGACGTTCAGGGCCTGCGTGGGACCAGGGAAATCATGGGTGGCCGTCTGAGGTCCTGCAGGCAAAGCACAGAGTCGTGGCCCAATCCCGCCTCGCTCATCAAAGGGCACATCACGTGCCACTGCTTGATGACAGCGTTCCCCCAGCCCCTGACGGCCTGAGCACAGAAGGCGTTCTCATGAGTGACCCTGGAGGATGCAGGAATCAGCAGGCAGCTTCCATCTGAAATCATGTTCTCAGAGCCAAGCCCCACCCAGACACGCTCTTTCCTGTACCCAAGACCCTGGGCCAGGAGCAGCGGCGGCACCTGCACTGCAGGGGGCACCAGGCTAGTGGGTCATCCGCAACCTTCAGAGCAATTCCAAAGGTAGGAAGCTCGAAGCTCCAGAGCTGAGGTCGGAATGCAAGTCCAGCCAGGTCCAAACGTGGTGGAGTTCATTATTACACCTGTCGCTGTCCCATGATTGTCCTTACCTGTGACACACCGACCTGCGAGGGGTCTTCTGTCTGAGATTGCTGAATCCCCCTCCAGTACTCAGCCGGCATCCGAGAATCACTCACTCTGTCCTTCGCCTGGTATCTGCCTGTTGACTGCGGAGCCACGCTTAGGTCTGCTCCTCTCGGATGGAGCCATCAGACAGGCGTGTGTGTCCTGGGCCATGGTCAACACGCTGAAACATCACTGAAAATAGAGAGGGGACAAGGTCACACACCACAGGGAGGTAAATACCCCACAGTCTGGGCCCCCATCTGTCTGATTTGGAGAGATGTCTGGGGCACAGGGAATGTGTTCTAAAAGAGAGCCTTAAATAAAAAGATTAGTGGAACTAAAGCCTCTGGGACTGGACGGTGAGTGGGAACCAGGCTGTGGTATCTCTGAACATCCTGGGGCTTTTATTTATTTATTTATTTATTGAAGTCTAGTTGATTTACAGTGTTGTGTTAGTTTCAGGTGTACAGCAAAGTGTATATATATATATATATATATATATATATATATATATATATATATATATAGAATCTTTTTCAGATTCTTTTCCCTTATAGGTTATTACAAAATATTGAGTAGAGTTCCCTGTGCTATACAGTAGGTCCTTGTTGGTTATCTCTTTTATGTATAGTAGTGTGTGTATGTTAATCCCAAACTCCTAATTTATCCCTCCCACCTTTCCCGGCGCCCTGGGGCTTTCTGGTACGGATGCAGCGCTGGTCCTCCTGTTTATTTGGGGCACGTTTGTAGGGAGTCTGTTCTGGGCCACGCTCTGAGCCGGCAAGCCCAGCCCTCTCCTGTAGCAGGAAGGCAGCCTGAGCCTCTGCCCAGACTCCGAGGTCACGATCACCAGGATGTGTGCCACTATCCTCCACACACCTTCTGTGCGCCACCTCCTGGTCTGGAGCCCTGGCAGCGCAGGCCTGCAAAGTGGGAAGGTGCAGGTGGCATCGTGAGGGTGGCTCTGGGGGGTAGGTGGGCAGACCTCACTCTTTGCCTAGAGGTTTGAGCCATTCACCGTTCTATGGGCTAAATATAGACTCCGTCCTGATGGTGGGTGCTGGTTCTGATGGCGAGTAATTTAGTCACAGACTTTGCAGCTGACACGTGGGACCCAGAGCTCCAGCTGCCGGGGGCCCAGGACCATGCCGCTCTGACAGCAGAAGGTCCTGTGCTCTCGGAAGCGCTGGCTGGTGGGGCACCGTGTGTGTCCCTCCACTGCCCCCTGCCCCCCGCCCCACCGCGCCACCTCTCCTTAGCATCAGGCAATACCACTGGCTGCTCCCCGCAAGTCGCCCCTCCCCAGCCTGCCATCCTTTGTTGAAATATTCAAATGCTGTTGGGAGTTCTGTGAAGGAAATGGGTCATTTCCATTTTGGCTACTGAGCTCAAAGCTGAGTATCAGCTGCTTCTGTTCTTCAATGGGAGGAGCAATGAATTCAGCGTGTGTGTGCGCGCGCGGGTATGCGCACGCGTGTGAGTGTACAGGCCCTGTGTGCGTGTGCACGTGTGTACCTATATGAGCCTCCACGTTCTAGGGGGGATCAGCAAACAACACGGGAGAGGTGGGGACGGTGACACACTTAAGACGCCCCGATGTGCACACTGCCTGGAAGTTCAGGACTCCATCCCATCTGCGTGGTTTGCATTTCCCTCGGGGACTGGCCTTTTTGCCGGAAACAATGCTGCCTGCCGTTAATGAGCAGATCTGACCCCCATGTCCGGGGTGGCCAGGGCCCCAGGCTGGGGACCCATTTCTTGGGCCCCCTTCAGCATCCTGGTTGCTGCTGCCCACTGAATCGGAGACCAACCGAGCAGCCAGATGGATGGGGCCTGGCTTCCATGGGTGACCCACGTGCATAGCCATTAAATCCAGTTCAGAAACCCTCCCGAGCCTTTGCCACTTGCTGAAAGGTGCGACCCTATGGCTCTGCCCTCTGACCCACGTGGTCATGCAGTAGGAGAGGCACATGAGAAAAGGGTGGGCAGGATAACAGAAGTCACCCCTCACTCTCTCTAGCTGCCCACCCACCCCTCCAGTCACGCCACATGCACTCTGGTGCTGTCCCCTAGGGCAGGGGTCCCAAACTTTCCCATAAGGGGCTACACAGAAAATATTTTAGGCTTTTGGGTCACACCACTCAACTCTGCCTTTGTAGCACAAAGGCAGCCTTAGACAACATGTAAATGAATGGACGTGGCCTTGTGCCAATAAAACTTTATTTACAAGGTCAGTCAGTGGGCGGGACGTGGCCCAGTTTTCTGACCTCTGCTCCAAGGCCTTGCTACGCTGAATGTGGCATCAGCGGCCCCAGGAGCAGGTGAGATGCAGGATCTCAGCCCCTTGGGTGGGAGGCCGGCTGAGTCAGGATCTGCATTTAACACCATCTCCAGAGGGAATTTGTTGCCATAGGGGAGAGAAGAAGCAGGGCTGTCCAGGACCAGCCTCACAGTTGCACAAGGAGGATGCCTGCCCTTAAGGAGAGAGCAGTTAATGACTGCCTGTATCCCCCGAATAAACCTTCCCTGGGCTCTTTTTGCAGATGAGGAAACTGAGGCAAAGCGAGTGTGTCCGTGTCCTGGGGCACAGGCTGGGGGTATAAAGTTATACAAATGTGTTCTCAAAGGTCTGGAGCCCAGGAGCCAATGGCAAGGTGTCTTCAGGGCTGCGCTCCCTCCAGAGGATCCAGGGAGGATCCTCCTTGTTGCTCCAGCTCTAGGTGCCTGCAGTCCCTCGGCTTATGGCCGCATCCCTCTGGCCTCTGCTTCCATCTTCACGTGGATTTCTTCCCTGTTCTCTCTGTGTCCTCTTCTCCTGTATGCCTTATAAGGGATAACCAGGCATTGCTTTGAGGGCCCGCCCTGGATCTAGGATAACATCATCTCCAGATCCTTAAGTAATTCATTAAATCTGTAAAGACCCGATTTGCAAATAAGGTTTTATTCTGAGGTTCTGGGCGGACGTGGATTCTGGGGGGACACTGTTCAATCCACTACAGAGAGACCAAATCACGTGTCCCAGTGTCGGCTGTCTTGAGACTGGTGACGTGTGCGGTTAAGACCGTGCCTCTGAGTGCACGGCCACCTCCCCGTGTGATGGCCCAGTCGGGGGTCTGGCTGAAGGGTGTAGGGTGAGGGAGGCAAAAGAAAGAAAAGGAGACTGTGGCTCTGGAGTCAGCTGTGAGGGGATCGAGATTTTACAAATGCAGGGGAGGCTCTGGGCCTCCCGACCCTAAGTGACCCCCTGGCGTGCCTGAGTGTCACAAGACTCAGAAGGTGTAGTAGCTTCCTGGGGCCCCCATGATACTGTCTCACAGCCTGGGGGTGTTTAAACAGCAGAGTTTATCCTCTCCCTGTTCTGGAGGCCGGAAGTTGAGGCCAGTGTTGGCAGGGCCGTGCTCCCTCTGAAGGAGCTGGGGAAGCATCCGTCCTGGGCTCTCTCCTGGCTTGTGGCAGCATCACTCCGGTCTCCTCCCTGTGTGTGTCTGTGTCCAAATTTCCCCTGTTGACAAGGACTCCAGTCATACTGGATTGGGGGCCACCCTCCTCCAGCATGACCGCATCTTAACGAATTACAGCTACAACGACCCTATTTCCAAACAAGGTCATGTTCTAGGGCAGTGGGGATCAGGGCTTCAACATCTGCATTTGGAGTGGGGGGACACAGTTCAGCCCCATAACGTGGAGCAAACCCTGCTGCCTGTGAGGGGGGTCTCCCAAGCTCTCTGTGCCCCGCACCCCACCCTCCCTAAGATCCCAGGTCTGAATGGGCAGAGCTTGACCTTCGGGTTGAGGAGGGACAGAGCTGGGATTTGGCTGAGAAGACGGTGCTGAGAAGAGTGAAGGTAGCTGGATGCATCCGCTGGGGTCTAGATCTGGCTGCCGTGTGACCGTGTTAGGCCTCAGTCTCCCTCCGTCTCCTCATCTGCAGCACTGGGTTCTAAAGTTCAAAGTCTCCAAAAGCAAAGGAAGTTCTCAACTGAGGAACTTGCCCCCAGATGTGGCCAACCCAGGGATGGGACAGCGTTAGTTGAGGCTAATGTCAGGAGACGTTATCCGACATCAAGTCCCTTTTGGAGGCTGCAGACAGCAGAGTGCACGTCATCATCCCAGGACCATGGTTCCACGGCCATTGGCCAATGCATGCAGAGAAAGGACAGCGGTGCTCCAGTGGGCTATTCAGGGGAGCAGCTAAAGCACAGGCCCGAAGAAAGCCTGCTTGGGTTCGAGTCCCATGTTTGCTGAGTCTCGGCTGTGTGTGCATAAAGGGTTAAGCTTGCTCAAAGGAAATTTCTTTTTTTTTAATTTATTTATTTTAATTTATTAGTTTTGGCTGTGTTGGGTCTTCATTGCTGCACGCAGGCTTTCTCTATTTGCGGCGGTGGGGGGAGGCTGCTCTTCGTTGCGGTGCGCAGGCTTCTCCTTGCGGTGGCTTCTCTGTTGCCAAGCACAGGCTCTAGAGCACATAGGCTTCAGTAGATGCAGCACGTGGGCTCAGTAGTTGCGGCTCATGGGCTCTAGAGCGCAGGCTCAGTAGTTGTGGCGCACGGGCTTAGTTGCTCCACGGTATGTGGGATCTTCCCAGAGCAGGGCTCGAACCCACGTCCCCTGCATTAGCAGGCAGATTCTTAACCACCACCACCAGGGAAGCCCTCAAAGGAAATTTCTTGACCCCCCCTCCTGGGAGGTCACCTCTCAACCCTCGGAATGTCCTGCCTGATAAGAGGGTCTTTGTTTACCTGGGACCTTGGACAGGGCACACAGTCTATGCTAATAAGGGGATTTACGGTGGGGGCCTTGGGCTACTGTGTCGGCTGACCTCTGGACGGGCTGGAAACCAAGGCCAGCCACATGTGGGAAGTCAGCCATGTGGACGTGACCAAGCACCAACCAAGAATCTGGACAGCCAGGCTCAGGGGATCTTCACTGGCCAGCCATCCCCCACGCATGTTGTCACCATGGTCACTGGGAGGAATCAGTGCTGTCCACGCCTCCACTGGCAGGATGACTGGAAGCTCCTGGTCTCTCCTGGACTCTTCCCGTTGCTGACTTTAATCTGTAGCCTTTAACTGTAATAAACCGTACCTGGAGTATAACAGCTTTGTTCAATGCTGTGGGTCCTTCTAGGGAATTATGGAACCTGAGAGTGGCTTTGGAGACCTCCCAGGCTGCACTGTGCAACCTCCCTGTGGAAACGGGGAGCATTTTTGTGCCCACTTCATGCGGTGGTGCCGAGCTGCATGTGAACTGATTCACTGAGGACCACGGGTGGCATCACTGCCAACAAGAGTCACTTCACTGCATGGATTGGCTCGGTGGCCCATGAGTCAGTCCTGCACCCCTGCCCTTAGCCCCATCCCTGCTATTAGTGAGGATGGGGCTGGAGGGAGAAGAGGGGTCATAACAGGGAAAGGACCATATTTCTCACGTCACAGCCACAGAGGGTGTCATCTCCGGATGTGTCTGACCCACCAACCTCATGCTACCTCAATGATGGTGTCCGGGGAAGTCAGTTCAGATGGTGCGACGTGGGTTTGAGGAGTGGACACCCATTTCTTGTTGTTCACGCGTTTCTCCTGTTAGCAGACAGCCTCAGCACCTTTGATGTTTGGGTCCAGATCTTTCTTTCTTATGGGGCCATCCTGTGCGTTGTAGGATGTCTGCCGGCATCTTTGATCTCTACCCACTAGATGCCAGTGGGACCACCCCCATCCCCTGTGCCTTCTGACATGTTCAGACATCTCTGGCTGAGGACCGTGGTGGCAGCCTGGCTCTGAGGTCCTTATGGGGTGATTCCTTGAGGTGTTAGCACAGCTGTTTCCTGGGTGAGCCTGTGTTCTCTCCACTGACGTCCTGACCTAGGCTGGAGGGACTTCCAATGGGTCGACACATCATCTCAGCAGAGTCTTGGCTTCAAGCATGTCCATCACTCACCCCATGGAAGGCTCTTCAGGGTCACTCAGAAAATGGTGTCTTCGTGACCCCGCCACCAAGCAGGTGTCCTTGTATTTCTGTGAACGCCCCAGTTTTAGAAGGTACATTTTCCCTCCACAGCCTGCCCCCCACCCCCCAGGTGGCCGACTGCCTCAGAAAGAGCCCCTCATCCTTGGGGTGCCTCTTCCTCAAGAAAATGGGACCGGCCTCTCGCCTGTCCCGCCATGGATGCTGAGAGCTTCACCATGTTCCCAGAGACCATTTGTCAAAGACGTCCTGTGCAGTCAACATTTTGCAGTGTTTGTGGAAAAGGAATGGTCTCTTTGCAGTGGAATTGACATTGCTGTCACCTGTCCCTGTCATCACTGTCACCTGTCCAACCCCTGGAGACAGACATTCTTGGATGCATTTGTCAATGGGTCTTTGTTTCCATAATGCAGGCGCACAAGAGCCCTGCTTTGTACATGAGCCACTATAAACCCAGAAATGCCATCTCTTTGCCTCAATTCCAGGCTCTTGTTCCTCCCTCCATCCAAGGGTACCTACCACCAGATGAGCCCACGCCACCCCTCCAGGACTAGAGGGAAGGTCCTGCAGTGGTTGGTTCCTCACATGGACAGTTAATTCGGCTCCATTTAGTAAGAAATTCATCCAGACCAGAGATGGATTACCAATTTCCCCATCAATCTTCAGGGCCTGATCTTATTACAAACCACCACAAATATAACCATAAAAGCCCTATTGATTGATGCAGAGCTTGGTAATCCATCTGTCGTCATCCATTATTCTGGGAATAATTTTTCATTATCTGCATGGCAGCTGATTCCTAGCACATTAGTATACAGTGGCAATTACCAGGAGCAGAAAGAACCCCTGAATTAGCAGGAACAATCACACCTGTCAGGACAGGGAAGCAAGACTCCCCACACAGCTTGCTCTGTGCTCTGGAACCATGTCTGAATGGCAAAGAGTTTGAAGATTAATTCCATATTGACCTTGGAAGGTGGAGAGGAGAAAGTGGGTTGCTTTTCCCCCTTTCTTAGGGGTCTAGAGTGCAGGTTCCCTTAAAGCAACCACCTTGTCAACCCAATCACAGCCCACCCAACAGCTGGCACAGAGGCTATTTGAGGATGGCCTTGCCCAGGATCAGTAAAGTTTATGGCACAGATGTTCCTGTCTGCGTTATTTAATGAGCACCAAAGACCTGACCAGAGGGAACAACTGGTGTGAGTGTTGAAGGTGTGAGTGTTGAGAGAGTGGGGTAAGGTCTCTCTCAATGCAAGAATTCTATGATCTGAACATTTTTTTAAATTAATTTTTATTGGAGCATAGTTAATTTACAATGTTGTGTTAGTTTCTGCTGTACAGCAAAGTGAGTCAGTTATACACATATGTATATCCACTCTTTTTTAGATTCTTTTCCCATATAGGTCATTACAGAGTACAGAGTAGAAGTTCCCTGTGCTCTACGGTAGGTCCTTACTGTGTTTTACACAATGAGGTTTCTTTTCAACCCTAATGGAAAAATTGAGATAGACACATAACTGAATTATTTCTGAGGGCCATTGGAGGGGCTCAATTGGTAAGATTCTCACTGATCTTCACTCTCCAAAAAATCAAGAATCCGGTTATTGAGTATCACACACAGTGATCTATTCTCAAGCTGACTTCACATGGACATACCCAGTAGGGCGAAACTGCCCACTGCGGGTTGTTATGGACCCACTTGATAAGACAGAGGCTTGGCTGTCTTTGAAATTACCTTGACAGTGGCCAGTGAAGGTCTCAGAAGACTGTAGACCTTTGATTGTAGAGCAGGAAGGTTCTACAGAACCAAAAGTTGGGAGTTGGAGTCCCGACTTCAGCCAACCATTCAAAATAGATTCTATCCTTCTATTCAGTTGATCAGCCACACCACCTTCAGCTATTCACCTAAATCAGGGTCTGCAAACTATAGCCCGTGAGCCACATCTGGCCATTGTTTGTTTTTGTGAATAAAGTGTTATTGGCACACAGCTATGCTTATTGGTGTGCCTATGACCCACGGCTTCTCTTACGCAGGGTTGAGAAGTTGCAACAGAAACCATACTACCCGCAAAGCCTAAAATATTTACTATCTGGCGCTTCATGTCAAGGTTTGCCTACCCAGGATCCACACAAACTTAAGGGACTTACAAAGATGGGGAAACAACTTCTGGCATTTGGGGAGGCCTGAAGGATAGGACAGATGCTTGACACACTACCCAACTTCTCATGAGTGGTTCTATTATCTTCTTAGGAGTGACCTCCCAAAGAGAGGAAAAGGATGAGGCATCCTTACGGGGTTTCCATCTTCCAATCTGCTTCCTACAAATATCGTTCTTACCACATGAAGACCCGGTCCTTGTTCAACCATCATGACTGTGGGGTCTGTGGGGTCTTCTTGTAGCCATCGATTCCTTATGTCTGGGGCCCAGTGACCCATCAAAACACATGGGCCAGGAGTGGAAGCACAAGGCTGTTTGTTTGCTTTGCAAGAAAAGTACGTGAGGAGCAGTAAGGAGTTTGCCTCTAACCAGTTTTGTTACCAAGAATGTGGTTACAGATTTGTTCGTCTGGAGTTCGATGTTTGATTTTTCCCTGGAACTCCAGTGTAGAGAATTGCCTTGTGTCCTGGCTCTGCAGGATAGGCAGTGGATTAAATTGATCATGGGTGTGAAGACAGGCGTAGAGAAGTCTTTCTAGAGAGCATAGCTGTTATATTATTCTTGTATTTCTGCCCAGATGATCCTCGCTGGTTATTAACCTACATATCATTTTTTTCCAAATTTTAACTTGGCAAGTCCTATGGAGAAATTTCACACAGAAGGCAGGAGGAGGACCTCCAGAACAAGGCAGATATTGGAATTACGTCATTACCTTTCTCCCTGCTCCCCTAGTTTTTTATTCTCTACTTTTCAGGTATCAATTTAATAATATGCCACACAGCTACTCTTGTAAGGTACTGTGTCAGGCATTATGTGTGTGGTGAGGCGGGCATGTAGGAGTGGATATAAAGATGGTGAAGATTTGGCTCTTTCTTAAGGGCCTCAAAGATTCATGAGAACCTCAGGCAAAGGGCTGGTCTTCTATTCTTGCAGTCGTCAGTGAGGGGGTCCCTTGAGCCAACTGTCTTCCCCTCTGGGCCTCAGTTTCTTTCATCCACCAGAAGGAGAGAATCAATGCTTTCCCATCCTCACCGACAGAGGGAGTGGGAGAGAATTAAACATCTAAGATACAGCTGTTCATGGAACACTTCCCTTCCAAGGACTTTGGTCACTGCAAATACTCAACAGAAGAATTCCCTGGGTAACATGATGTGAGGTCAAAAATCCGGTGATGGCCTGGGGCCTTCTCTGGCCCTGTAGACATTAGAGCACGGACCACAGAGTGCCCTGCTCTTCCAAGGGAACTCTCAGTGCCTCTAGCTGGGCTTGGCCTGAATTTGGACAAATCCCTACTACTCCTGTCGGCTCATTCCCATTCAGTGTGCTCGTTTACACTCCACAGATGTTGATTGTTCCGACCTAGAAGATGGCATGTTTAGCCCAAGAAACAATGGTTTAGTTCTTGCCATGGAGTTTGGGGGTGTGACCTGCCAAGATGGTTGAGAGGCTTTTGGAATGAGCCTGGAGCACTCCTTAAGAGATCGATCCGTGGAAGGGGTGGTTAGGCTCAAGCACCAGCCTCCATAATTTAGAAGATTATTCTCCTCAAGAATATAGAGGGTAGAGGTGCCAGCCTCTCTCTTGGAAGATGCAAGGACCCCAGATCAAAGCCCAAACTGAGATGAACAAAGTCTGAGCTCAAAATCATACAATACTACTGCTCTTAGTGTGGGCTTTGGGACCAGCGCATTCTATATGACCCAAGGAATTTACACAAGCTTGCCCAGATGATTTTCACTTCCATAATTTATGATGATTGTATCTGCCTCTGAGGGTTGTTGCCAGGAATAAATGGGATAACACACACCTGACAATTGCTAATACTTGTTGAGCATGCTTGTGATCACCGTCATCACTACCAACATCAATACGATCACGATCACCTTCATTATCACCATCAGTATCACCACCATCATCACTACCACCATCATCACCATCACCATTTCCATCATCACTATCACCATCAGCAACAGCACCATCACCATTATCATCATCACCATCAGCAGCAGCAACATCATCACCACTTTCATCGTTAGAATCACTATCAGAATTGTCATTGCCATCATCATCACCATCGTCACCACCATCAACCATCATCACCACCACCATCATCACCATCATCACCATCAACCATCATCACCACCATCATCATCACCATCATCACCACCATCAACCATCATCACCATCATCATCACCACCACCATCATCACCATCATCACCATCATCACCACTTTCTCAACATCACCACTATCACCAACTCCATCATCACTATCACCATCAGCAACAGCACCATCACCATTATCATCATCACCACTTTCATTATCATCATAATAATCATCACCAGCATCATCAACATCACTACCATCATAATCACCATCACCATCACCATCATCAGCCTCCTTCTCATCACAGGAAGCACAGACACAGGAGGAGCACATACTCTTCATGACAGCATGGCCATCTCTTGACTGGACCAGAAGGATTGTGTAGATGGAGGGTGAGGGAAGACCGAGCAGGCATCTTTCCTGGTTGTCCGTTAAACTGGACATCCATTTCAACCTCCCTCTGCCAACAAAGTCTGAGTTGGGTCTCAGGGAAGCTGGTGAATACATAGAGATTACTGAGGCAGCTGGGCACTTCATGGTGAGATTGAGGGTGGTCCCTATTGGCATAACTAGCTTTCAGCCCCACTGGCAAGCTGATTTGGCAGTCCTAGAGGGAAGGCAAGCCGGCTCAGAAATTTATAGTACATGCCACATATTGGGCACAGGTGCATGGGAAGCCATTGGCCAGAACCAACAGTGAACATTGCCACTTAAAAAAATGTGCACCGGAGAATCTGTTCCTGAGGGTGGACACCATGGCTGAGTTAGTCAAAACTGTCACTGACTGGCATGCAATAGGTGCTCAGTAAATTATTCTTGAATCAATGCATAAAAGAATGAATGAAGGGAGGCCCATGGCATTCATGGATTTTTCTCGTTTTCCAAGTGGTGCCTACCCTGCGGACTCAGGAAGGGAATTCCTTGGGGCAAACAGAAATAGCCTGGAAGAGAGGCCGCCAGGAAGAGAAAGCTTGTTTTCTGGTCATGCCAACTTTGAATCATTTATTAACAACTCCCCCCATGAGGATCATATTCGGTAGAGAGGTAACACCTGTTTGTGAGACTGTGTCCTTGAGAGGCCGCCAGAAGAATCTTACACTCTGAAACCCTCCACACTGGACCGTGCACACGTGGTGTTCTCACCCCAGGACACGCCGGGTTCTCAAGTGTGATGGGTAGTTCTCTGCACATGGATGTCTGGAGTGGAGAGAGACAGACGCTCAAATGGCGGAGGTGAAGGAACATGGGGAGTCAGCACTCCCAGGGGGCAGGGTGCTGCCACTTGCAGGGGTCTCTGCTGAGCCCCTCACAGCCTTTGGCCCCCAGCCCTCAGGCATGGTTCTTGCTGACGGGAGGAGGGTGGGGCCAGAGCCCTGGACCTTTCAAGTGTCCCTCACTGACCAGCAGATTCAACCCTAGTGTCCACGTCCCAGAAAGGATGTAACAGATGAATTGTCAGGAAACTAGCCAGGGAGGGGACCAGAGGTGTTATCGGCCTGTCTTTTCTCTCTCCCTCTGCATCTGTGGTTGATGAAAGATGATACAGGAGGAGGGGGGCAGAGGAGAGAATTCCTGTCCTCTACCATCCTGGTCCTCGTGTGGGGTTTGCAGACAGCTCTCGGTCAGGGCTCTGGCTGCTTCTGGAGTGGCCAGTCCTGCTGTCCCTGTCCTGCCATTTCCCCTGTCCCCTCCCCCCACCACGTATATACACACACAAGTGGAGACGGAGCCGCGAGGCCAGACTGCAGATCCTCTTCTGGGACTTCGGGAAGCATCTGCGGCTGGGCCTGGATCTTTTATTCCCTGGAAGCTCATCTGGCAGTGAACTTCTTGGAAAGTGTTCTAGAAAGGGGAAGATGCTCCCCAGCGATCCAAGTGCCTTGAGTCTATAAGGGTGTCAACATACATGTCTCTCTTCCCCACCTTCCCAGTAAATCCTGGGCCATCCTGGCTCCTCCTGGGTCTGGCCAAACCCTGCTCCCACTTGCAGGCCAGCTGCCCTGGTGCCCAGACTTGAGGAGCAGAACTTACCCAGGTTGGGAGGAGAGAAAGGAGGGGTGACAGTGCTTACCTGTGCCAGGTGAAGGGCTCGGCAGGTGCAAGAAAGGACACAGCTGCCCAGGGGCCGGGTCATAGCTCAGGGACTGAGAGAGGCCAGGCTGGGGCTTCCCTTCCTGGGCTCCAGGTGAGAGCAGCCCCGGTACCCACAGCATGTGGCAGGCCCTGTCAACGTGGGCCCCCTGCCAGGGTGTGTGCACAAGATGGGACCCGGGATTCAGAGCCGGGTTGATGGGACAGGTCGCCACACCCCGCTTCCTGGGCCCCTTCATCTCATGCCCCTGGTTTCATTGCCCCCCTCCCCCTTTCTCTGTTTCCAGGTTTGGCGGTCCATCAGATCATCACCATCACCGTCTCCCTCATCATGGTCATAGCTGCTCTGATTACAACTCTTGTCTTAAAAAACTGGTAAGGATCCTCGGCCCTTCTGGCCTGGAAACGGGGATCAGTAGGGGTCCCCGGGGAAGCACGCACAGAAAAGTCCTTACTTTTCAAACGCGATCTCGGTTCCCAGCCCAGGGAATTGTTTCTCTGTTTGGGATGGAGAACAGCATGCAGCTGCTGATCTGCTAAACCCGCTCACCTTTGCCCCGGGCAGCTTGGCTGGCTGGTGAGGGTGTCGCTCCCTGACACTGCCCTTCTGGTGGCTTTCTCTGCAGCAGGACACGAGCCCGGCCTCCTTGACTTAGTTCCTCAGGCAGCAGGTGTCCTGTTCCCAAAGCCCATCCCTTGGATCCCAGTGCACCTTTGAATGTCACCCTCCCAGCGCAGTTTATCCTTATTTCCCACCAGCAGCCTGGGTGGGGTCCCTGCCTGCCCCTCCTTGTCCTGGGCTGTCCTGGTCTCTTTCTCCTGCCTTCTTCTCACAGCCGTTCTGTGTCTGCTGAACTAGGTTACTGCTTTGCTCCAGGCGGCCTGTCTTTGCCTATTTCCTCCTGGAAATTGGCCTACTTTGAGGTTGGCCTTGGCTGGGTGTACACACCTGCTACACCCCTGGGAAAATCAGGGAGCTTCTGGCTAACCCTGCTGCTCGCATGCCTCCCAGGCCCCTGTCTGCCTGCAGTCACTCCTCCAGCAAACGAGGCTCCTGTTAACATCAAAGCTGAACGGCCCTTGTAGAGTCATACGCCCAAATCACCCCCTGCTGACCAGTGGTAGGAAGTCAGACAGGCTGATGGGAGGGAGCTGCCCTCCCATCCTTCTGTTACCTGCAGCCTCCAGGTAACAGAAATGCATGGAAATGCAAGAGAAAGCCAGTCTCCAGGATTAGAGAGGGTGGGGAGGGGAGTGGCATCACCCAGAACAGACCAGCGAGGCCTTGACGCTCCTGATGGCCAGCAGTCCCAGGACCCGGGGCATTTTCTGGGGCAGATGACAAGGATAACTGTGAGCTCCCAACAGGGCATCTTGGGCAAGGCTGGCTGTCCAGAGAAGGGGCTCCGGAGCCCTGGACCACAGGGATGTTTAGCGGGTCCAGTCCCGCTGGCCATCTTGGTGAGGGAAAGCCCCTCCCCCAGAGGAGTCCTCGGACTTCGTGACTTTGTAATAGGCAGGCAAGCTTCCTCTTGGTTTGCCCACACTTTTGGGTTTACAGCAAACCCTCAAAGAGTCCTTTGGGAAGGACAGCTCAGGGCGGTGGATGAGTGGTTCCATGACCTTGGGGGTGTCCCCTGGCTTTCACATCCATCTTCTTACCTCCATTTATGGGTGGATCTTCCCCACCAGCAATCAGGATTCCTCTCATTGGGAAGACAAGGCAGGAAGTTAACACAATGTATGGGGAGACGGGCTCACACTCCCGCCCCTTGCAGAGCCCCCTCGCTTCGCACAGGCTCTGAGCGTGAAGTGGGGGAAAGGAGGAGAACTGGTGTCCTGATGAGGCACCCCCCGTCTCCTCCTCTCTTCCCTCCTCTGTGGGGATAGCGCTTCCTTCCATCCTTGTGAACTTGCCCCTCCGGGGGTCGGGAGGGGTCCCTGCGTACCTTCTCCATCAAATCCCTTGGCCAACAAGGGTGGGACCCCCGTGTCTGGTCTACACAGCGTCTGGAAGCCTCTGTGGTCCAGAAGAACAGGGAATTAAGGTGGGTACTTCCCGGGGCACAAAGCACAGTTCTCTCCATCGGTCCCGATGGTCCAGTTTCATTTCCGACTTGTGAGCCTGGGCAGAGGAGGGGCTGAGGATAAGGGTTCCCCAGTTTTAACTCTCCCCAAAGATAATTGCATGGTCCATTCCAAATGAATGATGGCCACCCCGACCCGTGCACATGGCTTTCCCCATGGGCACCCATCACAGTTTCCATCCCATCCAGGTGTTCCTGGGGAAACTGAGTCAGCGCCTCTGCCCAAGCTGACATTCTTTGGCCAAACCAGGCCTCCGCTCTCCGATAACACAGGTCAACCCCTTACCTTCTAATCCTCCCAGCAATAATGGCCGCATTTAAAACTCAAATTTTATTTTATTTTTATTTTTTGAAAAAAGAGCTGATCGCTTGATTGTGGTTGATCTTTCTGAAGAGGCCAGGAATTACCATTTAATATTAAATGATGTATAATTCATGCCTGGAGATAAAGGTTCCAAGTGTAAGCGCCGGAGGTGTTTGTGGGTCTCGGCGTCTGCCCATCCCCCCACCCCCACCCTGACTCCTCTCTCCTCCAGCTGCGCCCAGAGCGGGAACCCTCGCAGGAACAGCCACCAGCGGAAGGCAAACCATCAGGAGGAGAGCTGCCAGAACCTGACGGACTTCACGACCGCCCGGGTGCCCAGCAGCCTGGACATCTTCACGGCCTATAACGAAACCCTCCAGTGTTCACACGAGTGTGTCCGGGCATCTGTGCCCGTGTACACCGACGAGACGCTGCACCCAGCCGGGGAGTACAAATCCACGTTTAACGGGAACCGGTAAGCACAGGCTTGGGCCAGACCCGGCCGCTGTCCCCTCCTGGGGATGCAGGGGCTGTTTATGTGTCAGGCGGCCTTCCCATCTCTTTGTGATGGTCCAAGCAAACGCAGGCAGCTAAGTTTGCTGAGATGAGACCAGAGGGGCATAGTAGACGTAAAACGGTGCCAAGACACCCAGCCGCCGGGTTCACTTCCAGACCCCTGCGCTTGGTGGACGGACTTGTCTTACCCGGCCCTGGATCCCGCATGGCGGAGGCTGAGCGGGCGTTATGGCGCAGACTCCAAGCCAGCCTCGCAGTCCCAAGCCTCCCAAATGTCAACAAATCACGGTCGGTCCCCTCCCCGGTCAATATCTCTGCACCCCCATCGCTAAAATGTCAGCAGCAAATCTCGCAAAGATATCAAATACCAACCAGACTCCCGGTTATTAAACACTCCTTTTTATGAATCATATGTAATCCCTCAAAGAAGACATGCCTCTAAAACCATCCCTGGGAATATTTAAGAAACCCTTGAGTCAGCTTCTGAAGGTTTATCCGGAATTAGATTAAAACATCAATAGCTATTTTTTTTTTAAAGGGAGCACACACTCATGAATCATTTTGTAAATTAAAAGAAAAAAGAATTCTCCGATAACTTAGAGATCTTAGGAAGAAATGAGCAGGACACCAGGCCGGCTTGAGGGGCCCACAGTCAGTGGCGGGAGTGGCGGCTGGGGACACTGCCCAAGGTGCCCTACGGGGCTTCTCCCGGAACCCAGGTCGAGGAGACTCGGGGGGACCTTCAGCTGTTGTGCCCGTAGTTAATGTCACTTTGTCCTGTCCTGGAGAGCGAGTGGGTGTTCCTTAAACACCTTCTGCTTCTCCTCTCCTTGTGTCTCCACACCAGACTCTGCCGTATTGTCTATCTGAGATGCTCCCTCCCCAGAGGAGGAGGGTGGAGAAACCTCAGAGAGCAGAAACCTCAGGACCATCCTTCTAAATGACTTTGCTTTTACTCGACAGCATTTGGGGAGCTCATGGGTTGCACTCCAGCCTTCCAGAAGGACGAGTTCACAAAGAATTGGCAAAAGGATTTTCAAACCATTTCACTGAATGCGTGTGTGCCTGTCTGGATGTAAATCCCGGCCAACCAGTGCTTCAGGCTTTGGGGGAAGAGGGGGAAGGGAGTGGATGGGTCTTGGTGTTTCGCTGTGTCTCTCTCTGCCCTATGTCGTAGGAGAGCCCTGTCCACGTGCAGGGTGGGCATAGCTGGCTGGTGTGGAAGCGCTGGATGGAACAGGTTCTTGCCCTGGGGCTGAAGGCGATGCTCTGTTGGGTCTCACTGGCCTTGGGAAATGGTAGCTCGGTCTCAAAGGGGATGAAACACCTGGTGGCAGGGGGGGTGCGCATTTTAGTCATCAGGCCCTGCCCTCTCTAGAATGTGCAGTAAAGTGGGTAGAATCTCTGCCCTCAGAGGCAGAGACCCTGAGCTTTGCCTTGTCCTGGAAATCAAACACTGAAATCTGGAGATGGTACCACCGTGGGTCTCAGCACCAGATTCCTCCCATGTGTGGATCCCTCAGGCTGCGTGTCCTCCGAGGCCTTCCAGGGTAGAAGGGAGCCCTGGGCAGCATGGGGAGGGGAGGCCAGTGGGTCCAGGCCGAGCATCACCTTCCTGGGATTCTTTTTGACTCGAGAAGCCAGTTTTCTGCCACAGGTCTGAGCCGGCCTGGTTGTCTGTCGGGTGTTATGTACCAGCCCTGGTGAGCCCGTTTTTCTGCTTACTGCAGACCCTCTTCTTCTGATCGGCATCTTATTCCTGTGGCCTTTGTGTCTGAGAAATGGTTTGAAATCTCCTGCTGACTGGCCGAAGGCTTTTTTACCTCCTGGGGGCAGGGCAGACGCCATGTGTCTGTTTTATGGTACGTACCTCTTTTATTGGACCTTGATTGGTTTTCCCTTGACCTCCCCTTTCCCACCCCCGTCTCGCCTCTGGGATAGCTGGGAGCCCTTCTGGACATGGCAGGTGAAATTCCAAGGGCATCACCATTCTGGATGCAAACCAGAGGGTTGGGATTGTGGTCTCTCTGCTGCACTCGTTAGAAATGCCCCATGTCCTGGTGGAAGGGTGTAACAGACTCAGGAACCCCCTGCTTGGCACCCTGCCCGTTTCCGCCAGTGCCGTTCCACCCCCTAGGATGGCCTGTAGGGCAGGGAACACCAGTTCTGGAAACGAGCTACAAGTATACCTCTCATTTCCCGCAATGAGAAGAGCTCAGGGCCCCAGCCAAGTGGGCAGACGTCACGCCTCCATCACATCTTTACATGGCGGGGAGAGGTGGGAGAACACAGAGTGGAATTAAAATACAATTTTGAAATATAAGTATAAGAGATAAGAAAGACAATGGTAAAGAAATAAAGTGAAGAGTTGAGACATCTACTAATTTGAAGCCAGGGACAGGTACCAAAACAGGATGAGTTTTCCACGCTCTGCTGGATAGGAACATTTGGTTTGCTTTCAATGATATTGACTTTGATGCTCACGTTAAATTGCTTTCTTCTGTGCCGAACCTCCCAAACACGCGCGCTGCTGGGGGGAAGAGCATCTCACCCCGTGACTGCACATTCTGGATGCACAGTCAATAGAGGCAACCAGGGTTTTTGGTTTTTTATCGTTTTCTCTTCTGATGTTATAGGTTTTTCAAAGGATGACATCTGCTTATCCACAGAGAGCATCTTTTTCCCCCCAGATATTCCTTCTAAGTGTGACGTCAGATCCCTGCCAGGAGTAGGGAACCCAATTTCTAGGCTTATTGATATTTAAAATTTTTTTTTCCTTACTTTTGCTCATCCTCTGATACGGGGACTGAGCGGAAAATGCCATTGTCAGAGTCAGGGGAGGGCCTGGGGCGAGGGTGGTGTCTTCTTGGGGTGCACATGGGACCCTCAGAGGCCTCTGCTTGCAACACTTAGCTGGGGTCTGGGGGGCCCAGCTGCTTCGAGAAGCAGGTGTGAATCAATCAGTTCCTAATCCCAGCCCTAGTGAATTGCATCTTTGCTCCAAATCAAATCTGCAGCCCTCACTTCCTGTCCCAAAGCCAAAATGATCCACTTAGCTCTGTGTTCAGCTGGTGGATGAAGGAATATGATGAGATTAAAAGGGAAAGTGACCCTCCCCACCCAAAGGCCTTTGCTGAGATGTGCAGGTGAGGCAGGTGAGAGGAGGTCTGTCCCCAGCATTCAAGGGCCAGATGCCCTGGGCATGGCTCATCCACCAGAAATGTATGACTTTGCCTGGATATGATTCCTCATTAAGGCCACGGGTAAGCTCCCTTTGGAGTTCTGACCAGGCCAGCGATGGGGAGCCTGCCCGTTAGCTGCGGAGTTCCTGCCTGCCTGATGAGGCCTCTGCAGGGCGGCCAGGTGGGCACCAGCATCTCTGTAGGGATTTCAAAAATGCATAAACGCATAAGGCATTGACCTGGGAGATGCCAGCCGTGCGCATCAAAGACCTCTGCTCTCTTCCTCCAAGAGCTGCAGGCCTGCGGCCCTGGAGGTGGACATGCCTTCCACTCCAGGTAGCACCAACCTGGGGCGGGGTGGGGACAGTTCCCTAATGGGACATTCACATGGCAGCTCACTGGAGCACTCTTGATGTCTAGAGACTCATTCGGTCTTCTCAGCAGTGCATCTTACAGAGGAAACTGAGGCCCGGCGAGGGGAGGTGACTTGCCTGAGGGCAGGCAGGTTGTCAGTGGTAGGGCCACGTGACCCCAGGTCACCTGGCTCCGGGGCCATGCTCCGACCACAGGTCAGAGAGCCTTGACTGCCATCCCCCGTGGACGCCTCTGCCCCATTCTGTCCCCAGCCCGACCCCAAGTGGGAAGAGGCTTGGGTTGTGGGAGATGAGGGTGGGCTTTCCAGCTGCCTTGGCATCCCTGCTGGGGACACTCAGCCTGACTCTGCAGGGCAGGGGCATTGCAGGTGGGAGGCCAGCCCCCGAGCCTCCAAACGCCTGGGCCGAGGACCTCCTCATTCACATCGGAATATTGGAGCCACCTCCCCGGCTTTAAAAGAAAATCAAACTGGGGGGAAAAGTACTTTTCTTCACGTCTTTGCTCCAGAAGACCTTCCTGTCCCATTAGCCTGTTTCTGTCTCCAGCAGCATGGGGCACAGAAGGAGTGGGGTAAGCTCTCCCCACGTGCCACCCTAGATGGCCCCGGGGACCATGTTCTCCAGAAGGTGTCTGGACCCCACTTCCCAGCTCCGCCCGAGGAGCTATTTCAGGACCACCCCCATCTACAGGAGGGGGCACCTCTGTGTTGGAAGAGTTCAACCCACTCACGTGGATCTCAGGTGGGCAGTTTGGGGAGGTGAGAAGAGGCGACGGGACTTACTGGGAGCTTGGCCACGCTCAGACACCGTGCCTGCAGACTCGGGGCAACGGCTGCCTCCAGCCATCTCCTCCCGCAGACACGGACCAGGAAGACCCCGCGAGCAGCCTTGTTACTCCTTGATAAATGCTTCCACATCCCTTCGCTGTGTCTCGGACGGACTGTTTATCACTCACTGGGAGGAAAGCATTTGGATTCAAAGTATCCCTGATGCTTACAA
Organism: Stenella coeruleoalba; assembly: GCF_951394435.1. Lineage (NCBI taxonomy): Eukaryota > Metazoa > Chordata > Mammalia > Artiodactyla > Delphinidae > Stenella > Stenella coeruleoalba. Next base: position 3,088,572 of record NC_137169.1, read on the forward strand.
TTAGTGCCTGGACATGAAGATGGAGTGGTGAAGAGCCAGGAAGACGGTTCAGATTTACTGGGGTTCTTATTGTCCCTTAAATAAATAGCAATTAATACTAAAACATTCAATTAAGGTTTAAGAGCCAGCGGAGATATTTATCTCTTGCATAACTGTTAAGCCTCTCCAAATGCATTTTTAATGATGCTACAGCAGTTTGTTGCCGCACCGTCTTGCGTGTGCACGCTAACCCACACGTACAGCTGGGACCTGAGCCCCGCCCAGCGCTGGGGCTTGTGCACACGGGTGACCCAGCCTAGGCAGAAGTTAAGCCTGTTTGCCTAGATTCAACCTCTACGAGAGATTCCGGCAAACCCTTGCTTCAAACCCCCTCCGTGGTGGAGCCTGATTGAACGCTCTGGACAAGACAAAATGAGGTGGCCTTTCCTGCTCCGAGGAAAGGGACCTTGGACACACACCTTTCATTGGCTCTTGGGCTAATTTCCTGTCATTTTTCACGTAGCGAGTAAACTTCAGGAAACCTCATCAGTGTTCAGATCTTTCCGTCTGCCAAGGCCACTTCATTCTGAAGCCAGCCTGACAAGTCATAAAAGCTCTTGCATCTGAAGCAAGTGAGAAATAAATCATGTGTTATTATTATTTTCAAAAACATGCCAAAGATATAACTAATAAAAAAAAAAAAAACAAGAAACGCACCTGAGCCTTCCCACTGTGTTCTAAAAAATACATTAACAGAATATCCAGCTTCTGTAAATCAGAGGAACATTTTCTTCAAAGCAACATCCGGACCCTCCTGGAAACCATCCTCTCCCCAAGCTGAGAACCAGCACCAAGGAAACCGGTGGGGAAGGAGCTTTTTTCGGGAAGTGGAGAAACTAACTAGAGGCTCCACGCTCCAGGAGGCCTTGCTGCCTTCTGCCTGCTCTCTTTGTTCTGCAAAAGCTGATGCTGATCTTTAAGCCCAAGACCCCCTGTGTGGTTCGCAGCCCAGGGGTGCCCAGGAGCCGAGCATCCCCTTCTGGGCAGCAGAGGGCACTGGTTTCTCCCAAGTCAGAATTCATCCCGGATCCGATCGCTCAGATCTCTCGGCAGCCACAGCTTTGCTTTCTGGCCCAGAGTCTTGCATGCACGCCCTCGCCGGGTACACAACCTCGCCGGTGCCCTTCTCCAAGCAGGACGCACCTCCCCCTCCCGCCCTTTCCAGGGTTATTGCCAGGCTGAGAGGCTCTTGCTCTGAGCCTTTGGAGCAGAAAAACCCGAGCCCTCCTCCACGAGCTGAGTAGCAGCCCGGTTTCAGCTGGAATGTAGGGCAGGCCTGGAAGATGGCCAGGTAGCCTCAGACCCCTCCTTCTTCTTGCAGGGGACAGTCACCTCTGCAGGAAGCCAGCACTGCTGTTCCAATGGCAACTCAAGGCGCAGAGTTGGACCCATCGCTCCCTCTCTCTCTCTCTCTCTCTCTCTCTCTCTCTTTCCTTTTTTTTCATCCTGAGATGCCAGATAGAAGCAGATGCTGGAAGGTTTGGAAGAGGCTTGGCCCCCAGGTGGCCCAGGAGCCCCTCCATCCATCCTCCCAGACAGGCAACATGTGAAGGTCATTCCAGGCAGATAAGGGTATAAGGACAAAGCTCCTTTCACAGAGGTGCCTCTTCTCTGAGTTTCAGCCAGTGTTGATTTTTCTCCCCAGGCCAGGCTCCAAGCTGGCACCTGGGCAAACCTAGGTGGACCTGGCAGGCACCCTGTGACACTTGTGTGATATGTGACATATACATGCTCAGATACAAACCAGTGCAGGTCGTCCTGTGCCTGAGGAGCCGTAGAACCGATGCTTTAACAGAAATGAAACAGAGAACATGTTTAGGAAAGGAGAGGGTATCCGCAAAGGCCTCCCCAGGGAGGTGACCGTCAGCAGAAACTTGGGGGACTTCAGGTAGGAGATGTGCGATTTGAGGCCAGGGTGCCACCTGGAAGGGGGAGAGGGAGAGGGAGAGGGAGGGATGGGGGGAGAGGGGGCGGGACCTCGTCCTGAAGAATCTGAGGAGACACTGTAGAAGCACTGGAGACTTTTAAGTGGCAGATACTATCTGTTTGGAAAAACCCCTAGGAGACACTAGCCCCAGGGAAGGAGCAGAAGCGGCACCTCCCTTGATCTGTCTGGTTAAGGTCACAAGAAAGGACAGGAGAGCAGCCCCAGGCTACAGTTCTCAAGGAAACCTTCCTTCTTAGGGAAGGAGGCCCTGTGGCTCACAGCCCCACCCTGGACCCGCCTGAGGGTGGAGAGGGGCGCGGTGGTCATCCTGCTGCTGGGACAGCGGACAGCAGCTCAAGCCGGAGACTGTCCCAGGACTGGGCAAATGGTCACTAGGCCCAGCTTTTGGTGTCCCCATATTTTTTCAATGTATTTTTAAAAATTTTAGAATTGTAGTAAAATATACGGAACATAAAATTGATCATTTTAACTGTTTTTAACAGGACAATTCTCTGGCATTAAGTACATTCACCATTGCTTTGCACAGCCGTCACCGCCGTCCATCTCCAGAACTCTTCATTTTCCCAAACTGATTTTCTGTCTCCCTTAAACACTAACTCCTCCAGCCTCTAACACCCAGCATTCCACTCTTCATCTCCATGACGACTCTAGGGACCACATATAAGGGGGTATCACATAGGATTTGTCTCCACATTTTTTTTAACTTTCAAAAGATTAGAAAGGGGCTTCCCTGGTGGCGCAGTGGTTGAGAGTCCGCCTGCCGATGCAGGGGACACGGGTTCGTGCCCGGTCCGGGAAGATCCCACATGCCGCAGAGCGGCTGGGCCCGTGAGCCATGGCTGCTGGGACTGCGCGTCCAGAGCCTGTGCTCCGCAACGGGAGAGGCCACAGCAGTGGAAGGCCCGCGTACCGCAAAAAAAAAAAATTAGAAAACAGATAGACATACAAGAGGGACATTCCTCTCTGTTTTAACCACCTCCCACCCCCAAATCCTAGAAAGCGGAGGGGGCGGGAGGGGCCAGGGCACAGCTGGAATAATGCTGCCGAGAGTGGTCCAGCACACATCTGACGGGATGTCCGTTTCATCACACACGATGACACCCCTGCTCACAGCAGGGCAGGCCATCCCACAGGAGATGAGTAGATGCCCCATGTTGGCCTCCTGGAGTTGCCCAAACAGGTGTCATTTAGAGGTAAAAGGCAAGGCAAGGTGATGAGCAGGGGCCCTGCCTTCCTCGTCCAGACTGGGAGGGGTCCTGGAGAGGGAATGGGCACTGCCACCCCCTCCCCACGTGGAATAGACTTTGGCATGCCAATGCCCTTGGAGAAGATGACGGAGTCAGTGCTGACCAGATGCTCTCCTGCGGGCTGCAGGTGTGTCCCCCCACCTGGATGCCCTTCAGCCCTCTGTCCTGTCGAGGATCACCCAGGGGGCTTATTTGATTCAGGAGAAAGAACCCTACCCCCTAGTCTCTTTCCAAGAAGGGTGCCATGACCTTCTTCTTTATACCATTTGAGGGCCCGCGTTTCCTGCAGTGTGGGTGCAGGTGAGGGCTCTGAGTGACAGCAGAGAGAGGCGTGGCCCCATCCTCATAATGGAGCTGCAGCTTTGAGCCAAAGCCCCTCCGGCCCGAGCCGTGGGGCGTCCCGACTCACCTGGCCGTGCCTGGGATGGCTGTAGTTCTCTGAGTCCCTGGGGGATGCTGACTTCGGGGTCTGTCACTGAGGTAGGATGACTCTGGCATCCCCATTTTCCGAGGTGGCACCCCAGGCTGGGCAAGAGCCACTGGCTTCTTTGCAGCCCTCTGACCTGGCCTGCAAGCATGGTGGTTCACGTTCTTTCTGTCTCCAGCAGGATCACCTCTTGGGGAGATCCGGGAGGTGGTTTTTCTGACGCAATCCATTAGCCTCTCCTGAGTCCCAGCCTCAGCGAGCGTCCAGCTGAGCAGTGGATTGAAATGGGCTCCATTGCTTCCCATAGCCCCTCTGTGGAGCTGGCGGTCCCTCTGCCTGTGGTGGTGGGAGTTGAAAGGGAGCGAGCAGGATGCTGGATGCATTCAGTCAGCTGCAGGCCTGGGGTGCCGCACCCCTTGTAAGTTAATGCTGGGGGTGGGCCTGGCACCCTCTTGTGAAGCCCAGACCCCCTCCCACGTAGGCAGGAGGACCACTCCATCAGTTACCGTAGTTAACACGAGGTTCCCCCCGGGATTCCTAGCATGTGTACCAGCCCCTGGTGACCAGGTCCAGTGAGACAGCCTTGGCATCCCCAGGACACTTGAGTGTCATTAGCCAGGGAGCTGTGCACCTGGGTCTCGGTGACCGAGGCTCAGAGGAGTTGCGTAGACACCTCCTGCCCTCAGCTCGCTGCCATTTAATCTCTCCTTGTTTTCTTTCCATGCAGGATTCCGTTGGTGAACCTGTAAAAAAAAAAAAAAAAAATTACAAATTACAAAAAAACACAAAACCTAAAACTAAACTATCTAAGGGGAGTGTCCCCACACCTACCACTTCTGTTTGCCGGTGGGGAACTCACAGAGCAGGACGCTATAGGCCAAATATATTTTTATAAAAATGCCGACGCCTATGGGGAACTGCCTTCTCCGAGAGCTTCTTTGGGGAACAGAAAGAAGATGGTCCAAGAGAAAGAGCTGGAGACAGAGAAAGGGCAGGAGGACACACCGGAAGCTGGGATTTGTACTGCGATTTTGAACCTGTGCCAATAATACCATTATGTGCCATGTACTGACCCGAGAGACTTGGTGACAAAGCCGACGCCAAGCAAACCGCGAGGAGAAATCTTACAGAAAACAGGAGCGGGCATCTCTTCCGACAGAGCTGCTCTTTCTGGTTAATGTACATATATAAATATATAAAGACACACACACACACACACACACACACACACACACACCCCTTTTTTGTACTGTAGCAATTTTTGAAGACCTTCAATGTTCCTTTTTAAAGAAAAAATGTGTTCTCGGTCACAAAATCTGATTTCTTTAACATGCTTAGTATGAACAGAACGAACTGGTGTTTTCTACTTCGCAAACACACACAGGCATACATGTGCATACACACACACGTACGCACATATATATGCATATATCGGAAATGCAGTTCCGCGAGCGAGCGTCTTCTTCCTGGTGACCTGGTGTCCCACTGCCATCCGTGCCAGGTGGCCTTGATGCACGCCAACTGGCCCTTGAATGGCAGGTCCTGCGTTTGCTAGGCGTTTGGTGAGTGGCGCGATGTGTGATTTCTTATCTTGGGCCAGAACGCAGAATGCCATGGTTTTATATACATCCATACATGTACGGAATCTATATACACATAAATACGATCTTTTTTCATTGACTTGTTTGAAGAAGCTACCTAATAGCCATGTGCACACGTGTGTGGCCAGCCACCTACAGATGGGCCTGAGTGTCAGATTGGGGGGGGGCTGGTGGATCTTGGCCATCTTTGTGTGATACAGGCATAGACCGAATTAAAGAAATTTTCCAGTTGCAAAAATTAAAGGAATAGATCCTTGTAATGTGTGTGCATATGTCAGAGCAGAACTCAGAAATATGTGAGCTCCCCGTTCGTTTGGCAAGGAGGGTCAGTGTACTCTGCATTTCTTTCCCACATGTTGGCACTCAGAGGTTGCCTGCTCTTTCTTGAGCCCACGAGTGACTTTAAATTTTGGTGCAGATGGTGGCAAAGATGCTGTCTCTTGTCGGCTCCCTTGGTCAACCTGTGTGCTCTACCATCAAGAATTCTACTGTGGAGCCTCCCAGTGGAAATAGGGGCCCAGACAGGAGTCTCCTTACAGAGGATCCCAACCACACACTTCACTGAAAATACTCCCTGCCAGCCCTCACCTTACAAAGGCGCCCTGATGCCCCATCGTGTGGTTAGTGGGGGGCGCTGTAAGGGATGGGGGTGTCTATCTGGGCTTCATGCTTCCCAGTTAGACAGAGGGCGTATCCTCCTTCTGGGGACCCCAGATTCGGTGCACATGGCCTGTCTCCTATGAGTGATTTCAGCAGTAGGGCTTGCAATGCCACAGACCAGGTTGGCAGGCAGGGAACTAACTCCCCCCACCGCCCTCCCACTTATTGGTCAGGCCGGTGACCCGATTCTTCCACCAGGCTCCCTCTGCAACACCTTGAAATGTGCTTGAAAAGTTGGCTTTGGTACCTTTTGAAATATGGGAGAGTGAAATGATGCCAGTGGAGGGAAAACCTCATTTTTGTCACACCCATTAAGATTGGTATTGGTGATAACTGCTCCAAAAGTAGGATTTTTGGTTTTCATTTTGTCACTTCCCATCTCCCCGCAAAGCTTGAACAGGACGCAGCAAACATCCATCCCTGACATCCATCGCCTCCAGGCTCTAGACTCACTGCACGGCCTGCGCTCCACTCTCTACCCGGCATCCAGCTCACACATCATTATCCTCGGGTCACTCTCCCACTGGAGGGCGGCTCTGGGGCCTTCCTGACTCAGGTGAGCACAGCGTGGTGTGAGCACCAGCTGAGGGCTGTCAGCATCCTTCAGGGCCGAGGGACCTGCTGCTCTGTGTCAGATGCTCTGAGACGAAGGTGGTGGCTGAGGGGCCTGTTCTACCACTGACAGCAGATCCTGGGATTCCTGCAGGGATGCAGCTCAGCGACTACTGCGTCGCCTCTGACTGCAGCTCGGCCCTTTCCCCGGACCTCAGGCTGCCCTCAGGATGCCTGAGCACCAGGTGGTACTGAGCTTTGCAAGGAACCTGAGAATAACGACCCCCTCCCGCCCCCAACACACACACACACACACACACACACACACACACACACACACACACACACACGCCCCTTGGCTCGCGCCCAGGGCAGGGCTGGGGGACACACATACGGCCACCAGACAAGCCACACTTGCAGTTCCCCACCGGGAAGTCTAACATCTGTCGAGACAAATCCACTTTGGGGAAAGCTACCATTTCATGATGATTGAGGAAGTGTGTGTAGAGATGTTTTATTTTATTTTTTTAATGGTTACCTGGAAACATGATCTCTATACAAAGAGATAACAAATGAAAGTGAGCAGGCTTACAAAACTCAGCTCCACCCACAGTCAAGTCTATGAAACAATACAATATGGTATTTTTCCTGAATCAGGCGCCGTGTACACGTGTCCAAGCATTGCATGTATCTGTGTCTGATGAGTTTGACCCGGCCACCCTTCCTCAGCCCTGGGGTGATGTCCTGGGTCAGTCAGTGTTCCCTCTTCTAGGCTCCTTGGATTTCAGAATCCATCAGCGATCCCTCTGTGATCAACCTCAGAGCTGTAACTTCTTAGGCCCCAGGGCCCCAGTTCTTACATTTGCTGTAGCTTTTTTTTTTCTTCTTCAAGAAAGGTATTCAAAGGAAGGTACTCATCATATTGTTTGGTGAGGTCCCCAAAGACGTGTCCACCTCCATCTTATCCCCTCAGGGAGTCTGAAACCCCACAATCATCAGCCCCTGGGCAGCACATCACCTCTGTCCCTTGCCTACCTATCGACTCTTAAAACTTTTAAAACAACAGGGCTTGGCTTTCAGGAACTCTCTGCTGTGTGGTCAAGTCTATCTCTAGGCTTAATCACTTCTGTGTGTACTTGACGCCATTTTTATCTGGTTGAAATAACGAGTGTAATTCCTTTCATTTACAAGTTCTGAGTGCCATGGGGAAGATGCTCCAGGCAAGATCAGGAAAGCCTCCTGACCTTTTCCTACCAGACTCAGAGTCCAGCAGTGTCAAAGGAGAGGCCACTTAGGAAGCCATGTTTTCTCTGCAGTGTTTCCAGTCCTTCCCAGTCCTGAGTGCGGGTGGACTTCTTGGGTTGCTTTCAACTCCCAGACATTCATCTCGGTCCTCCACGGAACATTTTAAACTTAGAAGCCTACACTCATCAGCAGATCCCGCCACCTCTCTGAATTTGACCACCAGGAATTCAGTAATTACTGCAGGGACCTTGCCCTCTTCAAACATTCTTACTTCGGACAAGTTTGTTACTCTTTCTCGGCCACATTTCAACATCAATCAGAACTTTCCTTACAGGTTTTGGTCTTCAGGAATTCTGTGTGTGGATGTCCACTCCCATGTGTTAGCTCATGAAATGGACACAATAGAAAATAGACCCTTTTGCCCTGTGTGGTCTCTATTTGACTCTATTGCCCATAGAGATATTCCATCTCTTTCGCTTCTTCTCCCAGATGGTTCAGCATGATCAGTAGCTCAAGATGCTTATCTTGGAAGATAATAAGAGGAACCAGGGCTGAGGTTCAGGGCTGGGACCAGCAGCTCTTTCATGGTCAGGCTGGATCTTCTCATACCTTTCATTTCAAAACGGCATGCGTACACACTTTTTCTTTGTCTACATTTTGACACTCTTTCATCAGGGAGATCTCAGCCTAAGTGAGTCTCGACATTCCACTGGGCTCTCTTTCCCTGGCTCTTCCAAGGAGCTATTGCACAAGTTAGGATGGGAAAAGATACTGAGTCCTGTTGAGATTCAGCTGTCATTCTTGCTGCAGCATGGGGGTTCTTTAAGAAGGCACTACTCCTATATGCACTTAGGAGAGAAACATCTCTTTGTGGCTCCTGCAATTAGCTGAAAATCCATCCATCTGCTTATTCAACAAAGACTTGTTGATCTTCTGCCATGTTGGTGATCAGTGAGGAGCAAGATGGACATGGTCCTGCCCCTATGGGTTTTACTTTCTGTGCCAGATAGAGGAAGACAATTGACACAGAGCAAACAATAATTTCAATAGAACGATGAGTGATAGGAAGGCAGCAGAGCAGAATGATAGGAAAGAAAGAAAGAGAAATGGGAGTTGTCTGGGTTTCTTCATCTGGCCATCATTTCCAACTGGGAAATCATCACTTGCTTCCTGAAGGTCGGTCTGAGATTGAGGGAGCAAGAACGCCTTACTCTTATTTCCTGGATAAAAATGCAGTGCCAAGGAATAAGATGTCCTAGCCATGACAAGCTCTTCCACCCCTCAGTCATTCTAGCAAGGAGTGACACGTCAGGGGAAACAGAGAGGTGGGACCAGGATGAGCTATGTCACCCAGGTGGTGAACTGGGTCTCCTCCTGGATGGCTGTCCCCCTCTCTCCCAGGTCCCCTCCCCATCCCTAGGTTGTCAAGTAACCATTAGGTCAACCAGCTCTCAAGGAGGACAAAGGAATTCAAGGACAAAGAGGAGGCGCACTGGACACCAGGGGCCCCAGGGAGAGCCACCCCTCCTCATTAGAGAAGGCAGCTGCCTTTTCCAAAGTTCAACCTCAATACAGAACATATTCAGTAACATACTTCTTAAACAACATCTGCTTTTATTCCAAAACACGCTATGATTCATGTAATTTTGGAGTGGTTACTTCGGTGCAGTTTGTCAATTTCCTATGCCGTACTGTTTTTTGATAGTTTGTTTGTTTTCCAATGTAAATAGCACAGCCTACATAAATGAGCCAAACTCTCACCATCTGAGAATCTTTGATTATTCTTCCCAACTTGTGCTTTTTCGCCTACTCTGAGCCAAGATCTCTGTGTTAGTTACACTCAGCGTTATTACTGGGGCTTCCATCCAGGTCTTAAATGATTGATTGCCATTTTGAAATATGCTTCCAGCCCTTCATTCCAAAAACTGTAAGGCATGGTTGGGCAGTTTTGCATTTCTGGGTTTCGAGTTTGCATTTGAATGTAAAGAGTGGGCTAAACAGAGGTGTAGGGAGAGAAGCAATATTTTTAGATCACCCCACCCACTAAACAAACAGAAAGATTGAGCTTCTTTGGACCACAAATGATTCTAGAAAGATACCAGCCAGCAAGCCTACTATAGCTAAACTCCAGAGTTCAAATCGGTCATCATGTGAGCATGCAAGTAAGAAATTTAACTATGGGCCAGTCTCTCTTTATGCCAAAGGGGCAGCTGTAACATTTGCACTTTGTCAGGGGAGCAGCCCCACCAGAGCAGCCAGCCTCCCAGGGTAGGGGGTGGGCTCACACGTACCCGCTTCCACTCTGCTTCACTGTAGTTGAGTAGGTTCAACAGCTAGTCTGCATTGATGAGAAAGCTGTGCACACAACGGGGCCAAGAATATGAAAGGGCAAGGAGAAGGCAGGTGAGATGCTTGTGTGGGCTCTTGAAGGCAGTAGTACATGGACAGAGCGGGGTTGGGGGCGAGGGCCTTCTCTCCATGCATTCCCAGACACCACGACAGCGACAAGTCCACACTTCACACTTGTAAACGCATGGCCCACACCCAACTGTAAAGGCAACTGAAGAGAATGGTCATCTGGGTTATAATATGTGTCTGTGTTGGAGCTGGAATGCTAACATCAATCCTTCCAGGAGCCCCATTGCGTTTCCCACTTGATGGTTTCCCTGTTAAATGCTCCAAGAGTTACTGGGCGTAGAATCAAGAGGGTAGTTTTGAATGAATCCATAAATCTAAGTCTTATATGGAACAGCCTCAGCTTAAGAGGTGGGTATAAACTGGGCCAGCCCTGCCATCAGGGACACAAAGCTTTATAAGCACTTAGGGTGGGGGGAGTGTAAATAGCTAGTGAGTAGTGGGGGAAGGGTCAGTGAACCTGTAAATGGCCCTGTTATCTCTTCCATGTAGGTAGGAATCAGAACACACATGTACCATGGAGCGCATAAATTGAATGGGTTAATAGAATAAGCCGAGAGGGTTGCTAAGACATCCCTGGGGCTGAGTTAACTCTTGCTCCTATCTTGAATCTCAAAGTAAAATATCTGCTGAGTCATGGAATGGACGCAGAGAAGGTCAGATTGTAGGAAACCCTTCTTCATAAAGTTAATTATTTTTTCCTAGGTGGTCTCTGTCTTAAAAATAAAATCCCCTGGAGACCTGGATTCTTATCAACACCCAAATATTTGCAACACCAAATAACTCCCCAGAAGCTTCATTCGTGTGTGGACTGTCCACACTGGTGGGGTTCTGTCGGACTTTTGAAATTCTGCAGTAGATTCTTCAGTGTTGATGTTTGTAGCTTTGGGATTGGTGAACTGGCAGTTCACGCCAGTCTTACTGACTGTGGCAAGTTATTGCTTCCAGAGAAGTGGGGAGAACTTTTTTCATGGGAGAAATGAATCTTAAGTTCTAGTTTTGGGCACCATCATGTACCACGAAGACTTGTTGCCACTAAAAGTCTGGGATGGGGAACACTCTGAGGACCCCCGATACAATTGTTTCAAGTCACCACGCAGGAAACTACAAGAACAACCACCATTGTCCCAAGCCAAAAGGGACAACTTCAAAGCCATTTTGACACCCCAAACCCAATTTCCAGCCTTTGGGGGATTAATTGGAGTAGGAGAGAGGGGTTTTTCTGAAGTTTTAGGTTGCTGGAATCCACATAGCAGTAGAGCAGTGAACCAATAGCGTTGTTCTTGACAAGGTTTCGTGTGGCAGTGGCTACCACCAGAAAGAACTCTCTCCCTCTGCCTCCAAAGGCTATTTTAGGCTGGACTCCACTCTGTATTATCTCTCCCTTAGGCTTATGGATTTCTAACATCAAGTGTTGTTGTGACTGCCTACAGCTTAAGGTCTACAAGGCAACGTGAGTATTGTTTTCATGATGAACTTACAGCAAGTAGACATGAACTGACATGAAAGTTCTGGAAAGGAGAGATTTCTAAGGCACTGTTAAGTATTGTGCCATTTCCACATACAAGCACAACTGCCAGTCAAGGGCCTTAAAGACAGGGATGGGTGGTTGGTTTTGAAAAGTCAGCAGGCTTTACAGAGCCCACCTGTGGCCACACACGCCTTGAGTTGAACTGTCATGTCCTACAGAAAACACATTTTGTTTCATTACTTTTGTTCTTTTGCTTTTCATGTGTATTTGGGTTGCTTCCTCTGAAGCCAGAAGGGTGAAAGGACTTGAACAAAATCAGTTCTCAGTCGACTGACCATAAATTTGATCCTTTGATGAATTCCCAGCACAAGATGACATGGAATGACTTGGGGTTCAGCAAAGGTTTCAGAGATGCATATGTGTTCTGCTTGGTGGGAAGATGAGCACTGTCCATGGCATTTGCTGCTCCCTGAGATGTTCTCCAGTAGTGGGGAGAGGAGATGTGGGAACTTGCAAAGTTTGGGAATGAAACGTTGAGATTTCGGGAAAATATTGTAATCAGTTTGGGGTTCTGGATAATTGGTTTCTTAAAAACTAGAGAGTGTTGTGGGGTTTTTTTTTTTTTTCTGCTTTTTTTGGGCAAACCCATTGTAATCCTTTCTTCCTCTTGCCTCCCTTGGAGAAAAAAGATGGTGGGCGATGGAGCCCAGAACACACTTAACCTTTAGCTAAAATTATTTAAAGGAAAACAGAACAACAGCCAAGCCTCACCTGACCTTGAATGACTTTGTTAAGTTTACTTAACTCGTGATTGATACATGGATCGACAAGAGATTAACTGATGTTCTGTCTCTCTACACATGCACTGTTGAACATGAGTTAAACCCTTGAACATGACTTAGACCCAGAACGCATTAAACTGAACATTGGAGGAAATGTGAGACTGCACATTGCTTATCTTTCCAAAGTCTTTTATATTTTTTTCAAAAGGAATAAATGTTTACTGAAAACATTTAGAAAATATCAATAACCAAACAGAAGGGAAACATCGGAAGCCCTTCAGTTACTGTCTAATTCAGTGGAACCTGTTCATGAAGGGCTGAGCGAGAGACAGCAAGTCGCAGAGATCTGTCCATGGTAAGCACGGTTGACCTAGCTGGCTCCAATGTAGGTTTTTTAAAAAGTTAGTCCAATTCGCATTTGAGCACATCTTTGCCGGTTTAACTTGTCATGGACTCAAGTCTTTGCTGATCATGAGAATGCCTCTATGACTAAGTGGAAAATGCAGTCAACCATTTGGATGTTTTGTTTTCACATCCATCGTCAAGCATGGATCCCTGGGCACATCTGGGTGTTTGGGGGGTATACACACAATACTCAGAGAAACATCCAAACTCTTGGCTGGATTCTTCACATGGGGCATCTATCTGAGGGTCAAAGACCTGAGAACCAGAAGGCTCCATGTTCTTCGCGATACCCCTCGTGTAGTTGAACCACACTTGAATTCACCAGGTCTAAGTACATACATTAAAACATGGACCCATTTCTCCCTCTTCTTCCCCAGCTCACCCGTGGAACTAGGAAACTCACAAACCATGAACCTGAACCACAGGACAAGAAGGTCAATGGTGATGGCCACCCTGGCTCATTTTCACAGCTGTTAAGTTGAATGTTTTAGAACTTTATTTTCCTTCCCTCCTCCCACTCATGTATAGAAACACTGGGTTTATTTTGATTTTCCTAAATTATTTTCTGATACAATAAACTGTTTACTGTTTATTTATACTTTTACATGGATCACTTGTTATTTTTCCACAGAAAAACAGAAGCCTCTCTCTCTAAGTGTTATACATATATATCTATGCCTCAGCTGTCCTTATAGACATATTTATATATCATCTTCCTGAAACAAATTATTGTAGTTTATTGTTGTGTTTTTCTTTAAATGCATCTCATAATTATGTTAATAAACAGAAATTACATGATATATTGGGGTGGGGGTTGGGGGGCTGGGTGTGACTTCCATACAGGTGAACTTTTATTCCAGATTTTTTTAAGTTGTTTCTGTATTTCAAGACTATGTAATTTGGAAAATATTGTCAATGCAGCACCTATATCAACTTTGCTTTGTATATTTAGTACTCTGATGTTGCTATTAAAAAAAAAAAACATAATATGAAAAAAAAGAGACAAAAGAATCACCATTAGTTCAGGCCGTGACCTCAAAACGACTTTTCCTAAATGCTATTTGTCTATTGATTTATTTTTTAACAGTATTATATGAAACTTACTCTAAGAATATGGGTATTCATGTCTATGTCATGGTTCACATATTCTAAGATTTCCTCCCTGTATATTCATTATTTCCAAACCAATTCTTTCCCAGTTCAACCACAAAGAAAACGTTTCCGGGTCTCCGGGTGTGGGTCCTGGGCTGCTTGTAGCCGAGTCTGTGCCAACGGGGACAGTCCCACAGCACTGTACCCGAGACCACAATTACCCCCAAAAGCAGGCTGGGGGTTCCCCATTGAGCTTTTGTGGATGGTCTGAGTCCAGCTCACATCTGCAGAGATTTCCTGCAGAGGAAACTGCCCCCGAGAGGAAAAGAGGCACAAAACTTATATTTGTGCCTATCTGTGCCAAGGAAGGGCGCCCATCCTTGAGCCAGGGGACACACAGAGCACGCGTAGTTTACAGAGACAGAAGACGGGCTCAGATCAGGCTCATGATGTGTGAGTACGGACCCTGCCACCAGCCCAGCAGTTCTTCATCGGGGCAGTCTTACCCGCCCAGGGAACATCTGGCAATGTCTGGAGACATTTTTGGTGTCACGCTGCAGAGGGATTGCTCCTGGACTCTGGTGGGTAGAAGCTAGGATGTTGCTAAGCATCTTACAACACACTGGATGGCCCCCAAAGCAACAGTCAGACCCAGATGTCCACAGTGCCCAGGTTGAAAAGCCTGTCCTCACCTTCAGGGGATGCAGGCTGCACTCTGCTCTGGTGGTGGGCATGAGCCTTGCTCCACTGATGAGGATTAAAAGAGGATGCCCTTGCCTCAGCGGCAGAGGTTTCCCTGCTCCCAGGGCTGCAGGCTCTCTGGTTGAGTCTGAGAAAGCAGGGACCTTAATTAAGGCCGTCTTCTTTTTTCAGGAAATCACACTATCAGCCCAGAGCGTTCCTCTTCGGACAGCGCCTGTCCACACACCTGCTGTGGTCTCAGTGTTGGGGATCCCTTGAACACACTGCCAAAGTCCTATACACCATCAGCTGTCCCAAGATACCAGGAGCTCACCTGGCTTGTGCAGGACCCCTAGCCCAGGGGGTGGGGCCGAGCTGAACCCAGTACCTCACCCCATCTGCCCACCTCCAGCCATGGCCTCACAGACCTCCAGAAACATCTCTGCAGCACAGTTCACCAGCTGCTTAGTTTCCTGGCCCCTCTTTAGGTACATCCATTGCCAAGGCCAACATCCAGCCTCAGGAAGACAGGAGAGAAGGGGGCAGGGAGCTGGGGTCCCAGGGATTAGGCAACACAAAAGAGCTGACCTGCACCTCAGGACCCCAGCTGAAGGTCTGCAGAGTTGGCGAAATGAGGCCTCGGCCATCTTTTCTGAGAAGGAAAACACATTCAAGGATGCAGATGTGCCAACGATTGGAAGCAGGGGGTAGAGGATTCCTTTCAAGTTCGAATGAGCATCCTTCCCCCCTAATTAGCTCCGGAGTGTAGGTGGCACCCCTCCCCCGCCCACACCCCGTGCCCACTGCAGGACCCACAGGTGATTTACGTGTTACCTCATCCAGCACAGCGGGGACAGATGCGCTTCCGCTCCGTCTCCTCTCGGAGCGGTGCCTTTGCCTTTGCTCCTCTCTCACCCTGGGAGCCTCCGTGGGCTTCCGAGGCTGTGAGCCTGCAGATGGCTGTGGTGACCAAGGACTCCCCAGGGAGACCCTCTTCTCAGTCTGTGAGGGGCTTGATGCCCTGAGACACATTGATGAATGGGATACATAACTGTCTTTAACAAGCAGAAAAAACAATACCACTTTGGTCATTTAACTGATATAAACAAATCAACAGCCTGGATGCCATCAAAATAAATTCAATTTTCTCACCAGTGAGAGAGGGAAATTGGGATTTTAGAGTCCATTTGCTAGTGTGTATAGCCCTTGCCTTTGAACTGAAGCCAAGGACATAAATATGGGGTCTCAGTATAGCTGAATACATTTGGCAGAGCTGACCATGATGGGTGTCCAAATGTGTAAGCCCAGCAGAAACCTTCTGGTGCTGGAGGGAGGCTGGAGATGTTTCCCCCTCTCGGAGTATTAGAGGGACATGGCCTGTGACACAAGGTTTCTTCAGCAACCGTCACCACTAACTGTAGGGAGGGCAGGGAAAGATGTTTACGGGGAACTAAGGGCCCACATCACTTCCCTCAAGAGGAAGTCAATTCAGCAAAGATGAACACTTGTCCACCACAAAAGCAACTCAACGAACCACCCAGGCTGAAAAAGACCACAGGATTCTAGATCCTCCAAGTCTCCTGGTCTACAGGGACGCTGCCTGGAGACATTGCTGGTTGTCACAATTAGGGAAGAGGTGCTACTGGCATCTGGCATGTGGAGGCCAGAGATGCTGCCACACCTTTGTCAGGTACAGGATGGCAAAGAATGATCCAACCCAAATGTTAACAATGCCGACATGGAGAAACCCTGCTTTAGGGGAGTTAAAGTTGACCTTCTTTCTGCAGAGGGTAACTTTTAGTAGACTGGGTGTTGCTTCTCCAACACATCTGGTCTGCCACTGGTTGGCTTCCATGACTGACCGTACAGTCTTCCTTAAAACACCAGCTCTGTCAGGAGACAATGGTTGCATCACCGGCGGCACCCCAGGCAGCAAAGTGCAGACTCCCCTTTCCCCGTTTTTTTTTTTTCTTTTTCGGCATTTGCTTTCTTTCTTTCTTTTTTTTTTTTTAATTTTTAAATTTTATTTATTTTATTTTTTTATACAACAGGTTCTTATTCTTTATCCATTTTATACATATTAGTGTATATATGTCAATCCCAATTTCCCAATTCATGACACCACCACCACCACCCGCCGCTTTCCCCCCTTGGTGTCCATACATTTGTTCTGCACATCTGTGTCTCAATTTCTGCCCTGCAAACTGGTTCATCTGTACCATTTTTCTACATTCCACATATATGTGTTAATATATGATATTTGTTTTTCTCTTTCTGACATACTTCACTCTGTATGACAGTCTCTAAATTCATCCACGTCTCTACAAATGACCCAATTTCGTTCCTTTTTATGGCTGAGTAATATTCCATTGTATATATGTACCACATCTTCTTTATCCATTCCTCTGTCGATGGGCATTTAGGTTGCTTCCATGACCTGGCTATTGTAAATAGTGCTGCAATGAACATTAGGGTGCATGTGTCTTTTTGAATTATGGTTTTCTCTGGATGTATGCCCAGTAGTGGGATTGCTGGGTCATATGGTAATTCTATTTTTAGTTTTTTAAGGAACCTCAATACTGTTCTCCATAGTGGCTGTATCAATTTACCAAGTGCAAGAGGGTTCCCTTTTCTCCACACCCTCTCCAGCATTTGTTGTTGGTAGATTTTCTGATGATGCTCATTCTAACTGGTGTGTGGGGATACCTCATTGTAGTTTTGATTTGCATTTCTCTAATAATTAGTGATGTTGAGCAGATTTTCATGTGCTTCTTGGCCATCTGTATGTCTTCTTTGGAGAAATGTCTATTTAGGTCTTCTGCCCATTTTTGTACTGGGTTGTTTGTTTTTTTTTTAATATGCAGCTGAATGAGCTGTTTATATATTTTGGAGATTAATCCTTTCTCCATTGATTCATTTGCAAATATTTTCTCCCATTCTGAGAGTTGTCTTTTCATCTACTTTGTAGTTTCCTTTGCTTTGCAAAAGGTTTTAAGATTCATCAGGTCCCATTTCTTTATTTTTGTTTTTTATTTCCTTTACTCTAGGAGGTGGATCAAAAGATATCTTGCTGTGATTTATGTCAAAGAGTGTTCTTCCTAGGTTTTCCTCTAAGAGTTTTATAGTGTCCAGTCTTACATTTAGGTCTCTAATCCATTTTGAGTTTATTTTTGTGTGTGGTGTTAGGTAGTGTTCTAATTTCATTCTTTTACATGTAGCTGTCCAGTTTTCCCAGCACCACTTATTGAATAGACTGTCTTTTCTCCATTGTATATCCTTGCCTCCTCTGTCATAGATTAGTTGACCATAGGTGCATGGGTTTATCTCTGGGCTTTCTATCCTGTTCCATTGATCTCTATTTCTGTTTTTGTGCCAATACCATATTGTCTTGATTACTGTGGCTTTGTAGTATAGTCTGAATTCAGGGAGTATGATTCCTCCAGCTCCGATTTTTTCCCTTAAGGCTGCTTTAATTATTCAGGGTCTTTTGTGTCTCCATACAAATTTTAAGATTTTTTGTTCTAGTTCTGTAAAAAATGCCATTGATAATTTTATAGGGATTGCATTGAATTTGTACATTGCTTTGGTAGTATAGTTATTTTCACAATATTGATTCTTCCAATCCAAGAACATGGTATATCTCTCCATCTGCTTGTATCGTCTTTAATTTCTTTCATCAGTGTCTTACAGTTTTCTGCATACCAGTCTTTTGTCTCCCTAGGAAGGTTTATTCCTAGGTACTTTATTCTTTTTGTTGCAATTGTAAATGGGAGTGTTTCCTTAATTTCTCTTTCAGACTTTTCATCATTAGTGTATAGGAATGAAAGAGATTTCTGTGCATTAATTTTGTATCCTGCTACTTTACCAAATTCACTGATTAGCACTAGTAGTTTTCTGGTAGCATCTTTAGGATTCTCTAGGTATAACACCATGTAATCTGCAAACAGTGTGAGTTTTACCTCTTCTTTTCCAATTTGTATTACTTTTATTTCTTTTTCTTCTCTTATTGCCATGACTAGGCCTTCCAAAACTATGTTGAATAACAGTGGTGGGATTGGACATCCTTGTCTTCTTCCTGATCTTAGAG
Organism: Stenella coeruleoalba; assembly: GCF_951394435.1. Taxonomy (NCBI): domain Eukaryota; kingdom Metazoa; phylum Chordata; class Mammalia; order Artiodactyla; family Delphinidae; genus Stenella; species Stenella coeruleoalba. The sequence continues at coordinate 3,107,224 of NC_137169.1, forward strand.
GAAATGTTTTCAGTTTTTCACCATTGAGAATGATGTTTGCTGTGGGGTTGTCATATATGGCCCTTATTATGTTGAGGTAAGTTCCCTCTGCCCCCACTTTCTGGAGAGTTTTTATCATAAATGGGTGTTGAATTTTGTCAAAAGCTTTTGCTGCATCTATTGAGATGATCATATGGTTTTCATTCTTCAATTTGTTAATGCGGTGTATCACATTAATTGATTTACGTATATTGAAGAATCCTTGCATCCCTGGGATAAATCCCACTTGATCATGGTGTATGATCCTTTTAATGTGTTGTTGGATTCTGTTTGCTAGTATTTTGTTGAGGATTTCTGCATCTACATCATCAGTGATATTGATCTGTAATTTTCTTTTTTTCTGGTATCTATCTTTGTCTGGTTTGGGTATCAGGGTGATGGTGACCTCATAGAATGAGTTTGGGAGTGTTCCTTCCTCTGAAATTTTTTGGAAGAGTTGAGAAGGATGGGTGTTAGCACTTCTCTAAATGTTTGATAGAACTCACCTGTGAAGCCATCTGGTCGTGGACTTTTGTGTGTTGGAAGATTTTTAATCACAGTTTCGATTTCATTACTTGTGACTGGTCTGTTCATATTTTCTATTTCTTCCTGGTTCAGTCTTGGAAGGTTATACCTTTCTAAGAATTTGTCCATTTCTTCCTGGTTGTCCATTTTATTGGCATAGAGTTGCCTGTAGTAGTCTCTTAGGGTGCTTTGCAATTCTGTGGTGTCTGTTGTAACTTCTACTTTTTCATTTCTAATTTTATTGATTTGAGTCCTCTCCCTCTTTTTCTTGATGAGTCTGGCTAAAGGTTTATCAATTATCTTTATCTTCTCAAAGAACCAGCTTTTAGTTTTATTGATCTTTGCTGTTGTTTTCCTTGTTTCTATTTCATTTATTTCTGCTCTGATCTTTATGATTTCCTTCCTTCTGCTAATTTTGGGTTTTGTTTGTTCTTTCTCTAGTTCCTTTAGGTGTAACCTTAGATTGTTTATTTGAGATTTTTCTTATTTCTTGAGGTATTGCTATAAACTTCCCTCTTAGAACTGCTTTTGCTGCATCCCATGGGTTTTGGATCATCGTGTTTTCATTGTCATTTGTCTCTCGGTATTTTTTGATTTCCTCTTTGATTGCTTGAGTGATCTCTTGGTTATTTAGTAACGTATTGTTTAGCCTCCATGTGTTTGTGTTTTTTACATTTTTTTCCCTATAATTGATTTCTAATCTCATAGCATTATTGTCAGAAAAATTGCTTGATATGATTTCAATCTTCTTAAATTTACTGAGGCTTGATTTGTGACCCAAGATTTGATCTATCCTGGAGAATGTTCTGTGTGCACTTGGGAAGAAAGTCTAATCTGCTGTTTTGTGATGGACTATAATATAAATAACAATTAAATCTATCTGGTCTATTGTGTTATTTAAAGCTTGTGTTTCCTTATTAATTTTCTGTTTGGATGATCTGTCCATTGGTGTAAGTGAGGCGTTAAAGTCCCCCATCGTTATTGCGTTACTGTTGATTTCCTTTTTTATAGCTGTTAGCAGTTGCCTTATGTATTGAGGTGCTCCTATGTTGGGTACATATTTATTTATAATTGTTATATCTTCTTGGATTGATCCCTTGATCATTATGTAGTATCGTTCCTTGTCTCTTGTAACATTCTTTATTTTAAAGTCTATTTTATCTGATATGAGTAATGCTACTCCAGCTTTCTTTGATTTCCATTTGCATGGGATATATTTTTTCATCTCCTCTCTTTCAGTCTGTATGTGTCCCTAGGTCTGAAATGGGCCTCTTGTAGACAGCATATATATAGGTCTTGCTTTTGTATCCATTCAGTGAGCCTGTGTCTTTTGTTTGGAACATTTAATCCATTCATATTTAAGGTAATTATCGATATGTATGCTCCTATTACCATTTTCTTCATTGTTTTGAGTTTGTTTTTGTAGGTCTTTTTCTTCTCTTGTGTTTTTCACTTAGAGAAGTTCCTTTAGCATTTGTTTTAAAGCTGGTTTGGTGGTGCTGAATTCTCTTAGCTTTTACTTGTCTGTAAAGCTTTTGATTTCTCAATCAAATCTGAAGGAGATCCTTGCCAGGTAGAGTAATCTTGGTTGTAGTTTCTTCCCTTTCATCACTTTAAATATATCATGCTACTCTCTTCTGGCTTGTAGAGTTTCTGTTGAGAAATCAGCTGTTAACTTTATGGGAGTTCCCTTGTATTTTATTTTTCGTTTTTCCTTGTTGCTTTCAATAATTTTTCTTTCTCTTTAATTTTTGTTTATTTGATTACTATGTGTCTTGGCTTGTTTCCCCTTGGGTTTATCCTGTGTGAGACTCTCTGTGCTTCCTGGACTTGGGTGGCTATTTTCTTTCCCATGTTAGGGAAGTTTTTGACTATAATCTCTTCAAATATTTTCTCGGGTCCTTTCTTTCTCTCTTCTCCTTCTGGGACCCCTATAATGCGAATGTTGTTGCGTTTAATGTTGGCCCAGTTTTCTCTTAGGCTGTTTCCATTTCTTTTCATTCTTGTTTCTTTATTCTGTTCTGTGGCAGTGAATTCCACCATTCTGTCTTCCAGGTCACTTATCTATTCTTCTGCCTCAGTTATTCTCCTATTGATTCCTTCCAGTGTATTTTTCATTTCAGTTATTGTATTGTTCATCTCTGTTTGCTTTTTCTTTAATTCTTCTAAATCTTTGTTAAACATTTCTTGCATCTTCTCAATTTTTGCCTGTATTCTTTTTCCGAGGTCCTGGATCATCTTCACTATCATTATTCTGAATTCTTTTTCTAGAAGTTTGCCTACCCGTATTTCACTTAGTGTTTTTTCTGAGTTTTTATCTTGTTCCTTCATCTGGTACATATCTCTCTGTCTTTCATCTTGTCTACCTTTCTGTGAAAGTGGTTTTTGTTCCACAGGCTGCAGGATTGTAGTTCTTCTTGCTTCTACTGTCTGCCCTCTGGTGGATGAGCCTATCTAAGAGGCTTGTGCAAGTTTCCTGATGGGAGGGACTGGTGGTGGGTAGAGCTGACTGTTGCTGTGGTGGGCAGAGCTCAGTAAAACTTTAATCTGCTTGTGTGCTGATGGGTGGGGCTGTGTTCCCTCCCTGTTGGTTGTTTGGCCTGAGGCGACCCAATACTGGAGCCTATCTTGTCTCTTTGTTGGGTTTAGTGGTGGACTCTGGGAGGGCTCACACCAAGGACTACTTCCTAGAACTTCTGCTGCCAGTGTCCTTGTCCTCATGGTGAGACACAACCACCCCCGCCTCTGCAGGAGACCCTCCAACACTAGCAGGTAGGTCTGGTTCAGTCTCCTATGTGGTTACTTCTTCCCTTGGGTACCAATGTGCATACTACTTCATGTGTGTCCTCCAAAATTGGAGAGTCTGTTTCCCCTAGTCCTGTCAAATTCCTGCAATCAAATCCCTCTAGCCTTCAAAGTCTGATTCTCTAGTAATTCCTCCTCCCATTGCCAGACCCCCAGGTTGGGAAGCCTGATGTGGGACTCAGACCCTTCACTCCAGTGGGTAAACTTCTGTGGTATAAGTGTTCTCCAGTTTGTGAGTCACCCACCCAGCCGTTATGGGATTTGATTTTATTGTGATTGCACCCCTCCTACCATCTCATTGTGGCTTCTCCTTTGTCTTTGGATGTGGGGTATCTTCTTTGGTGAGTTCCAGTGTCTTCCTTTTGTTGATTGTTCAGCAGTTAATTGTGATTCTGGTGCTCTTGCAAGAGGGAGTGGGAGCACGTCCTTCTACTCTGCCATCTTGAACCAATCTCTCTTGGCTTTTACTTTTTAACCTGGGTTATTGCCTGCTGGAACAAAGTAACACAAATTGAGTGGCCTGGAACAAAAGAAATTTATTGTCTCAGCATTCTGGAGGCTGAAAGTCTAAAATCAAGGGGTTGTCAGGGCCATGCTCCATCAGAAAGCTCTGGAGAAGGACATTCCAGGTCTCTGTCCTGGCTTCTGGTTGTTCCTTGGCTTGTGGAAACATCACTCCAGTCCTCACATGGCATCTCTTTGTGTGTGATTTTGTGTCCAAATTTCCCCATTTTATAAGGTACCAGTCCTATTGGATTAGGGCCTCACCCTGCTCCAGGATGACCTCATTTTAACTTATCATAGCTTAGGTGATCCTATTTCTAAATAAGGTATCATCCTGGCATCCTGGAGGTTAGTTAGGACTTCATCGTGTGTGAACTTGGGAGACAGAATTCAGCCCAGAGCACTGGGAGACCAGAGTGAGGTGTGGTCACTAGGATTGAGTCCAGCCCCATTTTTCCCTGTCCTGTATCTGCCCCTAAAAAAAGTGAGGAGCTGGAGGCTGGGAGGGGTAAATCCAGAAGGAAGTTTCAAGTTTCCCCTCCCCCCATATAATCTGGGGGGGTTAGTGACAGAAGTCTGGTGGGGGCATCAACTTTTAATTCTGAGGCAGCTGGTTTTCTATCTGGAAGCCCAGCTGGCCTTTGAAAGAAGTGACTTCGTTTTAAAGTGACTGTCCCCAGAATAGTGTTTTGCTTTGGTTTCGGGTTGCCAGATAAAGGTGAAGCAGCTGTCAGGATTACATGTGGTAATAAAACATAGAAAAAAAGGGGAATTCTAAATACATAACCCCCTGCACAGAGGGCAGTTGCAAAGACAGAGAGTTGCCTCTTTTTTCCTTCTTTTGCATCTGTGATTCCTTATTTCTGGTTCACGTCTTCCCGGAAGCCCCACACCTCCTGATGGAGGGTTCACCCTACAGCATCTGTAGTGTCCCCGTAAATGTCTGCTGCATTGGTGAGGGGAAGGGAGCCGCCGTTCCTGGCAAGAGAAGCTTTGGGCGACTTTGCCTCGTGATCCAGTGGGCTCTTCCTTTCATCTCTCCCTGAACTCACCTTTGGCATGTGAGTACCTGAATTGGAAAGGACCCCTCTCCCCTCTGATCTGTCTGCACCCAGCACTTTATGTTCTCTCTTCTCCACAGCTCTCTCTGCATTCCCTAAATATTCAGCTTTGAACTTGGCAGAAATGAGGCAGCAAAATCTCTTGCCTTCGAGGCTGTGATTTTCCAGGCTTGCGGTCAAAGATGGCAAAGCAGGAAGCAGAGGTGAGAAGGTTCAGGAGATGCTGAGGTGCAGGGCAGGTCTGCAGTGGTCCTAGGCTGGTGCTTGACGCTCCACTCAAACCCCGGCCCAGAAGGTCCCCGGAGCTCTCCTTGGTGCTTAAGATGCTGGGTCAGTTCACTTGTTCTCTTTGTCTTGATAACACATCTTGAGAAGAAGCAGTGTGTAGACATACTGCTGGTAGTTTTAGAGATAATCACCCAGAGTGCAGTGGCTGAGAACATTCTACACAAACTAGAACTGGAAAACTACAAGGTATTGCACTTTTTTTTTTTTTTGGATAATGACACTAACTGAGTTATAGACATAGGCTAGACCTTCCTAGGACCTCAAATCACCTCCAGTGCGTCTTATTAATACCAGCAGGCTTCCTGGGGCTGTCATCACTGAAAGTAGCTGAGTCAGGAGAGTACCCAAGCGTTTTGAGAACACTTCACATTTATGCTGTTGAAGTCGTGCATTGATATTGTTCAGTCTGTGAACTGAGTTACTTCACATCCTCCCCACAACAGCAAGGGACCCCTCTCCATTATACTAGATTGCTTTGGGTCATGGAGAAAAAATAATAATAAGGAAGCATTATCATGGGCATCTGGTTGAGTTTTGTTCTCCCTGGGAGAGAAGAAATCACACCACAATCACTCCAAGAATGCAGCAGACACCTGACTCTGTAGCACATACTCTGGCTGGGCTTCTAGACCTTGTGCTGTGGTGAGTAATGGTTGGGCTATGAGCATCCCTCAGCCAAGTCCTTATATATGATAACATTATGCAGAAAAATAATGAGAATGATTGACAGATGCTGCTCACTTTGGGACAGAATTAATGCTTAAATCAAGCTGGCAGTGGGCAGGGGGCTTGTGGAAAGAAATTAGGGAGGAAGCTGTATTTCAATTGGGAAGCCCTGGGTGCTTTCTGGGAAAGTGGGGCTCCTGTAAATGAAATACAGCTCTGAGCTCGCATTCTGTCTCCTGTGGTTCATCTGAGCCGAAGGGGTTTGTTCAAATGTTCTGAATGTTATTTTCAAAGAGCAAATGAACATCTCATTCTGGAATCAATGACACAGGAAACAGGCATGGAAGGAGGTGGGCTGGGAGAGAGGGCAGGAGGCAACATGGAGTTCTGCCCAACTAACAGCCAGTTCAAGGCAGGCTGCAGGGTGTGTGGAGCAGAGACACCCATGGGTCTTGGTGGGGCAAGAAGTGTCACACCTGGCACTTTTCCTCTGAACATCAACAGGCAATAGGACTTGTCTCGCTAGGTCAGTGTGGGGGTGTATACAGCCTGGGAAATATGAGAGAGACCAGCCCAAGCCAGACTGCATCCTTCCCAGTCTGGTCCCACTCTAGACCATCTCAGTGCTGGACACATCCCACACAGACCATCTCAGTGCTGGACAAGAGACTCACAGTCAGACGAAATGGGTCTGGTTTTGAAAGTGTCCCAGGTGAAGCAGACGTACCCCGCTGGAGCAGGTTCACTTTCTCAGGTGTTGAGGAGCCACTGGAGCTTTTGAGCAGAGGCCTGATGTGAATGGAGCAGAGTTTGAGATAAAAGGGCACGGACAGTGGGTTGGAGGGAAATGGGACCAGAGCCAGTGGTTGGAGAGGAGACATGACAGCAGTCAGCCAGGGGACAAGGCCACCGAGGCTGACCCACGGCCCGGAGGGAGGATCTGCAGGTGGGAGGGACAGAGCACAGAGTCATCTCCATGACCATCTGGGGCCAGGAAGCCAGATGTCCATGCTGGAATATGGCCACACACAAGGCTGCTCCAGGCACAAGTCTCAAAGGTGGTGGGGTGGGCGGGGGTGGCTGGTTTATGCTGTAGTCCGGGAGAAAGCAGACACCAGGATCCCAGCCAGGACCAGAGGACGCCATTCTCCCAGGCTCTCCCCCATGGCCCCATGTCTAACCCATTGCCCACTGTGATACCTGGAGGGTGGGTGGAAGGAGAGGCACTTGTCAATGAGTGAAGAAGGACTTGGGGTGTGTTCTGTCAAAGGGGGACTGGGACCTGAGCAGAGTGTGGGGGTGCCTAGTGCTGAGGAAGGCAAGGGGGCCACCCAGAAATCAAGTCCCCATCAGTAGGAAAGCCGGTTCTCCCCATAGCTCTTCCTGCTTCCGCAGTAATGGATCAGACCCTCCCCTCGCTATCTTTCCCATGTTGTTCTGGTCAAGCCTTGCTGCCCTTTCAACCATCCATTTGCATCACCTTCTTGTCGGTCTGCCCACCCTCTCACCTCTTCTCACCACCCATCACAAATCAGACCTCAGATACTTTCTGCACAAAATCTCTGTTGGCCCAAATGCCTTCACAGAGCTCCCAAACTCATTTGCTGTCTGTGTTTGTGATAGTCCTAGGGAAGGCTTGGGTTTTCATTTTATCTGCTCACTCAGGGGATGGATGCCCTTGAATTCACTTTTTGCCTAGGAAAAAGGAGACCTTTAGAAATTGATACCCAAGGGAAGGTTTATTTTATTCAATGGAAGACAAAGCCTAATTCTCTCTCTTTTTTTTTTTTTTTTTGCGGTATGCGGGCCTCTCACTGTTGTGGCCTCTCCCATTGCGGAGCATGGGCTCCGGACACTCAGGCTCAGCGGCCATGGCTCACAGGCCCAGCCGCACCGCAGCATGTGGGATCTTCCCGGACCGGGGCACGAACCTGTGTCCCCTGCATCGGCAGGCGGACCCTCAACAACTGCGCCACCAGGGAAGCCCCCCTAATTCTCTTAAGGGTATGTTTTACCTTCCCTTGATGGTGGGTTATCACTTCTCAGCTGCACCCAGGTTTTCTGGCCCAACTTTATTTGTGGTTAGGCCAGTGAGTTACAGGTATTGACTGTCATCTGTGCCCCTTTTGAGGGCTGACCAAGGTGAAACCCACCACCAAAAAGGGATTTCTTTTTTCTCCTTTCATTAAGTTCTAGGCTCTGGCCAGCGATGGGTGTAAGAAGATCAAACATCACAGAAAACATGCAAATCAAACCGCTGGACACTCAGGGGCCTTTGCTGGGCACCCGGGAGAGACAGCCTTTCCCTGCTTTACTCTTTCCTGGCTGTGTTCCAGAAGCACAGGCGTGCACCCCATGGCACCCCGCCTACAGTCTGGGATGTTGGGCTGAGCACGGAAGGAGCGTCTGCCCAAGGAAGACCTTATAACGTCAACTTCTGGAAATATGATGGGACAATGGCCAAAACAGGGCTTTATCCTTTACTGCTGCAGTCCTTCTGTTAGCATCTCATAAAGCCCTTGTGCATTCTCGAGAAAAGGTGGTAGGGCCATTCCTCTTGTTTCTGACACTTGGGTGAGATAAACCACAGGAGAATGAAATGAAGGTGTGCCCAAAGCCTGGATATATGCTGCCAATAGGAAGCTTCTTTTGTCCCTCAAAAGACATCACATTGGATGGGCTCCTCCTCATGTTCCCAGTCTTTTTGGTCCCCTCGCCATTTGTCCTATGCTTCAACCCCAGGGAACAAAGCATTGTTTCCCCTAGTATGACTTATTCTTTGGGGTCCATGCGTTAAGTTGTTTGCTCAGCCTAGATTGTTCTTCTCCCAGGAAAAATAATTCAAACTCTCCAAGCACAGCTCAACTCTAATTCCTCCTCCTCCAGAACACTCTTGTTTCCAGCTCCTCTCTTGTAACACCTGCCCTGACTTGGGTTTAGTCCACCCCTGCCCTGTAATCCTACCACATTGGGTCTGAGGTACAGTGCCCATCACTCTAATAGATGCACTGGAGGCCATGGTAGAGCAACAGGTGACATCTACTGAGCATACAGAGTCTTCCCTGACTCTGGCCAGCAAGAGATGAGGTCAGTGATCTGGTTGTCTATTGCTGTATAACAAGCCAGCCCAAAGTTAGTGGTTAAAAACAAATATCATCATTCTATTTTTTATCTCTGACTCTGCTGAGCGTGGACTGGGCTCTAGCTGGGCAGTTCTCCCTCCAGGTCTCTCACCTGCTTGCAGTCAGATGGTAGTTGGAGCTGGAACCCTCTGAAGGCTCCAGTGCTCATGAGTCTAGATCCTGAGCTGAGGAGACTCAAACATCTGGGACTCCTGCATCTCTCTCTGTGTGATCTACCTGTGAGTGTCTGTTTCCTCATCTCTAAAGTGGTACTGATAATATGAACTATCTCGGGGATTGTTTTCAAATTCAAATGAGCAGGTAAATACCTGATAAATATCAGCTGACATAGCGGTAATTGTTTTCATTATCAAGAAGACTTGGGAGCTGCAGAAAGTCTTTGGATACTTAACAGCTATCACTAGAATGTAGGACACTTGTCTACACAGATTCTGAGGGAGGAGAGAGGCCAATGGATGGAAGTTATGCAGAAGATTCTGTGTGATTTCTAACAGGAAAATGGTTCAGAAATGGAACAGGCTGCCATGACAAAGAGTAAGTTCCCATTATTGAATGGGTTCAACACAGCCTAGCTGACCATTTACTAGGGAGAGGCAAGGGGATGGCTGCACCAAATGGAAAATTAGACTAAGTTCCTTCAGGATTTTTCTAACTCTGACTTCCTATAAGTTTCTGATTCTGTTATTTCCATTAATGGGGCCAAGAGCATTCAATGTAAACATAACCCTTATTTCTTCATCTATACATTCACTTATGCAACCAATAGTTATTGATCATCCCACAAGTGCCAGGTCCTGTGCTAAACATTGATGATAGTGATTATAGCAGCTCATGAATACATGGGGTTCATGAGCCTCATCCTAGAATCTAGTGGAGGATACAGACAGTTACAAAACCATGTAATAGGAGAGATGCTCTATTGGGAAAGAAACCCAGGCCACCAAAGCTCATCTGTGGAAAAGTAGGGAAGGAAACTTTTTTGAAAGAAGGAATATTTTTTAGAACTGAAGAATGAGTAGAAATTTGGAGGGAAAGTATGGTTAGAGGTAAGATGTGGAAAGGAAGAGTGGGCCAAAGAAAGGGAATAGTGTATGGGAAGATTCAGAGATGAGAGAGAGCATGGTGAAGGGGAGTAATAAAGCTCTTTAGGTGCCCAGGGCACAGGGTATGGAGTAGACAGTTTGTAATTGAAGAGCCCTGTTGATCATTGAGAGGTATTCTTGTTCTTCTGATATATGTACCATCACTCAGCCTTCTCCCACAGTCTGTCATTTAGAAAGGTATTATTTAGTTGATGAAGACCAGTCCCAGTTATGTTGTAGTAGAAATAGAGAGAAAGGAGTGGATTTAAAAGATCCTCGAGGAAAAATCGGCATGCCTTGAAACTGGAAAATTCACAGTATTCTAAAGGATAACTGAACACAGGCACTGGATATTGTAATATTCAAAATGTCTAGCATCAAATAAAAATTACTAGACTGAAAAAGTAGACTAAGTGACCAATTACAAGGAGAAAACTTATTTAATAGAAACAGACCCAGAAATCAGAGATAGTGGCATTAACATTCAAAGTTCTTAAAACAGTAATCATAACTATGCTTAAGGGCTTAATGGGAGATATCAAAATAATGAGAAAAAAGATATTAAAAAGCATCTTAAACTGAAAAATAAATTATCTGAAATGAAAACTTCCCTGGATCTTAAATTGAAAAATAAATTATCTGAAATGAAAACTTCCCTGGAATAGTTTAACTATAGATTAAATGCTTAAGAAGAAAGAATCAGTGAAATTGAAATATAGAAGTAGAAATTATTCAATTGAAACATAGAAAGAAAACAGACTGAAAAAATAAATAAACAAAGCTTTAGTGATCTGAAAGACAAAATCAAGCAGTGTAACATATGTGTATTTGGAGTCCTAGAAGGAGAGGATGAAATGGGGTCAAAAAATATTTGAAGTAATAATGGCTGAAATTTCTTCAATTTGATAGAACTATAGCTCACAGATCCAAGAAGCCTCACAGACTCTAAGAGGAAAACAAAACAATACAAAAGCAAAAACAAAAACAAAAAGCCACATTATTACCCAATTCTTGAAAACTAGTGATAGAGAAAATCTTAAGAATATTCAGCATAAGAAAACACACCTTCCATACAGCAGAACAAAGATAAGACTTATCTTACATGTTTCATCAAAACAATGAAATATAGAAGACAGTGAAAAGACATCTTTAAAAGGGGAAATAAAGACTTTTAAAGACAACAAAAGCTGAGGGAATCTGTGGCCAGCAGACTTGTACTAAGAAATGTTCAAGCTGTTCAAACTGAAAGAAAATGGTATCAAAGGAAACTCAGATCTACCCAAAGCAAAGAAGAACACCAATGATGGTAAATATGTGGGCTAATTTAAAATAGGCCCTTTTCATCTTGACTTTTAAAAGATAAATTACTGTTTAAAGCAAGAAATTATAGTGTTCTGTGGAGTTTAATGGAGTAAAATATCTGACAATATTAACCCAAAGGGTGAGAAGGAGAAATAATTTTTTATTATTGAAAAGTGGCTATACTAGACATGAAAAGGCATAAACTTAGTTGAAGTTAGATAGCCATTGGGACTTTCCTGGTAGCACAGTGGTTAAGAATCCGCCTGCCAATGCAGGGGACACAGGTTCAAGCTCTGGTCCGGGAAGATCCCACATGCCATGGAGCAACTAAGTCTATGCCCCACAACTACTGAGCCTGTACTCTAGAGCCCATGAGCTACAACTACTGAGCCCACGTGCCACAGCTACTGAAGCCTGCATGCCTTGAGCCCATGCTCCATAACAAGGAGTAGCACCTACTTACCACAACTAGAGAAAGCACATGTGCAGCAATGAAGACCCAATACAGCCAAATATAAAAATAAGTAAATAAATTTATTTTAAGAAAAAGCAATTAAAACCATTAAAAAAAAGAAGTTAGATGGTCATCAGTTAAAATGTGTATGATGATCCCTATAGAAACCACAAAAAATTAAAACAAAAAAGGTATAACCTGGGATGGAGATACAATGAAATACTAAAAGATAGTCTAAGTAAGGCAGGAAAAGAGGGGAAAGGAGAGCAGAGAGAATATGATAAAAATAGAAAGATGAGAGTCTTGGACATAACTGTGTTGATAATTACAATAAATGTAAATAGTCAAAGTATTTAAATTAAGGGAAGATAACATCAGACTGGAAAAAAGCAAAATCAGTGGGCTGCTGGTAAATGCTCAACCACCAGCTCCCTGCAGGAATACAAGCCCTAATTTGTATCAGTTCCTGATTTATGTGGTGCAAATACTACCACTATGGTCAAGTTCAAGCTGCAACATGACATCCACCAGCTTGCAAAATTCCTGTAAAGTTAACAGTCAGCTCTTATGAGCCAGTATGAACATGCTTCAGCACATCACTGATTAAAAAAAACAAAACAAAAGAAACCATGTATGTACTGTCTACAAGAAACACACTATAAAGACGCTGATAGGGCTTCCCTGGTGGTGCAGTGGTTGAGAATCCGCCTGCCAATGCAGGGGACACGGGTTCATGCCCCGGTCCGGGAAGATCCCACATGCCACGGAACGGCTGGGCCCGTGAGCCATGGCCGCTGAGCCTGCGGTCCGGAGCCTGTGCTCCGCAACGGGAGAGACCACAACAGTGAGAGGTCTGCGTACCACAAAAAAAAAAAAAAAAAAAGACACTGATAAAAACAAGTAACTGATAGGTTAAAAGTAAAAGAATAAATGGGGGGAGGGATATACCATGCTAAAAATAATCATAAGAAAGCTCAAATGGCTACATTAATTTCTGACACAGTCGATTTAGGACAAGAAATATTACCAGGGACAAAAAGAATACTTCATACTTCTTCTATTCATCCAGAAGACATAACAATTCTATGTACACAACAAATAACAACTTCAAAACATGCTAAGCAAAAGCTTACAGAACTGAAAGAAGACAGACATATTCATGATTATAGTTTCAATAGTCCTTTTTTGCTACTGATAGGAAAACTAGATTGAAAATCAGGGCACTACAGAAGACTTGAACAACACTATCAATCACTTTGACCTACTTGGCATTTATAGAAAGTTATTCCAATCAACAGAAGAATACATTTTCTTTTCAAGTGCATGTGTAACCTTCACTAATTTAAGCCATATGCTGGGCCATAAAACAAGTTTTAATAAATTTAAAATATTAAAGTCATATACAGCATGTGTCTGATCATAATAACATTTTATTAGAAATGAAAGAACCAAAAAGGTATCTGGATTATATCCAAACCTTTAGAAATTAAACACTCTTCTTTAAAAACAACAAAAGTTGCAAGAGACATCAGAAAGTATTTTAAGCTGAACATAATGAAAACAAGGAAGAAATCACAAAGGAAATTAGAAAATATTTGGAACTGAATGATAATGAAAACACAACAAATGAAACTTTGTGTGATATAGTTAAAATAGTGCTTAGAGAGAAATTTATAATTTTGAATGCTTGTATGAGAAAAGAATAAAGTTCAATAAAGTAAGATCCAGATCAGTGATTTAGTTTTCTCACTTTAAGAATCTAGAAAGAAAAAAGCAAATTTTAAAAAAAGTAAGTAAAACTAAGGAAATACTAAAGGCAAGAGTGGAAATCAATGAAATAAAATATCATCAACAAGAGAAGGAATTAATTAAATAAAAAACTGGTTCTTTGAAATAGCCATAAAAATCATAAACACCAGCTAGTCTACTAAAAAAGAGGCAAATCAAAATCAGATAAGACAACATATCAAAATGAAAGTGTGATATAGATCCCCCCCAGACAATGAAAGGGAAATATTGGAAACAACTTTATGAGAATAAGTTCAACAATTCAGATAAATGCACACATTCCTTAAAAGATACAAGTTACTAAAACTGATACAAGAATAAGAAAGTTTGGATAGCTGTATATGTATTAAAGCAATGGAATTCACATCTAAAGACATTCCACAATGAAAACTGATCCATATGGCTTCATACTGGTGAATAATAACACAGTCCTGAGGAAATACTAGTCCTACATAACCTCCTTCAGAGAGTAAAGCAATAAATACTTCCCAGCTCATTTATGATTTGAGAATGAAAGACAGAACAACAACAAAAATCTACAGATGAATATCCCTTATTAAATTAGATGCAAAAATTCCAAATACAATTTTACTAAATCAAATTCAGATATACATAAAAGAATAACACCAACTAGTGCTTATCGCCAGAATATGAAGTAACTTCACTATTCAAAAAATCAATTAGCTATTCCATTACATTAACAGAAAAAAGGGGGAAAATATGGTGATTTGAATAGATTATGAAAAAGCATTTGACAATTTTCAAGGCCCATAATGTTAAAAACTCTTAGCAAAGTAGAAATAGAAGGAAACATCCTCAGATGATAAAAGACATCAAAAAAATGAAACAAAACAAAACAATCTATAAGAAAACAAAACAAAAGCACACTTAATGGTGAAAGCCTGAACACTTACAGGAACGTGGCAAGAATGTCTAGTCTCACTATTTCTATTCATTGTTTTAGGGGAGCTCATAGACAGTAAAACAACAGAAGGAAAAGAAATAAAATGCATACAAATTGGACAGGAAGCAATAAAATTGTCTTTATTTGCAGATGATAAGATCATGTGTGTAGAAAAATCCTAAGGAATCTCCAAAAACGTTACCAGAACAAGTAACTAAATCTAGCAAGTTATCTGAAAAGTCAATATACAAAAATCAATTTCATTTCTGTAATAGCAACAAACAAATGGAAAATGAAACTTAGAAATAGTGTCACTTATAATAGCATCGAAAAAGCGAAATATTTGAGGATCTATGTGTAGTCAATATAGTTATATACATCTAACTATATACTATATAAAATATGTAAATATGTGGGAATATATATATATGTGTGTATACATACAAAAACTGTACACTGAAAAACTATAACTTTACTGAAAGAGACTAAAGAGCTACATAATTGAAGAGGAACATCTTATTCAAAGACTAAAAACTTTACATTAAGATGTTAATTCTTCCCAAATTCACACATAGATTTGATATAATTCCAATCAAAATCCAAGCAGAGTTTTTGTTTTTTTTTGACAAACTGATTCTGAACTTTATCTAGAAATGCAAAAAGACCTAGAACAGGCAAAATGATTTTGAAACAAAGAAGGGACTTAGTCCTTTGGGGCTGCTATAACAAAAATGCCATAAACTGGGTGGCTTAAACAACAGAAATATACTTTTCACAGTTCCCGGGGCTGGGAGATCCAAGACCATGTGGTGAAAGAGGGGAGGAGAGAGAGAGGGAGAAAGCAAGCTCTCAGGAGAAGGGCTCTAACCCCAACTGTGCTGGGGGACCCACCCTCACAGCCTCATCTAAACCCAGTCACCTCCCAGAGACCACACCTCCAAATGCCATCCTTGCACTGGGGGTCAGAGTTCCATGTGAATTTGGTGTCGACACAAACATGGATCCAAAACCAGCAGCAAAGTGGGAGACTTGCCATATCTTGATTTCAGTCCTTACCATAAAACCCCCGAAACTGAGACTGTGTGACAGCCATAGAGATAGACATAGAAGTCAATGGAACCTAATAGAGATTCAAGAGATAGGGTCATATTTATATGCTCAAATAACTAGCAAAAAAGTTACAAGGTAATTTAATGAGGAAATCATAGTCTTTTCAAAAATGATGCTGAGTACCTCTATGCAAAAAAAAAAAAAAATTAGCATTGATTCTTATTTCACATCATACTCAAAAATTAACTTGAAATGGACCACAGACTTAAAGGTAAAAGCTAAGAGTATGAACTTTTGAAATAAAATATAGGAGAAATCTTCATGATCTTGAGGTAAGCACAGATTTCATAGGACTGAGAAAGGAAAAGGAAAAAAGATTATAAATAGGACTTCATTTAGCATGGAAAACTTCTGCTTTTCAAAGAAAAGAAAAAAAACACCACCGTTAAGAAAATGAAGTTAAGTCACAGACTGGCAAAAAAATATCTACAAAACATATTCCTGATAATGAACTTGTATCCAGAACATGTAAAGAACCCAATAAAAGAAGACAAATTGGTTTAAGAAATGGATAAAATACTTCAACAGACACTTCACAAAAGAAGGTAGAGACTAAAATTTTTTTTAATTAAAATAAATTTTAAAAATTTTTGAAAAAGAAGGTAAAGGTGTGGCCAACAAGCATAATGAAAAGGCTCCCAGCATTCTTTTTTTTTTTTTTTTTGCGGTACGCGGGCCTCACAGGCTCCAGACGCACAGGCTCAGCGGCCATGGCCCACGGGCCCAGCCGCTCCACGGCACGTGGGATCTTCCCGGACCGGGGCACGAACCCGTGTCCCCTGCATTGGCAGGCGGACTATCAACTTCTGCACCACCAGGGAAGCCCCCCAGCATTCTTACTCATCAGAAAATATAAATTTAAATTTGTCAATAGCTTTGGAATGGCTAAAATGAAAGGGAAAATACAAGTGTGGCAAGAACGAAAGTGCTCAGACATTGCTGGGTGCACAGGGCACTTTGGAAAGCAGTTTGATGACCAGTTTCTTAGGAAGTGAAAATATACTTCCCATAAAATCGAGCAATTTACTCCTGGATATCTATCCGATAGAAGTGAAACTGAGTCCACACAGAGACTTAATCACAGACATTCATAACAGCTTTAATCATTACAGTCCAGCCTGGAGAAGACCCAGCATCAGCAGATGACTGGGTGTAGAGGCTGTGGTATAACCACACAAAGGAATATGTCCAGCAGCACACAGGGTCCAAGTACGGACACACAATAAAGCCAATGAGCAACATGAGGAAAAGTGATAAAATGCACTTGCTATATGGTTCCATGAAGATGAAATTCCAGAATAGGCACAGAGCAGGCCAGAGGTTGCCTGGGGCCAGGGGCCAGGGGCCAGGGGCGGGGCGGGTCACTGCAAGGTGACTTAAGGTAAGTTAAGGTAATTTTTGCAGAACAGAGATATTCTGTGTTTTTTCAGGGATGGTTACACATGTCTTTATATTTGTCAAAACTCATCCAAGTCTGCATTTAAAACAGGTGCTTTTGTTTTTTGTAAATTACACCTCAATGAAGTTGATTTTTTGTTTTGTTTTGTTTTTTCTTTAATTTTGCCTTTTATTTGTGTGTGTGTTTTAATTTTTAGTGAAATATAGTGGATTTACTATGTTGTGTTAGTTTCAGGTGCACAGCAAAGTGATTCATTACATACATAATATATATATTCTTCTTTAGATTCTTTTCCATTACAGGTTATTACAAGTTATTGAGTATAGTTCCCTATGCTATACAGTAGGTTCTTGTTAGTTACCTATTTTATATATAGTAGTGTGTATATTTTAATCCTAAACTCCTAATTAATCCCTCCCCCTCCCTTTCCCCTTTGGTAACCATAAGTATTTTTTCCTATGTCTGTGAGTCAATTTCTGTTTTGTAAATAAGTTCATTTGTATCATTGTTTTAGATTCAACATATAAGTGATATATGATATCTGTCTTTCTCTGTCTGCCTTCCTTCACTTAGTATGATCATCTCTAAGACCATCCATGTTGCTGCGAATGTCATTATTTTGTTCTTTTTTAATGGCTGAGTAATAGTCCATTGTATTTTTATACCACATCTTCTTTATCCTTTCATCTGTCAATGGACACTGAGGTTGCTTCCATGTCTTGGCAATTGTGAATAGTGCTGCTATGAACATTGGGGCATATGAACATAGATGCAAAAATCCTCAACAAAATACTCGCAAACTGAAGTTGATTTTTAAAAGTGTGAAGGCGCTGGGGAGGAAGTGGGTGAGCCAGGATGTAAAAGCCCTCAAGCCACCAGCTAAGAGTCAGGATGTGTCCTGTGCAGATGGGCTGATGAGGCTTCCATCAGGGACAAGCACGTGGAGATTTGGGTTTCACGCTCACATCTGGCACTCGTATGGATACGGAATTGTAAGAGGCCGTACGGGAGACCTTGGGCTGAAGCTACAAATGTAGAAAAGCATGGAAAGTGAGAACAGCCAAGAAAAATCATCAACGAGGAGGCTTTGGAAACTGATTTGCTGAGGGGAGGAGAGGCAAGGCTCTAAAAAGTCTTCAAGTAGGGACTTCCCTGGTGGCACAGTGGTTAAGAATCTGCCTGTCAATGCAGGGGACACGGATTCAAGCCCTGGTCCAGGAAGATCCCACATGCCACGGAGCAACTAAGCCCGTGCCCCACAACTACTGAGTCTGCGCTCTAGAGCCCACGAGCCACAACTACTGTGCCTGCGAGCCACAACTACTCAAGCACGTGCGCCTAGAGCCCGTGCTCCATAACAAGAGAAGCCACCACCATGAGAAGCCTGCTCACTGCCACAAAGAGTAGCCCCCGCTCGTCACAACTAGAGAAAGCCTGTGTGCAGCAATGAAGACCCAACGCAGCCAAAAATAAATAAATAAATAAATAAATAAAATTTAAAAAGCCTACAAGTAAAATGTTTTTAAAAGATATTCCCATAAAAAAGGGTGAACATCTTGAACAGACACTTCACAAAGGAGGACCTATGAATGGCCAAGAAACACAAGAAAAAGTGCTCAGTATCATTAATCCTCAGAGAAATGAAAAAAAAAATTTCACTAGACTATACCCCTTTGCACCTATGGGCTTGGCAAAATTGGACATTATGTACTGTTTGTTGAGGGTGTACAGACAGAAACACGGAGTCGTTGTTACAACCACTTAGTGACCCCGTTGCACATTATCTACCAAAATTAAACACACATATTGCCTCTGACCTATTGAATTCATTACCAGGAGTATACCTGGTGAGAAGCCCACCTGGACATGTGCACGAGATTAACAGTCTCAAACTGGAAACAAGCCAGACTTCCATCAAGGTGGACTAGAATCATGAACTGACACTGAAATACTTAAGCAGCAGTAAAGAGATGAATGAACTACATGGACACGTGTGGATGAATTTCACAAACGAAACGTCAGCAGAAGGAAGCTAGACACACAGCATGATTCCGTGTACGTTACATTCCACAACAGGCAAGGCTGACGTACCATAATGATGCATAGGGATGCACAACTTGGTGGCGTCACCATAGCAACAGCAATACCGAGAGCAAAGAGTAGTCATCATGAAAGTCAAGCTAGGGCCCTCTCTGTGGAAGGGACATGAATATCTTCCTGGGGCAACGGCAGCATTCTACGTCTTGATGTAGGTGATGGTCACGTGGGTATGTGGTTTAGAACTACCCATTAATCTGAGCAGGCATGCTTTATGATTCCGCTTTAAGATCAGCAGAATACGGGGTAGTCACTGAAAGCTTCAGACACATGGGGCCACTGAGCACAGCTGCCCACAACGCCTGAGGGAGCCACACACGTAGATGCCAATGACCCCAAAAGGGAGTCAAGAGAGTAGAACTGAGCACCTAGTCTGAAGCCTGGAGAGGCAGCCTCTTCAACGGAGAAGCATGAGGAGGTGGGGAGAGACCAGGAAGGAAGGACTAGAAGGCAGTGTAAGGTCGGATCTTAACAAACGGCACCGCGAAACAGAGGAAAGCTTCAAGTGAGCTTTATTAGGGAGCGCTCCCGGGCGAGGTTCACTGGTCCGAGAGAAAGGGTCCAGAGAAGTCGCGCCCAGTCCTAGGCGTGGGAGATTTTATTGAGGTGTAAGGGAAGGGTGGTTTGCAGGGGGTGGGGTTTGCTATACAGGGTCATTCCTTATTTGGTGAGGATACAGCAGGGCCAGTTGTTGGTTGGTCTGTTGTGGGGCGTAAACCCATTTTCCCTTCCCGTCAGCCCCATTGTTTTCTGGGCAGGAAGTTAGAGTCTCTTGTTGATTCCCAGAACAGGTGAGGTCGTTATGTCCCAATGCCTCTCCTTCCTCATACTGGTCGATGTTTTCTCTTACCCCCCCGGGCCTCCTTTCACCCGGGCCAACGGACCTTACAGGCAGGAGGTCACCCAGCACAGTGCAGAGATGGGAGAAGGACCCCCAGGGAGCACCTCCTCTGGGAAGCCCCTCCTCCCAGGGGTCCCCTCGCTGGACCCTACAGCCCTCCAGAGGCTGCCACCTCGTTTCCCCACCAGAATCCAGACTCGGCACGACACCCCAAGAAGCACCTGGAATCAGAGCTGCCTGTGGTGGGAGCCCCAAGCCCCTCCCAGGGAGAGAGCAAAGGATTTGCTCTGAGAGTGAAGAGGGCTGTAACGATGACAAAGACCTAACTGCAGCCTCTCCCGCCAAAGGGGACTTAGGTCACCTTGTCTGTGAGGGTCCATCTGTTTTATAGAGAAAGCCAAGACCGGAGACAGGACATGACCTCCTCAGTATCATGAGAACTTACAGGTCAGGCTAGAGGAAGCCTCCCAGCCAGGTTCTTCCGCTTGATGGCCTTCTCATTTCTTATTCTAATGTATGATTCCTGGTGGGGAGAAATGTTATTCTGTTAACATATTTGCATGATAATAGGAATTCAACATATTAATGGAAGGAATGCTAGCCCAGGGAAGGCCAGTGAAGCAAGACTTTGCCACTGGGGTTTCTGGACTTGCTGTGAATTTGAGAAGAACCCTGGGCCCCCTCCCCAGAGAAGGTGACACTAGCCCAGAATTGTGTGCATGCTTTGAGGGGGTTTGCAGACACCCTCTGTCCCCACCAGCCCATCCGAGGCTCAGGCTAACCCCTGTGAGGGAAGCCAGCTTTAGTCCTAATGACTGTGTGATGGTGGGCAGGAGGGAGAAGGCCCCCATCGTTGGGAGAGAGAGGGAATGGGGAGAGAGACAGAGACAGACAGACAGAGGCAGAAAGAAAGCGTGACAGAGAAATTCTCTTCTGTGTTCCATTAATAATAAGACCAAGTAACAACCCACGTCTACCAAGTGTCTATCCTGAACCAGGTGCTGTTCTAGACACATCACAGGAAACAGCTTTCTTACAATTAGGGGTTCGCATTAGAAACCTGCAGGGCTCCCTGTGGCCATCCAGGATCTTTGGACACCCTGAGCAGAGACAGTGGCATGAGATGCTGAGTCCTTGGGTCAGGAAGGGGTCTTGGCCACAGCACTTCCGGTCCAGGTGGGCTAGAGGCCCCTGGTTTATTATAAAAGCCGAGCAAAGAACAAAAAACTCAAACAGCAACACAGCCCACCCATCATTAGCCTCTGTTCAAGCCTAAAGATTGTAATTAAGGCAAAGAAGAACATCTGGGGTATTTTAAGCCACAATTGGTGTATCATTTTGAAAAATGGAAAGCTGGATTCTGAAACCACAGGTAGCAGACCCCGAGCAAGACATAGCAATTCCTTTTGTAAACAACTCTTTGTACCCCTGCTTCTCAGCCCCCACTTCTTTTTATTCAGACCAGAGGCCAGCTGCAAGTCCTTTCTGTGTGGCAACTGCAATACTGGACCAGGGTACCAAACTAAGGGCCCCCCGATGATGCCTTGGAGGACCAGGTGCCGAGAGGAGCCCATCCTCCTCAGCCCCCTGCAGACTAGCCGTCACCTTAAGCTGACCCCTGGGGCCACACTTGGAGACCCCAGGGAAGATTCTGCACTCTCCCACTATTGGTTTAGACTTATGGTCCTCATGCACACACAGACACACTCAACAGGGTGCACAAGGACATCCCCATCCCCCTGGCCCATTCACCACGTGCAATGTACACAGACAGTGAGGCAGGAGACAGATGGGTTCCAGGTTAGACATTTACGGATAGAAATAACTTCCAGGTAGAAATAACAACAGGAACAGGGTAAATAACTGGATTCTGCCTTCAGTGGACACTTTAAAATGACAGTAATGGCAGGGACAGAGAGGAGCTGAGCCCTGCCCAGATAAAACATAAAGAGACCACATATTTCTCATTCTTGAGGTCAAGGAGACCTTCCCGACTACACATGCAGAGAAGGGCTCCTTGGAGGTCTAAAAGGGAGGGGACACCACTCCATAGTAGGTGATGCCAACCTTCCCATAGACCTCTTTGCTAGAATCCATCTTAGCTAAGAGATGTGCACGCACACATGTGAGGACCCTGAGTTATACCAAATACAGACTCAGAACCAAGCAAAGCAAGATGACTGGCCAGAGTAAATCGGAAGAAATGCCTCATATAAGTGATTCAAACTACCACAAGGGTGTGACTCTCTCTCTGAGCCCGCCCCTGTGTGCCTATTCACATGTACTTTTTTCCTCCTAATAAACACTTTACTTGTTTCACTACTTTCTGTCTCTCTGTGGAAATCCATTTCTACAAAGCTGACAGGCCAGGGGCCTTGTCACTGACCACTGGTCCTTGGTGGTCTAGTGGCTAGGATTCAGCACTCTCACTGCCGTAGCCCGACTTCAATCTCTGGCCGGGGAACTGAAATCCTGCTTCAAGCTGCTGCAGGCCGAGGGCACCAAAGACCAGTGGTACCCCCAATTGTGGTTAAACATCTCCCACCCCTTCCAGCACCCGGCACCCTGCAGCCTGCCCACAGATGCATTCACTCATGAATTCAGAGCCTGATAGGGCCCAGCTAACGCAGGCTCCTCCCCAACACTGGAACCAGGAGCCCTGTTGCCTCTGCCTTCTTTCTGCTCCTTCTACTTGTGTTAATTCATCTTTCTCTCCCCTTTAGGGAAGCACGGAAGGGGCTGCTGCCAGTTGGGAGCAGATAATATCTGTCTGACACCTACTGGGCATAAAGGTCAATGCAGCGACGTATTGATGGGTTGGGATTGTCCCCAGTTCTTCTTGATGATAAAGTTGTTTGGGATACAATTGCTGAGGGAAGGCAAAGGGGGTTTGCAGGGGTACATGTGCCGTGAGCCTAAGAGGGTGTGCAGAGTGCCTGGGGGTGTGTGTGAGGTGGGGGTGTGCACACACGCGGGGCAGGGTCCATGTCACCTGTGTCATGGGAATGAGGGTGTGTAGGAACATGTTCCTGTAAGCTTGTGGGGGGAGGGTGGCAGCGACTTCTGCTGGTGATGGCATGCCTGTGAGCATGTGGCTGGGGCCACGGGGAGTGTGTCTGTCACTAGGAAGTAGATGTGTGGACCTGTGGACGTGTGGGGTGGTCCTGGGGGATGTCTGTGTGCATCTGTGATGTGTGGGAGGTTGGTTCTATTCAGGTTTGGGGGTGGAGGGGTCTTTACATTTCCACAGGATGTCCTTTCTCAGACATGAGCTCTTTGCTTATGCTCTTCCAGCTAGAAGACGGACATGCAACTTTATTTAACGGATGAGAAGTGGGGTTTCTTGGGTGTTTTCATGTTCTCAACTAGAGAAGTAGCCACGTGTCTCACTTAAACACACACACACACACATATACACACAAGCCTTTCACAATCTCAGATACACAGGAAACAAAGCCCTCTCACCCCATGAAAGGTAAGTCCAGGGCAGCAGGGTACTAAGAAGAAAGCTCTGCACAGCACGCAGCCAGACTGGGCATCTGCACTGCGCCCAGGGCCTCCGTGATGACCTCTGGCCATCAGTCCAGCAGCTTTGCCATAGTTCTGGTTTTAGGTGCAAAGAGGCTTCATTAGGGTCTGCCCCAAACAGATGGTTCTGGAAAGCGTTGATGGTGAGGATGACGATGGTGACGTGTGAGCTATTTTAATGTGGCAGGTGCCTGCCAAGTGTTTTCTGTGCATCATCTCATTTAATCTTCACAAGGACACTGGTGGGTCTACATCTCTCCTCCCTGAGATTCAGGGAAGAGGGCTTGCCAGGGTTACCTGTGGATGACTGCTGGCTGCCCGTCACCTTCTGTTGATCATCTCATCTCCCAGAGAAAGAACTTTAGCTGGAGAATGGCTGCCTGTAAATAGTCTACACTTTCTACCCATCCTGTACTGGCACATATCAAGATCCTGTGATAAGTTCAGGTCAGAGGGGTGTAAGTAAAAGCCAGCCGTGTGGCTTTGCAGGAGCTCTTTCACTAGAATGGATCAGCTCTGCCCTCCCCTGGTCCTTCCCCACTTCCAGTAAGAGCTGGTGCCTCTGTGACCCACAGGTGGATGCTCCAAGATAAAGATGCAGAGCTGCCTTGAGATGCAGAGCTGCCTTGCTGGCCATGGAGGTTACTTCTCAACTAGAACACTAGAGGGAAAGTTTCTTCCATGTTAACCTGGTCCCCTGGCTAGAGCAGTGCAGACTGTTATCGAATTAATACAGAAATTGTCATACTTATACCGAAAAGGTGCAGGTTGACTCAGTAAGGTCTCAGATCTTGCCAGCTAGAAGCTGGGGCCCCTGAGTGCATCCTTCTGTGAAGTTTCAAAACACCAGGAACACCAGTGAGGGTGACCCACATCTTGAGAAAGACGGGTTGGGAAGAGTCAGAATGTTGGAGACTGTGGCCAACCTCTTGTTAATTTTAGCAAAGCCCAGCAGAAGAAGAGCCCAGACAAGCACCAACTGCTCTTACAGGCAGGTAGTGGAGAGAAGACTGGCAGCCCTGCTCAGAGAAGGCCCTCTGCCGGCATCCAGCCACCAAGTGGATAGAAATGCGGGACCTTGCCGATTTAAGAAAGTCAAATGCTTTTGAACCCCAGATGATTGGATGTAAGGGTGGGGCCTCTGCCTTTCACAAGAGCCCCCCTCCCCATTACTACTGTCTGACCAGATGGTAGAGCCCTTCCAGCTGACAGCAGACAGGTGGAGGGTGGGACTTCCCTACCCAAGTCTACCATGTCCAATGGCCTCAAAGAAGTCATCACTGAGGAGAAAGGAGAGGGGTTATCAGAGCACAGAGGCCTGGAAATGGATGAGGGGCTGCAGGCTTCAGCCTCATGCAAAAAGAGGACTCTGCCTGTGATCACTCAGGCCTGGAAGAGACTGGAAACCTGTAAGACTTGGAGAACTCATTCACAGAACGATAGACAGAATGAAAAGGCAGAGGACTTTGTACCAGATGAAGGAACAAGATAAATCCCTAGAAAAACAACTAAATGAAGTGGAGATAGGCAACATTCCAGAAAAAGAATTCAGAATAATGATAGTGAAGATGATCCAGGACCTCAGAAAAAAAAATGGAGGCAAAGATCGAGAAAATGCAAGAAATGTAAATACACTAGAAGGAATCAATAGCAGAATAACTGAGACAGAAAAACGGATAAGTGACATGGAAGACAGAATGGTGGAATTCACTGCTGCAGAGCAGAATAAAGAAAAAAGAATGAAAAGAAATGAAGACAGCTTAAGAGACCTCTGGGCCAACATTAAATGCAACAACATTCACATTATAGGGATTCCAGAAAGAGAAGAGAGAGAGAAAGGACCCGAGAAAATATTTGAAGTGATTATAGTCGAAAACTTCCCTAACATGAGAAAGGAAATAGCCACCCAAGGCCAGGAAGCACAGAGTCCCAGGAAGGATGAACCCAAGGAGAAGCATGCCGAGACACATAGTAATCAAATTGACAAAAATTGAAGACAAATTATTGAAAGCAACAAGGAAAAAAAACAAATAACATACTAGAGAACTCCCATAAGGTTAACAGCTGATTTCTCAGCAGAAACTCTACAAGCCAGAAGAGAGTGGCATGATATATTTATAGTGATGAAAGGGAAGAACCTACAATCAAGATTACTCTAGCTGACAAGGATCTCCTTCAGATTCGATTGAGAAATCAAAAGCTTTACAGACAAGCAAAAGCTAAGAGAATTCAGCACCACCAAACCAGCTCTACAACAAATGCTAAAGGAACTTCTCTAAGTGGGAAACACAAGAGAAGTAAAGGACCTACACAAGAAATGCATAACAATTAAGAAAATGATAATAGGAACATATATATCCATAATTACCTTAAACGTGAATGGATTAAATGTTCCAACCAAAAGACACAGGCTCACTGAGTGGAATCAAAAACAAGACCCATATATATGCTGTCTACAGGAGACCCACTTCAGACCTAGGGACACATACAGGCTAAAAGTGATGGGATGGAAAAATATATCCCATGCAAATGGAAATCAAAGAAAACTAGAGTAGCAATACTCATATCAGATAAAATAGACTTTAAAATAAAGAATGTTACAAGGAGAAGGAAGGATACCATATAATGATCAAGGGATCAATCTAAGAAGAAGATATAACAATTATAAATATATATGCACCCAACATAAGAGTACCTCGATACATAAGGCAACTGCTGAGAGCTGTAAAAGAGGAAATCGACAGTAACACAAAAATCGTGTGGGACTTTAAAACCTCACTTACACCAATGGACAGATCATCCAAACAGAAAATTAATAAGGAAACACAAGCTTTAAATGACACAATAGACCAGATAGATTTAATTGAAATTTATAGGATATTCCATCCAAAGACAGCAGATTACACTATCTCCTCAAGTGCACATGGAACATTCTCCAGGATGGATCATATCTTGGGTCACAAATCAAGTCTCTGTAAATTTAAGAAAATTGAAATCATATCAAGCATCTTTCCTGACCACAACTCTATGATTAGACATCAATTATGGGGGGAAAAATGTAAAAAACAAAAACACATGGAAGCTAAACAATACTTTACTAAATAACCAAGAGATCAATGAAGAAATCAAAGAGGAAATCAAAAAATACTGAGAGACAAATGACAATGAAAACACGGTGATCCAAAACCTATGGAATGCAGCAAAAGCAGTTCTATGAGGGAAGTTTATAGAAATACAAGCCTACCACAAGAAACAAGAAAAATCTCAAATAAACAATTTAACCTTACACCTAAAGGAACTAGAGAAAGAAGGAAAACAAAACCCAAAGTTAGTAGAAGGAAACAAATCATGAAGACCAGAGCAGAAATAAATGAAATAGAAACAAAGAAAACAATAGCAAAGATCAATAAAACTAAAAGCTGGTTCTTTGAGAAGATAAACAAAATTCATAAGCCATTAGCCAGACTCATCAAGAAAAAGAGGGAGAGGACTCAAATCAATAAAATTAGAAATGAAAAAGTAGAAGTTACAACAGACACCGCAGAATTGCAAAGCACCCTAAGAGACTACTAGAAGCAACTTGATGCCAATAAAAAGAGAACCTGGAAGAAATGGACAAATTCTTAGAAAGGTATAACCTTCCAAGACTGAACCATGAAATAGAAAATATGAACAGACCAATCACAAGTAATGAAATTGAAACTGTGATTAAAAATCTTTCAACACACAAAAGTCCAGGACCAGATGGCTTCACAGGTGAATTCTATCAAATATTTAGAGAAAAGTTAACACCATCCTTCTCAAACTCTTCCAAAAAAATTTCAGAGGAAGGAACACTCCCAAACTCATTCTATGAGGCCACCATCACCCTGATACCCAAACCAGACAAAGATACTACAAAAAAAGAAAATTACAGACCAATATCACTGATGATGTAGATGCAAAAATCCTCAACAATATACTAGTAAACTGAATCCAACAACACATTAAAAGGATCACACACCATGATCAAGTGGAATTTATCGCAGATGCAAGGATTCTTCAATACATGCAAATCAATCAATGTGATACACCAGATTAACAAATTGAAGAATAAAAACCATATGATCATCTCAATAGATGCAGAAAAAGCTTTTGAGAAAATTCAACACCCATTTATGGTAAAAACTCTCCAGAAAGTGGGCATAGAGGGAACCTATCTTAACATAATAAAGGTCATATATGACAATCCCACAGCAAACATCATTCTCAATGGTGAAAATCTGAAAACATTTCCTCTAAGATCAGGAACAAGACAAGGATGTCCACTCTCACCACTATTATTCAACATAGTTTTGGAAGTCCTAGCCACGGCAATCAGGGAAGAAAAAGAAATCAAATAATGCAAATTGGAAAAGAAGAAGTAAAACTGTCACTGTTTACAGATGACATGATACTATACATAGAGGATCCTAAAGATGCCACCAGAAAACTACTAGAGCTAATCAATGAATTTGGTGAAGTTGCAGGGTATTAATGCACAGTAATCCCTTGCATTCCTATACACTAATGATGAAAAATCTGAAAGAGAAATTAAGAAAACACTCCCACTTACCATTGCAATGAAAAGAATAAAATATCTAGGAGTAAACCTACCTGGGATACAAAAGACCTGTATGTAGAAAACTATAAGACACTGATGAAAGAAATTAAAGATGATACAAACAGATGGAGAGATATACCATGTTCTTGGATTGGAAGAATCAATTTTGTGAAAATAGCTATACTACCCAAAGCCATCTACGGATTCAATGCAATCCCTATAAAATTACCAATGACATTATTTTACAAAACTAGAACAAAAAATCTTAAAATCTGTATGGAGACAAAAAAGACCCTGAATAGCCAAAGAAATCTTGAGGGAAAATATCGGGGATGGAGAAATCAGACTCCCTGAATTCAGACTATACTATAAAGCTACAGTAATCAAGACAATATGGTACTGGCACAAAAACAGAAATAGAGACCAATGGAACAGGATAGAAATCCCACAGATAAACCCATGCACCTATGGTCAATTAATCTATGACAAAGGAGGCAAGGATATTCAATGGAGAAAAGACAGTCTCTTTAATAAATTGTGCTGGGAAACTGGACAGCTACATGTAAAAGAATGAAATTAGAACACTACCTAACACCATACACAAAGATAAACTCAAAATGAATTAGAGACCTAAATGTAAGTCTGGACACTATAAAACTCTTAGAGGAAAACCTAGGAAGAACACTCTTTGACATAAATCACAGCAAGATATTTTTTGATCCACCTCCTAGAGTAATGGACATAAAAACAAAAATAAACAAATGGGACCTAATGAAACTTAAAAGCTTTTGCAAAGCAAAGGAAACTACAAAGAAGATGAAAAGACAACCCTCAGAATGGGAGAACATATTTGCAAACAAACCAACAGACAATGGATTAATATCCAAAATATATAAACAGCTCATGCAGCTCAATATTAAAAAACAAACAACCCAATCCCAAAATGAGCAGAAGACTTAAATAGACATTTCTCCAAAGAAGATATACAAATGGCCAAGAAGCACGTGAAAATCTGCTTAACATCACTAATTATTAGGGAAATGCAAATCACAACTACACTGAGGTATCATCTCACACCAGTTAAAATGGGCATCATCAGAAAATCTACAAACAACAAATGCTGGAGAGGGTGTGGAGAAAAGAGAACCTTTTGCACTGTTGGTGAGAATGTAATTGATACAGCCACTATGGAGAATAGTATGAAAGTTCCTTAAAAAACTGAAAATAGAATTACCATATGACCCAGAAATCCCACTACTGGGCATACAGAGAAAACCATAATTCAAAAAGACACATGCACCCCAATGCTCATTGCAGCAGTATTTACGATAGCCAGGTCATGGAAGCAACCTAAATGCCCATCGACAGATGAATGGATAAAGAAGTGGTACATATATTCAGTGGAATAATACTCAGCCATAAAAAGGCACGAAATTGGATCATTTGTAGAGACGTAGATGGATCTAGAGACTGTCTTACAGAGTGAAGTAAGTCAGAAAGAGAAAAACAAATATCGTATATTAACGCATATATGTGGAACCTAGAAAAAAGGTACAGGTGTACCGGTTTGCAGGGCAGAAATTGAGACACAGATGTAGAGAACAAAAGTATGGACATCAAGTGGAGAAAGTGGCGTGGGTGGTGGTGGTGTGATGAATTGGGAGATTGGGGTTGACATGTATACACTAATATATATAAAATGGATAACTAATAAGAACCTGCTGTATAAAAAATAAATAAAATTAAATTTTAAAAATAAAGGACTTGGAGAACTGGTTTGGCAAACAGAATACAACCTTTGCTGGCAAGTGCTGTGACTGAACCTGAAAGTAAGTGTCATCTCCCCAAAATTCTGTCCCTTAAGTGGACACTGCCTCTCTCAACTGCCCAAGGGAAGCCCAGGGGTAAGAGCCGGGCTATGAATGAATGACGGACGAAGAGCTGCACAGAGAGCAGAGCCGAGTCTGACCAAGTATCAGTTCACTTCATACACAGGGAGCCTTCAGAGTCCTCACCAGCAGAGGCAAAGCCAAGTTGTGTGGGGGTAAGAGATGTACAATTTTAGGGCCCTCTTGTACTTAAAGTGCAAATATATATGCAAAATTAGATCCTGGAGTGGATGCTTATTATTTATTTATTTATCATTTTTTTTGTTGCTGCTGTTGGCCATGCTGCACAGCTTGTGAGATCTCAGTTCCCCAACCAGGGATTGAACCCAGGCCACAGCAGTGAAAGTCCAGAATCTTAACCACTAGGCCACCAGGGAACTCCTTGGATGTTTTTTTAAAATGAGAAAAATGTCATAAAATATTTGAAATCTTAAAAGAGATAAAGAAGGTACATTTTCTTCTGCTTTACATTTTTGGCTTCCATTAATCTCCTTCTTTCCCTTGTATTTGAATTTTGGGTGTGATCCATAATTCTGTAAGAATTTAAAAAATCCATCCAAAATCAATGCATTTAACTACTGCTGCTGTGTTGTATTGAGCTACACCACGGTATAATCAAATTATCCCATACTCTGTAGGTCAGCTCATCAATGAATGTGTATAGTTTTGTCATTGAAACATTTATTTCATCAGCTGTTTCACTGGGTTGGTGGCATTGCATGTTGTTTCAGCTAAAAATTCTAGACTTGGTTGAGATGAGAGACTTTGGTTACATCAATACTGGATCCAGAACTTGACACACATACCTGCAATGTTTTGCACAAATATGGCTGCTGGTCATTTTGCTAGAGTTTTGTGCCTTACAGACACAATTCTAGTAAAGTCTACTTTGCAATTTCCACCATGAAAGAAAACAATAGGCAGTGAGTCTGTAAATGTACACACAGCACTTTTGATGTGTTCCTGAGAGCTTCTGTTTTCACAAGTGGATGAGAATGAAATATTTCCACACCGCATGTTTGGAAGAATCCACTGCCTGCTAACTTTGGCTGTGTGTTCTCCAAATCATGTTTCTCCTCCACCAAATATGTAATTTTAGAGGTATTCTTATTTCAAGGTATAACCCCTGCTCCTGCATGTTCAGGTCACGAGTCTTGGTGAGTGGGCACTAGGGCAGCAGGAGAATTTCTAGAAGCTATTCCTACAGCACACAGCTCCAGAGCCTTGTAAACAGAAATACAGCCCACTAATCCCAGTGTACCCCCAACTCTACTGCCGTGTAGCCACATCCCAAAGGCCACTCCAATGCCCGCAGACGGGAAAGGTGATGTGGTAGGGGCATGCAGGAATGGAAAGAAACAGTGGCTTAACCGTTGCAGTTGCAATGTTTTCTGTGAATTGTATAAAAACATACCACAAATGCAAT
This sequence comes from Stenella coeruleoalba, assembly GCF_951394435.1. Lineage (NCBI taxonomy): Eukaryota > Metazoa > Chordata > Mammalia > Artiodactyla > Delphinidae > Stenella > Stenella coeruleoalba. The sequence goes on from NC_137169.1 coordinate 3,138,636, forward strand.
CCTCAAGAAACCCATGAATTATTTAAGTAGGGAAAAAGTGAAGAGTTAGAAAATATTGGAGGAACCGTTGAGATTGTTTGGGGCTTGATCTCGTGGTGCGCTTTCAGAGATGATGTGGGAGAGGGAGAGAGAATGTGATTTTGCATCATGAGATAGAGGCTGGACCCCAACTTCCTGTGAGACCTGGGCAAATCGGTTCCCTCTCTGCCTTTCCATTTCCTGGTGAGTAAAACCAGGCAGTAAGAATGTCAGCTCCATGTACCTCCTCCACTTGTTGTGAGGACCAGACCCCTGAGCGCAGCAGGAAGTGCTTTGTAAACCACGCTGTGTTCTAGAGAACTGAGCTATTATTGAGGCTCTCAAGTTCGGGGGAAAGCTGGAAATCAGCCTCCGTAGAGCATGTTTCATCACTGCACGCCAACCAGGAGGACAACCTCGATTCCAAGAGGGCACTTGTCTGAGTGCTTCCACTTGCAAAATCCCTCTTCATTTTTCCATTGCTCATTAATGCAGAAAAAATGTCTGAGGACCTGCTCCATGCCAGATGCTGGCATTACAGAGATGAAGAGGCCGATGAAGTCCCTGATCTCATTTAAGTCATGGAAGTAAACCTGGAGACAGATGAGACCAGACTGGACCAGCCCTTCTTCACTGCTTGGCAGTCATGGACTGGAGTCTATTCTGCCATGAGCCTGATTCAAAGATAGAACAAACCACAACCACTGCTGGATCTGGGCAGGTCCAGATCCATCCTATCTTCAAGCCAGGCTCCTTGTTGTGGTGGTGGTTATTGGTGGTGTGGTGATGGTGGAGGTGGCTGTAGTTGATGAGGTTGTTGTAGCTGTTAGTAATGGTGGTGCTCTTACCGAAACCAAGCTCCTACTGCTCACCACACAACAGGTCAATAAATCAAGAGACGCATGGTTGGGGCAAGGAATAGTGACTTTATTCAAAAAGCCAGCAGACTGAGAAGATGTTGGACTAGTATTCCAAAGAACCATCTTACTCGAGTTTGAACTCAGGCTTCTTTTATACTAAAAGAGGAGAGGGTGTTGGTCATTGCAGACTTCTTGGTGCCAGAATCCTTTGTTCTTGCAGCTGTGCACAGGTCAGGTCATGATGTTCCTGTAAACCTCCAACAAGACAAATGTTATTCTCTGTTCTTCAACCTTTTATCTCTATATGAAAGGAAAAGTGTTATACCCTTCAAGGTCAGAGCCTTGAGAAGGGGCTGTCCTGTATATTTCAGACTCTAGGCAACATTCTTAACTTGTTACAAAGCAACAGAATACAAAAGTTAAAGGAAAAGGAACAGATCCACTGTGGAGTCAGATTTGTTCTTCCCTAAGACAGTACTTGTTGTTATGATGATTGGTGTCATGGTGGTTGGTGTGGTGGTGGTGGTGTTTGTAGTGGTTGTTTTGATGTGGTGGTATTTGCAGCTGTTGATTTTTTGTGGTCATTGTAATTGTTGGTATGGTGGTGCTGGTGGTGGTTGTTGTGATTATTGTTGCATAATATTCTTATGGTCCTGGTACTGGTTGTGATGGTTTTAGTTGTTGCCATGGTGATGGTTATGGTTATTCTTACAGTGGTTGTGTTTATTGTTGTTGATGTTACTGTTGCTAGGGTGGTGGTGGGAGTTGACATTGTTGCATTGTTGTAATGGTAGTGATGGTTGTTGTTCTGATGGTGATGGTGATTATTGTTGATGTTGTGTAAGTGTTGGTGATGCAGTGGTATTGTTGGTGTTGATAGCTGATGGTGTTGTTGTGGTTGTTGTAGCGGTGGTGGTTGTGTTGTTATTGACAATGCTGTGGCGGTATTAGTGGTGTTGGTAGTTGGTTGTGTTACAGTATTGCAATGATGGTGGTGGTGGTTGTGATGTCACTGAGGTGGGGGTGATGGTTGCAGCTGTTCTTATGGTGGTGTTGGTGGTGATTGTGGTGGTGGTTGTGGTGGTGGTTGTTGTTGGTAAGGGGTAGCGTTGGCACTGTTGATGGTTGGTGCTGTTGTTAGGGTTATTGCAATGGTGGTGGTGGAGGTGGTGGTTGCAGTTGTTGTGGCAGTGTTGGTGGAGACTGTTGTTACAGTGGTGGTTGTGTTGGTACTTGGTAGTGTTGCAGTGATGGCAGTCATGGTGGTGGTGGACGTTGTGATGTCACTGTTGTGAGGTTCGAGGGGGAAGTTGTTACTATCTGGAATGTATCTGTTTCCAAGTGCATTCACTGCGGCCTCCTTTCCAGGATAGCCACACAAACTTACTTTAATTATTGATGGAGAAGTTAATTGTACCATGGAGCTTCTGCAAACCCCAAAATGATAGTCTTCAAACATGGTTTCCTTGCCACTTATTATGGCCCTCTGTTCACAGACTGTGATCCAGCCTTCAATCTTTGTGACTACGTTCTGATCGCAGCCAATTTAAATAATTCTGTCAGTAAAAATTCCACAAGATGCTATCAAACATTTTATGAGTCTAAATATATAGCACCAACTGTGCCTAATCATCTTTCCTTTTTTTTGAAATCCCATTGGGAGGAAACTAGTGATAAAGAATATCTGGCGTAATTTGCTCCTTTGAGTCTCTCATTATTATTCAGGATTCCCGAATCTTCCATTTCCTCTCCTAATTTTTCCATTGTTTTATTTTCTTGAAGATAATCTGCTATGTGACATCTGAGAGCAGATTTGTTCAGCCTTTGATGAACATGGGGCTCCTGCACATGACCCTTTATCCACCAGCTCACTGTGGTCTCTCACCGTTGGCATCTCCAGGGGTGTCGCAGTCCGTGGACTTGTGCTCCGATCCAGCTGACCACTGCTTGGCCGTGAGCTGGGGATTATGTGCTGAGTCTTGGTTTCTTCATCTATAAGTTGGGCATCATCACGCCAACCTGCAGGGCTGTCCTGAGGATGAGCCACGATCTGGACACTGAGCTCTCAAAGCTGAGCCTGGCCCAGAAACAGCAGCCCCTTTGGCAACAAGGCCCAGTGTCCTCTAAACAACAGAACTGAGCAGCCATTTCTTCACTGGCCAGCACATCCCTCCTTAGGTACCTCTGGCCAGACGGGCCACCTTCGGGTGCATGGGCGTGGCCCTACCTCCTCCATCCCCAGGGCTTTTTGACACACACCTGACACACAACTTGGAAAACAGCAAGAACACAGCAGCCAGTCCTTGCCCTGGAGAAGCCTGTGTTCTGGTAGAGAAGTGAGGAGAAGCAGGGCTGGCTTCACAACCTACAAAGCTCAGGGCAGAAGGAAAATACGGGGTACTTAATAAATTATTAAAAATTTCAAAGTAGCAGGGGATTAAACCAAACACAGGGCCCTTCTAAGTGTGGGGCCTTGTGTTTCTGAGCAGATCACATGCCCATGAAGCTGTTTCCAGGGATAAAGGGACACCTGTCATGACAGGCCATGCTGGGCCCTTTATGTGATTTATTTTATTTCACTGACTTAAGAGACCCCCAACGTAGGTATTTGAATCCCTCATTTATAGAAAAGGGAGACGGAGGACATAATATGTTGAGAGATTTCCCAAGCACACGTCAAAGTCCATGTTCTACTGGTTAGGCTGGAATTGGGTCTTTGGTAGCACCTGCCGGCTTTCTGTGAGGAGCCCCAGACAATGTGGAGAAGGAGGCAGAGCATCCTCTCAAACAGCCTTGCTCTAGGCCCAGATCTGCCCTGACTGTTCAATGCAGAGTTTCTGGGTCCAGGGTTCAAATCCCATCTTTACCTTCTACTAGCTGGATGACACTGCACCAGTCATTTAAACCCTCTGGGCCTCAGTAGCCCCATTTGTGACACAGACAATACTGTACCTGATGATGTTGAGAGGATTGCGTGAGTGAAGAGGAAAAAAACATTTAGAATTGTGCCTGACGTATTAGAAATTCTGTCCTTGTGTTACATAATAATACCTTACTTGGATTTGGGATAAAACGTAGGCTTTGTTTTGGCAAATGGAAGGAGGTGGCTACCTGCATCACTCTAGTAGGAAGATTAGAAGGTTGGGAGAGTGTGTGGCACACACACTTACCTCTGGGACTTACACCAGTGGCAGTTCTCAGGCCTTTGGACTTGAACTGAATTATATCACCTGGTTTTTCTGGGTGTCCGGCTTGTGGATGGCAGACTGTGGTACATGGTCTTCATCACCACATGAGTCAACCCCTACAATAAATCTCCTTATATATATATAATGTATATTTTCATATATAAATGATATATACGTGTGTGTGTGTATATATATATATATATCTCCTATTGGCTTTCTCTGGAGAACTCTGACTAATCCGAGCCCCTATGTCATTGGGCAGCTCCAGGGACTGAAGTTGTGTTTTCTGTGTTCACTGTTATTTCCCCAGCACACAGAACGGTGCCTCGTGGGTGCTCAGGAAACATTTATGGAATGAATAGGTGAGCAGGTGGAAGAGACAGGGGACTGCCCTGTGCCATGCCTGGGGACTGGCTAAGGAGGTCTTCAGTTCTCCAGCAGACCTGCTCCATATCCCAGCCTGAAGAGCGTGGCCCCAGGGTAACTGCAGCTAAAGAGATGGAGCTTATGTCCCCTGAGACAGACACCCCCCCACACACACTGCATGCCTTCTGGGTATGTTTCTTCCCTGGAATCTTAAAGAACAAAGGAAACTCCAATGATCTGTCCCTGGTCCCAATATTGTGAAGACCCAGGCCTCTGGCCCACATGTGCCTAAGACATGGACAATGTCTTTGACCAGAGGGACACACCCTTAGCCCTAAATCTGCCATCCACCACAGTGGACTGGAGATCAAAGTTTGTGACTAGATCACAGACCACAGATGAACATTTAGTTACATTCTCATTACGTGTCATTGTCTGCACATGTTTTCATAGACTCTGTTCTATGGGGACAAAACTGACTTTTTAAAAAAATCTCTCTATTCCCAAGATGTAGAGGGATATGGCTCCAGGTATGGTCATACGGACTGAGAGTCTATGGAGCTGAGAGTGTTACGTGGTGAAATGTGCCCCCCAAAAGATGCTGAGGTCCTAACCCCCAGTGCCTATGAATGTGGCCTTATTTAGAAATAGGGTCTTTGCAGATGACCAAGTTAAGATGAGGTTGTTAGGGTGGGCCTTAATCCAATATGACTCGTGTCCTTATAAAAAGGAGAAATTTGGATACAGAGACACACACAGAGGGAAGAGGCCGGGTGATGATGAAGACAGAGACCAAGGTGATGCATCCTGATCTCAGCCTTCCAGTCTCCAGAACTGAGTCAAAGATTTTGTTTTTTAAGGTCCCCATCCTGTGGCGTTTTGTTACAGCAGTCCTAGCAGACCAGCACATGAGGGGTGACACTTACTCATGCTGTTTGCCAAATATTTCTGGTTCTTCTCTTGGGCATACAGGAGGGTCACTGTTCCCTCATCCTTTTAAGTTCAGGGTGACCATAGGACTTGCTTGGCCAAGGCATGTAGGCTAAGAAGTGTGTATAAACTCTGGGGAGACGCTCCCAAACCCACGTGTGACTCACCACATTCTCTCTGTCTGCTTCCGTGATCATGGGAGCTGTGCTGGGATGAAGACTCCCCAGCTTCCCTCTCTGAAGGGTGACAGTTATCACGGGCCCTCTACCATCCTGCAACCGGCCTTTAATGCATGAAAAAATCTTTGATTATGTCACACTACTGTGATTTGGGGGCTACTTGTAACAGCAGCATAACCTAGCCTATCCTAGTTGATACAGGTAGAATGGCAAGAAAGAAGGGAAGGAGAGAGGGGAGAAAGGAGGAAGCCTGTTTGCTGGATGATGATGCATTTCCCTCCTAGAAAAACTGAACTCTGGGGTTTCCATTTGGCTTCCAGATGTGCCCATGAACTTCAGCGATGATCCTGTTGGTTTAGACTAAGAGTGCATGCGTGCATACCACATATGCATGCATGTTTGCATGGCTATTTGCATGCACACATGTGCATGTTACTAGTCACGCAACTCCCTTTGGAGCCCACTTTGAAAGCCGACAATGCACTTGTGCTCAGGGGACAGAGTGCATGTTAGTCAAGTCAGAGACACTTCCTGTGAGCATCTGAAACAAGGTACCTTCCTCCCACTCCAAATCCAGAGCCTCTCACCTGGGGCTGAGCTGAGCTCCCAGTAAAGAGCTAATGTTATAGAAGAGCTGGTGTCAAGGTAATTTGTCATAATAAGCCTTTTCCACCTGCGATCTCCCTCAGCAGAGTTTTGAAATATGGCAGAAACTCATTTAAGGCAGAAGAATGATAACAGACCCACAGCTCAAGAAAACCAAATATGTTTGAGCAAAATCAGTCTTCATCAGAACGAACCCATTAAAAAACAAAACAAACAAAAAACGCTGTGCCTAGTTCTATGTAGGGCATTTGCATATTTTTCAAGTTCTTAACAGAGAAAAATCACAAGGCGTCAGGATAGGAACCTCAAGACAGCTCCCATTCCCTTCAAAATGAACAAGAGATGTCATTTTTAATGAAGGGAGAAGAAAGATGTCTTTAATCCTCCCACCACTCTCCCTCCTCTGCCCACAAATTGGGAGCCCTCTCTTTGCAAGCTGCTGCAGAGAAGGGAACAGGGAAATGGCCCAGGTTGGTTTGAGTGGGGCTTATTAGTCTTTTTAAACTCAACAGCCAACTGCCTTGTGTGGCCGGCAGTGAACTGGACGTTGACTCCACAGGACGACATCTCCTGATCTTGTAGAGTTCCGCGGGTGCTGAGGCTTCTCTGAGCCAGCCCAGCATAGGCTTTAAACCAGCAGCAAGATGGAAGGGCAAGCGGCTGCCCACCAATATGGCTTCCAGAGGGTTGCTCCTTTCAAAAGAAATAGTTGATTTTAAGCCTCTGTTCACACTGGAAGCTTTTTAAGCCAGAGGGACTTTACAGGACAGATTGTGGCAGGCAGAATTTGAAGATGGCCTTCAGGATCCCAGGTCCCTGCTCTGCATACCCCTCATAATTCCCTTTGCTTGAGTGTGGGTGGGACTGACCTAATCAGGTGAGCCTTTTGAAAAGTCTATGAATCAGAGAGAAAAGGAGCCAGAGACACCCAAAGCCACAGAGATGCTCTCCTGTTGGCCTTAACAGAGGACCCTGCCTTGTTGTGAGCCACGTGGCAAGGAACCATAGATGGCTTCTAGGAGCTGAGAGTGGTCCCTGGCTATGAGCCTCAGTCCCACAACAGCAAGGCACTGAATTATGTCAGAAGAACATGAGCTTAGAAGAGGACCCTGCGCTCCAGAAAGGAACCCAGCCATGCTGGCACCTGAATGGCAGCCTTGAGAAACCCTGAGAGGAGAGCCCAAAATTTTCTCTGAAATCTGATCATGTGGTGATAATGGAAATATTTGATTTCAATGTGGAGAGATAGCATGTGGAGTGGCAGCCCACTTCCTGCGTATTTGAGAGTTGGGGTTGCCCAAAGCTGACACCAGAGGCAAAGGCATAGCACAAGTCCAAGGCTGCAGTCAGGGCAGCATAATCTGACTGTGGTTAGAGAGGTAGTCCCAAGATGTTGAACATCTTGTTCAGTTTTTCTTTGTTTTCAGCTTCCATCTTTTTTTTTTTAACATCTTTATTGGGGTATAATTGTTTTACAATGGTGTGTTAGTTTCTGCTTTATAACAAAGTGAATCAGTTATACATATGTTCCCATATCTCTTCCCTCTTGTGTCTCCCTCCCTCCCACCCTCCCTATCCCACCCCTCCAGACAGTCACAAAGCACCGAGCTGATATCCCTGTGCCATGCGTCTGCTTCCCACTAGCTATCTACCTTACGTTTGTTAGTGTGTACATGTCCATGACTCTCTCTTGCCCTGTCACAGCTCACCCTTCCCCCTCCCCATATCCTCAAGTCCGTTCTCCATGATAAAAAAAAAAGCCAACTTTATCTTTCACATTCTATTTAAGTTGTAAAAATGAGAAAATATTGAATCAGTTAAGATTCTTTCTATTGAAAGTGGCAAAACTTGATAGAAACTGTCTTAAGCAAAAATGTGAATTTATTGGCTCATGCAACTGAAAGTCTTGGCATGTATTCAGCTTAAGGCATAATTATAACCAAGACACAAACACAGCTCTCAGAGCTTTCATCTCTCAGCCCTGCTTTCCTCTGTCAGCTTCAACCAGGGAGTTCTAGCTCTCCCATTGCGGTGGCAGGATGGATGAGCCTGCTCCAGCCTCACAACCTCTCACATTGAGATGGACAAGAAGAATGAGAGTCTTTACTGTAGGTAGATCCTGGAACCTGGCCATTCACTAAGTCCATGTTGGTGGTTAAGAACTCAAGCTCTGAGTGACTTCTTGGGTTCACATCTCTGCTCTGTGTCTTTGGGCAAGTTACTAAACCTCTCTGGGCTACATCTATAAAAAGAGATGGTACAAACTATATAAGGTAGATGTGAGGCTTAGATAGGTTTGTGCAGACTGAGTGCTCAGGGTAGTATATGCTCATAGTAAGAGCCCAGCCAATGTTAGCTACTGTTGTTATACTCCTTCCCTGAATCTGTCAGAGGGCAAGGAGAGGAATGACCTGGACTGATTGCTTGGGCTGGGGTCCTGTGTCCCTGCAGACAACCTAGATGGAGAGAGGAGAATGGGCAGACCCCCACAATAAATTTATGTTCTCCTGGGGGGAGACATACCCCTGTTGTAACATTATGACATGAGGGCAGGGATGATCTGGAATGGTGCCAGCTCAACTCACTGTAATTCTACTGACTGCATGTCACTTTCTCTCCCTCTGGTCCTGGAGGAAGAAGCACTCATCCTGTGTAAGAACTGTCCAGAGGGCGCTGGGAGGTCAAACTCACCACCCTGTTAACCAGTGACAAACACAGCATAATGTTAAAAACTCTCCAAGCTCGAGAGCATCTCCTGAGCTTGGCTTCCATGGAGACTGCTTCCACCCCTGGGGAATCTATTCAGAATAAGGGCTTCTGAATTATGAAGCTAAGGATGTGAAACGATTTCCACCCAAAGGAAGCTGACAGTCAGCTCATGAGGTGACTCACAAGGCAGGAGTCAGGATCGGGGGATGGAAGTGAGGTTGGGGTGGGTGGGGACACGGGCTCTGATGCTTGTAACTAGAAACTTCTGGAGGAGAGTTATGTAACGTCCTGAGCCTCAGTTTCCTCATCTGTAAAAGGGGACAATACCACTTACCCCACTGAGTTGTTGTAAACCTGACAAGGTGGCGTGTCACCTGGGCTTAGTGAGCAGCAGTCTCTGGGGCAGTGTGAATGTGTAGGGCTGCAGCACATCTCTAAGCCTGCGTTAGGAACAATCTTGACCTGTCCATTCGTTCACTTATGAAAAATGGTACCACGCGTGGGTCTGCTAAGACTGGGGCCCCCAGGATGCACCTCCCCCATTCAAGCCTTCCAACCACAGTGAACTAGGGGATGGATCTCTGTTCTGAACTCCATTTTCAAGTTAACTTTAAAATCTATCCTCACAGAGGGCTTTACCTATGAGGAAAGCAGTGTTAACAAAACCCTCTCAATGAGACCAGATTGCAGAAGAAGCCATACAAATAATCCTTCCCCAGGGGCACCCGATGCTGCTATGACATCATGGTCCCAAGTGTGCCCAGCAGCCGCCAGCTCAACAAACAAGTCATGGGCACCAGGGCTTCTAGATAAACTTGCTCATTGCTCTTCCTGTGGCTTTTAGCCCCATGAATCCATCTCCCCTCTGCAGGATAATTCCACACTCTGATCATTTGGAGGGTGTCCTTCTTGGTTGCTTGTAAGGCTGGTCTTAATTATCTGGGAGTGTGGGTCTTGGGCAGGCTGCTTAAACTCTCTGGGCCTCAGTTTCCCCAACTACAGGCAAGGGAGGAAGCCAAGGTCATCTCTCAGGGCTGTTAGTGCAACTGGGGCCAGCGAAGGAGCCATCTCATCAATCCACCAAGTCTGCAGAGCCAGCAGTGACACAAGCTTCCTCCTCATCCTCTGCCTCCTCTTCTTAGCCTGTGGGATGGATTTGAGGGTAAATGAGATAACGTAAGTGAAAGATCTCTGTAAACCAGCAGTCCCCAACATTTTTGGCACCAAGGACTGGTTTCGTGGAAGACGATGTAGTGATTCACCGCCGAGAATCCAGAGACGCTCCCGCAGAGGGGAGGGGTGGTTCAGGCGGTAATGCGAGCGATGGGGAGCGGTGGGGAGTAGCAGAGGCAGCTTTGCTCGCGCTCGCCGCCACTCACCTCCTGCTGTGCGGCCCTGTTCCTAGCAGGCCGTGGGCGGCTCGGGTGTTGGGGCTACCTGCTATAAATGAAAGAGTTCCACGATGTTCCGTCCCTGGCGTTCATATTATATTCAAGTGCTGTTTGATGACCAATGAACCACAGCACAACAGATTCTCTCCCCAGCAGCAATCAGAGAGGAAAGAGGGGAGGGCACAATCCTGCTTCCCCAAGTTAGCTTTCCCTAATAGATGCGCTATTTTCCAATCTTTATTTTTCCATGGTCCCACCCTGGAACCTCACTCCAACACGTTGAAAATACGCTCAGCGTGGCTGTGCCTTCGCAGCAGGGCTGTGTGCTCATTTGTTTCCTAGAGAAACAGCTTTCATGAACCAACTCGTGGGGGGGGGGGGTGATATGATGGTGGCACAAATTCGCAACTCATTAAACCATCCACATAGAACACGGTGTGGACCAAACATCTCCCTGAAGAGTCCAGTGTGAAAGAATAAGGAAGACGCAGCCCACATCAGGCCAGATGCGGAATCGCAAACCAAGAGCACACAGCGCAGAAGGTGCTGATTGAGATCTGCGGTTCGGCCCTGTGTTGCAGTAAATTCTGTAATTGTTAATCAGACGGGCATTATCATCCCTGATGACACCCCATTCACCGCCGAGAATCCAGAGACGCTCACCTGTGTGCTCCCTATTACATCTTTTGCAACACAATGCATCCTGAGATTATAATTCCTAGTTGCGACCCTGTATTTTTATTCCCTTCTGCCTGCACGCACCACCAAGAAACACACGAGCCTTTTCAGATGTAAAATAACGTAGAAGAAAACCGTGCGTATTGTGGGGTTTCAGATTGATGGTAATTAGGACTCCCTATGCCCTCGATTAATGCATGTTTATAAACACGCCAAGGGCTTGCCTCCTGTGGTGTCTGCAGGAAACAGGGACTCGGTCCTGATGTAACCACATTGACACAGAGGCTCGCTCTTTGGAACCAAAGCCAGTCATCTGAGAGAGGCTTACTGCTCCTCTCTGACTCAGGAGGGTCTGTTGTAGGTCCACCAGATCCGAGAGGGAAGATGGAAGCAAACACGGACCTAGAGTCTCAGTGTTGTGTGGGCATGTCGTGGTCACCGGCTGACTCAGAGACGTCTAAGAGTTTCACCCAAGATACAAGTTCACCCTCAGCATGAAAAAAGCTATCTCAAGGGCCCGATACTGAAGAGTGATAAAGATCTGAAGGAAGGTCCTCCTAAACTGCTGAACTTGGAGCAGCTCACTGAAACCTGTTTGCTTATTTAGGAAATGTATCCGTCGGGGTTCGACCAGAGAAATGAAACCAGTAGGGGGTAGAGCTACATCTCCATCCATATCTGTAGCTACACCTCTCTGTCTCTATCCAGATTCTTATCTACACATCTATATCCACATCTGTGCAGATACCTATATCCACATCCTTATCTAGATACAGACAGAGGTGTATAAACGTATGGATATGGACATGGATATATATTTTATATCTCTAAAAAAGATATATTGATAGACAGATATGTAGATAGATTGATATTTATGTTTCTGTGTTAGTCAGTTCAGGTTACTATAGATAACAAAATACCACAGACTGGGTGGTTTATATGCAACAGAAATTTAGTTCTCACATCTCTGGCAGCTGGAAGTCTAGTATTGGGGTGCCAATGTGGTCGGGTTCTGGCGAGAGCCCTCTTCCAGGCTGCAGATGACTGTCCATTCCTGCAACCTCATGTGGTGGAAGATGGGAGAACATTCTCTGGGGTCCCTTTTATAACAGCACTTATATCATTCATGAGGGCTTCACCTTCATGATCTAATCACCTCCCCAACCCCCCATCCCCACCCATACCATCACATTGGAAGATAAACAGGTATTATAGCTCTATAGCTATATCATAATATCTATCTATATATATCTATATCATAAGATCTATCTTGTGTATATGTACCACAAGATATAGATATCTATATAGGTCTAGACATATTACATCTCTCTATCCATGTCTATAGATCATATTTTTATACCTATATCCATATTAATATCTATATATCATATCTCTATATCCATATCTATACAGATATCTATCTCTCTATATCTTTGTCTATCTATCTATATATGATTTCTATATTGATTATCATATACATACATCATATATGTATATCTCTATATCCATATATATATATATGGATATGTATATAGAGGTCTATGTCTATCAATAGATATAAAGATAGAGAAAGATCTATATGGAGATAGAGATAGAGAAATATATGGATATACATGTATACTACGAGGTTTATTTCAAGGAATTGGCTTCTGCCATGGTGGGGCTGGCAAGTTGAAATTCGTAGGCAGGCCGTCAGGAAGGGCAGGAGGGGACTCGCAGGTGAGGACTCTCAGGTGGGAGTTGACACTGCTGTCCACAGGCAGAGCTGCTTCGTCCTCAGGGAAGGCTCAGTTCTGTTCACAAAGGCTTTCAACTGATTGGACCAGGCCCACCCAGATTACGAGGATAATCTCCCTGACTGAAAGTCACCTCACTGTAGATTTCAACCACATGTACAAAATGCCTTCACAGCAGCAGCTAGATTCGTTTTGGCTTGAATCACTGGGAACTCCAGCTTAAAACTAACCATCAGGCTTCCCTGGTGGCACAGTGGTTGAGAGTCCGCCTAACGATGCAGGGGACACGGGTTCGTGCCCCGGTCCGCGAAGATCCCACATGCTGCGGAGCGGCTGGGCCCGTGAGCCATGGCCGCTGAGCCTGCGCGTCCGGAGCCTGTGCTCTGCAATGGGAGAGGCTACAACAGTGAGAGGCCCATGTACCGCAAAAAAAAAAAAACTGACCATCAAACTGACCATCACAGGAATGAATAGAAGATCTCTCATTCTGTTGGAGAAGGTGGTAGGTGTGTTGGGAAGTTAAATATAGGAGAATAATTTGGGGAGGAATTTCCATCAACTATACAGAGTATTGAGTGTGTTATGGGTGTCTCACTAAATCAACACCAGCCATCTAGGAGCACGCACCCATGCACTAGCCCATGAACCATGACTACCCAAGTACCAGGCACTAGTTCGCAGACCCACACACTAGCCCATGCACCCACACACTATCCTGTGCACTCATGCACTGCTCCATGCACCACACATTGGTCCATGCACCTAGCCCACGTGCTAGCCCATGAACCACATACTAGTTTGTGCACCATGCACTGGTCCATACACCATATATCCATGCACCACGCACTAACCCATGCACCAGCCCATGCACCCATGCACTAGCCCATGCACCACTAGCTCTGTCCTCCACCCTTGTGGGCTTGTCTTATTGAACCATCCACAACTCTAGGAGGGAGACCCCATTTCATCCCCACTTTCCCGATGCAAAAACACAGGTGAAGTGGTGTCTCCAGGGTCCTATGATTAACTCCTGACAGAGACAGGATTTGAGCCTAGGATCCCTGGCACCTGAGTTTTTAATCCCTCTTTCACAAGATTTCCCAGTGATCTTTGCATTTTGAGACAATCCTGTATTATTCTTGAGAGTCAGCACTGATGTTGCCAATGACCCACCTGTGATGTTTCGACTCATCATTTTGCCTCTCCAAGCCTGTTTCATCATATGGAAAGTGGGGTGTTGTCCCCATTTTAGGTCGTCCCTATTTGCTAGATGGCTTGAAGGTTTAGGAGGTATCGAGTGTGTAGATATATTTCTGTAAACTGTGCAAAATGGGAGGGATTCTTTTTCCTTAATTTTCATCTGAATAATTTTACTAACCACTACATCTGTGTTCAGCTTGGCTTGATGAATTGCCCTGTGTAAACAGGCAACAACAGTTCCATGGAACATGAGTGTGATTAAAAAATGCCATCTCTAAAATGCATTTATTTTCAGCCAAGGTTGGAGAGAAGTCCTCCACCATTCACTTTTTTTCTGTTGCCTATTTCCCTCTTTCCCCCTCTCCTAGAATGGGGGTCTCTGGAGATGCCCGAGCAGAGCCTCATGGCCTCTGTTACAACTTGTCGTGGCTCACAGCCCCATTCCTAGGAATGTTCTCTGTCCAAGCTCAGCCACCTGCATCTTGCAGAGGCCCCAGAGGCCCCTTGTTCAGAACCTGACCGTCCACACGACTTGTCATGGGGGTTCTGTCCCTACCACACTTCAGGGAGCCCATCATCCTTGGGTTTCCTTCTCCTGGTCTTGGAGCATTCTATGTCCAATGTTTGTGCCATTTCCTCATCTCTCTAATGGCAGTCTGCAGTATCTTTCATTCCTTCCAGGAGAACACAACCCTGATGGATTTCCCCCTTCAAAACAGCTCAGGGTAGCATCACACATTGCCCTCCTCCACAGGACTGCTTCCCTGGGAAGAGAGGAGCTGTCATCTTTAGAAAAGAAAGAGGTGCTTTCTCTTCCTGCCCCTGCTCCCTTGCCTCCTTTTTCTCTCTTCTTGCTTAGTCCAAAACACCCCTTCTTTTTTTTCGTGGGCAGATCACCCTGTCACATCTTTTTGTGTAGACACACAGGCATGGAGAGTTGAGGAGGCGAGGTTTGCTCATGTACATCTCTCACCCACAACGTTTTCGGTGGAACCTGAAAGTGAGGATGAAGCCCATTTGAGGAGTTCTCTGAGGGAGCCTGTTACTATGGAAGCTCCAACTTGGCATCACATGGAAATACCTGCCTCCCTTGAAATCTGCCTGACAGTGATGCTCAGCAGAAAATGTGCAGCACGGTAAAATGGGTTTTGAACATTTATAGAGGGACCCTGATAGCCGTGCCTGCTAATTAATTATGCACAAACACTCAGAGGGGCACCTGGTAGACAAGTCTGCAGGTAATGGCCTTTTGACAAATTCCCTTCAACTCAATTTTTTCCAGGGAAGTCTTTTCTTCAGTAAATAGAATAAGAGAAGGAGAGGCAGTTCATTTAGAGCTGACTGCTCTGGGTACCTATTAGTTGAACCCTCACTGAAATACTTCTCTCTCCTCCTCATTAGTGTGACGGGAACAGGACCTCGAGTGCCACCTGGCCTGCCTCGTGTGCTCAGGCAAATCCCTCGGGGCTGTCCGTCTCTAATCAGTGAAAAGCATGTCAGGAGCTCCCATATTAGCACGATCCACTCTCCCGGGGGTTGCCATCCGAGACCACTAAGGGGCTCACCGACAGTGGCTGGCGGGGACTGGATCCCAGTTCAGTCTCTGGAAGGAGACTTCTGCAGAGCTCAGAGACACGGGACGTGGAGTTTGGGTCCTGAGCCCTCCGAGGCTTCCAAGGAGACAGAGAAGAAGCACCGGGGCCCAGTGAGCTCTTGGTGCAAGGTCACCAAAATTTGTCACCACATTAAAGGAGACCAGTGAAAGCGGGGATTGAAACTTCAGGGGACAGGATGGGAATCAGGCAGAGGGAACGGCATAAATGGGGGAAGCCCTGAGCACCTGTCTGGATGGAGGTGGCTCTGTCATCAGGACCCTGGGCAGGCCCTGGTGAGGAACTTTCCAGAAGCAGACTGGGATGCACCAGGCCCCTCACACCCACCGCCTAGGGTTTGGGTCCTTCCCAGTGGGGGTGAGCAGTGTGATGGCACAGCCCATGGGGACCCAGAGGCTGAGGCAGAGCAGAAGTCAGGCAGATGGGCGGGGAAGGTGGAGGCCTCTCCCCGTGCAGGGGGACATGGGGTCAATGGCACAGGGACCTGGGGCGGGGGGTGGTGCCAGGGGCCTGACCTGGAGCACAACAAACAGAGCAGTAGCTCTGGGCACGCTTTCTAGTCCTTCCCTTAAAGCCCCTGGGACAGAGTGAGGGGGAGCTAATGTCTGGGAAGGGAGGCAGTGGCCCTTTGGGAACCAGTTAGCAAGATCAGGGCCATAATGGCCCCCAAAGGGTCATCGTCCCACAAGGGTCCTAAGCCTGCCTGGGCTCCTCTATGATGAACATACAAGTGGAAGACTTGGGTTATGTTGTGGGTAGAATTGTGTCCCACCCCCCTGCCAAATTCACATATTGGAGTTCTAATCCCGAGGACTGCAGAATGTGACCTTATTCTGAAATAAGGTCGTTGCAGGTGTAATTGGTTGAATTAAGATGAGGTCATACTGGAGTCAGAGGCTCTAATCCAATGTGACTGGTGTTCTTATAAAAGGGGGACTTGGACACAGATGCTCAGACAGGGAGATGCCACATGAATGTGAAGGCAGAGGCCGGATGATGTGTCCACAAGCCAAGAAGCACCGAAGATGCCGGCAGAACCTGGGGAGCTGGGCGACGGGTCCTGGAAGATCCCCCTCAAAGGCTCAGGTGACCCACCCTGGATCTCAGACTTCCAGCCCTTGGAGCTGGGAGAGGATAGGTTTCACAAGTTCGAGCAGCCCATCTGGGGGCTTGTTGGGAGCTCTGGGGTCTGATTCAGGTTAGACCCGGAACAAACCCTGAGACTCATCCTTCAGTGTTGGTGGTTGGATCACAGCTGCTGAAGGACCACACTGGGCATCACCACCCCAGTGTCCACAGGCTCAGGAGTGGCAATAAGGTCACGGGCTGGGGTGAGGGGGGAGGTGAGCAGCCAGGCCAGGATGTGGCTTTCCAGGCCTTGGGAATTCCACAGGAGACCGTGGAATGTGGTGCCTCCCCTTGGGGCTGCAGGCTCTCTCCCAGCGCTTTCCCTTTGATTCTCATCACAATGTGGTAAAGAAAACAGAACAAGTGATCTTATGAAGACTGTGAAGGCCTCAGTCCCACAGCCACAGAGCAGAGAAGGGATCCCACCTTCTAGGGATGTGACCGCCATCCCCAGTGCATCATACCCGCTGCTCCGCTGGCCCTGGGTTTCTATTGGAAGGTGAGAGCCTTCAAGTCAGTGACATTTCTCCAGGGGAATTTCAAATGATGAATTGTTTAGTGGGTGAAATCCACTTCCTCCATAATTGGAAACACAAACATAAGTGATTATAGACTGATTTCTAGCAATTTGGCAAATTTAAGGAGCGCACCAATCTGCTGGAAAGGAGGCTGGCGTTGGGGGCTTTGCCTGTTCATGGTGGATTCAGGGGCTGCGCAAGGGCTGCACAGAAGGGTGGGGTCCCAGAGGGCACTGTGCTGGCTCAGCGTGGCCCTGGATGTATGATTCCACTGTCAGGGAGATGATTATAAAACTCAGACCCAAGAACGTGGCTGCCACAGACACACAGATGGGCCGTCTTCAACCACCCCGAAGACCCAGGATTTGTTACCTGTATCTCCCTGTGCTCCAGCACACACACACACACACACACACACACACACACACACACACGCAGTCACATGCACACAAACTCCATCACACACACACTCATGCACACCCGCACTCCACACACACTTCTTCTGTCACCCTGTCCTTCCTCCGTGCTGTCTCCCCACGATCTTCACTCAGCTCTGCGGGGTCAGGACCCCTGTGCAATCACAGAGATGCAGAAGTGGTGGTGGTGTCGCCTCCATTTACTGGGTGGTCCTCACATGACCAGGCTTTGTCACATCAGCTCAGTTTAGCCCTTCTCATGGAAGGCAAGGGAATCTGTGTTTTTGAGATGCAAAGTGTCCTGTCCATGGTCGTGCAAGCTCACTCAAGGTCATACAAGGTCGTGAATCTCCTTGTCCCAGAGCCAGTATATGTGTCAAATCAATGCCCCTTGGAGGACCCTGAACCATTGGCCTTGTTGAGTCCCTGAGCTCATCCCCACACTTGCTCTTTCAGTTTTCCAGAGAATGGCTGATGAGTAAACCGATTCCTGCTCAGGAGTTTGGGCCCTTCTGGGTCCCACCCCACACCCTTGCTTGTACTTAGGAGGGGTCACTGAAGTTTTATATCCCTGCCTTGTCAACTCCAATGGACTCTGGCAATGCCATTACTTCTGCTGTGTTTACAAGTGTCAAGCAGAGGCCAGTGTCTAAGCCCAAGGAATTAATCTGCAATGGAGAATTCCAAGTTCTGAGAAGATTTCCAAGGAAGTCTGGATGACAATGTTTGATTTAGTGACTGCATGCCTTCCTGTCTAGCTCCCAACATTGTAATACCCACTGACCGAGCCACTGGCTTCCCCTCTTGTGACTTAAAATCGATGCCTCTCCTCACCCCTCCTGCTCAGTCACCCCTCCTCAGGCCTGCATCTCAGCCACCCAAGGAGGGAGTCAGCTGGAGACTCCTTAGGGAACTTCCAGCTCAGGGATTCCGAGATGGTGCTCTTACTCCAAAAGGTCCTCTCACTGGATCTGCAAAGGTGCCAGGCCTCCGAGCAGCAGTGCTGTCCCCATGTGCCCACCTGCCCAGAGGCTTACCCAGGCTTCCCCCAAAATGGCGCCCTGCATCCTTCTCCTTTCTCAACCCAAGGATGCCACCTGGAGCTAACCCCAGGGAGATTAGACCCTGCCTGTCACACATTTAGACAACAGTGTAATAAGCATGTGTCAACTGAAGGCACAGGAGTGATTAAGAAGAGAAATCGAAGTGAGAATGATTTTTAAGAGCTCTGTGTTGCTAAAGCCTTGGTCCTTAGTTTGGTCTCAGGAGATATTATGCAAATCTCACTCTCTCTCTGTGTCCCTCTAATGGAAGAGTCTGGCTGGGTTTGCCTGGATTTTTAAAGTAGAAATTTAAATACATATCTGAAGCATTTAGCCTTACTTACAGCAACACGGAAACTCCAATTATCAATTAGAACTGATAAAGTCTTATAGACTGTTCTCTTTATTAGAGCCATATTGCAGCTAATTCTAGAGAACGATTTCTTGGAAATGTCCCTGGGTTATGGTTTCGCTGACTCCATTTTGCAGAAGATTTAAGATTCCAGCGAGAGCCAGCCTGAGCGTGGGGCAGGGCCATCCCTGCCATCCCTGAGCGGCCTGGACGGTTGGTTGGCTCTCATGCGGGGCTTGAAAGAGGACCACAAACGGGCCCTGTGGACAAACCAGGCCCCCAGTTAGGTGATTTACCAACTCCTTTATGTGTTTGGTTTAGGTCTTCTGTCACTACGAGGTGCACCCTTAAGTACCTGCTGAGCGTCTGCGAAAACAGGGGGAAGCAGCGTCCTTCACAACTTTATGCCAGCGTCTCTGCAGCCAAGGCCTCTGCGGGACACATCGGCAAACCCACCATTCCCAGCCCTGGGAACCCTCCGAGAGGCCCACGAGAGTCAATCTCACACCACCTGGAGCTGCCTCTGAACATCTAGCAGCTCTGCTCGCCTTCATCTCGCGACATCTGCTCTGCACCTGTCATGCTTCCAGCTTGAAGCCGTCGGGCTTCCACTCCACATGCAAAACCTGCTGGGCCAGTGGACGGGAGCAGCGCCAAAGGAGCTGGTCTTGGAGCCAAGACTTCTGAGAAGACCCCTTACTCATCCGTATCTGACAACACTAAGGGGTACATCAGCCCTGGTTTCCAGGGGAGGAACTGACCCTCGGGAAGGCTCAGGGCTTGCCTGAGGTGTCAGAGCAGGACTCAGACTTGAGTTTTCTCTGCACGGAGTCTGGACTCTTCCACGGTGCCGAGATGCTGGCAGAATCACATAGAGTTGCTCCCTTTTTAAACGGAGCGTTCTGGTCATGGCATGTCTGTTCCAGTCCCAAGGTCTCGGCTGTGCTTCTGGGTGGCCCGGGCCACGTCCACATGTCTATAAATGCTGGAGCTAATGGCTTTGTTCCCACACTCCTTACATGACTGATTAGTAATTAGGACTGAGCTAAAATTAACTCACTGTCCCCAGAGCCCAGCACAGCCAGGCTGGGCTCATTGGCTAGTGGGTGGTGAGTGAGTCAGCCTCCAAGGGGAGACGGAAAACTTAGTTCATTCACTCATTCATTCAATATACTGTCACTGAGTTCTAGGTCGATATAACCTCTGTCATCAGGATCCCTAGAATGTGTGCAGGGTTGTCCCAACCACAGGGTAAAAGAAGGGCTGGGTCTTGATCAGCCAAGGTGGGATTCTTCCACCTCCCCGGACCTCCCACCATCCCACCATGCAGGCAGCTCAACAGTGGTGGCTGGGAAGATGGTAGAAAACCCAACCTCCTTTAAGAGAAAAGGGAAGTTGTTAAATCCGGCCAACATGATAGGATGTGCTGGGCATGGCAAAACCAAGATCAAGGTCCCCCTCGCCCCCCAAAGTGATGGGCTGGGGAGGAGATCCTCGAAGACTGTTTCCCAGCAAATGCTGTGGTTGCCCGAGTCCAGGGTAGTTGACCTGCAGTGCCCTGCAGTGGGATCTGCATTGAGGGGTGGTCTAGAGCGGGGGTCCCCAGCCCCTGGGGGCCTGTTAGGAACTGGGTGGCACAGCAGGAGGTGAGTGGTGGTAAGTGAGTGAAGCTTCATCTGCCATCGCTCCCCATCTCTCGCGTTACCACCTGAACCACCCCTCCCCACCAGCCCCATCTGTGGAAAAATTGTCTTCCACGAAACTGGTCCTTGGTGCCAGAAAGGCTGGGGGCCACTGGTCTAGACATTATGCCCTCCTCTTCCTGTGTGGTCTGTGGTGCAGTTCTCTCCTTGCTGGGGTGTCAGTGGGAGACACCAGACTTTTGCTGGCTGCAGTCTTACAGGGCAGCAGTGGAAAGGAGTTTGTTATTAAGTGAAGCTGAAATCTTAAACAAGTCCCAAGGGATATGAGAGAGGAAGGGAAGAACCGGGAGTCTGGGTGACAAACTGCAGGACGGGAGGGAACGATCAGGCGGCAGCCCTCTCCTGCCACAGACATTAGTGCCCCACCTTCTCTTAGGTGCTGGCAGGGCTGATTTACCTGTGGTCAAGGTCAGCTCACTCACCAAGGCCAAAAGGGGAAAATCCACTTAGGTGTTGTCAAGTATAGCGAGAGGACACACAGTTCTTGACCATGAACCAGACAAGATCACACACCTGGAGTTTCATAGAACCAGACAAATGGAGAAACCTCTGCAAGTGGGATGGGGGCTCAAGTTCTAAGGGCATTTGTTCTAGGGGACCAGCCTGGGTCATTCCTCCAGCCTCTGGAAGCTTCCTTGGAAAGTGGGGAGCAGAGGGATGCCCAATGCAAATCCCACTGCATGTTTCCACTCATGGCAAACAAAACTCCACCTTGCATCTTAGCGAATAAATTAGTGGCGAGGAAGGAACTTGGAGCTGGGAACTTGGCTTCCTATTGATCGAGAGCTTCATCCATATTCCTAAAACTCCAGAAGTGAAGCCCTTCCATGCGATCCTTGTGAATTTTCCACCCCTCGCCAGGCTAAGTCTGGCTCCATCCCAATGGATTTTCGGTAGGAATCTTCAACCCCAAGTGAGCAAGTTCTCTGAGCTTCTATAAGATGACAGATCATGGCTGGACCAGAGAATGAAGACCCGGTCTGTGAGAAGATGGGCTTTTTCTCTTTAGCCCAGGGGGCTGGCCTCTTACAGTGCTAACATGTTCAAGGCCTATCCTCCTAGTAAACACATGCTAAACTAATAAAGAAGATGTGGTACATAGATACAATGGAATATTACTCAGCCATAAAAAGAATGAAATAATGTCATTTGCAGCAACATGGACAGACCTAGAGCTTATCATACTAAGTGAAGTAAGTCAGACAAAGAAGACAGATACCATATGATATCGCTTATGTGTGGAATCTAATTTTTAAAAATCGATACAAATAAACTTATTTACAAAACAGAAAGATTTACAGATTTTGAAAACTCATTATGGTTTCCAAAGAGGAAACTTCAGGGCGGGGGAATAAATCAGGAGTTTGGGATTAACATATACACACTACTATATATAGGATAGATAACAAACAAGGACCTACTGTATAGCACTGGGAACTCTACTCAATATTCTGTGATAACCTATATGAGCAAAGAATCTGAAAAAGAATGAATATGTGTATATGTGTAAGTGAATCACTTTGCTGTACAACTGAAACTAACACAACATTGTAAATCAACTATACTCCAATAAAATAAAACAAAAACAAAAAACAAAGATGAACAAATAAAAAATAAGAGAGTCCAGAATTGCAAGCTCGTGGCCTTCGAGTTGCACAGAAGACCTGGGCGTGCTTCTGGGTACGGTGAAAGGGGGGAGGGGCCCTCAAGGAGCTTAGATGGACACAAACCCCCAAGGCAAGGGGGAAGACGGTGGAAGGCACTACACCCAGGAGATGACCCACACATGGCCCAGAAGCCGGAGTACAAAGGGTGAGGGAGCCATGTTCAAACCTGATTCATCACTTGTAGGTACAACAGCAGCTCTCCCATCAGCCAGCAGAGGACGAAAAGACAGGGATGCGGAGATTCCACGTGGGGACCCAGTGGGAATTGCTCTGCCCAAGGATTGAGGGTGGAAATTCAGGGGTGACAGAGAACAGAGCATCTCCACCTTAATTATCGTCCCCAGAACCCCAAGACCAAAGAGGCCACATCTGGCCCTTTTCATTTAGGACAGTTTCAGAGGCCAGATCTTAACGCGTGAGTTGGAAAGATGCCTCTGAAGGTCTCGCTAACGATGGCGCAAAAAGGTGTTTTTATTTAGAAGTGTGGCTCATCTGATCAGGCCACGGAGGACCTAGAGGGGGCGGGCAAACAGGGCAGCATCTCCCCTAATTACTACTTTTGCTCCTTTTAAGCTGCAGGGACTTGGCGCTGAGACCCCGCCTTCAAGCGAAGGTCAGAACCTTCAGTCATAAGGGCCTCCCAAGATGTACCTGGCAGGACAGGAATCTCTAATGAGTTTGTGTTGTTCTGTCTTATTCACCAGGAACAGAAGGCATTTCAGTCTCTCCTTTGGGGGTGGGATGATTTGCTTCCACATCCCTCCCAGGGGTTCTGAGATGCTCCACAGACTGGCTTCCCAATGTGTAGATGTGGGGTCACTGGCTGACCTTCTTCCCCAGAGCTGTGTTCCTTTATGTTGATCCCAGGCCGTCCGAGAAGCATGTAGTCAGCCCTCTCTCTGAAGGGGTGTTTGCGAGATGAGTGACCATGGGGAGGATCAGGGGAGACTCTTCCTCGGGGTCAGCATGAGAGCACCAAGGAGGCACCATGGAGATGGGGGTGGGGATAGAGGTGGGGCAGCGAGACCTTCTCCTAATTTGACTCAAAGGCCTGGGGAAGAGTGTGGAAAAGCCAGTGCATCCCCCATGCAGACACCTTCCGCTGGCTGTTTCCAGGCATCCGGTAGGAAAGCAGATTAGAGAGAGGTCCTCCTTCCAATATCGCAGGCCAAGGGGGCCTAGGCGAGAAGCCAGAAAGAGGACCCTGGAATTCGGGGGCACAGGGCAAGCCCAGGGCCTCTGCCTTATGGAGCTTTGAGGCTAAGATGCTTGCTCCACAGACGAATGGATTAGCCGTGCCTTTCTTGTTGTTTTAATTTCACTTATTTAAAATGTGGACTGATGAGCCCAAAACATGTTACCCTAAACAATGGCACCTTGAGATATTGAACATTTAAACTGAAGAGATTTGAGAAATGGCAGGGGCAGGAAGGATTCTCTCACCTCCCCCTGAAACAGGTCAGGAGGCCCTCCTGTGAGAGGTGTCCTACCCAGGCCCAGAGGACAGGAGCATCCTCATCTCCAAGACAAAGAGACACTGAGACGAATCTGAAGGTACATGATTCTCTAGGTCCCCCTGTTGGTTCCCTCCCCTGAGCTCAGAGCCCTTCGTTCCGTCATGATTTTCATGACTTTCCCTCCTTCTTCAAACCTGTGTTCGATGCTCAGCCATCACCACTTGCGCAGGTCTTCATTTCCTCATGAAGTCTGTCATGTCACGCGATACCTACATTACGTACATTTGTCTAGTTTTCTCTCGCTAATCTGCCTTCCGTTACAGACCACAGCTGAGAACCTAAAAGGATAGAAGGAAATATTTTGTTTCCTCCCCTACAGGGTTGCGTATTCCCTCCTCACTGGTCATTTATTCTCTTAAATAATTTTGTTTGCTCTGTCCATCCTACAGCTGGCATGGCTGCCACTTTTTCTCAAGGAGAAGGACCAAGCTTCCTGCTGGGTGGGCGGTGGCCGTGGTGCACAGACCTTCCCGCACATGCCCCAAGAACCCCAAGTTCCCATCACGATCGGCTCCTTGTTCAGCTGGGGAGCTGCAGAATATCTCTTAGTTCCTTTGTACCTCTGTGATCTCATCTACACCGTGGATATAATAATAACCCGCATCTTATGGGGCTGTGAGGAGTTAGTGAGTTAATGTACCTACAGAGCCGAGATCGGGCCTGGTGAGAACTAGGTATGGGTTCTTGAGATTGAACTCTCCTTGTAATACAAGGAGGAAATGGGGACTATAGCCAAGGAGCGGGGTCAGGGAGTGGTGGGTGGTGGGGTCAGTGGTGGAAACTTACTAAGAGGGAAGGGCAATTCTTCACTGAACCCACCTAACAGGATTCTCACTGAAGGTAGGCCAGGGTGAGCAGATTACTACCTGGGGGATGAAGAATGTGGTCAGATGTGGACGATGGGGGCTCTAGCTAAACCAACTTGATGGGATTCTTGCTAAAATCGAGTCCTGCAAGGACAGGAAGTCCCAAAGTCGTGGCCTCCTTGGGGGGAGGGTGCAGAGGGGCCTGACAAGACCTAGTCAGGGAAGACTCTTTGTCAGACAGAAATCTGCATAATTATGTTTCAGAGCAGTTACTTGGCATCAGCTCCGTGCAGCTTTTGACTCATTTTGTAACCACTGATTCTTGAGCACCTACTGTGTGCCAAGCCCTTGCCCCGAGTGCACCCCCTCTACGTGCATTAGCTGTTTGCTCCTCCTTGAGTCCTGGAAGGCAAGTACTGCAGGGTGATGCCCAGGAGACTGAGGTCTGTAGGGGTTAATTCCCATTAGAAAGAACCTGGACCAAGACTCGTCAGGTTATCAGCAGAGATCCAAGGTCCTGTCCTGGAAAATCAGGTGGCCCAGCAACCCTCCTCTTTCTGACCTTGTGGAACAGTGAAGACAGGTCTGCAGAACCTCCCATGGCTGCTCTGAGGACCTGTGGTGTCCAAGCCGGGTGGCGGCTGCTGTAGGGAAGCAGGTTTCTGGAATCCCATCCTTTTGGCAAACCGCTGGACTATACAAAGCTCTTTGAACTGCGTGTACTTATCTTTAAATATGCTAACGAGTGCTGGGAGAGGGTTGAGATGTGGGGTTTTCAAGTGGATTTGACTACAAAACATTATTTTTATGGGATCATCTCCTCACTGTTTTCCAAAGGAAAATGGTTGGGAAATGTTGTCCTGAATGCCCTTGAAGTTCCTCTGCAGCCATAAAATCTCTTTGTTTTTTTTTGTTTTTTTTTTGTTTTTTTTTTTTAAACATCTTTATTGGAGTATAATTGCTTTACAATGGTATATTAGTTTCAGCTTCACAACAAAATGAATAAGTTATATATACACATATGTTCCCATATCTCTTCCCGCTTGCGTCTCCCTCCCTCCCACCCTCCCTATCCCACCCCTCCAGGCGGTCACAAAGCACCGAGCTGATCTCCCTGTGCTATGCGGCTGCTTCCCACTAGCTATCTACCTTACGTTTAGTAGTGTATATATGTCCATGCCTCTTTATCGCTTTGTCACCGTTTACCCTTCCCCCTCCCCATAGCCTCAAGTCCATTCTCTAGTAAGTCTGTGTCTTTATTCCTGTTTCACCCCTAGGTTTTTCATGACATTTTTTTTTCTTAAATTCCATATATATGTGTTAGCATACGGTATTTGTCTCTCTCTTTCTGACTTACTTCACTCTGTATGACAGACTCTAGGTCTATCCACCTCATTACAAATAGCTCAATTTCATCTCTTTTTATGGCTGAGTAATATTCCATTGTATATATGTGCCACATCTTCTTTATCCATTCATCCGATGATGGACACTTAGGTTGTTTCCATCTCTGGGCTATTGTAAATAGAGCTGCAATGAACATTTTGGTACATGACTCTTTTTGAATTATAGTTTTGTCAGGGTATATGCCCAGTAGTGGGATTGCTGGGTCATATGGTAGTTCTATTTGTAGCTTTTTAAGGAACCTCCATACTGTTCTCCACAGTGGCTGTATCAATTTACATTCCCACCAACAGTGTAAGAGGGTTCCCTTTTCTCCACACCCTCTCCAGCATTTGTTGTTTCTAGATTTTTTGATGATGGCCATTCTGACTGGTGTGAGATGATATCTCATTGTCGTTTTGATTTGCATTTCTCTAATGGATTAAAAACCTAAATGTAAGGCCAGAAACTATCAAACTCTTAGAGGAAAACATAGGCAGAACACTCTATGACATAAATCACAGCAAGGTCCTTTTTGACCCACCTCCTAGAGAAATGGAAATAAAAACAAAAGTAAACAAATGGGACCTAATGAAACTTAAAAGCTTTTGCACAGCAAAGGAAACCATAAAGAAGACAAAAAGACAACCCTCAGAATGGGAGAAAATATTTGCAAATGAAGCAACTGACAAAGGATTAATCTCCAAAATTTACAAGCAGCTCATGCAGCTTAATAACAAAAAAACAAACAACCCAATCCAAAAATGGGCAGAAGACCTAAATAGACATTTCTCCAAAGAAGATATACAGAGTGCCAACAAACACATGAAAGAATGCTCAACATCACTAATCATAAAATCTCTTTGATCTGATAATTTCACAAGACTGAATAATGCCATGCATCTAAGAAAATACACGGTAAAAAAAAAAGAGTAAAAGGCACATCAGCTTTTCTTCCCCACAGATGGCACAGGGAGGGTGAAATTAATGACTGTCTTTCCTGGACCCTCCAGCATCTCTGCAACTGGGCAAACGACTCTGTAGAGCCATCATCTCGTGTCACTTGGACAAGATCCATCATCGGTGGCATTTCAGCCTTCCTCCTGGGCCTCAGCATTGTGGTTTGAAAAACAGGTCTGCGTTAATTGTTTGAGTCTATGGTTTCCCTCCTATTCCCCCTAGCAGAAGACAAGGGCCATTGCCTTCATTTCATGGCAACAGTTGTCAAAAAGACAGCTCTCCCCCAGAATGTCGATTCTGCTTCTCCTGCCCTGTGAGTTTTCCATCTACAAGAACCACTCAAAGCCATTTGGCAGTTGAGTGCCTGGGATCTCAATGAGAAAATCTGCTCAAGATTAGCAGGATGGAAAGAGGTTTACAATTTTGGCAGGAGCCTGATTATGTAAATCAGGAAGTGCCCTGCCCAGACCCTGGAGGCCTCCAAAGCTCATCAGGTGTGCTCAAGAAAAGAAGCTGAGTGTGTTCCCGTATACTAAAGGTCAACCCCAAAGTGGGTCTGTAGAATCCCGCTGGTGGATGCAGCTCTTCCTGTCCACGCTGGTTTCTGGACTGCCCCCTAGATGTCTGATGGAAACGTACTTCCAGAAATCCACTATACTCCAATAAAAATTTAAAAAGAAAAAAACAATGTCATTGGAGGCTATTGTGAACTTAAATATAAATAAATAAAAATTTATAAGAAATGACAAAAAAAGATATACACTCCTATATTAAATAAATATTTTGCTATTTGTGCATCAAATGGAATTTACCAATCAATCTTATATTGTAATCTAAAATAAAATGAAAGTACCATTCAAGTTGAAATGAGTTAACTGGAATTATTAATTAAACTAATTCTTGGCAGTAAAAAAGAAAAGAAAACTAAAAAAAGAAAAGAAAAAAACTTCCAGAGAGTGCAACCTGCAGGGCTGTCAGTGAACTCAGTTTTTTTTGAGAAATGTCACCAATGTCATACCAATCAATGGGTAAAACATAGGACCCTAAACTATACATGGGCCAAAGACACAAGCAGGTAACTCACAAACACAAACAAATGACTAGAAAAGTGTCCAACAGCCTTGGAGATCAAAATGCAGATGAAATAATGAGACATAATGTATATGTGTTAACGTGTACATGTTTGCCTATCAAGTTAGAAGTGACCACATACATTCCTAGTAACCAGTGAGTGAAATGATTAGTCTTCCTCATCACTAGGGGGTATATAAACTGATTTTGGGGGGCAATCTATCAAAGATTTTGTAAAGCCTAGTCAAAAGAATAGTTAACGTTTACCAGACGTCAGGTTGAAATCTAAGTGCTATAGACACTCTTGAATATGTACCCCTCACAAATACTCAACATGGTGTGTATAGTATCATCTTTATCCTCATCTTCTGGGTCGAGAAACAAAAAGAGAAAGCCTTCAAGTAATTGGCCCAGGGCTACAAAGAGAGTAAGTGACAGAATTTGAACTCAAGACACATAGCCCCAGCCACTTCACCTTACTGTTCTGTGTGACTTACTCATTGGTTCCACATCTATGAAGGAGCCTAAATACACACTCACACACATCTTTGACACTAATGTTCACCAGTTTATCTATGATAGTGAAAACTTGGAAATAACTCAATAACTCAAAGGAATAATACTCTTTTTGTTTTTAATCTAGAATTTCAGGTTATGGATGCACACAAACACACTAATCTCCAGTGCCTGCCTAAATCCTACTAAAAAGGATGGTAAGTGGAAATTTTCAATAATGCACAAGATCACAAGGACAAAGAGAAGAGAAAAGGAGACAATACATTATTGTGGATGCTGAGAGGAAGAAAGAAGTGTTAACAGATTCAGCCATCCAAGAAAGCAGAATCCAATCAGCAGTATAAGAAACACAGAAAAGAAAGATTGGTTCAAGATGGCAGAGTAGAAGGACATGCTCTCACTCCCTCTTTCGAGAACACCAGAATCACAACTAATTGCTGAAAAATCATCTGCAGGAAGACACTGGAACTCACCAAAAAAGATATCCCACAGGCAAAGCTAAAGAAGAAGCTGCAATGAGATGGTAGGAGGGGTGCTATCACGATAAAATCAAATCCCGTAACTGCTGGGTGGGTGATTCACAAACTAGAGAACACTTACATGACAAAAGTGAACCAACTGTAGTGAAGGTTCTGAGCCACACGTCAGGCTTCCCAACCTGGGGGTCTGGCAATGGGAGGAGGAATTCCTAGAGAATCAGACTTTGAAGGCTAGCAGGATTTGATTGCAGGACTTTGGCAGGACTGGGGGAAACAGAGACTCTGCTCTTGGAGGGCACACACAAAATAGTGTGCGCATCGGGACACAGGGAAGGGGCAGTAACCCCATAGGAGACTGAACCAGACCTACCTGCTAGTGTTGGAGAGTCTCTTACAGAGGCAGGGACAGCTGTGGCTCACCAAGGGACAAGGACACTGGTAGCAGAAGTTCTGGGAAGTACTTCTTGGCATGAGCCCTCCCAGAGTCCGCCATTAGTCCCAACAAAGAGCCCAGGTAGGCTCCAGTATTGGGTTGCCTCAGGTCAAACCACCAACAGGGCGGGAACACAGCCCCACCCATCAGCACACAAGTGGATTAAAGTTTTACTGAGCTCTGCCCACTAGAGCAACGCACAGCTCTACCAACCACCAGTCCCTCCCATCAGGAAACTTCCACAAGCCTCTTGGATAGCCTCATCCACCAGAGGGCAGACAGCAGAAGAAAGAAGAATTACAATCTGCAGTCTGTGGAACAAAAATCACATTCACAGAAAGATAGACAAGATGAAAAGGCACAGGGTGATGTACCAGATGAAGGAATAAGAAAAAACCCCGGTGGGGGGGAAACTAAATGAAATGGAGATAGACAATCTTTCAGAAAACGAATTCAGAATAATGATAGTGAAGTTGCTCCAGGACCTTGGAAAAAAAATGGAGGAAAAAATAGAGATAATGCAAGAAATGTTTAACAAAGATCTAAAAGAATTAAGAACAAATAAACAGAGATGAACAATACAATAACAGATATGAAAAATACACTAGAAGGAATCAATAGCAGAATAACTGAGGCAGAAGAAGAGATAAGTGACCTGGAAGACAGAATGGTGGAATTCACAGCTGCGGAACAGAATAAAGAAAAAATAATGAAAAGAAATGAAGACAGCCTAAGAGACATCTGGGACAACATTAAACACAACAACATTCACATTATAGGAGTCCAAGAAGGAGAAGAGAAAGAGAAAGGACCCGAGAAAATATTTGAAGAGATTATAGTTGAAAACTTCCCTAACATGGGAAAGGAAATAGCCACCCAAGTTCAGGAAGTGCAGAGAGTCCCATACAGGTAAACCCAAGGAGAAACATGCCGAGACACATAGTAATCAAATTGGCAAAATTAAAGACAAAGAAAAACTATTGAAAGCAGCAAGGGAAAAATGACAAATAACATACAAGGAAACTTCCATAAGGTAAACAGCTGCTTGCTCAGCAGAAATTCTACAAGCCAGAAGGGAGTGGCATGGTATACTTAAAGCAAAGAAAGGGAAGAACCTACAACCAAGATTACTCTACCCAGCAAGGATCTCAATCAGATTCGATGGAGAAATCAAAAGCTTTACAGACAAGCAAAAGCCAAGAGAATTCAGCACCACCAAACCAGCTCTACAACAAATGCTAAAGGAACTTCTCTAAGTGGGAAACACAAGAGAAGAAAAGGACCTACAAAAACAAACCCAAAACAATTAAGAAAATGGTAGGGCTTCCCTGGTAGTGCAGTGGTTGAGAGTCCGCCTGCCAATGCAGAGGACACAGGTTCATGCTCCGATCCAGGAGGATCCCACATGGTGCGGAGCGGCTGGGCCCGTGAGCCATGGCCGCTGAGCCTGCGCTTCCGGAGCCTCTGCTCTGCAGTGGGAGAGGCCACAACAGTGAGAGGCCCGTGTACCACAAAAAAAAAAAATGGTAATAGGAGCATACATATCGATAATTACCTTAAACATGAATGGATTAAATGCTCCAACCAAAAGACTCAGGCTTCCTGAATGGATAAAAAAACAAGACCCATATATATGCTGTCTACAAGAGACCAACATCAGACCTCAGGAAACATACAGACTGAAAGTGAGGGGATGGAAATAGATATTTCATGCAAATAGAAATCAAAAGAAAGCTGGAGTAGCAATACTCATATCAAATAAAATAGGCCTTAAAATAAAGGATGTTATAAGAGACAAGGAAGGACACCACATAATGATCAAGGGATCAATTTAAGAAGAAGATATAGCAATTATAAATATATATAAACCCAACATAGGAGCACCTCAATGCATAAGGCAACTGCTAACAGCTATAGAGGAAATCGACAGTAACAGAATAATAGTGGGGGACTTTAACACCTCACTTATACCAATGGACAGATCATCCAAACAGAAAATTAATAAGGAAACACAAGCTTTAAATGACACAATAGACCAGATAGATTTAATTGATATTTATAGGACATTCCATCCCAAAACAGCCAATTACAACTTCTCAAGTGCACACGGAACATTCTCCAGGATAGATCACATCTTGGGTCATAAATCATGCCTTAGTAAATTTACAATAATTGAAATCATATCAAGCATCTTTTCTGACCACAACACTATGAGATTAGATATAATTACAGGGAATATAATGTAAAAAACACAAACACGTGGAGGTTAAACAATACGTTAATAAATAACCAAGAGATCACTGAAGAAATCAAAGAAGAAATCAAAAAATACCTAGAGACAAATGGCAATGAAAACACGATAATCCAAAACCTATGGGATGCATCAAAAGCAGTTCTAAGAGGGAAGTTTGTAGCAATACAAGCCTACCTCAAGAAATAAGAAAAATTTCAAATAAACAATCTAACCTTACACCTAAAGGAACAACAGAAAGCAGAACAAGCAAAGCCCAAAGTTAGCAGATGGAAAGGAATCATAAAAATCAGAGAAGAAATAAATGAAATAAAAACAAAGAAAGCAATAGCAAAGATCAATAAAATGAAAAGCTGGTTCTTTGAGAAGATAAACAAAATTGATAAACCATTAGCCAGACTCATCAAGAAAAAGAGAGAGAGGACTCAAATCAATAAAATTAGAATTGAAAACAGAGATGCTACAACAGTCACCGCAGAAATACAAAGCATCCTAAGACTGCTACAAGCAATTCTATGCCAATAAAATGGACAACCTGGAAGAAATGGACAAATTCTTAGAAAGGTATAATCTTCCAAGACTGAACCATGAAGAAATAGAAAATATGAACAGACCAATCACAAGTAATAAAATTGAAACTGTGATTTAAAATCTTTCAACAAACAGAAGTCCAGGACCAAATGACTTCGCAGGTGAATCCTATCAAACATTTAGAGAAGCGCTAACACCAATCCTTCTCAACTCTTCCAAAAAATTGGAGGAAGGAAAACTCCCAAACTCATTCTATGAGGCCACCATCACCCTGCTACCAAAACCAGACAAAGATACTATAAAAAAAGAAAATTACAGACCAATATCACTGATGAATATAGATGCAAATATCCTCAACAAAATACTAGCAAACAGAATCAAACAACACATTAAAAGGATCATACAACATGATCAAGTGGGATTTACCCCAGAGATGCAAGAATTCTTCAGTATATGCAAATCAATCAATGTGATACACCATATTAACAAACTGAAGAAAAAAAAACATATGATCATCTCAATAGATACAGAAAATAGCTTTTGACAAAATTCAACACCCATTTATGATAAAAACTCTCCAGAAAGTGGACATAGAGGGAACCTAGTTCAACATAATAAAGGTCATATACGACAACCCCACAGCAAACATCTTTCTCAATGGTGAAAATCTGAAAGCATTTCCTCTAAGATCAGGAACAAGACAAGGATGTCCACTCTCACCACTATTATTCAACATAGTTTTGGAAGTCCTAGCAACGGCAATCAGGGAAGAAAAAGAAATCAAATAATGCAAATTGGAAAAGAAGAGGTAAAACTGTCACTCTTTGCAGATGACATGATAATATACATACAGAATCCTAAAGATGCCACCAGAAATCTACTAGAGCTAATCAATGAATTTGGTAAAGTAGCAGGTTACAAAATTAATGCACAGAAATCTCTTGCATTCCTATATGCTAATGATGAAAAATCTGAAAGAGAAATTAAGGAAACACTCCTATTTACAATTGCAACAAAAAGAATAAAGTACCTGAGAATAAACCTACCTAGGGAGAAAAAAGACCAGTATACAGAAAACTATAAGACACTGATGAAAGAAATTAAAGATGATACCAACAGATGAAGAGATATATCATCATCTTGGATTGGAACAATCAATATTGTGAAAATGACTATACTACCCAAAGCAATCTACATATTCAATGCAATCCCTATCAAATTACTAATGGCATTTTTTACGGAACTAGAACAAAAAGTCTTAAAACTTGTATGGATACACAAAAGACCCCGACTAGCCAAAGCAGTCTTGAGGGAAAAAGACAGAGCTGGAAGAATCAGACTCCCTGAATACAGACTATACTATAAAGCTACAGTAATCAAGACAATATGGTACTGGCACAAAAACAGAAATATAGATCAATGGAACAGGGTAGAAAGCCCAGAGATAAACCCACGCACCTATGGTCAACTAATCTATGACAGAGGAGGCAAGGATATACAATGGAGAAAAGACCGCCACTTCAATAAGTGTTGCTGGGAAACTGGACAGCTACATGTAAAAGAATGAAATTAGAACACTACCTAACACCATACACAAAAATAAACTCAAAATGAATTAGAGATCTAAATGTAAGACTGGACACTATAAAACTCTTAGAGGAAAGCTTAGGAAGAATACTCTTTGACATAAATCACAGAAAGATCTTTTTGATCTACCTCCTAGAGTAATGAACATAAAAACAAAAATAAACAAATGGGACTTAATGAAACTTCAAAGCTTTTGCAAAGCAAAGGAAACTACAAACAAGACAAAAAGACCACCCTCAGAATGGGAGAACATATTTGCAAACGAATCAACAGACAAAGGATCAATCTCCAAAATATATAAACAGCTCATGCAGCTCAATATTTAAAAAACAAACTACCCAATCCAAAAATGGGCAGAAGACCTAAATACACATTTCTCCAAAGAAGACATACAGATGGCTAAGAAGCACATGAAAAGCTACTCAACATCACTAATTATTAGACAAATGCAAATGAAAACTACAATGAGGTATCACCTCACACCAGTTAGAATGGGTATCATCAGAAAATCTACAAACCATAAATGCTGGAGAAAATTTGGAGAAAAGGGAACCCTCTTGCACTGTTGATGGGAATGTAAATTGATACAGTCACTATCGAGAAAAGTATGGAGGTTCCTTAAAGAACTAAAAATAGAATTACCATATGACCCAACAATCCCACTACTGGGCATATACACAGAGAAAACCATAATTCAAAAAGATACATGCACCCCAATGTTGATTGCAGCACTATTTATGGTGGTCAGGTCATGGAAGCAACCTAAATGCCCATCAACAGTTGAATGGATAAAGAAGATGTGGCACATATATACAATGGAATATTACTCAGCCATAAAAAGGAACGAAATTGGGTCATTTGTAGAGACATAGATGAATCTAGAGACTGTCACATAGGGTGAAGTAAGTCAGAAAGAGAAAAACGAATATTGTATATTAACGCATATATGTGGAACCTAGAAAATGGTACAAATGAACTGGTTTGCTGACCAGAAATTAAGACAGAGAAGTAGAGAAAATACATATGGACACTAAGGGTGGAAAGCTTCAGGGGGTGGGGGTTGTGGTGTGATGAATTGGGAGATTGGGATTGACATGTATACACTGATGTGTATAAAATGGATGACTAATAAATAAAAAAAAAGAAACATAAATAAAAACAGAAACATAGAATAAAGCATGGTAGACTGATGGGCACTGCAGGACCCTCAATGGATGCAGGACTAGATGCTGTTGGAACTGTGGAAGCAATGTAGTTGTGTGCTGAAGACAGGAATATGGTTTACAGTCCATTTGGAAGTGTATGGACCACTTCATCCCCCAGAGTTTCCTTCCCCCACTCAGTGTGCTGGAAGAGTGACTTCTGACGGGAGACTAGAGATCTACTTTTTGGAGATGCTAAAACAGAGGGCCACTGAAAACATGAGGATTCAATGAATGGCCAAGTTTAAAATACGACAATTAAATGGATATTTTGCCCTGGTTGATTCCCAGGATCCTGATGGTTAAATCTCTCTTTTCCAGGCAGGAGACTGGAAGATTCTTCTCTGGGAAATCTGACCAGCCCAAGAGAACAGCCTTAAAGACAAGAGTCTCCCCAGTGACATCTTAGGAAAATCTCCCCATTGCAAGACCACAGGATACAATTATCACCATTACTTGGGTTTACCACTCAGCTTTTTAGGGCTTCTCTATCAAATATGAGCAAAATTTAAAAGATCACCAAATATTTGAAAAAGACTTGTAGACAGGTACCAAACAAGCAAACAGTACCCCAAAAAGGAAACAATTATGTAGGAAGGTGAAAACCAAAGCCAAACAAATAAGAAACATGCCCATAATATCCTCAGGGTTATAAGAGAAGATGTTACAACTTTGAAAAAGGAACAGGATACCACTGAAAAGGAGCACGTGGAAAAGAAAATGAAACAAAAGAAAACAAAATGAAAAGCAGTTTGGGGACACAAAAAAGATAATGGCAAAAATAAAAACTCAGAAGAAAGTTTCTAAGATAAAGTTGAAGAAATCTGACAGAAAGTAGCAAAATGAAAAAGTGATTAAAAAAAAGAAAACAAAAAAGAAGAAGAAGAAGAAGGAGGAGGAGGAGGAGGAGGAGGAGGAGGAGGAGGAGGAGGAGGAGGAGGAGGAGGAGGAGAAGAAGAAGAAGAAGAAGAAGAAGAAGAAGAAGAAGAAGAAGAAGAAGAAGAAGAAGAAGGTGGTCTAGGAAGATGGCAGAAGAGTAAGACATGGAGATCAGCTTCCTCCTCACAGATACATCAGAAATACATCTACATGTGGAACAACTCCTACAGAACACCTACTGAATGCTGGCAGAAGACCTCAGACCTCCCAAAAGTTTCCTGGTGCACGAGGAGAGGTGATTAAGAGTGCTGCTAAAAGGAGCTCCAGAGACAGACGCGAGCCGCGGCTAAGAGTGTGGACTCCAGAGACGGGCATGAGACGATAAGGCTGCTGCTGCTACCACCAAGAAGCCTGTGTGCGAGCACAGGTCACTCTCCACACCTCCCTTCCGGGGAGACTGTGCAGCCTGCCACTGCCAGGGTCCCGGGATCCAGGGACAATTTCCCCTGGAGAACACATGGCGCGTCTCAGACTGGTGCAACGTCATGCCGGCCTCTGCCGCCGCAGGCTTGCCCCGCACTCCATACCCCTCCCTCCCCCAAGCCTGAGTGAGCCAGAACCCCCGAATCAGTGGCTCCTTTAACACCGTCCTGTCTGAGCGAAGAACAGACACCCTCAGGCGACCTATACGCAGAGGCAGGGCCAAATCAAAAGCTGAAACCCGGGAGCTGTGCGGACAAAGAAGAGAAAGGGTAATCTCTCCCAGCAGCCTCATGAGCAGCAGATTAAATCTCCACAATCAACTTGATGTACCCTGTATCTGTGGAATACCTGAATAGACAACAAATCATCCCAAATTGAGGAGGTGGACTTTGAGAGCAAGATTTATTATTTTTTCCCCTTTTTCTCTTTTTGTGAGTGTGTGTGTATGCTTCTGTGTGAGATTTTGTCTGTATAGCTTTGCTTTCACCATTTGTCCTAGGGTTCTATCCATCTGGTTTTTTTAAAAAAAATTTCTTAATAATTATTTTTTTTATTTTAATAACTTTATTTTATTTTACCTTACTTTATTTTCTTTTCTTTTATCCTCTTTCTTTCTTTCTTTCTTTCTTTCTTTCTTTCTTTCTTTCTTTCTTTCTTTCTTTCTTTCTTTCTTTCTTTCTACTTTTTCTCTTATTCTGAGCCATGTGGATGAAAGACTCTTGGTGCTGCAGCCAGGAGTCAGTGCTGTGCCTCTGAGGTGGGAGAGCCAACTTCAGGACACTGGTCCACAAGAGACCTCCCAGCTCCATGTAATATCAAACAGCAAAAATCTCCCAGAGTTCTACATCTTAACAGCAACACACAGCTTCACTCAACGACCAGCAAGCTACAGTGCTGGACACCCTATGCCAAACAACTAGCAAGACAGGAACACAACCCCACCCATTAGCAGAGAGGCTGCCTAAAGTCATAATAAGTCCACAGACACCCCAAAACACACCACCAGATGTGGACCTGCCCACCCAAAAGACAAGATCCAGCCTCATCCACCAGAACACATGCACTAGTCCCCTCCACCAGGAAGCCTACACAACCCACTGAACCAACTTTAGCCACTGGGGACAGACACCAAAAACAACGGGAACTACGAACCTGCAGCCTGCAAAAAAGAGACCCCAAACACAGTAAGATAAGCATAATGAGAAGACAGAAAAACACACAGCAGATGAAGGAGCAAGATAAAAACCCACCAGACCTAACAAATGAAGAGGAAATAGGCAGTCTACCTGAAAAAGAATTCAGAATAATGATAGTAAAGATGATCCAAAATCTTGGAAATAGAGAAAATGCAAGAAACATTTAACAAGGACATAGAAGAACTAAAGGTGAAACAAGCAATGATGAACAACACAATAAATGAAATTAAAAATACTCTAGAAGGGATCAATAGCAGAATAACTGAGGCAGAAGAATGGATAAGTGACCTGGAAGATAAAATAGTGTAAATAACTACTGCAGAGCAGAATAAAGAAAAAAGAATGAAAAGAACTGAGGACAGTCTCAGAGACCTCTGGGACAACATTAAATGCACCAACATTGAAATTATAGGGGTTCCAGAAGAAGAAGAGAAAAAGAAAGGGACCGAGAAAATATTTGAAGAGATTACAGTTGAATACGTCCTTGATATGGGAAAGTAAATAGTTAACCAAGTCCAGGAAGCACATAGAGTACCATACAGGATAAATCCAAGGAGAAACATGCCAAGATACATATTAATCAAACTGTCAAAAGTTAAATACAAAGAAAACATATTAAAAGCAGCAAGGGAGGGCTTCCCTGGTGGCGCAGTGTTTGAGAGTCCACCTGCTGATGCAGGGGACATGGGTTCATGCCCTGGTCTGGGAGGATCCCACATGCCACTGAGTGGCTGGGCCCGTGAGCCATGGCCACTGAGCCTGCGCGTCCAGAGCCTGTGCTCTGCAATGGGAGAGGCCACAACAGTGAGAGGCCCGCGTACCAAAAAATAACTAAATAAATTAAAATAAATAAATAATAAAAGCAACAAGGGAAAAACAAAAAATAACACACAAGGGAATCCCCATAACGTTAACAGTTGATCTTTCAGCAGAAACTCTGCAAGCCAGAAGGGAGTGGCAGGACATATTTAAAGTGATGAAAGGGAAACACCTACAATCAAGATTACTCTACCCAGCAAAGATCTTATTCAGATTTGATGGAGAAATTAAAACCTTTACAGACAAGCAAAATCTGAGAGAGTTCAGCACCACAAAACCAGTTTTACAACAAATGCTAAAGTATCTTCTCTAGGCAAGAAACACAAGAGAAGGAAAAGACCTATAATAACAAACCAAAAACAATTAAGAAAATGGGAATAGGAACACACATATCGATAATTACCTTAAGTGTAAATGGATTAAATGCTCCTACCAAAAGATATAGACTGGCTGAATGGACACAAACACAAGACCCATATATATGCTGTCTACAAGAGACCCACTTCAGACCTAGAGACACATACAGACTGAAAGTGAGGGGATGGAAAAAGATATTCCATGCAAATGGAAACCAAAAGAAAGCTGGAGTAGCAATTCTCATATCAGACAAAATAGACTTTAAAATAAAGACTATTAGAAGAGACAAAGAAGGACACTACATAATGATCAAGGGATCAATCCAAGAAGAAGATATAACAATTGTAAATATTTATGCACCCAACATAGGAGCACCTCAATACATATGGCAAATATTAACAGCCATAAAAGGGGAAGTTGACAGTAACACATTCATAGTAGGGGACTTTAACACCCCACTTTCACCAATGGACAGATCATCCAAAATGAAAATAAATAAGGAAACACAAGCTTTAAAAGATACATGAAACAAGATTGACTTAATTGATATTTATAGGACATTCCATCCAAAAACAACAGAATACACATTATTCTCAAGTGCTCATGCAACATTCTCCAGGATAGATCATGTCTTGGGTCACAAATCAAGCCTTGGTAAATTTAAGAAAATTGAAATTGTATCAAGTGTCTTTTCCGACCACAATGCCATGAGACTAGATATCAATTACAGGAAAAATCAGTAAAAAATACAAACACATGGAGGCTAAACAATACACTACTTAATAACGAAGTTATCACTGAAGAAATCAAAGAGGAAATCAAAAAAATACCTAGAAATAAATGACAATGGAGACACGATGACCCCAAACCGATGGGATGCAGCAAAAGCAGTTATAAGAGGGAAATTTATAGCAATACAATCCTACCATAAGAAACAGGAAACATCTCGAATAAACAACCTAAGCTTGCACCTAAAGCAATTAGAGAAAGAAGAACAATAAAAGCCCAAAGTTAGCAGAAGGAAAGAAATCATAAAGATTATATCAGAAATAAATGAAAAAGAAATGAAGGAAACGATAGCAAAGATTAATAAAACTAAAAGCTGGGTTCGTGCCCTGGTCCAGGAAGATCCCACATGTCGTGGAGCGGCTAGGCCCGTGAGCCATGGCTGCTGAGCCTGCATATCCGGAGCCTGTGCTTCGCAACAGGAGAGGCCACAACAGTGAGAGGCCTGCATACTGCGAAAAAAAAAAAAAAAAAAGAAAACACTCCCATTTACCATTGCAACAAAAAGAATAAAATATCTAGGAATAAACCTACCTAAGGAGACAAAAGACCTGTATGCAGAAAATTATAAGACACTGATGAAAGAAATTAAAGATGATACAAATAGATCGAGATATATACCATGTTCTTCAATTGGAATAATCAACATTGTGAAAATGACTCTACTACCCAAAGCAATCTACAGATTCAATGCAATCTCTATCAAACTACCACTGGCATTTTTCACAGAACTAGAACAAAAAATTTCACAATTTGTATGGAAACACAAAAGACCCCGAATAGCCAAAGCAATCTTGAGATCGAAAAACGGAGCTGCAGGAATCAGGCTCCCTGACTTCAGACTATACTACAAAGCTACAGTAATCAAGACAGTATGGTACTGGCACAAAAACAGAAAGATAGATCAATGGAACAGGATAGAAAGCCCAGAGATAAACCCATGCACATACGGTCACCTTATCTTTGATAAAGGAGGCAGGAATGTACAGTGGAGAAAGGTCAGCTTCTTCAATAAGTGGTGCTCGGAAAACTGGACAGGTACATGTAAAAGTATGAGATTAGATCCCTCCCTAACACCATACACAAAAATAAGCTCAAAATGGATTAAAGACCTAAATGTAAGGCCAAAAAACTATCAAACTCTTAGAGGAAAACATAGGTAGAACACTCTATGGCATAAATCACAGCAAGATCCTTTTTGACCCACCTCCTAGAGAAATGGAAATAAAAACAAACATAAACAAATGGGACCTAATGAAACTTCAAAGCTTTTGCACAACAAAGGAAACCATAAACAAGACCAAAAGACCACCCTCAGAATGGGAGAAAATATTTGCAAATGAAGCAACTGACAAAGGATTAATCTCCAAAATTTACAAGCAGCTCATGCAGCTCAATAACAAAAAAACAAACAACCCAATCCAAAAATGGGCAGAAGACCTAAATAGACATTTTTCCAAAGAAGATATACAGACTGCCAACAAATACATGAAAGAATGCTCAACATCATTAATCATTAGAAAAATGCAAATTGAAACTACAATGAGATATCATCTCACACCAGTCAGAATAGCCATCATCAAAAAATCTAGAAACAATAAATGCTGGAGAGGGTGGGGAGAAAAGGGAACACTCTTGCACTACTGGTGGGAATGTGAATTGGTAAAGCCACTATGGAGAACAGTATGGAGGTTCATTAAAAACTAAAAATAGAACTACCATATGACCCAACAATCCCACTACTGGGCATATACCCTGAGAAAACCATAATTCAGAAAAGGTCATGTACCAAAATGTTCATTGCAGCTCTATTTACAGTAGCCAGGAGATGGAAACAACCTAAGTGTCCATCATTGGAAGAATGGATAAAGAAGATGTGGCACATATATACAATGGAATATTACTCAGCCATAAAAAGAAAGGAAATTGAGCTATTTGTAATGAGGTGGATGGACCTAGAGTCTGTCATACAGAGTGAAGTAAGTCAGAAAGAGAAAGACAAATACTGTATGTTAACATATATATATATATGGAACTTAAGAAAAAAAATGTCATGAAGAACCTAGGGGTAAGACAGGAATAAAGACACAGACCTACTAGAGGATGGACTTGAGGATATGGGGAGGGGGAAGGGTAAGCTGAGAAAGTGAGAGAGTGGCATGGACATATATACACTACCAAACGTAAAATAGATGGCTGGTGGGAAGCAGCTGCATAGCACAGGGAGATAGCTTGATGATTTGTGACCACGTAGAGGGGTGGGATAGGGAGGGTGGGAGGGAGGGAGATGCAAGAGGGAAGCGATATGGGAACATACCTATATGTATAACTGATTCACTTTGTTATAAAGCAGAAACACACCATTGTAAAGCAATTATACTCCAATAAAGATGTAAAAAACAAACAAACAAACAAAAAAAGAATCCGCCTGCCAATGCACAGAGACATATTCGAGCCCTGGTCTGGAAGGATCTCACATGTCATGGAGCAACTAAGCCCATGCACCACAGCTACTAAGCCTGCACTCTAGAGCCCATGAGCCACAACTACTGAGCCTGCGTGCCACAAGTACTGAGCCCATATGCCACAACTACTGAAGCCCACACATCTAGAGCCCGTGCTCTGCAGCAAGAGAAGCCACTACAATGAGAAGTCTGAGACCCACAATGAAGAGTAACCCCCGCTCACCGCAGCCAGAGAAAGCTCATGTGCAGCAACAAAGATCCAATGCATCCAAAAATAAAATAAATTAAAAAAGAAGAAGAAAAAGAAGAAGAAGGAGAAAGAGAAGGAGAAGAAGAAGAAGGAGAAGGAGAAGGAGAAGAAGAAGGAGGAGGAGGAGGAGAAGGAGAAGAAAAAAAGTAGAAGAAGGAGAAGGAGAAGGGGAAGGAGAAGGGGAAGGGGAAGAAAAAGAAGTAGAAGATGGAGAAGGAGAAGAAAAAGAAGTAGAAGAAGGAGAAGAAGAAGAAGGAGAAGGAGAAGAAGAAGAAGGAGAAGGAGAAGAAGAAGGAGGAGGAGGAGGAGAAGGAGAAGAAAAAGAAGTAGAAGAAGGAGAAAGAGAAGGAGAAGGGGAAGGGGAAGGAGAAGGGGAAGGGGAAGGAGAAGGAGAAGGAGGAGGAGGAGGAGGGGCAAGAGGAAGAAGTTAGAGAACAAGAACAGACAGAGTAGAGGGGAATAAATCATCAAAGAATAGCAGAGGTAACTGTGATGATGTAGTAATTCTATGTGCCTTAAACTATTCCCAGCATTGCCTCTTAATTCAATCATTGCATATTAATTCATGTAATCCTAATAAAAACTCTTGAAGTAGACATCATTTTTATCCTATTTTGGAAATGAAGACACTAAAGCACAGAGAGTTTAGAAGACTGATTACCCAAAGTCAGTCAGCTGGTAAATGGCAGAGCCAGGTTTTGAACCCAGGCAGACTGACTCTTTTGTCCCACCTCTTAACAACTCTACCAGACTGCCTCTCAGTAAAAGAGCTTCATAAAATTCGAGAATTGTTCAAGGTTGCCTTCCAGATGTGATGTTTCCAAATTGAAAGGACCCTTTGGATGTCTGGCACAATGGATAAAAAATTATCCATACTAATTGATAAAGTCATGGCACTGTGGGACTCCAGAACCATGAGGACAAAGTTGAGATCATAAAAGCTAAGAGATAGAAGACAGAGGACAGAAAAAACTACTTATAAATCAAGGATCAGAATGACATCTGACTTTTTAAGAGCAATACTGTTAACAAGGAGAAAGTGGAATAATACATCACCTTTAATTCTGAGGGGAAATAGTCAAGTCTATACTCAGGCATATGGTCAAGTTTG
Organism: Stenella coeruleoalba; assembly: GCF_951394435.1. Lineage (NCBI taxonomy): Eukaryota > Metazoa > Chordata > Mammalia > Artiodactyla > Delphinidae > Stenella > Stenella coeruleoalba. The sequence goes on from NC_137169.1 coordinate 3,182,019, forward strand.
AGTGTCGTGTAACATTTTTAGACACCGGGTCTCATGTACTTTTTCTCTGAAATCTGCTCGGGGAGGTGCTCCATCAACACGAAGGAGTCAACCGGAGAAAGGAAGGCATGGTATCAGGAAATGGAGATGGACACAAGAGAGGTGGGTCCCTAGGGTGTTGGGGAAAGAGATGCCAGGACGACAGTTGTGTATCAGGATGACATCCAGACCAGAGCAGGTTGGAAGGCCAGAAGGTTGTCTCCAAGAAGATGAAGGTCACCAGATGCATTTGAGTGAACTGGGAAGGGACTAGTGAGAGACACTTTCTACAAGAATGTGGAAAAGCAGACAAACAGAACAAACTAAGAGACAGCATGGAAGACAATTAACTCTGTTGAGGACAGTTGTTCAGGAAGAGAAAACTCATCTCCTGGTGTCCAGTTGTTCGAATTCACATCTTAATGTTCACATTTACATGGATGGGAAGTTGTAAACACTGAATGTGGATCTAACCAGACTGGTGGTGTCATGGTATCCTCACAATGGGGAGATGTGTGATGGAGGTGTGGGGAGGAGATGTGTGTGGGAGTGAGAAGAATGAAAGAGACTGAACATTTCTTGTCTTTAGCAACAAGCCAATCAATAATGACTCAAGTTGAAAAATTAACAGGTATAGGTACAGATATATTATTTATGAACATAGGAAAACAAAACAAAACAAAAAAAACAAAACAAAACAAACTGCTAAAGAGTAGAAAGTTGTAGCTTCTGGGGAGTGGAAAATGGGCAGGAATTTGATTATTGATTTTAACAATAGATCTTATGGAATTAATTAACTCTATGTGTGTGGGTCACTAATGACAATAGTAAATCAATAGAAAAAATAAATACTGATGAATATGAAGGTTATATAATAACATAATAAAGGAGAACCATGTGGTATTGGGTGAAAAGCAAGATCTCAAATTATGTGAGGTATATGACCACAACTGTGTGAAAAGTCATTGAAAAAGAGTTGAAGGAAATGCCCCAAATACTAAAGGTGGTTGGTCAGAGAGTGGGGTATTTTAAAAATTCTTTTAAAAGTGTTTTCCATATTTTTTCTATTGTGATATCCCTTTTATAATGGAAAGTGGAGGGGAGAATAAATGCATCTGTGAAGCAGTGTGACTGCCCACTTGTACCCTGGTGGGCACAGAGTAAACAAGGTCTCTGGGATTTTCTTGGAGCCAGGGAAACCCTCCTCTTTGTGAAATCTGATGATATCCATGGCAACTCATTGGTCAAAAGAGCCAGAGCATAAACACCTAGAATGGCAGTCAATACACAGACCTGAGAAGAGTTGGCAAAGGGAAAAACTGTCCCGGAGAACCAAAAGGGAATGGTATGGGAGGTTGCATTCACTGATGGTACTTGGCTGGCAACAGCCTCCTCAACTCCCCCACACTGCCTTGGACCATCAGAAGCACCTCGTCATGAACTGTCCTCTTGTGTTGCTTCTGGACACATCTTCACTGTGGGAGGGCCAATATGGGGCAGCTCAGAGTGAGTCACCCCCTCCTGTCCCCTTCCCTACACTCCCTCATCAGCTTGAAGAGGGGCCATGTCTAAGAAAGACACCCCTTTTTGGAGGGACCAAGGAGCCCCACCCTCACTGATATAGTTGAGAAGTCTTCTCCCACTGCAATGTACTCAGCTCTGCCTCCCTGTCTCCCCCCGCCCCACACTATCATCTTCTTGGAGGCAATGGGATGATGTTACACACATGGGAGATACTAAATAAAGGGACAGGTCTGAACTCAGGGACAAATAGCAGAGAGAGAGTTTCCAAAACAGTGCATCTGGAGAAAGAGGGTGTTCCCAGTGGTGGATGGGACCAGCTCACATGGGTTTGCAAGGACAGATGGTGAGCAGCTCTTCCCAAATCCATGCTGGTGTCATGTCAGTAGCTTGGCATTAGCCAATTAGTAGCTTGGTGGGTGTATTTATACCAAGGTAATGGGGAAACACTACAATTAAGCTCCCAGCTCCCCTGGATTGCTGGCTAGTAAGCCCTCACTCCCACATTGCTGCGCTTCTCTACCCACTTCCTGGCTGGCCTTGAGTGTTTTTCCTGGAAGCAGTCAAGGGTCCAGGAACGCTGGTAATGGTAACACTCTTAATCCTAAAAGCATGCCAGAGACTGGATCCAAGCATCCACAAGGACTTCTCTAACAGGAGAGTATTATGAATCTTTATAGTTGAGAGGACTGGAAAGTCAAGGAGGCTCTTTACTCCCCAACCATTCTGAGACTCACTTCTGAGCTTTTTCAGAAATCTCAGTCACAACAGGGGGTGAGGGTAGGGAGGGGTGTAGTGTGTCTCTCTGTTGTCTACTTCAGTGACAGGGCCAAGCAAACATTCCACAGCAGACTTTGGAATTTCTAGAGAACAACTTTAAGCATTGCAACATTTTAGAATTTTTTTTTTCATGAATGTGCATGGAAGGAAGCTGCAGATATCAGACTATCCATCTCTGCACCCCATTGCCTGGTTTAAATTTTTTTTTTTAAATGAGGCAAATGAGTCCTGGGTGGAACTGCCAACACAGAGTAATAAAGATCGATGCTCTGTAGAAGGTTTCATCTCAGAATGCAAATGTTGTCTCTATGGATCCAAAGTATAATCACAGTGGGTGAAAAAAAACCATGTACACTGCTAGGCTCTAAGAAAAGTCTTGGAGCCAGAAGTCAAGCGGTTCTACAGGGTTCTAGGGGAGACTCTTAGATCCTCAGTAGGGCCAACCCAGATGCTTTGTGAACCCCAAAACTGAGAGGGTGACTACGTCTCTCAAGGATTTCCCCTTCCTATTGACAGGGTCCCACTACCATCACATCATGAGATGACATATCATTCATTCATTTTATTCAACAAGCACTTATGATCACATACTTTTTGCCTAGATTTTGTGCTGGCTGCTTCCACAGCAATAATCTTATTTACGAGTTTTTTTTTTTTTTTTTTTTTTTTTTTTTTGCAGTACGCGGACCTCTCACTGTTGTAGCCTCTCCCATTGCGGAACACAGGCTCCGGACACGCAGGCTTAGTGGTCATGGTTCACGGGCCCAGCCGCTCTGCGGCATGTGGGATCCTCCCGGACCGGGGCACGAACCCGTGTCCCCTGCATCGACAGGCGGACTCTCAAGCACTGCACCACCAGGGAAGCCCAACAACTCCCATTTTTGACTGCCTCTCCACAATTCTAAAGAGCACTCACTGGAGTGGACAGTCCCTCAGAGGAGGACAGGCTGACATCACAGACCCTCAGACAGTCTTCCCACTGCTGAGCTGGCAACACTGATCTGAGGGAAAACCTGTTTTATTAGATGGGGGGGCGGGGTAGGTTATGAAGGTTTGTTGTATATATAGACTGTAAAGAGGTCTTCAATCTAGGGGAAGACGTTCAGGTCCCATAACCTTATGGAGAGGACTGGAAACTGTGCTAACACAAAAGGGAAGCAAGTCAAACAAAGTGCGAACTTAACCAAAAGAACTTGAGGACTCAGTTGTCCCAAGAAACATACGACTCCCAGCTGTCTTGACAGTCAAAGGCCCTGTTGTCATGATGCCATTACAATAAGAAATGGTGGTGTTTGTCAGAGTCACATGTGGTTTCCTCAGCAACTCCTGCATGTGGGTCTGGAGAAGACGAGGTGTGTGTAGGTGGAAGGTTTATACCATGGAGGGCAGGGTCAAAGAGTAAGTGAATTGAAGATTATGAGAGAGAAGGGAGGGGGCAAGTGCTCTGCTGAGAGCCAAATCTGAGGAGCTGTGCAGAAAAGCAGCCTCCAAAGGAAAGAACAGCCTGTCTCCAAAGGAAAGAACAGCCTGGCCGCTGGGCCTGCGCATCCAGAGCCTGTGCTCTGCAACGGGAGAGGCCACAACAGTGAGAGACCTGTGTATCGCAAAAAAAAAAAAAAAAAAAAAAAAGGGAGTTGTCCCACAGTTAAATAATAGACAAACAACCAAAAAATGATAATAAAGGAAAGAGTGAAGAGAAAAGGTTTGAATACACACTTAACAGAACATGTGCAAGTGGCCAACAGTACATGTGGGAAGACAACATCATCAGTTATAAAAAGGGTGCAAGTTAAAGCCACATTGAAACATTGAAACCATAAGGGAACATAAAAAACATTAAAAAAATCATAATTAAAAAAAGATATCCCAAATGTTGGCAACGACAGCTGTGTTACTGGTGGGAGAGTGAAATGGCACAAACATTCTGGAAAAAGCTTATGACCTCTAACACTAACAATCTCACCCTATGATTCCATGGTTCCCCTTCTAGGAGTTTATCCAAGAGAAATGAAAACACATGTTTAAAAATCTCAACCGGCACATACACAAATGTTCATGGCCACCCAATTCATAATATCTCCAAACAGGAAATGATCCAAATGCCCACCTATAAGACGTTGGACAAATTATAACTCCATGCAAAAGAACACTTCTCAACAATGAAAGGAACAAACCACGCAAAAACCTATATGAGTCTCACAGGTATTACGCTGAGCACGAGAAGGATGCCAAAGAGTACATCCTGCATATGACTGACTGCCTGGAGTTCTGGAACAGGCAAAACTACTCCACTGGAATTAAAATCAGAATAGGAGTTGCCTGTGAGGTGCAGAGGATTGACTGGAAAGTGGCTGGAGAACTTTCTGGAGTGATGGACACAATTAGTCAAAAGTCCTCCAACCAGGAACTTAAAATATGTGGGAGAGAGAGAGAGACAGAGAGAGAGAGAGAGAGAGAGGGCTAGTCAGGGTCTCCAGGGATGGCTTTTCCTGAAGAACAATGTGTAAATCTCAGAAAATCCCAGGCTAACAAAGAGCGAGAAGTGCTGGTGGGTTTGCTGTAGACAGAGTTACTGGCCCAGTCTCAGCAGGGGTGCCAGTAAACACGAGGATGTTACCCCTTGTCCTTGGACCAGTCACGTGACTTTCTTTGGCCAGTGGAGCATGGGCAGAAGTGACCTGTGCTCCCTCTGAGCCTGGCTTTGGGAGGCCTTGTATTTCCTCCTGTCCTCTTGTGTCCCTGCCATTGCTTCCTCCAAGTCACTGCTCTCCCTCTGTCCAGGCCCCAGAATGCAGGAACATTGCATGGACAGGTCAGTATAGCAAGGAGTCAAGGCCCAGGATGCACATCAGAGCTCAGCCTACATGCCCTGAAAATGCATAGGGAACCAATATTCACAGCCATAGCTGTGCATCTCTGAGAGTCTGTGCTTGCTTGTTGCTCACCAGGAGCTGCCCAATGCATTCTCTCCTTTCACAGTACCTTTGAGTTTTCCACAAAAACGTCATTTCCTCACCAGGATTCTTCCTTGCACTCTCTCACAATTATTAACACTGCTTCCCCCCTAAAGTGCTTTGATTATATCACACACCACCAGGTTACCAGAATCACCACATGACTTTGTATAGTGTACCAAGCAGAGCCAACCCAGGTCCTTCAGCTGGATATCCAGAATCCCACATTAGCAACCCCAAGAGCATCCCTCACCCTCTCTGTGCCCAATGCCTTCTCAACATCTCCCAGCCAGGCATGGACCCAAACCTACCTAACACAAAGCCCTTTATTTTCCACATCCATCTCCCATTAGAATCCCTACCATCCCTACTAAAGTGTGCCTCATGTGAGGTTAGGTCTACCTTTGCCCCATCTCTTGTTCTCCAAGCACTGTGAATACCTGTGGAAGAAAGAAGAACGGGAAGAAGGAGAGAGAGAAGGAGGTAGGGAAGGAAGAAACTCCCAAAGTGTGGGCATGGAATTTAGACACAGACCATCACTGTGGATGTGGAAGCACTGAATGGGGTCCATCAAGAGGATCAGGATGTGTCACCCCAAAATACGCCACTTTGGCCCAAGAATTATTTTGAGCTGAAGGCATTCGATTTCCTGAAATCCCTTTTCTCCCCAAAAAGAAGTCTCCCAAAAGAACAATCTCCATCAATCCCCTCCCCAGGAGAAGCTCTCACCCCCTCTTCCTGGGGTGGGGAATCAGAATCACACAAGACTGTGGCCCCTCCCACCTGTTCTCCTACAGACCCATTTATCTTTCAGAACAGTAACTGGTGTTTCCACAAGTGCCCTCCCCCACCTGTAAGAAGGCATTTGTTCTCCCAGCCATACCCCTCGTCTCCTCTTCATCTCCTCGTAAAATGGCACATAATCTCTCAAATCCCACCCCTTCCTTGGGCATTCCCTTCTTCCTGCGATGCCCCTGCACACGTCAAATTGAAAATGAACAAATGTGCATGCCTTTTCTCCCGCTAATCTGTCCGTTATTAATCTTAATTCACAGGGTCTCTGGCCACAGAACCTAAGAGGGCAGAGGAAAAGCTGTTCCTCCACCTATGTGTTGAGAAGTCAGGTATTAGAAGCAAGAAGAGAGATTAGAAACTGTAAGATTAAGAAGCAGGGCCCAGAGGATTTTATTTCGTTTTGCTTGTCAGTAGTTCCAGGTCCAACTAAAAGTGTTTTGCATCCACATCTCACTTCTCTCTCGTGACCGGAAGCCCTCTGCATCTGGCCTCCTGCCTCCTCCAGAGGTTCACAAAAGCCAGAGCCTGTGATTTATAAGGACACGGTGCTTAATGAGGCCAGAGGTGCTGAGAAGCTGCACTTGAACTGTTCACACAGAGAGCAGGAGGACAGCAGCAGGTGGAGAGATGGCAACCACTGTTTTGACCATCAATATTAGTTAAATTTAATAGTGGAGTCTTATTGACTATAAGAGTCTTAATTATCAGGAAGAATGGTGCTGTCTGTTAACAGCAGAAAAAATGATCAAAACTGAAACCACATAAATTAAATCGCTTGCTTGTCCTTTTATAAATAAAATTAATTGGTTAAATGGATCCTATATTTAAAAAGGATTAGTGGCAGGTTTTTTTTCTGACAATTGCCTTCTTAACATTCTCAGACTTATGCTCCAGAGGTTTGATGGGGAAACATTCATCAAAGAGTATTATTGTTATTACGTTTTAATGTGTCTCTTCTCTGAACTTCTCCCAAGTCAGCGTTTTGTCTGCCAGGAGGTTAACGGACTTGTGGGCTGTTGGAATGTGATGTTCTGAGGAGGTGGGTGTTATGGAAATTTCCCTGGAAGCTATCCCTGCAGGTGTGCATGCCCTCACACATACACACACACACCCCGCCCCACATCCTGTACATGACCTTGACCACGATGACCGGGGCCTGGAAAGATTTAACCTGGGTAAGCCACTTTTGTGTGAGCACATCAGTGTCCTGATGGGACATCCCCAAAGAGGATGACACATGATGGATTCCTCAGAACCTAGGAACTGGGACATTTTTATCATGTCCAACCTCGTACTGATTTTTACCATGTCCAAGCTCGAACTGCTCACCGCATGACAGGCCAATAAATCAAGGGATGAAGTGGTGGGGCAAGAAATTGAAACTTTATTTGGAAAGACAGCAGACCAAGAAGATGGTGGACTAGTGTCCCAAAAAACCATATTACTCGAACTAGAATTCAGGCTTCTTTACAACTAAAAGGAGAGGGGGTGTGCTTGGTTGTTGCAAACTTCTTGGTGCCGGAATCCTTTGTTCTTGCAGCCATCCACAGGTCAGGTCACCATATTCCTGTAAACATCCAACAAGGCAAATGTTATTCTCTTCTGCAACTTTTTATCTCTATATGAATGGAAAAGTGTTAATTTTTAAAGGTCAGAGCCTTGAGAATGTGCTGTCCTCTATATTTCAGCCTACAGGCAACATTCTTAACTTGTAGCAAAAGCAACAGCATACAAAGTTGAAAGTAAAAGAAACAGGTCCACTGTGGAGTCAGATTTGTTCTTCACTATTACAACATCAACTGTAGCCATGCTTCAGGCCACTGAGGGGTTTGGGTTTTCTGTTATTGCTCTTCCCAGTGGGATGCCAAGTGTTATGAGCTAGATAGTATCCCCCAAAATTCATATGTTGAAGTTCTAACCCCCAGTTCCTCAGAATGTGGCTGTATTTGAAGACAGGGCATTTAAAGAGGTAATTAAGTTAAAATATGACTAGTGCCCTTATAAGAAGAGGAGATTAGATTGGATGCTGACCTACACAAAGGGACTAACCATGTACAGACACTGGGAGAAATCCATTGTCTATAAACCAAGGAGAGGGACTTCAGAAGGAACCAGCCCTGCCAACACCTTGATCTCAGACTGCCGGCCTCCAGACAGTGAGATATAAATCTCTGTTGTTTCAGACTCCTGGTCTGTGGAGTTTTGTTGTAGCAACCTGAGCCCACTAGGACAGCAGGTCCCTTCTGATCTCTGTAGGGTTTGTGAAGCAGAACTTCTGGGTCCAGGGATAAGAAGCAGGTAGGTCCTGCCTGCTTCTTGTCCGACAAGGACTGTCTCTTGTGGTCTTAACTTGCAAGGCATTTTTAAGGCATAGAGAACATTCTTTCCCTTAAATCAAAGCATTATATTTCAAAGGAAATTTAATAAAGCTTCCTTTTGCAGCCTCATGGACGTGTGTCTATGCAAACAGTGGAGATCCTTGTCTGAAAGTAATTCCCTCCCGGCTCCTTCAGCCACCAAGGGGATGAAATCAAAAGCTGGGCAGCAGCTCCGAGCTCATCATTTGTCAAAGCAAAGCAGAGCTCAAAGCAGCAGACTTTTACGTCCCAGGCTATGTTTAGCTAATCACACCCCAGAGTTCTGTTCTCTGTCCAGGACCCCCGGCATCCACCGTGAAGGGATTCATGGTGGTGACAGCAATAATGATAGTTTGTGCTTTTAGCTCCTTGCTCCAGACAGTTTTCAAAGGACTCCACCATCCCGATTCTGCTCAAGTCTGTGACACCAGCCAAGACTGCATGGGGGAGGATGTTGTGCCTTTTTACGATCCTCAGAACAGGGAGAGAGAAAGATGCACATTAGTCTGTGTGCTGGATGCATGCAGAATGCCAGCCTATGCACGGCACAGTCCTCCATCCTCCCAGGACACAGGGCAAGCCACAAACCTCCTGGAATCACTGTGGAAACTTCTGGAGAAATTAAATGTGTCACCTCTCTGTGGGTGGTTCCAACATACCCAGGGAACAATGGTGACTTGGGAAACAGATCTTGACCCATCACCACAAGCTTTGCTGGAAAGCTCATGGGTGATGCCTAGGGTCTGCAGGCTTGGTAAGGACCACAGGTGACACCGTCTGAGAAAGCAGGCCTAGATGTGACAACTGAAGGCAGGAAGAGAAAGTGGCTCTTCCCTAGAACCCAAGACACCATTTATTATCTAAGTGAATCAGTATAAAATGACCCACAGCAGCTATTGATACATTAGTTTCAGAGGTTGGGGGTTGGGGGGTGGAGAGGAGTCTTTGCTACTTTTCCTTTCATTCTGGGTGAGTACTTTTTTGGGGGGAGGGAGTAATGGAAATTTCTTCTCTCCTAAAGTTCCCTTCCATGAGACAGGTGGAACTGACCTGATTGAGTACCTCAAACCTAACATCACTTTTTAGTTGTTTTAATCATTTAAATCACTTCTTAAATGGTTCAGAATACAGGCAGGGAGAAATGTGATATTCAATGCTCACCTCCCCCACTGCCATTCTGCCCCATGCATCTCAACTCCTATTGTGCAGAAGTAAATGTGGAATCTCAGCTATGGTTCTAGATATGTTTAATTATCCATGTGTTTGCAATGATTCTGGCAAAAAAAGGTGAGCTTTACAGCATTAAAACCTAAACAAAAATCAGAACGTTTCCAGGGACTGAAGGATGTGAGCTGAGGCCTTGCGGGAGACCCATGTTACATGGGGGATCAAGGATGTCTCTGGAGCTGCTGCCTTTCCAGTGACTCCCACTGCCCTCTGACCGCACATTGTGACCATATGTACCAGAATGACATGCAAGGCTGATGGAGATGACTGGGAGAGGGGAAACTGGTCCTACAAGTGGCTTAGGTTCAATCCATCAAGGGCTCCTGTGTGTCTGGGGACCTACCAGCCCCCAGCTCTCTGGGTTCTGAGTCCTCACTCTCGGGGTGGCTGCAGCCATCAGCCAGCCTGCCCACATAATCACACTCTGCAAGGGGCCACCATCCATACACCAGCTTCTCTCAGCCATCCTCCGCTTCTGCATGTTTCTGGGGAGGTCAGGATGATGAAGGTCCCGTCTCCATCCTCAGGAAGCTCAGGGACCCATGCTGGGGAGGAAGGACACATAACAGCTGCATGATTGTGGCTCTGTGGCTGCCTCTCGAGGCTCAACCTGTCTGAGCCCTGCCCCCTCCACTCCCCTGTTGTTCCCTTGCTCCCCCTCTGTAGCCACCCGGCCTCCTCCCTACTGCCCGGGTAGCTCTCTCTCCCTCGGCCCCCCAGATGGCCTCCTGGCCAGCTCCCTCCCTTCCTCCAGTCTTGGGTTATATGCCCTCTTCTCAATGACCACAATGCAGCTCAGTCTGTCATAACAAAGCATCATAGACTGGGCAACTTAAAATAAACAAAATTTATTTTCTGAGTTTTAGAGGTTGGAAGTCTGAGATCCAACTGTCAGCAGGGCTGGTTCCTCTTGAGGCCTCTCTGCTTGGTGTGAAGACAGCCATCTTCTCCTTCACATCATCATCCCCCTGTGCATGCAATCTCCTCTTCTGATAAGGACGCCAGTCCTGTTGGATTACGACTCCAAATACAGTCACATTGAGGGTTAGGTCTTTTATATATGGGCTTGGGGGAAACACAATTCTATCCTTAACAACTACTTAATACATAGATAAAGCATCATTGCTCGGGCATCCTACCTTCTTCTTCTACTCTCCCCTGCCTCAATGTGGCCATCACCCCTGACCTGCCACACGACTCCTTCATTTGGTACCAGCTTTTCATGGTCTCTATCCCCGTGTGTGTGAGCTCCAAGAGGGCAGGGGCATTGCCAGTTTTGTTTCACCATGTTCCTTAAGCCCTTCTCCAGGGCTTGGCTGGGGCTTAAAGAATGAGGTGAGTGTGCAGACTTGCCTGGAGAGAGTAGGCAGGCTGACCAGAAAGCCAGCTCAGAAGGGGCTCCTGGGGTCCAAGTCTCCCCGATGTCCAGCAGATGCCTGCCAGAGGGAACTTGCACCTCCAGAGCAAAGGGACAGCCTGTCCCAGGGAGGAGGGACTGCAGAAAATGTTCTGGGGATGTGGGGGGAGGGAGGGAAAGACAAGGCAAGGACCCCAGGGACCTTGTCAGCCACAGCCGGCCACAATCTGTTCCCCCTCTGACAGGTCATTCCTGCAGACCTGTGGATATTGGTGGATATTCCCAAGCCAGGAATCCACGTCTTCATAGCAGCCGACAATAGCAACTGTTTCCACAGGACTTGCCTCTGCAGGGCTCCCATGTCCATGGATGCCGGGCTCTGAGACTACAGGCCCAAACTTCACTCTCTGCCCCTTCCCCTGCCCCCCTCCTTGGGCTCATATTTCATGCAGACATGCTAGGATCATGCAGCTCTTACTTCAAGACCTTCCCTCCTGTGTCTGCTGGCATCCAGGAGAGTTTTCTGGGCAGACTTTGCCTGTTTCTGCCAGACATCTCCCAAGCGACTGGGAAGGACCATGTGTGGAATTCCAGGAGAAACCCTGCAACACCACTCCTGCTTCTGCTCCAGGAAAAGCAAGCCACGCTTCTCCATCATTGCCTGGTATCCCAGTGGAACTGAGCAGGATACTGCGGGGCTCCTGGGCACAAAAGCCTTTCTGTGTCCCCCATTTCTTGATTGCAGGAAATAGGCTTCGTTCAGCCTCCATGACCTTCGTTCCAAGGGGCAGTTCATACAGGAGCTAATCAGGAAAGGGAGGGGATGCAGAGACAAGGGAGGGGCAGTCAAGAAACAATAGTGCAGCCTTGGGACAGGGTCCTGGTTCCCCCTGAAGGGTTACATGTAACAATACCTTTGAGCTGCTTTGTAGATACTGGAACCCACACCAGGTGGAAGAAGTTAACTACATGCTGCCCACAGCAGGTAAACCCCAGACTGGTTGGAACCAGCAGCTTGATGATGTTGACTCCCACTTATCTCATCACCAACTAATCAGAAGAATGTCCACGAGCTGATCTCGCCCTCTTTGAACCATGACTAGAAAACTCCTCACTACCTCCTCCAGGTCAGGTCACACAGTTCTGAGGGCATTAACCCACTGTGGCCCCCTTTGCCTGGCAAAGCAAATAAAGCTATTCTTTTCTACTTCACCCAAAACTCTGTCTCAGAGATTTAATTCGGTGTCAGAGTACAGAGGCCAGATTCAGCTTCACCATCAGATGCCCTTGTCCTTCTGCCGAGGGCAACCCACAGGGATTTCATTTGAGATATTAGCTGGAGTGTAATGAAAAGAGAGAAACAGAACTGGAGTCCAAAAGCTGGGAGGAATCAGGCCGCATGACTACTTACCAGCCTTGCAAATCCTTTGCGAACCTCAGTTTTCTCATCCTTAAGATGGGAAAATATTTCCACTGGTCAGTTAGCCATTAAAAAACCGTTGCCATGTGAACACGGCTGGCACTTAGGAGACATTTATTGAAACGAAGCATTCTTGTAGTCATTAATAAAACCTGAGGCTGAGTCAATACACAGACCAAAGAGCCAAGCCACAGGGGGTGATGTTGAAATCAGGGCAGCCGGGTGGGTCAGGGTGGCCCCCTGGCATGGCAGGGGACGGGGATTCGTGAAGGCTGACATTTGGTTGCTTTAGACAACAAAATAACCGCTGCTTACTCCCTCCCACTTTAGAATCATTTTAAGGGATAGGAGTGGGCCAGGAATTTGGGACAAATTGCTAAAAATAGGGGATATATTAAAAAAACAAAACAATAAAAACCTGTTTAACACATTTTAAGGATGACTGTATACCACTGAAATTATTTAAAACAGTAATTTTCTTTCATCTTTTCCTTTCAAATCTATCGTGTAGATATAGTTTCCTTTATTTCTCTTTTCTCCCATCTCTATTGGTTTTGTACCTACATTTTCTACTGCTTTTTATTCTCATTTTTTAGTGGTTACTAATTTTAAATGCTAACATGCCTGTTAACAAAGCCTAATACCATTAAACAACATTTCTATATGTCACCAAGAGTTAGACGACTTCAATGCCAAACTTTCTCCACATCCCATCTCATGTTTGTGTTGGCTAGTATTTCAGTTTCATCTTGTTTTTAAATCCTCCAAGTTTTTCTTTAGATATCATTGTTTATTTAGAGCTACCAATGTGTTCACAACTCTATTTACATAGATTTTCTTGCTTTCTTACTTCTTCCTTTTGGGTTTAGTTTCCTACTCGTTGAAGTATATCCTTTAACACTTCTTTCAAAAAAGGTTGCTCAGTAGCAAACAATGAACAGTAAATTCTTTCAATCTATGTCTGAGATTGTCTGAAGGGCAGATAAATGGATGTAAAATATTTAGGTGAGTTGCTTCCTTCAGTGTTTTAAAACATTGCATTCCATCATTTATGCTGCTAGTGAGATGTCTTCTTTCCAATATTATTACTGTTCTTTTGCGTTTTTGTTTTTTTTTCGTCTTTCCTCTGGTAAAGTTTAAGATTTTCCCTTTATCTACAAAGATCTGAGGATTTTACAATTTTCTCTTGATCAATGAGGTTCCATAGATTTACTCTAAAGTGTGCATGTGCGGATTTGTCTTATCTATTTTGCTTGGGAATTTTTGGATTTTCAAAATCTGAGTTCTCACGTTTTCCTTCACTTTTGAAAAACTGGCAGCCATTTTTTCTTCAAACGCTTTCTCTCCTTCATATATTTTTAGATAAATGCAGGAGTCTCTCATCCTGTCTTCCCCATTTCTTAGCAGGTTCTGTTACTCTGTGTCTGAGCTGCCATCTCTAACTTCCTTGCTCATTAACTCTCTCAGCTGTGTCACTCTGTCTTCTAGTGTCTCTTTCCAGAAGTAACATCTAGTCTGTTGCTAATCAGCCTGTTGTTATTTTTGCATACTTTCTTGGGTCCTCCCCACTTCTTATATCCTCCAGAAATTATAAATTGTTCTAGAATCTCTTTCCCCTTTTAGTCACCTCCACTTCCTGAGGTGCCGATTTGGTGGTTGTTGGTCCCATGGGCTCTGGTCTTGAACTGGGCACTCCTCTTCCCAAAGATGTTTCCCTTGGGGTCTCGTGGGGCTGCTGGGATCTCCCTCTGTCCTCTTTACCAGCAGAAGCCTGGTTGGGATTGACTGGTAATCAGCCCAGGCAAAAATGCTCATTCCCAGGCTGTCATCAGCTGGCGCTGGTTGGGCCACCCAGACCTGGACAGCAGGGGTGGGCGAGGGGATGTCTGTGAGCAGGTCCCTTATCCTGCCAGGCTCTCGATGACCTGCCATGGCCACCCCTGCCCTACTGCTGCTTGTGTGACACAAATAAACCCTTTGCATGCTCAGACAGAAAGTTTTATGAATTTTCCTGCAACAGAGCCAAGTGTTCATGTGAACACCATGCCCTGTGTGACCACAGTCTGGGGGTCTCAGTGTTTGCTGGTGATACTTTTCCAGCTACTGTACAGGCCTAGCACCTTCCTCATCCTCCCCAGGGGTGGCAGGCTGCCCAGCTCCAGGGCAAACTCGGGAGCCCCTCTCATGTCCCCAGAGCACAAGGACTTCGCTGCTCCCTGAGGATGTCAAATGCTCGGCCCTGAGACCCTGGTCCCAATGCCCCTGAGAGGAACCCTCTCACCCTCTCTCCTCGTTCCCTTGGACTTCCTTCCTCATTTCTCACCTGTGATATTCCTTTCCGCCTTGGGCCTTGGGTGGTATTCAGCTATTTCTTTGTTATTATTATTAATTTTTAATTTAGTTTTTTATTGAAGTATAGTTGATTTACAACATTGCATTAGTTTCAGGTGTACAGCACAGTGATTCAGTATTTTTGCAGGTTATAGTCCATTATAGGTTATTAAAAGATATTGGATATAATTCCCTGTGCTACACAGTAAACGCCTGTTGCTCATCTTTATTATTTTTAACCTGTGAACAAGTGCTTCACACATCACTTCCGTCAGCTACATTCACCAAAAATCTCAACAACAAGGTCCTTTTATAGTCCAGTGAAAGATGGAGATCCTCCCCACCAAAAACTGTGCTCATCACCATGGGCATTCAGGGTGGCACCCCCGGGGTAAGAATCCACGTAAAAAGAATAGACATTTGGTCCAGCAATCCCACTTCTGGGTATTTATATGAAGGAACCAAAGTCACTATCTCAAAGAGATACATGCACTCCCAAGTTCACTGCAGCACTATTCACAATAGCCAAGATAAGGGAACAACCTAAGTGTCCATCAAGGGATGAATGGATAAGGAAAATGTGGTCTCTATATATGGTAGAATATATTCAGCCATAAAAAGAAGGAAATTCTGCCATCTGCAGCAACATGCATGGACTTGGAGGGCATTATGCTAAGTGAAATAAGTCAGACAGAGAAAGAGAAATACTGTATATCACTTATACATGGAATAAAAGAGCTGAATTCATAGAAACAGAGAGTAGAGTGGTAGTTACCAGGGGCTGAGGGGGTGGGGAAATTGAGGAGATGTTGGTCAAAAGGTACAAATTTCCAGTTATAAGATGAAAATGTTCTCGGGATCTGAGGTGCAGCATAGTGATTATAGTTAATAATACTTTCAAGTATTATATACCTGAAAGTTGCTGAAAGAGAAGATCTTAAATGTTCTCATTCCAAACAATAAAAATAAAAGGGTCATTATGTGAGGGGCCGGAGGTGCTAGCTAACCTTATGTGGTAAACATTTCACAGTATATACATGTATCAAAGCCTCATACCATACACCTTAAACATTTTATATTACATTTTTGAAAGGTAGATCACAAAACCCTCACAGGGGCCGTGATCCCTCAGGTGTGCATATGCCTGTAACCACAAATAATAACTTCTTCAGGGTTCTAGTATCAGGTGTGACTGACTTCCTTTTATTAGTGCAAATGGAGCTGCTGAGATTTCATGATAAACAATTATGCATTTTGAAATATGAAAGAGAAAACTGGACTTCCCAAACCTTTGTGAGCTGGTATTGGAAGCAGGGAGACTCCAAGACAAGAACAAAACTCACTTTTTAAATGAATAGGACTGAATTTGCCCAACATGCAGGGGCTACTCTTCAAAGGGCCCTAGGTCTGGCAGACAATCCCACCAGACCTGAAAACTGGGCTGGCACTCTCCACTTGGAATCTGCATTTTGAGTTCACTATGAGTCTCAAAGGTAAGCCAGGGACCCCTCACTCACCCTTCCCCACAATCAGCCTGGATGTCTTGGTCTAATTTCACAAGACCAATGTGAAGATCTGCTGTCATGGAAACTGCTTCCAAGAAGTGGTCCACGACTTCTGGGGGAAATTCACAAAGATGGGACCTCTTGCCTGGACCACAGCTGGCATCTTTCTTCCAGGTCCCCAGGGAAGTGTTTTGCTGGGATTTCTCTGGTCCACTCCCAGGGGAGTGCAAATCCCACTGGGGTGCCCCCTGGACCAGGCCTTCTCTAACACAGGTACCCAGCACAGCAAGGGGGCCACGCTCTTTGAGCTGTGAGGTTGCAGGACCCACGTGGAGAGTCTGTCAAGCTCCCGTGCTGTGTATCCAGGCTCGCTCTAGCCCGCCAGGTCTCACGCGCCTCCTTACCCATCTTCCTGTGTTGATAGTTGAGCTTCTGAGCCACCCCAGGTGCCCCGGTTATCACAAGCCCATTGCCAGTCAATTTAGATTCAGGAGGCTGACCCAAGACCACTTCGTGCCCCTTAGGACAATGATCTGACTGTAGATGGTCTGTTTGACCAAGTGGAGGGCGTGAGGACTCATTCCATCTTTGCTAATGAGGACTTTTTTGATTTCCTGGTACTGCTTTCTCTTGATGGATGACAGATTTATGATTCATGGAGGGTTTTTGTATTAAGTTTGGCCTGATGGAAGATAAATCAGACACGGAATTTATTGGTGTAGAAAAAAGTTAGATGTTCCCTCCCCGGTGACAATGAAGGAATTCATGAACTGGGCACCCTGGGCCATGTTTCAGGAATCCTCAGTGGCTGCTTGTCCATAGAAGCTGTCTGTGCCCAGAGGGAAAAAGTCAAGTGAGAAAGCTGCCTGGGCTTTGAGGCCGATAACCAGAAGGGGAGTGGGGAACTGCTGGGAAGCTGGTTAAGTCTGTACCTGTGGCCATGGCCTCCACTTCTGTCGGCTTTTATTGGACCTGTAAATATCGCCTTGCAGCTTGAATGGCAGGTGCATAATGGGGAGTGTTTGTGCAAGAATTTGGAGAGGGAATAAAATTGATGGATGCTCTCAGTGTCTCCTGCCGGCAGCTGGCGGCCCATTTCCCAGGGCTCTCTGCTCTCTCCCGGCGTGTTCGATATTTCGGTTACAAGTTCTGTAGCTGAAAGCTGAGGTTGCAGAGCTGTGCGGCCATCTGGGTTTCCCAATTTAAATACAAAAACGAAGCAAGTAACTCATTTAGTGGGCACTTACTATATGTCAGGCCAGTTCTAGGAAGTTTCTTGTGTCATCTTATCCAGTCTTGGAAACAGCACTACTTACTAGGAGATATCGTTACTGACTTCATTATAGTGATATAGACATGGCGGCACCTGAGGTTTGGAGGCGAGCCCAAGTTCACCGGCAAGGAAAGAGCAGAGCTTGGATTCCAAGCTGCCTGGTTCCAACGTCACAGGCTTAACCACTATCCTGTGTGTCAGTAAGTGGCTGTCAGGAATAAGGCCCCCTCCCATTCCCCTCTTGGGCTTCACCGAGGGGTGAGCCCAGCTTGAAGCAGCGACCTGCCCTTGTGCTGTGTGTGTGTGTGTGTGTGTGGATTGTGTTCTTTAAAATTCAACAAGAAATCCTCAGGCAAGCACTTATTGTCTGCACTCCCAAATTCCCAGGAACAAGTGTCATCCAGGCTCTCAGCCCCCAAGGCCAGCTCCTTGAGGACCACTGGCTGGTGGACATGCAGACCGTCTCTCTTCTCCCCGCCAGCAGCCTTCAGCGGCAGAAGTGGTTTTCCAGGACTGTCTTTGTGACAGTGGTTTGAAGACTTTCCTGCCCTTTAACAGCACGGCTCAGACAAGGGAGAAACGCAATGGCCGATGATTTCCTAAATGGCAGAGAGGCAACGCCATCCTCTCTGCAGACCGAAGACCCCCGAATGGAAAGGGCAGTAGCCCCTCAGAGAAGTCAAGCCCTTCTGTGTTTTATGCCCACAGAGCTATCTTTCTCCCTTTGTTCTCTGAGTCTGTACTCTTCCCACCCCTACTGGGTGGACTGTAATATAGTTCCCACTCCAACCACCCAACTTAGCATCAGACCCCACGGATGAAGGGCTGGGTTTCCCCACTTCAAATGCAGCTTCCAGGAGGGTCCGCAGTCCACCTGCTCCTCTGACCGACTGGCTATGAGTTCACGGGCTTCTGAGAACCCTCCTCAGAGGAGGCTTAATAATTCACTAGTGGCAGAACTCAAGAAAGCACTGTGCTGCAGTTGTATCATAAAGGATACACAGAGGAATAAGCATAATAAAGCAGCCCAGAGGGCAAGGTCTGGGGATGGAGCACAGAGCTTCTGGACGCTCTCCTCAGAGAGTCCAGGTGTGTCCCCCAACGGGTGCATCAATGTGTTCATCAACTAGGAAGCTTCACAGAGTCTGGGTGTCCATAGGTTTGACTGAAGTTTCATTACATAGATGAGATTGATTAAATCATCATCTGCATGATTAAACCTGATCCCCAGACACTTTTTCCTCCTGGAAGTCTAGCTGATTCAAAGCTCCAATCCTTTACTCACTTGGTTGGTCTTTCTGGTGACTAGTCCCTACCCTGAAACTATCCAAGGGCCCACCTGCATCACCTCATTAGCATAACCAAAAACTCCTATTACTTAGGAGAGTCCAAAGGTATCTGAAGTGCTTGTCAGGAACCAAGGACAAACATGAAATATATTTTTTATTATGTCCTAGAGTCCCGTGCTCAGGCAATCCTGTGTCCTGGCCTTGGTATTAAGATGGCATTACTGATGTTAACCATTGTCTTCCCTGCAGGTAAAGCACTAAACCACACCTGCCCCATGGGCTCGGTCCCAATGGGTGAGATGCTACAGGGTCCAGATGGATCCCAGGCCCCCATCATCTGTAAGACTCTCATCAAAGAGTGCTGAGCACACAAGAGCTCAAAGATCTGGGCTCAGAACGAGGAAAACCTGTGCCTTAGCAGGAGTTTCTATTACATTTACCTTGTTTTCATTTTTTCCTGGTGAGTAGGTCAAGGGGGTCACTGTCATTGAACATATTCCGCATTTTTAAACTGTAGCCAAAGGAGGGTGAATCACAGGCTTTATTAACTATTCAGGACCTACTGAGGCCTAAGCCCAGGGCATTGCTTTCCTGCATAATTACATGAAATGTAGAAAGAGCCCGGCAGCCCTCATGCCCTTTTGGTTCTGCTTCCTTCCTTGTTGACTTTTTGACTCTGGGCTTAAATAAACTCCTCTTAGAGGGACGAAAGGGCATTTACTGGATGTCAGCCTTCTCTTGTATTAAATCAAACAGGGGAGAAAATGTATAGAGATGAAAGGAGAAACAGAGGTTCCAGGATATGCTAAGCTAGGCCTGAATCATGAAATCCCTTCCCGCCATCTTTGTCTACTGGGGCCCTCTGTTTGCTGCAGGATCCAAGGATAGCCATGTGTACTATGTGGGTCAGGATTAAAGCCAGGGTTCCGTAAGTGGACACCAGGAAGGGGAGCTGTGGGCCTGACCTGGTGTCTCAGTATCTCGCGTTGCCATAACAAAATGCCGCAGACCAGCAGCTTAAAAAACGGACGTTTATTTCTCATGGTTCTGGAGGCTGGAAGTCCAAGATCAAGGTGCTGGTAGATTCCCTTCCCCGTGAGAACTTTCTTTCTGGCTTGTAGAGGGCTGCTTTCTCACTGTGTCCTCACATGGTGGGGGGAGGGGGCAGAGGTGGGTGGGGGGAGAGCCCTCTGGTGTCTCTTCTTATAAGGACACTGATCCTACTGGGTTGGGGCCCCACTCTTATGACTTCAGTTTACCTTAATTCCTTCCTCAGAGGCCCCATCTCCAAGTTCACACTAGGGGTTAGGGCTTCATCGTATGAATTTGGAGAGATACGGATCTGTCCATAGCACCAGGGTTTCACAGCAGGGTCATAGGAACAGCTTAGAAACTCTTTTTCGCTTCCCCACTATTCTTCCTTCCATATTGTAAGAGGAAACTGCTTTTCTCCCCTGCCTCTCGATACTTCTGACACTGGATGTGCGGGAGTTTTCCCACATCCAGGCAATCCTCCAATTCCCACTGGGCACGGTCTGCCTGCTCACCCCCCATCTCCTTAGTACAGTCTTGCACTAAGTTAAGAGAACACGTCTTTCTACCTAAATGTGCATTATTCCGTTTTAAGCTTGAGGGGCTGCTTCAGGACATGATTTACATAGACTTCCAGGTTTTCAAAAGAGGAAGAAATCTGCGACATGCTTTTGCTAGAAAATATACGAGAGTCTTCTAAGGGTTTTTAAGCACCCAGAACATAAAAGGGAAATTGGCCCGACAGAGGCACAGCGTTTATTTTGGCCAATAATACATGTAATATTGCCTTCCCCAAATGCTAGCGCTTCCCTGGGCTATCTCATCCACAGGCCCGACTTTAAATAAGACACTTTGTTATTAAATAAAGCCTGCTCGCAGACAGGGACCATAAGGGCTGCGAGTCAGTCATTGGGGTTTGAAATCTCCTTTAATATGAATTTCCAGAGGATATTACAAAGGGCCTACATGGGCAATAAAGCACACTGAGTGCGGCAGTTAAATGTGCCTTTCTGCAATGGGCCCTTTAAATGCCTGTGAATATAAATGCCCGAAGACAGAAAGGTGCCCGCCTGTCCCCGCTCTGGGGGGGAGGCTCTGGAGGTGACGAGCTTTGTCCTTCTCCCCCGGCCTGCAGCCTGACCCAGGCCAGCTCCAGTGTTCAAGAGGGAACAAGCAGCCCTGGTCTCGCAGGCTGTCTCCAACGTCCTGGAGACAGTGGACAGACCCTGGCATTCTGGAAGGAAGTGGCCCTGGGCCCCCAGTGACCCGGGCAACCTTCTACTCTTGACCGGCTGGGTTTTTGTTTCTGTCTTCTTGTCGGAGCTCCAGAGAGGGGCCCTCCTGCCCCATTTCTGGTGGCCACCCCCTCCCAGCATGGCACCTTCAGGACCCCAGCACAGTCATGGCCTTCTTGCCCCCAGATATGCATATGTGGCCTTTTAAGGGACGACGCTGTGAGAGTCTTATGGCTACCGTAACAAATAACCACCAACCGGGTGGCTGGAAACAAGAGGAATGTGTTCTCTCACAGTTCAGGTGGCCAGAAGTCCAGACTTAAGGTATTGACAGAATTGGCTCCTTCTGGAGGCTCTGAGGGCCCCTCCCAGCTTCTAGTAGCTGTGGGGAGTCCTCAGCATTCCTGGGGTGGTAGGAACATCACTCCAATCTCTGCCCCATTTCCACATGGCCGACTTCCCCCTAAGGGTCTGTTTCCTCTTCTCATAAGGGCATCAGTCATATTGGATTAGGCCCTCCCTGCTCTGGGATGACCTCATCTTAACTGGTTAAGAGGGGCATGGTGGGGAGGGGAGGGGTATGGTGGGGGAGGAAGGGTGGCATGGTGGCTGGGTTTGGGAGAGGGTGGAGTGAGAAGGGAAGGGGCATCTGATTGTGCAGGACCATGAGGCCACATGAAGATTCATCTTAACCCTAAAGCAATGGGAAATATTACCAGCTGCAGCAGGTCATAAATGCAATCAGATTTGTGTTTTAGACAGACGATTGGGAAGCTGGAAGGAGAAAGCTGCTCTGAGAGCCAGGATGGATGTGGGCACCTGGGTAAGGAAGTATTGCAAAGGTCCAGGTGAAGGACAGAGGGGGCTTGAACCAAGGAGACAGCAGTGACTTAGCTGGAGAGCACAAAATGGAATCAAGAGCCCTCGAAGGGGCATTAAGATGTGCAGATGCTGGATGGGACCCAGCAGGTTCCAGGATGCTCGCAAACGCTAGGCACTGCCTGAGAGCGTCCAGCACACCTGGCGTTCATCCAGCCACTGGGAGAGGAGCCAGTCAGTGGTGAAACACACCGAGGATAGCAGGGGGGCTGTCGGCGAGTACTGTGAACTCCTGAAAGTCTGCAGCAAAGAAAATGAAAAAGGAATACCAAATCTTCACTTATCATACTGGCCAACACAAACAAACAAACAAAAAGGAAAATAATATTCAGTGCTAAAGAGCCTGGGTGAACTATCACTGCCATGCCCTGCTGGTGGGAATGGAAATCAGTGAACTCTTTGGAGAAGACCATTTAGCAGAAAGCTCTCCTCTGGCAAGCTACTGCTGAGAATCCATCCTAAAGCCACACTCTTATCTGAGGGAAGACGTACAGCGATGGGTTCTCACAGCAGCATCCTTCAAGAGAACAAAATCTGCTACTCACCTGTGTAATCAACAATAGAGAAACAGTTTAACATTTCAGTGATGTCCCCATTTAAATTATGGTTTGAAAACTAACCAGTGGGGAAATGGCTACAACACACTGGTAAATAAAAGATGCTAGATGCAGAACTATACTTTACTATGTTTCCAGTTTACGGGGAAAGGTGCATAACATAATATTAAGTGGCAAATGCTGACAACAAAATTATTTATGGCATGATCGCAGTTGAAAACATGAGCGTGTGTATTTGCCTGCGAATGTAATGCAAGTGTGTATATGTTTAGTAAATAGAGTGAAACAACATACACCAGTTGTCTAGCAGTGATTATTTCTCTTTGGTGGGGTTTTGGGTCATATTTGTAAAATTCATTTTTGTTTTTGTATATTTGTAACATGGAAGCATCATAGAAAATGGAGACAATACAGGAAAAGGTGTATGATTTTAGAGCACCTGAAGACAGAGACTTGGATGTGGTCTTTCTCAGATTTCTTTGCTGAGTCCTCCTTCGCAGTTATTCCTGTGGCAGACAGCCTCCCCACTTTTATTCCAGGAGACAGTTCTCCTCCAGGAATCCCAAGAAGGCACTCTCCAGGGAAGGTCTCCTGGCTCCACTGGCATCCTGCTTTTGCTCTGGGGGATCACCTTGGGTGTTTACTGGCATCTGCCCAGGTGAGCAAACATGACAGAGCAAAGAAATTGGCAATGAAAAGTGAGAACACGAAAGAGGCCTGTGTGTGTGTGTGTGTGTGTGTGTGTGAGAGAGAGAGAGAGAGAGAGAGAGAGAGAGAGAGAGAGAAAGAGAGAGAAATAGGGGGTGTGAACCAGGGACAGGGTTCAGGCTGATTCATCTGGACAGAAGGAGGGCAACTTCTATTGGACAGAAGGAGGACAACTTCTATCTCCAGGGACCATTAATCTGACCATTTTCACTGACACTTAACCCCCCTTAGAGCAAGGCAAATATTTTAGCATTCTTCTAAATATATATATTTTAACGGTCTGGCTTTAAAACGTAGAAGCCAGGAGCCTAGAAGCTCAGGCTGAAATTCCCTTTGCAAGCAGGTCTGGGGCCATGCAAATGACGTGAATTATACCCACCATTACCTCCAGACACACTGCTCCGAGTTGGCATAAAATTGCCTGTTTCCTGTGGTGATGTAAGGGGCCTTATGCTGGACGCTGGGTTGATATAAGGAGCTCCTATTTCGTGCCTGACACATTGGTCATTCTAATCACTGGCCACAGCATCTGGGCCGTGCCCCCCTCTTTCTTGGCCATATTTCTGATTCTGTCTGCAGTTTTCACCACCTGGGTCCTTTGGAGGGATGCATATTATTCAAGAAAGTTGAGGGCCTCATCCCTCTAGGGCATGTCAACAAGTGGAGGAAACTTTATAAGCAGAAGGAATGAATAACAGCATTGTAAGAGCAGCAGGAAGGTGGTGAGACCTTGAGAGATGCAGCTGGGAGAGTGCATGTGTGTGTGCACGTGTATGTCTGTGCATGTGTGTGCATGAGCATCCCCCACGCCCCAGCACACACAGAGCCCTCTCCCCTCCAGCTGCCTGATTGCCAGTGGATTCAGTTCCTGCCCTTTCCCACCCTCTTATGGCCCACTCTGTGGTCAGTTCTACTTTGCAAAGGAGAATTTGTTCCAACCAGGTTGATAGGATAGGAACCCACCTGAGCATCATGCAATCCTGAATTTTGCATTTGCTTACATGCAATCTTGTCTGGAAGAGACAGAGGAACAGACCATGTGATGAATGGAAGCGAATGAAGGAGAAGCCTGCAACGCACACACACACGAACCTCAAATGTCTTCCTCCATGGACCGCACGCGCTCTGAGCCACACCCGACCAATCTGGCGGTAGAACTTTCCCTTTGATTTCAGACCGCCATCTTTCTACCCCCACCACAGCTCAGGAGCTGCAGCCCTTCCCACACCCACATCCAAAGCAAATCGCAGGGTTTTTCCAGGGTGAGGAGCCGTATTTGTTGCAGTGTTTATTTCCCAGCCATTTGCCATGAGTAACAGGTGCTGCCCTGTTTATTGTCTTCTCGTATGTTTCACCATCCAGGTTTTGACTCATGCCCCAGCCCCGTTTCCTCCACAACACCCTGGTCTTGGTGTGCAAGTTAGCACAAGGTCATGGCTTTTAGGGGTACATATCTTGCACGATAGCAGGACTGACTGTGCTCTGATAATTTTTGACCCAGGAGGGGTCACAAGAGAAGCTTCAATTCACTGTGGCCATTTTATCCGGCAAGAAGAGGCGGGGGGTGGAGCTGGAGAGGGATGGGCGGGGGGAGAAGGACCCCACCCCCCTGCAGGTTGGAGATCAATGGCGAGGAGTGAAGGAGTGTGTGTCGCTCATTGTGGTGGGGCTGAGGGATGCCTCCCAAAGGCCCCCACGTCCTAATCCCCTAAATCGGTGTTACCTCATGTGGCAAAAGGAATTTTGCAGATATGACTCAATTAAGGACCTTGAGGAGATTATTCTGGATTATCTGGGGGTGGGTAAATGTAATCAGAAGGGTCTTTATAGCAGGGAGGTGGAGGCAGAAATGACTACAGAAGAAGGTGGAGGGCAGTCTGAAGCAAGATGCTACCCTGCTGGCTTTGGAGATGAGGGAGAGGCCACATGGCAGGGGATGCAGCTCTAGAAGCTGGAAGAGGCTGGGAACAGCCTCCCCCCGGCCTCCGGAGGGAGCGTGGCCCTGCTGACACCTTGATTTGGGCTCCGTGGAACAGGTTTTGGATTTGTGGCCTCTAGCACTGTAAGAGAATACATGTGTGTTGCTTTAAGCCACCAAATTTGGGATAAGCTATGACAGCAGCCACGGGAAAGTGATACACAAGCTTTTGTGGATGAGATGCAGCCTTGGAAACATCCAGTGGCTGGAAGTGGGGGGACAGGCAGCTCAGGGCAGTTTGCGTGTCTCTCTGCTTCCCAGATGTCACCGTCGCAGAACGGCTTTGGCAAAGGGTGTAACTGCTCCGTGACAATCTGGTCTCTGAGATGCTCGGAGAATTATAAGAAAAAGCATCACGGGAGGCAGCATCCCCAGGGTCTGACCCAGAGCAGGCAGGTGATGCATTTGGCTTCTTCCTGCTTCTGAGTTGTGACCAATTTCCTTTCTTCTCAGCTCCCCTAAACCTGGCTCCCACCCACCCCTCGCCCCACCCCTCTCCTCACAGATCAAGGCCATGGAAGGGAAGCCTTACACGTGCTCCCTCTATGTCCAGCATCCAGGTGTTCCAGCATTCTGTGCCCCGCCTGGCCCCTTCCCAAGCACAGCTCTGACTGTCTACTGGGGCACGCCTGTTGCTTCTCGGTAACCCCATCATTGTAACCCAGAAAAGCATTTCAGAATGCGGTTTACTGGTGAGACATTATCTGAGATAAAATCTGATGGCCTTGGGCTGCTTTTTCCAGCATTCATCTTCCAAATGCCATTAAACAACCTGCCGTCCTCCAAGGAGCACAGACGGCATACGGGTTCTGGCTTCTATTAACCACGTCACCACTTGCCTGGGCTACTTCCCGGGGCTGCAGCTCAGCTACATTTCCATTAGATCTAATTTGGGGAGCGTACAAAGTTAGACGGGGGGAGGGGTCTTGTGCCCCTGAGCTCTGCCCCAGAAAGCTCAAAGCACTTGGTTTGCTTGCTCTCAGACGACTTTAGAGCTGTGGAGTGGAGTCACACAAGGTCCCTTGTTGGGGAACAAGGTCTGGTTGGGGCAGACAGCAGGGGACAGGCCAGGTGTGGCCTGAGGGCTTCATACCCTCACCACTGTCTGATAGCACCTGGGTGCTGGGTTCCAGAAAGAGCAAATTTCCCTGACTGATCGACCCCAGGAAAGGATTCATTCATCAATTAACCCTTTATCCAGCCAATGCCACGTGTTATCTGCAGCGGTAAGACAATCCTTGGGAGCCAGCGCCCCCAGTCTGGAGGCAGAGGGGACACTGTGCAGACAGACCAACGGGAAATTGCCCCACATTAAGGAGACAGCTGCCCTGTGTGTCCAGGTCCTCACCAAGACCCTCATGCAACAGGGAACTTGTTTGATTTCTTTATTCTGAACCCCAAATTCTAGAGCAGGAGGACAAATGAGTCAGAAGTGACCTCAATCAATGCTGGTCTCGGATGCATCCAGCGCACAAACAATCTAAACTGTTGGTATAAGAGGAAGCGGCAGAGGAATCAACTTACTGTTTGTTGTTGTTGATATTATTATTGTGGTTCGTTGTTGTTATTAGTATTACGTGCAATATTCCTGGCACATAATACCATTCATATTCCTCCATAGGGGATGAAGGAAACAACCACCCTCGCGTTATCAGATGAACTTCTGGCTTCACACGTGATTTCCAATGACAGGCAAACTGGAATCCCCAAATCTCCGCCACTCCACTGGTCAGACAGGAAGCGGTTACATTCCCAAGGAATGGCCTCACCCCAAAGATGCCACGTGTCACCTCTGAATAAGACTGCCTGATGAATTTTACCGTGTATGCAAATATTAGGTCACTGTGTTGCACCTGAAACTAATATAATGTTACATGGCAATGGTACCTCAATAAAAATATTTTTAAAGGTTAAAAAAGATTACCTAATGAATTATGAGCGTGAAAAGCAATGATTCTGATTAATACATTGTTTAGTTCTACATACGGATTTTAACAAAGACATTTAATAAGCAGGCATTTCAATATTTCATCCTCATCCAGAAAAAGTAAATATTCAGGGTGACCACAGACTTATTTCCATGTCTGGGGGCCCAGGTCACTTACACGTGGACATGTATCTTGGGTCAAATGCAGAGGTCAGGGTTGGCTGAGGCCAGAGGCTTGGTGGGGGAGCAGGAAGGGAAGGGAAAGCTGGTAGGAATCAGGAAAGTGTTTCTGGAAGAAATGATGTCTGAGCTGGGACTGGATACAAGTTTGAGTGAAGAAAGGAGGAAAGGGAAATTTCCACGGTGAAACAAGATAGGAGATTCCAAATCCCCTGAGAGTCTGGGGTCCTGGCTCAGGGATGGCCCAAGCATAAACTTGCAAAGACTGATGGGTGTGGGTTTGAGGAGCTTTGCAGGCTGGGTGGAGGCGTGTGGGATGTTTTCCATGGATGAGGGTGGTTAACAGAACGCTCCGGGGCTCCGGCACCCTCCAGAATGCTCCACATGCGGTTTCACATTCTTCTCCTCTGAAAATCACACTGACAGAAACTTTTGGATGAGCAACAATGAAAATGTTCAAAGTGAAAATCACTGGAAGTTGGCTGGCCTCCCATCTCACACAGCTTTGAGAGAATCGGTTTGAATAGGTCAGTTCCAGGTTTACGAGAGAAGTTTGGACTTGGAAGGTAGTGGGGTTGGATTGGGTGGGACAGCAGGGTTAGTTTCATGGGGGAGAGGAGGAGTGACTTCAGGGGAATGGATGCCTTGAAGGGTGGGTGAGTGAAGGAACGTGGCAGAGGAGTTGCTGGGAGGTGGGAGGGAAAGGGTGTAAGAGGTACAGTTGGCAGCGAAGGGTTAAATACGCAGACTTGAGATGCGCAACCTTGCCCTTGATGGCTCTTGGGAGGTACCTCTGAGCCCCTGGTGCATCCTGTCCATAACAGTATCTGTCTACCCGGGGCCTTGGGCCAAGCCACAGAGTTTATGTGAACAGTGGGATTCTTGGTAGTGGCCTTGGGTCAGAGAGTAACAGCTTGGCCCCCGGGGGCCTGGATACTGGGCAGTTCAGGTGAGCCATGTGTGCATGCCATGCCTACAGGATAGACCCCCAGGAAAACCCCCGACACCAAGGTGTGATGAGCTTCCTCGGTTGGTGATCTTTCATATATGTGGTCACACTTCCTTGATGGGCTGCTGCAGCTCTGTCTGTGCTACTCCATTGGGGTAGGACAACCAGAAGCTTGTGCCTGCTTTCTCTTCAACTCCATCCTACATGCCTCTTCTCCTTGCTAATTTTGGGCTGTATCCTTTCTCTGTAATAAACTGTAACTGTGAGCATCATGGCTCTTTTGAGTTCTGTGAGTCCTTCTAGTGAATCATGGAAGCTGAGGGGTCTTGGGGGCCCTCTATGCAAAGGGGCACAGTCCTCTTGTGATCACACCATAAATCACTAGTCAAGGGAGAGGGCAGAGTGGCTTTGGAGGAAGCCTAGAAAAGGCATGGCAGAAAACATGGCTGCAGAAACAGCAAAGCTCTGCATGCCAAGGGTCTTCATCCACCTCCCCTTTTCTGCTCCCAGCAGTGATGCTGCTGCATCTGTTTCTGGACAAGGCTTGGTCTTTCCCACCTGAGTCACTGCTTTGTTGTTCCCACTCCCTGGAGTCCTCCCCCCTTTCTTTGGCCAGAAGATTTCTACTCATCCCTTCAGAGTCAACCTAAACATCCCACTGGGAATGTTTCTCTGACCCACCAACCCCCAGAAAAACAGTTCACATTTAACGCTATGAGAGCATGTTCTGTGGCTGCCAGGCACTTTAAAGAGTGGGCTTCATCACGTCTTATTCCTCTTCGTAATCCTGTCATCTTGCCTACTGCCCAGCGCAACAGAGACTTGAATTCCTATGTGGCCAGGCAGGCAATTTCCAAAATCCTGGAACAATTTTCTTAACTCATGATTTCAAGAAAATATTAATGAACAACCTTGGTTTTGATGTTTTAATCACTGAAAGTGAATATAATAGGAGGGACATTACATTACAAGTTAAGAGTTGGATACAAGTTGGATTTTCAATAATATCCAAATTATTGGGTGACTGTTTGTCATTTCCCCATCCTGGCCACCAGTTTCTGCCAAAGATTTGGATTAGGCCAGGGTTGGGAGCTATAAGATAGATGTGCTACCATTTTTATCCTGTGCCCATGGCAGACATGGCTAATCATGTCATGATTAATCATGCATCCTCATGACTTCCCAAGCAGGAGGAACACACTTGGTGTGAAAATAAAACCTATTTGCCAGCCCAGGCTTAGACGATCCCTAAGGTTTTCTCCTTCAATTTTTCGATCCCCTGCGCATTTTTGCCTGAATTCAGCAATGATATTGAAAATGGACGGCAATGGGTATCTTGGGTTATTATTTGAGTCCATAAATAGCCAATAATTCTGCCAGAAATTCCCCATGGTTATGTCAGGAGTTGATCTACAATTCTTCTAGTCATCACTGGGCAGGATGTCAGGCCAAGAAGTAAATCATCTGAACAGAGGAAACTCCATAGTACCACACCTGTTATGAACTGAGTTGTGTTCCTTCTAATTTATATATTGAAGACCTAACACCCAGGACCTCAGAATGTGACTGTATTAGGAAATGGGTTTTTTAAAGGGTTGATTAGGTAAAAATGAGGTTGTATGGATGGGTCCTAATGCAATCTGACTGGTGTCCTTACAAGAGGAGATTAGGACAGAGACACAGAAGGATGACCACGTGGGGACACAGGGAGAAGGTGGCCGTCTCCACGCCAAGGAGAGAGGACTCAGGAGAAACCAACCCTGCTGACCCCTTGATTTCAGACTTCCAGCCTCCAGTATGTGAGAGAATACATTTCTGTTGTTTAAGTCTCTCAGTCTGGGGTGATTTATGGTGACCACAGGAAACTAATACGAGCTCATTTCCATGACGGGAAAACACTGCCGCCATGGGTGGTGTCTGGGTACAGTGTGTGCCACGGGCTGTCTTCTCCTTTTCTGCCCTGATTTCCAAACCCCACCTTCTGTTGTGAAGAAATGTGACAGCAGGATGGGGAGGGGCACAGGCAGGCTCCTAGCTCACACCTTGCATGTTTTTACTGGAAATTTCTTATCATTCAACACCTCGTGTGCACCTTCATCAGACCGAGTTGGAGCAGGAAGCATGGTGCCTCCACCAGCAAATGGTCATGTCAGTTTTCTGGGCTAAGAAAAGTTTTAGAGTGACTCTTGAGCAGAATAATTTCATTTGCTGTGAAGTAAAGTTAGAAGTAAATTGCACTAAATTAATATTGATTCAAATTAAGCCATTTATCTCTTTATGCATTTCAACTCCACAGCAAATACAATCATTGCTCAAGTTCCTCCATGGCAAATAAAATTACAAGTTAAATTGCATCTCGTGGTGGTTTCCATTTACTGGGAAACAAACAAAAAAATACACACACAGAGTCCAAAGCTTACAGCTGAACCAGCAGCAGTTTTCTAGCTGAATGAAAACGGAGGTGATGGGGAAGCTCACTAGCTCTGTTCACAGTGATGAGTGTTGCAATGTGGCTGGATTATTTCAACTTAAGACGGAACTCTTGCCTTAATTACTCTGAGAATGGCTCCCCTAGTTCTGGGGAGGCTGCAGGAGCTGAGCGTTTGTTTCCAGACGCAGAAGGGAGGATGCTGAGTGTACACTTCTGCAGACGTGTCTCCCAGGTGGCAAATCTCTGCTTTACCTGCCCTCCTGCTTGTGTGCTGGTTCCCCTTGGCTTCTCGATGCCTTTTCAGAGGCAGAGATGCAGAAAAGTAAAACAGCTCTATAGGGGATACTGGAGCCCCAAGACCAAAGCCACAGGCGGGAGGCAAGTCAAGATGACTCCTTCTGGGGCTGGGCGCCAGAAATGCGTACATGGGCGCGCGCACACACACACACACACACACACACACACACACACACACACACATGCACGTGCATGCCTGGCCTCCACTGATCTGAGACCTGAGATGACTCTAATCAGTGTAGGATGGTGGTGACCATGCCAGGCCATCCCAGATGCCCAAAGCCCAGCCGATGGCTGACATCCCCACCCGCTCCTTGCTGGTGAACAAGTGGCTGAGACTTGCAGTAAGTAAATGTCAGGAGCACTTCTGAGCGACAGGCTTCCAGCTCTGCAGGAAATAAAAATATGATCCTCCCAAAGAAACCTGTGGATCTCCGGATCACACTTTCTGTGAGTTTGTCTCCTCACCATCAGGACTCCAGCCTGAAAGCCCCTTCCCTGCTGCCCCTGGAGGGAACACGTGAACCCCCCTTGCCTGCAGCTACAGCAACAGGAGGTCGGTCTCAGTCCATTCAGGGGTCTGTAACAGAGTACCTGAGACTGGGGGCTTATAAACAAGATGTTTATTTCTCATAGCTCTGGAGGCTAAAATCCAAGATCAAGGAGCCTGTAGGACACGTGTCTCCACCTGGTGGAAGGGGTGAGGGAGCTCTCTGTGGTCTCCTATCCGAGGGCACTAATCACCTCTTAAGTTCCCACCACTTGATACCATCGCCTTAGGGCTTAGGTTTCAACATATGCCCAACTATATAACAATTGTTCAGTCCACTGCCAGGTTGAATTGGGGGGTCCTGAGGCTCTGCTGTGACCTACGAAGCTGGGAACCTGTCTCCACTGAGAGGCATCAAATTTCCATCAGCATCAGGATCCTTTGGTTAAAGCGGGTAATTCATTTCTTAAGACAGATGTTTGAGGTGGTTACTTTTCTTTGCAGGAACAGATCAGAGGAAAGGACCATCCTGGTTCTGGATGGACAGACTCGAACAAACACCAAGATTTCCACCTCATCATTTATGCACCAGGGCTGAGTGGACAAACAGCCTGACCCGCAGGCCACAGCCTGGGTTTTCTTAGAGGCGTCCATCATGCAGGAGACCCACCACACGAGTCCTTTGTGCCTCTGCCCTCTTGGGGACCAAAAGGCCTTAGTTAGGGGAGGTTTCCCTTGGGTACACCTGGCTATCTTTCTTTTTCTTTCCTTTCTATCTTTTGGTTTTTGGCTCTTATTTTTAAAACCTAATTTTACCAACAGAAGTAAGAGAGAAATTCATCAAGTGTGAACGACCTGGTTGGAGTTATTTCTTTCCAAAAAGAGACTTAGAGAGAGGCATTCTGGAGACCTGAGAGGAAGGTTCCAGAAGGGGAGGGGGTGGAGTTGAGTACAGAGGTGGAGGTAAGGGAGACAAACATAATGGCTTCCCAGGACGTGTCCTGGGGACAGTGAGGAAATGTTCTTCTCCTTCAGACCAGTCTTCAGTCTACTAACTTCTCAGACGCCCCTTCTCTGGGGTTGTGGCTTCATCACCTGGGTTTGTGACACCAAGAAATGCTCATAGCACAGTCAGTGAAGGATGGAAGCTAGGGCTCCCTCCTCTCTGTGTCCCCTTTGGAAGGGCCCTGGGTTAGGTGCTGGGGCCACCGTCACAAAGCACGGCAGACAAGGTGGCTTAGACAACAGAAGTGCATCCTCCCTGTCCTGGAGGCTGAAGGTCGGAGATCCCAGTGCAGCAGGGTTGGTTCCTTCTGAGGCTTCTCTCCTCAGGGTGCCGACAGCCCACAGCACACTCCTTGGGTTCAGCTCTTCCTCCAGGGGACGGATTGGGGGGCTGATGTCACCCCCAAATGCTAAGATGTAATCCGAACAGCTCACAGAGTCAGCCACAGAACCCCCTTCTGCCTCTGAGGGCATCATCCCTGTGGGTCGCCCACACTGCACCCCATGCAGCCACAGGAACACACAGCAGTGGCGACCACCCGGAAGTGCTGCCAAGATCGGGTGTCCTGGGCTCTCTCAGCCTCACGAGAACTCTCTTAGTGGCACCATCTCTATATTCACTTACAGTTGAAGAAAAGTATGAGCTGCCCATATGTCCTGGATAAGTGGTCTTTAGGATAAGTGGCCATGGAAGGACCACAAAGATGCTTCTATCTTCTACTTGCAAGTTCTTTCCATGGATGGAAGGTGTCCACCATGGGAAAGACGTGAGACGTCAAACCCAGCCTGCCAGGAACCCTTTCTCAGAGCAAGACCTGCTGGGCAAGAAAGCGCACTATGGGTTTTTTTTTTTTCATCAAAAACAAGCCACGTGGTGGTATCTCTTTACATGGTTGACGCAGCTCCTTGACTGTTTTGGGTTTTATCTGTTAACACAAGTGTTCTGCAGGCCATGAAATCCATGATGTTCGTATTCTCAACCTTAAAGGAGGATAAAGAGAAACCTGGGTGCTCGGAAGCTCAGGGTTCACAGAGGTCCATGGAGGATGCGTGCTGTCACAGAAGCTGTCCGCAGGTGTGCTTCTCCCAGGTCCCACTGTAAGTGCTCACACACGGGATGAGGAGATGTTCTGAAAACACAGGGGTGCTGGAAATAGGGGCTCCTCTGCTCTGGAGGAAAAGGAACCGTGGGATTGCCCACAGCCCCAGCTGCCACCTGAGTCGGGGAACAGAGTGACCTTTACAATGTAAATTAGCCAGCTCACAATAAAAGCCAGTTCACACCATTGACTCACGTGTCCAGGCCTCCAAGACTCCATTAGCTCTTTCTTCTTAGTCCCTGTTGGAATCTGAGCTCTTTCCTGCACACCTCTCGGGGCTGCAGCGAGACATCCACCCTCCATGTTTCCTCCAGCAGTGGGGCGTCCCTGGGCCCTGCGTGCAAACTTGCAACTTTCTGGCCCACGGCACCTCCCTGCTTTCCTGCTTTGGTTTCCTCCTTAGTGTACATCAATATTTAACCTCCTATATATTTGGTACCCTTACCTTTTTTAACATATCCATCTGCCCCACTAGAATGTAAGCGAAGGAGAGCAGGGAGTTTTGTCTAGATTCCCCATGGCTGTGTCCCTGGAACAGTGCCTGGCACAGGGTGGGTATCCATTAATCCCTGGGAAGGGATGAAAGAACCAGTAAAGAGAGGCAAATAGAGAGATGCCGCGGGTATAACAGAGGATGCAGATGCTGGCAGTCTCTGTGAGGGAACTCTCGTCTGCCAGGCCTACTGGAGACGTTGTTTTTCCCTTGAAGAAATATATTCTGATTTTCATCGCATAGGTGAGTTGGAAAACATGATTTTTAAATACAGATGCTCAGTTTATAGCCAACTTTATTGGAATATTTCTGTTCAGTAAATTAACTTGCATCACATCACATTTTAGTGGCTGAATGGGATTTCTAAGAATACTTAGAATTCTGTGGGTGGTCTTGTACTTGTTTAGATGCACGTTGATGGTTATATTTTTCTCTTGATAGGGGGGATCGCTCTAATCACAGCTCAGCAATGTACAGATAAGAACGTTTGTATAATTGGGCTTCATCAGCCATTGTGAAAGGTTTGGGATTGGATTGGAGACTCTGGGGGAGTATGGGGTTAGTTGGTGTCTCTCCCAGGTCGACTTGTCCAATGCTAATTGGCACCAGGAGAATTACAGCCCTCAAAGAGTCTGATGAGAGGATATAAACCATTTCCTCCTAATATTTTATGCTGAAAGTTGATGGTGCCAAATTTAAGCTCCCTGAAGTCTGACAACTCTTTTGCAATAAATTCTAGGAGGAGAAAATAGTGACTCTGGAACATCACCTCATCCCATCCCAGAATAATTGCTTTACTCTTCCAAACCACGGCTGCGGGGATGCACGCACATGACAAGTGATGGTTGGCAGGGCGTCTCCTGGACCACGAACAAAGTCCCACACCCTTGTTTCTAATGTTGAACTGACTTCCCGGGAACAAAGGCTCTGTCTTCTGGGGGCCCAGATCGATGCTGCCCAGCATCTGTTCGTGGGCACATCCTTTCCACTAACCACCGTGACCAGGAGGGGCGGGACGAACCGTTGTGCTGTCATTTGGAGCTTGTGATATGAAGTCTTTGTGGCCAGATCACTGCATTGGCAAGCAACCCGCAGATAATGGGCTTTCTAAATTATGCCACGCAATTGGTATTTTCACACTTTTTTCAAATGTAATTTCAAAATTAAATTAGGCCTGATGCAGGCAGGAGTGCAGTGGGCGCTGTTCCCCGTGGACCGTGGCCAGATTCTTCTCAGGCCACAGAGAAGGGGAGGAAACTAATTAAATTTCTAGAACCTCAGGACTGGGTCTGTGTGTGCCGATGCACTCCCCAACCCGCCTCCCTGCTCGAACCTTCCCTGCCTTTCTCGAGGACGCAGTTGGCATCTGCAGGTTTCAGAAGGAATCCATCCTCTCCTGGTGGTCACAGTTTGCAAGTGGCAGGAGAACAGGGGCAGGTGACAGGTGAAGGGGGGTGAGTTGACAGTTATTTGGATTCTGCTGACTCTCTGCCCCTTCCCCAAAGCCCAGCTGGGCCTGAGTCTAGATTCCGTTGACTGACTCTATCAAGCTGCACACTCTTTATTGGGTCTTGTGCGTTTGCTAAGATCTTGCTTTAGAAAAACCAGCTCTACAATGAGATAGTGTGCTCCCCAAATCTCCCAGGTGTTGTGTCCTTGGATGACCCTCATCCACCGCATGTACCATGGTTCGGGGCATAGTAGGACCTTTGTGGGCTCAAGATCATTCCACAGACAGCCTGTGAGCTCTTCCTCTGCAGGCAGGTGTCCTTGGTTCTGTAGGGGAAACAAAAATGCACGTGTTGTAGATCCTGTCCTCAGGAAGCTTCCAGCTGGGAGGGAGCCATAACACAGGCTCTTCAATACCAAATACAGAGCAGAGTACCCAGCACAGAGCAGAGTACTGCACAGGACAGAGTACCCAGCACAGGGCTAAGCACTAGCACAAGCAGAATACCCAGCAAAGGACTGAGTACCCAGCTCAGGACATAGCACCAGCAAAGGGCAGAATACCCAGCTCAGGGCAGAGCACCCAGCACAGAGCAGAGCACCCAGCTCAGGGCAGAGCACCCAGCACAGAGCAGAGTGTGGAAAGAGCTGCAAGAGCATCCCAGAGATTCTTTTCCTTTTTTCCTTCTGAAATTTCTGTCCATAATCCATCAAAGAGCTAACCTTTTTTGGGGGTAAAATTCACATAACACAGTATTCACCATCTTAATCACCTTGAAGTGCACAATTCGGTGGTTTTATTGCACTCACAAGGTTGTGGAACCATTCCCACTACCTGGTTCCAGAACTTGTTCAATCCCAGCCAAAGAAGCCCCATCCCATTGGCAGTCCCACCCCCGTCTTCTGTGCCCCCAACTCCTGCAGCCGCTCACCTTCTGTCTGGACATTTCATACAAATAGAATCACACACCATGGGGCCCTGTGTGTCTGGCTCCTCTCCATCAGCGTCACGTCGTCCAGATCCATCCGTGCTTTCGTGTGTCGCTTATCAGCACCTCATCTTTTCTTACGCATGGACCCACCACATTTTGACTGTTCATTCACACCTTGATGGACACTTGAGGTGTGTCTACATCTTTGTTGTTGTGAACAATGCTGCTGTGAACACTTGTGGACAAGTGTCTGTTTTAAAAATATGTTTAAAAATCTTGAGTATATACCTAGGAATGGGATTTCTGGGTCAGGTGGTAATTCTATGTTTAACTTTTTAAGGACTGTTTAACTGTTTAACTTTTTACTGCCAGCTGTGTTTAATGTAGGAATGTTTCAGTTTGACCAGCACACGTTATTTAATGAACCTTTAATGATGATTTTTGCCATCCTAGTGGGTGAAAAGATGCTCCTTAATGGGCATGCTCTGAACTTCCTCTCAGCCCCTCGCACTTGACCTATGAGACATTGACCCTGGGTGGACTTGGCCTGGAGTGGGGCTGTAGGGGAGGAATGGGGCTGAGGACTCCCTGCCCCATGCTTCCTCACCAAGCTCTGGGCATAGAACGCAGGCAGCCACCACCCAGGGCAGGTCTGCCATCAAGGCTGTGCATGGATTTACACCCCAGCAGGGGAGAGAAGCTGTGCCCAACACGCTCAGAAGGTGGTCCTTACTCCTGAAGACGGCTGTCTGCAAGCCAAGGAGAGAGACCTCGGAGGGACAGCAGTGCCCACACCTTGATCTCCAACCTCCAGCCTCCAGGATTCTGAGAAAACAGATGTCTGTTGTCTCTGCCACCCCGACTATGGTACTTGCTACGGCAGCTCCAGAAGATGAATACGGTGAGTTCCACGCGGGCACTGGTTCCCATCGGTTTCCCTGCAACGAGCCATCCAGTCCCTTCATCAAGGTCAGGAGTGGCCTGCCCAGGGGCAACTAAGATTTGGTGGAGAGTGAGCGGAGAGGACATGTGGAGTGCTCTGACCTCCTAACTGTGGATAGGAATTGTTTACCTTAAAGTGGCTTCATCACTGCTCTTTGCAGCAAATTTCCCATGGCCTACGGCAAAGTGCCGTCTAACTTTCTCTAGTCCTGTCCCTACCATTTAATCTTAGGACACTGCCTGGGAGACAAAGGGGCCTTTGCTCTCATTTTACAGGAAGGGAGCTGGCACCCGGAGTGCTCATGGAGCATCCCTCAGCAGGTCTGTGTGGGGCTGGGAGAGGAAGGTGCCGGCACACAGAGAATGCTGCATCCAGAGCCACCCAGCCAGCGAGAACCAGGCCAGGAGGGAGAAGGGAGGGAAGGAAGGCCGTGCTCTTCCCCAGCTCTGAGTTATCAGCTACGCATTGCTGACTTGGAAGAACAGCTGAGGCTTTTGCCGAGACCGCAAAGGCCAGGGAAGGGCTGCATCTCTGACTTCATTAGCTGTGCTGGGCTAGAGGGAACCAGAAAAGTGCCCTCCTAGGCAAAACAGAGGGCTGTCCCCTTTTCCTGCCACCCCTGGCTCACAGGGCACAGCACACGCATACACACACACACACACACACACACACACACACACCCCATGTTGCCCCTTCCAAACCACAATCTTCCAAACCGGGTTCTTTCCCGATGCTGAGTCCAATTGCCCTGTTGACACAGGTCATGCTCTAATGAGTGTCAGGTGTGATCTATACGAGTTATAGAGTTATGGCTACATTTGCTTTCCTTACTGGTTGAGTGGATGAGAACCTGCGTCCTGCTCATTTTCAGTGCCTGCCTAGCATCTGGCTCATTTCCCCGCACGTAGTAGGCCAATTACTAGCACGTGCATGATTAAATTGAATGAAAACTTTTTCCAGTGTTCATCAGTGTCACCAAGGGACCCCGACACTGGGAGCTCCATGAGTCAGGGGTGGAGAGAACTCTGGTTTCAGAATATCAGGGTGGGGGTCCCCAGCAGCTCCGAATCCCTTGCCTGTTCCTGGGGCTTCTGATCCATACTTAATTCTTCTTTTTGGCTAATAATCTATCAGCAGGCTTCAACAGCGTCTGACCGCTGCCTGGCTTCTAGCAGCGGCGGATTCTTGGACAGCATTCTGTTCTGTATTAACCGCAGCACTTATCTTTTTAAAAAAGAAAAAAAAAAAGAAAAAAAAATGGGTAAAGGCTTTGAACATTGATTTCTACCTTCAGGCTAAGGTTATTTCTTTGGGGAAACAGTGGTAGGATAAAGGATGTTTTGATCTGTTTTGCATTTGCCTTAAAGAGTAAAAATCACACCCAACACTTGACAGCTCATTCATTACACCCACCCACCCCCTGTTTTGTGAGGTTGATACCCAAATGAAGAAAGGTCCTCTGCTTGGCGATGCACTCGCCTTGCTCTGGAAAAGCCGTGGGTAGGATGCTGACTGGAATCCTAATGACCATGGCACGTCGGGATGGGGGACATACAGCTGCAAAACAGGCAGACCTGGTGGAAATCCTCCATCTGTTGCTTCCATCTGTGGGACCTCAGCTAGGAGCTTAATTTCTCCCCAGGATTCTGTTTATCGCAGATGAAATGGGCTGGGTGCTTGGACCAGCCTGTCAAGGCTGCTGAGACCACATTTATGAAAGTACTTGGAACAGAGCAAGTTGTTTTTCTTGTTGTTGTTGATATTATTATATTTAACCTTTAAGACGCTCGGGCAGAGCTAAGAGGCCAATATGATTGAGGTTTCGAGCCATATCAGAGGTTTGAGTGCAAGAGACAGGTGCCGGCCAAGCCTAGAGAAGGGTTTGGACGCATTAAAATGAGTTGGTGTGAAGCACAAAGTCCCCTGGCCGTTGTCCCAGTTAAGCAAACGTGCTCTTTATTAAGGGAACAGTGATTATGTGGCTTCTCCTGTATTAATAACAATAAATCTGAGTAATGTCCTGAGCGTAGCCTCCCTCCCAATGCAATCACTGACTGAGTCCATGCATTACCTCTGCACTGCCTCGTACACAGAAGGAGAGCTCCCACTAGCAAATTCCCTCTACCTCAGCCAGGAGACGGTGCCTCTTTGGACCCACCCAATGGCACAGTCAGCTTGGGACTGAAAGGGAACAAGCCAATCTCTTTCCGATGACATTTAAAGGTGAGCTAGGACCAGATCATTATGGAAATAAGACAAAGAGGGAGGGTGGAGGTAAGAACAAGCACCGACTCCTTTCCAAAATGTGGGCTGCATTTCATCTGACTCCCAGCCACACTTCCATCAAACCCAGAAGTGTAGGAACTGATTTGTGTTTTGAATCAAAACAGTAGATGCTTTATGGCAGAGATTTACTTGCTTATTCATTAGATTTGCACTTACATAAAGAACATTTCCCTCAAAAAAAAAAAAAAGCAGAGCTGTTGCCTATAAAAGTTTAAAAAAAAAAATGCAGGAAAACATTCTGACCAGAGATCAGAGGCTGGTCCAGGGATAGGAATCCAGTGAACAGAAGTGGTAGAACCCACTTCCACCGGAGCAATTTATTATGCCTATACTAGCAAACAGGAGACCCCAGAATCTGGCTTCGCAGCCCATAACCAGCCTCTGAAGTTGACAATCCTGGAAACACTGGGCATGGACAAGAAAGAGGGGTCAAAGGAAGCATCCCAACGTTTCCTCCACCCCCACCTTCCTTCCTTCTCCACTTCCTTCTTCTTTTTCTTTAGATTTAGAATAGGAGTTGGAGCTGCCAATGTTGCTGGTAAAGGAAAGGGTGAGCCCACGAGCAGAAATGTCCAGAGATCAGGCTGGGACCCAGGAAGGAGCGGGTGCTGTGGGTGCCTGTCTCTTGGCCACCTTCACCAAGGGTTACCTTGAAGGTGCCACTGCAGAAGAAGAGAGAGAAGTGCCCAAGCCGGGGTCCCATGGGACGGGGCTGCTGCTGTCTCCTGGGGCCCTGGGTTTCCAAAAAAGGGCCTGTAACAACCTCGCAAAAACGGGGAAGAAGGAGAGGTAGCAAGGCGGTGGGATTCGCATGCCCTGAGCCTGCTGTGCTGCCTCACGTGGGTGCTGGTTGGACCTCTTTTGTTTACATGGAGCAGGGGTTAGGGTTGGGAAGGCCAGGAGTGCACAGAGAGGGGGTGAGGAAAGGCGGTGAATATTGACACCAGCGGTTCTATGATTAAGAGCAGAGTCAGCATCCGGGGAGCTCGTTGGCATGAGCTGTCTCCCTGGGGGCTGGGTGGGGTCAGAGATGCAGCCTCAAGTTCACTGGGGCTCTTCTGAAGTGCAGAGGCTCTTCCCCCAGACCTGCAAATCAGAACTGATTTCCGTAAGGGCCTCGGGAGACTGACAGGCCCGTTAGATGGCTCTGCTTCAGACCATTCACCTTAAAAGGTGATTCTGAACAGAGAGAGGCCGGGAAGTAGATAGAGGGAAAGGTAAGCAAAGGAGTTGCCATAAAAAAGATCCATTTATTATCACAACAAATATTAATAAGCTCTTCCCTTCCATGCATGTGGAGACAGCACAGCAAGACTCGCTGCTCTGTGAGCGCTCGGAGCTCCTTTTCCAGGGAGCAGCAACAGACCACTCCCAAATACATGGTAGGGACGATGTCAGCTTTGTGACAAGTGTCGTGAAGAATAAAGGAAGATAATGTGACAGGAAGTACTGGGGGGGGGGATGGTTCCAGAGTGGGTGGTCAGGAGTGACGTTTGAGATGAAACCCCAAAATAAGAAGTCAGTCAGGGGAAGATCTAGGCAAGAACCTTTCAGAAAGAGGCGACAGGAGGTGCTAAGGCCCTGGGGCAGAGGAAGGTGTGCTGTTAAGATGGAAGGAAAATGGGCAAAGGACTTGAATAGGTATCTCTCCAGAGAAGACATACGAATGGCCATCAGGCACATGAAAATGTGCTCAGTGTCACTAATCATCAGGGAAATGAAAATCAAGACCACAGTGAGATATCACCTCACACCTGTTAGGATGGCTATTATCAAAAACAAAAGATAACAAGTGCTGGGGAGGATGTAGAGAAAAGGGAGCCCTTGTGCGCTGTTGGTGGGCATGGAAATTGGTGCAGCTGCTATGGAAAACAGCATGGGGGGGTTCCTCAAAAATTTTAAAATAGAACTACCATAGGATCCAGCAATTTCCCCTTTAGGAATATATCTAAAATGATTGAAATCAGGATCTCAAAGAGATAGCTACCCTCCCATGTTCATTGCATCATTATTCATAATAGCCAAGATATGGAAACAACCCCAATGTCCATTGATAGATGCATGGATAAAGGATTTATGATATATATAATGAAAAATTATTCAGCCTTTTAAAAAATTAGGAAATCCTGCCATTTGTGATAACATGGATGGACCTGAAGGACATTATGCTAAAGGAAATAAGCCAGACACAGAAAGACAAACACCGTGTGATCCCACTTATAGTTAGAATGTAAAACAGTCAAGCCCATAGGAGCAGAGAGTAGAATGGTGGTTGCCAGGGGCTGGGAGGAGGTGATGGTCAAGCAGTACCGAGTTCTAGTTATGTGAGATGAAAAGTCCTAGAGATTTCTAACATCATGTCTAGAGTGAGCAGTAAGGTATTGTGCACTTCAAAACAGATTAGAAGTTCAGATCTCATATTAAGTGTTCTTACAAAAAACAAAACAAAACACACACACAGCAAACTAGAAATAAAAAACAAGAGGAAGGTTTTGGAGGTTTGGTACCTTGACGGTGGAGATGGTATCACAGGTGTTTGCATGTGTCCAAACACATCAAGATGCATGCAATTGTTTGTATATCAATGGTACTCCAATAAAGCTAAAAAGCTCCACATTTCAGACAGCCAGTGGGATTGGAGGACAGATAGAAAGTTGGTGAGGAGGAGGGATGAGGATGGGGGAGAGGCAGGCCCCCTGGTTACCAGTGAGGAGGGTGGATCTGGGCCTAAGACTGCCTGGGCGGGAGGGAGTGCTGACCACCGTTGAAGAGCAGGCGCCACCAGCCGGAGGGAGGAGATAATGAAGATACAGAAGCGAGGCCATGTGTGCCGGGAGGAACTCTCTGGAAAGGCAATTAGGAATTGCATGGCCTCTCGCCGAATGGGTGATCATCTCTCCTTTTCAAAGCAATCACTCATAAAATTAAGGCCTAAGAGAAAGTAAGGGCGTGAGAGATGGAATACAAATTGAGTTTCGGTGGGTGAAACTTTGCAATTCTGGTACACAGAGGCCCTGCCGGCAAGGCCGGGGATTCGGCAAGGCCGGGGATTCGGCCGCAGGTCACGCCAGCAGCACATTTGTAATTCTGTCCCTCCTCTCTCCTGCTCTGCACTAAATTCTTCACATTGAACACCACCTCATGCTCCGAGATGGACTTTTATTACCTCTGCATAGGTCACGCATAATAATAAACAGCTTTTTAACGTGAGCTGCACAGCCGTGCAGGTAACAAGACAGCTGCTACCTGGCATCACTCCGCAAATATATGACAGGGACAGTGTTGCTTAGCCAAGGTCAGGCCACGGTCAACCTTAAATATCCAAGGCCAGGAAGACAAGCCCGAGGAGAGCACGGCCCGTGGGGAGGCATCTATGGGGAGACAGACCGATGCTACCCACACTGTGCCCGAAGGGACTCTGCCCTGGGGACACCTGCCTGCCCACCAAGGAGAAGTCCCCTCACCGGACACTCGCAGTACACTGACCACTCCCTTTGCCTCCTTTAACAACCTGGGAAAACCACCCTTAACCTCCTCGCAGTTTTCCCCCTGCAGCCTCACCCTCAGGAAGACTGGAGGAGCCCAGGGCACGTGAGTAGAGGGTCTTTCTATCAAAAATCACTCTCCTGCTGATGCCTGGAATCCCACCACTAGCTCTCTGTGCCTTGAGACAAGAGTTCTCTCTCTTAACTGCCTGCACTTCGTGGAGAGGTGGGCTGTTAAGACTCTGACACCCCTGGGTAAATGATTTTATCCAGTGGAGCGCAGTCTCGGAAGATGGTGCCTGAGAATCCTCTTCCCCTAACCAATTATCCTCTCAAGGATGAACTGCTGACAGTTATAAGAAGTTAGACCCCAAGCAGATGTTCTCGAGACACAAATTACTATGTATAAAATAGATAAGCAACAAGGATATATTGTACAGCACAGGGAATACAGCCATTATACACTATACGAATACTGAATCACTACGCTCTATACCTGCAACTAATATAATATTACAAATAAATTGTACTTCAATTTTTTTAGAGAAGATGTTCTTGCATCCTGGCCATCAGCCCCGGTTCACGTTTCCGGGGTTCCCACGATGCCTGGTTGTTGCAGAGGGTGCGAAGTTATCCCCATCTTACAGACAGTGCTACTAGGAGGGATGCAGCCTAGACTCAGACTCAGATGTGGGGAGCTTCCAAGCTCAGGGTCTCCTCTCCAGCAGGCATCTTCTGGGAGCCCATCATTGTTTCCACAGTGTCAGGGGGCTAGTGGTTCCATTCCAGACACTCATGCCTCCTTCGCTTGTCTCAGGGCAGTATTGCTACTTTCAGGACCTGCCCTACCAGCTGTTGCCCCCAGTGGTCCCTGACTTTCTCTTCCACCAGCACCCCATAATAGCACCCTCTTTATTTAACAGGAGCATCTGTCCGTGCTAAGTCGTGGAGGGGCGCTGGGGCACCAGTTGGAGGGGACACAGGCGGGGCATGGATTCCCCTATTGTAAAGGAAATTTGCTAACCCTAACCCTAATCCTAACCCTAACCCTGAGAAGTTTACAGTACAGTTGGACAGAGCCTCCAGGGAACAGGTACAGAATAAATGCAGAAGCAGCCACAAAGCCCCCAGGTGTTTGAGAGGTACCAAAATTTGCCACTCCCAAATATGCCTCTTGGCACATGGATTATTTTGAGCTAAAAGC
The DNA here is from genome assembly GCF_951394435.1 of Stenella coeruleoalba. Classification (NCBI taxonomy): domain Eukaryota; kingdom Metazoa; phylum Chordata; class Mammalia; order Artiodactyla; family Delphinidae; genus Stenella; species Stenella coeruleoalba. The sequence continues at coordinate 3,226,406 of NC_137169.1, forward strand.
CACTGAGAACCAGCACACACTAAAAACAGGTCACAGATTCCCCTTTTGTAAAGGAAATTTTCTTTTATAAAGGAAATTCCCATTTGTGGAGATGTGTCACTCTCCCACACCGGGAAGAGGAGGGCTCTTCACAACCCTTATCTATGAAGAAGGCACCAGCTTCATCTGCAAAACACACCTCACTAAACAAGCCTTGTTTACCATGCTTTTTCCAGTCACCCTCCCATAACTTGACTCCCCCACCCAGAAACCCCAAACTCCTTTTATTTTGTTGGTTTTAAGCCCAAGTTCTATCTATCCCCTTGGGTCACTTATCGCTGGGTGCTCCCATGTGTGCATGCCAAAGGAACATGTTTGTTTTTCTCTTGGTTAACCTGTCTTTGGTCCATCTCATTATGGGTCCCCAGCTGGAGAACCTAAGATGGGTAGATAAAAAGTATTTTCCTCCCCTCACCCCCTTCTGCGCAGTCTCACATACTCACTTTCTTCCCCTTCAAGGCATCCTCATTGTAAAGTGGATACATCTGTCTGATGCATCCAAGATAAAGATAAAAATACTCCCACCTACTGCGTGGCTGTTAGGCACTTGCCAGACTCCTTCCAGCGTCCTTGACGTCTCCCAACAATCCCACGAAGTAGGAACTATTTGTCTCATTTGAGAGAAGAGGAAACCGAGGATCCAAGTGATTAAATGCCTTGCCTGAGTTCCTTGAAAATGAGACACAGTCAAATGTAACCTCTTTTCCATCCAGCCCAAAAGTGACTCACCCAGGTCCCCTCATCTTGTACTTGGCTGAGCAGAGACGTCCCTGGGATGTTTGAACTCTTGTGGCCCTGCAGTCCTGCCACCCCTGGACACTCTGCCCTCTCTGGGTGTGACAGTCTCTCTGCAGGAGGTGACCAGGCAGCATCTGCCCCAAGCACCCAGACCTGCCTTTGCCCTGGCATCCCTTCCCCACCTCATGGCAGCCCCATCACCCCCACGTGCCCTGTTTCTTTCTCCTCTGGCAGAGGAATCACAGGCTCAGATGAGCTTTAATTTGTGACTGGACACGTTCCAACAACATATTTCCACATCAGATGTTTCATTTAGTCCGTTCATCCTGAATTCTGTGATGCTATCTCAGAGCCTAACAGTCTTCAGCTTGGGCAATTGACACATCCAAATGGACTATTTGGATGGAAGCTTCCATCTGACCAAGTGCAGCCAAAGCACCAGCAAATGGAAAACACAAACATATGGCAGAAGGAGAGGAGCAGATTTCCAGCCATATTACAAGCTCTGTGACAAATGGGGCTCTTGCAGGGGACAAAACTCTTATTGTCTTTGCTCATGGTGGACGGCCTTTAGGGCAGAATAATGATAACTGAGACTTTTGGTTCAAGTTAACTCTTAAATTAGCAAAGTTCTTGAATATTAAATTTTGGCATTTATTTTCATATAAACTTTTTAAAATTAAACACTACAGTGTTAGTCTTATGCCCCAAATTATGAGCCTGGGCAAAAATTATGAGTCTGGGCATAGTTCTGGTTGAAGGAAAACCCAGCTTCACTAAAAACAGCATCGGAGAAGGGAGGGTGGTGGCAGAAGCCAGGAAGGAAATGCCCCATGCCACAGATACCATGCCCATGTGTCCTAGACTCTGGTTGCCAACATCCTGGGGTCTCTGAGAAGTTGAGGGAGGGACAAAATGGAATTGGATTTTGGGATAATTTCAGAACCTAGAGATGGTGTTCCAGGGGGTGGTGTCTCCTTCAGAGCCTCCTGCTGTAGTCAGAGACTGGTTCAGAACACAGAGGCATTCCTGCAGCCAAAGCAAACTTCACCAAGATGGGGTGAAGGCTGGCTGGGAGATCCCAAGGAGAAACACCCTCAGAGAAGGCCAGTAACACGGCTGTGGTGTCTGTATCAGTTCGGGTCCTCCAGAGAAACAGAACCGGTAGGATGCCTATGTCAGTATCTGTACCTGTGTCTCTAAATGTATCTCCCTCTATCTCTCTCTCTCTATCTGAGATTGTGAGGCTGGCAAGTCCTAAATCTGCAGAGTAAGCACGCAGTCTAGAGACCCCAGGAACATTGATGACGTGATCTGAAATCCAAAGGCCATTTGAAAACTCTAATTCAGAAAGGTACTTGCACCTCTATATTCACAATAGCCAAGACATAGAAACAACCTAAATGTCCATTGACAGATGAATGTATAAAGAAGATGTGGTGTATACACACACACACACACACACACACACACACACACACACACACAAATGGAATATTACTCAGCCATAAAAAAGAATGAAATAATGCCATTTACAGCAACATGAATAGATGTAGAAATGATCATACTAAGTGAAGTAAGTCAGAAAGAGAAAGATAAATACCATATGTTATCACTTATATGTGGAATCTAAACTATGGCACAAATGAACTTATCCATGAAACAGAAACAGACTCACAGACATAGAGAACAGACCTGTGGTTGCCAAGGGGGAGGGTAGGTGGGGAAGGGATGAAGTGGGAATTTGGAATTAGCAGATGCAAGCTATTATGTATAGGATGGATAAAGAGCAAGGTGCTACTGTACAGAACAGGGAACTATATTCAATATCCTGTGATAAACCATGATGGACTTATGGATTAGTACTCAACCATTTATATGTATGTATGTAAATAACTGAATCACTTTGCTTTTCAGCAGAAGTTAACACAACATTGTAAATCAACTATGCTTCGTTATTAAAAAAAAACCAAAACACCATATGGAGGCAAAATTCCCTCTTCCTTGGGGCAGGGTGGGCGAGTCTTTTTCTCTCAATGTCTTCAACTGATTGGATGAGGCCCTCCTACTATGCAGGGTGATGTGCTCTACTCAAAGGCTATTGATATAAATGTTAATCACATAAAAATACCTTCACCATGACATCTAGACTAGTGTTTGGTTGATACCTGGGTACCATGGCCCTATCAAGTTGACACAAAGAATTAACCATCACAGGGTCTCAGGACTCCAGGGGACGGTCCTCCCCAGCACGGGAGGCTCAGATGCGTCCAGTCAGCATAGCACCACTCGTGTGCCTGGGCCCAGCATGGGAGGACAGCTGGGAGACATGCTGGGCAATTCTTCTAGCAACAAGGGAGGTGGTTTGCTCTAGTTCAACCACTGAACACAATTTCCCTGGTGCCAAGGAGTCCACTAGGATGGCTCCTCTTCGTCTTCTACGTTCCTCGTCACCATGATTATTGATCCACGTGAGAAGAATGTGAGGCTATTCCAGCTCAACCATCATCATGACCCAGAGCACGGTCTTAGCACGAGCCTCATACATGCAGTGTTCCTGGTACTTCAATCAGGTTGGGGAATCCTTGTGTTTTTAAGGAGTTTAGATTTTGATGACATGTCAGTCGTTCCTGATTGTTACCAGGTGTTAATTTATTAATTCCCAGAGAACAAGCGTCTCCATGCTTGGCACATAGATCCTGAGCTGGTCAGAGTTGTAGCTAATTAGGACTTTTAGGGAAATTTCATGGACCCGTTGGCCGGCACCCATGTGGTGTCTGTGGGTCAGAGCTTTTCTGGGTTTACAAGTTGTGGTTCTCTGTACTTGGTGCCAAAACAGCAATTGATGTGGCTCAGTCTCTGAAACAATTCTCTTATTATAGTGTACAGTGCACTCATTGACTTGCCAGTCGGTTTCCTTGGAGAAAACTGGTTTTAATTGCCACGTGTGTCCCATGAAAGGGTGGATTGCTTGTATTTGCCGGAGGCCCCGATGAGGTGTAGTCAGCATGTTTTGGTATGTTCATGGGCCAGTGTTGCAAAGCACGGACTTACACGTGTTTCCCGAGGCTGTGGCACGTGGAAGCTTCTAAGAATTCTCACTGGAGAGCTGGATCCTGTCACAGAGAGGGTCCCTCTCGGAACTGGGAGGGGAGGGGAGGTAAAACCTCAGGGGCATATTCTGTGAGGTCTCTCCCAGGTGGCCTCGAACAGACCAACTCCTGGCCTGGGAACATCACGGGTTGAGCTGAATTAACCCACATGGGCTCAAATACAACCTCTCCTACCCTTTTTCTCTCCTGTGTTGGTTTGTGTAGCTAAGAGAGTGCGCAAAGACACATAAAATGGTGCTCACGAAACAAGAAAGAATCCCAACCAAACAACTCCACCATCCTGTCCCCTTCCTCCCAACGTTTAAAGTCAGTTTGATCAGATAAAGCCCAGGACAATGTGTTTCCCCCTTTCCTGGGTCCTAGGAGCACTCACTTGGATCGCTAGGAACCAATTATAATGATAATTATGACGATAGGACGTTTTATAAAACTGTAAGTGCTTAAGGGTAGAGTAAATGAGACACAATATCAGATTAAAGCACCTCCCACCTGCCCTGCTTCCATGACTAAGCAAGCAGTGTCCAGTTCTGATAACACAGCTAAGGATGCTAGACTCGGCCAAGGATGAACGCTGGACTTGAGTCTCTGGCTTCAGCCCTGGGTCCCATCCACCAGGCTCAGCCGCTCCTCAATGGTAAACATAGGCAAGGGAGTGTCAGATCTAAAACTCACACACTGCAGGCTTGGGTTCTGTGTGGCCCAGGTCTTCTCGCTTTTTCCCATGGAAATAGACTGTCAACCTGAAGATGGTCATCACCGGTCACTGCGGGGACCCTGCCAAGTTGTCCCACTGGGAAATAGCTCCAAGCTTATATTTTATGTATGATGGGACCAGCAGGGTCATCTTAGACATGATAAACACAGGTCTGTGACAAACAGCTTTTCCAAGATCTATGGGAAACAGTCCCATGCAAGTTAATTTTGAACAAGAAAGAACCACAAGGTCAAAATTGTGGGTCAGGGTGGGAGTGAACAGGCAAGGACTCAGATGCCAGAGTGTCCTGAGAACAACTTCAGCAGCATGTACTCAAGCACAGGAGGGTGTGTACATGTGTGTAGGTGCGTGCTATGAGTATTCACACAAATACGTGAGTATGTGCATGTGTGTCACCTCTCAGATCATAGGCGGAGTATCTGCAGTGACATCAGTTAAGCATGGCAGACAGCATGTGTAAGTTTCACACTTCAGGGTACGTCCCTTCTTGATATGAAAATGGAATCCACAACTAGGGAGCTGGTGGGCTGGCATCAATCTCCCCGGAGCTTGTCTGCAATTCAGAGAGTGAGGTGTGATGCAATTCTTTACTTTGTAACAAGGAAGGATGCTGTGGAGTTCATGACTCATGTAATCGGTTAGGTGGCTCTTAGGCTCTCAAGTCAGGCTTCCACTCAGCTAATGACAAAGACTGCAATCCAGACTTCATCTTCATCTTAAATTTCAACAGGGAAAACCTTGGGAGTGTACGCTCATGGTCGATTTTATCAGACTCTCAAGTCTTCCAGGAGCTTCTTGGTCTGCTCTGAGGACACTTTCTTGCCTAGAAAAGGGGGTCCAAAAATATTGGTGGAGTTTAATTGGATTACATGATATGGAATCAAAGGAAAGACTAAACAATCGAATTGAAGCAGAGACATGAACGTCAGCCACTCAGCCAGAGGAAGATGTTTTCATCCTGACTGGGTTGTTGACCCTGGCATAAGATGAGAGAAAACTTGTGTTTTCCCTCCTGTGCTATGAGAAGAATGTGCTAATTTCAATGAGGAATTAATTTGGTCAATCGATGTGCACAGGGCCAGCCAGGGTAAGATCAGAATTTTATTATGTACAATGGCCCAATGTCAAAGCAAATTCAAGTCCTCAAGAGAAGCTTTGCAATTCTTTACTCAGATGGGACCTCTCCTTCCTTCCATGTGTTGGGATTCCATCCCCACAGTCACCGCTGGGAGCTGTAGTTTTGACTGGCTTCTGAATTATGTGAATACTAAACAGAATAATGACTACTGTATTTTGTTTTTCTCCTTTGGTTTTTTATTATTCCCAAGATGGCTAAATGGATTAAGTTCTGAAAGCATTTAAAAAGGAAAGAAAAATAGTTTGTTTTCTGATCAAGATCAACAGGAAATGATTTTGGCCCCAAAGACATTTTCAGAGTGAGTAATTATTGATCAAAAATAAACTTATAATAGAAAAAGTTTTTCCACTATTACTATAATGTGAGCTACCAGGAATGCAATCGTACTTACATATGGAGATATGGTTTTTATTTTAGAAAATGTCTATAATTCTCATGCATGCAATCTTAGAATGGATTATAAATTTCTATTTGACCACAAGGCAAAGGCCCAAGAGCAGTTTGAGGAGACAAACAGTGCAACCAGGATTCCTAAGTCACAGTCACAGCGGTTGTCTGAATACATGGAAAATACTTGCTTAACTGTCACCCTTGCAGCTGTAATGAAAAGGAAAAGCACTCTCTCATATGGGCAATGCTACATTCTGCTCTGTGGTTTAACGGGTGCACTCCCAGGAACACCACCTTAATTAAAGACATAAATCCATTCAGTCATCTGCATAAGCACTGCGAATTGCAAGACTGAGGGTTTTTCTCCTCCAGGTGCCACATCGTGGACAAGATGAAAATGGTGAATTGCGACAATCGCAATGCAACTGTGACAAAGAAAAGATAAAACAAGAAAAAAGTGTGGATTTTGATGTTAGACAATAGATAAACAAGGGGGCTTTTTTTCCTCAACACATTTCCCCGTCCATCATTCTAAAGTTTCTTTATCAAAGTGTGGGATCCTGGGACACGGACATGGCCTGGGAGATCAGAGTCCCTTCCTTGTAAAGCAGTGAGGAGAGACTCTGGGGCGTTCTTGGTCACTGCACTCCACACCCTTCTACACCCTGACTGCTAAGCAACCCAGGGAGATGCTCAAAGCTTCCACCGGGAGGGGCAAACTTCCCCTCCCTCTAGTGAGTTTAGAGAGAGGAGCCCAGAGGCTGCTGCAGGCTGTGAGTGACTTCAAAGTGATAGTTCCAAAAAGAAGAAGCCCTCCTGGACTGTTTTTGGAGGCAGCTGCCAATCTCAACCAGGCCCAGGACACGCTGTCCAGCTTCCTAGAAGATCTTTGCCCGGTGATGGAGACCCTCCTTCTGACTCCCTCCTTTCTCCTTTGCACAATCTCCATCTCCCCCATCACTGTTTCTTTCTTGGAAGTTCTATTTCCATTTCAAATCACGTGGAGAGTCTCCCTTCTGGTCCTAAAAACAGACTAACCCCTATCTCAGAGGCCCAATGGACACCAGGTCAAGACAAATGAGACTTTTTCTTTCCTTTGAGTTGAAAGTGAATGGGCTGGTCTGAGGGACCAAGGGGGTGAGGACAGGAAATCTGAGAGGGACACTGATGCTAGTTTGGGTCGGCAGGGGTCTCGAGGGGGCACATGTAGACAGAGGGCTGGAACTCATTTCCCTCCCCTGCTGATAGGGGCTCCTGTTTGCACAGAGGGACCTGTGCATCCCCAACACTAGGAACTGATACACACAATCTCAAGGAAGTCTTTGTGACACTCCTCCACGAGACTTCACCCTCCTTGTTGCCACACACACAAAGGCAGTGTGCCTCTTTCTTTGTGAAATGGTCCACAACAGCTCTGCCTGACCCCAGCTCTCTTGGCAGAAGAGGTAACACTGCAGTGGATGTCTCAAAGGATGTGAGTTGCTGTACACTCCAATCAGAAGTTGTAGATGAAGTGGAACCTCCTTCCCTTGGTTTCACATTTCCAAGGGAAGGGACATTTATGGCTGTAACACCTAAGGCCTCCCTCCATCTCTCGACAAGAATCACTGGTGAGTTTGGAAAAGGCAGTGTGTCAGATGGTCTAGTTCTGTCTTCACCTTGCTCCATTTCTGGCTCTTCTGCTTGTGATGACCCTGGGTAAGTTCATTTGGGGGCTGAGAATTAGGAGGCTCCCTGTAGCTGAACCCCTAAACCATGTTCTCCAGACTGCCTTAGCAGTAGTAAAAGTTTTATTTTGGTTCGCTATTCTTTTGTCTTATCACCCAATTGCTACAGCACACACGTGAGCTCTGGATCCAGCAGGGGCCACCCCGAACTCTCCTGACTGTATACCTGGGGCAAGAGACCATGCGATCAGGGGAGGACGGAGGGAGGAAGAGCCTCTGCCTGCTCAGATGTCCCTTTGTGGCTTCAGACTGGATTTGAGCTGCTTCATTTTAAAACCTTTTTCATCTCAGCTGGAGGGAGGGGACAGTGTGGCCCTCAGCAGCATGGTGTGGACAGAAGACACCGTGGATTCTGGTCCTGAGGAATCTATCAGTGTGTGGGCAAAACCTTCATACTCTGTGCCAACAGGGTGGAGCCTTCTATACAGGTGAGTCTTCAATCTGGGAAAAGAAGAAAGGGAGGCCTGGTGGGAAAAGGAGAGGAGAGACATAACTTCTGAGAAGTGTGCTAATGTGCTAGGGTTCAGATATAGTAAATGGTCAAAGAAAAATGAGGGAAGATTCTTACAATACCTCTTTTTTTCCCTGGATGTTAATAATATTATAGTGACATGTGATACTCTGTCTATAAGACAACGAAACTGGTTTGTCCATGGATCTCCATTGGACTTTCTCATTTCACTATTGACTATAGGTTAAGAACAAAGGGGCACATGGATACTTGTCTATAAATCACCAACTGTCTTGCTGCTGGAGAACTAATTACGCTGACAGCCCCATCTTTTACACTGCATTTATTACAATGGTCGTGCTCAGGGATGAGGAGTGGATGGAAGGAAACACTGAGAGCTTTGTCTGTATCCCTACCCTAGACCATCAATCTTCTCAATAAAACGAGGCAGGAGGTGTCATCCTTCCAGAAGGGATGGGATAAAAGATGTGCTGCTGAAACAACTTATTATTACACATTTGCATATGAGAACTTGCAATTTGTACCCATCAAACTTGCTTCTCCTAGGCTGGCTTTGGCCCTTTGTTTTTAAATTAATAATTTTCAGTAAGCCCAAAACCATGGAAGAAGCTTTAGAATGATGCAGAAGGGCCTGGTACTGTGGGTATGTATGCGTTTAGTATGTGTTAAATGGATTTTTAATTAATAAAGTAAATAGGCCCCCATTACAGAAAGTATAGAAAAGTGTAAGCATTGGTTTTCCTCTTGGGAGTCATACAGGGTTCTCAGATTTAAATGAACGGCTGCATGAGAAAATCCTAGATCAGGGGTCCTTGAAGTGTGGATGCTGGCTGGCAGCAACACAGAACCTGTTAGACTTGCAAATTCTTGGGCCTCACCCAGGACTTACAGAATCAGAAACTCTGAGAGTGGGGCCAGTAATTTGTGTCTGAACAAGACTTCTGGGTGATTCTGATAGACATTCAGGTGTGGGAACCTCTGCTCCATACAAGACTTAAAAAACAAGTGGTGACAATAATTTGTGGAGGGCATTCCCAGTGAGACAAACCTAGGAACAGTCATATCACATGATAGAATGCAGCTCCTCTCCTGTGGGTGTGCACAGCCTAAAGAAAGACATAGTAGACACTCAGAATGTCAAAAAGGTATTGAAGTGATACTGAATTTCTCCCAAATACTAGCATTGTGTGTTTGTGTGCATGTGTGTGTGTGGGGGGGGGGTGGCTGTTGGTGGTGGGGTTGGGAGAGGGCACATGGGAATTCACAATTTTCTTCTTCACAGGCTTGGAAAACCAACCTACTATCCATTTAGTAGATAACAAATACTCAGTGAACATCTACTACATGCCAGGGGTGACCGTATATGAAACATTGGTGAATAACATGGGAGAAATCCTCTCCTTCTATACTTCTAAACTACTCTATCTTAGTGGATCCTACAGCCTCATACTATCACTTTTAAATGCTGATATTATGTAATAGGTGATAAAAAAGTGTGAGCAGAGGGAAACAGAAAAAAGCTTCATTTGGAATCATCTGGAATGTAATTCATTACCAGTTTTTTGTCAATGACGTCACACACATGATTACATTTCCCTTTAATGTTCAATAAAGGATGATGACAATGAGAAATGGAGAGATACCCTGGGGAGCCTTCCAGCTACAAAACAATTGGTTCTTGCATAAAATATAATTTTTATTGCCTCCCTCGTCTTGCATGGAAAACTTGAAGAGGTCTTAAAAAGGGGAAGTAGAAAAACAAAACCTAAAACAACAGAATGCACTTTCTTAACAAGTGCTCATGAAACATTCTCCAGGATAGACAATATCTGGGTCACAAATCAAGCCTTGGTAAATTTACAAAAACTGAAACCATATCAAGTATCTTTTCTGACCACAGTGCTATGAGATTAGATATCAATTACAGGAAAAAATCTGTTAAAAAAAACACATGGAGGCTAAACAATGCACTACTAAATAACCAAGACATAACTAAATAAATCAAAGAGAAAATCAAAAAATACCTAGAAACAAATGATAAGGAAAACACGATGACCCAAAACCTATGGGATGCAGCAAAAGCAGATTTAAGAGGGAAGTTTATAACAATATAATCTTACCTCAAGAAGCATCTCAAATAAACAACCTAATCTTACACATAAAGTAATTAGAGAAAGAAGAACAAAAATACCCCAAAGTTAGCAGAAGGAAAGAAATCATAAAGATCAGATCAGAAATAAATGAAAAAGAAATGAAGAAAACAATAACAAAGATCAATAAAACTAAAAGCTGGTTCTTTAAGAAGATAAATAAAATTGATAAACCATTAGCCAGACTCATCAACCAAAAAACGGAGAAGACTCAGATCAATAGAATTAGAAATGAAAAAGGAGAAGTAACAACTGACACAGCAGAAACACAAAGGATCAAGAGAGATTACGACAAGCAACCACATACCAATAAAATGGACAACCTGGAAGAAACAGACAAATTCTTAGAAATGCACAACCTTCTGAGACTGAACCAGGAAGAAATAGAAAATATAAACGACCAATCACAAGCACTGAAATTGAGACTGTGATTAAAAATCTTCCAACAACTCAAAGCTCAGGATCAGATGGCTTCACAGGCAAATTCTATCAAACATTTAGAGAAGAGCTGACACCTATCTTTCTTGAACTCTTCCAAAATATAGCAGAGGGAGGAAGACTGCCAAACCCATTCTACAAGGCCACCATCACCCTGATACCAAAACCAGACAAAGATGTCAAAAAGAAAGAAAACTACAGACCAATATGACTGATGAACATAGATGCAAAAATCCTCAACAAAATACTAGCAGAGAGAATCCAAAAGCACATTAAAAGGATCATACACCATGATCAAGTGGGGTTTATTCCAGGAATGCAAGGATCCTTCAATATAAGCAAGTCAATCACTGTGATAAACCATATTAACAAATTGAAGGAGAAAAACCATATGGTCATCTAAATAGATGCAGAAAAAGCTTTTGACAAAATTCAACACATATTTATGATAAAAACCCTCCAGAAAATAGGCATAGAGGGAACTTACCTCAACATAATAAAGGCCATATATGACAAACCCATAGCCGACATCATTCTCAATGGTGAAAAACTGAAACCATTTCCTCTAAGATCAGGAATATGGCTAGGTTGCCCACTCTCACCACTATTATTCAACACAGTTTTGGAAGTTTTAGCCACAGCAATCAGAGAAGAAAAGAAATAAAAGGAATCCAAATCAGAAAAGAAGTAAAACTGTCACTGTTTGCAGATGACGTGAAATTATACATAGAGAATCCTAAGGATGCTACCAGAAAACTACTAGAGCTAATCAATGAATCTGGTAAAGTAACAGGGTACAAAATTAATGCACAGAAATCTCTTGCATTCCTATACACTAATGATGAAAAATCTGAAAGAGAAATTAAGGAAACACTCCCGTTTACCATTGCAACAAAGAGAATAAAATACCTAGGAATAAACCTACCTAAGGAGACAAAAGACCTGTATGCAGAAAACTATAAGACACTAATAAAAGAAATTAAAGATGATACAAACAGATGGAGAGATATACCATGTTCTTAGATTGGAAGAATCAATATTGTGAAAATGACTATACTACCCAAAGCAAACTACAGATTCAATGTAATCCCTATCAAACTACCAATGGCATTTTTTACAGAAGTAGAACAAAAAATTTCACAACTTGTATTGAAACACAAAGGGCTCCGAATGGCAAAAGCAATCTTGAGAAAGAAAAATGGAGCTGGAGGAATCAGGCTCCCTGACTTCAGACTATACTACAAAGCTACAGTAATCAAGACAGTATGGTTCTGGCACAAAAACAGAAATATAAATCAATGGAACAGGATAGAAAACTCAGAGGTGAACCCACGCACATATAGTCACCTTATATTTGATAAAGGAGGCAAGAATATACAATGGAGAAAAGACAGTCTCTTCAATAAGTGGTGTTGGGAAAACTGGACAGCTACATGTAAAAGAATGAAATTAGAACACTCCCTAACACCATACACAAAAATAAACTCAAAATGGATTAAAGACCTAAATGTAAGGCCAGACACTATAAAACTCTTAGAGGAAAACATAGGCAGAACACTCTATGACATAAATCAAAGCAAGATCCTTTTTGACCCACCTCCTAGAGAAGTAGAAATAAAAACAAAAAATAAACAAATGGGACCTAATGAAACTTAAAAGATTTTGCACAGCAAAGGAAACCATAAACAAGACAAAAAGACAGCCCTCAGAATGGGAGAAAATATTTGCAAAGGAAGCAACTAACAAAGGATTAATCTCCAAAGTATACAAGCAGCTCATGCAGCTCAATATCAAAAAAAACAAACAAACAACTTAATCCAAAAATGGACAGAAGACCTAAATAGACATTTCTCCAAAGAAGATACACAGATTGTCAACAAACACATGAAAGGATGAATAACATCACTAATCATTAGAGAAATGCAAATCAAAACTACAATGAGGTATCACCTCACACCAGTTAGAATGACTATCATCAAAAAATCTACAAACAATAAATGCTGGAGGAGATGTGGAGAAAAGGGAACTCTCTTGCACTGTTGGTGGGAATGTAAATTGATACAGCCACTATGGAGAACAGTATGGAGGTTCCTTAGAAAACTAAAAATAGAACTACCAGCAATCCCAGTACTGGGCACATAGCCAGAGAAAACCATAATCCAAAAAGAGTCATGTACCACAATGTTCCTTGCAGCTCTATTTAAAATAGCCAGGACATGAAAGCAACCTAAGTGTCTCTCAACAGATGAATGGATAAAGAAGATGTGGTATATATATACAATGGAATATTACTCAGCCATAAAAAGAAACAAAATTAAGTTATTTGTAGTGAGGTGGATGGACCTAGAGACTGTCATACAGAGTGAAGTAAGTCAGAAAGAAAAAAACAAATACCGTATGCTAACACATATATGTTGAATCCAAAAAAATAAATAAAAATGGTTCTGAAGAACCTAGGGGCAGGACAGGAATAAAGATACAGATGTAGAGAGTGGACTTGACACAGGATGGGGGAAGGGTAAGCTGGGATGAAGTGAGAGAGTGGCATGGACATATATACACTACCAAAAGTAAAATAGATAGCTAGTGGGAAGCAGATGCATAGCACAGGGAGATAAGCTTCGTGCTTTGTGCCCACTTAGAGGGGTGGGATGGGGGAGTGGAAGGGAGACACAAGAGAGAGGAGATATGGGGATATATGTATATGTATAGCTGATTCACTTTGTTATACGGCAGAAAGTAACACACAATTGTAAAACAATTATAATCCAATAAAGATGTTAAAAAAATTTAAAATAAATTAAAAAACAAAACAAAACCTCTGAGCTGTGAACCACAAATGCAGCAAAGCTTCATTTCAGGGAGTTGTCTGGTCCAGCAGCAAGGAGAAAAATTAACCTTGAGACTCCAGGTTAAGCCTGGGGATGTGGAAGGGAGACAGAGTCACTCTGAGAGGTGGCTTCCCCAGGCTCAGGGCAGAAGTGAATGAAAATCTTCTTTTGAGAAAAGTATTTTCCATCCTGGTGCCTACAGTAAGGGCCACCTCTCTGAGCTCATTACCAACAATTACCAGAACAAACCACCATGAGTGAAAATCTGCAGAAAAAACACATTCAGATTTATGATCCCAAGGGATGAAATGCTAGAATTATTACAAGAAAAATAGCATATAATAGTGTTAGGAACATTTAAAATAAGAAACTGGAATTACAAAATGAGGAAGCAGAAACAGGCAGACTGAGCAAAGAACCAGATAGAAATTTTTGAAATGAAGGGTAAAATTATTAAAATTTTAGTCTCTATGTTAAAATCAAATTGGGCACAGCTGAGGAAAGAATTAATGAACAGGAAGATAGACTTCAAGCAATGACCCATAATATACCATGGAGAATAAAGGAGAAGAAACATAAGAAAGATGAAAAGATATAGACATTTGAGTGAAAGGGTTTAATATAAATCTATCTGGAGTCCCAGAAGAGGAAAGGACCCCAAAATGAGATGAGATAACATTTTAAGAGTTAATGGCCAGGGTTTTACAACATTAATAGAAGACATGAATCCACAGATGTACGAAGCACACTGCATCCCAAGAAGAATAAATGGAAATAAAATCCACTCTTTGGGCTGTTTCTTGCAACAGCAACCTGAAAACAATTGCTTGGGGATACTTAATACTCACAAGGACTGTTGGAATGTAAATGATACATGCCCTCAAAAAATTTCCAGGGGTAAGTAATCGAAAGTAAATTAAAACAAGGCAGACTTTCAAGAAGACAATTTGAACACGTAAATTCTACTCACATGGTTAAAACACACACACACACACACAAAGATGTTCATTATGGCGAATTATATTAATGACAGCGAAATCTAAAAAAAAAAAAAAATCCACTCTTTGTCACCTTTGGTAAAAGTGCAGAAAACCAAAGAGAAAGGTGCAAAACTTAAAGAGATATATGAGGAGAAAAAACACCTGCGAAGGGACGACAATTCATTTGGCAGAAGATACCAAAATGGAAAAAGCCAAAATGGAAGCAAACAAAGTGGAATCATACCTTCAAACTCCTGAGAAAAAGTAAATTTAGCCTACAACTATGAATTCAGCAAAATCATCTTTCAGAAACAAGGCAAAATAAAGATATGTTCGATAAATAAAAATAAAGTGAATTTATTACCCTCCCACCTACCCTTGGGAAATAATTAAGCATGACTTTAAGAAGAAGAAAAATGACCTCTGAAATAATGTGTGAGCTCCAGAAGGGATGGTGAAGAACAAAGTCAGTAAAGCTAAAAAGCCTTGTCTGTACCCTCAAAGCCGATAACAGTATCTGGCACAGAGTTGGTGCACAATTATTTTTAATAGGAAAAATATTTGCATAAAATAAAACAACATTTCTAATTCATAAGAGTTTCTAGAAAAGGCAAACCCAAAATTCTGAGCAGAAACATCAAAGTCAGAAGAGGCATAGTTTTCAGGCTCTTGCATTGGCTCCAAGGGCATTGTGAGGTTGCCTTAGACTTTGCTAAGTATCCATGGTGAATTTCCAAGGAAAATCACTGAAAGAGTAGAAATGGTGCATAAATTCTAAGGTTAAAAAGGGGGAAAATGTAATAAGAAACTATAAGCACAAAAACCATGCTTATGATATGTCAGGATCTATTCTAAAATTTTACATATAGTAACTCATTCAATCCTCATTATGTTTCATTGATGTGGGCCACTATTACTATGTTTACTTTTACAGGTGAGGGTACTGAGAGGTTGGGTGACTTGTGCAAAGTCACACAGCTAGAAAAAAATAAACTCTAAAAAAGGAGTGGCAAGAAAGGAGGGGAATGTAGTAAAAGTGGACAAATCATAAAAAGTAAAATGGAGTAAATAAATGCTATATATCTGTAATCACAATAAATATAAATGGACTAAACTTACAAGACATGGATTGTGAGATCCAATTTTTTTTAAAGATATTCAAACTTATGTTTATGAGAAACCCACCTAAAAAATGAAGACATACACATTTAGGTATGAAGGAGTGGAAAAGGCAGACTATGCAATTAAGAACCAATAGAATGCATGGTAGCTATATTAATGTCAGGAAAAATAGCATATAATACAAAAAAAAGCATTAACAGAAATAGAGCTACTACATTATGATATATTGTTCAGTCTCCCAGGAAAACACAACAATTCCAATTTGTATTCACCTAATAAAATTTCTGCAAACGATATAAAGCAATGTCTGATGGAATTATAGGGAAAGATAGATAACACCACCATCCTATTGGGTCTCTGCTTAAATTATGAATAAAGCAAGCAAAATTTCTAAAGGCGGAAAAGAATTAAATAACTTCATTGATAAGTGTGGTATATGGAGCCTGTACCCAAAAATTAGATGCTTTCTTATGCAAACACAGAACGTTTACAAAAATCGGACCTGGCGTGGAGGAGCTCCTAGGAGCCCTTTCTCTGTTGACAGTACATTAAAGGACAAATGTTGTCAGCTGGACAAAGAAGGCATATCTGCCAGGTAACCATCTCCCTAACCCGACAGAAGGCTGGGCTGGGTCTTATGTGCAAGATTGCTCTAGTTGTCAAGTTGTTAGAGAAGACTGGGGGTCTGCAGAGAGTGGAGGCAATGATGATGACTGAGACAGAGCCTGTGATGATGATGGTGACAGCTGACACATTGGGAGTCTGCCATGTGTGTACTAGGCTCTGAGCTTTACATGGATTATCTCATTAAAACCTCATCACAACTCTGCCAAGAGGGTACCATTATCATCTCCATTTTCACATGAGGAAGTTGAGGCTTAGAAATATAGGAACCATATCACTAAGAGGAATGCTTCTTCTTATGGTTCCATGGCTGACCCTGTCCAGGGGGCTGAAGTCTTTCTTCTGCCTGAGGGTAGGGGAAGGCCAAGGGATGGACACTTGAGTTGCTTGAGGCTGTCCATACTGTCCCTAGAACTTTGTGGGAACATTTATTTACTTCGCTCTAATGAATAAAGTGGAGCTAATGCTCTCCTCCCCAGGTTTACCTGGAAGTACAATGCATTATGAACCATTCAGGCTGAATTCCAGCTAAGGAGGAAACCAGACAAGATAAGGCAAGGGAGAAGTCGTTACTCATTTGGGGTTTTCCAAAATGGCAGGCGTGAAAAATGTGGGAATGTGAGCACTTGTCATCTTCCTTGAAGACAATGACATTGGTCTCCCCTCTCCGAGGTCCCTGAGCCCAGCTTTAAGCCTGTTATGCAGAGAAGCAAGGATGACTAGTCTGGGAAACCCTTAGCTCATGCTGTTGGGCCATCCACTAGCCATTCAGCAAAGAGTCCCAAGTGAGACGTTAGTAACAGAGCTGCAAACAGGACCCTGCACTCCCAAGGTGCTTGGGATCAGGGATGAGATTCTGCTTAACTATGGGACTGGGATTTGAACTCAGGTCTGTAGAACCATAGAACCCATCATACTATGAAGCCAGCCACACTCCGCTGAGAGATGTGAAGGTCCTCCTTAATTAACTTACAGGCTTTCAGAAAACCCTCACTCAGCCATCCCCCTCTTTGGTGATGGGGCTCCTGCTCTGTGCCCCCAAAGCCCCAGCTGCGTCTCCCTAGGACAGCCCTCTCCACGCTGGGGATTGCTGGGTTCCCCTTGTCCCCCACTAAGACCACTGGTATGACTGTGGGTCATTCATGTCCACATCTCCTGCTCCTGGCACAATTACTGTCAGTAAAGGCCCTTGTTGATCAATGAGGAAAGTGACTTTCATTTTGCAGTAGGATTTGCAGGGGGAACAAACATATTTCAGATTAAAGACTGCACATCACAACATAAAATAGCTTATCACAACCATTTACTGTCAGGATGACAGGAGGGATCACAAGAAGGTCACAGAGAGTGAGTTTTACCATCAAAAGCCATATCGACCAAAGTCCATTATGACGACCTGAGAGCATGGGACTGGAAGGGCTCTGATGCATTAGTGATTGTCCCGAATACGAGATAACAGATCAGTGACAGATTAATCCTGGCAGCTTTCATTTTCGATTTCCTCTCTGAATTATACAGAACCATTATAATGTACCCAAATAGAAAAGAATAAGACAGGACAAAGAGAGATACATGTGCCATATATTGATTTCTTACAAATACAGTTGAAGAGTAGATTTAATTTAACTAAATGGTAGTAGTAATATTGACATAATAATCATGCTTCTCACAGAAATGCTGCTTCTTAGGAATCCCTGTCTGACCCCATCCGGGGGGCTGAGGTCCTTCTTCTGCCTGAGGGGAGGGGAGGGCCTAGGGATGGACACTTGAGTTTCATGAAGCTGTCCTTACTGTCCTTAGGACTTTGTGGGGTCATTTCATTAACCTAATGAATAAAGGGGAGCTAATGCTCTTCTCCCCAGATCTACCTGAAAGTACAGTGCATCACGAACCATTCAGGCTGAATCTTGCAAGATAAGGCAGGGGAGAAGTTGTTACCAAATGGGGTTCTCCAAAATGGCAGGAGGCTTGGATAAGGAGTGAAAAATGTGGGATTATCAGCACCAGTCATCTTCCTTGAAGGCAAAGATACTGGTCCCCCATCCCCATTGTCCCTGAGCCCAGCTTTGAGCCATAATCCAAAGGAACAAGGGGAGACAGGAGAGCAGGAGGCAAGGCTGGGCAACCCCTAACCCACACCACTGGCCCATCCACTAGCCATTCAGCAAAGGGCCCCAAGCGAGGAGTTAGTGATATTGTTGGGGCCAGGACTCTGGACTCCTAACGTGCTGGGCTGTCAGGGATGAGATTCTGTTTCACCATCTGCTCAATAAGAAGACTGGACCAGAACAGTGGTTCTCAAACTCAGGTCCATGGACAGGTTATGCAAGAATCATCAGGGACTTTTAAAAATGATGGATTTCCTCAACTGCTATCTCAACAGTGGGGCCCAAGCACATGTGTTCCAAAGCTACCCCAGCAATACTGATACCACTAGTTTGCATCTATGTCTCTTTTCTCACCCTAGGGATGCTGCGACAAAGTCCCATAAACCAGGGGGCTTCAAACAACACACATTTATTCTTTCACAATTCTGGAGGCCAAAGATACAAAATCAAGGTGTTGGCAGGGCCATGATCCTTCCAGAGGCTCTAAGGAAGAGTCCATTCCTCACCTCTTCTAGCTCCTGGTGGCCCAGGTGTTCTTTGGCTGCGGCTGCATCTCTCCAACCTCTGCCTCCATCTCCACACGGCTTTCTCCTTTTTCTGTGTGTTTCTACTCTGTGTGTATTTTATGAGGATACTTGCCATTAGATTTAGGGCCCACCCATATGATCCAGGATAATCTCATCTTGAGATCTTTATTATCTGCAAAGATCTTTTTCTTTCAAGATGAGGATATGGACAGATCTTTTGGGACCACAATCTGGCCCACCAGAGCACCACTTTCTCCAATGTTCTGGGTGCCAGAGCTGCCCTCCAAGGCAGGGCACTGACATTCACTCTTGCTTCAACAATCAGCAGTGGCCACTTCCTGAGGACTCAGTTTTTGGAAAGGGCCTTGGTCATGGTCCCTGGAAAACAGGACAAGGATGGTCCTAGAGACTCTCCCTGGCCTGTTTCCTTTCTGCACCAGTTGTCACTGGGCCCATTGTAAACCTGTTGCAAGCCTTTCGTCCACTCCTGGAAGGAGAGAGAGAGAGTGGCCAGCCACACAAGCTGCATGAGGGCTGGACCCTGGTTCTGTTCCTGGGTCTGCCCTGTGCTGAGGGCAGGGCCTCACAAAGAGCAGCCCTCCAGCAAATGGTCATCAAGTCCCCAGACACCTGCCTGGCTGGCTCCCTCACCTGATCTGGGGTTGCTCCGGTGCTGAGTTGAAGAGGCTTCACCAACAATGGCCTGTCAAGGAGGTCACCCTGCTCTCTTCCCCCATTTACATCTCCTCTCGCCAACTACATCAGACACACCACCTTATCGCTCAGCTGTCCTTTGAGCATTCCCACAATCTAGAATGGTCCCTGGCTTAATGGACGGATAGATGGATGGATGGATGGATGGATGGATGGATGGATGGATGAATGGATGGATGGATAGATGGTTGGATGGAAGGATGGGTGGATACTTGAGTGGTTTAATAAGCAGCCTAATTTGATTGTAGGTCATAGGACTTGGTGTGTGGAAGCCAAGGAGGCTTGTGTTCTGGCCCTGGACTGGAGCTGAGCCCTGGGAGGCTGGTAAGGAGCTGAGTGGTGGGTTCAGCAGGTGGTGAGACCAGTATAGAGGGAAGAGTGTCGAGAATGGTTGCCCACATCCTGGCTATATCAGTCTTCTATTGCTGCCATAACATTACCACAAACTTAGGAGCTTAAACATCATGAATGTATTATCTCACAGTTCTATGGGTCACAAGTCTGACATGGGTCACTGGGCTAAAACCAAGAAGGAGGCAAGGCCAGGCTCCTTTTCAGAGCTTCCAGGGAAGAATCCAGCTCCTTGTCCTGTAGGACTGAGGTCCCTGTTTCCTTGCTGGTTGTCAGCTGGAGACTGTTTCCAACTTCTAGAATCTGTTCACATTCCTTGAGTCTTAGCCTGTGCTGTGGACTGAATTTTATCCTCCCACCCCGGCCCAGATACATATGTTGAAGACCTAAGCCTCAGAACAACTGTATTTGGAGTTGATGCCTCTAAGGAAGCGATTAAGGTTAAACGAGGTCAAAATGTTGGGACCTGATCCGATAGGATTACTGTCCTCCTCTGTCTCTGTCTCTCTCTCTCCATGTGAGGACAGCGAGAGAGCAACCATCTGCAAGGCAGGAAGAGAATTCCCACCAGGAACCACATCTGCTGGCACCTCGATCTGGGACTCCAGCCTCCAGAATCGTAAGAAATCAATGTCTGTTGTTCATAAGTCACCCCATCTGGGGTGTTTTGCTACGGCAGCCAAAGCAGATTAAGATGCCTCCTCCCAACTCCATCTTCAAAGCCAGTAACAGCAGGTCAAATCCTTCTCACACTTCAGTTCTCTCTTAATGACCCTCCTGCCTCCCCCACCCACATTTAAGGGGCTGTGGGGTTACACAGGTCCCCCTCAGAAAAACCAGGATAATGTCCACATTAAGGCCCATAACTTTAATTCCATCTGCAAAGTCCCTTTGCCACATAACATAGGTTATGCCACAACCTGTCACAAACACAGGTTCAGAGATTAGAGTGTGGGCATCTCTAGGGGCTGACTACACACAGAGAGAGATGCCTTGGGCCCTCTGTAGGGGGTGGGTGCCACTAACCTGAAGAGGGCCTGATCTGTGGACTCACGTGACCAGACTCTGCTGTGATCCCCCTGGAGAAACAAAGAGAGAGAGACAGAGAAGAGAGAGGGATGGGGAGGGTCACCAAGGCTCACCTGGGTCACCATCCCACAGAGCAGAAGGGCACCTGGCCAGGCCACCTACAAGGTCCTGCAGTGGGAAGCTCCAGGCCTTTGTCCCACCTGAGGCAGTATTGTAACTGATTCCAGACTTCTTATCTCCTGGAGGCTCAGAGCAGATTCAATTTGCTTTAGAAAAATCCAGGAATGGGCATTTCCTCCAATGGAGAGAGAACAATTTATACAGAAGCAAATGAACTCAAGTCTGGGCCAATGGACCCCAGCTGTATGATCATCCAAATACCCTGGCATGTGCAGAACTGGGAAGGGAGTGGGAGGCCAGGTCAGGGCCACCTCTCCCTCACTGGTCAGCACTCGGGCCGGATTATTTTCCCCTGCGCTGAGCGTGCATCCCCACACCTTCCAAGGTCTGCATCCCAACCCCAAATCCCCCACCTCCCCACACAGCCCCATCCTCTTCCCACTTCGCAGGGCTCAGGAAGCCCCTCTGTACCCACCGTGGGCACCATCTTCTTGCAGCTGCTGGACGAACAGTGGTGATTTCTCGGGTGCAGCCCCCAGGGTCAAGTGCTCGAGCCCCGGTGGCTGGGAGACACCGGGAATAATCAGTAGTCACAGCCTGCCCTCCCTTAGCTGACCCCTGGGAGAAAGCTACTGCCCCCACAGAAACCAGTGCCTTGCAGGCTTCAGCTGGAAAGCTTCATCTCCAACCTGAGTCCACAGGAGTTTTTGTGGGGAAAACTCTAGTGAGAAGGTGGCAGGATGACCAGAGACATCCTGGCTCCTTGTCTTTCAGAGGACTCTGGGAAGCCTCCCCACCCCCCTCCTGTCCCAGCCTCCTGTCCTGCATCATCAGCATTTGTCTAAAACTGCTTCCAGCACAGCGTTCGGTACCAGATACCAGAAACCGAGGGGCTTCTCACTGAAAGGGTCCAACCTGCCCCCCTCTGGCTGCCTTCCCTGAGCTCTGCCCAGCTCACCTGGCCCCCAGCCCAGGTGGGCTCCTCTTCATCCCTGCCCTTACCTCTGCCCTTGGCAAACACCCTTTCCCCACCAGCTCTGCTCTTCCTGCCACCGAGACCCACCGGCATCCTGCCCTTCTGTGGGTCCCTTCAGCTACCCACCTCCTTGGTGCCCCGCTGGGATTTCACCTGCCTCTTGCAGCCACAGAACCAGGCCTCTCATTCTCTTCCGCAGCTGGCCGTTTCATTTTGATCCTGTTTGATGTTGTGCCGATGTCCACTGGCAACACATCCACATCTAAGCAGTCTCTGTAGGCAACCAAGGTCATGTGCACGGCTGCCTGTACCCACAGTGACAGAGGTGCCCCCATGGTGACACGGGCACATGGCCACCCGTGTCCCATGGTGACAGTGGAGGGGATAGAAATGCGCGGATTCCTCTCGTGTCCCAGGTACTGTGCTGGACATTTCCCTGACATCGTTGCTTCCAGCACATGGAATGGTGAAGGGTGCCAGCTCAGGGACCTTGGTTACATAAACGCTTTGAGCATTTGAGTGGGACTAAGTTCTTCCAAAAGCAAGACACTTTCACCAGGAAGCATTGTAACAAGACTCAGGGAGAAGGACAGTGGCAGGACCAGGACAACTGACAAGGGTGCGATCGTGCTTTGGGTCCTTGTGGTCCATGAAGATGGAGCCCCGCCCAGAGGGGAAGACGGAGCTGGGAGGCTGCCTCTCCTTCACCCACACTTGAGATCAGGCACGTTGTGTGTGCAGCTTCGGACACACGTTTACAGGGCATATCCATCATCCTGTCCAGCGGTTAGAACCTGGACAGGGTCCTGGATGCGCTTCAGTTTAGTTCCTGCAGAGGCTACATACTGATCCTAGGAGCAACCAGTTTCAAGGTTTTAGGGAGTTATTTAAGGTGCGGTCCTTCTGTCATGTCTCTGACTCAAGGGAAGAGAAAACTTCAGCCTCCTGACACCTGATAGATGCTTTGTAGGTATTGCTAGTTCCAGGATTCCAGCAAGACATACAATGAAAAATGGTGCTGCCGTATCAGTAAACAAAGGATACTGTGGCCATCAAGCCATCACATTACAGCCACTCCTGATGGTGAGCCCCGAGGGAACTCAGGATGGAGGTAAATGGGCTGCCCACTGCCAAGCCCTTGACCACTGCAGCCATCCTCAAAGGTGCACCCTGAGGGGACTCAGGATGGGAAAGAACAGGATACTGGCGCCAGATAGGTAAGGTGAATATCAAAGGAATGATTTCAGTGAGCCCAGACTCTTGCATCTTCCCAAACATAGAAAAGCACTAAATTTGTTAACTTGAGATGTCTGGTTTTCTGTAATTAACAGTAATCTTTTGATGGTCCGACTACCTGGTCTTTGTTGCAAAAACTCCTATATATCCTGGCTGCCCCCTTACCTCTTTGGAACAGTCAGTCAGATCTATTTTAAGAGGCTACCTCCTGGGCTTAAAGCCCTAAGTTTGTCTACAGAATAAAACATAACTCTCAACTTTTATGTTGTGCTTTTTTTTTCAATCAACACCTGGGTTCCTTCGAAGCAGAAGGAGCCCAGGCAGGTGCATGAGAGTGTTCTACTTTGACAGCTGCTGCTTCATCCATCCATCCATCCATCCATCCATCCATCCATCCATCCTCCCAAGGAAACTTTGGTTAATAGGATAAGGTTCCAGAGACTGTGCTGGAATCCTGGCTATAGGATGGACATGGTGGACCCTGGAGCCCATCCCAACCCAAGCATCTGCCCAGAACGGGTGCTGGCTAATCACAACTGACAAACAAACAGACCCAGTGAAGCAGAAAGGGCAAACTGCCCCTGGAGAGGCCCGATGGGAGGGTCCGGCTGGGATCACTAGTTGCTACTTGGTTGAAAGAAGAGAGTTAGAGTCTATGTCATAAAATGAGATCCTCGGCTACTGATACAACACAGCCTATGGTCCCCAAGACCACCAGGGGCAGCCAATTAAAGCAAAAGCACTCTGGAAAGCAATTAGAGAAGGGAGCCATGGAGAGCCTCCAGCCCACGGCCCTGGGAACCGCCTATCAAGATCCCAAATGATGTGCTGTCTTTCCCAGAAACCCCAGAGTGAAAATGAGCTTTAATCACCCATCCCCTTAACATTAGTCACCACCCATCAGCAGGACAGACCCTGCCAAAGCGGAGTCATTCTCAATCACATGGGCTAAATAAGTGAATAATTGCAGGAATAAACGCTGTGGTTAATGCCAGCATGTTGAGCACGGAAAAGTCCCCCTCTGCTCCCAGCCTGACTGCAGAGTCCTCAGGATTCCCCCGGGGCCCGGGAGGGGACAGAGGTTCACGCACCAGGCTTACCCTGGGAGGTCTTTGCCACACACCAGCCAACACATCTGAGCCATGCTGCACGTCCTGGAAAATTAGGATCGGCCACGTCCTTCCTAGGAGGACCCGGAGGGCAGCTGAAAGGACTCCCATTGCTGGGGACACACGAGAAATGGGACGCAGCTGTAGCACCCCCTGTGTGGTCCAGGGCGACTGATGCTGCCCTGGAAAAAGAAGCCACAGGCTGGAGTCCTGGGCCTCCGCCGTCTCCCGGGCTGCTGGGTTCACCTTTGGGGAGACTGAGGTCTGGAGAGTCACAGCACCTTTGCAGGGAACAGGGGTGTCAGTGGGGCCCACGGAGGCGGCTTCACAATGACCAAAATCGCCCTTGCCCACCGCTGCCTGCACCTGCTTGATCCAGAGCCCTCCAGGGCCATCACGTAAAGACAAAAAGAAGGGGCGAGCTGGTCTCCTGCTCTTTCTTATAGAAGTAATCAAGTGGTGGTGTGTTCAAGCCGCAGTTTACCCAAAGGAATGAGCAGAGATCAATATTAATACCTGGACACCTACACACTAATCTTCTTGAAATGTCACACAAAAAGGCATCAAGAAACTTTCTTCTAGATGTTTGCCAGTCACGGGGGTGAATCTCAATGTCTCTCTCTCTCACACACACACACCTCCCGACACGCACAAACTTCTGAAAGTGACACATGACACCTGAACAGACACCGACAATCCACGTGGAATTCTGGGTCCTTTTCACTTGGAAAGATCAGTGCGAGCCCACAGTTGGGACCCGAGGGCAGAGGTTGGAAGATGCAGAGGGAGTTGGACCCTCCCCGTCATTGGTGTTGGGTGGGCCACAGCCCCAAGCTGCCTGCTGTGAACACTGCTTAAGATGACTTCTCCAAAACCCACACTGCTGTTCTGTTATTCATTGATCGGAAGCTCAGATCTAAACACAGACGCCTCCGAGGGGTCCTCA
Organism: Stenella coeruleoalba; assembly: GCF_951394435.1. Lineage (NCBI taxonomy): Eukaryota > Metazoa > Chordata > Mammalia > Artiodactyla > Delphinidae > Stenella > Stenella coeruleoalba. Next base: position 3,251,999 of record NC_137169.1, read on the forward strand.
CCTGCACTTGCAAGTAGTTTGTGAGTCATGCTCAGCACCCACTCCCGGAAGGTCAGTCTGGAATTAGGGCTGAGTGGGCGCCTGGAGGTCCTGGAGCTGATTCCCCCTGGAGGCAACTTGTGTCCCTCTTGGAAGCCCCCAAAAACACAGTCTCGGGAGGCGGCCCTCTCTTTACTTCCTTTGCTCTCCATTCGTTCTCCAAACACACAGATGCTTCCAAGAGCCCCAGAGAGAAACCTTTGAGATGGACGTTGTTCCCACAGCTCAAGACACATCTTCCTGAACTCTATTGGGTCAGGATTTGACCGGGAAATGTGCCCTCTGCCAGCCCCCCTCCTCCACCCAATGGGCCACACACAGCAGCCTGGGGCCACAGAGGCTGTGAGGTCTTGACTCCTTAGAGCCATGGTTCCCTTGTCTGAGAAGCAAGACGAAGCAGAGTCATTTCTGAGTGGACACAGGTTAGGGACGGAGCCTGTAAACTGCCCACCGCCACTCCTGGGATATAATAAGCCCTCGGGAGGTGTGAGGGGTCTCTTGGTTGTCAAGAACCCTAAAAATATCGGTTAGTACCATTTGTCATTATTGATTCTTCTCAGCTGGTTATCGCCACCCACACATCTCGGCTAATCACCTTGCAGATGGGTAGGCCAACGTGAAGGGTGTCTGCTCTTTGCTGTCTGCCTTGGTCTCCCTTAGTTGTGCCCCAAAGTCCCAGCCTCTGAGTCCCTGACGACAGAGGACAGAGTGAAGGGCCCAGCTCTTCAAACTTACCTGTGGGATCTCGGTGAGAACCTTCCAGGTGAACATCTGAATTCCCGTGATCCTGACTCCTTCTTGTGCCTCCTGTGAGGGGATGGGACAGACAGCGAAGCAGGTGAATTGCCGCACACCTGACATAGGGACGGGGTGCTGCGCTGGGCTCCCCTTCCGCCTCTGTCACTCATACAGGAATTCCACTTCCTTCAAGCCAATAGACCACAAAACAAAAACGTACCTCAGAGAAAATTATAGTCAGAACCGGAGCTGATTAGCAGTGAAGCACGAAGAAATCCTTGTCAAACCACTTTTAAACCAGCAAAGCTCTTTCCTCAAGGAAATCATGCATGGAAACAAAACAAGGCCTATGTTATATCAGTGTCAGTCTATTTTACAAGTCTCAAATTATTCTGTTTCTCTGTCTTAAAGCAAAATCAATATGAAATGAGAATCAGGAGCTCCAAAATCGAAACTGATACTTGTAGATGGAAAAGAAAAAAAAAAAAAAACACCACCTCTTATAGTAACCTTAGTTTCCAATATTTGGGGGGCAAAACCTGAAATTTTTGATTTGTGTAGATAAGTTGTCACAAATAGAGTCACTTTTTAGCATCTCATCTTCAAGATCTACTTCCTTTAGGCTGATCCAGAAACTTGAAAGAGGAAAAGCAGGAAACGTGGGTCTTAAAGTTGAATCCCCGAGTTATAGACAGCAGCTTGCAGGCTTTATCATAAACTTTAAGAAAAAATCAGATAAGAGGCACCCAAAATTTACAACAAGCTCTAAGGCAATGTACGATGGTTGTCATCAGTGCCTTGTAACTCTCATGCTCAGCACACACCCTGCCTCTTGTCTTCCCAGCGCCCCTGGGAGGCTGCAGGTCCAGGGTGGGATGGAGAAGAATCTTCTTTGGCACAATTTTACCACATTCCTTTTAGTGTAATGACCATATGATCTCTGGGGACAAAGGAGGCTTCCGGGGGCTCTTGAGCTGGCCCTAAAGACTTCCACTGCCATTCCCACCACTGTTCCTTGCCCCTCTGCTCGACCCCCCTGCTGTTCCTCCAGGCACTCCCCCATCCACTGCCCCTCGTTCCAAAAGTCCTTACCCCCAAGTGTCTGCCTGACTCTCTCATTTGACCCCGTCACTCTGAGCTCACATGTGCCTTTTGAAGGAGCCTGACCGTGGCCACCTCATTTAAAGTCACCCTCTCCCACTCACTGCCTAACCTACCGCATTGCTTTTACTTCTGTATTATATTTATTGTTAATCGTCCATCTTCACCACAATCTCGTAAATTCTGCTTGTGACCTAGGATAGGAGTTTGCGATGGTCCATTTTACATGTCAGCTTGACTGGGACGAGGTGCCCAGTGATGTGGCCAAACAATAACCTGGATGTTTCTAGGAGGGTGTTTGTGGATGGGACGAACATTTTAATCTGTGGACTCTGAGTGACGCAGATCACCCTCCCTAGTGTGCGTGGGCCTCAGTGCAATGGTTGAAGATCTGAACAGAACAAAAGACTGACCACCACCCCCCCGCCCCCAACAAGAGGGAATTCTGCAGCAGACGGCCTTTGAACTCAAACCCCAACATTAGTTCTTCCCTGGGTCTCCAGCCTGATGATCCATCCTGCGGTTGCTGGAACTCGCCAGCATCCAGAATCACGTGAGCCAATTCCTTACAATAGATCTCTCTGTATGTAGACATATGCTGTTGGTTCTGTTTCTCTGGAGAACCCCACCACACAGAGCTCACAACTGTTTGTTGAATGAAGGAGTGAAGAAATGAGTGAGTGAAGTAATGATGAGTCCCCTTGCAGGAGAAGCAGGCCCTGACGAGAACATCATGGGTGGTCCTGTTGGGAGTGAGCCAGCATCCTTGTGGATCTCTTGGTCCTCTCCTGTTACCCACGTGAGGACTTGCTCAACCACTGGGCTCCCATCACTTTTAGGGGCTCCTCATCCAAAGGAGCCACCTCTTTTCTCTGGAGAAGTCTTTAAGCTTCAGGACGTCAGGTGTTCTGTGATCAGATTCTCCTTCAAAGTGAGGAAAGGCAGTGTGCAAGGCTCGAAGTCAGGAGACCCAATGACCGTCTGCGACCATAAACGCAGCCTCTCAGAGCCTTCATTGCCTCGAGTCCACAGTGGGGAGAATAGTAACCCCTGCCCCAGAATTGTCGTGATTTGTTAACACTGTTCACGTGGACAAAGAGTGTGTGGAGTGCCTGTTGAGTAGGCTCAATAGTGGTAGATACAAAACTCCCAGCCATTGGGTGGGTTATAAGCAACAGACACTTATTTCTCAGAGTCCCGGAGCTGGCAAGTGCAAGATCAAGGTGCCAGCAGATTTGACACCTGGTAAGAGCTCTCTTTCTCATTCATAAATGGTCATCTTCTTGCTGTGTCCTCACATGGTTGATGGGGTGAGAGGCCTCTCTTGGGCTTCATTTATGAGGAAACTAAACCGTCATCACCTTCCAAAGACCGCATCTCCCAATACCGTTACCTCGAGGATTAGGATTTCAACACATAAAATTTGGGGGACACAAATATTTAATCTACAGCAATACTGTAAATAAAATGGAATATATTGAGTCTATAAGCAATATCTCCAGGCCTCCTGCACTAGACCTTCCAAAAGAATGTTTGAGGAAACCTTCCAGTTAAGATCTCCATGTTTGATCATTCATTTGTTCATCCATCTATTCATTCATTCATTCATCTGAGTGCCTCCGCTAGCATCAGCCTGGCTCACAGCTGAGGAGGAATCAGCCAAGGGCATGAGCTACTTCATCTCATTTTCAGGAAGGTCATGGGCAGCAGGCAGAGCATTGAGGGGGCAGGATGAGCCCACAGTGCTCTGAGAAGGCCTGGGGGCAAGAGGAGGGATCCTTGCTCAGGACCACTGCTCCCAGACGACCAGCCAACATAAGCCAGGTCAGTGAATTTTCCAACTGAATTCTGAAAATGAGAAACCCACACAACCCACACTCAAATTCAGAAGGCTGGGGCCATGATGTTCTTTCAGCCATCTGCTGTCCACCTGTCTTCACAAGCCATTGGTCAGATTCGCCATCAGATCCCGGGCTCCATCAACATGCCCGCGTGTACATGGTGTGCATGGTGTCCTGGCTAATGAACACCAGGGCTCCCCTCCCCTGCAGGGCTTGGAGTTAAGTTCCAAGGCACCCAACAGACTGCACACACATCTTTCTTAACTCAAAAGCCCTGCGTGGTCCAGTGCTTGGACACTCAGAACCAACACAAAATGAAACGCTTGACAACGTGCATTGTCCACAGTTAACATCACAGAAACTTGCATGGTTATCTTTCATTTCTTCAAATGAAATGAAACCCAAAGCTCCATCCTGCATCTCAAGAATTACTGTCATCCAGGCTCCTGGAACTATAACCATGAAACCTAATAAAATCCGGGGCTCTGATGGAGGTCCCAGGAGCCTGATTCCACCTAAGTCTGCCATCTTGATGTGATTGACATTGACCAAGGGTGGCTGTGCTTTATCATTTTCTATCTGATTGTGTCAAATTGGCACAGTTGCCTTTAAACTATTTGTGTTTCCTACTTTGGGTCTCTGTGTTTATCCTTTGAAATGGCCTGGTTAACAACTCCTATTTCACCTCCCTCTTTCCTTTTAGGAAAATGAATCTCGTAAAAATCACCAGACTGGTGACTGAGCAAATACTTTGGCATCATAAAATTTTGATTTAGAGGTTTAGCAAATGTGATGGAATATTTTTGTGTGCCCTTCTGATGTGTGCAAACTATTTTTGGTGTGAGGGCATTTACATAATATTGACAGACACAGGCTTATTTCACCCCCCCTCCTCTCTTTTGAAATGGGAAGTGATGAGTCAAACCAGGACGAAACAGGTTCTGAGTCAGAAGACACGGGTTCGCCAGGTCAAGCAATTCAAAGTAACATTCAGGCACAAAGTACTGGAGTCAGATGGTGAGACAGCCTTGGAAAGGTGAAATACCGACACCCAGAAAAGGAATATGTTTGTGCCCATCATCAGGTAGTTGTTGCTATCCCAAGCGTGAGAGGATGGAGCAAACTTTAATCACCTTTTGAGTGGAGCTAAATGATTTGAAGTCAGGCAGTGGGTCCCCAGTGGGGTCATGGGACCATCTGCAGGTGACTGGAGGGGCTATGGGAATGGGACCCTTCTTTCTCCCCTCTACATCACCCGGGAGGATGCATGTACCACGGGACACATTCTGGAAAATGGCTACTTAAAATTATCCCCCAAAACTGGTGAAAGAGATACAGAAATGGAGATTCAAACAATTGGTGTAAAAATGCCCCAGACTGTCTACAAGGGAAGAATTGGAATTGTCTCAAGATGAGGGTAGCTGACCCACTCCCTACAAGAAGATGGGATCTAGGATTTATGGGAAAGAAGAAAATGGCATTTCTGTGGGTTCCATAGGAGAAAGCCTGGAACTGGACTTGATGTTTGTAACCTGCTTGGATACTTACAATAAGCTTATGATGAAATATGAAAGCTAGTTAATGTTTATTGTGGGCTGACTGCAGGGTTAGCTGTTGACTTGTGTTTCTGAATCCTCACATCAACCCATTTTGCAGATGGGGGACTGAGGCAAACCAGGTCTTTGCTACCTGCCTAAGGCCATCCAGGAGGTAGGGCCAGAGTTCAGATCCAGAAGCTCTGCATTTCATGCTGCACGGGCTGCTTCTAATTTCTAAATTATGGCTCTGCTTCTCCAGAAATGGAAACTGGGGCTCAGAAGGGTCCAGTAATTTGTTTGAAGCCCCACAATGACAGCGAGGGAGCCTGGATCCACACTCGAACTGGCTGACTCAGTAGTTGGTGCTGTTTCTGGGACCCACCTGTCCTCTCCACCCCGGGGGCAGCTGGCATGCTCTGCCTTAGGGTATCCACTGAGGCCTGGCTGGGTTGCTGCTTCAGTGGGAAGGCATCCTGTTGGCATGGAGACCACCCTAGCCATGGCTGTCTTCTACCATCTTCACTTCAGGGCCCTTGGGCTGTCTATGAGCATCCTGGCTTCTTGCTATCATGTTCATTTCCTCCATTATACTTCAAATTGCTTGATCTACATTGTACTGTCTCACCATTGATTCAGTAGTTAAATTAGCTGCTATTTCTCTCTCCTGCATTACAGGCTCAGAGAAATTTGTTTATGAATCAAATGTTCTGTGGGCTTGGAAGGAAAGCTTAATATATATTCATTACAGCTGAGCCGTAATCACCTTAAATCACAGGAACCTCGGTCCCAGGCAAACCACTAGTCTTGCTTGGAGCAGAAGCCCATCTTTTACTTGACTGGAGTGTGCTGCTGATGCGTGAATTTTCATCAGAATTCATGGAAGGGCGTGCAAAGAGGAAGCAATATGTTTTAAAAATCTGTAATTTCAAACCGATGCAAGATATTTTACATGTCCCACCCTCTACATGTTCAGAGAGCACCAACCCCAGGTCCACCCACCTGACCTCCAGCCTGGGTCAGTATCACCATCCATCTCATGTGGAAATAAAGATAAATGTGGATGAGCTCAGAGCAATGGTTGGTGAGATGCTGCACACTTCTCCTCCCATCTGGGGCCATGATGCAGGTTCACACTTTGGCGCTGCACCAACTGGACCTTCTCCAGAAGAGCCTTCAAGGTCCCCACAGCAGATACTGACACGTCCACCCCAGGGCTCTGCTCCCAGTAGGTGGTGGTGCTCAGAGGCTGACTCAGACCCACGGGGCCTCTCACACCAGACCCTGCCCTCGAGAGGTGTGGGGTCTCTGCCCCTCGGGCCTGCTTTTCCTCATCTCCTGTGGGCCCGAGCCCAACCCAGCACCTTCCAATTCAGAGACGGGATAGTAAGTGGCAAAGGGCACACTGTCACACTTTCTGGTCACTTATCTACATTTTAATAGGACAGTTCTAGACTCCTGACTATGGTCCCTGCAATAGACTGAAGGTTTGTGTCCCCCCAGAATTCATACGTTGAAACCTAACCCCCAAAGTGACGTATGGAGGTGGGGGTCTTTGGGAGGTGCTAAGGTCACGAGGGTGGACCCCTCAGGATGAGGTTAGTGCCCTCATAAAAGAGACCCCAGAGAGCTCTTTTGTTCCTTCCACCACATGAGGACACAGCAAGAAGACGGTCATCTGCAACTTGGACGAAGCTTCTGGCAAGACACTGAATGTGCCCACTCCTTGATCTTGGACTTCCAGCCTCCAGAACCATGAGCAATCAATGTCTGTTGTTAATAGAGCAGTCAGTCAAGGGTGTTCTGTTATAGCAGGTAAGACAGACTAAGACAGTCCCCCTCACCCTCCAGTGGGTCTCAAATAGGAGATTCTGGAGATGGAGGCAGATGAACGAGGGAGAATTCCAGGTGAGGTGCCTTGGAGAAATCCTAAGACGTGTCAGGTGTGGCCTTTCCTGAAAGTGGGCCCAGAGGTACCCTCAGGAGCATCAGGATGCTGGCATAAGGTGGAGTTCCCCAAGGATCTGTGAGTCTGTGTCAGGCCTATCTGTCCTAAAATGCCAGACTCCAATGCTGAAGCTGAGGGGTCAGTGATTTACTCAGACTGACACATCTGGGCAGGTGTGGAAGATCGTTGGGGGCTGAGCTTACCTGGAGGGCCTCTACCTGTGGGTGGTGATCCCACAGCTGAGATGGGCCTGTACCCACAGGCACCCGGAACTTCCTGTGGTTTCTCCAGAGCATTTTTCTTTCCCAGTCAGAAAGCAGACCAAAGCATTTCAAGTCACACTGCTGGGAAAACCAAGAGTAAAACTCCCAAAGCCAGAAGCTCGGGATATTTCCACTCTGCATGACAATCACTCCCCGTCAGAAATTTTATTTGCGGATTTTATTAGAAACTAGTTTATGACACAAATTATGGGATGCCAAGGAAGTGTAAAGGAATCAGAACCTGCTTATCTGTTTCAATGGCGAAATCCACGCCACGCAGGTTTTTATTGCCGCCCATTTAAAACAAAGCCTGATCCATTATGGTCTTACAAAAACATGCTTTACTCCTAATTCCATGGACAATATTCTACTTAATGAAATGTCTGAAATAACCACATGATAATATTCTTGACTGTGACTTCACGTGGAGAGACCAAGGATGGAGCAATGCCCAACCTCTTCACTGTCTTTGGAAATCCTAATAGAAACTCTGGAGTCAGTGTTCAAACCTTTATGGGGAACAGTGGGCAGAGGGCATCCCAGACAAGACATGGGAACTCTTGGGGCCAAGACTGAAGGTAAAGCAGGTTTAAAAAAAATATTTTCCCCTGGAGGCTAAAGCGGAAACGTTCGCATCCTGCTTACCACCTGGGCCTTTCCTCTCCCCGGAGCTGCATGCCTCCACATCCCCCTGGAGTGTGATTCACGGCCAGGGCTGACACTTAGGACTGAGTCACCTCCGGATCATGGGTGTGTGTGTGACAGGGTGATATATTTGTGTACAACACCCAAGTGCCCCTGGCTGAAGCAGATTTTTCCTAATTACTATCCTCCCAATGCCATTTAAAAATGTAATGAAGGCGATTACAGAAAACTCTTTAAGGTAGATCTAAATGAATACATTTATTTAAACTCTTCATGAATTTTCACCTCTCCAAACTGGCAAGCTCTGGGGCTGGAATCACTAACTGCGGTGTTGGTGGGAGCTGAGGATGGGTGGCGGGGCTGACAACCTAACGCTTAGCTGGGGGGGGACAGCTCATTTATTATCTGGGTCCCTGGGAAGCAGTGACCAGTGACTCCATCTGCTCAACACCTCTCTTCCCCAGACAGACAAATTTAGCCCTAGACCAAAGTCCCAGGTATCAGATCCAGCTGGGGTGCAGGGCCGCCCCCAACCTAGAGTCTCTAAACGCAAAAGCAGCCACAGAGAAGTACCTGGGAAAGGGGTCTGGGAGATGCCCCGTGGCTTGTCGGCAGGGAGGAGGGCCAGAGTGCTCTCTTGTGTTCCAAGAGACTTGCCCTTGCCGGAGGCCAAACCGTGGACACACTGGACGGCCGCCTGCAGGGCTGGTGTCCTGGGACCCGTCTGAGTGCACCTGGGAACCAGCATCATGTATGCTCTGAGGCCTCCACTCAGAGCAAATGTCCCTCATTTCCTTGAGCCTATTCTGCCCCACTTTTAGACACAAGGATTTTCAGTACTGTCCAAATAGCCCAAATCTACAAACGCCGTCCTTGACCTTCCTGAGATCGGCTTCTCTTTGATGAAGATTTGGGTCAAGGGTAATTTGCTTTCCTGCCTCTTTCCTTTAAACGCCTCTCTCCCCAGACTTACCCCACCCCTTCCGGACCTTGGAGTCACCACCGTCCCCATTGCCGCAATGAGCACATCCATCCATCCAGTTCATGGAGGGGCCTCTGCTGTCCATCTGTCTGTCTGTCTGCAGGGCTGGGTATGCAAGGGGTGTTCAGTGATGACTCACAGAAGGAAACGCACTGGATTACTTGTGAAAGGCTTATCAAGAAGCTTAGGAATGCCAGATTTTTCTGGGCTCTGAGCAATTTATGAAGTTCAATGTGTCAAGATGTAGGGACAGAACTGGGAATAACCTAATCGTCTGTCCAAAGGACTCTCAACTTGACACGGGTTGAGTACCCAACGTGCTCTTTGTTTTCCATCACCTTGAGGGAACCTTCTTGAGCCGACTGGTGGGTCATCAAGATTAATAAATACAAAGGCTTTAGCTGATGCCCAGCCACAGAAAAGGCACCTGGAGCTGCTCTTTCGTGACTGATTAATTAGGGAAAGACTCGGGGGCGTTAATTAGCGGTTGAGTATTTTCTGAGTTTTAACATTCATGGTATGCAAGTGTATCAACTTCTAACAATATCTAACAAGATCATTTGAAAGTGAGATTCTCCTGAGAAATGCAATCATGCTTTGGGGAAGGTGTGGGGCCCCTTTGGTTTAGTACAAACTCATCTAAGTCAACAGAAAGTTTGTTACCAATTGTACTAATGTTCTTTAGCAAATGGAGAGATGGGCCAATAAATATGCATTAGATGTAATTCTATCTACCTGTTGCAGTTAATCCCAGAAGCAAGAACCATTACATTACGGAAGTTTGATGAATGTTTTCATGTGCTCATATGACTTGGAAATGAGTGCGTTTGCCCAGATGAGGGGAGAGAGCTGCACGTGAGGCCGAGCAGCTTCACGGCTTCCATGTGGAAAGCTCTAAATTTCAATCTGTACCTTTAGGGGTTGTGAGACCAAAGGAAAACTGTTGGGCCCCAAAGGGACCATTTCCCACCATAATGAGAATTTTAAATGGAGGGTTTAAATTTTTTGAAAAGCCTTTCAGAAACGTTTGCAAATGATGGTTTCTGAAGTACTGGCAGAGATGACATTAAATTAGAGAGAGGATATCTCCTCATTCTAACTTCCCAGCCTGAAGACCCTTCTCCCTACCCCAGGAGGAGGTGAGGGGGGCACATCCCAGGTACAAGCAGACCGGGAACCCAAGCAAAGGATTCTTCAAGTGGCCCCAGCTGCTGAATTTAAGCCCAGAAAAGAAAGGTCCACCATGAGAGGGACAGCCAGGTAAAGAAAGGTGGCCATGGAACCTGAGATTAAAGGGTCCAGAGAGTGGGTCCCCAGTGCATCTGCCTCTTCTTCACCTGGTTACAAGCTCACTAACCCTGGGGAGCTGTCAAATGTTAGCAGAACCCCCCTCAATTCACCCACAAGAATGGGTAGCCCTAGCAACCATCCGCCGAGCATGGATCAGTGTGGAGTTCCCTCTAAGTCCCGCCTGGGTCACCCCCTTGCATCTTCAGACTCTCCTGGACAGTGCCTACTGTGAGCGCCCCATGAGAGTGGAAGGTGGTGAATCTGAGAGGCTTTATTTAGAACACAATAGTTAAGAAAGCAGGAGACAGCCTGCCTCTTGGGTTAGCTTCCTGCCTCCATCAGTTCCCAGGTATGTAGGTGGGTTACCTTTCTGAGCCTCCTCACCTGTACAACAGGGATAATAGGATTACCTGTCCCAGGGGAGTGTTGTGAGGATAAAATGAGTTCATCCATGCCTTGCATGGACTCCACAAAAGTGGTCGTTGTTACAGAGGTTAAGTAAGGTGACCATTACAAGGAAACAGGGAAGCTGGGTTCCTACCAATTGTGAGTCAGCTCCATATTGTACATTAAGAAAGGGGCAGTTGGGAGGAAATTGACTTTTCATTTAAAAAACATGTGCTGGATGACTGACTGAAGAGTGGTGAACAACGTGGATGACAAGCTGCAGAGCTGACGGTCATTTTTAACTTCCCAAGCCTCAGGGAATAAATGTTAGTGGTCATAGTAAGGGTGGTTGGTTCAATATTTGGGAATCTGGTCCAAGTTCAGACTTCTTAGCAGAATGTACAAGGCTCCTTGAAGCCCAGCACCTGCCCTATCTCCTGGTGCTCCCATATCCTCTGCCCCAAACAGCCGCCAGGTCCTACCCACATGGCATGACGTGATAGGTGGAATAACAGCCCCCAAGGTCAGGTTCCAGTTCCCCGAACCTGTAAATGACACCTCATTTGGAAAAACGATCTTTGCAGATGTGATTTACTTAAGGACCTTGGGGTGGAGAGTTTATCATGGGTCATCTAAATGGGCCCAGATGCCACCACATGTGTCCTTATAATAAGGGGGCAGAGGGAGATTTGACACCTGCACAGAGGAAAGGCCAGATGACCACAGACACAGAGATTGCCAGCAGCCACCAGGAGCAAGAAGAAGCAAGGAACAGATTCTCCCATAGACCCTCTGGAGGGAGTGCAGCCCTGCTGATAACTTGATTTTGGACTTGTGGACTCCAGAAATATAAGCAAAGAAATGTATGCTGTTTTAAGCCACTCAGGTTGTGAGAATTTGTTACAGCAGCTCCAGGAAACTGTCACACATGGGTTTTTCCATCTCTCTGCTCTTGATCAAATTGCTTTATTCTACCTGGAAAACACCTCCTGTTCTCCTATGTCTAAGTGATCCCTACAAGTCCCTCAAAGCTCATCACAACCTCCTCCAGAAAGCCTTCCAGGACTATACCTCCCACTCCTCCCTCACTCCTCTCCTCTGTACCCTTCTCACAGCAGCCCTGGATGGCCATCATCTCTTTCCTTATGTTTCTCCCCAGCTAAACCAAGGGGTCTTTAGGGACAGGGATTGTCCTTCCTTCCAGTGACATGTGGCTGTGCGTGAACTGATACGTTTTATCTTTCTTATTAAAAGACCCCCCTGCAAGACTCAGAGGTGCAGCCATTCAAGGGACACACAAGGAGATTTCCAGGTGTCAGCACCTCCACTGTTTTGTGGGTACCAGTGGGGTTAGGTTCCCTACAAAGAGCCCACAAGTAGAAGTTAGCTCCTCAAAGCCACTGCCCATTGTGAAGACTGAGGTGGGGAAATGCCACCAGACCACGATGAGAACCACAGGAGCCCTGGAAAAGCCCCCAGGGGGCTCCTAAGAGGAGAGTCCAGCACTTTGCATGGAGACTTGAGGCTCAGCTCACCAAGGCTCCACTGGGAGCTTCTTCCCGTGCTGGGAATAAAATGTGTCTATCAGTGTGGAAGCTGCAGAAAGGGGCGGAAATGACCCTCACCATCATGGTCACTCAACAGGCATTGAATTGGGACTTGGAGGAGTCACTCTGTCCCCAGGTGAGCTTTCTTGGGCGAGCGTGGCCTCAAATGCCCTGCTTCTAAATGAGGGCCTTGAACTTGGTGGTGTCCACAACCTTTCCAACTCTCAAATGAGATGACATTTAATGAGGGCCTCCAGTGGAACAGTGCTGTATTGTTGATGGACTTGGCCAGATGCCAGTGAGACATGGACTTGTTTCTTCATGTCCTGGCCGTGGCCTCCACTTGACAGCTTCCAGACAGCAGAGTGTCCACATGTATCGGGTGTGGCTTCCTCTACCAGCAGAGAAGGGATTCTTGTCTGTACTCACCACTGCTCTGCTGCCAGGGTGCCTACCCTTGCTCTGACCATCATGAATCCTAACTCCATGGGGATGGCCTGGGCAGAAGGAAAATGTCCAGAACACATCAGGTTGTGGTACCTGGGATCTCATATGTAGGGACTGGGGGCTTGGGTGTCATTAGGGTTGGTTTCCTTGGCCCAGGCAGCCTTCTTTGATGGCTGTTGGGTTCTGAAGATACTTTAGTGATGTTTCGATGTCATCAGTAGCAGATGAGACTCCAACTGGACCTGAATAATTAGGGTGTGGAATTAGAATAAGAATCAGAATTGTAGAAATGGAATAGAATAGGATCCATCACTCTCTAAGATGACTGTGGTGCAGTAATGACAGTGGTGGAGCATATGGGCTGAGTCACTAGTTCTATTTCTTGCTGGCTGTGTGGCCTTGGGTGAGTTATCTCAATTCCCCAGGATTCTGTTCCCCAACTGAAATGTGCAGGGAACTATCGTAATTGCCTTATTGGGGGTTGTGGTAGGCCACAAAATGCCCCTCTCTCCCCCAAGGTATACATGTCAGAACCCTGTACATTCCTGCATTTGGAAGAAGAGTCTTTTCAGATATAAGTTTAGGATCTTGAGATGAGATCATCCTGGATTATCCCAGTGGGCCCTAAATGCAAAGGTAACTGTCCTTATAAGAGACCCACAGAGGGAGACAGACAGGCACACTGAGAAGACAGAGACTGGAGTGATGCAGCCAAAAGCCAAGGATGCTGGCAGCCACTGAACTCTGGAAGAGGCAGGAAGTATCCTCCCCCAGAGCCTCTAGAAAAAGTATAGCCCTTTGGATACATTGACTTGGACTTTTGGGCTCTAGAACTGAGAGTCAATTTGTTTTAAAACATGTTTTTAAAGACACAAAGTTTGTGGTAATTTGTTACAGTAGCCATAGGAAACGAATACAGGGTTTATGAGGATTAGGTAATTTAATACGTGTGAAGTGCTCAGAACAAAGTGAGAGCTCAATATATATCCATAATCATGGCATTGACATGGGTTTCCACTTCGTTGATCTGTGTCTGCCTGATAAAATGGGCAGTCTCACCCCATGTGAGACTGCACTGTGTGAAGATTTTAGTACTAGTCAGTCATATAATACTAAGCATTTCCTCTCAGAATTTATTCAGGTAAAGTGGGTGGAAATCACCCATGGCCTCTCCCTTAGTTTACTAAATAAATATATTGAAAGCCTACTCAATGCCTGACACTGTGTTAATTTAATTTGTTATATATTATTAATTTTCCCACAAGCCCATTCATTGATCCAACAGGTATTTAGTGAGTGTCGACCGTGTGCCAATTATCATTCTAGGTTTTGGAGGTGGAACAGCAAACAAAATACACAAAACTATGCAAAGCTCCCCACCCTCAGGGAGTTAACTTTGTTCTGAGGAGAGAGGCAATAAGCAACATGAATGAATAAAATAATAAAATATATTAGATGTGGTAATGAGTGTGGAGAGAATAAACAGAGACATAGGAAAGCCTCACCAGGAACATGACCACTGACCAAGGTGCTGCAAGTGAGAGAGCAAGGCATGAGGACACATCTGAGGGGAAGACCACCCAGACTGAGGGAAACCTGGGGGGAGGCATGGAGAGTGCAAAGGTCAGCGGTGAGGTGGGTGGGTGGAGTCAGATAGGGACAAGGTCAGAAAGGAAGTGGGTGGACCACTGTGAGTCCTTAGGTTTTGATTCTGAGCTTGCTGGGAACCAGCTGTAGGGTTTGTGCAGAAGGGGAACCCGACCCAACTGTGATTATGAATGTGTGTTCTATCTGGGATGAAACTAGAGGGAAGTGGTGGTTGGAGCAATACCTGAAAAGGGACCATGTAGGTGGTCCGGGGAGATGTGATGGGTGTTTGGCTTCAGGGTAGCATGATGGAACAGGGACGGATCCCTTTATCCTGGGGCTGGGAAGAAGCAGCCAGTGAACAGGAATAAATGGAGGAAGGTGTGGTATGAAAGGGCCAACGGACAAGTGTGTTTCTGGGAGAGGCAGGAGACTTACAGGGTCAAAGTCTGCCACAGGTCAAGGAAGGTTAGCCTGGGAACTGACCACTGATCAGTGTCCTGGAGGAACGTCAGAGACAGACAAGAAGCTGAATACCAACTCCCATTTTCGGTAACAGCACCTGGATTTTCCTCGCAGGAAACCCAGCTCCCTTAAGACATGAATCTCTGTAGAGCTGTCATGTCAGTCAAGAGCCCTGGTTGTCCTTGGCCAAGGTAGAACGTGGGGCCCAACTTAGACATGCTTTCTCACCTTCTCTCTCCTGGAAATTCTCATCTTCCACTGGCATAAGGTAAACCAAACCACAAAACAAAAGGTCATACTTAATCCCATCAGGAGGCACATGAAACTACTATCCACTTTTCCATCCTTCTATTTCCTTAAGGCTGCCTTAATTCCTGGGTATTCTAAGACTTTCTCCTTGATTCTATCATCCCGTATAATTCTAATGGACCTTCTCTTTGCAGCTCAGACTGCTACTTGGGCAGATGAGGAGACCTCTCAGATTGTCTGTATGCCTCCTGGTCAGTCCACCACATACAAATGTGGGTTGGGAGTGACACCCTGAGATCAGGAATTGCACCAATGGCTATAGCAAACAGGACAATTCTGGGCAATTTTTGCAGTTTATTCTTCTCAGCAAACCTGAGAAGTCTTTTCACTTTGTCTCAGGATTGACTAAGGAAAAAAATTTTGAATGCTAAACCACATGTGCGTGCACTGGAGCGTTTAACCTGTCTTGCCCATCCTTCAGGGACAACAGTTTTCTGTGGTGGGTGAATTTATCCAAAGGTGGTCTAAATAGCGCCTGTCATCTACTATCAGTTTGCCCCACACTGTAAACCCAAAAATAGGTTGCCTACCTCGGATTTCTTACTTATGCATGTTCACATATACTCAAAACAATATCTGACTCACACTTTCCTTATTTCTATCTCCTAACAATACATCACAGACACACACACACATATGCACACTTGCATGTACAAATCCACGCACATATATACCACTACACACCACACACACACCTGATTTTCCTGACTATTCACTTACTTTTTGGTGAGTTTTTCTGTCTAAAATGTCCCAATTACCCCCTCACTTGATAAGGTTTGAATTCACCTCTTGAGTAGCCAACTTTGAAAGAAAGAACACAAGACAGAACTTTTGGTTTGGCTCTGTTTCTCTCCTAATTTCATCATGCATGCTAAATTTTTACTGTTGACATTCTCATTTAGGGGGAAAATCATTGGTTTGGCTTTTTAAAAACTATCAGATGTTTTACAGACCTTCTAATGGCATGTTTGGTGTGAAATTAATTATCAAAGATGCGCAGAGTTTTAAATTAGATTTTCTCTGTTCTTCAAGGCAAACAACTAGCTCTGTTTTTGTCCTTAATATAAGGTTCTCATTGCTGCCTTTTTTCCTCTACAATGAAATGATAAAACAAATCTTCAACTTATTTTAATGTGCTAATTGGGGGTTATTACAGCTCATTTTATTTACATTGAAATAAAAAAGCATCAATTCATTTTCTTTGCACAAACAACTTAGAAAGGATTTTAATTGCCTCCTATACAACACGTATTTGTAAAGGGAAATGATATATAAAACTAAAGGCCTGGAAAAAATTTTGTGTGGGCAATGGGCTAAATTGAATCTATGGTTTTCTAAATAGACACCTAATGCCTTAAATGATTTCCCTTTTGAATGACTGATTCATACAGATGACGCTCCATACTTTGCAAGAAATAAATGCTGGTAGGAGGTAGAAACATCCGGAAAAAGAAATGAACAGGAGACTATTTCAGAGCATGATGGGTGTCCCACTCAACATTTTAAGTTTTTTGTTGTTGTTGTTTTGTAATAGGTGAACACACAATAGTGTAGACTAGTTAAAAGCTGAAATGCAGGGTTAGTGGATCCCACACCCATGGATATGAGAAGATGCACAAGACCAGTCTTTTATGCTCACCTTTGACCCTCTTCCAGATTCATCCCTGTCCATCTCCCTCTGGTCCTTCAAGTTTCAGAATACTCGCTCAGGGTTTTAAACATGTCATAGCTAATTATCGTGTGGGATGACAGATGCAAAGACATACAGTCAGAATATTATCAGAAAATATTTCTGATTAATAGCTCAAGTCAAGCAAATATTTATGGAAAACGCTCACAAGTCACTGGCTTCTGGAATTACATTTTCTGCCTTTAGGCTTATTCTCACTTTTTTCATCTTTCAGAGTCAGAATCTTTATTTACAGAGGCTGAGGGAAGTCCAACTCCCTCTGCTATGTTTTGCTCATGTGGAAAATGCGGGGAAGTAGCAACGACACACAGACACGGTCTTTGCAGACTCCCTACACCCTCTAGCTCCCTCTCTCCTGTCCTCTAACTCCTAACTGCGATGGGCAGTGGATGCTGAGGGGCCGGAGCTGCTAGGGGCTCCTACTCCAAGCCAGCGACTGTGCAAGTTACGATCTTTCATTCACTCCTCGTGACTCATGACCCTATGGGATGCACTTGGGTTTATGACTTTCAAAACCAGTGGATGGCTCCTGACTCCCCTTGTGGAAATGATTGGTCATGAATTTATCAAAGAAAACTTGCAGGGGACTGAGCCAAGTGGGCAAGGAAGCCGTGAGTTAACACTGCTCCAATAGGGGTCAGGACTAACACAGTGAGGGAGAGAGATTAAACTCAGCTCAGGATACAACAGGACAGCCGGGGAGGGATTTATAGCCAACAGGAGGGCAAAGGGATCACTGAATAAAAAACAATTACCTTGAGGACCTTGATTGGATATTGTCAGAGGAGAGTCTCCCTAAACTGGCTTAGCAGGATTCTTGCTAAAACTAAAGTTGGGTCGAGGAGGAGTCCTTATCACCGTGCAGAGAAATTTGGTAGCTTGCGGGAAGAAAGAGAAGGTTATTGGGAGACACGTTAGCAACATTCTCTGCTTGGCTTAATGAATGAATGAGCAGAGCCTCGTGGGGGAGGAGGCTGGGACATAAACTGACCTCTTCCTGGGCTCACTAGAATATTCTAGCAACAGACAGGCTTGGGCCGACAGCCTTACTCCTTTGGATACTCTTCCCCCTTCTCCCCTATAAGCCTGGAATCTCCTGAGATTGGGATGCCAAGACCCCAGGGTTCACTCAGCTCCACAGAGAAGGGGCTCTGAGCTCCCACCCGCACTTTTCCAAAACCAGTCTCCTGCTCACTCTCAAAGGTAAGGAAAAGGTGCCCCCAAGGATGTAAGCATCTTGCCGGGGACCAGTCACAAGGCACCGCCAGGGGTGGGTGGACTTGGCGGGGGTTTGGATCCACCTGGTGAGGGATGGATCTGAGCACAAGCGTGGCTCCCCACCGGCCCTTGGTTCCCGGGATCACCCCCTTCTCTCAGCTCCCAGATGTGCACAAAGTATAACTATGGACATTCGGAAAAGCCACCTTAGATGTTGGGCTGCAAAGTCTCTGTCTGGCTGACTTAAGTTTCCCCTCATCATTTTGGAGGCTGTGGAACGTTCCACTCAGCCCGGACCCTGGGTGCCCCGTGCTCAGAGCTGGCATCTGTGTGTTTCATCTCATTTCACAAGCATCCTGACACAGAGCCTGCAGTGTGTGGATCCCCTCAGGGCTCAGGAGGAGAAGCGGCTGGGTGTCGGGGGAGGAAACAAGCCAGATGGGAACGACAGGAAGATTGACCATAAAGGTAGCTAAGCACACCAGGATCCGGTGAAGGCGAGGGAGGGGCCGGCTGCCCACGGTCTGGCTCATAGGCTGTTGCCTCACCTGTGCGACGCTGGATGCTGTTCTCAACCCTATTTTTAGTGCTCTGCAGGAAGAAGCGAGTGGTCAGCTTAGAACTTGAGTTTAGAGTTTCTTTTGCCCCCATCCTGGGGGAATTGAAACTGCCATCTCTTCCAGATGGTTGGTCACATCTGACCTCACCCTACCTAGATACACCAGTTTCCTATGATTCCCCCAAAGAGTACAAGCTCCCAAAAAGAGGGTCCTTTCCTGCCCCAGATGTAGCAGGTTTATGGCACCAGACACCCCCTAACTGGGCCCCGTCTGTCTCCAAGGAGACACGCTCTCCCCAAACATTGAGTTTCAGCTGAGATCCGTGAAGCTGGCTTTGATACCATCTAGTTTCACAAATCCCTACAAAGGGTGGCGGAATAGGACACCCCCAAATATGCCACCTTGACATAGGACTATTTTGAGCTAAAGGCACCTGAGAAAACAGTAGGTGCAAGAAAAATGCTCTGAATCCTTTTTCTTCCTGAAAGCAGGACATAATACTCCCATGTGGAAGATGTCCTCCCTGTACCAGGAGGAAAGAAACGTTCTTATCCTCAGAGATGGGAGTCGAGGATGAGAGAGAAATCTGTACAAACAGGCTTGTTAGCATGACTCCCACTGTCCTGAGGTTTCCCCATATGTTCCAGTTATTTTCTACAATCGTCCTCTTTATCCAGCCTGGTTTGTGGGCACTAAGGTTTTGCCTCTTCCGTGGGTCCTCATTTTGCTGTGGGAGCTCCTATGTAAGTGTGAAGATCTGCATGCTTTTCTCTTGTGCATCTGCCTTAGGTCAGTTTGACTCCCAGGCCCAGCAGAGACCAGAGAGAGAGGAGGTAACATTTCGCTGACCCTCCACCTTCCTTGGTTTCCCGTGGCATTGAGAGTGCCCCCCCCATGCCCCTCTCACACATCCTGGGTTCTTTAACAGATTCAAACTGTTTGAAGAGTGATGAGACTCTAACATGGCCTGTGTCACCCTTATGGCTGAGCACCTAATAGGTATTTTTTTTAAATGTGTTGCCCAAGCCTCACACTCTTGAAGAAAATGCCCCCAAATGCTAATAAACCCTAGGTTTTCTGATTGTTGTCCTAGGATGCTGTGCTGAAGAGGGGAGGGTGAGCCTGCATCCTCGGTGCAGCTGCTCCACCACACCTGGGAAAGAATTTGGCTGTAAACTTGGCGAGAGGCTGCTTCCATCTTCTGTGTGTCACCAGCAAATAAGGGAGACTCTTTATTAGCAGGGAGCCCTGACCTCCCTCCCCTAAATTTTGCTGCCTGGGGAGATGGTAGTGCTCAGAGCAGACGGCTGATGACCGATAGCTGGTGACGGCCACAGATTCTGAAGAGGTAAAAACAACTCATGGTCTCACGTCTCAAACAGTCTCTTCTTCCTCTTCCTTCACTCTGCCCTGCTTGCTCTCAGTGCAAATCCATCCTTCACTGCCTGGACAAGAGATCTTATTCAACACATAATGCATCAGCAGAGGTTACCTTGAGCTGAGACCAGAGACCACTGGCTGCATATCTTCATTTTAAAACCGTAGCCACAGATGCCAGCTGTATTGAGGATGTGATTTTCTCCCCGGGACCCACAGGGCGAAAAGACGCTGAGGCTGCTCCAAATGTTGCTGCAGGAGACGGCCTGCAAGGCAGGACCATTTGCGTTAGTTCAGGGAGCTGGGCATGGGGACAGCTTTCCTAAGCAGAAACAGCTGTGCCTTCCATGAGATGCGGAATTGTCATATTGTTTCTCCCCCCACCCCCTTCATTCCAAGGACCTTAGGCTATAATTGATTTTTGAAGATGGCAATAAATCAAAGCTTTGAGAATTACAGAAGACTTTCCCCCCTCTTCCAAATGGCTCTGCTGGTCGCCTTACTGCCCCTTCCCTTTCACACCGCGTTCTCTAAGCACCAAAAACGTGTGCGATATCCCAGGAATCAATGCCGAGAACAAATCCGTGTTTCAGTCTACAGCATTTGGAGTCGAAAGATAAAAATAAAACCCGAAATAGCATCCATCAATCACCCAATCTGTATCCTCTTGGTTTGGATGGGATACAGACGTCCCCCTAGATGCTGGGGTGCGGAGTCGAGAATGACTCTCCATTGCAAAGTCAAAGGTTTCACTCCCAGCAAACGCTGTTTATTTCCATTTTTAAGAGACACATTTTGCATATAAAAGCATCCTCCCGCCGCACCATCTCTGCTCACTGTTCTCTCCCGAAAACGGGCCTCTGTAATCGGTGAGGAATAATAATCATAAAAAAAAAAAGAGTGGGAGAGGCTGTACATAAAACCCTCTGTGTGGAAGCAAAGGATGAAAACAGAGAACGGCCTCTGGGCTAATCCATGCGCTTTCAAAATTGCTATTTCTTTTGTTTTCTCTCCCGTGTGCCCCCAACCCTCCCAGATTTAAACCTCTCGCCTCTGCAGCTTCAAGCAAAGAAACAAACATGCTTGATTCTCTTAATGAGAAAGCTCCAGCTGAGGAGCAAGGTGAAGGGAAACAGAAAACTCCAGATTAAACTCGATTAAAGCTGAGCAACTCTTGACTTGTCACCGACTCCTCTTCAAATCTTACCTTCATCTAAAAGTCTGGGGCGCCAGAGGCAACAGGTAGCCAGTCAGATGGGGACGCCCTCTGAGGGAAGTTTGCATTCATTTCAGATGCCAAGGTCTGAATCCTGGCTCCCCCCTAACCCCATCTAACAGCTGTGTGATTTGGGCAAGTTATTTTAGCTCCGTAGGCTTCAGTTTCCTCATCTGTAAAATGGGCCTGAGAAAGAGTATCTCTCTAAAAACATATTTTTGTGTGTGAGGGTGAAAAGAAATGACCCATGTAAAGCATTTAGGATCTGTGCTTTTATTATTTTAAAAATACCACCAGCTCAGTGGGGTTGTGGATTCGTGAGCTCCAAGGCCTCACCGTGACAGACCTGGTCCCTCCTGGCCCTCCAGGGAACCACGGCCTTTGGTAGGGCTGGCAAAGTCACCTGAGATAGCAGGGTGACAATGGTGGACAAGACAGGATGCTCATACACTGTTGATTCGGGAAGCATGTATTATGGAAATCTGGATGAATATCTAGGGAAGATGCCAAGAAGAGGCAGGTGCCTGATTTGGTCTAATTGAAGAAAGTGTTTTCTAGCTCTGCTTAAACTGCTTTCCCGTGTTGATTTCTAAGCAGTACTTGGACAAGCTGGGCCTCTCCCTGCACACTTCAGGAGACTCTCTCTTAAAATTGTGAAACAGCTCAAGAAGTTAGTGGGAATAAAAATATCTGGAGATACTCCCATGTGTCTGCTAAGTCATTGACAGCCCTTGGAAAGTTTCTAGTTTGTGGTTGCCTCCACAAAAAGATCTATTATGATTGCACGCCATGAATTTACTCCTCAGAGTATGGATAGTCCTGGAAGGTTATGGGTCTTAGTGGAAAGGCTGTAAACTCAGATGTGGGCACACATCCTGCATCCCATCTTTGCCAAGTAACAGCTGTGGGCCCTTGAGCAGGAGGCTCCCCACCTGCTGTTGGGGACCCACCTGCTTGCTCAGAGGAGACGTTGAGGATTGCGAGAGAGGATGCTTGGGAATCTGGCCCTTGATGGGTTGGCTGTCGCTTCCCTTCCTTCCCTGACATTTGTTTCAAGACTCTCCCAGGTGTCCAACCCTGCTGGGCAAGAGAGAACTTTGATGTTAACTCTCAATTACCGACATGATATAATGCAATTAGTTTTCCACTTGTAATGAATTCATTTCATGATTACAGGGCTGCTTAAAACAATGTGCGTATAATGAATGAATCTTCCATTAGCATGCATGTCTGCTTAGGTGTAAATATTTGAAACAGAGCTGTGTAAAATCAAAATTAAATGACATCGTTTTGGTTGAGTTTGGTGCCAGAAATTGGGAGATATGCTCCCTCCACATCCAACAGGGTTTATTGAGGCTCTACTAGGTGTCAGGACCACTTTCCCAGGTGCTGGGGGTGCAAGGGCAAATAAAACTGACAGCTCCTTGGTAGCATTGCATGGACGATACACACATGTGAAGCCTAGTTCTTGACCCACTGTGTGCTTCCTTCCCTAGCGGACAGGGTGGCACCTCACCTCTGCCCCCAGCCTCACTCTACCCTCTCCTATCTGGTCTCCATCCTCACTGCACCATCCAAGTGATTTTGGTTGAAACCACCTGTGATCTTCATATCTTAAATCCAAAGCACGTGTCTCAGACTTCATCATACCCACCTTTCTGCATTCTTCACATTAAACCATCACCTTCTCCTCAAACTGACAGCCCCTCTGGGCTCTGGACTGCCATACCACCAGGTGTTCCTCCAGGGGCTCACCTCCCTGCCCCCACAGGCACTCTCACCCACACCCGTGGCTTCATCAACACTGCACAGGGCACCCCCAAGACCTGCATCTCCTGCTCCCACGTCTTCGTTGAACACCAAAGCCTCATGGCCAATCGTCTCCTTGACCAAAAGCCTCCAATGGATCACCAAGTCAAAAAGTTAAGAGCCCCAATTTTCCATAACAAAGCCAATCTTACTTATTTGAAAGGATGGCCCACCATGAACTCAGTCAACAAGCCAGAAATCTAGGAGTCCCTCTGGCTATCTCTCTCTCCCTCACCCCCATATCTAACCCATCACTGAATCTTCCCACTTTTATCCCCAGACATCCGGCTGTTCATGCAGTGTCCTCTGTCTCCAGTGTCCGCACCCCAAAAGCCACTGGTCTCTTTGCAAGTGCGCTTCTCAAATGCTCTTCACCCACTCTTGTCCCCTTCAACCCTTATTATTCTTTTCTTTTTAAGAATAATTACAAAGGGGGCAACTGGATGCCCAAGAAATAGTCCTTGGCCAGAGTCTCAGAGGACTTGTCCCTCCTCCATGCCTTCCCCAACCATACCCCTGCTCCTTTTCAACAACAATTCTCTTGCTTTTATTTATCGCTTTGCCACCTACAGAGGTATCCCTGAACAACAGAGTTTAGATTCTGTTGGCTACTGATCTTACATAAAAAGAATTAGACTGGGCTTCCCTGGTGGCACAGTGGTTGAGACTCCGCCTGCCGATGCAGGGGACACGGGTTCGTGCCCCGGTCTGGGAAGATCCCACATGCCGCGGAGCGGCTGGGCCCGTGAGCCATGGCCGCTGAGCCTGCGCGTCCGGAGCCTGTGCTCCGCAACGGGAGAGGCCACGACAGTGAGAGGCCCGTGTACCGCAAAAAAAAATTAAAAAAAATAAAAAAAAATAAAGTAATTCAACAGAGGAAAGATAAACTTTCCATCAAATGATATTTTTTATGGGTTAAGTAATTCAACAGAGGAAAGATAAACTTTCCATCAAATGATATTTTTTATGGGTTAAATCGCATCTCCCCAAAAAAGTATGTGGCAATTTTAAAATCCAGCGCCTCTGACTGTGACATTATTTGGAAAAAAGGGTCTGTATATAAGTAATCAACCTAAAATTAGGTTATTATGGAGAGTTCTAATTCAACGTGACTGGTGCCTTTATAATAAAGGGGCATCTGGACACAGAGAGAGCCAAACACAGAGGGAAGATGAAGTGAAGAGACAGGGAGAGGCCATGTGAAGATAAAGGCAGAGGTCAGGGTGTTGCTTCTACAAGCTAGGGAACAAAAGGATGCCAGCAACCACCAGAATCTAGCAGAGAAGGCTTGATCAGATTCTCCCTCACAGCCTCCGAAGGAACCAGCCATACCGAAACCTTGATCTTGGACTTCGGACCTCCAGAGCTGTGAGAGAATAAATGTCCATTGTTTAAGTCACCCAGTGTGTGGTACTGTGTTAACGGCAGCCCCAGGAAACTAATACAGTACTGGACCAAGTAGACAGCAGTTGTCGAAAAAATAAACCTCAACCTAAATTTCACATCTTAAACAAAAATTAACTCAAAATGGATCATGGAATTAAATGTAAAACTATAAAACTTTTAGAAAAACCACAGGAAAAAAAAATCTTTAGTATCTAGGGCAGCCAAAAAGTTCTTAGATTTGACACCAAAAGCATGATCCATAAAAGGAAAAATGGATAAATTAGACTTCATCAAAATTAAAATCTTATGCTCTGTGAAACTCCCTATTAAGAGGATGAAAAGGCAAGCTACAAGATGGTAGAAAATATTTGCGAACCACGTATTTAACAAAGAACTAGTATCTAAAATATACAAAGTACTCTCCAAAGTCAATAGTGTTAAAAAAAAGAAAAACAATCCAGTTAGAAAATGGACACATGACATGAGGAGAGATTTCACCAAGGAGGATACGCAGATGTCACATTACCAAATGAGAAGACATTCAACATCATTAGCCATGAAAGGAATGCAAATTAAAATCTCAATGAGATACCACTACCTACCTGTCAGAATGGCTAAAAGAAAAAAAAAAATCCACAACTCCAAATGCTGGCGAGGGTGCAGAGAAACTGGATCGCTTACATTGTTGGTGAGAATGAAACATGGGACAGTCACTCTGAAAAAGTATGGGATTTTCTTTATAAACTAAGCATGCAGCTAGCGTATAACCCAGCAATTGCACTCCTGGGCATTTATCCCAGAGAAATGAAGACTTATGTTCACACAAAAACATGGCCACAAATGTCTATTGCGTTTGAATGTCCTAATAGCCCCCAAATGGAAGCAATCCAATGTCCAATGCCCTTCAATAGGTGAATGGCCAGAAAGCTGTTGTACACTCACACCAGGTAATACTACATGCAATAGAAATGAACATACTGTGGACACACTCAGCTGCCTGCATGGCCAAAGAATTATGCTGAGTGAGAAAAACCAGTCTCAAAGGTTACATACTCTATGATTCCATTTATGTAACATTCTCGAAATGAGGACATTATAAAATAGAGGACGGCGTAGTGGTTGCCAGGGGTTGAGGAGGAGTTGGGGATCTGAGGGAAGTGGACGTGGCTATAAAAGGGCAACAATGTAAGATCCCTGTTCTGTATCTTGATGTACCAACATCAATGCCCTGGTTGTGAGATTGTTTATAACTTTGCAGTACGTTACCATTGGGGAACATGGGATGTCCTTGTATTAGTTCCTACAATCACAGGTGACTCTATAATTATTTCAAGGTAAAATGTTTAATTTTAAAAATGAGGATGCTTATTACTCTCCATTGTGTAACCCCCCCATATGAGCTTCCTACTTGTCCTTGTAAGAAGACCTGGCCGTTATCATGGCTAAGGACCCCTGTGATCTTGTCTCTACCACCTTCATCCCCTCCCAGCTCTTCTTCTGGCTGCTGCCCGTGCTCCCACCACACTGCCCTTCCATGCCCTCCATCCTCAAACGCGCCATGACCTTCCTGCCTCAGGGCGTGCAATGCCCTCTCCTCTTCCTGAAAGTTTATGGTACATCACACACTGAATTATTCACCTATAGTGAGAATTTTTGAACAAAGAATGTCCGGGAGCACCTACTATGTACCAGGTCCTATTCCACGCAAAGAGGACACAGTAGCAAGCAACCCAGCTGAAATGCTTGCTGACACACAGCCCACCTTCTGCATTGTCCGTCTGTGTCTCTGAGGAGGGCAGAAGCTGCAGGACAGCATGGCATATGTATACCCCATGCAATATCTGGGATATACTTATAACAAAAGTTATTTGTTACTTATCTGAAATTCAAATTCAACTGGGTGTTCTGTACTTTATCCGGCAACTCTAACTGGTAGGACCTTCTGAGAAACCTCACGAGGTATGTCTTAGACCCACCTGCTCAGGGGCTGAATGGGAGCATTCATCCATCTCTTCCTGTCCCCATTAGTGAAGGTTGACACATGAGATGTTAACTCCTCTGCACTTCTGGTTGTCTACGTGATACAAAACACTTATGCCAAAAATTAGTTGTTATTTCTTGTTCTATTGCAAAAGTCTCTCACGCTCATCCGCACATAGCAAGTCCATGTCAGTAGTTGAGTGAACCAGTAAATGAATCATTGATATCTACACCCGTTCTCTGTCCCTCCTAGGAAACTGTGTGCTTTAAAACATCTCTGAGAGCCCATATCAGATCGTCTTGGGCTCACTCTTCTTCCAGCTGCTGTGATGGGGACCAGTTCTGCAGAGTCTTGGCTGGCTTTATGCAGGTGCTACCTGGTAGCAACTTGCCTGAGGCCCATGGCACACCTTGCACTGCCGTCCCCAGGGTTCTCTGATGTCCAGTGTGCATGGGAACCCTATGCAAACCTGATCAGCTCTCTCATGTCAACAACCAGAAGTGTGGAGCAGTTACCATCTCCCCTGGCAACCCTTGGCTAATGGGGGCAGGAAGAGATGGATGAATGCGCCTCCATTCAGCCCCTAAGTGGTGGTTCTAAGACACAACTCATGAGGCTTCCCCAGTAAAGTACAGCATACCCAGGTAAATTTGAATCTCAGTCAAACAATAAATAATTTTTGGTATAAGTATATCCCAAATATTGCATGGGAATATGAACTGTATCTGTATGAATAAGAACAGTATCTGCTGTTCATCTGAAATTCCAACTTAGCTGGGCATCCTGTATTTTTATTTGCTGAATCTGGCAACTAGCTGCTCATTAGTGGGGCCACGTCTGTAATGTGTCCTTGTGTTGACTCTCCCTCCTTCCCTGGAATCACAAATAAGCTACTCCCGCTTAAGCCTTTGTCTCAGGCTAAGACACTCTTTTTGATTTTCAAAGAAAGACTTTTTTAAAAAGTCAACCGATCCAAAAATTAAGAAAACCCTCTTTCATAATCTGGGTCACCATGGTCTAAGTTAAAGGCATGCTCCCCACCCCAAGCCCCTACTGAGTTCACCGAATTTCCTTCTGAATATTCTTTATACCTTTTGAAGTCTGAGGGATATTAGCTAAGAAGACTAGTACTTAAGTATAAGCCTTTAAAAAGTCGTTTGACCTGGTTAAGTCACCTGTGCCCTACTTTGGCAAAATGTTTTTGAAGTCTTCATCTCAATAGCAACAAATCTTCCCTTTTAAAAAAGCCCCATGGAGAAGCAGAGGGTAGTAAGGCATGATCCCCTCAGTGGGCTAGTTTCAGCTTCAAGAACTTTCCTTATTAGTGATAGACTAGTGTGTGCTTACATAATACACCAATTACTCAAAAGGCTTCATTCAGAGACAAATTCAGCCACAGATATTCTCCCGGGAGAGAGGCCAGCCTTCAAACATCTGTTTTCAGATAAGGGATCTGCAAGGTTTGTGTGTGTGTGTGTGTGTGTGTTGCAGGGGAGGGGGAATAGTGGTTATCAGAGGGAATTTTCCCGAACTACAAAGTAAGTCAAGGGCAGAGAAGAAGTCAGAGGTCTTAATAAGGAACAGGATGGTCAAGAATGGTCAGTCTTTGGTGAGTGTGTATTTTTTTGTTACTATCTTTGTTAGCACACCTCAGAAATAGAAAGCTCCTGTTAGACCCAGAGATAAAGCCCTTTCTGCTTTATACTCATCATCTTGGGCGAGAATGTTCTGTTTCGACAGATTCATGATGTTGTACCCATCCTGCTAAAGTGCCAGATGGGACTCACAAAATTATCTCAGTTTAACTGAAAGCTAGTTTTGAATGGCTGAAGAGTAAAGGGGCATTGTCACACACCCGTGTACTTGGGCTGGTTAGTATCCCAACCCTGCTGAACCTGGTCTATATTCCAAACTCCTCAGAGCATCATGTGTTGACCCAGAAACCAGGGAAGGGGTGCAGGCTAGCTACATCAGAGTCTCCGGGTGAGGGCAATGAGCCCCCCAGTCCTGGCACCCACCCAAGCCCCTGGATCAGGCTCTCTGAGGGTGGGGTCCATGACTCAGCATCTAGATCAGCTCCTCAGAAGGACTTTGTGTGCTGTACAGTTTGCTAACTGCCCAGTTAAAGGAGAGAGACCTCCTGCTCTTTCCTCTCTTCCTTCCCTTCAGAGTCACAGAGGCTAAAATGTCCCGTGTCCACATCTGCCTTTACTCCTGTTTCTCTTAGCTTTCGGTCTTTGTATGAAAAGAGTGGAAACTATTTCAGGCGGCTGAGTGCCCTCGCAATCCCATCCTCAAAGACATTTCATGTCACCTGAATCCCATTAGAGGCAAGACTGTCCCTGGTTGGGTACCTTCTGTCCTCTGCCCCTCTCTCTGCAGCTTTCTTGTGTCGCCCACCGAGCCTCCGCACCAACTCAGCACCAGGAGAATGGAGCCCATCAGCAAGTTCTCAGCTCTGTGTATATCTGAAGCCTTGGCATCACCACAGCTGTTACTTTTTATAGCTTCTTTGCCCAAGTTTTTGGGTACCACTGAGAGATGAGTCACCAGGTGTGCCTCTAACTAGAAAAATTAGGAATCATTCAGTGCTTTGATGGTGCCAATTAGCTTCCCAGTATGAGCGCCAAGATTTTTTCTAATTAAGGCAGAAACGTTTCTCAGTCTATAATAATCTCATTTAAAATGTGTCCAAAACACCTAATATGCCTTTGTTTAGGAACATCATTCCTAGGCATTTTCCAACTGTGTGAAGATAGATGGATCCCTGGGATGCTTACTGGTTATTCACCAGACACATATGTGGTGCTGGTGTGGGGCTGTGGCTTTGCAAGGCAAATGGGCTGTTCAAGTTGAGTGTGCACCTCTGTACACTAAAGACCTGCTCATCTTTGGAAAGAGACTCATACCTTTAACCCCAAAGGAACAAAGATGTCCTTCGGATAAGAAGAGTAGGTCTCTTGTCCTCAGACTTCTACCTCCCAAACACTGGGGAGGCATAGATTCAAATTTGACAAATTGCAATACCTAGGCTTAAGGCTCTTCTAAAGCCCTAGAAAATGGAAAATCAGTGTCCAAGGCTGTTCCTGAATCCCATTTTTAGCAGAGTTCCGTACAATCCAAGATTCACTGGACCGTAAGAGCCAAGAGAGTGGGGACTGGGGTGTATTGTGGTCACTGCTGCGTCCCCAGCACCCAGAACAGTGCCTGGCCCTTGGGGATTATGGGACAAAATCAACTGTTGTCCAACAAGTCATGTGACTTGCTCTTGCACTCAGTGAGATACCTCCTCACAAAGCTTCATGACCCATGTTTCTGATCTCTTAGGTAGAGCTACAGAAAGCTAGAGCTCTTTGGAGGAGATGTAGTTTACCCTGCATGCAATAAACATTTTCAGTCTATAAAACAATCTAATCCAACTTATTTTTGTACCCATCAATTCCACAGTGTGTGAATGCCCTGTATGGAAGCTATAAAACTCAGGGAAATCTTCTTCCTTCTGGTAAGGGACATCCTCTCCCCATCGTGTGCTCTGTTGCACAGTAGAACAATAGTGCTTTTGTAGAAATTTCACATCTGCCTCTTTCCTGACTAAACTATCATTTTAAACAAGATCTGTGGTCAAGGGGGGAGATGAGCTGGCCTGACTTGTGCATTTCCTGCCCATTTACTGAGAGAGACAGGTGCTCATGAATGGTCAGGAGGAAGTAAAGCAAAGACCTGGGTTTTGTGTCTTTGGTGTGAGTCCTCAGGTCACTAAAGTTGTTGGGAAGCAGTTCTTTAGATGGTGATGTCAGTGTCCATGCAGGGATCATGCCTCACTTTTCTTTGCATCTCAGGGCCAAGGACTGCATTTGGTTTTAGTAAATGCCGGTTGAATGAATGAAGAGGCTCCTCAGATGGTGTGTAATTAGAAAAGGCACCGTCTTCTCTCCTGCTGTCTATAAATATTCCATCAGTGAGAAACGACATAGCCCCAGGAAACAACAAAATGAGCTGGCGTGGAAATCAAGCGGCACTTTTTGGAATTCAGTAGAGAGAAGCCAGAAGCCACTTCCTTGGGCAGTCAACAGGGATGCCTGAGAGCTTCTGCCCTTTACAACTTGGAAGACAAATAGCAAAAACTCTGAGATTACAATAAAAATCCCTCTGCAAATAACTTCTGAGAACAGTGATGGGAGGGGAGGGGAGGGTTTGGCTCCTGGCCTCAGACTTACTGAGCAGGATGGGGGAAAGAAAGGAGAGAAAGAAACCCTCTTTGATCAGGAGGAAGTGTAGCCCAGAGAGCTCTCATTTATAAGAAAACATTATCTCCTGATCCATATGTTCCATTTTCTATTTAGAGCTAATTTACTGTAGTGTGTACTGTGCAGCCTGAGGGACAGGCTGGCTTTTGGGCACCTGCCAGGCAGCCCCTCACTGTCCAGTTTACTGAATTCAGATCAGCTGGAGCAGATGTGAAGCAGGACAGTTAGTGCTGGTGGTAGTTCTCTTCTATCCCCTGGATTGCAGGGTGCACGACTAACAAGCGTCCTTGCCATGGGGCTGCCTGGCCCAGGTGTCCCTTCTAAAGAGTCCCCAGGTCCCACTTGAACTTCACTTCTTGGCCTCTCCTTTTCCCTCTTATGTTAGTTTTCTATTATGACATAACACAAATGTAGCCGCTTTCTACAACTCTCAAGAGTTGCCTTGCAGTGTCCATGGGTCAGGAGTCCAGGCACAGATTAACTAGGTTCTCTGCTCAGGGTGACACAAAGCTTTAGTGGACATGTCAGCTGGGGCTGTGGTCCCCCCTGAAGCTCAACTGGGGAAGGACCCAGAAGCTCATGGTTGTTGCAGCTCCTTGAAGGCCACCCAACTGAGGGCTCTCTTCCTTGCTGACTGTCAGCTCTTCACCAGGTGGCCCTCTCCAAATAATAGCTCACAAGATGGTGGCTTGTATCTTCAAATTCAGCACGTGGGTCCTCAAGGCAAGCACGGCAGTGTTACAATGTAACAATTGTAAGAATCGTGGTAACATAATCATGTATGTCCCATCACCATTACCATATTCTATTTGTTGGAGGTAGGTCATAGGTCCCACTCACACTCAGGGGGAGGGAATCCCACAAGGACCTGATCCCCTGGAGGTGGGGATCGTGGAAGCCACCTTAGAATCTTCCTGCCACTTCTGTCCACATTCCATCCCTTGATTTTAAATTCTCTCAAAACCCCCAAATTTAAACACCAACTCCAAAATTCTAGACTTGCATATGTGATGCCTATTCGATATCTCCATTAGCAATCTAAAAGTGATATTGAATTTAATACATTCATGACACAATCCTGATTACCAACCCTTCAAATCTGCTCCTCCTGTGATTGTCCTCATCTCCTTTGATGGCAGCACCGTTTTTCTGAATTTTCAGACAAAAACTACCTTTCACTCTTCTCTGTTATATCCCAAAGCCCAATTCCTGCTGCCTCTACATTGAAATTGTGTCCAGACTCTGAAGACATCTTACACTCTGCCCCACTTCTGCACCCAGACCAAGCCAGTACCCCCATGTTTCACCTGGACCAATGGCATCCCAACTGGATTGTGCTTCTGTGCTTGCCGTCCTTCTCAATAGTTTAGCCAGAGTGATTGTTTTAAAGGACTCTCCTCTACTCAAAACACTCCAATGGCTTCCATCTCAATTAGAGTTAAGTCCAAAGCCTCCACTATGATCCATATGGCCCCAGGTGATGGGCCCCAGAGTACGTGTTTGACTTTAATAAATGCAACCTTTCCATTGCTTTCTCCTCTCAAACCTCATTCACCTTCTGCTGTTCCTCAGACACACAAAGCATTCTTCAGCCTCAGGGCTTTGTACAAGCTCTTCCTCTACTGCAATGCATGTCTCCCAGATATTCCAAGAAATTATTTCCTCTCTTCCTCAGACCCCTGCTCACACCTTACATTCTGCATTCTGAGCGGGACCTTCCCTGACCCTGATATGTGTGTGTGTGTGTGTGTGTGTATACACACACACACACACACACACACACACACACACACACACACACACACACGGCAGCCTAGCGCCTTCTAACCCTCTTACTCTACTCAGTGTTTCTCCGCAGAACTGATGGAGTATGTGGAGTATGTGTTTGTGTGCATATGTGTTGTTTGCTGCCCCCACTAGCATATAAGTTCCACATCTTTTAGCTCTCTTTCTCCAGGGCATAGCATCCTACCTACTCAATAAATGTTGATTGAATGAATGAATGGGTCCTAAAGTCACTCTAAATTTGCTATTGTGCCTTGGGGCACAGGGAAATTCTTTTATCCATCCTCTCTGTGTGTATGAGGTCTTCACCTCAATTATTTCTCTCTTCACTAAAACCTAGTTTAAGCCTTTCCAGGACTGGGGTCCAAGCTGTCTCTTTAAATAAACAGCATTTCTCCTTTTGTTCCTGTTTTCCTCTCCACTCATTTGGAAAGTTTCAGCGCGCGATTATGCTGGTATGACTAATATTTTATCCTGGCAGACACATAGTTTGCAGGAAGTGATGCTCCCTCCCCACGTTAGCTTCCAAGGAAAACAACAAAATGACAATGGTGAAGTCTGTGACAATAGTTATGGAGATGAGAAGGAGCCCTCCACAGAATAGAGCCTTTCTGTAGATGCAAATTCCTGATCCAACTCCTGCCAGCCGTCTGACCTTGGCCATGCTGCTTGCCCTCTCCAAATCTCATTGTCTTCATATACAGAACAGGATAATCACACCACCCATGTCAGACTATTATGAGGAATACATAATTGAATGGATTCTCAAATGTCTACCACCGTGCCCAGCATGTAGTAGGAACTCAACAAATAGCTAAAAATTAGCCTTCATGGGAGGCTGACAAAGGCTTCTACCTTGCAACATGGTACAAAGAATGCAATAACACCCGCCTTTTTCCTTTTAAGAGCATTTTTGCTTTTAAAATCACTTTGGACCACCAAGAGAACTAGTTAGTTATGGTCTACCCTGTCACCAGGTAGCCAAACGCTGAGTTAATCCTGATGGTGTTCTTGGAATATCAGAGGGTTTTCTCTAGAACATTCCACCCCAACCAGGAGAGGGCATGCTTTACTACAGCACAGTCAAGCAGATCTTTTTATTTCTTCTAAATATTTGCTGCACTTTGAATAGTGTGACTGAATCTAAGAACAAAGACAGGGAATGAAGGGACTTTTTGTCAACAAATCCTTTCTGCTTCAGAGAACTTAGCAGAGTGGTTTCTGAATCCTGACAACTTTCAAAATCTTAATTTGGGAGGTAAGCTTTCTGGTGAGGTCAATGTGGTCTCCCAAAGAAATAGAGTAATAAAAGACAGATGCAATCCCCCCCTTTCCATCACCTCCCTCCCATCCCCAACTTCATGTCACAGACAATCATTGTTCTAATTATGAAAATATCACTTCCTGACAGAAAGATTCAAAGAGTTATATGATCTTCAACTAGATATTATACAACCACATTTTAATATCATTTACCTCCACAGAAGCGGCATAAAGAGATTAAACTTCCGTCAAAATCGTCTGAGGATTCAACATTCTAAGCACAAGATATGAGTGGGCGAATACTGCTTCTTATGGAACCCAGAATAGTGTTTAATAACTTTAGGAGCTGAGGCAGTCAGCTCCTCTTCTTTCTTAACCCAGCAGGATGCTTGGTTGTACCCACCCAATCCATTTTTCTTCATTTTCATAAACCTGGCATAGGTCCACCTTAAATTAATGTTAAACAGCTTTAG
The DNA here is from genome assembly GCF_951394435.1 of Stenella coeruleoalba. Classification (NCBI taxonomy): domain Eukaryota; kingdom Metazoa; phylum Chordata; class Mammalia; order Artiodactyla; family Delphinidae; genus Stenella; species Stenella coeruleoalba. Next base: position 3,286,128 of record NC_137169.1, read on the forward strand.
TAAGGCAAATTGACTTCAATTTCAAGGCTCTCCAGGAGCTGGCATGCATTAGTAGGCTCCAGTGGTTTCCAATAGGTTCCAAAAGCATTTTTGTTGCTGTTTTAAACATTGGGGAACATCAAGGCTGGGGATATTAATACACACTATGATTAAGCTACTGTTTTCTTCCTCAGCAGTTTAATTGTTCACAGTAGGACTGCTGCTAACAGGTGTATTTCATATCCCATCACTTCCTTTACCAAGCTTTGCAGCCAGCTCATTCTGAGATGTAAAAATCACATCAGCACAGAACTGCTTGCTCTGCTCCAGAAGAAAGGAGTCGCTATTGTAGCAGGATGGCAAACCCCATGGCGTTCTAACAACTCCACGTCCTCATTCTTTCCCTCTATGAACAGATGCAGACGAAGTTCTCTTTCTTTATTGAGCAATTAAATCACTTGCAGGATGGCAGGATTGCAGTGGACCAGTGATCAGGGGTTTCAGGATCTCACGGTACATCAGGCACAAAGCAACAAATCCGGCAGAGAGGCCTCCATGGTCTAATCGAAGTCACTTTCCCACTCAGCTCAGGGGTCCTGCTGGCCGACCACCGTGCCACGTGGGAGTCCATCAGTCTAGCTAGAAGGCTTCAATGAAAACGTGGTGTGTGTGTATGTTTCTTTATGTGTGTAAGTGCCTTGACGGATGGATGAAGAAATAGAAGGGTGTGTGTGTGAATGTGTGTGTCTGCATGGATGAATGTCTGTGAGTGTGTGTATCTGTGTCTAGGTGGATAAATGGATGAGTGGATGGGTGGATGGATGGACGGTTGTGTATGTATGTGTGTGTGTGTCTTGATGACTGGATGGATGGATGGACATGTGAGTGTATGTGTGTGTGTCTAGATAGATAAATGGATAGATGGATGGGTATATGTGAGTGTGTATGTGTGTATGTATACATGGATGAATGGGTAGGTGAACATGGGTGGACACATGTATGTGTGTGTGTGCATGTGTGTATGTCTAGGTGAATGGATGGATGGATGGACACGTGAATATGTGTTTTTGTGTGTGTGTCTAGATGGTTGGATAAATGTTTGTGTGTGTTGTGTGTGTATATAGTGGGATGGATAGACAGTCAAATATATACAAATGAATATGTATATATCCCAAACACACACACTAGCTTTCAACTTTATTAAAAACCCATCACGTGTTTGGCCCCCACAACAAGACTTACACACTGACAGTTGTCATGAAGCTGAGAAAACTGCCTGAGGACTGTGATATCCAAGGAAGCTGCTGAAGATGCCCCTTGGAACCAACTTTTAAGTAATATGTTTTCCAGAAGCTCACACATCATGCTGGGGTCAACACCAGTCCCAACTTCCTTTCTCAGTTAGGAAGTTGGATGTATTCTCTGGTTACTCCCAAGTTTCCCTAACTGTTATCTTTATGAGATTTGGGCTATGAGATTCTTGGAAGAGATGGGAAAGGTTCAGAGGGGCATGGCCCACCAGCAACAGGGGGTCCTGGTCCTCCATCACTTGCTGCTGTGTCTTTGGCTCTAACCTGATACCCTCTGTGTTCAACTAACCAGTAACTCTGGATGATGGCTGGGCTCAAGCCACAGGCAGCATCCAATACCCCCATCCCACTCCCAAGGAATGGCACCATGAGGGCTCACACTTTCCCTGATTGCAATCTGAGAGCAGGGTGAGCAAACTGGGTTGGCAGGGCTGGGGCTGCCCTCTGGCCAATCCCAGGAACACTCTTGAATGACAGGACACCCCTACTCAATTCCCTATCACATCTTGGATAAGTGTCTAGAGGACATGGTCTTGATCAACTCTGGGGCAGATTCTGCCTGGAACATAGCAAAATTGGAAGGTCCACTGTGTATGCACTGGATGAGCATCCTGAGGGCTCAAAGAAGTGTTTCAAGAGGTGCTTACAAATGTTACAAGATGCTTCTTTTGGTCCCAATGTGCTTACAGTCTAAATGGGGGTGGAGACACCACGTGACCACTCATGTAAATATTGCCCAAGGGTACAGTTCTGGGGGAGGTGCAATGTAACTTCAATAAAGGAGGCGCAGGAGGCGCAAAGAAGGTGCGATCCTTCAGCCAGGCTGCATGGAGGACCTGGAAGAAAGGAAGTGAACACCTTCTGAGCAGGTGAAGAGGTGAGAGGAAGGCATTCAATAGCAGGAACAGGGAGGTCACCCCATGACAACTTAGGGGAGCATTAAAGAGGCTGTCTTTGCCTGAGCTCAGGGAACTTGAGGAGGAAGGGAGGTGGAGGAGGGGAGGGGGAGGGGAGGGGAGGGGGAGGGGAGGGGGAGGAGGGGGAGGAGGAGGAGACAGGTGTCATTTGCAGGATGGACAGGAAATGAAGAGAAATGTGCTTTTCCATCAGATCATTTTAGAACTTTCTAAACATCAGCACAGCAGCACTGAAGACGGGAGCGGTTCCACTCATTCATGAGTGAGACCAGGCTTCACTCAAACATATTTCAATCGCGCCCACAGGTGAGCAGCGAGAGACGTGTGACTGAATTATTCTTTCATCATGCAAAGCTGCTTCCCTAAGGAACCATGGGCTACACCCACAAGATGTTCACAAATGCCCTCTGTGTCCCCAGGGGCACGGCATGGGGGAAAAGACATGGGAATAAATGAGCCCTGAGCAGATCCCCCTGATCCAGACCACTGAGCCCTCCTGCCACCTTCCTGCGGGCTGTCCCCATCCTCACCCGTGAACACAGCTGCCTCCCACCAGCCCTCTCCCAACCCCTGTGTGTTGATACGATCACTGGTTTCTCTGCCCCTGCAGGTGTCTCTTCACAAGGAAACCAACATGCTAACATTTCATGGCTCCTATTCACAGCTTCTGATTCATCGTGCAACCCCTCCCCAGGATCTGGGGTCCTTGAACTGCGTGCTTTCCCTCCCAGATTCCTCTCTCCTCTTTTCCCCATCTGGCTTAGCAAGTTTCTGCACCAGCCTTGGCCGCCCCACCCCTACATCAACTCCCTTCATTGGCAACAACCCAGAAGCTTCCACCAGAAACCGTAATCTGAATACCTACAGTGCTGAATGCTATCCTGCTCGCTGCTCCAAGGGCTGTTTCTTCCAGAATGCTCTGCACACAGCTGTAAAAATAGCCCAGTGCACTCTGTACAAACATCAGCTTCCATTCTTACAGATTTCAGGCACCACTGTGAAAAGATATGGTGTTTCTCCTCAAGAAGCTGGCAGGCATCTGGAGCTGAGAGACCTGATTGCCTGAGATGAAATCTGAGGGTAAGAAGTGGATAGGACAGGGTAACAAGCTTTTGAAAAGCTGCTCGAATGGGCCTTGCAGATGAGAGAGGCCTTGGCCCTGGGGAGGAATGCAATGTCTGGGCTTGAGCAGGGATGGAACTGTTAGATGTGGACTTTGGAAATGGCAGCTCAGGGAAGCTCCCCAGATGCTCTGTTTTAATCCATCAGACAGTGGGTAGCTGGTAAAGGATTTGCGTCTTATAAGTTCATGTCTATTAAAAGGATGGCTCCAGAGCTCTGTTTATGCTGTAATTTTAAAGACTTAGAACTATAATGATTTTACTTCTTGAGGATCTTTTATTCTTCGGAGAAACACAATCTTACAGTGAAAATCCATGTGTACGAGTAATGTCAAGGTGGAGGTCAATATCCCGTGATGTTTCCTCTACCTCAAGAGGTGTGTCTGTACTATTTCACAGAACAAGGACCCCAGGGGAGGGGACCATCACCAGACCTGTCCCTGGTGTCATCTTTCCTTACTTACTCCTGCCTTTTGTTACCCTGCAGCCAAGTCAGACAATTACCCTTTAAGAATTTAAATACTGTGATGGCTCTCTTGGAACTTACCAACCTTCTCCTTCCCACTTTAGACTTTACTGTCCCATGACACATATTCTCAGTTTATAAAATGGATTCTCAGAGGCTCTATTTTAACCTACACGCTTGTGCTTTAAATCAATAACCAATAACCAGTTTAAGCTCATTGCCTTATTAGCTGCCACACAGTACTGGTGCCCAGTACAGTGTCAGAGCTGACAGCTGATGTTAAAGAATGCTCGGAGGTCTTAGCTTTTTGGCGGTTTTTTTTTTTTTTGGAAGTTCTACAGCTGTCTGCAGTGTGACTGGAGAGCTAATAACTCTGAGACGTAGTACGATCCTCTCCAAGTTCATTTTAATACCGAAAACCAAAATGAACTATTAAAACTTATTACCATTTTTATCTCTAATGGTGCAGATTCCATTTCCTATTATTTTATTCTCATCTGAAAACAAATCACATTCGCATAAGGAAGGGGAAAACTCTTGGGTTTTTTTCTTTTCTTAATTAAGAAAAAACACACATAAAATTTCTAGGGGAAAGAAAGAGCCAGTCAAACACATCCGTTAAGCAAATCGAACTCCCCAAAACCTGATGTTATGGACTGAATCATGTCTCCATCAAAGTTGGAGACCTAAACCCCTGTACATTCGAATATGACCATATTTGGAGATCGGGTCTTTATAGAGATAATCAAGTTAAAATGAAGTCATTACGGTGGGTCCCAATCCAATGTGACTGGTGTCCTTATAAGAAGAGAAGATTAGGACACAGACCCGCGCAGAAGGACGACCACAAGCACAAGGGGAGAAGACAGCCATCTACCCACCAAGGAGAGAGGCCTTGGGAAAAACTAACACTGCCCCTGCCGACACCTTGATCCTAGACTTCCAGCCTCCAGCACTGTAAGACAACAAATTTCTGTTGTCTAAGCCACTCTGTGATACTTTGTTACAGCAGCACAAGATGCCTACCACACCTGAAATTGAGAGGTTACTGGAGTATCAGAGTTTTGCTCATTGTGGTGATAACAGTAGGTAACATTTATTTTCACATATCATCTCATTTAATCCTAAGAAATCCCCGTGAAGTGAGTGTTACTATGGTCTGCAGTCTTGCAGATGAGGAAACTCATCACAGGAATGCTAAGTAATTGGTTCAAGGTCATCCCATTATTGGGCAGAACCAGGTGGCCTAATCCAGAGTCTATTCTCTTAACCAGGAAGCCCTACCAAGTCACTCTGGAACCTTGGATTTTGCTGGATGTGAAGCAAAATTGTGTGAGCCAGGAGTCTGGCTCCATTAAACCACCATACCTGAGTGCAGGCCTTTTACTGATGACTACCCACATCAACACACACACACGTGTGTTTCATCCAGGACAGCAAAGATGAGCTGACAGGAGAAGGAGGGACACCTTCCTTGCCATTGGCTGCCCTAGGACTGGCCTGCCCTTCCTCTGAGGCATGGTAACAGCCCAGAGCAGGAGAGCCAGGGTCTTGAACAGAGACAGCAGGGCCTGAAAGGAGTTAGGGCCTCCAGGAACCGGATACAGAGATGCAGCAGGTGGTGGCCCAGGGTCCAAGGCCAGGATGTCCAAGGCAACAAGAGACAAGCAGAAACCTGGAAAGAGGGGCAAGTTCCAGCCTCCTTGGAACTGAGCTTGGGGAGCCCTGGGACCCTGGCAATCACAGGGCTGGGACCACATGAAGAAAAGGACAGCTCTGCCCAGTGCTGCCCAGTGCTGGGTACCATGATGATACAAGGAACCCTAAACACATCCCCCAGGAAAGGTATTTGGCCAAAAGGGGCTGTATCTGCTTCCCCTCCTACCATCAAGGGGGCAGGAGGTGACCATCTCACCCATTCCCAAATGCCAAGATTCTAAGAGTTTCACATTAAGTTACTAACACTTACTGAGCACTTACTGTGCGCCAGGTTCTCTTCTCTGTGTTCCAACACCCACGAGGTCTATGTCTGCTTTCACAGCCTTGTAAGGTGAATGTTATCATTGTGCCCATTTTAAAGATGAGGACACTGAGGCCCAGAGAGTGAAATAATTTGCCCAGAGACACACAACTAGCATTGAGACAACATGTGAACCCAGGTTTGACTCCAGCACCAATGTCAAACGGTAAGTGTCATGCTTCTCTTTATAACCCATGGGGTAGTCCAAAAAAGTAAGGCACATGCTACCCCTGCTGGGGGCATGGCTCTTCTCTCAGAAAGATGTGCTATTGAATATTTAATTCCCATGTAGGCCCAGGACCAAGTGGTGATAACTGAGTGATAACTTTCTGTTCAAAAGGATACTTTGAACCCTATTATATAACATCAAAGTATTTTTCAGGGACAGATAACATTTTACTGGTATTTCATGAAATATGATTAAAACCAAGAGAGATCCTGACATTCAGATTGTCTAGGGTCTGTTCAAGCTAAAGACTTGAGGAGAACAGGACGCCTTGTCTTAGCTCAAGCGATGCATCCATGGGGACACTTCTTCCCTGTGCAGGGGGCCGACACAATGGATGACCACACTTACCTCAGCTGTGAATATTCTTAATAAAATTAACAAGAATCTAGAACTATGGGGGTACATACAACGTACCAGAGAGACCCATTCAAACAAGAAGCCACTTCTGTGATGGAGGGTAAATAGTTCCATTTGACAGATGAGGCAACTGAGGAGTCAAGGTTGGACCATGTGCCCAAAGCCTGTCTGGGGATCAGCAGAGCTGGGAAGTGAGTCTACTCTCTCCTCCCAGAGCCCACAGAATAGCAGATTCTGCTTCCTCCTTAACCAACCAGAGGGCGGACACAGAGCCTGGATGATAGGGAGACGAGGAACCCTTGTGTTCTCTGTCATGGCAGGTCTTCACTCTACTTCCCTAATCCAGAGTAATAGTGTTCATCCTGGGACACGGCCACCACCTGGCTGCAGGTTAGCTCTCCAGCCTCCCGTGTTTCTAGGAGCAACCATACATGGATGTGACACGTCCAGATTCCAAGTTGTGCCTTCAAGGAAGCTCCCACTGCTTGGCTCTCTCCCTGTCACCATTGAGGACAAGAGGATCACAGTGACATTGGAGGGATGCCCAGTAACAGACAAGAGGTTTGAGTCCTGCACTTTGTGGGAAGGAAATATATGAATTGTTATTTTGGCCGGTATAATTTGGCATCTCTTGTTTACAGCAGACAAGTCAATATCCAAGTGCATCTATAAAGACATTGGGGACAACTTCATCACTTTCCTTTTCCATTTTTGAAAGTTGTGAGGCTCTCATGCACACTTATAAAATAGCGTGTCACTTTCCAAAGCTTAAGATGATTTGGAGCAGAAAATGGTTCCCCAGTTTGTCTTTCGAACCAGTCAATAAATCTGGCAGACGTCCCTGAATTATAGCAAAGATGTTCGATCTACAGAGTACAACCATCTCAGCATCGTTCCTCGGAAGGAATATGTGTGTCTCCTGGAAACCAAGGGCTCGAAGGATTTCTCTGCAGGTTCTTTATCACCTGTCAGCTTCATTCTTTCTTCCATAAACTGCAATGATGAGGCTGTAAAAGAATTACGTGGAAGGCGTTTTCTGGAAGCAAACAAGGATGGGGAGAACTGGAGTGGAAGGGGGGAATGGCTCCCCAAAGAGGCAAACTCAGTGAGTGGAATTGATGGAGACAACTGAAGATGCCAGGGGGCAAGATAATTGCAAAACACATTGTAGTTCTGATAACAAACAACTTTAGCAGGGAGGGCTCAGGGGCTCTGCGCAGCTTGGGGAAATCAAACTCAAGAAGACCGAAAGCCTTGGAAACCAACATCATGATGAACGCTGGAATGTGCCCTCCCCTGAAGGTCAAAAAGGCGCTGAAGGACAATCCAGCCCAGGCAGGGCCTGTCCATGGCTCCTGGTTTTTAAGGCTAGCTTGGACTTTTTCAGAAAAAAAAGATGCTCATGGTCAAGGCACAGCATTTAGAGTTAATATCACAACCCAGGCAAAAGTAAGGAAGATGAAGTCACCCAATTATCTACCAGACGATGAATTTCAGCAAGAGTGTAGATTAAAATAGACTCAGAGAGGAATGTTCTGGAAACTGTTGCACATGTTCACTGAGAGAAACACACAAGACTATTTCGGGCAGCATTCTTGGTTCTAGAAACAACGGGAACCCCTGAAATAAGGATTGTGGATGCATAAGTGTGTTGTGTCCACACTGTGGAATACACACAGCCATGGAGACAAAAGAAGCACAGACACAAGTATCAGCAGGGATGATTTGTGCCGAGGCCCAAAAAAAGGCAAGTTACAGAAGAATGTATACAGTTTGTTCTTGAAAAATATTTATCTGTGGAACGTCTACTATGTGTCAGGCACTCTCCTAAAGCAAGAGGTATAGACACACAGTCTCTGCCTCCAGAAAGCTTACATTCTCATGGGAATAAAGACATTAATTCAATAGTTGTCAGATGGAGATGGGGCCATGGAAGCAGGGGGCAGGAAGGCAGACAGGAAAGGGCATCATTTAAATTTTAATTTGAAAGGTGTCACGAAGAAGGCAAGATTGAGCCACAAAGAAGAAAGAGTGGGGGAAAGGCATTCTAGGCACAGAGAAAGAACGGCATGTGCAAAGGCCCTGAGGTAGAAGGGTGCCGAGGATGTTGGAAGAACAGCAAGAGGCCAGGAGGTGGGACCAGAGTGAGCAATGCAGAAAGTAGCAGAAGCTGAGGTCTGTGGATGGAAACCTGGGAGCTCCAAAGGCAGAGGAAGTGGGTGGTGCTTGGAAAGCTGCCCCCATGAGGGGCTTGGCTTTAACTCTGCCATATAAGTGTCTTCAGCAGAGAGAAGGCATGAGCGGAAGGAGGGAAACTGAAGACGTTTATCCTGATGACCCAAGGGAGAGATGATGATAGCTTGGGCAAGCAGGGGCACCAGACATGGTGGAAGCGTAACTGGTTTAAAAGATTCAAAAGTAAGCATATCATTTACAGACACGTGGATATTTAGTAATTCTCTAAAGAAAAGCAAGGGGTGAAGAGACATCATGGAAAAAGTTTATCTGGTGGGTAGGGACAGGGAGAGAGGAAGGTTGATGGCAAGACATACATTCAGGGTTACCTATGCAATGGAGACCATTCACCCTGGTATGTGGGAATTTCTTTCAGTATTCTTTACATGCCATGTATATTGCATATAGTCTTTTGCATGTGTGAGATTTCGTAATTAAAAATGACACATGCCATTAGTTGAAATCTCTAGCTACCTAATGTCTCTTTTAACATAAGAACATAAACCTTAAAAAAAAAATAAAAAGAAAGTGTGTGAATTCATTCATAGTCTTGGACCTAAAACTGAGGAGTCAGAAAATATAAAAATCAATCAATGCAACCATAAGAATATTAAAAGCCACATGCAGAGTCAAATGATGAGAATGAAACAAAATAGACCAGAACTCCTGGGAAGGGCTCACCCTGCCCCATGGCAGGTGAGTCTCCCTCTTCACACCCTGAGAGCAGCACACAGGACCACCTTGTTTGACCCTGGTGTCTTGGCAAATCCTGGGATGAAATATAGTCATTGCTACTCATGTTTTCAAAGGCACCAGAAGATGGGCTTGTCAAGAGATAGGTCTTGTAAGGGACACTTAAGAATTACCAAGAACCAGGGTTCAGCCAGATTAAAGCTCCATAGGGTTCCCTCTGGATTCAGCTCACCTTTCTAAAACCATTTCAATGCCTTTTCGGAGGCTAATACAAAGGACTGGAAGACGAGAAAATGTATAAGGCTGATAGATACTGTCTATGTTTTTTGCAATCTACGCCATGGATGGAACTCTGTGTCCGAGGTAAAAACTCATGCTTCAGAGCATGTATATTCTGAGTGTTAGGACTGAGTGCCAGTGTAGAGTGGACGCTTACAGGACTTGAAATTCCTCCAGCTCATGTTGTTTCAGGACGTGGATATGCTTCTGGCTGTTTTATTATTTAAGCCAATAAGTGAGGATTCCTCCAGAGCCCAGACCCCTCTTGAACTGGAGAAGAGGGTTGCTATAAATATTATTTGATAAACGATGTCAAGTTTTAATAAAAACAGATGTCACAAAATTTTAAGTGCTTTCATTTCTGGGTCCCTGGGATTCGTTCCAATTTCAGAGTATTGCCAACTCCAAAATGAAATTACCTTAGATAAAGTGAGGTGTTCGGAGAGTATTGAAGAATGGTCCTGATTTGGGATTTTACCCAATGGCAGAGAACTGCCTGGTCAGGGAAATTTTGCAAGATGTGGGTGTGGTCCACAAAATCTTTTCAGAAAAAATCGATTCAATTCAGGGGCATAATTGCCTTTGTTTTGCAATAATCAGGGAAGATTTTCCAGCCAAACACTTCCGAAATATTTATTAATGAAACATCATGGGTTTCATAAATACCTTGTTTTCACGGGTTCTATTTCTTAAGATGTTCAAGATAATCTTGGTAAATAAATAAGACAGTTTGGAAATTTTTGCCTCTTTCAAACCAGCTGGACTAAACCTATTCAAGAAGCTGAAGAGAGGAACATTTTGTGTGCATCTTGGTTTATTTTCGCATTGTTTCGCAGTGCGCACTCCACATTCCACGCGGGTGGCCTCAGGCCAGCCATGTAACCTGTCTGAGCCTTCATTTCCTCATCTGTAAATAGCTGTGTAATAATGGTTCCTCCTCCCCCTATGATGATGGAATTGTCAGATGATCCCACAGGGCTCGTGAAGTGCCTGCCATGGGGTCCATTGACAACAGCACCTGGCCCCACGGGCAGGTGCTGGGTCTGAAGACTTGCTAGACTGGCTGAGACGTGAGCACTGCCGGCCTCATCAGACAGGCCTGGTGGGGCACAGCAACAGAGAATTTGCAAACGCACAGGCTTTCTCTGACCTCTCATTACTGAACAGCTCACCTCCCCTCTCCTCCACACATTTTTGTTGTTGTTGTTGCTTTCATAAGAGGGGGACATTTGGTCAATTTTTCTTTCATTCAAGAAGATACAGCAAATAGCTCTTCTGTGTCCTGCCTTGGATATTCTCATTCTACTGGTGGAAATTGTTCCTCTTTTTCCTTTAAAAAAAAAAATGAATGAGTCTTCTCTACATGATCTCTTTGCATCATTGCATTTTACGGAATTGTCTTGAAGTTCCTCGTTTTTAATATGTGTGGTGACGATTCTTTCATCCATTTCTACCCATAAATATATATATATTTCTACATAAATGGAATCTTATCTTTCACATTGTTTTTATCTAAAGTCTTTTCATTTTTCTGCACACCAGTCACCCTTCCGCACAGGTAACTTGGTATACATCCATTCACACCTTTTTCGGGTGCTCATGTGATCATATCTGTTTTTGTGTTTATACTGATAAACACACATAAAACAATAGTGAACTCTGTGTATGTAGTATGTAGTGTATGTAGTATGTTCTCAGCATTACTTTCTTTTCATTCCCACTTAATCCTCACAGCTCTTGGAGGTAGCTGCCATTATTATTCCCATTTTTACATGTGAGGAATCAGAGGTACAGAGAGGTTAAGGAAGGTGACCAATTTCACGTAAGATTCAAATGCAGGCTGGCAGTGTGGCTACAGGTCCATGCACTGAAGGAGTTCTTGGTCATTGCTTACTTTGCAAATTGGGATAATGTTATGTAAACCCTTCTGAGTCTTTCTCTTTACATGTCACAAGACATTGCAAAAATCCATCTAATTCAACTCATTATTTTGAATGGCTGCATGATATTCCACTTCATTCATATTCCACAGTAGAATCTCTGGGCATTTCCTTTGTTTAAAGTATTTTTGCCCCTATATACAACATTGCTAAAAAATATGAAAAATCTGGAACATTGCCTTAGGTAATGGTGCTTCTTTTTCTCTGAGACAATTTTTCTTTCTTTGTTTTTTTGTGTTTTTTTTTGCGGTATGCGGGCCTCTCACTGTTGTGGCCTTTCCCATTGTGGAGCGCAGCCTCCGGATGCGCAGGCTCAGCGGCCATAGCTCACGGGCCCAGCCACTCCACAGCATGTGGGATTTTCTCGGACCAGGGCACGAACCCGCGTCCCCTACATCAGCAGGCAGACTCTCAACCACTGCGCCACCAGGGAAGCCCTCTCTGAGACACTTTTTTTTTTTCTTTTGCGGTATGCGGGTCTTCCACTGCTATGGCCTCTCCCCTTGCGGAGCACAGGCTACGGATGCGCAGGCTCAGCGGCCATGGCTCACGGGCCCAGCCGCTCCGCGGCACGCGGGATCCTCCCGGACCAGATCACGAACCCGCGCCACCCACATTGGCAGGCGGACTCTCAACCACTGCGCCACCAGGGAAGGCCCATCTGAGACAATTTTTTTAAAAGTATGAATGACACCAAAACTGACCACAGAAGAAACAGAAAACTTGAATTGGCCAATTGACAAAGAAAACATTGGAAAGGCAATTAAAGATGTACTATTTGTAAAGAAGTAAGTTCACAGTTAAGTCCCAACTACCATGTAAAAAACAGATAACTCCAGTATAATTTATACTTTTAAAGGCATAAGGAAATATGGGAAATTATCAATTATAACATCCTGACTACCTCCAGCCCCTGTGGTACCTTCATGTAGATTAGAAGAGCTGCCCTGTCTGGGGTGATGCAGATCTGCCCGTGATGCCTTAGACAAAAAAGAAGTACCCCTGCCTATGGACTTTCCCATCTGCACGGCTTGGTCACCAGAAGGCTGGATCTCAGTGTCACCTGCCTCTCACCAGGCACCTTTGTACACTTCACAAAGCACACAGCTCCTCAGGACAGTGAACCTGACCTCTGAAACCATAGTACAAAATGTAGTACAAAGAAAGACACTCATAGGCTAGCTCCATTTATCAGTGTAGACATCACTGTTCCAAACAGTGTTTCAGCAAATTCATATATCTGGTGATATATGAAAAGAATAAAACTCTATAACCAAGAAGTGTTTGCTCCAAAAATGGAAACATGCTTTATATTTTGAAATTCACTACCACAAATTTTTAACTTATTAAGGGGAAAAAAAAGATATGAAAAAGTCCTAAGAAGACATTGGACAAAATTTTAGTAATCACTAGTAATAAAAATTCCAAGAAAAATATAAATTAAAAAAACCAATAATATAGGGCTTCCCTGGTGGCACAGTGGTTAAGAATCTGCCTGCCAATGGATGGGACACAGGTTTGAACCCTGGTCCAGGAAGATCCCACATGCCGTGGAGCAACTAAGCCCATGCAACACATCTACTGAGCCTACGCTCTAGAGCCTGGGAGCCACAACTACTGAGCCCGCATGCTGCAACTACTGAAGCCTGTGAGCCTAGAACCCGTGCTCTGCAACAAGAGAAGCCACCGCAATAATAAGCCTGCTCACCACAATGAAGAGTAGCCCCCGCTCGCTGCAAATAGAGAAAGCCCGCGCGCAACAATGAAGACTCAATGCAGCCATAAATAAATAAATAAATAAAATTTTAACAAACAATATGATAAATGTTATTTCTTCAAAACAAGCATCAAGTATCATTTTGAATGGTGAATAACTGAAATGATATCTATTAAAATCAGGAAACAGGATAGTTATTATCACCATTATTATTGACCATTCTTCAAAATTTCAGAGAATGTAATAAGAAAAATTAAAAAACCAGGACAAAGAGGAAATAACGCTCCCCTTCCCCATGTTATGATCACATATCTAGAAAACACAAGAGATTACAGGAAAAAAAATAATTCTGGTATTATTAAGGGTTTTCTTTATTAGGTACACAAATTAAAAAACAAATAAGAAAAACTAGTAGCTTTTCTTGGTCTTATAAATAATTTTAGTAACAGAAAACAGAGCTTCCTATATACCAGGCATGTTCTAAGTTCTTTACATGGATTAACTCATTTAATCCTCACCACAAAGCTTGGTAGATACAATTATCATCCCCATTTTCAAGATGAGGAAAGAAAGCACAGGGAGGTGAAATAGCTTGGCCCAAACTAGAGTCATGGAACAGTCAGATAGGAATCCAGGCAATTTAACTCCAGATGTGCATTTAACCCACCTCCCTCTGCTGCTTCTCACTGCAGAACAGAAATGGGATAATTCAATTTAAACAGAAAGAATCTATATGCACACTGCTAAAAACTTCTCTGGTCATATTTATGTTCATTACACACACAGACACACACTTATATTCTTTTACATCAGTCATAAATGAATAACAGAATAATGTTATGCATGCTTAAGTTTTAAAATTTTCTCTCTCTTTATCTCCCTCTCTCTGTTTTCCTCTATCTCTGTCCATCTGTCTCTGTCTCTCCATCTTTCTCTGTCTCTCTCTCCCTCCCTCTTTCTCTCTCCCTCTTTCTCTCTCTCTCTCTCCCTGTCTCTTCACCCCCCTGCCATGCTACTGCCTCAACTTCCATTCTTCTTCTCCATCTACCATAATCACACCACTCCCAATCCATGTTAATTGGTGTTTGCAAATCAGTGTCTGTCCATCCATATTTTTCACCACTGCCATATACTTACATACAAACACACATATTTTCATACATACCAAAATTTTGTATTGTTTTCTAAAATGATGTCTTTATAACAAGTTTATTCTTTTAACCTCTGCATAACATTGATTTTATTATTGTAATTGTACCATTTTTCATCCAGTCATTACTTTCTTGGGAGGTATTAAATTGTATTTTTCCCCCCCGGGTTTTTAGCCACATGGAATAAAGCTGCAGAATCTATTTATCATCTATAATAATTACATATTATATAATTATGAGTATATAACTTTAGGTACTGGCTTTTGTATTTTTAGGTGAAAAGATGGAATCCATATTTTAAATTTTAATTAATTTTGTCAAATGCTTTCCAAAATACCTGTTAAATGTACATTTCTACTAGAAACTGATAAGAATTTGCTCTCTGGAATATCTTGCCAACAGTAAGTGTAAAAGTTCTCCTTAATTTTTATGGCCAGATTGTTGTACAGAGATATCTCTTTTTAACTTCAAATTGCTTTTGCCTGACTGCTGATGAGTAAGAGAGCCTTTCCCTATTTGCTAATCACTTGGATTTGCTCATCTCTGCATTGATTACTTATATACATGGTCCATTTTTGGTTGAGTTGTCTTCCTGTTATTTGCCAGTTATTAGAGCCTTTTATATTATACTTATTAACCCTTTGCCTGTCATAGACACAGCAAATATTTTACAAATCTCTCTGTTCTTAATTTTAATTTCTTGTCAGCAGAAGCTTTTTTAAAAATTTAATAAAATCTATATTTTATCTTATAGCTTCTGGGTTTCTGGCTCAGCTTAATAAATTATTTCTTTCTTCTAGATGTTTTATATATTTGCAGTTGTCTTTAGTGCATTTGCACTTCATACTTTTTGTGGTGTAAGGAAGGAGCTGAGCTTTATTTTCTTCCAGAAAAACGACCAGTTACACTAGTACCATTTATTAATCCATCTTCTTCCCAGTGAAGTAAAATGTTCCCTGCTCTGAGATCTGTGTCTAGATTTTCTATGCAATCCCTCCACCAGAATGAATTGTGTGCAACCTGTTTTGAAGTCTAATAAGAGATCAGTGTTCTTGGTTGTCCCCAGTACCAATTCCTTCACATGGACCTGAAGATTATTTTTCTTCTAATTTCCAAAAAAGCCCCCACAACTAACCAGCCAACCAACCAACCAACCACCCAACCAAACAACACAGAGCACAGTCTGTCTCTCTGTCTCCCTCCCTCTCCCCTTCTCCCCCTCCTCCTCCTTCCCCTCCTCCTCCCCCTCTTCCTTCTCTCCTCCCTCCTCCTCCCCTTCTTCCTCTTCTTCCACCTTCTCTTATTTTTCCCTTCTTCTTCTCCTCCTTCTTCTCCTTCTCCTTCTTCTCCTTCTTCTTCTCCTTCTCCTCCTCCTCCTCCTCCTTCTTCTTCTCCTTCTCCTTCTTCTTCTTCTCCTTCTCCTTCTTCTCCTTCTTCTTCTCCTTCTCCTCCTCCTCCTCCTCCTTCTTCTCCTTCTTCTCCTCCTCCTTCTTCTTCTTCTTCTCCTCCTCCTCCTCCTCCTCCTCCTCCCCCTCCCCCTCCTCCTCCCCCTCCTCCTCCCCCTCCTCCTCCTCCTCCTTCTTCTTCTTCTTCTTCTCTGTTTTCCATAAAAGTCCTATGTCTTGTTTGTTGTTTATTTGTTTCAGATGCTTATCACTATAATAAAGAAAAACTATTGAGTTGTGTACACTTCTCTTTTAGTCACCCATTTCGTCAAATTTCTTTTTTAATTTCAGTAGTTTGTTACTTAACTGTCTTGGGTATTTTGATTCTGCAATCTCATCAGCAAAACAAACAAAAAAGGACAGTTTTATCTCTTTTCTAATGTTTATACTTGTTTTTTCATTTTCTTATATCTTTGCCTTTCCTACAATGACAAAACAATGTTGAATAATTGTGATAGTAGAAATGTCTTAGTTACCAATTTTAAGTAGTATTTATTTATTCCTATTTTACTAAGGGGTTTGTTTTCATTTTCAATGGTATCTAAATTTTAATAATTGCCTTTTCAGTATTACTAGTTTGATCATAAGTGTTTTCCCCTTTTTTTTTCTGTTAGAATAAATTATGTTGATAGATTTTATAACATTCAATCAGACTTTCATTGCTGTAACAAACATCATCTAAATTATTTAGATGCCCATTGACAGACGAATGGATAAAGAAGACGTGGTACGTATATACAATGGAGTATTACTCAACCATAAAAAGGAACGAAACTGGGTCATTTGTAGACATGTGGATGGGTCTAGAGACTGTCATACAGACTGAAGTAAGTCAGAAAGAGAAAAAAAGATATTGTATATTAATGCATATATGTGGAACCTAGAAAACTGGTACAGATGAACCAGTTTACAGGGCAGAAATTGAGACACAGACGTAGAGAACAAACGTATGGACACCAAGAGAGGAAGTGGTAGGGGATGGGGGTGGTGGTGTGATGAATTGGGAGATTGGCATTGACATGTATACACTGATATGTATAAAATGGATGACTAATAAGAACCTGCTGTATAAAAAAATTAAAAAATTTTTTAAAAGCCTAATGCTAATAAATAAAGTAAAACAAAATACTTATTAAAATAATAGAATATCTATTTGTTGATTTATTTTTACAATATTTAATTGTTTATTATTTATATTTATATAACTTCTATTTGGTAAGTTAGATTGGACTGGACTTTCCTCTTTTGATTTTACCTTGATCACATTCAGCATAAGACCACACTTGACTTTACTCCTTCCATCTTGCTTTATGTTATTTCTTTTACCTTGTTATTTCCTTCTTTTTTTTTCCTATTTTTAAAAATAGTGTGATCAAATCACTATTGACTTCTCTTTCCCCTTGTTCACTTGGAAGTTGTCTTTGAATCCTTTTAATTAAAGCCTTCAGTGACTCCCTCCTCCCTGTGTCCACATCCAATAACATTCCCATCAAGAGATATGTAACAGAGCATGGTCCTATGGGGCCTTCCCAGGTCATACCCCCTCCTCCATGTCCTCTGCCTGCCTCTTGTATGTAGAAAACTTTAGCCAAAGAATAAATTTAATCAGAGAAATGAGAAAATGCAGAAACAAAAGAAAACAGTCAAACAAGACAAAATAATAATAGTTTAGCCATTAAACCAAGTCAGAGACCTTTAGTTTCTCCTCAAGGGCTATAAATGATATTCTGAGCCATGTCCTTGGAGCTGTTTTGCAGATACTGAAACCCCCACAAGGTGGAAGAAGTTAACAGCATGATGACCAGAATTCAGCCATTACATAAGCTGTCACAATTCCAAGAACTGGCCTCAAGGAAATAGGAACAAACTGACCCTGGAGTTGAAGATTAAATGTACTTAAAACAATCAAGATGATACTGATCAGGTCACCAAATGACCAATTTCAAGGTGACTGCCAGAGATAGCTGTGCTTTTCTGCATTTAGCACCCCCCAACCTGTGCCCACCTGAAATTCCCCTTTAAAATCTCCTGCCCACTGATCGACAACAGGGAGTTGGTTCTTTGGAACATGAGTCCACCTTCTCCCCAAGATTGTCTGCTTCCTCAATAAAGCTATCTTTCCTTTCACTCAACACTTGTCCTTCAGTATTTGATTCTTGAGTAGTAAGCAGCTGAACCTGAGTTCATAACAGATGGAGTCAGTGTTCCCATCCTCTTGCATCTGAGCGGGGCTCGTGACTTCATTTAACCAAGAGACTGGGGCAGGGCTTCCCTTGTGGTGCAGTGGTTAAGAATCTGCCTGTTAATGCAGGGGACATGGGTTTGAGCCCTGGTCCAGGAAGATCCCACATGCCACAGAGCAACTAAGCCTGTGTGCCACAAGTACTGAGCCTGTGCTCTAGAGCCCAGGAGCCACAACTACTGAAGCCCACATACCTAGGGCCCGTGCTCCTCAACAAGAGAAGCCACTGCAATGAGAAGGCCAAGCACCGTAACAAAGAGTATCCCCCGCTCGCCACAACTAGAGAAAGCCTGCATGCAGCAATGAAGACCCAATGCACCAAAAAATAAATTAATTAATTAATTAATAAAAAGAAAAACAGAGTGGGGCAGGTAATGTGAAAATTCCAAAGTTGAGGACTTAAGGATCTTTGGGGCTTCTGCTCCTGCAATTTGGTCCCTACCTCCATGCGTAGAAGTTTGGGCAATTCTCTTTAAGGATAAGAGACCCTGTGAGAACCTTCAAGGGACCTTGATAGCACATGGAGAGGGAGAGATCCAGGGGGCCCCGATTCCTAGCCAAATGCAGCTACACCAGTGACCACAGTCAACCCAAACAAATCATGAGAAATAACTGTTGTTTTAAGCCATTACATTTTGAGGCTGTTGTCATGCAGCAAGAGGTAACTGATTCCACAGTATTTTTCCATCTGCTATATTCATAATCAAACAAGCATTTCCTCATTATTGTATGAAAACAAGATACCAACTATTTTCTTCCACCAAAATAGTATTACCCCATCTGACGAGGCAGATGTGAATTTCAAATACATTGATTTCCACCTTCTCCCTCCCTCTCGGATCTGCTGAGAGCTCCGTGGCAGTCTGCAAGCATGTTCACTCCAGTCAGCAAACATGTCTTTTCTATTTCAGGAATTCATATTTGGCAGTTATTTTACTTGTGTTACACATTTCCAGTCACTTTATCATTGTACATTTATATTTAACTGTGTGTGTGTACTTTCAAGGCTTCTGTCAGCTTTAATATTAAAAACCCCAGACATAGTCTCTGTGTCCCAGCCATGTTGGAGCTCTTTCTCATCTGTCAGATGAAGGGTTTCTAGTTTCCTGGAGGGCAATCCTTCTCCCTCTGTATCTTGTCCATGTTCTTCCAGTCTTCAGTTTCCAAAGCAGCAAAAGAAGAGCCTGATGCCAACCTGATTCCACTTTTCCTCTTCCTCTTTATATTTTGTGTGTTTAACTGGACTCTAACTAGTCAGGTAACTAATGCAGAACAGTATAATCTCAGGGGCTTGGTGAGAAGTAAAAAAGGACTGCCCCATGGCTACATGGGATGAGACTGGAATGGTTGGCATCTCGGGGCCTATTTCAAAGAATGAGCTGCCTATGTTAATACCAGCAGATTGACTTTGTGATGGAATGAATTACACTATGGTGCAGAGGTCATTCTTATGCTACTGAGCCATACTTAAGGACATTTTAGGTGGTGCATAATATACAAACAAAGAAGTGCAAAAATATCATCCTTCGTGAAGACGGCATAGAATATCCTCTCACACAGAATGAGTTAAAGCTTCTGTTAACTTCTAGAAGCTTTATTGAGTTACCTTTGGTATCAAGGTCTTTGACTCACCTGGAATTGATTTGGGGTTATGGTGTGAAGTGACAGGGAGTCATGGTTTGTTTTTGCTCTTCATATATGATTATTCAGTTGATACAGTCCAATAATTGGTTACCTAATTGTCACAGGCCATTAACTGAAGGACCACTATTCTGGACTCTTTATTCTGTCCCATTCATATATACTTGTGCATGAATACCATATAGATTTAATTACTATAATTGTTAACAAGAATCTTTGAGTCTATTCTTCTTCAAGGTAATTTTGGCTATCCTTAGGCCTTTGTGTTTTCATATATAATTTAGAATCTGATTGTCCATTCTCTCTTTCTCCTTGACATGGTTGGATTTAACTAACCATGTTGCTATTTGTTTTCTATTTGTCCTATCTGTTCTTTGGCTTTTCTTTATCTCTTTCTCTTTCTTTTGGATTATTTTAATGTTTTTGTGTTGCCATTTTATCTCTTCCATTAACTTATTATCTACACTTCTCTGTTTTATTGATTTTTATAGTTGTTGTTCTAGGATTGACAATATGCATATTTAACTCATCATAGTGAATCTTCAAACAATAGTATGCCACTTCACATACACTGTAAAATCTTTACAAGAGTATGTTTTTCTTTCTCACTCTTGTAGTTTGTACTATTCTTATCACATATTTAAATATGCATATGCTATAAACACATTTTTATTATTTTTATATTAAACAATTTTTAAAGATATTTTAAAATGAAGAAAATGTATTTTATATTTACTCACACATTTACCATTTCTTGTGCTTTACCAACTTTCATTTTGTAGAGCTAAATTTCCATCTGGTATTGTTTCTTTTTCCTCAAAGAACTGCCTTTAACATTTCTTGTACAGTGATGAATTCTCTGTTGTTTTTTTTTTTTTTTTTTTTTTTTTTTTTTTTGTCTAAAAATGTCTTTATTTCTGCCTACATTTAAAAAAAAAATTCACTAGGCATAGAAGTCTAGGTTGACAGATTTTTTTCTTTTAGTACTTTAAACATGTTGTCCCATTGTCTTCTGGTCTGCATAACTTCTTTTTTTTTTTTTAACATCTTTATTGGGGTATAATTGCTTTACAATGGTGTGTTAGTTTCTGCTTTATAACAAAGTGAATCAGTTATACATATACATATGTTCCCATATCTCTTCCCTCTTGCGTGGAATGTGTATGCAGAAAATTATAAGACACTGTATGCAGAAAATTATAAGACACTGTATGCAGTGTATGCAGAAAATTACCTGTATGCAGAAAATTATAAGACACTGATGAAAGAAATTAAAGATGATACAAATAGATGGAGAGATATACCATGTTCTTGGATTGGAAGAATCAACATTGTGAAAATGACTATACTACCCAAAGCAATCTACAGATTCAGTGCAATCCCTATCAAACTGTCACTGGCATTTTTCACCAAACTAGAACAAAAAATTTCACAATTTGTATGGAAACAAAAAAGACCCCAAATAGCCAAAGCAATCTTGAGAAAGAAAAATGGAGCTGGAGGAATCAGGCTCCCTGACTTCAGACTATACTACAAAGCTACAGTAATCAAGACAGTATGGTACTGGCACAAAAACAGAAAGATAAATCAATGGAACAAGATAGAAAGCCCAGAGATAAACCCACGCACATATGGTCACCTTATCTTTGATAAAGGAGGCAGGAATGAACAGTGGAGAAAGGACAGCCTCTTCAATAAGTGGTGCTGGGAAAATTGGACAGGTACATGTGAAAGTATGAGATTAGATCACTCCCTAACACCATACACAAAAATAAGCTCAAAATGGATTAAAGACTTAAATGTAAGGCCAGAAACTGCATAACTTCTGATAAGATGTTTGCTTACATGATTATTTTTATTCTTCTATACATGATGTATCTGTTTACCATAGTTATTTTTAAAATTTTCTCTTTGTTTCTGGTCTTCAACAATTTAATTATAATGTACCTTGGTATAGTTTTTGCCTTGGGGTTCTTTGGTACTCTGATTTGTGGATTTGGGGTTTTATCAAATTTGGAAATCTTTCAGCTATTATTTTCTTCAGATATTTTCTCCTCTCCCTCTTTATTATATGCCTACAATTATATGTATATTAGACAATTTATCCATAAGTCATTGAGGCTTTGTTAATTGTTTTCATGTTTTTCCTTCATTTAGAATAGTTTCAGTTGCTATGTCTTCTATTTGGCTCATCTTTTTTGCTGCAGTATCTCATTTGTTATTTATATCTTTCATGACAGTTGTATTTTTCATCTCTAGATCTTATTTTTAGATTCCTTTAAATTCTTTCATGTTTCCCCTCATTGTATCTCCTTCATTCTTGAACATTTGTAGCATATTTAAGTAGTAGTTTTTTTGGGGGGAGAGTTGTTTTGTTTTGTTTTTTGCGGTACACGGGCCTCCCACTGCTGTGGCCCCTCCCACTGTGGAACACAGGCTCCGGACGCGCAGGCCCAATGGCCATGGCTCATGGGCCCAGCCACTCCACGGCATACGGGATCTCCCTGGACCAGGGCACAAACCCCCGTCCCCTGCATCAGCAGGCGGACTCTCAACCACTGCACCACCAGGGAGGCCCTAAGTAGTAGTTTTTATATGTTCATCTCCTAATTTCATCATTTTGTCACTTCTGCCTTTAGGTTCTGTTAGGGTAGGTCTAGAGCAGAATGCAGTCCAACGTTAATTTCATTTGTGTTTTAAGACAATCACTTTATGAGAACTCTTTAAGTGTCTCTTTACTCTGGTTGGAGGAAACACAAACTATTTCCATTCTTGTTCTAGTTGCAAGAATGTTTTAGCTTATTACTTTTTAGAGGTTTTTTTTTTTCACTCAGCCTTGTGGAGTTCCACTCCACACACATGCCAGTCCGCACTCAGACACGTATCTGGGCACACTCTGCAGATCTCTGGGTCTTTCTCTCTCTCTCTCTCTCTCTCTCTGAAGTGACCTCCTCTCTGGTGTCTTGCCCTACTGATTCTAGCTCTCAACTTCTGTGAACCCCAATCTCCTTCTCCCCAATTCAATGAGTCTGCTGTGTTCTATTTGGGTTGACTCGTCCTATACTAAGGACTGGAAAATGCCTCAGGCAGTGTGTTGGGACAGTTCCATAGCTTACTTTGTTTCCATTCTCTCAGAGATCACAATCGTGTGCTTCCTGTGTCCAATATCTAAAAATTGTTCTTTTATTTATTTTGTCTAGTTATGACAAGGGGGCAATTCTTGTAGTAGTTAATTTGTCACTGTCAGAAATGGAAATCTTATCTTGTAATTTTCTTGTCTCGTAAAGTTCCTGTATGGTTTTGGTATCAAAGTTATGCAGATCTCATAAAGTGATTTTGATGGTGTTCCATTTTCTCCGTAAAAGTTTGCACAATATTGCAGTATTGAAGTTATTTCTTCCCTAAATGTTTGAATGCATTTACTAGTATAGCCATATGGGCCTGGAGTTTTCTTCGTGGGAAGGTTTGAATTACTGATTCAGTTTCTTTATCAGTAATAGGTTTATTAGATTTTCTTTTTCTCCTTGTATCAAATTTAGTAAATTTTGTTGTTAAAGAAATTCTTCTATTTAATCTACATTTTTAAATTTATTGGCATAAAGTTGCTCAAAACATTCTCTTATTTTTATTTTTTGTAGGATGACCCTCTGTTCTTTCAATCTGATATTGAAAAGTTGTGCTTCCTTTCTTTCTCTTAATTAGGCTTGCTAGAGATTTATTCATTTTATTAGTCTTTTCCAGTAACTAATTTCTGTCATTGTTGTTCTTCTTTATATGTGTATGTGTGTGTAACATATGTATCTTTATTTTTATTCAATATAATTTTTCTACCTTTGACTTTTCTATCTTCTTGATATTGATATTTAGATCATTGGTTTTCAATATTTATTACTTCTTTATGCATTTAAGGCTAAATTTTTCCCTTTAGATACTTCTTAAGCTGATCCTATAGGTGTTGATATGTCATATTTTCATTATCATTCAGTTCTCAATATATTCTGATTTTATTGTGATATATTATTTAAACCTGCCTTAATTGAGAAATGTAATGCTTGATTTCTAAACATTTAGGGAATGTTCTAATTATTATTTTGCTAATGGTTCCTAACTTAATTGCACTCTGGTCAAAGAACATATTCTGAAAAATATTTTAACACTATACTATTTGCTGAACACTTGAGCAGTTTTGGTTAAAGTTTCAGGTAAACTTGGCAAAAGTGTGCATTCTGTCTTTGTTGGCTACATTTATATTTGTTCTCTGTGTTATTTAGTTTAAAATATTAATTTAATTTTCAGTTATTGCTCACTCTCCTGATTTGTGGCTTTGGAAATTTTGTAAGTATTAATAGGCTTTAAATATTCTTCACTTATCTCTTAAAATACTGTTTCTTTTCCATTCTCTCTCAACTCTCATTTTGGGAACCCAACTGCAGGTATGTTAGAACTTCACACCTTGTTCCCTGTATCTCAGCACTCTTTCATGCAGGTTTCTTTTAATCTTTCTTGATCTTCCTAATTTAATCAGAATATTTTCTACTGTCTCATCTTTTAGTTCACTTGTCCGTCCTTCAGCTATATTTGATCTGTGATTTTACCCATCTTATGATTTCTTAATTCTAATAATTTTATTTTTAATCCTAGAATTTTTAGTATTTTTAAAATAGATTTTATCTTATAGGTTTTGAAATGTACCATCTTGTCATGTACATTACTCATTCTGTAACACTAAGTATAATAATTCCAATATCATGATCAACAAGACTTTTTATATTGTCTGGTTTCTCTTTTAGATTTTGGTCACTTGGTTCTGTCCCCTGATGTCTCTTTCAATTTTCACTTGATTGTCTAATATTGTGTAAGAAATGTTACAGTGATCATTGGTATTCTAAATGATGTTACCTTCCTCTGCAGAGAATTTACCTTTGCTTTTAACAGCCAGGCACCTTAAACCAACTAGCGATCAAGCTCACTTCAAACTGGGGTCAGTTATATGAGTGCTGGTCAATTTCTGCTTCATTCTTAGTTTTACCGGGTAGACTTCAGAAGTCTTAACTGAAAACCCAGTATGCTTACTACAACCCCCTATCAGGTCTTGAAATTTAACCTTATCTCCTCAGCATCAAGAGACTGCCAAAAGATCCAGTCAACTGCTTATCTTCTTAGTTTCTACTTTCTGTTAAGTTTCTCATCCTCTGGGCTACTGCTTACAAACTGGTAAAGATCTCAAGGTGAAAAGTGATGGCAAATACTCAGCCCCTTCTCTCTACATTTTCCTCTTTGCCACCATGTTGATCTTTAGGTCCTGGTTTCCTTGGTAGCTCTTCAATACCTCCCCTAAATATATTTATTAAATTTTATTAATTCAGCTTTTCTAGTTCTCTATGGGAGCTTTGGTTTAATTCAGGCTTGTCCATCAGAGCCAGAAGACAAATCTCTCTTTTTCTTTTCTCACATATTTTGTTTTTCCTCATTGAAGACATGTGATTTCTTTTCTTATCCTTGGAATTAGGAATTTCACAAAGAGTATGTTCTTTTCCATTAATCCTGCTTAGAACTTGTTAGCTTTTAAAATTGCATATCCATAATTCTTTCTTTAGCACATTCATTCATTCACTGAATATATCAGTCATGTCCAGCAATTTCACTTCTAGGTATATGCCCAAAAGAATTAAAAGTAGGGACTCAAACAAATATTTTACACCCATGTACATAGAAGCTTTATTCATAATAGCCAAAAGGTGGAAATGATGAGATATTAGCCTTAAAAAAGAAGGAAATTCTGACATATGATACAACATAGATGAACCTTGAAGACATTACGTTAAGTGAAATAAGCTACATACAAAAGGACAAATGTGCTATGATTCCACTTATATGAGTACCTACAGTAATCAAAATTCACAGACTGAGAGAAGAATGGAGGCTGCCAGGTGTTGGGGAGGGGAATGAGGAGTTCATGTTTAAAGGGGACAGAGTTTCAACTTGGGAAGATGAAAAAGTTCTGGAGGTGGATAGTGGTGAAGGTTGTACAACAACATGAAAGTACCTAATGCCACTGAATTTATGCTTAAAAATGGTTATCAAGGTAAATTTTATGTTATAGATATTTTATCACAATGAAAATACATGTATACCAGGATCTTATTGGGGAACAGGCAGCACACTTGAGCTGGTGATCAAGGAGATTTAATAAGGGAGCATGTACAAAGGTGGGACAAGGTAAGAATTGCTCAGGATGGCAAGGAACACAGTCTGGTGAGGGTTAAGAGCAATTAGCACAGAACAGTTACCAGAACCTGAAGAGAGCTGATGTAGAGTGTGCCCTGGCAGTAGCTGTGGCTTCTTGATCAACTTCCCTCTGACCTACAGTTGCCCTCCCCAAACCTTGGCAGAATCCAACAGGACTCAGGAAGGCAAAAAGACCCATATATGCATTTCCTCCAGGTCAGCCTCCTGAGAAAGAGAAAAGGTGGGTAAATGTGGAGAGCATACCTGGTGGAGGATGAGAAGAAACCCAGCAGAACAGATAGTTCCTGAGCACTTCTTCTGAGCCAGCCATTGCTCCAGGTGCTTAGGTCAAAGCTGTAAATGAAACAAAGACCCCTCCTCATGGAAGACCCCTTCCACCTAACACCCAGAAACTAACTTCTATGACTTATGTAAGAATTACTGTATTATCGTTTTTCATCTGATGTTTGTTGTTTTTCTGGAACTCCTATTATTCTCATATTTGGGTTTTGGATGCATATTCCAAATCACCTGTTCCTTTTGTTAATATTTCCATCTCTGACTTTTTGTTAGGTTTTGAGAAATTTCTTTCATTTCATCTTCTAGCCCAACAGTTGGCAAAATTTTCTGCAAAGGGCCAGGTGGCAAATGTTCTAGGCTTTGTGGGTTATGTAGTCTGTCCCAAATACTCAACTCTGCTGTTACAATGCAAAGGCAGACACAAACATAGGCAAAGGGTGGGAATGGTGGTATTCCCATAAAACTTTATTTACAAAAACAAACAGTGGGCTGGATTTTGCCTGTGGCCCTTAGTTTGTGACCCCCAATTTAGGCCATTAAGTTGGGTCCTAACCATGATTTATTCTAACCTTCAATTCATCTATTCAGTCATCTAATTAAAAAAATCATATTTTGTTAAATTGTTGTTTTCCAGAAGGTCTGCTTATGTAATTTAATCTCCTCAATTTTTCTTTGATATTTTATCCAGCACCTTGGGTCCCTAAAGCCCACCAGTTTGGGTGCCCTGTTTCTTTCTCATGCTGGGTGCAGGTCCTTTGGGAATGTTGTTATTTTCCTTTGGCAATTCATGGCTGCATTGATCCTTGGTTCTGGGGGTACAATTGGTGGTCGAAATTCAACAACTCTCCTCTGATTGGCAGCAGGTGACAAAGCATCAGCTCCTTATCTGGGAACAAAGCACAAGGGCAGGGCTCTCTCCTCCCAGTCTCCTTGGGCTCCAAGGTTGGAGTTTCTGGGGCAGCAGCCCTTCTGCCCTCCATTTACCTGTACCCCAGCCCTTTGTGGATCTGTATCCCAGTAGGTCTCATGAGATGACACATCAGGCTGGAGCTCCACCTTCCTCTAAAGAATATGTGCTGACCAGTCTTCACCCCAGGGTCCCTCTGCCAGGCTCTCACCAGCCCAGGAGGCACCATATTCTGCACAACTTCTCACAGCCAAGACCCCCAATGTATGCCACCTTGGTTTCCCCCTCCAGGCTCCACATACCTGCCAACCCAGAAGCTTCAGGTATGACCTTCTGCAGCTGAATGTCAGCTGGGATGGAGGAAGAGCAGTAGTGGTGATTTTAGGCTGCCATCATTTGCTGTCAACATTAACACCAGAGCTTCAATCTGTCTAAGCATTGTGAGTTTTCAAGTGGCAGCAGCCAAAGCTTTTCAGAGTCAGAGTTTTTGGTCATCAGCATGAAGAAACAAGGACACTGGGTGAATGTGGTGATGAGGTTCATACAGAAGAATCCAGGTCCAGACAGCAAACATGGATCCCCAGGCAGACTGAGGGCAAGATTGGCATGGAGAGTGACTCTGGAGAAAGAAGATCTCTGGGCAGAGTCTGCATCTCAGACAGTTGGTTTGCCTACCACGCCATGTGATGGGCTTCAGGCCAAGTGTCTGCCATGCTCCTTCCATGACATGAGCACGACCCAGAGCCGGTCCATAGGGTTGTGGTGTGAGGGCTGGAAGGGACCATTGGGGCCATCAGTCACATCACCCCCCAGTCCTCTGGTGCTTCTCTCTTCCATCCTCTCCTCCTTCTAAACACACGCATCTCTAGAGCATCTTCAACTACCATGGGGTGGCCAGCATGGACCCTTAGCCTCTGCCCATTTATAAATATATCATGCACACAGGATCAGTGGTGCTGCTGAAATAACAAAGAACATGGCAGCAAAATTATCACTGGTTCACATTATCTTTAGAGAGTGACAGATGTCCATGTTCCTGACGTGGGTGTTTATGCAGGAAGACATTAAAACATTAAATATGACTCTATTTTTGACAGCAGACCTGATCCCCTATTCAATATCAATATGCCAGCATTATTATTATTTTATGAAAACAATAATTCACAGTTTGCTGAAAGAGAATAACAGTATTGATCTTCTGAACAGTGTATTTTATTTTCCATAAAATTTTTATGGAGCATGACAAGCCGTGTGCTGGCTCTGATCTCTTCTGCACATTAATGTACTAAGCTTTTGCAGATATAGAAATTATGAGAGCTGTGTTAATAAAATCAGCTCTGATGGTCTGGGAACAAAAAGTAAACATTTCCTCACTGCAGTTTTGCTCCAAGCTTATTAGTTTTTGAGGTTTGTGAACTGACCTAAAAAGAAAACAGAAATCTCTCCTTAGTGAGCAGAAGGAAATGTGTTAGCAACCACCAGAAACTCTTTCTCAGAGGCTTCTTAATAGCACTGCAAATGCACATTTCAGAAGCAATTGAGCATGAGCAAAGACATGGGGTGATTCAGACAGACCACAGCATGTCTCCCTACCCTGAGATAATATCTGTCTTCATATAAGAGTATTTCTAACATTGCTTGGAGTAGCTTTGTCCTTGGAAATACTTCTCTGAGGATCTCTAAAACCACTGCATTTCTCTAATTTCATTAAGTTCCACTCAGAAGTTGTTATTCCAACTGGTCCATTGGCAATTTGAGGGTGGAGTTATTTGGGTGATCTTTCTCAAGTCTCCAAGTTCTATTTTGTGTACTACAAGGATTCACTACTGTCCATAGACATGACGTGTTTTAATAGCTCTCTCTCAAAACAAAAACAAAAGAGTTACCATGTCAAAGTCTTGGTCTGACTGTGGTATACAGAGATACTCCCAAACTAGGGCATTTATGATTAACATCTGGAGTAGGATCATGGGTTTAATAGCCTCTTTAGCTGGCCACCTTCACTCTGCCACAAATATATATGGTGTGCGCACACGTGCGCATGTCTGTGTGTGTGTGTGTGTTTTCCAAAAACAGCCAACTCTCAGACAGCAACTTGGTGTCCAATAACTCAATCCAATTCTGTAATTAACTACCTGGAGTTACTACAGACCTTACAGGTTAAGAGCTTAATTCCACAAGGCTTCCCCTTCTTCAGATGCTACCTGGAAATTGGATCCCCAGGTTACCTGCCCTTCTGCCTAGCAGACTACAAATTTGGGGATTACCACAATCCCCCCTCAGGCCCAACAACTTGCTAGAACAACTCCCAGAATTCAGGAAATCACTGTCTTTACTCTTACAGTTTTATTATAAAGGATATAACTCAGGAACAGCCGAAGGAAGAGATACAAAATACGATGGAGGGTGGCCATGGAGCTTCCATGCCCTCTCTGGGCAAGTCACCAGCACTTCAATGTGTTCATCAGTTAGAAGTCTCTGAACTCCATTTAGGATTTTTAAACTGAGGTTTCATTATATAAACATGATTAAGTCATTGGCCATTGGTCATTGATCTCAATCCCCAGCTCCTCTACCCATGGGGTAGGGCTGAAAATTCTAACCCTCTAATCACTTGGTTGATTTTCCTGGTGACCAGTTCTCATCCTGAAGCTATCTAGGGGCTCACCAAGAGTCATCTCATTAGCATAAAAAACACACTCATCACTCAGGAAATTCCAAGGGTTTTAGGATCTCTTTGTCAGGAAGAGGAGACAAAGACTAAATATATTTATATTAAACCACAGCCTTCCAACATGTTAGGAGGAGGAGCAGGGAAAGGCAGGCATCTGTCTCACCAACAGGAACCTGTATTTTATCTCTCTGAGTATAGTATTATAGAACATACATGCACACCCAGGCATTAGTGCTCTGCTGGACAAAGGGAGAAAATGTGTCTTCTTATCATTAGATTAAATCAGGGAGAGAGAGATTTTTATGAGCTCATGATCTGAGCCTACTCCTGTCAAGGAAGCCATCAGTCTTCCAGTATCTTTCATTCTCTCTCCCCTTATTGTAATTAATCAAAAATGAACTGTAAACTGACTCCATTTTTTTCCCACAGAGCTCCCAGAATAACAAATCCACTCAGCTTTTTCTGATTATTAACTTATGGCATTAAAGAGATTGGCCTCAAGCATCTGCAGAGCCAGTTATACTGGACAGTGTGGAGACGTCCCATAAATCACTTTCCAAGCTGTAACCCACTCACAGTGCGTGACGGAAAGGCTTTCACAAGATGGACAAAGATTCTCAGCAGGTAGGAGATGAGAAATCCCATAGCACCTTGAAGCTATAGTCTCAGTCCTACAGGGACTTGGCATGACCCGAGCTGACCATCACGGAGACCTCTCCAGCTGGAAGTCGACTGTTGTGTATACTCTAAGACCCACTCCAAGGACCCATCCACTGTGAAGACTGTCCTAAATCCCCTTGCTGAGGCTGGGTGTCTACCCTCCCCTTGGTCCTTCTCATTCTCTTTCTCTTTATAATGGCCAGCTCTGTGTGGGTATTACCTTTGCTCAGCCCCTCTGGACTGTGAGCTCCTTAGGCACAGGGCTTCACTCATTTGTTGTGCACATTGAATGCTGGTAGTAAAATTGAGGATGTGGAAGAACACAGGGACATTTGGAAACAGGTGGAACTCTTTTCATCACCATTCTTTACCATCTCTTGTGATTGTCAACACTGATGGGGCTGCTCTGCAATACAGATTGACTCACAAAACAGGTCAAGGATATTAACATTCTGTTGGAAATTTACCAGTGGGTACAAAATACCAAAAATAATCGGTTTGGGGAAAACATGGGTTTGAAAAACAAACTTAATCTAAAAATCAAAACAATGTTGACTCAGAAGAATGAATTTATTTTGGAAGCCAGCAATTTCAGATTTAATTGTGCTGATTTGTCACTTTTCTCCCCCCTTCCCTTTTCTACAGTGCTTTGTTGAAAAAAAGGCTCAGAGCTGCCTGGGCTTTGATTTATCTTGCATGGCAGAAGACCCCCATGCTTTCAAATACAGACCTCCTAGCTAACTCTTACTTCAAGTGCAATTAGAAGGACTTGAACATTCCATTTGAAATTTCATCCTCATACTTTAAAGAAATTAGTTTGATGAGTGATTGCAAAGGAGTGAAGCTAATAACAAAACTAATTAATGCTGGAAAATACTTCATAGGCACAGAAATTGCTCATGTACCTTCCTTATATTTAAAGAAAACTGAAAACCCCTGTGTCAGAAAGGGAATAAACCAGGAGGCTAAATCCCAACTCCCAACAGTTTGCCCGCTGCAGCATAATTAAGAGATGCTTCCTGACACCTCTCTGCTTGAACCAGCATTTGTAAACAGTGAGGCCATTTAACCAAATTCACATAATTGCTACAGAAAACATGGCCCAGACTTCTAAATATCACCAGCACTCAGGAGAGAATAACAATTAAGAATGATGAAAGCTTGGGTGATGTATATGGGGAGGAAGAGGTTCTTCATCTCCATATCTCATTCTTAAACTTACTCCACAAAACTTGACAAGGCTTTTCAAGGTGGAATTCAAGATCATGTTGCCGAGGAATATGTGAATTATTTCTATTCTACTAACCTATGTCACATGACCCCAGTAGAATGGGGATGCCCGAGCACAGAAGTACTTGCAGCATGAACTCCCACTGTGTCCATCCCCAGCAGCAATCTCAGAGGAACGGTTTATTCTCATGCTTCTAAACTAAAGAAGTCTCAAGACTTCTTCATCTGTCCTTACTACAGACACCAGGCATCTCCAGCTCCTTGTAAAATATTCTAGTCCCCTGAATCCCTGATATTTTGTTAAACTGTTCTCCACCTTCAAAGTCCTAGTCACTCACTCTGATCGACCCAAGTCTTTGTCTTCTGGCCCACTTCTTGATTTTATCCTTCATAGAGAATCCCATCCAATCCACTTGCTTCTGTATCCCATGCCTTCTGTTATGGACTGAATTCTTTCCCCAACCCCTCCAGTTCATATGTTGAAGCCCTAAACTCCAATGTGCCTGCATTTTGAAAGATGGCCTTTAGGGATGTAATTAAGGTTAAATGAGGTCATAAGGTGGGGTCCTAACCTGAAAGAATAGGTGTTCTTATAAAAAGAGGAAAACACATCAGAGATCTCTCTCTCCACACATGCACCGAGGAGAGGCCATGTGAGGACACAGCAAGTAGGTGGCCATTTGCAATCCGGGAAGACAGCCCTCACAAGAAACCAGCCCTAACAGCACTTGATCTGGATTCTGGCCTCCAGAATTGTGAGACAATAAAATTCTGCTATTATCACACCCAGCTGTGATCTTGCCATGGCAGCCCAGATGACCAGGACACCTTCTTTATATTCTCCAACCGTTCTCAGTTTCTTGTGTCCAATGTCACCCTTTATGCACTATTGTCATCACTACTTCTCAAAACTTCCTCTATGGTCAAAACCTCTTCCTTCTTCCACCTCCTGTATTCAATGTGCCTCAAGTTCTCACGAGAACCTCTGGTCTACTTACCATCTCCACCTCCTCCCAACTCACCTTCCTCTCCTTCCTTACTTTTCTCCTTCTTTGCAGATTTGTCAGCCCATTATTTCATTAACAATCTCACAAATGCCCTAAATTCTCTCATCTTTGGCCAAGAGAGCCCCTTCTTTTTGTTCCTGTGTCCTTTTGGCATGACCCATGGGTTTCTGAAAGCTTCCTTGCCTTCAAGCACAAGGTGTCCCAGGCACATATGAACATTTTCTACTTCAGACCTAGAAATATTCCTTTCTGTAATAATCTCTGTTCCTTTTAGGGGGAAGTGGTATTTAGCAACCAAAATCTGGATGGCAGGATGTTTATTACATTTGGGTCATCATTGCTCTTAAGGTTTTCAGTGGGCAGAGTCAGAAAATACATATTTTTGGAAAGAAGAAAAAGAATATGATTTACACCAATACTTCCTATTCAGATTGAATCCATTGATTTCTAACGTGTTAAATGTCCTCCCTTCCCATCTCCACCCACTCTCCTTGGTAGCACCCTATTTATTTCTGCAAACCTTCTGAAGAGACTGTTTATACTTTTACTAAGTCAATTTATTCACACACTTGCATATTTACTCCTCCATCCACTCAGATCTAATCTGCCTTCCACCACACAGCAAGACTGTTTTTGTTATGATAATCAAACCCCTCAACCCAATGGACCTCTTCCAATTTTCACATTTTTAAAGCAATATTTGTTTCTATAGACCCTCTGGTCTTTCTAAAACATTCTTCTGTTAATCAAGGCTCTTTCTCTTTCTGTCCCTGTAAAATTCTTCTATGTTTCCTCTAATTTGCCATGAAATGTTCGTGGCACCCAAGGTTTGAGTTTATGGCCCTGCTCTCTCTCACCAATTCCTCTCTCTAGTAGAGCTCAGACATGCCCACAGCTTCAATGCCTCCAAACTTTTCTGTTGCCCAGATCTCTCCTTTTCACCCCATGCACATAGATCTCTCTATTCGTGACTCTGCATAGATGCCACAAAGACATTTCAAA
Organism: Stenella coeruleoalba; assembly: GCF_951394435.1. NCBI lineage: Eukaryota > Metazoa > Chordata > Mammalia > Artiodactyla > Delphinidae > Stenella > Stenella coeruleoalba. Next base: position 3,319,878 of record NC_137169.1, read on the forward strand.
CCTACCATGTCCAAAAGTAGCTTGATTCTCTACTCCATCCCTACACGACCAATAACACTGATCCTTTTCTGAGTGAATGCTGTCATTTTCTCGCCTGCTGCCCAAACCTGCTTCAGCTTGGTAACTAAAAGACCTGGCTTTGGAGTCACTTTCATGCCTTTGAATACGAGCTCTATCACTTACTAGTTGTGTCTCATGGTCTTCATTTCTAAAATGTGGGTAAAAATTGACCTTACCTCATAGGGTTCTTGTGAAGATTAAATGACATGACACAGGTTATATGCTTAGCATGAAGTCTGGCACAGCCATCACACATGTTGGTGCCTTTGCCACCTCTCCTTCACCCTTTAGCTACCAAATCTAGCTATCAGAACAGATATTTCTCACAGCAATGGATTGGACACCTCATTTGTGTCTATACAGCTTTCTTTCCCATATCTCTTCCTTCTCCTTCTTATGGGGTGCTTATTCCATGGGTGTCCTGTACTAAAGACCATGTCACAGAAGTGAAAGATGGCTTAGCAGAACTCATCAGATACTGATGAGGGAATTTGCTAGAACCATCAGGAATGAGATGACTTTCCATTGTTTTTATTGTGGTTCTGAGTTCATAAACTCTAAGTCTGATATGAGTCTCAAGCAGCCAGTTGTCACTGTATGCCATGAAAATAGAATGATTCTGACAGATAATAAAACCAACACAGGGCAAAGCTAAAAGAAATTAAAATAGATAAATGAAAAGAAATAGAAAGAGAGAAAGGCAGAGAGAGAGAGGAGAGAGAGAGAGAAAAGAGAAGAGGGAGATAGTGTTAATGGTGTTACTTGAATTCCCGATCCTTCCTATGTCTGAAGCAAAACATTTTCCTGATTTTCCTAGTTGTGTAAGTCACAATATTCCCATTTTTCTTTTTTTTTTTTTTTTTTTTGCGGTACATGGGCCTCTCACTGTTGTGGCCTCCTGTTACGGAGCACAGGCTCCGGACGCATAGGCTCAGCAGCCATGGCTCACAGGTCCAGCCTCTCCGCGGCATGTGGGATCCTCCAGGACTGGAGCATGAACCTGTGTCCCCTGCATCAGCAGGCGGACTCTCAACCACTGCACCACCAGGGAAGCCCCCATTTTTCTTGTTTAACCTACTCTGAGTTAGGTTTCTGAAACATGCAACCAAGATTCCTCCCTAACACAGCAACTTGTTTAAGAAAAGACTCAAGACATCTTGTAAGATATATAAAATATAGTGACAAATCATAAATTCAAATTCAGAATAAAAAGAGAACAATGAGAGTAAGATTATAAATGGATATAACAATGAATATAAAATAGTAACGTCTAAATTACCTCAACATTTGGAAGAGGTAAGGCATACCTTTTGGTTCTAACGTTTTTCTCTCAACTGACTCATAAAGTGAACCCTGAAAGCTACACAATTCATAGCATACACAAGATTCTAAGCAGATAAAACGCTTAGGAGAAGTACACCAACTCTTGGTCCTGAGACCAGACAGAAAAGCCAGGAGTCATAACTATTTCCCTCCATATGCTCTATGTTCTAGATAAATGAGAATGAAACCAACGTATCCATGCTTTTCAAAAAAGAGCCCATTATTTCCCCGCTGTGGCTGTAGCAGATTCTGTTGAACTCCCCCTCCCCCCATGTCCTTAACCCTGGGTCTACCTGCAGTAGTAGTTCTCCCCTCAGATGCCTGCATCTCTCCTCCTCTTTGTCTTCTGGCTTCCTCTACACCCTGAGAGCTTCCCCATCTGCATGCAGGTATGGCCCAGAAATGAAGTCATTAATGTTCCTTCCCCCAGGGCAACCTTCCAAGGGTGGCAGATGAGAGCTAGTGAATGGGTGCCCAGGTCCCCAACTTGGGGTAGGTGACAATTCTGAGACACGTGCACATTGTTCCTCCAAGTGTCCACTGCAGGACTGAACATCAGCCTCCCACAGGAGTAGCCCACGTGTTGGTGTATCTTCTACTGGGCTTTCTCTTTCCTCTTTCACTATTCCTATAGTCTCACTTGAGCTTCCTGGGATAACCTCACAAATAAAATCCTTGCACTAAAGTCCTTGTCTCAGGGTTTGGAAACCCAAACAAAGACAGTCCCTGATTGTTCCTCTAAAATGTGCAGAGTAGTTTCTGCTGTCTGCCACACAAGCTCAGACGGAGGGTGCTCTCCCCATGATGGACTCTCCATAGCTCCCTCTGAAAACAAAGTGGGATGTGCCATCCAACTCCATGCCCTCTGTTATGATTTCTTAAGAAAGTCCTTAGATGGAAAGTCCTGGTTTCTTTATAATCTAAACAGAAATTATGGATCTCTCCATATTAATCTTTTTTAAAAAATTTTATGATGCTTTGACATCTTAGGAGCCTTGCTAATCCTGGAAAGACTACCCCTCTCAGGGTCATCTAATTCCTAGAGATAGCAAAAACTTGCCTCCAAGCTCATTTTTCACAAACCAATCAATCCAGAGCCCACCCCTCCAACAACCTCCTTTATCTAATTCTCATACACCAAGCCCCTACCCTAAATCATTTCAGGGCCAGGTACCAGACAACTATAAAACAACTAGATAGCCCAGAGCCCTTGAGATAATTCAAACTATCAAATCCTAAGCTTGCTCAAAATTGCATACCCTGCTTCACCCCATTTCTTCCTGTGAGAACTGCAATAAAAGCTCTGGGCCATGCACTGCCCTCACTCCTTCTGCCACCTGACCAGCCCTGGTGCTTTCCCATATGGCTCTACATGACATGGTGTGCCCCCTACTCTTGGGAATTGTTAGTAATAAATTCTTCTTACAAAGGCAGTTATCTCCATGTCTGTCATCTTACACCTGATTAAAAAAAATTCTGGGTACAATCCAAACAGCCTCCTCTTCCTGCTTCTCCTTAAACCCAAAGCCTACTGGTACCTGGGCCCTCTGCACCATTTCAAGGCACCAAATATTAACAAGATGTGTAGTGAGTTCACTCTTCTGAGCCTGGGCTTCCTTAACTGCAAAGATCTGTCAAAAGATCTAAGAGAGAAATAAGAGAATGTCTGGGACAGATTAGATGCTCTAGATTATTGGGTTTTATTTTTCATCTTATTATTACCTTGGGGACAAATTCTAGGTTTAGATGGCCTTGTGGTAGAGTCTGATAAAATCATGAACTCCAAGGGTAATCAGCAATTCAATGGGTCTTGAATTTATGACTGAATGTATGAATCTGTTGCTTTCCTGGTTCCTGTGAAAAATATCTTCCTGTTAAGTTTTTTCTTCTGCCTCAGTTTTTGGATTCTGGTTTCATGCATTCAATTCAAAGGACTAAGATAATAAGTACACTGCCAATTATTCAGTTCCTCTAACGGTTTATATGGCAATGATTCATTATTTCATTCATCTGAAAATAAGTGCACAAGTATACAAAGATGACCAGCAGATGAAAGGGCAGAAGGAATTACTGTAAAGCCTGCCACTTAAGGCACACACCACAACCTCTCCTGTCTTTTCTTCCTATGATGTTAATCTTACATAAGTGGTTATTACCACATGAAACACAATTGAGATTATTTCAATTAATTATGTTTGCTACATAGTTTCAAAGATTATTCTACCATTTGCTAACAATTAAACAGGCTTTCATGTTAAGTATGCCACTTGAGGGTATGTCGAATAGGACTGTGGATATGGTAATTGAAATTAAACTTCCACTTGGAAGAAGTCTGTCCTTTGGATGTCAAGTATCTTTGAGGTGGTGATTTAAAAGAGTAGGAAAAGCATGAATAATAACATGAATTAGTTAATACGGTGACCAGAGATTTCCAAAGCTTTAAACCCATTTCTCCTTCTTAGAATAAAACAGTATTTTCCACTTTGCAAAAATAATCTTACCAAGGAGAACCAGAGTTAGTTATAAGTATTTGCTGTCAACAAAGACTGATTGACTGCACCATGGGTTATGGTAGTGTGTTGGTTCAGTAGAAGATACAAGGTAATGGCTCCAACTGAGGCGGAGATATTTAGACACTGAACATGTGGCAAAGGATGGGCATGGGTCAATCAGAACACACTCAGGCCTTAACACTGGAGCAGTTTTCTAGAGACATACTTTTGGGCAAGGATTAAGCCTGGATTAGCTGGATGCTGGGGAGGTCCACACATGGCATATCTTCATTACTATTCAATTCAAAATATAATTTTAAGAGTAATTTCCTCTTGAGCTATGGATTATTTAGAGATGAACAGTTTAATTTCTAGGCAGTAGGTGATTTTCTGCTGATTGCTAGATTAAATCCATTGTGGTCAAAGAATATACTCTGAATTATTTTAATAATTTTAAACCTATGAGATTTTTTGCTGCTTCTTTATGGGGCACCATATGGTCAATCTTGATAAATGATCCCATGCACCTGAAAAAGAAATGAGCATTCTCTTGTTGGGTGCAGTGTTTTCTATATATCAATTGGATCTTGTATTAGTTGTCCTGTATGGACATATTTTCTTCCTGATTTTTATCTTCTCATTTTATTCATTATTGAGTTTGTCAAAATGTCCACATTGGTTATATGTTAATCTTCTTCTTGTAGTTCAGTCTATTGTAGATTTATATATTCTGAGGTTTTGGGTACTTACATATTTAAGTTTGTGATATCTTCCAGCTTGATTAATCCCTTTAGAATTATGAAATGTCTAAATATCTAATGATGCTGGTTGCCTTACAGTTTACTTTGTATAATGTTAGGTGCAGCTCTCTCAGGTTTCCTTTGGTTCAAGTTTACAATGGTTAGCTTTTTCCTTATACATTTACTTTCAATCTTTATGAGTCCTCATGTTTAAAGTATATCTCACTTGTAAGCATATATAAGCTTTTTTTTTTTACAATTTTTTTGAATTGTATTTTACTTATTTTGTATGCAGCAGATTCTTATTAGTTATCTATTTTATACATATTAGTGTATATATGTCAATCCCAATCTACAGTTTGATAATCATTACCTTCACCTTGCTTGTGGTATTAAGTCCATTTATATATTTCATAGTGACTAATACATTTGGCTTATATCTGTCATCTTACAGCTTATTTACAGTTTGATTCAGGTGTTTAATATTCCTTGTGTTTTTCTTTCTTGTGTTACTAAAGATTAGTCAATATTTTATTAATTCTCCTTTCTTTCCCCCTAAAATTTTGCCAGCTAATGGATAATGAATAAAATAAAGCAAATAAAGATTCTTGGAATAATACTTAGAGGGGAATGTCTAGCCCTAAATACAAATATTAAAAGAGAAGAAAGGTTGAAACTCAAGATCTAAATTTCCATCTGAAAAAAGATTTAGAAAAGAAGATCAAGGGAAAACCACCAAGAAAGTAGAAGAAAGGAAATTTTGAAAGATAAGAGCTGAATTGCTTTCTCTGTTTCAGAAAATCTTGGAGCCCACTTCTTTTCAACTCCATCTCCAAAAGTAGCTAGCTAGCTGTCTGCAGCCATGTGGCTGACAGTGTATTGTTGCTCTGGCTGGGTGTCAGGCCTGTGTCTCTGAGGTGGGACAACTGAGTTCAGAACATTGGTCCACCAGAGAAGTCCTAGCTCCATGTAATATCAAATGGCAAAAACTCTCCCAGAGATCTCCATCTCAACACTAAGACCCCGCTACACTCAACAACCAGCAAGATACAGTGCGGGACACCACATGCCAAACAACTAACAAGACAGGAACACAAACCCACCCATTAGCACAGAGGCTGCCTAAAATCATAATAAGGTCACAGACACTCCAAACACACCACTGGACTCTGTCCTGCCCACCAGAAAGACAAGATCCAGTTTCAACCACCAGAACACAGGTACTAGTCCCCTCCACCAGGAAGCCTACACAACCCACTGAACCAAACTTAGTCACTGGGGACAGACAACAAAAACAATGGGAACTACAAACCTGCAGCCTGTGAAAAGAAGACCCCAAAGACAGTAACTTAAGCAAAATGACAAGACAGAGAAACCCACAGCAGATGATGTAGCAAGGTAAAAACCAAACAAATGAAGAAGAAATAGGCTGACTACCTGAAAATTAATTCAGAGTAATGATAGCAAAGATGATCCAAAATCTTGGAAATAGAATGGAGAAAACACAGAAATGATTAAAAAGGATCTAGAAGAACTAAAGAGAAAACAAACAATGATGAAAAACACAATAAATGAAATTAAAAATTCTCTAGAAGGGATCAATAGCAAAATAACTGAGGCAGAAGAACGGATAAGTGACCTGGAAGATAAAATAGTGGAAATAACTACAGCAGAGCAGAGTAAAGAAAAAAGAATGAAAAGAATTGAGGACAGTCTCAGAGACCACTGGGACAACATTAAATGCACCAACATTCGAATTATAGGGGTTTCAGAAGAGGAGGAGAAAAAGAAAGGGACTGAGAAAATATTTGAAGAGATTATAGTTGAAAACTTCCTTAATATGGGAAAGGAAATAGTCAATCAAGTCCAGGAAACACAGAGAGCCCCATACTGGATAAATCCAAGGAGAAACACGCCAAGACACATATTAATCAAACTATCAAAAATTAAATACAAAGAAAACATATTAAAGGCAGCAAGGGAAAAACAAGAAATAACATACAAGGGAATCCCCATAAGGTTAACAGCTGATCTTGCATCAGAAACTCTGCAAGGCAGAAGGGAGTGGCAGGACATATTTAAAGTGATGAAAGGGAAAAACCTACAACCAAAATTACTCTACCCAGCAAGGATCTCATTCAGATTCGATGCAGAAATCAAAACGTTTACAAACCAGCAAAAGCTAAAAGACTACAGCACCACCAAACCAGCTTTACAACAAATGCTAAAGGAACTTCTCTAGGCAGGAAACACAAGAGAAGGAAAACACCTACAATAACACACCCAAAACAATTAAGAAAATGGTAATAGAACAAACAAATTGATAATTACCTTAAATGTAAATGGATTAAATGCTCCAAACAAAAGACAGAGACTGGCTGAATGGATACAAATACAACAGCCAAATATATGCTGTATGCAAGAGACCCACTTCAGACCTAGGGACACATACAGACTGAAAATGAGGAGATGGAAAAAGATATTCCATGCAAATCAAAAGAAAGCTGGAGTAGAAATTCTTATATCAGACAAAATAGACTTTAAAATAAAGACTATTACAAGAGACAAAGAAGGGCACTGCATAATGATCAAGGGAACGATCCAAGAAGAAGATATAACAATTGTAAATATTTATGCACCCAACATAGGAGCACCTCAATACATAAGGCAAATGCTAACAGCCATAAAAGGGGAAATCAACAGTAACACAAGCATAGTAGGGGACTTTAACACGCCACTTTCACCAATGAACACATTATACAAAGTGAAAATAAATAAGGAAACACAAGCTTTAAATGATACATTAAACAAGATGGACTTAATTGATATTTATAGGACATTCCATCCAAAAACAACAGAGTACACTTTCTTCTCAAGTGCTCATGGAACATTCTGCAGCATAGACCATATCTTGGGTTACAAATCAAGCCTTGGTAAACTTAAGATAATTGAAATCATATCAAGTATCTTTTCCAAAAAAAATGCTATGAAACTAGATAACAATTACAGGAAAAAATCTGTAAGAAATAAAAAACATATCAAGGTTAAACAATACACAACTTAATAACCAAGAGATCACTGAAGAAATCAAAGAGGAAATAAAAAAAATACTTAGAAACAAATGACAATGAAAACATGACGACCCAAAACCTATGGGATGCAGGAAAAGCAGTCCTAAGAGGGAAGTTTACAGCAATGCAATCCTAAGTCAAGAAACAAGAAATATCTCAAATAAAAAACCTAACCTTACACCAAAAGCAATTAGAGAAAGAAGAACAAAAAAACCCCCCAAAATTAGCAGAAGGAAAGAAATCATAAAGATCAGATCAGAAATAAATGAAAAAGAAATGAAGGAAATGATAGCAAAGATCAATAAAACTAAAAGCTGGTTCTTTAAGAAGATAAACAACATTGATAAACCATTAACAAGACTCATCAAGATAAAAAGGGAGAAGACTCAAATTAATAGACTTAGAAATGAAAAAGGAGAAGTAAAAACTAACACAGCAGAAATACAAAGCATCATGAGAGATTACTACAAGAAACTATATGTCAATAAAATGGACAACCTGGACGAAGTGGACAAATTTTTAGAAAAGCACAATCTTCCAAGACTGAACCAGGAAGAAATAGAAAATATAAACAGACCAATCACAAGCAGTGATGTTGAGACTGTGATTAAAACTCTTACAACAGATCTTCCCTGGTGGCACAGTGGTTGATAGTCAGCCTGCTGATGCAGGGGACACGGGTTCACGCCCAGTCCGGGAAGATCCCACATACCACGGAGTGGCTAGGCCCATGAGCCATGGCCACTGAGCCTGCGCATCCAGAGCCTGTGTTCCACAACAGAAGAGGCCACAACAGTGAGAGGCCCGTGTACCGGAAAAAAAAAAATCTTCCAACAAACAACATCCCAGGACCAGAAGTCTTCACAGGCAAATTCTATCAAACATTTAGAGAAGAGCTAAAACCTATCCTTCCCAAACTCTTCCAAAATATAGCAGAGGGAGGAACATTCCCAAATGCATTCTACAAGGCCACCATCACCCTGATACCAAAACCAGACAAAGATGTCAAAAAGAAAGAAAACTACAGGCCAATATGACTGATGAACATAGATACAAAAATCCTCAACAAACTACCAGGAAACAGAAACCAACAGCACATTAAAAGGATCATACTCCATGATCAAGTGGGGTTTATCCCAGGAATGCAAGGATTCTTCAATATATGCAAATCAATCACTGTGATAAACCATATTAACAAATTGAAGGAGAAAAACCATATGATCATCTCAATAGAAAAAGCTTCTGACGAAATTCAACACCCATTTATGATTAACACCCTTCAGAAAGTAGGCATAGAGGGAACTCACCTCAATATAATAAAGGCCATATATGACAAAACCACAGCCAACATCATTCTCAATGGTGAAAGACTGAAAACATTTCCAGTAAGATCAGGAACAAGACAATTCTCACCACTATTATTCAACACAGTTTTTGGAATTTTAGCCACAGCAATCAGAGAAGAAAAAGGAATACAAAACAGAAAAGAAGAAGTACAGCTGTCACTGTTGACAGATGACATGATACTACACACAGAGAATCCCAAGGTTGTTACCAGAAAACTACTAGAGCTAATCAATGAATTTGGTAAAGTAACAAGATATAAAATTAATGCACAGAAATCTCTTGCGTTCTTATACATTAATGATGAAAAATCTGAAAGAGAAATTAAGGAAACACTCCCATTTACCATTGCAAAAAAAAAAAAAGAATAAAATACCTATGAATAGACCTACCTAAGGAGACAAAAGAGCTGTATGCAGAAAACTATAAGACACCATTGAAAGAAATTAAAGATGATACAAGCAGATGGAGAGATATACCATGTTCTTGGATTGGAAGAATCAACATTGTGAAAATGACTATACTACCCGAAGCAAACTACAGATTCAATGCAATCCCTATCAAACTGCCAATGTCATTTTTCACCAAACTAGAATAAAAAATTTCACAATTTGTATGTAAACACAAATGACCCTGGGTAGCCAAAGGAATCTTGAGAAAGAAAAATAGAGATGGAGGAATCAGACTCCCAGACTTCAGACAATACTACAAAGCTACAGTAATCAAGAGAGTACGGTTCTGGCACAAAAACAGAAATATAGATCAATGGAACTGGATAGAAAGCCCAGAAATAAACCCACACACATATGGTCACCTTATATTTGATAGAGAAGGCAAGAATATACAGTGGAGAAAAGACAGCCTCTTCAATAAGTGGTGCTGGGAAAACTGGACAGCTACATGTAACAGAATGAAATTAGAACACTCCCTAACACCATACACAAAAATAAACTCAAAATGGATTAAAGACCTAAATGTAAGGTCAGGCACTATAAAACTCTTAGAGGAAAATATAGTCAGAACACTCTATGACATAAATCACAACAAGATCCTTTTGACCCACCTCCTACAGAAACGGAAATAAAACCAAAAATAAACAAATGGGACCTAATGAAACTTAAACGCTTTTGCACAGCAAAGGCAACCATAAACAAGATGAAAAGACAACCCTCAGAATGGGAGAAAATATTTGTGAATGAAGCAACTGAAATAGGATTAATCTCCCAAATTTACAAGCAGCTCATGCAGCTCAATATCAAGAAAAACAAAAACAAATAACCCAATCCAGCAATGGGCAGAAGACCTAAATACACATTTCTCCAAGGAAGATACACAGACTGCCAACAAACACGTGAAAGGTTGCTCAACATCACTAATCATTAGAGAAATGCAAATCAGAATTACAATGAGGTATTACCTCACACCAGACAGAATGGCCATCATCAAAAAATATACAAACAACAAATGCTGAAGAGGGTGTAGAGGAAAGGGAACCCTCTTGCACTGTTGGTGGGAATGTAAATTGATACAGCCACTATGGAGAACACTATGGAGGTTCCTTAACAAACTAAAAATAGAATTATCATACAACCCAGCAATCCCACTACTGGGCATATACCTTGAGAAAACCATAATTCAAAAAGAGTCATGTACCACAATGTTCATTTCAGCTCTATTTACAATAGCCAGGACATGGAAGCAACCTAAGTGTCTGTTGACAGATGAATGGATAAAGAAGATGTGGCAGATATATACAATGGAATATTACTCAACGATAAAAAGAAACGAAATTGAGTTATTTGTAGTGAGGTGGATAGACCTAGAGGCTGTCATACAGAGTGAAGTAAGTCATAAAGAGAAAAACAAATATCATATGCTAAAACATATATATGGAATCTAAAAAGGAAAAGAAAAGTTCTGAAGAACCTAGGGGCAGGACTGGAATAAAGGCACAGATGTAGAGTATGGACTTGAGGACATGGGGAGGGGGAAGGGTAACCTGGGATGAAGTGAGAGGGTGGCATGAACTTATATATACTACCAAATGTAAAATAACTACTGGGAAGAAGCCGCATAGCACAGGGAGATAAGTTTAGTGCTTTGTGACCACCTAGAGGGGTGGGATAGGGAGGGTAAGAGGGAGATGCAAGAGGGAGGAGATATGGGGATATATGTATGTATATAGTTGATTCACTTTGTTATAATGCAGAAACTAACACACCATTGTAAAGCAATTATACTCAATAAAGATGTTTTAAAAAAAAAGAAAGAAATACTGAGGAAAAGAAAGATATAGCTGAGATCAGTAAACTAGGGGAAAAACACCACAAAGTAGAGAAAAATTAATGCAGTCAAAAGTTGGTCACAAGATGTCAGAGAAAATGAAACAGTAATTCCATAAGTCCATTGGTTAAAAAAAAAAGTCTGTCAATAATTCAAAAAGTTAGAATCAACGTTTTGGGACTAGAAATTAAATGAAAGCCTATGGCAATCATACAAATGCTTCATCACAAAAACAAAAAACAACAAAAGAAAACCACAAAGAAACACCTGAATCTCAGTAAGAATAGCAAGCTTTGTGGTATTTAGCTTACCCTAATCCCATCTCCTGCTCCTAAATTCGGTGGTAATTCTGAAGAAAACAGTTCACAATGCTGGTACAGGTCCCAGCCAATACCAGAAGGAGTTGAAAAGACCTCATCCACAATGAATTGTGGTTGTTTGTTTTGACCTGTCTGGTGGCTTCCTGGAAGACTGGCCCAAAAAACTTGGCTTTGTGTCATGTTACTTGGAACTTCTGCCAGTCCTGAAGTAGAAACCCATAGGACATCTGCTGAAAACGTTTAGAGACAGATGTATTAGTTGCTGATGCCTGAGGCAATGAATAACAATTGGGGGAAACAACAGACTATCCATAAACTTGGGAGGAAAATATGGAGCATAAGATGCTTTGGGGAATAAACCCTTAGAAAAGCTCTAACATATCCTGGAAATCTAGAAGGCCACCCTCAGGACCAGGGCTTGGTTCATGCTTAGAAAAGACCTGAGTGACCCTGAGATTTCACGTATGCTCTGCACAAGCAGGAAGTGAATTCAGAGACAGGTTGTAAATTGCTTGGCTTAGTGTTAAAGGCATGCCCTAATATACAAACAACCCATCTTCAGAGACTGAGAAATTTTTTGGTCCCAGGCATTTAAAGAATCTCTATCGAATCACTAGCTGACCACTACGTTAATTGAAAAAAGATTACAAAAAGATGACAAAGAATACAGACTTTACAAAATTGTTCCTTTAAAGTCACTAAACAAACAGATAAACAACTACAACTACTACAACAAACAACAATGTAAACACTGAGGATGGGACAGAGTCTGAATTTCAGACTTTCCATATTTTAATATTTAAAATGTCTGGTTTTCAGGCTTCCCTGGTGGCACAGTGGTTGAGAGTCTGCCTGTCGATGCAGGGGACCCGGGTTCATGCCCCGGTCCGGGAAGATCCCACATGCTGCGGAGCTGCTGGGCCCATGAGCCGTGGCCACTGAGCCTGTGCATCCGGAGCCTGTGCTCCACAATGGGAGAGGCCACAACAGTGAGAGGCCCATGTACTGCAAAAAAAAAAAAAGTCTGGTTTTCAATAACAACAACAACAAAAATGAGGGATCAATAGAAATTAAAAAGTATAGTCCCACACATTAGAAAAAAGCAATTGATAAAAACTGTCCCTGAGTCCAGACATTGGAATTACTAGAAAAGGACTTAAATGAACTATTTAAAATATATTGAAAGAACTAAGGGAAACCATACATAAATAACTGAAGGAATATGTGAAAACAATGTTTCACCAAATAGAAAATATCAACAAAGAGATAAAAATTACAGAAGAGAATTAAATGGAAATTCTGGAGTTGAAAATTATAATATCTGCAACAAAAATTTCACTAGAGAGTCTCAACAAGTTTAAGCAAGTAGAATAAAGAGTGATTGAACCTGAAGATAGGTCAATTGAAATTATTGAGTCTGAGGAACCAAAAGGGAAAAATATAAAATGAACAGGGACTTCCTTGGTGATGCAGTGGTTAAAAGTCCACCTGCCAATGCAGGGGACATGGGTTTGAGCCCTAGTCCAGGAAGATCCCACATGCTGTGGAGAAACTAAGCCTGTGCACCACAACTACTGAGCCTGCACACCATAACTACTGAAGCCCACATGTTGCAACTACTGAAACCCACACACCTAGAGCCCGTGCACCACAACAAGAGAAGCCACTGCAATGAGACGCCTCTGCACCACAATGAAGAGTAGCCCCAACTAGAGAAAGCCTGAATGCAGCAACAAAGACTCAAAACAACCAAAAAAAAAAAACAAAAAACAAAACAGAAGTGAACACAGCCTCAGAAAATGCGAGACACCATCAAATGTACTGTTATACACGTACTAGGAGATATATAAAGGATCAGAAAAGATATTGGAAGAAATAATGGTCCCAAACTTCCCAAATTTGATGAAAAAACATTAATTTATGCACACAAGAAGTTCAAAATACTACAAGTAGAATAAGCACAAAGAGATTCACACCAAGACACATTATAATTAAACCATTAAAAGGCAAAGACAAAGAGACAATCTAGAAATCAGCAAGAGAAGAGCATTCCATCACATACAAGTTATTCTCAATAAGATTATAACTGATTTCTCATCAGAAACCATGGAGGTCACAAGGTATTGGAATGATGTATTCAAATTATCAACTCAGAATTCTATAATACATCCAACAAAATTTTCTGTCAAAAACGAAAGAGAAATGCAGACATTCCTAGATACACAAAAACTGAGAATTGTTGCTAGCAGTTCCACTGTACAAGAAATCCTAAAGAAACTTTTTTCAGTCTGAGAGCATGTGACCACACACAATAATTCAAATCTACTAGGGAAAAAACCAACAAGAACAAAGAGCATGGTAAAGTTATTTATGTAATTACAAAAAAAAAAGCATAAAAGTAAATATCTCCTTTCATCTCTTAACTGATTTAAAGTGCAATAGTATAAAATTATATATATATATATGCATGTGATTATATATTTTATATATATAATATATTGCTAGACCTGTAAAAATATATAAATGTAATGCATTTGACAATAACTATACAAAGGATGTGGGTGAAAACAAAATTTCACTGAAATAAAAAAAATGACACCGATGGTAACTTGATCCACTGGAAAAATGAAGAAAATCAGAATCATTAATAATAAGGCTAATATACAAACTCTATAAATATAAATATTACTCTCATTTTTTTTCTCAGTTTCCTTGGTAGACATAAAATTATTTAATGTAATGGCTATATAGTGTTTTGCTGAGTTTGTAACATATATAGATGTAATATATATAATAATAATTGCACAAAAAGGAGGAAGTGAGAATATAGTTATATAGGAGTAAAATTTCTAAATCTCACTGGAATTGTTAGCATAAATTTGAATCTGATTCTGATAAGTTAAGATGTATATAATAAGCCCCAGAGTAACCACTAAAATAATTCTCAAAAAAACATAGTAAATCAATCATTAAAGTAAGCAAAATATTACACTAAAAATTATTCACTTAACACAAAAGAAAGTAGTAATGATGAACAGAGTAATAAAAATACATGAGACTTGTAAAAAGCAAAAATTAGAATGGCAGACAAAAATTCAACTACACTGATAACATTAAATATAAATGGATTTAACACTGCTGTTAAAAGACAGGGAGTGTAAGATTCAATAAAAATAAAGATGCAATTATATGTTGTCTAAAGACATACATTAGAACCAAAGATATAAATAGGTTAAGAGAAAAAGGATGGAAAATTATATACATGCAAACAGCGACAATAAGAAAGCTGCAGTTACTAAACTAATGTCAACCAAAATTGACTTTAAAACAAAAACGTTGCTAGATCTAAAGAGGGATATTTTATAATGATAAAAGTGTGAATCAACCAGAAAGATATAATGATTATAAATATATATGCACCTAACAACTGAGCCACAGAATACATAAAGCAAACACTGATGATATTGAAGGAAGAAATAAACAAATCAACAAAAATAGATACTTCAATATCACTCTTCAATTAATGAATTGAGCAGCTAGTAGAAGATCAACAAGGACAAAGAAGACTTGAACAACACAATATGCCAATGAGACCTAATGACATTATAGAGAACTCCACCCAATGAAACCAGAATACACATTCTTCTCAAGAGCACATAGAACATTCTCCAGGATAGACCATGTGGTTGGCCATAAAACAAGAATCAGTACATGTAAAAGGATTAAAATCATACCAAGTATGTCTGCCAATCACAATGGAGTATAATTAGAAATTTATAACAGACAGAAATGTGGAGATTCACAAATATGTGAAAATTAAAGAACACAGGAAAACAAGGTTAGTTTAATATCCAAAAATTAATTAGTGTAACACACCATATCAATAGACTAAAGACATGAATCACATGATCTCAATAGACACAGAAAATCATTTGACAAAATACATCACACTTTCATGATCAAACAAACAAAACAAAACTCTTCACATTAGGAAGAGAAGGGAACTTCCTTAACATGTTAAAAGATATCTTTTTAAAAATCTGCATTAACACTGTACTTAATGGTGAAAGACTGAATTCTTTTCCCTAAGATCAGGAAGAAGACAAAAATTTTACTCTTGTCATTTCTACTCACATTATACTAGGGGTTCTAACTGGGAAAATTAGTCAACAAAAAGAAATAAAGGATACCCAAATTGGGAAGGAAAATGTAAAATTATCTCTACTTGTCAATGACATGATCTTGTATATGAAATTCTAAGGCATATACTGAAAATGTATTAGAACTAATAAAGGAGTTCAGCAATGCTTCAAGAGGTAAGAAAATCAATATAGAAAAATGAATTGTATTTTACACAGTAGCAATGAAAATATCAAAAATTTAATTAAGAAAACAATTTTATTTACAGTAGCATCAAAAAGAATAAAATACTTTAGAGTAAATTTATGCAATGATGTGATAGACTAATACTCTTAAAACTTCAAAACATTGTTGAAATAAATTAAAGAAGATCTAAATAAATGGGAAGACATCGACATAATGAATTGAAAGGCTCAATATTGTTAAGATGGCAATATTTTCCTAATAGATCTACAAATTTAATGTAATCCTTATCTAAATTCCAGCTGACATCTTTGCAGAAACTGACAAGCTGATCCTAAAATTCATATGAAAATTCAAGGGCCCCAGAAAAACCAAAACATCTTGAAAAAGTAGAACAGAGTTGGGGAATTCACATTTCATGAATTCAAAATTTACTACAAAGCTATAGTAATCAATGCAGTGTGGTACTGGCATGAGAGTGGACGTTTGTCAATAGTATAGAACTGTGAATACAAAAATAAACCATCACATTTTCAGTCAACTGAATTTTAACAGGAATGACAAGACTAATCAATGGAGAAAGAATAATCTTTTCAATAAAATGTACGGGGACAACTGGATATCCACATGTAAAAGAATAAAGTTTTGCCTTTACCTCACACCATATACAATAGTAAATTCAAGATAGATTAAAATCCTAAATATAAGAGCTAAAACTATAGACTCTTAGAAGAAAACACAAGTGTAAATCTTCATGACCGTGAATTGGACAATATTTCTTAGATACGTCACCAAAAGCACAAACAACCAAAGAAAAAATAGATAAAATAAACTTCATTAAATTAAGAACTGTTTTTCCTTCAAAGAACACCACCAATTAAGTTAAAAGACTACCCATAGAATCGGTAGAAATTCAAATTAGACTTATGATAAGGGATGAAAAATTTTGAATTTTAATTGAGCTCTGCACTCCTATGAAATGGCTTGCTAAAAAGAACCATTCCGTTCCATATGGCTTAGATAATACTTGAAGAAAACCCCCTTGTTTACCAATGACAAGGCTAGACACAGTTCCTCAAAATTTTCATTGTTTTATAAATAATTGGCTGAAATGTTTGTCCACACTGATCAATCTGGACTTAATGCTTGCTAACTTGACTTGATTAAATTTTAATTAGGCTTCTCCCCTCCCCAGAAGACCCTGGACCTTGACTCACTCTTGAGCTTAGACAAGCATTGGAACACAAAAATCCTTCTTGAGAATTGGCTGACCACAGAGAAAAACATTTCAAGCTCAACTGTCCAGTCAAACCATCTACTCATCCCAGTCTCCACAACTGGCTCCTTCTATCCTTGCTTACTCGTCCCTGCAAAAGTAAATCCCTTTCTACCTGAGGTTCTTTAATATTCACGGTCAGATAATTTTTCCTGTTATAATAGCTCTCTCCTCCCATTACAAAATTAATAAAGTCCTTCCCTACTAATGTCCAGTCTTTCATTTTTTTTAATTGAGTATGTATATCTAGACTATACATAGAACTCATACAACTCAATAACAAAAAGATAAATAATCCAATACAGAAAATTGGCCAAAAACCTAATAGACATTTTTCCAAAGAAGGTATACAACTGGACAATAAGTACATAAAAAGATGCTTGACATCATTACTCATATGGAAAATACAAATCAAAATCATGATGAGAAACTATTTTATACCCTTGGGATGACTACAATCAAAAGCTAGATAATAACATGGGACTTCCCTGGTTGTCCAGTGGTAAAGAATCCGCCTTCCAATGCAGGGGACCGGGGTTCAATCCCTGATCAGAGAACTAAGATGCCACATGATAAGGAGAAACTAAGCCCACACACACCACAAATACTGAGCTCATGCACCTCAATGCGAGAGCCCACGTGCCACAAAAACTAAAGAGCCCATGAGCCCTGGAGCCCATGCACCACAACTAGAGAGAGAAAATTCACATGCCACAACTAGAGAGAAGCCCATGCACTGCAACAAAAAAGATCCCTCACTCCTCAACAAAGATCCCATGTGCCGCAACTAAGACCCTACACAGCCAAAATAAATAAATAAATAAACTAGCATAGACTGCCCTTTATTTTTTTTTTAACATTTTTATTGGAGTATAATTGCTTTACAGTGGTGTGTTAGTTTCTGCTGTATAACAAAGTGAATCGGCTATACATATACATATATTCCCATACCCCTCCCTCTTCCATCTCCCTCCCACTCTCCATATCCCACCCCTCTAGGTGATCAAAAAGCACCGAGCTGATCTCCCTGTTCTATGTGACTGCTTCCCACTAGTTATCTATTTTACATTTGGTAGTGTATATATGTCCCTGCCACTCTCTCACTTCATCCCAACATACCTTTCGCCCTCCCCATGTCCTCAAGTCCATTCTCTACGTCTGTGTCTTTATTCCTGTCCTATCCCTAGGTTCTTCAGAACCACTTTTATTTTTTTTTAGATTCCGTATATATACACGTTAACATACGGTATTTGTTTTCCTTTTTTGACTTACTTCACTCTGTATGACAGTCTCTAGGTCAATCCACCTCACTACAAATAACTCAATTTTGTTTCTTTATATGACTAATATTCCATTGTATATATGTGCCATATCTTCTTCATCCATTCATCTGTCAATGGACATTTAGGTGGCTTCCATGTCCTGGTTATTGTAAATAGTGCTGCAATGAACACTGTGGTACATGACTCTTTTTGAATTATGGTTTTCTCAGCATATATGCCAAGTATTGAGATTGCTGGGTTGTATGGTAGTCCTATTTTTAGTTTTTAAGGGCCATCCATACTGTTCTCCATAGTGACTGTATCAATTTACATTCCCACCAACAGTGCAAATGGGTTGCCTTTTCTCCACACCTTCTCCAGCATTTATTGTTTGTAGACTTTTTGATGATGGCCATTCTGACTGGTATGAGTTGATACCTCATTGTAGTTTTGATTTTCATTTATCTAATGGTTAGTGATGTTGAGCATCTTTTCATGTGTTTGTTGGCGATCTGCATATCTTCCTGTAGAAATGTCTATTTAGACCTTCTGCCCAGTTTTGGAGTGGGTTGTTTGTTTCTTTTGATATTGAGCTGCATGAGCTGTTGTATATTTTGGTGATTAATCCTTTGTCAGTTGCTTCGTTTGCAAATATTTTCTCCCATTCTGAGGGTTGTCCTTTCATCTTATTTATGGTTTCCAATGTTGTGGAAAAGCTTTTAAGTTTCATTAGGTCCCATTTGTTTATTTTTGTTTTTATTTTCCATTTTCTAGGAGGCGGGTCAAAAAGGATCTTACTGTGATTTATGTCATAGAGTGTTCTGCTTATGTTTTCCTCTAAGAGTTTTATAATGTCTGGCCTTACATTTAGGTCTTTAATCCATTTTGAGTTTATTTTTGTGTATTGTGTTAGGGAATGTTCTAATTTCATTCTTTTACATGTAGCTGTCCAGTTTCCCCAGTACCTCTTATTGAAAAGCTTGTCTTTTCTCCATTGTATATTCTTCCCTCCTTCATCAAAGATAAGCTGACCATATTTGCATGGGTTTCTCTCTGGGCTTTCTATCCTGTTCCATTGATCTATATTTCTGTTTTTGTGCCAGTACCATACTCTCTTGATTACTGTAGCTTTCTAGTATAGTCAGAAGTCTGAGAGCCTGATTCCTCCAGCTCCATTTTTCTTTCTTAAGATTTCTTTGGCTATTCGGGGTCTTTTGTGTTCCCATACAAATTGTGCAATTTTTTGTTCTAGTTCTGTGAAAAAATGCCATTGGTACTTTGATAGGGATTGCATTGAATCTGTAGACTGTTTTACGTAGTATAGTCATTTTCACAATGTTGATTCTTCCAATCCAAGAACATGGTATATCTCTCCATCTGTTTGTATCATCTTTAATTTCTTTCTTCAGTGTCTTATATTTTTCTGCATACATGTCTTTTGTCTCCCTAGGTAGGTTTATTCCTAGGTATTTTATTCATTTTGTTGCAGTGGTAAATGGGAGTGTTTCCTTAATTTCTCTTTCAGATTTTTCATCATTAATGTATATGAATGCAAGAGATTTCTGTGCATTAATTTTATATCCTGCACTTTACCAAATTCATTGATTAGTTCTAGTAGTTTTCTGGTAAAATCTTTGGGATTCTCTATATATACTATCATGTCATCTGCAAACAGTGACAGTTTTACTTCTTCTTTTCCATTTTGGATTCTTTTTATTTCTTTTTCTTCTCTGATTGCTCTGGCTAAAAACTTCCAAAACTATGTTGAATAATAGTGGTGAGAGTGGGCAACTTTGTCTTGTTCCTGATCTTAGTGGAAATGGTTTCAATTTTTCACCATTGAGAATGATGTTGGCTGTGGGTTTGTCATATATGGCTTTTATTATGTTGAGGTAAGTTCCCTATATGCCAAAATATAGCAGAGGGAGGGACACTCCCAAACTCATTCTATGAGGCCACCATCACCTGGACACCAAAACCAGACAAAGATGTCACAAAAAAAGAAAACTACAGGCCAATATCACTGACGAACATAGATGCAAAAAGCTTCAAGAAAATACTAGCAAAGATAATCCAACAGCACATTGAAAGGATCATACACCATGGTCAAGTGAGATTTATCCTAGGAATGCAAGGATTCTTCACCATACTTAAATCAATCAAAGTGATCAACCATATTAACAAATTGAAGGAGAAAAACCATATGATCATCTCAATAGATGCAGAAAAACTTTCCACAAAATTCAACACATATATACAATGGAATATTACTCAGCCATAAAAAGAAATGAAATTGAGTTATTTTTAGTGAGGTGGATGGACCTAGAGACTGTCATACAGAGTGAAGTAAGTCAGAAAGAGAAAAACATACCGTATGCTAACACATATATATAGAATCTAAACAAAACAAAACAAAACACATGTTTCTGAACAACCTAGGAGCAGGACAGGAATAAAGACACAGAAGTAGAGAATGGACTTGAGGACATGGTGAGGAGGAAGGGTATGTTGGGATGAAGTGAGAGAGTGACATGGACATATATATATTACCAAATGTAAAATAGAGAGCTAGTGGGAAGCAGCTGCATAGCACCAGGAGATCAGCTCAGTGCTTTTTGACCACCTAGAGGGTTGGGGTAGGGAGGGTGGGAGATAGATGCAAGAGAGAGTAGATATTGGGATATATGTATAGCTGATTCACTTTGTTATACAGCAGAAACTAACACACCATTGTAAAGCAATTATCCTCCAATAAAGATGTTAAAAAAAAAAAGAGGTAGGAAGAAAGAGGTAGGCTTTATGAAAAAATATGTTGATTCAAGTAATCTTTTTTCATCTATCTACTTAGGGTGCTGTAATGAAAAAATTGTTAGAGATAAGAAGTGACTATTCTCAATCTAGTTAGATTTAGATATTGTACCAGTGTGACCACTTTAGAACTACTTCCTTTACATAATTTTCCTTCTAGCAAAAGTAAAGCATATATGAGCATCTCAAACTCCATGTTAAAACTGTGATTCAAATTAGAGTAATACATTTTAAAAGAAAAATAAAAAGATATTTTATGTCATCCAGAATCTTCAACATTAGCCCATTTAAATAACATTACAGGTTAATTCAGGCATAAATACTTAAAATAGACGAACTTGCAACCAATAAATAGGAAAACTATATAATTATAGACATTTACTACCTTGTTAAATCTAGAGAACCATAAGGAAAAGAACATTTTTGTTGGCAAAGGTAAATGCAGTTCATACTCAAGACAATAAATACATGAACACTAAATGAAAGATAATTTTTAAATAACTTAACTCCTAAGTGCTTAAAAATGTTTTTACTTCACTTCTAGGTTAGATAAACTAGGTTTCATTTTTCAGCAAAAAGTATTCAGTTCCAAAAGTATTTATGAAATGAACAAGCATTCAATAAATACAGAAAGAAAAGGAAAGAAAGTTAAACATAAAAGTTACCATATGTTCCAGCGGTTCCACTCCTGGGTATTACCTAAGAGAAATGAAAATATACGTCCATACAATAACACCAGTGTGTATAACAGTATTATTTATAATAGCTAAAATGTGGAACCAGCACAATGTTCATCAACTGATGAATGGAGAAATTAAATATGCTCTATGCCTACAATGGAATATTTTTCAGCAATAAAAGGAAATGAAGTACTGATACATACTACAATGTAGATCAGCCTTTAAAAAATTACGATACTAAGTGAAAGTAGTCAGTTACAAAGGAACATATATTGTATAACTCGATTTATATAAACAGTCCAAGACAGGTAAATCTATAGAGAAAGAAAGATTAATGGTTGCCTAGAGCTTTGTAGTTTAGGGGTGGGGATGGAATGGGTATGGGAAGGATGGGGAAATGGAGAGTGATTGATGTGTGTACAGGATCTCTTTCTGTGATAATGAAAATGTTATAAAATTGATTATGGGAATGGTTGTACATCTCTGTGGATATAATTTTAAAACTGAATTGTACACATTAAAATGGTGAATTTTATAGTATGTACATTATATGTCTATAAAGCTTTTATAAAGGGAAGAAAGGAAGGAAGGAAGGAAGGAAGGGGAAAAATGATAGAAAATGAGGTACCACCCAGATAATAAACCAAAGAAAGTTGAAGTGGCTATATTAATCTCAGACAAAGGAGACTTCAAAAGAAGAACTAATACCAGGAATAAATACAGACATTAAATAATGATAAAAGGGTCAGTTTGCTAAGAAGACTTGACAAATCTTAAATGTGTATGTGTCTAACAGCAAAGCTTTAAAACACCTAAAGCGAAAACTGATAGAACTGGGCTTCCCTGGTGGCGCAGAGATTGAGAGTGCGCCTGCTAACGCAGGCACGGGTTCGTGCCCCAGTCCAGGAGGATCCCACGTGCCGTGGAGCGGCTGGGCCCGTGAACCATGGCCGCTATGCCTGTGTGTCCAGAGCCTGTGTTCCGCAACGGGAGAGGCCACAGCAGTGAGAGGCCCATGTACCGCAAAAAAAAAAAAAACAAAAAAAAAAACTGATAGAACTGAAAGGAAAATTAAACAAATCTATAATTAAATTTAGTGACTTCATCAGTCTTCGTTCCTTGAAACTGTATTGAAGTGTGCATTTTTGTCTTACTCCTTATACTAAGAGAAAACTTTCACTATTTCACCACTAAGCATGTTTGTAGTAGGTAGCATTCATCAGATAAAGGAAGTTCCATTCTTTTTATAGTCTGCTGAGAACTTTTTATGAATGGGTGTTGAATATGTCCAGTGATTTTCCTGTCTCTACTGAAGTGAAGGTGAGATATTTCATCCTTTTATGTAAATGTAGTAAATTTTATTTATTGATTTTTCAATGTTGCATTTATAGACTAAAACCCAGTCGTTGGTGATGTATTATCCTTTTTTTAAAAAAAAGCATTTCTAAGTCAATCTGGTATTATTTAGGGTTTTTTTCATCTGCGGTCATGAAAGATAAGCCTGTAATTTTCCTTTCTTATATCATTGTTGTCAAAGTCATGCTGGTGTTATAAAAGGTATGTGACGTGTTCTCGATTTTTCCATTGTTTGGAAGAGTTTGCATAAGATTAGTATTATTTTCCCCTTAAATATTTGGAGGAATTCACCAGTGAAGTCATTTGTGGCTGAGATATTCTTTGTGGGAAGATAATGAATAATTAATTGAATTCATTTAATTGATATCGGAGTGCAGTAAGGGAAGCATGGTCTTTTCAATAACTGGGGCTCAGTCAAGTTGACATCATGTGGAACAAAATAGACTTTCATCTCTAACTCACAGCATGCTGAAAAATCAATCCCAGATGCATTAGAGACCTAAACGTCCAAGCACATCTCTGTAAACTTAAAATACTCAAAGACCTCTTTGCTTGAAGACAAAAAACGCTAAACATATTGGGAAAATATGATAAAATTATACCATATTAAGGTTAAGAACATACGTTCAACAAAAGATACCATTGAAAGAATGAAAAGCAGCTATAAAATGAGAGATATATTCTTAATACATATATCTCTCAAGGGCCTCACGTCTAGAATAGATAACTAACTTCTGAAAATCAATTGGAAAGACAGACAACCCAATAGAAAAATTAGGCAATAACATAAACAGGCATTTCCAGAAGAGAATATCCTCATGGCTGACAGACGTGTAAAGGTGCTCAACCTTATTTGTTTTCAAAAATGCAAATTCATAACACTAGGGTAACAGCTACACCCAGTAGAATAGCTAAAATTGAAAAAAAAAAAAAGACCAGTTAGAATGTGGCACAACCAACTCTATCACACACTAACAGTAATACTCATCTTTAGAAAAGTGAAATTTAAGATATAATTTTCAGCTACCCACGTCTCAAAATTTTACTTTGTAAAACCACTTTGGAAAATTCTTTGTCAGTATCTACTAAAACTGAGTACACAGTTGATCCTTATTATTTGCAGATTTCATATTTGCAAATTGATATACTTACTAAAATTTATTTGGAATCCCCAAATTAATGTTTATGGCTTTCCACTGAAATTCATGGACGTGCACAGAACATCCGAGGTCAAACAAAATTATGCTCTGCTGTGTTGCTTCAGCTCTCATACTGTAAACAGGTGTCCATTTCATAGTCTATTTAGTACCATGGTTTTTTTTTCAAATTTGTGTGCCTTTTATTGGTGTTTTTGCTTTAAAAATTCTCCCAAGCATAGTGTTGAAGTCTTTTCCTGCGTTTCTAAGCAAAAGAAGGTTGTGATGTGCCTTATGGAGAAAATATGTATGTTAGGTGAGCTTCATTCTGGTATGAGTTATAGTGCTGTTGTCAGTGAGTTCAAGGTTAATGAGTTAACAGTATAAGTTAAATAAGATGTCTTTAATCAGAAACACACATAAGACAAGGTTATGTATTGATCAGGTGATGAAAATGTTTTAACAAGTGGCTCACAGGAATCTAACCCTGTATTTCCCCTAGGAGCAGTCTCAGTATTTGCTAATTCAGTGTTTGCAGTGACCTTGTAAGACAAGTATTGTGAATAATGAAGATCAACTGTTCCAACAATTCCACTCTTAGTCCTATATTCCAGATAGATATAGACATATGTTTCCCCCAAAAGACACACACACAAGAATGTTCACAGCAGCATTATTTTCAATAGCCTCAACCTGAAAATTTCCCCAGAGCTCATAGCAATAACATAATTTTGGTTCATTCCCAGGGAATGAATAATCTCCAACTCTCATAAGAACATATCTTACAGATAAAATGTTTAGTGAAAGCAGTCAGACACAAAAGAGTGTATATCGTGTGATTCCATTTACAGAAAGTTCAAGAATAGGGCAAAACTAATCTATGATATTAGAAGTCAGGAGAGTGGTTCCCCATGGGTGGGTAGGTGGATTGCGGGGATTAGTGACTGAAGGAGAATGAAGAGATCTCACAGATGTTAATAAAGTTCTGGTTAATGACTTAATGCTGGTTATATGGTATCTCAAATTTTTCAAAATCCATTAATGAGTAAATCAGCAATTGCAATGGGTGTTTTTCTCCTCCTAAGACAAAGAGAATTATGAGCATTTAGTTATTTTTACTGTTTTGCTCCCCTGGGCTATTTTCAATATCCTCTAGCTCAGTTTGTGTGTAGATAGGCATTGCTATTAATCTCCTCCAAAGAAGGACATTCTTTGGCTAGTTCATTCCTGGAACTGAACACTTTTTAGTTTTCCCAGCTCTGGTGGCTCTTGAAAATGGCTTGTTCTACACTGAAGATATTAATTACAACCACACACTTCTTCCAGGGCAGGTGGATTTATCACTCAGAAACATGGGCTGGCAGAGTGGAGCAGGTAACATGTTTAATTTTGCATAATATCTAACAGCTCTCTGTGTTTAATTTCTCTTTTCTACTTCCCAGTAAATTTTATGAGATGATGCATTTGGCATCTTATTGTGGAGACGTCCTTAGTGTGTGATAAATAATATACTTAGTGTGTGATAAATAATATACTAACAGGCACCCTTGGCTTCTTCATGGATTAAATATGGGGGGCGGGGGCAGCTGGGAGGTGGAAATAATTAGGTCAACACAAGGATAAAAAATAAAAAGTCACTAGATGTTCCCAGACAACTCTAGAAATATTAGGGGGTGTCCAGATGCATGAAGGCAGATGCCTTTGTCATGTTGACTTCAGTTTCCTGTTCCACAGTCACTCTCAAGACCTATTTATGAATTCAGGCTCTCTTGGGGCAGAAACTTTTCTTGTTTTTCTCACCAGTGTTTCTCCAGAGCCTTGAACAGAACCTTGAACATGGTAAGGGATCCATCCATTGCTAACTACTTCTATCCAAAGAAGGGAAACAATAAAATAACCACTCTAACCCAAGAGGAATGCCAACATACTGTTAGGAAGGCAGATATGTAGAATTAAGAACAGGCAACGTGGCCAGTCATCCAATTCATTCCTGTGACTCCAGCTTACGAATCTGGATTCGATGAGTTACAAAAACAGAATCCTCTTGTTCTTCCAGGAAACAGTCGCCTGTGTTCCATCTAAGTCAGAACCATGCATCTAAATGATTTTTGTGGCTCCTAATGTTTAGGCAGAGCCCACAAGTCCCTGTAAGTCTACCCGTGTTTGAGAAAGCTTCATGTACTATCCAAAACAGAACTAATGAAGGTGTCTACCCAAATCTAGAAACTTGGAATAGAGCTGCTAATGTGGGTCAGTGTGCTCATCAGTTGGCTTGTTTATCCATCTGCCCTTACTTAGCTCTTAACAACAGAATGGTAAGGATCTTTTAGGTTCCCATGGACTTTGAACTGGCCCCAAAGATTGTCATGCCTATATTGTAGTCTTAAAGATTTGGTTTATTCCTCAGAACAGCTTACACGGTCATCTAAGCAGCAGTTTATAACAGGAACCATTTCATTCACCCATATGCCCTGTGTTTTTCTTATCTCCCTATTTTTATTATCTTTAATACCAATTCTCTGAAGCAGGTCTCAACATCTCCATTTAACAGAGAAAGGAAAGGAGATATTTGTGCAAAGTCACATTTTGATGCAGATTGCCCACGCCCTGTGGATAAAAAACAAATGAAGATTTAAGTTGGGGAGAAGATTCTGCAAGGATTAGTGTAAGAAGGGGGAAGGGACTATTGCAGTGAGCAAAGCTCCCACCGTGCGATCTACAGGTATCTCAAAGGCCAGGCAGGACATGTTTTCCTTTTATGAGGAGGAGTCAGCAGGACTAGAAAGAAAGGAGTGTGGGAGGGTGGGATGAAAGGGTGGCCTGGCGGGACAGTGGATCAGAGACTGCTATACCCTGAGGCCAGCCTGTTTCCAGGAAGGGCTGTGGGCTGTCTCAGGCTGAGTCACAGGTCAAAGTCCAAGGGTCCAGGAGGAGGAGAAATGTTTAATTAAACTTTTGTTAACAAGCATTTTATTTTTATTGATCAGCAGGCACAATGAAGCAAGTCATTTGTGAGGCAAAGAATAGGAATTTGGAGGGTCTATGTCAGGCCTCATTGTAGGTAAACAAGTAGAGGGGCACTGTGTTTGCCATCTAAGTCACGTCAGGAGGGGGTCTTTGCAGTAAGCCATTTCTAGGATCACAAAAGTCTGAGGTGGGGGCTTTCTGAAACAGTCACTGTTTACCAGGAACACAGACTCAAGTCAACTCTAACACTGTCATGACTCAACTGCATTTCATCCTATTTTGAGGTAGGTCTTAACATCCCCATTTACAGAGAAGGAAGGTGAGGTCAGACACTTGTACAAAGGCACACAGCTGGGACGAATCTCATCTGGGACTCAGACTCTAAAGTCAACACCCTTGGTTGCTGTTCTGAACTCTGCACCCAGAGTTCCAGGAGTCAGAGCAAGGGCAGCAGGATCAGATGTGGGCAGGGAGGTGGCCCTTGGCTCCTTTCCAGGTCCCCCACCAGCTTTTTCCATCTTTATCCCTATTTGTTCTCACCAAGCCATCTTGCCCTCCAAAGCCACTATTGCATCTTTGAGCTGCCTAGTGTTTGCTCCACTGCACCCAATTTGCTGTATTCAACTGGGACAAAACATCATTATTCGTAAGCTCCACCAAGGAAGATCCAGGCAATGTTCTGCAGAAATACATTGGTCAAAGTCCATTTAAGGCCAGGAAATCAAGTTTGAAGGCACTATAATTATAATCATTGCTTGTGGATGGTTCTGTGCTGCTATATGCAAAATCTATAATTCCTTTAGCAAGATAGCAGAACCTGGTACAGAATGCTGAACCTGAACCTGTAACAGGAAAAACTACTATGCTCGCAAAGCCTCATGGGGGAGACTTCGGTGCTCACCTGCCAGAGCAACTCTCCATGGATTGATGGGAGGAGCCTATGGAAATACACAAATCAAACCTGGTGGCCATCCACCCAAGAGCATTCATGAGGGATCCTGTTTCGACTTGGCCTTTTCATGCAAAATGTGGTCATCCAGGCTTGACTTTTTTTTCTCCTATAATTTAGAAGAAATTGTCGGTGAGGAAAAATGCTTTTTCTTCTACCCTTCTAGGTTCGTGGCCAGGGCTTTGTAAATGAAACTGGCCAAAGACAGATGAACAAGAGAAAAATGGAAGTTTATTAACAAATGCATTGTGCATATGCATGGAAGCACCTAGAGAGGACTAATTCAAAAATGTGGTTAGAACTTGTGAAAACGCATTCTTTCTTGGATGAGACTTGAATCCAAGGTCTCTGATTTAGGAGGGGACTCAAACCCACTGTCTTTAAATTGAAACCACTCATCTGGTGTTAGGACTTACTGAAGCTCAGGTTCTTTTGTCTCATAACAGAAAGAAATCAGCATGAGGCAAAGGGATAGGCAAACAGTGGATTTATTAGCATAGGATGCTTGTGAGAGATACAAGTGGGCAGGCAAGGGAGCACAGCCCAGAGAACAAAGAGGGCTACATTTTTATAATCAAAGAAAAAGTAGAGAGGAGACAAGACCACTTATTCTTTGGCAGACATCAAGACATACATCATTAGTTCCTCCTTTGGCCCTATATGGTTTAACCAGGACTGTCATGGTGCTATTTAAATTATATGTATATTAACAAAAGAGTGGTGATATATACTAAAATATGGTAATTCATCTCAGGTTTCAGTATAATGTCCCCTTTCACCTAGTTTCTTTCCCCTTTCACTTATATTCCTGTCTTGGCTACATGCAGAAATGCTACTCTTCAAGGACCATTAACTCTCTGACTTCATGTAACAAGATTCAGACCCCATATCTATTGTCTTATGTTTTAACTATCAGGACTTGTGGCTTGAGTGTGCCTGGTGTTTGAACGCACATGGTCTTCCTTCAAGGTAGAGTAGATTGTTGCTAGGTTACTGGATTCTTTTCTTGAGTGGTCATTAGCTTACAACAGTCTCCCAAACTTCCTTAAAATTCCCTTTCTGTCCTTAATCCCCTAGTGGGATTTCTAAACTAACTATTTAATTATCCTACTCTATCCCTATCATGTGGGCTTAAATATGAACAAAGGAAGAGGGGTTTTTTCCTTCTGTGCAGGGGAGGCAAGTTGCGTGGGAAAGTGGTATGGTAAACAAGGGTTGTTTAGTAGGGTTTGTTATGCAGATTAAGTTGGTGCCTCCTCCCCTGATAAGGGTTAAGAGTCCTCCTCTTCCTTTAAGAAGGAGAGAAACACATCTCTACAAATGGAAATTTCCTTTATAAATGCAAATTTCCTTTAAAATAGGACAATTTTGCCCAGTCTTTAAAGCTTTTTCTGTGTCTTCTGGTTCTCAGTAAACTTTAGCTCAAAATAATCCGTATGCCAAAAAGATATATTTTGGGGTGACACACTTTGGTACCCCCTCAAATTCAAATATTACAGAAATCTAATGCAACCCTGTTAAGGGTTGAATTTTATCCCCCAAATAATGAAAAACCCCATAATCTGAGAAGGTGACCTTATTTGGGAAGAAGGTCTTTACAGAAGTAATCAAATTAAAATGAGGCCATGAGGGTGACCCTCACCTGTCTTTATAAAAAGGGGAAATTTGGACACAGAGACAGACTCATATAGAGAGGAAGATGATGTGAAGAGACACAGGGCGAAGATGACCATGGGAAGATGAAGGCGGAGATTGGAGTTATGCTGCCATTAGCTAAGGAACATCAAAGATCCCCAGGAAACCATCGGAATCTGGAGGAGAACCATCGGAGAGATCCTCCTCACAGCCACAAAAGGAATCAAGCCTGCACACCTGGGTTGGACTTATGGCCTCCAGAGCTATGAGAGAATAGATTTGGTTGTTTATGATGCCCAGTGTGGTCTTTTGCTACAGTTGCTACAGAGAAACTGATGAAAACCCCAACACAAAAAGGAGTGTAAAGAAAGAATGTTGGTGAATGCGCACAATATATTTTGATCTGAGCAAGTGGCTGTATTTGTCCAGAAAAGCCTTTCCCTGGTGATAGACATCATCCCTGGTGAGAAAAAGATGTGTCAAAAGCCTGGGTAATGGTGCATCCTGGGGCATCTAGGGCTCTAGTCACACAGATCAACCTGCACAAGTCTGATCAGAACATGGACGGCATTGGCCAAACCCACTCTCGGATGTGGTCCATGATCACAGCGACCTGAAATCCTAATTATCTTTCCTCGTGTGAGACTTTTCTTTTCCACCAGTGGCTAAATAAATTGAACATGACGGATAATTTGGCTTACTTATTTTTAGAATACCCTGTTCTTTAACCTATCTTATGAGCCTTCATTTAAATAATCACTCCGAGCTTCCCCCAACAGAGCATCTTCTGTTCCTTAATTACATCCATAATGACGACCCATGACACAGAAGTGACAATTACTCTAGGGGCTGCTTCAACTGTGTTTCTAAGTCATGATCCCTTATCTCTTCTGGCTCCCAGGGGCAAGGTCCCTAGAAAACCCCCCAAAGGAGCCTTGAGCTTCCATCTTTGGGGGATAGAGGTGTGCCTTGAGGATCATCCAGCTTTATATATTCCCTGGGAAGTTGCACTAGAACATTTGCTCACTGAGATTTAATCAGTAATTTCTTGTCCCTTCTTGCAGCGTCACTGGATTATAATAGCACATTTTTGTAAATACAGGTTCCATCTCAGTTATCTCACAAAGGATTTGCCTGTTCAGAGACCTGGCACCCTCCGACTATCTGACTCTTTTCCTTCTGTCTCCCAGAGTTTTGCAACACATCCTGCTGATGAGGGGTTTTGTGGCTTCTTTTGGATTAGAGTGTGCATAAGGTGATGTCTCCGGATGTTTTTGGAAGCCCTCCATGGCTCATCCTGCATCCACAAACCCCAGATGGGCTCCATCCATGCAAAGGACTCAGTCCTGGGGGAGACCAGAGTGTTCCCATTCCAATCATCAGAATTTCAAGTGTAGTCTGTGCTTTACAGATTGCTTCTCCATCCGCCTTCCATAACAAAAGTATCCCCTCCAAGGATGGAGGAATACAGAACAGCAACCAAAGTATTTAGTCCAATGACCTGTCTGCAAACTAGTGTTAATGAAATACCATTCTTATGATTAACAGGAAATGCTGTTAAAAATATTATTGCTAAAATAAATGAATTTCTTAATGAAAATTCAGAGAGATGTAGAGATATTGAAATTATTCTGAATGGAAGGAAAATGAAGTCACCATTATCTGGGAGAACACAGATGACCTAGAGCTTCCCCGTGAGAAGTGCCATGGGTCAGAGAAGGGATTTCACCCCTCCCCCCTCTGTCCATCCTTCCTTCCTCCCATCCCCATGTTTAGCTGGGGAGCATTGCACTCATCCTAGAACAGCTTCTATGCACACACTTCCTTCTGGTGCATAATTTCTCCATCCTCACACTCTCCTGTGTTTAACCGTATCAGAACTCACTCACTTGTGATCTCTCTGTATTACATATGTACTCACGCTGAACATCCAGCCTGCTTAAATAGCAAAACCTTTTTAACATCTCCATATTTCGTTTTTTTCTTGAAATTTAAATTCTGCTATCAATAAGTAAAGTAGAAAAGCCAAATGTGCTTTTTGTTCTGATCAATTCTGAAGCTGGCTTTGGATTTCAGAGACAAAGTTCTCATTACCTGTAGGATGAGTTTGGCTGTCTCAGAGGTTAAGAGACATGTCATCTGGTCTTTTTGCTTTTGGTTTCTCTCTTCTTGTCTGCTCCTGTGCACACCCCCCTTCCCAAATTCATCTACCTCCATGTCACTAGAATCAAATTCCCAGAGCCCATGTCTGGTCCTGTTTCAACACCTGGAGGATTAGTTTCCTGCTCTTCACAGGATAAGGACTCAGATCCCTAGCATGGTACTCAAGACCCTTCAAACTTGTTGTCTTGCTCCTGAGCCTCAACTGGGTTAATTCCTCTGTAAAATATTCTCTGGAATTATTGGAATAATTGTCACTTTCTGGGTAGTAAAGGATCTAACCTTGCCCAAAGAGAGGTCTGGCCTTTGCCTGAAGCTACTGGAAGGCATCTCTAGGTTCTTGGAATGTCCTGTCTGATGGGAGTGTCTTTGTTCACCTGAGGGCCTTGGTCACTGGGCAGTCTAACAATGTGATTTATGATGAGGACTTTGGGTCTTGCAGTGTTCACTCTACTCCCAGAGGACCTGGAAACTAAAGGTCAACCATGTGGTAGTTGACCATGAGGCCACCATAAAGACTCTGGACACTGAGGCTTGAGTGAGCTATCCAGGTTGTCCATACTCTATACATGTTGTCATGTGTTGCTGCCATGAGGGGTTAGTATTCTCCATGATTCCACAGGGAAAGGACACATTTGGGACTCTGTAGGGCTCTGCTTCACATGTTTCTTCTCCTTATTGATGTTAATGGATGTCCTTTCTCTGAAATAAACCATAACCATGAGTATAACAGCTTTCAGTGAGTTATGTGAGTTCATCCAAGGAATTATTGGGACTGAAGGTGGTTTTGAGAAATCCCTGAACTTAAAATTAGTATCAGAAGTGGGCTGGACTGTGGATGCTGAAATCCACACTATCTTAAAATACACAAAACTGTTCCACTGTCCCATTTCTGTTTTTGCACTCCCCCCACCCCCCTCCTTTTTATTCACTGATGGAACCCTTTTCAAACTTAAAGACATACTGTACTGATGTAGTTATGTACTGGTCTCATCTGGTAATGAGGGATAAATGAGGGACAGTGTCAGGTTTAATTCATAAATGCTTTATGGCTTTGGTTTTCCCTTGAGTTAAAAAAAAAAAGAAAGAAAGATTGAATCCCAGCAGTGACTCTCAACAGAAGACCCTATGTCAGGATTCTGAGTGAAGGGAGCAGACAAGAAGTGAGGTGTCTAGGTATCTTGTTTGATTCCACTTGTTTCTTTGAAGCGGTGGCTGAATTGGAGGTGGGGGGAGTGTGTCCTCCCTCATGAGAGCAGAAAAATTAATAATTTATCAACTTCTGTTCACATTCTCATTAGCTCCAGCTTAATTTAGATTAGAAATATCTGCCTCATAATATGAGCTAATTTAACTTCCTACTATTTCCTTCAAGTCGAGTCTCCTTTGTATTTAAGACAATTTTTTTTTCTGAAGTTCTACAAAAATGCTGACACTTGTCTTCGTTTTACTGCTTCCTTTTGGCCAGATCAGACCATCCATTGCTGATGTGAGAAGATAGAGCCTTAATAAATGTTACCCAAAGAATGCTCAGAACAAAGGGAATTCTGAATGCCCAGGCAAAGTACTGCTGTGTTTATACAGAAACCCAGTCCATAGGACTAAACACATCAGCCCCTCCTCCCAAGAGGAGAACCCAAAAGTCCATATGCTTATGTCATCAGAAGCCCCAAAACCACCATATGTCACTAAAGATGGCACTGAGACTGCCCTTGGCCAAGTTCCTGATGCTTGTTGATGATGTATTTCCCAAGCACAGACATTTTCAAATCAATTACTGAGAAGTTAAATGACAGGCTATGATGCCATCAGAAGATTGCAGTTCCAATCAGGTCTTTGGAGCCAAAACTCAGTCCCTGGTAGCTCATATGACTGAGTCCACAAATTGGTTCCATCAGCAACTTAAGCTCTCTGAGAACATCTGGACATACTTTCCTTGTAGAAACTGTGGCAGCCCTTCGATGCCTTGGCATATAAATGAGTCAGTGCCAAGACTGGTAGTGACTGCCAGTCCCTTTTTGATGGGCAAATTAATATTCATTATTTGACAGGGGAGAAAACGCTGAGTTGTTTATCACTGTTCATTAGTTTTAGCCAAATAAAGGATAAACATAATTACTCTTATAAACTACTGTGAGAGAGCCTAAAAATTATAGGGGTAAAAATGGAAGCCTTTAGGAAAACTTTTTTAAAAATGAGAACCTTGGGTATTAGCAGGTGAGTGGGAATAACAGTTCTCATCTCTACTGGTGCCTGCCAACTCCATCTTGCTTTGGACCCACACGAGAAGGTTTGCCAAGAAAAATACTATCCTACTCTTGCATTTTCTATGGGCTTTGTCTTCACTGATGAGGTGTTGGAGGCGTTTTACTACTTGTTACTTCTGTGTGCAGGAATTAAAACTGCTGTACAAGCAAGTTCTCTGTTAAGTAGAAGGCCATTCCTGACGGCACCTACCTCTGAAGGCTGGACTCCCACCTCTGTTTCTGGTAAAGGTTTTCTCCTCCAACTCTTTCTGTGCCATCCCATTCTGTTCCCATTCCCCGACATCTACAGTTTCAATAACTCAGGACTTGAGATTCTGCTTCTGAATGAATCTAACTTAATCTTCTGTGGTATGGACTGAATGTTTGTGTTCCCCAAAATTCATATTTGAAGTCCTAACCTCAAATATGGCTGTCATTGGAGGGGGTGCCTCTGAGGAAGTAATTAAGGTTAAATGAGGTTATAAGGGTGGGGCTGTGATCTACTAGGAATAGCGTCCTTATAAGAAGAGACACCAGAGCGTTCTTCCCCTGCCCATGCACCGAGGAAAGGCCACGTGAGGATACAGGGAGAAGGCAGCCATCCACAAGTCAGGATGAGGGCCCTCACCAGGAACTGAAAATGCTAGCACTTTTATCTGGGACCTCCAGCCTCCAGAACTGTGAGAAAATAAGTGTCTATTGTTTACCCAATCTATAGTATTTCATTAATGCAATCCAAACAAGCTAATGCTCTCTATAGTTCTGGAAATCATAACACATACATACATGCACACACATATGTGCACAAGCACGCACATATGTGTAAACACATGCTCCCTTTCTCATTTTTACCTCACTTCCCCGCCATTGTGTTTTTAGGAAGTAGTTGATGAGGATACTGGTGATGATGATTATGTGAAAGAAGAAAGGTATTAGGGTCAGGTGCTTATGTTTTCTTTCCCCCCCCTCAAAGTACTTATACATTTAGTACTTCATTTAGGGGGCCTGGATTCATACAGTCATGGTTTACATGAGAAAGTCAGTCTCTGAAAGACGAACTTCAGTGAGAAAAATGTCCTTCCTCAAGTTAATGAAAGGAAAATAAAACTCAGAATCTACAAATCTATAGTGATCTTTCCCTGGTGGGCGCAGGGTGTGATAAAATAAAACATAGATGCATAAAACAAAACCCCAACCTCCCTCAGTCGCTGGGCATGAGCTGCCCCTAATGATGTGACCTCAAACAAGGCAGCTCTGCAGCTGAGGCTGGCTCTGATAGAACTGCAGCTGAGGGCTGTCTGTCCACATACCCCACTGCAGGGCAGCCAGTCCTTCCCAGAAGGGGGAGCTGAGCTACCTTTCTGTGTCTACAGCAAGGTGAAGCTCCCTGTGGACCCTTTCCTGATCTCATTCCTATTTTCAAATATGACCACTATACTGAAGCAGGTTTATATCCTTCCCATCAATGTTTTTATACAGTCAGCCATCTGTATCTGCGGGTTCCACATCCACAGATTCAACTGCAGACCAAAAATACTAAAAAAAAAAAAAAAAAAAAAAAAAAAATCCAGAAAGTTCCAAAAAGAAAAACTTGAATTTGCCATGTGCCAGCAACTATTTACATAGCATTTACAATGTATTAGGTATTATAAGTAATACAGAGATGATCTGAAGTATACGGGAGGAGGTGCATAGGATATATGCAAATAATATGCTATTTCATATAAGGAACTTGAGCATCAGGAATTTTGGTGTCCATGGGGATCCTGGAACCAATTCCCCCACCGATATTGAGGGACAACTGTACTATAAATTACTGGCTCCATAAAAACTACTTGGTTCTGTTCAGTATGCTTTTGCTGTACTAATTTAATTCATTTTCAGTGATATAAAAAAGCTCATTGTGTTTCTATGCTAAAATTTATTTTGTTATGTCCCCCAATGGATGTGTGAGGCTTTCCAGTTTTTACTCTTATGAGCAAAGCTGCAGTGGCAAAAAACTTTGCAGCTGCAAATGGCAGCTCTTGCATTTCTGCATCCCCACTGAACTTAGTGCAGTGTCCACATACAATTAATACTCAAGTATAAAACACCAACCTACAATTCCTGCAATGATGCTCTCTAAGTCCCTTCCATCCCACTCTCAAACCACTAGTTCTTGGAAGTCAATACTTAAACATCACAAAGCAGGTAGATTGCTGTTATTAGCAGTGCAAAAGCCAGTATTTCTTTTGAACTGAACTGTGTTTGTAAACCTGCCTTTTTTGATCGAAAATTTTTCTCTGGGAACTCTTTCAAGATGGAGACACTTAGTGTAATATGTATGCAGATGTGGTAAACAAAACAAAAAAGAACAAATCTTTCAATCCTGTGTTTTTTAATGTAATCAACATAACATTCGTTATACTAAAAAATGAGGAGGTAATCAAAGTAAAAACAAAGAATAGTCCTGTGAGCAGCTGAAGCAGATGTTTAGGCAGTAAAAGTCTGTGTTTTCATCACAGGACACACCTTTCCACCCTCATCAAAATGTGTTTACTCTCACTCTCTCTGTGGTACAATGGAGACACACAGCATGAGCACATATAATTTAGAGATTCATTGATGGATACTCAACAAAAATGAGAGGTGAGAAAATGAAAATTAATCATTTAAAAACCACAAATGATGGGTTCTTTTGACCTATTCATTCCAAAGAGCAGGTTTTTTTTTTTAATGAACCCAGTGTGAACCTGAAATGATGGGTTGTCACCTGCTCCTCTTCTTCCCCAGCAGTGTGACCTAGCATGCTACCAGATATCTCTGTGCTCTACATCCTTTACCTGAAAATCAGGTGTTATAATAGCCGCATAGCACAAGGAGATCAGCTTGGTGTTTGTGACCGCCTAAAGGGGTGGGGTAGGGAGGGTGGGAGGGAGGGAGACGCAAGAGGGAAGAGATATGGGAACATATGTATATGTATAACTGATTCACTTTGTTATAAAGCAGAAACTAACACACCATTGTAAAGCAATTATACTCCAATAAAGATGTTTAAAGATAAATAAAATAAAATGACATCATGGAGATAAGTAATAAATTAAAAAAAAATAACACCTGTAGCATTGGCCTTTGTTGAGACTGAATGTGCAGAAGAAAACCCTTAGGATAATGACCAGTACATATCAGGCGCTCAGTTTTGAGGATGAATAAGCCACAGCAGTCCCTGGAAAATTATAATTTTAAAATTGCTATAACTAATGTTAATGATCATGACCTTGTTTCATGGAATAAAAGAAATAATATTCAGTATTTTCCCCCCAGATGGTTTGTGAATAAAATATAACTCAATAGTAACAGATGAAAATATAAATATGGATATATATCATTATTAAAATGTGAATAGCAGTATAAAAATAATTGTGACCTTGATTCATTAAGAAAACAATAATAAATAATGCTCATAATGCTCAATGTTTTCTCAGAAAGTAAAATGGTAAATATGATATTTTGGAATCATTTGTATACAAAAATACCATACAGAATGTATACCAATATGCTAGGTTAATTATATCATCATTTCCCAAACTTGTATTCTCCAAGTGCCTTAACAAATTTTCCATGGAAAAGGTATGTTTGTGATAAAGTATGTTTGGTCAATGTTGGCTTAAAGAAAGTTAAACAGGGATTTCCTCTTTGAGTAATGAATTTGGAAGCTAGATCTAATTTTTCTTGCTAAAAACAAAGAGAAAATCTGGGAAAGTATTAACAGAAAATTTTAAGCTAACAATGCAGTGAAGAATTATGGAACTAAAATCTAGTAGAGGAAGGAAACCCATAAAATTAAGCCTGGCATGTAGAATTCCTTTTCCCCAGGAGGTGGCTACCGATTTGGAAGAAATATCTGAGGAGATAAGAAGCTGAACAACGTTGTTAAGAGTCACAAAGAACTAGAGGGTCAAAATTGCAGTTGAGGGTCCAATGTGGGGAGGCCTGGTGAATCCATCTACTTGGTGTTGAGCCTCTGTAGGGCTATGCGCTAGCAGTAAAGGGGGAGGGGGTTGTAAGTAAATTTTTTTCTCTCAAGGACTTAGCTTTCTTTACATTAACTTAAGTCTCTGAACTTGGACTGAGATAGACCCTAATTGCCAGTGTCCTGAACTGCTTACCAGAAGCAGTATACATCTAGTACACCTGAAAGTAGCACAGCATTTTAAATCAACTATACTTCAACATAAAATAAAAATTAAATTAAAAAAAAAGAAGCAGTATACATCTTTGTGGTAGAAGTTAACGTCATCTGAGACCACAAGTTATGTCTACGATGTTTTGGGGCACAATTTAGAACTCTTAGTGAAAAATAACCAGATAGAGAAGAAGTCCAGACAACACTAATGAAAACCAAGAAACATAACAGATATTAAAAAGTAGACCCATAGAGGAACCAGAAGATGAAAATATCAAATGATGGCCTTAAAATGACCATAATTATTATATTTTAAAAATAAAACAAGATTAAAATTTTGGCAAAGAAATAAAGACCATAAGAAGTTATCAAATAGAAAGTGAAAAATACACTGATTAATATTAAAAGCTCAGTGGACAGGTGGACAGATTTAACAATAGGTTAAATGTACTTGGAAAGAGAACTAGAGCTTTGGAATATTCATCAGAAGGAAATATCCAGAATGAAATATGAAGAGTGACAATAGGACTGAAAATACAAAAGAGAAGTTAAGAAACGTAAGAAAAGCCCTAAGAAGTTATGTGAAATTGCAGTCCCAGAGAAAGAAGACAGAGAGCATGCAGTAGAAAAGACAGTCTTGGAATTTTCTAGGACTAATAAAATATATCAATACATATATCCAAGAAGCCCTACACACCTGCAGCAGAATAAATAAAAATGAAACAGCACACAGGATAAGACTGCTGTCATTCGGAGACAAAGAATAAAATCCCAAAAGTAGTCAGAAATAAGAAGTGAGTTACATTCAAAATAGTCAAAATTAGACTTACAGCTCGTACCACAATAGAAACAACCATAAAGGGAAGACAATGTAATGACGTATTCATTCAAAGTGCTGAAAGAAAATAATTATCAATCTAATTCTTTAAGCAATGAGAATATTTTCAATAATGAAAGTGAACTAAAGTATTTTCAAACAAATAAATATCAGGCAATCCATGTTTAGCAGACTTTAATTAAAGGAGAGATACGTGGACATAAAATTAAAATGCATAGAAACAATGGTATATTTTAGGAAAAGGGCAAATGTTATTCTGAAATCCGTGCATTGTCCAAGAAGAGATTAAGTTGCCAAGTGATATTACATTTTGAAAAATCAAGGATGCAGACTGTAACCACTAAGGTAACTACTAAAAGAATAGTAAAAGAGTTTTTAACAACCAAACAAAAACGGGGAGGTGGAAAGAAGTGAGACAAAACTGCTCAAAAAATCCAAATGAAGGCAAAAAAAAGGGAGAACAAGAAACATAGTTGGGACAAACAGAAAATAGTATTAATATGGTTAGTTTAAAAACTAAATGTCTAAATTACATTAAATGTAAATGGACTACATGTTTCCATAAAAATAGCAATATGCTGCTTACATGTCTTGTACATAAATTATAAGCATACAGAAAGTTTGAAGTAAAAGCATGAAAGAACACATACCATGCAATATTAACAAAATAAAATTTGTGTAACTATATTAATATCAAACAGAGTAAACTTTAAGGCAAAACACATTGCTAGAGATACACAGAGGCATTTCATTATGAGAAAAGCATCAATTCACAATTGAGTATAAACTTATACATTTCTATCACTTACTAAAGTGTATTCAAATATTTTAAAGCAAACTGAACAGAATTACAAACAGAAATTCAAAAGTTTACAATCACCTTGACAGATTTCAAAACAACTTTCTTAGTAATTTTAAGAACAAGAATAAAAATAAGGAGAGTCAAGACATTCTTGAAGAAGACAAAATAGAGAAATTGCTTTACCAAGCAATTAAATGAAATCAAATTAAATTTGTATGTTATATAATTAAATTATGTACCAAGACTTATTAAGTTACAGTGATTAAGATAGTGAGGTGCTTGACTCGGGGATAGAAAAATAGCCCAGTGAAACAGAGTGGAGTCCAGAAACAGATTATGCATATATGGACACCTGATTTACAGAAAAGGTGGCACTGAAGTACAACGGGAGAAAACAATTGTTTTCAATAGATGGTGTTGGACCAATTGGATTTATATATGGGAAAAAAATGTAAACCCTACATCATACTGTACAAAAGAATCAATTTCAGATGAATTATAGACCTAAATGTAAAAGATAAAATACTAAAACTTTAGAAAATAATGTTAGAATATGTTCGTGAATAGGATAGAGAACATTTTCTTAAGTATGACACAAATTCATTCAACATAAAAAGAATGAATAAAAATGGATTATATCAAAATTAAGAAATGCTGTTCATCAAAAGACAATGTTAAGAGGGTGAGACAAGTCACAAAAAATATAAATAACACTGACAAATCATACAAAATAAAGACAAACAGGGCTTCCCTGGTGGCGCAGTGGTTGAGAGTCCGCCTGCCGGTGCAGGGTACATGGGTTTGTGCCCTGGTCCAGGAGGATCCCACAGGCCGTGGAGTGGCTAGGCCCGTGAGCCATGGCCACTGAGCCTGTGCGTCCGGAGCCTGTGCTCTGCAACGGGAGAGGCCACAGCAGTGAGAGGCCCGCATACTGCAAATAAATAAATAAAGACAAACAACCCAATAAAAAGTGTACAAGTGACTTAATTAATAGTCTATTAAAAAAAAAAACAATTTAAGGATTCAACTTCATAAGTCAGCAGGGAAATGAAAATTAAAACCACAATGTGATATTACTTCATACCCCCCAGAATAACTAAAATTGAAGTATCTTACAGTACCAACTCAAACTCTCATGCAGTGCTGGTGGGAGTGTAAACTAGTTTAGCTACTTTGCAAAACTGTTTGGCATTATTTAAGTTAAACATATCTGATAATCTAGCAATTCCCCTCCTAGGTATGTGAACAACAAAAATACATTCCCATGCTTAGCAAGAGACAGTTACAAGAACGTTCACAACAGCATTTGTCACAATAGTCCCTAAAGTGAAATAATCCAAAAGATTATTGATGTTAGAATGGACAAATAATTTGATATAATTAGACAAGTGTATACTATATAGCAGAGAAAATGAATAAACCAAGCTCCATCCAACAAATGAATGGATCTCACAAACATGATGTTGAATGAGAGAAGCAAAACACAAAGGACCATATACCTCATACTTCCATTTATATAAAGTTCAAAACTGGAAAACTGCACTATGGTGTTAGGAGTGAAGACAATAATCATCTTGGGGAAGAGTAAAATGAAATGAGATGGTGATTGAGAGGGAGGATGAGAAAGCATCTAGATTATCTACAACATGCCATTTCTAAACTTGTATGATGATAAATTAGATATTCACTTTGTGATCATCTGTGGAGATGTAATGCAGGTCTTCTATACTGTTTGATACATGACTTATATGTCAATTTTTTTAAGTTCTATAAAAGGGAGAAAAACAGACGTTACATAGGTTTCTTTAGTTCAGGACTTCTGTGAGAATTTAACACACATGAGTCTTCAAGTGTAGGAATATAGTATATAGTTTATCCTGATTTACTTGATCCCAGAAAATTTCTTCTTAACCACTGAAGGATCTGTGGTTTCCAGGGAATAGTTTGGGAATCTCTGAATTTCCTGTAGTTCATAATCATCCATAGCAATCCTTATGCTATTATGGTTATTTCTAGAAATCAACAGGAACAAACCTTATTTGATAAATGTACAGAAGGCTTGCTAGAATGTTGTCCTCAGGATTGACAACTATAGAAGCCTCACTAATAAGATTACATTTAATAGCCAGAATGCAGTCTTGACTGCTATAACAAAATAACCCAAAATAAGAGCGGTGTGCTTATACAAGATAGATCACATTTCTTGGAAGTTCGACTACCATTCCAAGGCTGGTATGGTGGTTCCACTATCATCAAAAGCCAAGGCTCATTCTGCCATCTTGTTCTGCCACCTTTCTATAGGAAGCTTCCTTCTCAGGCCCATGATGGCTGTTGGAGCTCCACCCATCACACATCCACATTTAAGCTAGTGGTATTAGGGAAAGGGGAAAAGGTAGGAAGGAATACCTCTCATTTTTAGGGGATAGCCTAGAATTAACATATATTATTTCTACTTTCTCACCATTGGTCAGAATTTAGTCACATGGCCACACCTAGCTGCAAGGGAGGCTGGAAACAGCATCACTGACAAATTAATATATAGATTTATTTTACTAAAGGAAGAGAGAGAGGATAGGGATTTGGGGGAATGTCCTTGATCCTTCCCTAAGTAAATTCCTCCAGAGGGAGTTTTAAAAGATAATCCCTTTCATTGGTATATCCTACAAACAATATCAGTGATAAAGTACAGGGAAATCAGAACATAGATAAAAGTAAAAAAGACCTGCAGAAAGGAATAATGATGGCCAGTTTCAGTGGCATTACATCAACAGGACTCTGGTTATTTCTGTGTTTTAGAAGAGGGAGGCAATCTGGAGAACGTTCCATCTTTGACAGAACACCTAAGCAGCTGGTTCACCAGGACAGTGCTGCAGAGAATGTTTCGATCAGATGGCCGATATGTGTTGAACATCTGTTTGTGTGAAGTCATGTCGTATGTTGGAAACAGCAGGAGCTTTGGGGGTCAAAAGGACCTGGCTGTGAACTTTGCTTTGCCACTTCCTACAGTATGACATTGCATAATCTTCTAACCCCAAATCAAAAGCAAACCAAACCCCACCAATGTCTGGGTTTTCATTTTAGTGTCTTTTCATCGGTATTGATTGCCTCTTCCCATGAATCTGATTTCAGTGTGTAAACGTTGCTGCTTCTCCTGAAACCCCACTGCCTGCAAGACACCTAATTAACAGGTGCATTTTGAAAGACACCTCACAAAAGTCTCCCTGTGTATCTGAGCACAAGGACTCTCATTAGTGAATGAGAGGTGATTATTTATACCACTTCTATAATTAAAAATCCTGAAAACTAATTACAATTATCCATCAGTATTTCAACATGCCAGAACTGAAGATCTTAACCTTCCTTGCTGCATTGTTCTTTCTTCTC
This sequence comes from Stenella coeruleoalba, assembly GCF_951394435.1. Classification (NCBI taxonomy): domain Eukaryota; kingdom Metazoa; phylum Chordata; class Mammalia; order Artiodactyla; family Delphinidae; genus Stenella; species Stenella coeruleoalba. The sequence goes on from NC_137169.1 coordinate 3,363,498, forward strand.
TTCCCATTCTAATCTCCTCAAGGGCCCCACTGCTTTCCTTTTGAAAACTCTGCAGTAGCTCTCTAGTTCCCAGAACGTAATTGTTTGCTTTCCATCTATTTCCTCCAGTTCCCAGCTGTTAGAAGGGCTATTTGTTTGTCATCTCTGAAATTGGAAGGGAAGTGCCAACAGTTGCTTCATCGTAATTCCTTGGCTATACAAATAGATATTTGAAAGATGGAAGACTCGGGTTGCAGCCGGTGTGCCTATGTCCTGATTTGTTTCTCGACCTGTTCTTCTTGTCCTGTGCACCCTGTCAGGGCTTCTAGGTGTCTCTTGTAAACATCACATGTAATTCATAGCCATTAGTTCCACCAATGGATCAAACAGGGAGACAAACCAAAATATCAGAAGTTCCAGTTAATTAAAGTAACTGCGTTGAGAAGACTCATCTGAGTCTCTCTTGCAAGTAATTTTTGAACCCTAGATGAAGCAACAGAGAAATTTCAATCTGTTGATTACATCTTCATCATCATCATAACACCACCGTCATTATAATTATCCCAACACATTGGCATTGGAGTCCCCCCTCACTGGGTGCACAACACCCCACACTGTGGGCATGGGAGTTCATGCTGGCATGGAAACCATCCAGGCGTGCTTCAAGCAATGGCCATATGCCATTTCACAAGATAGGATAGCTTCTGGAAATTGTTCTGTAGATTGCTTCTCAAATGCCCCCAAGGAAGCTGAATTTTCCAGCCATGTGTGTCTGCATGGGCTTATGGTTTAAAATGACATCTGGTGAGGAGTTTCTCACTAAAAGACTTTGGATAGTGCTAAGAAGGGAGATTTAGGCCACTACCAAGAGCTGGCTTTGATCATCAAAGTTTTGCTAGATTCAGAGAAAAAGTTCTCCACTTTCAAAGCATAGTAGGTTGGAAAGTATAGTCTCTGGACCAACTTCACAGGGTCACAAAAAATTAATAAGCTTGTTTGGCTGAAATGACTGGCAACTTTTGATTCTCTGCCTTTTGGTTTTATCAACTAGAACACTAGACAGCCATCCCTTAACTATGGGAGGACATTTTGTCAGGTAGAGATGTGTCCCACCCTCCCTAGCAGGAACTGCCATTCTCCCAAAGCAACAGGAGAGATTTGGGGAAGATGAAAGATGGAGGTTGCTCTGGCAGTGTCATACTCTGGCAGGGGTTGACCACAGGTAACAGGCACAAGAGATAATTTCATCTCAGCCTAGCAGAGTTGCTTTACAAGAAAGACACTGGGAATTTGACTATAATCCATGATCATTTTCCTTCCTTCCATCTGTACTTCATAGGATGGATTCCAAATTGCACTCAAAGTAGAGAGAAAATGGGACCAAAGGCAATATAACATGCTTATATACAAATACCAAGCCAGTGGAATTCTTCTCAATTAGGAATTACTATAGGTATAAAAATTAGATTTTTAAATTATAGTTTATAAGTGTCCTGTGCCTCCCCTTGTTATAGGAGGGTACTTCCCCCTCATGTTAAATTAAGACATGCTCTTGTGACTTGCATTGGCCAATGGTAGGTGAGCAGTGTGATACGCATCATTTTCTGTTGAAAGACTGAGGAGTTAACATGTGTGTAACCACTATGTCTTCTCTATCACTGTATCACCACTGCTACCATGATGGACAGCAAGGTTCCAGAGAGGCTGCACTATTAGTGTCTGCTATTATTGTGCTGGCCAAAGTAACAAGAAAAGCCATTGATCAATTTTATAATTACGTATGTTATAATTTCTGCAATAACCACAATATTGTAACTTCCAATACATGAGGGGAAAAGAAAAGAATGAGAAAACAAATTACTTCAAAATATGCTTAAAAAAAAAAGAATGAAAAGAAAAATAGAAATGTCAGAAAAATTAAATGACACATTATGAAATTAAAATGTATCATTTTTACAATCCACATGAAAAATATTGTCACATTTCCAGTTCACAGGTGACATATATAAAAACTAAGGGTACAGTGCTTAAAAGTAAAGGCATAAAAAAAACCCATACTTGTCAAATACTAATAAATCAAAGCTAGTGTCACTGTTTTTGTTTTTAAACATCTTTATTGGATATAATTGCTTTACAATAGTGTGTTAGTTTCTGCTTTATAACAAAGTGAATCAGCTATACATATACATATATCCCCATATCTCCTCCCTCTTGCATCTCCCTCCCACCCTCCCTATCCCACCCCTCTAGTGGTCAAAAAGCACCAAGCTGATCTCCCTGTGCTATGTGGCTGCTTCCCGCTAGCTATCTACTTTACATTTGGTAGTGTATATATGTCCATGCCAAGCTCTCACTTCGTCCCAGCTTACCCTTCCCTCTCCCAGTGTCCTCAAGTCCATTCTCTATGTCTGAGTCTTTCTTCCTGTCCTGCCCCTAGGTTCTTCAAAACCATTTTTTTTTTTAGATTCCATATACATGTGTTAGCATACAGTATTTGTTTTTCTTTTTCTGATTTACTTTACTCTGCATGGCAGACACTAGGTCCATCGACCTGACTACAAATAACTCAATTTCGTTTCTTTTTATGGCTGAGAAACATTTCACTGTATATATGTACCACATCTTATTATCCATTAATCTCTTGATGGACACGTAGGTTGCTCCCATGTACTGGCTATTGTAAATAGAGCTGCAAATAACATTGTGGCGCATGACTCTTTTTGAATTACGGTTTTCTCTGGGTATATGCCCAGTAGTGGGATTGCTGGGTCATATGGTAGTTCTATTTGAAGTTTTTTAAGGAACCTCCATACTCTTCTCCATAGTGGCTGTAACAATTTACTTTTCCACCAAAAGTGCAAGAGGGTTCCCTTTTCTCCACACCCTCTCCAGCATTTATTGTTTGTAGATTTTTTGATGATGGCCATTCTAATTGGTGTGAGGTGATACCTCATTGTAGTTTTGATATGCATTTCTCTAATGATTAGTGATGTTGAGCATCCTTTCATGTGTTTGTTGGCAATCTGTATATTTTCTGTGGAGAAGTGCCTATTTAGGTCTTCTGCCCATGTTTGGATTGAGTTGTTTGATTTTTTTTGATATTGAGCTGCATGAGCTGTTTCTATACTTTGGACATTAATCCTTTGTTAGTTGCTTTGTTTGAAAATATTTTCTGCCATTCTGAGGATTGCCTTTTTGTCTTGTTTATGTTTTCCTTTGTTGTGCAAAGCTTTTAAGTTTCATTAGGTCTCATTTGTTTATTTTTGTTTTTATTTCCATTTCTCTAGGACGTGCGTCAAAAAGGATCTTGCTGTGATTTATGTTATAGAGTGTTCTGCCTATGTTTTCCTCTAAGAGTTTTATACTGTCTGACCTTACATTTAGGTCTTTAATCCATTTTTAGCTTATTTTTGTGTATGGTGTTAGGGAATGTTCTAATTTCATTCTTTTACATGTACCTGTCCCGTTTTCCCAGCACCATTTATTGAAGAGGCTGTCTTTCTTCCATTGTATATTCTTGCCTCCTTTATCAAAAATAAGGTGACCATTATGTGTGTGGGCTTCTCTCTGGGCTATCAATCCTGTTCCATTGATCTATATTTCTGTTTTTGTGCCAGTACCATACTGTCTTGATGACTGTAGCTTTGTAGGATAGTCTGAAGTCCAGGAGCGTGATTACTCCAGCTCTGTTTTTCTTTCTCAAGATTGCTTTGGCTATTCGGGGTCTTTTGTGTTTCCATACAAATTATGAAAATTTTTGTTCTAGTTCTGTGAAAAATGCCATTGATAGTTTGATAGGGATTGCATTGAATTTGTAGATTGCTTTGGGTAGTATAATTTTCACAATGTTGATTCTTCCAATCCGACAACATGGTATATCTCTCCATCTGTTTGTATCATCTTCAATTTCTTTCATCAGTGTCTTATACTTTTCTGCATAGAAGTCTTTTGTCTCCTTAGGTAGGCCTATTCCTAGGTATTTTGCTCTTTTTGTTGCAGTAGTAAATTGGAGTGTTTCCTTAATTTCTCTTTCAGATTTTTCATCATTATTGCATAGGAATGCAAGAGACTTCTGTACGTTAATTTTATATCCTGCTACTCTACCAAATTCATTGATTAGCTCTCGTACATTTATGGTAGCATCTTTAGGATTCTCTATGTATAGTATCATGTCATCTGTAAACAGTGACAGCTTTACTTCTTCTTTTCCTATTTGAATTCCTTTTATTTCTTTTTCTTCTCTGGTTGCTGTGGCTAAAACCTCCAAAACTATGTTGAATAATAGTGGTGAGAGTGGACAACCTTGTCTTGTTCCTGATCTTAGAGGAGATGGTTTCAGTTTTTTACCATTGAGAACAATGTTGGCTGTGGGTTTCTCATATATGGCCTTTATTATGTTGAGGTAAGTTCCGTCTATGCCTACTTTCTGGAGGGCTTTTATCATAAAAAAGAGTTGAATTTTGTTGAAAACTTTTTCTGCATCTATTGAGATGATCATATTATTTTTCTCCTTCCATTTGTTAATATGGTTTATCACATTGATTGAAGTGCGTATATTGTAGAATCCTTGCCTTCCTGGGATAAACCCCACATGATTATGATGTATGATGCTTTTAATGTGCTATTGGATTCTGTGTGATAGTATTTTGTTGAGGATTTTTGCATCTATGTTCATCAGTCATATTGGTCTGTAGTTTTCTTTCTTTGTGACATCTTTGTCTGGTTTTGGTATCAGGGTGACCGTGGCCTCATAGAATGAGTTTGGCAGTGTTCCACCCTCTGCTCTATTTCAGAAGAGTTTGAGAAGGATAGGTGTTAGCTCTTCTCTAAACGTTTGATAGAATTCACCTGTGAAGCCATCTGGTCCTGGGCTTTTGTTTGTTGGAAGATTTTTAATCACAGTCTCAACATCAGTGTTTGTGATTGGTCTGTTTATATTTTCTATTTCTTTCAGGTTCAGTCTTGGAATGCTGTGCTTTTCTAAGAATTTGTCCATTTCTCCCAGGTTGTCCATTTTATTGGCATATAGTTACTTGCAGTAATCTCTCATGATCCTTTGTATTTCTGCAGTGTCAGTTGTTACTTCTCCTTTTTGATTTCTAATTCTGTTGATTTGAGTCTTCTCCCTTTTTTTCTCTTGAGTTTGGCTAATGGTTTATCAATTTTGTTTATCTTCTCAAAGAATCAGCTTTTAGTTTTATTTATCTTTACTATCATTTCCTTCATTTCTTTTTCATTTATTTCTGATCTGATCTTTATGTTTTCTTTTCTTCTTTTAACTTTGGGGTTTTTTTGTTGTTGTTCTTATTTCTCTAATTGCTTTAGGTATAAGTTTAGGTTGTTTATTTGCAATGTTTCTTGTTTCTTGAGGTAGGATTGTTTTACTATAAACTTCCCTCTTAGGACTGCTTTTGCTGCATCCCATAGGTTTTGGGTCATTGTGTTTTCATTGTCATTTTTTTAAGGTTTTTTTTTTATTTCTTCTTTGATTTCTTCAGTGATCTCTTGGTTATTTAGTAGTGTATTGTTTACCTCCATGTGTTTGTATTTTTTACAGATTTTTTCCTGTCATTGATATCTAGTCTCATAGCATTATGGCTGGAAAAACTACTTGATACAATTTCAATTTTATTAAATTTTCCAAAGCTTGATTTGTGACCTGGGATATGATCTTTCCTAGAAAATGTTCCATTAGCACATGAGAAGAAAGTGTATTGTTTTGTTTTTGGATGGAATGTCCTATAAATATCAATTAAATCCATCTCGTTTAATGTATCATTTAAAGTTTGTGTTTCCTTATTTATTTTCATTTTGGATGATGTGTCCATTGTTGAAAGTGGGGTGTTAAAGTCCCCTACTATGATTGTGTTACTGTTGATTTCCCCTTTATGGTTGTTAGTAGTTGCCTTATGTATTGAGGTGCTCCTATGTTGGGTGCATAAATATTTACAATTGTTATATCTTCTTCTTGGATTGATCTCTTGATCATTATATAGTGCCCTTCTTTTTCTCTTGTAATAGTCTTTATTTTAAAGTCTATTTTGTCTGATGTGAGAATTTCTACTCCAGATTTCTTTTGATTTCCATTTGCTTGTAACATCTTTCTCAATCCCCTCACTTTCAGTCTGTATGTGTCCCTAGGTCTGAAATGGGTCTCTTGTAGACAGCATATATATGGGTCTTGTTTTTGTATCCATTCAGCCAGTCTATGTCTTTTGGTGGAAGAAGTTAATCCATTTACATTTAAGGTAATTATCGATATGTATGTTCCTATTACCATTTTCTTTAATTGTTTTGCATTTGTTATTGTAAGTCTTTTACTTCTCTTGTGTTTCCTTTCTAGAGAAGTTCCTTTAACATTTGTTATAAAGCTGGTTTGGTGGTGCTGAATTCTCTTAGCTTTGCTTGTATGTAAAAGTTTTAATTTCTCTGTCCAATCTGAATGAGATCCTTGCTGGGTAGAGTAATCTTGGTTGTAGGTTTTTCCCTTTCATCACTTTAAATATGTCCTGTCACTCCCTTCTGGCTTGCAGAGTTTCTGCTGAAATATCAGCTTTTAACCTTTTGGGGCTTCCTTTGTATGTTACTTCTTGTTTTTCCCTTGCTACTTTTAATATTTTTTCTTTGAATTTCACTTTTTAGAGTTTGATTAATATGTGTCTTGGCTTGTTTCTCCTTGGATTTTTCCTGTATGGGACTCTCTGCACTTCCTGGACTTGATTGACTATTTCCTTTCCCATATTAAGGAAGTTTTCAACCATAATCTCTTCAAATATTTTCTCAGTCCCTTTCTTTCTTTCTTCTTCTTCTGGTATCCCTATAATTCGAATGTTGGTGTGTTTAATGTTGTCCCAGAGGTCTTTGAGACTGTCCTCAATTCTTTTCTTTCTTTTTTCTTTATTCTGCTCTGTGGTAGTTATTTCCACTATTTTATCTTCCAGGTCACTTCTCCATTCTTCTGCCTCAGTTACTCTTCTATTGATTCCTTTCAGAGTATTTATAATTTCATTTATTGTGTCGTTCATTGTTTATTTGCTCTTCAGTTATTCTAGATCCTTGTTAAACATTTTGTGTATTTTCTCCATTCTATGTCCAAGATTTTGGATCATCTTTATTATCATTACTCTGAATTCTTTTTCAGGTAGACTTCCTATTTCCTCCTAATTTGTTTGGCCTGGTGAGTTTTTACCTGCTCCTTCATCTGATGTGGGTTTCTCTGTCTTCTCTTTTTGTTTAACTTACTGTGTTTGGTGTCTCCTTTTCATAGGCTGCAGGTTTGTAGTTCCTGTTGTTTTTGGTGTCTGCCCCCAGTGGCTGAGGTTGCTTCAGTGGCTTGTGTAGGCTTCCTGGTGGAGGGGACTAGTGCCTGTTCTGGTGGATGAGGCTGGGTCTTGTCTTTCTGGTGGTCAGGACCGTGTCTGGTGGTGTTTTTTGGAGTGTCTTTGACCTTATTATGATTTTAGGCAGTCTCTCTGCTAATTTGTGTTCCTGTCTTGCTAGTTGTTTTGTATAGGGTGTCCAGAACTGTAGCTTGCTGGTTGTTGAGTGGAGCTGGGTCTTAGCATTGAGATGGAGATCTCTGGGAGAGCGTTTCCCATTTGATATTACATGGAGCTGGGAGTTCTCTGGTGGACCAGTGTCCTGAACTCAGCTCTCCCACCTCAGACACACAGGTCTGACACCTACCCAGAGCACCAATACCCTGTCAGTCATGAGGCTCAGAGGAAAAGGGAGATAGAAAGAAAGAAAAAAAGAAAGAAAGAAAGAAAGAAAGAAAAGAAAAGTTATTAAAAATAAAAAAATATTCTTAAAAATAAAAAAAATTAAAAAGTAATTTAAAAGAAAGAAAAGAAAGAAAGAAGTGGGCAACCAAACCAAAAAACAAAACAAAACAAATCCACCAATGATAACAAGCACTAAAAACTATTCTAAAACAATAAAATAAAAGGACAGACAGAACCCTAGGACAAATGGTAAAAGCAAAGATATACAGACAAAATGACCCAAAGTCCACCACCTCAATTTTGGGATGATTCATTGTCTATTCAGGTATTCCAGAGATGCAGGGTACATCAAGTTGATTGTGGAGATTTAATCCGCTGCTCCTGAGGCTGCTGGGAGAGATTCCCCTTTCTCTTCTTTGTTCGCACAGCTCCTGGGGTTCAGCTTTGGATTTGGCCCTGCCTCTGTGTGTAGATCACCTGAGGGCTTCTTTTCTTTGCTCAGACAGGACAGGGTTAAAGTAGCAGCTGATTATGGGGCTCTGGCTCACTCAGGCCAGGGGAGGGATGGGTACGGAATGCGGAGCGAGCCTGCAACGACAGAGGCCAGTGTGACGTTGCAACAGCCTGAGGCGCACCATGTGTTCTCCTGGGGAAGTTGTCCCTGGATCCTGGCACCCACCCTGGCAGTGGCAGGCTGCACAGGCTCCCAGGAGAGGAGGTGTGAATAGTGAACTCTGCTTGCACACAGGCTTCTTGGTGGCTGCAGCAGCAGCCTTAGCATCTCATGCTTGTCTCTGGTGTCCGTGCTGATTGCTGCAGCTCGCACCCATCTCTGGACCTCGTTTAGGCGGTGCTCTGAATCACCTCTCCTTGTCCACCCCAAAACAATGGTCTCTTGCCTTTTAGGCAGTTCCAAACTTTTTCCCAGACTCCCTCCCGGCTAGCTGTGGCATACTAGCCCCCTTCAGGCTGTGTTCATGCAGCCAACCCCAGTCCTCTCATTGGGATCTGAACTCCAGAGCCGGAGCCTCAGCTCCCAGCCAATGCCCACCCTGGCGGGTGAGCAGAGAAGCCTCTCAGGCTTGTGAGTGCTGGTCAGCACCGATCCTCTGTGAGGGAATCTCTCTGCCTTGCCCTCTGCACCGTTATTGCTGCACTCTCCTCCATGGCTCTGAAGATTCCCCCCCCCCACCCCCGTCTCTGCCATTGAAGGGCCTTCCTAGTATATGGAAACTTTTCCTCCTTCACAGCTCTATCCCAGAAATGCAGGTCCTTTCCCTATTCTTTTCTCTCTGTTTTTTCCTTTTCCTTTTGCCCTACTCATGTACATGGCGGAGTTTCTTGCTTTTGGGGAAGCCTGAGGTCTTCTGCTAGTGTTCAGTAGGTGTTCTGTAGGAGTTGTTCCACAGGCAGATGTATTTCTGATGTATTTGTGGGGAGGAAGGTGATCTCCACATCCTACTCCTCAACATCTTGAAGGTCTCCCCTAGCATCACTCTTTTAAGATCAAACTGGACTTGAAGGGAAAAACTATTATCTAAGAATAAGAGAGTTACTCATAGTGACAATGATTTGATTGACCAGGAAAACATAATGATTTTAAGTAGGTATGCATCAAACAGCACAGGTCATAATACATAAAGCCAAAAATGATAAATAAAAAATAAATACACAAAGACAAAGTCATACTGGGAGATTTTTAACACTTCATCTGGGGATGATAGAATAATCTGACACATGAAATATCTATATAGTAGCTTTGAATTAGCTGATTTAAAAAACCTGACCCAATGGTCATATAAAATACTGCACTTAAGAGAATACATAATCTTGTCAAACACACTAAGTAATAAACCCAATCTCAACAAATAACAAAGAATTGATATCATACGGACCATATTTGTAAATAAAAATGAGAGTCAGGAATCAATATTTAAAGATACCTATGAAAAATTCTATATGTCTGAAAATTTTAAAACACTTCTAGGGGCTTCCCTGGTGGTGCAGTGGTTGAGACTCTGCCTGCCGATGCAGGGGACGCAGGTTCATTCCCCGGTCTGGGAGGATCCCACGTGCCGCGGAGCGGCTGGGCCCGTGAGCCATGGCTAGTGGGCGTCCGGAGCCTGTGCTCCGCAACACAAGAGGCCACAACAGTGAGAGGCTCGCATACCAAAAAAACCCCCAAAAAACTCACTTCTAAATAACTATTTAGTCATGTTCTAGGTCGTAATAGAAAGTAGAATAAATGTAGACTAGGAAAATAATAAAAATAATACATATTGAACATACTAAGACCATATATGTATATACATCCTTAAGTGATGATGCTAGAAAAGAAGAAAGTCTGAAAATTCATGAGAAAATAATTCATCTAAAAAAGGTAGAAAGGGACTTCATTGGCATTCCAGTGATTAATCATCTGCCTTCCAAAGCAGGGGACACAGGTTCAATCCCTGGTTGGGGAACTAAGATCCCACATGTTGTGAGGCAATCAAGCCTGTGCACCACAAGCACTTAGCACATGGTCCACAACTAGAGAGCCCGCATGCCACAACTTCAGGGCCCACATGCCCTGGAGCCTGTGCACCAAAACTACAGAACCTGCACATTGCAACAAGGAGCCCGTGCACCACAGTGGGGGATCCTTCATGCTACAACAAATATCCTGTATGCTGCAACTAAGACCCAACACAGCCAAAACTAAAATAAATAAATAAATATTAAAAAAATAAAAAGGTAGAAAAAGAATAATAACATAAATACAAAATAAGTAGATGAAGATGATAATAAAGATAAAAGAAAAAATAGAAAATAAAATATGGTGAGAATAGAGCTAACAACTGGTTATTTAATGAATATAATAAAGTTGATAACTTTTTGGCAAGATTTATCTAGAAAAAGGGAAAATGCACAAATGAAAGATGTTAAGGATAATGTTGCAACATAGAAACTAATAAGAAGATACTGTCATTTCAATACATTAAAAATTAGACAGATAAAATATTTCACACCAAACAAATAAATCCATATATTAAAAACATACCAAAATATAGCAGGAGATAAAATGATCTCCAGTTTCTTTGATGACACTAGCGTAACATTAATTAGAACATGTGACTAGGGCTTCCCTGGTGGTGCAGTGGTTGAGAGTCCCCCTGCCAATGCAGGGGACACGGGTTCGTGCCCCAGTCTGAGAAGATCGCACATGCAGCAGGGTGGCTGGGCCCGTGAGCCGTGGCCGCTAAGTCAGCGCATCCGGAGCCTGTGCACCGCAATGGGAGACGCCACAACAGTGAGAGGCCGGCGTACTGCAAAAACAAACAATCAAACAAACAAACAAACAAAAAATGTGACTAAAACAGTATAAGAAAAATTACAGTCCCATCTTTTTCTTTAAAATCCTAAACAAAATATTAAACTAAATCCAGCTTGATGTATAACCGTAATTAATCATGAGCAAGTTAGATTTATCTCAGAAATAGAAGGTGGATTTAGCATTATGAAATTATAGCAGTTTACAACATTAATAGATTAAAAGAAAAAAATCATATGATTGTCTCAACAGATGCAGAAGAAAAGTTTTTGGCAACTTCTAACATCGATTCGTGACAAAACTTCATAACAAACTAAGGGAAAGGAGCCACTTTAATTTGGTAGACTATCTTTAGAAACATCCTTCATCAGATTTCATTCTTAATAGTGAAACATTAAAAGCAACTTCTTTAGAAGTAGACCAGAGTGTTCACTATTCCACCTGTGTTCAACATTGCATTAAGGGTTTTAGCCAGTACAGTAAAGCAAGAAAACTGTCATAAAAATTGGAATGAAAGAAACAAAACTTGTTATCTGTTACAGTTGCCCTATAGGAATGGAATAAACTCCTGCCAACTAAAGAATGTCCACTCACCATTCAGCTCTACCAGGATAGAGTCATTAGCCACTGTGGGTCACTGACCTTCAACACACCCTGAAAGGATTTCAGGGCAGAGATCAGGAAGGAGACACTCTGTGCTCTAGGAAAACTGGCAGAACAGACCTTCAGATAGTTAGATATTTTCAGGAGAAAATTTTATAAACCCTATTTCTTGCATCTTCCCATACTTAGAAAAGCACTAAAATCATTAAATAAGGTATCTGCTCCACGTGACTAGCAGCAACCTTCAACCAAGATGAGTGCTTGATTGCAGGTACCCCTTCTCCGAAGTCACATATATATTGACCTCCCCTCTGCACCCTGCCTCTTCAGAACAGTTCCTCAGAGCTATCTCCTGGGCTATAGTCCTCAGTAAGTCCCTCAATAAAACTGGAGCTCACAGCTCTCACGTAGTGGGTTTTTATTTCAGTCGATACTGCCTACTCAAAATTTGGTTGGGATGTGGAGACTGGTGATACCACACATACACTTAAAGGGTATGAAAGTGTTTATTATTCACATAATAAGACTTTCTGGGGAGAGCAAGGCAGGATCCCAAGTTGGTCCAAAAATGGCTTGAGCAATCAGGCCCAGGAAATTGGCCTGTGGTTTTTACGGTGTTTAGTTTCCCATGTACAAGGCCTGGGGCTTGAGTGGTTCAAATGTCATGCTTGACCACACAGGTTTTCTCATCAGCTTGCTCAGATGTGGGGCAGAGAGGAGGTGGGAGGAGAGTTAAGAGCTGACAGCAGTCAAATATCAAAATTGGAGTCAGACTCTTTATCACACTATTTAGAGACGATATTATTGAAATTAGAAAAGTGAAAACACTGCAGATTAAGTATCAAAATTACTAAAACATAAAACAGTAACATTGCTAGGTATTAAATCTGTAGACAAATTCAGTTGTATTTATATAAACTAGCAGCAACAGGTAGACATTTAGATTAGAAGAAGAAGATTTACAACAGCATCAAAAACTACCTAGAGATGAATCTAACAAAAATATAGGAACTGTCAGAGGGAAATTTATAGAATATTAATAAAAATTACTTTTACAAAATTCAATAACAGAAAGCTCTCAATTCTGCCCAAATTAAATGAAATCTATTCAAAATTCTATTTAAAAGAGCAAAGCCCTATTTTGAAACTTTATTAAAAAGAGCACTGGCTCTTCCATTCTTTGGCTAACTGACACATGCTCTTTCCGCAGAACAATTGGTTTTGGTTGAAATTTGTCGCATGGCTCTGCCAAGCTGTGAAAGGCTGCAGAATGTGGGGAAGCAAACAGAATTACTGATAAGCACCATCGTCCCTGCAAAATATCCAGTAAAACTGAGAATGCACAAATCTTCTGACAAAGTTTAGATCATGAAGAAACTCTTGAACATATGCACTAGAAGGTGTTGACTTAAAGGAAGATACACAACATGAGAGTTGTGAGTTTAAGGTTTTTTCAGGGTCTTACTGAGGACCACAGCATGGGAAACAGACTTCCAGATAGTTCCGAAGAATTTCTCTGAAGAGGTAGGGAAGGACAAGTATATATATAGATAAATTTTGGGGGGGCTAGGAAATAAATGTAGTCAAACATACATCTTGGTAAAAGATTACTGCCAATCACAAATAACAGATACCTCAAGTTAATGATTTTAGTGCTTTTCTATGTAAGAGAAGATGCAAGAATCTGGGGTCATTGAAATTTCTCTTGAGATATGTATCTTAACTATCTATGGGCTGTTTATCCAAAGCACAGAATACTTCATCCTATTTTTCGTATCCTGAATTCCCCTCAGGGTGCACTGTCAGTGGGCAACTGTAGTGGGGTGTGATTTAACTCTTCGTTTGGATGATGAGTGACATTCTTAGTTCCTTCTTTTTTTTTTTTTCTTTCCACTGAGGCATATCCAAATCTGTCTTTACCAGCATTGTTCATAATAGCAAAAATGTTGGAAATGATCCAAAGTCCATCAACTGTAGAATGGGTAAATACATTGTACCTTCTCACAATGAAGTATTATCAGTGAGGGCTGGAGTCAGCTATGCTGCCTTGCAAGAGCTAATTGTGCACCTTTCTTCCCAACTCTGCTGGGAGGGGCTTTACTTTACATCACAGAAATGGGCAAATTGTACAAATCAGGGTTTTTGCACTTTGGAGAGCCTGTTGTTAAACATTCACCAACACACCACTGACTGTACTGCAGTAAGGGTGACAAACTATAGCCATATGCACCAACATGGTTAAATCTCTGTGTAATGTGTAATATGTGGAGAAAAAGAATAAAGTTATAGAAGAATACACACAGTATTATCCTACTTATCTAAAGTTTCAAAACTGACAAAAATAAGTACAAGAATAACCAGGCAGTTAAGGAAAAAAAAATATCAAAGAAACCAAGGAAATGGTTCATAGCAAATTTTGAATGGGATTATTCAAAGGAGGTAGACCCAGGGGATTGAGAAGAAAGAACACATGAAGGAGGAAGTTTGGTTCATGGCTCTGTTCCATTTCTTGGCTTCAGTCATGGGTCAATGAATAGTCATTTTCTAATAGATCTTTTAATTGTTCATACCTATGTTCATCTGTTCTTTGGTGGGTGGCTGGGTGTGTTACATTTAACCACTTACAAAGACATATAAAATAGTAAAGTTAAAATCAGCACTGGAGAGAATAAAGAGAAAAAATGACAGGTGGAAAGACAAATATTAGTAAATGCTGTGGAGGGAACACTGGATTCAGTCTCCTAGAATGCAGGGAAAGAAGACAGAGCTGAAATGAGGAAGGATAAGTGGATGGACATGACACCCAGGTAAATTAGAAGTTGTGGTTCTTCCTTTTGGGTGTGTGGGTGTGGGGAGGGGAGGGATGAGATAAGAGTCATTGATAGAAAATAAACATTTAAAATGGAGAAAATTATACATTAAAAAACCCTCTGATCAAGCAGCTCAAAGGAATGTTTCAGAAAAAATTAATGAAAAGTTATTTATATCTAGATGTACCTGGGGAAAAATTATTTTTTAAAAAGTGGGTCAAGGGAGTCTGGTCAAGGATAAAGGAAGAAAAAAAATCACATTGGGTGCAATCTTTTCTGTGTTCCATTTCTCCCGGCACTTGTACTGAAGTGTCCATAGGGTTTTGAAGGTAAATGTTTGTCCCTCCAGTTTGTGTCTAATGGAGCTGTCTTACATGCATTAAGGTAAGTGAAATATACTTTGAGAATGGTCAGGAAATATATTATTCTCATATGATTTATTCCATCAGACCAACCAGGTAATCACAGTGTAAAACTCAAGAAACAGGAAGACCTAGCTTTTTTTTTTTAAAACATCTTTATTAGGGTATAATTGCTTTACAATGGTGTGTCAGTTTCTGTTTTATAACAAAGTGAATCAGTTATACATATGCATATGTCCCCATATCTCTTCCCTTTTGCATCTCCCTCCTTCCCACCTCCCTATCTCACCCCTCTAGGTGGTCACAAAGCACTGAGCTGATCTCTCTGTGCTATGCGGCTGCTTCCCACTAGCTATCTATTTTACATTTCGTAGTGTATCTATGTCAATGCCACTCTCTCACTTTGTCCCAGCTTACCCTTCCCCCTCCGCATATCCTAAAGTCCATTCTCTACTAGGTCTGCATCTTTATCCCCGTCTTGCCCCTAGGTTCTTCTGGCTTTTTTTTTTTTTTTTTTTTTAGATTCCATATATATGTGTTAGCATACAGTATTTGTTTTTCTCTTTCTGACTTACTTCACTCTATATGACAGTCTCTAGGTCCATCCACCTCACTACAAATAACTCAGTTTCATTCCTTTTTATGGCTGAGTAATATTCCATTGTATATATGTGCCACATCTTCTTTATCCATTCATCTGTTGACGGACACTTATGTTGCTTCCATGTCCTGGCTATTGTAAACAGAGCTGCAATGAACATTTTGGTACATGACTCGTTTTGAATTATGATTTTCTCAGGGTATATGTCCAGTAGTGGGATTGCTGGGTCATATGGTAGTTCTATTTTTAGTTTTTTTAAGGAACCTCCATACTGTTATCCATAGTGGCTGTATCAATTTACATTCCCACCAACAGTGAAAGAGGATTCCTTTTTCTCCCCACCCCTCCAGCATTTACTGTTTGTAGATTTTTTTGATGATGGCCATTCTGTCCAGTGTGAGATGATATCTCATTGTAGTTTTGATTTTCATTTATCTAATGAGTAATGATGTTGGGCATTCTTTCATGTGTTTGTTCTCAATCTGTATATCTTCTTTAGAGGAATTTCTATTTAGATCTTCTGTCCATTTTTGGATTGGGTTGTTTGTTTGTTTTTGATATTGAGCTGCATGAGTTGCTTTTATGTTTTGGAGATTAATCCTTTGTCAGCTGCTTATTTTGCAAATATTATCTCCCATTCTGAGGGTTGTCTTTTCATCTTGTTTATGGTTTCCTTTGCTGGGCAAAAGCTTTTAAGTTTCATTAGGTCCAATTTGTTTATTTTTGTTTTTATTTCCATTTCTCTAGGAGGTGGGTCAAAAAGGATCTTGCTGTGATTTATGTCATAGAGTGTTCTGCCTATGTTTTTCCCTAAGAGTTTGATGGTGTCTGGCCTTAAATTTAGGTCTTTAATCCATTTTGAGTTTATTTTTGTGTACTGTGTTAGGGAGTGTTCTAATTTCATTCTTTTATATGTAGCTGTCCAGTTTTCCCAGCACCACTTATTGAAGAGACTGTCTTTTCTCCACTGTATATTCTTGCCTCCTTTATCAAAGATAAGGTGATCTTATGTGTGTGGGTTTCGCTCTGGGATTTCTATCCTGTTCCATTGATCTATATTTCTGTTTTTGTGCCAGTACCATATTGTCTTGATTACTGTAGCTCTGTAGATAGTCTGAAGTCAGGGAACCTGATTCCCCCAGCTTCGTTTTTCTTTCTCAAAATTGCTTTGGCTTCTTGGGGTCTTTTGTGTTTCCATTCAAATTGTGAAAATTTTTTTCTAGTTCTGTTAAAAATGCCAGTGGTAGTTTGATAGGGATTGCATTGAATCTGTAGATTGCTTTGGATAGTAGAGTCATTTTCACAATGTTGATTCTTCCAGTCCAGGAACACAGTATATCTCTCCATCTATTTGTATGATTTTTAATTTCTTTCAACAGTATCTTATAATTTTCTGCATACAGGTCTTTTGTCTCCTTAGGTATAGATATTTTATTCTTTTTGTTACAATGGTAAATGGGAGTGTTTTCTTAATTTCACTTTCAGATTTTTCATCATTAGTGTATAGGAATGCAAGAGATTTCTGTGCATTAATTTTGTACCCTGCTACTTTACCAGATTCATTGATTAGCTCTAGTAGTTTTCTGGTAGCATCTTTAGGATTCTCTATGTATAATATCATGTCATCTGTAAACAGTGATAGCTTTACTTATTCTTTTCCAATTTAGATTCCTTTTATTACTTTTTCTTCTCTGATTGCTGTGGCTAAAACTTCCAAAACTATGCTGAATAATAGTGGTAAGAGTGGGCAACCTTGTCTTGTTCCTGATCTTAGTGGAAATGGTTTCAGTTTTTCACCATTGAGGACAATGTTGGCTGTGGGTTTGTCATATATGGCCTTTATTATGTTGAGGAGAGTTCCCTCTATGCCTACTTTCTGGAGGGTTTTTATCATAAATGGGTGTTGAATTTTGTCAAAAGCTTTCTCTGTATCTATTGAGATGATCATATGGTTTTTCTCCTTCAATATCTTAATATGGTGTATCATGTTGATTGATTTGTGTATATTGAAGTATCCTTGCATTCCTGGGATAAACCCCACTTGATCACAGTGTATGATCCTTTTAATGTGCTGTTGGAATCTGTTTGTTAGCATTTTATTGAAGATTTTTGCATCTATGTTCATCAGTGATATTGGCCTGTAGTTTTCTTTTTTTGTGACATCTTTGTCTGGTTTTTGTGTCAGAGTAATGGTGGCCTCATAGAATGAGTTTGGGAGTGTTCCTCCCTCTGCTATATTTTGGAAGAGTTTGAGAAGGATAGGTGTTAGCTCTTCTCTAAATGTTTGATAGAATTCACTTGTGAAGCCTTCAGGCCCTGGGTTTTTTTTTGTTGGAATTTTTTTTTTTTTTTTTTTTTTTTTTTTTTTTTTGCAGTATGTGTGCCTCTCACTGTTGTGGCCTCTCCCGTTGCGGAGCACAGGCTCTGGATGCACAGGCTCAGTGGCCATGGCTCACAGGCCCAACCACTCTGTGGCATGTGGGATCTTCCTGGACCGGGGCATGAACCCGCGTCCCCTGCATCAGCAGGTGAACTCTCAACCACTACGCCACCAGGGAAGACCTGTTGGAAGATTTTTAATCACAGTTTCTATTTCAGTGCTTGTGATTGGTCTGTTCATATTTTCTATTTCTTCCTGGTTCAGTCTCGGAATATTGTGCATTTCTAAGAATTTGTCCATTTCTTCCAGGTTGTCCATTTTATTGGCATATAGTTGCTTTTAGTAATCTCTCATGATCCTTTGTATTTCTGCAGTGTCAGTTGTTGCTTCTCTTTTGTCATTTCTAATTCTATTGATTTGGGTCTTCTCCCTTTTTTTCTTGATAATTCTGGTTAATGGTTTATCAATATTGTTTATCTTCTCAAAGAATCAGCTTTTAGTTTTATTTATCTTTGCTCTCATTTCTTTCATTTCTTTTTCATTTATTTCTGATCTGGTCTTTATGATTTCTTTTCTTCTGCTAATTTTGGGGTTTTTTTGTTCTTCTTTCTCTAACTGCTTTAGGTGTACAGTTAAGTTTTTTATTTGAGATTCTTCTTGTTTCTTAAGGTAGGCTTGTATAGCTATAAACTTCCCTCTGAGAACTGCTTTTCCTGTGTCCCATAGGTTTTGGGTCGCTGTGTTTTCATTGTAATTTATTTCTAGGTGTTTTTTTATTTCCTCTTTGATTTCTTCAGTGATCTCTTGGTTATTAAGTAGTGTGTTGTTTAGCCTCCACGTGTTTGTATTTCCGACAGATTTTTTCCTGTAATTGATATCTAGTCTCATAGCATTGTGGTCAGAAAAGATACTTGATACGATTTCAGTTTTCTTAAATTTACCAAGGCTTGATTTGTGACCCAAGATATGATCTATCCTGAAGAATGTTCCATGAGCACTTGAGAAGAATGTGTATTCTGTTGTTTTTGGATGGAATGTCCTATAAATATCAATTAAGTCCATTTTGTTTAATGTACCTTTTAAAGCTTGTGTTTCCTTATTTATTTTCACTTTGGATGATCTCTCCATTGGTGAAAGTGGGGTGTTAAATTTCCCTACTATGATTGTGTTACTGTTGATTTCCCGTTTTATGGCTGTTAGTATTTGCCTTATGTATTGAGGTGCTCCTGTGTTGGGTGCATAAATATGTACAATTGTTATATCTTCTTCTTGGATTGATCCCTTGATCATTATGTAGTTTCCTTCTTTGTCTCTTGTAAAACTCTTTGTTTTAAAATCTATTTTGTCTGATATGAGAATTGCTACTCCAGATTTCTTTTGATTTCCATTTGCATGAAATATCATTTTCCATCCCCTCACTTTCAGTCTGTATGTGTCCCTAGGTCTGAAGTGGGTCTCTTGTAGACAGCATGTATACAGGTCTTGTTTTTGTATCCATTCAGCCAGTCTGTCTTTTGTTTGGAGCATTTAATCCATTTACATTTAAGGTAATTATCGTTATGTATGTTCCTATTACCATTTTCTTAATTGTTTTGGGTTTATTATTGTAGGTCTTTTCCTTCTCTTGTATCTCCTGTCTAGAGAAGTTCCTTTAGCATTTGTTATAAAGCTGGTTTGGTGGTGCTGAATTCTCTTAGGTATTGCTTGTCTGTAAAGCTTTTAATTTATCCATCCACTCTGAATGAGATCCTTGCTCACTAGAGTAATCTTGGTTGTCAGTTTTCCTCTTTCATCACTTTAAATATGTCCTGCCACTCCCTTCTGGCTTGCAGAGTTTCTGCTGGGAGATCAGTTCTTAACCTTATGGGGATTCCCTTATGTTTTACTTGTTGTTTTTCCCTTGCTGCTTTTAATATTTGCTCTTTGTATTTAATTTTTGATAGTTTGATTAATATGTATCTTGGTGTGTTTCTCCTTGGATTTATCCTGTATGGGACTCTCTGTGCTTCCTGGACTTGATTAACTATTTCCTTTCCCATATTAGGGAAGTTTTCAACTATAATCTCTTCAAATATTTTCTCAGTCCCTTTCTTTTTCTCTTCTTCTTCTGGGACCCTTATAATTCAAATGTTGGTGCATTTAATATTGTCCCAGATGTCTCTGAGACTGTCCTCAATTCTTTTCATTATTTTTTCTTTATTCTGAAATGCAGTAGTTATTTCCATTATTTTATCTTCCAGGTCACTTATCCATTCTTCAGCCTCAGTTATTCTCTTATTGATCCCTTCTAGAGAATTTTTAATTTCATTTATTGTGTTGTTCATCTCTGTTTTTTTGCTCTTTAGTTCTTCTAGGTCTTTGTTAAATGTTTCTTGTATTTTCTCCACTCTATTTCCAAGATTTTGGATCATCTTTACTATCATTGCTCTGAATTCTTTTTCAGGTAGACTGCCTATTTCCTCTTCATTTGTTAGGTCTGGTGGGTTTCTGCTTTGCTCCTTCATCTGCTGTGTGTTTCTCTGTCTTCTCATTTTGCTTAACTTACTGTTTTGGGGGTCTCCTTTTTGCAGGCTGCAGGTTCATAGTTTCCGTTGTTTTTGGTGTCTGCCCCCAGTGGCTAAGTTTGGTTCAGTGGGCTGTGTAGGCTTCCTGGTGGAAGGGACTAGTGCCTGTGTTCTGGTGGATGAGGCTGGATCTTGTCTTTCTGGTAGGCAGGTCCATGTCTGGTGGACAGAGGGAATCATTATGATTTTGGCAACCTCTGTGCTAATGGATGGGGTTGTATTCCTGTCTTGCTAGTTGTTTGGCATAGGGTGTCCAGCAGTGTAGCTTGCTCGTCATTGAGTGGAGCTGGTTCTTGGCATTGAGATGGAGATCTCTGGGAGATTTTTGCTGTTTGATAATACGTGGAGCTGGGAGGTCTCTTGTGGACCAGTGTCCTTAAGTTGGCTCTCCCACCTCAGTGGCACAGCCCTGACGTCTGGCTGCAGTACCAAGAGACTGTCCTCCACACAGCTCAGAATAAAAGGGAGAAAAAAAGAAAGAGAGAAAGAAGAAGCTAAATTAAAATAAAGTAAAATAAAATTAATTTATTAAAGTAAGAAATAAAAAATAATTATTAAGAAAAAAATTTTTTAAGTAAAAAGTTAAAAAAAAAAAAACAATGGACAGAGAGAACCGTAGGACAAATGGTAAAAGCAAAGCTATACAGACAAAATCACACACAGAAGCATACACATACACACTCACAAAAAGAGAAAAAAGGGAAATATATATATATATATATATATATATATATATATATATCAATCATTGCTCCCAAAGTCCACCTCCCTAATTTGGGATGATTTGTTGTCTATTCGGGTATTCCACAGATGCAGGGTACATGAAGTTGATTGTGGAGATTTAATCTGCTGCTCCTGAGACTGCTGTGAGAAATTTCCCTTTCTTTTCTTTGTTCGCACAGCTCCTGGGGTTCAGCTTTGGATTTGGCCCCGCCTCTGCGTGTAGGTCGCCTGAGGGCGTCTTTTCTTCGCTCAGACAGGACGGGTTAAAGGAGCCGCTGATTCGGAGGTTCTGGCTTACTCAGGCCGGGGGGAGGGAGGGGCGCGGATGCGGGGTGGGCCTGCGGTGGCAGAGGCCAGCGTGACGTTTCACCAGCCTGAGGTGTGCAGTGCGTTCTCCCAGGGAAGTTGTCCCTGGATCACGGGACCCTGGCAGTGGTGGGCTGCACAGGCTCCCGGGAGGGGTGGGGGGAAGTGACCTGTGCTGGCACACAGGCTTCTTGGTGGTGGCAGCAGAAGCCTTAGCGTCTCATGCCCGTCTCTGGGGTCCACACTTTTAGCCACGGCTCGCGCCCGTCTCTGGAGCTCCTTTAAGCAGCGCTCTTAATCCCCTCTCCTCATGCACCAGGAAATAAGAAGGCAAGAAAAAGTCTCTTGCCTCTTTGGCAGGTCCAGACTTTTCCCCTGACTCCCTCCCGGCTAGCTGTGGTGCACTAACCCCCTGCAGGCTGTGTTCACGCCGCCAACTCCAGTCCTCTCCCTGCGCTCCGACTGAAGCCCGAGCCTCAGCTCCCAGCCCCACCCATCCCTGCGGGTGAGCAGACAAGCCGCTCGGGCTGGTGAGTGCCGGTCAGCACCAATCCTCTGTGCGGGAATCTCTCCGCTTTGCCCTCTGCACCCCTGTTGCTGCGCTCTCCTCTGCGGCTGCAAAGCTCCCCCTCCACCACCCACAGTCTCCGCCCGCAAAGGGGCTTCTAGTGTGTGGAAACCTTTCCTCCTTCACAGCTCCCTCCCACTGGTGCAGGTCCCGTCCCTATCCTTTTGTCTCTGTTTATTCTTTTTTCTTTTACCCTACCAAGGTACGTGGAGAGTTTCCTGCCTTTTGGGAGGTCTGAGGCCTTCTGCCAGCGTTCAGTAGGTGTTCTGTAGGAGTTGTTCCACGGGTAGATGTATTTCTGATGTAGCTGTGGGGAGGAAGGTGATCTCTGCGTCTTACTCTTCCACCATCTTGAAGCTCCACCCCAGCCCTAGCTTTAAAGAAATCTGTTTCCTTGGCACCAAACTCATAAAGCAAAGGTAGATTGTGTTATATTATCCTTCATCTGCATCTACAATGCATCAGAATATCTAACCTGTAGGGTATCCTTTACTCCACAAGTCAGATGGGGGCTTGTGATATTTAAAGAGCAAATAAACAAAATATAAATATATAAATAAAAGCACCTGTTTTGAATGATACAAATGAATTTATTTACAAAAGATAAACAGACTCACAAACTTAGAAAACAAATTTATGGTTACCAAAGGGGAAAGATGGGCGGAGGCAGGATAAATTAGGAGTTTGGGATTAACAGATACACACTACTATATAGAAATAGTTAACCAACAAGGACGTACTGTATAGTACAGGGAACTCTACTCAATATTCTGTAATAACCTATATGGGAAAAGAATCTGAAAATATAATCTATATACATATAGATGTATATCTGAATCACTTTGCTGTATACCTGAAACTAACACTTTTTTTTTTTTTTTTTTGTGGTACGCGGGCCTCTCACTGTTGTGGCCTCTCCCGTAGTGGAGCACAGGTTCCGGATGTGCCGGCTCAGCAGCCATGGCTCACGGGCCCAGCCGCTCCACGGCACGTGGGATCTTCCCGGACCGGGGCACGAACCCGTGTCCCCTGCATCGGCAGGCGGACTCTCAACCACTGTGCCACCAGGGAAGCCCAAAACTAACACATTTTAAATCAACTATACTCCAATATTAAAAAAAATTTTTTTAAAACACCTTTTTTTGTTCTATTCTTGCATTTATTAAACAATGTCTAAATTTATTCTCTTGTTTTTATTTTCTAGCTGTATGCTGTGGAGCACCAGGGTGGCACACAGACGCCTCAGAGGTGCTGCAGGTTTAAAACTTAATAAAAACAAATTGTGTGTTCAGATGTGTTCTATGCTAAAATTTAACTTATTGATGACACTCCCAACACATTGCCTTGGATAATGACCTCAGAGTAAGCTGAGAATTGATCTGTTCCCTGCATCCTCACGCTTTTAAACTTATAAGTGTGTCGCTGACCCAGCAGGTTGTACTGTGCAAGCATCCATTTACAATTTGGGAAATTTTATGTCCATTCTCACAACACCATGGAAACAGGCGAACTTCTTTAGCACGTGTGTGTTTTGAGTGATGGCGGACTCAGGCTTGGCTGAGTCTATTTCTGACTCTGTGTAACCACCACTCTGGAAATACCAAGAGCAGCTCATTACATCAGAACTATATTATAAATATTTTATTTATTTATTTATTTATTAACACTTACTGTAAATCTTAGGTGTTCCCGTGTTGGCTTTTATATTCTCTTGAAGGAATATAAGAAGAGACCGTATTTGTGGATTCAGCTCTGAAACAAAACTGTCTGACAAGTCCTCTTTTTAAACAGCCAACAGATGTGCTGGGGAAATGTGTGTGAATTTGTTATTTGCAGTGCTCCTTGCCTTTGAGGGCAGGTGAGTATTCAACAGATTTAATGTTTGCTCAGTGTAAATAGTCATGCTCTGGTGGTGGCTTTTAGTATTAGAAGAGGAGTGTGGGATGCAAAAGCAGAGAATCAGGGTCCTGACAATCCTACGGAGAGGTTTGCTCTGGGAGAGAAGGTGGAGGTGTCTGCTAGCTGGTTGGGGGAGGAGGTGAGAATATGGAGGACCTTTTTTTTTGTATTTATGAAGGGCAGAATTATGGATTTTTTTTTTCTTTTTCATGCTTCTCTGGACTTCCCAAAGTTTCTGCAATGAGGATACACTGCTTTCCTTAGTTATAAGATACACTTTATTTATCTATTTATGTGACTGCCCTGGGTCTTGGTTGTGGCATGTGGGATCTTTGGTTGTGGCATGTGGGATCTTTTAGTTGCAGCATGTGGGATCTTTCAGTTGCAGCATGTGGGATCTAGTTCCCTGACCAGGGATCGAACATGGGCTCCCTGCATTGGGAGTGTGGAGTCTTAACTGCTGGACCACCAGGGAAGTCCCATAAGATACACTTTAAAAGCAGTATACGTAATTATGTATCATCTGTGTGATGCCAGACACATAAAATATGGCTTGAATCAGCAACAGTGCACATGGGCTCAGAACAAAAGGCTGGCTGGCACTGGCTAGCCCAGCCTCAGCTCTCAGGAAGTCAGCTAAGAGGTGCATGGGCTGCAGAGGTTTCTCCTACTCTTCTCTACCTTGTTTGGAAAATGCCACCGCCTTCTGAGCAGGAACTGCCTTATTCACCATTGTACAGATCTTCCTCAACCCAATAGACCCATCATAAATTGAAAATATCATTAAAGAAAAAAAATGCATTTAATACACCTAATCTACTGAATGTTGTGGCTTATCCTAGCCTACCTTAAATGTGCTTAGAACACTTACATTAGGCTACAGTTGAGCAAAATCATCTAACACAAAGCCTATTTTATAATAAAGTGTTGAATATCTCATATAATTGATTGAACACTGTACTGAAAGTGAAAAGCAGAATGGTTGTCTGGGAACAGAGTGATTGTAAGTGTATTGCTTTTTTACCCTCGGGATCTCGAGGCTGACTGGGAGCCAAGGCTGCCTCTGCCCAGCGTCACAGAAGAGCATTGTACTGTATACCACTAGTCTGGGAAAAGATCCACATTCAAACTTTGAAGTACGGTTTCTACTCAATGCAGATTGCTTTCACACCATCATAAAGTAAAAAAATTCTAAGTCGAACCATCGTTAAGTCAGGGGACAATCTTTGTTCCTAGGACCTAGCATACTCCTTCATGCATAACTGCTCTTCAGTAAACATTTGTTGCAAGTGAAAAGGTAATTTTCAGAAGAAGATAAAATCATGACCCTCTTACAGGTATAAAAACGAACTCTTGTTAATGATTTTATTTTACTCATAGGATATGAAGGAACTAGGTAGATGTTATAACCTGTTCAAAGGAAAAGTCAAAACAGCACAAATTTATATCTAATAAGGGCATGTTGAAATGAGTTGTGAAGAGAGACAAAATTGTTTTTTTACAAAGGGGGAGGAAGCCAATTTAAACCACTATCAGGCAGCATAATCTTTACATACCTATAATTTTCCTACAATTTGCCAATGGTTGCCAAATAGTTCAAAGATAATGGACAGGACTAGACTCTGATAACCCAGAAGGGCAGGATACAGGCCATGAAGTTTTCTGCAAACGAATGAATCACTGAGGTCATCTTGACAAGTAGAAAAGAGAACCTTAATCAGTAAAAATACCTTTAAATCAGGATCCTTAGTACAAGGTATTAGTGATCACTTTTAAGACAAAACATTGTGATCACTTTTAAGACAACGCATTGTGTTCCCAAGTTGTGTGTCTGTCTGCTTTGTGAAGACACAGGGACTGGGTTGTGTTCTTGTTTAGTGTCCTTGTGCTGCAGGGAGTAGTCACAGGGCAAACTCTGCCCTGAGGATTTTGATCACATACTGTGAACATCCCTATCCAAAGCAGGCTTATCTGTAGCAACATGCTACTCCAGAATTGTACCTTATATTTGTTAGATTTCACATGCAGCCAATGGCTTCTACTCCCAGTGTGCTCACTTTACAAGCCAAAACTGGTCCTGATGCTCTTATTCATAACTGCTGGAGCAGGACCCGACAGGTAGCCAACACTGACTGTGATATTTCCACTGCCTGACTGATTACCTGGCATGAAGCTTCCACATTTAGGCTGCAGTTAACAACTGTGCATTGATTGTGTGGCTGATACAGAAGTGGGGGGAACTCAACCTTGCTCAGCACCTGTTTGTTCTGTTGGGAATTAAGGCTCTTTGCAGACAGGGAGCGGAGTGGTTCCAAGTAGCTTTTGTTTGGAAATAAAATGACTGGCATCCTTCTCAATGAGTAGAATTCAGTAGCAATTTTATTTAAAATAATAATAAATTAAAGTGTCCATTTGCTCATTAAATTTTTACAAAGTACCAGGCAGTGTGCCAGTGGTATCATATGTAATATATCTGATCATTATAACCAAGCTGGGAGCTTTGAGTTCATCCATCCATCCACCCACCCATCCACCCATCCATCCATCCACCCATCCATCCATTCATCCATTCAACCATCCATCCATCCAACCATCCATCCATCCATCCACCCATCCATTGTTTATCAAATTCCATTCTATGGACCAGGAGTTGTACTAGCCACACAGCAAGATGAACAAGACAAACACTGCCTCTGCCCTCGGGGAGCTAACTCAATCCATCATCAAATCTCATTGGCTCTATGTTCAAAATATATCAAAAATCTGATCACTTCTTGCCACCCCATTTCTACGACCCTGCTTGAGCTTTCACAATCCTTAGAAAGACCTGAAAGGGCCTCACAGCCTTGTCCTGCCTTGTCCTCTCTCACTTTGTTTCTTAAGTCTCGCCTCCCTCCTCAGTCTGCTCCAAGCACACTGGACTCCTTACTGAGTTACTTTCAGGATATGAGACATGGGCTGCCCTACAACTTTTGCATGGACTCCTTGTCCTCTCATCCTGGCCCATTTTTCCCCTAGAAAACAACTTGGCAGACATGATCACCTCCTTCACACCTATGCTAAATTGTCCCTTTCCAATACCTTAACAAGGGCAACCTAACTCCCATTTCCAGCACTCTTAACCCTCCTTACTAGCTCGACTTTGCCTTTTGTCCATTCTAGGCAAGGATTTATTTAAAATATGTCTCTTTAGGCCTACTGGGATGTAAACTCCTTGAGGACAGTGATATTTGCCTCTTTTGTTCCTTGATGTGTCCCAGATGCTCATAAAAATGCCCAACATAGGGTAAAACTCAACAAGTTCTTACTGAATAGATGGACGGTTGGATGAATGAATAGTCTAAGCAAGGAGAGTTAAGCTAGCACAGTGGTTTTCAACCAGGGACCAATTTTGCCCTGGAGGTGATGAAGGACTTCAAAATACTCCATCCCCCAAATATGCCACTTTGGTATAAAGATTACTGTAAGCTAAACACATTTGAGATTAAACAGGTGCAGGGTTCTCCTTGCCCCGTCCCCGTACCTGACTAAAAGTAGCAACTTTGGGGAAATAAGACTGCCATAAATTCCTCTTAAGGGTGGATTTACTCCCAGAAGCAGTAAATAAAACTCATCAAAATCCCTTTCACAGGGAATTTTTCAGATCGTAGGTGATTGCTAAGTAGAGGGACAATGTTAGTTTGTTTCAGAGGCAACTTTTCTTATCACATAAATTTTGCCCACCCATTGAGCAATAACAACTGCTAAATGCACACCTACCTGCTAATAACAGCCCTGATGAGAGAATGCTCTATGGTACATGATGTGTATTTACACTTGTCTCTCCCTTGGTCCAGTTTGGTCATGGGCCCTGCCTATTTGGAAGCTTTCATTGCAAGGTGCTCCCTAATGTGTCCCAAAGCAGCATGGGACCATGAACAGCCATCTCAGAGCCAGGACTTGCTACTGCACCTGCACCTTCTGAGCCACATCCTCAACAGCCTCAGCCCCTCTCACCTCCATCTATCAGACTACCTTGATCCCTTTTGTTAAAGACTGTATTTGCTTCAGTACTTCTTTACTTAATAGGAGTTCACACATCATACCAAATGTGTAAGTGATTCTTAAGGACTTGTTTTTTATTGATGCTCTGGTTATAAAATGGAATAGGTTTTGAATAGTTGTCCCTGTACCCTAATGTTCCTATTAGCATGTTCTCTTCAACCCCACAAATTTTTAGAACTTTAGTTCCCAGGAATAGAGATGTGGTGTTTTGGTAGTTCGAATTATTTATTCAAAGTGCTTGCTACCCCTCCCTAATGGAGCTGTTGCTTAGGCGGGCACCCCTCTGATGCCCTTTCCTGTGAGATGAGACAAGTATATCCCTATTACTTCCAGGCTTGGTCATATGACTTGTTTTGGCCAATGAAATGTGACAGGAAGTGACATACCCATAAATCAGATCTGGGTGAAAACTTTAAGAGCTGTTTAAGAGGGGTTCTGTCATTCCTCCTTTTACTCTGTTCTAAGTCTGAGTAGTGGAGTCTGGATCAGGGAAGCTGCCTCGACATGAATGGAGAAAACATGGAGATGAGCTGAAGCCAACCCACAAAAAGCCGTGTAAGGTGAGTGGGAAGAACGTTTTGTATCCATAAGCCACTGAGATTTGGGGGCTGTTTGTTACCATGGCATAACTAATGAAAGCTGACAGAAGCATACATTTCATCAGGAATACCTGTGATTACTCAGTCCCAGGATAACTAACAACAGACCTCCCCTGCACGGAGCAAGCCTTTCACCACCTGGCAGGTGGCAGACTTAAGAACAGTGTTAAGGGCTGAATTGTGGGCCCCCAAATTCATGTCAAAAGCCTTAACCCCTCCCAATGTGGCTATATTTAAGAGGTAATTAAAGTTAAGTGACATCATAAGGGTGGGGTCCTTATCCAATAGAACTGGTGCCCTTATAAGAAGAGGAAGAGATACTGAGGCTTTTCTCTTGCTGCACCAACAGAGGGAAGATCACATGAGACACGGGCAGAGGGGGACACACAGAAACGAGGAAGGGAGCTTCACCAGGAACTGGTCCTTCAACACCTTGATCTTGGACTTCCAGCCTCCAGAACTGTGAGAGGATATATGTCTGTTATTTTGCTCCCCACCTTCCCGCCCCTCAGCCTGTGGTGCTCTGCTATGGAGCCCAAGCTGACTAATCCAGACAGACAGATCTCCAGAAGAGGAGGGAAGAAAAGGGATAATCTGGTCACTCTCAGTTCCTTCCCCCAAACTCACTAATCAGGGAAGTCCCTTCCTCCCTGGTGAATGTGGAAATGGCAGGGAGACTCCAGGGTGTCAGTCTAAAGAAGTTCCTCCATGAAAACACGAAGAGTGGGCAAAAGGTGGGGCCATGCCCTCTTCTATCAAGGGGGATGGGATGGACTTTGCAGTAATCCTTGTGCCGATGAGTGCCAGTGAGAATATAGATCATAGATGGACTGAGAGTGAGGGGTGATGGGTTACAATATGGACAGATTGGACTGGGAAAAAGCAAAGGTCAGCCCCAGGCAATAGAGAGATGGTTGTGATGAACACCATGAGAGGGACACAGGAGGAGGAACAAGCTCTTGGAGAGAGACAGCTCACTCTCAGACTCATGGCCCCCAAAATCTGTGGTGCTGCCCAGTAGCAATGTTCTTAATTGGGTAGGTTTGGAGGTGGAGATGTTATTGTTGTTTCACCAAGCTGATTGCTCTTCCTGCACCCTCTACTCTCGTATTGGTGGGGTTGCATCCACGTGGCTAAGTTCTGGCCAGAAGATATGGGTTGAACTAGCAGCAGTCTCTACATTCTTCTGCTTGAGCTGCCATAAAAAAGCACCATAGACCAGGTGGCTTAAACAACAGAAGTCAATTGTCTCCCAGCCCTGGAGGCTGGAAGTCGAAGATCAAGGTGTGGGCATGCTTGGTTTCTCCCGATGCCTCTCTCCTTGGCTTGCCAATGGCCATCTTCTCCCTGTGTCTTCACATGGTCATCCTTCTTTGTGTGTCTGTGTTCTGATCTCCTCTTCTTATGAGGACAGTACCTTATTTTTTTTTAATTAGGGTCTACCCATAAGACCTCATTTTAACTTAATACCTCTTTTTTTCTTTTTTACAGTAGATTCTTATTGGTTATCTATTTTAAATATAGCAGTGCGTACATGTCAATCCCAAACTCCCAATCTATCCCTCCCCTGCACCCTTCCCCCGGTAACCATAAGTTCATTCTCTAAGTGAAGTAAGTCAGACAGAGAAAGACAAATATCATATGATATCGCTTATATGCAGAATCTAAAAAAAAAAAAAAAGGTACAAATGAACTTATTTACAAAACAGAAGCACACTCATAAACTTAATCCCTCTTTAAAAGTCTTATTTCCAAATACAGTCACATTCTGAGATAGTGGGGTTAGGATTTCAACATATAAAAATTAACCACTTGGGGGGAATCCAATTTGGCATAAACAACCATTTTCTGGCTTAACTTTTAAAATACCTTGCTTGATCATCCAGCCCTGTCAAACAGTGCTGTGGAGAATTTCAAGGCCACTGTTATTGATGGCATGCCTGCAAGATGAATAAGGATACGGGGCATGCACAGTTTTGCATATAGGTCTTTATGGGGTTAACTGACCGTGATGTTTTTTTGTTTTTGTCTGTTTTTCACCACAGTCTAGCTTAGCCTGCCTGATTTATGGACACATAAACATCTGTAACTCAGGAGCTGTCTGGGTAGAAATACAGATCTGTGTGTCCTCAATAATACAAATGGAAATTAATGCCATCTGAGTAGATGGAATTAGCCATCCAAGGATCACTGTCGCAGAAGCGAGGAGAAGAGAGTGGATTTTCCAGAGTAGCAGCTAGTGGA
Source organism: Stenella coeruleoalba (assembly GCF_951394435.1). NCBI lineage: Eukaryota > Metazoa > Chordata > Mammalia > Artiodactyla > Delphinidae > Stenella > Stenella coeruleoalba. The sequence continues at coordinate 3,394,217 of NC_137169.1, forward strand.
AAAGAGGGATAGTGGAGGGTAGGTACTTATGGTAGCAGCTGGAGAAAAAAAAATGTGCATCCAAGGGATTTTATTTAAGATTAAACCTTCTCGCCTCGTGTTTAAATGTTGATGAGAAGCGGCTTGGTTGAAAACATATGAGTGGGACTAATTAGGGATTAAAGTCCTTGAGAAAGTGGAAGGAGAGAGAAAATAAAAGCCAGAGAATGTGCAGAGAGCTTCATTTTAACCCGGTAAATAGCCACTTCTTTCAGTGAATTAAGAGCAGGAACAAAGAGAGAAGAGGGTGTGGGTGAGGGAACTGGACTTGTAGAGCTGGTGATAGGAGAGGGAGTTTCCAACACTGACTTGTTCCACACATTCTCATCAGGCATCTACTCTGTGTCAGGCACTTGCACGATGATGAGGTGGGAGAGAGGGGGCTGATGAGGGATGGGGGAGGTGGGTATAGCATGGGAGGTAACAAGTCCTGTTATGCCAAGATTTGCAGGTGTCTCCCCGGTGTTGGAGTATCTGCACTGGGTCTAGATGAGGAAGTGGAAACAGTGACACACCAAACAAGTCACTGGGTCCCATGGAGAGGCAGGAGTGACTTTATCTTCCTAACTGGGCTCTATGTCTCTAAAACTCAACTGTATTCCAGATACTCAGAGGCAGACAGAAGCCAGGAACTCAAGGCCACGCTGGACAGAATGGCTCCTTCTTCTTCTCCAGCTGTCACACATCCTGACTGAGTCCCAACTGCTACTCCTGTCCCTCCCTCTCCATCCCCATTCCTACCACCCTGGTCCATCCACTCGGCCTCTTGCACTTTCAACACTGCACTGAGCAGAATGAGGTAGGGGCTCCTTTTTGGGAAATGAAGGAAGAAGTGATGTGATCCAGGTGGACAAATCAATTATCAGCACTGAAGCTGAGGGGTTATGTGTGTCCCATGAAGTGCCAAGATTGCCACCCCTGCTCTCCTTTCATTTTTCTCCCAAACCTTCCTGCTTGACAAAGGTGGTTTCCAGGTAATTATGTGCCACAAATGCATCTAATGAACAGGTATCTACCTGGTTTTGTTCAACATGGCTGTTATGGACTGAATATTTGTGTCCCCCCAAAATTAATATGTTGAAGTCCTAACCCCAAATATAGTGGTATTTGGAGATGGGGTCTTTGGAAGGTGTTGACAAAAAAACTAATCAGTCAATCTAAGAAAGATATGGAAAATGTATTTGAGCCAAATTTGAGGATTATAACCCAAGAAGAGCATCTCAGAAAGCTCTGAGAACTGTTCCGCCCATTAGAAGTCAAGGTACAGTAACGCAAGTTTTTTTGAGACAGAAGGCTGTACATTGAATCATGTATTATTGACAGTTTACACAATCCAGATCTAAGACTCACTGTGACTCCATACAATATCAGGAAGGAATGTTATCTTTTAAGACATTGTCTTGTTGGTGCTAGGATACCGTTTCTCTTTATGGTGAGCAGGTATTTCTGCCAATGGGGGAGGTCGGTCGATGCCTAATGCAGATACACAATGCACAGTCGAGGGGATAGAGGAGGCCAGAGGGCAGAGAAAAATTTTTTATGTTTAATTTTTTCTTGTTTTGCCATAAAATATGAATTTTATTTCACAGAGATGATTAGGTTTAGATGAGATCATGAATGTGGTGTCCCCATGACGGGAATAGTGCCCTTATAAGAAAAGATACCAGAGACAGTGAGACATAGCTGAAAGGCAGCCATGTGCAAACCAGGAAGAGAAGCCTCACCAGAACCCAACCACGTCAGCACCCTGATTGTGGATGTCCAGCCTCCAGAACTATGAGGAATAAATGTCTGTTGTTGTCATCCACTCTATGGTATTTTGTTATTTTGTTATGGAAGTTCGAGCTGACTACTACTATAGTTTATAATTTTTAAAGAATAATAAACCTAAAGCAAGAGACCTCCAAGTGTTTGATTATGTCTTTATTATTTTTGTTATTATTGGTGGGATTTGGGTTAAGACGCTAGCAGTGTTATTTTTTTCATTCGTTCTATTTTTTCTGCACCTTGCAAATACCCTATCATAAGCATGCATTTTAAATACAAAAAAAAAGTTTTCAGGGCTTCCCTGGTGACACAGTGGTTGGGAGTCTGCCTGCCGATGCAGCGGACACGGGTTCGTGCCCAGATCTGGGAAGATCCTGCATGCCGCAGAACGGCTGGGCCCGTGAGCCATGGCCGCTGAGCCTGCGCGTCCGGAGCCTGTGCTCCGCAACGGGAGAGGCCACAGCAGGGAGAGGCCCGCGTACCACAAAAAAAAAATAAATAAAAAGTTTTCAGACATTGTTTAATAACTTAGAAAACATGGAAAGATTTACCTATACCTAGCATCTAAAGTGTTATTGCTTCTGAAATTGAGCACTAATTTTAGAGATAAATATTTTGGTAGTTAAGCTGAAAAGGAAGATTTTTATGTAACACAGAATTTGTCTGATCAAGGAATGCATAAAATGCTGCTGGAGAGAAACTTGGAGCCACTTTCCAGAAGGAATCCACATAAATTCTGATGTAAGAGATATGCGTTAACATAACAAGTAATGTCTGACTATTGGTGTGGGGAAGAAATAAAAATATTTTTCAAATGGACATCACTTTTATTCCCCTTCAATGAAAGTTGAGGAGGTAGTGTTATGTCAGGACATTTTACACAAATTATAGATGTGTTATGGGATCCAAGTAAAATGTTTTCTGAAGGTCTAACATTATCCATGGACACGCTGTGAGAAACTAGAAGAATGAGCACTTAACACTGACAGTCTCTCTGAAAACATCAAAAGCCCCAGGTGAGTAATTTTTAGAGAGTGCTATATATATTGCAGGCAGAAAGTTCTGGAAGTTGGCCAAATAGGAAGCAAGCTCCTTCCTCCAGACTCCACATGAATAAAGTTAGACAATCAGAACACTCAAGTCTTCTCAATTTGTTCCCTGGAGTTTGTTGAAAGAACTCCAGGCCAGAAAGCCATGACTTTGGTTTCCTTCTTGTGGGAGACCCACAGGTACACTCATCAAGGATGCAGGTCCATGAGCCCCAGGTGGGGCTTTTGGGAACCTGCTTCCAGAACAGTACATTCTATGCTCTGTGTTGATGGAGACTGCTTGGAAGGTGACCATCCAGTGTGAAGGGGAGCCACGTGGCTAGCCCAACCCAACTTGTGCCCAAATCATTGTGCTGAAAAACGGCAGGCCTCCTGGGCTTGAATGAATATAATTTTCTAGAAGGACTTGAATATTTGGGGATCACTGAAGAGAACGCTCCTTTCCTCCCTGGACCAGAGGAAGGAACTTTGTGCAGAATTGAAGCAGGAGCTTTGAGGCTCTTCAGAACTGGGTCCATTGTTTTAATTCTTCTCAGACAGCTCCTGAGTTACAGATTTCTACCCAGACAGCTCCTGAGTTACAGATGTTTATGTGTCCATAAATCAGGCAGGCTAAGCTAGACTGTGGTGAAAAACAGACAACAAAACAAAACATCACAGTCAGTTAACCCCATAAAGACTTCTATATACAAAACTGTGCACATGTCCCGTATCCTTTTTCATCTTACAGGCGTGCCATCAAAGCAGTGTGGCTTTGGTCAAGTTTCTTCACTGTTATTTCCTTTAATTTTCTTAAAAGTAAAATGGGAGGATGCAATGCTTAAATGAAAAAAAGATTCAAAGTTGCCAGCGCAGTGCCTGCACATAAGGACTCCATTGTTACATGTTTTTACTGTTGCATGAGAAGGTCGAATTCCAGTAGTGGAAACCTGGGGCACTCACGTACACCAGGGCAAAATGTCCCCAGTAGAGGGTCACTTGGAAATGTCCAAAGAGTAGAAGAGGCTGGAAACCATTCAAAAATGGTTTTTAGAAATCAACCACTATTTGATTTACTAGTGAAAGGTTTGGACTGTTAGAAGCATGGAGCTGTCCTTTGAGTCTGTCTGTGTTGGTTGGACATTTGGGGTTAATGCATTAGGGTGATGATGGCATTGGAAGAGGCTCACAGATAAATTTCTGGAGCTGTGAGAAAATTTCCATTCTTCTTGGACTCACAGCAAGCACCATCCTCAGATCCCAGAGACACAACACCCACCCTCTCAAATATGAAAGACACAGGACATTTGGAGACAGTTAACACTCCAGGCAAATCTAGGCTTCCTTTCCAATCCAAAATGATAAACCCTGGTTGGAAGGGCTGAAGCCAGAGGCTGAACGTTTATTTCTCATTTACTTCTAGCCAAAAGTGGGTGGCAAACTTGAAGAAAATGAGATGAGAAAGTGAATTCTCTTCTGACAAGACAGAGAATAAAGATGCACCCAGGAAAAGATTTATTTCTGCAAGTAAACATAACCCAGAGTATTATTCTTGTAGGTCATATTCATTTACCAGTGCTGAGAAAATCATTCCCTGTCATTGTCCTCACATCATAAGTCACTTTCAGAACTTCTTTATTAAGACCAGATAAGGATCAGGAAAAAATGAGCTGGAAAGAACACAAGATCCTTTGCCTCCAAGTCTGGGAAGTCATCATCTTCATACGAATGGCTTAAATCGCCCAGCTAATGAGCTCATTCTTAATTTCCTACAACAATGGCAGTTTCCACCAGCTTTTTATCAAACCCGAGATGGGACTCATCACAAGATGGTAAATGATCTTTCATCCATTATTTTTATCAGCACCACTGATTTATTTATTACTCATAAAGGCATCACTGTTTCTATACTTTCTCTGGGAAGAGGGAGGGTGAGGGTGGGGAAAAATTCCACCAGTGGATGTGATCTCAATCAAGATTTCCTACAGGGTATCTTTTCTTCATTTCAGCTGATGCCTTCTTAAACTATATCAAAGCCAGCCTCCCCACTGACATCCACACCAACAATGGCAAAACTCTGAGCCTCTCCTTCAAACATTCTTGATAAAAAATATTTTTGACTACCTTTCTTGGTTTTTATTTTAAGTCATCTTATAAAAAATGATGATGATGATAGTAACAGTAGAGACAAGATGGCACCAAAAGAAATTAACTCTTCAGCTTCCCAAGATCTATACCATTTCTCCAGCTTTACCTCCTGTCTTGAATCAGCTTGGAGACGGGTCTGCTCTTCACTAACCTATGGTTTCCTGAAATTCTAAATATCAAGGCAATAAAAGCTGGCCAAGTTGACATCTACTATTAGTTGCATTCAGACAGTAAACATAAAATTCACGATTTTCACTCTGGATGTGTTCCTGCCTGTACAGCTGAGAGCCCTACAACCCCTGGATATTCTTTCTGGGGCTTCCCATTTAAGGATGGGGATAAAAGATCTAGACTACCTACACATTATTAGGATGAAAAAGTATACATGTACATCCGGTTGTTTAAAAATGTGGCTTGACAGAGAGCTTCTCCCAATATTCCCTGACTACCCCTCTCCCACATCATTATTTACATTCCATTTTTTTTACTGTTTCGAGATGGTGTTCATGGTACTCCTGTATTGTCTGGAAAGCTGTCAGAGCACTTACTGACAAATGGTGTGTTCTTCTGCAAAACCCCGAGTTTCATCCAATTAACCTTTATCCTGTTTGTTATATTAACAACAAAGAGCTTCCCTTCACCTACATCAACCCAGCCCATTATTCCTTTTAAGACTGACCTGACCTCAACACTCAGGAAGCCCTCCTTGATTTATCCCCCATACCTTCATCTTTGACCACCATTTTATATACCCCCTCACCCCACCCCACATTTTATTTGTTAGCCCAGTAAGTCACAATTTGGTTACTCATCAGAATCCAGGCCCTTAGGAATTCTAGGTATGAATGCACCTGGATCCAAGTCCAAGGATTTGGATTGATGTGGGCAGAGATGTGGTCCAGCCATCTGCATTTTTTAAATTTTCCATGAGATTCCACCATCAGGCAAAGACAAGATGCCCACAGCAGTGTGCACTGTGCACTGGGATCGCCACCTCCAGGAATTCTGATTCACGTGGTCTGGGGTAGGGTCTGTGCAGGAGGATTTCTAACATCTTCCCAGATGATTCTGTCACAGAGATTGGTGGAAAGCCACCAACTTGGACTTTATCTGTTATGCAGTTGGGTGTTCACAAAGCATATGATGTCATGAGTAGGCTTGCTTCTCTCTTCCTAGTAAGAGGAAAGCAAGGATTGGAAACTGTAAGGGAAGAGAAAACTTTTCCTCTCTACCCTTCTAGGCTTTCCAGCTGTAAATTAGATAAACAAAAGGCACAGTAACAAAAGAAAAGCAAACAAGTTTAATAACACATGCATCACCCGTAGGCACAGAAGCACCCAAAGATGTATAAACCAAAATGTGGTTAGAACTTGGGTTTATATCAAACCTTAGCAATAAAACAGCAAATTTATAGAGAAGTGACAAAACAAAGGAAAAGGAATCTGAGTTTCTAAGGCAGCAAATTTTGGGAAAGTAAATAAATGGGGGAATCAATGGAAGTCAAGGGCCAGTGAATAAAGTTTGTTGTGTGGGTCCCTCTGGTGCTGTCTCTGGTGCTAACCAGGGTCAAGAATTGACTCCAGTGATTAACATCTGTCCTTCCTGGTAGAGAGAGGAGGGAGGGCACCTTAACAAATGTAAGTTTTGCTTTTAGGCAAATTGAGAGAGGACAGAGAGCTTTTCTTGTATTTGCTTCTTCTCCGTTGGCTCAAAATAATCCTTCTTCCAAGGTGGCATATCTGGGGCTGGCATATTCTGCTACCCTTCAACACTTTCACTGGTTCATCCTTCTCTCCCCAAGATCCCAACACAGTGGAATGTCCATACCCACCTGATGTTCATCTAGCCTGGGCCAGATCTATGTTTCAGGGGACTTCATGCTTATTCAAATTGGGTAGGGGTCCTCTTTAAGAGAGAATCCCACATAATAGATAGAGATGTAGATTTAAGGGCTGTCAGGTGGACTTGAAACACTCTCAGGTTCATGGTAAACACAGATCTGCTTCCCTCCAGGTGGGTTTGCTGATAGTTCTAACAGCCTTTGGCTACCTCTGCAGGCAGACCTTCTTATTTTGATATGTCTACTGTGTTAGGAACAAGGCCATTTTCTCCACATTTAGGGGCAGTTCTCAACCCTGGCATTACACAGGGAGATATTTCTTCTCAAGTCACAAGCAGAGGAATGCTCAAGAGAAAAGGTCATTTATTCCCCCAGAGGATGAACCCAGGTTGGGGAGAGGCATCAGCCTTAATATATGGAATGCATTTTGCCAAGACCGTGACTGTCATTAGAAATGGGCCTTTAGTGTCATTACCCCAGAGTCATCCTGGTGAAGTATGTGTCCTCCAAGTAGACAGAAAACGTTAGAGAGCCCTGAGCTGAATTGGTCAGCTGAAAACACTGGAGTGCTTTATCCAGTGAAGCCGTTTATTAGAGGACAGAAGTTCAGTGTAATAGTTAAAGCAATCTGATATTTCCATAAATTAATTAAATGTGCATGGTTGGCGTAATTCAGTGTGTAAAAGCATTGATCTCTCTCCTCCCTGAAATCCAGGAGAATTCCAGGCAGTGGGAAGAGATGGACCCTCAGGGCCAATGACATCAGACCTGTGTCAAGGGAAGGATGATGAGCTTGCCCGGGTGGGAACCCACACACACGCACACACACGCAGACACATGCATACATACATGCACGCACATCCATGTACATGCACACACATGCATTTCCAGGACTCAGCTCAGATCTGGGATAACTCTGGCCCTCTCTCAGGCCCCTCTCCCTTCTGAGCTGTGAGCTCCCAAGGGCAAGCACATTTGGGTGACTCCTTCAGTTCCCCGCACTTAACAAAGAGCCTGGGACAGAATAAGCACTCCAGGGATGGCTATGCATGAGTGAATGAATGATCAGGTGTGTCTTATGTTGTAAGGACTTCTGTCTTGATCCCACAAATACTCAGGTTTCTGGACTGTTCAAGTATGAGGTTATCATCTGTTTAATGATTTCCTTTCCCAGCTGACTCCTCACAGGGACATAGGCCTATGTTTACAGGGAGGCCTGGTGGGTCCAGGTCCCTCAGGCAATAACTGTGGGTCTTTGGGTGACACCTTACATCCTTCCAAGGTCTATTTCCTTATCTATAAAATGAGGACAATAATGGTACCCACTTTATAAGGATTAAATAAAATAATTTCTTTAAAATACTTGGTGCAGTGCCTTCCCCATATAAGCATTCCATGAAGGCCAGCTGTCCCTGTTTATGCCAATTGTCAGCTCTTATATAAAAGAGATGAGATCAAATTACCCCATTTATTTAAAATATTTTGCTTTTTCTTCATCCCTGTCCTGAAAGTTCACAGGCAACATTTTTGCAGTGAATATAGTTTTGGCTTGGGTAGTAATAGCATCATTATACCCTCAACTCCCCTGGAAGAAGTCCAGAGCAACAAGTAAACTTAGGACTCCCCAAGGAGAGGCAGCGATAATGATCAAAGGGAAAACCTTATGTCCAAGATCAGCCAGAGTAAAATAGATTATAGTGATGTCTTAAAATTGCCCATAAGCAAATGATCCCCTGATTCTTCCCCATGGTTTAGTTAAGGTAAGATGGTGAGCACAGCCCGGTACAAACAAACCATTTTAATGAGCGAGCACAACAAAATTAATGATGCTGACAAGTAGCAAAGTATCTTTGTTTGTTTTTCTTGGGTGTAGGCACAACTGGATGTTGAATTAGGTCAAGGGCCTGAGTTGGCAGGGGCAGGAAGTGCCAGGCCTGCTCTGGACGCCAGCCAGCCTGGCTTCTAGAAGGTGCCCTAAAGCCACCGTGAGGTTGTCAGCTGGTTCCCAGGCCCTCTGCCTTCAGGTAGGTTGTTAGAGCCTCATCCTGGGATGGATTTGCCCAGGATGAGGAGTTTTGCTTGTGTTCCATACCCCCAGGCCTTCTCTGCCGCTGAGAACACAGGAGAGGAATCCAAGCATTCCATGGATGCTGAAGCAGGTGACTTGTAAAGGACCTATGACCTACAAAAGCATGTCTTCCATCACATGGAGAAACCCATTCTTATTGTAGTGAGAAGAATTCTTCCAGATGACTTTGTGCTGAATAGGGTGGGACAAATAACCCTCCGGAGTTTTGGCTTAATGGACAGAATGTGACTCCTGTTACCAGATTGGGCAGGGAATGTTAGAAGATCCCAGCTTTCTCCTTTATCCTCTGATCTTCTCCCTAAACCAGCAGTTTTATGGATTAGGGTTAGCATTTTGACTCCCAAAACAGTGGGAGGATGTTTTGGAAAGAGTAGGTGGGGGAGCATCCAGAATATCTGAGAGTACAGTGCATATCAGGAGGGAATTCTCTCCTTTCCCCTCAACCTTCTTGATGACACCAAGAAGACTGGTAAGGCTGGTGCTGGTTTGGCTTCACGACATTTACATCCCATAGGAGCAGAGAGAGTTGGCCTGATGCCTGGTGCCTTCAGCAGGAAGTCAGAAGAACTGAGAACACAATATCTTTTCTCTTTTCATTTTGTATTAGCTTTTAGAGTTCATTTTGCCTAATTCCATTTAAGCTTGAAGTATCATCTATTTTTCAAAGGAGTTCATTTAGTTAGAGAATGTGACTTGATCTGAATACAACATAAGTTACCTAACAGCACAGGTAGATTGGGAGTCACGGTCCTGCACTGGGTTTGGCCCCTAGCTCAGCATGGCCTTCGGTGGCTGTGGACAGGCAGAGTGCAAGCAGGGCCAGCAGAGCCCCAGACCACCTCCCCTCCCATCTCCTGCACATCAGCCTCTGCTTAAACCTCCCAGGAAGAAAGGACATCTGTGCTGACACTGAGTTTGGACAGCTGTCCTGAGTGTTGTAGGACAGGATGAGCTAACAAACCTGGGTCCACACAGGATGCTGTTCTCTGGACACCAGGGTGTCCAGCTGCCAAAGGAGCTTGGATCTGAGGAGCTTCTCTGGAAGAAGAGAGGCTCAGCCTTCATGATGCTGGGAAAGCTCGGTGGATGCGTCCTGGGAGCTAGGTGGCACAGAGCCCCAGGGGGAACCATGAAAGGACATGGCTCTGGAGTCAGAGTGCACTGGGCTCACCCTGACTCTGATGCTCAAGGTCAACCACTATGTAATCTTGGACTTGGGGACAGTCACCCCTTCAGAATGACTCTCACCACCTGCAAAATGGAATGAAAACCATCCAACATGCAATGTCACGTAAGGAATAGCAATTAATGCTGATGAACACTAGCACCACTGGGGAGTCCAGTAACAGGAGTGGTTATTTCTATGGTCAGACTACAGAAGACATCCATCTCCTTAGCCCTACTCTTTCTCAATGGGCGTCAGTGTCAATGGCATCCATCGCTGGGCACAATTTACAACAGGGAGACAAGACCGTTGCTCCCTGGCAGACCTGTGTCTTCCAATAGAAGCCCAACCAAAGATGTGGCGGCTCATCGGAATCTCATCCTTGTATTCAGTTGTAAGTCCCTGTCACACCATTTTCTCTCATTGTGTGTGTTAAGCGGAATCCGTGTTCATTAAGCGTGTTGTCATCACCTGCCATCTGAAGCTGTTTCAGTCATTAGCAGCTTCTCTACGTTTCTATAAATATTTAAACCACTGATACCTGGTAATCACCTTGCTGTAAAATTAGGGAAGATCAGAGGACGTCGATTTACTCTGGTCATAAAGCAGAAACTAACACAACATTGTAAAGTAATTATACTCCAATAAAGAATGTTAAAAAAAAAAGCCAACTTGATCTTTAGTGCTCAAGTGCTTCTTGCTACCCAATGAAATGTGAGTAAACAGATTTGAATGTATATAGGAGTTTTTCTTTTGTTATGTCTTAAGCAATAAATCATTTGAATGCTTGCAGCTCTCACACGGATTGTCCTGTGTCTTCATGGCAGTGCTACTCCTGGCCAAACTTGGACACAATTCTGAGTTGACTCCTTGGCTACATCTGCTACTCATCTCAACTCTCGGACTCCCTTGTGATGACTCCGGGGGAGAGGAAACTCCCCAGTGGCCCATGCTGACCATACCTCATATCCTTAGATTTGCAGACTGAGTATTCTGGAAGATAACAGCCTTCTTAGAAATGATAGTGACCTCTTGCCAGATGGACAGAGTATGTTTCTGGCTAAGCAGAAATACAGAGGGTTTTTTAAAATAATTAATTAATTTATTTATTTTGGCTGCGTTGGGTCTTCGTTGCTGCGTGCGGGCTTTCTCTAGTTGTGGGGAGTGGGAGCTACTCTTCATTGCAGTGCACAGGCTTCTCATTGCGATGGCCTCTCTTGTTGTGGAGCACGGGCTCTAGGCGCATGGGCTTCAGTAGTTGTGGCACACGGGCTCCAGAGCGCAGGCTCAGTAGTTTTGGCGCACGGGCTTAGTTGCTCCGCGGCATGTGGGATCTTCCCAGACAAGGGCTTGAACCCACGTCCCCTGCATTGGCAGGTGGATTCTCAACCACTGTGCCACGAGGAAAGTCCAAGAGTGCTTTTTTTATTTTTTAACAAAAATCCAGCCAAGACCCCTGTGTTGGGTGTGGCAAATCACTGTCATCTGGACTAACATCTCCCCATGACAAACATCCCCAACTGATCCCTCCACTTGTTCTGGGATCAAGGATTAGCCTCACGATCTTTCCCGGCACTACAACCCAGGCAGTCACTGCCAGGTAATGGGATGTATGATGAAATCTGTTTGTGATCCTGGACCTTAACTATGTTTCTTTAATTAAAATGGGATATCTTTTTCCTGTAAAGAAATCCTTCTACATCTGATCGGGGAATTCTCATACATTTGCAATCAGTATTTACATTAACTCATCAAAAGCTCTGCTGCCTTTTACAATCCCCTTAGTGAGTCTGGCTGGTATTTGGAACAACATCCCTCTGAGCCTGTGTGCCCGTGACTGAGCTTCCACGTGGAGGTGGGGACTCGATCCAAGCCACAGGGATTTAGAGACAAGCTGGGTGAGAACCACACCTTCTATATGTGGACCTGCTGCTCCATCAGCCTCTGGTCCTTCACACACCCAGACACACATACCATCCTCACTGGTCTGCAATGAGTCTGTCTGGCTCAGAGAAGACATTTGGCAGGAGGTGTTTATGACGTCTGGGATCACCTGTGCCTTTCCTCTCCCTGAATCCTTACACCCAATACGGCACCTTGCATGTGGCAGACTGACTGTGAGTCATGAGTGTTTATTGCCTCTGCCCCTACGGAAAGAGTTTGTTTTTAATCTCATTTCCCCAAAGTAGGATTTACACCAATAGCGTTGATCCTTCTGTTCTGAAGCAGAAACCATGGATATCGTGTAGGATGGGTCACTCTCCCGGCCCTGCCGGCTTCTGCCCTCTGATTCTGGCAGTAACGAAGATGTTCTCTCTGGTCTGCAGCTGTGCTCTGGACATACTGCCAGGCTCTGAGAGGACCACTTACGCGGCTGCAGTCCATTCGTGGGGGGTGAGGGGTGATGATGCTATGGGCGTGGCAGAACATTCCAAGATACAGCCAGCTTTTTCAGAAAGATTCTTACACAAAATGTTGCATCGTGTGCTTGCCTTAGGCTGGGCACAAAAACACGGATTGGGTGGGTGGCTTAAACCACAGAAGTGTATTTCTCACAGTTCTGGAGGTTGTAAGTCCAGATCAAGGTGCCGGCAGGCAGATTTGGTTCCTGGTGAGAGCTTTCTTCCTGGCTTATAGATGCTGTGTGCCCATAAGGTGAAGAGAGAGAGCCAGTTCTAGCCTCTTCCTCTTGTAAGGACACTAATCCCATCACGAGAGCCTCATTCTCATGATCTGGTCTGAACCTAGTCACCTCCTAAGGGCCCCACCTCCAAAGACCATTATGCTAGGGGTTAGGGCTTCAGCATACGGATTTGGGGAGGACACAAACATTCAGCCCATTACTGGTCCCTCAACGTCCTCCAGGAATTACTGGCTTCATAGGGCAGAGGTGAGAGAGTGCTTTGGTTAAATCAGTCCTTCTGAATTGGGGCAGCACATCAGAAATTCTTATTTAATTGATGGAGTGTGGTCCAGGCATGGCCCGGGAGTTAGGAGTTTTAAAAAGCACCCTGGGTGCTTCCAAAGTGCATTTCTAGACTCAAGAGGGACGCACCTGTCACACACCCGCCCCATCATCCCTGCTCCTCCAGGGATGACTTCTCAGTGTGGTAGTCATAAGCTGCCTGACATTTCTGAGTAGGCCTCTGCACAAGGTGTGGTGCCAAGTACTTCCACAGGGTGACAGCGTCCATCCTACAATGACACTGCAAGGGAGGTGTCAACATTCCCACTTCTCAGGAGGAGGCGAGTGGGCCTGGGGTGCTCACTCTGACCCCAGGCCTCACTTCACTGCTGAGCTTGTGTCTTTAACCCGAACCTCACTCTGCTTCCTCCAGGACTTTTGAACAAGTGCAGAATCACGAACGCTTCCCCTCATGCAAAAAGAAGAGGACCAAAAAAGAGATCCCCCAAGGGACCCCAGAAATATGGGGAGCTGGGCAGTGCTCTGCCATTTGGACAGTGGCACACATTCTGGTGAATTTCTACACAGCCTCTAAGGAGCAGAGGCAGGCGAGGGAGGTGCGGTGTTGAGTGGCCCACGTGACACCGGGTCCAGCTCCCCTCCTGGGCCTGCGCTGCAGGTGGGGGCAGTGGGGATGGTTCTGCCTTTCACATCCCAGGGGCTCAGAAGGTTTGACCTTCAGAGTCTGTAGACCTGCCAGCTCAGGCAGTGGATGTCTGCACCTGCCGGGCTGAGAACAACTTGGCCTGTGATGAAAAGCCTCTCCTGGCAGCTGGCCACACCTGCAGGGCGGCACCAGCCGCTCTGGGTACCACGTTCTCAGTGAAGCAGGAGCCCGCATTCCAGCGAACCCATGGCCAAGCAGGGAGGCAGGGAGTTTCCAGCTCATTTCCCTGCATTATCCGTGGTCTGTAGATAAACAAAAAAAACAATAATAGCTCTTGTGGTGTTTTAAGTGGCATTGGCTGTGTTTTAATTAGTAAAAGGAAGAGGAGAAGGGAGGTCTGAGAGGACTCTTCTCTAACTGCCACCTTCTCCCAAGTGTTTACTTGGCCTCCCTGCGAAGGGGCGGCAGCTTTTTATTAACCATAATTCCCTCACAATCAGTGTCTCTTCTCAAATCTAAGTCAAGGCATCAGGTTAACCTCTTGGGTCTAGAAAATAGCATTTGTTTGTTAAATGAACGCCCAGGCTCTGTTGCTTAGCACAGTCCAAGAGTCCTGGGAAAGGCAATTTTCGGATTTAAAAGCAGGTTCTGTCTTAGAGGGAGAGGCAGGCAGAGGGTGTGTGTTGCAGGGGGACAGCTTCCCAGACAGGAAAAGAGCGGCTTGAATCCCAAACCCACCTCCAAGAAGCTGTGGGATCTGGGACAAATCGTCCTCCCTCTGATGAATTTCTTAACTGAGGCCTTTAGATAGATTTATGGGGGCAGTGCGGGGCTGGGGGGTGAACTCATCTTTGGAATCTGGGGAGACAGGATGTTATGTTTAACAAACAGTCACAGGGGTTAAAGAAATGGTAAAACCCTGGATGCTCCCAACTCTTAGATTCTGTGATTTTATTTCGTGGGGAAAACTCATTAAGATAAAAACCAAACAGGCGCATAACATGTAATAACATTGGAATCACTGGCAGAACTTTCAAGCTACATCCATTTATCTCGGTGTTTATCAAGCTCCTACTCCAGGGCAGCCGGAGGCCCAGAATCCCAGCCCACAGATGAACAGGCAGGAGTTTGACAAAGCAGACCCACCCCTGGCTGTTTTCTCCATTGGAGATGCTGTCCCTCCAACCTGGTGTGGACAGACCTCTGGTCCAGCTACTACCCCCCCGCTACGCCCTGTCCTCGTCAGCTTCCTCACAGTGTACATGCTTTTTTATTTCTATTTATCCAAGCATAAATCAGGCCACCTTACTCCCGGCCTTGCACTGCCCTGAGAACCACCCGCACGCTCTTCACCTGGGCCTCCTGGGCAGCCCCTGTCCCCCCTCACGTCACAAAGGACCCCCAGTTCAATTGGCAGGAGTGGGACCCCAGTATTATCCCGCCCCCCCATGATTCCAAAGTACAGGCAGGGTGGCTACTGCTGTCAAGGGGGAAGGAGGTCAGCTGAGTTTGGATGGGGCTGGGGCTGCCCGAGTGTGTGGTTTCCCTGTTGGGTTAACTGTGGGCAACATACAGAACAGGAGAGCGAGGAAGGACAGCCAGACAGAGAAGAGCAGGAGCAAAGCGCAGAGGCGGGAGGGAGGTCCTGAGTTTGAGCAGAGGGGAGGTCTCATCCACGGGAGTGGACACAGCCCAGGAGGGCTGAGGAGCCCTGGCCACCTGTGCCGGCCACACCGAGGGTTTGAGCTGCCAATGCCACTGCTGACCCTAAAGACACTGAGAAGCCACCCAGAGGAAGTAGTGGCTCTTCTGTCACACACTCCACTTTTTGCATCATAAATACTCCAAATAAGCCCCATCAAGTTATGAGAACGCCATGTGTGTGTGTGTGAGTGTGTGTGTGTGAGTGTGTGTGTGTGTATGTGTGAGTATGTGTGTTGTGTGAGTATGTGTGTGAGTGTGTGTGCGAGTGTGTGTGGTGTGTGAGTGAGTGTGTGTGAGTGTATGTGTGTGAGCACGTGTTGTGTGACTGTGTGGTGTGTGTGTGTGTGTGCTGTGTGAGTGTGTGTGAGTGTATGTGTGAGTGTGTATTGTGTGAGTGTGTGTGAGTTGTGTGCTATGTGAGTGTGTGAGAGTGTGTGTGTTATGTGAGTGTGTTGTGTGAGTGCGTGTGTGAGTGTGTGTGAGTGTGTATGTTGTGTGTGTGGTGTGTGAGTGTGTGAGTGTGTGTTGTGACTGTTGTGTGTGAGTGTGTGTCAGTGCGTGTGTTGTGTGAGAGTGTATGTGTTGTGTGACTGTGTGTTGTGTGTGTGAGTGTGCTGTGTGTGTGGTGTGTGTGTGCTGTGTGTGTGGTGTGTGAGTGTGTATGATGTGTGAGTGTATGGTGTGTGAGTGTGGTGTGAGTTGTGTGTGTGTGTGTGTGGTGTGTGTGTGTTGTGTGAGTGTGTGTGTGTGACTGTGTGTGTGTGTGCACGTAAGTGGGGAGAGGGAGTGGCAGGGAGGTGATGAGAGGGAGAGGGACCTGTGCAGGTGTGAGGAGACCTTGTGGTGCCCTGATTCACCTACGACAGAAACGTGTCACCGCCGGTGATTTGCCCCCACACCCACATCCTTATCCCCGAGGCAGCCCATCCTAAGTCTGGCTTGGTTTTTCTTTCGACAATGCTCTAGTTCGTCAAAGTCCCTTAAGTGTGGACAGCCCTGAGCAGGGCAGTGGTGGCCAAGAGCTGCTGCTTTGTTTGGGAGACAGTTTGGCATCTTCCCCCTGGGTGCCAGTAAACTGGGTCTCCAGATTGTCACCATGTGCATCACCATTTAGCAGCTGAGGCAGGAGTTGACCAACGACACTCAAACAGTTCCTGTTTTCTGTTTTTCTTTTTTATTCATTCAATCTAGCAAAGACTGTTACCTCCCTCCTTCCTCCCTTCTTCCTCCTTCCCTCCCTCCCTCCTGCAGACAGTAGGCATGGGGCATTCTTGCAGGCTGGGAGGATGGAGCAGGGAGCAGGGAGGGGAGCCCTCCTGCCCATGGGGTGCGGGGTCCAGAGGAGGGCACTTTGGATCTCGACTGTCCCACTGAATTGATCCGCCCGCCCCCTTCCCCACCCAGGCCTCTGTCATCAGGAAATGTGGTGGAAGAGGCTCCACCGCTTCCCTGAAAGCCATCAATACAAAGTTTCCCAGGACTGGAACACTGACAAAGTCCTCAAACAAAGCAGGAGGGCCGTCCTGCTGGATGGAACCACTCTGCACCTCATCCTGTTCTCTCTTTGCCCTCAAATCCCCTGGCACATCTGCTGTAGTCTGCAGAATCCTAGACCCTTATCTTACCCTCTTCTTCCTTCTCCCACCAGACAAAGAATAACTAACAGAGCCTTCTTAGGAAACCCATTTCCACCTGTGACAAGAACACTGGGGTGGCTGGGACACACTGCCCACCACCCTCCCATCAGCTGAGTGACCAGGGACCAGCCCCACATGCCCACTCCTCAATGGCTCATCTGGAGAGTCAGAGAAGGTGGCTCCCTGAAAGGCTTATGCATGTGCACGTTTCCTGGAAAACCCTTCTCCTGGATGACTTCTGGTTGCCAGCAGCTGATCCGATGACCTCATTAAGTACCACACTTGCCTTATAGCCTGCATCCATCTGCATTTTCCTTCCTGCTTCTCTTACTAGACCGTCAGCTCTAAGAATGCAAGGTCCACATTTGTATCCCAATCACTCCAAACAACGTCCAACGCTACGTGAACGCAGAGTAAATACTGGTGAAGGGGTCAAGAAATTCATGGCTTCATTAACGGATGCAGCTCATAGATGGTTTGTGTGTTCATTTCTGTAAAACGTTAGAAAATATGATTCTGAGTCAGGAACGCGAGACGAACGTCAGACCTGGCTCCTGCACATGGCAGCTCTGCCAACCTCTGAGCCCACAAGTATGAGAGCGACGTGCATCAGGCTGGGATCAGACAGCCAGACAAACACAAACCAAGACGGGTCGTGGAACACCAGCTGAGAAATAACAAAGTACGTTCCGTGCAGAGTTAGGATTACATGCGTGTGAAACTTACATCTTGCCAAACCGCCTTCAACGAAATTGTGCAACACAGGCCAGGAACCTTTCTGACTTTTGAAGTGACAAGAAGGCCATGAGTGATGCTGTCACAAGGATTTCCAATGAGCAAGCAAGAAATGGTACTTTTCGGACGCCTCCTGCATGCAAGAAGAGTTCCAAGATAATGCTTGCCGTCCTCTGAGTGCCTTTCTGATGGGAAAAAAAAAGTTTGATTTTCTTCTAATAGATATGTCATTTTACTTCAAGTATCCAGTCCTATTGACCAAAAGAACCTCAATTTCAGAGCCATTAAAATCTAATTTTCCACACGGTGCCCCCAAGAGATTGACTAACTTTCAACGAATATTTTTTTCTTTTCAAAAATGTTGCATCTCTCTCTCTATATGCAGTTTTTTCTTTAAAACAGGTCGTGAAACATTGCTGTCAGCTTCTCCATTGTTGCTCTCCCCAGTGTCTTTCGTGCAAAAGAACATAAAGGGTCCTCTGACAAAGTAAGATTTGGTGGCCATGGAGGGAAGGCTGTATTTTTGTGATATATTATATTTATGTGGCTTACCGATATATTATCAAGGACCTACTGTCATGTTTTGCCATCAGGAAAGCAGGACAGAAGGCTCAAGGTTATTCATCTTGGAAAATAACAGATGTCAAAAACTAAGCAGAAAAATGCTTCTGAGGAGAGAGTGTCTTCTTGCAAATTTCAGGGACTCTTCGAACTCTACAGGTTAGCTTTTTTTTTTTTTTTTTCAAGTGTTAAACTAAAAACTCTATTTGAAATTCTGAGATTAGAGCACCTAATGAGAGGCCACGCAGGCAGGTGTCCACAGACCCCTATACGGAGAACTCAGTCAATTGATGAGAGTCACCGGGCTTCCCTCACGAGGGGCCACCTGGCTGCCCTCACACGCAGCCAGTTAAACTTTCTCCTTTACGCCTGATGGCAACGTGGAATCCTGGAACCAATAAGGGAAATTCGTGGACAAAATTGGACAACTTAAATAAGGTCTAGAGCTGAGCTGCTAGCATCGTCTCAAGGTTAGCTTCCTAGTTTGGGTAATCGTACTCTGGCAGCTGGTGATCTGTACTGTTGTTGCAACTTCCCTGTAAGTCAAAAATGATTTCAAGATAAACATTTAAAAGGAAGGTGTACTGCGTATATTCAGAAAGGTTGGAAAGCAAGAGAGCAAAGTACCATCAAAATTAGCAGAGGAGGGCTTCCCTCGTGGCGCAGTGGTTGGGAGTCGATGAAGGGGACACGGGCTCGTGCCCCGGTCCGGGAGAATCCCACATGCTGCGGAGCGGCTGGACCCATGAGCCATGGCCGCTGGGCCTGCCTGTCTGGAGCCTGTGCTCCTCAATGGGAGAGGCCACAGCAGTGAGAGGCCCGCGTACCGCAAAAAAAAAAAAAAAAAAAAAAATAGCACAGGATATATGTACCACTTCTTCTATATCCATTCCTCTGCTGATGAATATTTAGGTTGTTTCCACGTCTTGGGTATTGTAAATACTACTTCAATGAACACTGAGGTGCATGTAATTATATTTTTTTCCTGGATATATGCCCAGGAATGGGATTGCTGGATCATGTGGTAGTTCTATATTTAGTTTTTTAAGAACAAAATTATGCCATTTACAGCAACATGGATGGATCTAGAGATTATCATACTAAGTGAAGTAAGTCAGACAGAGAAAGATGAATATATGATATCACTTATATGCATAATCTAATAAAAAATGATACAAATTAACTTATTTACACAACAGAAACAGACTCACAGATCTAGAAATCAAACTTATAGCTACCAAAAGGGAAAGGTGGGCAGGAGAGAGATAAATTAGGAGATTGGGATTGACATATACACACTACTGTATATAAAATAGATAACCAACAAGGACCTACTGTATAGCACAGGGAACTCTACTCAATATTCTGTAATAACCTATATGGGAAAAGAATCTGAGGAAAAATGGAGATATATATATATATATATATATATATATACACTCACTTTGCTGTACACCTGAAACTAACACAACATTGTAAATCAACTATATTCAATAAAAGTTTTTTAAAAATAGCACAGGATACAAGAGCCAGGGCGTGCCTCCTTCAAAGGCTCCTTTTGTAGGATGTCCTCAAGTCAGTGGGGGCAATGCCAGAGTAATGCCACCAGAGCAACATCACCTGAATGTGTGGCTTCGGTCTATGACCGCTGTGGCTCTCGTGTGCACCCTGACTCCAGGGAAAATTCTGCACCTGCTCTGGAAGAGTCATGAAAGAAGACATGTTGTCCATCAGTGGGGGGAGGGGTGTCACAGAAGCATGTGGAAGCACTGACTGCAAGGTGGTTGCCCAGGTGTAGGTGCCCAGTAAGTCCTCACTAGGTTGAAGCCTGCAGGTCAACTCATGGCCAATGAACTCACTAGTCACGTGACTTCCAGAAGGCTAATTCCCAAGGATAAACCTCCAATCAAAGGAGGGTGTATGGAGTGGTCTAAAGCACTGATATCATAAGAGAGGGCAGTTTTACAGAATCACAAAAACGATACGAAGGGAAAGAGCTGATTCAGAATCCATGTCTGGGGTCCAGAGGGGAGGTGGAGTTAGCAGCAAAAATTTGAGATAAGGGCCATCATTTTCAAATGGCACATTTCACAGAAGCCCAGGTGGGTTTGGAATGGGACAGTGCCTCCAACGGGGCCCAAGTGGCCCTGGGATGACCGTCAACTTCTCCCATCTCCCAAGAGATGAGTTTTTCTTCTGCTCCTTCGATTTATGTAAAATTAAATAAGCCTGAGTTCCCTTTGAGCTCTGCACGCCAGTGCTTTGAGGAGTCCTTAAACCAGCCCTTGGCTCAGGAGAGCTTCCACAAAGGGACCAGGGAGGGGCCACAGCACAGGGGGAGGCAGATGTGGAAGGGGCCATTCTCACCCTTCTCTGCCCATTGCTCGCCATGCAGATGGGCAAGTGACCCTCCCCCCACTCGATGTGTGTCTCCTCAGAGCCACCGTGGATCACAGCTCTGCTGCGCTGGGTGACGTGAGGAAGCACCTGCACACACCTGGGGTGATGTGTGGGCGGCTCTGTCAATGTTGCGGGTTGTTATTACTGTTTGTGATCCTGGTACCACCAGCAGGGACACAGGGTTTGCAACACAGCCAGCTCTAAGTTGGGACCCCCAAACAGGAGGAAAACCAAAGCCAAGACTACTCATCTGTTTTGCTTTTCTGCACCAAGAGAGCGCACAGAGCGGGTGAGGATTCTGAAGGACAAAGGCACCAAGAGGAGCCCAAGAGGCTGGGTTTGGGAAGAGGACACTGCAAGAAGGGGCAGAAATTATTCCAGCCAATAAGCCAGAGATGCAAGCGGGTTCCACTCAGGGATGCTGCCTGTCCAGACCCACCAGCTCACCCCTCTTCTGCCCACCCAAATCCCCTCTCTGAGCACCCTCAACACTTATTCTATAAATGTGGAAGACAGCGGTATTGCTTGCAATCCGTAAACCTCCTTCTCAAAATGATTTCAGGAGGGTCTTCCCTGGTGGCGCAGTGGTTGAGAGTCCGCCTGCCGATGCAGGGGACACGGGTTCGTGCCCCGGTCCAGGAGGATCCCACATGCCGTGGAGCGGCTGGGCCCGTGAGCCATGGTCGCTGAGCCTGCGCGTCTGGAGCCTGTGCTCCACAACGGGAGAGGCCACAACAGTGAGAGGCCCGCGTACCGCAAAAAAAAAAAAAAAAAAAAAGATTTCAGGAGGCTTGAACTAATACAACATAAGAATAAGACACCTTGGAACAAAGGTGTGGAAAAGTCCTTTGAAATTGCTTATGAATGCTTCTGAAAAGTCTTTTCAGCAAGTACTAAATGCATGCACTTTTCAAGCATTGCCTTTATTTCCAGTGTGCAAGCACGCTTCTTCAAATCATCTTAGTGGGAGTTTACTGTGTGTCTGGGTGTTTTCCTCAAGTTACCCATTGAGCCTCCACAAGAAGGCCAAGAGACAGGTACGATCATTGGTCTCATTTCACATATGCAAGCGTGGAAGCTCAGTGGGGTTCAGTCACCTGCTCGAGGTCATGGGGCTCGGCAGTGGCAGAAGCGAGTCCAAGACCAAGCCCCCATGTTCTGTGCTGTCTTGCGAGTCAAGACAACAGAAAGCCTCGCTCTTCCAGGGATTGGCATCCTTGGCATCTACCTCCTTGCACAGAGAAGACACTCAATAAACTCAGTAAACACTCTTGGACTCAGGGAAGCCAGGTGGACTCTGAACCATCAAGCTCTTGTTGTTACGATACCCTTATCAATGTCCCAGTTGCGTTTTGCACTGTTTGGGCCTCGTGTGGGGACTAAGGAGGGAGGGGAGAGCCTGGCACTGGGCTGTCTCTTCTCACTCTGAATATTTAGCAATGTTCATCACGCCCAGCCCATGTCTCTAACAAAGTTGAAAATTTAAATTCTCATTAGGTAGAAGAGTCTGTTCCATACTTATTTCATCTGGGTGAGGAGGCTGGAGTGAGTGCAATCAGACGGCATTTGCTTAAGTGTCTCTGGAGGTACGCGCCGGGGGATGCAGCTGCAGCCTGATGGTGTCCTGCGTTCAGCCCTTTCCTCAAGGCCATCTGTTTCCCCATAACGATGTTCCCCTACAGCATGCTGTACATGCCTTCCCTCTGTCTCACATACACGGTGACACACGCTCACACAGGACATGTAATCAACATTTCCATGTGGACAAGTTCATCTGAGTATAATCTGAGCTAAGAACCTAAGTTTGGCCCAAAGAAACCCCCATGTCCTGGGTAGGGTGAGTGTGCAGGTGCACACACACACACACACACACACACATCTCCCTAACTCTGCCACAGACCCCCGGGTCCTCACTTGATGCATAGAAGGTCATCACACACTCAGAGCCATGATCATTTCTTTGCTCTCATTTATCAGACCCAACAATCTCTTTCTGACTAGAGGAAAGAGAAAAGCTGCTGTATCAATTTCAGCTCGAAGGTAAAACTTCAAGGACACATACGGTCACCTCAAGAGCAATAGGGCTTAAATCGAGCCCAAGCCCACCAGCCAGCAGCCTCCTCTCCTACACACTGGGCTTCTCATCTCTGCGGGTCCCCTCACTCCCATGGTATGCTAAGTGCCCTCGGGTGTCTCTCCCCCTGTGCCCTCCCCCCCACCCAGCTAAACCTTGAGCCGTATCCTTGGAGCTTCACACCTACTCTGTTGTCTCTATTCCCAGCCCTCCACCCTGTTGTTCAGCATCCCACGGACAAGGACCACCCCCTGCACTGCCATCCTGTACCCAGCATCCTATATCCCACAGCCAGTGTCACCAGATCAACCTGTTTTCTCTGACTACCACTTTGACACTGCTTCTCGTTCAAAACCTTCAGCAACTTCCTATTACCTGTGGGACAAAGTCATCTGAGCCAGGTCCCTGTGCTGCAGGAGACCCTCTCCAGTCTTCCCAATAGAGAGGCACGTGGCCCCTTTCCAGTGATGGGGAACCCTGTACACAGAGGCAGAGCGACCTTGGACCCAGACCTCTTAAAACCAGAGTTCAAGTTCCTAGTTCCCTAGGTTGACTCTTCCTTAAACATCTCCTGGTTAACGTGAGGGTTTCCAGCAAGCAGTGCCCACCCAAACAGATGTCCTTCTAGAGGCAACAGTAGTAGAGATCAAGAAGGAAAAGTCTGTTTCCATGCCTGAGTTGTGGGAGTCTGTTAAGGGCAATAGTTAATTGTATCCAAGTATCAGGATTAAAGCCGGAGTGCACATAAAACAATGGTGACCCCACAAGGGCCACCCTCTGAGCTCATATTGTTCACATGGAGCTCACCTCGCCCTCAGCTGACTTGCAGGCCTGCCTTGAACAGCTGGTGAAAGATGCAAATCCCACGGAAAGATGCGTGTTTGTTCACCTTGGCCGCCTAAAGCTGGCCATCCCTGCACACAGGCAGCCAGAGGCCCTGACGCAGCTGACCAGCAGGTGTCTCCTATGTGGCCAGGAACTGGTTTCAACTTCCTGCAGTGCTCTTCCCACTGCCTGGGCCCCTGTCACAGAGATTAGCTGCCAGTGCCCGGGAGATGCACAAGAACATGGGTGCAGGAGAGGAATGGACGCCTGGGAGGCGAAGCAGGGCATCCCCCATCCCTGGTCCATCCCCTCCTCCCATTAGCCAACCTCATGCCTGGAGGAGACAGCCCACTGCTCCCCCTCTGGGGAGGTGATTTGTATTCCAGCAAAGTTACCAAGGGACTCTGAATAGATGAAGATTCTGCTTAATATTTTTAGTAAAGATAACACTTTGCAGGACAAGTGCTTTTTAAAACTCAAAGATGGGGGATCTGGAGTGGCATTTAAAAATGGAGCTGTTAGACAAGATTTTGCCGAAGTCCTGGTAAATGTCAAACATCTTATCAACTGCGGAAGCAGCATGTGGGCTTGTTTCCCCAAACCTGATTAAAACAGAAAGGGCCTTTTGAATATTTGTTTCTGTTTTGTATTGTGGTAGGTTGGTGGGAGAGAAACAAAGGGAAAGAGAGCGGAGAGGGAGGGGAGGGAGCCTTGGGGGACTGGAGCATCAGTTTAGGTGTGTGTGCGCAGAGGAGGGAAACACAACCCAGAGGCCCAGAGGGCGCAATGGCCTTTTTTTGAACAGAATGAATACTCTGAAGGACTAACGCTGGAGAAATGGGAGTGGGGTGTCTGAGGCTGATTGGCTGAAGGGCTCTCTCTGGAGTAACTAGGGCCTCGTGGGGAAGCATATTTGTGTTGGAAAACAAATTCTCCAGCATAGGGAAAGCATGTGATCTCGGATGGCATCCGAGTGGCTTCTCCTCTCCTGTCCAGTGGCTGGATTCTCACACTGAGCTGTGCTCTGAGCACACCGGTAACGAATTAGCACAGGACCCCACTGAGCCCCTAGGTGGGGCTGTGCGAAGGACGGGGTGGTGGAGGTACTGGGCCTTTGGGCTGTTGGGACTGCCAAACGGTTGGCCAGCCTGCATCTCCAGCAGTGAACCAACCAGAAATCAATCCTACAATCAGGTGTGTTTGCCACCTGCTTCTGCACACAGAAAATAAAGGAATGTTGGTGTGTGGCCAGAATTAATTGGGCCTCCGGGATTGCAAGTCCTGGCAGCCTGGTAAAGCTATCCTGAAGAGGCAGAGCCACAAAAACGGAGGGACCAGGGCAGATGTTCAGTAAAAACCCACGGGGTGTCTCCCAGAGCTGGGGAGCCAGCATGCATGGGAGCTGTTGGAACCCATGCGTGGTGTCCCCGTGGCACACCTGCTGCTCTGAAGACACCTGGTACCTCTCAGCCCCTACACAGGATGGGTCCCTTGCTCTAAAAAACAAGGCTCCAGTTGCCAATTCCAAACTCCCATGGGAGGGGCATCAGTGGCTCAGTGGGGTCCATGGTCGGCCAGGGTCCTCCCGTGGTCCCGTCAAGTGTGGCCAGAGAAGGGGTGAGTCACACAAAGGTTGCGGGCTCACCATGGGGTGGGCAGGTATCAGGAAGACTCTTGTCTGCTCTGGGTGGACTAGAAACAAGGTCAGGGGTAGCCGATGGCCTCGGGGTTGCAGAGAGGACAGAGGGAGGCCTGACACTCATCCAGGGCCAGGTGGGAGCAGGGGGGCACTCTCCTGGAGACCCTGCGTGGGCTCAGAGCCCCTCCGTTCCCTCTGCTTCTCCTGCCCCCACGGTCCTCTCCTGGACCAGCCCGTTATTCACCGTGGCCATGTGTTTTGCAAGTCCACAACCCAGGGCCACCACTGGGCACCTGGGCAGGACTAAAGTCCCAATGCCATCCTGGCTTCCCTTCCTTACCACTCACCCTGTCCCTCTGGGATTGTCTTGTCCACCACTGTGGCCTCACAGCCCGACAGCAGACTGTGCCTGAGCAGGCACTTGGGTCAGTCTGCTTGGTCCATTGTCACCAAGCAACACAGACTGGGCGGTTTAAACAGCTCAGATAGGGCTGCTTATTTCTCCCAGTCCTGGAGCCTGGACGTCTGAGATCAAGGTGTCAGCAGGGTTGGTTCCTCCTGAGGCCTCCCTCCTTAGCATGTAGACAGCTGTCTTCTCCCCGTGTTCTCAAGTGGTCATCCCTCTCTGTGCGTCTGTGTCCTGATGTCCTCTTCTTATAAGGACACCAGTTATATGGGATTTGGACCCGCCCCTCTGACCATTTTACCTTAACTACCTCTGTAAGGACCTATCTCCAATACAGTCACGTTATGAGGCTCTGGGGGTCAGGACTTCAACCTATAACCATGGTGTGGGCACAACTCAGTTCATGGCAACTCAGTCAAGGGTCACTAAGAACTGGAGACTCCGTCTTGGTCTCAGACCCACTTGCCGTCAAGATGAGATGCGGGTAGTGCAGCAGGAGCTCATGCGCTCAAAGCTCACCCATTTACCTGAGGGGGGGGGCTCTGCACCTGCTCCCCAAACACAAGCTTCTCTCTGATGCTACTTTGATTCCCTGATCTGATCCCCAGAAGGATAAGTGATCCCAGGACAGTGAGGTGTGTGGTCAGGTGAGTCTTCTATGGCAATGGTGGGCTTCGCAAGTAAACAGTGAAACAAAAACATGTCAGATTCTAAACCCACGTTCACATCACACACAGGTATTACAGACATGCTTGCGAACATCATTGGTGATGACATTGTGATATTTTGTCAACTCAGACGAATGTTATCTGGGTGCACAGAGTAGTTCCCCCCATAAAGGCAGGGACCGTAGACTAGCAGAAGGCTTGCTCGCTGTGGGTGGACTCCTGGTTGTAGACGAAGCTGATGCTCTTTCCGCCACAAAGACCTTGTCCTGCGGTGAAATCGTCGCGCATCCTGCACACAGGCTCAGGCCATTCAATAACACACGGTGCTAGGAAAACAGCAGTTGTCAATATAATTCTCTCAACTGCCCACACAGAGGACAAGAGGGACAGGCAGCCAGACAGGATCAAGCGACCTGTCCTGAGCCCTGGAGTGCGTGGCAATGCTGCATATCCAAAGCTGTTGTGATGCTCCCATCCTTTCAATGCACTTTTTGAGCTTCCTCCAAGGAAATTGAGTATTTTTCTGCTCTGCAGTTTCTGATGTGGAAATTGCCCATGTTCTTAATGTCACATTCAGTGATAAAATGACATGCAGGTTTACAATCGGATATGATCTGGGTGATGCACGGAAGCGTGCGAGAATCCTTTTCGAATCTGAGAACCGCAGCTCTGACTTTGCAGCACGGACCGATATTTTTAAATGAGCTTTTGAACTTCACTTTAAGATGAGTCTCCTCACACACAACCTGAATACATTAGGAGTGACTGAACGTGAAACTGTCACCATCGTATCATTTTCTCCTCATTTCTGACTCTGAGCCCCTGTGGCAAAGTCACCAACCGGATTACTCCCCCCCCACCCCCCCACCCCCCACCCCCACTCCCCACCCCACCCCCCCCCACCCCCCCCACCCCCCCCCACCCCCGGCCTTTATCAGCCTCTGCGTTGATTTCTTCTCTTTGGGGGATAATTTTTTTTTTTTTGAGGCAACGGCTATTTAAAGAGCTAGCCAAAATATGAGTCCTGCTTTTCTTTGACTGCTGTGTTTTTCTCCCCTTCCTCTACTGATCCCAAGGAAACACAATGGCTAGAATGATATTAGAAATCTTCTAGAAGTTTCTTCTTCTGGTTTGTGTATTTGTTACCATAATCGTTTGCTGACAGTTTAGAAACACATCCACTTTTTTCAATCACAGAGAAAATAAACTCAGACAATATTAAAACAAAGTAGTACTTAAATAATGCAGAACGGTAGGGCCCATCCATCTGCAGAGACGAGGATGAGCTTTTCCCGGGGCCCCTGATGGAGTATTTGTGGCTGGCGTGTTACCTGCTGGGCATCGGAGCTGCTGCAGGGGAGGAGGGGGTTAGCCACACCCCTGCCCTTGAGGGGAGGAGGGGAGCTGAGCCCCAAACCTGCATTTCCCAAAGGTAGGAAATGATGAGCACCCCCAAAAGGGGCCTTGCAAAGCACCTGGGGTTCAGAAAAGGGCTCCAGAGCCTGGAGCCTTTACCAAAAGGAAGGTGAGGGGACGAAAAGCTACATTTAAATTTTTTTTATAATTCTTGATATATAATTGGTTGTTAAACAGATTTTCCAGGAAGCTAGGTGTTTCCTGGCTTCCGAAATGGACGTGTGTTACCTGCAGCCTCACCCACTGGGGAGCTCCATTCTGTGCTCTCCTGGGGCGCCCCCCTTTTGGGGTGACCCTGTCCTGGGAGACACACCCCTCGGGGTAGTGACCCTTTGGAATGAGGAAGGAGGCACCTTCTGCAGCTTGGGCAGAAATCGGGAGAGGATCCTTAGGGAGAGAGTTTGGGATATACAGAACGTAGACTTCTTTTTAAAATCAATGACAGATTTCCAAGGGAAACAGATGGCACATTCAAAATGGGTATTTGAGGAGAATTTAGGAAAAAGACTTTTCACAAAGGTGTGGGCAGGGTCCTGGGCTAGTAACAGCTGGTTTCTGGGCCTGAAGGGAAGGAACATGTAGCTCCTGGAACCCAGAGAGACAGAGAGAAAGGTCAGGAGAGGCTCCTGGTGGAAGTGATGTCTTCATCCAAGGGTCCCCACTAGCATACAGTGACCCTGAGAGGAAGCCAGTGGAATAAATACCCCAACCTCCCCTTCTGCCCCATATCCTGCAAGTGTTCCCTGATGACCAAGCCCAACCAGACAGCCAAGGGCATGGGGTCCACAAATGTAGGGCAGCCTCCCTGTAGGGGGAGAACAGAGGAGAACACATCACAAGGGGTCAAGGAAGGTATCCGCAGATGGTGATAGTCAGACATTCCTTCCACTCCTTGGGTCACTTTTTCTCCGTTTCTTCTTGGAGTCTTTCCCTTCCCATCCTTTAAGTGCTATAGTTCTTGGGACCCCAACCTCAGCCCTGTTCAGCTCTGCGTATTCTCCTCCCGTCTTGTGTTTCTAACTGCCGCAAACACCCAGGTGACTCTGAAATCTGAACCTTCAACTTTAGCTCCTCTTTGAGTCAAAGAGCTACAAGTCTGATTGCCAATCAGAGAACCACCTGGATGTCCCCAAGCCACCGTGTACACAAGCAGTGTGTCTGAAACTCTGCCACCTCCAGCTCTCTGCCCAGTGAGAAGCTCAAATTCACCTCTGTTCCTTAATTTCGCCATAACCCACCCCTAGTGAGTTATTTCCTTTTGTCTCCATTGCTTGTGTACAGTCTGGGGCTTTCTCCTCTCCACTCCCACCTGCCCGGTCTCAGGTAGGTCCCTGGGCCATTCATAAGGCGGTGGACACAGTCATGGTCACGTCTCCTGATATCACATTTCTGCTAAACATGAAATAGTTTTCACAATATATGAAAAGTTCATATAAAACTTGCATATGAACTTCAACAAAAATAATTTGTATGAACGGAAGTTAAAGGATAAAATGCTGTGAGTCATTCACTTCATAAAGTTTGATTAGCGTGAGGGAACTGTTGGGGTGATGGACGTGTTGTAATGTCTTGACGGCAGTGGTAGATGCCTGGGTAAATACACCTGTCAAAAGTCACCCACTGTGCCTTTAAAATGTGTTCGTGACATAACATGTAAATTACACCTCAAAAAGGTTGATTTTTTAAAAGTTCATTAGATCAGATTCAAGGTAAGCCCTGATTCTAGCATTACACCCACACTCACTTGCATTCTTAAGCTCCTGAACTAGTTAGAGGTATCACTGCTCACTTCCATGAAAAAAGGTCTCCAGATCTCAGTGGCCTGTACAAGACCTTTGTATTTTGCTCATGTCCTGCTGGGTTCAAAGACAACCTTCCAAGTGCTGAGTCAGGGAGCCGGTCTCCTCTCATTCCATCCTGTGGTCCTACTGTTTGCTGGGACCTCAGAGCCCTTGCTTTGCATCCAGCCAACAGCCAGGAGAGGAGAGAGAATCACACTGACATTTTAGAAGCCAGGTCTGGAAGTGTGGAACATAACCTCCACCCACACCCCAGTGGCCAAAATGAGTCAGATGGTCCCACCCAGATGTCAGGGGGCTGTAGGTGTCTGTATGTCAGTAGAGGAAGAGATGTGGTGAACCTGTCCCACTGTCCCCACTTCAGGCTTCTGGACAGGGACATAGCAGATGGAGTCAGAGGCATGTCTTTGGTTCCTGGGAACTGTACAGAAGCCAGAGTGTAATTTATCTAAAACACACTCCCAAGCTTTCAAATACAAGAGTCAGTGACTGCAGTAGAAGGGGTGCATATGCCTGGGGGCACATATCATACACGTGAGGACCATCTGCCATGTGTCACAGGGATGGGATGAGAGTGTCCAGCTGCAGCTCCAAGCTTCTGCCCATGCCCACCCTCTGCTGGAAAGGGGACTAAACAATCTGGCTGCCCTGTGGAAGTTGGGTTGGAGGAGCAAAGAGCAGAAGCAGAAGATCAGCTGGGGCAGCAGAGGCTTCCAAGCATCACCAGAGTCCATGCTGTGGATGCAGCAGCAGCACCTCAAGAATACCACCCTGGACACTGGCATTTGACAGAAGGGGGTGATGACCACCGACCTCTAGGGATACCCCTTTCACCTTTCATGGCTCCATCGCTCACCATGAGGTCAGTGGCTCAAAAGACAGGAAGTTCTCCTTTGAGGATGACACACAGGGGAGAGAAGTTTCAGGAGGAGGATGTGGGATCCCTCCTCTCCCTTGTCTTAATTTGGTCCATAGATGGCTGTATTAATCCTGCTTTTAATTTTCTGTATCTTATAACATTCTGACATTTTAAAAATCTTCTTTTGTTTTGTAAATAAGTTCATTTATATCATTTATAAATGATAAGTGACATCATACGATATTTGTCTTTCTCTCTGCAGCTTACCTCGCTCAGTATGATAATCTCCAGGTCCAACCATGTTGCTGCAAATGACACAATTTCATTCCTTTTTATGACTGAGTAATAGTCCATTGTATATATGTACCACATCTTCTTTATCCATTCATCTGTTCATGGACATTTAGGTTGGTTCCATGTCTTGGCTATTGTAAATAGTGCTGCAGTGAACATTGGGGCGCATGTATCTTTTCAAATTATGGTTTTCTCTGGGTCTATGCCTAGGAGTGGGATTGCTGGACCATATGGTAGCTCCACTTTTAGTTTTGTAAGGAACAGCCAGTGTGTTCTCCATAGTGGCTACACCAATTTACATTCCTGCCGACAGTGTAGGAGGGTTCCCTTTTCTCCACACCCCCTCCAGCATTTATTGTTTGACATCTTAAAAATCTTGCGAGGGCTTCCCTGGTGGTGCAGTGGTTGAGAGTCCGCCTGCCGATGCAAGGGACACAGGTTCGTGCCCCGGTCCGGGAAGATCCCACATGCCGCGGAGTGGCTGGGCCCGTGAGCCATGGCCGCTGAGCCTGTGCATCCGGAGCCTGTGCTCCGCAGCGGGAGAGGTCACAACAGTGAGAGGCCTATGTGCCGCCAAAAAAAAAAAAAAATCCTGCTGGCTGGGAAGGGATTCCTCCCAGGGCTCACCAAATCTGGAAGACAAGAAAGGGCACGAAGCATGCCTTTCAGAGGCAAACCAGCCAAACTCTGATCTATCCCCCGGTCACCCCCTTCCTCTAAATCTCACACACAAGCCAGTATTTCCCCTGCCCTAGGTCACCACAGGTCAGGCGCCAGGCAACTAGAGGCCACCCCTAAAATCCAAAGCCCACCCAAATTACTCAAACTGGCCAGTCCTAAGCTGTTGCCCCTGCCCTGCCCTTCCCGAGAGAACCCCAAGAAAGCCCATGGCCTAGATTTTCCCATTCATTCCTGCTTCTGCCTCTGGGCCAAGACCTGGTGCTACCCATGTGGCCCTACATGGTGTGATGTCATCTTCTCTTGGAAGATGTCAGCAATGCGTCTTCTCTCAATGGCATTGGCCCCTCCTCATGGTATCACTCAGTCACACCCAACAGTTAAAATCCTGAAGGTACAAATTGAGCAAGCGTCAGTTAATCCCTTCTACAACTCTACCACCATCACTGTTACAGGGGAGGTGATGCTGTGAGTCCTTACTCCACCCTCCTTCCAAAGCCTGACTAAGTGCCACGTCCCGCCTGGGAGTCTGTTACATGCATTCTATTCACTATCCTAAAATCCAACTGTTCGGCTCTATCTTTGCTCCGCACCCCTGATTAAGTGCAGTGTCAAGGTGGCCAGGCACCCCACCCCCTGACTGCCTTGGCCACGTGCACATCTTCTGTGGGCTTCATATAAGTGAGCCATGAACTAGAGCAGCACATTGTATTGTTAATGAATTTACTGATTCCGCTGCACATCTGCAGATCTCTCAGTCCTTTTCAGAGCAATTCTGCAGCTTCCCATGTGGTCCTAAGAATACCCGTGTGGGTCTGCAGAGCAGGCACTGTTACTTCTGCCTGATTTATGGAGAAGTAAGGACCAGAGTGTGAATTGCTGGCCCAGGGACACACAGCTGGTCAGTAACAGTGCCAAGAACACAGCTGAATCTCCTTCCCTTTCTCTCGAGCTGGTATTTGTTTTTATCCAAATACACATGCACACATCCATAAAAGAAGGGAGATAAAGGAGAGCTGAAAAATCAGGCTTCACTGTTTGTCTTTGTGGAAGGTACCACAGCTTTGCCTACGATTTGTTCAATTGCAGGGACTTGTTCTGGGCTTTGTGGTTGCAAACGTACAGAGAACAGAGCACCCACAGGTTTCAGGGTCTCATGGGGAAGAATGACTACAACCACGTAGCAACCCATAACCACAACCACAGCTGGGACAGGGGTTCTGCTGCAAAGAACACTGTGCCATGTGGTCATTGAGGGCCAGGGCCTTACCTGTGCATGTGTGGAGAGAGGTGTTCCTGGGGAAGAGATGTGTCAGCAGAAACCTGAAGGCTGGGGAGTGAGTGGCTAGGCAAAGGAGAGATGAGAGAGGTAGGTAGAAGGAAGGAGTATCCCAGGCAAGGAGGGAGGGTTCAGAAGCCCCTCGTGGCAGGAGAAAACGTGTGGCCCCAGAAGCCCCAAGGGACAGCCAGGGGGACTGCAACAGAGAACAAGGGAGTGATGGAGGGGAGTATGGCCTGAGGAGTGGGCAGAACCATCAAGCAAGACCCTGGAGGCCATGCCCAGCAATTTGGTCTCTCTTCTAAGACTAGCTGGATGTCTGGGAAGATTTCCAACAAATGAGATGATCTGATCACATTTGCATTGAGGAAAGTGCATGTTTTCTCCTCTGAGATGGATGGAGGAGGCAAGAATGAGAACTAAGATGTTGGATAAAAGGCTGAGGGCAGGATCCGGGCCGGAGCTGATGCCGGTGTAGTCTAGACAGCCCAGGAACCTCGCAAAGACCACCGAGAACCCTGCCTCTGAGGGCGGCTGTGGCTTCCCAGGAGCTCCTCAAAACATATGGAACCCACACAAAATTAACATTCAGGGGTGCCGTTCCTCCAGCTGCACTGGCACATCTGTGGGGACCTCCAGCGGCTCACCCACTCTGCGGGTGATAGATGGCTCTGGAAGGAAAGGAAACCGATGCTCCAGATGGAGGTGACCAGTTTAATTTGCAGCTTCTAAATCTGTTCAGATACAGTGTTCTGTCATTAAAGATTCATTTAGACTTATCTTAATAGGAAACAATATAACTCAGGCAGACCCATGAATGACAAATCGCCCTTCATCAGGAGAAGTCTTAAGGCAAGAGATGTAACTTTCCATCATTTGATCCTGTAGTTAATTTCCGCATAGCTGACGGTGCTTCGCTGCATTCACAATGATGAGAGCTCTCATGCTGTCCTCCTCTCCAATGTTCTACAACCAACAACTTGAATTTAGGTTCTTGGGCAAATAGGAGGACCATTGGTACCAGCTTTAAGAATTGGTCAGATACATATACACACTACTATATATAAAATAGATAACTAATAAGGACCTACTGTATAGCGCAGGGAACTCTTCTCAATCCTCTGTAATGACATATATGGGAAAAGAATCTAAAAAGAGTGGATATATGTATATGTATAACTGATTCACTTTGCTGCACAGCAGAAACTAACACAACATTTTAAGTCAACTATACTCCAATTAAAAAAAAAAAAAGAATCGGTCAGATAGCAAGTCGTGGAACCAAGGGAGTTTACAGCTTAAATATCATTGATTCCACATCACTCCTTGATTGTAAGAATGAAGAAAACCACAAAGCAAAGGAGAAAATGACAGAAATGAGTCCCCTAAGTTATATAGCTGCAAATACGCCCTAAGGAAGTTCCAGCTGTGAGGTATATGGTAGCTTCCAGGGCCTTGGGCATCCAGGGTCTCTGTATTCTTTGTAAACTCCTACAAGCGGAGGCAGCATAATTTAGGGTAAAGTGTATAGAATTTGGAGTCATACAGTTCTGACTTTGGTTTCTAGCTCTGCCACTTCCTAAAGGGTTAAAAGAAGGAGAGGGTCACAGTAGGTGCCCCAGGAGGCCAGCCAGTGTTTGAGCTCCAACGCCCTCAGGCAAACCATCCAACTTCTAAGCACCAGTTTCCTTCTCTATGAAAAAGAAAGAAAGGAAGTCATTAATCCTACCTCATCCTCCTGTTTTTAGATTTAAATGAAATAATGCATGTAAAACATCCAGTACAGTGAGCAGCATCTGAAACTTCACAGCAGCACTGATGGGCATTTACTATTTCTGGCTGTGATGACACATAAATCCCCTCATTGCATCTCTTAGTGTATCTCAGGCCAAATTAAATGAAAGTGTGTGCAGAAGGCTTATTTCAGCACCTGGCACACTCCAGCATCTGCAGGGTGAGTTTTATTCTTCACTCTCTGTTTGAAAGCTGGTTGTATATCTGCCCCATCCTATAATCAAATAACCCCACGGTTGAGACACTTTTTCAACTGTATAGCAAAGGAACACACTTTATTTATCAGCTAAAACTCTAGGGTTCTGGCACTCAGACAGTGTAGTGTCATGAATGCCTCACCTTCAAGGAGAGCATTGGGATCAGGATTTGGTAACTTGAGCCCCACAATGGGTAAAAGAACTCGGTTGCCATATCGTTTATACGTCTCTGATTGCCAGGCCCCCTTGCATCCAGGAGGTCACTCATATCCTCCTACACAGAGAACTTGGCCTAAGGACCCAGCTTGAACTCAAACCATCTTGGGCCCCAAGTGTGCATGTGAAAGGTGGCTGAGGTATTCCCTTGAGCCATACTGGAGTGCTGGGGTCAAATTGCACAGAAGTAGCTGGGAAGTGTAAATGGAATCAGGTTAAGTGAAATCACTTAGGAAGTGAGACACATGTGAAGAAATGTATTAGTTATCTATCGCTGCGCAACAGTATCACCATAAATTTGGTGGCTTTGAACAACACACGTTTATCATCTCACAGTTTCTGGGGGTCAGGAATCCAGGCACAGCTTAGCTGGGTACCAGCAAGGCTGCAACCAAGGTGTCATCCAGGGCTGAGTCCTCGTCAGAGACTGGACTGGGGAAGGGTCTGCCTCCAAGCACTTGTGCTCGTTTGCACAATTCGGTTCTTTGCAGGCTGCCTGATCGAGGGCCTCCATTTCTCACTGGCTGGAGGCAGGAAGCTGCTTTCTCCCCAGGAAGGGAGTGAGTCACCTGGCAAGACAGACCTTACCATCTTATATAACAAGATCACATACAAGGAATCCCGTACATCCTGTGGCTCTATTGGTTAGGATCAAGTCCCTGGTTCCATGAACACTGCCCTCAGGAGAGGGGAGAGAGGGTGTGAAGACCTGAAGGTGGCGGCATGGGGGCCACATCAGAGCCCATCCACCACAGCCTGAAATGCCTGGGCGCAAGGACAACTCACCTGTGAGTTAGTCCCTCAACTGGGCTGTGAGCCAGTGGGGGGAGGGGAGGATTCTGCACAAGTTTATGTTCCATTTGGGAGAAAAGGAGTGTCTGAGGAGGAGGGTCAGATGAAGGATAAATCGGGGTCTCTAGCTGGGAAAATAGATGACTTCAGCCATGGCTCACGGGCCCAGCCGCTCCGCGGCATGCGGGATCTTCTCAGACCGGGGCACGAATCCGTGTCCCCTGCATCGGCAGGTGGACCCCCAACCGCTGCGCCACCAGGGAAGCCCAAGATGAGTTTTTAAAAAGAGGGATGTATCCCTTCTGAAAATGGATCTGTCCAGCCTCCTGCCATGAAAATGGCCTTTGAGCCCTGTCCACTGGGGAGAGGCCAGCAGGGCAGCTCTGGGCACCAGGCAGAGGGGCTCTCTCTGCCCAGTTAGGGCACAATTAACTGCAGGCCTCTCAGCAAATCTGGTTCCCTCAAAGACTGCCTGCTCCAAAACGTTGTGACCCAGCAACACTGAGTGATGTGGTCATCTGTCCAGCTGCCTGAGGCCTGGGTCATTAGTGGCCTTTCCAGAAAAGAAGAGAAGCCTGTGGGGATGACCAGGGAGCATCTTACATGGATCTCAGGGGAAGGTGATGCAGCAGCCACAAAACTCTAGGTTTTAAAAGCACTTTTTAGAATAGGGATATTGGCACAGATCTCTGTTGGAGGCCCTGGGTCTGCAGTTCAGCCTAGATTTGCGGGGAGGCTGTACCTGGCTTGAACTCATGAGGCCTCACGGGGCAACCCTGGAGTTTTTACTGGGAGTTCTGGTGCTTCTGGAGGCCCCGAGTCTCCCTCACGGGTCTGATAAGCACGAGTGAAGCTCACGTTCTCCATCAGGCCAAGTCCGAGAACCCATAATCAGATGGCCTGGGGACCCTAAGACACAGCTGAAATGTCAGTCCCAATCTCCACCAAAGTGTTTCTCTCTCTCCACAGGGGGCGGGTGCTCAGGAAGGACTCAGAGGTCACTCCAAAGTGTGCTCTTCAATGCATTCGTCCCACGAGAGGCTCACAAGTTGGTAGATTTGGGCAAGTGCACATGGCATCTTACTGCTGGCATTCATAGGAGTCCTCAGAGAATGGGATGCTGCTTGACTCGGAATTTCTCTAACATGCTTGCGCCCAGGGCTTTTGTTGTTTATTGGTAACAACTCTTATTATTTCACTAAGCCTGTGCAATACAGAACACACCAGGACATGCTGATACACCCCCAGGTCCATTCATCCACATGTGTCTACCAAGTGCCAGGCACTGCGACACGTTTGAGGAACACAGACATGGAAAGAACAGACAACAGTCCCTGCCTCCACGAGCTTCCATGCCAGCGATGGAACAATGAAAAGACAGACAAGGAAGACACGCACAGTGCCAGAGGTAAGTCCTAGAGAGGAAAATAAAGCAAAGAAGAAAACAGACAGGGTGGAGGATGTTGAAATTTGAGATGAAGTAGCTGGGGAAACCTCACTGAGAGGGACATTTCAGTCAATACTTGAAGGAAGTTAGCAGGTGCACATCTGGGGAAAGAGCACTGCGGGCAACAGGAACCGCAGGTGCAAATGTCCTGAGGTAGGTGTAGCCTGATGCTCTGGAGATGCTATGAAGGGGTCAGTGTTGTTGAGCACAAGATACGAGGTGATGGAAACAAAATCTTATGGGGTCTTATAGGCAACGGAGAGACCTTATTCTGTAGGTTTGATAGGTAACGAGGGCCAAATCCTGAAGAATTTAATGGGTAAGGGGGTATAATCCCCTAGGGTCTGATAGGTGTGTGGGGGGTTTAAATCTGTTAGGGCCTAATAGGGAAAGAAGGAGGGCAAACCCTGTAGGGTCTTGTGGTTAAGGGGAGTGGAGCAAGTCCTCTAGGGTTGGATAGGTTATGGGAATGTATCCTGCAGGGTCTGAAAGCCCACATTGAGGACTTTGGCTCTGACTGTAAAATAGGGCACATTTGCAGACTCTGAGCAGAGAAGTCATCTGGCCATGATCTCACGAAGAGTCCCTCTGGGTAAGATTGAGACAGGACTGAGGAAGGGGCTTGAGTGGAAGCAGACAGACTCATTTCACAGGTCACTGCTATAATCCGGGAGAGCTGATGGTGACTCCAGCCAGGGTGATAAGAGTGCCGTAACGCTGTCACTCACCAGAAAGAGTCATCCTCTGTTTCTCCTTTAAGCTCTGTCCCAGATCTCCTCTCCATAAACCTCAGTCTTTAGATCTCACGCTTTGCACAAATCCCGGGCAATCCACGGTTAGACATTGTTTTGTTTTCTCCCCCTAATTGAGCGAGTGGCAAAGATTTTAAGACATTTTATGGTACTTATTAATCTTTTGTCAGTGTTTATTTTTATAGACAGGAACCAGTTAAAAGCCGAGCTGTAAAATTTCACTGTGGCTTCCAGGCCTTTCCTTTAGATCACAGGACTCACAGCTAGGAAGGGAAGGGAGTCAGGGACTCGAGGGAAGCAGATTTCATCCCGCAATGGCCTGAGGCTGGAAGGTGTGTGGAGCCCTCCTTTCTAACTCACATCAATCAACTCGATGAATTGGTGCAGAGAGCTTCCTACCAAGCAAACACTAGGGCAAGCCGCGCGCTCAGCATCGCCAGAGCAGCTCTGTGGTAGCCATCCAGATGTGCCCTGGGTATGCGCCAAACTCTTAGGATGGAGTCACCTAATATCTCATGAATATTCCATGAGGCACTGGAGTCTTATATTCTTCCATCATGGAAATGGACGCTGGGTGACTTCTACTTTCAAAACTCCCAAGGCCAGGGTTGTCTCATCCAATCGGTCCAAAGATGCTCCTTGGGAAAGGTCTTGCATGTTGCACACTCCTTCCAGAAGTGAGCTAGCTGTCCATTACAAAGAATACCGGGCCCGGCTCTAATGTCCCACCCCAAATACCAACTGTGTTTCCTTCATGCCCCAAACAAGCTAAACAGGTTATCTTCTACTATCGCAAGATATTTCCTCATTACTTCATTGGTATCAGGTGTTCAGAGATAAGGACAAACTGAAGCACACGGTGCTAAGGGTGGGACGAGTGAATCCCAGGGCACAGGCACTAGGGGACACACAGATGCAGTGAGTTCTGTTTTGCAGGGGCAGAAGCAGGATTGGGACCAGGTAAGATTTCCCTGAGGTAGGGACTTGTGGTTGGATTTGTAAGATGTGACAACAGGCCAAAGGTAGGACAGATGACCACACAGCACATCAGGTACCCTGCAGATCATCCATTCTGAAGGTATGTTCTACCCTATGCCCATCCAAGCCCCCTGCAGCAGTAACTGAGAACCAATGAGTCATCCCAGGGCTGCTAACTGAGAGCTCTTGTCCTGTCCGTGATCACAGCCTCATAGGAAGCCACCCACTTCCGCCTCAGGTCCTGATTATCCCCCAAATGACAAGTTATAGTTTACCCTTGATGGGCCTCAAGTTCAGTATAAGAAACTGTCATATGTATGGTACTGAAATATGGGTCATTATGGTGTTAAAGTCACCTGTTATGACCCACAGGACAAATCCCTCTTAGAGGGAGCGCTGGGCTTCCCTGCCTGACATGTTGAGGCCACGTGCCTCTCCACACACCCGTTTTCCTTCCTTCCAAGACATTCAAAACAAAGCTTTATGCCCTGCTGTCAGAGAGTGTCCCCTCTTGAGAACTTTTTAAGATACAATTAACTTTCCTCCTTCTTTTCCCTGCCCCCAAATCATTCACACAGATTTCATCACTTCATTACTGTCCTTTTGCTCTTTTAATTCACCTCTAATCTCTTCTAGAAGCAACGTGGAGATTTAGGGAATTAATTCAACTGTTTCTTATCTGTGAACTCACGGTGACCACTGCCCCATGGTGGAAAATCACTCTCGGTGCAGACACAGTTCAATTGAGACACTAAAACTTCTCAGCATGGAGTCTCTCCAGCAGCTATCAAAAATCCTGCCTTTGCAGAATATTAAGAGCTTGGGGAAAGGCGGGTGCTGTGAATTTATTCCTGAAAAAAAAAAAGATATATATCTACATACAATGCAATGAGGACCTTATTTTGTAAAAACAAATATGAAGTCCATATGTACATATAAAAATGGGAAGACGTTATACTGAAAGTTTAATATAATTGTATCTGGGTTATGGGATTAATGATCTTTCAAGTCTTCTTTTCAGTTGGGTCCTTATTTGTCTTTTCTATGAGCATTGTCTGTTTCTCCTTCTCTGACTATTGTTGCCATACATATCTGGATCATTCACATATAAACCATTGTGTAACATTCGACTGTCTGAGCATATCACAGTTTCTTTATCCATTTTCATATTGGTGAACATTTAAATAGTTTCCAATCACCTAGAGTTACCACCACTTGGCTATAACTTCGCGATGCACAGGTTCAAGCGTGTGTTCCCTGAGGATGTATGCTGAGCAGTGATATTGCCGTATCTTAGAATATGTGTATCCTCCAATGTGATCACCAACACACCTCCAAAACAGGTGTTTCCTTATCAGTTCTTGACAGAATGAGACTCCTTTTTGTTTTGTTTTGTTTTGTTTTGTTTCGCCAATATGATTGTGTAGAATAGGGTTGGAATCTTGGTATTGTTTAAATACACAGTTCCTTGATCGCAAGTGAGGTTAAATATCTTTTCCTGTATTTTGGCTGTTCAGGTTTGCTCTGATAAATTGTCTATAATATTCTTTCCCATCTGTCTATTGAGTGACTCGCATGGTTCATATGGATTTCTAGGAATCGTTTCTTTAAAATGAGGATCTTTTTACAAGATATTTATCTGTCTTCTCTAATCATGTTTAGACCTATTAGTGTAGGTGGCTTGCTGACACTAAATTGTTTCATGAGGTCTTAAGCCTGCCCCATAAGGTCACAGCCAGACCCTGCCCATCCCAACTTGAATTGAACTAATGATGGAACTTGAGCTGTGTTCTTCCCGCAGTCCCAACACACACACACACACACACACACACACACATGCACACACGCAGAGGGGTGGTCAGGGAAGCTTTGGTACCCAAGTCACAGAGATGTAAATTCCACAGAGAAAGAATAGGCCAAGAACTTGACTCTGGTCCAGGCATCAGACAGACGTACAACACAAGGCATTGTATTTCTCATCTCTCTTAGGAGCTCTGATTTGAATCAAATGACTGCAGCCCTTTCCATTGTTCTGATGGAGGAAAAAATATTCCTTGCATAAAGAGCTTTCTCTCTTGACAAGAACTTCTAAGCTTGTCCTTA
This sequence comes from Stenella coeruleoalba, assembly GCF_951394435.1. Lineage (NCBI taxonomy): Eukaryota > Metazoa > Chordata > Mammalia > Artiodactyla > Delphinidae > Stenella > Stenella coeruleoalba. Next base: position 3,435,118 of record NC_137169.1, read on the forward strand.
ACCAAAGTCTTTGGGGCGTGCATTCATTGAAGACCAGACCCTTTAATGAATGTTTCATCATCTAGCTCATGGAATGGCTGGCCTCTGGGATGACTACAGAGACCAGTCAGTCTCTCAGCACAACTATGAATTACATAGTTAAGTAATTATGAGTTATGTAATACTGAGTTATGAACTCTACCAGAAGCTCAGTTTCCCGATGTCTGGAGACAGGATCCCAGTCGAAACTATGGTTTAACTTGCTCTCCTTCCTACTCTTACTGCCTGGTAAGCTGTAAATGAAGATGGTGGTTGAGTTGAAAAGTCATGATGCTACTCATGAGATCACCTGTCTCAGGGCACATTGCTCAGTATGCAGGATTCCTGTACCATGAAGGACTTCTCATGAAAACAGGCTCTCATTACCATGCCTCCTGTGCCAAATTTAGTCAACATTATTCATTGAGGGTATTCTCTGTACTGGACCTTGTGCAAAGCATTGGGAACTGAGCTGTCTTTGTAGATACAGATAATACTTGACTTACCTAAATCTTGAGATGGGGTGACAAGGATGCAAAAGGAGTCCTGAATGCCCCCAGGGGGCCACCGTGAGAGGACCAGGAGGCAGTGTTTGACAGGGGGAGGAAGTGGAGAGCCTGCTGAGCACCAGGGCCAGGAATAAAGTTAAAGTCAGAGAGATGTGGAGGGATGGAGATGGGGAAGGATGGAGGGGAGGATGGTAGGAGACAAAGGGAAGGTAAAGCCATGGCTAACGGCTGCAGAGCCTGCTGGCCACGGGAAGGTATTGGATTTTATTCAAAATACAGTGAGATTGACAGGAAATGCGAAGATCACCAGAGCAGTGTGAAGACTGCATGGAGAGGGGTGTTCAAGGGAAGCCCGTAGGCTGACACAGCAGTGCAAAGAGAGATGACAGTTAGTATGGACCACTTCCTTCAACCTGAGAGAGCGTCTCCGACCAGCAGGTATAACTGGGGGCTGGGGAGCCCCAAGAGAGGACCAGGCAAGATCCAGACACAGTGTCAGCTGCAGGCACTCCCCTCCTTTGAAAAATAAGAAATTACAAAAGCCATTTTCCCAAAGAATCAGTAGCTTCCGTTTTAATGAAGGCTGATGTCTGAATGATGTTATTCTAGCCAGGGACTTTGTTTCTGTCAGTGGTTTTAAACTAATTACCATAAATATTGTCCATTTAGAATTTCACTGTAATTCCAGTCCCTATTAGCGTGTAAGCAATGCCTTATCTTTGCCGCAAGCTACCGTTTATTCATAGAAGGAGACAGTACATCACATACATTGTCATAGCAAATAGATGATTTTTGTATTACATTGTGTGTGGTGTGAATGAGCCAGAAGTGATTTGCTAAGTAGGAAGTGCATTTAAAAAGAATTTTGAATTTTGAAAGAAATCCACTTGCTATTGCTTGGGTGGGGGGTGCCTTGTGTGCCAACTTCCCTTTTATCTTTGAGTTTTTGCCTTAGGGAAGTATAAGCTGGCTGGTGGACTGGAATGTTGGAGAAGGGCTCTTTTACATCGTCCCCAGGCCACCAGATGGTGATGCTGTCCACTGTAGTTATGCATGAGGGTGGGTGTCTCGTTGGTTGCAAGGACCACACTTCCTCCATTTCTCTGCTTGTCATCAACAAAGATGTCAGCTCTCTGGCACGTCAATTTGGAGCCATAAGGAAATCAAGTTGGCACATTTTGCGACGCTTAAATGCTTGGTTGCCATTCGGATTTGGAACTGTACTTTCAGGAGCCACCAAATGGAACCGCACATCTGCAGGGACCCAGGGAAAGATCACCTCTCTCCATCTATCAGAGCACATATGGAGGCAGACAGATGTTTCTGACAGAGATGGCCAGCCTAATTTGCAGTTTCTAAATCTGCAGAGACACCATGTTCTGTCGTTAAACATTCATTTAGGACCATCTTAATCAGAAACAATATAACAGAGCAATGTACCTAGATGGCAAATGGTGCTTCTTGTGCATGAACTATTAAAGTGACAGCTACTAACTTTTCTCCATCTGACCCTTCTAGTAAGCACTTGTTTGGGTAAAAAAGTGCTGTGTTTCCTCAAAGCTCAGTGAGGCAGACGTTTGCCGTGTGCTCACTGGTGTTGGACAGTGTGCCGGGGCAAAATGGAATAGACGCTGGTAAAGATGCAGTAGGACCACTTGAGAATCTTCATGGAAGGTATTCTGAGCGTTTCAGAATAAATGGGGTAAACTCAGGTATGTCTCAGTAAATTATCACTCTTCTGCTTTGGATTCACTTTAAAATGAGTTACATTTTAAAACTTCTCAAGTCTATTTGACATTTCTCTAGATGTTATCAATGCCATTTTGAAAGCTTTCCGTGTGCCCGACACTTCATAAAATTTCTTTCTTATTCAAAGACATATTTAATTAAAACCCAGTTTTATGGTACATGCACTAATTATTACTCTTGGCTTGAAGACTCCATCTGAACCTGTTTTTAACTCTGTGACTCAAATCCTTTGCAATCATTTTGGAAGCCTGGATGTTTTCAAAATTATTCAATAGTTCCTATATAAATTGCTCATTGATTTTTTTTAATGTAGAAATAAAAATAAATAGAACACCCAGGAACTGGCTATAATGCAGTTAATATTATAGTGTATAATATAAAGTATATAGTATACTATATAGTATATAGTATAATATTATACTATATATAAGTATATATAGTATATAATATATAATATTATATGATAATAATATTATAGTATATATTATTATGGTATATAATAATATGGTTCTCCCTCTGTGTGTGCATCCCTGGTGTCTCTTTCTCTTCTTTAAGGATACCAGTCACATTGCATTAGGAACCCACCCTATTGGCATCATTTAACCCTAATTATCTCTTTATCAGCCCCATCTCCAAATACAGTCACACTGAGGGTTACAGCTTCAATATATGAATTTTGAGGTGAACACAATTCAGTCCATAACACCCCTCCCTCGATAAATTGAATTGGAAACTGTAGGAGTAAGGGATCATTAATATTTTAATGACTTTAATTTAAAATTTTCAATTGAGGTATAGTTGACATACAATAAACCATACATATTTAAAGTGCACAATTTGATACGTTTTTGACATATGTACATGCAGGTGAAACTATTACCACAGTCAACACAGTAAACATGCACATCTCCCCCAAAAGTTCCACCATGTCCCCTTGTAATCCCTCCCTCTTTCATCTCCCACCCCCAGGCAACCATGATCTGCTCTCTGATTCTATGAGTTTGTGTTTTATAGAATTTTACACAATTGGAATTTTACACAATTGGAATTTTACAGCATATACTTTTTCCCCCAATATGGCTCCTCTCACTCAGCATCATCATTTTGGGACTCACCCATGTTGCTGTGTGAATTCCTAACCCACTCTTCTTTGTTGCTGAATTTTATTGCATGGTAATCACCCCAACTTTCTTTGGATTCATGTTAGCAAGGGATACTTGCTTCTATCCTTTAACTTTGAGCCTGTTTGTACCTTTGTATTTAAAGTGGGTCTTGTAGGCAGCGTATTGTTTTGTTGAGTCTTGCTTGTTAATCCAAATTGACAATCTCTGCCTTTTAACTTCAGGGTTTAGTCCATTTACTTTTATTTTAAATTTATTTGGTTACATCAGGTCTTAGTTATGGCAGACGGGCTTCTTAATTGCGGCATGTGGGCTGTTTAGTTGTGGCATGCAAACTCTTAGTTGCAGCATGCATGTGGAATCTAGTTCCCTGACCAGGGATTGAACCCAGGTTCCCTGCCTTAGGAGCATGGAGTCTTATCCACTGCACCACCAGGGAAGTCCCCTAGGTCATTTACTTTTAATATGATTATCAATAATGCTTAGGTCTGAATCTATCATCTTCCTATTTGCTTTCTATTTGTGCTGTTATTTGTTCTCTTTTCCCCCTTTTTCGACCTTATTTTTGATTTCTATTTCATCTCCTTTGTTGGCTTTTTAGCTATAACTCTTCATTTTTTAATTTTAGTGGTCACTTTTGGGCTTATAGTCTACATGTTTAACTTATGGTAGTACATTTCCATGTACTACTATATCATTTCATGTATAGTATAAGAACTTTAAAAGGTATACTTGCATTTATCCCCTCCTAGCCTTTGTGTTATTATTATTTACATTTTTATATGTTATAAATCCCAAATTAAATTATTATTTTCAAATTATTTTCTTTCAAAGAGATTTAAATAGTTTAAAAATAAGAATACTTATTTATATTTATTCATGTAATTACCACTTCTGGTGTTATTCATCCTTTATGTACATCTCTATTTTCATATGAAAATAGAGATGTACATAAAGGATGAATAACAGTTTCCTTCTGTCCATTTACATTTTTAAAAGTTTTTTATTGAAGTATAGTTGACTTGCAATGTTACAGCAAAGTGATTCAGTTATATATATAAAACTGAACTATATTCAGTATACTGCAATAAACCATAATGAATAAGAATATGTATATAAATATTCAATATCTCAGGATATTGAATAAAGTTCCCTGTGCTGTACAGTAGGACCTTGTTGTTTATCTACATTTCTTTTAATATGGGTCTGCTACTGATAAATTCTTCCAGTTTTTGTCTGTCTAGAAAAGTCTTTATATGCCTTTATTTTGAAAGCATATTTTCACTGGGAATATAATTCTAGCTTGACAACTTTTTTCTTCAGTGCTTTAAGGATGTTTCTCCACTGTTTTCGTGCTTGACTACATTTGACAACAAATATGCTGTCATCTCTATCTTTATCCTTCTGAACCTATGCCTTTTTCCTCTGACTACTTTTAAGACTTCTCTTTATCACTCATTCTGAACAACTTGATTATAATATGCCTTAATTTAATTTTTTTAATTAAAGCTTGTTTCTTGAATTTTACATTTCTCTGAGTTTGTTGGGCTTTTGGATATGTGGGTTTAGAATTTTCATCAAATTTGGAAGAATTTGAACCATTATTTCTTTAAATATTTTTACAGCCCCTCCTTCTTCCTCCTCTTCCTCCAAGACTCCAGTTATACATATATTAGGCTACTTTAAGTTATCCTACAGCTAACAGATGCTCTTTTCTTCTTGATTCTCTTTTCTCTGTGTGTTTCATTTTAGATCATTTCTATTACTGTGTCCACTTTCACTAATTTGTTTTCTTTTGCAACATTTATCTCATCCAGTAAATTTTTCATCTCAGACACTGTGGTTTTCATCTCTAGGAATTTGATTTGAATCTTTTTTATGTCTTCAATATCTTTACTTAACTTTTGGGGCACAGAATGGAGTTCTAATAAATGTTTTATTGTCATCTGTTAATTGTATAATCTGTATCAGTTCTCGGTCAATGTCAATTGGTTTTGTTTCCTCCTCATGTGTCATATTTTCTGCTTTTTTCATGCCTGCTAATTTATGATTGGATTTTAGACATTGTAAATTTTATCCTTTGGGGTGATGGATATTTACTCAGAAACAGTGCAATCCTTTATAGTGTTTCTTGTAAGATTTGTTAGGTTAGATCAGAGCAGCATTTAGTCTAGGGCTATTTGGTTTCCACTACTACAGAAAGACTCTTCTGAATGATTTACCCAGTGTCTTTTGAATAATGAGGTTTTCCAAGCTGACTGGTGGTAGGAGGCACTATTCCTGGCCCAGTGTGTGTGCTGGACACATTTTTCATTCTTTGAAAGTTCCCTAAATATCTCTCAAGCACAGCCAAAGTGGCCTAATTGATAGTAAATGAGATTGTCCATTAAGTGTCCACTTCTAGTTTGGAGGGAGACTTCCTGGGGCCTTCTCAGCCCCCACACCATGAGCCCCTTTTTAGTTCTCTGGAAGCTTGACTGGACTCTGTTAGTTCTTGGTTTCTAAAGCTTTGAGAACCCACTTGAGTCAGATGAAGCAAAGAGGTAGACTGTCCATTATGTGAGATAAGTGTTTCTCCATCTGTCCCAATTACATGATACAGAAAACAAGCTCTCTAAATAGCATGCAAATTCTCAGGGAAAGAAACACATATATTAACCACCCTGGATAAAACCAGGCTTCTCTTGTGTCCTTCATGGATTATAGAGGTCAGCATCCTAAGAGTTCCACAGATGAACCAGCCTCCAGGATTCAAAGCGGAGTTGAGACCTGACTTAAAGGAACATGACATGAAAGGTAATACTCAATTATCTGGTACCTGAGCAATGCCTCAGGGCACCTGAGACATCTAAAATCCCCCTGGATCCCTTGTGGAGTCAAAAGTACCTTTATATTAGGATAACCTTTAGCTACATACTGTTCTGCCCTCTCAAGATGCTTGAGACAATTTCATTTGATTAATGGAAACATAGAAGCCCTTGTCATTTTAACAACAGAACACTCACTTCTTTGAGGCTTGATATAGGGCCGACTTGCTGGTCATCTTCCTGGAGGACATATTCATCTATTTCTTTATTCAACAAAAATTTATCAAGCACTATTAGAGTTCTAGATCTTTTGCCAGGCCAGGGTTAAAATAAAAACACAATCTTTGCTTTGTAAATAATCCCCTCTTGCTCAGAGGGGCATCCTTATATGAGGAAGAGCTTAAGAGAAATCTTGGGTGCAGGCTGAAGGAATATGTAGGGTCATTTATTAATTCAACAAATACTGAACATATGCATATGGAAGGCACTGGTCTCTGTTGCCAAATGGGTGGTTTCTGGTCATTCCTTGAACTTTATTCCCATGATTCTAGTGTATTCTTCCTTCTCCCAGTAGTTGGCAATCCTTTTTAGTTCTTGGGTTTGCTGTCCTCACAATGCACCCGATGGAGCTAATTTGACAAGGGTTTCTCACTGAAATGGGTGCACAGACACAGCACTGACAGCAAGACTGCATGAAGACTACAGCTACAAAATGAAAATGGCAGGACTGAGGTCCTAGTCTGCTTTGTATGAAATATTCCAATTTACCCCATTTACAGTCTCTCACAGGACAGGCTGGACCAGAATATTAAATGCCTATCAATATTGGAATGGTTGCTCCTAATCAAGTTAGGTTACAAATGAAGAGAATTGGAAATATTAGAATAGTTGGCTGTTTATCACCAAGAGTGAATTACTGAGCAAGAATGAACTTGGTGCTACCCACTAATTGTCAATGTGGCCTCTCTGATTGTTTCAATCTTAGGAAATGATGACGGCTAATTCAATTGATGGATTTTTCTGACTTAATTGACCTCAGGGTTCTTTTTGCCTATTTTTAAAACAATGAATCAATTGTCTACTATGTTCTCAGAGAGTAGGAATAACACCCATGCACTGAGCCCCTAAGGAGCTTATAACCAAGTGGTTAAAATGTCAACAAACTAAAATCAAACTGCAAATTGTTCTTTCATTTGTAAAATATTTGTTAAATATTTTAATCATTCTACAGAGTGCTATGGAAATTCTGAAGAGTCCATCCAAGTGAAATGCCTGAAACATAGAAGGTGCACAATAAATATTTATTATATGAATGAATGAGTGAGTGGATATATTTGGGGTCGGAAGAGACTTTCATTTAGCAAGGACATTTGCTAGGAGGAGAGGTGTTTTCAAGAGAAAAGGCATGGAGTTGGAAAAACAAAGGCTAGATTTGAGGAAGAGGAAGATGTAAATTTTACCTGGAGCATGGGTATGTGCGGGAAGATGTGGAAATAAGTCTGGGTTAAAAGGCAGGGACATCTCGTAGCAGGCCATGGTCTCTGGCTGAGGAACTTAGACTCCTTCTTTAAGCAAAGGGAAACCATCAACAACTTGATGAATGTGACCAGCCAAGGCAGCACCATGAGAGGCTTTGCTTCTCTTCAACATGTTTGTGGATGCCAGAGCCATTAGTCCATGTATTACCCAGGGTTCTCCAGACAAACAGAACCAACAGGATATATATATATATATATATACACACACACACACACACACACACACATACATGATGAGATTTATTATAAGGAATTGGCTCATGCAATTATCGAAACTGAAAAGTCTTACCATCTGCCCTCTGCAAGCTGGAGACCCAGGAGAGCTGGTGGTGTAACTCCAGTCCAGTTCCAAAGGCTGAGAACCAGAAGTGTCCAGGACAGGAGAGGATCCAACACCCAACTCAAGCAATCAGGCAGGAGGAACTGAACTCTTTCTTTCTTTCTCTTTTTCTTCTATTTATGTTTTCAACACTTTTGATAACGCCCACCCACATGCGGGAGGACAAAGACCTTTACTGAGTCCACCGACTCAAATGCTAATTTCATTTGGAAACACCCTCTCAGACACACTCAGAAATGATATTCAGCCAAATATCTGGACACCCTGTGATCCAGTCAAGTTGGTACATAAAATTAGTCATCACAGTTCATTTAGAGAAAATCAGCTAATTTCACAAAGCAGCTTTGCTCTCCGGAATTGAGGGTTTTATCTATGAAATAACCTGATGTTCCCAAAAATGGAGCCAACTCACCGCAGCCTTGATCCCACCTAATGCACGCGAGGTGGAAACCACTGTTTATTACATCCGACTTTAGGGGAAATCAGCTTAAGTAGCTGTGAGATCCTATAGTAGAAGACCCGTGTCTAATAAATCCCGTGTCTAATTCAGAAGGAAACTATTGGCCTTTATTCAGCCAAAACCCAATTCTGCAAATAGCACATTCCTCTCCACAGTGCCAACTGCTCATCACTGGCGAGGAAAATCACTTTAACCAAAATAACCTGGTCTAGACCATGCTGATATGGGGTGAGGATAAACAACCAACACATTGACTCAATAAGGAAGTGACCAGCTATGCCCACAGGATTCTGGACAGTTACGAGGGCATTTATGGTGCCTCCTGTTCCCATTATAAAGTCAGTTTTATCTCCCTCCAGTAACTTTTACCATTCTCTCTCCTATGCCTATTGCCTTTATAGATCATGTTTTTATTATTATAGATTGATCTTTACAAGGTTACTCCAGTGTGGGTGAGGACACTGTATTTTCTGGATTTTTTTTCTCTCTGAGCCATCAATGACCCCCCCAGAGAAAATGTTGGAAAAGGAAAGAACCATTTGTCATTTAGCAATCATGTGGAGGTAAGATCATTCTCAGGCAGCTGGTAAAATCTGCAGCAGCAATAAAGATGATTTGAGATTCTAACTGCTGTGCTGGTTAAATAACATTGGATGGAGACCACGGGAATTGGCCACCAGAGCCAGGAGAGAGGATGCATCTCAGATGCTGTTGATTTCCCAGGTGTGGAGAGGAACAGTATAATATTGGAGCCTGTAGACTCATCCAGCTGGAAAACCATGGATGGTTGCTGATGAAGGTCAAAGACAGTTTTCTGTGGCTCTGAGGTCCCCAGGTCAATGAGAGTACAGAGGAACTTAGAAGTAGCAATTTCCTTAGAAGTGGAATGAGACTGAGGACTTACCCTGCAGATGCATTTGCATGGCAAGCACCCTGTTTTTACTCAGAGTGCCTGTTTATTTGGGGTGTCCTTGAGGGGCTGATGAGGATTACAAAAGGGCTGGCCAAAGTTTGATGCTATCAAGTCCCATCTCCAGCCTTGGTCTCTGACTCTCTTGTTCCAGGGATCTCCACTAAAATAACCCTTTAACCTTGAATTGGTCTCATCCCCTGCCCCCACTCCTTCCAGGTTGGATTCCATGATGCATCATTATAAGCCTCCCTTGCAAATAACTTCAACTTCCTTAGCCTTCCTCCCTTGATTCTTGGAATAAACTCCTACATTGTACCCAAGAGGGAAAAATACACTGGAGGTTTAAAAAAAAAAAAAAGGCTGACTGGCTCACTTTAAACCTGTGATAGGAAACTTCAGCTGGAGTTTTGGGTTGGGTCTCAGGCAAGTCTAATTGCTCATCTAGCTTCTGACACGACCGTCTCCTCTCCTTGCTTCTCTTCTTCAGCCACATCCTCACTGCTCTGATGACCTCCCCTCGCAGAAGCCTCCAGACAGCAACTCCTGCATATTTCTTAGCCAAATTTAAACCCCCCAACACACACCTCCTTCTTGCCTCTTCTTACAAAGTAAGACGTACCCCTCCACTTTTTTTTTAAATTGAAATGTAGTTGATTTACAATGTTGTGTTAGTTTCAGGTGTATAGCAAAGTGATTCAGAGATTGATAGATAGATAGATGATAGACAGATTCACATATATATATATATATATAATTCTTCAGATTTTTTTCCATTATAAGTTATTACAACATATTGAATATAGTTCCCTGTGCTATACAGTAGGATGTTGTTGTTTATTTAATTTATATATAGTAGTGTGTATATTTTAATCCCAAACTCCTAATTTATCCCTGCCCCCCTTTTCCCTTTGGTAACCAAAAATGTGTTTTCTATGTCTGTGAGTCTATTTCTGTTTTGTAAATAAGTTCATTTGTATCATTTTTTAGATTTCACATATAAGTGATACCATATGATATGTGTCTTCGTCTGACTTACTTCACTGAGTATGATCATCTCTGGGTCCATTCATGTTGCTGCAAATGACATGATTTCATTCCTTTTTTATGGCTGAATAATATTCCTCTGTATATATACAGCACATCTTCTTTATCCTCCACTTTTTGAGGACTTCACTCCTTAGGGTGTTCCCTCTGTGCTACATCAGTAATCTCTCTCTATTTGATCATTTATCCATTAGCATAGAACAAGCTCTAGTAAGCTTCTTAAAGCATAAAGAATGTTTGTTCCATAGCCCTCCCAGACATCTGTATGGAGTGGTATCTATATGTTCTCTCTCCTACCTCTCACCATGCAGTCTCTCCCCCAGACGCTCTCATCTGGTTTCTATCCCAGGATCTCTCCCATAAGACTCCTGTTAAAGTTACAAAACGCAAAGGGAAAATTTCTCTTTCCCCTGCCATGTCCCCTCAGTGGAGTACAACCCAGGTGCCCCTTCATTCTTTCTTTATGTACTGCCTTTCAGCCTGCAAACACCGCTGTCTTTGTTTTCCTCTTACTATTCTGGTTTCATTTTTGCTGTCATTGTCATGGGCTCCTCTTACTCTGATTTCTAAGTGGTGGCCCCTTCCGAGTTCTGTTCTTTTCTTTATCTTTTCATCCCCCCAGTGATCTCATCTTGTGGCCTTAAATAGCATCCCTACAATAACCCCCTATTTTTATCCCCACCAAAGAGCCCTCTCCCCTGGGTTGCTCCAGATGCATATCTCAACCTTGCTGTCTCTTGGGAATTTCACATTCACAGCTGAGATCTCGATCCTCACTCACCCTCTCACTGCACCTCCCACACTCCATCTTTTCCATTTTAATAAGCAACAAAACCATGTGCCAAATTCTCAAGCCAGAAGCTCAGAAGCATCCTAAACTTTGCCCTCTTCCTCCCAAAGCACGCCAACCCAGCCCTCCAGCACATTTCAGCAATTCTACCTCCCAATAATGCTCTAATCCACATCACCTTCCCCACGACCATCACCTTAGTCCAAGCCACCTCCATCACTCACCCAGACCCCTGAAAAAGCTTTCTCAGAGTTCTCTCTGCTTCCACATTTGCCCTTCAAACTTAGGTCCCACCTAAAAGCTCCAGTAAACACTTTAACACAAAAATGAATCTTTATTCCTCTGCTGAAATCCTGCAGTGACACCCCAATGCACTTCAAATAAAATGCAAACTTCTCCCATGACCTACAAGGTCATGATTGACCCATGTCTCCTGTCCAGCTCCATCATCGGTCACACTTCCTCTTGCCCACTGTGATCCTGTGGCACTGGACTCACCAATTCAAGGGATGCACACATTTCTTTCCCATCTCACGAGAGCCCTTCTGCCTGGGGTCCTTTCTCCTTACTTTCCCATGGGTGGCCTCTTGCACTGCCTCTCTGCTCTCAGCCATTTCCTCAGGGTTGCCCTATCTAAGTGGTCCCCTTCTTGTATGTTTTTAATCACTGCATCCTGTTTTCATTTTCCTTTAGTGTCCTACACAATTTGTAGCTCTACATTTAACTATGTACTTTTTGTTTATTGTCTGACCCTCCAGCTGAACAGAAAGCACCATAAGGGGAAAGACAATGTCTGCTCATTGGCCTTTGCATCTCCAGCCCTTGATTCAGGGTCGGCACCAAGTGTGTGGTCCAGGGATGTTGGGTGAATGAGTCTGACTCTCTGTTTCTTCCATCCGTCCAAGCTCTCCTCTAACTGCCCCTGTGCTTTATTTGGTGACTCCCTGACTCCATGCCTTGGATCCTATGGCTTCTTCTGTCCAGAACACCCTCCTGAACTCCCCCAAATGCTCAAATGACATTCTATTTGAGGCTCAGTCGGAAAGCCATCTCCTCCAAGAGGTGTTCTTATATTCTCACAGTCACATCATCAGCTTCTCTGTGTTCTCCTAGCTAAGCTCTCTAATTGGACATCCCTTGTGTTGCGGTCACCTACAGCACATTGTGAGCTGAGGTAAGTGGGGGGCCATCTCCCCTAAGGGACCAAGGCTCCTGCAGACAGGGACCAGGTCCTTCTTTCTTCTGTACCATGCATTCCTTTTCTCTATTAATGACTCAAAGGTCTGTTGAGAGAAACTCTTATTCCCTGCCTCTCATTCCTGTTAGTAGAACATGACAGAACAGAGAATATTTCAAATGAGATAACCTCTGTGGTCTCCCAGATAAACACTTCATCTTATCTACTTCAACTAAATTAATATTGGGTCAGAAAATGGTCTGTATCTTACCTTGCATCGTACATGTTATTCCACATTTGCAAAGGTCCCAAAGGCAGACAGACGGGGCACAGGAGTTGCAACCTTGGGAGTCCCTTATTGAAAGTTAGACTAGCATCTTCCCTGGCTTATTTATTCCATCAATAAGCCAGGCACTGGGGCTTCCCTGGTGGCGCAGTGGTTGAGAGTCCGCCTGCCGATGCAGGGGACACGGGTTCGTGCCCCTGTCCGCGAGGATCCCACATGCCGCGGAGCGGCTGAGCCCGTGAGCCATGGCCGCTGAGCCTGCGCGTCCGGAGCCTGTGCTCCGCAGTGGGAGAGGCCACATCAGTGAGAGGCCCGCGTACTGCAAAAAAAAAAAAAAGCCAGGCACTGAGCTGAACAAAGATGAGCAAGACATCTTGCTATGCTCAAATTAAATCCTGAAGGACTTAACCTAGCAAAGCATCCAAGTAAGATGCCAGAGCTTACAGGCAGGTGCTCTTCCATTTGGAAAAGACCCACCTATGCCCAGGTGCATCAATGCCTGTGCCTTCAGGGATGCTGTGAGCAGACAGTGTGAAGGTAATACCAGAAATATTTCACCTTCCACCCTCTATCCTCTGTTAGATTAAATGTTAGGAACATGTATTTTTAAATTGACCAATCAGGCTATTCCTCTTCAAATGGCAATCTTTAGGGAACAATGAGGCCACAGAGGCAGAGTTAAAGACTAACCACTCAGGTATTCTGGGTTCAAATCTCATCACTCCTAGGGTAGCCTTGGGAGAAAGATTTTATCACTGTGGTGACCCAATTTTGACACCCAAAGTAAAATAAGGGAATGACCTGTTCTATCAGTACAGGTCAAGGTGACAGGGTTTGAGCCTTTATATCCCCAGAATGACTAAAAATTTCTGTTTGGATTTATTCAAATAATGTGTCAACTTATTTCTTATTCTTTTCAACATTGTGCAAAGCCATAGTCGGAGACTTGGGGAAAAATAAGGTTAAATCTAATTTGGAAAAGAATACATATGTATGCATATGTATCTATATATCTATATATTTTATTCTGCAATATACTCCCAGGCACGTACAAATATTTATTTTCAATGTAAGTGAAATCCAAAACTGCAGACACCCATTAATCCCCTTTGATTGCTCATAGGATCCACATCTGCGACTGACCCGCTAGCCCACGGCTTGCTGTCATTCATTGTCAACACACAGGATGGAAGATGTTGTGCATCGTTAACTTGACCTTGAATGCAAGCTCACCAGGGATACGGAGGGCGGGCTGCGGCCATTTGCGGCTGGGGTGGTCACGTTGCCATAGTGTCAGTGAGCACATCTGTTTCCAGCTGAGCTGCTTTTGTTTAAGTTTCAAGCCTTTCCTTTCTCCTGTTTGAAAACAGTTACCAGGAGGCAAAATGATTCAAAGTGACATCTGGGTCCCTCTTGGCATGTGCATGGTAATTCCCTTCCTTCCATCCTGTAATTAAGTCAATTAGATTCCTAAGTCTTCTCTGAGGGGATTTCCAGAAATCCTTCCTCCAGATATACACCACTCACCAGATAGCATCAGTTCCCTCAAAGCACCACCTCCTCATGCCCGCCTTCTCTCTACTTCCTTCATAGAGCAAGGCCTAAAACTAAGCACAGCAATTGAACTTTCCTCCAAATACGGACCAGTCGGGCAAAGAAAAGAAACGAAATGCACACTGTCAGGACCCAGCTCTGGATAGGATTCCCCAGCCTGTCTATGGCTGATGGTCTCTCCAGTTTTGGTCAATCTAGGAAGGCTGTTTCCTGAATGATCTTTATTAACTGAAATATTGACAGATTTAACATAATGCTTTAGGCGTGCATCAGAGCTTTGGATTTTATATCATCCAAATATCAGGGAGTTAGAGGGTTTAGTGGATGTACTTCTTGGCACATACACAAACTGTCTTAATCAGTTCAGCTTGCTGTAACAAAAATGCTATAACCTAAGTGGCTTAAACAACAAACATTTGTTGCTTACAGTTCTGGAGGCTGGGAGTCCAAGATCAAGACAAATGATGAGGCCTGGTTTCCTGCTTTATAGATAGCTGTCTTCTCCTGTGTCTTCACGTGGGGGAAGGGGTGAAGGAGCTTGCTGGGGCCTCTTTTATGAGGGCACTAATCCCATCCATGAGGGCTCCACCCTCATGATCTTATCACCTCCCAAAAGTGACACCTCCTAACATCATCACATTGGGGGTTAGGATCTCAACATATGGATTTGGCTGGGGTGGGGGTTGGGGGTGACACAAACATTCAGTCCATAACACACTCCAAAAAGCAAACAGATAAGTCATTTTTTTCTTGTTCACATTTTCTTGATGAAAATGGAAATTGCACCTATGTCTCATCCAAAATTCTCAGACATGTTTGATAGGCTTCATATCTGGTTTGAGAAGTCTCCAGTTACATAGAAAACCTGCTTTAACATCTTAAATTCCATTTCCCTAAATGCTCATTTTCTGAACTTCTAAAGGGAGTTCTTCAAGGAAATGATCCATAACGTCCTATTAGTGCATATCTGTATCCTTTCCAATAAAATAACCTGCCCTAGCAAATAGCACCACCAAGACGCATCCATCAGCTGGGAAATGCACTTACTGAAACAAGCGTCTTGGAGAAGGAGGCATCCTCTGCGGTATTCTGTCATGGGCTTATTCAGAAATCCAAACCCTTAAACCAGGAAAACTTTGGACACACACAAACAAATGCACACACACTGTGTTGCTGTTCTAATTCAGTTTGATTTATCCACCAACATAATCAATTCCAAAATCCCTGTCTAACTTAGGTCACTAAGACAATTGCAGTCAAGCATGGTGATAACATTAAAAATCAGTAGAGAAAACTCTTATTTTTAAGAGTAAAGCCTTTGTTTTTGGCACAAACCCAGATGGAGGAAGAAAAAAAATGAGAGACAACTGAAATTCATTTTCTTTCATAAGGTAACTTCAGCTAAGGATTCTGATTAACATGAGTGCTGGGCAGATTTAAGGATCTCACGAGCTTGTTTGCTTGGAGAATTGAAATTTCAGTTGGTCATGACATTTGCTGAAATAATAAACACTAATAACTCCATACCTAATTCAGTCCTTTCAGACTTGACAATTCATCCTGAGATCTGTGTTAACTGCCTAGGCTAATCCAGAAAACCCAAGCAGGACCTGGAAAAAAAGCTCTACACTTAGTAGGGATTCTGTAGATATCGATTTAACTTAATGGACTATTTCAACAAATAACTACGAGACCTGCTATTTGCAAATTACTATAATAAAACTTGGATTCATCCATCTATGCAACCATTTATTTAAAAAGTAAAAATAAATTGAGTACCCACTCTGTGTCAGGTACTGTTTTAGGTCCTGAGCCTGGAGCTGTGTATAGGGGATTCAAGGAGTCCAACAAAGGACCTCTTTGTCCTCTGACCAAATTTGGAACTACAAAGATATGGAAACAGGATTAGACAGATGAAGATCAGAATGTCAGAATCATTGCTGAGGGATGCTGGCTTGGAGGAGTGCAGCAACAACTGGCTTTTAACACAGAACCCAGAATTGGGCAGAATCAAGCATCTATTTCAGGTATGGATGGAATGCAAGCACCCCAGCCCCCTGCAGGGCAGAGACCTTGCAGCTGAGCCTGTCTATGCAGCCAGACCCCAAAGGGGGAGATTTGCAGGGCCAGTTCTCTCTCCAAACTCACCAGCTACAGAAGTCACCCAATAAGTAAGTGAGGAAGAGAGGCCAGTATGTCATCCCATTGGCTTTCCCATCACATGTAAATTTAAGGAGAGAGAAAGGAGATTTCCTTACCCTCTGTCTACAGCATGAACAAAACAACCCACTAACCTTGACTGAGTTTGCAGGGGATTCAGACTCTAATAGCCAAGGGGTACAAACAACGAACAATCAAACAAATAAATAAACTTGGATATTTCAAAAAGGGATAATTGCAGTAAGAATGTAGAACAGGGCGATGTGAGGTACATAGGAGTTGAGTGGAGGTACAGATATGGATGCGGCAGCTATGGGCCTGCCTATGGAGCCCACATTCCAATAGGGCAGACAGACGTTAAGCCCGTGACAGTATAGCTAACTGCTTCATTATAGCTGAGATAAGTGGTATAATGCAAAAATGCAGGGTGCTAGCCGAGCCTCTGACAGGATGAGGACAACCCTGAAGTCAGACACAGTCCAGGGAACCAGGAGTTCCAGGGCCCCTCTCTTCTAGATGTTGGACTTGATCATTTCCTTCAAATACACCAGTCACCAAAATGAAACACCATCTTATAAGATGCTTTTTAAAGAGCTCACACTCTATAAACAGTGGGAGAAAGATGTTAATTTAATACTCTTTTGATTTTTGAAACCAATCCAAGTGAAGCTGAAAATGGAGCTGTTTCTGCTGCCCCCATCTGGCCCCCGCCCCACTCACACACCCTACAATTTAAAACAAGCCATTAATCCCACTATTCTTCCCACACGACCTGGAGCAGCGAGAACATTATGGGATGGAGGGGGGAAGGAGCCACGTGGCAGAGCGCAGAGGTTGCAGCAGTGGAGTACCCAGTAAGAGGAACTTTCCTCCCCAAAGGAGGCTCACAGAGAGGCCCAGTCACTGCCAAGAGAATGGGAGCAGTGCGTGACGAATTTTCCAGCTGACATAAGAGTTATTTCCCCAACAATTCCTCTCTAAACACTGCTGTTTCCTCCAAATACCTTAAGCCCTGAACATGAGTTGTTTTTCAGTCATTGGCTTGCAAGTGGCTTCTTGCCTCCAAACAATTCTCCCTTTTTTTTTTTGGCTTCTCCATGAGAGGTTTGGAAAGATCATTCTCTTTTACTATTGAAACTCCAAGGTCACAGAGCACAGCAGAGGGTGCTTTTCAGACAATTCTCTCTCCAGCAGGAGCAGCTGAAAGCCCCAGACACCACTGTTCTCAGCTGCCGTGTACCTGCAGATGGGTGGAAAATACTCGCTTGCTTTTTGTTCAGTCCACAAATGTTTACTGGGTGTGAGTTTGTGCTGTTGCAGCAAATGATCACAAAATGGGTGGCTGTTATTTATTCTCTTTATTTACACATGTTTATCCTCTTATAATTCTGGAGGCCAGAAGCTCAAAATGTCTTCTGGGGCTAAAGTCAAAGTTCTTTCTGGAGGCTCTAGGTGAGAATCCTCTCCCATGCCCTTTCTAGCTCCTGGAGGTTGCCTGTATTCCTTGGCTTACAGCCCCTTCCTCATATTCCTCCAACCTCTTGCTTTGGTTGTTTCATCCCCCTCGGCCTCCCCCTTACAAAGACCATTGCGATTACATTAGGATCCACCCAGATAACCCACATGTAGTAGGAAATCCAATGGGATGACACACGGGCCTCTCTTCCTCACTTACTTATTGGGTGACTTCTGTAGCTGGTGAGTTTGGAGAGAGAACTGGCCCTGCAAATCTCCCTCTTTGGGGTCTGGTTGCATAGACAGGCTCAGCTGCAAGGTCTCTGCCCTGCAGGGGGCTGGGGTGCTTGCATTCCATCCATACCTGATATGGATGCTTGATTCTGCCCAATTCTGGGTTTGGTGTTTGGTGGTTGCATCCCCCTCTGCCTCCCTCTTACAGGGACCCTTGTGATTACATTAGGGTCCACCCCAGATAATGGGGAGTGCAATCTCCCCATCATGACCTAATTCCACCTGCAAAGTCCTTTTGACATACCCTGTAACATAGTCATAGATTCCACGGACTAGGACCTGATACCCTTGGGGGCCATCTTTCAGCCAACCACCCTGGGTGAGTGGACATTCACACCTTTTAATCACATGTCATCTGAACCTTCACTCTGTGCTTGTGTAAACACCACCTGGGATGCAGAACCAGCTTCCCACCCTAGAACAGAAGATTCAAGTTCACTGTCTTTGCTTTCCCTCCTCCTCTGGTGCCAAGACTTCAGCACAGGACTCAGGATCGAGCAGCCAGATACTACCCACAGGTTTGATTCAGCAGTTAATGGTGCAAAAAAAAGCAGGGATGTGGGGGATTGATTCCAGCAAGTGGTGGGAGTGGGCACAGCATCTATATTGTGTTTTGAGCAGCCTCAGTGGCAGGGGTTTTAACAACATAACCATGGAGCAGGGTTGATATGTCAGTGGTGCAGGACCAGGTCTGAGGTGTGATTCCACCATGGAGCTCATAGCCTCGTTCTCTGGCTCACCCAGAGGCCTCAGTAGGCAATGTTCTTGGATAGATTCATTTTCTACTTAAATTGGCCAAAGGCTTTCTCCTGCTGCTTGCAATCGAAAGACATGGTCAGTTCATGTCGAGTGGGACCGCTCCTGTTGTCTCAGAACTGCTGCCAAGGCCTCCAAGCTGAATGAAGGAGACTCCAGCACAGATAAAGAGAGCTGGGAAGTCACAACGGCATGTCCCCTAAAAAGGAAAGAGAACGAGGGTTATCAGGATTTCCAGGCTGGAGCCACGGAGCAGGAACATGGAGCTGTGGGAAGAGGTCCCTTCCTCCCCTTCCAATGGGGGACGAGAGCTTCACCCTTCTCTCCCTAAAACCAAATAGAGAGTGCAGGGCTTTAAAAGAATCACTTATAGATAATAGGATGATAGTACCTCCTGGTTTGCTTGGGACACGTTCACCTATTGTCCTGGAGTCCTTACTAATAGCACTGCTCTCCCTCTCATAAGTGTCTAGGTTTGGACAATTGGTTCTGTGGGCGTCTATTACTAAACACTTGCTTATTCCCTAATTGGGTCTTGCTGAACTGCAAGACCTGCAGTCCTACTCTGGTCCTGGGGGCATTGTAAGAGGGTCCTTGTGAGAACATGGCCTGAGTCCCCTGAATTTTGGAGGTGAGCACTTGTGAACATAGATTCATGCCTTTGTTTTTGTTTTGTTTTGTTTTTGAAAGAAGAAATCCTGATGAGATACCACCTCCATCAGGGCAAGATGAAAGTGATGTGTAACAAGTCTGTGAAGGTAGCAGAAGCAACTCCCTCCTTATCCTGACCCTCCACAGCCCTCAGAGTGCACAGAGAAACCTTCTGGGCTTCTGGTAGTTTTATGTGAAGAATTAGACTGTTTGAGGAGGGTGCAGAAGTTGTGGGGGTGCTGCAGCTAGGGAAGGGAGGGACATGGAGACCTGGACCCCCTTCTGAGCCATCCTCAGTGATGGAGTCTCTTCCATAAAAGTGAACACTACACCCCGAGAAAACCACACTCAGCCTCTATATAGAGGCCATCAGCAGCTGACAAATATCAATGGAACCGTTTCAGGACCAGGGACAGCTCACTCACAAACAACACCTGCTCCTTGCAATAAATGACGACTGTTTCCCCATCTCTTTTCCCTTAACCCCGTTCTAGATGTGTTAGAGCCTAGAAAAGCACAAAGCAGCAGGAGTGAGCTCCGCGCCTCCGCACCACCACCCCAACACGCATATCCATTCTCTGAGCTCCTCAGGTGAGGGTCTGGACTATATGGAATCAGGAAGCGTTTTGAAACATTTACAAAAAAGAGAGTTTTAAACAGGACTGGATTAATTTTAATAAATGATAGTGACTAGAAATTAGATCTGTCAATTAAATCTACCGAGACATCATTAACTAAAGAAAAAGAGGGTTTGACAGAGCACGGTTAATGAAGGAGATCAGAAAAAATTAATTCCCATGAGTTGAGACAGCTCAGTACACCAGGCTCAGGTTCATGGCAAAAACCTTTTGTCTTTGTGTACCTGGCATTCTCTTCCCCCGGTTTTCCAGTGGGGAAATAGTCTTCCCCCATTCTCAGTCTATATGGTGGGGAAGGGGATGTCTACTGTACACCTTTCTCCCACCTCCACTACCCCCACCTCCACTCGAGGAGTAGACATATGACACAAGCCTCCCCTTTGAGCCTGGATCAAATGCCCCACAGGAATGAGATGACACAACATCACAGAGGGTAATATCAGGGATGCTGATCTTGGGTCATTTCACCCTGATTTCAAGGCTGGTTCACTCCATACCTTTACACACATCATTCTCCTGCTAGTGTGTTCTCCCCCACTCCTGAATTCCACCCTTTGTTTAAGACCTGAAGCCTCATCTTACCCATAAATCTGGTCCTGAGCACCCCCAGCCTGCAGCACCAGCTCCCGTCATAGCTTCACTGCCTTTAACTCCATGCACCTGACTGAGCGATGCATTTGGAATCAACCGTGGCATCAGCGGGTCGGTGTTACTGCCTCAGATTCACTCGTGTGACTTTGTCTCATCCCGCTCATGAGAGTTTGCACCACCAACGCCCCCCAGAGGGGCCGGTTCTTAAACTCACTGTATTTGGGTGTCTCAACCTGCCCTACCTCCATCACACATCTGTTGACTGGCCCCCCATTGCTGCTCACTTGCCATACACTGGGATGCAAAGAGTAGACACTTGATGAATACTTATGGCTGAAGTGGGCTTGGGGGAGGGCTGAGGCTACATAAGTCCAGAGTCCTAGAACCATACTGTCGGTAAGATATCTTTCTGAAAAGAATAGAGCAACTTCAAAACATGGAAAATGTGTGAATCAATACAGGAAATATGATTCCAAGTTAGATCCATGTTCCAAGCCAGGGTAAGGTTCTGAGATTATGGGGGCAACAGGAGACCTCAAAGCTTTGGAAAAAAACTCACCCACTCAACATACCATGTCCCCTTAAAATCTTACTTAAGCCATTATTTTCTGTGCTTTTGCCTATGTTTTTTAAAGAGCTAGTCAATCTTGCAGGCTTTCCAGTGAAAAGCTCCACAGAGTTTCTTACCCGCTATGAGAAGCGCTGCTTCCTTTCGTGTTACTTGATATAGCATCTATCATCATCTTTACCCCATGGCCCATGGCAGAGCAGGGGAGCCCCTGATGGGCCAGCTGCTGCCTTCTCTATGCAGAGAGATCCCACTGCAGCTGAACCAGAGCCCACACTCCTCCACATGGGAGCCCAGTGGCCTGGACTTAGAGCTGAGATATTGATGCACCTGGAGAGAGCATCTCGGCACTTTCACTCTGCAGGAAGGTTCTGAACTCCCCAAGCACAGGCACAGGCGATAGATATTCTTCCTAGGTGCACAGTCCAAGGCTCTGGTAAATTCTCAAAAGAGCTCTTATTTCTTATCCACTGATTTCAGCATTATTTTCTCCTGGAATTGCAATGCATGGCTCTTGGAGACCACTGGCATGTTAATAGGCTGGTTGTGTGAAAACTGAGAATATTGCTGCATTCCTGCTGCTGCAGGCCAACACATACAAGGAGCCTTTGGTTGGGAACCAAACACATCACCTTCAAATGCCATTTGCTTCCTTAACTTCCAACTCAATCTGATGCCACCCACTTGTTTCCAGAAATGTCATAAATAACAACACGGCGCTCAAGCAAAAATACCTCTAGCAAGTTCATATTAAATATTTTTAAATGTAAAACATTATAGAATTACAAAAAATTCTTACAAAAAATAAGTCTTAACTAAAAATAATAATAAATGGGAAAAATTCTGCACAAAACTCAACATAATTTCTGTTCCAGTTCACATCAGGGAGAAAGGATGCTGATTGATGGAGGGTGATCTTCATTAACAAAGGTGACACCAAAGCAAGTATGTCATACCAGAAAGGATATTGTTGGTGGAATTTGAAAACATATCTCAGAGAAGGGCCACAGCTGCCCTGGACATTAACAGGATGGACAGGACCAGAGATAAGGTCTCTGCAAAAGCACTAGCCCCAACTACTTAACTGAGAGCAGTTCACTAGATTCACTGAGCTGTTAGGACAATGAAATGAACTGATCTGATGAATCCCCTTTACATTTGCCAGTTTGGACCACAGAGAAGAAGAAGTCATGGTTTACAGTACAAGCAGATATCCAAAGAAAGAGAGTGAGTTCTCTATTTCAAAGTCAGCAAGGAACACACTTCCTCTGGGCCACATGTCTCTGAGTTCTGTGCATACACCAATTGGGAAGATATCACCTCCATGCTGGGTTAATTTCCTGAGCACCATGGGGGCAGCTTCTCTAGCTCCAGCCTACCCAGCTTGTCTTAATTTTGTTTGTTTCTCCCTCAAAAAGAGCTTTGCTATTTATTCACTTCCAAATCAGATACTATCAAGTCTTCCATGATAAGGTGGTTGGGTGAAATGCTCTTTGATTACAAAATGTCAGAGCCAGACACTTGTGCCCCTGAGTCCACTCCAAATGCCCCGGACTGTGGAAATGCAAAACAGGGGGCAAGGATCCAGCACTCCAGAACTTGCCAACCACAAGTCTCTTCTCGTTTATGTGCTAATAATCCCAGTGACCCTGAACTGCAAGGACGTGAGATGAGATTCAACACTGCTTAGGTCAGTAAGGATCTCAGTGCACAGGAAAATTCTGTCCTTGACGTCCCAGACAGGGAACAACAAATCTAAACACTCATGCTAAGTAGGGCACCATCGAAACCCAATTACACGCTGCAGTTGGAACTCAGCATAACATGAGCTAAGGGGAAACTTCAATTTAAAAGTTTTATTTCAACCAGCGTTCTCAGTTCACTTCTGTGAATGCAATTCAATCCATGAAGACTGAACACATACTGGGTGCCAGGGTGAGTTTGCAGCATTAGTCCTGAAGGAGTTTGTAACATAAAGGGTAAGGCCAGCATATCTGTAGCCAGCCAGGCTGCTTGCCAGTGTAGTCAACAAGAAATGCCATTAGCAATCTGAAATTCCACCTTCTTTCCTCCAACTGCCTTCTCTAATTTAAAGGATCCAGGAAGCAGAGATATACCTGAAGGTGGGTAACAAGAGAAAAAGAGCCAGACAGGTACCTGGATATCTGCTTATTACACAATTGGCATCACATGCTTGTAATTTGTGCCTCAACAGGTCCAAGAGATGATAACCCCAACTATATCGAGATGTGGTGAACATCAGATGGATAAGATCTATAGAAGATCTAGCATACCACCTGTGTTACTCTCCACTGTTGTGTAAAAAATCACCACAGACTTCAGGGCTTAAAACAATACTCTTTTGTTATCTTATGGTTTCTGTAGTTCTGAAGTTTGGCACAGTGTGGTGGGGTTCTTTAGGCAGGGTTTTGTGAGGTTGAAATCAAGGTATTGATGGGCTGTGTTCTCATCTGGAGGCTCGACCAAGGAAGGACCAACTTCTAAGCTCCCTCAAGTGGTTGGCAGAATGCATTTCCTGGAGGCTCATGAAAGCTTGTTTCTCCAAAGCCAGGAAAAGAATGAGTCTGGTTTTTTTTGTACCTTCTGACTTCAAGGAAGGCCTAAGGTCCTATTTTAAAGGGTTCATCTGATTGGGTCAGGCCCATGCAGAATAATCTCCCTCTTGATTAATGTAAAGTCAACTGATCAGGGGCCTTAATTGAATCCTTTCTCCTTTGCAATATAAGATCACCTAGAAGTGACATCCTGTCCACACACCAGAGGAAGATATTATACAGTTTGTGATTCCCACAGGAGGTGAGAATTTGCGGGGGGCATTTTAGAATTCTGCCTCTCTCAGTGCCTGACACACACACACAGGCCCTTAACAAGAGGCAGCCATGCTTGTCTGCATCCTCACCAATGTCATCATCTCCACTACATATTAGGAAACTGAGGTTTGGGTGGCTTAATTAACCAGCTCATGATCTTACAGCTGCCTGGTAGCAAAGCCAGGAGTTGAACCCAAGCCTTCTCATTCCACACTGCATGCTCTTTTCTACACAACAACCTGCTATCAGGAGCCCATTTTAAACCAAGTAGAGTTGTCAACTGTGTTAAGCCTGATTCTCTGCCTTCCTTGTGGTAGGAGGTGAAAGAGATACAAAGCATTAGCTTCTTCCCTAACAGTCATTCTCCATCTATTTTTTCTATTGTAACTCAAAATGTATTCAGCTCAGGGCACAAATATTTATGTCCTCATGAGAGATGGGTCCTCTCCCCAAGCCTAAGAATGCATCATGCTTGCTCTAAGCCTATTCTGGGACTCTAGCTCTTCTTTGCCCACTGTGTCCAGTGATTTAAGGGAAGGTCTACTTAGGGTTACTTGGAAAGGTCTCCTTCCCAATAAAGGAGGGAGAAATAAGAGGAAAAATTTATTTGTTTTTTTTCTTTCTACCCTCTTCTCTATGATGAACACAGTTGCATGAGGTTGCAACACTTGGAACTGGGCTGCCATCTTGAAACCATAAGGCAAAGTCCAAACGTTAATAGAGACCACTGGCCCAGAGCCCTGACCTTGTCAAGAGCTGATCTAACCCTGACACTGACCTCTGCCAGACTTCTTGTGAGCTGGGACACATGGGCACATGATCTCATCCCCATATGTTGGCTTTCAGCTTCCAGCAGTCTCAGCTGAGAAAGAATGAGGACGAAGGGATGTGGAAAGACAGGGAGAGAGAGAGAGAAGGAGGGAGAGAAAGACTGGTTGTAAAAATGCTGCAGGAAACCCAAACACCTGTTAGGATGTGAGGAAACCCATCTTCCCTCTCACCACAAGGACTGATACCTGCAGCTCAGGTCATGGGTTTCAGAGCTGGAGGGAATGGGACAGACAGGGCCACCTTAAGTCAGTGGTTACATTCTGTTAATCTCTCCTATATTTGCATAATGGCTTTAAAGTTTGAAAGAAAATATTTTTTGATCAGGAATCTGGGGAACATTTTCGGGACTTGCACTTATCACTAAAGGTCCTGAGATGGCCATACCGGAATCAGTGGCTAAACACAAATAAATATGTTTTGAGTCAGAGGCTTTCTCCATCAGCTGCTGAAACTTTCCATTAACTAACATCTAACCTCTAACCTCTCTCTCTGCCCTCTGAAATCTATATCCCAGACCAGATTCAAATAACAGGCTCCTTCCCTTTCCCCACTTGCCCCTCCCCACATCACCTCTTGCACCTGCACCATCACTGGGGCACCTAAAATATTGATAGAAAGAAGGAGGCAGAGAAGCAGCCATTTACTGCCTGCCTTGAGCTCTATGTGAGTCACAAACTCCACCATTTAAGGAGAAAAGTGGAGAAGGGAACTGGGAACAGCTCAGATGGTTTGTGGTACTCTCTAATGTCCTCAATAAGGGTCCATAAAGTAAAAGAGTTCTTCTGTCTGAACATAAGGCTCAGGACGAGGGGCATTAAATAAGCCTCCTTTCTTGATCCAAAAGGACAGGTAATTTGGGACTAAACATGCACTAGGCCTGATAAAAATTAATGCATTAGTATCTGATTTGGCTCTTCTGCAAGTATAATTTCCTGTGTCCCAGACTGAGCTAACATTCTCATTAGCAAGCATGTGACCATGATCAATGCATAGATATATTCCTTTACCTGCAACATCACTATGTTAGGTGGGCTATAAGCCATAGAGTTATAGGCCCTGCCATCAAGAAGCTTACTTTACAATGGGGACGCGAGATACTTCTGTGAACAATTATATAATAAGGGATTCAAATGTCTGTTCTAGATAATGAGAAAAGAGATAACCAAAGGCAAGACATGATTAATTGCCAAGTGAATTGTTCAGACAGTAATGACAAGAGGTCAGAGTGGAGAATAATTACTTCCGTCAAGGGTAATCAAGGATGGTTGTATCATCCTACAATTAGAAATGTGGAGACAAGAGAGAGACAGTGAGTAAATGAGTTGAATATCTGTTTCTCAAAGGGAGATATGGAAATAAGACTGGAAAGGAAGATGGGAAACAGAGGGTGATGAACCTCTCGTTCAGGAGGTCAAGTTCCGAGAGACTCCCCCTCTAAATGGCAGATAATATCATAGGGAAAGTGGGGAAAGGAAATCTGTGGAACTTATTCCCATGATACAACCTACAATATTACACCATATCTTAACTCCATGACCAAGTGCCTGTCTGGACTAGACTCAATATTGGACCACAGACAGAAAGAGTCTGTCTGTGCTCACTTTAGGAATATTCTGCTTCTGGCAAGAGCAAGTAGTATTGAACTTTCTCTCCTGCTGTCAACATCTATAAACTCAAACAAAATATATAAAGCAAATATTTTCAGGATTTGGAAAATAATAAAGGAACAAAATATCTGAGAGAAGAAAACATATGAGGTCAATCTGACATTCACCCTAGCTCTCTTCCTGGGGACAAGGCAGAGCCCAGTGGTTTTGCTGGGATGAAGACATAGAGACTGGAGTTTGGTGCTGCCGGAGCAGTTGGAATCTGTGAGGCAGGACCCTGGAGAGCAAGGAGGTGCAATGGAGGCACAGAAGGGGTTCCCCAAGGGTGTTTGGCTAATGGCTGGGCTTTATTCACCCAGGGTGAGACTCCTCAAATCCTAGCAGAGAGTAGCTTCTGTGGGGTTGAGAGAGGAATAATAATACCAGGAATGTCATGGCGCTTGAAAGAATTCTCATTAATTCACTGACTTTAAGTTAAGAAACCAACATGCAACAGGTTTCAAAAGCCAGAGGAAGAGTTTGGGGCAATATCATAAGCTAGAAAGATGGAGGAAGGGGTGATCCTAGAAGGAAGAGAGCCACAAAGAGGGAGCAAAATATTCTGCATAAAAATGCTGCCAAAATCTCCAGATGACTCATGAGTTATGCATGTGCGGGGAAGCCCCCAGCAGCCAGCTAAGTTCAAGGGGACAGAGCACAGATTCAACAGGTTACCCACCATGCACAGAAGCAAACTGAGTGATCACAAAAATACACTGTGACAAAATTTGTGGGATGCTGCTAAAGCAGTAATATAGGAAATATATAGTTTTAAATATTTATGTTAGAGAGGAACAAAAGTCTAAAATCAGTGGTCTACAATTCAACCTATAAATGCTAGGAAAAGAATAATAAAAAGAAAAAAATAAGAGCAGAAATAAATATAAGAGCAGAAATCAATAAAATAGAAAACAAAATACAGAAAAATTAATGAAAATAAATGTTTAGATTTTGAAAAAAATCAAGAAAACAATACATCTGAAGCTAGCTAATCAAGAAAGAAAAGAGATATAACACAAATTAATATCAGGATCAGAGGTGAGTGTATTACTACAAATCCTACAGACATTCCAGAAATTGCAATAAAATACTAAAAACAATTTTTGCTGATAAATCTGATAACTTAGGTGAAATGGACATATTTCTTGAAAAATGCAACTTATCAAAACTCACATAAGATGAAATAGAAAACTCAAATAGCCCAATATCTATTAAACAAATTGATTTCATTTTCAATAATCTTCCAAAAGGTAAAGCTTCATGCTGAGATGATTACACATGGTGAATTCCATCAAGGATTCAAGGTAAAAATTATGTCAATCCTCCATAAACTCTCTCAGAAAATAGAGAAGCAGGAAATACGTACCAATTTGTTTTATGAGGGTAGCATAACTGAGATATCAAGATATGAAAAAGCGATTAAAAAAGGAGAAAAAGGAAAAAAAACCCACATGCTTTCTCAAATCAAAGTGAGCAATATATAAAAAGATAATACATTATGTTAGGTTATAATATGAATTCAATATTTGAAAACTCAATCAACAGGATTCACCATATTAGCACAAAGGTAAAATCAAATGTTAATTAAATAAATTCACACAAACATCTGACAATATTCAATACCAATTGATGTTAAAACTGACCAAATGAGGGGCTTCCCTGGTGGCGCAGTGGTTGAGAGTCCGCCTGCCGATGCAGGGGACACGGGTTCGTGCCCTGGTCCGGGAAGATCCCACATGTCACGGAGTGGCTGGGCCTGTGAGTCATGGCCGCTGAGCCTGCACATCCGGAGCCTGTGCTCCACAACGGGAGAGGCCACAACAGTGAGAGGCCCATGTACGGCAAAAAACAAAAAAAAAACCTGACCAAATGAGGATTTGAAGATTTCTCAATCTGAAAAGGGACTTGTACAAAAAAAAAAAAAAAAAAAAAAAAAAAAACTACAGCTAACTCCACACAAAATACTATATTATTGACTGCTTTACTCTTAAGATGAGGACAGAAAGTGCTATTCACTCTCATCATTTGTATTCGACATTAGTAGGTATTCTAGCCATTGTACCGAGTCAAGAAAAACGAAGGTAAAAACATTAGAAAGAAAGAACTATCTCTGCTCACAGGTGACATGACTATTTTAATAGGAAATAATAAGAAATATATAGTCAACTACCATAACCAATAATTTAAATATATCAATGTCACAGGAGACAAGCTGTGGAGACCCTCACAAATCTATTGTACTTTTATAAATTTGAAATGGACAATTGAAAATGTAATTTAAAAACTCAATTCCATTAATAATAGCTTCAGAAATGATAAAATAGTACAGGATAAGTTTAATGAAAGATGTGCAGGAGCAGTATACTGAACAGTATACTGTTGTATACTGAAAACTATAAAACATTACTAAAAGTAATGGAAGAGTATCTAAGTAAATAGAAATGTCTGTAGGATAGAAGGCTTAATATTGTTAAGATATTAATTCTCTCAAAATCGATCTATAGATTCAATTTAATCATGATCTAAACTCCAGCCAGCATTAATGTAAGATTTCTTGAGCTGAATCTAAAATTTATATGAAGATCCAGAGGACCTAGAGAAGCCTAAAGGAATTTGAAAAAAAGAATAAAGTTAGAGAACTTACTGTACCTGATTCCAAGTTAGTGTGGTTTTGGATATGGATCGACATAGATTGATGGAACAGAGCACAAAGTCTAGACTAGACCCACACGTATGTGATCTGTTGATACTCCTCAGTGGTGTCAAGGTAATGCAATGGAGAAATAATACCCTTTTTGACCAATGGCTCTGAAACAAATAACCATACTGTAAAATATGAATCTTGATCTTACCTCATACTTTACACAAACTTTAATCTGAGTTTGATAATAGACTTAAGCATAAAATGTAAAACTATGAAGCTTGTAGAAGAAAAAATTTTAAGAGAATATTTTGTGAAATGGGGTCTAAGCAACATTTTCTTAGGCAGGATATAGAAAGCAATAACCATAAAAGAGAAAAAAAAGTTAGATTTCATCAATATTTAAAATTCCTGCTTATAAAAAGACTCGACTCAGTTAATAAAATGAATGGGCAAGTCATAAAATAGAAAAATGCTTTATAGACTATAGAACTCCTATAATTCAAAAGTAAAAAAGAAAAAAAGAAAGTAAGCTAGTTAAAAAGAAAGAAGCCTTTGAACAAACACTTCACAAATGAAGGTATATAAATGGTCAATAGGAACATGAAAAAAGTTCCCAATATCATTGATCATCATGTCAATATCAATCAATATCCTATCAATGCAAATTAAAATCACAATGTGATAGTACTTCACACCTGTCAGAGTGGCAAAAATTTTAAAAGATTAACAACACAAAATGTTGGTAAGTGTGGGGAGCAACTAGAATGCTAATATATTGTTGATGGGAGTGTGGAATGGTACAACTGCTTAGGAAAATGGTCTGGCATTTTCTCATAAAACTTAAAAAACCATCAAATGTTCCAATACTGGGTTTATTTACATGAAATATACAAGCATATGGCCACAAAAGGATGGTGTGTGAATGTTCATAGTAGTTTGTTTATCATAGTCAAAAACTGTAAATAGCCCCAGGGTCCCTCATCAGGAAAAGAGCTAGACAGACTTTATTATATTCATACAATGGAATACTACTCAAAAACTTTAAAAAGAGTGAATTTCTGATGC
Organism: Stenella coeruleoalba; assembly: GCF_951394435.1. Lineage (NCBI taxonomy): Eukaryota > Metazoa > Chordata > Mammalia > Artiodactyla > Delphinidae > Stenella > Stenella coeruleoalba. Next base: position 3,465,554 of record NC_137169.1, read on the forward strand.
ACGCTACAACATGGATGAAGGCCAATAAAAAAAAGTAAGCTAAATAAAACAATGAAAAAAACCTTACACAAAAGAGCAAATATTGCAGCATTCCATTTATATGTTATAGAAAAGGCTAAACTAGAGTAAATTAAAATCAGCACAAAATTAGAGGAGAAGAATAAAGTAGAAGGACAAATAGCTCAATGAAACAGAATAGACAGCCCAGAAAAAAGTCCCATGCAAATATAATCAATTGATCTTTTGCCAAACTGATGGGTCCTTTCGCCCTCGCATAGTAAAACCAATCTGGCACCGGGTTGTGATGAAGGAAAGTGTAGCATGTATTGCAGGCACTAAACAAAGAATGTGGGCAGCTAATGCTCAAAAAACCTGAACTCCCTGATGGCTTTCAGGGAAAGCTTTTTAAAGACAGGCTGAGGGAGAGGGTTGTGGGTGAGTGTGATCAGCTCATGGACATTCTTCTGATTGGTTTGTGGTGAGAAAATTGGGAGCCAATATTATCAACTTTCTGGTTCCAATCAGTCTGGGATCTACGTGCTTATGGTCAGCATGCAGTTAACTTCTTCTGCTTGGTGGGGGTTTCAATATCTGCAAAACAGCTCAAAGGATACGGCTCAGCCCTTAAGGAGGAAATAAAGTCTTTGACTTTATTTAATGGCTAAACTATTATTGTTTTGTCTTGTTTGACTGTTTTATTTTGTTTCTGCATTTTATCACTTCTCTGATTAAATTTGTTCTTTGGAACTCAGGGGACCCATAGGAGGCTAAAGTTTTTCTAAAAGCAAGAGGTAGGCAGAGGACATGGAGGGGGTGGTCTGTGCCAGGAAGTACCAATACTGTCCTGCTAAGTTACAGATCTTACAAAGGAGCTTGGACAATACAATGCAGCAAAGATAGTCTTTCTACAAATGGTACTGTAACAACTGGACGTCCCAATGTAAAACAAACAAACCAAACAAACCAACAATCTAGACACAGGCTTTATACCTTTCACAAAAATATTAACTCAAAATGGATCATAGATCTAAAAGTAAAATGTAAAACAATAAAACTGGAAGATAATACAGAAGAAAACCTAGACGACCTTGGGTATAATGATGACTTTTTAGCTACAACACCAAGGGCACAATCCATAATAGAAATAATTGATAAACTGAACTTCATTAAATTTCAAACCTTCTGCAAAAGAAAATGTCAAGAGAATGAGAAGACAAACCACAGACTGGAAGAAGATACTTGCAAAAGACACAGCTGATAAAAGACTGTTATGCAAACATACAAAGAATTCTTAAAACTCAAAAACTAAATTAGTGGACCAACGTCCTTGACAGAAATCTCACAAGAGAAGATATATAGATGGCAAATAAGCATATGAAAAGATGCTCCATATCATATGTCATCAGAGAAATGTAAATTAAAACAACAATGAGATACCACCACATACCTATCAGAATGGTCCAAATCCAGAATGCTGGTGATGATGTGGAACAATAGGAACTCTCATTCATTGCTGGAGGGAATGCAAAATGGTACAGCCACTTTGGAAGACAGGTTGACAGTTTCTTACAAAACTAAATAGACTCTTACCTGACGATCCAGCGACTGCACTCCTTGGTATTTACCCAAAGGACTTGAAAATTTATGTCTACACAAAATCCTGCACATGAATGTTTATATCAGCTTTATTCATAATTGCCAAAACCTGGAAGCGACCAAGATGTCTTTCAGCAGGTGAATGGATAAATAAACTCTGGTACATCCAGACTATGAGTACTATTTAGCATTAAAGAGAAATGAGCTACCAAGCCACGAAAAGACAAGAAGGAAGCTAAATGCATATTACTGAGTGAAAGAAGTCCATCTGGAAAGGCTACATGCTGCGTGATTCCAATTATATAACATTCTAGAAGGCAAAACTATGAAGATAGTAAAAAGGTCAGTGGTTGCCACGGGTTGGGGTGGGGAGAGGGATTAATAGGAGGAACACAGAGGACTTTTAGGGCAGTGAAACTATTGTGTATGGCACTCTAATGATAGATACATGTTGTTAAACATTTGTCCAAGCCCATAAGACATACAACACCAAGAGTGAACCTTAATTTAAACTATGGATTCTGGATGATGATGACATGTCATGGCTCCAGAAACAGACAGAAGAGCCACAAGCTCCAAGGCCAATACCTAAAGCTCTTTGTCATCAGTGTAGGTTCATCAGTTGTAACGATGTACCATCTGGTAGGGGATGTTGATGGTGAGGAAGGCTTTCTACCAGTTGCTGTTCTACAGTTGTAAAGTTTCAGTTATGTAAGGCGAATAAGTTCTAGTGATCTACTGTACTGTCTTTGGTTAATTTATATGCACTTAAAAACTTGTTAAGAGGGCAGATCTCATGATAGTGTTCTTACCACAATAAAAAAAAAAAGCTCTCTGAAGAAATATGGGTATAAATATTCAGAAGATTTTTGTAGTTTACTTTATGTAAATTTCATCTTAAAATGATTCATAAATAAATATTTAACTCTAGTTAATGATATCTTGCTGAAATATTCAGGAGAAAGTATACCGATGTCCACAACTTACTTTGAAATGCACAAAAGGTAAGATGGATTTTAGATAGAGGGATAAACAGATATATTGACGATAAAGCAAATACAGCAAAATTTTAATTGTAGAATTAAGATGGTGAGCACATGGGTGTTCACAGTATAATTCTTTCTAATTTATATATTTGAAAATTTTAATCATCACATATAGGGGAAAATAAATACACATTTCTGGAAAACCCAAAGACCCTTCAGGGCAGGACTTCCCATAAAGCCGGTCTCTGAGCCTTGCTGTCGCTTTACAAATTTAGTCAAACGAAGGAATGAATTCTCACCTTTTTTTAAGCTTTGTATGTCTAATAGTATCAACACCTCACTTCCTGGAAATGTAGCCCTTCCTTGGAAACGCTTGGGTTTCTAGTCTGGGAGCTGTCCAGCTTCTCCTAGACCTGACTTCTAATTCTCCTGAGCCTACACAGGATTAGGTTCCTGAGGGCTTTTTCTGAAGACTCTCACCTTTTTAATCCTTTCCTTTTTGATCACATGACTCTCAGCCTCACACAGCCCATGCTTACCCAATGGTCTTTGCCTCCCAAGCTCTTCTGGCCCCAATCACTTAACTCCCAGGTAGTTGCCTAATCTGATAGACCCTTCCATGTAGGGGGTTAAAACACATTCCATTTATTTTTCCCTGTAACCACCACTTTGAAACACTGTAAGGATCACCCCCTTTCCTTCTGCCCCAGCCTGTCTCCAACTCTTTATTTTCCCTCTATGGAACTTCAGTGGCTCCAGAAACAGACAGAAGAGCCACAAGCTCCAAAGCCAATGCCTGAAGCTCTTTGTCATCAGGTCTCACCTGGCCTGGCAGACTCCCAGGTGCTCTCCTGACAGCTCCTACACCTGCCTCCTCCCTGCTCTCAGCTCCACTGATGCTCGTCGAGTCTCCACCATGAGAAGTTTACCCTCAGTCATGGTTCATCTCCAAAGACCACACATTTTTCCTTCAGCACCAACATCGGCCCGAGATCTGGATTTGAGTGTCCCTCTGCCTCTGGACATTTCTATGTGGGTGACTCCAAGACCTCTCAATCAGCCTCCCCAAAAGAGAGGTATTGATGTCTGCCCCAAGTTGCTTTTTCCCAGTGTCCCTGTACTAATAAACGGGACTTCCACTGACCCAGTTTGACCAGAGACTTTCTTGTACCTTCTGTCCGCAGACCATCAGGAGCTGCAGTTGACTCTACTTGCCAAATAGATCCTTCCAACTTGCTCCAAGCCACCTTTGCCTCTCCTCTGAGGTCTTGCAGTAGACCTCGAACTAGTTTTCTGTTTTCCCCTGATGCCCCCTTCTCCCCTCACACACAGCTTTATTCTCAGACAGATGCTGGAGAGAATCTTCTAAAACATCCCAAAGATCACATTTGCACTGTGCTCTCTAGATTACAATGGCTGTTGTCTCACTCAGAAAGGATCCAGACTCCTTGCCACGGTTGGTCTAAAATATCTAAGAGGGCTGGTCCCTGGTGGCCTGTCAGTCCCTTCCCTGACCCCCATCCTCTCATTCACTCTGCTCCAGCTGCACTGGGCTCCTCCCTCGGCCACACACACGCGCGTGCACACACACACACACACACACACACACACACACATCAGCTATGATTCTCTCTCAGGAGCACTGCCTTGAAGTTCTCTCTGCTAGGGGCCCTCTTGCTTCAGATATTCAAATGGCCAGCTCCCTAGGCTCCTCCCATGCCATCCCTCTCTTCCCCTTTTTCCTTTTTCCCTGCTTTATTCTACAAAAAGTCTGCATTAATCTGGGTACTTCCAGAAGCAGAGGCCCGAAGGGGATTAAGCATGTAGGACATTATTAGGAGAAATGCTCGTGAAAGAAACTGGGAGGGAGCCCAAAAAGGCTAGGAGAGTGGCCGGAGCCCATGCAGGTCTGACCCAGGTGATGGGCAGCAGCAAGAAGGCAGGTGAGAGCCTAGAACCCCAGGAGATGTCTGGTGGTTTCAGCAAAGCCACTGGAGAGTCCTTGAGCCCAAGTGGGGCAAGGGAAGAGTCCCTCAGCTCTCAGCAATGGGGTCTTCATTAGAACATCATCCAGCCCTTGGGGAGCAGCCCATGGGAGGAGTGACCTGGGTGCAAATACAGAAATAGATTCAGAGCTCAGCAGCAGGGGCGCTTGTCACTCACGCTCCCTGTGGTGGGGGAAGCATTCTAGGGCAGCCGCACGTCTGAACTTCCATAGTCCATTCACGATTCTAGTTGCTGCCTCCACTCTGACTGGAAATCAACTCGAGGGAGCTGTTTTGCTTCCTCCTCTAATCCCAGCACCTAGAATAATGTCTGATGCAAAGTAGGTGCTCAGTTAAATTTCTTGCATGAACAAATGAAAAAATGACTGAATGAATGAATCCAGGATGCTTCATTTCTGCCCCCTCTGGGTTTGTAGAACCCCTGGTACCCTCTCCCTTCTCACATAGTGTTTTACAATATTTTTCATCTATTGCCACGTTGGACATGGGTTTCAAGGGCTGTGCTCCTGGACACAGGTACTTGGCTCCATCCTGGTACCAAAGACCTTTCAGAGTCTGGGTTAATGTCTGCTTGATAAATCTCTGATGGTCCTCATTGGGCCCTCAGGATACTCATGTAAGAAAGGGCAAGACTAAGCCTCTTGTTTTGCAAACAGAAAGTGTGGAATGCAGAGTTATTGATCACTTTCTAAATGCCAAGGCTTATACACCTGAAGTACTGCAACCGGTACAGCCTCACGGTCTTAATCTCTCCCCATCCTGCACCCCCATTTAATGGATGGGTCAGCTGAGACTTAGGAAGTGACAGAGCCAGTGCTGAAAGCCAGAGCCTGTGGCCCTTTCCATGGCCATGGTCAGCTTGCACAGAGCCCCAGCACCCCTTGCTGGGTGGGAAAGAACCCACGTGGGAGGCGTGTCCATAGAGCTGAGACTGGAGATCTCACATTCGCCTCTGAGTCATCTTCCTTCCTCTGTGGGGCTCAGGGTTCACCTGAGCTCCTTTACCTTGGACTTCAGAATTACAAAGGTATGCAAGTGAACAGGTTAATGTTGGGACACTGCCTTGGAATTCCAGAATAAGAGCTGCTCCAAAAGCCCATTATGATTATTCATTAATATTAATAATCAAGTCAGAGGAAGTGGAGGTGTCCAGAGCCTTGCGGATTGATGGATAACCACATCCCCTTGCTATTTGCTAATCCCATTACCTTTACAGCTTAATCTTCCTGTAACCATTTTTCAATAATCAGGGAAGTAAATTAAATGAAATGCAACTCCTCACGACTTAGCCCAGCATCTTGCTTACCCTGCTCTTACCGAAGGATATCAACTTGGGTGGGCAAGTTCTAAGCCGCCTTTTTAAAGCTCAGGCCCCCGTTCTTCATGTTGCCACCACTCCCGCATTCCTCCTCCCAGTACACAAATTTTGACCACATTGGAGAAAGCTCAGATTCTGAGATTTAGGTACAGTTAATACCACCAATCTCATGCCTCTCATTGGAATTCTCACCTTAACTGAATGCTGACAAAGTCTGGAATGACAAAAGCCTCAAGTCACCATCAGCTTTCCAGCAGAAGTTTCAGAATAACCAGAAGTTTCCCCAGATGTGAAGGCATGTCTGCTCCTTCCAAGCACTTGGTGGTGTGACACGTCAGCACAACAAAGCAGCACAACAAAGTCTCCATGCAGCCCCTTGAGTGTTTGTTGTGATGGCTATACAGCAGACAACGCTTTTTAAGTCAAGGATAACCCACATTGGGATTACTTCGGGATTAGTTTGCTTCTGTACAGACCTTCAGTAGGAAAAAAAAAAAAAAGGAAAAGATGGTCAAAACCTCACGCACATCTGTGGCTGCTGTAAGGGATGTTTTAAAGATAGCACCATACCAAGAATGTAGAAATAAATTAAGGAGACTTACGAGCTGTGCGCCAGAGACAGTAACACCATCTGCTTTAAGTAACAATTATTTTCCAGAAAAAAATATGCTTTAAGACTGAGTAATGTCCCTGTAGTCTAAATATTTGCTTTCCACAAGCATCCTGGGAATGATATGCAAACGTCCCGAGAATTCTGAAGGCATTTCAGAATACTGAAATGGAAAGGAACAAAGTTATTCTACTATGCAGTGTGTTCAATTGCTATGTAAATGGGGGAGCATTATTATTTATTGCTTTTTCAGCTCTGACAGTTGGAAATATTGCAGAATCATGAGACATCTGTTGAGTGGAGTGCAGGGATCTGCAAAACTGCGATTGGGATTGAACTGTCTGGGTTGTGTCTGGGCTCCTGGGTGCAGTTGTGAAGTCACAGCAAGAAACAAATTGCTCTGAACTCTTTGCAGCCGCTTACTTGGTGAAAGTTAAACACTCCAGGAGGGCATTCGGGACGTGCCATGCTAACTCTGGCTAACACATGGTTGGTTTCCGTTTCGTGCAATTTGACGCAGGTCAGACGCTGCCCAGGGACTAAGCCATCCCATGGGAGCACTTCAGAGGGGTAGTGAGCAGCACGGGCTTTGAGGGTGATACCAACCAGTGTTCTTGGCCTCCCCCAATCAACAGAAATTGGTTGCCAGTCAAGAAATTCAGGCAAGGCTTTACTGGGACTCCTGAGGTCACAGGAAGGAGAGAAAACAAGTAACATGTTCTCTTGCTCGCTCCCTGAAGGGGGGCAAGCTTGTTCCTTACATGAGGCGAGGGAAGGGTTGTGTCCAGGGGTCAGGCCAGAGGGGCAGCTTAGGTGTTTTGCCCAGCCCTTTGGTGGTGTTGAGCGCAAGGGGCATGTGCAGTCCCTGCTTCTGCTCCCAACACCCTGTTTCTGCTCTCAGCTCTTGAGAAATGGCAGCTGTTCCTTTTTTTTTTTTTTTTTTGGTCTTTTTGTATCTTGTTGTCCAGAATTTGCCCCAACTATGCATGCACACAGATATTTTTAAATCCCTTAGAGTTTCTTTGTGCTTCGTTGCTTGAGCAGATGTTTGTCCAGGTGCAAGCACTGCAGCAAAGGGTCCCAGGTCCCAGCCTGTCTCAGGGTGGACAGACCTGGGCTCATATCCCAGCTCTGCAACTTGCTGGCTGTGGAGCTTCGGACGAGTTGTACGACTTCACTAGGTCGCAGTTTCTTTACCCGTAAAATGGGGATAAGAACACTCCCCATGTCCTAGGGTTGTTATCAGAGCAGAATTATATAATATACATCAAGGGCTTAGTGTCCTGGTTCCCAGGACACCTCTGTCCCTGCTCTGCTTCCCCAGCTAAAGGTAGCGTCCATAAAAAATACATCTGAGACATCTTAGCCAGCACACTCTGAAAATTTTATTGACACACGCTGGGGGGCAGTCAGTGGGGAGATATGATTCATTAACTTGTGGCTGCGACTTCTGAATTGTATCCTGCGGTGTCTCTAATTCTATAATCCAGGGCCTTGTTCTAGCCTTTGATATCTCAAATCTTCCAGGAGTGGCAGCACGAAGCCTGAAATGCCAGATCTTAAATATTCCTAAAAACACCTTCCCACCTTCCCGAGCTCACTCAGAAGACCTGACAGTGACACCGAGGAAACTTTAATGAGCACCCAAAGAGCATGATTATGCACTGCCTGACCACCCCAAACTGGTCCTTCCACATCTTTTCCAAGAATGCAAGAAAGATTTCTGATTATCAAGAATTCATTGCAAGATGCTTTTTTAGTAAATCAGATTCCTCTTTATAAATATCTACCATAACTCCACACTTAGATAATATTTATTTAGGAAACACCTGTTTAAGAAATGCTTACTATGAGTCCAGCATGGGATTATTGTTATTTAGATTATTGTTATTATTGTTAAATCCACTCTATTAATGATGCCCATAAGTATGCCAGTCAGCACACTGGTTTTCTAACTGGCCAGTGGAGTTCATGGGATATTAAGGTCCTGGTTTCTAGGACTAACTTATTTATTCTCCTGGTTTATTAACTGAAAATGAGAAAAGAATCGCCTAAGGATGAGATCCTTGGTACTATGTTCAGCTTCTTGAGAAATCAGCACAGGCATTAAAAAAACGCAGTCCTGCCTAAATCTGTTCCTGCTTTTGCTTTTCCCCCTGAATTAAAGGGTGCCTGTCATCCATCATGGACAAGCAACATCCCCGGGTGTCAGGGAGAATGCTGGTGTGACACTGGCCAGAGAGCCAGGGACAGAGTACCACATAAAGCATGTGGAGATGTCCAGAAACTGGAGGCAGGAACATGGAGAGACCATGGGGAGAGCCCTGCTCCATGCAGCCTACTTGCCACCGGTTGGGTGGAGGGATGCCATGAGGGGAATGTCCAGCTGTCTCTGGAGCTATAAGGAGACACAAAGCTGACAACGGTGTCAAAGAACGTGGAGGAAGGTCTGCTATTGCAGAAAAGCCAGAGCATCCTCAGGGAAGTGGGAAAGGAGAGACGAACCCACAGCTGCACCGGGAAGAGTCTAGAGAACAGTAACCTGTTTATACGGACAGGGTGAGCCTTGGTTCCTCCCTACAGAATGGAAAAGAACCCCTTGGAGTAACGTGAAATGTCTTGGGAGAGAAACAAACAAGAAGATAAACAGACTGGGAATAGACTGACAAGAACAGCAGAGCAGAGGGGGAGGTTGGGAACATGCAGGACACAGGTGGATTCAGATGAGAAAGAATGATTGGCAGGCAGTGAGCAGGCAGAGGGAGGGAGAGAGGCAAGGCTGCCTGGCTGCAGAGGAAGGATGGGAGAGGACGAAGCAGAGCCCGGACAGACAGATGGAGGAGGGCTCTGACTCAGGACTGGGTCCACGTAGCAGAGTGGAGCATTTCCCCATCCTGACACTTGAAACCACTCTCTCAAGAGCCACTGTTTATTGAGAACTTAGTGTGGGTTGGTATGCAGGGACTTGTGTACACATTATCAACAGTGATTTCTGCCAGCTTCCACAGTTCCTTAAGCAGCAGGTGATAAACAATGTTTTTAGTGTCGCCCACCCCTTGTCTGCAAAGACGAACAGGCAAACCCTGTTCCTATACAAAGTGGTGTAAAAATTCTCAGCCTTGCTCCAAATGGTGGAAAACCCAAACACACATAGAGCTTATATTTCCAGAAGCAATGTTACTACTATGTCATTTAGGGTCATTTGGAGGACATGTGTGATCATGGTACATATTTTAACATTTCTTCATTAGGAATTCTATTTGCTCCTCTCCCCAAAGTTTATAAATTTCACTTCCTTGAAGACCTGCCATGGGCCAGGATCCATGCAAAGAGAGATTAAAGAAAACATTAAGAAAGAGGTAGCATTTGATCTGGAAGTTGGCTGTCAGCACATTGTATATTTTCAAATTATGGTTTTCTCCAGATATATGCCCAGAAGTGGGAATGCTGGATGATATGGTAATTCCATTTTTAGTTTTTTAAGGAACCTCCATACTGTTTTCCATAGTGGCTGAACCAAATTACATTCCCACCAACAGTGTAGGAGGCTCCCTTTTCTCCACACCCTCTCCAGCATTTATTGTTTGTAGATTTTTTGATGATGGCCATTCTGACCGGAGTGACATGATACCTCATTGTAATCTTGATTTGCATTTCTCTAATAACTGGCAATGTTGATCACCTTTTCATGTGCCTTTTGGCCATCTGTATTCTTTGGAGAAATGTCTATCGTGTCATGCTTCACAATCTCCCATGCAGACTGGGAGTGAATTGGATAAACAGGGAAGTTATAAACTTGGGGAGTGGGCAAGGGGGTGAGGGGCTGCAGTGACACCCAGGAAGCCATGTGGGGACTCCACACGGGGAGCTGGGGGTGGGAGGAGGAGCCTGTATCCAGCCCTGCACCATCAACGCTGATCTCTCCTGCAACAATCATCAAGGAACCTGACACCCCTCCTCTGGGATGGACCAGAGAGAATGGAAGCAGGAAATCCCCCTCCCCCAACTCCAGGATCTCAGAGAAATGGGTGAGGGTGCTGGCCATTCAGAGAACACGTCTTGGCCAAAACAAAGCTCACTGTAAAGAGAAGTGATGAAGCTTGTACTCAAGCCCTAAATTTTTCTTTAAATTGAAGTAGAGTCGTTTTACAATGTTATGTTAGTTTCAGGTGTACAGCAAAGTGAATCAGTTGTACATATACTTATAACTATTCTTTTTCAGATTCTTTTCCCTTATAGATTATTACAAAATATTGATTATAGTTCCCTGTGCTATACAGTCAGTCCTTGTTGATTATCTATCACATATATATATATATATATATATATATATATATATATATATGTTAATCCCAAACTCCTAATTTATCCCTCCCCCACTTTCCCCTTTGGTAACCATAATCTTGTTTCCTATGTCTGTGGGTCCATTTCTGTTTTGTAAATAAGTTTATTTGTATCACTTTTTTTTAGATTCCATATATAAGCACTATCATATGATATTTGTCCTTCTCTGTCTGACTTAATTCACTTAGTATGATCATCTCTAGGTCCATCCGTGTTGCTGCAAATGGCATTATTTCATTCTTCTTATGGCTGAGTGATATTCCATTATACGTATGCACCACATTTTCTTTATCCATTCTTCTGTCGATGGACATCTATGTTGCTTCCATGTCTTGACTATTGTAAATAGTGTTGTTATAAAAATTGGGGTGCATGTATCCTTTTGAATTATAAGCCCAAACTTTGAACAGCTGCAAATTTGGAGGTTGAGAATGCTGCATGTTGCTCAAGGCAACTCGTGATGCAGAGGTGGGAGGGAGGCTGGACACCACGGAGGTGTGAGGCTCGGAGGACCTAGCAGAGAGAGAAGTGTCCAGGTAAGCCCGGTACAGAGATGCTCTCTTGAGCAGCACCTGGATCGAGTTTCCTCCCATTTCCCGTTGGGAGGAATCAGAGGTCAATGACAGAGCGGAACTGCCTTTGTCTGTGTCTGTCTGTCACACAGCCTCCCACCTGAGCATCATTGCTTGATGACCTCAGCACGTGAGTGCAGTGATAAGATCACATCCCGGCTACATGACTGACCAGCAATGTGATGCCAGGCAGGTGCTCACCTCATTCTCATCCTAACAAGAAGCATCTCACAGGTGGTTTAAGGATTAAGTGAATTAATATTTACGCTACACCAGGCACTGTGCACGTTGACTAATAAATGATGTATGTTTTCTTCTCTTTCTCTTTCTCACCATCATTCTCCTATTTGACACAAAGAACCCTTTCAGGGACTGTTAGTCAGGTGTCTGGAGCAGGTTAACCCTCCCCACAGTTTCAGGCAAGGTCCAGGTGCCAGAGGTGGATATACCAAGGTAGCAGCTCTTTGGTTCATTCAAGTTCTGAGCACAGCACTTTCACACATGTTATCTCATGTGAACGTCATGATAGCTTTGTGAATGGGGCTGCTTCAGGGCGTGTTTCTCATGCATCCCAGCCACACACTCAGAAGGCCCCAGGGCTTGGCTTAAGGCTCTGTTATTGTCATCTTGAAACCCTGAGTCATTTTTTCACCAAGGACCCTACGTTTTCATTTTGCACGGCGCCCCACAGATGATGTGACACCCGTGAGCTATTTTACCCTCCAGACTCCAGGGCAGCTAAGGAAGAAGCAGAGCTGGATGAGCAAACCCATGTTCCTTGGATTCAGACTTGCAGGAGTTCCCTGAACGTTTTAAAAATTATGGTAAAATACACATTACATAAATTGATCATTTTAACTGTCTTAAAGTGAGCAATTCAGTGGCATTTGGTACATTTATCGTATTGTGCAACCATTACCACTACCCAGCTCCAGAATATGCATCACCCCCGAAAGAAAATGCTGCTTATTAAGCTGTCATTCACCATCCTTCCTCCCCCAGGCCCCAGCCGCCACTGTCTCTGTGGATTTACAAATTCTGGAAGTTTCCCACAAATGGCATCATACAATATAAGGCCTTCCTTGAGCTCTTGGACCCACATTTAACTCACTTATGAAACAGAGATAATACACCTAATCTCAGTGTTGATGTAAAGGCTCAATGATAACCTGCCCAAGCACGAAGTAAACAGTGGTTACTGTCCTTGTATTGCTTGGTTATTGTTATATTAATAATATAATACGATATAATATTGGTTATAACCAATATTGGTTATTGCTTGTATTGTTGCTGTTGCTGTTGCCATGACGATAGTGATGCTGTTGATGATGACTGTGACTTGAGACCTCCATGACCACACAACCAGTAAATGCTGAATCTGAATCCTGCCCTTTGATTCTAATCCTAAATTCTAAGCTCTGTAATCTCCCTTGTTACCTGGATTGGATTTCCAAAGGGACAAAGATGGGGAGCAGGTTAAGGCCATGCAGACAGAGAAATATGATGAGAAAAGTTCTGGAGGAAGAAAGGACAGGGCAGGTGGTGGTGGGTGGAGAAGCACATGCAATGAGCTGGACTGCCCAGTTGAGGCTACAGCCTAGGGCTCTCGGTGCCCATTCTGTGAGTCTGGACCGCACACCGCAGTGGCCTTGCAGCACCTGGAGGTCTCTGGGTAGGCTTTAACAGGATCCAGACTCTGCTCTGTGGGAACTGTGGCTGGAAAGAAGGATTGTTCAGGATAAGAGAAGGTAAGCCAGCCAGTGCTGTGTCCTGGGGACATTCTTTCTCTCTCACAGGATCAGTGATTTGTAACGTCTTAAAATAACTGCAGTGCTGTGCTGGAGCTGAGCTGTGGGGACCTCCCAGTATCCGCAAGCAATAGCTCATGATGCCTTACCCTGCATCTACCTGCCTGTGATTAAGTGGAACAGGTCTGGCTTGCTACCTGGGATTCTTTCTTTCCTCTCTGAGTACGGCGTTGTCTCTGCCCCTGGTGGACCGGTATCAGCAGTACAGGAGCACGGGAACAAGACCTGCCTCTGAATACAAGGGACAGAGGCCTGGAGGATGGACCACACCCTGGCCAAGCAGCCCCCGTAATGCAGACCGACAGTTATCACACTTTTTGAGATGGCTCTGGGCAGGAGATCCAGACACCTTTGGAAACAAAGATTCTGCTTTTATGCAACCATCTTTTCTTGTATGAAAGTCCATTTGGTTGCCCGTTGGAACCTTTCCTAGCCCTTGAACTTGAGAATAGTCAGATTGTCATAGGGCGGTCCATGGAGGACCAGGAGAGACTCTGATTTCAGAGGAGTGCCAAACAAGGAGGGAGAGATGGACGAAAGGACATGGAAAAGTGGTTGTCCCTGGAGCCCTTGTTTGCAGGGGCAGAAGACATTCTGATTCTCTTTGGAACAAGATGACCAGATAGACAGGAAACGTCCACTCCAGCTGGCATGGTCTTATCCAACAAGCCGTCCATATAAATTCCAACCCTTCCATTCCCAGATCTGCCACTGCATGGTTTCATGATCTTTGGCAAATTTATATTTCCTGAACCTCTATTTCTTCATCTGTAAAATTGCTACAAAGCCATTGCACTTATGGATTTTTGTGAATATTAAATGAAATAATTGATGCAAAGTACTTAGCCAAGGCCTGTGAGTGCTGGATGATGACAACCTTAAGAAAAGCTGAGGCTCCTTGGATTCTGGGTTATTTAGTTGTTCTTAAATCTCTGGTGCCCATGCTGTAAACTTTTACATTATTATAATTTTCCTGAAGTGGCTGTCTTGTTTATTTTCCTTTGTTTTTTCTCTTTTGTTTTGTTTCGTTTTTTTAGGTATGTTTTTGGAAATCAATTTTTTGCATTTTGGGGGCTTTAATCAGAATTTTAACTCTTTCACAATTATTGAAATTACATTTTCTTTCATTCCTACCATCTTGGTATTTCTAGCTCAATTCTTTCTCCCTCTTGAAATTTGCTGTATTAACTTTATTTCATGTCCCCCCACCCAGAGGTTTGGAATATCTGCACCTTATTTCTGGTAAACTAGTAATTACCTGTAAAACTTTTGCCAACAAATTTAAATATTTTTTCTTGTAAATTTTCAAAATTAATCAGATTCTATAACCTCTTTACCACAAAGACAGCATAAATCTTTCTATATTCTCTCTCCTGGTATCCTGGTATTATTTAAATTTTGTCAAATTTTAGTTCCAAACTGTTTTTAATCTTTTTCGCATTAAAAAAGTAACCATTTTAACTTAAATTTAATCTTTTTAACTTTTAAAAATTAACTTAAAAATTAACCTTTTTAACCTAAAGTTAACAATTAACTTTAACTTTTTGACTCTTTTTAACCTTGCATAATAATTTTATTCAAAATAATACAGTAGGGGCTTCCCTGGTGGCACAGTGGTTGAGAGTCCACCTGCCGATGCAGGGGACACGGGTTCATGCCCCCGTCCGGGAAGATCCCACATGCCATGGAGCGGCTGGGCCCGTGAGCCATGGCCGCTGAGCCTGCGTGTCTGGAGCCTGTGCTCCACAACAGGAGAGGCCACAACAGTGAGAAGCCCACGTACCACAAAAAAAATATATATATATATTAATAATAATACAGTATTAACACTATTTTGAAAGTTTTGACTAATATTGCATTTTATTTCTCTCTTCTTTGTATCACTTTTTTTCTTGTAACTGAACTTTTTCTTGTACTATATGACTCCCTCTTCCTGGGTCCAGCTTTTGCTCTCCTGGTATAAATACTGGAAATTTCCTTTTGGGAATATTTCATAGGTGATACAATTTTCTTAAAATCTACATATTTGGGAGTTAGTTTTGTCCTCTTTTTTGACTGACTCTGGCTTATTACACAATATTTGGTTCATGTCCTTTTCCCTTAGAACGTGGGAGATATAAGCCCACTGCTTTTAGAATTTAATGCTAAAAGATGATAACTGATGCCATTCTAATTCTTGATATTTGGAAAATAGTCTGCCTTTCTTCTAAACATCTTTAAATTAGCTTGTATTTAAACTTGGATTTCAAAACTTTTAGCTGTATTTAGGGCTATGTACAGTTACACGTTTTGCTTAGCATTCAATGTTTCCTTTAGACTCAAGTCTTTCCTAATATTAGGTCATTTTCTTCTGTTGTTTTTCAATTTCTTTTTTATTTACTCTTTTCTTTCTCTCGTCGTTTTCTGGATCACCCATTATTGGGTAATGAACTTCTTGGTTCTATTATCCATGTCTCAATTTTTCCCTCATTGTTTCTCTCTTTATATTCTTGTTCTTGTGTGATAGCAGGTTGCCTCCTTTCACTTCCAAATCAGTAATGGTTCTGAGCCACTGTCACTCTACTATCTGTCTATAGAATATTCCTTTTAGAAACTTTGTTTAGAAGTCTTTGTTACTTTCCTCTCATTTCTTAAGAGCTTCTTGTTTTGGGGTGCAATCCGTCGATGTTCGTAGTAGGGGAACTCAACATCAAAAATATATCAATCCTCCCTAAATTGATTTATAGATGCAGTGTACTGCCAATTCAGATTCTAACAGGGATTCTATGAAACTTGACAAGTTGACTCTAAAATTTACATGGAAGTGTACAAGACCAAAAATGATGGTAAAAATTAACACGAGAATGGAGGGCCCACACCACAGCTATCAACACTTGCCATAAAGCAGTCCCAAGTTAGGCAAGTTGGTATTGTCAAAGAAGGTGATAAATTGGCTGGACATAAAGTACAGAGAGTCTAGAACTAGACCCACACATAATAAAAAGTTATGACAGTGCAGAGTAATGGGAGAGGAGGAACTTTGCAATAAATAGTACTGGTTCAATTGGTTATCCATATTTTTAAAAAGTGAACTAGGTTATCCATCTCATGTTATACAAAAAAGTTTAAATAAATTTAAAACTTAGAAGTAAAAAGTGAAACTCTAAAATGTTTACTTTTTAAGAACATTTATTGTGTTGAAGTATAATTGATTTACAGTGTTGTGTTAATTTCTGCTGTACAAAAAAGTAGTTCAGTTATACATATATACATTCTTTTTGTTATTCTTTTCCATTATGATTTATCACAGAATATTGAATATAGTTCTCTGTGCTATACAGTAGGACCTTGTTGTTTATCTATTCTATATATAATAGTTTGCATCTGCTAACCCCAAACTCCTAATCCATCCCTCCCCCACTTTCCCTTCCTTTTGGCAACCACAAGCCTGCTCTGTGTCTGTGAGTCTGTTTCTGTTTTGTAGGTAAGTTCATTTATGTCATATTTTATATTCCACATATGAACAATATATAGTATTTGTCTTTCTCTTTCTGACTTACTTCACTTAGTATAATAATCTCTAGGTCCATCCATGATGCTGCAAATGACATTATTTCATTCTTTTTTATGGCTGAGTAATATTCCATTGTATATATGTACCACATCTTCTTTATCCATTCATCTGTCAATGGACATTTATGTTGTTTCCATGTCTTGGCTGTTTTGAATAGTGTTGCTATGAACATTGGGGTGCATGTATCTTTTTAAATTATAGTTTTTTCTGGATATGTGCCCAAGAGTGGGATTGCTGGATCATATTGTAACTCTATTTTTAGTTTTTTGAGGAACCTCCATACTGTTTTCCATAGTGGCTGCAACTATTTACATTCCCACCAGCAGTGTAGAAGGGTTCCCTTTTCTCCACACCCTCTCCAGCATTTGTTAACTGAAGACCTTTTAATGATGTAAACTATAAAATGTTTAAAAGAAAATACAGAATAATATCTTTCTGACCTTGGAAAAAGGGAGGAGCTCTTAAATATAACCAAAAAATATTAAATATTTCTAAAAGGTTGATAATTTTGGCTAAATTGCAATTTGAAACTTACTATTGTAAATCTTACTATAAAGAAAGCTAAAGCTTGAGAGAAGATATTTTCAACACATATAACTGAAAATAAAAAGTTTTAGTATTTAGACTCTATAAAGAAGTCCTTTAAATAAATAAGAAAAAAAGAAATTAACCAAGAGAGAAATGTGTAATGGACATGAACTGTCATTTCACAGAAGTGGAAACACATATATCCAAAAGAAAGAGGGAGATAATTCATTCAAAACCAGGCAAATGCAAAACCAGATACCATGATAGGCTATTTTACCTCCATGGATTTGGCACCAGCAAATAAGCTTATGTAACAGTGGCAGTGTTTATTTGTACAGCCATGGTGCAGACAAGTGGACATTATCTTATAAAGTTAAACATACACACGTGTGACAGCACAGCAATATACTCCTAGGCACCTTAAGAAATTCTTGCCCAGGTGTATCAGGACCCAGCACAGTTCAGATTAGCAAAAAACTGGGAGCAACTCAAAGGTTCATCAACAGGACAGTGGTAAAGAAAAAAAATGTATATTCACGCACTAGGTTATTAGGCACCGTTAAACATGAATGGACTATAGCTACACAACCTGAGTGATTCTGAGACTATAATATTGTGTGAAAACAAGTCTCTGTGATATGCTATTAAAAGGAATAACTACAGACACATACAACATGATGAATCTTAGAAACATAATGTTGCATGAAAATACAAGTCCCAGAAGACCACATCCAAGAAGTTGCCATTTTTATGGTAATCAGAAACGTGCAAAACTCAGCAATACACTGGTTAGAGACACACATGTGGAATTATCTTACTTTCCTTCCGGCCACAAAAGAAAGTCAGTGAAACAGCCAGGCAAACCCCACTACCAGATAACCTCAGGATGCTTTTTGAGCATCTTTTCCTTAAGAGGCACAGGGGGTAGGTTTTTCTGTACTATTATGTTACCTGGTAATGATGAATAATTTGGAAAACACAAGAGCTAAAAAGGAGGAAATAAAATTACCCATCATCTGACATCTTTTTAAAACATCCCTGAAAAGGGACTGTTTTCTGTTTTGCAGACTGAAAAATGTCAATCTGGATCCCCAAGATGTCTTCCAGCTCTCTGGGCACAGAGCTAAGGGAATAGATGTCCGCACAGGAATTGCATGGCAAGAGGACTTTTGTCGGTTTGAGCTGCAGGGGCCCCAGCACTGGAGAGACAATGGATTCTCATCAATGGTCTCACATTCCTTAGCCAAGTTGTCCCACCGGTATCCAAGCCAGAACCAGCACTCGTTCACCATTTGTGTAGAAGTGTGACATACTGCGGTCTTTAGAAAATTGGATTTTTGAGGACAGAATTTCCACTTAAAATGAAATTTAACAAGCTCTCTAGAGAAATTAGCTGAGGTCAGAGATGTAAACTTGCCAAATAAACATACTGTCAGAGACTAAAATGGACAAGTTTCTCCCCCCTCCACCCTGCTTTTTAGACATTAAGGAGCCAAATAATCCTATTCTAGCTTCAGATAGAAGAAATGTTCATAAATATTCATTTTTTTCCAACTGGAAGCATTAGGCCTTGTTACTTTGAGTGGAACTAACTGAAAATTAATGATGGTTTTTAGAAAAAGCAAGATTATATACACAGAAGCAATTAAACACAACCTATTAATTATTTAACAACTTGTTAATGAGTAGAATTTCAGCATCAGAGTTTTAGCTACT
Organism: Stenella coeruleoalba; assembly: GCF_951394435.1. NCBI lineage: Eukaryota > Metazoa > Chordata > Mammalia > Artiodactyla > Delphinidae > Stenella > Stenella coeruleoalba. The sequence goes on from NC_137169.1 coordinate 3,484,591, forward strand.
CCAGACTGCCCCTGCCAAGTCACTCATATACCATCCTTTCAAAGTTTGGCTTTCATAAGGGAAAGAATTGGGGGGATTTTCACATAGATCTGCACCTTTCAAAAAAGGATCTGGGATGCCAATTACAGAGAGATGGCAAAGAACTGTGTTGGAACTAGAACAAAGAAATCATCTCAAGATTTTGATCCAAAACCTGAGATGTGGTAAAGTTTAATTTCAGAATATTTGTTGTGAGAAAACAAATGTTAGTGCTATTCCTACTTTGTGCCTGTGTATACATATATACTGAGGATCTTAATGTGAAGTTGACGCGTCTTAAAGTAACTGCCTTTCTGCGTGTTTGTGTTATTTTAAGTAAACTCAATAAACAGAACCTGATATTTACAAAACCACTGAAGCTGGATCTTCATGGATATTACAGAACTTCAAGCTTTAAGTCTGAAATCTATGCCTAGTGAATATTTCACTTGTAAAATTGCCCCACCTACAGGCAAAGGCATGACACAGCAACCCAGCACTATTAGACATTATAAATATATACACCAAAAGGATTAAGGAAGGAAATATGTCAAGTTGATAAAACACATTTACTTATGGCTGAGGTTTCTTTCTCATCCATCCTTTCTGTATTCTCCCTGGACGTTGCAGTGCCCCAGAATCTCTCTTGGACCTCTTCTTCTCTTTTCAAGTGACACTATCCCCTAGGCAAACTCACTCAGTCCCATGGCTTTCATGCCTTCTCTATGCTGGTAACTCCCCATGGCCTGGATCTCTGTGTTGAATTCCAGATGTGTTGCTCCAGCTTCCCATTCAACACCTTCACATGCATCTCTAACAGACTCCTCAACCTTGAGCCTATTCTTCCAACATCTCAGTCCATATGCCTATCTTCTTTCCTGACCCAGAGCCTTGGAGTGACCCTTGACACCCTTCTTCTTTTCTTTCACACTCCACATCCAATCCATTGGAATCCACCTCCACCAGACACAAACTCCACACACTTCTTACCACCCACACAGCTGTCCTCTCCTTTGAACACCATTAATGACCAAACTGGTCTACAAGCTTCCACCCTTCTTTCCTCTACCACCTCCAAACTATTCACAGAGTAGCTTAGATGAGCTCTTTAAAATGTGAAAAACATCACAGAACTCCTCTGCTTAAACCCATTCAATCATGCCCCATTTCTCTGAGTAAAAGCGCAAGCCCTTTCATGTCCATCAAGGCCCAACATCATCTGCCTTCACTACTGATCTGGCCACATCTCTGGCTACTTTCCTCTTTATTGCTATGCTCCAGCCACATGGGTCCCCTGTTGTGGTCAGAATATGCCCAGAGCCCTGCACCAGGGCCTCAGTGGCTGCTATTCCCTCTGCCTGGGTCTCTTCTTCAACATGAGCTTCATAAGCCAGACCTACCCTGACTTCTGCTCTCCCCCAGCACTTCCATGCTTTCTTACCACTTGACATAGCAGTTACTTTTTCTTTTAAGTCTGTGCATTTCCTACATATTTCCTACATACTTCTCATGTGTTTCTTATGTATGCATTCACTCATTCCTATATCTAATCATTCATTTATTGTCCTTTCTTCCTACAAAAATATAGGGGCAGGGACTGTCTGTTTTGTTTCCTGCTGTGTTCTCTGCACTAGACCAATGCCTAACATAGAGTAGGTACTAAATAAATGTTTGTCAGATAAAAGAATGAATAAAGATTGATGGCATTAATAAAATTATGAATGAAGGAACTAATTATTAATGAATGAATTATCAATAAATGAATAAAGATTGATTGCATTGTGAAGTGGATGGGAGATGGCCTAACACCACAGAGAGAATTTACAGAATAAAAAAGGGGGTTTCCAAGTCATATTTAACTGTGAAAAAAAAAGACCAAATGACCAAGTCAGAGATGAAAATTGCTGCATGCTAAAATTCCACCCCCACCATCTTGCAGATATAACCATGTGACCCGGACAGCCTTCCTGCTGGACGTCATGGACGCCTCACCATCCATGTAGACACAGGTTTTTGGAACTTTGCTACTAAAAGTGTGGTCCACAGGCATTGGCCAGCAGCATGGTCATCCCATAGGAGCCAGTTGGAAATGCAGAGACTCGACTACAGCCAGACTTACTGAGTCAGAGTCTGCGTGCTGGCCAGATCTTCCAGTGATATGTTTGCAAGAAAAGAACTACCACTCCCAGTTCATCACGGCTGGCATGTAAGCTCAAACCTACTTGCCTTCCCTGAGCTAAATGATTGTCACAACTTCTCTGCTTTACTCAAATGGCATCCATCCCATTTATTCACCCTTGTCAGAACCCAGGTCCCAATTCCTGCAACATCCCCTGTAATCATGATGGGTTTCCTCAATGCCCAGGAGGTACAAAAGCTGCCAACCATCTCCATTCCTTTCTCAAGGGTCCCGGCCATCAGCACACAGCTCTTGACATACTCTTGCACCCCCCTGGAGCCCTCTGAGCTCTGGTCCCCCCACCATTGCCCACCCGGGGAAAGCAGCAAGACTCTCTCCACCCCAGCCATCTCCCAGAGAGGCGACATGGTGTCCCCAGGGCAAAGATGCAGCTGAGCTGGGAGGGGTACCTGAAGCACATTGGATGGGCTTCCCAGGCCTTTGTATTCCATCAGCACCCTGTTTCCACGCTCTTAGTCAGGAAGCTGCAAACCCAGGGGTCACTTCCCAACTAAAACAGTGTCTGAGCCAAGGGCTGAGACATTTGCAGACAAACCTTGTGGAGCAGCAAAGACAAAAAGGGTGGGTGAGCCCAGAGTGCAACCCTGGAGGATCTCTCCTCCCAACCACCCCCACCCCCACAGGAAAAAAAAGCCTACCCCTGCAGCACAGCCCAAGTGAGGGTTGAAGATTTCACCCCATCTGTCATATGCACCTATCAGCCAAAACTGTGGAGAGTTCTAAAGGAAAAGTGAGGAGATCTTTGAGATGCCTACATGCTATTTTATGAAACACAGCCTGTGCCAGACGAAACAGAATTAATGGATCAGACAGAATATGAATCTAAAATAAATTTTTTAAAAACTTCCTCAGAGTAGTTACTAAAGATATTAAAAACATGAAGTGAGTTCAAGCATTTCTGAAGAAGTGTGTCTAAAATGATAGTATTTTAAATAGTGAACTCAGTTGGAATGGCAGAACGCCAGAGGGAACAAGAGGAGGTGGGATGTCAGGTGAGACATTCACCTAGAAGGATGAGGAGGGTGAAAGGACTGGGAGACAGTGGATGTGGCAGAATAAGTTCTAGACATCCACATAAAAGGAGCCCCACTGGGAGGGAGAAGGGCAAATGGAAAGGAAGTTTTCTGAAAAATAAGAAAAGACCAAGAATATCACAGACTTAGGAAAAGATGTTCTTGGCTGGAAAGGGTTCACAGAGGGCCCAAGGGGATAGGTTAAAACTATAGAACAAAAGTTTTTTTAAAAAATACACTACCAAATGTAAAATAGGTAGCTAGTGGGAAGCAGCCGCATAGCACAGGGAGATCAGCTCAGTGCTTTGTGTCCACGTAGAGGGGTGGGATAGGGAGAGTGGGAGGGAGGCCCAAGAGGGAGGAGATATGGGGATATATGTATATGTATAGCTGATTCACTTTGTTATACAGCAGAAACTAGCACACTATTGTAAAGCAATTCTACTCCAATAAAGATGTTATAAACAAACAAACAAACTGTACCCAGACACATTAGGGTAAAATTTAAGATCATCAAAGGAAAGAGAAGATTCTAAAAACTCTCAAAGGGATAAAGCGGATAACCTGCCATGATAAAAGAATAAGATTGAAGGTACTGCTTATGTCTCCAATCTGCAACTGAGGAATGTGAGGTCCAAAGGTAGAAGGAAAAGAATTACAACCCTTGGATTCTGCACACAGACAAGCTGTCTTTAAATTGTGGGCAGAATACAAAGTTTCAGAACATTCACCACACAGTAACCAGCAAGAACTGATGCTCACTAATCAAAGCCACAGACCCTTAGATTTTTACACTAGAAATTTATGTTACCAAGTCCAGACTCATACTGCTCACCACACAACGGGCCAGTACATCAAATTGTCTGGGCAGGGAATAGCAACTTTATTCAGAAATTCAGCAGACTGAGAAGATGGTGGACTAGTGCCCCCCAAAACCATCTTCCCTGCGTTAGAATTCAGACTTCTTTCATACTAAAAGGGGAAGGGGGTGTGGCTGCTTGTTGCACACTTCTTGGTGCCAGAATCCTTTGTTCTTGCAGCTGTCCACGTAGGTCACCTCAGGATGTCCCTGTAAACCTCCAACAAGACAGATGTTATTCTCTACTCTGCAACTTTTGATCTCTCTACGAATGGAAAACGGTTATATTTTTAAAGGTCAGAGCCTTGAGAATGGGCTATCCTGTATATTTCAAGCTATAGGCAAGATGCTTAGCTTGTAGCAAAAGCAATAGAATACAAAGGTTAAAGTAAAAGAAACAGATCCAATATGGAGTCAGATTTGTTCTTCCCTATTACATTTATAGTGGGATATCTTGTCCCCACCAAGGACCCCTTCAGGATGTTGGCTGCCTGTGCTTGGCACGACCAGAAATACAATTCTGCTATTCTCCCCCCACGCTCTGGGCCCAGGTGCAGATGTGCAGTAGCAGGTGATTAGCCAGATGAGGGTTCTGCAAGGTTAGGGCACAAGGAACACTGGTATTTCTGAGGACAGACATAAAACCCGTTAGAGTCACTGCCTACAGGAGCCATGTGAGACTGAGGGTGAGTGAGAAGAGGAAATACTAAAATAAAATAACATAAAGTAAACCAAGAGAGGTGCCTTGCAAGGGGCAATAATGGCAGCGTGAGGTGAACTGAAGCATATAATTGCCCAACTGTGTGCACCTGAGGTCCAAAATCAGGAGAAGAAGGAAAAAAGAGTGCCCATTTATGTGTCTTTTGAATAAATTGGAAAAGAAGAGCCCTGACCCATTTTATTCACCAGTGCTTCTTTGTTCATAGAAATATCAGCACGAAAAGGCAGATAGATCCTTAGCGTGGGTGATTCAGAAGAACAGTCCAGATGTGGACATCCGCGGGCCAGCTGCTGGCCTGCCTGGGTATCGGCAGTCATGTGGGGTCCGCTTTGGGTTCAGCCTGGCTGCATCTATTTGTGGTTATTCATCTGCTGCACAGCCATTGATTTTATTTTATTTTTTTCCTTGCCTGTGTTAGCAGCTGATTGAGGAATAATCAGCTGGATCAACTGCAGAGCTATGCGAACTAGCTGTGAAATGCCATAAATAACTCAATTGGCCACTTCGCATGAGGGTTATTTCTGTTCTATACAAAAAGGCTTATGTAACTCCCATACAACTCGCTATTTGAGTTGTTAGCGGGTAGAGAAGAGAAGGGAACTCAATACTTCTCTCTGGGAGAGAAGACCCTATATATAGCAGCTCCCTATGATCTGGGTGCAGCTCTGGGGGATTTCAGTCTCAGATCACACCCCCTTCTACTTTCTTTCCTCCTGTTTTTGGCCAGCAGCCCCTCCACCCAGGTGCGTCTGTCATCTACTGCTACATAACAACCAGCCCCAAACGGAGAGGCTTAAACAATAACCATTTATTGTTTCCCATAGTCCTGTTGGTCGGTTGGGCACAGCTGGATATCCCTCTGTCCTCTGTGGTATCATCAAGGGTGACTCACGTCAGATTTCAGCTGGGAGCTTGGCTGGGGCGTCCACACCCTATGTGTACCTAAGGAAGCAGCTCAGAGTACAGCATGCAGGTGTGAAGGTGACCCTGATGAGAAAGACCAGAGAGTCTGCAGCAGAGTTGGCCAGCCATGGATGCCCTTCCATCCCATCGGGTCTGCACAGGGCTCTTTGCTCTCTACTGTTTCCTCAGTCGCTGGAATATGTTTCATCCTTTCACCACCGTGTCATTCTCCAGGGCTGTGTAAACCTTGTCCCACCTGCTCCTCAACCTGAGAAGCCTCTCGACTTGCTGCATGCGTCACCCGTGCGGCTGGTTCTTGTTTGGGCTCTGAGCTCCACTGGTCTGTGCTATGTAGCACTGGGATAACAGCAGGCATTATCTTCTAGAATGTTCTGCTAGGGCATCCAGGAGTCGGCAGCTGCCATTTAGCAAAGCTCACTGATTTCTCTGTGTGTCAACTTTCCAACAACAATGCCCTAGGTCGGTGGAGCACAGAGATCAGGAGACCAAGGGCACGCATACCAGAGAGCATGCGCAGTCAGGGGACCTGGGGCAGGAGTGAGGGAGAGATGCCAACGGGGAAGCTGGGAAGCAAGCTGACTCCCCCAGCATGGCAGGACGGACCCTGGGTTGGGCACCGTAAAAGCTGTAATAATAATCACCACCTCCAGCTCATTGCTCTTGTACTAAAAGGGGTTACCTAATCATGGTATCCTGAGAGTTGAATGAATTAAGGATCAAAGTGCTTAGGAACAGGCCTGGCACAGAGTTAAGTGCTAGCTAAGAGTGAACTGCTATGACAAAACAACCTTGGCCCATCATCATTGGCCATGGCCTTGGCTAATGTCCACTGCACTCTGTGCCAATAGAAAGGAGTTCATGTGTGCCGAGGAGTTGGTTCCACGACAATTAGGGGAGTACGGTAACACCATCAGTTCTGTCCAAGGGAGCTTGGGCCTCTGCAACCACCCATTGGCTGCCCTGCACCGTGCTTTTGCTGTTCATGAATCAGGTTGTTAATCCTCTTGCTAATAACTAGGGCCCATGCAGGGCAGCACCGCTGTCAGCCCCCATCACAATGTTGCAATCCCTGACTTGCTTTCTCTCCTACTCTGCCATTTCTCTCTGCCACCCCGACTGCAGGCCCAGCTGCTCCAGCTGGACTGTCTGCTCTCCCTGGATATTTCTACCCCCTCCCCCCAACCCCGTGGCCTCTGGCCCTCCCCGCCTGCATGGATGCATAGATTTACATCTCTTCCTGGGATGTAATTGTCTGGATTATGTTTCCATATGCCAATTCATCATTGTGAGTTTAAGTACTATTTATATAAAGATTGCCTTTGTCACTCATTCTGCCTTATTTGCCTTTGAGCCTGAAGTTAGTACCCAGGTTTCAAAGGGCTGCCACACACCTTCCTTTCAAAGACAGCGTTTCCAGGCCCACGCTGCCATTTTTCATTAGTGTTACAAGGCTTGGGTAATGTCTGACTTGAGAGTGGCTCTGAACTGGCTGCCTATAACCTCATGCTGGCCTTCCAAACGACTGCAAAAGCCCTCTCTCTGTTTTTGTCATATTCCCAAGTTTCAGGAAACAAGAAGAGGCACTTTTCTGAGACTGAAGAATAACCAAGCTGAAAACCTGGTGTTCGGGGCAAAGGCACTTCCCTGGGCCCCCTGAGCACACCTCTTCCGTAGCAGATGCAGGATTCCCTGGGGCTCTTCCCTAGTGAGGAAGACCCGGCCATGATGTGGGAGCTGGGAAGAGGGAGCTTGCAAGGGTAGGAGGTAGGCTCAGACCTGGGAGGCTTTTAAGAGCTGGGCATGAATGCATCTAAACCTTCACGCCCAAGAGACTCATCTTACTTCCCCGTCTATAAATAACTTCAGATGCCATTCCTTTTTATTTGATCTGAAAAACCCCACTCCTGTGTAGATGGACTCCTATGCAAAAACAAGTCCATTTTGGGAGCCCTGAGCAAACTATTCATTTTTCTTTTCCATCGATTTGGGTTTTTTCTGACCACAGATGTTTATGGAGTACCCACTACCTGCCGGGCTCTGGGGCAAACACCGGCTCCAGGAGCTTCTACGTGAGAAACTGCCCCTGTGTCCAACCATTGAGGCGTGGCGTCCATCTGGGATCCGCCTTCTGATTCATCACCCCACTGCCCTGGAATCCACATGATACTGTAATAGGGAAGAACCTTTGTACTCTATACAAGTTAATCACTAAAGGGATGTGGCCTAAAAGCTTCAATTATACATAATGGCCCAACTCTGGGAACCCTGCCTCCCAGGAAATGAGTGTTAAACTAAAATACCTTTGTTTAGCTCACAGGAAACTTCCTGACCAGTCTCACCTGTGAACGGTTGAGGGCAGGAAGAAATTAACACATCCCCTCTGGAGTCTGGCCAGAACCGGGACTTTATCCCCTCCCCGTTTAGTGTAAAAGAAGCCTGAATTCTAACTCAGGGAAGATGGTTCTTTGGCACATGAGTCCGATATCTCTCAGTCTGCTGGTTTTCTGAATGAAGTCACTATTTCTTGCCCCAGCACCTTGTCTCTCAACTGATGGGCCTGTCGTGTGACGAGCGTTGTGAGCTTGGACTCGGTAGCCATACAGCACTTGGGGACGGCCGGGGAGCTTGTCAAGATGCAAATTCCATTCTGTAGACCTGCGGGTCCTGAGGCTCTGCGTTTCTGCTGAGTTCCCAGGAAATATGAGTCTCTCATCTGAGGGCCCCTCTGAGAACTGTGCTGTGTAAGACTGTCCCCTCCACACTGTCGCCCCTTCCTGATGCTTCTCTGCCTGTGCCCCAGGCCTGGCCGCAGACCCCAATGACTCCCCTGACTCATCATGAACTCTGTTTCTGGCCCCTGCCCTGCCTTTGGTCTCTGGCCAAGGCAAGTGGTTCCAGATGCCTTGCTGTGAGTTCCAGCGTCCTTGCCCTCCACCTCCCACCAACTACACCTCCTGTTGCCCTCCAAATCTTCCTCAAAGTTCTCTGCCTCCAGGAAGCCCTCAGGGTCTTCCCCTCTCCCTCCTTGCAAACCTTTATGCTGGGCTTCCCTGGTGGCGCAGTGGTTGAGAGTCCGCCTGCTGATGCAGGGGACACGGGTTCGTGCCCCGGTCCGGGAAGTTCCCACGTGCCGCGGAGCGGCTGGGCCCGTGAGCCATGGCCGCTGAGCCTGCGCGTCCAGAGCCTGTGCTCCACAACGGGAGAGGCCACAACAGTGAGAGGCCCGCATACCACACACACAAAAAAAGTATAAAAAAACACCTTTATGCAGCAGGAGGATGTGCAGAACAAGTGGTAGACGTGGGAGGTCACCGTGCTGCCAGATTAAAGGTGACCATTTCGCCTGTGAGTGTCACCAAAGAAGGGCGCTATTTTCTTTCCAAAGGGCAGTGAGCCTTGGGGTGATAGCCCAGGAGTTGCCTCAAGAGAGTCTAGATGCCTTTCTTCTTCAAAATGTTGAGGTCCAGAGCTGAGCTCTTTGTTGTGAGCGAGGGTGGGAGGGGTGAGAAGGTAGAGAACTGGCACCTGCATTCCCAGAGGCCAAGGAGGGATGACCGGTGGTTGCCTGCTCTGGTCAGCCCAGGGCTGTGGGGTCTTGAGTGGGGGCAGCAACCTGGGGGCCTGAGCAGGACCCCTGAGCTGAGGCTATGATGGAGAATGGGGACCCAAGAGCCCTGGTCTGTGGTCCACTTTGGGGTGGGGCCTAGAAGTTACTGGGATTCCGTTTCCCCCAGACTCTGGAGAGAGAAACTAAATCAGGTTTTATTTGATTTAGAAAATCATGAACCGTGCCGTTGCTTGTGCCTTGAGCATCCTGGAGCTTCCTTACCTGTAAATTGCTCCACATGGACAGAACTATTTCCCCACAGCAGCTGTGGATGCCAGGCTCCTGAATGTGGGGGGTCGGGGCCCTCCTTGGGGCACATGCTCAGGACACATGGGGTCACCTGGGGTGAGGGGCTCTGTCCTGGCTGTGGGTCAGCAAGCAGGGGCCCCTGCCCAGTCAGTGACCTCTGTCATTCCTATTCTCATCAGACTCTTGGGGCACAGCCACCCAAAGGGAATATGTAGAGTAGGTGTCTCAGTCAGTAACGGCTGCTGTAACAAGGGTTAGAGGGCCCTTGTTGGGGCAGCTTAAACAGCAGGCATTTATTTCTCACAGCTCTGGAGGCTGGACCTCCAAGATCATGGTGCCAGCATGGCGGGGTTCTGGTGGGGACGCTCTTCCTGGCCTGCAGACGGCCGCCTTCTCACCTGTCCTCACATGGCTGAGGGTGAGGGCGCATCTGCTGTCCCTTTATAAAAGGGCACTGCTCCACTCTCACGACCTCATCTAACCCGAATTCTCTCCAAAGTCCCCACCTCCCAACCCTATCACATGGGGGGTAGGGCTTATATATATAGATTGAAAGGGGCCATACACATTCAGTCCACAGCACTGGACAAGTGTGGCAGGTCCTCCACCTTATGTCTCCTCTTGCTGAATGACAAAGAGCACAGGTGAAGTGGCTTCAAGGTGGCAGGAAGTCAGGGGTTCCCTGGGTGCCACCCTCCCTCAGTCCCCAGAGCCCTCAGTGCACACCTTCTGTCTTCTCCCATGGAGATGCCCCCTCTGGCCTCCTGGAACTCCCTATCTCTCATCTGTCCTCTGAAGGTGTGTCCTGTGCTCCCTCTGGCTGGGACTCCCTCCTGGTGCCCCAGCCACTCAGTGGTGGGGGCGCTGGTGCTGGGTGCATGGCTGAGGGTGAGGGTGGAGGATTTGGCACACATAAGCCAGCAGAGAATGTCCCCTCTCTTAGCTCAGCTCACAAACTTTAGGGTCAGTGGCTAAGGTTTCAATTGATCTGAGTCACCGATCTCTGTGGAGCACAGGTTTGAGCCTTGGATACTTAAGGGCTACACAAACCTATATGCAATGCAAAATCACTAGAAGTAGACGCAGTGGTTCTGGTGTGAGATCGGGATGCCCGGTATTCCTCCAGGTGTGGGAGGAGTCAGGCCAAGAGGGGCGGGCCTGCTCTCTGTGTCTGAGGCTCTGCTGGTTATTGATTTGGACACTGTGAAGTGGCTACGGGATGCCAGCCAGAGATCCAACCAGCACAGGGCAGACAGGGAGGGCAGAGGGCTGGACAATCACACCTGAGCCTCCAGGGCTGAGGCTGCCGGAGCCCCTCTGCCTTGTTCACTCCACCGTGTCACTGGGGAGCCCTTCCGGAAGCAGGACGCAGAATGGGTCACTGGGAGAAGCAGCGCCTGCCAGTCATTCTTGACCGTGTTCCCCCCTGAAGCCGCCTCTGAAGCCCCCACACCCTGCATCCTCTGCTGGCTGTAATCAGGAAAACTCGGGGCAAAGTCGGAGCCCTTCGGTGGGGCCTCGGGGAGGGGGAAACCCAGGCCGGGGGAAGGAATGGAAGGCCTTTTTTTTGAGGTCTGTTTGCTTTTTCATTTTGAGTCCCTGAATTTCTGAACTAATGGTCATTTCCCTGTAGATCCATGAAAGCAAATGATTACAAGAAGGAAGGAAACTAGGGTTCTCCCAAGAACAGGACCGAGGGTGACCACTGGAGGGTAGATAGAGGCCAGGAGTGCGCTGGCTCTGACTATAAAAGCACAGTTGCCGAGATGAAAGGGACACGGGTGCAGTGAGATGACCGAGAAGCCCGTGGCAGGCTCCCGGGAGCAGCCGCTTGGCAAGGTGGAGGCAACCATGGGGAGGGTAGCTCCACGAGCTGACTCGGCCTGTGTCTGGATCCAGGAGTAGCTCGTGCCGTGGAGGAAACCGAGATGTGAACTCACCTTATGAGACTGAAGCGCTGACAGTCGCCCGAGAGAAAATGCTTTGGTCAACTGATTGAGGTAGGAAACTGGGAGCCCTGAGACTCTGAAGATGGGGAGGGAGAGATGGACGTTTAGGAGGTGGAAGCCAGAGAGCTGTCAAAGGTGAGAAAGAGGATGCCTTGAAACTAAGTTTTTTTCTGAATTTGGACAGGGCTGTCCCTGCTTCAGGAAGGAGTCACAGGGACTCAAACCTGAGCCAGGAACCCAGGTCTCTCCCCACTCAGGACAGCTGACCATCTCCTGCCACCCCACCTCCATCCTTCCCTGGGTACAGGATGTTTCCGAGGAGCCTGACACTGATGAGATGGATTCTGACACCAGGACTCCTTGCCTAGTCTAGGAGGAGAGGTGATGAAGCCTACACCTTCACCTGCTTCCTTACTTCCCTCCCACCCTCCGCTCCTTTTCTGTCTTTCTTCTTGGTGCTTAGCATATTTTTGTTACTGAGGCAAAATTCACATAACATAAAGAAAACCAATTCAGTGGCAGTTAGCACATGCACAAGGTTGTGCAAACATCACCTCTACCTACAATAGTTTCAAAGCATTTTCACCAACCCAAATAAAAACCCATGCCCACTATTCAGTCACTCCTCATTCCTCCTCTCCATTTAGATCTTTAATTTCTTTCTTTCATAGTTTTCTGTATATAAGCATTTTGCCTCCTTGGTTAGATTTATTCCCAGGTATTTTATTCTTTTGGATGTCATCAAAAATACAATTGTTTTCTCAATTTCCTTTTTTGTATTGTTCACTGATGGTGGATAGAAACACAACTGATTTGTGTGTTGCTTTGTTGCCCTGCAACTTCTCTGAGTTTGTTTATTAACCCTAGTAGGATTTTGAGTGTGTGTGCATGTGTGTGTTTGGGATTTTCAATATACAGGATCATGTTATCTGCAGATGGAGATAGTTTTATTTCTTCTTTTCCAATTTGTCCAAAAACATTGGACATTGGTCTTCATTTCTCAGCTTACTTTCTGGCCTCTCACCAAGGAAGCTCCCCTGAGCCCCTTGCCCAGCCTGGCTTAGCTGCCCCTGCTATGTCATGTCCCATTCCCTGCTTTTCCCTGTTGTCATGCCCCATCTACTTTGTCATCACCTGTCTGCACGTCTGCAGATCCTGTGTGGGCAGGCGCGGTATCCATCACAGTACCCATGGAGATCACAGAGCCAGCACGGCTCTGGAACATGGTAGGGCTGCATGCACTTGGGTGACAGTGACAGATCTGCAGAGTGGCTTCATCACTGCACTCTGAACATCTCCTACAGCTCCTCTCTGGGATGTCTTATCCCACTAACCCCCTCCCTTCCTGCACAGACCCCTCAAATTCACAAAGTGGTATGGTCCCTGTCTTCGGGGCCTGGACAGAGTGAGGATCACACTTGGGGTCAGAAGGGGACGATGAGAACGTTAGAGGACATTCTGATGACATTAAGCTAAGCTAAAATATTGCTGTAACAAAAGAGCACTTGCCTATTCTCAATTTTCAGAAGGAAAGTCATGTTAGTTGTAGCATTTTCTCAATCTTAACCTTTTATCCCAGAATTGTTTCTTAAACCTTTGGGCAGCAGATGTCACTTGCACCCAAAAGGGCACTGGCACACAGCGATGAACAAGTGGAAATGAGAGCAAGGGGACCTCTGGACATGCCCATCACACACAGATTTCCAGGGATGCAGACTTGTGCTTGTGAGTTTGTTTATGTTTCCTAGCACCACTGTTTCCACTTCCTAGGATGGACTTAAGCAGACCGCGCTTCATCACATTCTGCAAAGAGCACGTGACATTTAGGTGTGTCCACTGAAACACAAGGGACCGAGAAGCTCTGCTGTGCCCAGAGATTTTCACAGCATGTCCCCCGACTCTGGGGCCTTCAGGTCCAACTTGCACTCTGTGCAAAGGATGAGTGGGGACTGGCCGTGGCCAAGGTGGTGGGGCTCCAGGTCCCACTTCTGCTCCAACCAGAATTTCTCTGCTCTCCCATGCTCTTTGCATTGGGTTTCCATCAGTCAGGGCTTTATCAGGAAACAGAAGCCACACAAGGATCTAAACTGGAGGGATTTAACACAAGGAATTGATTACCCAGGTAATGGAAATGCTCCAAAGCAAAGCCCAGAAGCCCCTCTTTACTGGAGGCTCGTTGGGAAAAAGCTGAGTTCTTGAGTACAGGAGTTACCTGACAGAAGGGAGAACCACATGGGGCCTGTTCTGAGGGCACTGGACGCTGGGCTGATGCAACCACTGCTGGAGATATTGTGCAAGGCAGAGACAGTGGGGAAGAAACATCCCAGTTTCTCCTCACCCCTTGCAGGCTGGGCTCCTCCTGTGTCCTGATCAACCACATCCAACTAGAAGTCAAGGACTCGGGAGCCCAGGAAACACAACCTGTGGGTCCCAAGTCCACAGGCAAACATCACGAGTCTCCAAGTGAAACATCACGAGAGTGATTCAATTCAATCATTCGATGAAGTGGAAAGTATCACTATAATCCCATCCCTTAGGTTAACAGATGGGGAAGTCACCCAAAGAAGACAGCAACTCGCTGGCTGACGAGCAACAGGGGCTGGACGATGATGATCTACATCTTCTCACACCCAGAATGTCCATCTCCTACCACACCGCGTCACTTTTCACATTTAAAGCAATTCCCCACATGATCAAACATCTGTAACACACAAGTCCTGGAAGGGGTTGGGGGGCAGCTTGCCCAGATGCGTGAGTTGTGTTCTCCAACCTTTAGAAGAACCTGCAGCCAGACTGCATGGTTTTCTCCGAGGCACCTCCCCTCCCAACAGCTCCACATGTTCTTCACTATCTTGTAAAAGACAAATATGGTTTATGCAGACTCTCATGGTATGTTTCTGGCTTGTCCCTTCTGAAACGATTTCCCCTCGAAATGTGTATCTGGCTATTACCATTTTTGCATACAATAGCAAAAACACAAGCCCCTTGAATTTATAGAGGACTGCAATTTTAATCATTTTTTATGGTCCGCCTTAATTGTATATCATCTTTAATGACAGTTGAAAAAATAAGTTATTCTTGCTGACATTTTTATGACCTATTTAATATTGCAGATCAGGAGTTTTATTGTATTGCATTCTGGGTATGACACACAAACTGGGAAACGAGAGGGGAGAAAAATGTCCTGGCCGAGTTATGGATTGCAGGGGAGGAAAAATGCTGATAAAGGTCTTACAGGAGAATTGTTCCAGATTACACGGGTTACCCTGGGCTTTTATTTCTGTGTCTGTATAATGATTGTAATTCTACTGCAAAAGCTGAGTGGTGAATAGAGACTTCCCTTAAAGGGTAACTTAATTTAATACAAAAGCTCTGCCCAGGTTCAGTATTACAGAAAAGCAGGGGATGTTTCAAGATCTGTCCTCCCGTCTCAGACAACAGCTACCTTCCCACAGGTCTGTTTGGCTGGCTTCTGCTCTGTTAGACAATTTCATTTCTTAATATAGTTCTGTAATGCAGGGGAGAAAAAAAAAATAAGACTCACTATTGTTAAATCAATGATGTCTTAACTTCTTTTCAAAATTTGAAGTGGGAAAAAAAGCCTAAACAAACCCAGGAAAAGGCTCTGTTTGGGGTCCCCACCTAAGGCCTCCTCAGAATCCTATCCTAGGGTTGATTCCCATCCTCGGGAATAATATCTCTTTCTTACCCTCCAGCATGCCAACCGGCGTCCAGCCCCTGCTCCTAAGAAGATGGGTACCTCAGACCATCTCAGTTCTGTTCTCGTGAGGAAGGAGTTAACATGGCTGACGGGTTCTCTCTGTGCATCTCAAGGGGCCGACCCCTTCCATCAAGGCCAGATGCAGGTTGGCCCTGCACACCTTTGGAACTGACGCCGCACAAACAGCCTCCTCAAAGCCGAGACTTCAAATGTCCCATATCCAGTCAAGAAAGTCACCTGAATCGTCCCCCTGAGATTCTTTCACCGCCTTCCCAGATGGGAACAGCTAATGGGATGGGATGCTGGTACCCCTTATAGGACGGCATATTGCCCACCAAGGCAAAGGCCTAATGAGCTCTTTAACTGCACGTGAGACCCAGGAAATATAGAGAGTCTTGCCTGGGAGAATATGGATGGATGAGAAGGGGCAGGGCAAGGAGACAGGTCTTGACAAGAAGCTAGCTCAGGAGCTTCCAGTAGCCCCGTGCGAGGGGTCAAATAGACAGGATCCCAGCTGCAGGTGACCTAAGTGATCCCGTGGACAGCTGTTCATTGTTTATCCGGTGGTGTCGCATCCCACTGAGCGGAGATGCACACGTGTGGCCTGCTGCTCTTCACGGAGGTTTAAGGAGTTGGCGCTGCCGTGAAATATTTTTCTCCAGAATAAATACACGTTTCTCTGAAAGAATTCCTTCTTCCACCTGTCAGGTCTGAAAGAATTCACGTGAACCCCAGTGAACTGTATTCAGTTAGACATCCAGGCAACATGGAGCCGGCTGGCTTCCTCCAAAACTCCCCATCAGAAGGCCCGCTTTCCACAGGCACCTCCGATTAGTGCCTTTCCAAGTCCAGTCCCGACAAACGCTGCAGACGTTTTGCCAACATGTTGTTATTTGTGTTTCCCTCCCTGGGATTTGCCTACCTTGCACTTTCTGGGATGTCTTGAACCACACAGGAGGAGCAGGTGGGAGGGCCGCTCGAGTCTGCAGAAACCCACCTCTGGAGGGGCAGACAGCATCGCTGCCCTCAGTCTCCCCACTTCCGGCCTGGGGTCCTCTCCAATATTCCAGAGGTGGTCAGTGATGCAGAGCCTACCACTTTGCCTGTTCACTCCTAGTATCTGGCTCCCAACTGTTTCCCTTGGGAACTGGGACATACACTGCCTGCCAGTTCCACAGGACTATCCGTTTAGGACCCTCCTCTGTGTCAGCAGTGATGACAGCCACTTCTGAGCACCTGATATACACGCCTTCACTCCTTTAGATGCCCCAAATGGCATCTACCAAGAGCTAGTTCTGTTCTAGGCCCAGGTACACCAGTGAACCAAACAGACCTCTCCCCATCTTCTCGTGGGGTTAATATATTGGGGGGAGGCAATAAAACAGGTAAGTAAATGATATTAGCAAGTGAGATGATGTGAAATGCTGTGCAGAGACACAGGTGAAGGAGGGAAATCAGAGATGGCTGGGGGAAGATGTTGGGAAGGATGAAAGAGAGGATGGAAGGGAGGATGGAGGAGAGAATGGAGGGGGGGATGGAGGGGAAGATGAAAGGGATGATGTGGGGGAGGATGGAGGGGAGGATAGAGGGGGAGAATGGAGGGGAGGATAGAGGAGAGGATGGAGGGGAGAATAGAGGGGAGGATAGAGGAGAGGATGGAGGGGGAGAATGGAGGGGAGGATAGAGGAGAGGATGGAGGGGAGAATGGAGGAGAGGATGGAGGGGAGAATGGAGGGGGAGAATGGAGGGGAGGATAGAGGAGAGGATGGAGGGGAGAATGGAGGAGAGGATGGAGGGGAGAATGGAAGGGAGGCTAGAGGAGAGGATGGAGGGGAGAATGGAGGGGAGGATGCAGACGAGGATGTAGGTGTGATTCTAGATTGTGAGATGAGACATGACCCGAGGCGGAGCCAGCATGGTCCTGAGATTGTCCAGCAGAGGTAACAGGAAGGATTTCTCTGGGCATGAGGAGGCATGATGAGGGGAGGGTGCAGAATCCCAGTGTTCTCGTGGAGTGGGGGTAGGTAAGAGCAGAACACGGAGGGTTCCCAGTGATGGCAAAGTTGGGGCTCCAGTGTGGAGGAGCAGTGAATCTAATCTGTGATTGAGTAGGACCCCCCGGGCTGTACTGAGACTGTAGAGTTCGAGGACAGAGGCAGGAAGAGCCCCTAGAAGGCCATCAGGACACTGCAGGTAGGAGATGATGCTGTTGGGCCCAGGACAGTGATGGGAAGGGGGTTCTGGATTCTGGGTATATTATGATGGTAGAGCCAGTAGGATTTGGTGATGGCTCGGATGAGGGAAAGATGCGTCAGGCAGGACTCCAGGGGCAAATGGAGATGACTATTTAGGGAGCCGCCTGGAACGTTTAAGCTTGAAGCATGTGGAGGCAGACAAGCAGGAGTATTCAGCTGTCTGGGGTACAGAGGAAGAGCTCCAGGTAGGGAGATGAATTTTTATGTTATTAGCCAATCAACTGGAGTTTTAAAATCATGGAAATGAATGAGAACACCCAGCAAAGAGCATAGCGTAGATAAAGTGACCAAGAAGCCCAGCACTGAGCCCAGGGCTCTCCTGAAGGACCAGGGCAATGGGAAAACCAGCAAGAGAGACTTAGGAGTGGTCAATGGCATCAGGCGCTGCTGACCAGTCAGGCAAGACGAGGCCAGGAATTCAACCCCTGGACCTTCCAACCTTGATAGGAGTCACTGCAATGCAGTGAGCGTGGACAGTCCGCAATGGAGAAAGCTGCTTTTCTTCAGGATGTCCTGTTTCTAAAACTTTATTAATGTATAATTGGCATAAAATGAAGTGCACATATTTAAAGCATACAATTGGATAAGTCTTGACATACACATGTGTATATGTACATAGGTGTACATAGATGTACATACGTGTGTATATATGTCTGTGAAATCAGTAAAGATCAGGAACACATCTCTGACTCCCAGAAGTCTCCTCTTGCCCCTGTGATCCCTCTTTCTTGCCCCTCCCAGCTGATGTAGGTCGATTTGCATTTTCTAGAACCTTACATGTTCATGGAATCATACATTATGTGCTGTTTTTATGTCTGGCTTTCCGCCCCCCAACTCAGGCTAACTGTTTTGAGATTGATGATATTTCTTTCTGAGTAGTGTCCCTTGGCATGGACAAACCGGTTTGTTTATGCATTTGCCAACGGATGGACATTTGGGTCATTTCTAATTTTTAGCTATTGCAAATAAAGCTGCCACAAACATTAGTGAACAAGCCTTTGGATGGACGTTCAAGTGTATTCACTCTTCTTGGGCAAATGCCTAGGAGTACATTGGCTGGATCATATGACAGGTACACATTTAACTATTTAGGAAACTATGAAACTATTTTCCAAAGGAGTTCTGCCACTGATCATTCTCATGAGCACTCTATGGAGGGACAGAAACAGTTCTGCAAGTGTCTGCAGCTCTCAGGGTTCAATACTGTGAAGCTGGTCACACCTGGTCTTCAGCAGTTCATTAACATCCAGCTGACCTCTTCCTGTCCTCTTCCTCCTATTCTCTGTCATGGGTGAGGTGTCCGTATGTCCCAGACTGCCTGGGGGGCCTGCTTGCCCTGGGATTCTAGGCCAGTTGGTTTTCCCTGTGCCCTCAGGTTTCTGATGCATACAAGAAGAATGTGTTATTATAGGCTTTTTTCTGTTTTTGTCTTATTATCATAGGAGTGACACTTGTGCCTTTTCTACACCTGAAATGGAAGCAGAGCTAGTATTCAGTGTATTGCATCTTAATCTTCTCCATAGCCCTTCAGCTTCTATTATCAACTCATTTCACAGGTGAAGGAACTGAGGCAGAGAGAGAGTATGTATGCCACCCAATGTCAAAGAGCTATGAAACCATACAGCCACTATGGAAAACAGTATGGAGGATCCTCAAAAAATCAAAAATATAACCTTCTTATGATCCAGCAATCCCACTCTGGGTGTAGATCTGAAGGAAATTAAATCACTCTCTGGAAGAGGTATCTACACCCCCATGTTCGTGACAGCATTATTCACAACAGCCAAGTCATGGAAACAACCTAAGTGTTCGTTGACTGATAAATGAACAGAGAAACGTGGTGTGCATATGGGATTAAAATGGAATATTGTTCAGCCATGAAAAAGAAGGAAATCCTGCCGTTTGCAAGAACACGGATGAACCTTGAGGATGTTACCCTAAGTGAGATAAGTCAGACAGAGAAAGACAGATACTTTATGATCTCACTTATATGTGAAACCTAAAAACACTGAACTCCAATACAGAGAGTAGATGGCTGGTTGTCGAGGGCTTGGAGTTGGGGAAAATGGAAAGATGTTGGTCAAAGTGTACGAAGTTCCAGTTGTAAGATGAATAAGTTGTGGGGATGTGATGTATAGCATGGCAACTATAGTTAACAGTGCTGCACCATACACCTAAAAACTGCTGAGAAAGTAAATCTTAAATGTTATCACCACACACACACACACACACGATGATAGTCAAGTGAGGTAGGTGATGGATACGCTAACTAACCTTTTTGCAAAAAATCATTTCATAATATATGGTATATAAATCATCATGTTAGAAACCTTAAACTTACACGTTTCATGTAAATTGTATCTCAATAAAACTGAAAAATACAAAAAGAGAGAAGTGGCAGGGCTGGAATTCGAACACAGGCAGCTTGGCTCTGAATCATGAAACTACCACCTGCCAAGAACACAATAGGTTCTTAGTGTTTGTTGAATTGGACATAAGGAAGGAGAGAGAATGAGTTTTGCTGACCTTGGCAATGCTGCCCTCTCTGAGATGTACATGCCTATGGATGCACCTGCATGACAAGCCTCGGCGCCCCTCCTTCCAGGGGTCCTGCAAGTAACACCTCGCTCATGCCAGCTCTGGGATCTGCAGAGTCCAGAAAAACTCCTTGTGGGAGATCCATAAATGAAAGTCTTTGTTGCAGGGCTGAAATTGATTTCTGCATCAGGAGCATTCATATGCATGGAAAGACAATTACATTGTTAGAAATTCCCAACCATTTAGATGTGTTCAAAGTTGTATTTTCAGAGATTCTTACAGCTTTTAAATCATTATCTGCCATCCATTGGAAGGGTTTAATGGACTTCTTGTGAGTGCCTTCATAAAGTATCCACTAAATAGATCAGAGCTACGAAAGTATCCGGTCCCTGCTGACAATGCAAGTTTGTATCATTAGTTTCAGTGGTTCAAGTCCAAATCGGAAGGCAGAATGCACACATGCCCCATTAGGGAACATAATATTATCCCTTTTTAGGCATATTGAAGTTACTTCGGTAAATTGGGGAAACCTTACCATTTTAATATGCTAATGTCTACTTGAATTCTTCTCCTTAGTACCCCTCAACTCAAAATGAAACGTTATTCATAGAGATTTTGCCTTTTAGACTGCAATGTCTAAGAATATGGAGTAAAAAAATAAAATTCTCCTACTTCCAGAGGACTTCGCCCCCTCCACCTTCCGCTCTTGGGATGGATGCTCCTGCAAAAATAATGTACCGATAAAACGTCAGCCCACACTGCTCTGAAGGTCAGAAGACACTGCACTAACCAGCTGATACCTTCCAGCAAGCCAGTTCACCCCTCTGTGCTTAGTTTGACCTTCACAAGCAGGACTTTCAAGGTCCATGCATCAGCCATTTGGAGTGGACTCCAATCCCACATGTGTGTACAGGTGTGTGTGTGCATGCATTCATGTGTGTGCATGTGCATGAACACATTTGCACCTATGATTTTGGTTAGCACTCAATTAAACCAGGATTAGCACATTCATGATTTCTCAACAGCAGGCTGAACGTTGGGTTCTGTTTGGACTTGTTTGCATGTCATTTAGGTAATGATTTTGTCTCTCTTAATGAACGGATGATAAAACCAAAGCAGAGGGGCAAAAGAAAATACCTTTGATGATCCAGCAATTTACAACTGTCTATAAATGACTAATACTCTGGATGAGAGCCATTGGGGAGGTCCTTATTATAGCGACTCTCACACCATTATTACAGTCTGAGTGCGCTGACATGTTTTTAAATTTCCCTTTAAACATTTGCTATTATGGTTATGACTGTTGTTGCTATCACCATTGTCATTATTTTTCCTGGAGAATTATCCCAAGAGGCAGCAGATGGTTACCAAGAAATTGTCTTGAGATGCCTTTCTGAGAACTTGGGTCTGTGCCTTTGAGTCCAACACTGGGAGGTGTGGGTATGCATGGGAAATTAAAAAAAACAACACTTGCACAGATCTCTCCAAGGAGACTGTTTGTACCGGCACAGAGCCTAACAGGCATGCCAATATCAAATCTGACGTGAAATGTAGGAGGTTGAAAAATTGTAACCAAGGGCCAATGGCCAGAAAAGGCACACCACAGCTGCTAATCTCAACACTGGCACAGTACATCGATGCGATTCACGAATATTTAGGTCGACCAGCACAGATTTCCATCCGTATATTTAATATGGCAAATCAAACAGGATGAGAGAAAACAAATACCATCTCTCTGGAAATCCCAGTGAGCACAGGGCAGTAAAGCTGACAGAAAGTCATTACAGTGTGTTTGTAAAATACATTCAAAGAAGGACAAGTCGGAGCTGTGCTATACAAAGGAACGGAGCCAATATCTCATGTTTTGGAGTTCACCAAATTGAAACACAAGCAAATAAACCCAAGCTGCTGTTATCTTTCCCTAGGTTTCATGTGTGTCCCGGTCACCACTTGAAAGTTTCCCGTGTTGCGTAACTTATCCCTGCAACAGAGTTCATAAGCCCAGGTCCAGGGCCACCAGAGCCCTGGTTTGATTCCCCTGATGCAGGTAGACTCGCTCAGATCAAAACACCTTCAATACCTGGGCTACCTCTCCACATGTGGTGGAACCTGCCACAGGGCAGCTGGGGCATCGAACACCTGCTTGGATCCTTCTTCTTGAAGCAGCCACTGAACACCTCTTTGTATTCAGACTTACTGGTCAGTCCCCATCGGCCACACTTCCTCTTCTTAATGCTGATACAAGGGAAGACACATCCCCCAATGCCAGACTCTGGGCTCTCACCCATGTAGCAACAAATGCAAGAGCAGTGGAGAATGCAGATTTCATCTATTCCCCTGAATGAGCATGGCCCCCCGGGAGGATGCCAAGCCTTGTCAAAGCTTGGTCCCCTCGTTACATCCCGGCGGACTCGATGGTGACATCTCGCCGACAGCTGTTGACACATTATGCCCACCTCCTCTGTCGGCACCACTTTACTCTGAAGGAGATGTTACTGTGAAAGCTTTGGAGGCTATAACTCTTTTGCCCCAAATTACAGGAAAAACCTAAACTCCCAGCGTTCCTTTCGCCCTGATGCGTCTGGGGGGTGACGCCGGCAGGGAGGGTTTAACAGGAGGGTCCAGGGGGCAAACACTCCAGCTCTTTTCCATCCAATTCTTCTCACCATGGTTTCATCAATCTCTTTGAAATACACAACAGAGCATCCGGCACGTATGAACGTTCTTAGCAAGTTCACATAAATAACCATGAAAATCGCTCCTGGGTCCCAGCTTCCCAGACAGGTTGGAGACAGATTCCATGTGGAGAGCAGTTCACTCAACAAGATGAAGCTGAGCCCTTTCTTTGTGCAAATATCCCTCCACTGGTCCCAGGGATGCAGGGATGAAAGGGACCTCATGGGCTGGTGGGAGAGATGGACCCGTGGGCAGAAAATTGGAGTATGATGTGATGAAGGGCATGATGTAGGGAACTGGGAGCCAGGGGCTATGCGGCACTGAGAATCCACTTAAACCAGACAGTGTGGGAGAGGCAGAGCAAGGCATGGGGGCGATGCTCCAGAGAAGTGTCGGCCCGCCAGGGGCAGAGGAATGACATGCTGGTGAGTCCACTTAGGGAGCAGAAGTAAGTCCAGAGGGGCCTCTCTGCACAATTACTTTCTGGGTGGGGATGTAACCCCAGGTGAGGGTGCCTTGACCTTACTGCTCACCTTAAAACCCCCAAATGACCTGAACTGTCTCTCCAGTCCTAGGAAGGAAGCCAAATCAACAAACGGTGGTTGGGAGACCCTGGTGCTGACACACAGGGGAATGTTTAGGTCTGGGGACCGGAAGGCTGTCACCTGCCTTCCTGAACCCCTAGCTGTGTCTACAGTAGCACTGTGTACCTGACTTACAGAGCCTGGACATGCTGGGGATGCTGCCAGTGCAGGGACGAATGCACAGCCCTTCAAGTTAGAGTGAGCCCTTGACATTATCCCAAGAGGAGGGAGAAAGCCATCTGCTAGGATGGGTGTGCACGTGGGTGTCTGACCACGGAGAGGGCTTGGGAGCCGAACTCTGGCACTGATGGTCACTTTACATTGGCCCCTAAACAGTCATTTCAGGCACCGTCTTCAAAGCTTGGAACTGCCCCTCACTGCTAAACAAACACGGAGTTAGGACTTCCATTATTATTTTTTTTAAAGATTAATTTAACTTTCTAACTGTCTTGTGACTCTGGGCACGTTGCTTAACCTCCCTGTCATGTTTCCTGTCTGTAAAATGGGATGACAGCTGTGTCCTCTGCATGCAGCTGCTGTGAGCATGAACACGGCCTGGTTAGCGATGGCTGTTGCCTTTCACCACTTTCACTGTACTGTGATTACACATGTATTTTAATTGTGACCTAGTTGGTCAGCATTCCTTTGGCTCATCCCCCTTCTTTGGTGTCTTACATGCCTGTTCTAAGTCTGGCTGCCTGTCCTGGACCCTGTCCTGGGGAATCCTCCAGGGTGGGGGCCTGGGGGGCAGACATACCTCCCATCTCGAAAGATTAACAAAAGATGACCCCGTCCATCCTCTGATCCCTTGAAGGTGGAGCAAAGGAACATGACTGCACCCAGCAGTGGCTCTTCCCCAACCTCTGGCTCTCATGTGACTGATTCTGAAACCTTGGGGTGGAGTCAGTGCAGACTGTGGGCAGCCAGAGATGCCACATCGAGTGTGTGGCTCTGTCTAGCCAACTGTCCTTGGTCTCTGCTGTTGCCCAGGCTGTCCTATCTGACCTGTTTATTGATCCTGTGAGCTACCCAGGAGCCTTCCAATAAATCCTGTCAGCTTAAGTAGCCAGAGGAGGTTTCTGTGACGGTAATTAAGAACCTTGAACTGCAAATAAATAGTTGGCCCACAAAGTGGTGGCGTATCCGAGTGAACCAGGATGGGCAGAGACCAAAAGGGACTCACCCCTCCCTTTGTTCTTCTGTCTATCTCTCTCTGCAAGACCCCCTGTCCTTTGTTCCGTCAAATTCCACTGGGGCCAAAAGCACCATCAGGAAACCCAGAGGTGACAGCTCCTTAGCTGTGCTTAAATCCCTTCTGTTCTCCTGGGGCTTGAACCCCATCGGGCCCTGCTTTCAATGTCAGAGCTCCTCTAATGCACGTGCAAATTGACATTCGGTTTAAACACAAGTCCGAGTATGGAAGGGAAAGCTTTGCCCCTGCTAATGGGATTTCTTGCCTTGGGATGGGGGAGTGAGCCACCCTGACCTTTTAAAGTGTCTCCTCCTGCACCCGATCCCAGGGCCAGCCTTGGATGGAGAGAACTGAGTCCTCTTCTAACCTCTGGCAGCTCAGTGACCTCAGCCAAGCCCTTCCTGCTCTCTTGGCCTCTGTTTCCTGAGCTGTGAAATTAGAGTGTTGTCTCCTTCAGTTACCTAATTAACACGTCTGTGTTGAGCAAATATGATTGCCTCTTGAGTGATTTATGAGTGATTCATGGAAAGTGCCAGGACAGGGCTTCAGTAAATGCTCTATGTCCTCACCGTCAGGTAATGAAGGTTGTTTGCCACTGAGTGTACAAGGTTTTCAGGGAAATTTGATTACCGTCATCCTGGGGTCAAGAACCAACACTGCCTGCTGCCTTTGCTGGGCTGGAGGGGGAAGCAGACTTTGTGAGTCCAGGCAGGACGGCTGTTCCTCCTTTGAGAGTCAACTGGTCGAGAAGCCCAAACCCACAGGGGCGAAGGGAGGGCAAGATTGGGAAATGAATTCAACACATTCTCGAACACACATTTTAACAGGAAAATTAAACAAACCCAAAGAGGGCTCCTTGGTGATGATGTTTGCTTTAAAAACAGGACAGCGGCCCCTGGACGTTTGCTCCATGTTAACTCGGGAAGTCCTGCTTCAGCCCCTGCTCTTCCTGTCATTTGCTGCTTTCTGTCCCAGGCATGGGTGATGGTAGGTGATGGTAGTGACAGTAAGGAAAGCTCCGAAGTTTGTGGAGGGCGACTCAGGGCCACATCCCGCGTGGAGTGCTTCATCTTTGAGGTTTAATCATCAGAGCAGCTGCTGTCATTGCCAGGATGGGGGTGGGGAAACCAAGGCTGACCAACCTCGAGTTGCACAGCTGCTGAGGGCAGAGTCAGGTCCTCCTGACTCCACAGCCATTGCCATTCATGATGGAAAGAGTGGTGCAAACGGAGGGGCAGGTGAGAGCCCCAGATGGTGCAGGACAGAGCAGACACCAGAGAGCACTGAGAGGCCAAAACTCGACCCCCAAACATGTCCACATCCTAATCCCCAGACCTGTGAACTGTCACCTTACAGGACAAGGGGACTTTGCATGTGTGATTAAGTTTAGGACCTTGAGATGGAGGGTCATCCTGGCTTATCTGGGTGGCTCCAATCTAACCCCAAGGGCCCTTATAAGAGGGAGGCAGGAGGGCTGGAGTCAGAGAGAGATTAGAAGATTCTGTGCTGCTGGCTTTGCAGATGGAAGAAGGGGCCACCAGCCAAGGAATGTGGGCACCTCTAGAAGCTGGAAAAAGCAAGAAGTGGGTTCTCCCTGCAGAACTCCAGAAGGAACCAGCCCTGTCTGTGCTTGATTTAGCTCAGCAAGACCCATTTCAGACTTCTGACCTCCCGAACTGTAAGATAATATATCTGTATTGTTTCAAGCCACTAAACATGTGGTCATTTGTTCCAGCAGCCACAGGAAACTCATACACCCAGCCTGCTGCCCCCAGAGGGAGGCCAGCAGTTGTGGGCACAGCCTGCTCCTTGCCAGCCTCGTGGCCAAGCTCAGGTGTGGGAAGCTTCACTGAGAAGTGGAGGTGGTAACCGTTCCTCCTTCCCAGGAGTGGCCACAAAGCCCTCAGAGCAGTGCCCGCCCGGCGAAAGCTGGGTACCACCGAGATGCGGGACACACAGGAGGCATCAGTTGTCAAAGTCAGTGAGTGTTCCAGGTGCTTCTCCAGAAGGCCCTCCATCTTCCAGAGCTACATATGCAGCCTCCAGGTGTCAGAGTCTGGGTGGTAAGAAGGTGTCCCATTGCTTCCCCAGAATTCTTCATTACAACATCGGGTGGCTCTTTTGCAGACAATAGCATCATTTGCAAAGATGATTTTGTTGCCTCACTTCCCATCCAGGCCCCCATTGGACTGTAAACTCTGTGGGGCAAGCATTCTGTCTGTTCTGCCCACTGTTACAGTAGCAGCTCCTACCCCAGGGCGTGATGCATAGTAGGCACTCAACAGATGTACATGGGATCAAAGAATGATTGAACAAATGAACAGCAAGGCTGTATGTCCCTTCCCTGAGGTGTGAGCGAGAAGCAGCTCTAAAGGGGGGGTTGAGAGGAGCCAGGAAACCACGGTGGGACAGAGCAAGGAGAAGGGGCACGGAAAAGTAAGGAGAAGCAAAAGGAACTTTCTTCTGAGATGAAGACATTGCAAACCAAATGGACAGGGGAGCCCTGGGAATTGCCATTAACATCTCGGGGTGGAGAATGGCACTCAGCGATCAGACCTCGGTTGGGGAGGGAGAAGCCTCCAGAAAAATGAGGAACAAATCTGTCCTCCAAAGGTCAAACATTTCCTCTCATTTCGCAAAGCCTGAGGTTTCTGATTTCTCAGTGGACAACTAATTCACTTTCAGACAGCCCCCTGCTTGTTGAATGTGCCCCAAGGGACATGAACGGTAATTTCAATTTGTGTTTGAATTCATGCCCCAGCTCAGGAAAGACGGCAGGTTGGAGGCAGTCCTAAACAGTGAGAACTGATGCTTCTCTGCTGAAGTGGTGGGCTGGGCTGTCAACAGACAGGGGTGTCAGCTCTGCTGTCTCTAGAGGACCACAGAACCACCGTATCCTGGGATGTGCATGACACAGGCTGTGCTTTGGGGAAGCAAATTTCATGCCAAGTGTTGTAAGTCCAGTTACCTTACTGGGAAGCCTGGTGCTTCTGGTGAAAAGAGTAGTTTAGGGGGAGGGTGCTTACCTACCCTCCCCCAAGTGAAACCCAAGTGGATCTGCTTAGAACATAAATGAGGGGCAATGCTGTAAGGTTAGCTGGAGATGAGAAGTCCAAATGTGGGGTGGGAGTGTTCGCAGATGTTGGGAGCCAGACGATGGATAAGTTTAAAATGATTCTGTAAAACAATTTTAAAAATAAAATAAAATGATTTTGTATGTTACCTTCAAAGCCTGCATGATCTCTGCAGGGGTCCACAGGGTGCAGCCCTAGGAAGGCCACCTGCCAAAAACCTGGAGCGGAATGTCGGGGTGCTCCCACGCCACTTCCTCTTAGCTGGTTTCACCCTCCATTGCAGTTGGCACCATTGGTCATTGGAGGTAACAGAGGGTGACACCAAAGACTCCAGGCTGCTTCTCTAGGCTTGGGACCAGCTCTCAGCTCCAACTATGGAGTGGAATTTCACTGTTGAAGTTTTACAGCTGGGCTATAGCCTGCATTCCCAGAGGCCTTGCTCCCTTCTGGAAAACCAAGGTGGACATGCTGGCCAGAAAGAGAAAACTCGGCACAGAAGGGTTGGAAGCAGAGATGGGGAGGGCCTGTCGCAGTCCTTGGGCATCCTTTTCACTCCCCGAGCCTCACACTCATTTCTATTACTTGCAGACTCACCTTTCTTCATTCGGGTGTCTTGAGAAGGAAGTTCTGTAAACACAGAGCCCTCAGGAAGCCATGAAGCAGCCTCTCTCATAAATTTTCGGCGACACTTTTCATACCATAAAGGTTGTGTCGTGATCGCTGCCCAGCTTGATCGCCAGCTTGGAGTGTTTGCCGGGTGAGAAAGGAAAAGATAAATCACGGGAGATGCAGCCTCATTATCATGTGACATTTAAGGGTAATTTACACCCGACATCGCACCACTTCTGCCGTGGAAGTAGCGTTGCCAGGAGTCTCCATCTTAGCCACTGCCACGACTGTGTCAAGAGAATGGAAATAAATTGATCCAGCTGAGTTCTCTGTGCATTTTTACTGCCTATTTATCAACGTGAGTGAATAATAATACACATGGCGTGACTTACGGGTCCTGGAATGGGGGTGGAGCTGTGTCTGGGGGCAGGTTCCCTAAATCTTGGAGTAGGTATCCTAGAAGAGAAAGGATGGTGGTCCTTGATCATACCATCAGGGCTGCCAGGGTTTGGAGTCCATCTCATGTTTGATTTTTACGTCAAAATTTCTACAAATGGCCAGCATGAGATTCCTTCTGCCCAGCACTTGGGAAGACCAATGGCTGTCTCGTCACTTCTGCAGCTGTTATGTCTCCAGCAAGGCTCGGTGTGTGTGCATATTTTCCACAACATACACACATGCAGCTTTATAAGTGTTCATTTTTTCCCCCTAGCAGCTAGATAGCATGCTCCTCTAGGTCAGGAACCAATTTTTACTCTGTTTTGAATCTTCCAGGTTAAACGAGGGACTGCCGCCTTGGGAAAGAGGTTTTGTGTAACCTCACCTTGCTGAAAACCTCATTCAGGTTAAATCAGGGGTGTGAGAGCCCAGCAAGGGAACTGGGAGGATGAAAGGAAGGGAGGGAGTGGGGGAAATGGGGATGGGGGGGCTTCCACGCAAGGGCCCATCTTCAGGAGTTCTAGTAGAGAAAGATGCCAACTGACCAACGATTAGGAGATAATGATGCCTTTCATTAGGAAGAGTCGCTGAGTTTGTTCAGAGCAGCTGCATCTAACACCACAGATAGAATTAACTCCATCACGACCACCCACACACACATCCTCAGAAGCATGTCTTCTTCTGGTCACTCACGTGGGTGGCGGGCATCTGTTGGGTTGCACTGCCAGGGTAGCTCCCAGGTGCTTCTTAGAAGCTGTCCTGGGGTCTCCTCTCCTTGCCCAAGGATTCAGTTTGGGTCAGAGAAGGCCAAGGACTTGGTATTTCCAACAAGCCCCCAGGTATCCCAGAAGGGGCAGCTTCTGCTCCAGCCTGGGGTTAGCGGGGCTGGATTTGAATCCTGTTTCTTTCACTCCCTACCTGAGGGGTCTCAGGCAAGTTTTATAAGCTCATGAAACCTGGAGTTTCCTCTTCATAGAAATCTTGAAGGGTCAAGGAGACACACCTGAGAAAGACAGATCAGAGCAGCTCCACAGAGGACGCACTCAACTCATGGCTTCCTGTGGCTCTGCCCTGTGGGACTTCTGCTGACCGCCCCCCATAGCCCATGTCTCAGCCTCACCCTTGTGTCAGATGCTGTTGGATCCCTCAGCCTCTAACTGTGCTGTTCATTTCACCCCATAATCCAGGCCTCACTTCTTCTCCCCATAAATGAACCCCTGGTTAGATCATCCTCTTGTTGCAATGTGGCTGTGACAGGCATTGCAGTTCTGTGGGCAGCTGCATGATTCTGTCACTGTTTAGACCTGTCACTTCGGCAGAAGACCCACTCCAGTTCTGAGGATAGCTGAGCACATGGAGATTCAAAGATTCCCCACAGTTGCAGAGCCCAAGCTGGTGCCAGAGCTGGTGCGAGAAGAGAAGAGGACCAGGCCCAGGTTCTGAAGAGGGATGCTGGCAGCAGGGTAGGTGCATTTCCAGGAACCTGTCACCATCCACCATGGCCAGACCCAGGGATCACAGGCCAAGGCATGGGCCATTGCCCACGGATCACAGAGAGAAGTCAACAAATCAGCAGCTGCAACACCTCCATCCAGAGGTGAGAACCGAACAGCTCAGAAAAAGATCAGTGATGGAGCAGGGTGCCCAGCAGATGCACTGGACCCCACTTCAGGCTTGTATGTCCAAGGATGAAATGAGACTGGAAACCCAGCCAAGAGAAATTAATTAAGGCAGCACACCCTTAACTGTATTTTTCTGCACAAATGGATGCCAGGCCAGGGAGCTATGATGTGGTAGAAAATTGCCTTGGGGAATGTGGGAAACTTCCCCATATTCCCCAAGGCAATTTAATGAAGGAATGGCTGGGAGGGGGGCGGGTTGGGGAGAACACCAGAAAGCAAGACAAAGAAGTCCAGTGACAAGCCCCAGGGGGACTTTCCAGAGCCAGGAGGCTCCGAGTGGCCAGCAGGAAACTGAGCCCCGGCCGCCTTAAGAGAGCTCAGGTGGCATCAGAGAACCACTCACTTGTAGGGCAGAAAGTGGAGACAAGGAATCCCTGAGCAATTTTCCCCACACCCTCTCCCTGCCAAACTGCCTGTGGTTTGTGCCCCATCCTGCAGCCCAGTGCCTCCTCTATGAATTATCATGGAATCAAGGACCGCAGTTGAGCATCCATCTTCTAGTGTTTAGGTTTGCAGATGGGAAAACGGTGGGAGGAGCCAGGACCTCTTAGGGTCAGGTTGTAAAGTCCCTGTAGACCTGGACTGGAGCCCAGGCTCTAGACTTGCCCTCATCCAGACGATATAGAGCACCCCCTGTGCCCCTGACACCGTCTAGCACTGGGGCAGATGGCTGACCAAGGAAGGCAGATACCCCAGGGGTGGAGCTCACAGATTGGGAGGCAGATAAATAACCTACTACTGGAGGTGCAGCACTCGTCCTGGACACGGTATCCACTGGGGAGAAAGTGTGATTGAGGGGCCTCTGGGAACCTCACATGCAGGTGGGGAGTGGCAGCTGCCCATCACAGGCAGATTTGTCCTCCTTGGTTCAAGTAAGGGAAAAGACTTCCCACTGAAGCAGGCATGAGGCTGGGGAAAGCTCTCACGGCAGGGAGCTGGAGCATCTCTGGGAGCTGAGCCCTCAGTCTTGCAGCCACGAGGAGGTGAGTTCTGCCAACAACCTGAATGAGCTTGGGAGGAGGTGCTGCCCGGTCTGTCCTTCAGATGAAAACGCAGCCCATGAAACACCTTGTCTGCAGCCTCTGAGACTCTGAGCCATGGAAACTGTGAGAAAATAGAGTCGCTTTAAGCTGCTCCCAGAGCCTGGCACCTCCTACCTGCCCACACGCTACCCTCCTCCCCTGACCATCTCGGCCCCTGTGAACTCCCACAGGGTCACCAGAGGACCCTGGGCAGCCAGCGTGTGTGGCTGTGCTTGCCTGAAACACCATTGTTGCTTCATGTGCAACCCATGTCCTGTTAGTCGATGGTGTTGATCTTTAGGGATCTGCATGAGAAAAGCCTGCACCTAAGCACCCAAAACCAGAAAAAGAGGAAAGTGGGAAACATCAACCCCAGGAGAGGCACGTGGAAGTGCTGGGAGGAGAGCGACCACCACGGGACAAAGGCAGAGAAGATGTGAGCCATCACTCACAGACACTCCCTGGGTGCCAGGCGGGGTCTAAGTGCTTGACACCTGGTTGAGGGAGACGCATGGTTCCATATGGGAACCGTCCTTCCCATTTCATGGATCAGGAGACTGAATCACAGCTGAGTAACTCACCTGAGACTCAGAGCCAGGACTCGAGCACACCGAAGGTCTAGTGCTGGAGTATTGTAGCAAAGGCCCACGCCACTTAAAAACTATTTAACAGACACAGAGAACCAACTTATGGTGAGCAAAGGGGAAAGGTGGGGGAGGGTAAATTTGGAATTTAGGAGAAACATGTTCACACAACTATACATAAAATAGATAAACCACAAGGACCTATTTATAGCACAGGGAACTCTACTCAATATTCTGTGATAACGTACATGGGAAAATAATCTGAAAAAGAATATATGTGTGTATATATATGTGTAACTGTATCACTGTGCCAAACACCAGAAACTAACACAACATTGTAAATCAACTATACTTCAATTAAAAAAAAAAAACATTTAAAACGCAGTGAGAAAGCAGCCAACACTGCACATGCCTGATCACCTTGTTAAAAATTGTAACCACACCCCAAAATCACCTTCTAATGTGCTCCATAGTTATTGAGTTATATAATTGATATATATTACATACTATTATATTATGTGTTATATTACATATAATGTGCTTGTGTGTGTATAAATATAATACTTACATAATTTCAAGTATTAATATATATTTATTTATATACTTATATATATATTCATGCTGTACTCTACTACCTAGTTATGTAGTTGTTTGTATAAAGTGTACAGTACATAATCAGTTATTTATTCTCCCCTTCACCCCAGGAGAGAGTTTGCTACATGCAGGCAGGAGGTGTTCTTTGTTTGATTTCTGGGGGATTTTTTTAGTACTTTTTGTTTTCTTTGGCTGCACCACAGTATGTGGGAACTTAGTTCCCTGACCAGGGATCAAACCCGCGTCCCCTGCATTGGAAGTGTGGAGTCTTAACCCCTGGCCCAACAGGGAAGTCCCCAAGCCAGGAGTTTTTGATCTGTCTTGCTCATGCCTGTGTCCTCAGGCTTAGACTAGCAACTGGCACATAGTAGGTGCTCAAGAAATATTTGAGGCCTGTGGGAATAATCGTAAGGGACAAACAGAAACTAAAGCAATGGGTAAAATGGACTCTGTCCAGGAAATCAACAACAATCAATGAGAGATGAAGGGTGGTGATGTCACGAGAAAAAGCACAACAGCACTTCTTTGCGAGGGGAATAGAGGGAGGGCATTGAAACTGGGTCCCATGTCAAGTCAGGAGTAGCGGGGAGCCAGGTTCAGCCCTGAGAAAGCACTGGGCTCTGGGTTCCACGTCACAGTGAGGACCAGGGAGCAAGGGCAGCAGATGATGCGATGCTGCACGGAGGGCAATGGGTGTATTTGGTCTCCTTGGAAGGCACCGGCCCTAACTCGAGAGCTTGCTAATGATATCTGCAGCTCTGCATGGGCTTTCTGACTTGTTTTGAACTTACTTATGATGCAAATGGGGAAGTAAGTGCAAACATCTTTGGACAGACTTTCCATAGTGGAAAAGAAGCAAGAGGGGCCAGAGCTTCCACCATCCACCCCCACGGTTCACGCCATGGTGTCAGTCTCTAGGATGATGCACATCAGTGTAGCTTTGCCCTGACAAACCTGGGCTGAACATGGGTCCTTCAGAGCCCCCATGTCTGCCCCCTCCCTACAGTCTCCTCTGCCCTCTGTTCAGGTGCAGCTGCCCCATCCTCCCCTGACAGCTGACTGACCCTGGTCCTCCCAGTAAAACAGAAGTGGGAGGAGGCTCCACCCAGGGCACTGTTGCTTCCAGCCTTGCGCCCAGGGAAACAAGCATCAGTACCCCTGGGCTCCCCTGGAGCTGAACAGGAGTGACCAGCTTCCAAAATGAACAGTCTCAGCCTGTGGTTCACATGAAAGCAGACACCCTTCATCCAATCTTTGCTTCCCTTCAGGCCTCGAAGTCCCACTTAGTTCTATCTCCTCCTGCCAAGAGCCCCTCCACTCACACTGGCTCCCTCTGGTGCATCCTGGGAGCTTCCTCGTGACCTCTGGGTCTGAGCCCTGTCCTGCCCCTGCCCCTGCCCAGCCTGCCCTTCCACCTCGCCAGACACCTGACCCTCACCTGGCTTCCTCATCCACTGAAGACTGTGCTCCCACCAAGTGCTGGGACAGAAAAGCCAATGTATTATCAGGTGTACGCAATTAAGCAATAACTCAAACACAGACGAATTCTCCTCCCTCAAGCATAAAGTGAGTGTCCAAAACACTCTACGAGAGGAGACAGCCAGCTCGTGTTTTCATCAGCTTTACAGAAAAGGCTGCA
Organism: Stenella coeruleoalba; assembly: GCF_951394435.1. Lineage (NCBI taxonomy): Eukaryota > Metazoa > Chordata > Mammalia > Artiodactyla > Delphinidae > Stenella > Stenella coeruleoalba. Next base: position 3,518,739 of record NC_137169.1, read on the forward strand.
CGAGACTCTGAGTTGTGCCCAGTTTACACCCACGTGTGAGGTAGACTTGGAGCCCATGCAAGTCCCACCTACTATTCTGCTGGATCTTCCTGTGGTCAGGCCTCCTCTCCTCCTTCCTTTGCTGGCGTAGTTCCTCCATGGAAGTCATGTGCGTACACCTGCCTGTGTGTGTTGGTCGATCGGTTGATTTGCCTGTGAACGCACTCTTTTTTTTCAGTTATACATACATATATATATATATATATATATTCTTTTTCAGATTCGTTTCCTTTATAGGTTATTACAAAATATTGAGTATAGTTCCCTGTGCTATACAGTAGGACCTTGTTGTTTACCTATTTTATATACAGTAGTGTGTATATGTTAATCCCAAACTCCTAAGTTATCCCTCCTCCTCTTTCCCCCTTTGGTAACCAAAAGTCTGTTCTCTATGTCTGTGAGTCTCTTTCTGTTTTGTAAATAAATTCATTTGTGTCATATTTTAGATTCCACATATAGGTGACATCATATGATATTTGTTTTTCTCTGTCTGACTTACTTCACTAGTATGATAAACTCTAGGTTCATCCAAGTTGCTGCAAATGGCATTATTTCATTCTTTTTTAAGGGTGAGTAATATATCATCGTGTATATATACCACATCTTCTTCGTTCATTCACCTGTTGATGGACACTTTGGTTGTTTCCATATCTTGGCTGTTGTAAATAGCGCTGCTACGAACATAAGAGTGCATGTATCTTTTTGAATCAGGTACCACCTCACACAAGTCAGAATGGCCATCATCAAATAATCTACAAATAATAAATGCTGGAGAGGGTATGGAGAAAAGGGAACCCTTTTACACTGTTGGTTGGAATGTAAATTGGTGCAGCCTCTATGAGAAACAGTATGGAGTTTCCTTAAAACACTAAATATTGAACTACCATATGACCCAGCAATCACACTCCTAGGCATATACCCATAGAAAACCATAATTTGCAATATACATGCACCCCAGTGTTCATCGTAGCACTATAAACAATAGTCAAGATATGGAAGCAACCTAGTGTCCATCGATATAAGAATGGATAAAGAAGGTGTGGTATATATATATATATATATATATATATATATATATATATATATATATATATATAATGGAATACTACTCAGCCATAAAAAAGAATGAAATAATGCCATTTGCAGCAACATGGATGGACCTGGAGATTGTTTTAAAAAACTAAAAATAGAGTTGCCACATGATCCATGAACATACTTTTTTTGTTGTTGTTGTTGTTTTTGCAGTACGTGGGCCTCTCACTGTTGTGGCCTCTCCCGTTGCGGAGCACAGGCTCCGAACGTAAAGGCTCAGCAGCCATGGCTCACGGGCCCAGCCTGTCCATGGCATGTGGGATCTTCCCGGACCGGGGCACGAACCCGTGTCCGCTGCATCGGCAGGCAGACTCCCAACCACTGGGCCACCAGGGAAGCCCCATGAACATACTTTTGAATGTCTTTTAAGAGCACAGCTGACCCTTTCAGGGCCTGATTTGGTTTCCCTCAGACTCTGATCCACGACAGATACCCAGATGTACACAGCCTCCTGGATCCCCCCAAGCCTGCAACTTGGAATCCAACAGGCCCCTCAAATCCAACTCAACCTCGAGGGGCAGCAAGCACTTCCCCACCGCAAGCAGCAGGTCTCCAGAAGCCAGCTGGTCACTGTTCTGGTTTCCATCAAGTGGGCCCGAGGGAATGCAGTTTTCCTCTTGGGAAAAACCCAGCCCCTTTGGGGACCATGGCACAGCACAGAATTTTTTCACCTCTGCTCTTCTGTAACTGCAGGACTCATCTTCCAGCTGCCCCCGAATGAAACCAGCTGGACCAACCAGAGGACAGAAGGTGTGCATGATCCTTCCTCCCTGGTGGTTGCCATGATTGTACGTTCTGAGGCCCTCTCTGGCACTGCAAGTGGCAGCATGGCCCCAGCCACAGCTCGTACAAAGTGAGTTGGAGGTAAATCTCTCCTCTTGAGCCCATGCACTCTAAGGGAAGCTGTTAGACAATCATGAAAAATGCACAAGTGGTAAGTCTGGAAGAGGCCCAGGTGAAGTGCTCTGCAGGTCAGAAAAGGGTGAACCTGAGGACAGGTGTGCTGTCTCTCTGCCCAAAACCTTCCAGAAGCTTCTTATCCCACTCAGTCAAATCCAAAGTCCTAAATGACCTATGATGTCCCACTTGTCCTGCCCCACATTCTTCCTCTACCTTCTGCTACTAATTCCTCCATTGCTTAGAGTGCTCCACACAAAACCACCAGGCACACTCTCACCCCAGGGCCTTTGCACCTGCTGCTCCCTCTACCAGGAACCCTCTCCATCCCCTCCATCGCCTGGTAGTACAGCTTTATCTCTTGCAGGTCTTGATTCACCCTTCTTATAATTGATCCCTTTTCCCAACACCATCTCCAATCTCTGTCCCTGTTTCATTTTCCTCCATAGCACTCATCACCAGCCAAACCCCTAATTATTTTGCTTATTTGTTTTGTTGACTGTTTGCCAAACTCTACTAGAATTTAAACCCTGTGAAAATGGGGACGTTGATTTGTTTTCTATTGTTTCCCACTGCCAAGAACAGTGCTTGGGGTGTAGCAGGAGCTCACTAAACAATAGTTGAATTAATGAGTGGTTCCTTTGGTTGTTGGGTTTATCGTGTTCCAGAAACGATGCTGGGGAGGAGGTGGTTTGCTGAGAAAGTCAGATTGAACTTCAAGGACAGATTCCATGAGGAAAGACACCACTTGGTAGACCCTACAATGCAGTACTAAGAATACAAACCAGGTTCAAACTCCCACTGGGCCACCGGCTGCAGCTGCCTATGCAAGTAACTCAGCTTAACTACACCCTGGTTTCCTTGTTGATGGACCTATGACATTTACAGCACTGAAATTATAGGTTTCTTACTAGGCAACATATATGCAACACAAGGTAAGCACTCAACAACCTCAGCCATCATCACCATTGACCCTCTAACTAGAGTTTTTATTTTCACTTCCACCTGATGAATGGGAATGACCAAGTGGGCCAAGTTCAACAAATCCACATCTAAGTGCTGGTCACCTACTGGTCTTGATGGTGAGGCCTCTTTGCAGCTGATGCAGGTGGCTGTCCCTAAAGGAACCAGCTTGGGTCCTGTGGGGTGCGTGTCATGGGGGCTCCCTGGGCGGGAGGAGCCGTTCCCCACCGTTCATGCATCTTTGATTTCTGCAAATTCCGTGTAGGTCTCTAGGATATGATAGGAGACTTGAGCAAGAATAGAACTTATTGATCTTGTGTTTCCTGCAGGAATTAATATTATTATGAGTTGTTGGCTTTGTGGCTAAACCCCTGTGCTGTCCTAAAGCTATTTAGGAAAATCACAGTGCTCTTATATGTCACATCCGAACCATTGACACATGGTTCAATATATAAGGATTAAGGGACAAGAGTGGAGAATACAGAGTTAGGGCTGTAAAATACTACTTTTATTAAATAAATAAACTTTAGTGACTGGGATATAATAGCAAGCAAGGATAGACACACCTTCAGTTGGGAAAGAGAAAGAGATCAAATAACCACACAAACCAGCGTACAATGACCGCAATGCCAAGTGCTATGCATGGCTTGTAAATGGTGCCAGGAGTGCCCATTATAAGGGCTTCAGCCCAGACAGAGTGGTTAGGGGTCAGCTTCTGTTGTGGGAAGAATTGTGTCCCCCCATCCCTCTAAATTCATATATTGAAGTCCTGAGTCCTCATATCTCCAAATGTAGCCTTATTTGGAAGCAGGGTTTTTGCAGATGTAATTAGAAAGTTAGGATGAGGTCATGCTGCAGGAAGGTGGGCCCTCAGCCTATATGCCTGGAGTCCTTATAAAAGGAGAAAATCTGGACTCAGACACTCTTACAGGAAGGTGAGGGCAGAGGTCTGGGTGATACTTCTACCAAGCCAAGGAATGTCAAAACTCACTACCAAACCCCCAGAAGCTGGGAGAGACATCTTGATCTCCCAGCCTCAGATAGAACGTACCTGCCGACACCTTGATCTCAGACCCGTAGCTTCCAGAGCTGTGAGACAGTCAACTTCCATTGTTTAAGCTGCCAGTCTGTGGTACCTTTTTTACCCCAGGAAACTAACCCAGCTTCCTTGAGGAAGGGGTAGGAGGGGTGTGAGCTGGAGGATGAATGACCATGAATCAAGCAAAGCAGGGAGGAGAGGGAGGCGCCATCTGAGAGAACAGCATGTAGGTGGTGCCCAGGAGGTGGGAGATGGGGAGTCCAGGGGTCTGAAAAGAAGTCCAGTGTGTCCAGAGCAGGGGATCCAGGGGACAAGGTGAAGGAAGAGCCCAGAGTGGCAGGTGGGCTCAGGCTAGTATAGGATTTTGTCCTCATGGTAAAGCACCATTGAGGAGGTTTAGGCTGAGTTTTGAAGAGGTCCCACTGGTTACAGGTGGAGAGAGACATGGAGAAGGGCCACATGTGGGTGTCCACACAGGGGCCAGTGTGAGAGATATGGGGGCTTAGACACAGGTGCCGGTGGGGATGGAGAGGGATAGCGATATTAGGGATACTAGTGGGTAAGATCAGGAGGACTTGATCTTTGCTTAGCAAGGGGAACAGGGAGGAGCTTTCTCAAGGATGACTCCCAGGAGTCTTTGTGGTGACTTTTATAGGGGAAGGAAAGCTGCAAGAACGTGAGAATTAGAAGGAATCATGAGTTTCAACCTGGGTGTTTGAGGTAACATGGCAGCAACCCAGGGGACAGTTCAAGGAAGAGGTCAGTTAGAAACTGTGAAGTTGAGAAGGGAGGCTTGGGGTGTCATGCGGGTTGAATGTTTGGTTATCGACAAGATTGTCGGGGATGAGGAGAAGAGAGGGACCAGCACGAACTCTGAGGGACTCCCTCCCACATTTAATTCTGGGTAGAGAAGGAAGAGCCTACAAAGAAGACAGAAAGGGGGAAAGCAGGGACACCATGAAAGACACAGAAAGAACCTCTTCCAGGAAGAGGGTGTGTCCAACAGTGTGGAATGTCCTGGGAAATGTCCATCAGTCCCAGAACCCAGAAGGGTAGAGCTGAATAATGGAAAAAGGGAAAGGGTCCTTATAGGCAGAGATGGAGATAAGGACTCAGCTTGAGATGTCAGGTCTCAAGACGGCTGCTGGACATGCAAGTGGACATGATGACTCAGAAATTAGACAAAGAGGTCCGGAGTTCTGGAAAAGTCCAGCTGGAGATGTGGATGCTGAAGTCCTCAACATACAGATGCTATTTAAAGCAGATGAAACCACCATGAGGGTGAGTATAAACAGATATAAGGAGGAGGAGAGCTCCTGGGTCTAAGCATTGGTCACTCCAGTGATAAGAGGTCATGTTGATAGAAGGGACAAACACAGGAGGTCACAGACAGAGTCAAAGCAGGGGACAGTCAGGAGGGGGTGGATCCTAAAGTGAAGTGCAGAGGGGTCAAAAAGGTCAACACACAAGAGAGGATTGGTTCTGAAAACCAAGTGAAGAAATTGTTTGCAGAAGACAATAGTCAGTGTTGAACTCAACTCCGTTGATAAATCAAGAGAGACAATGGTTGAAAACTGAGCACTGGGTTCAGGACCACATAAGTGATTATTGATCAGAAACAGTAGGAGATAGATAGATAGATAGAAAAATAGATAGATAGATAGATTTTATATATCTTTGTATCTCTATCTATTGGGTTGAGGGAGAGATTTATTTGAGGTATTGGCCTAGGTGATTATGGAGGCTGAGAAGTCTCATGATCTGCGGTCTGCAAGCTGGACACCCAGGAAAGCCAGTGGCAAAGTCCTAATGTAACAGAGAAGAACAAACCTGACTCCGTATTGAATCTATACCTTTAGCTCTAACCCTTGTGCTCCGTTGCCTGTGCTTAGTCATGCAGGCGCTGCACCTTTGTTAAAGAGGGTTGCCTATAGCCTGAAATATACAGGATAGACTATTCTCAAGGCCCTGACCTTTAAAGGTAAAACACTTTTCCATTCAGGTAGAGATAAAAAGTTGCGGAACAGAAAAATGACAGTTGTCTTTTTGGAGGTTTAGAGGAACACGGTGACCTGACCTATGTGGACAGCTGCAAGAACAAAGGATTCCAGCGCTGAGAAGTTTGCAACAACCAGTGACACTCCCCCTCCCTTTTAGTATAAAAGAAGCCTGAATTCAAACTCAGGTGAGGTGTTTTTTGGGGATACTAGTCCACCATCTTCTCGGTCTGCTGGGTTTCCAAATAAAGTCACACCTCGTCTCTCGATTGATTGGGCTGTGACGCAGCAAGCAGTATGATCTCGGACCCAGTAACACTAAGAACCAGGTGAACTGACTGTATAAGTCTCAGTCCAAGGGCAGGACACTGATGTCCCAGCCTCGCAGTTAGGCAGAAGGGGTTTAACTCTTCCTGTGCCTTTTCTTCTATTCAGAACCTCATCAGATTAGATGAGCCCACACACGTTGGCGAGGGAAATCTTCTTTACTGCATCCACCAATTCCAATGCTAATCTTATCTGAAATAATGTTTAAACAAGTATCTGGGCACCCAAGGCCAGTCTAGTTAGGTAACACATAAAACTGACCATCCCACTGGCCATTGGGTTCAGCACCATGGGTTCAGTTGACTTTTGGCTGTAAAGGAGCAGTTCTGGGGAGGTGGTGAAGGCAAGAGCTGACTGCAGTGGGTTCAGGAGAGAGCTGCAGAGAAACTTTTGAGGACAAGTGCACGCAGCTCCTTTGAAGAATTTCACTGCATGGGGAGGAAAAGACCCAGGCAGTAGCTGAAAGGGCATTCTGATCAAGAGATGGTTCCTCTGAAGAGTGGAGAAGTAAGAGCGTATCTGTGTGCTGAGAGAAAAGGTCCAAAGGATCGGAAAAAACAGTGCTGCCTGACAGAGTGGGGAGAATGTCTGTAGCAGTGCCCTTGAGCAGACAAGAAAGAGGGGATCCAGGTACAGAAGGGTGGGACCTAGTCCTGGGGGCAAGTGGTCACTGCTCAGAGAACAGCAGTCCCTTCATGGCAACAGAAGTAGATTATGTGCAGGAAGAAAGGCAGACGTGGATGGGGGTATGAAAGGTACAGAAAATCTTCTGCTTTCTGCTGTTTTCTCAATGAAATAGGAAGTCACATCCTCAGCTGAGTGTAACTTTAGGCGGAAAGGATGGGGATGTAAAGAAGGAGGGAAGCATGTAAAGGCCAGGAAAGTTGGGACATGCACAGCTCAGGAAATAGGACAGGCTTCCTGGGAGCACTCGGGACTCCACTCCAAACCAATGACAATCACTAAAAATTACAACAGGAGTCCCTCAGAAGAGAGGAACAGAAAGCCAGGAGCTGAACATCCTCCTGGAAAGCTCGTGTGTGCCCAGGCACTCTGCTGGCGGAGGGGTCTGCTGTGCAGAGTGTTGCAGGGGGAGTAGTCAGCTCACAGGGGCTTTCAAGGGAAGAGGGGGAGAGACAGCTGTTATTGAAGACAAGGAACAAGAAGAGACAGAACTGTCTGCAGCCCTCGTGATGAGGCCCTGGTGGGGGGAGGCAGTGTCACCAGGGGAACACCAGGACATGTTCAAAGGCAAAGGGAAGGTTCCGCTGAAGAAAAAGGGAGGACACGAGCGATTTGGTCCATGACTGACCATGGGCTCCAAAGGTACAGCAGATGGTCTTGGGTCTTGGGAGGGACAGGAGATGGGATCAGAACAGGGGGTGAAGAGAGCCTCCGGGGGATTGGGGTCTGGGGGACCAGGGATGGCTGGCAGTCCTGAGTTCCTGGTACTGACTGATGTACAATGAAGGATGTGGTGAGACCAGTCTCGACAGCCCAAAGGCCACAGTGGAGGAGAAGCAGGGGGGAGGCTGGAACATCACCTGTCCCATGTAGAGGTCTGGGGATGGAGGCAAGGAGGCCAGCAGAGGGGTGGTCTTACCCGGAGCATGAGGAGTTTTTGTCTCTCTGGGCTCCAGCTGTGGATGTGTGGAGGCTGGTTTGTGGCTCGTCTAACTCTGAGTGTTGGGTGCCAGCTTTGCTTCTTCCCCTGGGGGCATCAAGACCATGGTGGGAGGGGGGGCTGGACGGGCTGCTCTAGGAGGACAGGCTATCTCTCGATGTATCAGTCATCTACACTGCATAACAGATTACCACAGTTTAGCAGCTGGAAACTATGCCCATTGGCCAGCTCACAGTTCTGTGGGTCTGAAGTCGGGACAGGGTATGGCTGGGTTCTATGCTCAGGGTCTCACACTCATGGTGTTGGCCTGTTGTGTTTCAGCGGAGGCTCTGGGGGAAGGATCCACTTCCAAACTCATTCAGGTTGTTGGCAGAATCAAGTTTCTTAAGGACAGAGGCTGTAGACATGTCCTCTTGCTGGCTGTCAGCCAGAGGTCACTCAGTTCCCAGAGACCATGTGCTGCCCCATCACGTGGCCCTCCATCTTCAGAGCCAGCAATGGAGAATCTCTCTGCCATCACTTCCCTCACATGCTTGACACTCTCATGCCTGGAAGAGCCACGTCTCTTTTAAAGGCTCACCTGATTATGTCAAGCCCACCTGTGTAAGCTCCCTTCCTCAAGGCCAACTGGGCCATCACACATATCCTGGTCACAAAGTAGAATCTGTCATATTCACAGTCCGGGGGGTCGTACAAGGCACACACACTTGGTCCCCGTTGATGGAAGCCTGGTACCAAGAGGATGAGCTGCTCCAGGCTGTCGATCTCAGAAATTAACACGACATTGTAAATCAATTATACTACAATAAAAAAATAAATTTTAGAAAAAAAGCAGGTAAAATCATCTTCTATGGGATAAGGATGTGGTGAGGCAAGCAGGCTGGATTCCAATGTGTGCTGAGCAGTTTGAATTGTTGAGAAGACTTTGGGAGGGTGAGCTGACCAGGGACACAGCAGGACCACTGGCAGAGAAAGTGTGAGCAAGTCTCCTTGAAGACTCAGAACACGGCAAGCATGCCTACAGGACCAAGTGAAAGAGGAAGGAGTGCAGGTCTTTTCTTTCTTTATGCAGCCTGGAAGCCTCCCGAAAACTCTCCCCACTGCACCCCTGACACCAGTCTCAATTGCTAAGGAGGCTCAGTCGTCAAGAGCCCCTGGGCATCAGCCTCCGAGGCCGCTCTTCTCCTGGGTGTATCCCAGCCTCAGCCAGGACATGGGAGGACTTGGAGCTGCTGTAGCAGCAACACATTCCTCAGGAGGACGGGACGAGGAGAAATCCAGCCTACAGCCTTCCGGAGCCAAGAATGTGTTTGTGTAGGTTCCGAATTGAATAAACACACAGCGTGCAGCTTGCCAAACGCCAGCACCTTCATTTTCTAACAACAAATGGCTGGTTAGAGCCAATAACAGCCCCTGCTGCTGCGCTAGCCGCAGCACGAGGGCGGCGGAGGCGGCCTGGGCACCAGCGGAACAGCTGCTGTGCCCACGTCTGAGGCCTCAGCGGTGGGGTGGCTGCCACTGAGCCCTGCCGGCCTCACTACTGACACTCACTCCTAATACTCCTCCTGCTCTTCAGCTTCGCAGATAAAGCAGAAAGTCTGCTGGGACGTGGAGGATCCATGTAAATCGTGTTTCAGCTTAGAGGGGGCCTGTGTCCAAGAGGTGGAGAGGGAGGAGGAAGCATATGCATTGTCACGGCTGGAGATCTCAGCAAAGATGGAAGCATGGACCTGATTCTTTAACGTAGAGGGGGTTGGGAGTCGGAATAACATAGAGCAATTTCTAGAGCTGGCTCTTGCCAGCTTGTGGGACCTTGGAAATGTTACTTTACCTCTCTGTGCCTCACATCCTCATCTATAAAGTGGGGGTTATAATGACAACTGTCTCATGGACGTTTCCCAAGCATTCATGTGAAGCACTGGGAACGCTCAGTAAACAGTAGCATCATTACTGCTCCACTCACTCTCCCCAAAGACCCCTACTGGATCTGACCATGAGCCAGGAGCTCCTTTAAAGCCCTGGTGGGCTACAGGCTCCCTCTAGCACTTCCAACAGCACCCAATACATCCCTCAACTCAAGGGGCTGCTCCCTGCTTTGGTGTTGGTTGGGCTGCTAGAACAAAACCACTTCAGAGACAAACACTACCATAGCGCAGTCAGCCTCAAGTGAGATGCTGTGGCCTGCTACCAGCCCCAGCATGACTAAAGGACTCTCTCATGTTACAGCTCCTTCATGAACAATGTACCAAGGTCCATGGGTACAAAGTCAATTATGTACATTCACCATATGTACCTGTTTTCTCTGGGTCCACCTTGCAAAGCACCAACCTCAGGTGGGACAGTACCATTGTAGTCATCCTGATAACTACCTCTACCTCTCATCAACCATGTGTAGATGGTAAATGGATACCCATAGGATGGAAGGATAGCCATAGGATGGATGGTTAGCTATAGAATGGATGGAGAGCCATAGAATGGATGGATACCCATAGGATGGAAGGATAGCTATAGAATGGATGGAGAGCCATAGAATGGATGGATAGCCATAGGATGGAAGGATAGCTATAGAATGGATGGAGAGCCATAGAATGGATGGATAGCCATAGGATGGAAGGATAGCTATAGGATGGATGGATAGCCATAGGATGGATGGTTAGTTATAGAATGGATGGATAGCCATAGAATGGATGGATACCCATAGGATGGAAGGATAGCTATAGGATGGATGGATAGCTATAGGATGGATGGTTAGCCATAGGATGGATGGATAGCCATAGGATGGATGGATAGCTATAGGATGGGTGGTTAGCTATAGAATGGATGGATAACCCCAGGATGAATGGATAGGTGTAAGATGGATGGATAGCCATAGGATGGATGGATAGGTATCATATGAGTGGATAGGTAGAGGATGGCTGGATGGATAGCCATAGGACGGTTGGATAGGACGGATGGATAACACTCACTGTCAGACACTCAGGGTGGACCTTGTCACTCCTCTTGCTCAGAAGCTTCAGTGGCCCTTGTTGATCCAGCATAGTGTGCCACACCCTTCCTCACCTGGTCCTACCTGTCCTCTTGGCTTGGTGCATGGTCCCTTCCTACAGATTCCAGCTATACTGTGCACTGCCGGCTCATCAGGCCACAGGCTTTGCTCTGTCCAGATTTCTCAACCTCATCCTTCCTCTGCATAAGCTAGCACAGGTCCTCTAATGCTCTGAGGTCCCCCACAGTTCCTCCAGGAGGAGCTGACATTTCCCCTCTTCTGAGAGCTCCTAACACTTACCACTGTTGGTCGTTGGCAGTCAGGTTTCCCTCTAGATGACGACAAATGGGGCGTGCTGTATTCGTCTCTACACCCCACAATGCCTAGTGCTTTGGCATGGAGTGGAGCCACAATAAGGATGGGTGGATGGATGGATGGATGGATAATGGATGGACTGACAAATTCTAACATAATTAGCCCTTATGTAAGGCAGTAAGGAATAAGAGAACAGTCTCTGCTGTGGGATCAGAGGGCCCCTCTATTTGATTCTCAGATTTCATAGACCTCAGGCCTGTCTTGTTTCCCAGTCTGTCCTTCCCACCCCCATCACTTTAGCCCACTTCCCCTGAGTTCTCACTCTTGTTTCTCTACCATTGACCATGAACTCTCCTGCTGAGCTAGACCCTTGACACTGAACTCTAAATACCTGACCTGTCCAGTGACCCCATAATCACAGGAAGCAGAGCCTTAGATCTCAGACCCCCTGAATCACATCTCTGTCTGCCCAGAACTTTAGCACATTTTCCAAGGACAAAGAGGTACTGTATGGACATCTTGAGATGAGAAGGAGGAAGAAAAGAGCAAATAAGAGGCCACAATTCTCATGCATGAGCTCACTGCTGGGGAGACAAACAGCACTTCCTCAGAGGAGGAAGGAACGTGTCCTCGTAAGATGCAGGAGGGTGTTCTTGGGAATCCTATAGGGAAATCCCTGGGGAAGGACTCATTTATTGAGTGCTTAGAATATGCTCCACAAATATCCTTTAACATCTCCTAGGAGAGAGAGAATAGTAACCCCATTTCACAGGTAGGAAACTGATGCACCCAGAAAGTGATAACATGTAGAAGATCCCGCAGCTAATAAGGGGATTGAGCCAGAATTTAAGCCCAAGTCTCTGACTCTAAAACCCCTTACAGGACTCTGGTTGTGGCCCCTGAAGGATTTGGAGGGAAATAAACAGGAAAATAATGAAAAGGGAGAGGGGGATGCAAAAGGCAGGGTAAAACCATGGCCCTTTGCCCCAGACGTCCACTCGTTCTGGCTGAAACCACAGGAGAACGTGTGCAAAAGCAGCCGGTGCTGAGTCCGTGAGACGGGAACATTCCATAGTGCCACGCAGCAAATCCTGGGTTCCCTGCTGCCCCAAGATGATGTTAGCCCAGCATGTGACAGCGATTAATAGCTTATTTCTCAAATCAGCCCATTAGAAATAAACATGCAGGCAAGCACGGGCCATTAATCTGCCTTGGAACCCAACCCGCACAGGCTGACAGGGGGACAAGGGGATGAGATCGTTGGAGGTGCCCAAGGCAGGGGACTTTTGTGCACCGAGAGAACATTGCTGTGAAGTGGGGGGAGCCAAAGCCGGGCCCAAACTGTGTCTTGGGCAGGATCTACAGGGGACCCAGAACCTGAGTGACCACAATGGGCACTGGGCTTTCTTCCTAAGGGCCGAGGATGGCTCCACGTGGAAGCAGCTGCTTGCAGCGCTGCATTGAGAAGGATTTTGAGCCCATGACCAGTCGTGCTTTCTGTCTTGGGTGATGGTAGGCGAGTGAAGGCACAAGTGCTCTGAATGTGATGTCCCTGGACCCAGTGTCATGCTGAGGGCAGGAGGGAGCACCCGCCCCAACAGTGGAGTATTTTATCACTGACACTGTAAAGCATCGTCTGCACATGGTAATAAGGAGAAGGAGAGGGACTTAGTTTCATTATTGTTCTTCAGTTCTCTACAGAAAATGCTCTGCCCTCTTGCCTGCTCCAGGGGGCACCACTCCCACCCACTGCCCCCTCCCCACTTGGTAGGGCTCTCCTGCCGACTGGCATGCACTCTTCAAGGTCTGCCCAGAAGACCCTGACATCTCTGCATCCTTGGGGGCTCCGACCCCTCCTTCCACCACCTCCACCCCTGATTCTGAGAGCTCCAGACACTTGAGGACTAAGACGGAAGGAAGGAGGGCAGGGTTCATGCAGAAACCTGGCCACAGGTGAGGTGCAGGTGAGTCAGCCCCAGAATCCAAATCCCAGTGGGCTTGCTGTGTAGCCAGGGCCACCCCTCCCTCCAAGGTGCTCCCTCATTCCTGCAGGAGCAGACAAGTGACAGGGGGCTTTCTGGTGGCTTTTCCTGGAGATGTGGCATCTTGATTTTGTGATGAAGGGCAGTCCTGCATCAGCCTAAGTTTCCCTGGGGGCTGGTGGCAGCAGGAAGTCTTCCCACCACCCCTTCTGGAGGACATCAGTACCTCTGTCACCCGGCTTTTCTTTTTTTTTTTAATTTTTAATTTATTTTATTGAAGTATAGTTGATTTACAATGTTGTGTTAATTTCTACTGTACAGCAAAGTGATTCTGTTATACATATATATGTACATATACATTCTTTTTCATATTCTTTTCTATTATGGTTTATCACAGGATATTGATTATAGTTCCCTGTGCTCTACAGTAGGACCTTGTTGTTTATCCATTCTATATATAATAGTTTGCATCGGCTAATTTCAAACTCCTAGTCCTTCCCTCCCCCACCTCCCCTCCCCCTTGGCAACCACAGGTCTGTTTTCTATGTCTGTGAGTCTGTTTCTGTTTTGTAGATAAGTTCATTTGTGCCGTATTTTAGATTCCACATGTAAGTGATATCATATGGTATTTGTCTTTCTCTGTCTGATTTACTTCAGTTAGTATGATAATCTCTAGGTCCATCCATGTTGCTGCAAATGGCATTATTTCATTCTTTTTTATGGCTGAGTAGTATTCCATTATATATATGTACCACATCTTCTTTATTCATTCATCTGTCAATGAACATTTAGGTTGTTTCCATGTCTTGGCCATTATTCTTCAGCTGCACATCAGCATTGCTAGGGTATCGATTGGTTGGTCCCATTCTCTTGGCTTCTGGGCCGAAGTCCCCATGTCCTCTCTCAGATGGATGAGGCTGAACATCTCAGGAAAGTGTCCCCTGAGAACCAACCTCAGTTCCCTGCCTTGAGTAGTATTCCATTATATATATGTACCACATCTTCTTTATTCATTCATCTGTCAATGAACATTTAGGTTGTTTCCATGTCTTGGCCATTATTCTTCAGCTGCACATCAGCATTGCTAGGGTATCGATTGGTTGGTCCCATTCTCTTGGCTTCTGGGCCGAAGTCCCCATGTCCTCTCTCAGATGGATGAGGCTGAACATCTCAGGAAAGTGTCCCCGGGAACCAACCTCAGTTCCCTGCCTCCATTGGACCCCAAGATCTCTGACCTGACCAACCCTATCTTTGCTGAACCCTGTCCCCAGCCTCTCACCTGACTCCTTGTGTGGGCATCACCTGGGCTGGACACCTAGGTAGGTTCCAGGGCACCCCAGGTGTCCACAGCAGCATCTCTCCAGGTTTGGCCAGGTACATTGACTGGCTTCTCCTGCCTCCTGTGAAAGTTGGATGCCCTGGTGTCCTTCTCCTGATTCTTCAATGCGCAGGCGTACAGAAAGGGCAATTGGCCCGGCACAAAGCCATGATAACACAGCAAAGTCTGAACTTGGCAGGAGGATAAATAAAGGGGCAATTCCTCCCCTGAAAGAAGGGCTATTTTGAAGTGCAGACCTCCCTCAGGCAACCGGGTTGACATAGAACTTCTCAGAAAAGCAACCTTGTAAGCAGCACTTCTAGGTGAAATAGTCCTGTACGGAGACACGTACCATCAGCTGATTTCTTGATGTGGCTGGACTGTAGCCAGGGAAAGACTCCACGCTCAAATGTCCCGAGTGGCTCTCCACATAGACTATTGTTTACATAACGGATAACTCTCTCCCATCCTAATGTCCTCATAAGAGGCTCAGAGTGGATCCCCACACTCTTTGCTATGGCTGATTTTTTTAGAATGTCCAAGTGTGTGATTCATAGTCATTTGTTTGGGCAGCTCAGATATTTTCACCTACACAAGAACATATGGAAAAAGCAGAACCCAACCTTCCCATCTGCCCCAACTGTACAATCCTCACACCACACAGCAAACAACCAAGCTTCCTTCACCACCCAGTGCAACTTCTCCTGTCAATTAACCTGATAATCACCTTTAATGACCAATAAGTATCAATACTTCATAAAACAACAACACCATGACTGGAATTTGCTGTAGATTGTAGCCTCTTATTCACACCCTTCTCCTGTCTCCTGTCCCAGGGAGATGCAACCAGTGGCCCCCGTCCCACATTTCCTCTGGATTTCCTGTTCTCAGGGCGATGCCAGGCTCTTCATGACTTATCCACTGCATCAATCTGTATAGGAACCTTCTTAATAGAGATGGGGTATGTCAAAGTCAATGTTGCTGCCATATTAATGAACAAAGGATGTTGCTGCCATCGAGCCATCACATTACAGGACCCCGTCCCCGACGGTGAGCCCTGAGGGAACTCGGGCTGGAAACAGGATGACCACCATCAAGCCACTGCAGCTACTCCCAAGGGTGCACCCTGAGGAGACTCAGGATGAGAAAACACAGGATACTGACCTCAGAGAGCTGAGGTGCATATCAAAGGAATGATTTCAATGAGCCCTGACTCGAGCATCTTCCCATACAGAGAAAAATGCTAAATTCCTTGACTTGAGATGTCTGGTTTTCTTTAACTAACAGTAAACTTTTGATGTTCCCACTACCTGGTCTTTGTTGAAAAACTCTTATACACCCTGGCTGCTCCCTTATTTCTTCACAGCAGTCCCTCTGAGCTGTCTGAGATGCTGCATCCCGGGCTTGAGTCCTCAGTATGTCCACCAAATAAAACATAACTCTCAACTTTTAGGTTGTGCATTCTTTTTTTTCAGTCGACAGGTACAATCTAGTGTAATAAATATTTCTTTGGGCAATTCAGAGAAAATAATCCGGGGAAAGGATAGGTCTTAGTTGTACCTTTTGATTTCCCAGGCAAAGGAACTTTGGGGAAGCATCCCTAGTCATCCCTCTTTGTACGACCATCCTGTCAAAGTGTCCTCTCTCCCCATCCCAATGACTCTTCTTCAAGCCCCACCCTTAGCTCATCACAATGGCAGGGGCAAATTTAGGGTGAGAGTAATGGTAGCTTTCACAAAGGAGGGAACTCCATTAGGTGAGAAGTCTGGATGGAAGCCCAAGACCACCTTGTGTTTCCTTATCAGAGAACAGGGCCTGGGAAGAAATGATGGAGCCAGATTCCAAGAAGCTTCTTCTTTTTCTTTCTTAAGTTGCTTCAAATCTTTTCTCATTAGAAAGAGTGATGTCTTGCCCTTTTTGCATAAAGCCAGGGACAAACATGAAGTTCTTCTGTGATTTTGAAAGCTAGAAAATAATCCGCCGAGGGAAAAAAAAAATACAGCCCCAAATGGAGGCCTCTGTAAGTAATAAATCTGCTACCTACTGTAGTCTGTTTTCCTAAAACAAAAGTGACTGCAGCAAGCGTTGTTTATTATTGCTCATATAGTGTTTAAATATTTCAGCTGGGAGCCGCTGTGTGAAGAGAGACAATAGCCCATCTGACGTGAGATTTATTAGAGAAAGTTGGAACAAATATATTTGTAGGGAACAAAATATGTCTGTAGAGATTATTCCAGATTTACAGTGATTAATAACCGATCGGATGCTGCAAAGGTTAAAAGCCGCCTCCCTGGCAGTTTCCGTGCTGGGTCGAGTCAGAATTGAACATGAACTTCAGTAGTGCCAGAAACCTTTTGCTAAAAGAATGAGGTTTTCCTAATAGCATGAGATGAATACCAGAAGCAGACTTTCTGTTCAAAACGTGCCAGACTACTTAGTTAAACACTGACTGTCGAATGGGATTTGGAGCCAGGAGGCATTCACGGGCTTGGCACAGGCAGAGGCTCCCTGAGACCCACAGAGGAGATGCCAGACACCAGAGATTTATCTTTGCTCCAGGGACGGAGGGGTGTGCAGAGCAGGGGCAGGGCGTGAGACTGCCCTTGTATGCATCTCCTCCCATCAGCTGTTTCCAATGCACCTCTTTTCGGGATGTATACTTGAGACCCTAAGCAAAAGTGAATTGTCTTGCTTTGAGGGTGAGTTCTGACCCCTCAAGTATTGATCAAATATTGATGGCTCACACATATCTCGGCGAAGATAAAAGTTGGCACTTATCCACAGAGCTATGAGGCACTCCCTTGAGATGCAGAGCATGCTGGTGAAAGCTCCCCGCTGCCTCCCTGCAGACACGCAGCATCCGATAATGGGCAGTGGCGGCCCCCAGAGCAGCATGGAGAGACCCGTCCCACCCATGGACGTTTTCCCTCCTGGCGAGTGGACTACAGCTCTCTGAGGATGGGGTGGAGACTAGGCTTCCTCCTGGGCAGCTGGCCCCTCAGATACTAGATACTATCCATCTTCTCCTGCAAGCTGAAGGTGGCTGGAAACAGCAGCCTGATTAATAAAACTCACAAGTAGCCCCCGAGGTCAGCGCTAACAGGCTCTCAATATACAGTCCATAGATTGAATCTTATCACCACAGAAGGGTGAGTGGGCCTTGCTGAGAGCCGACAGCCATGCCCATCTGCCCCACCAATGACAAACGTCTTCCAATCCGTCAACCGTAATGATGAGCTTTGGCTGGAAGGCACGAAGGTGCTAATGCAGACTCCCCCTGCCCGCTGCTGCCTGGGGCAGGTGGGCTCGGGTGGGAGTTCGCTTCCAACTCATGCGCGGTGGCCAGAGGGGTTTCCAGCCTCCCCAGTTGTTGCCATGGAGAAGGAATTGGATGGCTTTAAGACAGCTGTGCAGATGTCTCCCTGGGGACACTCCATGACAAGTTGGCCTGGAAGAAGCAAATGAGCAACTACAAGCTTCAACGGTATGAATAAGAGATTGATTGGGCACAGGGGCTGTAAACAGCACTCTGTTCTGGCAGCCTGGGGCCTAGCAAAATGAGATAATCAGTCTGAGAGAGACACACACAGTGCGGCCGCCAGCTCCCCGCAACCCTCCACGCTGAACATCCTGGTCGAGGGGAATCTGCCCAGAGCTAATGACCACCTCCTGTAGGCCCTGCTGAGGCCCGGCCACTCCAGGCCCCAGCTGGCTCTGAACCCACATCTGATGAGTTCTGTCATATGCGTAGCGACTGGTACTGTTTAAATAACGGTGTCTGTCTGATCTCCCCACCAGCTCCCGAGGCAAGTCAGCTTGGCCTCACTGAAGGACACTGGTGGGCACTCGGTGGAGGTCAGAGTCCATGGAGACGTGAATCTCTGGGACCATCTGCCAGTGCTCATTCTAAAGGGACTGATCCCTGCCACGTGGGGACTCCTCGTCCCTGGCCAGACCCAACTGGATCAGGACATTCCATATGCAGGCCAGAGTGACCAATGACCTGGGGAGGGAAGAGGAGCTGTGCCTACCAGCATCCCCTCTTGAGCTTTTGGCATTGGGACATTGTAAATCTGGCCAGCAAGAAGTGGATAAGAGAAGTGAAGCATCAAGGAGACATCCAGGGCTGGGCCAGCAGGAAGCCGGTGACAACAGAGAGTAAAGGAGAGACAGGGAGACAGGGGCTCAGAGACAGGAGTCATTAACTTCCACATCTACCATGGTTTCCTTCCTCAATGCCCAGGTGTGGTTGTATCAACCACTTTCCTGTATTTCTGGTGCTTTGACATCTTGCGGCCCTACTGACCCTGGAGGGACTGCCCCTCCCTGGACCAGCTGATCCCAGAGACAGTGGACACCTCACTATGAGAATGTACTTCCAATGCAAACCAACCAATCCGGAGCCCACACCCCCATCACCTCCTCCATCAATTCCAGGTTACTACCCACTTGCCCTAATCACTCCAGAGCAGGTACCAGACAACTAACGACAGCCCGGAGCCCGCTGAAATCATTCAAATGAGCCAATCCTAAACCCACCTACCCCGCCTCGTGTGTTACTTTCCATGGAAACCATGGTTAAGGCTCTTGCCCACATCTTTTTTCTTTTTCCCTCTGCCTCCTGACCAACCCTGGTGCTTCCCCATGTGGCCCTACATGGCAAGACGTGCCCCCTCCCTTGGGATCTGTGAACAAAACAAACTACCTTTTCAATGGTAGTTATTTTCTGATCTGGTGATCTTGCCATACCTAAATAATAATAAAACCTGTATTTTAAAGCAGTGGTATAGACAGACTCTATCTTCACACCCTTTCAGCTTTGATGGCCTGCCAGACACATGTTGGGGCACCACCCTGCCACCTCCCTTGCAGTCAGGTGGGACATGTCACTGGTCAGGCCAGTGGGCAGTGGGCATCCATGTGATTGCTGGGCAGAGCACTTGACTGCTGGTGGGAAACCCTCTGGCTGTGTCCATTCCCTCTACCACTACAGTGACGCTTCCATCGCCTGGGGTCCCTGACAGAGACCACAGGTGATGGACATGGAGAGCCATCTGGACTCCCAGCCGATTACATGTGAGCAGACGTAGACCTTTGTTGTGCAAAGTCACTGGCGTGGAGCTGCTTGTTACGGCACCTTAACCCAGGCTGTCTGAGCAATACACTGGAGGCTGATCCACATATTTGTAATAAATTCCCTGTAACGTACATTGACTCCAGTAGGTCCCTGTGCCTTGTATCCAAAATATCCCTGCTCAGAATACCGCACCTAGCGGGCAGCATGAGGAGGAGGTTAGCAGGACAGTCGCTGCTACCTTAGAGCCATGGGGGCTTAGCTGGGTCACGGGGTCCCCTTCACCCCAAACTCTTCACCTATAAAATGGGATACTGCCTCCAAAGCTGTGTGAGGGCTAAAGGGATTAATAGTAATTGTTCTAATTGCTTGACGCATATTAACTCGTTTACCTGCCATAGATGTGATCAAGGTGACATCTAACACGGTGCCTGAAGCCTGGGGAAAGCTCTGTAGGTGGGGCCGAGTGGCAGCGTTCTGGGTGTGATGTGAAGATGGCGGGTGGCAGGTTGAAATTTCTGAAGGCAGATCCCCCCCCACCATATACACTGTCCCACTGTCTGCCATGTGCCCTTGGCCCCCACCCCTCACCCATCAAGAGGCTGAGGCCAATTCCCATCCCCTTAAATATGGTCAGGCTTGTGACTGCTTTGTCTGATAGAATATGGCAAAAGTGGTGCTGCATTTCATCCCAGCTGGACATAAAATATGATGTAACATTCCCTTGTTCACTGAAACACTCCACTGGGAGCCTCGTGTGGCCTTGTGAGAAGCGTGACCACCCTGAGGCCACCATGCTGTGGGGAAGCCAAGCCCCATGGAAAGGCCAGGAATGGGCTGTGGTCAGCAGCGCTAGCCTCTGGGTCTCCTGACTGAACACCAGACACGTGAGTGAAGATGTTTCCAGAGGACCCCAGCCAGTGAGTCTCTCCCAGCCTCTGAGTCTTCCAGCTGAGGTCTCAGACCCCATGGAGTGGAAGCAAGCTGTCCCCACTGGGCTCTGTCCCAACTCCTGACCCACAGGCTCTGTGAGCAGATGAGAATGACTATCCTTTTAACATAACAAATTTGGGGGTAAGTGGTTAACAGCAATAGCACCTGGAGCAAAGGCAGAGCCAACAGGATTGCTGAGGGGCTGGATCAGAGAGCAGCAGTGATGCCCCAGTATTTACTTGCACCTGGAGTGGAGATGATGGACATCCAGGTAGACCTTCCTGCTGGGCAGGTGCATTGAGCAGTTTGCAATTCAGAGCTAGAGTTGTATGACAACGCAGCAGGTCATCATCAGGCAACGAGGATGGAAGGAGGTCACTCAGAAATTCGGTGCAGCTAGAGAAGAGGTCGATCTCCTGGTCCCAGGCGTATCTCCCACAGAAACGCGTATATACGTTCACCAAAACCCCACAAGAATGCTCGCAACAGCAATCTTCATAATGGCCCCAAACCAGAAACAATCCAATTGCCCATCCACAACAGGAGGAGGAAATAAACTGTCGTCTGGTTTGACAATGGTGAAAAGAAGAACTGTCGCTCCATAGAGCAATGTGGATTAACCTCACAGATAGGACGTTAAGGGGAAAAAGTTCAGACAGGAAAGGGGATCTGCTTTAGGGTTACCTTCACAGGAGGTTTAAAAAAAATGGGCAAAACGAACAAACGGATCATCATAGAAATCAGAAGGTGGTAAGAAGGTGGGGGTTGTCGTGGCTGGGAGGTGACCCGGGGAGACCCTTGGGTGCTGGAAACGTCCCAGAGCCTGGCCCTTGCTGCGCTGGTACAGGTGCACTCCCTTCATAAACATTCATCAAGCTGTACAGTTTGTACACTTGCCTGCATATGTTATATTTCCCTTTAGAAAGCCTACCAAAAATCTCCCATATTCTCCATGCAGGCGGCTCCGTGCATCACATCAGGATTTTCTGTAACAAAGCTGGGCTGAAAGGCAGCTATATATTTTCAGTCTCTGAACAATTATTTAACCAGAATCTCCTTTCTCTGGGACTCAGGTTTCTGTTTAAGAGAGACTTTTCTTTACTTGCCTCAACTGGTTGGTAACAAGTCCCCAGACCCTATAAATAAAGTACATCTCCCTTCTAGCAAGGTCGGTGATCTCTACACTGTGGTCCTACAATGCCACTGCTGACTAAAATTCATTCAACTGAGAATTAAATACAATTGCTGCTGCATCGCTGCCTTTTCCTAAGACATTTTTCATTTGTATCAATGCATTAAGATTGATCAAAATGAGACATTCATTAAATAATTCTTAAAGTTTCAAGAAATGTACAATCGACTCACTTTAATTATGACAAAAATTCACCCCATTGTTTTTATCACACACCTCGTTGTGGCACTGCATGGATGGTTTCCCATCGGTGATGGGGGCATGGCATCCCACTGACCAGGAGGAAGGGTCCCAGCCAGGGTCACACCTGAAGAGTGAACTGGCTTTAAAGGAGAAGACATGACGGCCTTCTGTGTGATGATTTACTCACACTTGAAAATTCAGAGGATAAGATGTGACCCTGGAATAGGTTTGGTGGGGAAATTAGTGCCCAGAGTCCAGGATCCAGCCCTGGAGAGGGCAATGTCACCGCTATAGCAGGCTGTCCCTGACGACCCCATCCAATTCCTCATTAATCTCTTTGGTGTTACATGAGCCAAAGGTAATAGGGGCTTAAGGGTAACAGAAACGAGGTCTGCAGGAAGCAGGGACCAGTCAGCGTTCTCCCCCAGCCCCCACCCAAACAACTGCATAGGTGTTCCCCCTGCTCCCCCCACTGGTCCAGTAATGGGTCTGGACACTCCCACCAGCCCCCAACTCATCTTATGTCATATTACATGGTCTGCATTCCTTTCCAGTAAACAAAAAATGCTGGAAGAAGTAAGTGTCTTCAGGAACCAAACGGCCCTCTTGGCTCAGAGAAGCTGAGATGGTGAAAGAAACCAATGTGCATTTGCTACAAATGTCACAATAAGCTTATGACTCTGGAGGGATGGATTTCTTTTTTTTTTTTTTTTTTTTTTTTTTTTGCAGTACGCGGGCCTCTCACTGTTGTGGCCTCTCCTGTTGCGGAGCACAGGCTCCGGACACGCAGGCTCAGCGGCCATGGCTCACAGGCCCAGCCGCTCCACGGCATGTGGGATCTTTCCAGACCGGGGCACAAACCTGTATCCCCTGCATCGGCAGCCAGACTCCCAACCACTGCGCCACCAGGGAAGCCCTGGAGGGATAGATTTCAAAAGCCTGCCCTCCTCTGTGCCTTTATAGAGACTGGCGTCTGTGATCCACACAGACCTGGATGGAAAGGGACCCCTTTGAAATAAGCTTCATTTTTCATTGTTCTCCCCTAGAGCCTTTTAGCTGCATGTGGTCACAACCTCTCTCAAATCACTTTTAAGCAGCATCGTAGTCGTCTTTTTTGCATGTTTGTTTATTTTGTTGTCGTTTGTACTCAAGGATCCTCAAGACATTGTGACTATTGGAGGGAGGGGTTCTGGACCATAACCCTTCAGAAAGATAGGTGGATAGAGAATAAGTGGAAAAGAAAGGAGGGAAGGAGGGAGGAAAGAAGGAAACACGGCTAATCCATTTACAGATGATGAAACCAAGCCCCAAAGAGGTCCCCTGACTTGTCCACAGTACACAGCTTGTCAGAAGCAGAGCTGAGTGAGGAACCCAGTTGCCCGCCTGCGGTCTGGTCCTCCTTCCACTGTGCTGCACAGCTGGGATTCTCAGGCTCTTTCTAGAATATATGGACTTGAGCTAGACCTTGAAGAGGAAGGATGTCTAGACAGCCCAGTCCCGGTAACAGGGGACACCTGACTGCTGTATGTCCATTTCTCAAGTTTTGGGAAATCCCAAGTTTCTCTCTCTCTCTCCCCTCTTTCTTTCTCTCCTCACACTTTCTGAGACTTTTTCTCAGCCAGAAACTTGTACATGGAGATACAGAAGGAAGCACCACCTGCTTGGTATTGAGGAGCTCAGACTAGACTAGGGATGTCAGAGGGACCTGTGGGTCCCATGAACCAGGAAATGACAGATGTTGCCTGGACGAGCTCCAGTCTCTCAGCTCTAACTTGGCCACCCCACGCCCTCCTCCACATAAGTCCACCCTGACTCTCACTTACAGCTGTTTCCCCAAGCACTCATCCTGGGGTGTCAAGGAAAGATACTCGATAAGCACATCTTTTTTTGATAGGGACCTCATACAAGCTGTAGGGAAGTAATGGTCATTGCGACTGGACACTTTTGGATTTCCTGTCCTTGGAAAACTCAGGATGGAGACGATACCCTTCATGGGACATTTGTAAGCGAGGAAGGTAGGAGAAGGTACACAGGATGGCCAGGATTCCTTCTGGGCTGATGATTTAATGATCTTTGGTTTTCTTCTTAAAATGTACACACACAGGTAAGATTTGTCTGACCTGATAGCGCATTTTCTTCTGAATATCCTGCAGTTTGTGCCCTGCCGTTCTCCCTAGCACAGAAGACTCCTTTCTCTGTTTCAAAGTCACCTACGCCTCGGTCATTCCAAGCTGTATCTGGTGAACATTGATAAAGTGCAGTGTGCCAGCCACCCTGGGTGGAACACACACTGGTTAAATATGTTGGGAGAGATTATGAGAGTTTTGACAATATTTCTAAGCGGCTTATGTGTTAGTTTCACCTTTCGCCAAACATCTGTTATGAGGATTTAGATAAGATGTCTCCTGAGTGATGTTATAACCCACACACCGTCACCTACCCCTCCTCGTCACCCCCGGGAAGAGAGGAACAATTTCACCGCAGAAGATTCAAACTTGTTTTGGGTGTTAAGGTCTCAGCTCCACACAAAAGAGTTTGGCCACGTGAGTAAAGGTCACACTATAATGATGCCTGGGTCTTCAACACACACTCAGACAAGCCCATTCTTGGCCACTGCAGACCTGGATACCCTACTCTAAGTAGAGCTAAGGGTATTTGGTCAGATGTAGGAGTGAACTCCAGGACCATCCCTAGCAGACTGCATCCATGCAATTCCATACCCTTGGCCATAACCGCAGTGTCCTCCCACTGTGGGCGGGCACCATTCCCTGCCCTGGGCTTGGCCACAGGACATGATTCGGCGAATGGCATGTTAGTAAGTGATTGCAAGCAAAGTCTTGAAAGCACTTTAGCCATTGGAGTGGTTAGCTCATACCCGAGCTGGCCTGTGCTCCCAAGCCAAGCATGGAGCTGAGGCCCCAGCTGACATGAGCAAACTCAAAGTAACCCAGACCCACTGTATTAGCCATGGTTCCCCAGGATGGTTCCCCAGGAACCATTAGGATGTATAGAGCTGGAGATAGAAACATAGGTATTCCTATCCATAATATATATATTATAACACATGTATATGTACATTTAAATATATGTATTATAATATGTATATGTACATTTCTATTTATATTTCTACATATATATGGAAAGAGAGTTCTTATAAGGAATTGGCTCATCCATTATGGAGGCTGAGAATTCCCGTGAGCTGCTGTCTGCAGGCTGGACATGCAGCAAAGCTAGTGGTGAAATTCAGTTCAAGTCTGAAGAGCTGAAACCAGGAGCATGAAGGGCAGGAGACAGATGTTCCAGTCCTGCAGTCAGACAGACAATACAATCCTGCCCAGTCTTCTTATTCTTTTTTTTTTTTTAATGAATGATCATTTCAATTTTAATATTTGGGAAGTTAATTTTTTTGGCATGAGTCTACAAATGAGTATTACAGATGTTGTATAGTTTTAATAGCATGGAATTAAAATCCTCGAAGTGTAACAAATCCCGACTAACCTGAGAATTACTGAGGTGAAACAATAAAATCACCGAAAAACACCACTGTCTATGATTAACACTTACATTAGTCCTAGGACATATAATGAAATGCTACTTTCTCTTCCAAAAGCAGAAAATGCAGTTGAACAATTACTGCATGACACCCTCCAATTTATAGTTGGTGTTAACGGATTTTTTTTTTATCAATCTTATACACATCAGTGTATACATGTCAATCCCAATCGCCCAATTCAGCACACCACCATCCCCACCTCACCGTGGTTTTCCCCCCTTGATGTCCATACATTTGTTCTCTACATCTGTGTCTCAACTTCTGCCCTGCAAACCAGCTCATCTGTACCATTCTTCTAGGTTCCACATACATGCGTTAATATACGATATTTGTTTTTCTCTTTCTGACTTACTTCACTCTGTATGACAGTCTCTAGATCCATCCACATCTCAACAAAGGACTCAATTCTGTTCCTTTTTATGGCTGAATAATATTCCATTGTATATATGTACCACAACTTCTTTATCCATTCGTCTGTCGATGGGCATTTAGGTTGCTTCCATGACCTGGCTATTGTAAATAGTGCTGCAATGAACATTGGGGTATGTGTGTCTTTTTGAATTATGGTTTTCTCTGGGTATATGCCCAGTAGTGGGATTGCTGGATCATATGGTAATTCTATTTTAAGTTTTTTAAGGAACCTCCATACTGTTCTCCATAGTGGCTGTATCAATTTACATTCCCACCAACAGTGCAATAGGGTTCCCTTTTCTCCTCACCCTCTCCAGCATTTGTTGTTTGTAGATTTTCTGATGATGCCCATTCTAACCGACATGAGGTGATACCTCATTGTAGTTTTGATTTGCATTTGTCTAATAATTAGTGATGTTGAGCAGCTTTTCATGTGCTTCTTGGCCATCTGTATGTATTCTTTGGAGAAAGGTCTATTTAGGTCTTCTGCCCATTTTTGAATTGGGTTGTTGTTTCTTTAATATTGAGCTGCATGAGCTGTTTATGTATTTTGGAGATTAATCCTTTGTCCGTTGATTCATTTGCAAATATTTTCTCCCATTCTGAGGGTTGTCTTTTCGTCTTGTTTATAGTTTCCTTTGCTGTGCAAAAGCTTTGAAGTTTCATTAAGTCCCATTTGTTTATTTTTGTTTTTATTTCCATTACTCTAGGAGGTAGATCAAAAAAGATCTTGCTGTGATTTATGTCAAAGAGTGTTCTTCCTATGTTTTCCTCTAAGAGTTTTATAGTGTCTGGTCTTACATTTAGTTCTCAAATTCACTTTGAGTTTATTTTTGTGTATGATGTTAGGGAGTGTTCTAATTTCATTCTTTTACATGTAGCTGTCCAGTTTTCCCAGCACCACTTATTGAAGAGAATGTCTTTTCTCCATTGTATATCTTTGCCTCCTTTGTCATAGATTAGTTGACCATAGGTGCATGGGTTTATCTCTGGGCTTTCTATCTTGTTCCATTGATCTGTGTTTCTGTTTTTGTGCCAGTACCATGTTGTCTTGATTACTGTAGCTTTGTAGTATAGTCTGAAGTCAGGGAGTCTGATTCCTCCAGCTCCATTTTTTTCCCTCAAGACTGCTTTGGCAATTCGGAATCTTTTGTGTCTCCATACAAATTTTAAGATGATTCAGTCTTATTATTCTATTCATGCCCCCAACAAATCATATAATGCCCACACACACTGGGAAGGGGACCTGCTGTACTCGGTCTGTGATCCAAATATTCATCTCATTCGGAAACACAGTCACAGACACTCAGAAAACATTTGTCCAGATATCTGGACACCGCATCCCTAATTCCTGGTCAAGTTGACACATAAAATTGACTGTCACCCTCACAAAACCCCACAGAAGCAGGAGCAATGTGTGGGTCTCTCTCTGTGTCCCTGAAGTTTTATGATCTCTACACAGAAAAACGGAGTGAAAATTGTTAACATTCATCTAAGACTCAATGTGTGCCAGGCTCCAGTCTAAGGGCTGTAAAATCCCATCAAACCAAATGTTGACTTCAACTTTGTCAGGCAAATAGGGTTTTTCATGTCTTTACAGATGAGGAAACGGAGGCACAGGAACGTTAAATCACTTGTCCAATACCTCATGGCCAATAAGTGGTGAAGGCAAGAATCTATACCAAGAAAATGCACCATAGTATTTGCTGGGCACTCTGTATCACATACCAGCACAGCACTGTTACTATTGCTGCTAGTAACAATGGCAGCATTACTGTCAATATTACTACTGATGTTTTTAGTATAATATCACTAACACTACGACTATACTAATAGTAAAACTATTAATGGTGGTATTACTATTACTATTCAGGTATTTAGGTATTATAAATCCTTTCTAAGCAAAGGAACTGCATAGCACAAGCTGTCACATATGGACAAGCTAAGGCTTACCTTTCCTCTAAGTTTTTTTTTTTAATTGAAGTATAGTTGGTTTACAATGTGTTAATTTCTGCTGTACAGAAAAGTTATTCAATTATACATATATATACATTCTATTTTTATACTTTTTTCCATTATGGTTTACCATAAGATACTGAATATAGTACTCTGTTCTATATAGTAAGACCTTGTTGTTTCCTCTAAGTTAATGTATTGTACTCGTCCTTCCGCCAGTCTGTAAACTACTAAATGGCACCCCCAGAACCTTGCAGCAACCCTGACACACAGCAGGAACTTAGTAAATGATTGTGGAGTGCCTAGACACCTGTCCACAGACAGCAGGATTAAGGCGAGGTCTGTGATGGTTTACAAGATAAAATTGAGGGTCTATATCAGGGCTGGGACTAGGGTGAGGCAAATGAGACATAGCAGGGAGGTCATTTCCAGAGGAACTTGTACCTGTACGACCCCCAAAGCAAGCAGCCCTGTTCTCTACAAAAATGTCCAGTAAGTCCCAGGCCTGCTCTATTCAGAGTCAACCTTCAACTCTCCTGTGAAAGGAGCTGCAACTAACACTCAGTCTAACTGGTTTTTCTTAAATGATTTGGGGAATGCCTCCCATGATTAGTCTGCCATTGTAAGGAGATTCCATTCCCTGGTATCTGATGACAGGTGGATTAGGAGGTGGCCTAGGTGCTGGCTGAAAATAAGAAAGAAGCCTCTATGTCACAGTTGCCACCACCCTGCAGGTAACGGATCCAACACAGGTAACAGAGAGATGAATTCTCCTGAGTATCCCCCAAAACTCCAAAGTAAGACTTTCCATAATAAACTCAAATTCCCTTTGCTGTAAATATTCTTATTTACCCTTCTACAAAGGACACACACCCAACTAATGAGAGGGGAACCTTATTTAATTTTTAAACATGCTTTCAGGAAACATAGCCAGCTTATAAGATGATTTAGTGAGTAAAAATTATACTTGCTCTAAAGAGGAAAAAGAACTTTGCTTTCTATTGCATGGCACTGAACACCCTGAAGAGTGCCGCTGTTGTTTAATGAAAAGAAAAGGGAGACGCTCACATACGTACAACAGAAACTGATGACTTAACAGAGAAATGCACAAATCCAAATGGAAAAGTATGGGTTCTCTGGCTGGGTTAAAAGCAGAAAGCCATATTGTGCTGAGTGGCTTGTTTCCTGATCAGTCCATGTCCTTTGTTCCTGGTCTAAATTGCGTCTGGGAAAGAAATGTAGCTAAATGTTCTGTGCCTGCCACTTGAGAGGATGGTGATGCATGACCTGCAGAGGGACGATTCCACAGGGGAGGAAGGAGTAGCCAAGGAACCTAGTCTCAGCCATGTGGGTGGTAGGGAGGGAGTGTGAGGTTATCTCTGAAAGGGAAAAGCCAGAGGAAGGTGTGGTCCATCCAGGTCATTGGCAGAGGTCATCTACAGGGCAGAAAGGCCAACAGCCCACCCACTCCAGGCAGGGCTTCTCCCTTCCTCTTCCCACATTGAAATGCATGTGTTTGGGATTAACAGATACCTACTACTATATATAAAATAGATAACCAGCAAGGACCTACTGTATAGCACAGGGAACTATACTCAGTATCTTGTAATAACCTATAAGGGAAAACAATCTGAAAAAGAATAGGTGTATATGTATGTATACCTGAACCACTTTGCTGTACACCTGAAACTAAATCAACATTGTAAATCAACTATGCTTCAATAAAAAAAGAAAAAGAAGGGTTTCCCTGGTGACACAGTGGTTGAGAGTCCGCCTGCTGATGCAGGAGACACGGGTTCGTGCCCCGGTCCGGGAAGATCCCACATGCCGCGGAGCGGCTGGGCCTGTGAGCCATGGCCGCTGAGCCTGCGCGTCCGGAGACTGTGCTCCACAACAGGAGAGGCCACAACAGTGAGAGACCCGCGTACCGCAAAAAAAAAGAAGAAATGCAGGTCCCTCTTCTGGCTGCCTGAGCTGCAGAGACCCAGGAAGCGTAACTTTGCTTCTTGATTGACAAGGACTCTAGACCCAACTCTAGGACACCAGCACTTTCCACTGTCCATGTCAGAGCAAAACTTACCAGGAGATTTGGCATAAGCATAGCTTCTATTTTTCATTTTAATGACAAAGAAAGTCTTTATGATTTAATGCTCTCTGAGGAAGGAATACTGGGTCAAATGTGAAATATGACCACAACCACATAAAAATCGTGAGTAAAAAGAAAAGAATACAGTAAAGCCAAATAATAGCTCTGGTTCCTCCAGTGGTGAGATTGTTACAGATTTTGTTCCTTTTTAAAAAAAGTTTCCTCCCACAATTAGCTTACAGGACTTTTATAATGCAAAAAGTTACACAGCACTACCAATGGTATTTAAAGAAAGAAAAATGGCTAACTGGCATTCTGGTCTTACATGGTAAAGAGAAAGTGGGGGAGGGATAAATTAGGAGTTGGGGGTTAACATATACACACTACTATATATAAAATAGATAGTCAACAAGGACCTACTGTTCAGCACAGAGAACTGTACTG
The DNA here is from genome assembly GCF_951394435.1 of Stenella coeruleoalba. Taxonomy (NCBI): domain Eukaryota; kingdom Metazoa; phylum Chordata; class Mammalia; order Artiodactyla; family Delphinidae; genus Stenella; species Stenella coeruleoalba. The sequence goes on from NC_137169.1 coordinate 3,549,150, forward strand.
AATATTTTGTAATAACCTATAAGGGAAAAGAATCTGAAAAAATAGATATATATGTACGTATAACTGAATCACTTTGCTGTACACCTGAAACTAACACAACATTGTAAATCAACTATACTTCAATTAAAAAAAAGAATAAGACAAATTAAAAAATAAATTAAAAAAGAGAGAGGAGCTCCGGAGACGGAGGTGAATAAAATGACTCAAAGGGAACGGAAGTCCGTGATAAGACTTCTTGACAGACCTGAGCTTGAACTACAGCAGCATCAAGAGAAACCAGTTTACAGCCAGGAGAAAGCCCTAGCAAAGTTCACTTTCATTATGTGTTTTAAAAGATTTCTATAACTCCAGGTCCTTAACTGTGTTTGGGGACAAAAATTGTTTCCAAGAGGAGCTGACAGACTGTCACTTTGGAGAGAATTATTTTAAAACTATGGGTCCACGGAGCCTGCACTTTGAAGGACAAAAAGGGTGAACGGGATCCCTCCCTATGAGGGGGAAACTTGTGGGTCCCGCTCGGATGAGAGCAGAGATACAGTATGATGCTCTCCACCCCTGTCCTCACAACCCCTCTCCCGCCACCTAGGGAAGCTAAGGGTGTCTGACTTCTGGCAGGAATCCTCCCAGGAGAGAAAGCCTAACACTTGGCAAACTAAAGAACATTGGCTCTGAGAGATCAGGGTGGAGAGACGTCTCCTGCTGGAGAGATGGGCTGGAAATGGAGACATCCCCACATCATGTGAATTGCTCAAGGTTCACCCAAGCTGATGAGGGAAAAGCTTTTGGGGAATCACACGACTCTGCAAAAATGTAAGCTCTCCGAAAGAAAGGAGAGAACCAAGGGGAATTTAACATGATTTCCAGGAATCCCTACAGAGCTGAGGAACACTGAGAGCAGGTACGCACCACTCTGTGAGGAAGCCCACCTTGAAGTGAGCTGCTGTTTTCTGTTCCCCCTCTGGTTAAGAAATCCTATTTCAGAGCCATGTTTTTGTCTCTCATCCTAGCCCGCACTGAGATACAGGACAATCAGTGCTGGTTAAGGACTTCTGGTGGATTAGACCCTGAACTCTAAACAATCCCACCTCTGCCCCACACCACGTCTTCAGGATGGGAATGGAGACACCCTGTGCCTGCCCTATTTATACCCCCTTGTAGGGGAAGTCATCCCCATCACTGGCCCCATGGGAAGGGCGATGGCTGCGCGATGCACCGTATCATCCTGGCCCCTGCTGGCACTGACTGGGCAGGTGTTGGACGCTGGACCATCACCATGCACAGGTGACCTACAGCCCATGACCCAGCATGAAGGGATGAGCTGAACCCAGGAGATTCCTCACTCAGCACTGGAGATGGGAACCAGACAGGCATCAGCTGGGACTGACATCTGATGATGCTCCCAGAGGCTCTGAGAGCAGAGGTCAAGACAGGTGGGCCACAGGGAGCCCAGGCACGTGCGAGGAGTGGGGGTGAGGAAGAAGAAACCATGGGTGGGGCCTGGGAGAAAGGACCAGGCAGAGATGGGCAGAGAGAAATGGAATAAGCAGCGAGCCCATCCAGGACACACGCACCCGTTCATGGAAAGGAAACCAAAAGTAAAATCGCAAATAGGAAATTAGAAGTGGAGCCACTTGGGAAGTAAATGGGAGGGGCCCCCTGGGTGAGTGAGCTCAGAGGCCCCAGGTCCATGAGGGTCCATCCCCGGGGTGGGGGGTGGGGCTGGGGGCTGGGGGCTGGATGCAAAGTAAATCCCAAAGAGAGGCCAGGTGCCTCACCAGGAGGAGGTCCTTTCACAGTGTGGGTCTGGGGGCTCTGCTCTCGACAACCAAACAGGGGTCTTATCTCCACCTGTTTCTCTGCCGCCTCCCATCCAGCATGGGCCTGACAACCAGGACAGGAGAGCAGCCCTCAGCAGGACGGCACTTTGGGAGCATTGCTGCTGAAGTGGGTCTGTGGCCCTGCCTTGGGAACATGTGTTTTCCTGACCCCTTCTGTGAGACACCCGCCTGGAAGGGGCCTCACACACCCCAACTGCTGTTCTGCTTGTGAAATTTTCAGATGGTTCCTTGTCACCTGTACCTTCCTTGTTTTCAATAAGCAGGTTGGTCAGTGTTCAAACTTCCAGGTATGAGGTGAGTAAGTTCTGTGGACGTGATGCACAGCAAGGTGACCATAGGTAACAACACTGTATTGAGTACCCAAAAGGGCTAAGAGAGTAAATATTAAAAGTCCACACCACGCACAGGCACACACACACACACATACATACACAAACACACAATATACACACATACATACACAAACACACAATACACACACACACACACACATATATACACAAACACATACACACATACATACACACACATACACACACAACACACACATACATACACACACATACACAGATAGACACACACAGTACACACATACACACATACACAAACGCACATACACACACACAAATAAGTATGTGAGGCGATGGAAGTGTTAATTAATGTTATTATGGTGATCATTCCCCAATATATACATGTATCAAGTCATCACTTTGTACACCTTAAATTCACACGCAGTGTCAATCCAGTCTCAGTAAAGCTGGAGAAAGATAAGCAACTGCCTATGTTCCCGCCTGCCCTTCCCCCACAGTCTGTCCCTCCGCTCCCTGACCTGTACCCCTGTCCCAGGCTGCCAGGGTGGTTTTTCCTCCTCAGCATCAGGCCCCACCTTTCCCACTTCCGAGCCTCTGTGCATGCTGTTCCTGCCACCCGGACACCCTTCCTTCATTCCAGGCCTATGGAGACCCTTTCCATCCTCCAAGAATCGCTGTAAAAACTACCTCTTCTTTATGCTGGTGGTCCCATAACGGTGGGTTCAGTGTCCCTCGATGACCCGCATAGCACTGGCTCCTTTTATGACACATCTGATTCCTCCTCCTGCTTTAAAAAGGCAGGTGAGAAGAAGCAAAAAGGTCACAGGGCCTGTAGGCAGAAATATATGTGTGAGTCCCAGACATGCCAAACGTGGCCAAATCAATCACAGTGACGGTCACTCGCTACCCTTTCCGCACCACCTGCCCTGTGCTGGGCTCTAACAAATAGTGATTAATCCTCACAACACTCCAGCGAGAGGGAGACCATAATAAGCCCCATTTTGGAGGTGGGGAAACCTACGCACCGTGTCTAGGGCCGCACAGCTGTGAGGGGAGAGAGGCTTCCACCCGGGCAGTCTCGCTAGGGCACCTGTGTGCCTCCTGGAGCCGGTGGAAGCAGCATCAACCTCTCTGGCTAAAGTGTCCCCTGGTGTGAAGTGGAGAAAATGAACACCACCACCCATCACTCATTCATTCACTCAAGAAACAATAGCCCCGCTCAGAGGGCCCCCGTGGGCAGGAGGCATGACAGCCTGAGACCTTTATGGATGCTTGCCTGCTTCTCCCCTCCATGGGTGGTCCGCCCAGCCCCTCTCAATGGCCCCTCCCGGCAGACACCGCAGGCACCCGGGACACTGGTTTCCCCAAACTCTGCTGCAATCCCAGTTGTGTTGAATAAAATAGTTGAAGCATGGGCCACCCCCTCAAATGGCTCACTGTGATGATCACACAATGAAAATAGACTTTTCAGTGGATAATCACATACACTAATGGAGGGACATGATCACAACCCCATATGTTGGTAAAAGTGACCAGTGCTGGGACTCCCTGGTGGTCTGATGGTTAAGACTCCAAGCTTCCAATGCAGGGGGTGCGGGTTCGATCCCTGGTCGGGGAACTAAATCCCACATGCCACATGGTGCGTGGTGTGGCCAAAAGAAAAAGAGTGACCAGCGCTGAGCAAACCCCAGCTCAGACATGCAGCCGGGATGTCCGCAGGGCTTAGTTCAGAGCTCAGAAGACTTTCCTATAAGGAGCCAGCTGGTAACTCTCTTAGGCTTTGTGGGTCAAGAAGTGAACTTGCAAATATGATGTAGGTACTTTTTTTTAATTGGAATATAGTTGATTTACAATGTTGTGTTAGTTTTTGGCGTAGAGCAAAGTGATTCAGTTATACATATATATATGCTCTTTTTCATATTCTTTTCCATTATGGTTTATTACAGGATATTGGACATAGTTCCTTGTGCTATACAGTAGGAACTTTATTGTTGATGTATGTACTTATATAACGAGAGGAAACAAAATGCCACACGTTTTTATTGATGGCTGTTATAATAATTGAGTAACATTCTTGAGATACAAGAATAAAATTTTTGTTTCTAGGGTAACATTTTGCTTAACTGGGTTTAAAGTTGGTGATTCCTTTCACCAGTTCAGTTGCAATACGTGTGTAGATAAGCCATTCTCAGCTCACGGTCAGTAGGGAAACAGGCAGCGACTGGATTTGGACTTCGGGCTGCTGTATGGGTTTCCTGTGTTTGCTGTAAAAATTTGCCACAATCTTAATGGCTTCAAACAACATAATTTATTATCATTCAGTTCTAGAGGTCAGAAAGCCAAAAATGGGTCTCACTGAACAAAAATCAAAGTGTGGACAAGGTTGTGTCCTTCTGGAGGCTCCAGGGAAGAATCCCTTCCCTAGCCTCCTCCAGCTTCTAGAGGCTCCTACATTCCTTGCTTGGGTCCCCACCCAGGAGTCACCTCACTTCTACCTCTGCTTCCATCATCACGTAACCTTGGGCTTCCCTCTTTCCCTTGTTAGGATCCTGTAATGACATCGCCCCCACCCTCCACCCCGCAATAACCCAAGATCATCTCCCATCTCAAGGCCCTTCATCACATCTGTGAAGTCCCTTCTGCTGCATAAGGTCTCATATTTACAAGTTGTGGAGTGTAGGACCTGCCCATCTTTGGTAAGGTCCCTATTCTTCCCGCCACTCTGAAGCTTGCAGACCCCTGTTTTGTTCACTGATGCTCATGTAAATGATACATGAAGGTAAAATGACAGTTGTAGTTCAAATGAGAAATCTGAGGCCCTCCGTTACTTGTATAAAGGCTCAGAGCTAGTGAAATAGAGACCCTGAATTCAGCCTGGGTTCCCACTCCCCAAGAGTGCATTGCCATCTGAGCCGTTATTGAAATTCTACATGGGAAGGGCAGGGTCCACCACTCGCCTGCAGTGCCTGGTACACAGCTACTGAGAAGGAGGTTTCCAGAATATATTCTCAAAGCAAATCAATGTAGCGATTGTTTAATATGCCCCAGTTTAACTGGAGAATCAACTTTCACCCTGATGTTTTGACATGAGAATATGCAAACTGTAGAGGTCATGGTGATTCTGTGGAGGCCTGTTAATTAAGCCAGCAAACCCCACCAGCACCAAGGCTGACCCAATCCACCAGGACCCACCCACCAACCCCAGGGGTCACGTGACTGAGAGGCCCAAGAGCCATCCAAACTCTGACCGCTCTGTTGCTTTCCACCATTCTCTACTCGATAATTTTCTCTTTAAAGTTCTTGTAGGTATCGTACGTTGTGTGCCTTCCTCCAGCCAGAAGGTGAGTGGGTGAGCAAGAAGCTGGTCTTTCTGGTTCCCTATGGTCTCCCACTCCTAGACCAGCGCCTGGCACATAGTAGATGCTCAATAAATGTTTGTGAAAGGGAAGAAAGAAAGAGAGAAATGGAGGGAGAGAGAAGAGAGGAAGGAAGGAAGGAAGGGAGGAATGGAGGGAGAGAGGGAGGGAGGGAGGAAAGAAGAAAGGAAAAGAAAGAAAGAAAGGAAGAAAGAAAGATAAAGAAAGAAAGAAAGGAAGAAAGAAAGGGAGGAAGGAAGGAAGGAAGGGAGGAAAGGAAGGAAGGGAGAAAGAAAGAGGGAGGATGGGAGGGAGGAGGGAGGGAGGGAGGAAAGAAGAAAGGAAAAGAAAGAAAGGAAGAAAGAAAGAGAAAGAAAGGAAGAAAAGGAAGGAAGAAAGAAAGGGAGGAAGGGAGGAAGCAAGGAAGGAAGAGAGGGAGGAAAAGAAGGAAGGGAGAAAGAAAGAGGGAGGACGGGAGGGAGGAGGGAGGGAGGGAGAAAAGAATATATAAGGAAACCGCTTCTTCAAAATTAATCTTGACTAGAGATATAGAAACACCCTCCTGGGCCTGATGCAGTACGAATGTCCTGGGAGAGGTGAGGTAGTACTTTAAAAGGTCCTCAGTCTCACCTGAATGTGTAAGTTCTAGAACCTTCCCAGATTAAGTAAGAGGACATGGGAGGTGGAGAGAATCATAAGACCAGAGGGCCCTACTTGGTGTTGCTGAGGTCTGGCTCTGCCCTCGGGTCCACTCTTTGCTCCCTGCACCCTGCTCCACTGTGCTCCATGGGATTCAGGGAGAAAAGCCACTGGAAGGAAGTTAGGCAGGTGCCATGGTGGCCACCACATGCAGAGCAGACGACAGGCACAGAAGTAGTCAATCTGCATTAGCCTCCTGTTAGCAATATCCCCAGTTTTGCATCTGAGTAAACAGAGGCACCGAGAAGTTAAGAAAATTTGTCTGAGGTTAAAATATCCGCAGGAAGCTTATTTGTCAGCTCACCAAGTGGTTCTCAGCACCTGGTGGCCCTCTCTGCCTGGTCGAGAAGCTCACTGTCCATGATGGGTTCCCCTGGATGTCTGTTTATCATCTTTATGCTTTTTGTGATATGCTTATGCCACCTGTACTATCATTCACTTAATATGATTTATTCACTCACCATTCTTTTAGGAGCAATTTGGGTACTATTGCCATATATGGAAAACTGTTATCATTTGACATAAATGGAATATAACCATAAAAATAAATGCAATGAAAACAGACACCTAAATTTTTAAAAATACATCTCTGTGTGTATGCCCATGTGTAGAAATCACAGGTACATTTGAAAGCAAAATTTCTGACCTGTAAATAACAAAGAAGTTGTAATAATAATACTACCAGCTATGAAGTCTATGTACAAAACAAGGTTTAGAAGTGTAAAATGTAAAAACCAAAATCAAGCCTCACCTTTACTGGATATAGACTTAAGGCTTCCCTTCCTTCTCCAAACCCTGGGATTGGGAATAATTTTTTTATGCAAGTCCCAGTCTAGAAAATAGGTTTCCATCCACGTCTCCACTTTCAGACACAAGACACTGTCAGCAAAGACATCAACTACACATAGAAAACATTTATGACTATAAAGTTAATTACTTACAGCTTGTACTTAAGATGCAAAAAGTGCCCATTTCCCAGCTCAGTGACCCTTTTTATGAGCTGCCGTGAGCTGTGCATGCCCTCTCATCAGTCCCTGCAAATATGCAGATGCACAAAGTGGGTTGGTCCACTTCATTTTCTTCCACCTCTGCCATACTTCAGAAGTCCATAAAAGTCAAGCCAAAATGGCCTGAAAGAAAAATCTGAACCCCATCCTGATGAGGACATAAATCCAACACCTGCTTCGATGGATGCTGGTATCTGTTCCCATTTCAAGCAAATAATCTGCAGATCTGGGAAGCCAAGAGGGCCCTGTCTGATGTATTTACCATGTTCAAGTTCATTTGGGTGAAGTTTGCTCCTCTCTGAGATATCCTTAGGCCCATTTGAAGACGGGGCTGTTAGCAAAGAGAAAACCGGTGACTGGAGGGATCAGCTGGACATATAGAAATCAATATTATTATTAAATAAAAATCTATAATGTAGAAACTTATTAAATAAAACTCTATAATGATCGAGAATTGCATGCCTAAGACATGCTGAAAAGGAGATGCTTTGTACATATTTTTTCTGGTGCAGAGTCAAAATGTACCACCTAAGGAAACAAAGTGATTAGGATTCTGCAATAGCAAAAGGAACTCTTTGTCATGTATTGGAATCTATAACACTGTGGCATGTTTTCAAATTCCGCCTTATAAAGGGCCCCTCCCTCTGTACGCCTATCATTCCCTAAATTCCTCCAAATCTCCTACTAGTTGAAATATCCCAGTTGCCATCTTTCTGGAATGAGATGAAATGATCATGCCAGATTCAGTGGTCTGAAGCCAATTCTAATGCATCAGCTTAATTAGGAAAGTGCTGATATATTTGTTCCCTCATCACATTATCTACTGGCAGCTTCCTTCGAGGCATCACTGATTCTGTAAAATATCGTGTCCTGCATTGCCCACAGACACCTTTCTGCCATCTGGATCAAAGGAGAGTTACGTTCAGCCAGCCAAGCATAGTGTCTAATACAGACAATGTCTGCACATCTCCAGCTACCTGGGGGGTGGAAATGAAGACTTCATCACACTGGAAACACAGCTCTGCAATGATGGTGAGTAAACACCTGAGCCAGTGATGAAGGTTTCCACCTATGAAGGAAGCAGTTGACACAAGCTCAACAGTGAGAATCCAGTGAGGGTCAAATTCATTCATTCACCCAGATTGTTTTGAGCGCCAGTCTATGTCACTCACTACTAAAGAGGAGCAAAATATAGTATTAAGGTGGGGATACGTATTGTTATAAGATTAATACAAGCATTTATTAACAGCTATGTGCTAGCTGCTTTACTAAGCACTTTGCATGCATCACTGAATCCTCAAAGTAACTCCAAGCAGTGGTACTATTACTTTGTCTACTTATTGATGAGAAAACAGAGGCACAGAGAAATTAAGTAACTCTCCCAAAGTCTTAAACAATGAGTGGCAGAATCAAAATGAGGATCCAGGCATCCTGACCTCCAGAGCCACACTCAGTGCAGATCACGTCTTGATGAGTAAGGCAAGGACCCTGTCTTCAAGCCACCCCCACCCAAAACTGGAAGAGGAGACAGATACAAAGACGTTGGTGAAAGCTATTATAATGTGACTCTTACTTCTGGTGAATAAAATAAGAGACGGGATTGAACTCTCTGCTGAAGCTAACACGAATTGGACAAAAGATGCAGCACACTGGTTTCTAAGACACTGCTGACAGTGTCTTAAAAACCAGACGATGAAGGATCCTGGTCCCGGAGAGATGGGAAATGAATAAGGTGAGCCCTGTGATTGTCTAAGCTCTATGTGTGTCCTGGAGCCTGGCAGACTCCCTGGATGAAGAGACAGAGTTGAGAATCCGTGGAGACAAAGGCAGCCAAAGTTTGCAAGACAGAGTTCCAGAGAGGAGCGAGGTGCAGAGGGAGAACCCCACGGATCTGAAGAAGCCCCTTGAGCATTCAGCCAAGTACTAATCAGCGCACAGGTATAAGGAAACTACCCAAGGCCAGGGATTAAGATGACCCCAGAAGATTAGAGCAAACTGTGTGCATTGCTCACACAGGGCCAAGTATAGTGCCTGTTCCCACCAGCAAGGAAACGTCCAGACTCAAGGAGCATTGGGTAGACTACTTAGAAAACTTTTGCCTTCATAATGGGGAATTATTAACCCTAGTATAAGGACTGCTTTGGTCCCACCAAACAAATCTTAACAGCAAGATCCTAAACCATCAAACTCTTTCCAAAGAATTAACTGCACCGCAGAACAAAGCTCAATAATGTTTGTAGGAAAACAAAAACATTCAGCAGCCAACCAAACCAAAGCCACAATGTCCAACATTCAATCAAAGCAAAAAAAAAAGAAGAAGAAAAACACAACTATGATAAGGATAAAATCGATCAATTGATCACACTGGCACTGTCACAAATGTTCATATTGGCAGATGTGGCCATTTAAAAAGCTACTGTAACTGTATGAGGGTAGAGGTGGGAGATGGAAGAGTAGAAAAATTATTTAAAGAGATGATGGCTAAAGATTTTCCAAACTCAAGGAAAACTATAGACCCACAGATCCAAGAAGCTCAATAAGCCCCAAGCACGTGCAACAGAAGCCTCACCAAGACACATCACAATCAAAGTGCTCAAAACCAGGGATAAAGAGAAAAGTCTTAAAAACAGCCAGAGAAAAAGGATACCTTATGTACAGGAAAATAAAATCTGGTTGACTGCCAATTACTCATCAGAAACAATGCAAGTGAGAAGACAGAGGAGCAACGTCTTTAAAGTACTTAGACAGAAACTCTGACAACCTAGAATTCTATACCCAGAAAAAATATCTTCCAAAATTGGTAAAGATCTTCTCAGATGTACAAAATCTGAAAAAATCCATCACCAGCAGAGCTGCACTGTAGGAAATGTTTAAGGATCTCTTTAAGGAAGAAGGAAAATGATTCCAGATGGAAATCTAGATCTAAATAAAGGAATTAACTGTCCTGGAAATGATAACTACAGGGGTAAATATGCAAAATTATCTTCTTATTATTTAAATCTCCTTGCAATATAATTGACTGTTTGAACAAAAATAATAACATTGTATTGTGGGGTTTATAACATATGTAAATGTGAACTGTATGACAACTACAGCATAAAGGGCAGGAATGGAGACGTGGAAGTATAATATTGTAGGGTCTTTATACTATACAGGGAGTGCTATTATAGGACTTGTAGGCAGGCTGTGATGTTAGAAGTATACACTATAAAGCCCAAAGAAACCATTAAAATAACAAAACAAAAAATTGAAGTTAGTAATCCAACAAAGTAGATTAAAAGAAGTCATAACAAATACCTGATTAATTCATAGAAAAGCAGTTAACGTAGAAAAAAAGGAATAAAAGGGTAAATGGCACAAATAGCAATATGACAACTTAAAACCTAAACATATAAACAATCATGAAGTAAATGATCAAAATACACCCAATTAAAGTCAGAGATTGGTAGATTGAATTAAAAAGAATGATCCAGGGCTTCCCTGGTGGCGCAGTGGTTGAGAGTCCGCCTGCCGATGCAGGGGACACGGGTTCGTGCCCCGGTCTGGGAAGATCCCACATGCCGCAGGGCGGCTGGGCCCGTGAGCCATGGCCGCTGAGCCTGCGCGTGCGGAGCCTGTGCTCCGCAACGGGAGAGGCCACAGCAGTGAGAGGCCAGCGTACCGCAAAAAAAAAAAAAAGAATGATCTAACTCTATGCTGCCTACAAGAAATGCATTTTAATATAAAGACAAATAGCTTAAAGGACGGAGAAAATGATATGCCATGCTAACACTAATGAAAATAAAGCAGGAGTGGTTATATTAATATTAGAAAACATTTATTTCAGAGTAAAGAATATGAGCAGGTATAAAGAAGGTAATTTCGTCATGATAAAGAGGTAATTCATCAAAAGAACAAAACAATTCCAAATGCTTAATAATATACGTAATAATAACTGAGTTCAAAATCCATTAAACAAAACTCATAGATCTGCAAGGAGAAATTCACAAATCCACATTTATGGTCAGAGATGTCACTATCCCTCTGTCAATATAATTGATAGAAATAATAGATAGAAAAACAGAAAGGATGTAGATGATTTGAATAGTACTGTCACCCAACTTGACCTAACTGACATTTATAAAATACTCCACCCAAAACAGCAGAAACTCATCTTTTGCAAGTATACAAGGGGCATGTGGCAAGAGATTCACAATTCTATGAGCCATAAAACAAGTATTAACAAATCTAAAAGGATTTAAGACATCCAATGTATGTCCTCTCACCAAAATAGAATTAAATTATAAACAAATAACAGATATATCACATAGAATTCCCAAGTGTTTGCAAACTAAGTACCACACTTCTAAGTAACCCATTGGTTAAGGAAGAAATAAAAAAGGTGAATTAGAAAGTATTTTCAATGGAAGGGATGTAAAATCATTACATATGAAATTTGAGAGATTCTGCTAAATAGTACTTAAGGGAAATTTTAGAGCACTAAACACCTATATTAGAAAAGAAGTCTCAAGCTGATGACTTTCCCAATTTAAGAAATAAATGGATGGTGGTGTCTGCACCTGAAATCAAGAACACAGAAAGAGGAAGGGGTTTAGGAATGAGACCCACTGAATTACTCATAGGGCATCTAGGTGGTTATAGGTATTCAATGGTATATGATTCTCAAACTAGGAATAAGTGCAATCTGGATGCATAGATTTGGAATCATCAGCTGTAGGAGGCAATTGAACCACAAGTGTAAATGGAATCACCCATGGAGACTATGTAGTGTGGAAAGAGTAAATAGCCACAGGCTGAGCCGCAGGGCACAACAAAACTTGAGAGTTGGAAGGAAAATCAGAATATGATCAATTGGACAAAGAAGGAAGAATCAGAGAGCTGGGGGACAGAAAGAGGGCATAGAGAGGTTTTCAAGAAAGACTGATGGTGTCAAATGCAGCAGAAAGACCCGTGGAGGGAAAGATCACAAGATCCACTTCACCTGGTTTTAAGAAGCTCTTTTCAACCTCATCAAGAGTGCTTCAGGAGAGGACTGAGAAGTGGAAGTCAGCCTAAGTCATTAATGGGAAGCCAGCAAGTTGAACTAGTGAATGGAGCATTCTTTTGAGAAGTTTATATTAACAGTGGGGAGAGAAATTGTTAACTCGAGTAGAAAATGTGAGCAAAGGAAGGTTTCCAAAATGGGAAAAGCTTGAGTGTGTCTATAGGGAAAGTGACAGAAGACGCTCAAGAGGCAGAGGTTGAGGATAAGGGAGGATGAGTGAATGATGAGTAACGTTCCAGGAAAAAAAATATTGTACCGGCTGTAGAGCGAAGAGCTTAGTTGGATCAGTGGGCTTTGGCCAGGAAGTGCCACATGTTGTCCTTGGAGATAGAAGAATACAAATGATGCAGGGATTTCGGGCTGTGGGAAATTCTCAACCCTTAACCCTAAATTCTGTCTTGTAACAAAACTGTGAATGGGGAAACTACAAAACTAAAATTTAAGATATGTGCTATCAAAGGAAATTGACTACAATAGCCCCCCCTTATCTGTGGGGGATAGATCCCGAGACACTGAGTGGATGCCTGAAACCATGGATAGTCCCAAACCCTATATATACTATGTTATTTCCTATACATACACCCCTATGATCAGGTTTAATTTATAAATTCGGCACAGTAAGAGATTGACAATAACTAATAATAAAATAAAACAATTACAACAATATACTGTAATCAAAGGTATGTAGATGTGGTCTCTCTCTCAAAATATCATATCATACTGTACTTACCTTCTCCTTCTTGTGATGAGGTGAGATTCACATCCCAGTTGGGACAGAGAGGGACAGTATGAGATTTCCTCACACTACTCAAAATGGCATAAAATTTAAAACTGACAAATTGTTTACTTCTGATATTTCCCTTCTAATATTCTCAGACCCTCAGTTGACCACATCTGGTCACTGAAACCACAGAAAGCGAACTGCAGATAACAGGGAACTACTGTATACAGAAAACAGTTCTCGGCTGTGACCTTGGAATGATTTTACATTTATAAAATGTCTTTTGTAAATATCTTTACGTTTGGATTAGTTTAGAGTGCCTGATTCATGGTAAACCCCATACTGTTATGTAATTCAATATAAAAATTGATGTCTGTTTCCAGAGTGTGCACCATTTGGAAGAGCAGGTGGGGTACCAAGGAATTGTGTCGGTTGATAGAGGTAAATCAAGTTGGCATTAATCGTTCACTATGAAGGCTGCAAAGAGCAGATAAACTTAAAAGAAATTTGTATATTCACCCATAATCAAAAGAATAGACGTAAAACCCATAGTAAGACACTCTTGTGTTTTCTAACTGGCAAAGATTCAATAAAGATAATTTGTAGTATAGCAGATAATAGATAGAAATAATAAAAACTGCTTGGGTCTAAATCTTGTCTCCACTTCTTAGAAATGTGTACATAATTCTCCAAATCTCAGTTTCCTTATGTGTAAAGTGAGAATACTAATAGTGTCTTCTTCATCCAGGGATGAGATAATAGCAATACATGCAAGGATCTAGCTCACAGTAAGCCTACAATGAAAGCTAGCTGTGGTTATGTGGGCTATGGGGGATTGTAAATCATGCAAGGCACAACCTATGCAAAACACAACTTGGTGATTAAATTTTAGGGCAATAAGGTATTAAGAGGTTTTAAAAAGCAATTCCACATATAGGTATCTATCCTAAAGAAGTGATGAAAAACATTACTCAACAAAGAAATCATGTCTTCCATCTAATCTGCTATTTCTCTAGTGATTATCACAGAACCAAGTTCAGAGTAAATATATAGTTGAATGCATAAACAAAGACTTATGTAGGAAGATGTCTATGGTGGTATTATTTATAAGGGAAACCTGACAAATGGCTTCATAAATTAAGGCAATCTGCATGATGGAATATTATGTAACCATTAAAAAGGCATTCTGAAGAATATTTAATACAAGTGCAAGTTATTCACAGTACAATATTAAGTATTAATAATAAAAAGCAAGAACTAGAATGCAGAATTACACATGCAGTATCATCCAATTTTTTTTTTTTTGTGGTACGCGGGCCTCTCACTGTTGTGGCCTCTCCTGTTGCAGAGCACAGGCTCCGTACGCACAGGCTCAGCGGTCATGGCTCACGGGCCCAGCCACTCCGCAGCATGTGGGATCTTCCCAGACCGGGGCACGAACCCGTGTCCCCTGCATCAGCAGTGGACTCTCAACCACTGCACCACCAGGGAAGCCCCCATCCAAATTTTGTGACACATATATATGTACATAGGTACATATAGAGCAGAAGGAAAGAAAATATCAGCTAGATTTAACTCTGAGTGGTTGGCTATAGGTAATTTATTTTTGTTCTTTTTTATATATATAAATTTGTTTATTTATTTTTGGCTGTGTTGGGTCCTCATCTCTGTGCGAGGGCTTTCTCCAGTTGCGGCGAGTGGGGGCCACTCCTCATCGCAGTGCACGGACCTCTCACTATCTCGGCCTCTCTTGTTGCAGAGCACAGGCTCCAGACGCGCAGGCTCAGCAGTTGTGGCTCACGGCCCCAGTTGCTCCACGGCATGTGGGATCCTCCCAGACCAGGGCCTGAAACCGTGTCCCCTGCATTGGCAGGCAGACTCTCAACCACCGCGCCACCAGGGAAACCCTATTTTTGTTCTTAATATGTGTCTGTGTTTCTAGATTTTCCGCAATGAGTATACATTACATTTACAATCAGAGGAAAACATTTAAAAACATATAATTGGGAACAATTCATTACGGATAGTTGAAAAGAAATAGTAACCTGCAGTCAATAAAAAGAAACTTCTGAATTGTGCAACAATAACCCGTGAATGAGAATGTTTAACTCTTTAGGGTTTAAAAATTGAGTGCACAATTCAAGTACGTGCTTGGAAGATGGTGTGAGGAAATAGCAAACCAAACACACTGTGAAGCAGCATCTCAATGTGTGGAGCCATCAGTTAATGTAAAAATGTGTGAGATTTAAGGGGTTCCCATTCAAGATGGCAACATAGGAAGATCCTGAGCTCACCTCCTCCCCTGGACACACTGAGTCTACAGATACATATGGAAGAATTTCCTCTTTGAAAAACACAAAGCTGGCTAAGTGATGACTACACATGGGGCAAATGAGAAGAAAGTCACATTGAAGGTGAGGATGGGACACAATCTCACCATAAACCCCAACACTTCACGGTGACCCAGAAGTGGGAGAAAAACTCCAACCCTAGAGCTTCTCTCTGAGGAGCAAAGTGTTCAAACCCCCAACAGACACCTCAAGTTTTAGGACCTGCCCCTGAGAGACAAGCTCCCAAAACATCCAGCTTAGAAAAACAATGGGGCTCGTGTCCTGAGACCTACAAAATTGTGACGATCTGGAGACAGGTCTTAGGACCCACATGCTCGGACTAACCACATCAGGACCCAGTGCAGAGGCAGCCGATCTCACTCAGACATAAAGAGGCCCACGTGCTTAAATTAAAGCATCTGCACGAGAGGCAGGCATCTAATTTAACATACACATCTAGGAGCCCACTGTACCACTCTCTGGGGACAGTGACTGGCAGGCACCATCTTCACACTTTCCCTTCCCAGAAGGGAGCTTTTACATGAGTCTGGTGCCCCAACCCACTGCCCATGGGATGCTGTTTAAATGCCTGAGTCTGGAGGTCAGGGGAGATTGTGTTCCTGGTCCCAGGGGACTGTAATAATCAGTGTTACCCAGAAAGGAGCTCATACCCCTGTCTGACACCGAATTTTTGTGATTGCCATCAGGGAACACCACTATATTGTCAGACCATGGCAGCCAGTGGGTTTTCTGCACCTAGAACCCACAGGACAATAACTAATGGAAAAAGAATTCTTAAACTGTTACCACCGCCAGGGCACAACAAGAGGCAACAACCCAGGAACTTGGTCTCTCTGTGAAGGAGGCTTATTAGCTAATCATCATGGCTACAGCCTGAGGGGCAGGCTTCTAATTAAACACACATCTTGGGGCTGACTATAATCCTTCCTGCAGATCTTGGAGGGTGGGTGCTGTCTTCACGCTCTCTCTCTGCCGTGCTCCAGAGCACCAGTGTCTCCTGGACAGGAGTGCTACATGCTGGGGCCCTGGTTTTTATGTCTGGTGCCCAGTCTTTGCAGCTGTCTCCAAGGGATACCTTCTGGTCTCCTGTCTCTGGTGACCAAGGGGGTGGGCGGTGCTTGCATTCCTGAGTCCCATGGGACTGTGGCAATCAGAGAGACAGTTATTGGCAAGCCGACAACCCCAGGGCACTGTACAGACAGAAGATTGAGGCACACCCCAACCTCCATCTGTCTATGCAGGAGGCCCCTGCTTGTCCTGGAGCTTCAGCCTGAGGAGCAGGCTTCAGGTTTGGCACACACCTAGTGACCTACAAAGCTGCTGTCAATGAACATAGGCTGTAGACATCATCTTGGCACTCTCCCTCTGCAGCTCACTGATATCTACCAGAAAACTGCTTACACACTCCTCAGGAACCCCAATTTTTGCAGCTGCCATATAGGGGACTCCACAAGACCCATAGCCCAACGTAGCTTACACTTGCAGTCCCACAAGACTGTATATATTTGCATACTTGTAAAACCTGCTGCCTGAGTCTGGCTTCCAAACAGCCTGAAATAGGTGCTGAGATCCTCCCCTCAAGGACACTGAAAAGCTTGGCACATCCTCAAACACTGGGAGCTATTAAAAGTATAATAGTCTGCTTGGACATGCACAAAAGTTTGAGAGACAGTTAAGAGCTGGAGAAGGATTGAACAACAAGTTTCACCTCCTACTTGAGGCCACTCCTTCAGGACTAAAGAGGTCATTGTCTCATCTACTGTATAAAAACCAACACAGAGAGTCAAGCAAAATGAAAGATCAGAGGAATATGTTCCAAATGAAAGAACATGATAAAGCCTCAGGAAAAAACCTTAATGAAACAGAGATAAGAAATTTACCTGATAAAGAGTTAAAAGTAATTGTCATAAAGACATTCACTGAACTGGGGAGAAGAATGGTGAGAACTTCAACAAAGAGATGGAAAATAGCATGGGTGGACCTAGAGACTATCATTATATTAAGTGAAGTAAGTCAGACAGAGAAAGACAAATATTATATGATATCACTTATATGTGGAATCTGAAAAGTAATACAAATGAATTTACTTGCAAAACAGAAACAGAGACATAGAAAACAAACTTACGGTAACCAAAGGGGAAAGGTGGGGGTGGGATAAGTTAGGAGTATGGGATTAACAGATAGATACTATTATATATAAAATAGATAACAAGGATTTACTGTACATCACAGGGAACTATATTCAATACCTTGTAACAACCTATAATGGAAAAGAAGCTGAATATACGTGTGTGTGTGTGTGTGTGTGTGTGTGTGTGTATAAAAAATACATTATAATTAAAATATCAAAAGTTAAATACAAGTAGAGAATATTAATAGCAGCAAGAGAAAAACAACTAGTTATGTACAAGGGAACTCTCATAAGACTATCAGCAGATTTTTCAACAGAAACTTTTCAAGTCAGAAGAGAATGGCATGAAATATTCAAAGTGGTGAAACAAAAATCTTCCAACCAAGAGTACTCTATCTGGTGAACTTATAATTCAGAATTGAAAGAGAGATAAAGAATTTTCCAGATAAGCAAAAGCTAAAGGAGTTCATCACCACTAAACTGACCTTACAAGAAATACCAAAGGAACTTCTTTAACCTGAATAAAAGGGTGCAAATTAGTAACAAGAAAATATATGAAAGAATAAATCTCATTGGATAGGAAAATATATAGTAAATATATAGTAAAGGTAGTGAATTAATCACTTGTAAAGCTCGTATGAAGGTTAAAAGACAAAAGTAATAACAATACCTTTGACTACAATAATAAGTTAAGGAACACAAAAGATAAAAAAGATGTAAAATGTAACATCAAAAACATAAAATGTGTGTTGGGGGGGGTAAAAATGTTGAGATTAAGAATGGGATCAACATAAAATAAATGCTTGTTATTGACATAACATAAACTGTTATAGATATAAGTTGTTATATCTCATAGTTATATGGTTATATCTCATAGGTTATATGGTTATATCTCATAGTCAGTCTCATGGTTACCACAAAGCAAAAACCTACAGTAAAAACACAAAATATAAAGAGAAATTAATATAAGTATACCACTAAGAGACTCTTCAAACCACAAAAGAAGAGAGCAAAAGAAGAGAACAAAGTGGAACTACAAAACCAGTAATCAATGAACATAATGGCAAAAAGTACATACTTATTAGTAACTATTTTAAATGTAAATGGACCAAATGTTTCAATCAAAAGACATAGACTGGCAGAATGGATTAAAAAAATCTATGTGCTACCTACAAGAGACACACTTTAGATGCAAGGACACACACAGACTGAAAGTGAAGGGATGGAAAAACATATTGCATGCAAATGGAATCCAAAAGAAAGCTAGAGTAGTTATATCAGAAAAAAATAGACTTTAAAACAAAGACTTTAATAAGAGACAAATATGAGCATTACATAATGATAAAAGGGTCAATCCAACAAGAGAATATAACATTTATAAATATTTATGCACCCAACATAGGAACACCTAAATATATAAAGCAAACAGTAAACATCTAAAGGGAGAAATAGACAGCAATAGGATAATAGTGGGGGGTCTTAATACCTCACTTACATCAATGGATAGGTTATCCAGAGAGAAAAGCAATTAGGAAACAACAGCCTTAAATAACATGCTAGACCAGAACAAAAACAACAGAATTCACACTCTTTTCAAGTGCACATGGAACATTTTCCAGGATAGATCATATGTTAGGCCACAAAACAAGTCTTGATAAATTTAAGAGGACTGAAATCATATCTAGCATCTTTTCCACATGCAATAATATGAAACTAGAAATTAATTACATGAAGAAAACTGGGAAACTTACAAATATGTGGAGATTAAACAACACATTACTGAACAATCAATAAGTCAAAGAAGAAATCAAAAGAGAAATCAAAATTTACCTTGAGACAAATGAAAATGGAAATATAACATCAAAGTTTGTGGGATGTAGGAAAAGCAGTTCTAAAAGGGAAGTTTATAGCAATAAATGCCTACCTCAACAAACAAGACAGGTCTCAAATAAAAAAAAAATCTAACTTTACTCCTCAAGGAACTAGAAACAGAAGAATGAAGCCTAAAGTAGGAGGATGGAAATAACAAAGATTAAAACAGAAAAAAAGTGAAATAAAGGCTAAAAGACAATTGAGAAGATCAATAAAACTAAGACCTAGTTCTTTGAAATGATAAACAAAATTGACAAAACTTTAGCCAGACTCACCAAGAAAAGAGAGAGAACTCAAATAAATAAAATGAGAAATGAAAGATGAAATGTTACAACTGATACCACAGAAACACAAAGAATCATAAGATACTATTGTGAACTATTATACACCAACAAATTGGACAACCTGGAATAAATGGGTAAATTCCTAGTAACATACAACCTACCAAGACTGAATTATGATGGAATAGAAAACCTGAACAAATTGATTACTAGTATAGAAATTGAATCCATAATCAAAAACCTCCCAGCAAACAAAAGTCCAGGACCAGATGGCTTCACTGGTGAATTCTATCAAACATTCAAGAGGGAATTAATATCAATCCCTCTCAAATTTTTACAAAAAATAGAAGAGAAGGGAGCTCTCCCAAATTCTTTTTATGAGGCCAGCATTACACTGATACCAAAAGGATGCCACAAGAAAAGAAAATTACAGGCTAGCATTCCTGACGAATATAGACACAAAAATTCTCAACAAAATATTAGCAAACTCAATTCATCAATATATTAAAAGGATCATACACCATGATCAAGTGGGATTTAGTCCAGGGATGCAAGGATGTTTCAACATCCACAAATCAGTCAATGTGATAATCCACATTAACAAAATGATAGATAAAAATCATATTATCATGTCAATAGATGCAGAAAAAGCATCTGACAAAATTTAACATCCATTTATCATTAAAAACTCTCAACAAAGTAGGTATAGAGGGAATGTCCCTCAGCATAATAAAGGCCACATCTGGTAAGCCCACAGCTAACATACTCAATGGTAAAAAGCTGAAAGCATTCCCTCTAAGATCAGGAAAAAGACAAGAATGCCCACTCTTATCACTTGTATTAAACTTAGTATTGGAAGGCCTAGCTAGAGCAATTAGGCAAGAAAAAAGAAATAAAAGCTTCCAAATTGGAAAGGAAGAAACAAAACTCTCACTATTTGTGGGTGACATGATATTATATATAGAAAACCCTAAAGACTCCGTCAAAAGTTGTTAGAACCAATAAACAAATTTAATAAAGTTGCAGAATACAAAATCAATACACAGAAATCTGTTGTATTTCTATATACCAATAATGAACTATGAGAAAGAAAACAATCCCATTGCTATGCTGCTGCTTCCCACTAGCTATCTATTTTACATTTGGTAGTGTATATATGTCCATGCCACTCTCTCACTTTGTCACAGCTTACCTTTCCCCCTCCCCACATAACACAGGGAGATCAGCTCAGTGCTTTGTGACCACCTGGATGGGTGGGATAGGGAGGGTGGGAGGGCAGGAGATGCAAGAGAGAGGAGATATGGGAACATATGTATATGTATAACTGATTCACTTTGTTATAAAGCAGACACTAACACACCATTGTAAAGGAATTATACTCCAATAAAGATGTAAAAAAAAAAAAAGAAAAGAAAAGAAAACAATCCCATTTACAATTGCATTAAAAAGAATAAAATACCTAGGAATAAACTTAACCAAGGAGATGAAAGAACTGTATATTGAAAAGTACAAGACATTGATGAAAGAAACTGAAGAATATACAAATACATGAAAAGATACTCTGTGATCATGGGGTGGAAGAATCAATATTTTTAAAATTTCCATATTACAAAAGCAATTTATATATTCAATGAAATTCCTATCAAAATTTCAATTGCATTTTCTAAGAAAATAGGACAAAGAATCCTACAATTTTCATGGAACTACAAAAAAGCCTGAATAGCTAAATCAATCTTGAGAAAGAAGAATATAGCTGGAGGCCTCATACTCCTTGATTTTAAACTTACTGCAAATCTATAGTAACTAAAACAGTATGGTATTGGCATAAAAACAGACACATAGATCAATGGAACAGAATAGAGAGCCCAGAAATAAACCTACACATATATGGTCAGTTAATTAATGACAAAGGAGCCAAGAATATATAATACACAAAGAACAGTCTCATCAATAAGTGGTGTGAGAAACTGGACAGCCACGTGCAAAATAATGAAATTCAACTACTATCTTATACCATACCCAAAAATTAACTCAAAATGAATTAAAGTCTTGAACTTAAGCCCTAAAACCAGAAAACTCATGTGACAAAATGTAGGTAGTAAGCTCCTTGACATAGGTCTTGGTGATAATATTTTTAATCTGACACCAAAAGTAAAAGCAACAAAAACAAAAATAAACAGGTGGAACTACATCATACTAAACAGTTTCTGCACAGCAAAGGAAGCTATCAACGAAATGAAAAGGCAACATATTGAATGGGAAAAAATATTTGCAAACCATACATCTGATAAGGGAAAAATATGCAAAATATATAAAGAACTCACACAACTCAATAGCAAAAAAAAATTTGTTTTTTAAATGGGACGATCTAAATAGACATTTTTCCAAAGAAGAGATACAGATGACTAACAAATACATGGAAAGATGCTCAATGTCATTAATCACCAGAGAAATGCAAATCAAAACCACAATGAGATACTACCTCACACCTGTTAGAATGGCAGCAGCATAGCACAGGGAGATCGGCTCGGTGCTTTGCGATGACCTAGAGGGGTGGGATAGGGAGGATAGGAGGGAGGCTCAAGAGGGAGGGATATGGGAACATATGTATGCATATGGCTGATTCGCTTTGTTGTGCAACAGAAACTAACACAGTATTGTGAAGCAATTATACTCCAATAAAGATCTATAAAAAAAAAACAGAAGAAATATCTGCTTCATAAGAAAAAAAAAAAAGGCAAGCAGTAACAAGTGTTTGGGAGGATGTAGAGAAAAGAGGACACTTGTGTACTGTTTCTGGGATTGTAAATTGGTGCAGCCACTATGGAAAACAGCATGGAGGTTCCTCAGAAAATTAAAATTAAAACTACCATATGATCCAGCAGTTCCATGTCTGGGTATTTATCCAGAAAATGAAAATATTAACTTGAAAGATGTAAGCATCCCCACATTCATTGCAACATTGTATATGATGGACAATATGTAGAAGCAACCTAAGTGTCCACTGATGGATGAATGGATACAGAAATTGTGATATCACAGTTGACCCTTGAATAACACGAGTGTTGGGTTGTGCCAATCTCTGTGCAGTCAAAACTCAGAGTATAACTTCACAATTGGCCTTTCGTATCTGCAGTTCTGCATCTGTGGATTCAACCAGCCAAGGATCGTGTAGTACTGTAATACATATTTAGTGAAAGAAATCTGCATAAAAGTGGACCTGCACAGCTCAAATCCATGTTGTTCGAGGGTCAAGTACAATGGACTATTATTCAGCCATAAAAAAGAATAAAATCTTGCCATGTGCGACAACATGGGTGACCTCCAGGGCATTACACTAAGTGAAATAAGTCAGACTGTAGACAACAAACACCATATGATCTCTCATATATGGAATCTTTTTAAAAAGAGGGGGAAAAAGCCCATGGATACAGAGAACAGACTGGTGATTGCCAGAGGTAGGCGGTGGGAGAAATGGGTGAAGGGGGTCAAAAGGTAAAAATAAATAATAAATAAATAAATAAAGTGCATTACTGAAAAAAAAAGTAATTTTTTAAAGTATTGTAATGCATAATAAGCCCATAGAGTCTTGTTCAGTGCAGTTAAATATTGTGAACAGATTATTACCTCATAAATTATAGTCTTATACCAACATTGAGTATTAGACTTTATTCTAACCTTGTCTATGTCTTTTTGTTCAAAAAAATTTCACAAATATACAAACACATACTTTCAGCAATTTTATAAAGACAGTAATGCTGCAGAAACTAAAATATACTGACTCTTGAATACAATGCATTTTCTTAAATAACAATAACAGTCAGCTTTAAAAACTACTCACCCTGAACTTTACATCACCATCACTGAAACTAGGGGGAATTTAAACTCATTGAAAAGACTATCAATTATAGAGAAGAAATCAATTTTAAATAACAATGTATGATTCTGATAAGTTTATCTTTAAAAAATAGAATGTTGCGTTAAATAATTTTGTAGGAATCAACTGATATGTGATTCAATAGTAGAACCCAGATGCTCATTTTAACCTCTATGTAAACCTTGTTTAAAGAAATCATAAGGCAAACTGCAATGTACTATTATGTACTGTTTCCCTTGTTTAAAAATATATATTTTTAAGTATGGAGAAGTAGAATATATAGTAAACAAATTATGCTTCTTGTGTTCTGGTATCTTCCCAGATTGCTTATCAAAAGGGAAATATATATTTGCACAATTACCTCATACGTAAATCTAAAATCTATTAAAATATGTACCAGGCAATAATAGATTAATATACTGAGATGTTAGGTAAATTGATAAATGTTGATGGAAGTTGCTTTTTGGAACAAACTACTTTTATAAAAGTGGGATTTTTTTTTCTTATTCTCAGTAAAAAAGGACAATAGCTCATACGCTAAGTCCATTTTTTCTCCAGTGGAAGTATCTTTTGAATTTAGAAAACTTTTCCTTAAAAAAAAAAAAGATGCTAACAAAAAGACAAATTGCACTTCTACTCTTGCCAATTCTTCTGTCATCAATATGTGATGAGGATTCTATGTCCCAGTTATGTTGGGTGCAGTGGTCAATGGGTCTGACCAGTTTGGTCTAAAGTACACATTTTCTGTTCTTCTTTTGAACCCAATACTAATTTGTATGTACTGCTCTCATAGCTTTGATCAAACTCCTCCTTATCTTATATGATGACTAGAATCTAAGCTCATGATATTTCCCACCAGTCCCATGTTCCATTGGTTTATCTAGAAAAAATATATTTGGCAGGTCTAGATCACTGTGTGTAAGGTACAAGGTTGGAACTCCAAGACTAAAATACCATTAAAAATTTTTAAGAAGCCAGGAGACTGGGTAAGGTCAGCAAGGGGATGAATGGCTGAGGTTAAAAGTGGTCCAAGAACTGGGTCAAAACTAATGTTGAGAGGTTTGGGAGAAAAATACAAATCAGCAATGGAGGCAGAAAAGGAAAGACTAGTGAAGAAAAAAAAACATGAAAAAACAAATCATAAAAGGAATAGAATTTACTGAACTGGAAACTAAGTAATGGAAGCATTTCAAGCAGAAGGGACTGACTTTGTCAAATGCAACCAATACAGTAAAGATTGTGGAACCTTGTGCAGTGATGGAATTGTTCTAAAATGGGATAGTGATGGTTACGAAACTCTGCATGTTTGCAGAAAAATCAACACATATCTTTAAATGAGTGACTCTATGACAGTAAATTATACATCAAGAAAACCATTTCAAAATAAAAAGGAATTTAGCATATATCTACCCATCATTTCTACCCCCAGGTACTCCCCACCCAGGGTAAATGAAAATACATGCTTATAAGAAAGACAGGTGAGTTAATATTCACAATACCTTTGTTCATAATACCTCACACTTGAACTAACCCAAATGTACATTATTAAGTGAATGGATAAGTGTTTTGTGATGTGTTCATACGAGGTTAAATTACTCAGTTTTAAAAAGAAAATAAACTGCTTATTCAAATAAAAATATCTCAAAAACATTACTTTGAGCAAAAGAGACAGACATCAAAGTGTGCATTGTGATTTATTTCATTTTTATGAAGTTCTGCCACTCTGAAAATCAGAAAAAGTGAGACTTTATTCCTAAGAATTGCTCCCGTGAATCATCTGTTGTACACTGGACTTCTTGTATGAACTGGGGAGTTTGCAACCTAATTTTAATTTCTAATGTGCCTGCTGCTTATCCTCCGTTATTTTCTCTCTTTAAAATTCATTAGTACAGATGAAGGAATCAGCTTATATTTTATGTACCTAGTTCTATATTATTTTTGTGCATTTTTAACTGGCATCTGGAGTTTAGTCTCCCTCTTAATGACAGAGCTGTGCAAGATGTTAGACCAGCTTATTACAAGGAAGATGGGAGACGGACTGTGAATATTAAATGTGAAGATTTATCTACAGTCTGCTCAACAATCAGGAAGAAGGATGTCTTTTACCTTGGACCAGATGCTGCTCGTGGAAAGGATCTCCACTAGTTAGCAGTTTGGTTCATTAATCCCAAACCAGACTGAGTCCTGGAAGATCTGGGGACAGCTTGTGTCCGATAACTGGTTCTCACATTTATCTTTCTGAACAATATGATTGAACTGGGCTGCCACAGAAGGCTCTCTGAGATACACGAGCACACTCATGTCTCTCCAAGTTCCAAATTGGCACCATATTCATGAAGCCCCAAAGCCTTGGGTTCAGGTGAGGGCCCTGCAAATACTTCCAGTGCGTTCAAAGCACCTGTCTCTTTAGTCAACAAGTCTCTTGAATGCCAGGAGCCTATTGGATGTGCTGCTTTTCAGAAATTGGAGACAGAGAGAGTGGTGCCAAAGAGAGACTAGCATCTACTGGGTCCACCTCCCCCCAAACACTGGCCTTCCCCCTGCATGCCCTCCCGCACACTCTGACACACACACTAGTGTTCACTTGGAGAGTACTCATGGCCGACTGGTCTGCAAGGGGATCATGGGTGGTGCTGGCATAATTTCCCATCCACTGCTTTTGGTGCCTTTTGGAGACTTATCAATCACAGAGCCCCATCACCTCCCTCTGCATCACAGAAGTGGGCGAGTAACCCAGGCTGGCCAATGCAAATATTCCACTCCCTCAACCACAGTGATTGAGTCAAGGATGATGATGTGACATCAGCAGGTCCAATTAGAGACTCCCATGTCGTTGAAACTTTGAAAAGAGTTTTCCTCCTCCATTGGCTGGGAGCTAGAGAAATAGAGTCTAGGAATGATGGAGAGTTAGGGCATGGACGTTGGGGGCAGACCACCTGGGTTCCAGTGGTGCTTCTGTGTTCCTCAGTTTCCTCACCAGGGAAGTGGGGCAGATAACTGCACCCTCCATTATAGGAGCACCCTGAAGAAGATATAAGTGACCTAGTCAGTAATACTTAATAAGCATCTGCTATGGGTAGGCACTGCCCAACCCTTAGCTCATAATATTGCCTGAGTATCCTGCAGAGAGCTACCAGGGAATCTGGTTGGACAGAGACAAACAGAGCTGACAGAGGAAAGCTATATGTAATGCACATCTTTGGATCTCCTGGATCCAACATGCCTTGAGGTCTGTCTACCCCAGCCTCTCCCAAGTACGTGAGTTAAAATCCGCCCCCCGCCCCCCCCCCCCCGGCTTTACTTAAGTCAGTTTGAGATGACTGTTTATTACTTGCAACAAGTTCTGATCACCATAAAGTCATACATAACCCAATCTTATGAAAACCAAAAATGTCTTTGTTTCAACTTATAAATTGACATTTTTCCTCCTCAAGAGAGGGTCCCTCCTTGAAAAATTTCTGGGAGGAAAACATTAGAGTTGAATTTTCTTTCCAATTCAAGTCCCAAAACTCACCACACTGAGAGTCAACGAGAAGTTATAGAGCTGGTCATCTGGTAATTTTTCTCTCCTTCTGGAATATATTGTCCTTTTAACAGTGAGTATTATTTGTATTTGCTGCAAGTAGAATTTTCAATTACTCGTCTGACGTCCAGATCAGTCATTGGTTTTTATTATGCTCTGGATTTAGGAAGAAATATGCTCCTGACAGCAACTTTATTTGAATTCTTCTGCTTAGGTTAATAACAAATAAAGGCCAAGATCACCACCAGGTACAAACCAACAGAACTGCGTTTGTTCTGAGAGAGGCAGCTGCTCGAGATTATTTTCTTTCACCTGTGCTGTGCTTTTAAGGATGGATATTATTAGCCTTTCAGAAGCTGTTTGCCTTGGTCATCACCTAAAGTGGTGCAGAGGTATTCTCTCCTTTATCCCATTTTAAACTAGAAACAGTTCCTTGAGGCAGACACTGGGCTAAGCCCTTCACCTGCATCATTTTACTTAATGCTACCACCACCCTGAAATGCAGGTGATCCATCCCCGTTTTATACATAAGCAAACAAACACACCTGAGGCCAGGTGAATAGGAAAGTGGCAGACACAGGGTTCAGACCCAGGCCCGTCTGAGCTACAAAGTGCTTCAAGACTCTCCATCACCGTTAAATTGTTCAGAGGCATGAAAATCTCTGGACAGGTGCATTTTACTTCAAAACCTAGTAACTCACACACCTGCTAGCAGGGACTATCACATATTGGTTCTTAGCCCCACTCCTGCATTTTGACTAAGCTTCAGGCACAAGGAAGTGTGGACTCAGAAAGTGGGGCTGGGAAAATCACCTGCAGGGCATCTGTGAGCCCAAGGGATCTCCATGGGGGTGGTGTGCAGTTGCAGGGCATTAGAGCTGATGGGATCTAAATTTCATCCAGTCTCTGGAGCTGTCATTGACCCCTTCAGGCACTCAGGTATGGCTGCACAAAAGATGTTTTTTCCAAATAGCAAACTCTCCCTTCTTTTCTCTCTTCCTCCTTCTTCCTCCTTCCTCCTCCTCTTTCTCCTTCCTTTCTCTTTCCCTAGCTAATGCAAGACTTTCATCATCTACTATACCCTGTAGAAAGCAGCACAACACATTTAAAGACGTATTGGATGTTCAGTATGCCCTTGGAACAAATGAGGGAAAAGGATGGAGATAAAACACATAGGTCAACCCTTGCCTCCTGTGGCCCAGGCCAACTCTCTTTCCAGTAAATTTTTGATGCCCTCTTTGGACCTCTAGGAGAAACCCAGCAATGGGCCCTCAACAGGCCGTAGATATCATGACTCTTACGGAGGGTGAATGTGTCCATCTCTGTTGTTGACAGCTCTATTACACTTGGTTTGGACCGTTCTTTAAACTCGGCTATACTCCAAGTTCTGAGCCATCACCTAGAATCCTGCAGGTGGTTGAGCCAAGACTTTCCTTAGATCCAAAAGCTGGGAAACTGCAGTGAAGATAAATGCTTTGTGTAATTCTTCAAAGAAAAATAAAGACCCAACCACATATAACACATGCTAAATCAGCCCAAATATCAAATGAGATAGCAAGAGACAGTGCCAGAGCTCAAATCTGGAGAATAGGAAGCACAACTTTGGAAAACATTGGGGATTGCCCAGAGCTAGTCAAACTGCAGAGTTGGGGTCATGGTCTTCCTCAAGACCATCCTGACTTCTCATGCCAACTACACACTCAGAGGGTTCCCAAATCCACCCTCAGGTTTGATAATTCTCTGGAAAGTCTCCCAGAACTCAGTGAAAGTTGTTACACTCATGGTTACGACTTATTACAAAAATAATCTACAAATTAAAATAAGCTAAAGGAAGAAGTATGTAGGGTACAGCCTGGGAGGGTTCAAATGTGAAGTTTCCATTGTCTTCTCCCCTTGGAGTCAGGATGCATGACTTTCCTGCATCAATGTGACAACATGCATGAAGCATTACCAAACAGGGAAGCTCACTCTAGCTTCACTCTCCAGAGTTTTTACTGGGGCCTCATTGCATAAACATGGTTGATAGATACATTGCCCACATCGTTGGACTCTGTCTCCAGCTTGACTGATGCCAACAGCCAGCTTTCACCTCATGAGCCCGTGTGTCCAGCCTCCATGCTAAACAAAGATGTGCCTTTCAGGTATGATAAAAAATCACTTCCCAGAACCTGAGGTCAAAGACCAGATCCTCTTTGGGCAAAGCTGAATTCTTTACTCTGTAGGGATCCAGAAAAGGGACTGTTGACTTTGGGTCGAGGTGGTGTGAGAAGGCTGTAGTCGGCAGGGTCGTGAGTGTATGAGGCCAGGAGTTCATTTAGGACAAATTATATTTGATTCCAAAAGGATATCAACGAAGATGGACACTCAGATTCAAGGATGAGTTTGATGGAGACTATCTACAGGAAGTCATCACAAGGGTGAGGTGTGCTGCCGCAGAAGAGGACAATGGTAAAGACTCGGAATCCCAGGATGGCTGGGGCCAGAGGGTAGGAATTAGCCATTGTTATTCCAGGGCTGTTAATCGCAGCCTCTTCTCCTCTTTTGTCCCCCATGTGAACTCCCCAGCAGTGAGCTCCACCCCTGCCCATGGTTTCCCCTTCCTTCCCCATAATCAGCACTAACGCACTGTTAAATACGGCACTGCAAAGACCAACTAATTATAATGCAGTTGCTTACCCTTATTTTAAACTCTGTATTTCCCTGCTTGCTGAATTGAGAGTTGTAACCCTATTATTAATTCATTAAGAAACATAATTTCACGCAAAATAATATGTTTACCCTCTTCTATTAGGTTAAGGTAGTGTAATTATGAGAGCTATGTCATGCAAAGAGCTACCAGCTCCCCAGGGCACAAAAGGAGCCTTTAATTTCTCTTTGGTCAGATACAGGGAGCCAAGAAGAGTTAACTGTAATTCTGACTTTTCGGCACATCTACTCAGATCTAAGCGAGATACCTGATGGGAGATATTAAATGAGAGGAAGATGCTTGGGAAAATATTGTTTAATCATATTTTTATCTGGTTGGTGTGAGATGATCTTCTGCATCTGGGCTCGATGTGGCGTGAAAGGTTAATTTACATTCCGTAAACTCCTGGGGGAAAGGAGAACCAGTGATTTTCTTTTTTATGTGAAAAACGGAGATTATGTTTCAGATGGATGAGTTTCTGGGAAGGACCCAGCAAGGAAATAGGTCCAAGAAGAGTTTACCGTGCGACCTTCAGTTTTCCGAATGGCTGACCCCAGATCCTCTCAGACAAGACCCTCACTAGCAACACTCTGACACCTTTCCGAGACCCCTTCCTACATTCTCCTGAGCCCCAAATGCTTGGAGGCAACTTAAGAACGCTCGGGACCTCCTACACACTAACCCTATGACAGCCCTGGCCATGTTGTCATTTCAGGACATGAATTAAAATCTCAAGGTTGAGGACACTGGGAGGCAATATTTCATTTTTCCATTTTTCTTCTTAAAAACTTACATTAGATCTTTGTGATTTTTGACCCCTGGAGCAGGACGTAAGTTCCCTTAAAGAACAAGGAAGACAAACGGATGTGGAACAATAGCAGAAACACTCCCGAAAACCAAATGGGCAGCAAGAGAGGAATTGCTCTTCCTGTGTGTAAGCATAAACCACAGGCGGGGGAGAACAGAAGAGGAGGACGGAGGGGGAAAAGGGCAACTTTACAAATTGTACCAAAATGGAATATATCGCGGTGGAGCCTGGCTTTTGGGGGCTGTCAAAGGGAATTACTTTCTGTCCTATTTTAATGTTCTCTGTTCTTTCTCCCTCGAATGACTAATCTTGTGTTTCATGAGGTTGCTTTTTCCCAATATGCTCTGCTTTTGTTTTCTCTTTGTACATATTGATAACTCCTCTGGATTTTATGGGCTGTCTGTCCCAGGAGGCCCCAGGGCTCTCTGGGTTGGATTCATGGTGTGAAAGTAGGCGGCCTCCTGTACCCGGATGGGACCTGGACACAGACTCCAGTTCCCCGGCCTCTGCACTTGGCTCCAAGCAAACAACCATGTGGCCCTGGGCAGCTCAGTTCACCTCTTTGAGTCTGTTCCCCTGGTGCAAAATGAGAGCAAGAAGGGCCCAGGAGCTGACCTATTTTGTAAGTTCATCACGGGAAACCTATTTAAAAAGCCAGCTTTGTTACCCAAATGCAATTGTGTGTTTTATGAGTAAAATCTTTGCTTTTTGTTAGTTTGTTTTTCCTAGGAAGGCACCTTGGTCCTTGCCTCTCTTGGGGTTTAGGGGCATCCCCTAACTAGTCCTTAGGGGTGAATTTTCTTCCTTGGTGGGGGTGCTATCTGGAGCAGACAGTGCTTGACGCCTGGCAGCACCTCTCAGAAATCCTGGGACAAGCATCCACAGCTTGCTTCCTTCTCTCCTTAGACTCATGTCTACATGAAGCCCAAAACAATGCCTGTTCATCCCTAATTCCATAAGTTAGTGACCAATAAGGAAACAGTGACAATCAAGCTGCCAGTCCTGAATCAGTCAGACCAAACTGTCCATCCATTCGTCAGTAAATGCACTGGGGCCCCACCTACAGGTCCTGCTTCAGACCCAGTGATCGATGCTGCCAGGCAGCACAAGGAGCGTGTGAAAATAAAGCAGTGGGGCTGTGTCCTTAGACCCTGAGAGATCTTGGACTGGGTGGGGGGGCGGGTCTTAGCATCCCCAAGGCAGAGCCAGGGGCAAGGGCTTGGGGACAGGGGGCTAATTGGGGGGCAGACGCCAGGGGGCAAGGAGAGTGAGACCCTTCAGAGGAGGAGGAAAGGCAGGATGAAGTGTGCACTGATGGCATGGCCGTGGGAGAGCAGTTCTGTCTACCAGGAAGGCCATCTGAAGGCCAGGAGGAGGGTCACCCATCATCCCCACTGCTTGCAGTGTGACCTCCAGCCCCTGCAGGCTGTGCCTGTGCTCCAGCTGAGTCAATGCTCTGCTTGGTCAGAACAGAGAACAGGGCAATGTGAAAATGCTGGAGGACGGGGCTGGGGCCAGGGGCTCAGGGAGACCCTAGGGCATCAGAAGGAGTGAGCTGGGTGGGCCCACAGGGAGAAGCAGGTTGTCTGCGGGGTAGAGAGGACTGGGTGGATGGCTTGCATGTCCTTCTCACTGCCCCTGACTATCCTCACCCAGGGTGTGCCTGGCGGCCAGGGCTCAGTACCCCCCATCTGACTCCCTAAGTGCCAGTGTAAGTGATGACCGAGCCCTCTTGCTCCTGCCCACATGTGTGGCGAGGCTGGGTCTCTCTCTGCCGATCTTTCCTGCAGGGGCCAGAAAGGGTCCCTCCCAGGATAACTGGGTTGTCCCGGGAGAAAGACCAGTGCACACCCTGCCAGGCTCAGCCGGTCTTCATCCCTCCACGCAGTCGTCACAGACTTTAATTATCCTCACCATGCAACTCTTCAGTTAAAACCCCTGGGCCTTCTGAAGCTCTGGAACGTTCCCCCTGCCCAAGCTCCAGCCCACACCACTTGATGGCTGCTGTGTGCAAACACAAATAACTTTGAAAAGGAGCAGAAAGGAAGAGGGCACTGGTGTGAGTGGGAAGCTTCCGCGCCTGGGCAGAGGCGCTGGTGAGACGGTGATGAGCCGGTGGGTGGTGGAGACACAGGGAACACAGAAATCAAGGCCAAGGCAGCTATGAAAGAGGAAGGGAAAGAGAGAGAGAGATTGTTTCCATAGCGACAAGCAGGGCATCAGCAGGAAGTTGGGAGGAGCTGCCCAGCGCGCAGGCCCAGCAGGGTGGCCCGAGGACAAGGACGGACAGCTCAGGAGCCTAGGCCCCAGCCATGTGCACTGGGGGCAACGGACCATGGACTGGACTCTGCTCTCCCTGCGTGTGAGCTGCTCCTCCTGCCGTTCAGGGTCTGTTACTCATCCGACTACCATCGTGAAGAGCAGACAGGAGTACCCCATGTGAAACACCCCCAAGGGTCACAGGTCACACCACAGCCCCAGCAGCGAGTGGCAACAGAGAAGGGGAGTCCTGGCCTCAGAGCCCCATAAACGCCATTTTGATGCTAACTCCAGCTCTGTCCAGCTGTGCAACACAGAACAACTCACACACCCTCTCCGGGCTCTGGATCCTCCTATATGAAGTCGGATTCTAGCTCCCCATCTCACAGGACTGTGTGATGGGGAGCTAGGGCCCTTGGGAAGGGCTGGGTGACTCTCAGACAGTGTGAGAACATATGCTCCTTTCCCTCTGCAACTCACACCTGGTAAGCGACAGCTGCATCTCTCCAGGGCACCAGCAAGTTTATTGGATTCTTTGTGGCCCCACTTGGAACCCACATTTTGAGAGCACCCCAAATTCAGAAAAGAATTCTTCATGGAGCATGTGTTCCTGCCTCCCTGTTTGTTGCCCAGGGATGTCTTGGTCAGACAATGACTCCATCTTGAACTTGCTCCCAGCCATGGGAGGGGCATCCACAGAGGGCAGCATGGATTGGGGAGGCACAGGTCAGTCTGAGGTCTGATGGCTGGTGATTCAGTGGCCCCTGGAGCTGCCCCTCCCTCCTTCCAGCCACTCAGACCACAGCTGGGCTTGGTATTCTAAAAAAAGGCAGCCCTCAGACTGGGAGAAAATATTTGCAAATGAAGCAACTCACAAAGGATTAATCTCTAAAATATACAAGCAGCTCATGCAGATCAATATCAAAAAAACAAAAATCCCAATCCAAAAATGGGAAGAAGACCTAAATATACATTTCTCCAAAGAAGATATACAGATTGCCAACAAACACATGAAAGGGAGCTCAACATCACGAATCATTAGAGAAATGCAAATCAAAACTACAATGAGATATCACCTCACACCAGTCAGAATGGCCATCATCAAAAAATCTACAAACAATAAATGCTGGAGAGGGTGTGGAGAAAGGGGAACCCTCTTGCACTGTTTGGTGGGAATGTAAATTGATACAGCCACTATGGAGAACAGTATGGAGGTTCCTTAAAAAATTAAAAATAGAACTACCATACAACCCAGCAATCCCACTACTGGGCATATACCCTGAAAAAACCATAATTCAAAAAGAGTCATGTACCACAATGTCCATTGCAGCTCTATTTACAATAGCCAGGACATGGAAGCAACCTAAGTGTCCACTGACAGATGAATCGATAAAGAAGATGTGACAGATATACAATGGAATATTACTCAGCCATAAAAAGAAATGAAATTGAGTTATTTGTAGTGAGATGGATGGACCTAGAGTCTGTCATACAGAGTGAAGTAAGTCAGAAAGAGAAAAACAAATACCGTATGCTAACACGTATATATGGAATCTAAAAAAACAAAAAAAAGTTCTGAAGAACCTAGGGGCAGGACAGGAATAAAGACGCAGACATAGAGAATGGACTAGAGGACACAGGGAGGGGGAAGGGAAAGCTGGGACGAAGTGAGAGAGTGGCACGGACATATATACACTACCAAATATAAAATAAATAGCTAGTGGGAAGCAGCCGCATAGCACAGGGAGATCAGCTCGGTGTTTTTTGACCACGTAGAGGGGTGGAGTAGGGAGAGTGGGAGGGAGGGAGACTCAAAAGGGAGGGCACATGGGGATATATATATGCATATGGCTGATTCACTTTGTTATACAGCAGAAACTGACACAAGATTTTAAAGCAATTATACTCCAATAAAGATGTTAAAAAAAAAAATGACCCAGACGCTCTCCTGCTCTGTATGGACACCCAAAGCTAAGAAGGCTCAGGCATGCTTTCAGCTGGACCCTCACTCACCACTGCACCCGTCAGCCTGCCTCTGGCTCTGGCACCAGCTCCCTCCAGCAAACACAAGAGATCACGTTGGATTCTTCTGGGCCCTCCGAGACTGCTCAGAGCTGCTTCCTCCATGAAGTGGTGCTTGATTTCCCCCAGCTGGATGCAATCTCTCTTTTCTGAACTCCCATGGGTCTTTATGTTTCTCTTTAATGGCATCAATAACTTCCTACCAGTGTTGGCTACATACTTTGGAGGGCCCAGTACCAAGTGAAGATGTTGGGCCCTTGTTCAAAAGCAGCAAGAAAGTGCCATTAGAGTTACTAAAACATGAAGTTTTCCTCTTTCTTCCCCAATCTCTCTCGACTGTCACTTTTATTTGATTTTCCATTTAATGTCTTTTTAAGTAAAGAAACTTTAAAGTTTTAAGTTATTAGCATGCATTTTGCCATTCCTCTTTATATGGTGCAATGCCAGTTATAAAGGTAAAGTTAAACTCTATGTGGGTTCACCAGAACTATACCATTCAGGTTTTGTAGTTCATGCATGCATGTGTCACGGGTCGGGCCAGCTTCTTGAATGTTGGACCCATGTGACCTCAAGAACGCTACTTGAAACGGGCAGCAGGAACCACGGTTGTCACGCATATGGTATGTATGTGTTTCCTCCGCTCTGCGCGTGCTCCATTGTGCCAGAAGGCTTCACTTACAAAATGTTAAGGTCAAAGAGAAAATTATCAATAATTTCAAGATGGTGACAGCAGGCCATTAAAGCCACCACGGCCCTTCTGAGCGTGAGCCCTGTGTGGCTGGACAGGTCACACACCCAGGAAACTGAGCTGCTTCCTGCTTTGTTTATTGCTGGTTGAAACAAGGCTTCCCTCTGACTCCAAACTGTGAGCTCATCAAATAAGAAATCTGGGCTCTAGTGTCCTGCACATGGTGAATGAAAGAAAGAATGAATGAAGGGTCAGTACATGTGTTTAAAGCCAGGACTGACACTTCACACATGCTACACACTGAATGTCTGTGTCCCCCCAAATTCATATGTTAAATTGTAATCCCCAGTGTGATGGTGTTAGGAGGTGAGGTCTTTGGGAAGTGATTAGGTCGTGAGGGTGGGGCCCTCATGAATGGGATTAGTGCCCTTATTAAAGACCCCAGAGAGCTCCCTTACCCTCTTTCCACCATGTGAGGACACAGAAGAAGACTGCCACCTACAACAGGAAGTGGACCCTCATCAGACCCCCAACTGGCCAGCACCTTGATCTTAGACATCCAAACTCCAGAACTGTGAGAGAGAAGTATCTGTTGTTAAGCTGTCCGGTCGCTGGTGTTTTTATGGCAGCAACACAGCAGACTAAGGCAACATTCAAGCAAGATGCAGCCCACTTCCTTCAACTGCTTGCAAAAAGATAAATATCATATGATATCACTTATATGTGGATTCTGAAAAAGTGTTATAAGTGAATTTATTTACGAAACTGAAGTAGACTCACAGACATAGAAAACAAACTTATGGTTACCCAAGGGGAGAGTGGGAGGAGGGGAGATAAATTAGGAGTTTAGGGTTAACAGGTACACACTACTATATATAAAATAGATAGACAACAAGGACCTACTGTGTAGCACAGGGAACTATACTCAATATCTTGTGATAACCTATAATGGAAAAGAATCTGAAAATGTATATATGGATATATAAATGTATATATATATGTGTGTGTGTGTGTGTGTGTGTGTGTGTGTGTGTGTGTCACTGAATCACTTTGCTGTACACTTAAAACTAACACAGCACTATAAATTAATGATACTTAAAAAAATAACTGTAAAAACGTGGAAGTGGCTAAGTTACAATGGCCCACACTTCCCCTATAGGGAACGTGGGAATCCATGTGAAAAGCCATAATTTTTAGATTTGACATACAAAAGAAAAATATACCTTGTCTCTTCAGGTACGAGCACTGTTCTCGGAAGTGCATTAAGATCAGGAATGCATGACTCAGACACACTTGATCCAAAGAACCTGGATATCTTTGGCTGTGATTCATTCATTTATCCACTTACTCAACAAAGAAATATTTATAAAATGCCCACTCTGTGTACGGGGATACACCATTGAAGAAAACAGAGTCACCAAACATTTTTCCAGTGGAGAGATAAACATTAGATGAAACTCAAAAGTTAGAAGAATAGAAGATAATTACTGGCATGAAGAAACCTGAAACCGAGAGGGCAGAGGGGTGCAGGATTGGTGGGGCTGCACTTCTAGCCCGGCAGTTGTGTTGCTGAAATGCACCCTCTGTTCACCGGTGCCAAATAGAAATGCAGAGACAGAGTTTTGGGTGAAGTAGAAAAGAGTAGCTTTATTGCTTTGCCGGGCAAAGGGGGCCACAGTGGGCTAATGCCCTCAAGACTGTGTGTCCCCCCTCGGAGGGAGTGGTGAGGAGTCGTATCATGTTCAAGGAGCAGGGTGTGGTTGGCTCGTAGACATTCTTCTGATTGGTGGGTGGTGAGGTCGTCGGGAGTCAGCATCCTCAACCTTTTGGTTCCAACCAGTCTGGGGTCTACATGCCTGTGGGCGGCATACAGTAAACTTCTCCCACCTGGTGGGGGTTTCAGTATCTGCAAAGCAGCTCAAAGGACACGGCTCAGAATATTATCTATAGCCCTTGTGGAAGAAATAAATGTCCTTGACTTTGTTTAATGGCTGAAGTATTATTATTTTGTCTTGCTTGACTGTTTTCCTTTCTTTCTGTATTTTGTCATTTCTCTGATTAAATTTGTTCTTTGACTGAAGTTTTTCTACAGACAAAAGCCAGGTGGAGTACATGGGTGGGGTCTATGCTGGGAAGGCCTCATAGGGTTCTGCTCAGTTACAATTGGAGAAGACCTCTCAGAAGAGGTGACATTTAAGCAAGGATTTGAACCAGATGGGCTGAGCCATGTGGCAAACTCAAGGCTCGCACGATATCGGACGGGTATTTCAGGCACTCCTGAGAAGGGAGGCCAGATGGGGTTCTGCCTTCAGATGCTCTGCCAGCTCCCAGGTCCCCGGCCGCCTCTTGTCTGAACCCTAACCTGCCCCTCCCTGGTTTTGCGTGTCATGAGGTGGATGCCTACCACGCGCGAGGCTGCAAGACTGCCGTGCAGCCAATCTTTGGGGATTCTGGGTGTGATCCTACGTTTGTGTGGCCTCCATAACAAAGTACCATAAGCTGGAGGGGGGCGGGTGTTAAACTAGAGTAGTTTATTCTCTCTCAGTTCTGGAGCCCAGAAGTCTGAAATCAAGGGGTCAGCAGGGCTGGGTTCCCTCCAAACCCTCTCAGAGAGGATTCTCCCCTTCTTTCAGTTTCCCATCACCCCAGGCATTCCTTGGCTTGCAGCTCTATCACTCCCATCTCTGCCTTCATCTTCACATCGTCTTCTCCTTGTATCTCTGATTCTTCTCCCAAGGACACAAGTCATATTGAATTAGGGACCATTCTAATGATCTCATCTTAACTTGATTGGATCCGCAAAGACCCTATTCCCAAATAAGCCCACACTGACAGGTATTGGGAGTTAGGACTCCAACATGTCTTTGGGGGGAACACAATTCAACAAGGCAGTGGATGGAAGGTAATTATTTTATGGACCCCCAGAGAGATTGCACTGTCCGAGGTGGCTCATCCATTGGTCTGACTGAAGACAGGCCATATCTCTGTGCCAGTGGAAGATGATGCTTTCAAATCATCTTTCCTGTCACTCTGGGCTCTGAAGACACAGGTGTTTGGGTTGGGAGCAGCACTGACCACTCATTACCAGCTGCTGTGATTTCTGTGGGGAGATAATTACACGGTTTTGTTCACTCAAACACAGAAAGAATATGCTGCCGTCCAAGCTGGGTACCTCCACGATCTCCTGGGTCCCCCAATATGTCTCATGGCTTCTGGTCTCTCATTTCTGATTTTCCAATTTTCTACTGCTTTTGATCGGCTATTCCCTGTGGTTGACTCCTTCTGACTTCAACCTTATTGAAGTCTTTAGATGTTGAATTTAATCTCATTTTGGTATTTATGGGGAACATATTCAGTCTTGCTTGGATTTGTTTCTCCAAAAGACTGAGAAAATTAACTCATAGAACCGTAGTCCCACACTCTCCTCATCCTGCATTCCTTCTATACCAGTACCCAGTAGACTTTAGGTTTTGTGTTTTTGAAACAACAACCAAGGAAAAATAACTTGTCACTTGGAGTTACTGCCTTTGATAGATGGCTCAGCACTTTCTCATTATGTAGCAAAAGAGCAATGAACATAGGATTTTTTTTTCTGGCTACCAAAGATTGCTGTCTTTATGTTTAATTAACTATTCTGCTTTTAGTCAGTAAATCAAGCAACAAATTCCCTGGTCCTTAAAGTTGAACACAAGGACTTGTGGGTATAAAACCTTAGGCATCAAATTTCACTAAGCTGTTAAGTCCAAACTTGGGTTTAATGAAAAAAGCAAAGACCAGGAATCAGGAGGCCTGAACTGTCATGCTGACTCTGCCATTTAATCACTGGGTGACCTTGGGGGAGTCAGGTAACCTCTCTGGGTCCTCGGGTTTCTCCTGTAAAACTGGGATCATGCTACCTGCTCTCTACTTAATTCACAGAGTTGCTTGGAGAAGGCAGTGAGGAAATTAATGTAAAGCCACTTTGGAACAGATAAGGAGCTCTCCCAGAATTAGTATTTTATTTTAGCCCTATACATCTTCACTGAACTCATTAGCTACAAGTCAAGGGCACAGATGCCAAACTGGACCAGAAATTATTTGGCGACGACTCCTCAGGAACATGAAACACATTTCTCTGTGTCTTCAGCATGACCTTCAAAAGTTTCCCCCATAACTAAGAACATGATCCTTCTGCAGAGCCATCCCCTTGCTTGGGTAAGCTGATGGACCATGCAAAATGGTCTCAAGGCAGACAATCCCTCCTGGTCAGTGTGGCCAAACATTCTTCCAACTGCCAAGAATCTCTGGATGGAATAAATGCAAGCAGGGGTTGGGTCAAAGATGGTGGGACGATAGGGGATCCTGATCCAGTGCTGTGAAGTAACTTGGCTGAAATATGTGTCTCTGGGCTGTGGCTTTTCATCTTCTCATCTGAGAAAATGACCCACTTGTTCACTGCATGGGCTGCACTGTATTATTAGAAAACACTGGATTCGCCCTGGGCTGCCTCCATCTCATCTGATGCACTGCCCAGGGCATTGGGGTCTGGAAGGTGTGAGAACAATGGCTTCCCACCCTGGAAAGGGACAGAAATGTTTGCCACCACGCCCGGCAGACAGCTGCAGTGTTTACAAATCAGGGAGGAGAGCAAAGCATCCCGGTGTCTCAGGGGTATGGAACTGAGCGGCACCCAGGGTTTCGTCCATGGAGCTCAGCGACTCGCCCACTGTTTGCTTGTCCAGTGGAGCCCTGTGCTTTTCTTGGTGCTCTTTTCCCCTCAAATGAACTTTTACGTGAAACAGTATGTATGGAAAGAGATCAAGTCTAGTCGTCCAGGTGGAGGATGGGAGGGCTATCCTGTCCCCCATCCAGCCATGTCCAGGTGACTCTTGGAATCCACTCTACACCCTGGTTGTGTGGATGTGGGAAGA
Organism: Stenella coeruleoalba; assembly: GCF_951394435.1. Taxonomy (NCBI): domain Eukaryota; kingdom Metazoa; phylum Chordata; class Mammalia; order Artiodactyla; family Delphinidae; genus Stenella; species Stenella coeruleoalba. The sequence goes on from NC_137169.1 coordinate 3,589,534, forward strand.
AAGGCTTGGGGTGGGATGTTTCTTTCTCAGGGTCACACAGCCAGTTAGCAGTGGAGTTGAAACTATCCCCACCCAGGTCCCTGCACTCTGCATCCAGTGCTCTTTGGACCCCCCATGGTGGGCATATGCAATGCACCCAAAACGCTCTAGATCCATCACCAACCATGCCTCCATTCTGAGCTCTGTGACTGTGTAAATGTGAGTACAGAGCACCCAGCAGTGCCGAGCTGGTGACAGGAAACAGACACCAACTCAAATTACCTTAAGCAAGAGAGGGTAATCTGATGGTTTGTGTACCTGATCCGTCCGTCCCAGGGGCTCAAACTACGATCTCAGGGCCCTGTGTCTCTCTCTTCCCCCTTCCTTTTCCTCCCATCTTCTCCTCCCATCTCCTCTCTTCCTCCCTTTTTTCTTCACCCCATTCTCCTCTCCTCCTCTTCTTCGTCCTCCTCCTCCCTGCCCCCCAATCTCTCTCCCTATCTCTACTCCACTCCCCTGCATTTCATTTTGTTCCCAGACAGACTCTCATCTCATGGTAACAGAATGGCTGCCAACAACTCCAGGCTTCCATCCTCGTAGCTCCAGAAAGAGAGGTCTATCTTCCCAAAGATTCTTACAGAAACCCTGGCCCACCTGCTCAGCACACATCAGGCCACCTGCCCATCCCCCAGCCAAGGGGGCTGGACCAGCTGGCTGACTTAGCCCACTCACATGCCACCCCCGACACTGGGGTGAGTTTGACTCCAGCCAGAGCACATGGACGTCAAATAGAGGGAGGATGGCCCCCGAGGACTGTGGTTTCGCTGTTACAAGGAAATGCAAAGGGGAAGTTGAACAGGCAAACAAAAAGTCCTGTATATTACAATCAATCCTCAGTTCTAAATTCTTAGGAAAATGTCAGGATATTGGAGAGATCATTTATTTAAAGAAAGTGAAAATGCAATGTTTAATTTTAAATTTAATCTTTCAAAGAATTAAATAAGAATCAAAAAGCCAAATTCCAGAGATGTTCATAATCATGCTATTTAAACAGTAAAACAACTCTTCTGCCACGGCTAGACATTTAGTTAAGTAAATCATGGGACATCCTCCTAATGCAACATTATGCAGCTTTCAAAGTGATAATTATGAAGGCTGTAGCAACATGGAAAATGCCTCTGAGAGGAAGTAACTGAAATCACAAAACAAACTGTATCTCTGCTGTATTTATACAACCACCAAAATATTTAATGCCTGGGGCAAAGATTAGAGGGGGATGTAGAGAAATGAGAGAACTTTCATTTATTGGCACGGCAAGCTGGTAGGTGATTTTTTGTGTTATAAGTAACTGAGAAAAGAAAAAAATCAGGAATATATTGGAATGAGTTCAATCCCATGGAGCTCTGCCTTAGCTGTGAGCTCCTGGCAGGGCTCTGCCAGGCTTCACCCAGACCCCACTTTCTGCAGCTCGCCTCCCACCGCCAGAAAGACAAGCCACGACCCAGCACCTGTCGGTTCTAATGTGTGAAGGAAGGTGGAACTGGAGGTTAGGAATAAAATAATGAGGTGTTCCTACAGATGCGTTAGCGGCTGTGGGGTATGTGTGGATTAGATAGTGTCCCACTAAAATCCATTTCTTTCCCAGAACCTCAGATTGGGACCATGTTTGGAAATAGGGTCATTGCAGATGTGATTGGTTAAGGAGAGGTCATTCTGGAGTAGGATGGACCTTAGTCCCATTCTACTGGGTCCTTATGAGAAAAGGAGACAGACACATGGGAAAGAAGGTCATGTGACTCTAGAGGCAGAGATTAGGGTGATGCCTCTACAAGCCGAGGAACACCAAGAATACTGGCAGCCACTGGAAGCTGGAAGTGGAAAGGATAGATTCTTCCCTAGAGCTTTCAGAAGAAGCGCAGCCTTGCCAACACCTTGATTTTGGATTTCTGGCCTCCAGAGCTGTGAGGGAACAAATTTCTATGGTTTTAAGACTCCGCCCCTTTATGGTACTTTGTTATGGCAGCTTCAGGAAACTCATCCAGGATGCAACACTCAGGAATCCAGACAGGGAGGGCCATTGTAGAATCTGCCAGAAGCCCCTGGGAAAGGTCTCCAGGTTGGACCATGGAAGGAAACTGGCGTGGCAGAGCCTGGTTCCAGGGGAACTGGACCACTAGGCAGCTGACCACATCAGTGACTCAAGCCAAGGCTGTGTGCTCAGCCCACAGTGCTCTGGGCTGGCTCCTCAAATTATGGGCTCCTCCTACAGGTCTCAGCCCAGATTCTCATCTTCAGAACCCTTTCTTCAGTAGCACCAGTGGTGCTGCCAATTCAGTCCCTCTTGACCTTCACCAGCCCCCCAGAGCCACCCCCAATACTATCAATCTCAAAAACTGTATGCTGGTCCTACAAATAAATGTACCTTGGGATCAGTCCCAGACCTTTGCTTCAACCAGAAAGGCAACCCAAAGCCTCTGTTCTGGGCTACCTGTTACTTCTCATCTCCACACTCAGCATCGTGCACCTGCCTATCTACCAAGGTGGCAGAGACCCTGAGAGACCAGACTCCCCCTGTTAAGTCCTCCAACGGGAAGCAATGGTGGGAGGTGGGAAAGGAGGTAAGGAGAAGCAATGGTCTCTGGGTTTGGGTTCTGCAGCAGGGGCAGGAGCTGCTGGCAAGCACCGATTTGGGTTTCTGCTCAAGAAAGGCCCAGTAGCAGCCGAATCCACGGCAGAGCAACTGTGTGCCTCTGAGTATCCCTGCCTCCTTTTGCTCCCCCAGCCTTCAGGAAGGAGGCAGCTTCTGGAAGCTAGTTATCTGTAGCCATCTTATCTTCCTCCTTTTGCACCACCAGCCCTTCCAAAGCCTTTGCAGCCAATTCCTGTATTAAATCCTCTCTGTTTGATGGCATGCCAGTGACTCATTTTCCTCTCTGGACACTGACCGACCCACAGTCCTATGTAGACATTCCAGAATCCTAATCATACAGCCTTTTCAGTCCTACCATGGCTACTTATGTGCTTGTTTATTTTGTACCTTCCTCATTGAAATGTAAAACCCAAGGACCTCTCTGGCTTGTTCACCGCTCTAACCCCAGATTCATGTAGAGATCTCACAAATACTTCTTTGAATGGAGAAGCTCGCTGACCAGAAGATAAGAAGGCCACGGTTAACAGAGGAGCAGAGCTGAGTCTCAGAGTTGGGGGAGGGGCTTGAACTCCTTCAGTGTGCTGTTGGAAGAGATCCTCCGCCAGGGATGGGGCTGAGGCAGGAGATAGGCTCTGGGACCCTGTAACCTACCTCATCTGGGATGCTTCACCCTCTTCCTCATCCATCCATCTCGGCATCTCTCCCTCCTGGCTCCCCAGGAGCCTGAGCACCCCTCTGTGTCCCCACAGCACCTGGTTCCATGCAGGCAGGGGTAGGAGTGCCCCTCCCAGTGGCCAGTGAACTTCTTTAGGACTCGGCCCATGTTTTGTGGGACTTGGGGTCCTGAGACCTCAGAAGGGGCCCCACACTCAGCTATGGTCTGTGGATATATGGAGGAACTGGATGGATTATCAGGGTGAGGAATGAAGGGTTGACAGCAAGTGCCAGGTCAAGCTTCAATCAACCCTCCCCAGATTAAAGAACCAAATCAATGAATAATAAGCATTTGCAGATTTGGGGCCTTTCCCCTTCCTCCCCTCATTGTCTCCCCAAGGTCACTCAGAGGTCATTCCTAATATTATCCCACCAGAAAGATGACAAGGCCAGTTGCCTGACCTATAGCCGCACAGGGGTTCTGAACACAGATGTGACGTCAGCAGTGCCAGCCTCCAGGGCCCCTCTGGTTCCTCTCCCTCTTGATCCTGGTCAGGTGGTCAGGATGGTCCTCCTCATCCTTGTTCTCACTGACATGGGCAGCTGAGACCCCAGGTGTGGAGCCAGGCTGCCTGGACTCACACCCTGCCTCAGCCACTTCCAGGACCTGGAGCCTTGGGCACGTTTCTGGACCTCTCTGAGCTCACTTTCCTCATCCATAAGACGGGATTCAAATAACACCTGCCTCGCGGAATTGTTGTGAGAATTAAGTAACACGACATGAGGAAGGTGCCTGGTGTGGATACCTGACCAACACCGGCTCTTAGAGCATTAAAGTAACATCACAAAGCACATTGCCCATCATCAGCATTTCCCTGTGCTCTCTGAGGTCTGGTTCAAGTGAAGACAGAGAAGAGAGGATAAGGCAGACCCTACAGTTTCTTTCCCTATTGCTCAGGACCTCCTTGAATCTGTTCCAAGCACCAGTCCAAGAAACCCTGAGCTCTTGCTTCAGCCACTGTGCTGCCCTTGAAATATAGTGAGTCATATATGTAATTTTACATCTTCTAGCAGCCACATTAAAAAAATTGTAAAAGAAAAGCAGACAAAAATTATTTTTATATTATTTTATATTACATTATGCTATTTAACTCAATACATCAAAAATATGATCATTGCAACACATAATCAATATAAAAATTATTAATGAAACACTACATCTCTTTTTTTGTACCCTTTGAAACCCAGTGAGTATTTGACACAGCCCATCTCAATGAGGATGAGCCACATTCCAAGCTCTCAAGAGGCACATGTGGCTCACGGCTACCATATCGGGGAGAGCAGCTCTGGAGACATAATCTACTTTCAACTGAGCTGGAAGGAATTGGAATTCTGAGGGTTCCTTAGAACCAGCATGTGGATATCTTGTTGTGTCTAAGAGGCAAATGGGACTGCACAGTCCATGCAAACCAGTCCCAGCCACTGCACACACAGCGTCCTCTCCTCCAGTGGCCAGGGCTCTGTGGCGCTGATGCATCCTTCCAGGCAGGAGGGACAGCCTGCTTATGATGCCACTGCTTTAAGACTGAAGTGGAGCCAATTGCTTCATCTTTCACTGTAGCTGCAGGCAACCCATGGAAGCATAAAGCTTCTAGAAACTGAGTTCTGACCCTCTAGTCAAAAATAACTCCATGTCAAGTTCTGCTTTGATGGAGAAGTCTTTGTCTGAGGCAAGAGTCCCTCAGAAAACTCCACAAAAGTCAAGCGGAGAAAGCTCTGGCACTAGACATGCTTGGGTGGCAGGAACCACATTTCTGAGGCCAGGAGTGAATTATTGGTCCCTTAGGGGCCAGCCTGCTATGTACACACCATAGAACCCCTGGTCCCTGGGTGCACAGGCCCCATGAGACCTTAGCTGGCTGATTCTCCAGGGCCCAGACTGGGCAGCTGAACAGGAAAGCCACAGTGGGCCAACACCAGCACAGACATAATTTTGCCTCCCCGGGCTGATGGAGAAGAAAAGCTCTCGGTTTACCACCAGGAAGCCCTGAGTTTGAGTCCTGGGCCTTCTTCCACTGAGCCGTGGAGCCTGAGGTTAAGAGTACACACCCTAGGATCAGACTAGCTTCAAATCCCCATCCCACCACTCACAGCTGTGACACTAGGGACAAACTACCAAATCTCTCTGGGTCTCCACTTCCCTGTCTGTGAAATGGGAATAACGAAGACACGTCCCCGGAGGGGATAAGTTACCATATAGAAACATGCTCACACTGTCAGCTGGCCCTAACAAGGATCCCATATCAGATGATATTGCTATGTCATCATCGCTGTGTTTACATGGAATGTTGATATTGCTGCATCATTGTCATCATCGCCGTGGTTACGACATGGAACATCAGCTCATGGGGTCCTAGTCTTCATTTCAGAAAACAGGTACTGAGACCCAGGAACATCAAGTGATCTTCCTTGGTTGTCACAGCTAGTTCATGAGTGGCACAGCCCAGACTTGGGTCTGGTTTTGTGGTACTTGGACTATGACAATCTTTATAGTGGCCCGTGAACTCCCAAGCATCCCTGTTCTAGTGACAACATAGATGCAGGAACGTCCGCAGCCACAGACCCTAGGGATACATGCAGAGGACCTCAGGACCCTGGACAGGTCCCGCTCATACTAACTCTCCATTTCTTTAGGCAGCCTACACATAGTTCCCTTTCCCTCTTGGAATGATACATTTTGATTGTTTTATTGCAGGGACGGAATTTAGTAAAGTTCCATCATGATGACAATATACTTTCCTCCCACCAATGTTCTGCAACTATGCTTGGCTGGAACCCCCTGGCCCAATACTGGACCATTGCTTGGGTGCATCCCCAGCTTTCCTAGGCATTTTCAGGTACTCAATGGTCAGGACCACCCACTAGCATATATGATGTTTTTAGGCAAAATTTCAAAAGATGCCTTATGGGTGGATGAATTAGACAAAGGGTGCCTCTCCCTCTGTGTTAATGCAACACCCTCGCTAGGATGCAAAGCTTGGCAAACAGAGCTTAGCATGGATTTAACATCTACTGGTCCATTTGGCCAGAAACCCTTGTGCAGTGCACAACCTGGTGATCCTAATAGCAATCTCACTCCAGGCAGTTAAAAGTTCAACTTGATTTAAATCAAAACTTCCATTTTCTCATACACTTTGACACTTTTCTGCCCCCAGTTTCAGACCAGACCATTAACTCAGTGGACCACAAGGGAGTGGGAAGCAGGGTCTGCAATTTCTCTTAATAGCTACTGCTCTGGCTCCTCCAGGGTTGGCTGGGTGATTGAAGATAACCTTATAGGACAAAATCTTCTTTGATTGGGGCCGCTGCAAAGTGGCCATGATTGAAGATTTTTGTGACTGTAGCACAACCAAGACTAGCCTAATTCCATCTTCTGATTGAACTCTTATATTTCTCCTCTCGAGGTCCTCACAGCCCGAGCCTCCTGGGGTTGGCTCAGCCAGGCAGGTGACTCTTTTGGACTGAGTCTTCTCAAGAGATTTCAAGTCTGGCTATTTACCACCACCATAACTAAGCTCATGGAGAAACTAGGTAACTTGACTCTACCTCCCACAAACTCTGGAAGTGGTGATACCCTTCTCATCACTGTCATGGGCAATCCTTCCAGCCTCTCCCCTCTACACTTCAAGGTGAGAGTCAGCTCCTGTCCTGGGCTCCACAAAGTCCAGGACTCAGGTCAGATTGTCCCAAGGCATCATCACCTGCGGCTGTGGTGTGGGCAGCACGGGTGGGTGGGGGGCGTGCAGCTCTGAGGCACCAGTAATTAGGTTCTTACAGACAGGCATGCAGTCTTCCTGAAGCTTCAAGCACTTGGGTTGGGCAGGACTTTACTCTAGCCCTGGCCCAGGGAGAACAGAGCCCGGAGGACCCTTCTGTCTGATCAATCTCCTTTGACTTCTCATCTTATCTTATATATGTCAGAGGTGGGTGACAGGGTCACAGACCAGTCTCGCTGTCTCTTAGAAAGTTCTGCATGTGTAGATTAGCCCACTTCTCCTTTGAAACTGAGGACAGGCATTACCTATTGATCTCAGTTCTGGGGCCTCCACTCTGACTTCAAGATGAAGGGGAAAATCCTGCCAATCCCAGTGTCCTAAGACCTATTACATTTCTGCTTCTACTCTCTGTTTTAGAATGTGAACTACTAATATCATATTCTATATAGAGGGAACCAAGGCTTTTCAGCAATTTAATTCAGCCTGAAAGACAAGAGGTGATGTCACCTCCACTTAACTGATAATCACCATTATTATGTCTACAACATGAACCTGACAATATTTTCAAGAATCCTGAGCTGCCACTTGTTAAAAAGGTGCCAGACAGGGGTTGCTGCTTCAATCAAGGTCAGGATCATGGCCTTGCTGCCTCAGGTCTCAATGTGCTAATGTCTATTCTGCTATGTTTCTCCAACATTTTCTAAACATCTTCATGTGTGTGCCTCTAACTCTTGGTATATCGCCTGTGTTTCCCTCTTACTTTGATCAGCTTTGCTTCCCTGGATTTCTCTGCCCCTCTGTTGTGTGTGTGTGTGTGTGTGTGTGTGTGTGTACGTGTGTGTGTGTGTCCATGTGTGTATCTATGCCTGGATTTTCTTAAAATGTGAGAAAAAGGAAATATTTCTAAAAACATCCAAATGTTTTTTAAAACAACCTAAACCATGAGGAGGTTGTATTAGATAACTGATAATGAATAGGTGATGACGGTGACTGTGATGATGTTAATGATGATGATGATATGATGATGATCATGGTGGTGATGATGGTGTTGGTGATGGTGGTGATGATGGTGATGATGATGATGGTGAAGATGGTGATGATGATAATGGCAGTGATGGTGATGGTGGTGATGATGGTGATGGTGGTGATGATGATGGTGGTGATGGTGGTGATGTGATGACAATGGTAATGGTGGTGATGACAGATGATGATATGGCAGTGATGGTAGCTAACATCTGTGCAAGGCTTGCTATGTGTCTCGATGCTGAACCCTTTGCATGCATCATCTCATCCACCCCATGAGATGGACACCACAACTGGCCCCACTTAAGAGCTGAGTCACAGAGTGGTTAGGAAACATTCCCAAGGGTCAAGCAGGTAATACTGAGAGTGAAAAGCTCTGAAATGCTTCAGCTTTATGGAAGAATATTAAAAAAAAGCCCTGAGTGCCCTTCTAAGAATTCTTAGGACTTAGATGAGAACACCTGCCCCGGGGTATATTGGGCAGCATTAGCAGGAAGTTTCTGCAGAGATCACAGGTGGAAAAAGACAAGCAGGGTGACAAGGGAACAGCAAGAGAGGTAAGGATTACAGGGAGTTGGCACAAAGATGGAACAGATGGAGACCAGCTGCTGGAGGAGGTAGAGGGTACCCCCAGCCTCCCTGGGGAGGACTTAGCCTTTTTCAAACATTGAGTGAAAACCCCTCCTTCTCAGGTAGCATCCAGCTGGTAGCATGGTCTGCTAACAAGGGTGGCAGACTCACAGAGGGGTCCTCTGATGAGTTGTGTGAACAGTAATTTCATTCTATGCCATTAGTCACCAGACTTATTGGATTAAGAGCACCCAGCATAGTCCATAACTTTACATTCTGGCTGGAAATGTTTTCATACCTAGAAATAGTAGACAAAAAATGGCCATGTGCCCCCTGCTCAGAGTGGCTTTCCACATCTCTAGTCAAGGGGGCCCCAGTCGCCAGCATCCCCAAGTGGATTTAAGCACTTGACAGTAGACTGCTGGCCCATCACTAAAAAATCATACCCTACGCAGTCGGGAGACAGACTGCGATCCAGTAAACCCACAGCCCCAAATTCAGCAAGATCATAATTTGGAAATTATCCCCTCCCCATACTCAACCTATTTCACAGACTTCAAATTGATCTGTCTAGTCTCTTATCTGTAGCTATGAAATTGTATTTCCCTCTTAATAGGCCTACCAATGTTATAGATGACTAGTTCAGGAGCCGGCAGGAGAGGAAGCAGCAGGCATACTAAAAAGGACAATCAGCTCCTCACACCACAGCGAGAGCTGCCTGACCCCCTTCGTGCCTGGAATCTCAGTCAGCTCTGATCCCCATCTGGCCAAAGGGCTAGAGACACACAGCCCACCTGCCCCATAGAGGGAGATGTATGTGTGTATGTGTCTTCAGTGAGGAAGGGGTGATTCAAATGGGGCAAGAGGAGCGGTGGTGGTTCTCCCCTGCACCAGGCTCCTTCCCATGGGGGCACCCACCCAGTGATCAGCTCCTCCCTTTCCCTTTCTGCTCTCAAAATACTGGGCCCATCTCTCTCTGCCTTAAGCCTTCCGTGGCTCCTTACTGTTGTAAGGGCACAGCCCCAATCCCTGAATTCCACACTGTGTCCAAGGACTCTTGTTATTTTTGTTCTACTTCCCAACTGAAACTCAGCTCCGTCTGCACCTGAAACTCCATCACTGTGGTTTCCTACCTCCATCCTTCCAGCTGGCGTGTACCTCTCTCCTCACTTCTTTACCTGGATGACTCCACTTCACCTCCAAAGTGACAGGCTCCTCCAGGAAGCCTCCCTGAACTGCAGGCACCCATGACTTCTGTAGTGGATTGAGTGATGACACTCAAAAATATACGTCCAAGTCCTAATGCCCAGAACTTGTGAATGTGACCTTATAGGGAAAAGGGGTTTTGACGATGTAATTAGGAATCTGGAGATTATCTTGCATTAGGATGGACCTTAAATTCACTAAGTGTCCTTATAAGAAAAGGACAGCAAAATATTTGAGACACAAATCCACAGGGAAGGGCTCATGTGAAGACAAGGCAGAGGTTAGAGAGATGTGTCTGCAAGGCAAGGAGCATCAAGGATTGTTTGCACCACCAGAGGCTGGAGGAGGAAGGAAGGATCCTTTCCTAGAGCCATCAGAGGGCACGTCCTCCTGCCAACACCTTGATTTAACCTCTTGGCCTCCAGAACTGTGAGAGGATAAATGTCTCTTGTTCTCAGCTCCCCCCACCAGATTGTCATAATTTGTTCTAGTCACCCCAGGAAACTCCTACACCCTCCAAGCTGGGTTAGACCCCAGCAGGTACACCACACAACCCAGATCCAAGTCTCACCTCTTTGGTGCATCTATACTGACATCATCCACCTTCATCCCTTCCTCACTGGGCTGGGAGCCCCCTGGCCAAGGGTCTCCTGTCATCCCTGTCTGTCCTAACTCAAGCCCTGGGCTTGGGACTCATCGGGGACACAATACGTGCCTATTGTGCATTAGAAGAAAGTGGAACAGACTGAAATCTCCTTCAGATTTCAGGTGAAAGGAGACCCTTGCCCCCCACGCCCCTCCTCTCAGGGGGCAGGAGCCCAAATCTTCCAAGGCCAACAGGACTGGCTTCCTCTTTGACAAACCCTCAGCCTACAGCACCCAGCCCCAGCTGCCTGCTACCTGCAGAGACTTCACACCTTTATTCCTGAACAAGAAATTTGTGTCCCTGGCAGGATCTTTCCCTCATCATGATTTCCTAGAAGGGTTCCTCCCACTCCCCAGGCCTCCGGGAAAAATCCAGGTTCCATTCTGCAAGCTAAGAGACTCTCTGGCACAGGTAACAGGTGGAAAGAATAACAAGAGTCCTAAAAATAGAGACAACAAACACTTATCAAGCTTCTACCACATGGGATGGGCCAGGTGAGGCCCCCTCCAGGAGAGCCGTGCGGCTTATTGATGACCACAGGGCTTATTGGTGCCACCTCTGCATCATTACAGAGGCATCTGCTGGCACTGAAGTTGATGGAGCCCCAGAGTCCTGACTGTCAAAGTATCATCCATTTACTGGCTGGTCCCCTTTCATCATGTTCTGCTCTGATCTGTCCCCAGCGGGCGTCCCTAATACTGAGAAGATGTGCCCTGCCAACAAAGACAGCAGAGCACTTCTGATGTGCCTCCCTCTCTCCAGAGCCTGTAACTCACCCATGTGGGTCATGAGCTTCCAGGGCCATCAGCCAGGGCTCAGGGGGCACTGCAGGCCCTTGGTGTCATTTTCACCCACCTGCTATGTGCCAGGCAATCTGCTGGGCCACATGCAGCCAGCAGAGGCAACTGAGATGCTGGCCATGCCCTCGGGAGCTCACAGACTGGGGAGCAAGTTAGAAGAAGACTGGAGCGCAAACTCCCAAAATTGTGAAGAGAGAAACTGTGTCGGAATCTACAGAACCTGAAAATAATTGGTCAGCTGAGAGGAGAGAGGAAGAAATAAGTCCAGCTTTTGCTCCTGAGAGATAGAAGACTGGGATACTGTTAGAAAGAAGAAAATGAGGCAGAGAATAAGGAAATTTAAAAATGAGGAGGAGGAGGAAAGATGGGAAGTTCATTTTTTGACACGTTGGATTTGAACTTGGCAGGACATCCACTTGGGCAGCTTTCTAGAAAACCAGAGGACAGGAAGTCTGGAAAGAACCAGGATTTCAGACCCGGGTTTCAAAGTCACCCTCATCTAACAAAGAGACATGGGAAACCGAGTAATACTCAAGATTCTTACTTAAAACATGTGGTACAAAGACCATATTTGTTAGGATTGCTTTTGGCTGCAAGTAATGGAAAAATCAACTGAAAATTAAGTAGTTTTTTCTTCCATAAAACAAAAAGTTGGAGGTGGGAGCTGCTGGTGTTTGTCAGCAGCTCGTTGAGGTCAGGCTTGGTGTCTTGTGATGCTCTTTGTCTTTCTTTCCTGGTGCCAAGGTGAGTGCCACTGCTCCAGGCTTCAGATCTGCATCCAGGACAAGGGGCATGGGATGATGCCATTGGCCTCTCTCTGCATTATCAGCAAAGTCCTCAGAGGACATCAATCCATGCTCACTGGTCAGCACTCTGTCACCTGGCCACCATCCAATAACATTAAGGAAGCCTGGAGAATGAGATCATCTCATCTTTACAAGGCCATGAACAAAGGAGCAAGGGGAGGGTTAGTGTTGGCTTAGCCGTACCAATGTCTACCATAAGGAAAGTAAGCAAGAAGAATGGAGACTGAAAATATAGTGTTTGGGAAACCAAGGAAGGAAGATGTTCTAAAATAGGCAGAGAGGTCAAGTGCGTTAACTTCTTCAGATACAGGAAAGCTAATGGTGAAGTGAAGACATTCCAGTTCTAGTGAAGTTTAAGAGAGAAGAGGACCGTGAATGGGGGAAGGAATGGTGAAGATTTGCGGGCAACAAGAACATCCCAACATGGGAACAAGCTTGGCACTTGGCAGGGGGAACTGAATGGTATCTTGAAGGGAAGGAACTGCTGTGGATCCTGATAAGAGGTAGAAAATAACGGGGGTGAGGGAGGGAGTGAGCGGTATTCATCCCTGAGGTCAGTGGAGGGGTCAGTCTTGGAAAGGAGAGTCCACCAACACATGAAGGAGAGTAGGAGATGAGACATTTTCAGAAAGGGGTTGAGTTAGGACCATTCTGTGATCAGTAAAGCTGGAGCAGAGTTCACCTGGAGAGGCTGTCAGATGACACAGGTAAGCCTGTAGGTGCCTGTAGAGAATGAGGCCCAGAGAAGGGTGGGGAAGGCCAACTTGCTTTGGGGCAGTTGCCCACTATTTAAGTTAGTTATCTGTGTCTTGGTGCCCCTAAGGACCCACTTAGAAACATGGTGCTTGCAAGAGCCCCTCTCTTTATGTTTATTGTGTGTGAAAGACCTTCATCCCTTCTGAATGTAGACATGTTTAACATAACATATTTCTTTGAGGAAAAAGAGAAAGGAAGGAAGGAAGGAAGGGAGGAAGGAAGGGGATAAGGGAAGGGAGAAAGGGAGGGAGATAAGGGGAGATAGGGAGGGAAAGAAAGTAGGAAGAAAGGAAGAAGGGGAGAGGGAGGGAGATAGGAAGGAAGGAAGGAAGGGAGGGAGGGAGGAAGTTAGGGGGAAAAAAGGGAGAGAGAGAGGAAAGGTGTGGGGGTGGGGGACAGCTAGCAATGACCATCTTGAAAATCTCCGAATTGTCTCTTAAATGTCCCTTGAGCACATCCTGGTTCCTAATCTGGTTGAGGATGGTGTTTAGACAACATCAGCAAGTACCTCTTCTTGAGCACTTGGTTATCTAATACTTGCAACTCTTCTATGAGAGAAATCCCATTATTATGCCGTTTTATGGGTAATGGATTTAAGGAACAAAGAGGTTAAGTAAGTTAAACTTGTTCAGTGTTTTCTGGCTAGTAAATAGTAGATCCAAATTTGAACGAAGGCAGTCTGATGCCAGAGCCCATCATTTTGTTGTTTGAAGTAAACAACACACGTAGTGTTCAAGTAAAGATTAGGGTTATGTTCAGCTGCAGTAAGTGTGCAGAAATACTAGTCTATGGGGTTTGGGGGACAGGGGTGGGGGCCTGTTCTTGTCAGTCTCCCCATTCCAGAGGCAACAAATGTTTTACTTCTATCATCATCCTAATTTAATAATTTTTATCATGAGTGGAGGCTGAATTTTGTCAAATTCTTTTTTCTGAATCCATTGAGGTGATTATGGGGGTTTTCGCTTCTATTCTGTTAATGTGGTGAATTATATGGTTGGGTTTTGAATGTTAACCCAACCTTACAATCCTGGAATAAACCTACTTGGTCGTATGTTTAAAACCTTTTAAAATATATTGAATTCTATGTTCTAATATTTTGTTAAGGATTTTTAAATCAATGTTCATAAAAGATACTGTCCTGTAGTTTTCTTTTATGGTAATATCTACCTCAGTTTTGGGGATAAAGATATTGCTGATGTAATTTTTTTTACAAGTTATTTTTATACTTCCTCTATTTTCTGAAAAACTTTGTGTAGTGTTTGTATTTTTCTTCCATCAATGTATGATAGAATTCATTTTTGAAGCCATTTTAGTGTGGAGACTTATTTGAGGAAAAGGTTTTTTTGAATATGAATTTAATTTATATAATAGATATGGGGTAATTTAGATTTGTAAGTTGTGTTTTAGAAAATCTTCTCTATCTTATCTAAGTTATTAAAACTAAACATAAAGTTGTTTATAACATCTCCTTATGTTTTTGATGTCTGTAGGGTCTGCAGTAATGTCTCCTCCTCCTTTAAAATTTTTTTAGCCTTATGTAAGTAATTTGTATTTACTCCCCTACCCTTTCTTTTTTCTGGATCAGTAGTGTGGAGGTTTATCAGTATTATTTTTTTCAAAGAACCACATCTTTAACTTTGTTGATTTTTTCTATTTTGTCTGTTTCCTATTATATTGATTTCCATTCTTGTTTTTCTTACTTCCTTTCTTGTATTTTCTTTGGGTTTTCTTTGCTCTTCCTTGTCTACCTTCTTAATGTGGAAGCTTAGATCATCAGTTTAAAGGCTTCCTTCCTTTTAGTAAAAGCAGTAAATTTTCCTCCACATACTGCTTTACCTGCATGCCACCAGCTGTACATCATGTTTTCATTATTACTCACTTAAAATATCTTCTAATTTTGTGATTTCTTCTTTGACCCATAAGTTTATTTATAAGTATGTAGTTTAATTTTCACCTATTTAGAGATTTAGTTCTTTTAATATTACTGCAGATGTAATGCCATTGTAATCACAGAACATACTTTGTACTACTTCAATCTTCTGATAGCTACTGAGATGTATTTAAGACCCAGAATCTCCCTAACTTAGTGAATATTGCAGGTGAACTTGAAAAGAGCATGCATTTTGTAGTTGTTGGATGGTGTTCCATAAATTTCAGTTAGGTTAAACTAGTTACTAGTGTTGTTTAAATTTTTTATATATTTGTTAAATTTTTGTCTATTTGTCCTGTCTCTCACTGAGAGACGTATTAGCGTTTATAACCATTATTGTGGATTTGTCTATGTTTCCCTTAATTCTGTCAATCATGCTTCAAACATTTTGAAACTCTGTTACTAGCTGCATACACATTTAGGACTGTTCTCAGTTCTTGGTAAATTGTTCCTTCTATCATTGTGTTTGTACTTTAAAGCAGTACAATACTCTAGCAATACTAGTTTTTGTTGTCTACTTTTTCTGATATTAATATAACTATATTAGTTGTATTGTTTAGTGTTTGCTTAATATATGATTTTTCATTTTTTACTTTCAACTTGTTTATGTCTTAGTATTTTAAGTGTGTTTCTTGTAAAAAGCATATAGGCAGGACTAGCCTTTTTATCCAATTTGGCAATCTCTGTTTTAATAATGTGCTTAGTTCATTTACAGTTACTAAAATTTTGTTATGATTGGCTTTAACTCTACCATTGGAACTTGGGTTTTATTTATCCCATTTTTTCTTTGTTTCTCTTCTTCTTTCTTACATTTTTTTGAGTGAGCCACATATTTTTAGTCTTTCATTTTATTTACTGTATCAGTTTTTAGCTATACCTCTTTTGTGTTATGTTTTAATCATTAGCCAGAGATTACAGTGTTCAGTTTTAGTGTAGCACATTTTACCTTCAAATAAAATATTATTTTATACTATTCAATAACAGTGTAAGGATCTTATAACAGTGTAATTCCAGTTTTCCCATCATTCTTTGTGATTTTGTTTTTTCATATTTTACTTTTACATGTGCTCTAAATCCTCCCAAAAATTAAAGAATATACCCATCCTGATTCCCATAATGCATTTCAACTAACTACAGCCCATGGGACAAATCTGGCCCATGGACTGTTTTTGTAAATAAAGTTTTATTTACACAGCCACACCTATTTATTTAGTATTATGTATGGCTGCTTTTGTACCACAGTGACAGTGTCGAGTAGTTATGATACAGACCATACACCTGGCAAAGCCTAAAATATTTACTATCTAACTTTCTACAGAAACAAATTGCCAACCCTTGGTCTAAGGTTAAAATATTACACAATCATTTGTTTAGACCATTTATCAAAAGTAATATATTAGCATTGGCACAATACTATTAACTACACCATAGACTATTGAAATACAGACTTTCTCTGTATTTCACCAGTTTTTCCACTAACATCCTTTTTCTCATCTAGAAGTCCATCTAGCATAAAGCATTACATTTAAATATTATATCATCTTAGTCTCCTCTGAACTGTGACAGTTTCATGGTCTTTCCTTGTCTTTCATACCCTTGAAGAGCATTGGTCAGGTATTTTGTAGAATGTCCCTCCGTTTGGATTCATCTGAAGTTTTTTTTGTGATCAGACTGGGCTATGGATTTTGGAGAAGGATACTACAGAAGTGAAGTGCCCTTCTCATCACATCATATCAGTGGGTACATGATAGCAACATAACTTACTAAGAGTAATATTAACCTTGATCACTTGGTTAAGGTGGTATCTGCCAGTTTCTCCAATGTAAAACTGTAATTTTCCCTTCTCATACTTGATTCTTTGAATGTGAGTCACTAAACCAAGCATATATTCAAGAGGAGTAGACTTAAAGTCCTGGAGGAAAAGTAAAAATAGAATCTGTGGACACTTTAAAAGAATCATTCCAGCAATCAACAAGTATTTTAGAGGAGATACTTTGCGCTTATGCAACTAATCTGTTTCTCCTTAAAGTTTTAGCCACTAATTTTAGCATGAATCAGTGGATCTTGCCTGCATTACTTATGGCCATGGTGTCCCAGTGATGATTTTCTATTTCTCTTACTCTGCATTTATTAATTGGAAATTTTACTATAGTTTTTTGTTTAACCCAGTTGTTGTCCAGCTTTTACATGGGACTCTTTATGATTTTTTAATCATCATTATTTAAGTCCCTGATAATTCCAACATCTGCTTCCTCTATGGGTTTGCTTCTATTGACTATTTCTTCTCTTCACCAGGGTCATATTTTATTGCTTCCTTACGTGTCTTAAAATTTTTTATTGTATGTCAAGCATTTTGTACAAAAGAGCAATATTGACTGATATAAACAATATTTATCTTCAGACCACTGGAGAAGAGGTAGTCTGATCTGCAGTTCACATAGGGCTGAGTTCTGTCATTGCTTTTGTTTGTAATTTACTCATTGTCTGGCTCAAAAAGTATTTTGAAAATAGGATCAAGTCTTTCCTTCCTACAGGACTTGGGTTTTGAGCACAGAAAATACTCCTGGGATGTCTGTAATTTATAGTTGAGTCACCAGCTTTCTGAACTGTGGGAAATCTCAGCTTCCCCATCTGGTGCCAGTTTTGGGGTTGCTAGAGAGTTCTCTTTGCTCTCCAGTCCTGCTCCTGGTCTTGAGCACCTCAGGAAGTCTCTCTCTGCCTGGAATGCCTCAGATGAGTCTCTCTCTGCACAAGAGTGAGAAGAGTCTCTCTCTTCCCAAGCCCTAACCCTCAGCAGGTGAAAGTTGACCAGAGAGCTTCAGATGCATTATTCTCAGATCTCCTGCCTTGCCCCAACCCCACCTTCAGAGGGAAGCTCCCTTGAACTTGCAGAAAGTCTCCACATACCTCATATGTGGGGTGTGTCTCAGTGAAGAACTCAACAAAGACCCATGGACTCTCTCAGGGCTACAACTCTCAAAATTCTAATCTGTGTTGCCAGCCCACATGTGACCATTGAAAGTGTGTTCATGTTTCACATGGTTTTACCTTAACCCCCTCCAGGTCAGATTCTCCTCCTCTTGCTGCTTCTTTCCCAGAAAGAGGGCAGCCCTGAGTCTCATTTCCTATGAAAGGCTCATCACTTTCTGCTGTCTTATCCACTTATTTTCTTTGCATCCTCAGCCATCTGATGGGCTCAGAAAAGCTAAGATTTTATAGTGTATCCAGCTTGTTTTGGTTGCTGAGGTGAAAGCAAATGTCTCCTTCCAGGAGACCTTTATGTATTACAACCAGGAGTGAACCTCATGTCTGCATACAATTTAAAGAATAAGCCCTATAACTTTAAAAATGTTTGGAAACTATAGGCTTAACTCCACTCTCTTGGGTAATGGATGGTGAAATTCAGCAGAGCCCAGACTAGAACTCAGTCCAATGCCAAGGGGTGCATCTTTCTGACAATACTCTCTAGTACCTGTATCACCTTCACCACTACCTTCACCACCAGTGCAACCAACACCACCACAGTTTCCACCCAACATAAGACCCATTTGTCAAGCATCCACTTTGGGACAGGTATGTATTAGCTACTTACATGAATTGTCTCATTCTATTTTCATAACACCTATTTGAGGTAGGTGGTATTATACATGCCCATTTTTACAGATGAGGAAACCAAGCTTCAGAGAATCTACTAAACCTTCCCAATGAGTAAATGCAAGATCCTTGCACCCAGGTCTACCTAGCCCTGTGGTTTGCACTCTTGCTCTCTGTCTTACAACCAGACTTGGTCTCTATTGACACTTTACTGCTCTCCTGCTTGGGATGCCTGGGATTCTCCAGCTGAGCCACCATCCCTGCAGTCTGGGTTTCCACCTTTGGTCTGCTCATCTCTTCAGTTCTTGCTTTGAAGCAAGAACGGAGGCCAAGAACAACTTCTAATATAAAAGGCCACTTTCAGGAGCCATGCCATTAACTCAGGCTCTGCCCAGGGACAGAGATGTAGGTGACCCCAAGTGGAAGCAGCTCAGCTACCCCAAGTGGAAGAACCTCAGTCTCACCATGGCACACAGAGCTGGCAGGAGCCCCTTCCAGAGGCCATAGGACCATCGTGCAGAGGGAGGCACTCAGGCAGGAATAGGGAGATCCATCACTTCCAGGGCCAAATTGGAGGAGCCCATTATCACGCCATCCACGCTATCTGGTTGTGCAGTGGGAACACCAAAGAGATTAAAGATGCCAGCACACCATGGCAAGGACTGGGGCCACCTCTATTTGTTTCCTTCTTATCTGCAGTGGGGGAAAGGAGGAAAAATGTCACCCAGATTGCTCGTGGGTGTGCTTATTTCAAAGACTTGGAGGAAAAAGGATAACAGTGACTGGGTAAATTGGATGTGCAGGGACCTGACAGCCCTTGCCAGGATGCCCAATGAGGTTTGCATTTTATCTGTTGTGCTGCAGCCCAGTTTGGAGGAAAGTGTCAGCCAACTCAGGCAAATGGAGGTTTGAATTCAGTTCTGCCACCCACTCACTCTGTGACCTCAAGCCAGTCCCTTCCCTACCCTCTCTGGACAACTTTGTCCTCATAGATAATAAGCCTTTTGCAAAGGGCCAATGAGAACTAAGCCACAGTGTGCCTACAGATGGATGACCCTGTAAACAGTCTCAGATTAAGCAAGTGTCGTTGGTAACATCCAAAGGAAAGCCTTGACTGAGCCAGGTGATGCAGGGGAGAGTCTGGCTCTAGGACAGCCTGCAGTGGGCAGAATTCCAAACAAGAGGGGAGATATCTTTAAGGCAGCTCAATGTCTTATCCACCATTTCTCCTTCTCCTGGGCATCTGGTCAAGAGTCTAGCCCAGAGCAATCGCTGAGCCATCTCGGCTGAACCGCAGGTCACCCCCAACCTCACACCTGATGGAGACCATGCCAGGTGACAGTGTGAACACCATCCATCACTACTCAGATCCTGCCACCTTTGATCAAGGAAACGTGGACCCAGTAGGGAACACTGGCGGTCATTTCCATTTCCATAATCAAATGTTTATGGACCATTTCCTCCTGCCCTTTCTGCTCCCCATTCCCCTCTTATTCCTATTTGAGCAAAATGTGTTCAAACATCCCCTGTCACCCCATTGAGGACAAAAAGTGCCTGTAATGTCGGTGTAACATTTTGGAGAATGAATGCAATATTTGTGTCTATTTGCCAATCGGAATATCGATTTGTTCTTGAAATGAAAGGTCATGTCCATGAAATCCATGATGTAGAGAAGGAAAAAAAAATCCAACTTTGACACCTGTGTCTTCGGGCAGCTTTTACAATGGCTTAGCCGAGCTGCATCTCCCTGTGTGTGTCGGCCAATCTCAAACATCGGATTCAGGGAAAGACAGATCCTGCAGGTGTCCTGTCACTGCTCTCACTCTTCTGCTGGTTGTCCAGGGATGCCTTAAAAGAATACACAACAGTAGTGTGTTATGGCTTATTTGGTGAGTCAAACAGCAGCGGACACATGGCATTGTGACTGGATAAATGGTAGACAACAGGATACTGACAGATGAAAGGCAGCAGCCCCAGGTCATCTCTGACATAAAAGCCCTATTCCCTTCACAGTCAGGAGAATCTATGGCCATGAACTGACAGGTGTCAGGTAGTCCATATTAAGATGCTGCAGACTGATTCAGAATGAAGCTGAGCTTTGCTTGCTGGGCACAGGTGAGAATGTGGACCAGAAGCAAGTATAGAGCAAGTATCTCTTCGACTGGGCTGCTCCTTAAACATTGACCAGAGTCGTGCATTCCCAGCAAGGACGATGTGCACAGATGCGGCAGTAAGCTTTGGCAAGCCTGGCTTGGTTCACACAGGGTGTGCCTGCATGATGCCTAACCCTAACCCTAACCCTAACCCTAACTAACCCTGACCCTAGAAAGAACACAGCCCTTCTCATGTGCAATGGCCAGAAGACCCCCCCACCCCCCACCGCCCCGTCCCTACTTTCATCTCTCAAAGCAACTGCAATCCGATGCAACGTTTCGTGTGCTAACTTAGCCCACCTGCAGGTGTCCACATGGCAAAAGACTAGCAAAAGGCTAGCAAAAGACCCTTTGGGGATACTCACCCAAATTTTCATTCATCTACAGGCATTTTTGAGCACCTACTGCACGTCAGACATTATTCTAGATACAGGCAATGCAAGAGTAAACTGAACTGAATGGTCCCTGCCCTCCCGGAGGTGGGGGGAAACATTTCAGCGGGTGTGATGGAAGACTCACCGCACAACTAAAAAGACAAGGTTACAAAATAACTGCCAGGTACTTATAATCATAAGTGCTATCAAGGAAATGAACAGAGAGCTGAAATGAGAAAGAAGCCATCAGACCAGAACTCCATTCCAAACCGGAGTTAGCAGAAGATTTATGGGCATAAGCCAAGCCCTGGGGTTTCGGAAAATAAAAGAAAAAAAAATGCACAAGCGAAAAAGGGGATGAAGGCCAGGATCTGTCAGGCCCGATCTTGTCACAGAAGCTGATATCCACATCCTGTCACTCAGGCGTCTTCTGCCAAAGACGTCTCCCTGAGTTCTCCCATGTCCCAGACTAGAGAGGTACACTGGGGCAACTTCATCATAGACAAGTTCCAGGCTTGTCTTTTTTTTTTTTTTTTTCAGGCTTCTCTTAATCCTTGTTTCTTTCTTCTGATTAGAGACCATAGCAAGCTCTTGCCGCCCCCTGTGCTCAGTGGAGACATCCCATACAGGGCACTGTGTGTGTTCTAAAACTGGGAGGGGGATGCAGAATGATAGGGGCACTCCTGAGATACAGCCCTTCCCATGGCCCACCCTGAGATTTGTGAAGATTTACTCCTATTAAGCAATTTCAGGTTTTAAAGATTCCCCCTGAGGGCTTACTTAAAATACCTGAAGGCAATAATAATATAATCCCAATAATAATAGTTATTTGTTCTTCAATCATCTGTTCAAGAGTGGTTTTTCAAGGGGTGGTTCCCCCATCCCCACCCCCAGACAACCTCTAGAAAGGTTTTCCGTCAATTCCCGCTTCCTGCTTGTTTGGCTGTTTAAACCAAGAAAATGGGTGAAGGAACAAAAGTAGCCCTGGCGGTAAATAGGATTTGTGAGTATACAGAGAACCCTACGTGTCTTTGGAGAAATGGGAAAATGAGGGTCTGAATTTTGATATCAGCCCCTCCCTCCCTTTTCAGTGGTTAGCATGAGACTTTTTTTGGTTGCAATGACCAGATGCTAATTCCAATGAGCTCCAGAAAGAACAAGAGCTCTGGTGACCCATGTAACTTCAAAGTCAGCAGCATGGAACTTCCTGCTTCATCTGTGGATGGATCCAAGGTTGACATGGTTTCTGGTCCATTCTCCTCTCTCAACTCTGTTTGCCTTGTTCTCCACAACCTCCATCCATTTGGCATTCTTCAGGTCACCAGCAGTGCCACAGTGACACTCAGCAGGTTTCAACTCCTTACACCTGACACTGGCCACCGGAATCTCCCTATGGGGACCCCGCAGGGAAAAGACGGGAAAGAAGGGAAGGCCAGCTTACCAGAACCTGTGTTTCCTGGGACGTCAGAGCTGAAATCTCAAGGCGAGTGGTAAGTTCTGGAGCTGGTGTTCACCAGCCACCTCTCTTTGCTAAATCCATAGCTGGATTCTCAGCCCCCACCTCACTGGACCGCCAGCACCCTTCCTTCTACATAACTGGTCACTGCCTGCACCACACACCCTGCCCTCCCTCGCCCCTGCACTGGCTCTCAGACACCACAGGCTCAGATGTCCTCCTGCCCAATGGTTGCTCCTTTCCCTCTCCTTGGCTGGTCTGTCCTTTGTTCCCCAGCATCCCTGGGCTTCAGCTGCCTGGAACTAATGCAGCCGCTTCTCCCCGTCCACACTTGCACCCTCGGTGATCTTGCCAGGCTGGTAGCTTTCAACCCAGACAAACATTTATCTCCCTGCTTCAGTCAGGTAAAGACTTCTCTCTGGATCCCCAGACTCATGTGTCCAGCCCACCCCACCCGACCCCACTCCCAGCATCCACACCCTGCTGTTACCACCTGCAGCAGGGGCTCCAAACCACCTCTGCCCACAGCATTCTCCTGCTCAGGGGATGCCCACTCCAGGCTTTGAGTCTCAAAGGGGGAAATCCCTGGAGTCAGCACTTTGTCTCACCCCCTCACTCAATCCATAGGAAAACTGTTGCCTCTGCTTCCTAAATATCCCCAGAATCTCACCATCTCACCCCATCTCCCTCCTGGATTCTTCTACCCTGATCAGGGCCACCATCACCCATCTCCCTCTTGGATTCCTGCAGTAGCCACCGAATTGGTCCCTGCTTCTCCCCTGCCCCCCCGACGAGTTCTCCTAAACGCAGCGGTCAGTAGGGGCTTTTAAAGTCTGGGCAAGGTCAAGTCTCTCCTCTGATCAAACCTGCAGTCGTTTTCTGTTTCATCCAGAGAAAAAGGCCAAGACCTCACAGCCAGGACTCTGTTGTATGGCCTGTACCTCAGTTACCACGGGGACATCACTCCTGGCTCTAGGGTGGACCTCAGTGTGTCTTGCATGCATCCCTCCTCCCACCCCCAGGAGGGTCTTTGCTCCAGCTGTTCGCTCTGCATCCCTCTGATGCTTCCCTTGGATCCTTCCCCATCACTGGCTCCCCATCACCTTATTACCAATGCCTCCTCTGTCCATTTTGAACCAGCCCTTCAACCCACTCCAAGCCTCCCACGTCTTCTAACGTCCTGTATCGATTATTGATGGTACCCACGGCTCAGAGTTTGTCTCTCTCTGCTGGCGATGGAATGTGAGCTCCTCCAGGGCCAGCAATGGAGACTGTTTTGCCCCTTAATACATCCAAGCATCTAAAATGCTGCCTGGTAATAAGAGATGCCCAGTAAATACTCACTGAGTAATGCCCAGGACTCACCTGGCCACCCTGTCACAAGCAGAGTGAAAGGGGGCTCTTGTTATATGACATTAACAATAAATCCATCTCATGAGTCAGCCTCATGAGGGCATAGAGCTGAGCGAGGCTGTGGCCACAACAGGTGGGAGGGACACCTGGAAGGTGCTAGATTCTTAGGTACATGTTCGATGTCCTTAACTCTGAGTCTTATCCATGAAGCCACAAACAAGACAGGAGATTTCAGGACAAAGCGGTCGGCAGGGATCAGAGTGCCACATCTTAGCAACATCTCTCGGGGTGCATCCTGCCCCCACTGCACCTGACTTAGTCCCCTCACCTGTGCACCCCCAGACTGGAAACCCGGAATAAGTGTGTTCACTCTGTGTGCATCTGCTCCAAACCAGACGAGGTTTCTGAACAACAGAGATGTGATTGGGAGCGTGAACTTCTCCTGAGTGGCCTCACAATCCATCCATAAAAGTCAGAGTTCACGTGCGAAGGTGGCTCCTTTTGAGGAAATAATTCAGTCCTCGTTTTCCATTTAAGATGGAAATTGGGAAAGATAACTAGAGAGCTTTGATAGATGGACCAAGAAATGGGAGAGGCAGAGCAAGTTGTCCCAAGACCAGGTAGGAACAGATGACAGAAGGAAGCAGGGGCAGATCCCTGCTTAGACTCCACCCTCAGGAGCTCAGCATCCTGAAACAGTGACAGCAGAGGGGTGTATCCAGGGACAGAGTGTAGAGCGTGCCACACAGCCCACCTCTCATCAGGTAGAGCCACTGGGCGAGGGAAGGGGGGGGCCATGCCCCCCCCGCCCCCCGCCCCCGGAAGCTGAGCCCAGAGCCAGCTGTTTCCTCCACCTTCTGCTCCCACCACAGCCCACTTGCTTGGACAAGAGCTCCTGGCTGGGCTTGTGACCTGGAGCCCAAGGAACCCCCTGAGGGCACAGTCATGCACAGCCCCTGCATGTGCCACCTTCACCACCACAGCAATAAGCAGAGACGTGGGTCCGGTGCAGCAGCTGTGGCCTGGCTTCTAGGAGGATGAGATTTTCCTTCTGTGTTGGGAACGAATTGGGAAGTTTCAGAGGAGGATGAGAAACCCACCAAGGGCTCTCACTTTCCTTTACGGTGAAGTTTCTCACATTTACAAATGATTAGGTGCCTGAGCTGGAAGGACGAAGCAGGAGGTGGCGTTTCTGATGCGGACTCAACAGTTACCATTACTGGCACTGCTCCACTGGAATAAATGTGCTGGTGGTCTCAAGAGGGGCTTTGTCCTTTTTTATGACTGAGTAGTATTCCCTCGTATATATGAGTCACATCTTCTTTATCCATTCATCTGTCCATGGACACTGAGGTTGCTTCCATGTCTTGGCTGTTGTGAATAGTGCTGCTGTGAATATTGGGGTGCATGTATCTTTTTGAATTAGAGTTTTGTCCCAATATATACCCATATACCCAGGAAAGGGATTACCGTATCATATGATAATTTTAGTTTTAGTTTTCTGAAGAACCTCCACAAGGTCCTACTGTAAGTACAGGGAACTCTATCCAATCTCCTGGGATAAACTATAATGGAAAATAATATTTTAAAAAGAATGTGTATATACTCAGTGTATAACTGAGGCACTTTGCTGTACAGCAGAAATTAACACAACATTGTAAATCAACTATACTCCAATATCTTTTTTTAAAAAAAAGAGGGAGAAAGAGAGCTTTTGTCTCCATCTGGCCTCACCGGCAGTGATGAGGGTGAAGTTCAGAGATGCTCTTGGAGGACTAGAGAGTGCATGCCCTCCTCCCCAAACCCTGCAATTGACTCTGAACTCCTGAGCCAGGGAGCAGCTGTGGTTACAAGACGAAGATCCAATTTAGGAAAATGTATCAAGCTCATAAAGCAGGGACTTTGAGACATAACCCAGGAGCTGATGTGGCCCGTGAATATGCCTCAGCTCCACCCCTGCAGGAGGCGTGGTCCCTCTGGAATAACACCTGTCCAGAACCAGTTCCGTCCCACCCGATGGGCTCCTTTGCTGCCCCAAATTCCAATACAAAATTACCTTGGGATTTTCTAGGTTAGCACACCCTCTCTAAGATGAATTTTACATCACACTCCATGAATAGCACAATAATATCTACAGAAGACTGGGCTCTGAATGGGGAACATTCATTGGAGGAATAGATTACACATCTTATCAGACCCCAGATTTTTTTCTCCCGTTGGGGCTTATATAGAGCTGCCCGGGGGAGCCCAGCAGGTTTTTGTTCTCAAGCTTTGGGAGAAACTTGATTTGTCAACAGTGCATTTCCAGGCAGATTGCCATTTGGGATGGGCTGCTTCCTGAGATCCATCCAAATCTCTTCCTCCAGCACCGTGATGGGAGGGGGCATGGTCATGATGAACTTAAACATTTTATGTTTCAACAGAACAGGACAGAAAGGAGCCATTTCTCGCTGCCGCTCTCGGCTTTGGTTTGAATTGGAAAGTCTGTCTGTGTTGCTCCCTTAATGTGCTTTTCTGCCCTATCTGGGGCCTCAATCTTCCTCTCAGTACAGAGCAGGATGGAGCAGGCCATACAGATGATTACAAGATGGGTTCTGACACCCCTGCCAGCAGGGTCCTGCGCAGAGCCCCAGAGCTGCCATTTGTCTTATTAGACCCTCGAGGCTGATGAAGTCCTTCCTCTGGTGTCTCCTATGTGATGGGAGATTGTGCGCGGCCTCTGTTTCCCTCCAGCCTCAGCCAGACTTTCAATCACCGGCTTTGACAGCCAGGCCCTGCACCAGCCATCCACTTCCCTGACTGAGGTTCAGAGCAAGGAAGGCCCTGCTATTTTATGTTGAGATCTGAGGCTGCCTTTCCAAGAGGTGGTTTGACTCTCCTTGAGAGACTGAATAGGTAAACAGACAACGGCCTGACGGTAAAGAAAACTAAAACTCTGACCCACACCCTGCAGCAACAAGCCCAGGAAACAGATCCACGTCAGGGAAGAAGAAAACTTTCCTCTACCCTCCTAGGTTCTTCCGGCTGGTCTAAGACTTAAATTGATATGAGACAGATGAACAAGAGAAAATCAAATTTCATTCCATACATACAGGAATCCACACACATGAAAGGGTCAGAGACCCCACAGACCTGAGAGATTCAGAGACAGAAAGGTAAAATGAGGTATATACACCATCCTGAGCTAAGGAGTGGGATGCGCCTGGGGTTTCCCAGGACAGGAGGGTCATTCACAAGATGATAGAAAAGGAGCAGTGGGCTGGTAATTAGATGCTTGTCCTGCCACACAGATGGGGCCACTTAGATACAATTTATCTCTGGTAATAACACTTTTTCTGGGAAAAATCCCCAATTTCTATTCCTCTAGGTGGTTAAGGGAGAAGCAGTCATTTTTCTCCGCTGCCTTTAGCTCAAGATAATCCACATGCCAAAGTAACACATCTCAAGGAGGGCCTGTTCTGAGCCCCTCCACCCTTATCTACAGTAGCCAGTCGGGGAAGCCAGCTGCTGTGAGTCAGGCTGGTAGGAAATCAGATTATTATCTCTGGTAACTGATCCCAGAAGCTGAACAATAACCCCTGTGGACTGAAAATAAAAAATGCACAACGTGAGAGCTGTGAGTTACGTTTTATTTGGGCCAAAATGAGGACTATAGTCCAGGAGAGCGCCTCTCAGATAACTCTGAGAAACTGCTCCAAAGAGGGAGGGGGGAGGTCAGTGTTCTATATGATTTTAGTGAAGGTGCGGGGGGGCGTGCGTCAAGCACACGTTTTGGCAGAGGCTGGCTGCTACTCGGGGGGAGTCACCATTAATGACTTTAGTGCTTTTCTAGATACGAGGAGCTGCAAGGGCTCATGAAAGCTTCTCCTGTAAATATCTAAGTCTCTAACGGCTTGTTCAGCCAGTTTTCCCAGAGCAGAGCACCCCATTCCTGATCTCTGCCCTGAACTCCTTTCAGGGTATGTTGAAGGTCAGTGACTGCAATGGCTGTAGCAGTTCGTGACTTAATCCTTATAGAGGTAGGCGGTAAGTGACCACTTTTTGTTGGCACCCCTGTAATAATCAGCCCCAAGAGGCCAGGACTTGATTAAGAACTGCCAGCTTCTCTAACATGGGACCAATCAGAGAAACCCAAATGTGGCCCCCTAACCGATCACATGGGGCACCCTCATTCTACTCACCGCCACCCCCTGCCAGCTTCCTGGCCACCAGCCCCGATCAGGGCACACCTGGAACTTCCCCTTTTGTTCTGAGGCTCCCCCTGACTTTGAGTCTCAGCCAAAAGACAAGTGCCATGGCCGGCCCCCTGCGACAGCTGCTCTGAATAAGTGGCCTTTGCCTGCTCCCCTTCTCTTTGTTCATCTCCACATCTTTAAATGGGGCTTCCCTGCTCATCACACATAATGGAGCCAGCTGTGAGCGGAGCTGATCCAGCATCCCTTCTCTCCTGCCCCCCAAGCTTATTGGTAGCACATTACTGAATTTCTTTTTTTTCTTTAGTTTCTTTTTCTTATTGAAGTATAGTTGATTTACAATATTGTATTTGTTTCAGGTGTACAGCACAGTGATTCAGATATATATATATATATATATGCTCACATATATATTCAGATATACATTATATATATTTATCTGTTCTTTTTCAGATTCTTTTCCCTTATGTTTACTACAAAATATTGAGTATAGTTCCCTGTGCTATACAGTAGGTTCTTGTTGTTTATCTAATATATATATAGTAGTGTGTGTATGTTAATCCCAACCTCCTAATTTATCCCTCCCCTCCTTTCCCCTTTGATAACCATAAATTTGTCCTTGAGATCAGCTCTGCAGATCACCAGCCATGGAGCCAGTCACCTCCCTGCTGCCTTTAAAGGGTAGAACACAAAGAGCCAGGCATGAAATTAGTAAACCTCATAGCGGGGAGTAAGCAAGGCAGCCAGGGCTTCTGGGAATGAGTGTCATCAGCTCAGTTTGAAAATTACTCCTGTCCTTGCTTTTTTCCTTTGTCTTTCTAAGTAAGAGACTTTTATCCCCAGGCTCCCTGGGACACTGTCTCTGGAGGATGCTGCCAGGACTAGTGGCATAGGACTGCAAAGAATGAGGTGGTAAGAGGCTCTGGACATGCAAAAGAGAACTGCAGGGCCAGACAAAAGCAATTAGCTTAAGAGGAAAAAGAGCAAATTCCTTTATTTTCCATATTTAGCTCATCAGTGGCTGATCCTGGAGCTCCCGGCTTAGAGGTTTTCCTGCTGTGGGAGAAGATGCTCTATAACCATCCCCACATCAGGGAAGCAAGGAAGATGGGAGGAGGTGACGTGAAGGAAGTTAGTGAAGGACAGGTTGATAACAAACACGACAGTGGCCGAGGGAAGGCCAAGGGGTGGGGGCGGATCGGGTCTAGAGTGTTGGAAATTGTGTCCCATTCCTCTCCTCGTCCAGCCCAGAGAAAGTCAAGTGAATCGCTGAAGCAGGACGAACACCAAGGGCAGTGGGGGCTCTGTCTCTGTTCCCCACATGAGACTCTGGAAAGAGGCCAAATCTCGGGCCTCCCCACCAGCACCCCTTGGGTATGACGAACCCACTGGGTGGCCCGGGCAGTCTGGCAATGTCACGCTTTTGCTCAAGTGGTGGAGATGGATGGAGGAGATGGGGGTCTGTTCACAGGAGGTGAGAGGTGCCGGGGTGGGGTGGGCTGTAGAGTGAGCCAGGGACAAGCCCAGATGCTAGGGAATTGCACGGACGGGTCTACTCTGACACCTGGAGCCTGGGTGAGGCCGAACAGCCAGAAGGAGCCAGTGGGTGAGACCCTGAGTGCCCCAGGGAGGCTCGAGCCCCGGGGTCAGCAGAGTGCCCCTCAGCCAGGCAGACACAGGGCAGAGACAGAGACCCTGCAATGTGGAGCCACAGCTCCCTCTGCCACGGGACTACGGAAGCTTCTCTCTTGCCTGGACCACACGCCACTGGGGAGAGCAGGCGGGGTGGGAGCGTGGCAGACACCCAGTCAATCTAAAGGCTCTACGCTCATCTGGATGGCTCCCGCCTCCCTCACGCCCACTCACGGAGGGGGGAAGGGGGAGCAGGGAAAACCTACCCAGCTCTGCAAAGGGGTCGCCTCTTCACTGCGTGTCTCAGCTGAGAACCCCTATCTCGCCATGATTAGCCTCAGCACCATCTGCCCACGTAGAGGCTGGGCGTCAGGAAGCACAGGTCAAGGTTATTCCCTCAACAAGATTTATCGGGAGGCTGTGATGCTCCAGGCGCTGGGAACGTGGCAATGACCGTTCCATGGCAGTGGACAGCAGAACCTGCACGATTCCAGAGACACGATTGACTGCAGCAGGAGCAGACACTTCAAAGCAAGATGAGAAAAGTAGAAAAGCAATCATCAGAACCTAACATTTAGGAAGTCTTCACTACATGATCAGAAATGTCATGGAATGAAATGTCCAGAGTTGCATGAATGGGAGTCCCTCCCCTAAAAAACCTAGTAGCCTAAGTGGGGACCAGGTCACACACATACACACACACACGAACACTCATATATATTCAAAAACGCACACATACACAGATACACACACACAAACACATTTACACATGCAGTACAGCGTATGTTGTATGTACACATGTGTGTATGGACATAGATATATACAACTATTGATACATAGGGATGTAAGCATGTGTACATACATGCAAACACAGGCAATTTGTGTGTACATATGCATACACATATAGACATATACAAGTACATGTACATGTACACCCACAAGCACATGCACACACCCACATGTACGCATACATACTTGCACACATACAAACACGTGGATGGGCACACACAAACTCATGATACACACGCACACATACACACATGCATGCACATGCAGAACTCGTACACATACACACGTGCACTTATATACACAGGTACACACATGTGCACACATACATCATTTTTTTAGTTGCAAATAAAAGTGGGCAAAATATATATCTAGCCCCTGGATTGTAGCCCATATGCTCCAACATCTCCTTCACCCCCACCCCTCTGTTTTATCTCCCACATCACCAAGCTTCCGTCTGGAAGAGCACTCTCCAACCTTCTCTCTGACAGGTCTTCCTGGCATCAGAGCATCAGGTCTAAGCTGACACGGACTGACAGCCGCAGCTGGTGAGAGATGGGCAGCCTGCATGCCTGGACGCCATGTGGGCTCCAAGTCAACCACTGATCAGAGCTTGTCAAACAGAGAGACAGATCTGCTACATGGGACAGACTGGCCCCGATTCCAAGTGTACTTTATAAATCCCTGCTTCACAAACTGCCCTCTGACTGACAGCATTGTACTGAGTAACTATGTGGAGATAATCTGCCAAAACAGTACCCTTGGCTCCATCCTCCAGGGAGATGGATGCGCCACGTGCCAGGCCCGACTGCTGACACAGTGTTCGCTCCAGAGCGGAAGTTGCTTTCCATTTATTAATCCAAAAAATTACATCCTGCCCTGGGAATTGGGAGGTCTCGAAACGAGCCTGGCTGATCATAAATGCTTGTCCTTTCATTTGTCCATCCGTCCACCCCTGAATTTATTCACTGCTGGTGGTGAGATCGTAAATAGACTTTAACACACTTAGAAAAGCACAGAACAAAAGGCAGAGGTGTGCATGTGAAGTGCGTGTTTTCAGAAAGCTCATTTCATGACAACTAATCTAATGTACAGATGACGTCATGTATGTGATGCTAAAAAGTAGGATGTGACCACTGGAAACCAGATGGCATGGGCTCGAGCAGTCGCTGAAAGCATCTGCGTTCCCACGGGTCACAGTTCACCTTGCTGGAATAACCATCCAACTGGAACTTCACAGCAGCTTTGCCAAAACTGCAGGGACGCCAGGAGGACAGGGCCCTGCACAGCACACGTACGCTGAGGTGCTTTAAAACTTGTTGAGTGAATGAATAGGAGTGGAAGAGAAAGTGCTCCCCTCTCCAAAGAGGAGTCAGTAAGAAGAAGGCTGAATACTTTATTCCTGCTCTCAACTTCAGTGGCTAAGAGACCATCAGGTTTCTATTGCTGTGGAACAAGTTTCCACAAATTTAGGGGCTTAAGACAACGTACATTTATTTTCTCAGGAGGGCAGGCCTGGCTTAGATGGGTCCTCTGCCAGGGTCTCAGAGGCTGCAGTCCAGGTGTCACATGGGCCGCGTCTTCATCTGAAGGACCGAACACATTTCCTTGTGGCTGCAAGACTGAGGTCCCAGCTTGTTCCTGACCGGAGGCTGGAGGCTGCTTTTGGTCCCAGAGGCCACCCGTGGTCCCCTGCCTCATGGCTCTCTCGTGGATACTCTTTCAAGAAGGCAGCTTCCTTCCTCAGACAGAAGACTCTGTCTTCAGAGTGGGCCCCAGTACTTTTTGTCAGGCTTTCACTTGATTAGGTCAGGCCCACCCTGGATAATCGTCCCTCTGACTCAAAATCAACTGATTAGGGACTTTAATGACATATGCAAAATTCTACCACCTTTGCCATATTCTATTGAGGCAAGTCACAGTTTCCCCACAGTCAAGTGTGTGTGGGGGGGTAATTTTAAAAGGGCAAGACTCACTGGGGGTCACCCTATGGTGCCCACCCCACCCTATACACACACTACATGTAGCAGAACAGAAGCTGAGGAGGGTGAAATGTCTTGCTCAGAGTCACACGCAGATTCCATGGAGACCCAATATCTGGAACCCAGTGTGCAAACAGGGAGAAACTCGCCCTTCTCACTGTTTTCTCCACTGGACAGACTTCTATCCATTTCACCTATGTTTAGCTACATCGAGAGAGAAACAAGGCCTTTGCCCTTACCCTAAATCAGGTCATGAGTTCTGTGCCACAAAGACCCTTACCCTGGATATGTAAGCAAGACTCTTCAGGGAAATGCATACAGCATTTCCCAAGCTCCCCATTGCATGGACCCCCCGGGGCTGCATCTAGACCACATTTGTGTTAACAACTAATATTTATGGAACCCGGAGCCATCCCAAGCACTGGGCTCCCCACCTCACACACCTCATCTTGTTTAATCCTCACAACAACCCTGGGATGCAGTTTCTGTCCCTTCTGCATTTCCCTGGTGGGGAGCAGACGCCCTGCAGGAGTCAGCACTGGCATGGAGACCCCCTCGGTTACTGCAGAGCCTGTGGTGATAACTGTTACTCTGTCACCTACAGGAAGTCCATGTTTTGCATCCTCCTAGCCAACCGCACAGTCCATCCTGTTCCCCATCCTACCGTCTTTCCTTACTGTCAACCCCAAGGGCTGCCCCACCTCCTAGTGCTAGGGGTCTCCACATACCCCACATGCGCTTGTTCTCCCTGCAAAGTGCCGAGCACTTTCCAGGGGCTACAGCTGGAGATGTAAACAAAACACACAAGGTCCTGGCCTGCAAGGAGCTACAGGCTGTCTCCTGAGACCCATGTGTTTGTGCATTGGTCAATATATGTTGAGTGTCCACTTCCTGTTTGGTCCTGGAAATACAAAGAGGAACAGCCTGAGTCCTGCTCTCAACAGGCTCCTGTCTGGTGTGGGGAGAGATGCCAGGGAGATTGTCATAGGCAGCGCGACGCAGCACCTTGTGAAAGGACTGGGGAAGAGGGGCCTCATGTTGGGAGCTCTTGACACCGACAGACTCCTAAGTTCCTGCTTCCCAGGTGAAGGAAAGGGCTGATCCAAGAGCATCACAAATGGTCTAACTCTCCAACTGGCATGTGGATCCCCAAAACCTTGAGAGACCACCCATTGTGAGGTTCATTATCTGCCATATTAGTAAAAAAAGGATGTTGTAGCCATCAAGCCATCACATTACAGCCACCCGACAGTGAGCCCCGAGGGAACTCGTAATGGAAACAGGATGACCACCATCAAGCCACTGCAGCTACCCCCAAGGGTGCACCCTGAGGAGACTCAGGATGAGAAATCACAGGAGATTGGTCCCAGATAGCTGAGGTGCATATCAAAGGAATGATTTCAATGAGCCCTGACTTTTGCATCTTCTCATACACAGAGGAGCTAAATTCCTTAATTTGAGATGTCTGGTTTTCTTTAATTAACAGTAACCTTTTGATGTTCTGACTACCTGGTCTTTGTTGTAAAAACTCCTACGTATCCTAGCTCCACCCTTATCTCTTCACAGCAGTCCCTCAGAGCTATCTGAGATGCTGTGTCCTTGGCTTAAGTCCTCAGTTTTGTCCAACAAATAAAACATAATTCTCAACTTTTAGGTTGTGCATTTTTTTCAGCTGACATACGCACTCACTTTGCCTTTCCTCTGAAGGGCCTGCCCCCCTCCAGCTCCTCATATCCAGTCAGCCCTCCATATCTTCAGGTTCCTCATCCTCTGATTCAACAAACCTCTGATCCATCTGTGGTTGGTTGACCCCTTGGATGCAGATCCCCAACTGTAAGGGACTTGAGCATCCTCAGATCTTGCTGTCCATGGGGGGTCCTGGAACCAATCCCCCAGGGTACAGAGGGATGACTTTCCTCCTTTTTTTGTATCTGCTGCCACTTTCTTCCTCTCCAAAATGCCCCCTTGCTACTTTCCTTGGTTGTCAGGTACCAAAAAAAGCTCTAGGCTTGAAGACCAACCTCAGGGCTGTCCTCCCTGCCTTGGTGATGGCAGAGGGGCCAAAATTCATGTTTTCTCAGCCTTGCAGGGAATGCAGTTTGGATCAGACTTCAGGGACATTCTGGATAAATCACCAATGAAGTAGGTTCAGCCCAAAGGCGGAGGAAGGTGGCCTTTGTTTCTTATTTTGGGGGACTCACGCTGCATTATTCGGCGTACACACTCTTTTCATTCACCAGTCTTAGCTCTGAAAAGACTCTAACTTTTGGAAAGAGCAGAGGACAAAGGTCACCTCCTTTAAATTTTTCAAAAATCCCCATCCAATCGATATCCATTCACTCAACAAATATTTATCGAGCGAATGGCTCTTCCATAAGAGGAGTTGCAAAGTGGCTGTTTCAATGGTGAGGCACGTAATAACAAACGTTCCATCAACAGGTCAAATTGTTTAAAAGAAAACATCTGTTCACTTTCACAGTTGCTGAAAAAACTCGATACACTCCAACATTTATTCCCAATAAAACTCTTAATATACTAAAAGCAGAAGGATATTTGTGCCACCATATGATCACAGATATATACCTTAAGCCAACCAGCCTTGTATTTAATGCTCAGTATTTTAAAGTTATATATTCAATTAAATATGCCAAATCATTCAATCTTGTATAAATGGATTTACAATTATAAGCATATTAAAAATCGATGGAGGGAAAACAACATTCACTTGGTGATTTGTGGGTTTGTTGATTATGGG
The DNA here is from genome assembly GCF_951394435.1 of Stenella coeruleoalba. Lineage (NCBI taxonomy): Eukaryota > Metazoa > Chordata > Mammalia > Artiodactyla > Delphinidae > Stenella > Stenella coeruleoalba. The sequence continues at coordinate 3,624,608 of NC_137169.1, forward strand.
TGATTCTGATCTTTTTTTGTTCTTGTGCCTATTTTCTAAATTCTCTTCAAATTTTTTTAATCAGCTCTAGATTATTAGGGTCAAAGGGGCCCTTAGAGATGGGATGGTCCAATCTTTTCACTGAGAACAGCCCAGCACGAGAACGGCCTGGCCAGGTGGGAGCCAGGTGATCCACTGCTGCCCCTGGACAGGACAGGGGTGGAAAGGTCACATATGTTGGCCACAGATTTCGGTCCATCTGTACTTCTGAGTAGCTATGGGACAGCGCAGTGCTCTGACTCCAGTGGTTTATTCTACAAGAACACCTAGAAAGCCAGATCAAAAGTTAATGACTAAAATGAGCCTTTCCTGTGAAACAAATATTTTCCTCTCTCTCCGGAACCACAGCGGCATGAGAAGTGCCTGTGTGCAGGGAGTGACATACGTGAGCCCCGGAGTTAATGTGACTGGATTTCCGTCTCCACTGAGTCTGATCCGGGCCTCCTGACTCCTGAGGCTCACTCAGACTGCTTTCACCATAGGTCTTGGTCACACATCTTGTTATAATCACATATCATCTGGGTACCAAGTTAACCCTTCCCTGCAACCATGTGGTTCCCTAGGCCACAGTATCAGCAAGTCCAATCAGCAGAGAAAAGCCCATGTGAGGTCCATGGCTGTGAGGTCAGGGCTCCAGCTGAAAACCTCTAGCCCCCCACATTCACGACACTGAGGGTTAAGTAGGGAATGAAAGTCCAGAGGTGGGCGGTTAGGAGCTACATGAGGAAATTTACAAGTGGGTGCACTTCCTGTGAGCACATGTGCAGGTGTCCCAAGCGCTGGTCACTGCTGACCCCACGTCACCACTGGTAGGTTTGCCAATATTCTTGGCTTACGGTCAGCTCCCCCTTCCCCCAGAGGCTCATAAGTAGAAAATGCCTAAAACTACACAATTTTCTCTCTTTCTGTGTAAGAAGAAAATATTTATCTTGAAGGCTAAATGGGAAAGTGAAAATCAAACAAATCTTTTGAGGAGCAGAGAAGCGGGGAGAAACACCTGGGCTCTCTCTTCCTCCAACTCTCTAGTCTCCCACCAGGGCCTCCATGGACAGTTGGCGGCCAGGTGACAAGAACGTCAGGGAAACACAGTCTGTATGAGGCAGCTCCCCAGACACAGAGCCAATGCAGGGAAGGACAGAGAGGACCAGAGGATAGGTGACTTACCCACAAAGCCCAGGAAGAGAACCACTAGATCGTAGGCAGCATTGTACTGGCTACAAGGTAATGGAAGTCCAGAGGAGGACAGAAAATGTTCTGGGTGGGAACATTCTGGAACGGTGTCCTGGAGAAGGAGAGACTGGAAGGCCAGGTCCTGTTGTCAATCAACAAGAAGAAAAAATAGGGAGGGGTGGTTCCCGTCAACAGCTCTCAAATCTACCCACCGCACCGCAGTCCCAGCCTGGCAACCTAAGGGCTCTCGGTCATTTTACTTTTGGAATCACAAGTGCAAATCCTCCCCTTAGAGATTGTACTGTGCACACGTGCACAGCGATTTTGACATGTGTAAAATGAGGGGATAGTAGTGCTTTCAGAGTGACTGTGTACCACCCCACAACCCTGAGGGTATCATTCCCGAGACTCTCTACATATCCTGAGGGGAGAGGCTATGAGCAGACACAACCCAGCCCCCCACCAAGACCTCGAAGCCCACCTTGCACCAGGGGCAACCCTGGGAGTCGGGCAAAGAGATGACGCCACCACCACCACCACCACCACTGCCTGAGCCGTCCACAAATCACGGCCTGGGTTGGACCCACTGCACTTACCACTCGGAGGCAGGAGTTCAAGGCAGAAAGGCCGACCTGAAAGAGCCCAGAAGCCTGGACCTCCACGTCCCACCCTCCCCGCCCCCCACCCCAAGCTCAGTGATCTGGCAGGAGTGCTGGTAAAGGGCAATGGCTATTTCCCCAATACTCTGGAAAACTTATGAAGTACAACTACTTTCGGAGCCCAACAGACATATTGAGAAAGGGGAGAACGGAACAGTGCTCCAGCGTCCTCCTGGGCAGCTCCAAATGACCCAATGGCCATCTTCATCACTAGTCACCCAAAAGGACAGCTCCCTCTGACATCACCCACAGCTCTGCTCATGTTATTAAACTCATCTGACTCAAGAAGGTTATTCCAACAGTACTCAGGTTCACATAAATTCATCTCAATTCAATGCAGACTCAAATTCACTGTTGGTATTAGTCATCACATTATTAATCACAGTCTTTTACTGGGCCTTGCTCAGGGTTTGTTAGGAAGCACCTGTCTAGGCCTTTTTCCAGAGGCTCATTTCTGCACCTTCCTTGGAAGGGTCACGTCCTTGCCAAAACTCCATCGTGGGTGGTGAAACAATTTGGCTTGTGCAAGCCCCCCTGCCCGAAGAAATATGTAGCTAATGGTAAGAATGTACGGTGTCAAACTGGAGAGGGACAAAATGGTTCTAGTGACAAAATTATCTCTAACAGAGAGAAAAACTCTTCAGTGAGATTTTTTTCACAGCCTCCCATTCACAGCTCTGAGAAGTTGCCTTGCAAATGTCCATTATTACTCTGCTCAGTCACACCCTAGGACAGCTCTAGCCCTCATTACTCATGTGTAATAATAATACCTTGCATTTAATGTACTGCTTATCATATATATGATATGTCATATAACATTTATGATATATTTATTTACTTTTAATTATAATTTAATAATTTGATGTATGTATTTTATAATGTACTGCTTCATCATATATGCATATATAGTACATTAAATTCACGATAATTTGATACCTATCTGCGAAGTAAAGAATTAACCCAGCAGCCTTGAGTTACTCAAATCTTATACATTCTCAGAAGGATCTACTTGTATGACTAGCCTTTGGCTGGCTCCTAGGAACTGAGGTATTAGAATGTTCCCTATGCTACTAACTGATTAGGGCACTGTGCATGCTTGAGGTCTTAAACCACATTATACCAGCTTCTGCGGATAATTTGTGTAAAAAATGTGATGTATGGTGAACACCTGCTTTCCTTCTGGGGGGGTCTGGAGTTTCAGTAACTGCAATCAGCACTGCAGTTACCCCAGTAAAAATCCTGGACTTTTAGGCTCAAGCGAACTTCCCTGGCAGAAAAGGTTTTCCACATGTTTCTGCAGTTCATCGCTGGGGGATTTAGTATGTCCTGTGTGACTCCACTGGGTGAGGACTCTTGGAAGCTTATACCTAGTGTCCTCCAGCTTCTGCCTGATGTACATTTTTCCTTTGTTGATCCTGCTTCTTATCCCTTTGCTGTAATAAACTATAGCCTGGCTATAATGAAAAAAAAAAGGTTTTCTCCGTGGATTTCAACCCTCCTCAGATCCGAGGGGGAGATCCATTGAGAGGAAAGACAGCTCAGACATTAGTATCTGCATTGAAAACAACTCCCAAGGGGTTAAAATCCAATTACCGCCTGAACGTAACTCTGCTTTCTCCATTCTGCATTAATTACCGAGCGCTCCCATTTTGCACCTCTTCTTTCTTCCCCTTGCATTTCCTCAGAAGAAGAAAATTGTTGTACAAATTACCTTAGTTGAGAAAATGTAGTGGGGAAACCTATTTATCTCGGGAGAGGGAGGTCAGATTCACTGCAAGGTAGGCAGTCAGATTCACAGCCCATTGGAGCAGGAGGGATGCCATGCGATTCAACAGGCAGGGACACAGTGAAGATGGTGGGACAGGACAGCCCTGGAGGTGGACGGCATGGATTCAGGTTTTCTAGTCTGTGTGTCAAGGGACTTGCAAATTCTAGGACAAACACTGTTGTTCCAGAAAGCAGTAAGGTGTTGGTGTAAGTAAGTGAAGTGTGGGCTCTGCTTGCCATCTTTTCCCTTGGTTTGGATGTGCTGTCCAGTTGTCCTGTCCTCATGCAAACTCAACCTCCTAATTTCTCTTTGCTCAAATTAATGTTCTGTTCCCAAGCCCACACTAGTTGACCTGTCCACGCAGGCCACCTGGCAGGGGACCTGACCAGGGTGAAGAGTATGCCAAGGATAGCTTGTCAAGGACAGGCCTCTTGTAGAAGATCAACAAGCCACCAGCCTCAACTGCCCTCCTCCCGGGTAGAGGGAAGGGTAGTGAATGAGGTCACACAGAACAAAGAAAGGAGGGGATCTAGGGCAGGTGTGGGCACCATCCTGAGTCAGGAATGTGGCACCAGGGAAAATGGGAGGTCCCGTAGAGGGGACTGGTGCCCTACACATCTTCATCACTGTGCCAGGCACTCAGCAAATGCTCCATTGATACAGGCTTTTTGTGACATTTCAGTATAGGAGTCGAGGGGCACGTGTGCCCGGGGGTATGAGTGGTTTATGTTCTAAGTCAGTGTCTAAGGGCACAGCCTGAGCTCAAGACTGTGCCCTGGAGCTCCCACCCTCACCCTGGGCCTGGCCACCAGGAGCTCATGGCCCATCGATGGGCTCCAGGGCAACTGCCCCAGGGACGTCCAGGCCGCCCTTGGTTTTCACTGCTCTGTTCTCACCTGCAAACTCCAGACCAGTACAGAGGTAATACATATTGAGTGTTTACTCTGTGTCCAGGGTTTCTACATTCTTTTATTCAATTCTCCTGACAGACCTATGAAATAAGTATTATATTATTCTTAATTATTCTTTTCTATTATATTTCTATTTTCATTGTACTTTTGAGGAAACAGACACAGAGGTATCAAACTAATAAATAATGGGGTAATCTGGGGAATCCAGGTCTCTCTTACACCAAATCTATGTCCCTGACCACTTGGTTAAAATTAAGTATTATGCAGACGCCTTAAATACATATATCATGTGTATATATACACACGTTTTGTGCATGTGTCTATATACATTTTGTATGTTAATCACGTAAAGTAAATATATATATACATAGAAATAAAATATACACATAGAAAATATACACATAGAAATAAAATATACGCATAATGTTTCATTTATTTCTACACCTTCGCATTATTTCTCTTAGGATTCAGTTTAGGCTCTAGAATGATATTATATTGTTTAGGCAACTTGAACAGCTTAACTCAAATTATTTTTATAGTGAAGTTATTTAAATAAGCATAAATATAAAGCTAGGTAGAAAGTGCTTGTGCTCGCAGCTCTTATGCAACTATAGAAACAAAATAAATTTACAATTCAAGTACAAACAAAACTAAAAAACCAATAAATTTCAAGTTAACCTCACCCAGGTGACTGATGATACTGTTTGCTGACACCACGTAGGCTGGATTGGGCGAGAAGGATGTATTTGCATGTTCCAGGTTTGATAAATCAACTCGGGTCTTTTTCTCTGGCTCATGATGGACCACCAATGAATTCATCATCATCATTTTCTTTAAGTGTCTTTTTTAACACTGGACCCATTTTTAACCAACGATGCATTGTTTCTGCGGGCCAATCCATTTAAACAGAGCAACACAAAATGTATTACTGAAGAACAAACAAGTAAATACTGTTTAACTTGAAATTCTTCACGGAACATTGCCTCGCTTGGCTGCCTCAGGAAGGACCAGGCAGAATTGGTTTTGGCTTCGGTATCTTGTCCTGAGCAATAGGGCAATGGTTTCCAGCACACAGGACCCTGCAATGTCTTAACCTCCCCACCACTCTCTCTCTTCCTTGTTCTTCGTGGGGCCTGTGTGAAGTCGAGTCACCTCCGTTCCGGGGGACCTCTGCTGGGCACCATCACCATGGAAAATGAAGGCAGATGCAGAGGGAAGTAGTCTTCCGTGTGGGCAGCCATCCCCACCATGCAGACAGCACTCGCTCCTGTTCTGGGAAGCAATTAACTAAAAACCCATCCTTTATGAAGGAACTCCGGAGGCCCCTGGGAACACATCTCATACCCTCTCCTGAACCCTGGAGTCTGAGAAGCACTGCTCTGCGCTGGGAAGCAAAACAAATTATGAATCCCCTAAAGGCTGCTCCAGAACCCCAAATCAGTGTCCTGGGACCAAGAGAGAACACATGGAGATTCAGCAGGAAAGGCATCTCGCTGGAGCACTTGTCACCACTGTTGTGCTTTCATAGCAACGTGGCTCAGTTAAAAACAGAAGATGCACTTCGGCAGTAAGAAATCTCGCTCGGCTGTGGTTCCACCATCTGCCATGGAGTCACGTCAGGACGTCAGGTGGGACTCATCCAGCTCTGGTGAAGAGACTTTGGGCTCCATTATCCAGTCCAAGGAAATGGCCCACCTCTGTCACCTCTCCAATGAATCAGATGGTGGGTGTCCTAGTAAGCTTGGGCTGTTATTACAAGTACCACAGACAGGGAGGCTTAAACAACAAATTTATTCTCTCCCAGTCCTGGAGGCTGGAACCCAAGATCAAGGTGTGGGCAGGGTTCTTTCCTCCTGAGGCCTCTCTTCTTGGTGTGTAGATGGCCGTCTTCTCCCATGTCCACACGTGGTCCTCCCTCTGTGTGTGTCTATGTCCTAATCTTCTCTTCTTATAAGGACACCAGTCAGATCGGATTACAACCCATTCTAATTACCTCATTTTACCTTAATTATCTCTGTAATTAAGATCCCATCTCCAAGTACAGTTGTTACCAAGTCCAAGCTAGTACTGCTCACTGCACAACAGGTCAATGAATTGAGAGACGAATTGTTGGAGCAAGGAATAGCGACTTTTTTCAGAAAGCCAGCAGACCAAGAAGATGGTGGACTAGTGTCCCAAAGACACATCTTTTCCAAATTAGAATTCAGGCTTCTTTTATACTAAAAGGGGAGGCAGTGTTGCTGGTTATTACAAACTTCTTGGTGTAAGAATCCTTTGTTCTTGTAGCTATTCACATAGGTCAGGTCAGGATGTTCCTATAAACCTCCAACAAGACAAATGTTATTCTCTGTTGCAACTTTTTAACTCTACATAAATGGAAACGTGTTATATCTTTAAAGATCAGGGCCTTGAGAATGAGATATCCTGTATATTTCAGGCTATAGGCAACATTCTTTTACAAAAGTTGCAGAGCCAGCATAACTCAGCACAGGCAACAGAGCACAAGAGTTAGAGCTAAAGGAATAGATCTGATATGGAGTCAGGTTTGTTCTTCTCTGTTACACAGTCACATTCTGAGATCCTGGGAGTTAGGACTTCAACATACGAATGTTTGAGGGGACACAATTCAGCCCATAACAGTGGGCGACCAGCCTCGCAGCATATGCCTGACACCTGCTGGACAGATGGCTCCCAAAGACCCATGACATGGGCTCCCCCCTTGAAAGGGACAATTGGTTACACCAACATGTGACTGAAATGTCTCAGACTTTAGGGAGGAGTTAGGATATGCCTGAGAGGGTCAGAGCCATCAGAGTGACTCAGAACACCTTCACAATGGTCATTAGTAGTTTCAGCACACAAAAAGGAAGTCTAAGCTTGTCTCTAATTACTGCAGGTTAATTAGTTCTCCTCAACATTTCAGGAAAGAAGAGTGCCTGGAGGACCATATAAATCAATGAAATCCACTCCCTGTCTGGCACAGGCTGTGGGAGGAGGGCTCCGGTAGGGTCAGAAGTGGCTGGTGTGGCTGGGGACCTGGTTCTTCTGCTGCTCCCCTCAATCTAAATGTGACAGGCAGTCCAGACTTTTTGCCTGGGCTCAGCTGGTGCCAGAAGTCCCAGGGGACTGTAGCCATGGCACCAGAGTGAAGGGTGCAGGGTCCACACACATTTTCCAAAGCAGCTTCCCAAAGGTGAGGTCAAGATTCCCAGGAACTCAGCTACAAGTTTATTACTATTACCGCTCACGCTTTTCCCTCCTCTCACCCCAGAAATGGGAAGCAGGGCAGTTTGCCCATCAGACCTGCCTCTATGTACCAATTCATGAGGAAGCACAATCCAATAATGCAATCTTGGTCTACAGCAATGGTTCCCAACACTGGCTTACATGGGACCTGACTGATTTCACTGGTCTGGGAGAATGTTAGGATTTTTTAGATGCCAGCCCCCCAGGTTGGAAGCCACTGGCCTACAAGAAGTAACAGAAACATCCATGGTTTATTTGTCAGGAAGGACCACCATAACCAAGTACCACAGACCACAGGAAGGACCACCATAACCAAGTACCAAGTACCAGGGGGCTTAAACAACAGAAATTTATTTTCTCCCAGTCCTGGAGACTGAAAGTCTGCGATCAAGGTGTTGGCAAGGTTGGTTTCTCCTAAGGCCTCTCTCCTTGACATGTAGATGGCTGTCTTCTCCCAGTGTCCTCGTGTAGTCATCCCTCTGCACACGTCTGTGCCCTAATTTCCTCTCCTTATAAAGACACCAGTCTTATTGGATTAGGACCTACCCATGCAACTTCATTTTACCTTAATTATCTCTTTAAAGACCCCATCACCAATACAATCACATTCTGAAGTTATGTGAATTAAAACTTCAACATATGAACTTGGGAAGGGGGGCATAATTCAGTTCATAACACGCGGCTTTGGAAATCTTGTTAATCTTTATACTCTGCTGCAGGGGTTCTCAAGAGCTGCACTATTGATCTTTGGGGCCTGATGATTCTTTGCTGTGTGTCTGTCCTGTGCATTGTAGGACGTTTAGCAGCATCCCTGGCCTCCACCCACTGGATATCACCAGTACCTACCCCTGAGTCTAGACAATCATATCTCCAGACACTACCAAGTGTCTCTGAGGGGAGGGAAAAAGTCACCTGCTTAAGAACCACTGCTCTACTGAAGTGCTTTCCAAAGAGCACTACATGGAATGCTGTTCCCATGAGGATAGTCTGCAGAAAAGGGAAGTATGTATTCATTCAAGGAATACTTGTGAGACGCTGGCTGTACTAGGCAGCGTGGGTGTGACAGTCATCTTCACAGACAAAGCTACCTCCAGGAAGTTGCCAGTCTAAACTCTAGACCAAAATGGGCAGACACAGCACAGAAAGTGTCTGTAGCAAACAGTGCCATCACAGAAAAAGCACAAACAGAAATACCTTCATGAAAGTGGATAACAACTTCGTTAAGATATAATTCCTACATCTACAATCCACCAATTTAAACTGTGCAATTCTGATTTTTTAGTATATTCACAGAATTGGGCAGCCATCACCATCATCAATTTTAGAACGTCTTCCTCACCTCAGAAATCACTCCATACCCATTAGCAGTCACTCCCTATTTCCCCCTCACCCATCCACCAGCTCCTGGCAACCACCAAGCTAATTTCTGTCTCTATGGATTTCCCCTTTTCTGAACATTCTGTGCAAATGGAATAATATATGACCTTTTGTGACTGGCTTCTTTCACTTAGCATGTTTTCTAGGTTTGTCCATGTTGTAGCATGTGTCGCTACTTAATCTCTTCTTACGCTAAATAATATTCCATTGTACGGATGTAGCACATTTTATATATCCTTTAATCAGTTGATGGGCATTTGGGATGTTTCCACTTTTTGGAAACACTACAAACATTCATGTACAAGATTGTATGTGCACATATGGTTTCATTTCTCTTGGGTATACACACAGGAGTGGCATTGCTGGATCATATGGAAACTCTAAGCATTTGAGAAACTGCCAGTTCTACACCATTTTAGCTGCATTTTACATTTTCCACCAGAAGAGCATGAGGGTTAAAATCTCTCCGCATCCTCCTCACTTGTCTGTCTTTTTGTTTCTAGCTATCCTACTGGGCGTGAAGTGATTCTCATTGTGTTGGGGTTTTTTTACATCTTTATTGGAGTATAATTGCTTTACAATGGTGTGTTAGTTTCTGCTTTATAACAGAGTGAATCAGTTATACATATACATATATCCCCATATCTCCTCCCTCTTGCGTCTCCCTCCCACCCTCCCTATCCCACCCCTCTAGGTGGTCACAAAGCACCGAGCTGATCTCCCTGTGCTATGTGGCTGCTTCCCACTAGCTATCTATTTTAGGTTTGGTAGTGTATATATGTCCATGCCACTCTCTCATCATGGTTTTGATTTGCATTTCCTTAATGGCTAATGATGTTGAGCATCTTCTCACATGCTTATAGGCCATTTGTGTGTCTTCTTTGGATAAATGTCTGTTCAGATCCTTTACCCATTTTTAACTGGGTTGTTCTTTTATTACTGAGTGGTAAGAGTCCTTTCTGTATTCTAGTTACAAGTCCTTTATCAGAAATACGATTGATAAAACTTTCTCCTCTTCTTGTGTTATTTTTTCACTTTCTAGATGGCGTTCTTAAAGCACAGGTCTTCAGTTTTGATGATTTCAAACCTATCTATTTCTTTTTTTGTTGCTTATGGGAACCTCTGATTTTCCAGGGTTGCCTCCCCAGCTGTAGACCCTGAACCATATGAACAAGCTGGGTGAGGACAATCAAGGTCCCGTCACTCTCGGCCACACCCAGAGTAGAGTCTCCAACTATGAGTGGGGGCTTGTGGAGGAGGAAATTCCTGACGTCTCTGGGTCCCTCACTAGGAGTTTAGCCTCTTCAAGCTTGAGTTGGAGGGAACGAGAAACACTGGCAGCCTGCTCCTCCTGGTGAGATGCCTCATACCTTGACAGGGAAGGCAGAGGAAGCCCCATCCTCTTGGCCACCCCAACACAGTGGAGAGGGAAGAGGAGGGAGTGGATCATGGTCCAAGTGCTGCACTCACTGTTCTTACCAAGTTTTAGTAGATTTTCTTGAATAATTTTTTTTTCATTTGCTGTGTGCTCTTAGGACAATTTCCAGAGACCTTAAATGGTTGTTCCCTTGTTTTCAGTTTTCACCAGTTCTGCTTGTTTCACAGAAGAGCAGGTACATGGGACTCTTCACATCGTTATCCTGGATGCTGAACTCTTAAGAGCCACCTTTTTAAAAGGGGAGGTCTGTGGGCTCCTCCAACAGTGTCATAGTTGAGCTGAAGGATGGAAAAAAGATAGACATGTGAAGAGTGAGGGTATGAGAGTTGCAGGTTGAGGAGACCGCCTGCAGCAGGATCCGGAAGTCAAACAGAATTTATACTGTTTGACGGAAAGCCAGTGCGGTGATCCCAGCCAAGTGTGATGGCTTGTATGTATTTACCTCTGCTTCCTCTCAAAACCCCACCAAGGTATCAATAAAGGAATAAAAGAAGTGCAGACACACAAGGACAATGAAATCCAGTGAGGATAGACAGAGAAATGAGTTGACAACATTTTGGAAGCAGAAGAGCAGATGAGCAAATGGTAATGGATTTAGCCGACCAAGAAAGCTGAAATCTAAGCCTGCAGGGGAAGAGGGTGAACCAATTTGTATCAAAGACCCTCAGAAAAGCTCCAGGCTTGTGTGTACCAGGTGATTCTAAGGGAGACTAGAAAATAGAGCTGAAAATAGGGGTATGGGTTTGCACAGAAGCAGTTCAACCCCAAGACTCCCCTAATCCCAATGCAGTCGAGGGACAGCCCTTCTCCAAGCCCAGCTGAAAATGGAGATCCGGGTCTGGAGAGGTCTGAATATCTGAGAACAAGGCTAAAACACTGTACTAAAAATAGTAAAAGTGTGCATGCTGAACAGGAAGGGCCCACATCATCCCCGTCTCTGCTCCCTGAATGCTGGAGCTCAAGCCACAACCCCCAGACATCAGATACATTCCCAGGAAGGCTTCCAGGCCCACCAACACTACATAGCTTATCAGTGCACAGGGACCCCACCAGAAACGGCCCCTCCACGCATGCCAATCTTCCAGGGAGGTGTGGGGTCTCTTCATTTTCTTTCTTTTTTTTTTTGCACCTCACTCTGAAATATAACAACACAACTATTTTAGGAAAGCCTGCAACATAAAAGTCAAGAGACCGAAACAAGAAGACACAAGTGAGGGACTCCAAGGAGACAGAAATAATGCAAGAAGCAAGAGAGAGCTTCACATATACAAAATTCATGGCATCCCAGATATAAAAGAATATATCATATCCTTGAAAAAAGAGCAGAATATTCCTTTTCAAACAGAACACATTCAGGGAACAAGGAAAAGTTTTCAGAAATTAAAAATATGTTGGTAGAAATTAAAATTTGAATAGGAGAGGAAAATGAAGTTGAGAATATTTTCTAGGAAGTAGAACAGCAATACAAAGAAATGGAAAATGGCAGAGAGAAGAAAATTAGGGGATAAATTTGGGAGGTTTAATGTCTTATTGATAGAAATTCCAGAAAGGGAACACCAAAAATATAGGCGAAGAACATCTTGCAGAAAGGAAGGACTTGAGTATCTAAGCTGAATGGGGCCTATTGAGTAGCCAGTAAAATAATGAACAAGACCCACCCAAGACACATGACGATAACATTTTGAGACCCTGGGAATTAAGAGATGATACAAAAAGCCTCCAGAAGACAAAACACTGGAAATCAAAATGGTGTTGGATTTCATGTGAGTTTGGAAGAACATCTTCCAAGTTCAGAAGGAAAATCTCCAGCCTAGACATTTATACCCAGCTAAACTACAACTCACGTGTGAGGGTGGAATACAGATATTTAAGGCTTGAGGGATCTCTAAAAATTTAGCTCCCATTCCCCCACTTTCATGAAGCTGTTAGAAGACAAGGCCCATCAGAATTAGGAGTGAATCATGAGAGAGAAGGGGGTGGTGAGGGCAGGTCTGAGGGAGGCAGGTCCATTGTGGAGGAGGAGGAAGGGGGTACCACGAGTGACGTTGCCCAGAAAGATGAAAATGGAATTGTCAGACTACCTGTAATTGGGGGCCAGCATGCGAGTGACCTTTTAACTCTGGTTGACTGTTTAGGGACATGTTAGTGACAGGTGCATGCAGACCTAGCAGAGGAAAATAGTGGTGGTTACTCATCCTAGGGAAAACCGGGAGTCAATCAGGAAAGGAAATGCCTTCATAGAAAGACTCTGTGGCTCAGCTGTGAATAATAATTACATAATTATGTAAATGATGAACATTGATGAATTATGCTTTCGGGAGCATAGGGGTGGGAGCTGTACGTGTGTTTTCTCTTGTTCTTTGGCAGGGTGCGATTTACTTAGTAAAATCCTTATCCTCTCAGTGGGGACTCTATGGAGAAGCAACTGAAATAAAAAAGAAAAAGTCAGATAAGCATTTATTTACAAATATCAAGGTCAGGGTAGAAGCAAGAGTATAAAGAACTGAAGGGGTTGCCTCTTGGAAGTGGATGATAGAAAACCTCCTGCTAATTCTATTCTGATCTGTGTAGAACTATTAGGCTTTTAAGGTGGAATATGGGAAAGAAAGACAGCTAGGGTGGTGGGAGCATAAGTCAGCAGGGGAAGGGAGAACGGGAGCAAAGGACCACATCACACTCTGATGAGAGAGTGTGCCAGGGGCAGGAGGGGAAGCTGGGAGCCTGACAGGGAGTTTGCTCTTCAGACAAGAGGTGATGGGACATGAACAAGATGCAGAGGAGTTGGAGAGAAGGGGCCGCTTCCGCTGTGTTTTGGTAGAGCCTCCAGGCCCTGCTAGTGAGATGGAGGCTAGAGGATGACGGGAAAGGGGGAACCATGTGGACTCTGGGATTTTGGGTCTGAGCAAACAATGGGTAAAAGACTGGGAGACAAATGAGTGTAGGCAGGAAAGCAAGAATTCTGCTCTGGTCATTGTGTAAGATTCCTCAGGCCGCCATGATAAAGTACCACATTTTGGGTGGCTTAAAAACTATGGAAATGTATCCTATCCCAGTTCAGAAGTCTAGGAGTCCAAAAGTAAGATGTCAGCAGGGCCACGCTCCCTCAAGAGGCTCTTGGGAGAATCTTTCCTTCCTCCTTCCAGTTTCGGGGTGGAGGGGGCGGCCATCCTGGGGCTTGTAGCTGCATCCTGTCTCTGCCTCCACGATCACCTGGAGTTCTCCCCATGTTTCTCCTGTCAAAACTTCCCTCTTCTTACAAGACACCAGTCATAGTGGATTAGGGCCCACCCTAATGACCTCATCTTAGCTTGATTATACCTGTAAAGATCGTATTTCCAAATAAGGACACATTCACAAGTACCAGGGTCAGGACTTCAACATGTCTTTCGGGGGACGCAATTCAACCATAACGGACAGGAATCATGATGAAATGGGTTTGGCAAATGCCTTCCACTCCGTCCTGCTCTTGGAAGCTCACAAAGCTCCCTGGGCTCTGAGGGGCCCTGCAGTCATGCTCCATTTTGTTTGCTCCAGAGACCCCCAAATGTGTCTGACCATTCAGTCCTTCTTCCTATAATACCCCTCGCCAGCTTCCAGAAGAAGGAGGCATGTCATGGGCTGTGCATCACTGTTAAACAGCTCAGAGCTGGTGCTGCTGGAATTATGGGAAGTGAGGAGGAGGTCTCCAGAGGATGCAGGGTACATGGGAACCGAGGCAGAAAAGGAACGTGGAGGTCTGCATGGCTGAAGGGACCACATGGGAGCCACAGGGCTCCCTCCTCAGCCACGAGCCTCGCAGCCTTGTTCTGCACCCTGCTCTCTCTTTGCCAGAAAGGATTCGTGGTATAATGCAAAAATAGATTTGGTTTTCATATTTGATTCCTGGCATGGAGATACTAAACCCTTGAGATTTCCTGGGTGATGAGTGTCTGCTCTTTTTTTTTTTTTTTTTGAGCCTTCATTTATTTACTTCTTTATTGAAGTATATTGGATTTACAATGTTGTGATAATTTATGATGTACAGCAAAGTGATTCAGTTATACATATATATACATTCTTTTTTATGTTCATTTCCATTAGTTTGTCACAGGATATTGAGTATATTTCCCTGTGCTATACAGTAGGACCTTGTTGTTTATCCATTCTATAATAGTTTGCATCTTCTGATCCCAAACTCCCAATCCATCCCACCCCCACACCGCCTCCCCCTTGGCAACTACAAGTCTGTTCTCTGTTTCTGTTTCTGTTTTATAGATAAGTTCATTTATGTCATATTTTAGATTCCACATGTAAGTGATATCATATGGTATTTGTCTTCTCTTTCTGACTTATTTCACTTAGTATGATAATCTCTAGTTCCATCCATGTTGCTGCAAATGGCATTCTTTCATTCCTTTTATGGCTGAGTAGTATTCCATTGTGTATATGTATCACATCTTTATCCATTCATCTGTCAATGGACATTTAGGTTGTTTTCATGTCCTGGCTATTGTGAATAGTGCTGTTAGGAACATAGGGGTGCATGTATCTTTTTGAATTATAGTTTTGTCTGGATATATGCCCAGGAGTGGGATTACTGGATCATATGGTAACTCTAGTTTTAGATTTTTAAGGAACCTCCATACTGTTCTCCATAGTAGCTGCACCATTTTACATTTCCATCAACGGTGTAGGAGGGTCCCCTTTTCTCCACACCAAGAGTATCTGCTCTTATTCATAAGACTCTCCTTTAGAACACACCTGAGTCTATGCTAATGAGATGTCTGGGGGTGTGGTCACCAGAAAGACCAAGTGATTGGAGGGTTAGACTTTTCAGCCCCACCCCCTGACCGCCAGGGTGGGGAGCGGGATTTAGCTGCATAAAAACTCTCCACCAGGGCTTCCCCGGTGGCGCAGTGGTTGAGAGTCCACCTGCCGATGCAGGAGACACGGGTTCGTGCCCCGGTCTGGGAAGATCCCACATGCCGCGGAGCGGCTGGGCCCGTGAGCCATGGCCGCTAAGCCTGCACGTCCGGAGCCTGTGCTCCACAACGGGAGAGGCCACAACAGTGAGAGGCCCGCGTACCGCAAAAAAAAAAAAAAAAAAAAAACTCTCCACCAACTAGACTTGATGAGCTGCTGGTTGGTGGGCACATGGAGGGTCTGGGCGGTGGTGCCCCCAGGACAGGCATGGAAGCTCTGTGCCCCTCCCCCCACGCCTTGCTCTGCACCTCTCTTCCATTTGGCTGTTCCTGAGCTGTATCCTTTATAACAAACTGGTAAATGTCAGTAAAGTGTGTTCCTGAGTTCTATAAATCATTCTAGTACCTTATCAAGCCTGAGGAGGGGGTCGTGGGAACCCTCAATTTGCAGAAGTATGGGTGGTCCTGGACTTAAAATTGGCATCTAAAGTGGGGTCAGGGCTGTGGGACCCAGCTCTTTAACTTGTGGGATCCGACACGAACTCCAGGTAGAGTCAGAACTGAGTTCTATATAGGATGCCCAGCTGGTGTCACAGAATTGGAGAGTTGGGGGGTGTCAGAGAAAACACTCAGGCTCTGAATCCAAAGGGCTTTGAACAATAACCCAGTCATGGCCACTTGGGGATTTTTACCAATAAATCCAACATTTCTTGGAAACTGGCAACCCCCCAAGGAAAATGTGCCCACCCAGAGCCGGCTGCTCCGGTCTGGATAAATGCATTTCCCCAAACTTCATCTTTGAAGAAAAAGAGAAGTTTCCAAGCCAGTTTCCTAATCAGTTGGGCAATTTGTCATGTCTTTCCCATGACCTCACCTGCGGCTGCTCCCCAGAACCCATTTCCTAAGACACATAGATCACTACAGAGACCAACATCTCCTGCAATGGCGCTGACTCTGTGAGATTTACTGAAGGCTCCAGGGAAGAACCATCAGGGCACTCAGCTAATGAGATGGCTTCTTAAAGTGAGGTGTCTGGTGCCTCATCCCTGAGTTCATCCTCTCCCGTCATTGCAGAACGGGACCTGTTTCTTGCGTTTGCGACAGGTTCCCAGGGAGACGCCTCAAGGTAATGGGAGCGGCACCGCCCTCTTCTCCTGGCCGTCTGTCTGCACCATCAGCTGGGGCACCTGGTGTCCTTCTGCAGCCAGAGGGATCTAGGAGAACGGGATGTGAAAGAGAGGGTAAGTGACAGTCAGAACAACACGCTTGGCAGTCACTTAAATCATGCTACAAGCCTCCCAAGGCAATTTTAAAAAAAAAAAAAGTTCGGTGTGAAATTTCAGTGGAGCAACACCCCCTCCTGAACATCTGCCTCCCGAACTCGCTCCCAAGAACTTTCTAGTTATTTCCAGAGCTGATGCATTTCAGCCCAGAGAGCCTCTCGGTAGAGCTATTTCTTCATTACATGCTATTTCAGATATTTTTACATTCTCTCCTGCTTTGCCTCAAAGACAGGAAATATTTGGTTTTTTCACCCCTCTTTTCACAAAGCAGCTTTCATCTGTGATTCATATCTTATGGCCAAAAAGGTGGATAAATGAACGAAGAGTACTTCTTTTCAAAGAAAATGAAATTAAAATAAGCTGCAAACTGGAAGAGCGGTGTGTACTGTCCTGAGTCCCCAGTGCTGCAGGAGGAGGACATGGTGGCATTTCCAGCCAGCATAAGCATGAAACGCTCACTGTCCCCTGGCCCATGGGGGACCTGTGACCAAGAAGCTGGAGGAAACGACCTCCCCCCCCCAGCACACACACATGTTCACAAAGAACTCTGTCCCTAACTGCCACCCAGTGGGCACAAATCACATTTAACAGCCCCTGAACTTACTGCCAATTGAGTAAAGACCACTATTTTAGGAAATGTCAGTATTTCAAAAAAAAAAATCTATTGTGAGCAGCTCTGATTCCAGGCAATCTGCCTGGCAAGCTGGAGCTCGGGACACACGCAGCTTGTGCCGGTGATGGCCAAGTCAGGCCCACTGGAGCCCTGAGCATGGCTGGATGGGATGCTCTGGACGCAGCACAGAAGCTGGACACCCCCTCCCTCTGCACGTGGTCCAGTGGGACAACCTCAGACATTTGGTGGGACCCTTGGTTTCTTTCTGCTGCAATCCTGGGCTCCTATAACTGAGATGAGAGTGTGGCCGTCCTTGGGGGGACGGGTAGGCACTCACACCTGCCATGGGTAGGGGCTGCCCCAGGCTCACTGTCCAAGTTTCCAATCCCAGACTTCTGCTGGGTGGAACCACTCAGGCCTGGAGACCCAGTTGGACCCTTACACTCTGACGCCCTTGCAGCCCCTCTGTGGAGTGAGGCCTATTTCCTGAGCCCCCAGCTGCTGGGGGTCATTCTGTCCCAAAGAGACACAAAGCCCTGCCTCCTACACATTGCTCCCACTCTGCTTTCCCAGTGAGCAGCAGCCCAGACTCTACCCTCCTCTCCAGGGGTCACCAGGATATGCCCAGGGCTTCTGGCAACAGACGATTCACCCCGAGCTCTGTCACCCTCCAGAAGCGGTGGGCTCAGCTGGACATCACTAAGCATGTGGGAAAGGCAACTATCTGAAATCAGAAAAGAACCCCAGATTTCAGAAGTCAAAACCTTTGGGACTTCCCGGGTGGCACAGTGGTTAAGAATCTGCCTGCCAATGCAGGGGACACAGGTTTGAGCCCTGGTCCAGGAAGATCCCACATGCCGCAGAGCAACGAAGCCCGTGCGCCACAACTACTGAGCCTGCACTCTAGAGACGGAGAGCCACAACTACTGAGCCCACGTGCCACAACTACCGAAGCCCACGCACCTACAGCCAGTGCTCCGCAACAAAGAGAAGCCACTGCAGTGAGAAGCCCGCGCACTGCAGCTAAGAGTAGCCCTTGCTCGCTGCAACTAGAGAAAGCCCACACGCAGCAACAAAGACCCAACACAGACAAATAAATAAAATAAAAAATAATAAAAAGCCAATTCTTTTAAAAAAAGAAGAAGAAGTCAAAACCTTTGCCAACCAGAACTGTGTTTCCAAAAGCATGATTTGACCAGCGTTGTGACGCTGCTTCCCAAGTACATCAGTGATTCGGGAAAATGGACTTTGGATGCCCAGTGGTGGATCTCTGAGTGTGTGCTAATGTTTGGGGGGACATAGGGGATAGAGTTTTTAAAGCTGGCGCTGCCCCTGAGAACTTGGGGTCTGCAGCCTCCTAGCTGTGGTGGTCTCACCCACCTGCCCTGACCCTCACCGACGTCTGTTCAGGGAGTTCATCCTCTTCACCTCTCATCTGCTCACATCATGGATCTGCAGGAATTAGACACGAGGGGGTGACTGGCTTACCTAAACTGCAGCCTGCCCAGCCAGCCGCCCTGGGGAAGAGATTCTGAGATGGGGGAAGGAAAGCTAATTTGCCTCCTCTGGCTGTGGGTGGTTGTTGGGCTCAGGCATCTGTAGTCAGGTGGGAGCAAATATGTTTCCCTACCCTGAGCAGGAAAGAATTAGGAAGCTGCCTTGCAGGAAACACTGTGGCCATTTGTTGGATCTGAGCTGAATTGGGGGTGGGAAGGGGTATGCTGGACTAAGGTCTGGGGTTATTCTTCTCGCTCACGGCAGACAGACAGACAGTAGGTGGTAGATGCACCCTCTGGGCTGAGAAGACTCAGATCCAGGGAAGAGGAGGGAATGTTTCAGAGACAAGGCCCTGCAGAGGTGGGTGGGGGGAGGGGCTACGTTGGGGGTGGGGTCAGGTTCCCAAGATGCCCTTCGTCAGGGAGCAGGTGGGCAACACCTGCCTGGCTATGACCACGCAGAGGGCTCTGGGGAGCAGCCTGGATTGGATCTGGCCACAATGACCGTGTCCTGCCTCTTTGGAGGAAACACCTTGCTCTGAGCTTTATTTAGCCAGGGGCCATGGTGTGGGAATAAGGTGGACACAGGTGGACATAAGCTGACACAGGTGGACATGTCAGCTGGTTGTTTCCCCTTCACTGGTCGCAAGGAACCAACCCCAATAAGCTGACGAGTGTCCTGATGGTGACTCCTGCGGGACAGCCCTGACCCCGAGGTCAGTCCCCGGTTCTCATCTTTTCCTTCCCCTGGGGTGTGGAGGGTGCATCCTCAGCCCCTGTACTGGGGAGGGATGGGTGGAGCAAGGGGAACCGGGTCCACTCGGCCTCCGGGTGTGGAGGGGAGCCAGGCACTATCACAGTGGAGCCTTCCTTGCCATGACTGAGGGCTGAGACCAAAGCCCAGGAACTGGTGGGGAAGGGGGTCAGTCAGAGACCTGGAGAGTGTGGGAAAGAGGCGTATGAGCCCTCCATGTCAGTCTCATTCTCCCACGTACACACCCACATGTGTGAGCACACATACACATGCACATATGTGCATGCACCCACACATGTGCAGAGACACGTGTGTATACACCCACGCACACATACACACTCCCACACTTGGACATGCACACGCAAATGCACATGCGTGCACGCATACACCTCGTGGCATTTTAGTGCTCGGGCTACAGACTTCGGCTGTGAGTTGGCCCCTGGTTCTGTCCTGGTATGTCTCTGGCAAGTTCCTGACTTCCCTGTGCTACCATGTCCTCATCTATAAAGTGGCAGCAATCTTCGCATGTACCTCAAAGGATGGCCCCAAGGCACCTGGAGACCTTAACCAGTGCCTGGCACATAGCAGGTGCTCCAGAAATGCCAGGTATCACAGCTCTCCCTCGGAGGGGCCAAGCATTCTCACCCCCCGACGCACACTCTCCCATCTTTGTGAAGCTGCCGGACGTGCACAGCGGAGGTGCCGGTCCCTCTGCTCTGTTCGGCCTTCAGCCTTGGGGACTAAACCCTCTGTCTCATGCAGGTGGAGGATGCTCCCCTGAGAGGCTGGGAACCGCTGCAGACCCCAGGTCCTCGAGAGCCCAGCTTCTCAAATTGTCCGAGGGGAAGGCCACCCCATCGCAGACCAATACTCTTGTAAAGTATGTTTTAAGTAAATCAGATCTTAGGTGTTCTCACCGCACACACACAAACGGTAATTATGTTTGATTGTGGCAATCATTTCCCAATGTATATGTATATCAAAACATCACGTTGTGTATCTTAAATACGTAAATTTTCATTTGCCAATTACACCTCAATAAAGCTGGGGGGAGGGAAGTAAACTGGTAGGTAAATGAAATAAAAATAGACCTATGAGGGACAACCTCCAATTTAAAAAATTATTTTGGATTCAAAGGAAATGAAATAACTCTGCCAAATTGCTGTAAAATTTCTAAATGCTTCCTCTCGATTTCTATGCCCATCTCGTCAGTAGGCCCCAGGGTTGCCAGGCCCCAGACATCAGCAGGTGGAGCATTGCCCAGGTTTTTTAGTTCTTTTCATCAGTCACTCAAAACTGGGCACTTCTGGGACCCGCTGGGACTAGGGTGAGGACGGGCAGGGTGAGGGAATTGGAGCTCTGGGGAAAGAATTGCCACTGTCATTGTCAGGAGCTACAGGAAGAGGGAAAGAGGGTTGCAAGTCTCTGCTCCTTCATTGGGAGTTGCACCTGCCTCAGTTTAGGCTGTAAAGGAAAAAGAAACCTGAAGTGGTTAGGAGAAACTTGATGCAAAAGGACCACTGCAGGGGTGGGGCTATTCTAATTAGGGGAGGGGCTTTTCTAATTAGGGAAGGGCCATCCTAATTGGGGGTGGGGCTATTCTAATTGAGGGAGGGGGTATTCTAATTGGAGGGCTACCGCTATAGGGAGATCCCTGTGACCATATCGTCCGTAAGCATCTCAAGACAGGGAATTATATTCAACTATATTCCATCCAATCATGGAAAAGAATATTTTTATAAAAAGACCATACATATGTATTGATATAACTGAATCACTTTGCTGTACAGTAGAAATTACAACGTTGTAAATCAACTATACTTCAATAAAAATAAATAAAAAATTTTAAAAGAGTTAGGCAAAAGCGTTTTTCTTTCACAGGCTAGAAGGACAAGTGTGGGGAAGAGGTATGAAACGGAGGGAAGATCAGATAGTAGACGAGAGAATGGTTACCCCAAGGCCAGCCTGTTCTCAGAGGGACTGTCTGCGGGCTCAGACGGAGGTGGGCCTGGGGGAGGAGAGAAGAGAAAGCCAGGGTGGGTTAACAAGCACTTTGTTTCCATTGATGGTAGGAACAAGCTGCTCAGCTAATTATTGACCAGGCAAAGAGTGGGCCCATGGGGGGCTGTGTTAGGTCTTTTGCCAGGTAAGCAAGGGAGCATGGGGGTGTCATCTAAGTCACATGGGGAGAGGGGAGGGTTGCTGTGAGCAATTCCAGAGCACCAAGGGCTGGATTTCTTGACCTTGGCTCTGTCCAGGGTCACAGAGCTGGACATCATTGCTCCAGGGTCCTCACAGCTAGGTTCAAGTCACAGCACTGCTCCTTACAGGCCCTATCCAGGTCAGGGGACAGGGTTCTCCAATCTTGGATTCCCGGTCTGTCAGGAGGTCATAGGGAGAGTTTCGTCAGATAGAAAATGTAAACCTGAGCTGTCTAGACTCCTCCTTAAATACTGGCTTTGCTATCATACCTCCAACCAGCTAATAAGAGAAGTTCAGGGGAAAACTCTGGAATAAAGCCAAAGGTCTATTTATGAAAGCAATATTTACCTATGTATTTATTTCTCTTTTCCATAAGTCTTCCAGGATTTGGGGGCTGTTGTAAGCTACCCTCCTAAAACCCTCCCATAAGGAAGGTGGCTAGACCCATGACCTGCAGATACAGCACAGAAAGGATGCCTCGGAGAATATGACAGAGCAATGATGGGAGGGTCATCGGAGAGGAGCTGGTCAGCAGAGACTCCAAGAAAGGAGCCCCAGCCAGTCCTGTGTCCTGGCCATCCGGCATCAACCAGAGGAGGGGACCTTGGCCAGAGGCCCTCAATGTGCCATTTCAGAAGAGAAAGTAGAGACACGGTCTTCCTCCCCTGCATCCAGAAGGCATCCACATCCTCTAGCTGCCCTTGTACCAATCCCAGCCCCCCACACAAAGGGGAATAGGGCCCCCTGCAGCAAGAAAGTGATCCTGCTTTCCAGGATCCTGAGGGAGAAGATCTGTCAAGCTTTCCAACACAAACTTCACTAGACTAGCACCCCGTGAATGTCATAGTTTTAACTGTACATCTTGGGTTGACCTGAGTTATCAGTCTCTTGGGTCTGATCAATCTCTGGGCAGAGAGAGAGAAAGAGAGAGGAGGGGGATGGGGGAGAGAGAGGGGGAGAAGAAAAAAAAATGAAGGAAGGGGAGAGGGAGGGAAGTGTGGATGCAAGGATGGAGGGAGGGAGTCTCTGCCTGAGACCTTCCCATCCCACGTGAGTGCCCCCCAGAAAACACCTGTGACTCCTGCCTCCTCTTTACCAACCATGTTATCATCTCTTCTTGCTGCTCATGGCCTTTAAGAGCAAGTTCCTTACCAATAATGAAGCAACTTTGGTATTAAATGGATAAGCAGAAACTTTAAAAAGAGATAACCGCCCAAGACCTGAAACACACTTTATAATGTTCTACAATTACCCAGGATGGGCTGGGAGGTCTCCATGGGAACCAGATGCTCTTGAGACTGTGGTTGTCCTCTGACAGCATCTCATGGAGCAGGAGATGGTCTCTTCCTGCCCCCAACTCCACTAAACGCATCCTCCACAATCATAATCACATGGTATGAATTGACATTGAGCAATTCCTTCTTTCATGCTAATTGAAAATTACAGATTTTCCTCGTACAAATAGCTCTTCATGTCAATTACCAAATGTGGTATCCACCATATTTTAATTAACCCCTCTCCACAGCTCCCTTTGAAATGTAGTTGACTGGTTCATCTTGTCACAATTAGAGTCAATAATGACCAAGATCTCTCCAAAGAATATTTCACTTTTTATTCAAAGGATTGCAGAAGGGAACCTGTGCTTTTGCCTTTTCATCCAGCAGGACTGCTTCTAGACACACACACACACACACACACACACACACACACACACACACACACACAGCCTACCTATGTGACTATCCTGTCCTTATGTTACCATTTCCTCCAAAGTCTTTCAAATTCTCTGACTTAGATTTTTACTTTCCTCCCCTAGAGCTCCAGGGCTTGCACTTCAAATACTGTGCTTACCCAGTTTTGCATCTTATTACACTCAATTGTGCATACACTGAGTCCAGCACTAGATTACAATCTGCCGGAGACCAGCAGCTGTGTTTCCCCATGATGCCAGGATTGAGATTTAAGGCTGTGGTGGGCATTCAACCAAGGGGTGTGTGTCAGTCAGCTATGCTACGTAACAAAACACCTCAGAAGCTGCCAGCTTAAAACAGCACACATTTACTGGGATCAGGGTCTACAAGTCGGCTGGGAAGTTCTGTCGATCTGAAGAGAGCTCAGTTCAGCTCAGAAGGACTCATGCACACACTGATGGTCAGCTGATAGATCATCTAGATGCTGGCTGATCAAGAATGGTCCCCCCAGGCATGTCCTCGCCTAAGTGGCCTTGTGCCTTGCGGCAGGTGAGCCCAGGCTTGCTCTGCTGGTAGCAGGTGTGCATTTTCTCAGCCCACCTTATGATAGCTTGCACTAACTAGTTTCAGCTGCTGTGTGGTCCAGGTGCCACCAGGCTCTTCACATCCATCCCCGTGGAAAGGGCCACAAGGAACAGAGCACAGAGCCAGTGCCAACAGTGGGGGAAGCATACTGGCCATGCACAGGGCTGACTGTGTCCTACACACAGAGCTCATGTCACCCCAAGGTCCACTGGCCATGACTCCCTTCAGGGCTTCAGGGTCCCTGGTGGTTTCTGCTCCCAATCTGGAAGCCTTGGCTCATGTGCAGAGCACCTCCTTACAGAGGACATGGCAGAGAGAAACTATACTGTGTGTGTGCATGTGCGTGCATAGGTGTGCAAGGGTCCAGGTAGAGGTAAACACTGAAAAAGCCCCACATACAGCTACTTTGTGTTGTAAGTGAAAACAGTGGATTTTCTAAATTTATAGGTTGTCTGTTTTAAGTGTACAGATAATTCAAAGTATAAAGGACTGGGGTAGAAAGGGGACTGGATTACATGTGAAGCTCCTGAAATGTAGGACTCCCTGCACCATCCAAGCTCCCCTTGGCTTTAGTTAAGTCCCTTAACTTTTCTATATCTTAGTTAAGCTTTTTATTTAAGCGGTTCTCAGGTTAGTCTTGCAGGGTTGCCATGGTGACCAGAGAAGAGCACAAATACAAACATAAATGAAAAGAACATAGTGTTGTATGCATATGGGCCATCATTATTATTATCATTCCTATTGGTGCTGTAAACCTACTGGAAACACTCTTGGTCCAAATTTCCAGGAAGATTCGGACATCCTCCTCCTGCCGTATAGAGATGCTTTCCATGTGACCCTAGTGAGTGAGCGAGAGGGTGCGTTTCTGTCCATTCACACACCTTCATTCATTCCAACGATATTCACTAGGTGCCTGCTATGTGCCCAGTAATGTAATAGACACTGAAGATCCGATCATTTGCAAAAACTACAAAATCCTTGTTCACATGGAATTTGCATTCGAGTGGGGAAGAAGAAAACTAAGTAATGAACAATGATTTCAGGTACCCCTAAGTATTAGGAAAGAAGCACAGGGGGTGGTACCAAAGAGAAAAATTGGATGAATGTCCACCCCTACCCCTGTGCAGGTTGGTGGTCCCAGAAGCATCCCCTAAGGAGGTAGGATTTATGCTCAGTCCTGTAGGATGAGGAGAGAGTTGAAACTAAGGAAGGTTCAGAGAGGCAAAGCCACCTGCCCCAAGTCACACAGCTGGCTGGTGATGGATATCCATCAGACTTTGATGTTCCAGGTTCCCCTCCCCTTCCCCCTCCCTCGCCCCCCCCCCCACCACCACCAGCGGATAATGGCTGTGCTCACTCTGACACTGACCAGAGGGATGAAAGGCTCTCCAAAGTCCAATTCCTCCATCCTGGAAATGATGCTTCACCCATTTAGTTACAGTCTAGTGATTCCAGCCATCAACACTCTGCTCCTTGAAAGCCACCATGACAGGACTAACCAGACCGTTTTCCACACCCACACACATCCACCCCTCCTGCCAGATCTGACCACACAGCTGAAGGCCTCTGGGAGAAAGAGAAGCAATGTCCCATCCGTGGGACCAAGCTGGTGCCTCCCACGTCTCTCTGACCGTGTGCTCAGCCATTGCTTCATGAACCCTCTGCTCTGGCCATAATCGACCCATTCAATGAATTGGCCTTTAAATGCCTGTAAAAGCTAAGATGTGCCCCGCTTCTGGGTCCAAGGTTCTGCTTGCTAAAGACCTGTGAATAGAAGTAAAGACAAAGAGTCCCGTTACAAGGAGACTTGTGACACTAGCCAGGAGGACAGAGGTTTGGTCAAACTGGGGACAACCTGAAACAAATATAAAATAATCTGTGTCCAATGAGAGTATTAGACAAAATTTTTAGGTCAGTTTAGCCTGATTTAAATATTTCCCACTCATTAGCAATAATTTAGAATACATTTCCCTTTCTCCCCCCAAACTTGAAGTTTTATTTTAATAGCTCAGTGATTTGGGAACAGATCATTAAAATTAATGCTATTCTGAAAGTTCCAGTGTGCCTAGTGGAGTCTGATCAGTGTTTTTCCTTTTATAGATCATCAGCATAGAACACTTTAATGGCCCTAGTATAACGGCATTCTCTCTCCCTCTCTCTCTCTCTCTCTCTCTCTCTCTCTGTTAATGATTAATTTTCATAGCCAGATATGGAACCCCCAAAAAAGGAGGAAACATATTTCATTAGGCTTGTCTATGCTGGACCCTAAATAATTCAGTACCCCAGATTAAAATACTCGATGCTCTCAGTGTCCTAATGGGATATAATGAAATGTTCCCAAATGCTCCTGTCTTAAAATTAACATCCTTTGAAATTCCGAGATCAATCAGGGGCAGTGACAAGAGCCAAGTCTAATCCTTTATTGATTTGTGCAGCCACAGAAGGGAAAAGGGAGCCTGGCTTAGTCCCGCCCCTCAGGCTGGCCCACTGCCGGCCGGCGGTGTTATTCATTCAGCCTGTGTCCTGATGGACTGAAAACACCAGGTGGTCAGCCCCCTGCTTGTGAGTGACAGGCAACACTGCTGAGTCTCAAAGATCTGACCCTGGTTCTCACTCGAGAGGTAGGTTGTGGCCAGTCCTGTCCTGCACTCCCATCTGAAGACACCTTTCACTTCTGGGTGGAGGTAATGACTGAGTCACCTACTGGCTCAGGCTCTAGGTGGCCCATTTTTTGAGAGAACAGGTCTCTTATCCCCTCAGCTGCCTCTGTACCATCACTCTGTTTGACTTTTCACAGCTGTTATTACAGCCTAACATTATCTTGGTTATTTGGGGGAGGCCTCATGTCCTTTGGACTCCAGCCTCTGTCCTCTTATAAGTTAACCTCATCTGTCTTGCCCACCAAGATTGAAGCTCAAGGAGGGTAGAGAGGGATTTTTTTCTTACTGCTAAAACCCTGGTATCTGAAAGAATGCTTAGCACATAAATATTCATGGATAGATTGATGGTTGTGTGGGTGAGTGGATAGATGGATGGATGGATGGGCAAGTGGATGGGTTGTGGATGGATGGACAGATGGTGGATGGATGGATGAACAAATTGTGTATGTATGATCAGACAGATGGATGGATGGTGGATGGATGGCTGGATGGTTGGTGGATGGATGGATGAGTGGATAAATGAATGGATGAATGGATGAATCATACTTGGATGGTGGATTGGTGGATGGCTAGATGGATGGATGGTAGATGGGTGAATGGTAGATGATTGAGTGGGCAGATTGGGAGTGGTTGGATGGATGGACGGACAGATGGTGAATGGGTGGATGAATAAACGGTGGATGTATGGACAAATAGAAGGTGGATGGATGGGTGGGTGGATGGGTGAATGGATGAATATATGGATGAAGGGGTGGATGGTACATGGATGGATGAGTGTCTCCCTCCTTGCATTCTCTGCATAGAAAACAACGCCCAGCACATATTTGTTGGCTAAATGAATGACCCAAACCCCAAATCCAACAGCACTGAGAATTCCGCCTCCCCGTGAGCTTGCTGCTACCTATGCTCTGGCTGAGAGTCTTCCCTCACAGCATCCTGTTGACCTGCTGGACCATGGTATTTGCATCTATATTAGACTAGGAGTGTTCTCTGGCCTCACTGACAGTGAACGTCTCCCCTCCAGCTCATCTCTACTCGACACACAGTAGGCCCTCACCCTTCCACACCTCTGGCAAGTAGCCACGTGGACCCACACAAAGGGGCTCATAAAAGAGCACCTTGAATAATTCAACAAACAGCCCCTGGAATCCAGGCGCCTCTCACGGGCATTATGTACTTGCTGGCTGAAACTCAAAGGAAACACAGAAAATGGGAAACCACAAGAAGTCTCTGTATGAAGATTAAAATCGCCTGGTGATAAAACACCCTCATGTATCAGAGTCAGACTCAAGAGGAAACAAGAAAATCCAGCAAGTAAATTGGAATTAGGTCAGAAGGACTGGGGAGGAATCACAGTGAAAATAGCAGTTCATAAGAAGAAAATTGAAAGACAGCAGCGAGTGGGGCAAGCTGATCGCGCATTCCCTGGGAGACAGGCTGCAGCTGTCCTGGACTTGCCTCTGGGGAGTCGCCCCCGGCTGGCACTGAGCAGAATGCCCCTGGCATGGCTCAGAAACAGGAGAGCTCATTGAAGAGAGCCAGGAGGGAAGAAGGGCTGCAAACCCCAGGACACACATCTGAGTTGTCGTTTATTATTTGATCTTCAGAAGGTGATAACCTGGCTTCCACACCTCCCTTTGTGGTCCAGGCATCCTGGCCGTGGGTGAGAGAGGACAGCATCACCGGCCGCGTGTGTGCCTCTGGGGCGCGGACAGCAACACCCACTGTCCAGCAGGGTGGAGCGACACCCATGTAGCACGTCCACTTTATCTCCCTGTCATTCCCAGAGCTGCGGGCTGCAGGGTGGACCCTGGGGCAGTTGGTTAGACTCAGACAGGCCTCAGAGCAGAATCACATGTAACATGAGGACGTTGGTCTGACACACTCTTTCCTTGCTTGCTACTTTGCCTAAATGCTGAAGCACTCCGGGCTCAGTCCCAAAGGCCCTTCCTGGCTTGATCACACATTCTTTCCTTGTGATCCCACTGGGCCCTGATCCAGACAGCACACCTGGGGTCCCTGGCCCCCCCCACCCCGACTGTTACTCCAGCCTAAATGCCCCTCCTGAGCCTCAGAGATACGTGTAGCTGTCTCCTTCCACAGCAACTCGACACCAATTATGAAGTTTCTAACCTCTCCGGGCCGAGCAGAACCCTGGAGTCCCTGCCTGCCCCACGGGTCCTGCCCCGTCCCCTTCACGTGCACCACGGTGCGTCCACTCACAGGCACTCATCAGCTCAAGCAAAAAGCCCGGGGGCCCTCCTGGAGGAATCTTTCCCCCTCGGCAGCCCCCGTGGCTGATAAGCCAGCAAGGCCTGCGGGCGGGTCTTGGAGTCCTTCTGGATTGCTCTGCTACCCTCCACACACACAAGCCACCATCCCCAGTCAGGACTCTGACAACAGCTCCCAGCAGAGGCCCGCTGGTCCATCCCACGATGTTGACTGAGCCCCCGCTGTGGGCTGGGAACAGTCTATAAGCGGGGAGGGGGCAGCAGCAAACCAAACAGAAGCCCTTGCCCTGGACCCTGACCCGGGAGCTGGGAGACCAGCAACAGCACACGTGTGCCATGCCGGCCAGGAGGGAAAAGGGGGAAAGAGCTGGGGGGGTTCATGGGGGTGGGGGGACACAGATCACGTCTGTCCTGCAAGGACTGGAAAGACGTTGGCTTTTCTCTGAATGAGACAGAAGCACCGGAGGGTTTTGAGTTGAGGAGTGAGGGGCGTTACCTGGCTGCTAAGTTAAAACTAGACCCTAGGGAGGTGAGAGAGGGAGCAGGGAGACAGGTAGGAGTCTGGGGAGGAGTCAGGGAGAGATGCCTGGAGAGACACCCCAGCCTGAACCAACCTGTGGCGGGACGGGGAGAAGGATGGGCTCGGTGTCCACCTTTGGCCTCGGAGCCCACCCTGCAGCAGCGCAGCAAGCCTTCGAAAAGGTAAGGCTCCTAACAGCCAGCCTGAACCTCCTAACAGCCAGCCCTCGGGGCCCCCAGTGTCGACCCCTGTCTCTCTCTTGACCCTATTTTCTCCTCTCCCCCTCACTCACTGCACTGGAACCACACAAGCCTCCTTCGGGCTCCTCCAAAACACCCTGCTCATTCCCACCCCAGGGCCTTTGCACCAGTCTCCCCTCTGCCTGGAGGGCTCTCCCCCAGCCCTCACCTGGCTACTTCTTCCTTCATTCAGTTCTCCCCTCTTCAGAGAGGCCTCCCTGTTCTCTACCACCCCCACCATCACGGTAACCTGTTTTATCTTCTTCAAAATAGCTGTCACCGCTAGATGTTATTCTAGTTGTTTATTTTCTGAACTACCCCCCCCCCCCGCCCCGCAACTAAAACAGAAGTTAATGGGCACAGATGTTCTCTGGCTAGTTTACCAATGTATCCTAATCTGGAGTAGGACCTGGGTACCTAGAAGGCACTCATAAATATTTGTTAATTAGGGATGCGTGAAACAGAACAAGTGCCCATCCTCCAGAGCACACCATAGCCTCTGGGGGCCTGCTCAGGCCTTGCAGAAACTCCAGAACATGCCATTTCCTGAACAGCAAAGAGCCCAGATGGCAGGTGGAGTGAGACCAATACCATCCAGCAGGTAAGCCCCAGAGGAGCTCAGCTGCTCGGCAGTGCGTACGCAGAGCCTCTGGGCTCACAGATACCTGTGGTCGATGGAGACACCAAAATCAGAATAAACTACTGAGGGAAACACAAGCTGGCTGCCTGTGGCCAGAGCACAGCCAGGGGCCCATCAACCTCCTCTCCCAGGCCCTGGCACCACTTCCATCCCTCAGGGCTGCTCTGCAAAGCAGTCAGAGAGCAAAAGTGAACTCCACCCATCCTGCCTGGCTCACCCCTGTCCGAGGGGCCCAAGGAAGGAGCCACGAGCTTGTGCTCTATCGAAGCTGCCGAAAGAGCCCAGACAAAACCCGACGAGGTCCCGTGACTACGAGAGCAGTGACGATGAGAGCTCCAGTGGACTGTCACCTTCTCCAGCTGGGGCAGAGAATGAACTCAGGCTGCCTTAACAGGATATCACAGCCTGGGGGGCTTAAACACAGGTATCTTTTGTCTAAGTTCCAGAGGCTGGAAGTCCAAGACCAAGGCACCATCAGGCCAATTACTGGGGAGGCCTCTCTTCCTGGCTTGCAGACGGCTGCCTTCTGGCTATGTGCCTACTCGGCCCCTTCTCTTTGCACCTAGAGAAAGAGAGAGCCCCCTGTTGTCTCTTCCCCTTCTTATAAGAACACCAGTCCTATTGGATTAGGGCCCCACCCTATGACCTATTTAACCCTAGTTACTTCCCTACAATAGGTCACACTGGGGGTTAGGGCTTCAACCAATGAATCACGGGGGAGGCAGTTCCATCCATGACAAGTGGCCACCTGTGTCACACATGGGTTTTCTGATCCCTGTTTATTTGTCCTCTAACAGTGGACTGAGACCCTCCCTGAGTGTCCAAAAGAAAGCCCCTCCCCATATAAAGAAGTATGGACATGAGTAGAGGAATGACATGAAGGCACAAGTCATGTTGATAGAATTTTCTGGAAAGGTTGACAGTGCAGAAAAGAGGAAGGCTCCCTGGACAGTGATGCAGTTCATGAACTGAGGCTACTCTGTGCCAGGAACTGGGCGAGACCCCAAGCTGTTGCTAAGCCCAGGACATGACCACCACCAAAGAGCTCACGGCCCTCGAGGGAGACTGTGCTGAAGGGACACATTCATCTCCAGGGCCGGTGTCCCTGGGAGGCACAGAGGATGCCCAGGGGTCAGGTCTGAGGCCGTGAGAACCTTGTAGGTGTTTGGTTCTGTTCCACATCCGTTCATCCAGGAGAAGGAGCCAAGATGCCTCCAGCTCTAGTCCATCTGACTCTGAGCCTTTCTTCTCAGCCCCAAACCATCCTCTCGGGGCCCTGCCTCCTTGATCTCCAATGCAGAGGGTGGGGACTGGGAAATGGGGAGACAGAGGAGGCCATGACCACACTGGGCTTTGAAAGAACACTCATGGAGAAGCTGAGGGCAGCAGTGTCCAGATTCATCCTGACTCACCCTCTGTCTACCCGGAACCAGCCTGACTTCCATCACCCGTGGGAGCTCTCCCTTGCATGCTGCCTAAAGCGTAGCCCACACACCCTGATGCACGAGACGGGTCTGCTGAGATGAGCTGGGAGATGGAGGCCGGAGGCCAAGGAGGAGGTGGCTAGGGTGGGGACGCCCATACATCAGCAGCAGGGGTGTCATCCGGCAGCCGATGCAGCTCCCCTTTCTTAGCAGAGGGCACATGGTGTCACAGCCCACAGCTGGCCAGGCCTGAGTAGGCAGTGTCCTCTGCTGTCCCCTGGATCAGGCTTGGCCCACGGGGCACACCTGCTTCCTGTCCTCATGAACGCAGGGCTGTCAGCTGTCACCACTGTGCCCGTCACGTCTCCAGGCATCAGAGCCTCTGCTGCGACAGGTACCTCTGCCCCATGAGCCACAGAGAGCTCTGTCCATGGTAGTGCTGCCCCCACAGCAAGCATGCCCTGGGCGCCTCGGCTCTGCGCTCTCCCCAGGGAGCAGTCAGTTCTTCCAAAGGAAGACCCCCTCCTCTGGTTTCCAAAGCCCCCAGACCCACCTCTGTTCCACACCCTGAGGCTCCTGGGAAGCTGAGAGGGTCCACACTCTCACCTCAGTCACCCCTCACCCAGAGACTACCCACCCCTCTAACTCCTCCACCCAGGTCACCCCCGAAGGACTCCAACCCACCTCAGTCACACCCCCAGAGACCCCACTGCACTTTGGTCACCTCCCCCAAGGACCCCCCTCCAGTCCTGGTTCCCCCAAGGACCCCGCTCTGCTTCAATCACTCTCTTTCCAGGGACCCCACCCCACCTCGGTCACCCCTTCCAAGGATCTCACCCAGACCTTGAGTTGGGGGGGCCCTTTTGGTGATGACAAACGTCTGCTCTCTGGCTACAGCCTCCTCCTTCCCCAACTCCGTTCCTTCACTCCCTTAGTTCTCATCTCAACAACCTCACTCTAACCTCTAGACCCAGCTCCTTCGGTTGCCCCCCAACTGGTCCTCTGTCTTCAGTTCTACTCAGGTTAGCCTGAATCCATGGATCTTCCACTTCTTTCCACCAGAACTCCATCAGACCCCGCCTGCAAAACTCCAACCTAGGTTCCACCTGCCTGTCCTCCCTCCCCGAGCCCCCACCAGCCAGCTGCGCACTGAGCTCTGGTGCCTGCACCCGTGTGACCGACCCCCCCACCATGTGGCCTCCAGGCCTCCACATTCCTGCGCCTCCGTGGTCACCATCTCTTCCTGTCCTTCCTCAAATCCGAGTTTCCCAGGAACACAAAAACAATCTCAGAAACAATAAAGCATCTTAGAGGTAACCTGCTCCCAGGAAACAAGAAGCCTCTAATGAGATAAAGGAAAGTTTTCAAAGTGAAAAGAATTGGAACACAATTGATGTGCAGATGGTGAACCTTCGGTAGGAAAACAGTGGTGGGGTAATGATGTAGCCCAGGAGGAAGCATCATGCAAACCCCGCTTATCAGAGCCCTTCACCCATCCCAGCCCCAGGTACACAGCTCGCAGGCCATATGTGAGGATTCATCAGAAGTGCACACACACACAGGTGATATCATTTCTGCTGGGAATTGTCTTTGATGAGGAAAGGTGGAGTTCCAAGCTGGGAGACTTTTCTTCTGCTTTGTGGAGAGGATGGATAAATACTACCCGGTGTTTATAAAGTGCTTCAAACTTTGCCAAACTGTCCGTTATCTCCAGTAACTCAGTTGAGCCTTCTAACAAGGTGTGGTACCCAGGGCTCTGTCATTCTAAACCAGGAGAGGGGCAACCTGCAGAGAGGAGATGTGATTGTGCCGGATCCCACAGCGGGACCACAGAGGAGGTGAGGTGAGGATGGAGGCGTGCTCTGACTGCCTATTGTGCTCCCTCCAGACAATAATAGTGATGACAACCCCCCCCCAAGGGTACCTAATAACCACCACAGGGCTTACCAAACACTCTACCCCAGCTTCTCAACCTTGGCACTACTGACATTCTGACCCAATCATTCTTCATTGTGGGGGACTTTCCTGTGCACTGGACGATGTTTAGCAGCATCCCCACCTCCACCCACTAGATGCTGGTACTTCTTCCCACCCCCAGCATCTGTGACAACCAAAAGTGTCTCCAGACGTAGCCAAATGTCCCCAGTCGTGGGCTCCCCAGGTTGGGAACCACTGCTCCACTCGATTATCTAATTGGACCATCACCTTTACTTCCCTCTGTGAGAACAATCACACCCTGAGATAGGAATAAACTTGCTCAGAGATGCATCCAGGATTCTCCTGGGTTGGCTTCTCTGAATTTGATAATGAACTTGACACAGTGGAAAAGGAGGGAAAGGGGTGAACCCAGAACAATAGCTCAAGGGTGGCAATTCAGAAATGGCCACTGGAAACTTCCCCAAGTGCGTCCCTGAAAGACAAGCGATGCTAGGTAAACCTCTCAGCATCGCCAAGCCCTGAGGGAATCAGCCTGGGTTGGGGGTCTCGGCTGAATGATTTCAATGCTGCAAGCACCTCACCAGGAGCCGCTCAACCTGCCTCACCTCTGGGAACTCAGGTCTTGGACCGCAGGCTGGGTGGGGCGGAGGCCACTGTCCCTTCTGTGCCCTGGCATGGAAGCTTCTGGTAGGAGGCACCCAATGAGGTCCCTGAGCAGGTGCCAGGAAATGCCCTAGCACCACGTTCCCCTCACGGGAAGTTGGGAAACCCAGCAGCTACCTCCCATGTAGGGGCAGCTTCGTGGTTCCAGAAATCACTCACTCCTACATTTGGCGATCTCTGGACAGGCTGTGCTCTGTGCCCTGTGCCAGGGGCTGGCAGTGTGAGCACAGGCAGCATGAGGCCCCTGCCCTCAAGGGCCGGTGACCCAGCGCAGGAGACAGTGCACAGCCAAAGTCATGACTCCTCCTGCACATGGTGAGGGACCCAGCAGTGGGGGAAGAGCACCCGGCTTCTGTCTGCTGCAGCCCTCCAGACCGTTCGAGACTCCATCTCAGGCCATCCTGCCTTTGTGCAGCTAAATAGCAAGAGGAATTCTCTTGCTACAATTGCCCAACATCCACACCTGCAGGCGTGGCCAATCGGCACCTAATCTGTGGGAACCGCCAGAGAATGAACCGGTCACAGCAATTCAAATGAACCCCAGAGCTCAGCATCCTTCCCCCAGTCAGTGTCTCGGCAAAGGGTCTCTGCCAGGCGTGAGTGTGGACACTGCAAGGGGAGAGGGGCAAGGGGGGCTGGGAGCATCGGGGTCACCACAGGTCACAGGGGAGGGGTCTTGAGGGGGTGCCGGGCCCGGCTGCAGCTGGACACCCACTGCCCTTCCCCTGGGCATCAGTCCTGGTGCCCACTGTGTGACAGGATCCAAAATGGACAGGACAGAGAGCCTCCCTGACCTCAACGCTGTGCCAGGCCAGCCCCCAGGCTTCTGAGATGGCTGAGGTACCTGTTCCCTTGAGTATCCCCCCACCTTGCCCCATCCTGCCTGTCACCCAACACCTGTCAGCAGAGGTGAAGCTCAGTCACTATTAATCCAGCGAATGAATGAATGATAAATTGTTCTTTTCCCCACTGAGGTATCAAGTCAAACAGATTTCCAAAATAATTGTTTGAAAACCATCGCAAAACCATCGCAATTGGGGTTCTGCAGGGAAGAGCTGTAATGTGTGACCCCAAACCTGCCTCGGGTGAGGGAGGTTGGTCTGACTGTGTAGCCTTCAATGGAGAAGGTGCAGGACCTCCCCGGAAGGAGTAGGGGCTAGGGACAAGGTGGAGAGCAGTCCGGGTCAAGAGGAGGTGTTAAGGAATTTTGGTTCTAACCCAGGACTGGGAGAAAGCCACTGGGTGGTTCTGAGCAAAGGAAGGTCCTGTAGATGGACCATCTGGACCACTTACCTTGAGGTACCACTCTCTGTAGGGCTGCCTCTGTATCCCCCACCCCCATCCAGCTCATTTCAAGCCAGCTGGATGTGAAATGTCCCAAGTTAGGGCCCAGTGTGTGGTCTCTGAAGCAGTCAGGACAGTAAATCTGCTCTCCACATCACGGCCACCAGAGTCCGGGAGGCTCCTCTGCTGGCCACTTCCTGGTCTTCATCACATCAGCCTCACCTGCCTGCCCTTCCCTGCAACCGCCTTTAGAAGACGTCAGACCTCCACACCTAACCCATTTAAATACGGCAACGCACAACACTCTGTATCACTTCCAGGTTTCACAAGGCACCTACGTCATATTTAGCACGTTTCATTTCCAAAGTGACATGAGTCATCAAAGGATGGATTTGGAAACCGACACCAGCTTCAGGGAAGAGCAGATCAAGCAAGGACCACGGATTGGCACGTGGCTTCTTGCACCTGTGGACTCAACCTTCTCTGGCTCCACAATTATTCGGGAAAGGAGAGAGAGGCCGTGCTCACACAGGACTTGGCATTTGGTCTGGATGAAACCAGCATGATGTGGGAGAAAACGCACCAGGTCACACCTCGCTAGTGAAGAAACTGCCCAGTTATGCATCTTCGGGGACCACCCGAAGGAGGGCAGGGTAGCATCGTGAGTTCGGTGGCTTCTGTTGGCTAAACAACTTCATAACATAGTTTGTGTTATAACTTATGGTACTTCTTGAACTGGGGAAGGCCCCCAGAGGGGCTGGAAGTGGATAAGTTACCAAGTATTAATAGTATAGTATTAATACTACAAGAATTAATCCTACAATATGGAGTAGAGGCCAGATGAAACTGAGCAGGTTCATGCATGTGTGTGTGTGCACAAAAGTGGCTACTGATCTAGAATGATTTAAACATCACAAGGAAATTAAAATTTGCAAAGCTTTCCAATACTACCATTACAAAATCCTAGAGATACTTTTTAAAAATTAACTTTATGATCAAACCTTTTTTTATCCTAGTAAGAACACAGCACAAAGTCTACCCTCTCAAAAAAAAATTTAAGTGTACTGTACAGTGTTGTTAACTGTAAGTGTGAGTCGTACAGGTCTCCAAAACTTATCCATCTTGCGTAATTGAAACATTGCACCCTGTGTAAAACATCTCCCCATCGCCTGCTCCCAGACATTTGACCTTCTGATGCTCTGAGTCTATTTTAAATTCCACATATAAGAGGGGTCCTGCAGTGTCTGTCCTTCAGTGACTGGTTTATTTCACTCAGGACCGTGTCCTCCGGGATAACCCATGTTGTTGCCAATGGCAGGATTCCCTTCCTTTTTTAAGGCTAAATAATATCCCATTGCATGTATGTATCACATCCTCACCTGTTCACCTGTCGATGGACACAGGGTTTTTCCATCCCTTAGATGTTGTGAACAGCTTCGCAATGAACATAGGAGAGCAGATACCTCTTCAAGATCCTGAATTCAATTGATTTAAAAGGAAAGGGTGTCCTCGCAAGACATTCGTAGGAGCACCTCTGTGTGCAAACCCAGGCACGTGTGCGTGTGCACATATGAGGACGTTCACTGCAGCTGCAGCCCAGCCCATGCTCAGAGGCGGAGGGCCAGGCTTTGACTCACAGGCCAGAGTCAAAACCACCCATGAGAGGAAGCCTATGCCGACCAGTTAGACATGAGGCCCACGTTATCCAACAGAGTCCAGGCGCTCTTGTGGCCCCAGGCGCCGGCTCTGCCTGTGCTGTCCCTGGGCTCCCCTGGCCTCTCTTTGCCCAGGCACTCCTCCCTCTCTGCTTTGCTTTGCCATCCTGCTGCCCCTCTCCATGGTGACTGGCCTCCCTTTTGTCCTCTCCCTCCCATGTTTCTGGCTCACACAATAAGCTTCTCTTCAGCACCAAGGGGGAACCGCCAAGCTGCCCTGACCAGTCTCTCCCTGCAGCCCAGCCTGTCTGCAAACATCCTCCCAGTGCTCCATCTTCCCCCCAAAGTCGGCCATGCTGGTGCTCTGTGGATGATGCCAACTCTGAGGATGGGTCTGGCAGGGCTAAGCAGGAGACATGGGGAGGGTTCTGGAAGCCAAGCCTTGACAGGAGCTCTGGAAAATGTGTTTCCAACACCTGGGTATCCTCTGCAGGTGCACAGCAAGCCCATGTCTGCCTCTCATGCCCTCCTGGTCTTTGCACCTTCCAGGAGGATGCACAGTATGGGTGTATCACAGGCGAAAGGTTGCTAGCAGGCTACAAAGAGGGGCTGGGGTATGCAGGGAGCACTTTTATCTCTGACAGCTGGTGCCCCGGAGTCCCACCTGGGACTCTGTTCTTTCAGCAAGAACAGAGTCCCAGGTGGGGTTGCCCTTGGCCGAAGGTCAGACCCACATTGCTATGACATCCCTGCTCACTAGTCCTTCCCCTTCCGTGTCGGGCAAGACGGAGGACGAGGAATAGAGTTTGTCTGGAGGCCACACCACCCCCACCTCACATCCCATCCGCACATTAGCCAGGACTCTCCGTTCGATGCTCGAGTTCTCTCAGAAACAAAGACGAGCACTTCAGAATCATCGGCAACTGTGCCTGTGCTCTGCCTTATAGAACAGTAGTAGCCTTTGCAGTGAACCTCTCATGCTTTCCGGGGCCAAGTTAAGCACTCATCACCCCGATCTTGCTTCACCCCCATGGTGATCTTTACAGGCAGCTACTGTGTCTATTCCCTGTCTTATCAAAGAGGAAACTGAGGCTCAGAGTGGTCGAATCACTCAGTTCAAGTCAAACCACCCCAAGATGTAGAGGCTTAAAACAGCTGTCATTTGTGAACGCATGATTCTTGGCTTCGCCAGCCGGCCTCTGTCAAGTTATCCAGGGCTAGAAGGAGCAGGGACTCGGGCCATGAACCACCGCCTCCACGCCCTGCCCCCAACACCTGCTGCCCTCGTTGTGCCCTACAGAGCTGAAACAGCCTTTCCTACCAAAGGGGACCACGGCCCAGACGGACGACGTGGAGCACAGAATGCTCGTGACTAAACCTGGGCTTGAAATGGCACCTTCTGGCTCCCTTCGGCAATATTTTACCCCGACTGCCCTTTGCTGCCCCGCCATGGCCACGGTCTCCCCAGCTGCAGGGACCCCAGCAAACCTCTGCCAGTTTCCTTAGAGGCCGTGGGGTGGGGACAGCTGCTCCCTCGACCCCTGTGTTCCCCTCCTCGTCTGCACACATCACCCCCGTCTCCAGGGATGTGAGTCCTGGAACAGGTTTCCCAGGAGAAGTGAACGGGATTGGCCGGGAAGAGAGGAGGGAGAAACCAGCACGTGGGCCAGTGTTGGAGAGAGGGCAGAGCCAGCAGTGGCACCAGGACATGCAGCTAAGATTCCGGATGAAACATTTCATGGGCTGCTTAGTGAGAAGCAACCCTTCGCCCTTAGAGTCACCCCGAGTGAGCTGCCTGCCACGAGCACCCCCCCAAATTCCTGCTGCCCCGTCTCCTCTCAAAAGCCAGGCCCAAGAGGGCTGAGGGAGCCCACAGCACAGCCCATCTGTCCCCTCTCTTCACGGCCTTTGTGGGACCTGGCCTGGCCCATGTCATCAGCCCAGGTCAGAGTTCTGGGTGAGCCCTCAGCACAGTGTCCTGCAGGCCTGCTGTCATGTACCCAGTCCCCCACCACTAGCCTGACCCCCGTTGTCGCCCACAGCCTTCACAGTGACCAGCTCCCCAGCCAACAGGCTCCCTTTCATTCAACCATCTCAGTACTTACGGCAGCACTATGGCTCTCTCCTCGGCAGGGAAGGGCCCCCAGTGTGGCATTTCAGCCTCCTCAGAACCTCCCATTGCTCGATGTATCACCCACATGTATGTTGCATGTGCATCTGTCCCAAGGAATCACGTGTGCCCCAAGGATGGGGTACAGTCGGATAAATGTCTCTTGTGTCTGCTCACAGGGCAGATTCTCCAAGGTCAGCTTCTGAATCTGAAATGGCTGTACCTTCGGAGATAGTTCTGGAGGAGAGTTTGAAATAAAGCCCACTCTTTGTCACGTGCATCCCTCCACAGCTGTAGATGCCCTTGGGAGCCCAGCCCCTGGAAATCTTGTCAATTTTGTCCAGAAAGCAGGAGAGGATTCGAAAAGCTTTCCTAGTTGGTAATGAGGCTGCGGCAACACGGCCCTAAAATGTGGAGGTGGGTTTCACGGAGCAGTTTCTTTCTCCTGCATTTGAAAGTTCAAAGCTGTGTCCCGTCAACTGGACAGCCCTCCCTGCAAGGTGACTGGCAGACCCAAGCTCCTTCTGTCTGCAGCTCCAGCATCCTCAAGGGCCCTCAGCCTGAGGAAGAACAGAGGGGTGGCAGGAACACTGGGCCCTGGAAGTGACAGAGTCCCCACTCAAGTCTGATGGGTAAGAACCAGCTCCACGGCATGGGGGATGTGAGGGGACCTGTGTACATTGTCCTCTTGAAACAGAGCAGGACCCTATGGTCCTTCCCCCACCATGTCCTCCACCTGCGTTTTGTCTGTGGGAAAACTTTAGTCAAAGAATAAGTTTAATCAGAGAAGTGAGAACATACAGGAGCAAAGGAAAACAATCAAATGGGACAAAGCAATAATAGTTTAGTCAGTAGGCAAAGTCAAGGACCTTTAGTTCCTCCTCAAGGGCTATACATCTTATTCTGAGCCGTATCCTGTGAGCTGTTTTACAGGTACTAAAACCCCACCAGGTGGAGGAAGTTAACTACGTGATGACCAGGCTGTAGCCGTGACATAATCTGCCACAATCCTGAGAACTGGCCTCAGAGAAATGGGAACAGACCGACCCTGGAACTGAATACCCACTGTGCTTAAAACAATCAAGATGACGCTGATCAGACGACCACAGGACCAATTTCAAGATGACCGTCAGAGTTGACTGGGCTGTTTCTATAGGTAGCCCCTCCCCCTGCCTATAAAA
Source organism: Stenella coeruleoalba (assembly GCF_951394435.1). Lineage (NCBI taxonomy): Eukaryota > Metazoa > Chordata > Mammalia > Artiodactyla > Delphinidae > Stenella > Stenella coeruleoalba. Next base: position 3,665,286 of record NC_137169.1, read on the forward strand.
GCTCTTGCCCCCTGGTTGTCAGTGTGGAGGGAGTCGGCCTTGGGACAGGAATCTGCCCCCTCCCCCCACCCCAGGTTGCAAGAGTCCAAAATAAAGCAAACTTTCCTTTCCACCAACCTTGCCTCTTTATTGGCTTTTGGGGGCAAATAACCAGAGCCCACTTTTGGTTACACTCAGAGGAGGTGGCCCCATCCCACGGGCAACTCAACGCTGGGGAAGAGGGAGCACACAGCTCCACGGTCCCTGCGGCAGAGAACTACCTGCAAACCCTGCTTAGGATACTGAGTGTGAAGGAGGCCCAGGGCCCTCACGTGGCAAACCACAGACCCTGTGCAGCCCACTGTCAGGGGCGCTGCTCAGAGCGACCGCATCTGTGAGGCCAGGACTTCCCAGGTGTGTGCAGTACGGTCTCCATGCCCCACCTCTGCAGGAGTCCTGGCTCACCTTGCACGCATGGAACACTGGCCGTGCCCCGTCTCTGGAGGTCCTTCTAGACTCAGACTTACCCACCTCCAACGCCAGGGAGCTCTGCCTATACCCGGCCCTTGATTCCCTGGATCAAAAAGTGAGTGCCACGATGGAGGCCCAGGAAACAACCAAACAACCCAGAATCGGTGTGACTTCTCTTTCTCTCCTTATTTGGGGTCTCATCTTCCTCGTCTTCCTTGTCACCTTGCCGTTTTGTTTTCTTGGCCACTCTCTCCTCTCACACACTTCCCCAAAATATCAAGCACCATATGGGAAACCTCAAAAAAGCGTTCCGGGGGAGCTGCACCCCGCAGTGCGCCTGCCTTCTTGGCCGGGGTGGCTCAGACTCCTCCTTCTTTGGGCAGATATGCTCGCAGCATCTTTACTTCCCTGTCTCGCCTACTTACTTTCAAGGCAGAAAATTCTGGCTGGATCGGGAGTGAGAAGCACATGGTCACAATAAGAGCTTCCACTGCGGGTTTGCATTCAAGTTCTTTTGTTTCACAAGGGTTGTTTTTTGTTTTGTTTTTTTCCATTACTTAAGCTTTAATTGTGTACAAAGTAAACTTTTCAAAACACAGAATAGTAGGTTACAGCATGGAAAACAAATATTAACAATCAGCCCATCATTGACCTTTGGATATATTTCCCTCTTTTTTTTCGCTCCCAGTAGCTTCATGTTAACTTACTTGAAATCATAACGTAGACAGAATTTCATGATATTTTTCACTTAATATTATGTGTGAACATGTTCCAGGCTATATGTCTTCAGCAGCTTTGTTTTTAAAGGTTTCCTCATTGTCCGTGGAGTGGGTGCTATGTCTCAGCCACATCAGCCCAGGTTGGGTGGGGAACACGGAAGCCACTCCAGATACTCCCACAGGAAGGGTTAAATGCAGGAGATTGGGGCCGTCATGGCTAGTGGCGGAGCTAAGGAGGAAAGGGCAGAGGGTTGGGTGGACCCTCACACTTGCCATCTGCTCTGCTGGGGGCAGTGTTCCCTCTTCCCTCGACCTAATGCCTTTCCTGGGCAGACCTAACCCAGGACTATGCAAGAAGGGGGTCTAGGAAACACAGCTCCAGCTCCTCCCCATGGAACCCAGGAGCAGGAAGGGGGTGTTGGCAGTGCCCACTGGACCACAGACCCCTGCCCCTGACCAATCCTGTACTGTTGGACCCTCAGATTTTTCCGAATTTTCACCAAATCCCTCTCCTCCCCCAGCACCCTAGGGTGTGTTTCTCCCAAGGTTCTGGGCTCCCACTTCAAAACTTGGACTCCCCCACCCCGGCTGTGCACCTCCTTCCCACAAGGAGCCCCAGGGCCCTGTCATCTTCTTTCCCTGTTTCTCGGGGTTCCAGCCCACCTGCTCCTGGTCTAGGTGGACGCTCAGCAGGTGCGTTCTTAGAGGTTTCCTCCCAGGACCCAGTGAGTGAGTGTGCACTGCCCAACTCCCTTGGTTTATTTCCCAGAGGCCATGGGGACAGTTTAAGGTCCCCGGGAAAGAACAAGCCCCACGTGGATTGGGGCTCTGCTCACAGGAGGGCATTCTGGGGGCTCTTTCTTTCCCTATGAGGCATGTTGGAAAGTGGGAAGAGAGTGGAGGTGAGGGAGAAGATGAAAGCTAACCGATGGCTGGACCAGCCCGCCATGCACATCACCTGTGGTGTCCTTCCCACCAAGGCATTTCCCGCATGGTCCCATCCTCCCCAGTGTACGGTAGAGGCCATGTCTCAGTGCCCCGCAGCTTCACAGGCTGTGATCCACTCTGAGAGTTACTTTGAAACTCAGGACTCCAGGCTCTGTGCTAATGGCCCTAGCCCAGCCTATCCTTCTGGTCTCCTTCTCCTCTTTCCTGGGATCTAATTGCTCCATCCTGTCCCCAAGTCCTCAGACCCAGGGACAATCTGGCTCCTAGGGATGCTTCCTCATCGGGGATGGTTTTCCTCTGGTCACCTCATCGCTGCCCTGGCATTGCACCCCTTCCCCCTCAGCCCTAACTAAAGCAGCCCCCTCCCCACCAAGTCATTTTCTGTTTCCCACCTCTGTGTTTCTTTCGTTCATACACAACGTGTAATTATCTTGCTTTTCTGTTTAACTCTTCCTCTGTCTGTTTGTCTGTCTCCTCCAGATGGTAAACTCCACGACAGCAAGAATCCTGCTTGTCCTATTCACTGTTGGCCTCCCGAGACCTCACACAGCCCCTTTCCCAGGAAACATTTTTAAAAAGAGAATGAACTTGTGTTTCTCCCTCAGGCAGCAGCCAACAAGAGTCATGCCATTGGATCTAAAACATTAGAGATAAAATTAGCATTTTGGGGTTTGCTTCCTGGGGTAAAGCTGGCTGGCCCAAGGGGTGACAGAATGACTTACCTCTTGTGATGGGTTGAATTCTGTCCCTCAAATAGTCATATGTTGAAGTCCTAACCCCCAGTACCTCAGTTATTTGTGACCTCACCTGGAAAAAGGGTCATTCAGATGCAATTAGCTGAGAAAATAAGCTCATTAGGATGGCCCTGATCCAATATGACTGTTGTCTTTATGAAAAGAGGAAATTTGGACACACACCTGCACACAGGGAGCATGCCATGTGTGCAGAGATTCAGGTGATGCTCCTGTAAGTCAAAGGACACTAAGCCTGCAAATCACCACCTGCCAAGAGAGAGACGTGGGGCAGATCCTCCCTCAGTAGGAACCAGCCCTGCAGACACCTTGACCTTGGACATCTGGCCTCCAGAACTGTGAGCAATCACTTCTGCTGGTTAAGCCCCCCACTCTATGATACTTTGTAAGGCAGCCTCAGGAAACCTACAGAATCCCACTGGTCCCCAACACACAGGACCTAGTCAGCACCTGGCAGAGACAGCAACTCCTGTCAGCCCAGGGGCATCTCTGCTCTAGGTCCACAGACAGGGCTGGCCCATGCTTCCCGCTATAGCCTGGAGAGAGGTCAGGGTCCTTGGGAGGTAGCAGACTGATGCGGCCCCTTCACCCACCCTCCACCCCCTCCAGAAACTGTATCCCACACCTGGTCTCCTGGGGATGCCTACTGCCTGCCATTCCAGCAAGGTGGTGTGTGCAGTGAGCAGGAAGTGGGCATGATGCCCCCAAAGCCATCCCAACCATAGTGCCTGTCTTGGACTTTACACCAGGTCCCCAACCATCCCCATCGATCTACATTATCTCTGGTATAGAGAGATCAGGCTGCCTCCCCAGCCTCAGACAGAAGCTGCTGACCCCTGGGACCTCACACAATTCCTACACAAACTGCTGAGGCAGCATCTCACCCCAGTCATCCCTGATACATTCATGGAGGCTTCCACCTTTGCTGGAAGTGAGCATCTGGCTCCAATGGGACTTCTCTTCAGGCCAGAACCCCATTCCAAAAACACAGAGGTCACATCTCTAAACAAGGCATCTGGCAACCCAAAGGGTGGAGTGAGAAGAAACAGGGACCCTGAGCATCATGAGGCTTGGACACAACATGAAGCAGAGGTTCATCCCAGCCAGAGGGATGGGCTGGGGTGGCCGTGGCCAGAGGCTATGAATCTCCTCTCCAAGAAGGTTGTAGAGAGCCCTGCTCAGAGACAAGTGTCTGGAGACGATGGCCAAATATCACCTGGATGCCCCGAACCCCTGGCTGTTATGCCATCCAATTTAATGTGAAACCAGCATCCTACATGGACAGAGCAGGGAGATCAGGAGACATGAATGAGTTTAAGCACGAGAAGTACTAAAAGCATGCAAGCGTGTAATGAGCACTCCTAACATCAACTTATTAGAGCACCAACATCCTCCCCATGCTGAAAGGCCAGCTTGAGTACACACCAGGCAAACCCTCCTGGATGCCTGCCAGGAGTATCTCACTTCCCCCACACCTCTTGCCCCCACCTTTGTTCGTCCTACAATTGCCCCTCCTCTAACTCCACCATTAGACCATGAGCAACAGGATGATGACAATAACAAGGATAATAATAACTATATTCTGTTCATCAAGAAATATCAGCGAAGGGCCTGATTAGCACACGGCTCCATTCTAAGCCCAGGGGTGTGGCAATGGATGGGACAGGCATGCTTCCTGCCCTCCCATAGCCCTCCCATTCCAGTAACAGAATTAATAATAAGAGCAGCTGGCATTAACAGAGCCCTCACTGCATGCTAGGCATTGTATTTATAGCTATGCTTTGTGTATCATCTCAGTGAATTTTCAGAACCACCCTACGGTGATCAGAGGTGCTATCATCACCCTCATTCTACAGATGAGGTAGTTGAAACCCAAAAAGGTTAAGAAATTTGCCAAGGTCACACACCGGGGGAACAGCTGGGACAGGAGGGGCTGGGAGCAATTGCCACCAGCTGGCAATGTTTAGAGCAGGAATCATATGTCATTCTCCTCGTGGCCTCAATGGGTGTTCACAGAGAGGTACTTCAGGTATTTTATGGAGTAACCAGAAGCCCTCATCCTTGCTGTGGCTTCGGTGTCAATTCCCAAGGTTGGCACAGCCCCTCCTGGGAAAGACTGCGAGCAGCCCAGGAGCAGGACGAATGTTGAGGCCAGGCTGCAGAACCAGAGATTCATGCTTCCTTAGCATTTGCACATTTCCTCCGAGGAGCTCATACAGACATTTGGGTTGATAAACCTGAAAAATCTCTAGAAAGCATCTGATTAATGCATTTTCCCAAGTAGAATATTTTAGTAGTTGCTATTCAAGCAACAGAAAAGTTGAGAAAGCTTTTATTGCAAACGATGCAGGGACAGATAGAGATCCACACAGGGCTGCTTCTCCCAGGCACTGGCTCTCTCGAGCTCACCTATTGACATCCATTAACGTTCTTTCAGCTATAAAAAAAAAAAACAAAACTGCATCTTATTCTAAAGGAATCTGGGCATTGAATTACAGAGCCAGAGTAATTGCCCGTAGTCATTGTCATGGAAAATGGCAGAAATCACAATGAGTCACAGGGTGGTGGAAAGGCAACTGTTCAGCGACGATAATTCTGTAAGGATAATTTCATTAATGGAAGTGGGAGACAGCATTTGTGCCAGTGAATACTGTATACATATATATAAATATCCATGGACAGCGCCGAGTGTTTAAAAACGACTGCATGCAAATGGGGAGGCATGTGTTTGCCTTTCTAATGAATGCCCAAGCTCTGAATGGTAAAGCACCATTCAGAAGTGATTTGTGATAATCACACAGAGGAGAAATCCATTCGGTGAAAGGAGATGGGAACAAGGATGTTTCTGGCATGGCTGTAAAAAGCTTCTATTTGATGTGGGGCCACAAAGGATTCAAAAGACATCAAGGCACTAACAGATTTAACACCTTTCACCAAAGGAAGAACTTCCCTGCTTCAGAATTTAGCACATGAAACAAGCCAAGTTCAAATCCATGCATCTGGAAATGTTAAGTTCTGGAGGACAACACTGGGTGCCAGGAACCCCAGAGAACCCCAGGTGCTGCTCAGGGTTGGATCCTCGGCTTCTGGACCAAAACAGGCTTCTGTTTTGCAAAATGAACAGGGTCCTGCACTTTGAATGAAGGCGGCTGCTCCGTACTGCCACATCCAAAGACATGGGATTAAAAATCCGATCGGATATTTTAGGACCAAACCCTTGTCTGCCTGGATAGCCTCTTCCCTGGACACACCATCCTCTCCTCCCAGTCAGCTCAATCCACCAAGATTGCAAAACTACCTCATCCTTTGCAGTGCAAGCCTCCAGAATCAGTCTGGGCAGAGTCTTCTTTTGCATCCCTGATGGAGGAGTTTATGTTTGCCCGTGAGCCAGTCCCAGAACTGGTCCAGTTCAGAAAGAGAGATGCACCTTTCTCCCTGAAATGCACACGCTCATTTCTTTGTTCATTTAATTGAGGTAAAATACACATAACCTGAAACTAACAATGAATCACTTTGAAAGGTACCATTCAGTGGCATTTAGTGCATTTTGTGTTGTACAGTCTCTATCTCACACCAAGATCTTGCGTTATCCCAGAAGAAAACCTTTATGCGTTAAGTGGTCACTCCCCATCTCCTCCTCCCACAGCCCCTGGTCACCACCAATCCACTGTCTATATCTACATCTTACCTATTCTCGATGGTTCATATAATGAATCATGTGGTATGTGGTATTCTTTTTCCTTTAGCATAATGTTTTCAAGGTTCATCCATGTGTCAGCTGCAAGTATTATCCCTTTTCATGGCCAAATAATATTCTATCATGTGGATAGGCTACCTTTTCTTCATCCTGTCATCCACTGATGGACACTTGGGTTATTTGCACCTTTCAGCTATCATGGAGGATGCTGCTATGAACATTGGTGTACAGGCATCTGAGTTTCTGTTTTCCATTCTCTTGGGTCCATAGCCAGAAGTGGAAGTGCTGGATCATGTGGTAATTCTATGTTTAACTTTCTGAGGAATTTTCACAGGATTTTGATCACTGCCTTCCTGGGTTTTCTGGCAGTTTCTCTGTCTCCTTGTCCCATCCTGGATCGGGCATATTCTGAATGTACATCCACAGCTACGCTGAATTCAGGGAACATCCCAATGACCACGTTTGGTGGAGGGATGTCCCGTGTGATGTACACACGCTGGCCAAGTTCAGGTTCTCTCTCTGGGATCTCAGATTGGTGCAGGTAAAGGCAGCAGGATCCATGCTGGACCCTGCTCTGGGTCTGCTGGGTCCAAGTGTATCTCCTTCACCAGGCAAGGACTGAGGGAGACCTGGCTGAGGGGAAACCACACACCTATTACCTGTATGTTGAGGTCACTGAAAAGGGTGGTCCCATGCCTGGGTCTACCAGGCCCTTCTGTCCTGGCAGCTTCCAGGAGAACTGGCTGGACTATGGCCAAGGCTGGAAGGAGAGTCCCAAACCCTAATCCCACGAGCCCCACTCTTCCCTCAGTCCCTGTCAGCAGGCCGAGGTCCCTCGGTCCTGCTCCATGCCCGGTTCCCTGGCCTCCTGCAGGGTCCTAAGAACCTCTCCCATCCCTCTCCTCTCCATCTTGAGGACCAAATCCGCCTGGTACCAGGGCAGCCTGCACCCTCCTAACCTTTTGTTGGGAATGACTCTTTGACCTGGCAGGGAGAAAAAAGGTAGCTAAAACCTTTATTCTCCTGAGGTCCTCTGTCTGTAGGAAAGGGGGAGGAGGGTCCCCCACCTCTCATACTCAGCACCCTGGCCCAGGGTTCTGTCACCCTGATGTCTGCTCTGGGCCAGTCAGTGACTGAGACAGTTAGTGTGATATTTTGATTGACAAGAAATATATATTTGGTTATTCAGATGTGATCAAAATATGTTTCTTGTATATATTTGGTCTGTGTCCACAGTTCCAAGCTCCCAAAACCCTTGAAATTTCCTGAGTGGTAAGAGCAATAGGTCTTTCGTTACAGTATTGGGTCTCTTGTCCTCACTTCCTGAAATTGCTTCAGAGCCACTAAGGTGAAATGGGTGACTTGCTAGAAATAGCAAGCCTCCTTCCACCACACCAGAGTGTATGTTAATGAGGTGACTTTTGCGAAGCATCTAAGGATGCAGGCTGGTTGCCAGGGGAACCAACCAGGAATAGAGGGTTGGAACGTTCAGTCACAGCCCCTGATTTCCAGGGAGAGAAAGAGCAGGAGGTAAATCAATCTCCAATGTCCAATGATTTTACCAATTACGCGTATGCAGTGAAGCCTCCGTAAAACCCGAAAGGAGGGGGTTTCAGAGAGCTTCCGGGTTGGAAAACCAGAATGTTCCCATGTGCCACTGTGCTGGGCTCCAAATGCCACGAGGACTGGAGGAACCCCTTTGCTCAGGACCTCACCCCACGTACCTCTCCATCTGGCTGTTGATTCATATCCTTTAATATCCTCTGTAATAAACCTGTAATTTAGTGAGCAAACTGCTGTCCCAAGTCCTGTGAGCCACTCTAGCAAATTAATCAAACCCAAGGAGGGGGTTGTGGGAACTTCTGGTTTATTGCCAGTCGGTCAGAAGCACAAGTGACAACTTGAACTTTTGTTTGGCATCTGAAGTGGGGAACAGTCTTGTGGGACTGATCCCTGTGGGATCGGACACTACCTCCAGGTCGACAGTGTCAGAATCAAGCTGAATTGCAGGACACCTGGCTGGTGTCTGAGAAACGCAAAGTCGTGTGGGGAATCCCCTGCCCAAAGCATGCTGGAATTGGTGGCCGGAACCCTCAGCTACTGAGACAAGCTGGGGCCTGGGACCCTAGGCTGTAGTGCTTGCACCTGGACAAATATCTCCTCCAGCAACAAAATACAAAGAAACTATAAGGGACTAAAAATAACTGCGTACATGGGCAGTTAGGGCAAATCATGGACGAGAAGATACAAAAAGACCAAAAACCCAACAGCCACTTCTGAAGAGCAGGGAGCAAAAGCAGGGTTCTAGGCACGCCCCCCCTGCACTCAACACCACCAAAAGGATAGGCGGACCACCTAAGCTCCCCCTCCAGCCTGACCCCTGGACACACGTCTACCCTCACCCCATACAAGGAACCAGCTCAGGGCTTCCCTGGTGGCGCAGTGGTTGAGAGTCCGCCTGCCGATGCAGCAGACACGGGTTCGTGCCCCGGTCCGGGAAGATCCCACAGGCCACGGAGCAGCTGAGCCCGTGAGCCATGGCCGCTGAGACTGCGCGTCCGGAGCCTGTGCTCTGCAACAGGAGAGGCCACAGCAGTGAGAGGCCCGTGTACCGCGGAAAAAACAAACAAACAAACAAACAAACAATAAGGAACCAGCTCGCCCCCCTCGGGGAGGAAGCAAGCAAGGGAAACTGTTGCTTTTTTCACTCCCTCCTCCTACAGCAGGGGCCCCAATAAAGCCTTGCCTGAATTTCTTGTCTGGCCTCTGATCAATTTCTATTGATTAAGGGGACCAAGAACCCTGGCTGGTAACACTGCCTTCATGGTCCCCGTTCCAGCAAGCGTGGCTATTTCCCCACCTTCCTCCAAGGTGACAGGGCTCTTCTCAGTAACAACAGGAAAAGCAAACTTTGGGGGGTGTGGGTGTGGGGAATGAGAGATCATAAAAACAGATAAGCAATTTTAAAATTATCCTAAAGAAAAATATCCTATTAAGAAGAAAATGATGAGCACATGCTATTGACAAAGATACGGCTGGAGAGAAGCATGGAATCTCACTGAAATGACAGTATGGCCCCTTCCAAACTCATAGCCTCCATTCCTGACAATACGCGGAAAATACCGTTTATTAAGCCCATGATGCTGCAGGCCTCAGTCAGTCACAGCTCAAACATCGCCAAGTTTATGAAAGACAGTTACAGTCATTTGCAAGATAATTACCATTTTAATCTCAAACCAGCCTGTAGGAGCAAATTGCTTTATAAGTAACCATGTTGTCAGGATGTCATAATGGAATGCTGTGCGGGCAGGCTCGGAAACAACACGGGCTTGTTTTGTGATTGTCTACAGTTGTGGGGGTCCGCTCTGCGCTCTGCGGTGGGATGGGGAGAGATGGGTCAGCCCCCCGAGGGCAGACACGAGGATCATTATACTTATATCTGTCTGATTCATAGCTCTCTGATTAACACAGAGGGAGGGGGGAGAGACAGACAGACAGAGACACAGGGAGGAAAGAGGTCAAGAAAGGAAAAGAGAGAGACAGAGAAAGGGGAAGAGAGAGAGATGTTGTCGTGAACACAGAGAGGAGAGAGAAAGGAGGGAAGGGGGGAGGGCGGAAAGCAGACAGGACCCCTCACTCAGAAGCTGGCCTGAACCCGGAGCCCGGTGTGGGGAAGGGCTACCTCCAGAAGCACTGAGGTCCTAGGACTCCCACAAGGACACTGGTAACAAAATAAGTTGCCAGGTTGACAACTTCAGTTCCCAGTGCAGGACCGTCTCTGAAAAATGGGAAGATCTGACTTCAACTGATGTAGTCAGGACATTGCGATGAAGAGTCAGTCTGAGAAAGAAAAAAATGATCTGGAACGAAGAGGGGAAAGGCAGGAGCTGGGGAGGCCCAAAAGGAAGGCCGTGCTGAGCGAGGGGCGTGTGGGAACCCAGCATGGCTTCTAAGAGCAAATCGGATCAGGCTGGACGGCTCGGAAGCTGCTGGCCAAGGAGGCACTTCCAGCAGCACTTTACCTCGGGAGTCTGAGGCGTGACCATCACTAGCGCAGCACCTGTCTCTGTAGGCACAGAGGAGTGTGCACAGAACTGGGTCACCTCCAGGGGTCCTGCTGGAACATAAAACAAGAGAGGGTGTCCCGTCACTGCCTGATCTGGTGATGTTGAAACTGCTGGGAGCCACCCACCCAAACTTTGCTTTAATTTCCTCTAAAATATTCCCATAACATATGCATCCAAGCTCGGTTACCTCCACCTAATGGCATCTGAAATTATTTGAATGGTGACACAGATCAGATCCTAGGAAGGAAGGAGGAAGAGCCAGGGAGGGAGAGCCAAGAGAAGAACGTTCTAGAAAGGGCCAGTCAGGAGCCTCACCCAGGGAGCTGAGGATGGGAAAGCATGCAGTGGGCGTGGCCCCGCGGCTGCCAGGGGTGACTCTGACCATCGCGGTCCCAGAGGAGTGGTGGGCAGATGTGGGAAGCCAATCAATCCGTAGAGAGTGAACACAGGGAAGGAGGTGGAGCTGGAGGCTGCGGACACTCTTCCAGGGGCCTTTGTGTCGCGGGGTGGGTGCGGGTGGGGAGCAATGGGCCAAGAAATGGAAGAGATGCGCCCTGAAAGCATCCTTCCTCCTCAAGACGGCAGTGACAAGGACGTGTCTGTGAGAGGAGGGGGGCAGTGACTTAGGAGGGAGGGAGGTGAGTGAAGCAAACTCATGGGGGCGGGGGCGGGAGGGGGTGTGTCAAACCAGCTCCAGAGCAGAAGTTGGGGGCCGGCCGGCCTTTCTGGGCAAGAGGGCCCCCTGTTTCATGGTGAAGCTCACCAATGCCCCCACCCTCCCCAGCTGCAGCATCATCCCCTAGAGATGCCAGGTCACAGCGCAGGTCAGAGAAAAGAAAGACGCAGGTAAACTAATTCCCGACACTGCATCCAAACACGATTTTGTTCTGGAATCTCCATAGATGTTCACATTCAACCCCTTTCCCCTCCAACCCGTGCCTGCTCTGGAGTCTGCTCCGTCTCCTCAGGGTACCAGTTCGTCTCCATTCACACCATCTGTATATCATCTCTTCTTGGTTCCACCACCCCCACCCGCAGCTCTCTCAGACCCTCCTCGCCCGCCAAGCTCCAGATCATTCCACCTCTACTTGGCTTCAGCTCCCAGCACTGACTGTATTCATTATCTATGACTGTATAACTAATCACCCCAAAACTCAGCTTAAACAACAAACACCTATGCCCTCACGCTGTTCCTGAGCCTCGGGGACCTGGGAGGGACGGAGCTGGGTGGCTCTGGCTTGGGCCTCTCAGGTCTCAGCGAGGCTGCATCACCCAAAGCCCCAGCTAGGGGTGGGGGTGTCTTGCCCACAGGGGTGGCATTGTGGCTTCGGCTGTCATCCGGCGGGGGTGGGGGGGGCTCTTGCCCTGCACGGTCTCCTCCAAGGGCCCTCTCCAGAAAGATATCCTAGACCTTTTTGCAAGAAAGAGAGTAAGCCAGCAAGCAGCAGGGCACACAGGACAGAAGTAGTGGTTTTATAACCCCATCTCAGAAGGTTCTGCTGTGGGTCGCTGGTCACACCATTCATGGAGAAGTGGGGAGGGGACGCACAAGAGCGTGAGTACTTGGAGGCGAGGTTCCTGGGGGCCCTACTTCCTGACTCTCATTATATGAGTTAGTGAACTTGGCCTTGATCCTGCTGGCACACGGCTCTGAAAAAACAGAGGCGTCCTCATTTTGTACCTTCCAAGGTACCTAGCATGGGGTCAGAGTTCAAGTGAGAGCCCAGCAAACACACGCTGGTGTGTGAGCTTCAGATCCATGTGAGCAAACATCTGCTAAGATGTCCCGTGCCCGATGCAGGTTCCAAGGTGACCGGTCATCTGCCAATGCTGTCACGGGGGTTTTGCCTTCCGCTCTTTAATTCTTTCCCCCAAAGCTCGTATAGCACACAATGTTATGCAGACAAAGTCGAGGGCAGCCAGCAGAGATCTTTCTTATACACTCAAGGTCTCTAACTATTCTCCCTCACTCATTATTTCCCCTACACAAAGAAAGCAGATGTGGAGATAATGCTGTGATAATTTAGCGATAATACAGTGGCATGCCCCTTTTGCAAAACTGCCGTCGACCGCTGTCCCATGTGAAGAGACACAAAAGTCTAGGGCCACCGGATGCATCTTCTTCCGCTTCCTTCTCTGTGCAAACCCTGCCTCCCCATGGCCTGCTGCTTCCCACCCCTCACGTTTCCATACAGGACGAGGTTGTTGTTTGCCGTTCATGTTTAATACAGATACGAAAGAGAATCAGTGAAGGTGATCTTAGGAGACAATACATTTCCCATCAGACAATTACAGGGGAATTTTTCATTCTGATTTTTACTGTTGAAAATCAGCCTTGGAGATGATATTTTCAGCAGTAAACCCTGAAACTCCAATCTCCCTGTCAGTAATGTGATTCTGGAGGCTGACTTGTACAGAACTCACCGGGGTAGACTTCTTGACATTAACATAGCACTACGTCAAATGAAAGCTCCGTCCAAATGAGCCACAGCTCCTTTAATATACTGTGAGATCCCCTTGAGAGTCAGGAGAGTCTTGTCGGGGGTGGGGTGGGGGCTCCTTCTGCCAGGGATGCTGCACAATTGACAGCTACAGCGTCCAGCTTCTTGGGAGTTCATTAATGCAGAACAGGGCGAGAAGGCAAGTATTTTGAAAACAGAACAAGAGGTAGCTGTTCGGAAGACATGGGGCTGCTGTAGCCCCGAAGGGCATCCACCTGCATCCTCGCAGACTGATGCAGGGACGTGACCTGCCGATTCCTCGACCTTCACCGTGACGTAGCTGTCATCTGCCCAGGACGTCACCAAACCAGACCACCAGCCCACAGACCCACTGGGCCCACCACTGCTTCTCCCCTCCACCCAGGTCATGCCAACCTCCTGGGGGATCCCGTATTTCCCACATGTCCACCTCACACCTGAAATTTGTCCTGACCTCTCCACCACCTGGGATCCCGGTCCTTTGAGGGCAAACCACAGCTGCTCCCAGCCATACCCCCTCCCACAGATGTCCTGACTTTCCAAAATCTGCAATCTTTATTGTTTTACCCGACCCACTCCAGCCCCCTCCTTGGCTCTGGGCACATTGGTTGGCTTCCCCATCTCAACTAATACCAAAGGGTCCATAATCCCTGGGTGGGCCCAGGGATCCAAGAAACCCTTCATTTTGGACCAAATTCTTCGCATGTTTGTCTTTCTAACTGGGAGGGGAGTCTCAGGTCCCCATCAGGTTCCCAAAGGATCTGGGGGACCCAGAGGATGGAACCAGCCCTCCCAGCTCATCCACTGGGATCTCTGTCCACTCTGATCCCTGGAGATATGAACCCAGACACCACCCTGCTTTGCCAGCAGACAGCTGACGGGACACACCCTAAGGGGCTCAGACAGTGCAGACACGCAGCTTCACTTGAGTAGGACCCACTCCTCTGAAGTGCCATGTGCTGCCAGTCCGTCCACACCGTGATCCGAGCTACATCCTGGCTCTCGCTCATGGGATGAGCAGGGAGACAGGCAGGGTCACCCAGGGCTTGGTTACTGCTGGGAAAGGAAGCAACCTGCTTCCTTGGAGGAGCCTCTCCTCTGCCCCCTTTCCTCCACAGCAGGACTCAGCCAGGTCAGCTGCTACTGCCTCCAAAGCCCACAGGGGTGGCCAGTATCCGCAGCATCTCAGGACAGCAGCCAGGGTCCCACAGGATGCTCAGATGGAACGTTCCTGCACTAGGAAGCATTGGGTCTTCAGACCTGCCATGTTGATACAACACGGGGACCGATGGTAATCTTCCCAGTAAAGCGTTACCTTCCAGTGCATTCCTCTCACACCAAAGAGCACAAAACTGAGGTGGAGGAGCCAACAGCCCACCTGCTACATGCAGGGACCCTCTTGAGACTCATTATGTCACAACAAAAATGCAGGGGAGGGTTTCCCTGGTGGCGCAGTGGTTGAGAGTCCGCCTGCCGATGCAGGGGACATGGGTTCGTGCCCTGGTCCGGGAAGATCCCACATGCCGCGGAGCGGCTGGGCCTGTGAGCCATGGCCGCTGAGCCTGCGCATCCGGAGCCTGTGCTCCGCAACGGGAGAGGCCACAGCAGTGAGAGGCCCGCGTACCGCAAAAAAAAAAAAAAAAGTGCAGGGGACAGAGCCTGCATCTGTGATGCTCAAGACAGACCCTCCCCGCACCAGCCGGTTGCAGGGTTGTTGACCCCACAAATGAGTAAGCAGATTCACACTTGCCAAGGGCTTGCTCTGTGAGCACAAATCATCCTGTTGCCTCCCCTGACCTTCAGGTCAACTCTGTTATCATCATCCCTCCTTGAGAAGATGAGGAAACCGAGGCACAGAAATGTTAAGAGACCTGCCCAAGGTCACACAGGGATGGTCATGGGGCATTGGTAGATTTTACAGATTAAAATAGAAGAAACCCAGTTAAAATGGAATTTGAGACATATGATGAATACTTTTTCTTTACTATAAGTATATACCCAAATATCACATGGGATACACTAAAACATTACCCATTGTTTATCTGAGATTCCTGTTTAGCTGGGTGATCTGTATATTATCTGGTGACCTTACATGGTAACAAGGGGCTTGAACCCAGGTCTGAATCCAGGCTGTGGTGCTCTGAGCTCATGTTCTCTCCAGAGGCGGCCGAGAGCTGCAGAAGAACCTGATTGCATGGCAGCTCTGAGGGACGCTGGGGAGGGAAGTGGCAGGTCCGCGAGGGAAAGTACAGACCCTGATCCTTGGCTCTGGCTGCAAGCGTTCCTCTGCTCCACTCTCCACGATAGAGGGGTAAGAGTGGAGAGGAAGAGCTGGGTGGAGGCGGGCGGGGCTGTGTCACAAGTCTCAGGGCTGTAGGAACACTTCTCATGATAAGGCCAAAGAAATGACCTCAGAGGAGTCCCCTCTGGGTTCAGGGCTAGAGGAACGAACCCGGAGGGGAAGCTGGGCTTTTGTCTGCATCTACGTGTGGAGGGATGCTTCTTAAAGTGCTCTGGCAGGGCCACCGCCCAGGTGACAGTGTCCTCTAGGACAGGTGACTTGCCAGAGTGAGGCATCCAGAGCTCTGTGTGCCTGGGGCTCCAATAACTCCAGGTGGAAACAAAGAAAGGAGACCAGTCCCTATAGCTGAACAAGTAACCACTGCCTGAGCCCATCCCCATTGGCTCCCAGCCCCATAAACTCATTTATCTAATCGTCAGTTCACTTCTATATAAAGTGTACCATGCTCCTCTGTGTTGAAGAAACAGGGCTCTTTATTAGCTGCAGTAGTAAAAAAAAAAAAAATGACTTCCGCCTCCCCAGCTCTCTGGGAATAAATTAGCCCAATTGCATTTTCCTCTCCTGTTAAATTCTCAGACTCCACTATCTGCAGATCAGCAGAGACACAGTGCAGTTAGAAACATCCAATTAATCAAGGGACTCTAAGAGTTGTCAAAACCTTCCAGAGTTCCTGATTGCCTGTGACCAGACTAATTTTAAAAAGGTTTAAAAAATTGACCACTCTTTGGGAACATTCCAACCCTGAAGCAAAATTGAGGAACCTTGGACCAGGTATTTAGTGCAGCTGTCAGAAAGAGAACTTCTGGAACAATCTGGTTTCCTCTCACCCCAGCGTGGCAACAGCCACCCACTCCCACAGCCCTGGAGAGGGCTCGTGCAATCCTGCAACATTTGCTGGGCACTGGCTCTGTTGTAAGACATGTCAGGGACTTAATGAGGTGGACAAGGGTCTGGCTCTACTGAGCGGAGGGCAATACCCAGCTTAGTGATTGTGCAGTGACCTTCAGCTTAAATGAGCAACTTCCCTTTACTTCAATCCAATTTGAAAGCCCACCTCTTCCAGACTGTCATCCAGATTGCTCTAACCATTCCCTGACCATCACCTCTTTGCAGAATGAGAAGCATTTTAAATCTACAGACATTCACACATAAACCACTAAAGGCAGCAACAAGTCTCTTCTATTAAGTGTTTTAAGGACTGGCTTTATTTTTCTCTAGACTCTAAAGGGTTTGCCCCTCTTCGTCACCTACATGGTTTAGGTTATTGATCTAATGTCTCCTAGCCCTTAAAGGTAAGCTCCAGGAGGGCAGGAATCTTTGTCTATTTTATTCCCTAATGTGTCAGGATTGTTGCCTGACACCTAGTAGGTGCTCAATAAATCACGCTTGGGTGAGTGGGTTCTCATTAGCAAGATCCTGTACTAAATTCATCTGCTTATTCTTTCACTCATCCATCCTCTCACAAACTCAGCCTGAACCCAGTGTAGGCCAGACTGCGTCCTTGCTGCAGGACAACTTAGGATAAGGTTGCAGGCTGGGCAACCAAGAGAGGCTTCACAGAGGAGGTGGCCTGGAGCATTTAGCCAGGTCTGGGTGGAGGGCAGGTGACAGAGCTTCCCAGGTTGAGTGCAGCCTGACCCCAAAAGACACAATGACATCTAAGAAAAAAAGACTAATAATCCCCTGCCTTGTGTAACAAATGATGCTGGTGCTCACTGGGGTGGGCGCTGCACACAAACTTGAGGGAGCTGCAAGCTGGAAGGACCACAGAGAACATTAATATGGTCCCAGTCCATAGTGGACAAAACAGAGGCCCGGAGATGCTGCAGACTTGTCCAAGCTCATCGCAACAGTCAAGGGCAGGTCAGGACCAAGACTCAGCTCTGTGTTTTTCCTTCCGTGGCATCAATTACTGACCCTCACCCACATTGCCCCCCACAGAAACGGCCGTCAAGGAGGAGGTGCTGGCGGAACATCTCTCATGGGGAAGGTGAGCATCCGCTGACTTACAAAGAGACACAGGAGGACATCCCATGGTGGGGCCCCCGGGGAGGAGGAAAAGGAGAGCGGACAGCAGGGATGCTGTGAGTCGAGCGCAGAGGGAGAGGGCTTAGGTACACTGGACGCTCGGAAACCATCTCGCGACCCTTGCTTTGAAGGAGTAACCCAGCAAGATCCCTCCGATAAAGAAGCAAGAAATGCATGTCTGTCCAGCTGAGGACAGAAATCTGAGCAGTGAAAAGACTGGCTCTGCCAGACACAGGCCACTGGAAGTGCGGAGGCAGCTCCAGCCTCCCGCTGCAGAGAAGATGACACTGTCCTTCTGCTGAACCTGAATCACAATCCACATCAAATCCCCAAAATGAAACCCTGGGTGGAACCAAGGTAGACCCGGATGATTCCAACCGGAAGCCAGCCAGCTCTCCCCACGGCTCAGTTCTTCATAGACTTTAACTGCATCTCCGAGCCCACCAAGAATCTGCGCCCTAAGCTCCTCAATCTTGCGTACAGAGAAACAGAGACGTTTGTCCACCCGAGCTTTAAAAAGAAGCGGCCGAGGCATGCCTGCGACATTCAGACTTTGCAGGAACAGTCGAGATCCCTGCAGAGATCACTGTCCACCAACTCCCATGGAGCATGACAGCCACGGATCCCCCGGCCCCTGCACCACAGCTATGCCTGTCTCAGGCAGAGAAACCCAAGCTGCTGGCCCAGATCCTTCCCCGTTAAACTCCCAAACATTCCTGCATGCAGATCCCACAGGATGGTAAAGCCAGGACACACACACACACCCCAACTAGTGGACACCCTCTGTCTCTGGGGTGTTCAGGTTTCCCTCAACATGTTCAGCCCTCTGACCATTGTTAACATCACAGGCAGCCCTGCCCTCACAGGGCTTCCTCCTTGCTCTCTGAGTCTCCCCCAAGTGCTCTGAGACCTGTGTTGGACTTCTGACCTCCAGGACTGCAAGACGATAAATTTGTATTGTTTTAAGACACTAAGTTTGACATAATCTGTTACAGCAGCAAATAGAAACTCCTACCGTGCCAAGCTGTGCATCAGACCACACAGAAGGCTACCTGCGAGCAGGGAAACTTGTTTAGCTTGGAAAACACACCACTGTAAGCTCAGGGAATCTGGACCAAGGCAGCTTCAATTCCAGCCAAGAACCTTGGACAGCAGCCTTTTCAGCACATTTGGAGTCAGACACACTGGGTTCTAATCCCAGCTCAGCCACTTCCTGGCATTGTGACCTGACCTGGGGTGGCGGGGGGGCAGTTCTTCACCACTCTGAGGACTGGTTTCTACAAACTGAGAACCCTGAACACACAGGCAGAGTTACCAGAAGAAGTCTACATAACATATGTGATGGTTAAGTTCATGTGTCAAATTGACTGGGCCACAGGGTGCCCAGATATCTGGTCGAGCATTATTCTGACTGTGTCTATGAGGGTGTTTCTGGGTGAGATTAACCTTTGAATCACAGACTGAGTAAAGCAGATTGCTCTCCCTGCAGGGGATGGGCCTCGTTCCATCAGTTGAAGGCCTGAATACAGCAAAATGGCTTCTCCTTCTCCAGGTAAGAGAGAACTCCCCCTGCCCAACTGCCTTGACCTGGGACGTCGGCTCTTTCCTGCTTTTGGCTTCAAACTGAAACCTCAGCTCTCCTGGGTCTTAGGCCTTTGGACTTGGATGGGAACTACACCATTTGTCTTCCTGGGTCTCCAGCTGGCAGGCGGCAGGTCTTGGGACTTCTCAGCCCCCACGACAACTCCATATAATAAATCTCCTCTCCTCTCGTTTTCTCTCTCTCTCTCTCTCTCTCTCTCTATATATATATATATATACACACACACACACACACACACACACACACACACACACACACATCTCCTATTGTTTCTGTTTCTCTGAACACGCTAATACCATGGGCGATGTTTCTGGCTCCATGCCAGGAGCACAGACTTGCCCAGTCAATGGTGGGGGAGCATTGGAATCTCGACCCCTCACAAGATTTTGTGCTCCATCCACCATTACCCCAGGATGCATGTCCCACAAGACATTCAGGGACTGCCCAGCATTAAGGTCATCATGCTCCCTCCCTCTTCACAACGAGAGGTCCAGCCCCCTGGTTACCCAAGCTGGGAGCAGGTGCTCCCACGGCTGCAGCCCTGATGGCATGGTGAGAGGATGCCGAGTCAGGGTAGGGGCTGGGCAGGCAGAAGACCCCTTCTGTGGTCTCCAGCCAGCCTCCCTCTGCCTTTGAATGCCTTCCTTGGTCTCCTTTCACTTGTGCTGACTCTTATCATGCTGGACAAGAGCACCAAAATTTTTTCCCCAGCATTTCCCTGCCTGACCCTATATGAGCATCCAGGCTGGACAGAGCCTCCTGTCTCCTGGCCCCTGCCTGGGCTGCTGCTTCCTTTGGAAACTTACTTTTCTCCCATCCTCCCAGGAGCTTCTTGAATCTCTGCTTTTGGTGGCATTTCAAAGTTGCCAAGCCAGTATCTAAGGAAGTCATTAAAAGAAAACAAGAAAAGCAAAAGAACAATTGTAGTCGCTCCCCACAGCCATGGGTGGCCGGGGGGACCATTCCACAGATGTGCGTTAACATACCGGGAAAAGAGCACGAAACGCAGCGCCCCGCCCGCCCGGGGTGCTCACCCTGAGCCACAGTTTCTTCCGCTTCCTACCACGGAGGAGGGCAAATTGCAAAGAAACGTTGGTGTGAGAGTACAGCTCAGAATTGAACACGGCTCAGACGGTACCCTCAAGGAGGCTGCCAGCCTCCCTCGCTCTCAGCTGGCAGCTCCCAGGCATCCTGTTCTTTGGCAGTTTACGAGGCCACCTGCTCCAGAAAGCCTACTTGACTGCTCTGATGCTCACCAGAGGCAAGAGCCGCAGCTGCTGGAGGCCTGGGGTCGACTGGCACATCTGGACGGATTTTGTTTGGCTCAGCACCGCGGCCAGACAGCTATGGTGTTCGGTTGGATCATCCTCATATTTCTCTTTCTTCTGAGATCAGGGGGTCCCCAGGGCACGTTAGCCTCAAGCTGATGATGTCACCCATAGACATTTGCTCTGACGGCTTTGTCTGTCCAAACCTTGTATGTGGTTGTGATTTCATCCCTGCGGGAAAGTCGCAAGGATGGTACAAGGAACTCCCATAGACCATTTATCCAGATTCACGAATTCTCACATTTTGCACCACTTCCTTTGTCATCACCCCTACATTTTCATAAGGGAAAAAAGTTACGAAGCCACAGGCCAAAATCGGAGATTTAACCTTGATACAATACAATCATCTAACCCACTGCACATACTCACATTTCATCAATAGGCCACCTGGGTCCTTTCATAGCATCCTGCCCCCCAGGACCCATACCTACCTCCATGCATCGTTTCCCTGTCTCTTTAGCTTCTTCAACCCGAAACAGTTCCTTATATTTCTTTCTTCTCCTTGACCTTGACCTTGACCTTTCTGGGGAGGAAAGGGCAGTTACTTTCAGCAGTGCCTCCATCTGTGTTTATTTGTCCTTTTTCTCAGGATGAGATCCAGGCTGTGTTTTTTCTCAGCCGTGCACGGGGCGATGCTGTGTCCTCACCGTCAGGCATGGGATGTCCCATCCTGGGACAGATCTCTGATCCCCTGGTTAAGGTTGAGTCCTCCAGGCCTCTCCCCTGTAAAATTACCCTTTTTCTTTCATAATGAATAAGTAATTTACTTCTTCGATTCTATAAATAGCCCGATCATTATCAAAATTTCATCCACTGTTTTCGACACCAGTGAATGATGCTCTATATCCTTTCTTCTTTATTAAATAGAATTCTAATGTAAGGAGAACTTTCCCTTCTCCCCAGTCTGTTTATTCATTTAATTATTTATATCAGTATGGGCTCATTGGTTCTATTTTATTCAACGGGCTTTAATCCATTACTATTGTTACTTATTTCGATGGTCAAATTGTCCCAGATTTGGCAGCCCTCTTATGCTGGCCCCTATGTTCTTTTGAGAGTCCCTCATTCTATGAGGTCGCAAGATATTCCAGAATTGCCTTGTGCTTTCCTTGCCTCAGGCCTGAAAACAGCTTTTTCTCCAAGGAGCCCTGGTTCCTATGGACTGAGAATGGTATTAGGAACCAAGACCTGGATGCTGGGTCAGTGTGATCATAGAAACTGGGGATCATTGCTTCTAAGCTCTCTCAGTGGACAGAGCCAAGAGATAGTAAATAGATGATAGATTAGGTAGAAAGACAGATAGATACATAGATAATAGGTAGACTGAATGAATATAAACATATGTATATAAATATATATGACATAAATATATAGAGATATATATGTGTGTATTTTTATACACTCTGTATGTTTGTATACACATATGTACACACATTATATGTATATGTGTTTGTACCTATTTACACACACAGAACTGAATTCACCCGACTCCCCCTATTCCCGTCCACAAGGTACATGCTCATCTTCCCCCTGCCCATATTGTAATTCCTTCCCCATCAGTAAGAGACTGGGCTACCATCATCCTTGATGTATGTACTCATTTGCTCAAAACTGGAATACAGGGAAAATAGTTTTAGAATCGCTCAGCCATACCACTGTAATAAGCAAACCTGCTAACTATTATTCCATATGAGTTTTCAGCTTTGTTTTGGCGAGGGGTGAAATTTACGTGCTATGAATTGCACAGCTCTAAAGCGTACCGTTTCATGAATTTTGAGAAAAGTCTATGCCCATTAACACACACGCCTTCCAAGATACAGAGCAGTACCCTCACCAGAACAGTTTTCTTGTGCCCCTTCCCAACCATATCTCCAAAGGCAACCTCTATTCTGATCTTTTATCATAGCTTAGTTTCACTTGTTCCAGACTTTCATATAAACGGGATCTTAAATATGTATTCGTTTGTATTCAGCTTCTTTGGTCCAACTAGCGTCTGTAAGATCCACTTATGTGTTGGCTATTCTTTATACATCCCTGTTTATCTCTGAGTAGTTTTCTATGGTATAAATATGCTATACTTTGCTTATCCATTCTCCTGCTGTGGCCATTTGGGTTATTTCCAATGTTTGCCTATTATAAAAAAAGCAGATATGAACATTTTTGTACGTGTCCTTTTGGGAATACATGCTGTCATTTCTCTTGGGTAAAACCTAGTGGTATAATTGCTGAATCATAAGTGTAGACCTAACTCTGTAAGAAAATGCCAAACTTTCTCCCAAGTGTTTATATCACTTTTCTTCCCCGCCAACGATGCATGAGAGCTCTGGCTGCACCGTGCCCTCCCTAACACTTGGTATTACCAGGCTTTTTTATTTTAGTCGTCATAGTAGGTATGTGAGACCTCTCTTTTTTTTAATTGCTGGACATTTAGACTTTCAAAACTATTTGATATTGCAATGATGAACATCCTGGTACATACATTTTTGCCCTTAAATTTTGCTATTTCCTTAGGGTAGACTACCGGAAGTAGAATTAATTGATCAAAGAATATGAACTTTCAGAATTTAAATTGCCAACTTATGTTCCCACTAAGTGTGCATCAGGATTGCCCCGACTTTTACCAGGATTCAGTGTGACCATTAAACAAAAACTGTGGCCAATGTTACACTGTTGTGTTGGAATATCCCGTGCTTTTAAGAAAGTATTCAAATCAATGCGTCTGCTGATGAATCATCTCCGAGTCACCACAACCAGGTCAAGCAATGGAGCACAGTGAACACCCCAGACATCCACTCACACCTCCCTGACCCTCTCCCACCCAAGGTGAGGGTTAGACCCTGGCTGGGCTGGCTCCAGTGGGGTCTCCAAGCCCCACATGACTCACCTCTCACCTGTACCCTGCTGCTACTGGGGGAGGGTCCAGTGGGTGTGGATGGACCATTATCCACAGTAGACACAACAGGGACTTGGGTTTTCTATGCAGACAACTCCCAGGAAAGATCCCCCGAATCCAGACATACGATTCCTAAGACATTCAACGTTGCCATCCCAAATGTGCCTTTGATCCCCTGGTCATCCGGACAGGCCTATGGTTCCCCTCACAAGTGGGCAGCAAGCGGGTATGTGGAGCATGGCGGGGGAAGAGCAGTGGGAAGGTCTGGGGTTGCCTGCCACCCCGTATTGGAAAGCAAGAGGGACAGAGATAAAGTACATATTCTTTTTTTTAATTTATTTTATTGAAGTATAGTTGATTTACAATGTTGTTTAATTTCTGCTGTACAGCAAAGTGACTCAGTTATAATACATATATTCTTTTTCATATTCTTTTCCATGACGGTTTATCACAGGATACTGAATACAGTTCCTTGTGCTATATAGTAGAACTATCATCCAAAAAGATACATGCACCCCTATGTTCATAGCAGTGCTATTTACAAAAGCCAAGACATGGAAACAACCTAAATGTCCATCGACAGATGAATGGATACAAAGATGTTGTATATTTATACAATGGAATATTACTCAGCCATTAAAAAGAATGAAATAATGTCATTTGCAGCAACATGGATGGACCTAGAGACTATCATACCAAGTGAAGTAAGTCAGAAAGAGAAAGACAAATACCAAATACCAAATTCCACTTATATGTGGAATCTAAAATACAAATACAAATGAATTTATCTATGAAACAGAAACAGACTCACAGACATAGAGAACAGACTTGTGGTTGCCGAGGGGGAGGATGGGGTGGGGGAGGGAAGGACTGGGAGTGTGGGATTAACAGATGCAAACTAGTATATACGGAATGGATTTAAAAAACACATACCCTTTGAGCCTTTCCGTTTCCCATGGCCATGGAGATTCCCAGCACAGGCCCTTCTGTCATTCCCAGGAGCTGCACCCTCATTCACCAGGGCCAAGGTCGCTTCATCTTACTTGGAATGCTTTTTCCTTTCCTGTCTCACCTGGGCAAGCAGCCATCTGACACCTCATTCTCTTGGTGCAAATGAAGTGGGTCTGGAGCCCACACTGGCTGCTTCTGGCCATCTTCTTTGGCTGGGTTTGGACCCATGTGGCTGGGGACAGCTCGCTCACCCAGCTGGTCACACCCCAGGGAACAGAGAGGACAGAGGACGTGCACCGGCCTCGCCCAGCCCCTCAGCAAGCTCCTGGCAAGGAGGGCCTGCTGCTGTCCTATCTGCCTGCTTTATGTGTGGCCGCCTGGTCCTCCCAGCTCTGACATGACACTTTGAGACAAGCTGGAAACAAGTTAGCTCAGGACACTCTAAGGACACAAAGCTCCTTGCAGATGCCCAGGGCTTGGGGTGGAGCTTGAGAAAGTCAGTTTCTGCCACCTCCCTTGTGGGCTGCCATGGGAAAGGGGTCTCGATGTCCCAGTATCTCTTATAAAAGGGGAGGCAGAGGCCTGGAGGAGGGGACAGTACAGTGAGGTCCTTCCTAATGCCCCTCTTCCTCCTTGAGGAGAAGATCTGAATCCACAGATCTCAGCTGGGAGGGGAGAAGCCGGACCGCGTGTTCTTTCTTCCTATCCCCTTATTACCATCAGCTGGCTGAGGGTCTCTGCTAATCCCAGGCCATTCCGAACTGAAAATGATTAGTTACATAATGCAATATTAAGGCTATAAGTCTTCCCAGTAGCAGAACCCATAAACCTTGGTTTTTATTATCCACTTACTGCACAGACCCTGGCTGTTCGTTCATTGCAGCACAATTATCCTACAATTACTGTTATATTGTTAAGTAAATACTCTGCCGGCAGCAGTAATTCCGGGGCTCATAAATATATAAGCAAATACCAGGCGAGGCCCGGGAACCAAGGGAAGGAGACAGGACAGCACAGGTGCCCAGAGCCCCCGAGTGGGAACGTGACACCCTGAGGACATGCCCATCCATCCTGCAGATGGGTCGCTGACACCAGGGCCGTCCCAGCACAAGGGCCTCCCCTTAGACAGAGTGGCCGCCGGGCTGTCACTCCCGTAGGTAGTGCCAGGTTCCTTTCACGGGTCAGGGAGCACGTGGGTAAAACACAGGGGACCAAGCAAACTCTCCTGGATTCTATTTTTACAAACAGTATGCTCACTGCGTCTTTATACAGAACAACTCAAAACTGGAAACAGCCCAGAAGCCCATCAGCGGGAGAGTACATAAAAAAACAGTAGCACGTTCATACTATGGGATACTAGTCAGCAGCAAAAAGGAATGAACTGCGGGTCCATGCAACAACAGAGAAGCAGCTCAGGACGTGATGGTGGATGACGAAGCTGGAACAAGAGAACAGACTGCGTGGTTCCAGAGGCACGGAGTTCTAGAACAGACAAACAGAATCCATGATTTAAAAAATTCTGACCACTGGCTACCTCGGGGATTGACTAGTTAGGGCAGGAGGGAACTTTCTGGGGTCATGGTGATGTTTTATAACTTAACAGGAGTCTGAGTTACACAGGGATGTGTATGTGTCAAAATTCATCCAATGGCATCTCCTGGATTTGAGTTTGGAAAGCAAAGCTGCTAGGGCAATGCACAGAAACTACGATGGCCTCATCTGTAGAAGGCACCCCATGTGGCCAGTGTCCTGTGGCCAAAAGGCTAAAAACCTTCACCAATCTCGCTGTCCACCTCCAGGGCACAAGTGAGGGCAGGCCAGCTCTTCTCAAAAGGGTCATCCCACCAGCCCCTCCTGTGCCCTCCCTGGGGTGGGATGGGGCCTGGCAGATGGAAAGAATATTCAGAGACCTGTGACCATGCTTCTGCTGACCCTGGGCTCTGGGAACAATGCACTACATTACTTGATGCCAGAATTGCTAGAGCTCATCGTGGTTGGTTTTCTATCACTGACACTTTTTGATGCTTTGTCATATCCACTTCCTGTTTCGTTTTCCCTGGGGTGACCCTGTGGAACCGTCAGGACAAGTATCCCTATTCTTGTTGAAAGGACAGTACCCTGCAGCTCAGAAAGGCCAAGTGGACTCATCCCAGGGTCCAACACCGAGTTAGTGATGTTGCCAAGAAGAAACCTCAGGGTCCCCAGATGCCGGCACCTTCCGTGCCTCTTTCCTTACAAAATAGATAAATGAAAGCAAGGTAGTTACGTCCTAAGGCAAAATGTGTCCATCAAGTATGGGAGGCAGAATAACAGTCCCCTAAACATGGTGACATCCTAATCCCCAGGACACGTGACTGCCTCGGTTTTCAGGGCAAAGGGGGATGAAGGAGGCAGATGGAATTAAGATGACTCATCAGCTGACCTTGAGCTGGGGAGAGTGTCCTGCATCGTGTGGGTGGGCTTGATGTCATCACAAGGATCCTTAAGTGGGGAAGGAAGACCCAGCAGCGTCAGAACCAGAGGGAAGGTAGCACAAGAAAGACGCCACCATCCACCCTTGGCTTCGGAGATGGAGGAAGGGCCACAAGCCAAGGAGCACAGGCACCTCTAGAAGCTGGAAAACACAGGGAAACCGACCGTCCCTGGAGCCTCCAGAAGGAAGGCAGCCCAGCCACCACAGTGACCGCAGCCCTGTGAGACCCACTTTGGACTTAACTGTAAGTAGTGGGTGAATGTTGCTTTAAACGACCGAGCCTGTGCTGCTTGTGACAGCCGTCACAGAGACCTTTAATACATGTTCTGAAACTTCAGGGGGACCCAGAACCCCTCTGTTCCGCGGGTCCTCCCCCCAGGATGCTCTGGCCCAGTGACTCCGTCACTTCAAACCAGGACCCAGAGGAACCCCCCCACCCCCTCCGCAGGGCCCTGCCTCCCACGGGGCTCAGGGAGCACAGGACGCCTCCAGCTCCTCCTCGGGAAGTTCGCTCCTTGAAGATGTCTCCTGAAGGGTCACCTTCTCTCTGACCCCAAGCTCTTGTGGAGAACTGAGAATGAGGTCCTGGTAGTACCTGCTTAAAATTAATGAGGTGATTACCAAGCACAGACTTCAGGAAGAGCAGTAGGGCTTCCTACAACAGCACCTTCCACCAGGCTGCTTTACAAGGTGTCTGTTTGTCCCCACTCTTTTTTTTTTTTTTTGTCCCCACTCTTTAAACAGAATGCGTGCTTTTGAAAAATTCTGTTGCATTATCTTATCGAGTGCTTATTCCCCGGAACTTCATAAAACAAACATTAATTAGGGCTCCGGTTGGTGTCATCTCCTCAAAAGCTCTTGACTGTGCCACAAGGCCATCCCACCCTCGGGATGCTCATTTGAAGAACGACCGTAGCAGTCAGAGCCAATATCTCAACCTTCGGTGGAGAAGGAATGAGATTGTATGTACAGAGGGGTGAAGGTCGGAGCCCATCTGGATGTCTTCAGTGAAGGTGCTTAAACCCACAGCCAAGACACAAGTCGAGCCCTCCAGCTGCCAAGAACTCGACCGGCATGTGGCCTGGTGACCCTCCTGCACAGTCAGAAGCACCCTCCGCCTCCCAGGGCACCCAGACCCCCGCCTAGACCCAAGAACCCCACCCATTGTCCTGAGAGCCACAGGGTGACACCCGGTCCCCCGGCCAGGAGACACTGCGAGGAACACAGGCGTGGGGCTCGGATGGCTGTGGACCTCTCTGACCCTCGTTTCCTCAACGGTGAGAATGATCAGGATGTGCCTGGGGTGACCAGCTTGGCCTGGTGTGCTGGGACTTTCCTGTTTTAGCCCCCAAAATGCCACTGCTTCCCAGGAATTCCACACTGGGGAGGTCGGCCACCCTAATTTTCCATGTTTACCCTGTCAGTGCCGTGGGTAACAGGATGAGAAAATGCTTTCTCTGCCATTTGGATGTCCACGTGACCCTCCAAACTCACTTTCCTCCACACTTGCTTCCCACCAGGTTTCAAGTGGTCCCCCCGACCTCCGAATCCATCGAGACCCCTCGCCCTGGGTGCCCACATCTGCTCATCTTCTCCCTAAAGTCTAATGGGGGTTCCGAGGCCCCAACTCCCGCCCCAGCCCCTCCCTCCCGTTCTCTTCCCAGACAATCTCCACACCTGCCCCTTGGCCACTTCTCCCAGCAAGTCTCAGCCCCGAGGCTCGGGCAGGAGACATACTTGCAACGTCTGGGGGTCCCAGGTCCATCAGAGCTGCCTGATTAATGCCACTGAAGAAATAAGACAAACACGACAGGGGCTATCTCCGGACTGTGCCTTGGGGCCCTGTTCTCGGCATCTAAGTCAGGGCAATGCGATATCGTGTCTGAAGCGCCGCCCGTGCACGCAGGTGGGTCTCTTGAAATGCTTATGATGGCATGCAGTGGGGCTGGAGGAGGAGACGCCACCTGGTCCTACACGGCCCCAGCGGTCAGACAGCTGTCCTCGGCAAGGCCTCTGGTTTCCAGATAATGTGGAACTAGATTCAGCAGCTCCTGTGATCGTGCCTGCAGGGGTTCCTGGAGCCTGAGGTCGGAACCCAAGGTCGGAGCCCATCTGGATGTCTTCAGTGAAGCTCTTGGTGCTTAAACCCACAGCTTTGGACGACCCTGCTGTACACCCCCTGCCGTGCTCTCTTCACCCTGAATCACATAGTCCTGTAAAACTGAGTTCTTTAAAACATGTGTTTACATTCTAAGGTGCTTGTCTGTTCCATCTTTGCAGATCAGATCAGGCTGGGGGCTACTTACTGCTGCCTGAGTCAGTGAGGGACATGCACTTGGTCCTCTCTCTCTCTCTCTCTCTCTCTCTCTCTCTTAGGAACCTGTCCAAGTCTCGGACACTAAATTTGTCCCACTCTGCCTGGGACTCAGAAGTTCCCTGAGGTGCAGGACTTTCAGTTCTAAAACCTGGATTATCCCCCCAAAACAGGACGACTGGTCCCTCTCTGAGCCTCTTGAGAGAGATGGACCTAGAGACCAACTTCAAACAGAAAACATATCCAAGGGACATGAGTCCTTCATCAAATATGAGACCAGGCATCTGAGAGCTGGTTTCCTCAATATTTCTGGAAAAAGAATCATTCTAACAATATTCATTTACATCGCATGCCAATTTGAAGGTCTAATTTAAAAAAAGGACAGGCCAGAGTGGCTGAACCCTGCCTGATGGCATGTGGGGTGAGCCCGGGGTAGGGGATGTGGGGCGGCTCCAGGAAACCTGCAAGTCCCAGAACAGGAGAGAACTTGTTCAGTCCCCCTGGCCCTTAAGCTTCAGCTAAAGGAAAGCAAATCTAAAATAATCTCTCGCTAAGTTAGATATTTCATCCTTTGATTCCAAATCAACACTGTTCATTTCTCCCAAGTTTACAAGACTAATAATAATAATAATAGCATCCTTTTAACCATGTCTTCCCCCAGTGGCGGGAAAATTGCCAGCAGCCCACTATAATGTCACCACCCACTTCTCACCACATCTCGCCTCATGGGCTGAGTTATTTTCATTGCATTATGTATATCTTAAAAAGAGAGAAGCTGTCACCAGAAGGGTAATTGTCCTTGCTCGTCATCCTGTCTAGATGGCACAGAGCAGCCCTCACTTCATTAAGTGCAAAGCCTCCACCTGAGAAAATCAATCGCAGCCTAAATCATAAAGACAAAAATCAATGGCCACTATCCACCCCAGGCCTCCTTCGGGACACCAAGGGCTGACTCCAGACAGGCTGGCCCTGCCCCCACAGGAGCCAAGAGTGCAGGCACATCTGGGCAGAGGAACAGGATGGGGGCTTTTTAAATCTAATCAGCAGAAGCCACGTAAAGAGAAGGGGCTCCGTTTGGTACCTTTCAGGTCGAAGACACATTTTTCAAACATTCATGGAGCAAGTACTGTGTGCCAAACCCCAGGAAAGGCCCCCGGATTCAAGATAAACACCCAGTGTCTGTTCTCCAGGGGCTTTCTGTACAGTGGAGAGCACAGGAGTATGGGCCCTCAACTTGGCCTGAGTGGGGCTGAAAATGAGGAGAGCCTTGTGTATGGGGGTGGAGGGATAGGGTCATTTGAGTTGGGTCTTGAAGGATGACTAGGAGGTTTCCAGGAACATCTTTCTTCCTAATAGTTTGGAAGGGGTTAAAGGATGCCATGTTCTTTTATGATGCCTGACAAGTTTGCATTTCCCTGAATCAACACAGAAGACACATTGACCAAAATCCAGTCACCACTACCCGACAGTTCTTTGAAATCCTAGTGTGGCCCTGCCTTGGGGTAGTGAGTAGGTACCGGAAGAAAGCATGAAGATCCCCTTAACATATCCCTCCCTTAAACCTAGCGTTAAAACTGAGCTGTTACCTGTTTCCTCTCCTCTGGGGGTCTGCTTGATGAACCCCGAAAGCATCAGGGATCCTGATTCCCTCCATTTCTTCCTCTGTTTCTTTATTCTCCTAGACTTGGTTCCTTTACTTGTTCATTTGGGGAGCATCCCCGAAGTGCCGGGTGCTGAGCTCGGTGTAAGGATACAGACGCTTATATGAGAACTGCAGGAGCTCAGTCACTGGGCAGGAGTGATAACAAACCACCGTGTAAAACAGAGGAAGGATGCTTGATCTGCCCTGGGGAAATCAGGGTGGACTTCCAGGTGGAGGTGACTCCCAAAGTGATTCCTGAATCTGGAATTGGCTGGGTAAGGCTAGGTGTTGGGCAGGGCACTCAAGGTAAATTGCTGATACATAAAGAAGAGGTACCACACCCTCAGCCGCTTGCTTAGCACATCGCCCCTCATATCCCCATGGCAACCCTCAGAGATGAGCAATAGCATCTTGAAGATAAAGAAATTTGCTTAGAAAAATTAAGGAAGTTTCCAGACCTACTCAGCAGGGGAGGGGCAGAGTCAGGACAAAGGCTGAGCCTCTGAATGCTCTCGGCCAGGGAACTTTGTCTTTGGAAACAGTATTCAAGCTGCCAACCCCCGACATCAAATAGCCACCTGCCCATGCATCCTACCAACGTTAACTGAGCACCTACTGTGCTCTGGCTCTGTTCCAGGCCCCAGGGTCACAGAGAGGAAGAAGCACACAACCCACGACTGGCTTGATATTTCCATCACCAGCCTCCCTCGGACTCTGCTGCTCACAGTGAGGCCCCTGGACCAGGGCAGCGCCAGCCTGGAGCTTGTCAAGGAATGCAGGTTCTCGAGCCTCATCCCAGACCCACTGAATCAGAATCTGCATTTCGACAAGATCGCAGGTGACTCCAAAGCACAGTAAAATGTGAAAAGCCCTGCTCTAGGGAGGGCAGCGGGTGGGGCGATGACCCCCCCCCCACGAAGTAAAGGTCCCCGACGTTTCCTGCTGTGCAAACCACTCTGTATATTGAACCTCGTTTAATAACCACAAGGTGAAAACTGGTCCTCCAAGGGTCCCATCCAAGAAAGGGTTAAGTGGTGATAAAGACAGTAGATGATTAAGTAGGAGAAGGAGAGAGGGCTGGAGGTGCTGGCCAGGGTTGGGGCGGGGGTGTGTGGTCCTGGGCAGAACTCACTGGGCTGAACATGCCATGCCTACTTCTGCAGGGCTGCCAGGCCAGGGGCCATGGTCATCCTGCAACCTGGGTGAAAGTGTGATGCATGGCCCCCTGCTGCAGAAGAGGGTCCAGCCACATACCCAAAGTCAGCAGCTGCCACGGGTTGGAGGGAGACTTGAATCCGGGTCTATGGGTTTCTGTGCTGCCCTTCACGGCAGCTGCGGGACTGAACAGTGTGATTCTGTGTGCACCTGCTCACGTTCTGACCCTGCCCACGAGGCCATCAGTTCTGTGAAGGCAGGGACGTGTTTGGTTGACTGCGTGTCCTCACCACCAGTAGCAGGCACTCATGAAATATGTATCAAATAAACAAATAGATGAAAATAACAGAGGCGATGTCATTACCTGAGCAAAGCCAAGCTCCGTCTACAGGCAGACCAAGGGCCAATGCGTGTGCCCCGGGAGCAGGCGGGGGAGTGTGACCACCAGGGTCACGCGGGGCCACTGGGTTGAACTTGGTTTCCGTGTCCTGCTCTTCTTGCCAAATGGGAAAACAAAATGCACTGTTCACTTGGCAGACAAAGACTTTATGGTATGAATTGACTCATGCCATCAAGAGGCATAAATAGGTTAGGATGAATAATGACGGTCAATATCTGGGCGCAAAGCTCAGGGCACAGAGTCAAGCCCATGTGACCTTGTAATAAGGGTTTCCCTGCCTCGCTTCCTCAGTCGGGGTCCCTCTGCTCAGAGCTCTGCTCCCAGAGGAGCCCAGCTGCAGGGGGACGGTATCTGAATCCGCAGGGAAGGGCAGAACCAAGCATCAAGCACGAGTCCTTACCTGATTTACTCTGCCGTGTGGCCTTGAGCCTGTAACCACATATCCTGGGCCTCAGTGGCCCTCTGTTTAAACACTAGACCCATCGTCCCAGGATGGGGAGGACGGAAGGTGATTCTCCCCATCACTCATTTTTGTTCTCCATATGGAGGGACCCCGATTAAAGTGTCCTTCCTGAATTCTCTTCACCTCCCACACATCCCCTCCACGCCAGGCAAGGGGAAGTGACTTACCTGGTGAGGGAGTGACTTACGTGATGGGGGAGTTTTCATTTTAATTTCTTATTGCTGCTGAAACAAATTACTACAAACAGTATGGCTTAAAATAGGAAAGATTATTATCTTACAGTTCTGGAGGTCAGAAGTGGGAAAATGGATTTGGCCGGCTGGAGGCTCTAGGGAGAATCTCCCTGTCTTTTCCAGCTTCTGGAGCTGCACACGTTTCTTGCCTCATGGTCTCATTATTCCGACCTCAGTTCCCGTCATCACGTCACCTTCTCCAACTCTGACCCTCCTGTATCTCTCTTGAGAGGATGCTTGTGGTGACATGGGGCCCACCTGGCTATGCCAGGATAATCAGGATCTTTAATTTAATCCCATCTGCAAGTCTCTTTTGCCCCATGAGGTTGCATATTTACGGATTCCAGGAATTGGTACGTGGACATCTATGGGTGCTTTTTGGCGTTTTTTTTTTTTTTTTTTTTTTTTTTTTTTTTTTTTGCGGTACGCGGGCCTCTCACTGCTGTGGCCTCTCCCATTGCAGAGCACAGGCTCCGGACGCGCAGGCTCAGCGGCCATGGCTCACAGGCCCAGCCGCTCTGCGGCACGTGGGATCCTCCCGGACCCGGGCACGAACCCGCGTCCCCTGCATTGGCAGGCGGACTCTCAACCACTGCACCACCAGGGAAGCCCTATGGGGGCTTTTTTAGCCTAGCACAGGGGAAAGAAGTGGACGTGGGAGCCCCAGTCCGTCCCTGAAGAGGAGGCAGACCCTGGTCCCCTTCCCGCCCCCCACCCCCATGCAATAAACCGTTGGTGGTCAGACCTGGGTACGGCCAGGTGTCTGGGGATCCGAGCAAGCATGTTGGCAGCACCTTGATCATCTTCCCCAATAGTCTTGCCTGGAATGAAGACAATTTCCTTTCACTCTTTATCTGCGTGATTCTTGGGTCCATCTCCCAAGCTGGGGGAAGGAGCTGGGGGAGGGTGTGCCCTGTGGCCACCCGATCAAATTCTAACCCCTGTTACATTTCCATGAATGGATAAAAAGACTAAGAAGAACATCCGGGAACACAGATACGCAGGGATGGAGACTTCCAGTGCGGTCTGAGCAGATGGCCTGAGTCTCACATCCACCACCCCTGGGGGTTCCTGACTTTGTGAAAACTCCGAGGTTCTGCATAGCCAGAGTTTAAGGTGTGATTGGTGTTCCCCATGCAGCCTGGGTGGGCCACGCTGGTCCTTAAGCCTGAGGACACTTGAGCTCCACTGGCTCTTGACCTTGGTGGGTCACTGTGGCTTATGGAGGCTTTAACCACAGGCCAGTGGTTATTTTTTTAGCAGGTGTAGACCTTAGCCACTGCAGGAGGAATGGGCCGTTTTTAGCAAGCCCAGCACAGACACGGATTTGATGATGGAGAGCCTTTGGGAATACGGACTTTAAGGCATCAGGGGATGGAAGCTTTTTTTTTTTTTTTTTTGCTGCTTTTAACTATGTTTCTCAGCCTGGCTGACAGGCCAGAGAACCAGGATCTAAAACTGCAAGAGCAGCTGGGTTCTGCCTGCAGAGCATCAGCTGGCCAGCGCCCCCAGCAGAGTGGGCGGGGTCGGATCATCTGGCCAATATCCTTCCCTTTTATTCCTTATTTTTCTAATTACCTTCAAGACTAAGAGAAGGAGGTATAAAGGAATAACCTTGAATCCGTGGGGTTCTTACAAGTCACCGCTTACAAATGTTCTCAGGTGGCACCTGGATCTGTTAGTCACATAAATTCCAGTCTTGGCTTCAGATTTCTGAGGCCCTGATGTCACCACATCTGCAGAGGTAGGAGAACTTTTAGAGGGAGTCTGAGCTCCCTTCCTGTGGAAAGAGTCGGGGTGTAGGTCTGCTGCAAATCCAAGGCTGAAGAAAATAATTAGGCAAAGGCTCACACCCGGCTCTCCCCTTCTGCCTCTGGACCCAGACCTGCTCCCTCTGGGGGGCCAAGGAGGAAACGCGGGGACTTAGAATATGCCTCAGAGCGACTCTGGCAGCTGGACCAGAAGATAGACAAAACGGGGGCAGACACGCAGGTTCAAGGTGCAGACAGGGGGATTTCCTGGGAGAAAGACAGAGCTCTTAGAAAATATGCCAGGCAGACAGGAAGGGGGAATGAGAGTTTTTCAGGTCTAACTGCTCTTAAAGGAGTGAGGAAAGTGAAAAAAGTAAGGCCAGGGTAGACCAATATTAAAGAAAAAAGTTGTATCCAAGGGGAACAGCCCTTAAGGGGCCGGGAGGAGATTCTGGGCTCTTACGAACTGGAAAATCCAACCTCAGAGGTGAGTGATGAGACCCACGCCCACCCCCGCCGCTGAAGGAGCTGGACCCTGGATGGGTGTGAAACTGCAGGTGAGAGTTAAGGCAAGAGTAACCAGGAGTCTCCCCTTTTGAGGACAGTGACAGCTGCAGGACTGAGACCCTGGACAGCCCACAGGATGGAAAACAGGGAGATACCTTCCAAGGGGCACCTCGCTGTCTGGGCTGGTGCAGTCAGTGCCCCGATAGAGAAATTTAGGGATCAAAGCTGTAGAGAGAGGTCCAGCAAAGGTGACAGCATGGCAGGGAGGGTCAGAGCATCCCTCTGCCACAGTCTGCATTCCAATCCTGGCTCTGTCCCCTGCCACTGTGCACCTGGGGCTAAGTCACTCAACCTCTCTGTGCCTCAGCATCTTTACCTGTAAAACGGGGGCTAGTGTGATATCTACACTGCAAGACTGATTGAGAATTAAACAAGTTAGTGTTTGCAAAGAAGGCAGCAGTTCCTGGCATGCAGTCCGTGCTACACAAGTGTTGGTAAATAAGCATGTATGGCGTGCAGGGGAACAGAGAGGATGAGAGCCTATTGAGACTAGGCCTGGGGGTGGGAACCCTGGCCCAGCAGGATTGGACACCAGGGTGCGATCTTCTGAATCGGGAAGGTGATGAGGAAAAATTCGTTTAAGCCGTGTTTTTGGCAGACGTAGGACTTATTGATTTCATATTTCTTACTGCGGGAAAGAATCCATAGGAAAATGTCAGAAAAACAAGTGTCTGGTTTAGCAAACAGGGAAACTAGAAGGCGGGAGGCCCTGAGGGACAGTCAGGGAGGACACGGGCCAAGCTGAGAAACAGGTAGACCTGGAGAAACTTGCTGGGTCTCCCCAGAGGGAGGGGAGAGCTGCAGAGAGACACACACGTGCTGTGCTATCCAGTACCTGTAGCTACCTCCATCCCCATGTCCATTAATTAAAATGAAACAAAACTTAGGCACACTGGCAACGTTTTAAGTTCTGGGGCTTCCCATGTTAGACGTGCAAATGGAGAACATTTCTATCATTGCAGAAGTTTCTATAGGAGAGCACTGTTCTCAGATATATATTGCTCCACACCCCACCCGCGCAGGAAAGATGTCATGGAGAGGAATGTGTTTGACCCTAAAATGCAAGTCCATGGGGCAGGGATTGTGTCTTTTTTTTGTTGTTCATGGACACAGACCCCATCTCCAGGACCATACCTGGTGGGCAGAAAGATGTCTACATCCTTATCATCAGAGCCAAGGGATGTGTGACTTTAACCTGCAAAAAGGACATTGCAGGTGTGATGAAGGACCTTGAGAGGGAAGATTATCTTAGGCTGTCGGGTGGATGCAATGTCATTGCAATGGCCCTTATAGAAAGAGGGAGGCGGGGCAGTCAGAGACATGAGGACAGGGTGATGGGGGCCAATGAATGCGGGTGACCTCGAGAAGTCGGAAAAGGCAAGGAAATGGATTCCCCTACAGCCCCAGCTTCATCAGTAATAGAGAGACGTTTATTTTCACCTTCCAGTCACCTGCATCTCTCTCTCTCTCTCTCAATTGGTTCCCAACTTGGCTGAAGATAAGCAGGATGTTACATAGTGAGTATCTGAAAACCATGGAGGACCCGGATCACCTGGGCAATGGCAGGGATCCCCAGGAAGAGAGGGGTGCTGTTGACTGAATGTCTGTGTTCCCTGCCCCGATTCATGTTGAAACCTACCCCCCAGTGTGCTGCTATTAAGAGGTGGAGCCTTTGGGAGACGATTAGGTTTGAGGGCATGAAGGTGGGGCCCTGGTGGTGGGATTAGTGCCCTTATAAGAAGAGACACCAGGGAGTCCCCCCTCTCTCTCTCACCATCTCTCTCTCTCTCCATCTCTCTCCCTTTCCAGCATGTGAGGACACAGTGAGACGGCAGCTGTCTGCAAGTCCAGAAGTGGGTCTCACCAGGAACCACATTTGCTGGCACCTTGATCTTGGACTTCCAGCCTCCAGAGCTGCAAGGAATGAATGTCTGTGGCTTAAGCCCCCTGCCCTACCCCCAGTCTGTAGTGTTTTTGTTATGGCAGCCCGAGCAGACCAAGACAAGGAGTTATCAGTGGATAAGGCAGGTCAAGTGCTATATGGATGTCGATTTAAATATGCTGGTGAGTGAGCTGCAGACAAGAGGGTCTGCTCGCAATGCTGGTGTTGACCACCATCCCCCCACTGGCACAAAAGTGAGGGACACGTTGTTGCCCGTCCGCACTAACCAGCAGAACCCGGAGGGTCAGTGGAGACCACCCTTCCCCCCGCCCCTGGTGCTCATAGCTGTGCCACCAACAGAGGTCACTGCTTGCAGCTGAGGGACAAGGCCCAGCCCCCAGGTGGCTCACCACCCCCCCCCACCAGCACCTGGCTGGAGCTTTGGCCGCCCTTCCTGGATGAAGCTGTTCACCAGTCCTGCAGGAGTGCCCTCGACGGCTGTTCATGATGCATCTGCCTCATGAATCACTGAAACCCATCCATTTTCTGCAGCGGCTGAGCTGAGCCCAGACACCTTTCATAATTTAACGTCTGATTACATTTTGCGCTAGTGGAGTTAGGTGTTTAAATATTTCAGGCAGGAGCCTAGGTGCCCCCCGCCCCCCGCCACTCCCTGAGCAGTAGAGCCCTGGTCTCATTCATCACAGGGGGAGAAGGGGCAGGCGAGTGAGCTCTGATATTGCAGCTGTCCTGGAGCAGTTCCCACCCCTTCCCAGCAAACACAGCTGAAAGGGGCTGCTCGCCCCCACCGGGGCCATTAGGACACCTAGGAATTGAATTCAAGGCCACATGTTTCCCCTTTGTCTGGACAATGAGTTGTCCAGACCGAGTGTCTGCGCCTTTCCTGTGGAAACATAACAGAGGCTCTGTCAACTGAAAAAACTACACAACCCAGAAGTTGAAAATTATGTTTTATTTGGCAGACAAAACTGAGGACTTAAGCTCAGGACACAGCATCTCAGACAGCTCAGAGGGACTGCTCCTAAGAGCTAAGGGAGCAGCCGGGATATAGAAGAGTTTTTGCGACAAAGACCAGGTAGTCGGAACATCAAAAGATTACTGTTAATTAAAGAAAACCAGGCATCTCAAGTTAAGGAATTTAGCGCCTCTCTGTGTATTGGAAGATGCAAAAACTCAGAGCTCATTGAAATCGTTCCTTTGATATGCATCTCAGCTACCTGGGGCCAGTATCCTGTGTTTTCTCATCTTTGGGGAAAGCTCTGGCTTGGGTGGGTTGGGCTGATTCCACCATGAGCATGGGAAGCGCGGTGGGATGAGGGGTCAGTGGCTCCTCACAGAGCTGGCCCTGTTCCAGTTCCTCGTCTCCCGAGCTCTTCTGTCTCCCAGGATCTGTGCGATGACCCGGCACCACGCGGCACTGATTGTCACATCAACCCCAGTGTTTAAACATCCAGGTGTTTATCCAGCAACTGCTCACCACCTGCCCACAGGAGGGGGGGCTTGGTGCTGGGGACAAGGGCACATGAGGCTACAAAGAACATGTCTGTCATGGGCTGCGTTGAGCCCCCCACCCCCAGAAAAATTCATGTTGAAATCCCAACCCCCAGTTCCTCAGAATGTGGCTGTGTTTGAAGATGAGGGCTTTACAGAGGTGTTAAGGTTAAAATGAGATCGAGTAGTGTGAGCTCTAACCTAACCTGTCTCATGTTCTTATGCAAAGAGGGAAGTCGGGACACAGAGACAGACAGACACAAGGGAAATGATGCAGAGGCAGGTTGGTGAGAGGGTCTCATGGGCCACCCCAGCTTCAGAGCTCAGACAATGAGCAGTTCCTTCTTGCAGGGACCTCTTGTCTCAGAAGGCCTTGGGTGGCCCCTGTGAAACAAAGAGATGACGATGTGCTGACTCAAATAGTGCCCCCAAAATTCACGTCCACCGGGTACCTCTGAACGTGACCTTATTTGGAAACAGGGTCTTTGCAGATGTGATCAAGTTAAGGTGAAGTCAGCCTGGGTTAAGGTGGCCCTAAATCTACCTTGACTGGTGTCCTTATACTAAGAGGGTAATTTGGTCACAGAGGCACACAGGGAAGAGGCTACAAGTAGATGGAAGCAGAGATTGGAGTGATGCTGCCACGAACCAAGGAGTGTCGAGGACAAAACCAGAGGCTGGGTGAGGGAAGAGCAGACCTGCGCCTAGAGCCTTCAGAGGGAATGTGGCCCTACCAACACCTTGATTTTGGATTTCTGGTTGCCAGACTGTGAGAGAACAAACTTCTGTTACTTTAAGCCACTTGATTTACAGGACTTTGTTACGGTCACCCCAGGAAACTAATACAAAGGGAGCCCACCAGCTCAGCCATCGACACCAGAGGACAGAAGCAGGGACCTGGCTTGTTTAAGATCTAGAGACCTAGGGGCATGGTTACTCTCACATGGAGGGGGCTGGAAGCAAATAGGTTTTGAAGGGATGTTATTGCCAAAAATGTGCCACGAGCTGGACCTACGAAAGCTTGTGATGGGACTTCAGGCTTTCAAGCATGGAGAAGTGACATGCAAAAGGTGTGCATCACCCACAGAGAGCACCACCGCCCACACCCTGAAGGATACAGGAAGAGGAGGACCTCCCGCGGCAAGCCTGGGCCGGGGCTGGTAAACCGGGGGATGCTCCTGAGCGTGGTAACCAGGGAGCTCACGCCGCTGCCGGGACGGGGAGTGTTTGTAACGATCCCTGCTCCAAGAGGTTTCAGAGGGGACCACTGGGCACCTCTGATGGCTGCAATTCTGTCCACTCCTTTCTGAACGGCAGCTGTTCTTGTAGATTTCCTCTGCTACTTCTCAGGGGGATACATACCCAGGAAGGTAACGAGTACTCATCTTTTAGGTGATAGACCACCAGATCCCAAGCTGAACCTGAGAGAGAGCAGTGAGCACAACAACAGGTCATGGACCAGCGCTGGACGCACGAAGGACTGTGGGTGTCCCTTGGGGAGAAGTGGGGGTGTGCCAGGGTGGGGAGACTGTGCCCATGGAGACAAGAACAGGGGAAGGGGGCCATGGGCAGGGACTGCTAACGCCCAAGGCTCATTCTCTCTTTGAACACCCCCCGCAATTATTTGCTGCATACAGACCACCTTCCTGGACCCCATGTGTTACTACAAGATGTTTGTGTCCCCCTATCATTCATATGTTGAAGTTCTAACCCGCAATGTGATGGTGTGAGGAGGTGGGACCTTTGGGAGGTGATTAGGTTTAGATGAGGCCATGAGGATGGGACCCTATGATGGGATTAGTGCCTTTATAAGAGGAAAACCTAACTGTCTCTCTGCCATGTGAGGACACAGGGAGAAGGAGACCACCTGTCGTCCAGAAAGCAGGCTCTTATCAGACACCAAATCTCTGAGCACCTTCATCTGGGACTTCCAGCCTCCAGAACCATGAAAATAAATTTGGACAATGGGCTGTGAGCAGAATAGGTACCTGCAGCTTTGGGGTCATCTGTCCTGGACCCTCTTTTTGCTCTCCCCCTCCTGGCTGGCTTATAAGTGACAGACACAGAATCAGAGGTTTGGGGACTGCAAAGCCTGGCCAGCTCATTCCCGGGCAGCATGTGAAAGAGAAAGGAAGTTCTATTCTATAGAAGCCACTGGATCGGGGCCCCCTTCCTTCAGCAGCTCAGCCTGGACTCAGCGAATGTGGTGACTCCAGGCAAACTATTAATGCTGGGTTTCTCAGCTGTAACACAGAGATAATAATTCACGACTGGAGGATGGTGTAAGGATTATGGCATTCTCTACAGAACACCAAGCACCTTGTGTACACCCAATAAATGTGTAGCAAGGCTCCTAGCTGGATCCCGACACTCAGACACGCAAAAAAGTGATGCTTCTTTATTTTCTGGAACTAATCTTATCCTCCTAATAGGCCTCTACCCACTGGGCGGTGGGGTTGAAGGATGGGGTGAAGCTTAATGGAGTTAAACTTACTTGTACATGGGGTCTCAGGGAACACTACCCTCACAGCTTCTTCTCTAAGTCGCTCTTTACAGACGCACACAGAGACTTTCCAAGCTTAGCCCCTCCCCTATCTCCACCCCAAGATGATGTCTGAGGCCGCACATAGTGTGGCAGAGAGAGGAGGGGACTTACCTGCATTCAGGTCCCTGGGGTGTCCTGGCCTCCTTGGCAGTCGTACCCCTGGTCAGGCTGACTGACACCTTCACCACCCCGCAACCTCAGAAGTCAGCCAGACCAGGGGTCTGAAAACTAGAAGAAAGTTTTCAGATTATTCTGGAATCAGTGACCCTTCAGATGGACTCCATTCCCTGCTGGCCCTCTCTAGAGCCGATCCTCTGAGGTCCAGCTGCTAGAGGACCACTTGGAAGCCTTCTTTGCAGGTGTATCTTGTGCCTTCCTGGTGTTCTAACCAGCAGCATCACTGGCTGTGCTCCAACTCCCTCCAGGGTGAGTTTCAAAATCACCTTACTTGCAATGTGGACTTTTTGGGAGACAGAGGAAGGCCCCTCCGCCTTAATCAGGCTTCACCATGTCTACTTGGGCACAACCACGGTGTCCTGTGCCAGCACAGTGCAGGAGGGGGTGGAGGGGACATGCAAGGCTGTCTCATCCAGCACCCAGGTGGGAAAAACAGCACCTGCTTCTCTGCACCAGGTGTTGCCCTCCATCCGTCCCATGTCCACCACCTCTGACCATCTTCCATCTCCCTTTGTGTTTCTCCTTCCCCCCTCCAACACTCTCAGGGCTGGGAAGGGGAAGTCATTCCACTTTGTTTATGTCTGATGGCCTTGACCTTCCCCTCCACTTGACAGCACTTCACACAGGCTTCTTCCTGACTCTAGACCCCTGACCCCCCTTTCTTCAGAGCTTTTCCTTTAGAAAAACTTGCAGTTGTAAATCCTTTCTTGAGTTCCTTTGAGATGTAAGTCTTCAACTGCTCAGAAAAGTCTCTCTCAAGGACTTGGGAGTCATTCCTTTGAGGGGTAATCAGGTCTCCCTGTCTCTGGGGGGAGGCTGGGAGCCTAACTTCCATAAGAGAAGCCACCACTGAAGCCACAATTAGTAAACCCAACGGGCCTAACCACTTTGACTGACCTCCCCCTAGTGCCCGTCAGCACTCTTCCCCCACCTCACCCAGGTTTAAAATTCCTCCAGCCTTTGCTTCCAGCAAAGTCCACTCTCTCCCCTATTGCAATAGTCCAGAATAAAATTTTCCTTGCTGCTTTTCACAAGCATCTGGTGCCATTTCCCGTCGGGAGTGCTTTCTCTTTATCACAACCCCCAGCATCGTTTCCTTCTGCTTCATAAGGTAGCATTTCCCTGCCGCTTCCCTGGTGCCCTCGTGGAAATGGAAGACGGCAGGGACCCAGCTTGCCCATGAAGGTGGTAGTGGCAGGAGGTTAAACACTTAGGATCCCTTTTTCAAAAGATCCATTCTTTTCCTGGGTCCTTTGTAAACACCTAACTTCCCAGACTGGATCCTGAGGGATTCCATTCTGGAATCAAGACTGTTAGCCATGTAACTACTAGTAGAAGGAACAACAACTGCTTGACGGGGGCAGCTCTAGAAACATCACACTCCACCCGATTTCCAGGCCTTTTAACAGCCCCTGCTTCACCTCCACCTCACTCTGCCCTGACCTTGCCAGAGTCTTCTACTTTAAGTCCAATCGGCTCAAACCTGGGGGTCCTCCTCGGAACACAGTGTCTCCAGACCTCAGCACGGGTCTGGTTCCACTTAGCATTTGATACCTGGACCTCTCAGCTTTCCCCAAATTGCCTGATTTTCTTTCCTGTTAGAACCAAGCCCCACTCTTCCCTTCTATTATCCTAATTGTCGACCATCTCTCACTGCCATACTACCCCCATGCACACCCTCATAGTTTATGCCCAAAGAGAGGTGCCCTGCAGTTGTCTGAAATCACTAAATTTGATTTAAGGTGGAGAACAACCAGGAAAAGGAAGTATTCAAAGAGGAGGTATCAGTTTGAAGCACTGTTCAACGGTTCTCCAAAATTAATTGAAAACCTACTTTGTGCCAGGTGCTGGGGTCCAGGAAAATGGTTCCATAACAGATCTTTCTGACATGAAGACTGCAGATTCTTTCTTCTTTTCCCTCTATCTCCAGCCCTGGGGCAGACCCTGCTGGTTGCCTATTCCAAATCCATTAAGCCCTGATCTCTTATTAACTGAACCCACATTTCATTAGGAGCACCGGGTCAGCTGATGGAACCGGCATTTCATAGCCTCCTTTGTACCTTTTATTCTTTGTCCTTCTCCCTTCTTCTGGCCTAAATCACAGACGCTACACCATAGCACTGGCCCTACCTGACTGGAGAGGATGAGAGTCACCTGATACAGGTGCTGGGAGGACACACAACCTGTGTCCTCAGTGGCACCTGTGAGCCACAACACCCCTGTACCTCCTACATCTGAGTTTCTTCTTATAGATATTTATTATAGTTAACGCAAGCTACACTTCTATGGAACAATGCAAATACACAGAATGAAATCATGGTATGCACACTATCCAGAGATGATTACTGTAATGTTGGTCAAATCCTTCTAATTAC
Organism: Stenella coeruleoalba; assembly: GCF_951394435.1. Lineage (NCBI taxonomy): Eukaryota > Metazoa > Chordata > Mammalia > Artiodactyla > Delphinidae > Stenella > Stenella coeruleoalba. The sequence goes on from NC_137169.1 coordinate 3,708,993, forward strand.
AGACACGCACGTGCACACACGGACACACTTGAACACATGCAGAGTGGGAGTAAGCACATGCTAACACAGTTTTGTCATCTGCTTTTTCCTTAAATGAATAATCATGTTAACTAATTATGTTCATCTTTCTACATCATCACATACGCTTTTTTTTTTTTTTTTTTTTTGCCGTATGTGGGCCTCTCACTGCTGTGGCCTCTCCCTTTGCAGAGCACAGGCTCCGGACGCGCAGGCCCAGCATCCATGGCTCATGGGCCCAGCCGCTCCACGGCATGTGGGATCCTCCCGGACCGGGGCACGAACCTGTGTCCCCTGCATCGGCAGGTGGACTCCCAACCACTGCACCACCAGGGAAGCCCCATCACATACTATTTTAAACATAATTTTTATGATTGGGTCATATTCGAGTTTACGGTTAGACCATACTTTATATATATTTATTTGCTTAGAAATCATTTAGATTTTTCCCCTTTTGTTTTGCCATTGCAAACACTGCCAAATTCAAATCTTTGTACACATCAATCTCTATTTTCTTAGAAGAAATTTCTAGAAGCAAAAACGATGAGTGACTGGGTTTTTGGATTTTTTAAGAATTTGTATCTCTTATTACCTCCCAGAAAAGGATTTCTCAATCCACATCCTCCAGCCCTGTTGGACAGAGCTCGTTTTTCTCTCTGATGGCAGCTAAGGTTTTTCTCTTTGAATTACAATCACCAGGCAGGAAGTGAAATGTGTCTATATGGGGATTCGATTTTACTTATCCTGCTCAGAGACTTGCTTTTTCCATCTGTGTCATGCCTCTCATCAAAGAATTTCTTGAAAATTCTCAGCCATTATGACTTTGAGAATTGCCTTTTCCAGCCCTTTCTCACCTCTCCTTCAGGACCTGTCCCTCGGTAGGTGCTGGACCTTCTCCTCTTGCCAGAGTCTTGGGGCTTCTCTGTTCCGGACGGTTTCCCTAAATCACTAACTCTGGTGGGCTGTCAATGCATCCATTCTGCCTCGTTTAGTTTAGTTTTATTTGGTTTAATTTCTGAGGGTCTGCTTCTTCCTTGTCCAGACATACCTGCTGTATTTTTTTCCTAATGTCATGTTCTTGCTTTAGAGTGCTTTTTATTCCTTTTATCTCTTGAAATACTTGAAACACACTTATTTTTACATTCCTTTGAAGTTGTCCTATTTTCTGTACTTCCCGGGATATAATGTATCCCTTTCATTACTTCTGCTGCTTCTCACCCAGAACCCAGCTGTCCCTACAGTGGGGGCACTAAGCCCAGCCAGACCCGCCCTTCCGCCCAGCGACCCCTGGTCACTCAGTCCCCACTCCCCTCACCTGCTCCGGTCTCCTCTTGGCTTCTGGGACCATGGGTTTTACTGTCCTGATTTTAGTCTTGGGCATAAATATGTGTCCTTATGTGTGTGCACGTGTGTGTGTCCACACACTTCCTGAGGCTCTTCTACCTTGGGTGAGTGGAGCGTCCTGGGCCAGCTCAGTCTCCCATCCTAAATGGAAGTCTCTTTACGAGAGATGCTCATTCAATAATTACCTGTTGGTCAACTAATAATAATGGTAATAATAATTTAATACATGTCTCTGAGCTTCCAGGATCCTTTATGGCCATTATAACAATTATAGCTAACACTACGGAGTTTTTTTGTTGTTGTTTTTTTTACTTTAATTGAAGTATAGTTGATTTACAATGTTGTGTTAATTTCTGCTGTGCAGAAAAGTGACTCAATTATATATATATGTGTGTGTGTTTGTGTGTGTGTACTCTTTTTCATATTATTTTCCATTATGGTTTATCTCAGGATACTGAATATAGTTCCCTGTGCTATACAGTAAGATCTTTTTGTCCATCCATTCTATATGTATTACTAAATAGCCTACGTCATCTGATTTGATCTTCCAAAAAACCTCATTAGCCCCACCTTAACAGATAAGAAAGGAAGAGATGAGTTCAGGGAATTGATGGTGAGGATCTCACAGCAGGCAGGTCTCAGGGAAGGTTTTAAAAACCAGACCCCACCTTTGTCTCGAGTGGACGTGAGCTGTGGAGACCTGGTCTCCAGTCTTTACGACCCTGCAGGGGGCCCAGGGGCTGGGACAGCCATGCCATGAACAAATGAGGTCAAGTTAGTGAAGGGCAGAGGGAGGTGTGGACTTGGAGGTGTCTGTTTCCACCACCCCATGCTGCATTCCTGATGGACATGCATGCCTCTGCATGAACCACACACACACACACACAGGCTGAGGAAACCAAAGAGAAGCTCTGGCCTCATGAGGCTGCCGCCCATGGTCCCCTTCTTGGCCTCTGACCTACTCCAGGCACCTGGGTGGAGGGTGGAGAGGGAAGGCATCCCACCATGAGTACAGAGCATCCTTGTGTCTCTGCCCCCGGGTCGAGCAGCACGCCTCCTCTCCCCTCCCACAGCAAAGAGCTGCTCTGGCACCCAGAGGAGTCCCACACTCAAAGTTGCAGCAACATGACCTCAAGGCAGCCCCTCACCCACAAGGGTGTCGGCCTGATTCCTGTGAGCTGGAATGCATGAGGCCACCTTTTTCTAGAGAAGCATTTGAGTGGCTGTTTCACCAAGTTCTTATTTTTCTGGGAACAAGAGGACCAAGGTGGCTGGGAGCAGCAAATTGTTGTTGTGTCCCTTGTACGGCAGAAGTTGTGGCTGGGGACCGCCCCAGGTGTGCAAAGACCATGGAGGAAGGGGCCAAGTTTCGACTTGAGATCTTTACTCTCTAGACATGGACACAGTGTTCAAGGTCAGCAGAGAGAGCCCAGTGCTCTGTGGTTTCCTCCACAGTGGCTTCATTTCCCCAGCCCTCACCTCCCCTAATTTCCAGGCCCCCCACGGCCTCCCTTCCTCATCTGGGTTTAGAGGTCACAGTCAGTTTGACACCCTGACAGCCATGGATCTGCTGTGAATGCTGCAAGCTCAGGATTCCTCTTATCAAACCCACTTTGTATCAGCTTGGGATCCAAAGAGCCAAAGGTAGAAGTGGAATTGGAGAAATGCCTAGGGGTTAAAATTGGCATGGTTTGGTGATGGATTAAAGTTGGGGAGTTGAAATGCAGAAAGAAGACTCTTAGTTTGGTCTGTGTTTTGGCAAACCAATGCCCCAGGTGAATTCTGGGGACTTTGTGGCCTTTGTCTGCCCCTCCTTGTAACCAAAAACAACTGGGTCCCTGCTCTGATCCCAGCCCAGGCAGCAGAACCTGCCTCCCAAATCCCAACTCAAAGCCAAGGTCCTCCTGGTCATGCAAAGACACCCCAGAAGCTGAGTATCATAGGCTATGGGCAGCCGAAGCTCTATTAACCTTCCCCCATTTAACCAGTTTCTGGACTGCCCGGCTGCAGAACATGGATCATCCTGTGCCCACCAAATACTCACAGGGATGGACCACTTGACAGGAGTCTGTGCCCTTCTTCTCCCCCCAGGAAGTACAGCTTATTTTTATGGGCTTAATTGGGTCCACCACAAAGATTTGATGATGTCCTAACCCACAGAACCTGTGAAGGTGACCTTCTTTGGAAATAGGGTTGTTGCAGACTTCATCAAGCTATTATGAGGTCATGCTGGATGAAGTGGACCCTAAATCTGGTGTGACTGGTGTCCTTATAAGAGGAGAGACACAGACACGCACCAGGGAGAAGACCCTGTTGCCATGGAGACAAAGATCGGGGTGATGCACCTGCAAGTCTAGGACACCAAGCATCACCAGCAAAGCCCCAGAAGTCAGGGGGGAGGCCTGGACCAGATCTTCCCTCAGAGCCTCCAGAAGAAACCAGCCCTGCCCACACCTTGATCTCAGAACTCTGGCCACTGGAACTGGGAGAGGATAAAACAGTAGATCGTTTTAAGTCACCCAGTGTGTGTCATTTTGTTACAGCAGCTGAAGAAAACCAGTGCTTTTATCTGAGTCCACTGTGTTGTCCCCAGACTTCTGATGCCAGTTGCCTTTGTTACCTTGTAACCAGGTAATTTAGTTAAATATTACATAATCCAATCAATATGGGTATGAAAGGAGAGCTTCTGCTCTGAAAACTAGCCTTCCCTGGAAAGAATAAATAAAGGTGAGTTCTTCAGTGTATCACAGTTGAATTAGGCCGGGTAAGCCAACCATAAAAGATTGGAAAATAAATCGTATGAATTGAGAAGGATTCTAACCTCGGATTGCTTTATATATGGCTTCAAGTTCTCCATCCTAAAGTAGAAGTCAAAGACAGAGTATGTAAGTGTGGTTTATGTGACAGAGAGATAGGAAAGAGAGATTCAAATTCCAATCAGGGGAGCTGTGCTCAAAGAAACAGGCTTTGTCTTACACAAAGTGATTAACAAAATGATATACATGTTATATATTTTATGCTAAAATGAAAACATTTACGACACATGTGGCGTTTTCATGCTTCCCCACTTTACCCAAATTTTGCTTCACCAGATAACCCAGTTGTGTCCATTATTTTCACTCTCCATCCAAGCTCTTTCCCCGAAGGCTGGCTGAGAAAAATCAAGCCAATGGAACAGCAAGAAAACAAAGAACTTCAACTCTTGGTGTCTAAGTACTTGTCGGAGCTTATGACCACCTTTTGAGTGGCCTTCAGCCTCTATCCTCTGATGTTATTGAATGATTCACTCAGCAGTCACCTTGACATTTGCTGGGCAGGGACATTTTATCCCCAGCTGTGGGTACCTGGAAGGCAGAAGCCCATCACAGGCTTTGTCCACATAAAAGATTGCTTGTGTGCAGTGTTTGTGAGCATAAGTTTTGGGGAGCCTCCTCTGATTCTTTCTCTCTCTTGGTCAGCACCCCTCAGCACACAGAGGTGCCCCTCCATCACCAGGCATGGATGAAATGCCATAATATGGGGTGAAGGGTGGGGTCTGGCTTCCCCAGTAGCCTCTGGGGGTGGGGGTGGGGGCACTGACACAACCAGAGGTTAGGGTTAGAGTTAAGGAAATTAGCTTTCCAATGAGACTCAGGATGAAGGAGGGACAGAAAAATCCCCATGCTTCCTCCCCTTCACAGATGACTCCCAGGCACCATTTACCTCAGCAAGCCTTCCACAGATGCCTCCTCTCTGAGTGAACACACCTGCCACCTGCCGTGCCTCTTCACTGCTCTTAATGGAGCAGCGAACAGAAGGGTAATGGGTCCCACTGCCTTGCTTTGTTTTTTTCTCACCTTACCTACCTCCCTTTCCTTCTCACTCTTGCCACCCTGGGCCTGCACCTTCCAAACACAGCATCAGCACTTAACCCTTGCCTCAGGCTCTGCTTTCTAAACAATGCAAAGACTTTGGTAAAGGGTTCTACGGATATTGCAGGAATGATTACAGTGCTCACAGGACCCCCAGTCCTGCTGTACATGGGGAGCATTCATCATTTCAGCACACAGCCAATCAAGGACATCACTAGAGCAAATCCAGGTATCGGTCACTAATGTGTGATACTGTCTGGCCTGATGGAGCTATAGTTCTGATCACTCTTTAAAAGGTTCCCAGAATCCACTGAGTCCCAGGAATTTTATGAAAAGTAGGATCTCACAAGGTCATGTTCTCCAGGTCTCATCCCACAGCAAGATTTCATTCAAGCCATCCCAGAAAGTGTAGTGTTTTTCCTGATCAAAATCACCCCAGGAAACCCAGGCTTCTCTGCCATAGTACATCTTCCTTCCTGTGGTAATTTAAGTTCTCTCCATCTTTTCAGCTCAATTCAACCTCTCTTTATATTTAAAAACTATGGTCAGCTACCCTGACCTCAGGCAGTTTTCTTTATTTTTTTAACATCTTTATTGGAGTATAATTGCTTTACAATGTTGTGTTAGTTTCTGCTGTATAACAAAGTGAATAGCTATATGTATACATATGTCCCCATATCCCCTCCTTCTTGCGTCTCCCTCCCATCCTCCCTATCCCACCCCTCTAGGTGGTCACAAAGCACTGAGCTGATCTCCCTGTGCTATGCGGCTGCTTCCCACTAGCTAGCTATTTTACATTTGGTAGTGTATGTATGTCAGTGTTACTCTCTCACTTCATCCCAGCTTACCCTTCCCCCTCCCCATGTCCTCAAATCCATTCTCTACATCTGCATCTTTATTCCTGTCCTGCCCCTAGGTTCATCAGAACCTTTTTTTTTTTTTTAGATTCCATATATATGTGTTAGCATACAGTATATCTTTTTCTCTTTCTGACTTACTTCACTCTGTATGACAGACTCTAGGTCCATCCACCTCACTACAAATAACTCAGTTTCATTTCTTTTTATGGCTGAGTAACATTCCATTGTATATATGTGCCACATCTTCTTTATCCATTCATCTGTGAATGGACACTTAGGTTGCTTCCCTGTCCTGGCTATTTTAAACAGTGCTGCAATGAACATTGTGGTACATGTCAGACAGTTTTCTTGACATGGGTGTTTTGCTCAGCTCAGGCTACTGTAACACAACACCAGAAACAGGGCAGCTCAAACAGCAGATGTTTATCTCTCACCGTTCTGGAGGCTGGAACTTCTAAGATCAAAGGGCTGGCAGATTCAGCACCTGGTGAGAGCCTGTTTCCTGGTTCACAGATGGCCCTTTTCTCATTGTGTTCTCACACAGCAGAGAGAAAGAGAGAGAGGAGGCAGCTCTGGGCCACTAATCCCTTCATTACGGGGCCCCACCCTCATGACCTCATCTAAAGTTAATCATATCCCAAAGGCCCCCACTTCCAAATACAGTCACACTGAGATTGGGGCTTCATCCCATGAATTTGGGGGCGCAAACATCCAGTCCACAGCACTGGACTTGACATGGCAGAGCTATTTAGTGACAGCCTCTGGACAAGACACTGCAGGCTCCTCAGACAACTCCGCTCCTTGCCCTGCACAGGTGCCTGGCACCCTTCTTGGTCACGTTGTTGTATATGCAGCTTTGACCTTCACTGTCCCCACTAACTAGAGCCCTTAGCCCGGCGGGTAAGGACCCAGCAAGAAGCAGCCAGCGTTCCCTGGCCACGTCCAAGTTGCCAGTAAATAAGCCATTTGTTCCCTGACGATTCTGATCAAAGCCTGACTGTCTTCCAAATTAGGGCTGAGTCATTTATAAAGCGTGCAAGTGTTTGGATTTTAACAGCAAACATCCATCCATTTTAGAACAAATGATTAAAAGGCACTAATTAAAGCCCTCTGATGACTGATGCCCAGGCCCCAGGAACAGATCAGCCTTCCCACTCCTGGCTGGGCCCCAGTGTTGCTGAAACTCGGCCTCTGTTCACTGGTGCCAAATAGAAACTCAGAGACAGAGTTTTGGATGAAGTAGAAAAGAGTAGCTTTATTGCTTTGCCAGGCAAAGGGGGCCACAGTGGGCTAATGCCCTCAAAACTGTGTCCCACCCTGGAGGGGTTGGTGAGGAGTCTTATCATGTTCAAGGAGCAGGGTGTGGTCAGCTCATGGACTTTCTTCTGATTGGTGGGTTGTTAGGTAACCAGGAGTCAAAATCATCAACCTTCTGGTTCCACCTGGTCTGGGGTCTACATGCCTGTAGACAGCACACAGTTAACTTCTCCCACCTGGTGGAGGTTTCAGCCTCTGCAAAACAGCTGAAAGGACACGGCTCAGAATATCATCTATAGCCCTTGAGGAGCAACTAAAGGTCCTTGAATTTGTTTAATGGCTAAAGTATTATTATTTTGTCTTGTTTGACTGTTTATTTTTTCTTTCTGTATGTTCTCAGATTAAATTTATTCTTTGACTAAAGTTTTTCTGCAGACAAAAGGCAGGTGGAGGATGTGGGTGGGGTCTATTCTGGGAAGGCCTCAGAGGGTCCTGCTTGGTTACACCAGCACATGGCCTAAGGGGAAGTCAGACAGACCCTGGGGGACTGCTGCTCATGCGGATACAGGACGGAGGGTAACAAGGACGGTGGTGCTCATGCCTGTCCCAAATCACAGCACAGAGTCACTTTACCTTCACTTGGCTTCTCACTTGGCGAGAAGCAGGCAAGGTCTCCTCCAGCATCTCAGGACTGTCCCAAATCACAGCACAGAGTCACTTTACCTTCACTTTACTTCTCACTTGGCGAGAAGCAGGCAAGGTCTCCTCCAGCATCTCAGGACCATGGGTGGCATTCCTCTACATTGGTATGGGTGTGTTTGAATCAAAAGCCAAGGGAGTAACTCAATCACTGACGCACAACTATGTGTTGTAGACCTAAAACATGCCCAGCATCAAAGCAAGAGTAAGCAAGATTCTCATGGTCCGGGGGCGAGAGAGGATCAGACGTAATAAAGGGATGAGTCCAGAACAGCAAGCCGCAGCCGCAGCCGCAGCCTCTGCCCTTTCCCCGACCAGCAGGTGTGAACTCGGGGGCTTCCGCTCTCCTTGCCCCCAGCAAACGTCTGCCTGCAGCCCAGGGAACTAAACCCCTCGCACTGCCACCTCTGAGGCATCAACACCCCTGAATGTGTTCCCTCCAGGATCCTGACCCCACCCCCCGGCCCTTTGCTGCCTCCAAATATCCTTCCTAAGCATCAGGCCAGGTTGTCCCTCTTTGGTTTGTGGGTCTCAGAAGCTCCCCACGGCCCAAGGAAAAGCAGAGCCACACTGTGACATTCGTGGGTCCCTCCATGCGTAAAAAATACTGATAATAGTCTGTTGTGATGTATTACATTAATTGATTTTGAACATTGAATCAGCTTTGTATACCTGAGATAAATCCCACCTGGTTGTGGTGTATAATTATTTTATACATAATAGATTTAAGTTGTTAATATTTTTTCATCAGAGATATAGGTTTGCAGTTTGCTTTCATGTAATGTCCTTGACTGGTTTTGGTATTAGGGTAATGCTGACCTCAATATATGCAGAAAAGCCATTTGACAAAATCCAGCACCTATTCATTATAAAAAACTTTCAGCAAACTAGAAATAAAGGGGAACTTTCTGAACTTGATAAAAGACATTAACAAAACACCTACTGTTAGCATCACACTTAATGGTAAGAACCTAGAAGCTTTCCTCTTAAAAAGGAATAGGTAAGAATATCCCCTCTCAGTCACTCCTATCACACATCCTGTTGGAAGAGTGAGTTAATAAGTTAAAAAAAGAAATAAAAAATATTCAGATTGGGAAGAAATAAATAAGACTGTCTTTTTTTGTAGATGACATGATCATCTACGTAAAAAATGCCGAAGAATCAACAACAACAAAAGTCTCCTGGAACTGATAACTGAATGTAGCAAGGTTGCAGGATACAAGGGTTAATATACAAAACTTATTGTTTCTTTTATATACCAGCAGTAAACAGCTGGAATTTGAAATTTAAAAAAAAATACTGATAATAAAATATTACAATGACATTAGTATAAAGATTAACACCTTGATTTGTGTATTGAAACACTTTTCTTCAACCTAAAAGTTGCTATTTTTTTCACTCTGATTTTAACAGCCACTAAAACATTGTGTGGGGGCTTCCCTGGTGGCGTAGTGGTTTGAGAGTCCGCCTGCCGATGCAGGGGACACGCGTTCGTGCCCCGGTCTGGGAAGATCCCACATGCCGCGGAGCGGCTGGGCCCGTGAGCCATGGCCGCTGAGCCTGCGCATCCGGAGCCTGTGCTCTGCAACGGGAGAAGCCACAGCAGTGGGAGGCCCGCGTACTGCAAAAAAAAAAAAAGAAAAAGTAAATTAAGTTACCCCAGGAGCTTAATAGATTAGTCATCGACATTTTCCCTCCTGTTGGATCTTAACCTTCTGTGGAAATTAATCACCAAATGGCTCAAAACAACCACCAAATATTGGCATGCTCTATTCACAGCCCTGGAGGGTGGAAGGACCCCCAGCCTTCCATCTTCACTTCCCCTCACCCCTCTCCAGAAGCCCACCCCTTGGATCAGATATGACTATTCTGGGGGCAACCGGAAGGCCCTGGACGCCTGCCTCTTCCTCCACAGCTATTACGCAGGGGAAATACCCACCCCACTGGGTGGACATGTCAGCTGCACACACTCCAAAGAGAGGGCTTTGGTCTCAACAAGAGAGGGAAGGAAAGCAGGTTGCTACTTTGTGGGTTCATTCATTCGTGCAGTCACCATATGAGCATTTATTGAGCACCTATGATATATTGGAGGCTGCATTAGTGCTGATGATGTGGAAATCAACCAGATCTGTCCCTTCCCTCCGGGAACTCTCAGTGCAATGGACACACGTGGAACCACATGATCCCAACAACGTGGCCAGAGCAACCACAGGGCACCCTGGGAGTCTGAGAAAGGAGGTGCAGGAGCTTCCCAGGGGAAGCCAGGAAGGTTCCACGGAGGAGAGGAGGCTCTGAGCTTCCTCTTAAGCGTGGGCAGGTGTCTGCCATGGGGGAGCTGCTCCAGGAAGGGGCAGCCCGCATCAGACCTGGAGGCAGCCAGGCCCAGGTTCAAAACCCAACACAGCCTCTGACCAGCTGTGTGATGACGTTGTCACTTGGTAAGTCACTTGCCCCCTTGAGCGCCAGTCTTCTGGCCATGGAAGTCTTACTTGCGTGTAAGTGACTACACACAGGAGTGGTTATTATTACTGCTGCTGCCGGTGCCCCTGTTACTACAGGTTCCAAGAGCTGCAGCCTCAGTGTTGCTGGACCTCGGGCTGTGAGGCTGGAGAAATGTAGAAGAATGTAGAAGCTGGGTGAGGAGTGGTGGGTGGAGAGATGAATGCGTGAATGCATGCATGAATGAACGAATGAACAAAAAGTGAAAAAAGGATACGAGCATGACTACAACGCCACAGCGAGGAGTTTTGTCCTAGGATCCTGGCAGGACGTGGAAGGGGCCCCAGCTGGAGCAGCTCGCTCAGACACGCATCCGAGAAGTGTTTTCCCCGCAGCAGCCCTGGGCGGTGAGGACCTCAGAGTCCTTCCCAGGCCTCCTCCTGGTCCAACATCTTTGTCCATCACTCTGGGTTGACTCGAGTACCTGGCAGGCCCTCATCCAGTCCTCCCCAGATCACCCCCCGACAAACACCAACATCTTCACATGGGGACTTCCACTCCTGCATAATCCCACTCTCCGCTCTCGCCGCAGTTTTCTGCAATAACAAATGACCACAGATCGGCCCTGCAGAGGACAAGTGAGGGCTGCCTCCAGAAGAAAGAATTGGTGGCAAAATCTAAGGACGCTTACCACAGCCGGGAAGGTGGCGTGGAACGTGCGGCTTCATTTCGGACATTAAAGAGAAGGGCAACTTTGTGATAGACAAGTTCCAGTCTCACATCTGTTTGTGAGCATCTTCCAGGACAGGATTAGAGCTGTACCACTTTGCCTGCCCACACCTGTCACCCACATCATCAGGGTCTGGCTCACACCCGCCGATCTCCCAGGCCTCAAAGTCCAGAGAAGTGGGTGGAGGGAACAGCACATCACTTTTCCTCTCTCCTGGGCCCTTGAGCTGCGGTTACCTTCAGGGTCCACGGACCAGGGGCAGCATAAAGGCAGCCCCCACCTCCTTCCTCAGCCACGGGGCCTCTGCCTCCGGGATGCACACCATGACTTTGCAGGAGATGCACACCCAGCAGCTGCTTCTGGCAAGTGAGTGGAGAGTCAGGGAGATGCCCATTTGTGGCAGACGTCTGAAGAAGCTATTTCTAAAACAGCAATTACCAGCAAGGGGAACAAATTACTACTTACTTCAGAGACTTTCACACATGGAGAAGCAGGGCCCTACCAAGTAATCAGGGCAATGTGTTTGCAAAACTGCATTATTTATATTGAAATATTTCACCAAGAAAGGTCAGGAACCGAAATTGAAGGTTAGCAAGGAATAAAATACCAGGGTCACCGTATCACTGGAAGGTCTTTGAAGGGCCTTGATTACCACCACATTAGGCACTTTAGAAAACTATTAAATAAATCCAGGCTGGTATCCAACATCAGATTTCTAGGAAGAATGAGCTCAGTTGCCCAAACCCAATGGCAGAACTACAGAACAGGCGGAGAGGCCTGGCCCACGCCTGCAGCCAGTGGACGGTCCAGCCTTGCCCAGGGAAGCAGCCACCGGAGACCCAGCCCATCCGTCAGATGCCTGGCAACCACCTTGTTGGGTTGCCAAGCAACCACCCAGCCTCTCTGGGGGTCCTCCCAGAGTCACCAGGACACTAATAGCTGGGCGAGGGCTGGGGAGGGAGGGAGGCAGCCTGGGAAAGGGCCAAGCAGGCTGGCCTTTGATTTAGGCCCTGCCAGGAGGTGGTAGCAGGAGCTCCCCTGGAGAGGGGCCGGGGCAGCAGGCCCCCTCTTCACACTGTACCCCTCACCCCTTACTCCCACCCCTCCCCAGAGACAAAAGGTGCCCCCAGGAGAGGATCACCACGGACAATCATTTCAGTAACGCCCTAGGTGTGCTGGGCTTGCACTGCCCTTGTCCAATTTGATTCTCAAAACCCCCCTGTGAGGCTGAGAGGCAAAGGTGCTTCATCCCCGCAGTGGCGGCTCCCCAGCATTTGCTGCCTCCAGGCCTTTCCCGGGAAGCTCCAGGCCTCGCATTTGCGAGGTTCAGGCTGCTGCAGCTGCAGACGGTCACCTCTGTGTCCTGGCTCCAGGCGCAATCCCCAAGTCTCTATTCCAGGGTCCAGTGCTGAACTCTCTGAGTGGGGAGAGGGGTTTCTGGGGACTGTGATGGCGAGGGGGAGGCCAATGTGAGAGGTCCGTTGGTGGACTTAGGTCACACCTGCCTGAATCCCTTCCTGCCTGCAGAGAAATCCCTCTGGGCTAGGTCTGTATTTCATCCAGCCACCAGCCACCCAGCCATCCATCTGTATATACATACACACACACCATCCTTCCATCCATCCCTCTGTATGTCCACCCACCCATCTCTCATCCACCATTTATCCATCCATACATCCAACCATCCATTTATCCTTCTGTATATATATACATGCATACACACATGCACCAAAAGTTACCTGAGTGGCTCTGGAGCAGACCCCATCAGAGGAGGGAGGGTCCACAGAAACAGAAATGCTGACAGAAACCTTTATCGTCAGTGTCTCAGAAGCTTCCGTGTGGCACTTGGAGCTTGGCTAAAGGCTGAGTGGAGCTCAACATGTCCTTACTGACCTGCACACAGAAAAGCTGTGCGCTTGTGACGACAGGGCAGGAGCCCTGGGAGGCCTGTCAGACTGTGGCAGAAGACAGAAGGGCGGCAGCAGGAAGGAGGGACCCTCCACAATCTGTCTTCAGACGGCAAAGAAACACATCCAAAAAGGTCAGAGGAGGGGGAGTCACCAAGACCCAGCTAAGGACCACCCACCTGCAACCCCAGCTGGAGAACTTCGGATAGAAAGGTCTAGCCAGAGGGACTTCCCTGGTGGCGCAGCGGTTAAGAATCCTCCTGCCAATGCAAGGGACACGGGTTTGAGCCCTGGCCCGGGAAGATCCCACATGCCGCGGAGCAACTAAGCCCGTACAACATAACTACTGAGCCCGAGCTCTAGAGCCCACGAGCCACAACTACTAAGCCCACCTGCCACAACTACTGAAGCCCGCGCGCCTAGAGCCTGTGCTCCACAACAAGAGACGCCACCGCAATGAGAAGCCCGCGCACCGCAATGAAGAGTAGCCCCCACTCCCTGCAACTAGAGAAAGCCCGTGCGCAGCAACAAAGACCCAACGCAGCCAAAAATAAATAAATATATTTATTTAAAAAAAAAAGAAAGGTCTAGCCAGAGCCAGCCACATAATTTGCAAGGCCCAGTGCAAAATGAAAATCTGGCACTCCTTGTTCAAAAAGCAGCAGAAAAGTGCTAAAGGTACTGTGGACATAACACTCTTCCCCTGGACCCACACTGAGTCTTGCTGATTTCACCACGGGTCTCCTGGAATTCTGTGCTTGTAGGCCATCATGAACGCCAAGTGTGTGTGGAGTATTAAGGAACGGTGGACACACACACCCCATGTGTCTGCTCTGCTTACATGCACGCTATTGCCGGTCGGACTTTGCTCACAAAACACAAGTTCACAGTTAAAAAAGCATTCAGAATTTCAAGACAGAGACAGCAGAGCATGAAACCAAGAACAGGCCCTTCTGCATGTGGGTCCCCATGGACACACAGCTCTCATGCCAGTCACTTTGTTCTAGTGATGTCCTCGATTGGCTGTGTCCTGAAATGATGAATGCTCCCCATGTACAGCAGGACTGGGGGTCCTGTGAGCACTGTAATCGTTCCTGCAATATCCGTAGAACCCTTTACCAAAGACTTTGCATTGTTTAGAAAGCAGAGCCTGAGGCAAGGGTTAAGTGCTGATGCTGTGTTTGGAAGGTGCAGGCCCAGGGTGGCAAGAGTGAGAAGGAAAGGGAGGTAGGTACGGTGAGAAAAAAACAAAGCAAGGCAGTGGGACCCATTACCCTTCTGGCACAGGGTTAGCCTGCTGAAACGAGGGCAGGTCCTGCAGGAAACACTTGCCCGAGCTTCCAGGTGGCTCAGTCCCCATCACCAGACCTGGACTGGAGGGCAAGGGAGGGGGCCTCAGGGGATGCGCCCCTTGTTGCCTCAGCTAACACAGAAGCCTTCACACAGGCACACACGGTGTCAGGCTGACACGAACCCTCCCAGGATCCTCGCTCTCCATGTCCAACAAGACAGCAAATGCGGTGACAGCTCAGCTCAACAGGCCCCCCACAGCTCCCATTTCCATTTCTGAACTTGCAGACATGACCCAGAGCAGACACACCTGCGTCAACAGGACCAAACGATGTTTCCAGCATCCACGTGGGCTAAAGGCAGTACATTTGGTAGAACTGCCTGTTTGTCTTGCTTTCAGCCTTTCAGGCTATTTTTAAAATCCTTTTTGGGCACTGGAAGGGTTTCACCTCTATGACTACAGAAGCAAGTTCCCCCACAATGTCCACAAACGTGCACAGAGACACCCATGGGTGCCCATACGTGCCACCTTTCAAACACCATGTGAAATGCACACTTTGTTCCCGAGATGCCATCACTGGCACTACCGTGGATGACATCCTGCATCATGGGGTTCGGGCCAAGATCGCCCTCCTCATATCCTTCTGGAAACCATCCTCGAAGCCGGGACACATTATCCTTAAGATCCTCAAGAGTGGACCATGTTCATCTGTTGAGGTTGGTCACTGTGTTCAGAAACAGCTACAATGGGAACAAAGGCTGGGGTGTCAGGGGCATGAGTGAGGGACCCATAGCTGAGTGCCCCCAGGGAAACCAACAGAGCCTCCTTTGGTGGTTAAATGAACAACACGCCCTCTGGTCTCAGACTGCACGGGTTTTAATCCCCGGGTTTTTTTGGTTTTTTGTTTTAACATCTTTATTGGAGTATAGTTGCTTTACAGTGGTGGTTAGTTTCTGCTTTATAACAAAGTGAATCAGTTATACATATACATATGTCCCCATATCTCTTCCCTCTTGCGTCTCCCTCCCTCCCACCTCCCTATCCCACCCCTCTAGGTGGTCACAAAGCACCGAGCTGATCTCCCTGTGCTATGCGGCTGCTTCGCACTAGCTATCTGTTTTACGTTTGGTAGTGTATAATCCCCGGGTTTTAATCGTCAGTGTGTTACCTTTGTGACCGTGGGCCAGCCACTCTCTCTCTCTGCACTTTGAAACCCCATCTGCAGAGTTTGGGTATAAGAAGGACACTTAGTTCTGAGAATTCTTCTGAGGATTAAATAAGTATGTGATGCACTGAGAACAATCTCTGACTCACGGTAAACACTTTGTACGTATTGGCTATTTTTATCCTCACTGTTCAGGAAAGACATTCACAGAGGGCCTTGGAGAGCAACGACTCTGGAGGGCCATGAGGCTCCCCTCAAGGTCTGTCTCAGCCGTCTCAACACCAACGTCTCTCCAGACCAAGAGAATCACCTGAAACATGGTGATTGTGACGGAGGAAGTGAATTTTTTAGTTTTTGTGCATTTTAATGAAGTTAAATTTACAAAGTACCCAGCAGTTGCCATACTCAACAGTGCAACTCCAATCACTTCCAGAATTTCTCAGCTTGAAAGAAGAAGATTCTGTATTCAGGCGTGAATGGGAAACCCTGATTTCTACCTATATCCCCCCCTCCGGAAGCTTCCCAGTGCTCATGAGCTGATTAAAGGGCCTGAGAAGTCCTGCAGCAATTAAATTTTGTTCATCCTAATGCTTCCCAAATGTATTTGACCACAGAATCCCTCTTCTGTGCAGATGTATACAACGCTCACTGACACCCCACAGAACATTCCAGAAGGAGAAGTCCGGGTCCACAAGAACAATGAATGTCATCTGGGCCTTGAAAAGCTACAGGAAAGGGACATTTTTATACCTCTTTTCAGTACTCTTGATTCCAGAAACCAGGAGTTAAAACTAAGTCACTCTTGCATTCATTCAACAAACGTGGTGTGCACTTACCACGCCAGGCTACGTGCTGCGCCTGCAGCCATGTAATTGTCTCCTTCTTACCAAGAGCTAGGGAAGGGCTTCCCACCTGTCCCCAGACAGGGATGGGATGCGTTTTACAGTAGCTGCTGGCTCCTCTCTGGAGGTTCCATGTTTTAAAAGCTCTCTGGTGATGCTCCTCAGGTTTAGAACCGACGGTGGGGGAAGCAGAGAGGATGGGCCCACCCACCTCGCTGAATCTAACCCAGATGGCTCTTGGTTCCCATGGAGCCAGAAGCCAGCTCCAGCTCACTGATGGCAGACTGGACCCAAAGTGAGAGGAGACGAATCTTTTTGCCCACCGTCCCAGTCCTTCTCCCAGAGGTGTGAGCATCCTCCCTGGAGGCAGAGGAGGGAGCAAGCGTTGAGGGCTCAGGGACCAGCTCTGCCTTCCCCAGTCAGCTTCCAAGGGCACAGAAGCAGGGTGCCGTGCCCACCGGCTCCCCCCACACAGAGCCCCTTAATGAATTCTAGATTAAAAAGCCCAGATACTAGCACATCCTCAAGTTGCCTAATAAAGCAATTGGCCCATAATTCAATCTGGCCCTCCAGATGAAGCCCCCAGTGTGGAAGCGTGACCAGCCTTACCAGGCCTGCTTAATGCAAAACGGGTAATGTTGTTCGCAAGCCTCTCGAACGCAGGCTTCTGAATAAAAGAACAACGCTAGAAAACCAGCTCCAGCAATTTCTATGCATTGCAAACAGCTGGGAGCACGTCCTCAGTGTGCTCTCGGCCCAGCCCTTCAGCCCAACCCAGGGCTCTCCTGGCAGGTTGAGGGCTCCAATCCAACAGGTGTGGTCGCCCAAAACGCAGGAAGTCTGACCTCTCAAGCGTCTGAGCCCCCTCCTGCCCCACCACCCCGGAGGGGGCCCTGGAGGCCAGAGGACAAGCAGAACAGTGACAGCAAAGCACATCCAGCAGCCCCCACAGGCCTCCTGCGCTGCTGGCTGAGGCTGCCAGAAATTCCTGCCTCCATTCAAAAACCAGCCATCTACAGAAAATACGTCCATCCTGTGGGGACCCGGCTCCGGGACAGGGGGTCTGTGGTGACCCCCGCGTCCCAAGCTCACCTGCAGAGGACCCCTCCGCTCCAGGACAGGCCTCCGGCAGAGGCACATTAAAGAAAGAACAAAGGAGAGAAGAGGGAAAAAGCATCTCTCAGGATGCAAACCGAGAAGATGAAACGCTCAGGATGGAAAGAGGCTTTTCAAAGAACTTTTCATCCAGTGCCAGTGCCAGCGCAGTTTGAGAGACTCGGAAGAGACGGAGATCTGGGCAGACAGACTGGATGGATCTGAAAGCTGCCCGGTCGGTCAGCATCCTGGGAAGAGACAGATGGGCCGGGGCTGCTCGCTCCACAAACCCTGCAGTGCAAGGGTACCCAGGAGGCTCTGAAATTTCTGCCACCTCCGTGGATTTTGCCCCAGGAACACCCCGGGAGCATCGGTGCCTACCTGCGCAGTCTGGGAGGCAGGACAAGCCAGTCACCTCCCTCCCAAGGTCCCGGGTCTCCTGGGTCACAGCCTCACCCAGAGTCACACTGACCTGGTGGGAAGACCCTCAATTTCCGCTCTAATAGGATGTCGCCCTGAGTGAATTAGCAGGTTCTTTTGAGTTCTAGCTATCCGTCGAGAACCTTTCTTATCTGAAACACAAACATGTGTGTTGACAAATATTTATCAAGCCTCTAGACGAGGAGTTCACACAAAAGAGGTAATTCACAAATATTGGATCATTTATTAATTGATGTCATTATTTCTTCCGTGAGCAGCTCTAAGAAACCGCCTGCCGTCCTGGGTCCTTCCTCAGCCCGCACGTGGCACCATCCACCACTGTTCTATCAAGACGGGGCTACAAGGCAGGTGTGGTCCCTCCAGATCAGCTCCCTTACTGGTCCAGCCAAACAGCAAGGTGACCCCACACTGTCCCCCAACACAGACTTGCTCCCACAGACGCCAGCCTGGCCTTCCTTCCGGAAACTCAACAGCACTTCTAAGTTCTGTGAACATTTCTTTGGGGGCCCAAAATATAGAGGAGAAAAAAGTCCAAATAAAAGCCAAGAGTAAACTCATTGAAAGGAGCGCTGGCAACTTTTAATAGCATTAATCTGTCACAGTCCGCCAGAGGGGAAGCGGCATCTGTATTCTAACTGTAATAACTACATACGGAACCGCCGAGACGTGATTTATTAACAGTGAGATTTTACAAGCAAGCCACTATTGACAAACGGCAGCAATTTTAGGCAGCCCAGATCAATACCCTTTAATAGAGTCAAATCTCAACAAATTAAATTAACGCAAGATTCCACCATAGCCTCAAACCAAACAAAGGCATGTGCGTAAAATTCTCCACGTGGCTGGATGACATGACATGGGAGTCACCGTCATGAGCCGACGGCCACACTTCTATCTATTCACTTGAAAATCAGGATGCGTGTCAGGGCGCTGTGGTTAAAGGGCCGTGTCCATGGTCCTTCAGAGCTCCGTGGATGGACGCCTGTGATGTGAGAGGGATACAGCACAGAGAACTCTGGGCCCCTGTCGAGGAATGACCACTCTGGGAACAAACACCTCCCATACCTGCTCGCCACCACCACCCACCACATTCCATCTGGTGGGGAGACGATCAGGGCTTATAGGACAACAGAAGCCCGATCCCAGCTCTGCCTCGGGCAACCTGGGTGAGTACGGACAAATCACGTGTAACTCTTTTCATCCACAAAACAGAAATGACATGCATCCCTGCCACCTCCAAAGGTGCTGTGACATTAAACAAAATAACATTTGAAAGACCAGGTACGGGTCTGGCACAGAAAGGGCACTCGGATATCAGCTAAAGGAGGTGAGCAGCATGATGGCAGCTAGTGAACCTGCCCCCATCCTGAAAGTGTGGGCACGCCATGACAGCACCCGCAGCGAGCTGCACCCCAGGGAAACAGGGTCCCCACAGAGCTGGACGATGACCAGGTACCTCTGATCCCAGCCAGCATTCCCCATGGTTCTGCAGGAAGCCCCAGAAAAGCCTCTCCCACTGGGGAGATTTCACTCTGGAAATTCTTTTACACCTGGAATTTTCCGGTGCCAGACAGGGAGCCCTTGCCTCCTACATTTAAGTATGGATCCTGGCCCCATGTGTGAAAGTTCAAGGGACACCTTGGGAAGCCTGCTGTTCTTGGTCAGCAGTTACAGAAGATGACACGGCTTTGCTGCCACCATATCTGCTGGAGAAGGATGTGTCAGAGACTCAGAGACAGCCCAGTGCCCGTCCAACCCTGAATCATGGCCATGCTGACCGGGTCCGTACACCATCACAGGGAGATCTGAAGGCAGAAGGTGAGAAGGACCCTCCCTGGCTGGTTCCAGGTAGGAACAGGTAGCAACATTCAGGGCAGGGCATGGGGAAGTATGTGCTCCTTCTGCGTTCCATTTAGACAAAGATGACAGATGATTCAAAGAGCAGCTAGCTCGAAACGCTGCTGTGGTTTGTGGGTTTTCTTGGCCAACCGCAAAGTCTTCCTAAACATCTGCCCCTCTCGCGCTGGTCGCTGTGACTCCAGACCCAGCAAAAGGGATGGGCAGCCATTTCTCAGGCACCCACTGAGCGCTGGGCGAGCGAATGGGGAAGAGCTCTAGCTTCAGCCTGGGCCTCTGTTTCTAATGAGCTGTGTTTGTTCAGAGGTGTCTTGAACCTGACCCCTCAACCCCAACTAGATGAGGGGTTCCCTGGGCCCCCAGCCACCTACAAGTCGCCTATCACCGCCCTGATTCCACTTTATTATGACTGTATTTGTTTCCTATGGCTGCTGTAACAAATTATCCCAAACTTGGCGGTTTGAATCAACAGAAGTCTATTCTCTCCCAGTTCTGGAGCCCAGAAGTCTGAAATCAAGGTGTTGGCTGGGCTGCACTCCCTCCAGAGGCTCCAGGTGGGAATCCTCTTCCCCTTTCCTCTTCCAGATCCAGGGGTCCCAGTGCCCCCCGGGCTTGGCACTGCACCACTCCCTCTCTGCCTCCATCTTCACGGGGCCCTCTCCTCTTCTCTGTCTGTATCCCCTTCTCTTATAAGGACACCTGTAATTGGAGGTAGGGCCCACCTGGATAATCCAAGGTGAGATCCTCATCTCAAGATCCTCAGTGACATCTGCAAACACCCTCTTTCCAGATAAATCCTATTCACTGTTTCCAGGGATGTGGACATATCTTTTGGGAGGGGCCACCATTCAGCCCCCTCCCATCATGTACACAGCAGCTAACAGATGCCTAATTCCATCTGTAGAATGAATGAATGAATGAATGAATGAACGAGCAGTTGCTACCATGGACAGCAGTCAGCAAACTAAGGGAAGCCTGGCCACAGGCACCTCCATGCCTCAGTGTGGATGCAGGGTGGGGACGAAGGCTGAAGCCTGGACGTCCCAGCTGTAAGGGCACCATCTACCCAGCTCCAGGGTCAGGCTGCAGGGCCCAGCTCCACCGTCTCAAATCACGTGGCCATCTTGCACCAGGGCCCCTTCCTGCAGCCCCTGAGTCTGCCGGCTTCCGTGCTGACCCAGAGCCCCCTGTCCCACCACTGGGGAGGATGCTGCTCAACAAACATGGGTAGTGCATGCGTGTGTAGGTGTGCGTGTGTCCACACATGCGCAGGCACATGCATGTTTGTTGTGTGTGTGCCGTGTGCGTAGGTGTGCAGGTATATACATGTATGTGCAGGCATGCGTGCTGTGCTGTTTGTATATTTAATTATGTGGGCATAACTAGGAAACATAACCAGGAGACCTATATTTTCTTTGGGCCTGTGATTTTCAGTCTCATCAGAATATTAGTGCTAAAAATTATGAGACATCAATGGGGCTGGTTAACATAAAAGCCATAAAATATTTGTTTCTAATGGAGCCTGGATACAAGCAAATCTGTCTTCAGGCTGCTGAGGGCCATTGTCTTTAAGAAGAGAACTGTCTTCTCAAGCACAAGTGGCAAGGAAGCCCCCCCCCCCGCCCCGGTCTTCAGGCTGTGCCCACACCCCCTCCCCCTGCTGGGGTCTTCTGCTGTCAGTGGCACTTGGGGAGGGAGTGGCAAGGGAATTCGCAGTTGCTGGGCATCTGTCGGGGGTCAGACATAGTGGTCGACGCACCTCATGGCACTGAAGACACACACAACCCCACCCTTATCCGGCTGTTTCCGCCATCCTCAGAACATTGAGAACAAGAGACTCAGCCAGCTGGAGGCACTCGTCCCGAGTCACACAGCTGGTCCCCAAGAGGCCACGGCGGGCTGCATGTGCTTTCCAGTGCAGGAGTCCAGGAAACACACAGTCCCCCTTCCGAGACCTGAGGCAGGAGCCGAGCATCCCTCCTGACATAGACTGGCTTTCCCCTTCTGTCAGGGAAGGTCCAGGGCTTCTGATCAAGTGTCTGGGGATGGTGGGCAGACCCAAGAGTGCAGGGAGGAAGGGTTCACGGGCAGAAAGGTTGGACTGGCGGGGTCGGGGACAGCCATGCTGGGGACTTGTGCCTGACACACAGTTCCATTCACTTGTCTGTTCATTCAATGTTCATAGCAGCGCCGTTCACAACAGCCAAGACATGGAAGCAACCTAAGTGTCCACTGACAGATGAATGGATAGAGAAGATGTGGTATATATACACAATGGAATATTACCCAGCCATAAAAAAGAACAAAATAATGCCATTTGCAGCAACACGGGTGGACATAGAGATGACCATGCTGAGTGAAGTAAGTCAGACAGAGAAAGGCAAATACCATATGACATCACTTATATGTGGAATCTAAGTGATACAAATGAACTTATTTACAAAGCAGAAACAGACTCACAGACAGAGAAAACAAACATGTTTACCAAAGGGAAAAGGTGGGGCGAGGGATTAGGAGTTTGGGATTAACAGATACACACAGTTATATATAAAATAGATAAACAACAAGGATCTACTGCATAGCACAGGGAACTATGCTCAATATCTTGTAATAACCTATGATGGAAAAGAATCTGAAAAGAATAGATATACATATATGTATAACTGAATCATTTAGCTGTACACCTGAAACTAACACAACATTGTAAGTCAACTAGACTTCAATAAAAAACAAAAAGCAAACAAACAAACCCAAGCATTTGTGGAGCACCTATTAGGCGCTGGCATTGCACTGGGGCTGGGATGCAGCCATGAGCAAAAAGACATCCTCCCTCCTCACCAAGAGCAGAGTCCTTGTAACTAAACAAGTGAGTAGTACAACCAGGGAAGGACGAGGGGCTGTGGAGCTCACAGCAGGGCCAAGGCGTAGTGAGCAGAGGGGTTCAGAAACAGTCCATACACCCACCTGCTGAGGTCACTGTGAAGGCGGCGTCAGGAGAAGAGCAAGGCTGTAATGACCATTAACTTCCACCCAGAGGAAAGGGTCCTAGAAAACTGCGTCATCCACACGGGAACTTTCACACCAGCTCCCAGGGGGCAGAAAGTTCTGCTTTAGATGGAAAAGCCTCTCTCTGTTCCTGTTTCTATGTCTATCTGTCTATCTATCTATGTGTCTATACATCTAGTATCTACCTATCTATATCTATTCACCTATGAATTTTTGCACCTATATATCTATCTACCCATCTATCCATCTATCTACCTATCTTTATCTATTTATCCATCCATCCATCCATCCATCCATGCATCTATGCTCTCTATGTATCCATCTATGCATCTATCTGCCTATGTTTGTACCTACGTATGTATGTATGTATGTGTGTATGTATATATGCATGTATCTATCTATCTATGTTTGTACTATGTATGTATCCATTCACCCACCTATCATCTGTCTGTCTCTTCATCCATCTCTCCATCTCTCATCTATCTATGTTTGTACCTGTGTATGTGTCCACCCATCCATCCATCACCTGTTGTCATCTGTCTCTCACCTATGTATGTACATATGTACCTATCTATGCATCTGCTCCTCCAAGCATGCATTCATTCATCCACCCATCCACCCTCCATCCATTTATCTATGCATCCATGCATCTATCTATGAATATATCCATTCACCCATCCATCTATCCATAGATCTATGTTTGCATCTAAATATGTATGTATCTACCCATCCATCTATCCATCCATCATCCACCGATCACTTATTAACATCTATCTATCTCTCATCAATGTATGTTTGTACGTATGTATGCATCTATCTATCATCTAGCCAGCTAACCATCCATCCATTACCTATCATCTACCTATCTATGCATCTATGCATGCATTCGTTCATTCATCCATCCATCCTCTATCCATCCATCTAGCTATACACCCATGCATCTACCTATGCACCTATCTATCTATACACCATAATATACACATACATACGTATATGAAAATATATGTATAATAGATAAATGTAGATGGGAATATAAAATATGGAAACAGAAGCTGTGCTTAGGCTCTTGGTCACATTTGGATTCTTGTAGACATTTCTCCAGAGCAGAAAATATTTTGCTCAGTTTTGTTCTTGTGAAATTATAATAAATAAGTAAATAACAGCAGATGACTTCTCCAGAACAAGCATGTTTGCCTCAGAATAATTGGACCAGGATCATCCTGATTCACTGATTATTCTGGACAAAAAAAGAAGTTACCTCTGGAAATACAACTATGCACAACTTCAAATTTTTCAAAAAATTGGAATAGAAACAGTTTAAAGTGCTCCCCTGTCAGGGCACCATGGCCCGTAGCGGTCTTCCTCTGAGGTCTGGCATCTCCAAGGCCCTGCACAGACTTTGGCCAGCCCCTTGCAGCCTTCTTCCTGCACAGAGAGGAGAAATTGGTTTCAATATTGAGCCTGCTCTTGTTTGGGTGGAGTTAACTAGGACTGACTACAAAAGGCTGACGTGGAGAGCTGAGCAAATGGATGCTTTGAGTCTAAATCTCCCCTTTCTCCAGCAACATCTCTTATGAAGAATTTACCCGTGACTTACTCATCCCTGGTCCACCGTCTTGATCCATTTTTAATGGCACTGCTGACATAGTTCCCTTTACCAGGCTAACATCCAAGGTTTTCATTTTCACAGTGTTGTCAGAGCCCCCTCTGTCTACACCCTCACGTCACTCAGGGGTCCTTGATGGTCCCCTTTCTGAGGCTGAGCTCTTCATTCCCAGTTCTTCCAATGAGCCCAGGCCCTGCTTTCCAGATGAACCCATCTCCTTCCTAGAAGCCACCCCCACCTTCTGGAGAAGGTTAGTTTATGGAGGAAATTGCTCTGACACGGACAGAGACGTGGCACTACGTCCCAGCCTTGTCACGACTGTACACACGCATCACAGAACCGGAATCCAGCCCACATGCCGTGGGGTTGACCCTAGAATGTGCTAGGAGGCATCAAGCATCGGGTCCGGCTTCGTCCTGTGCTCTGAAAGGCTCCTTTTTGGTTTGACATGTTAATTATGTGGCATGGAGCCTAGAACATGGGCTTCAGGTCCCAAAGACAGAGGTTCAAATCCCAGCCCCTCAAGCAAGTGACCTTGGACAGTCGAACGTTTCCCCACGTTATGGTCCTCAGTCTAAAATGGGAATATTATACTCATGGCCAGGCATTCCAGTGAGGATGAACAGAGATCTCCAGCTGTCCCCCCTGAGACGTAATGAACACACAGTACATGGAGGTCAGGAAAGGCCAAGGACACTACAGATGAGAAGAAAAAGAGCAACTGTGTCACATGCACCATGGAGGCCAAGTAAGACTGCAGAATCCGATGAGGCCTCTCAAACCCAAATCCGTCTTCTTCCATTCAGCCACTTTTTAAATACGAACGTGGTCACTGCCAGCAAGACCACATCCGCCGCGGAGTATTTATGGAGACATCCCACCAGTCAAGGGAGACATATGAGCTACATACATACAAAGGAGAATCCAGCAAATTCCAAGTTGTACTAAAGGGCTGCAAATCTGTCCTTGGGCTGGGTCCCAGATACAAAGAGAAAGTGTGATTAAGTGTGATTTCTTTAAAGTTCTGTTTGGATTTATTCCTAAAAGCTCCTCCACCCAGAGACTCAGATTACTTGTTGGCGCAGATGGCTGCCCTGTCATGAATCAGACGCAGAGAATTTGAGCAGTGTCCAGAAAGAGGCTAGGAGAAAAGGAGGCACAAAAAGCAGGATGGCTCAGAACTTCGGTGCAAAATTAAGATGTGTCAGGACCAGTCCCAGGCCCAGGGGTGCGATGCCATGAACCGTGAATGCCCTCTGGGACCTTGTGCTCTGCATCCCTCTGCACGCTGGCCCTAACTGGGCAGAGTCTTTCACGGGCATCCCCCGGGGCTGTGCAGGTGGCCACCGGCAGCACACCTGGCCATGTGGGGGCATCTCAGAGATGCGGCAAGCCCCAGCTGGGACGTGCGTGGAATGAACAAAAGGAAAAATGACCAAGTGACATCAGAAGACACACAGGGCCACAAGCTTGGATGCTCAGCCCGGACAGCGCTGAGACAGGCGGTCAGCCCGGACAGGCGGTCAGACCTGGAGTCCATCCCAGGGAAGAGGCTCCCTCTTCTCTGCCCAGTGTCTGGGGAATGTTTGTCCCTGGGACTAGAGCTCCACACCCTGCAGCATCCTCCCCAACGGGGCCAGGACAAAAAGGCTGCAGTAAAGTCCCCAGGATGACAGAGACTTCAAGAGAGACCAGAGAGGCCAGATGCTTCCTGAGCTTACTCATCTGTGAAATGGGAATAACAGCCTTCTTCGCTGGGTTACCATGGTTACCATGCAGGTTATGTAAGGGGTCAGCCAACAGACTCGGATTTGGAGGCAATTCCTCCTAATAGCAGCAGAAAAAGAGGGCTCAAACCCCAGCTCTGCCACATGGAACGCCACATGGAATAGTTTATTCTCTACATTTAAGGAAAGAAACATGACCGTCTGTGAGGACTATTCTCATCTTCCTACAAACCGACGTGATGGAGAGGACCACCTGCGCCCCCTGCTCTCCAATGCACACCGTGGCCTCTCTCAGCCCTGGACCTGCTCTGGTAAGTATTGAGGACCCGTGTGCATTATGCCTTCATTTTCATTATGCCTTCAGTTTTTCCGATGCTTTGACATCTGGGGCCTCGCCGACCCTGGAGAGGCCACCCCTCACAGGGCCAGCCAGTTCCTAGAGACTGTAGAAGACCAGCCTGCGAACACACTTTTCTTATGCAAAGCCACCACTGCAGAGCTGCCCCCAACCCCCTCCTCTAGTGGGCTCTCACAGTTCAACCACTATCACCATCCCCCTGCCCTAATCACCCAAGCAACCAGGGACAGCCCTGATGCCCCAGAGCCTGCTGGAACTATTCAGACTACCCAGCCCTGAGACTGACTCTGCTTCATCCATTCTTTCCTGCAGAAAACACAGTACAGGCTCTGGCCCATGTTTTCCCCTCATCCCTCTCCCTCCTTGCTGACCCTGGTGCTTCCCCGTGTGGCCCTGTGTGGTGTGGTTTGCCCCCTCCCCTTGGTAACTGTGAGTAACAAACTACCCTCTCAATGGCAATCATCTCCTGATCTGCTGGCCTCACCGCACCGAAGAATAATAAGACCTTATTTGAAAACCAGAGTAACCAGGTGTGCTTGGTCAATCTCCAGCTTCTTCCTCTTGGGGACAGGCTGGCCCAGAGTGGTCATTCTCTGCCTGAAGAAGACTGTGGGAGGCTGCCCAGGCCAGGCAGTGGGGGTGGGGGTAGGTCTGGCCAGGTCTGGGGGTGGGACAAGCCACCACACCTGGCCGGCACACCTGGCCAGCACACCCAAACGACATCCCCACCTGGTCTCTCTGTGCAGGAAGGTGGCACCTTCATTATATTTCCCAGCATCTCCCAAACTTGGGCAGCAAGAAGAGTGTGTTCACTCAGGGGCCCCAAAACCCTCCACTCAGTGGAGACCTCTCCCCTGGGGCCCTGGGGGTTCCCAAGACAGCATGTGACCCCCTAATTCTCCCACTCCTCCTCTTCCAGGGACGTGGGAACTGTACTCACCCACCCTGTGATGTAATGAATAGTGAGTGACTTTCTTTGGCTTCCAGGCAGAGGCCTAAAACTGCTGGTGCAAGACCACCCAGAACTTTCTTCTCTGGCCACAGAGATTCAGGAAGCGCCCTTGACAGGGAGGTGCAGGCTGAGCCATGCCATGAAGAAACAGTTATTCTGGAGAGTTCTCAGCCCTGCAGTGTCCTCCACATGAGGGAGAAACAGACGGTGCTGCAGGTAGTCCTGAGTGGGGGCTATTTGTTACCGCACCACAACCCGGTCTGTCCTGACTAATGCAGGGTGGTCAGAGGACCAAGGCAGCACCTGGGGACTCCTGGAAGGTGGCCTCCAAGAGCTCTGGGCATCAGCAGACCAAGCCACAAAGCTCCAACAGAAGAAGGAAGAATGACAGGGATCGTTTCATGTCACTGCATCAGAGACAATCATCTTCTCAGTATCTGTCATCTAAATTGCCTGAGGAGAGAACATTTATTGAAAGTTTTCCATAAGCATTCCCCAGCTCTTTCATCACACGGCATTACTTTTTCTCTTTCCTCTAAGATCTTAAGCACGTTTACTGCCTTTGCACAAAGGACTTTTGCTTCTAATCATATCGATTTTACTATAGTTAATTTTTAATGTATTTTCCAGAGTGTTGTGTATATACAGACTGAGATATTCTATCATATATTAGCATAGCTGTTTCCACTTTTAAGGTCGGTTATTAAAGGAGCACTAATTTATTATTGTTTCAGAGGATACAATGTTAACCCAATTATTTGCATTTTGTCGTGTACACTTTGGAATGTGATAGGACACCGGTAATAGATGCAATAGGATTAAATGCACCAAATTGAATCTTTGGGAGTCATGCTGAATTCTAATAATCACTTGATGATCTAGCAGGAAAGACTTCTAAGGGGATGTAACAGCTCACTCCCTGGTTCCACCTGATGTTAGGAACTGGCGTGCTGCAGTCACGCCAAATCCCACCTTAGCCTCTTCCCAGCTCTAGGACCCCTGCCCAGATGCCTGTCCCCTCTGAGACTCTGTTTTCTGATCTAGTGAATGAGAGTGATGACACCTCCCTCTTTAGGCCATTCATAGTTGGAGGAGAAAGTACAGATGGATTTGCGTGGCACCTGTCACACAGCCAGAGCTGTGGATGTCTGCGACCCCAACATTATTATCCTTTGTTCCACGGGGACCCTTCCCACACAAACCTGTTGCATGAATTACTTTGAGTGTGCTGTTTTCTCCACCTCCAAGTCAACGTTTGCAGGAAATAGCCTTCTCTGACGTTGCCAAGCATGTGTTTTTGCATCCGTATTCAAAGAGGTGTCCCCCAAACGGGAATGTTGCCTCTTTTGTAGTGTATTCCAGGGAAGCGGGGTCACCTGTCTGATCTCCGTCCATCGGTGATTGGCTCCTCGGGGTCCAGGACCTCATCCAGCCCAGAAGGAAGTCACAGAAACGACAGAGCAGATGCAGCAGCACCCCTCCCCCTCCGGGGCGTTGGCTCCATGCTCAGCCCCAGGCCATGGCTCTGGTCAGCGGTCCCTGAGTCTGCCCTCTGGGAGCTGAGCCCTTGACCTTCCTCTCCCCCGTGGGACACCCACCACTGTCATCAGGGCAGCACCACTAAGCTGTGCTCGTTTAGGATCTCGACACGGGGTCAGCTGGGGTACTTGTTGAGGACCAGCCTCCTTTCCAACACGTGGGACCCATGGTGGTATCCATGTCCTGTTCTGCTGGGTTCTGATTCCAGTTCCCTGTCCTCCTTGCCAAGGAGCGGTAATGACCCACTGTGACTTAGGCCAAGGACACTGGTGTGCTCACACACACACACACACACACACACACACCGTGTTAGTGGGGACTTCTCCTGGGAGTCTAGTGTAGCGGAGAGCCACAGGAGAGGCTGGACGCGAGCGCATCACGTGACCACCAGGTCACAATGGCTGGTGCGTCCTCCACGGCTGATGCAGGCAGAAGTCCAAGGCCGGGGGCGCACTTGCCACCTGCCAGCCACCCAGCAGGTTGGAGCCCGACCCTCACCCTACGCTCGTCAGCAAGGCATCATAGAGCCTGCAGCCCTGTGCCTGCTCCCACCATGGGGACAAGGACGAAGGGGCCTGGCCAGTGAAACTGGGCAACGACTGGCCAAGTGAGAGCAGGACCGACCAGCCAGCGACATCCTCCCCTCCCTGGGGACCTGGCCAGGTGCTGCTCCTTCCAGCGGGGGGTGGCAGAGAGGGCGCTCAGAGGAACTGTGAGGCCAGGGGAACGGCTGAACTGGGGCCGATGCAAAGATGAGGGGGAGGGAGAAACCCTTCACAAGAGAGACCTCTCCCCCTTCCCAAGAGCACAGATGGGGAAGGGACATGCACGGCTGCGATGCAAGCAATCACCGTCATCCTGAGAGTCTGGTCCAATCCAGAGGAGAGCTGCCTCCCTCCCCTTCTTTATGATGCCGGCTTATCCCGTGACATCACTAAGAATGCCAGGCTCACCCTAAAGCCCCACAGCCAGGACCAAGGGAGAGACAGCAGAGGAGTGGCCTGGCTGGCACAGGTGCCCATAGAATCCTTGTGTCATCAGCCGCCAGCTGATTCATTATTCACTCCCCACCTCTGGAAAAGAATCTGACTTTTCTCCTGACAAGCACGGCGCCCCCGACTTCCTCTTTTAAGGGGAAGGGAGAACAGTGATGGCATTCTTTGCTTAGCACCCTTCCCAGAGATGCACTGTGGCTGGGGAAAAACCCTCATTAAGTCACCTGTCCTGCTTCCTTAGGATAATATCACTTAGACTCGCTGCTTCCAAAGTCAAGGTCAATGAAAAGGCTGCCAGGTTCCTTCGCAAGCCCAGGGTTAGGGTGGAGAAAGCGGGCAGGGAGGGGCTGCACGAGTGCCCCCCGGGAGTGTGGGTGCTCAGTTCATTAACCGCAGTTGACAGGTGGGTCACACGAGGGGCTTATTTATATATTTACACTTATGCTGAGAGGAACATTCTGGCACGGAACCATTTATCTCATTCCTTTTACAAGCCCTTCCTCTTTTTAACTAATGGGGTGATAGCTCACTAAAGAATTTATAGCCCTGCTTTGCCAACACACCACATTTCCACGGAGAACATTCAAGTGTGCCACCCAAGGAAGTGGCTTATTGGCTCAGAGCAGGTGGCAGGCGTGGCTCTGTGGTCAGGCAGAACTGCCCCTGGAACCCTGTAGAGTTGATGTGGGATGCGGGGAACCCCACCTCCTACCCAGCTCCGGTGGGAGAGTGTGTCAGGGTAATAGTGATGCCTGACATCGAGTTGGTGCATTCACTCTCTCCATGTCGGAGATCGTGGGGTCCAGTGCCATCATGGTAACAAAGGGGAAAATGAGGCTCTTGCAAGGGAACTTGGCCAAGGTGGTAGAGGAGGTCAGGGTCAACCTGAGACAAGACAGCGGTCTTCCCCGGATGCGGCGTGGGCTGACTCCAGCCCGATTCCTTCCCTCCTTCGTCCCCACCGGCACTGCCAGCCCCTGGCCATCTTCCATCTTGCTCTGCAGCTCAGCCGCTGCCTGCCTCCAACATGCTGCCTGCCCGCCCCCCTCTCCAGACGGCTCTGACTTCCCACCTGCTTTCTAACCAGGGAATGTGGTCTGGAGCTCTGCCTTGGGTATGCTCCTGGGCTGGATTTGAGGGCTGCAGAGTTGGAAGACACAGCAGGACACTCACTTGGCGTCGTGAAGCTGCCCTCTCCAGCCGCCTTCCACCCCTGAGCCCAGCTCCCCGCCCACTTAGGGCTGCGGTGTGGCCGGGCACAGAGGTTCATCCTGCAGAAAACCACACCAGGTACAGGAGCACCAACTGAAGACCCTGCCCCAGAAGGACCGACTCACCCTACGACCCAGGGGTAAATCTCCTCCCCTCTTGGGGGCCTCAGTTTCCCCCAAATGGAAAGGGTGAGCCACAGCCATAGTTCTCAAACTTGGTTGTACATTAGAATATACTGAGGGGCCTTTAAACTCTGCAGTGCCTGACCTCAGCTCTACCTGATAACAGGGTGTCTCTCATGGGGGACCCAGGCATCTGCATTTTCACAACTGCGGCCAAAGGTGAGAACCACTGGCCTTATCTGTGGTTCTCAAATTGGAATCCTGGGGGCAGCAGCCACAAGGGCACTTGCTATGAGTGCAAATTCTCAAGCTCCCACCCACCCCAAACCACAAGTCAGAAACTCCAGGGGTGTGGGGTCCTCCCTGGATTCCAGCACTACCTAGAGTTTGCTGGGCCCCATCATCCTAAGCCCTTGGGCTCTCCCCCAGCTCGTGCCTGACCAGTCAGGGCTGCGGGGCACCAAGCCCAGGCGCCCACCAGCCTGGACTGCACGGCTCAGCGCCTGCCTCACGTGTGAGGCCTGTGCAGCCTCCCCTCCCAGATCTGCAGGGAAATAAAGATGAGCGTGTAAAGCAGGGGCCACCGCGAGTTCTCAACAAAAGTTAGCTCTGCGGTTGATTCGCGCTGATCGCGTCAGCAGGCACCAGCGTGCAGCCAACATTCAGAACCTGCCCCCATTTTGCTTCTGGAGAAGGACGGAGGGGCGAGGCGGGGCTTTGCAAGGGAATCAGGGTCCAGCGTGCAACTCGCGGGCCCCTGCTCCCGCCCGGGCATCAGGGACTGACCCCTAGGGGGACCCGCAGCCTGGGGGATCCGCCGGCAGAAGACCCTCGCGAGGTGGGCGTCCCGGAAGAGGCGGATGGAGGAGGGAGGGTGCGCGCCAGCCTGGGCTCCCAGGGCGGAAAGACCCCGCTGGACCCCCAGCTCGCTGGTGGCGCAGGCACTCACAGAAAGGGACTCATTCCCGACCTGCGGTGATAAGTGTCCTTGAAAGCGCCCCGCCGGGCCAGGCTCCTGCCGGGTGGAGGTCCGCGTGCGAGTCCTATAGCCCCGCTGGTCCTCCCGGCGCGGCGAGGGGAGCCTGCAGTGCGCAGGAGCGGCCACCAGGTGGAAGCACCACCGCCAAGAGGCCCGGCTGCTTTGCGGCCGCTTTGGGGGAATGGAGCGGAGCCGGTGGGAAAGGAGGAGCCCCTGCGCGCCCCGAGAGCTCGCGGAGCAGACTGCGCCCCATGAACGAAGTCAGGGCACCAGCGGGGAACCCCAGCGCCCCAAATCAGACTTTGGTGCTCAGCCACCTGTCGCGCTTGTCTGCGCTGCCAGGCAGCCCCCCTCCCCCCTCCCCACCCCCTGCCGGGCCTCCTTCCCACCCAGCTTCAGGCGGCTCTTCAAACCCAGCCATGGACAAATCCTGCAGGGTCTGCAAGGTCCTTGAGAACGCTTAAGTGTTGCATTTTTATTTCAGTGAGTCTAAAATATACCCTCCCAGATCGAAAGGCAGAACTCTTACCAGGGAGAATCATTTTCCTAAATTCTGCCTTTTCTTAATCATTATGACTTGAACTGACCTTTAAGCATTTCAGAGAAATTCTCCAGGGTTCAAGAGAAACCGTTCCCTCCAAACAGATCCATGCATTTACCGATGTTTGATAAACCTTGGGTTAAAATGTCAATAATCATTATAGCTAACATTTACTCGTGCTTGCAACATTGCAGGCTTTCTTCTCCATAGAACCCTCAGACGGAGCCTGTGAGGTGGGTGCTGGCATCACCCCACTCCGCAGATGAGCAGAGGGAGGCGGGAGAAGGTACATCACTTCACACGGCTAAGGCCGGTAGGGCGGGGACTTGGGCTGGCAGCCTGACCCCATAGGCCCCCCTCCTAACCTTGGGGCCATACCACTGCCCTTTGGCTTCCTGAAACCCCATTCGTACCTTCCGCATGCCCCACCTTTACCTCCCTCCAGCTGGAACTCGGATGGGGGCTCTCTGATCCTACAGAATTGCTTGTGGAAA
The DNA here is from genome assembly GCF_951394435.1 of Stenella coeruleoalba. Classification (NCBI taxonomy): domain Eukaryota; kingdom Metazoa; phylum Chordata; class Mammalia; order Artiodactyla; family Delphinidae; genus Stenella; species Stenella coeruleoalba. The sequence goes on from NC_137169.1 coordinate 3,742,320, forward strand.
GGGTCGCAGGACCTAATTTAAGCTACAGTATTAATGACTGCTGTGGCTTCGCCGACCCTCTCTGCTGGGGCATTTTGGGGGATGAAGGTGCCAGGGTGCAGGGCTGACCAGAGACACTGTCCAGTGACCACAGCTAATGGTGATGTTTAACTCGAACTCTTGGAAAACAGAGCAAACCCACCAGCAAAGGTTGGTCATTCTGGCTCCCAAAGAAATGTCCAGAGAACAGTTCCCCAGGCCAGCGTGGTGCCAGGAACCAAGAGCCCCTGTGAAGCACCCCAGATGCAGAGGGGATGGGGAGAGGGTCCAGGAGACAGCAGGCTGTGCCCCCAGGGCCCGTATGTCTGTCTGGCTGATGCCCGGGGCTGTTTTCAGGGCAAAGCTGCTCATCTGTGCCTCAGGGAGCCAGCAAGACCCCATAAATCTGCTGGTGTGGAGTCCGGGAAGTAACTGAGTCTCTCAGGCAAACAAGGAGAGCTGAGAGGCAGGAGCAGCTGAGCCGATGGGCCACAGAGGGGATGTTAAGGGAATGAGTCTACCCAGCTTCCAACAAAAACACATTCCAAAGAGCGAGGCTGCATCCGCATCTCAGCGCGAGGCCACGCCCTCCTGTCGGGCACCAACCTGACATCGCTCTCCTTCACACGCAGCCCAGGCAAGCGAGGTGGTGGCTCTGTGTGTGTGAGAGAGAGGCGGTCCCTGGGAGCTGAGCGCGGGTCGTAGGGAAAGAGCTTTGAGGTCTTCTGCAAGGGGCTTACTGGTCTGCACATCTTCAGATCTTGGAATAGAGGAGGAAGGGGAACAGAATTAAAATCGGCAGTGGGGCGGGGTGCCTCATGATAGACGGAATTTCTACATGCCTGGGAGCAGGCTATCCAAGATAAATTGGGCTTCCAACGCCACCCCGGCTTAAAAGTCACCACTTGGAGCCATCAGTACCCACCGTGTGGTGAAAAGCACTGACTAGGCGTCCTGACCGCTATTGGCTGAATGAGCTCAAGAAGGTGCTCTTCTCTAGCCTCAGTTTCCCTTAGTTTTCAAGCTGAGTTCTGAGGGGTGGGCAGTCTGCCGAGGAATCCCGTGCATGGGCTCTGGGCAGGGGAGCAGGGTCTATCTCCCCTCTTCCACTCCCCACCTTCTCTGCGACCCCAGCTTGAACCAAAGATACTTTTTTTTTTTTTTTTTTTTTTGCAGTACGCAGGCCTCTCACTGTTGTGGCCTCTCCCGTTGCGGAGCACAGGCTCCGGACGCGCAGGCTCAGCGGCCATGGCTCACGGGCCCAGCCGCTCCGTGGCATGTGGGATCTTCCCAGACCGGGGCACGAACCCGTGTCCCCTGCATCGGCAGGCGGACTCTCAACCACTGCGCCACCAGGGAAGCCCCAAAGATACTTTTTTTAAAAAATCTGCTTTATATCTCTGAAAGGAGATTTCTTTTGAAAACATTGAGCATTTGAAGAATTTGTAAAGCTTCTTCTGATTCTGATGTCGGGCAGAAGTGGCTGAAGGCATGCGGTGTCCGTGAAAACTCCCCTGGGCAGCAAAGCAGGTCCAGAACGTTCCACTGTTCAGCTGAGCCACGTGGCGATTCCAACCTCACCTCCGTCACTGGTCCCTTCCTGCTTCCTGCAGGTGCCAGCTTAGCGACACCCTGGACGCTTTGGCCGGCGTGCCCACCTGCAAAGGACTTCTCCATCCCCTCCCCCACAACCTCGGTGCTGGGCTGGGTGAGACAAGAAGACAGGCTGTCCTTTTCAGTGTCCTTTTCGTAGTCCTTTACTATGTCCTTTTCAGCGCATAGCAGGTGCTCAAGAAATGTTCACACAATGAATGAATAAATGCTGCCTCGTTTATGCTCTAAACCCGTGGTAGCCAGAGAAATGTCCCCCCAGAGATGTTCCCATCCTCCGGGCCTGTGAATATGATACAAGACATAGCAGAGGGACTTGGCAGATGTGATGAAGGCTGTACAACAGTGTTACCTGGATGGGATCAATCGAATCACAATGGTATAAAGCAGAGAAACTTCTCGGGCTGCAGCAGGAGAGGCAAGGAAGAAGCAGGCCTTAGGAGCAAAGAATAACAAGGATGCATCTTGCTGTTTCTGCTCCAAAAATGGAGAAGGGGGACAAGCCAGGGGAGTGCAGGCAGCCCCTAGAATCTGAGAACAATCCCATCCAACAACCAGCTGGGAAACAGAGACCTCAGTCCTACAACCACAAGGAAGTGGATTCTACCAATACCCTGAGTGAACAAGGAAGTGGATTCCCCCCAGAGTCCAGGCCGGCCAGCAGCTTGACTCCAGCCCCTGACACCCGGGGTAGAGGCACCCGCCAAACCCACCTGGATATTTGACCTCGATGATGAGATAGTAAACGTGTGCTGTGAAGCCTCTAAGTTCATGGTGGTTCGTTACAGCAGCACAGGGAAACGCACAGATTTTTCATCACTGCTGTTTGCTTTCAGTTTAGAGGGGGCAAACCAGCAGTCCCTCTGAGCTGTCCCCTTCCCCTCAGCACCACAGCACTCTCCCTTTGCAGCCCCACGTTCACCTGCCCAGTCAGTACCTCACCCTCCAGGAAGGCCTCCCAGCTTTCTTTCTTGTCCCCAGGCCCCAATCATGCATGGATATCCCAGAACATCACTCAATCCTATCGCCCCTGCCTCAAGCCGCCCACGACCTCTCGTGTATGGGAACTAAGACCCACCTGCTCACAGCCCCCTCCCCCATCTCCCCAGTCCCTCTGAGCATGGGCTGACCTGTTGGATGTCTCTGAAGAGAAGGTGTCAGCAGAGTCTTCCTCTAAGACAGTTCTGTTCTCTCCCTTTGATGGTCCAGAGGCAGGTCCAGCCATGCTCCGCGTCCTCAGGGTGTCCACTCTGGCCCCCTCAGGCATCTCATGCCAGCCCCCAGCCCCCAAAGAGCAGCCCTGAGCACTGGCCCATGTTCATAGGCCCAGGATCCTGTGAAGTTGTCCATGTTTAGCCTGGTCACTGGTCATTGCCTCCCAAGTGTGCTCAGATCCCAGCCTCTGGCCTCTGCGTCTTCATGTCCATAGATGCCCTTCTCAGAATCAAGACCAGGCCTTCCTACAAACTCGGAATTTACTTTCCTGCTCCCAATGTCTCAATGCCTCGGTTAGGAAATCTCTACCCTGTCCTAGTGCATTAACACCCACCCCGACCTTTGACAAGTCCCGGGACCAGACAGGAGCCCACCTCCACCGACTTGGTGGGACGGGACGTGTGTGCAGACAGTGAAAGGCTGAAAAGATGCACCTTCACACACGCAAACAATGATTCCCTGCAAGCCAACACCTCCTCCCAGCTGAGGCCTTTCTTCACGCTGCCATTTACCAGCCGAGTGAGTTCAGCAACCCCTCCAGGCCTTGGTCTCTCCACCTGTGAAGTGGGGCTGAGAGCTCCCGCCCGGTGGGGTTGTCTCAGAGATTAAATACAGTGGAGCCCGCAGATACCTTACTGCTCCACGCACACTGAGTCCCAGAAACGTTCCCCGTGTCCGATCTTTGGTATAAATGTTATTTTGCAAAAGTAAACTTGTGATCTCCAGTGGATCGATTGTTGTTTGTTTACATGGTAGTGGTTGTTTTATAACGAAGTGTTACGTGTTTCATTTCTTCAAAGGACCTGGACCGTGTTCTTTATACAAACACGGATTATGTGAGATTATGTTTGAAAATTATAGCATGTTTCCTCGCATATTTGGATTACACGCACAACACAGACACAAGAGTGGGTACAGAAGTAAATACACTACTGTATATAAAATATATAGATCACCAACAAAGACCTCCTGTATAGCACAGGGAACTCTACTCAGTGCTCTGTAATAACCTATATGGAAAAGAATCTGTCAGAGAATGAATACATGTATATGTATAACTGAATCACTATGCTGTACATCTGAAACTAACACAACAGTGTCAATCAACTATACGCCGATAAAATTTTTTAAAAAAGGAAATGCCTTTGATGCCTGGGGCTGTGGGCCATGGTGGTGATAACCAGGGAAGTGGTGTGCTCTCCCTGGCTGCCCACCAGGCTCATCTGGAGAGACGGATGCCAGGCCCTCCTGAGACCCCCCAGCAGCTGGCTCTTGTGCTGGGCCCTGGGAGGGCAGGGTCTTTAAAGCTCCCTGGATGTTTCAGCAGCCTGGGTGAGTGGCAGCTCAGATGATCCAATCGGGGGACGAGATTTTACAAGATTCTGAAATACGTGCTGGCAGCTAGGCTGGGGGTAAAGTAGGTCATGTTTCATGATGGACACCCGCCATGCACCTTTGGTCCATCACAGACGCCCGTGCAGCCCTAGAGGCTCCCCGGGCAGGTTCTGGGATCAGGAGGGGGCCTTGAGGAGGTCACCCTTTGAGAATAATCAGTAATCAATATGTTTCCCGGGAGAGAAGCTTACCCTCATCTCAGGCTAAACGTCTTTGGAGACTAGGGAATTACGGAATTAAACGTTTGGGTTAGGGTGCCGGTTCCACCGCTAAGCTTTAAGAAAACGTCATCCCTTTAGAGACACACACTCCATATTGAGGGATGAAATGACGCGATGTCTAGGATTCCTTTCGAAATGATCCCAGGGAGGAGACAGGGGTGGGTGGGATACAGAGAAAACAGGACTGGCTGTGTACACATTGAGGGCTTTTGTAGTGGATGATGGTACATCAGGGCTTGTGCTTGACTTTTTTAAAATTTTTATTAGAGTCGATTTACAATATTGTGTTAATTTCTGCTGTACAGCAAAGTGAATCAGTTATACATATACATAAATCCACTCTTTTTTCAGATTCTTTTCCCATATAGGTCATTACAGAGTATTGAGTAGAGCTCCCTGTGCGATACAGTAGGTCCCTATTAGTTAGCTATTTTATGTATAGTAACGTGTATATGTCCATCCCAATCTCCCAGTTCATCCCTCCCCCGCACCCCCCCAGTAACCATAAGTTTGTTTTCTACATCTGTGACCCTACTGACATTTTCAACAGTAAAATGCTAACGGTGATGTACAGAAAAGCACAGAGAAGTCAGAGTCCACACACCAGTGTCCACCACCCAGGATGAACCCATGTTCACATTAGGTCATTTTTTTCCTTCGGTTTTAATTTTTAAAATTTAACATTAACCCCCAAGAACGTATTTTCAGAGGAAATGGGGTTAAGACCCCGGGAGCGTCTTCCACGGGACTCGGTCGGAGTCCCGCTCAGCACATCCTTGTTTTTGTAAGATTTGTGAAGTTTCACACCGCAAGCTCCCTCTGACCCGTGACCGCCTTCCCCCTACCTACTGCCTCTCAAGGTGACCTGATTCAATGAATGTCACATGAATCAATTTACTGTGTTTCGTTTTCAGATTGGAAAGTGTCCACAAAGCTACTGCGAAACAAGGCATGTGGGGATCTCTAGGCCCCGTCGCTCCTCTCCCAGGGTCCCCGACCCCAGGCTGCTGTGCTGATTTCCTCCACAGGCCAGTCAGCTAAGGCTGCACAAGAACACCACAGATGGGGCAGGGGCGGGGTGGCCTTAGACAGCAGAGATTTACCTCTCTTGGTTCTGGAGGCTGGAAGTCTAAGATCCAGGTATTGGAGGTTTGGTTTCTCCTGAGGCCTCTCCCCTTGTCTTGTAGAGCCCACCTTCTCCGTGTCCTCACCTGGTCGTCCCTCTTGTGCACGTCTCCCTGTCTTTTCTTATCCCCTTTTCCAGTCCTATTGGATTAGGGCCTCACCCCAATGACCTCATTTTACCATAATTACCTCTTCAAAGACCCCATCTCCAAATACAGTCACATCCTGAGGTCCTGGGAGTTAGGATTTCAGCGTATGGATTTGGGGAAACACAACGCAGCCCATAGTACGCTGCTGCAGCCAGATGTCACGTGGCGTGCTTTTCTTCCTGGAACAGTCTCCACACACGTTGTTTACCAGGTGAATAACGTTTCCTCTCATTTACTTCTCAAGAGCTCATTTGGGCAAAGCCTCTTCATTTCTGGAGGTTTAAGGAAGAAAAATAGAAAAACAAACCAACTTGAATCTCTGAGTTTGAATACAGTCAAATCTCAATAATTCAGGCTTAATACCGTAGGAGAATATTCTAGGATACGGAAGGATTTCAATGGAAGCTGACTTGTAACTAACTGCTCTATCCTTGTCGAGCTGAGAAAAACCTGTTTTAATAAACAGATAAGAATCCTTTGCAATTAATAATACATTCAAGTGCAAAGAGCGTGCTCATGGTCCCGACTAATTATTCCCCTGAGCCAGGCACCCATCCCGCTGCTGTTTCTCATCTGCATTCCTCCGTGTGCTGGCTTTAGTGCACGTGGTGGAATAAAGGTAAACCTCAGTCCAGTCTGCAGTCAAAAGGAAGCCGAGATGGGTAGATGCCTGAACACCGCGCTTTGATTTTCTCTCACATGCATGTGGTCTAATCACCTTCCAGGGAGACTCGGAGAGCAAACCGGCTGCAGATACCATGTCACATGGAAGTCTGGATTAGAAAACAGATTGTGCAATAATAAACTCATCACGTCCCTTTGAGGTAAATTAAAGGGAAGGACAATCAGGCAACAGTAACTCAGAAAATATTTTCTTCTTTTAAGTTAATGGGTTCCATGGTTTTAAATGGAGCCGTAGCCAATTCTCCCAGGTTTTTGCTTGCTTTTAAAGGAGGTTTTCAACTCCCGGTGCAGCAATTAAATATGCCAGCAAAGCTCCTACTTAGTGCTACTGAAGCACTTAATTTTCATTAAAAAGATGACATTGCAAGCAATTATCAAGGACAATCCACATTCACGGGTGTTTCTATGCATAAGGACATTGTGACACAGAGATGCATAAATTACCCAGATCGATTGGCTTCTCTGCTTCCTCCTAAGCTCGGCTGCAGGCTGGTCAGCTCTACTCACCTGCTTCCAGGCTCTCCATTGAGGGCCCTTGTGCGGGCTCTGCTCATCGCACGCTCACCCCACACTCACGCACATCCGCCAGGCCAAGGTTAATCCCTGGGGCATTATGCCACTGGTTCTTCATTATGAACTTATTTCCTCCACGTATAACCCTCTTAACACGTGTCCTTTAATGGAAAGACACAACATGATTCAGCCTTCTGTTACCCTGCCACCCCTCATGTCTCCCACTCCGGTGACGTTCAAGGCCACCGGTAACAACGGCCTGGCTGCCAGAGCCCCTACAGCAAGCCAGCCACCCCAAAAAGAGCCCTGCCAGAGCTGACCCTCATAACAGCCTGGAGCCGTCCCCCCATGGACGACGGCTAAGCTGAGGATCAGAGGAGGTAAAGTGATGTGTTCCAAGGTCTCTCAGCTAGAAGGTGGCAAGTCAGGATTTGAATCCAGGTCCATCCCTGCCCAAAGCTCATCACCCCTCTGCTGGGCCAGGTGGGGCTTCCCACATGATTCTGCAAACGTGAATGGTGAGTGCGGTCCAGGCCACGTCTGTGCAGGGTCTCCCAGGGTTCTCAGTTAGGAGGAGAGGATATCTGGACGCCCGCTGCTGAGACAGTCAGCTTCCGAGACGGATCAAACACTGAGCTTGCCCCTCAATAATCTCAGCTCTGAATACAGATGGATAACATGTAAGAAGAGGAGGTAAGAAAGATGTAGCCAGGCTAAAACAAACGATCAAACAGCAGATAAATAACTCCATGGACCAGAAAAGGAACTAAAATGCAGATGTGGCAAAGCCAAGCCCTGGGTCTGTGGACTCCAGGCACCAGCAGTGGTGGAAGTCCAGCCCTGGAAAGTATAGGACTCAAAGCCTCCTGCAGAACACAGGGCACGGGAACCACGCCACTGCTTTGCCCCATGGCATTAACAAGCAGTGAATCAAAGGATGCAGAAAGCCTGGGTACAGCCTAGCTTCCAGGAACAGAGGACCTGAAATACCTCCCCAAACACTGGGTGATGGAGCCCTGGACGCTGTCCCAAGAGCTGAGCCCAAAGCCCCTGCCCCGTGGGGCTGACCAGATGCCCAGGAGACAGGGCGGGGGGCTCAGAGTGGCACGAGCCAGAGAAAACCGAAGACCTCTGACTCAGAACAGACCTGAAGATCAAAATCTCAACACATGTAGAAATCGAATGCTAAAAAGCCAACAAACAAACAAAATCCAACATCCAACAATAAGACAAGTTCACAGTAGATCAAATTAACTTTATGCGGCCATCTGCAAAGGTTTTCAAACCAATCAGCTTACGAGGTGCAAAGAGAAAAATGAAGGAATAGCTCCCACTTATAAAGAAGAAATGAAGATATAAACATTTGAATGACCTCTCTGGGACACCTCACAAGCCGCTGTGGGTTGTGCTACTGGGTGCCAAGCTGGGTGGACGCGCCAGCGTGGACTGTGCGTTCCAAGGGGGGGACAGTTAGAGGGTGACACTGGAGCAAAAACTGGACGACAGGGGAATGAGCCATGCAGATTCCAGGAGAAAGTTCCAGCAGAGAGAACAGCGTGAGGGAGGTGGGGTGGGAGGAGGAGGAGGTAAGACACCAGATCAGGGGATAATGGAGGTCAGATCGCACACAGCCTTGTAAATCCCTCTTACGACTTTGGCCTTTACTTGGCACAAAATGAGGCCCTGGAGGTCCCCTGTGGAGGAGGTGTGTTACAGCATCATAAAATTCCAGGCGCTGAAACCAGATCTTAGAAGCAGGGAGACCCGGGAGGCTCCAGCCACTGGGGACACCACCCCGGAGGTGGTGAGAAGGTCGATGGGGTCACAGTCTGGAAGCTGGCAGACTGAGTGCCTCGTGTGAAGGAGAGGGGCACAGAGAATCCTGGGCAATGGCACAAAAAGCTGGACAGACTGAGTTGCTATTAACTGAATGAGGTCAGTTCCATTCAAATATATTAGGAGCTGCAAGGAGCATGTGCTGTTGACCTAATAATTCCACTTAAAGGAATTTATTGTAAGGGAATTATCATAAACTTAAGAAAATATTACAAATATGGCTCATTAAAATGTTACTTACAATAGAAGATTGGAAGCCGCCTAATTATCCAGCAGTAGGAGAAATCAGATCACAGACAGGAGGATCTGTGGTGAATCGGCCAGCCTGCAGCTGTCCCCAAACCACTCCTGCCTGCCCACCTCTCACTTAGAAGGTGAACAAGCCAGGCACTCACCTCCCCAGCCTCCCTTTAGCTAGGGGTAGCCAGGTGACCTGTTCGTAACAGAGAAACAGTGAGTGAATGCAAGGTCCCAAGTTTCTGGGGGGCGTCTTCCCTCCCTGCTATAAGGTCAGACATGAAAGGGGCGCTCACTGGTTCTATTCCTTTGCCATTTTTCTGCCGTGGACACCAACGCATTGCCTGGAGCTGTGGCAGCTCTTTTGGGACCATGAGGTGACAAGCATGGGGACAGGTGGGAGGTGAAGAGCATTCTAAGAAAGCCAGACAGATCCTGGGCACCAGAACTGACTCCAGCCATCATTAACCTCCAGACTTCTCTTTTTTTTTTTTTTTAATTTTTATTGGAGTAGAGTTGCTTTACAATGTTGTGTTAGTTTCAGGTGTACAGCAAAGTTAATCCGTTGTATCAATACATATACATGCCATATCAGAAATAGAATTATGGATGTAGAAAACAAACTTATGGCTACCAGGGGGTAAAGCGGGGAGAGATAAATTGGGAGATTGGGATTGACATATAGAGACTTTCTTTAGGAAAGAATGAATCCCAGGTTGTCAAGCCATCATGGGTTGGGCTCTCTGATATTCGTTATTTGTATTTCTGTGACACCACCTGTCCTGAGCTGGTTCCCCTGCTGGGTCTATGGTGGTCTGAGTGAGGGAGAGAATTAACTCCCCTCCGGACAATCTGGATGCAGTAGCCAAACCTCTGCCATCTGTAGGGAGCCGGCCCGGCCCTGCCCACACTGCCCAGTGCAGGAGCGGGGAGCTCAGGGCAAAGCTAGACGTGCTGTTTCCACAGCCAAATTTCCCTCGAGGGCGGGGCTCGGTACCAGGGTGTTAAATCCCCAGAGCAGCCGGGAAGTGGGCGCTGTTGTTGCCCCATTTCACAGACGGGAAGAGTAAGGTTAGAGGGCTGACTGCCCCGCTCACGGTTACAACTGCAGAGCAGGGGGGCTGGGGCTGAACCCGGGGCTGTCTGACCCCAGAGCCCAGCCCAGGCTGCACTTCCTCCCCCCAGAATCTGTTTCCCCGCAAGGCACGTGGAGCCAAGCGTGGGCTCTCTGCACCCCAACAGGGCAAGAGAGGGGGCACCTGGACCCTCCCCGTAGATGCCAGGGGGCAGGAGCTGGCAGAACCTGGTGCTGTGCTCAGCAGAGGAAGTGGCTGGGCTCCCTTGGGAGGGTAGGTAGGCAGGTAGGGTGTCACCCGAAGACCAACTTCCAGCAATGCAAGGGGTCCTGGTGAGGGGAGGGAAGCAAACCAGGGCAGAGCTAACTAGACTGCAAGCTCCACGTTCAAAGCCTGGCACACAGTAGGTGCCCAATAAACACAGAGCAAACGCCGAATGGCCAGTTCTGCCTCTTTCCTGGTTCTGCCTCTTTCTCCTCCATCCTCTGGACATAGTCTGAAAGTGACAACTGATGTCATTTGAAGCCTGCGTCCCGAGTCTCAGCGCTTTGCCGATCGTAACTGACATCACCGCCCCGAGAAATCGGCTCTCTGGTGGGCCTCTCCTTCCTCCCAGGCCACCGGACAGATGGACCCTCCCAGCACAGGCTTGCATCAGGACGTGGAATTCAGCAGCTGCGCCTCGGACCTGCCGCTTCAAAGAACAATTTTAATTGAAATGGTAATGACGAAGTTTCTTCCCCACAAAGACAGCATGTGCATTGTAAATACCGAGTCCCCTTGCCTGGAAGCTGGCCCAGGACACAAATTCCTACTAAAGAGGGCTGGTCCCTGCCTGGTACCCTCTGTGCACAACCCGAGCAGACCCGGAACTTGCTGGCAGGATGAAGGCCGTCTCGCTGCAAGGTATGTCATGGCGGCTGCACGAATGACCTCCCAAATACTAACACAGGTGAGGAATCCCCTCTCCACGGCAACCTGGCATGTGGGCCAGCCTCCCAGACACTCACCACCGGAGTCTTTGTGGTGGGTGGGTGTGGGGGGTGCTTTTGCATTTGACCCCTCTGGGAAATCTGTCACCGCCTCTTGAGAGGGACTGGAGGACAGAGAGAACAGGAGGGCAAGGCGAGGTGGTGGAGCCCTGCCCCCCCTCTGCCTCCAGGGCCTCCGAGGCCCCATCCTGAGAGCGTGAAGGGCAAGAAATAGAAAGAGAGATGCTAAGGAGAGGACCACATTCTCCCGGGGACGTCCCAGGAGATTAGGAAACTGCACTTGGAAAACTCTCGCTGCTCTTCTGAGATGTGTGAACCCCTCGCGCCCTGGAGAGAGCAGCCTTCAGTGGGGGCGAGGGGGTACCCTGAGCGGGCACCCTGAGTGGTCACCCTGATCAGACACCACAGCTGGGGGCAGTTCCATCTCCTGCGGTGCTGCCATCTGAATATAACTCTCCCCGTGAGAAGAACGCTTCCAGGGCAGGCCTTTGGTGCTTGTCTACAGGACTGAAGGCCGGGTCCTTCCATATCAGACCAGCCTGAGAAGGAAACGGTAAGCCCTCCTCGCACTGCCCAGGCGTCCCCAGCCTAGCCGGGCGGAGGCTGGAGGAGCAGGGAATGCTGGGGGTCCCCAGCAGCAGGCAAGGAGGGAGGAGTCCCATCCAGTACACGTGGTTTGTCCCACAAGTCTGAGGTGACAGCCCCGCCCAACAGTTCTGTCCTGTTTCCCCACTGGGAATTATGACTGCATTTAAGGCCCCTGTACAGGGCCTGCCCTGTAGGAAGCTTTCCACAGCGTGAGCCAGGCTGGTGAGTCATGGCCTGAGGCCACTCGTCCAGCAGAGGTATTTAACACCGAGCCGGGCTGGGATTGGGGTCCCAGCATTTATGCAACAAGTGTATGGTGCAGGCTCCCCTGTCTGTGCCAGGTGCTGGGGTGACACTGATAGGGACAGAGTAAAGAGACAAAGCAGGTGACTGAATAGTTAATCCCACTAAGGGATTGTAAGTTAAAAAAAATGTATGGGAGACCCACGTAAGTTAATGATCACTCAAGAAAACAGGTTTATTCAACCACAAAACCAAGCAGGCCTGCTTAGCAGCAAAACCCATGCAGCAGAAGCATGAGACATGTCCCCAAACAATAAAACAATGGTGGCATGGGACCCACATCTTGCCCAGTGAGCTCAGTAAGTTAATGACTCCTAGGACACGCTCTCTGCACACATAAAAAACAATAATTTATGGAAAGCTAACATTTCAAAGTGAAAGACCCTCATTGTACTGAGACCTGACATAATTTTTCCATAGTGCCAAGACAGTCCTAGCTTCACCATGTAGGGACAAGGAAGCTCCCCTGCCCAGCCTGAAGGAGGAGCTGATGATGGAAGCATGACATCTACTCAAGAATGAGGAAGAAGGTGGCCTTTTCCCCGTCCCACTTTTCTTTTGATTATAAAACTGTAGCCCACTATGTTCTCAGGGTGGCATCCTCTCACCTGCCGACTTGTAAGCCTCACAAGTGTCCTATTCTAATAGATCACTTCTTATCTATCACTTTGCCTCTCGCTGAATTCTTTCTGTGCTGAGACATAAAGGACCAGAGCTCCTTGGAATCCCCTGAAACGCCACCTAGCGGTTTCAACACGGCGGGCTCTCACCACCGGGCCCTGGAACCCAGCCCCGAGCTCACTCCTCCCCTCCCTTTGGGCCCCCCAAGGCTCCTGAGTTCCCACTTCCTTCCTGGGACCCTGCTCAGAGCCTGGGAGCAGGGCTGCCAGGCAGGGAGAGGAGTCTGCTCTTGTTCTGACCCAAAGGATTCTGGGGGTGGCCTCCCAGGGCGACAGGTCATCAAAGGAGAGATGCTCATGGACTGGGGTGTCCCAGGGCCACCAAACAGACCACAGCCCGACTGCCCACTGCAAGGAGTTTGGAGTCAGGAGATGGGCTCTAGTCTTGTCACCACCGATGATTAGATTTGTGGCCCTGGTCAGGTCACTTCTCAGAGCCTCAGCTTACCACCTGGAAAATCAGAGGACTGTGGCCGACAGACAGAGGGATGCTCGAGCCCCTCCAGCCCCGACCCCTGCAAGTGAGACCACGGGTGGGGCAGGGCTCCCTCCCGGGAGTTCAAGGAGAAACAAAAGCCAGGCGCCCAGACTGTGGCCAAGATTTATCCGCTAAGCAGAATCCCTTTTAATTCCTCTATGAAGGTGAGTGGTTCTCTGCATCCCGGGCTTTGCTGGCCTGTCCCATCCATCAGTGGGGCAGTGCTGCGCTGGTGAGACCCGGCACTAATTCACAGGAGGAGACCTTGGGGCCGCGGCTCCCACGAGGACATCCTTCATGCCCCGTCAGAGCACCTCGCCCTTGGCCTGTACTCCATCAGGCTGGGGCCGCCCGGTGATGAATGGCCTGCAGACCCCACCCCACTGTGACACATGGGAGGGTAGGCATAGAGCCACCAGCACTAGGGGCCCCTTGGAGCTGGACGTGATCAACCTGGACCTTGCTTCTCCGAGGTGCCCTGTCTTACCTTTGGCTCTCCAGCTGTCCTAGACGCTGGGGTGGATTCCCTTAGGAGCAGGGCTGTGGACTCTGGGTCCAGCACAGCCAGGTGACTGAGCACAGGTGGACGCATACCTGCACATCCATGCGGCAGCCAGGAGCAGGTGAGCCTGGAGCTGAAGGTGCAGAGGAGAAGGCAGGGGAGAGGGTGGAGGGGAAGGGAGACCATGGTGGACCTGCGAGGCCATAAGAAGAACTTGGCTTTTGCTCCTGAGGACGTGGGAAACCACTGGAAGCTTCTGAGGAATGGCGTGATCCGATGTACGTTTTTAAAGGATCCTCTGAGGGCTCTCAGAACAGACCTTTGGCGGGAGCAGAACCCTCCTGCGGGGCCGGGTGGTGGGACCCAGAGACAGCGCTACCTTTGGGAGGTGGTGCTGACCAGATTCGCTGACCGACCAGCCGGGGGGCGTGCGAGAAAGGAGAGGAGGTGAGGATGGTCCCCAGGTGATCATTTGCCGTGACGGAGAAGCTGTGAGGACAGCAGGTGTGAAGGAAACGTCAAGAGTCTGTTCTTACAAACACATCAAGTTCAAGAAAGCGGCAGCAGGAAGCACACGCCCCATGGCGAGCAAGGAGGCCTCGAGCCCTGACTGTGTCTCAAAATGCTGCCAATGCAGCAATAATAGCAAGCGGACTGGCTTCTCTCCATTTGTTATTATTTTTATATTTCTGCACATGCAAATGCAAATGCATCCACATTTGCCCCCATCCCAGCAGGATTACTCCCACCCTCTGCCTCTAGGGAGGGGCCACTGCTATGAGGCACCCAGTGGACACCAAGTGGACACTTGGAGAGGGTGGTCGAGGGGCCACGTCCAAGTTCAGGAGAGAGTCCTGGGCAGGACAGTGCACTTGGGTGTTACTGCACACAGGTGTCATTTTGAATATCATAATATCGTTAATCTGAATATCATAACCCAGAGTAGATGGAGAAAAGACCCAAGGAATGAGATCTGGGGCCCCAACACCAGGATTCAGCAACGGCGAAGGGGATGGAGAAGGAGCTAGTTGCACGGGAGGAAGAAAAGCAGGAAAGTGTGATGTTCAAGTGACGTCCAAGCTGTTCACAAGTCAGGTAAGATGGTTAGAGAAGTGACGGTTGGACTTAGCAACGTGGATGTCAGGAGTGGTCTCACAAGTCAAGTTTTGGGGGTGGAATAGGGACAAAAGTCTGATTTGAGTGGATCTGGGGGAGAACAGGGGAGGAACGGGAGGCATCAAATCTGGACGACTGGGGGAATTCCCTGGCGGCCAAGTGGTTAGGACTCTGTGCTCTCACTGCCAAGGGCCCGGGTTCGATCGCTGGTCGGAGAACTAAGATCCCACAAGCTGCACAGCATGGCCAAAACAAAAACCGAAAACAAAACCTGGATAACTGGGAGAGCAGAGAATGGACTTGACATTGGAGGGATGACCCAGGGTCTTCTCTCTCTAAGGTGCAGAAGCTGATGGCAATGACTTGAGCAGGCAAAGAGACAAGGATCCTTGTCAAGAGACAATTTAGGGACAAGGCAGGGGGTCAGCCTTCCTAGGCACTCAGAGAGGGAAAGATGTAGGGGGATGGGGCAAAGATGCAGGCCGGAGAGATGCTCACGGAAGTCCCTTCTTGTTGCTCATTTCTCATAGGAAGGAAGGTGTCGACTGAGCGATGGGTGGGGAGGCATTAGAGGTTTGAGAGATGGGATGAAGGGCTGTGCAAGGGAGGGCTCTGGGAATGGGCTGAAGAAGTACAGCATGATTATGACCAGAAAAGGGGGCCACAGGATGTTAGTGGTCAAGAGTCTGCAACGGGACCCGTCGTCACAGGTGCGGTGGGTCCTCTGTCAGCCATGGCCAGCTGTGCAGGTAAAGACTTGCAGAGAGGGAGAGCTGGACTTAACCAGCACCAGGCAGATGTTGCCAGAATAGTACAGGGAAGAGCATTCAAGGCTTGGAGCACACATGCAGAGGGACCCTGGGTGACAAGGAGGAAGAGGCACGGGGTGGGGGAGGGGAGTGCAAAGCTGGGGGGCCTGGTGGAGCTGAAGGAAGTTGAATCCTGGGTACACGGGGGGTCATCTGGACAGAGGAGTGTTTGTAGTTGGTTGGAGACAGAATGTTTGCAATTACTGGTGAGATGAGGTCTAGGGTTTACGATGGGAGTAGAGCTTGCGGTCATCTACCGCAGTGTCACAAGCCACCCCAAAACGTAGGGACATGAGGGACAAGTTGTGCTGCCTTCCGCAGTGCTGTGGGTCGTCTGGCTGGGCCACTCTCACTCGGGCATCTCAGGTAACTTCCATAGATCACCTGAGATACCTCTGTGTCTCAGCCACATAGCGACTGGAGCAAAGTCACCCAAGGCTGATGGGCTGGGTGTCCGGACAGCTCACGCACGAGACTGGCAGGGGGCACTCCGCTGGGCTGCGATGGACGTGCCTCCACGTGGCCTTTCCGAGGGGCTTGGGCTTCTCACAGCGAGATGGCCAGGTCCAGAGAGGGAGCCTCTCAAGACTGCGTGTCCCAGGAGACCCAGCAGGAGTTTCTAGGCTTCTTGGGGCCCAGCCTGGTAAGTCCCAGGACATCACCTCCTCCACACATGTCACTGATCCATCCCAGACTCAAGGGGAAAAGACTGGGCTCACTCTCTGATGTGAGGAGGGAGGGAGGAAAGGGTGGGTGGGCCCTCATGAAAGACCCCAGAGCCTGTCCTCCCCGCCGCCACCTTGAGCCCCGAGCCAGGGCACCACATGACAATGTCCTCCACACTCTCGGAAGCCACCCACGGTCTGTGAGGAGCCCTCCAGCATCTCTGAGGTGTTGCCAAGGGACCACACTCTTGACCCATCCTGAGTCTGTCTCTTACTTTGAGAGGCTTACCGCTGAGGGGTGGTATTCACACCTTATCACATGTGGCAAAAATTAACCAGTTTGTGCTTTCAACATTCCGTCTGGAAATCTCCGGAGCCCAGTCCACCGGTTCATGAGATATATTTTCTGTTTTCATGGTGACACTGTTGTCAGACTTTCCAGCAGGACACAGCGGGGTCGCCTTTCTCCAGCCTCTGATAACAGCACCCCCGTCTTCCTCCAAGCCCCTCAGGCCTTCGGTCCCAAAGTTGGGGCCACTTGTTTTAGGCTTTTGTGGTGGCCACGCTCCCCTTCCAGGTACCAACTTTGTCCTGATATCTATAGCTGAGTATCCACTACGCCAAAACGTAGTGGCTTCAAACAGGATTTATTCTTACCTTTCGCTTTTCTTTTTTTCAGCCCACTTTTAGTGGGCTGAGTGGACCAGGCTGGGTGGTCTCACGGGGTATCTCATGTGTCATCATCAGACGGCACCGGGATTGGTGTCATCGGAGGGCTTTGTGCTCTGGGCGCTGGGATGGCTCATTACACGGCAGGCAGTTGGTGCTGTTGGCTGGGAGCTATGGACAGACGTTCCCTCACCTGGCCTCCGCATGGCACAGGAGCCCCTCAGAGCGGAGCTTGGGTTCTGAGAAAGCACATCCCACCTTCCGCTGGTCAGCAACTCACCAGGGCCAGCGCAGATTCAAGAGGGGTTGCTCTGCCTCTTGGTGTGAGAAGCGGCATGCCCCACAGGGAGTGAAGGCACAGGGGACAGCCACCTGTGGGGACAAGGGACACGATCTTCGGAAGGGAGGAGGCTGAGGAATTGGGACACTGGGGTGTTGGAAGGAACATCTCCATGGATATGAAATGCAACAAAAACGATGACACGTGTGGAGAGCAGGGAGCTGGACCTCAGAGACGCCAGCAACAAGGAGTGGGAGGTGGAAGATGAGTGTCAGAGCTGAAGTCTTAGGAGGAGAGAGGAAGGATGAGCAGGATGGACAATAAGAAGCAACGGGTCCTGTGACAGAGAGAGGAGTCCCGTTGGGGGAGCTGGGCCGGCATGGAGAGCTAGGTTTCATTTAGTAAATAGAATTCGGAGAGCATCACAAGTGGTGTTGGGGAAACAAACCCATTGCCCGTGGGTTCTGGATGATACCATGGAAGGAGGTCAGGCTTTTGGGGGAGGGTGGGAGATGGCATCAGAGTAGGGGCACCAGGGCTGCATGGGAGGAAGGATGGCCTGGGAGTCCTGCACTTCCTGCCGTCACAGACATGAACAGGGACAAGGGGCAGAGATTGGATCTTGGCTCCAGGGAAGATGACAGTGGGTGAGTGTTGGGGGGAGAGAGAGGGAGGCAGCCAGTGATGGTGGCATGGAGCCGGGGAGGGGAACTTGTCGGAGATGCTGTCACATTGTCCCATTGCATCCCCAGGCTTGCAGGTCTCAGCTTCCCAGAGAGACTTTAAACTTCTCTTGGACATGGACATGAACCTGCCACTCGTCCTGCCAACCTCACCATGGCCAGTCCAGTGCCCTGCAAGAAGCAATGCTGCGGAGACCCCTGATGACAGGTGGGCGTGTTCCTGGGATGCCCTGTGCCTGTCCTGCTGGGATGCAGACCCCCTTGTAAATTACAGAACATTCCCGGGAGGAGGAGCCTGGACCAGTGTCGAAAGATGGAATCTGCTGAAAGAAAGACGACCCGATCTTATTCTCACTGGTCCCAATCAGAGACAAACATTCCACGAGTCTCTTGATTATCTGTCGGGTTCCAAAGCTCGTGGGATTTGGAGGGAAGAAAACCCACTGTCTCATGGTTGATGGAAGAGGCAGGCCCACGGGAAGCTTGGCATAGCTCAGGAGAGTTTCTGGAAGTTTCCAGCCTCAGGTTGCCTCCTGGTGTTGAAAGGATAGCCTCTATGGACCACCAGGTTCTCCCTAAACTCCCATCACTGGAGAGTGGCCCGTGGGGCAGGGCATCTCTTGTATCGCAGGGGAAAGTGTGCCCTTGGGGTCAGGAGCATAGACTCTGAATCCCAGCTGTCCCGGCCAACCCCCGCCCTGTAACTGCAGACACGTGACTCAGGACAGGGACCTTCCCTCCGACTAGGTTACTCTACCCGCAAGATGGGGGGCAAGTGGGGGTGACGAGCCCCTGGGTTGTTGTGAGTTAATATTTGGTGCTTAGTGCAAGAGTGTTACTGGCTGAATATGTCTCCCCAAAATCCACATGTTGGAGCCCTAACCTCCCAGTATGATGGCATTTGGAGGTGGGACCTTTGGGAGGCGACTAGAATTAGATGAGGTCATGAAGGTGGGACCCAGGATGTGACCATGCTTCATCATTCCCCATCACCTCTCTGGCCCCTGCCCTCTGACAGGCCTGGACCTGAAGGAACAGGACAGTCGCCTGCATCTGAGACTTTGCACACGAATCAGTCAGGCACTGCCATGACCTGGAATTGTTCCAAGAGCTACAGCGAGCAGTGGGGGAGAAAACACAGACAGAAGTCTCCTTCACACCAGCCCGCTGTTGGCACTGCCCGGGAAGGAGGAGGGTGGGGCTGCAGGGAGGCGAGCATCCACTTCCTCCAGGACAGGCTGCTGTCTCACTGTCGTTTTATGAGCTGGGGGTGTGAGAGCTGAGATGGCAGAGGAGGTGGGACAAGTGTCAGAAAAGAGGAGCCTGCGATCTACGGGGAGCGTGACAGTTTCCAAGGCTCTTTCACCTGCTTGTTCTCCTTAACCCCCACCACAAGCTCAAGAGACAGGCAGCATGATGCCCCCATTTCACGGAAGAGGAAACTGAAGCCCAGGGGAGGCAGGTGTCCCGTCAAGGAACCCAGAGACCACCAGGGCAAAGGTAACTGGCCCCAGGGTCTTTCTGGACTTGAGATGCGTCCGGTGGGCACCAGCTTTTCTGTCTGACCTCTAACTGTGGCCTCAGCTTTGCTCTCTGCTCAGAGAGATGCCCTGGGATGGATTCTGTGGGCCGGAGACCCGGCCAGGAAACGGGCTTTGCGGTCATGGCAAGGAGTGGGCATGGGGGCAGCTCTGGGGAGAATTCTGCTCCCAGAGTCTCTTCACCACCTGTTGGGCGTCTCAGGACACTGTCCGAAAGTGCTGGGCTTCCCTGGTTCAAGAGCAGAAGGCAGGGTTAGGGCTGCTTTCCGCTCTGGATCCCAAGCCCCCACCTTTTGCAAGCCGTGTGGCCCCTGATGTGGTGCCTTAGCCCAGCCAAGCAGCAGCCGGGCCTTCGGGCAAGTGTCCGTAAGCTCTGAGTCTCCCTGGAGGTTCTTCCGAGGCCCATCAGTGACCCCTGGGGCAGGAGAAGGATCTGTGAACTCCAGGGAAAGTGGGGCAGGGCAGGGAGCACAGGAAGGGGGCCCAGCCCAGCAGGGCCCCAACCTCCCTCCCCTGATCCTACCAGGGAGCTCAGAGGAGTGGAAATTACACCTCAAGAGGCCACCCAGCTGGAGGGGAGGGAGGGAGGGAGGGGAGCAGTGTCCTTCCAGATGCTTCCAGTGCCAAGGGCTTCCCGAGCCCAGGGAGGCAGGTAGAGGCAGGCACATAGGAGCAAGGGGTGCGTGCTCAAAGCTGGCCACGGGATCCGGGGACCCCAGCAGTGTGTGCAGAAATCCAGAGCGATCCGCCTCCCACCCCTCTGCCGACCAGGACCCTCCAGGCGGGCCTGTCCTCCAGGGCTTCGGTCTGACCCAGGAAAGTAGGAAATCTGTCTGTGACTCTTTGACAGGTCAGGACACTTCATTGCAGAGAGGGAAGGGACCAGTCCCCCTCACCCTGGGAGATGGTGACAAAGGGTTAGACAGACACTGGGGTCCTCAATGCCAGTCCATACCACTTTCCTCTCTACCTCCTGCTTTGTCTAAACTGGGCCTGAACCCAAAATACGGGTGAATCCCCAGACCCACCAATTTATTCTAGTAATTCATTCTGTGGACATAACCTGATGCTTTCTCCATGCAGGTTGGTAAGGCAACATGGTAGATACAGTGCAACCATTGGCTAAAGGAATAAAGGACCAGAATGGAAAGGAAAATTTAAAAAAAGAATGTATATATATATGTGTAACTGAATCACTTTGCTGTACAGCAGAAATTAGCACAACATTGTAAATCAACTATACTTCAATTTTTTTTAAATTACTTTGTATTTGGCTCAAGAAGTAGCATGCTCACTCAACTTTGTCATCCCACAATGGACTGACCCAGAACAAAATCAGAGCATCTGCCTGTAACTAAAATTGAATGGACTTTTAGCCACTGGCCCTTCGAGCCGTCAGCTGTTGGCTGCAAATTCAGACTGAGGCCCCTCTGCTCACATCTCCTGGCCGGGGTCCAGCATCCAGGGTCGAGGCAGGCAGCAGGCACACACTTTGAGGCAGGGACACTGGTGTCTTCTCTTACTTTAAAAAGTGAATCAGCAACAATAACCACCAGCTGCTGTTTAGGACAGTGGCCTGGCCCTGCCCACCAGGTGCTCACCATCTAAGAGACGGGGCACAGAGACAGCAATCGGAAGCATTGGGGTGACCAGGAGGGACACCCCCATTCTGAGGGCAGAGGGTAGCAGAAGTCAGGGGAGGCTTCCTAGGGAAGAACCTCAAGCCTGAAGTTGGAGCTTGACGGTTAACTTGAAGGAAAACTCCATTAGCAGTTGGGCTGGGCTGTCGTATTCATTTTCTATTGCTGATGTAACAAATACCCCAAACTTGGTGATTTAAAACAAAACAAGTTTATGACCTTACAATTCCAGAGGTCAGAAGTCCAACATGGGTCTCCCTGGGCTAAAATCAAGGTGTCGGCAGGGCTGTCTTCCTTCCGGAAGCTCCAGGGGAGAATCTGTTTTCTTACCTTTTCCAGCTTCTGCAGGCGCCCACATCCCTTGGCTGGTGACCACTCCTCCACCTTCAAAGGCAGTAAAAGGAGGTTGAGTCCTTCTCACACAGCATCACTCTGAGCTCCTCTCCTGCCCTGCGGTGACATCGGACCCACCTGGATCACCCAGGCTAGTCTCCCCATCTCAAGGTCAGATGATTGGCAACCTCAATCCCATCCACAACCTTAAGCCCCCTTTGCATGTAAGGTCACGTGTTCACAGGCTCTGGGGATGAGGGCCAGACAGCTTTGGGAGAGGAGAGCATTGCTACAGGTGTGTTACAGGAGAAGCAGATGTGTTGGTAAAGGAAGACCACGCCCAGAAGCTGGAGGAAGGGAGAATTTGTGCAAGATGCCTCCTAATTCTCAGTGGGATTCAAAATATATCACTTTACATGTACATAATAAAAGGTAAGAATAATAATGGCAACTATAGTAAGGGTTCACCCTGGGTCAGGCACCATGCCCAGCATTTTTGCCAGGCCGTCCATCAGCGAACCTTGAGGAGATATCAGAGCAGCTGGACAGCAAGAGAGAGGCCCACGGCACCTCCAGGAAGTGGGACCAAATGAGACTTTTCCCTAAAAACAAACTTAGCTGGGGGGCCTCAGCAAGAGGGAG
Source organism: Stenella coeruleoalba (assembly GCF_951394435.1). NCBI lineage: Eukaryota > Metazoa > Chordata > Mammalia > Artiodactyla > Delphinidae > Stenella > Stenella coeruleoalba. The sequence goes on from NC_137169.1 coordinate 3,764,321, forward strand.
ATTGCTGTGATCAGATATTTGTTTTAGACTCAAGCAATTCCATTACGTCCAACCTTTCCACGTAGGGGTTAATGGTGTATCAAGCAGCCATACCTGGGCACTGATGACTATGTTTCATCAAAGCTGGCAAACCATAAAAGGCACTGTGTGCATTGAATTTCAGTTCCATAAACGGATCTAAAACTGATACCCACCTTTGCTGACATCCAAGATCAAGTGCCCTTACTGCACTAATTTTGTTTCCTTGGGATTTCAGACTGTTGCTGCAGTCTGATCCATCTTCCTCTTTGGATTCAGAGCAAGCCGCAGGTTCCTTCAGATGCTGAGCCCAGCTGGGCGAGGAGCTGGGACCAGCCTGCCCAGGAATGACGGGACACGCAGCCCTCATGTTTCTTCCAGGGCCCATCCTGCATCAGGAGAGGGGTCTCCTGTGCAGGAGGGTCAGGGGTCATGGATCCACAAAGGGACATCAAGAGCCAGTCCTCCCTTTGCCCAGCCCCCGATTAGCAACAGCTGACGTTCACTGAGCATCTAACATGATTTCATCTGATCCTCCCAGCAACAGAGGAACACAGGACTGTTATTATCACCGTCTTCATGTTACTTAAGGTGAAACCAAGACTCAAAATTAAACAAACAGAGTTAAGACCTGAATTCAGATTTTGTAGTCTAGTCCTCAGAATGCAAGTCTGACCACTCTGCAGAGAATCCCACCTGGGCTGAAGGGCACAGCTATCTAGTGGGACACTTCTTATTTATCCTGTGTCAAAGTGCTTTGCAAGGGAAGTGTTTGTCCCTTCTATTCATTCATTCAATAAATGTTTGTTGAGCACCTGCTATGTGCCATGCATTGTTCTGGGGGGACGGGATGGCAAACAAGACAGACAGTTGCCCTCACAGGGCTTACATGCAAAGTTACACCACTTACCATTTACCTCTGGTGGGTCCCTTTGCTGACTCTTCCACATGATGTCAGTTCAGCTCAATGTGTCACTGAATATTCATGAAGCACTGACTGTGCACCAGGCACTGGAGTAGACACTGGTCCTATAACTATGGAGCAGGGTCCTGCCCTCCAGGAGCTCATCAACTGGGTACTGACTCAGCGAGGACCCTGTGCCAACACAGAACCTGGAAGGAAGGAGGTCATTCTTGAAGAAGCGATGGCTGTTATTAGAATGTTGACCCTCGTCCTCACGTTCTGCATCAGGGAAACGGCTAAGTGGATCACCCAGGGCCATCAGCAAGTTGCTGCTGAAGCTGTGTATAAAAATATGTGTCAAGGATGCGCTGTGTGCCAGGCACTGCGCTAACGCTTCACCCCTCTGACCCCAGCAGTGACCGTTAGATCTGTTCTACTGACCCATTTCCCATTGCAAGCCCACAGTGGTGACGTCCGGGTCCATGGCTTCCGCCCTCACTCACTCCCCCAGTGCAGGCACAAGCCAGGGACCTCCTGGGTGGATGACAGGGTGACTCCGGGAGGTACAGGGAGCTGGAAGTGGGATTCCTTACTCCAAAAGAGAAAAGGTAGCCTTCCTTGGGCCTCTGGTGACCATCAGTAGCATTAACAAAATTACCAGCAATTAGCTCCTAAAACCATGACAGAAATGTGAACACCAAGGTGCATTAAATCCTAATCATCTCTGCGATTCAGGCCATGTGAGCTGAGACCCAGCAGCTGGAGGAGACCGCAAGAACGTGGCTTCAGCTGCCCCCAGGTCTGGTGACCCCCAGTCAGCCCCTCCCGCTGTGATGGGGACCCTCAACCCCTCTGGGCAGTGGGAACGTGCCCACATAGCTCTCCCTTCACATCTCTACCCTCACTGTCTCGGGCCACAGTCCAGCCACAATCAAGCTCCAATTAACCACTTGCCCCAAATTAGATGGGGAGACTCCACGGACGAGAACTGACGGATGGGGTGCAGAGCAGAGAGCTGCCCTTGCCAGTCATGTTTGCTGCCTGCTATCTGATTGCTCCAGCCTTCCCTCACTTAAGGGCTGGCCTGAGAGGGACCGAGCAACCAGGCAGGAGCCTCCGCATCACCCAGTGCCCCAGGAGGTCCCCGGGCCACTCAAGCTGAGCCCTGCCTGCCTCCCTCCATCCCCACCCCACCTAAAAGGGACTGAGGGATTAAGAGTCTGAGAGGGACCAGGGGGCATTTCTGTTGTCCCCCCAGGCCTGTCACCTTCCTGCATCTCCAACCACATGAGGCCAGATGGGGGAGAAATACAAGGGCACCAAAGGCAGCAGCTGCCACGTGTCCACACTTGACTGCAGAGGCTCAGTTCAAAGTCAACACACCTTCCCTCACTTAGCCCTTCCACGAGGCTATACGTAAGGCACTATGGGTGCCCGTCTCTTATACGTGGGTACACGGAGGCTCAGAGTGGGGTGGTGACTTCCCCAGGGCCACACAGCTAGTAACTCTGAGCGCCATGATTTAAGCCTGGTCTCTACAGCTGAGATCCTTAAGCCCTCTCCTACCCTCTCCCTCTTCCATAACTGAAATAAATATTGGGAGCCTTTACGCTGTGCTTAGAACTGCACACCCACTCACCGTTTGACCTCACCGCACCCCGTAAGGTGGGCGCCATCTCTGAGGGCATTTTACAAGGAGACTGAGAATTAGGCAGACTACCTGCCACCCTGAAGTCACACAGTCCAGAGGGGGCAGCCGGGATGGAGCCAGTCATAGGATCGTAAATTCTGATGGCTCTGCAGAACACGAATGCCTTATTCGCTGCCCCATCTGGCACGTGTTGAGTTAACACGGAGGCCTAGTGCCCAGGGAGAATTTCATTTACCTCCAGAGAATGTGGAATGAACGGGGCTAAGGTCAAGCCTCAGAGGCCCCCTTAGATGTGGGGTAACTTAATCTCTCTGGACCCCAGTGTCATTATTTGTAACATGGGACAATACTACCCATTCATTGAGAAGATAAACTGAAAATATAAAGTGGAGAATGTATGCACAGTGCCTGGCAGGACGCAAACTCTCAAAAAATAAGCTCTTCCTTCTACAGCAAAAAAGCAGAAAAGTCAGGTTCTGTGCAGAAAAAAAGGATCTAAAACTCCCAGTCAACTTGTTGTAAAATTCAGCTCTCTTGCCTTAGAGAAGGGAAGTGTGTTTCGAAGATGTGGTTCAGACACCATCTTACAAAGCCGTGTCCCGGGACTGAGTCATGAGTCGCAGGGCCCAAGGTCCAGACAGGGCCTTGGCTGCCCACGCAGGACCCGGAGCCAGTGGGAGACCCAGACCCCAGGGGAGGCAGACAGGTCACCGCAGGCCGACACATGGCAGCCTCAGGGCTCTCTGAGCCGGGAACAAGTCCCACGCCCGGCAGTGCCCGCTCCCTGCTGCACCAGGCTGTGTCTCTGTGGCAACTTAACCTGCAGGCCCCAGCACCACCACATCTCCAGCCTGGAACCCCAAACAAAGCTGAGCCTGGAGTAGCCGAGCAGATGCTCAGGTCCCGGGCAGCCTGAAGAAAGCCATCAGGCCAACACTCCAAGCTGGGGGAGAGCCCAGGACCAGAGGGAGGCAGAAAACCTAGAGTGATATCGGGGTCTTGTGAATACCAGCCCGTCCTGCAGTTCCTCATCCAAAAGCATGGATGTAGATCTTCCAGAATGAGCATGCAGGTCAAATGAGATAAAGCACCATCCAGCTTGGTTACTGAGGAACAATAGCCCGGCATGGCCTCAAGTCCAACAATAGGGGAGTGATTCAATTATAACACAACCATGAAAGAAAAAGCTCTCCTGCATTAAATATAGAGTTGGAGGAGGATAATGTCCCTAATAAGTATATATATATATTATTTTTTTAAAGTGATATCTTCCCACCCAACTATTTTATTTATTTATTATTTTTTTAGATGTTGGGGGTAGGAGTTTATTAATTAATTAATTATTTTTGCTGTGTTGCATCTACGTTTCTGTGCGAGGGCTTTCTCTAGTTGTGGCAAGGGGGGCCACTCTTCATTGCGGTGCACGGGCCTCTCACTATCGCGGCCTCTCTTGTTGCGGAGCAACAGGCTCCAGACGCGCAGGCTCAGTAGTTGTGGCTCACAGGCATGGTTGCTCCGCGGTATGTGGGATCCTCCCAGACCAGGGCTCGAACCCATGTCCCCTGCATTAGCGGGCAGATTCTCAACCACTGCGCCACCAGGGAAGCCCCCCCCCCAACAAGTATATTTTAATTTCTGTATTTTATGTTGTGAGAGAGATCCTACATGCAAGAATCTGTATCATATATGTGTATAGTTTGTGATGAGCATCCCTTAAGAAGGTCATGGCTGCCAGTACAGTCAAAGACCCTGGTGCTGCCCTTTGGTTATAATCCCCTCCCAACCCCAAAGAGACACCCAGCAGCCTAAATTTTGTCATTCTCTCCCTTTTTCCACATATGTATGTATTACTCCACAATATGTCGTTTCATTTTCTAGGCTTCGAATTTAACATGAATGGGTGGCATTTTTATGTTCTTCTGACATGCTTTTATGACCAACGTTGTCTTCCGTGCTTTTGTGTGCCCTGTAATTCCATCACTTCCACCCTTGGTGTAATGCACCACGATGTATTTGGCCGTGCTACTCTTGATGGGGTGTTTGAGTGGGCTCCTTTGTTTTTTTCCATTCCAGCTAAGACTGCTGCTACCATTTGTGTGTCCTGGAGTTTCTCTGGGATTAGGTGTATGGACGAGAGCTTACTGGTTTGTAAGGTAAGTGCATCTTCAAATGCAGAGAAGGGCAAACTGTTTCCCACAGGGTGCATACCATCTGCATTCCCACCAGCAATGAATAAAGACCGCTGTTTTTTCATGGCCTCCCAATTTCTGGCATTGTTGTCAGTGTCCCAGCAAAAAAGTAGATTGTTCCATGAAGAGGCATTAATGAACAGACTACTTCACAAAGAGTGGGCAGGGCTAAGAGAAGGAACAGAGGTGGTGAGGCAGCAGGGGACTGGCAGAGCTGGAAGCCGGTACCACCCCTAGGGGTGAGGGGATAGGGGAAGGCATGTGGCCAGAGCCCAGCAACAGGGGAGCAGGGAGGAAGGCTGGTAGGAACTGTAGGTGTGGAGAAGGGCAGCTACAGCAGGGAGGAAGCAGAGAAGTCTCCTGGGCTCTCTCCCACCTCCCAGCCTGGGCTAATCAGAAGCCAACAGTGATGGAGCCCACGAGGGCCAGTTGGAAGGGCACAGAGTAGGGCAGGAAAATAGCCAGTCCATCAGACTTCTATATTTGTACCTATCTGTCAGGGGTGATATGGTCTCTCACTTTGATTTTAATTTACTTCCATGGTTACTAATAAGGGTGGGCATCTTTTCATAAGTTTTCTTGGAAATTTATTAATATTTTTCTACAAAATGCCCGTTTGTGATATTTGCATGCTTTTCCTATTGATTTGCAGGATTTCTTTGTGTCTTGAAGGTACTAATTCTCTATCAGTTAATGAGTAGTAAATACCTTCTCCAGTTGGCAGTGTGTCTTTTGCCCTCTTTATGGTACCTTTGGATAAATAGAAGGACTTAGATTTTCATATTGTTGACTGCACTGACCTCTTCCTTGATGATTCATTTAATAGTGCGTGTATGTTTATTTTGTGGGTTTACATTCATTTTCCTATATACTCTTCTAAAAGTCTTAAAGTTTTGTTTTTCACTTTCATGTGCTCAATCTAGCATGTATTCTTTATTTCTGTGAGTTCCATGAAAGGGTGAGCAGATGATATCATTTTTTCACAAGAATAAACCATTGGTGCAGCATTATTGATGTGCTGATTGATAGATTAACCCTTCCTTTCTCCACTGATCAACAAGGCCACCTCTGCAATATATCCTTTTGTCTGTTGCTTTGATAAGACCATAATGTCTTGATTTCTATGTTTTTTAAATAAATCTTTGTATCAGAATGAGAGAGTTCCCACATTCTATATTTCTTCTTCAAGGGCATTTTGGCTGTTTTCTTTCATATGAAGTTTGAAATCACAGGTCAAGTTCCACATGGCACCCTACTGGAATTTTGGTTCAAATTACACTGCATCTATAGGTCAATTTGAAGAGAATGGACATGTTTATAATATAGTCTTGAATTATCCATAGCTATGCAATATTTCTTAATTTATTTAAGTAATTTAAAGAAGTCTCCAACAAAGTTTCAAAATTTTTAGTACAAAGATCTTGCATAGCTTCCATCAGGTTTATTCTTAGTCTCCCTTTATTGACATTGCTATTAGTAAATTCTATTTATTTAGTTTAAATGTTTAATTCATTGATGTTGGTGTGTAGAAATGTAATTAAATTTTATATTTATAACATATCCAGTAATCTTACTAAACTGTCTAATTAACTTGTACAATTTGTCTTTACATTATTTTGGATTTTTCTAAGACAAGCATATCATTCTGGACACACTGACAGTTCTATAGTACTTATTCCTTCTGATCTGTTTATTTTTATTTATTTTTCTTGTCATAGTGCACTGTTTAGTTCCTCCAATACTGTGTTGAGTAGCAGAAGGGATAGCGAGCATTTGTGGCTTGAAAAAATGCTTCAAGTGTTTTGTCACTGGATATGATATTTGCTAAAGATTTCTAGATTCTGCATTGCTGGTCTGGAGTTTGAGTAAAATGAGCTTCTATCATAAAAGAGCATTGAATTTAAGTAAACCCTTTCTATACATGCATTAAACTGAATGTATCTTTTTTCCCTTTAAGCTGTTAACATGGAAGAAATAAATTAATATATTTTCTGTTTTGCTTTTTGGAATAAAATCAACTTAGTCACAATAGGTTATCTGTTTTATACTATGCTGCTGTATTTGGTTAGCATGTTTTTAGTATCTTTGCATCCATGTTCATGTTTGAGATTAGCCTATAATTTTCCTTTCTCAAACTGTCCTTGTTTTGATATCAATATTATATCCTTATCATATGTTAATTTTGTAAAACTATTCCCTGAAAACATTGGTGTAAGAATAAAAATATTTTTTTAAATGTAAAACCCAAATGTAAAATTGTCTGGGTCTGCTGTGCTTTTTATAGGAAGATAAAGAACTAAATTCACTTTCCTTAATGGTTATAGGAATATTTAGATGTTTCATTTTTCTTTAGTCAGTTTTGGGAATTCATACTTTCTAAGGATTTTGTCCATTTTGTATGTTTTCAAATTTACTGGCTCAAAATTGTTCATGATATTCTCTTATGAACATCTACCCTTTCCATGAAATATTAGGGAATAAAGTGGTCAAAAAATAGCCTGTAAAATATACCAAATTACACATCAAAAATATAGGAGTATTTATTGCTAGAGTAATTACTCCTGATTTATTAATGAGCTTTGTTTTCTTCTTTGTACTATTTTATATTTTCCAACTTTCCATAATGAACAAGTATTGCTTTTAAAACCAGAGAAAACACACAAATATGATTTGTTGTCCAAAAAAAGATAAACATATTTAAGAAAAGTAAAGCTGGATTATTATTAAACAATATTTGCTCACTTTCCTCTCTGTCTGTTCTTAACTCTCCACCACAGGCCCTACCCCATCCTCTGGACCTTTCCCTTCCTTCTCCCTTCAACACCCTCCTGATGGCTGTCCATTGCCCTGGCCACCCTGAGTGACCAGTGGAAACTGTACCTTGAGCAAAGGTACTACTCCCTTCTCCCTCCCCACCATCTCCCTGTTGGTCAGGTCTTGGGGCTTGTTCTTTCCCTGGTCTTGCTTCAAATCTCATGAGAGCTCCAGATCTAGCCTGTTTACTCTCAGATAATACAAAAGGCTTCCAGTCACTTTTGGTCACAAAAACCTGTCACTTCAGTAATGAAAAGTCCAATATGATTTAATAGTCAAAACTCCAAGCATCATTTAAGGTTAAAGGCCCCCATTTCCAGCCAAGACCAGCTTGATGGCCCAGCTCTTCTGTCACACTCCTCGCCCTGGGTGCCAGCTGTGCCTTCAGACACCCCTCTGACCATAGCCAGAAGTCAGGTAGGAGGGGCAGGAAGCTTCTCACATGTCTAGGACCAATGTCAGCAGGCATTGCTTTCTCCCAGCCATGGACCACCCACAGATGATCAAAGCAGTGGCCACTACTGGGACTCATTGTGGGTCCTTCCAACGCCCCCAAGGGAACAAGTGCCGATGTAATTCATGCAATTTATGTGGTTCAGAAGATGCATTTCCCTCTATTTGGACATTTCTGTTTGCATCCCCATCCCCAAGAACTTGGATGTCTACCCCACCTTGGGCTTTCCTTGCATTTCCAGGGAGACGTCCTGGATGAGATTTTAAATGTCTCTGCAGTGTCTACATCTGATCTGGGAGAAACACTATGACATCCTTTCCCCTATTGTTGGTGGTCGATCACCTGCCCCCACAGTCAGGGGGCACATGTCAAGCTCTCTAAGTGGCCAAATTGAAGACCCCTCCCTACATGCAAAGCGAAGATATATGAAGGTCCCTGCCACCCCACCCTCAGGAAGTGAGACTCACGGCTAACACCTCTTGGGTGTTTTTAGGTGTTTAAAACTCAGTATGTCCAAGATTGAATTTCTCTCTTTCCTGCTAAACACTGGCTCCATCCATGTCCCTCCCCATCTCAGTTGATGGTGACTCTTTCTCTGGTTATGTTTGGGGGTTCATCCCAAACTCCTCTGTATCCCTCACAATCTCATCTAGTAGGAAATCCAACCTTCAAACCATGTTCAGAATCTCACCACATCTCACCATCCCAGGGCTGTCACCTGGTCCAGACCACCCGCCTCTCACCTGATCTTCCTGCTTCTGCCTTTCCTACACTCTGTTCATACATGAGGCTTGGAGATCCTTGAGAAAAGCCCTCCATGGCCCTCGCCATTGCAAACCTGACAATGGCTCCCCATTGCCATCAGAGAAAAAGCCAAATCCAAAATTAGCCTCCAAGCTCTCCTTGTGTGGCCTCATCACCTGTCTGACCTCACCTTCCCATCTTCCATCTTGGCCAATCACACTGGCTCCCCTGCTCTGCCAACTTTGCCAGGCCTACTCCCTACTGGGGGATTTGCATGAGATGTTCCCTTAGCCTGGAACAGCCTCCTTCAGACAGCTGCTGGGCTAATTCTCTCACCTCCTCCTCCTTCTTCCTTCAATAATCACCTTCTCAGTAAAGTCTGCTCCGACCACTGCATTAGACATTGCTTCCTTGTCCCTTCCCCACCCCCAACACACACACACAGAGGCACGCACGCACGAGCCTTCCCCACCTCCTTACCCACAGCATATACTTCATCCTAACTCACCAGATAATCTAACTCCTTGTTATGTTCACCAGCAATTAACGACCTCTCCCCTTATGGGATGTGGGCTCCAGGAGGCAGGACCTTGGTCTATCTACTTTGTTTACACGTGAATCTCTCATGCCCACAATGCCTGGCCCATGGCAGACTTTCAATTCCTGTTGGAATCAATGAACTTTCCCCAGAGAAAGCCTTGAACCTCCCAGTCAGCTGAGGCTGAAAGCAGGTCCTCGGAGCTTCCACCTCACATCTAGAGCCTCACTTTGGCATGTGGCCGCAACCAAAACTCAAGAGGGAAGATTTTCTGAGATTGCAGGGTGACGGATGCAGACACTGCTGCAGGGGAGCAAAGCCCTACATCAGCAGCTGCTGAGGCTGGAAAGTGTCGGCCCCAGGGTGCAGAAGTGATAGAGGAAGCCCCTTTGTTGATTGACCCTGAAGCCCTTTCCCCTCCAAGGTGGTTGCCCCTTCTCCCAATTCTTCCCCACTCGTGGCATTGCATCCCACACAGTGCCGGGGAGAGTCTTACACTCCAGGTTCAAAATGCCCCAGTCAGGAGGTCTCAGCCCCCAAGAGGCGGGAGGTGGGGTAGGGATCACTTACGCTCCCCCTGCCCCGAGTAAGGAGGTTTCCCACCACTGACCATCAGCCCCAGGGGCCTCCGTCAGGCATCTCCTGCCCAGATTGGAAGAAGATGCACTTTTTCCCTCCCAGACCCAACAGCCTCAGGAATCTTGTTGATGGAAAGCTAACTCACCCACTGGCCTCTTCAGGGGCTGTCTTGATAAGTGTCTGTAACATTCTCAACTTCTTGGTGATAGATCTCAGTGATAGCGTTGCGACAGGGATGGATGCGTCATCTGGAAAATCATCAGTTCAGATGTCATCCATCCAAGTCTCCTGAGTGGCCCGGCCCCTCCTGCCTCACACTCGAGCTCCTAGCCCATGCAGGGTCATCAACTCCATCAGCCAGTGGAGGCACAACCACCAAGGCTCCACGCTAGAGGATAAGCTCGTTGGAGCCCCTAGCCCTTGCAGGTGATTGGTGCTTTAGGAATTGGCCAATCTCTCCAGAGGGCAATCAGAAACCTCACCTTGCCTTTGCTGGAATAATCAGGGGAGACACTCCCTCCCCAGGGTGCCCCACCAATTTCTGGGGCGTGCAGGTGGAGCTCCCAACCCAGAGGAGGCCAGCCGAGCTGGGAGGTGGGGAAGGGGCTCGCTGTCAACCTGGATTAAAGCTACCCGAAGGGGAGCTGTGAGGAGCAGGGCTCCAAGTCACTGGCTGTACCACCCACCTGCTGGGTGACCCCCCTCCCCAATCTTCAGTTATCTCATCTATAAAATGGGACAAGGCAATGCCTGGCTTCTAAGGGTGTTGTGTGAAATAATTAAGATAATACATCTGTACCAGGTATGGTCCTTAGGATGCAAAGCACGGCATCTGACTCTGGCCAATTTAAGCATTTACTGGAGGATCAGGGACACTTGATTATACAAAATGAGAGGGAAAAGTGAAGCACCAGATATCATAAAGGAAAGGAGCTGGATCACTTCCTGTCACCTGGGCAGCAGGAACATGCTCCCGAGGGTGGCTACAACCATTTTCCATTTTTGTGAGAATCAGAATTCTGGGAGAGAGAGTCTGATTGGCTGAGTCTGGGTCATGTGCTCACCCCTTGGCCAGGTGAGGGAGGGGCTTCTTGATTGACAGAGCCACCAAGGCTGCGTGCAGGTAGTGTGGGCTCATTCTACAAAGCAGGGTTAAGTTTACCAGAAGTTACAGGAATGGATGCTGGGCTGGTGGTGGGCAGCAGGTGTCACTTGCCCTCTGCAGGTGAAGGTCTTTCCTTGATGACCAGAGCTTTGTGGGTGGTCAGGGCAGGTGACCAATTCTTTTTGTACACTCCAAGCTTCCAAACCAGACTTTGGGAACATGGGATAGATTGAGTGAGGGGAGGAGAACATCCTAGTGTTTAGCCAACCCACCAAGATACTTGGGAAAACTTGCCCACATTAACCCTGAAAGGCAGGCCCAGCATCCTGATTCTATCTTCAAGCTGTGGGGGCTTTGAGCATTTTTGCATCTCATTTGCTTTCATTTTCTACCATTTCCCCTGACCATTGCGCATAAGCCACCACAGGACAGGAAATACTATCATCATATACGAACATGTCCATATAAAGCCCTGTGCCTGACACATAGAAGGCACTCAATAAACAGTTCTTGCTTCCATTGCTGCTCCCCTTCCCCAAAGAGCAGGTGACTCGCATTAAGAAACAAAGCAAGGGGGCTTCCCTGGTGGTGCAGTGGTTGAGAGTCCGCCTGCCGATGCAGGTGACACGGGTTCGTGCCCTGGTCCGAGAATATCCCACATCCCGTGGAGCGGTTGGGCCCATGAGCCATGGCCGCTGAGCCTGAGCATCCGGAGCCTGTGCTCCGCAACGGGAGAGGCCACAACAGTGAGAGGCCTGCGTACCAAAAAAAAAAAAAAAAAAGAAAGAAACAAAGCAAGACAATGGCCTGAGTGGCATTAAAACCCATTTTCCAGTGGAAAAAGTAGGGGTCTTGAATCCTAACCTGCGAGAAACTGGGTTTCTCATTTCTCTAGACCTCACCCCTTGTTTTTCAAGCCAGCCTGGTGGGCTGGTGGGTTGAGAGTTGCGTTGAGTTGCCCCCTGGGGCCCTTTGCTGCCTGGAGCTGGTTCTCCCTCCTTCCCTCCCTCCCCTCGTCCTTTCCTCTCTTCCCCTCTCTTTCCCTCCCTCTCTCATCATCTCTATCCATCTCTCCCTCCCTCCCCAGCCCTCCCCCCTTCTTCACATTCCCAGCTCATCGACGTCCATGCCACGCAGCAGCTCAAATTTGCTCTGGGGTTCAGTGAAGAGAAAATCTTTAGAAGAAACAAAATAAGGTCTCCCAAGTAGAACCTGACCCATTTAGGTGACACTTATACTTCCATGAGCACAGAATATAACAAAGAGAACATCCCTGGACCTGGGAGGGTGAGTCTCAGCATCAAGTCAGATTTGCTCTCAAGAGAAAAGAAATCCGATGGAACGCCAGGCTGGGGCTGGATTGCTCTGGGTAGAGCTGAGGCCTCAGAACAAAAGCACCTTTCCCATTTCAGGTTCTGAAGTATCTCCTAGGGTTTCACCTAAGCAGGAGGGCAAGTTGGAGGGCTCCTTGAAATACATTCATTTCTTCTTTTCAGTGGTGGGTAAGATCTGGGGTACTGAGATCATACCACTAGGTTCAGATCCCAGCCTTTCTAGCTCTGGGACCTTGGGCCATTTTTTTAAAACTTTCTAAGCCTTAATTTTCTCATCTGTAAAGTGGGAATGATAACATACCTCCCTTGGAGGATTTTGTACAATGATGAATGTGTCAGCTCTCCCGACCCCTGGCCCTTGTGTGCTTGCGGAGGTGCACAGGTGCACATGATGAGAATCACCAAGGCATCCTCTTCCAGGTCTCTGATGGCTGCACCCACCTCCTCAGCCTCTAGGAAGTGAAGACTTAACTTATTACTTGGATGTGAAAAGAGAGGTTGAAGTTCTCACGCTTGGTCTTCCCTCCATGATAGCCTGGGTTTCGTGGCTCTCCCTGGGTCCATGGGCCCTAGCTGACTCCACAGGCTCTCCTGGGTCCATGAGTTCTCCCCAGTTCCATGGGCTCTCCCTGATTCCACAGGTCAATAAACCGTAAGTGCATCCTACCTCTTTCCAGGGACGCCAAGTGTTCACCCTGGAACTGGGCAAATGACCAGTAAATGGTCCCAGCATTGGGCCCACAGGGAGGCTAACAGGTCTCACCTGGGCCTTCCCCAACCAGCCCACTCTAACCAGTGGACAAAGGTAATGTGTCAGCTCAGAGCCAGTGCCCAAGAGACCATATCTTGGACATTTCCCCTACTTTGCACACAATAACTCTGTGAACAGTGTGGGTCCCTTAGGTAAGGCTGGGAGGAAGGTCCACGCCATGCACCTGTGGCCCCATTGCAGGTCCTTCCTAAGCCCCTTCCTCCGCCCAAGGACTTTGACTCATGAATTGATTCAGGTATGGGGATTCTCAACCACAGAATTCGTCACGATTCAGACCTAGACCTTTATTTACTCATGTGTGTATTTATATCGGTTTACAAGTCAAGCAGACCTCAGTGGACTGACATTTGATTTTCATTTCAAGAACCCCGTGATCAATTAACCACAGCAAAGACCTCGGACAAGCAAACTGACCATTCTGCTTTCTGTGTGTTCACTCCCCCTCCTTCTCCAATCGCTAAGTGTTGCCACCAGCCTCGGTTCTCCTGAGACCCTTCCCACCGCCATTGCTGTTAAGAGTTTTACAAATTACAGCCTGTGCACTTTCAGTGATGGGGGGTCTTCCCTCCCGATTTTGAGCCCAGGTTAGTATTAACCAGCAAGAAAAAGATTAGATTCCCTCTCAGCTGTGCAGGCTGGTGCATTAAATTACTTCTATAATGTGTTGAATGGTATCTCCCCAAAAGATGTCTCCCCAGTGCCTACAAATGGAACCTAATTTGGAAATAGGATGTTACAGATGTAACCAAGTTCAGAAGAGGTCATCCTGGATTGGAGTAGACCCTGATGCAATGACTGCTGTCCTTATAGAACGGGGAAGATCAGGGGAGAATTTGGGAGAAAACAGGAACACACAGGGAATCCTGCCACAAGGGAGGTAGGGATTGGAGTGATGTGTCTACAAGCCAAGGACGGTCAGCAACCACCAAAAGCTGGAAAGAAGCAGGGTGGACCCTTCTCTAGAGCATCCAGAGAGAGCACAGCCCTGCCAACACTCTCATTTCGGATTTCTAACTCTCCGCATTGTGAGAGGGTATTCCTGTTGTTTGCTGCATTTCTGATACTTTGTTACAGCAGCCCTAGGAAACTAGCACAGCACCTAAACCTCACAATACCTGCATCTGTAATTAGCAATTGAACCTGACATTAATTATGTTCTTCCTCCTTGGGTCACTGTCCTAGACATCCATTCCCACAGATATGCCTCCAGATTTTTAATGATAGAAATTAGCAAACTCCTACAGTTCTTGTGCAGGGTAAGCCTTCTGTTGCCATTTCACTTTGCAGTTGGTCCCCTGGGACATGCCAAGGTCTAGTTATCTGAGGACCATGCAGGGAATGAGGGGGTGATCCCCTTCTTTCCCAAGGAAGCTCTGTCTGTGTAGGGAGGGGTGGTGTTCTCCAGGAAGAACAGAAGAGCTTCATGAAACAAGGGCTGAGCCTGCTTCCTCAGGTGAGTTCCAAGGAGGAACAGACTTCACGCTAACCAGAGGGCTGCAAATTCTTCCACATATTTCTAGTCCAATTTTTAGGTTTCCATTCTTTCCTGATCAGCATCCTGTGTTTTATTCTTATGGCCACGCCATGTGGCATGCGGGATCTTAGTTCCCCAACCAGGGATCGAACCTGTGCCCCCTGCAGTGGAAGAACAGAGTCTTAACCACTGGACCGCCAGGGAAGTCCCAGCCTCCTGTGTTTTTGTGTGTGTGTATGTTTTGTTTTGTTTTTTGAGGTACACGGGCCTCTCACTGTTGTGGCCTCTCCTGTTGCGGAGCACAGGCTCCGGATACGCAGGCTCAGCCGTCATGGCTCACGGGCCCAGCCACTCCGCGGCATGTGGGATCTTCCCGGACCGGGGCACGAACCCGTGTCCCCTGCATCGGCAGGCGGAGTCTCAACCACTGTGCCACCGGGGAAGCCCTCCTGTGCTTTATATACAAGACTCAGAGAAACTGAATTCAACTGATAGTGTAATTCAGAATTCTGCAGATCAAGCTCAGAGGGTTTTGTTGTTCTTGTTTCTTGTTTGTTTATTTGCTTTGATATTTCTGCCACCTGAAAGATAGATCCTAACAGCATGGTCATAGAATGTCATTGAGCTTTATACTATGCCTGGACCTGAATATTTGGA
The DNA here is from genome assembly GCF_951394435.1 of Stenella coeruleoalba. Classification (NCBI taxonomy): domain Eukaryota; kingdom Metazoa; phylum Chordata; class Mammalia; order Artiodactyla; family Delphinidae; genus Stenella; species Stenella coeruleoalba. The sequence continues at coordinate 3,779,554 of NC_137169.1, forward strand.
GTTTCGACATTCTTTTACCTTTAGTAATTCCATGTGGTAGAAATTGGCCAGGCCACTCCTGCAGTCCTCAAATTGTGCACACATCACACGGTTTTATGATTGTACTGATGTGATCCCTCCATCTCCATATCTCTGCCTCACTCAGCACTGGGTTCCAGGTCACTACAGGCAATAATTTCATTAGCTGCATACTATGGGCTGCTACATTTGCACCCCAGAATATTAATTGGACTTTGCCTGCTTCCCATCCCATCCTGTAGCCTTCATTTCTAACGTCTCCAACTGTTCAATCTTCCTTCCTTGTAGCCTTAGAACTCTCCTACCACATGCTAGACGAGCATAGGTCTGGCCAGGTAGGGATTGGCTTCCCAGCCGCCCCTGCAGCTGGAAGTGGCATTGTGGCTAAGCCCACGAGAGTCAGCAAGCTTGATGTGTGCAGCTTCTTGGTCATGTTCCCCAAAAGAAAGAAAGATGATCGCACTCCAGCTCCTCCTTCCTTCTTTGGCATGGCTTGGAAAGGATTTCATCTTAAACCACAAAGCCACATGTTGGGGATAGCAAAGTCTTCCCAACACTCACACCGTTACATGAGAGAGAATGCACGTTTGTCTTGTTTTAGCCACTCTGCGTTGGAGTCTCTGGTATAGCATCTCGGACCTCGTTTTGTAACTTATATAAACTCTAAACTCTGTCCCTGTCCTCAAGCATCTGTCATGTCCACTCCACTCCTGGCATCAATTTACGCATCAGAGTTCTTAGTTGCAAGCAAAGAAATGATGCCAGATAAAGTTGGTACATGCAAACATACACACACACACACACACACGAAAGGTATCAAGTCTTCTCAAAGTCCATAGGGGGAAATAAAGGACCAAGCTTTAAATAAGGAAGAAACAAAAGGACTTATAGAAGGCCAGGCAGGAAAAGTTATGAAGGAAAGCTTCCTGATCCACATGCCTACCACTGCCACTGCTGAGAAGACTAACACCCGAATTCTCCCCATGAGTGAGAAGCACTCAATGTAGATTCAACAGTCTGTGATTGAGCAACTGATTGGCTGAGAGTAGGTCATGTGTGCACCAACTGGCATCTGGTTGGCTGAAAATAGGTCATGAATACACCAGCTGCCATCTGATTGGCTGAGAGTAGGTCAAGAGTGCACCAGCCGGCATCTGATTGGCTGAGAGTAGGTCATGAATACACCAGCTGCCATCTGGTTGGCTGAGAGTAGGTCAAGAGCGCACCAGCGGGCTGTGTGGGAGCAGGGAGAGCACTGCCTCCCATCAGGTCCACACTCAGTGTGTGATTCTCTAAAAAGGAAAATCAAGATCCTACAAGGAAGCCGACGTCTATCATGAAACAGTTTAAAGTACCCATTTCAGCACCCAGAACCTCGTTCCACACATGAGAATCTCGGTAACTTTGGGAGCCAGAATGCCTTTGCTTTAGGAAAATAGGAAATATTGAAACCTCACAAATTTTGACCCCACACATTAAAAAAGTCAAAACAAGAAAGGCTTGGGGGTCTCAGCAAAGCAGCCATTCTGATGGGGGGGCCTGCTGCCAGAAGAGAGCCTCTGGCTCGTTTCCCAAGAACTTCCTGAGGAAACCTTCATTGCTTTAGAAAATGTTCCAGAACCATGGTCTCGCCCTCAGTCTGCAAGCTAAGAAACCAAGAGCATGCCCAAGTTGCAATGTGTATCCTAGTGAACACAGTTGATAGGTTGTTTGTTTCTGACCTAAACACCAGTGTAATCGTTTACAGGGGTAACTAATGCAGATACAGGAAGCAGAATACTCTCACGTCTGCAGGACCAGCCCATTCTCTCCCTGGAGGAAGACTGACCAGGAAAGCCAATCATAACCAGAACGTTGTTTGCTGAGCATGGAGTCAGAGCAAGGACAAATATGTAGCTTGCGAGAGCCCGAGGCTTCCATCTCATTTTAGAGATGGACTCTCCAAGGCCCCAGGACACCCCAAATCCACCTGGACAGCACATAACAATTCAATCATTTGGAAAATATTTCTTGAGGGCATATCATGTGCTACAATCTGTCAGCCTTGGTGATAAAATGGCATGTTCAGGGGACAGAAAGAAGTCCATATGGCTGGGACACACTGAGATGTGAAAAGAGGGGTGGGGGAGGCAGGTGGAGGGAGGGCGTGCATGACTCTTAGGCCCAAGGAACTGGGTTTGAAATTTATCCTAAGGAAAAGGGAAGCCCACTGAACTTGATTTGTATTTCAATAAATGGAAGGGAAAGCAGGCAGTTCCACTGGGAAACTATTAAAACAATCAAAAAAAACACTGGTTCAGCCTGGGGAGGAAGCCGTGGACAGGTTTGAGATCGATCTGGGGGAAGAGCTGGCATGACTCACTGAGAGACTGGGTGTGGGCTGAAGAGCAGAGAGAGAAGGAAGGAAGGACTTGGGTCTCCGACTTGAACCATAGGTACAAGGTGGTGCTGTTGCTCAAGATGAGAAATGTGGGGTCTCCAGGGCACCTCCCTGACCTGCGTTCTCAACTTATTGAGAAATAAAAATAAGAAGTGGCCGATGGAGGTCAAACATGTCACTTTGATGGGGGACAATCAGAGAACTCTGCACCCCGGGGTAGAGTGCTCCTGAGAGAAGGAGGAGGATGGGTACCATTCTGAGTTCCTCCCAGACAAGGGAGCCGCCCCCCTGGAGGTGCCTGAGAACTGGAGCTCCCCCACCTATAGAGGGAGGCTCTGGAAGTGGGGAGGAAGTGCCCACCCCACCCGCTACCAACAAGGAAGATGGAGTGAAACTGGGTAGGGCGGTGAGTCTGAGATGCCGGCCAGACATCCAAACAGAGCCCCCCCACGAGGACACAGTTAAGTTTGGGCTGGAGGAGGCGTCTGGGAAAGACGGGCACATCTGGACTCGTGCACACACGATGCTGTTCCAAGCTGTGACATCAAGGGAGATCCCCGGGGTAGAAGCACAGGGGGCAGCAGAAGTGACCAGGCTGTTGGAGGAGGCCTGGAGATGGGGAGATGGGGGCTCCCCATCTTCTGTTCCCTTCCAAGCACAGGAGCCTCATTGGCATGCTCCCCCTGGCTTTTCTCTGCCCCTCCCTCATTCCTCCCCAGGGCACAAAGTACCTCATTTGTGGGTTTGGGAGGAGGAATGATGTGTATTTACAGCTGTGGCCGTCCCAGAAAGCATGCATTCTGCTCTGCTCCCCAGGCGGCCAGTCTCACCAGGGCACTGCCCTGCAAGGGACGCCTCCAGTACCTAACACAGCCAAGGGGCTCCGGGGAGAGGAATCTGCCTAATTCTGGGGCTCACACCCAGGAAGCCACCAGCCACATGCTCCAGTGTCCAGCGGGTCACATCTCTAACAAAGACAGTGGCCTCATTCATTCCTGTCTAATTTCTCAGTATTCACAGCTCAGGCACGGAGGGCTTTGTTATTTATTGGGCCAATGTGAACCCCAACCTAAGCCCTGGTGAAAAGCCACACTGATGGGCCCAGAGACAATCTTATGTCCGTGTCTCTGTGGGGACACCTGCCCATGCCTTGAAGCACCAGCTGTCATGCTCAGCTGGAATTTGGGGTGATTATTAAGGGGACCAGGCAGACATTTCTTCAGGAAGTGTCTTCAGAAACTCACAACAAAGGAATACTGTCAACAGGCTTCTAAGTGGATTGGGACAGTACTTAAGAAAGGTCTTCAGACGTTCCAGAAGGGAATGCAGCCTTCCACTGGAAGCGCTGGTTACAAATAATTGTTATACTCAGTAGCCTCGTTGGAATTACCCTACATACTTGGAAATAATAAAAACTTTGCTTCATCTTAAAGAAAAGCACATTCCACACTAAAATTTTATGAACGCCCCTATCCCTGCCCTCCATTAAGTAGCTCAAGTTGGTGATGTTGACTATGTACCCAATTTTTATTATAACATAAATACATATGGGTGCACAGGCAAATCATTCTCTGCTTCATGAAGCAATCCACCTTGGGACAAACCTGGTGTCATCCCAGCTCGTTTACACCCTGATTCTTTTTGATCAGAATTTCATGCAGTGAAGCCATCACCAGCAATCCCTTTCCCGGAAATAAGCATCCGATGGACTAACCCTTCAGTTCCCTCATTCTAGAACATTCTCTCACCTTCTCGTGGGCTGGCCTTTCCTCCTCAGCTCCCTCATGAGCGACTTCTCAGAAGTTTTGCCTTTTACTTCTCCTGCATTTCCAGCAACACCTGAAGTTGTTTGATAGATGGTTGGTACCCAGCCTTGATTTTTATTAGTATTATCTCTGGATGAGTCTAGAAGGAAGCAGTTTAGAGCCTGGACTCTGCAGCCAGACCCTGGGGTCAGAACGCTTGGTCTCACACCTGCCAGCTGGATGTCCTCCAGAAAGTTGATCAAATTCTCTGTGCCACAGTTTCCCCTTTTATAACAGAGCAAGAGTAATAGTACCTATCATCACAGAATGTATTATTGGAAACCTAAGAAGATACATAGATCTCCATATAGCTATACATGCACATATGTGTGTGTCAGAATACTGACCCCGTCCTAATCCTTGCAGCCCGTGGATGTGTGACCTCACAGGGCAAGAAGGGACTTTGCAGATATGAAGCTAAGGATCCTGAGACAAGAGACTGTCCCCAGTTATCCAGGTGGCCCAATGTCATCACAAGGATGGAGGGGGCAGGAGCAGTCAGAGAAGGAGATGTGATGATAGACGCAGATCAGAGACAGAGAGTGAGAGAGAGAGATTTGAGGATGTTGTGCTCTGACTTGGACGACCAAGGAAGGGGCCACGAGCCAAGGAAGTCAGGCAACCTCTAAAAACTGGGAAAGCCAAGGAAACGTTTTTTCTCTTCAAGCCTGCAGAAGCAGTCCTGCCGCTAGGACATCTGACCTCTAGAACTATAAGATAATTTGTACTGTTTGAAGCGTATATTAGTACACACACACACAGAACCTGGCGCGGAGCCTGGATGCACCAAGCAGCCAACACAAAGGTCGTGGAGACACCTGAGCACGAAGCGGGCGTGTGACTCCCGGGACAGCAAGCACCACCGCTGCCTGGATTGGCTGGACAGAGCAGCTGATAGGGATCCAGAGGGGCTGAGCTCCCCGAGAAGACTAACTTCACAGCCAGCGGTGTGAGTAGGCACATGCCGACTGAACAGTCTCCAAACCCCCTTCCCACAGGTCACCTAAGGAGGGCTCTCACCTGTGCGGCTGAGGCAACAGTTCAAGTTCAGTTCTGGGGTCTGGGTTGTCCTCCGTGAGCACCACACAGGGCATGTTTTCCACCCATTTGGGGAAGGGGGGGGCTTCCTCTCTCAGTGCAGAGGTCTGAGTTTGCTGCATTAGTACTTGCTGGGGGTTCAGTCTGTAAATAGGAATTCCCTCTCTCTCTCTCTCCCTCCCTCTCCCTCCCTCTCTCCCTCCCTCCCTCTCTCTCTCTCTCTCTCTCTCTCTCTCTCTCTGTCTCCCCCCTTACACCCAGTTCTCTTCCTCCCCTCCCACCTCATCCCACTGCAAAGACCCCTCCCCTTGTGCCGTGTATGCTCCTCTGTAGCCATCTCCATGCTCATCTACTCATAAACAGGAGCATCACAGGCATGTAAACATTCACTTATAAATTTTAGCCAGTTTCACTAAAATGGGATCATATTTGTGCATTTCTCTTTGGCCGACAGAATATCTAGGGCTGTTATACGTGAGGGGCAGGGAAGACCACTGTGGTTCTGGGGGAAAAGGAGAGGAGGCTGGTGACTGGCCCCGTGAGGGTGACCATGACAGTGGGGTGACAGTGCTGAATGTGACGGCATCCCCAAAGGGGTGGCGTGGAAGGGACATTTAGAAGATCCTGGTTTGGTGTAAGAAGAAGGAAGAAAAAGGAGGAGGGGGGAAGAAAAATAGAAACTAAGCCAAAATCCCCCAACACCGTTATGAATCGGTGCCGTTTGCAGTGGCAGAGACAGAAGTGTCCACGGCTCCTGAAGTGAAAAAGGGGTGAACAGCCACAAAATTCACTCCAACAGGATGGACCCAACCCTACAAAGCCCAGCCCAGAGCCCCTCTGAAATCACCGTCAGGGAGTCGCATGCCCAGAAAGGACGGGTTTCACTGTCACATCCTCGTGTTCCATTTCACATCCTCCCTCTGTAAGCACGACTTTCACACAGTGTTGGGAAGTCAGATAGAGAAAGACAAATACCATATGATATCACTTTTATGTGGAATCTAAAAAAATGATACAAATGAACTTATTTACAAAACAGAAATAGACTCAGACACAGAAAACTAACTATGGGTACAAAAAGGGAAAGATGGGGGACACCCCACTGCACCTCGCTGAGCCCAGGGGCCTGCGTCAGTCAGGTCAGGCTGCCAAAACCAAGCACCACAGGCCGGGGCCCGGAAAAAACAGAAATCTATTTTCTCCTAGTTCTGGAGGCTGCAAGTCCAAGATCAAGGCGTTGGCAGGGTTGGTGTCCTCTGAGGGCTCCCTCCTTGGTGTATATAGGTAGTGCTCTTCTCACTGTGTTCTTACATGGCCTTTCGCCTGTTCCAGCATCCCTGGTGTCCCTCTTATAAGGACACTAGTCAGATTGGATTGGGGGCCAATGGATTCATTTTACTGGGTCGGCCAAAAAGTTCTTTTGGATTTTTCTGTAAGATGTTACGAACTTTTTGGCCAACCCAATAACTTAATCGCCTCTTTAAGGACTCCATCTCCAAATACAGTCACATTCTGAGGTCCTAGGGTTTGGGACTTCAACGTATATATTTAGGGAATAGGATTCAGCCCATGACAGGCCCCACCAGCATGGTCCAGCTCTGCGCCCTGCATGGGAACCCATCAGCTTCCTTCCTCTCACAACCCATCAGTAGCTACTGCTTGACATGTTTTCTCTCCCCTTTGTTATCTTTCAGAAGAAGAAAATAGGAACAGACAGGAAAATTTAGTGAAGATTCCATCACCTAGGAGCCAGCCAGAACATTCTTGAGTTGCCTGGGACTGGTTTACCCCATCCTGCTTTGGGGAAGAGAGAGGCAGCAGAGAAGAAAAGCCAACTCCAGCCAGAGGGCTTGTTTGAAAAGGGAAATTGCTCAGAAGTTGTGTCCTGGGGCCAGAAGAGAAGCAGCCTGAATCCCCAAGACCTTCCACAGGACCCCTCAGGAAGAAGATGCCGTGTCCAGAATGAGGACCTGACCACTGCCTCCACCCCAGACTCCATCGCCATCCTACAGTGGGTCTTCCCTCTCAAGGCAAGGAGGGGAAACCGTGACTCAGTGATTTTCCACCATGAAACTGTATTGAGGAGGTGTGCCTGCCCCCCAGTGAACCCCGAGGTGACCAGAAAATTAATGAGGCAGAATCCCCAGTTCCCTGGAATTCCAGGGACCAGAGGCCAAACTCTATGTGATGAGGGATAATCAGAGGCCCAGGGATTAGCTGTGTGTATTGATTCAGCTCCCAGGAGAACCTTTGATTTTGTGCTTGCGTTCTCCTCCTGACTCGGGCCCTAGCCTTTGTCTAACTAACTCGCTGAGTCTCTCCCAGAGTGAAGCCAAGGATTAGTTAATATTTGCAGATAGAAAGGACTCCCTCCAGAATAAACATGAACACCACTTCGCCTGGGTCTCCAGCCAGCCTGAGATCCAATTGCAAATACTGCTCACCCTTTTGGATGGACGTGGAATAAAGAGAAGGCAACATCACTTGGGGACTCCGGCTCCACCTCTGAAGCCAGGGCTCAGAGCTTCCTCCACCCGGAGGGAGAATGCACGTCTGTTCTGGAGTCGGCCCTCCGGTGAATGAGGGACACACAAGCCGGGCAAACTTGCTTCAAAGCTCCACCTGGCAAAGGTGAGACCACCAGGGAAAATGTCACCATAAGCGTAGTTCTGCCAGGACGGGGACTCTCGTGGGCAACCCAGAGAGGAAGGGGAGACCTCGGGGCTCGGGGCAGGAAATCTCCTGTTTGATGCACTGATGCTCAGACTTGTGTTGCCAGTCCCGAGCCATGGAGCCCAAGGAAAAGCAGAGAATGCTCTGTGAGCAAGTGGGTTTCATTCCTTCGTTCACCCTGCAAACATGAGGCCCATGCCTAACATCGGTGGGCCCGGGGCAAGAGAACCAACGAAGGCCTAGACATAAATCAGACTAGCCAGCATGAAGGAAGTGGGGTCTGACCTTCTACCTTAACTTCCCGATGGCCCCGAAAGCCAGGCTCCAATTGAGACCCCCCACTCCTTGGGGTTAAGCATCAGAGCACACAGGGAGACACAGGAGAGCGGGTCCTGCCCTGGCTCAGGGCTTTAGAGCCAGAAATTCTGGGGACCCAGGGACCAGAGGGTGAGCTAAACTGGGGAGAGGGCGGGGAGGACACACAGACTCCTCACTCTGCTGGAAGAGGTCAGGAGGTCAGAAGGGCCTCCCCAGTCTGTGGCTGGATACGGCACTGGGCCCGGCAGGCACGCGGGTATCCCTGAGCTGCCTCTGCTGATGGCCTCCTAGCCAAGACGTGGCAGAGGGATGTAGAAGCAGCTGTCTCAACTCCCCACAGCAAACCCTTTGGGTACAAAGTGAGATGTAAACAAATTAATAATGAGAACAATGAAAATAACACCACCACGTTTCCTTGATTCTAAGACATTTTTCCACCTCTCTTTTTAGCCTGTCTGGAGTTGGGATACGTTTTATAATCAGGATGAATGATGAACGTGATGGGGTTTCACGCCCTCTCCCAGGATGCTGTTGTTAATTCAGTGGAGCCCCCTACAGTCAGGGACATCTTAGAATCAGGGCTTTCAGGGATCATGACGGAGCCCTTTTCTGGCCCTGGCTCTGTAGGGTGGAGACCCTCCCTGGGAATGTGAGGGCCAGAGGTGTCAGGTGGGGGCCACTTCGGGGCTGTAAAGGGCCTGAGGAGCTGGGGGTGAGGGGAGCAGACTGGAGGGGCAGGCTAGTGTCCCCCTCTTCATCTGGGTCCAGAAGACGTCTTACCTGAAGCAGCAGCACCTGCAAGAGATGGGGAACCTGGGTACCTGGGTTTCCATGACAACCTTACCTTCCACTGGGCGTGTGATGGAGCCACCCAGGTTCCCAAGGCTGTGAGTTTGGTCCTATTTCACCTACATAAATACCATGGATGTGGGGTAGTGGGGAGTGGGGCCTGGGCTCAGTTCACTCAGCATCTTTTCTCCCCTGGAGCTGACAAGCTGTCTCACTCAGGTAAGCGAGTTCTGCTTCCCTCTGACCAGTAAATATTCCAGAAAGAGAAGGAGTTCATTTCCTCAGAAGCAGGTGGGAGCCATGGCTCACCTTCCAAATAAGTAACTGATTATCTTGCTTGCAAATTCAATTTACTGCCTGAAACCAGCCTTTCCTGATGAGTCCTGACAAGTCCGATTGTCTCGGGAGAATCTGTCAAAAGGAAAGTCCTCCCAGGGCTGGTGGGTTCCAGGCGGACCCAGGTGTGGGGGGAACAGGGGAGAGTGGCCACCTGCTCCACACCCTTCTGGGACCCGCCAACAATGAACCCCTGACCCAGGGATGCCCCATCTCAGAAAAGGAGTGGATCCCCCAAATTCCTTCATCTATGTTCAGCCTTCTGCTCAAAGGCCTAGGCTGCAGGGGGCCCCACAAGTGAGGGATGGACCAGGGAACTTCTGACTCAGCTTGTCTCCTCCAAGCCAGTGGGCAGCGAAGGTTGCAGTCTGGGCTGAGGTTTGGAAATGATGGGTCACTCTGGGTGGTCTTCTAAAGCCAAGGACCAGGAGACGTGGGTAACAGGGCCAGCTTCATCCCCTAACAGGGATGGGTGTTGTGAGGCTGTCAGGAAGCAAGGACTCTCTCCATTCATAAACTCACCCACTGATTCACAACCGTCTCCCAGGTCCTATGCCAAGTTCCCTGGACACCGAAAGAATGACCATTCCTTGTCCTTGAGGGGGGTCATGCATTCATTCATTTATTTACTTCCCAGATATTTATTTTAAGCCTGTAACAATGACTCTGGAACTTTGTTCAGCTCTAGTTTGGGGTGAGGACTCAGTCCCCACCTCTTGAAAAACTCATAATTCAAAACCACCTGTAAAAAAACAAAAACTAAAAGAAAAAAAAATAATTACCTAAGCCCCTCCATCATTGATAATTCCTGTTAAGTGTGTGTGTTTTGAGGCTTTGGAAACCCTAAAGAACTTTAGCTTTCTGTAACAGCATGACATGAATGGGCCTTGCCTTAGTTACATGAAAAATTAGACATGTATATGGTTCTCAAATTTAAAGGCAGGATTTCCTTCTATTAAATTAACCAGAGACTCAGAGAACTATTTGGTTACATGTTAAAAAAGAGAATTCTGATTTTCAAACACGTTCCAATTAAGAAACTTTGAGCAATCGAGGTTTTTATCATTTTTACATGTTTCCAGAAAGGGACAATATTTGTCACGTGTCCTTGGAATGAAGAAAACAGACTGAAATGTTCGTTGTTTTTCTGACTACAAAATAAAAAAGAAGTCACACAAACACACACACAAAAGCCACAATCCAAGGCAGAGTGAGAGGAGGGTCCCAAACGGACTATAAAAGGTGAGTTTTCAAACCACATAGCCCAGGACCCCTCAGAATTTGCTCAAGGATTCCAAAAGTGATTTTACAAAATTTCACTGTAATTATATTTGAACTATTTTTAGATGTAATAAAAAATCAGCACATTCACCAAGGTGTTAAATGGAAAGTTTCACACCTCAGGGACCAGCAGCCCATTTCCCGGCTGACAGGTTACCTCCTTCCTGGCAAGGACTTGGAGCAGTCTCGACCGCCCTCTGTGGCTGCATCATTGATTAGGTGTGTCATTGACTAGGGAGGCTGCAGGTGTGATGTATTTGGGAAATTACTCCACATCGGCAGCACCCACATGTGGGGTTCGGTTGATGCCGGGTGGGGGTCAGGCTCAGGATGCAGGGCTCATTCTCATTACAGATAATAACCAGGGGCATGGGATGCAGGGGTTGCTGCTTCTCTGGAGATGGTTAAGTTCTTCCTTAAAACCTGAAGCCTTCCTCTCCAACTTTGGTCTTGAAAATAACTGTAAATCTGTCTTTCAAGACTCAGTGCCAGTTTAATTGAAGAGAATCTTGAGACTTCAAGGTGGACTTGAAAAAATTGTTCTTTTTTATAACTACATTCCTGGGAGAATCAAGACTTTCCTGTCAAGGTCCAGCTGAGAAGCCTCTGAAATAAGTTGGATGCTGGACTACCTTCCATAACCCCCAATTTCACATGTCCCAGGCATCAATATAGCTTCATTGTTCAGATTTGATAAGTAAATGTGATGAATTGGAACTATTAAGGTCAATTGATACCAATAAAAAACTGATTTCATCTTTTATTTACTTTTTCTTATTTTTGTTATGAAAACTTTCAAACACACAGCGAAGTACAAGGAAGAGTATAGGTAGTATACTGTCCATTAACAGATGAATGGATAAAGAAGATGTGGCACATATATACAATGGAATATTACTCAGCCATAAAAAGAAATGAAATTGACTTATTTGTAGTGAGGTGGATGGACATACAGACTGTCATACAGAGTGAAGTAAGTCAGAAAGAGAAAAATAAATACCGTATATTAACACATATATATGGAATCTAAAAAAAAAAAAAAAGGTTCTGAAGAACCTAAGGGCAGGACAGGAATAAAGTTGCAGACATAGAGAATGGACTTGAGGACATGGGGAAGGAGAAGTGTAAGCTGGGATGGAGTGAGAAAGTGGCATGGACATATATACACTACCAAATATAAAATAGAGAGCTAGTGGGAAGCAGCTGCATAGCCCAGGGAGATCAGCTCGGTGCTAGAGGGGTGGGATAGGGAGGATGGGAGGGAGACGCAAGAGGGAAGAGATATGGGGATATATGTATATGTATGGCTGATTCACTCTGTTATAAAGCAGAAACTAACATACCATTGTAAAGCAATTATACTCCATAAAGATATTAAAAATAAATAAAATAACCTACTTTTGGCTTTATTGGTTTTCTCTATTGTATATTTGCTTTGTATTACATTTATGCTTTTATCTTTCTATTTCTTCTCTTCTACTTACTTTGGCTTGATTTTCTTTTTCTTGCTTCTTGAAATGAAAGCTTAAGCTATTGATTTTTCAGCACATATATAATCTACAAGTATAATGATATATCTTCATTATCATTCAGTTTAAAATATTTCCAAATTTCCACATTTCCATTGTGATTTCTTTCTTGAACCGTGGGTCACTTAAGTGTGTGGCTTAATTACTAAGCAGTTGGAGATTTTCTAATTACCTTTTTGTTATTGATTTCCAGCTTAATTGCACTGTGGTCAGGGAACGTACCTGGGATTTTTTCAATCCTTTGAAAATTGTTAAGGCTCCTGTATGGTTGGCTTTGGAAATGCCCCATGTTCATTTATTCAAATGAGAAGAATGCACGTTCTGTCTTTTTTGGGTGCAGTGCTTTATAAATGTCAATTAGGTCAGCTTGATTAATTATGTTGTTAACATCTTCTATATCCTGACAGATTATTTTGTCTGCTTGTCCTATCAGCTCCTGAGAAATACATCTTAATGTCTCTCACTAGGATGGACATGCCTTTGTAACTTTTCCATTTTTATATTTTTCTCAGTTATGGGTCTGCCCTTGAAGTAGAAATTTACAGAGTCATCCTGACCAGGAATCCACTCTTATCTGCTTTATATACTGGAGTTCATGAAATATTCCATTTGAAAAAAAGTTCCACAACTGATAAAGAAAAGTGTTTGAAACTTGGCAGAGAGGGTTTCAAGAGAGGAAACATTGATAATGGAGTCTCTCCAGCCTAATAACCGAGAATAACATAAAGCACTTCGTGTCCCCAACTACCTCTCCACTGCTGCCTAAAATGCCATCTCTGGGGAAACATTCCTTTAGAAAGCCTAGGATTTTGAGCTAGAATGCTTCCTCTAGCTTCTGGGAGTGGAAATTAAAATGCAAATGAGTCACGCACTAAGTCTATCTTCTCTCTTTGTCAACTGAAATTGAGAGAGAGATGTAAGTTGTCTGGAAAGAGATGAAAATTTCCGAGGATCCAGAGCAGGGAAGGAAAAGCTGGCAAAGGCAAAGGAACATGACAAAATTACTCCATGACCACAGACTTTCAAAGAGTTGGCCATGCAGGGAGGAGGATCAAGGGTTCGCCTATATTTGGAATAATCTCCCCTATATTTGGAATAATTTGGTATAATATTCCCGCCTATATTTGGAATAATCTCGCCTACATTTGGAATAAGCTCAGGCCCTAGGATATGCATCTATGGCTCTTCATGCAGTTAAGATCTCTCTCCAAAAGAAAGGGACTTCTCTGAGCAACAGTGACCCTGACTTGGTGACTAGAGGCAGGTGACACCATGGTTCAGTGACAGAAAAGCAGGCCAAATGAATGCTCTCTTGTGTAGAGCTGTTCCCCTGGGGCAGGGGTGGGAGCCAGGTTTGTCTCCTCATCACTGTGTCAGCGGGTCTAATTATTAATGATGTGCAGAACACCAATCACATACCCAGGGGCTACTGGGGAGGGACCTCACAGCTCTTGCTCTGGAAGAACATGCAATCCAGTTGGGAAGGCAATGGACTCATGAACAACCAGAGAATAAGGCAAGGTAACCCAGGGAAACTCAACAGTCAAAGCACGTGCTACAGAAACTCAGGGATGATGGGCTTAGGGAAGACCAAAGTCATCAGGAAAGGCTTCACAAAATGGATATGCTTCACCGGACCCTTGGAGGATGGTCAGGACAGAGAAAGAACAAGAAGACACCATCCCAAGAAGTGGGAACAATGTGATCAGGGCAGCAGGGGAGGCTGAAACAGACTTTGTGGTCACTGGTCAAAGCAGTAAGCAGGAAAGTCTGCCAGACAGAAATCTGCAAAGAAAACCTTCTATCCTTGGATGTTCAAGCATCTCTTTTTGAGCTTTATTGAGTTATAACTCATATGAGATACAATTTACCATTTAAATTGTACATCTCAATGGTTTTTAGTTCACTGAGTTGAGTGACCATCATCACAATTTATTTTAGAAAATTTTCATCACCCCAAAAAGAAACCCTGTAACCATGTTAGGAGTCACTCCCCATTTCCCACCAACCTCCTCAGCCCCAGGTTAACACTGCTTGCTGTCTCTTTGGACTTGCATATTCTGAACATTTCGTATAAGTTGGATCTCTTATGGGATGAATTGTATCCTCCCCACCAAATCCATATGTTGAAGTCCTAACCCCCAGTACCTCTGAATGTGATCTTATTTGGAAATAGCATCATTGCACATGTAATTAGTTAAGATGAGGTCATATTGGGTAGGGCAGGTGCCTGATCCAATATGACTTCTATCCTTATGAAAAGGGGAAATTTATACACAGAAACAGACATGCACAGAGGGAAGATAACATGAAGACACAGAACGCCATCAACAAGCCAAGGAATGCCAAAGATTGCCAGAAAACCCGCAGAAGGTAGAGGAGAAGCATGGAACAGAGGGAACCAGCCCTGCTGACACCTTGATTTCAGACTTCTGGCTTCCAAAACTGTGAGAGATTAAATTTCTGTTGTTTAAGCCCCCTTACTTTGTGATGCTTTGTTATGGCAGCCCCAAGCAACTAATTTAATATCTGGTCTTCTGTGACCCTCTTCTTTCATTCAGCATAATGTTCCCAAGGTTCATCCATGTGGTAGCAGATGTCAGCACTTCATTCCTTTTTATGGCTGAATAATATTCCATCAAATGGATATACCATTTTTGTTTATCATTCACGGGTGATGGATATTTGAGTTGTTTCTACTTTGGGACAATTGGAATAATGCTCCAAATATGAGTTTTTGTATGGACAGCTGCTTTTATTTCTCTCGGGTGCATATGTAGAAGTAGAATTGCTGGGTCGTATTGCTATATGACCCAACAATTTGGTAACCTTTTGAGGAACTGCCAGACTCTTTTCCAAAGTGGCTGCTCCATCTTACATTCCCACCAGCAAAAAATGAGGATCCCAATACCTCCACTTCCTCACCAACACTTGTTATTATCTGTCTTTTATATTGTGGCCATTCTTGTGGGTGTGAGATGCTCTTTAAGAATCTGTCCTTTGTTTTTTTCACAGCCAGGCTGCACACAGAAGGCCATGATTTTAAGACATATCATGCTATTGACAATCCCAAGACCTATGTCCTTTCTGACCAAATACTACTTTTACCAAACTCTAAAATCCCCTCCATTCCACCTGAAAATCAACCAAGAGGACGCAGCACCAAGCGACCTTGTCAGCCCTGTGGTCCCCAGGCCTGACCCTTGCAATTATGGGGTGGGTGCAGGGAGCAGCAGAGACACCACCAGCTGCGTCTCACATCCTTCCTTGCAGTTACTATAGAAACTGTCATAGCCACAAGCTCTCCCTCGCCTTCTAGATGTTAATAAACAGCCTCATTATTTTGCAGAAAGCACTTTGGAAAATCAGCAGCCCCAACGTTTCATCCTGGTCCAAGTTAATGAGGAAAGATTGTGGGGCTTTTTTGTTTTTTTATCGACCATGAAAAGTGGAAGAGTTATGGCCATTTGTGGACTTTGGCTGTATTTATATTTTATGTATTAGAAAGTGATTTCCACCTCCATTACACATTGCTAATGTCCTCGTTACATTAAAGGTATGGACCAGGAATATTTTTTGCCCATCAAACCACCAAATAAATTGTGGTGAAAGATATGAGGAAGGATAATGTTCAATGGTCAGCTTGGCTGTGATGCTGGGGGAAAGAAATATATGTTTCTCAGCCAAATGTCACTAAGAAGAGAAGCTCTAGCAGTTTCTCTGTAAGGAGGGAGTTGGTTAAGGATGGGGAGCCTTACAGGTGGAGCTTTCAGTCTGGGCCAGCCCAGACTTTGCCATGAGTGAGCCAGGAATCATGGTAGAAGTGAATCTGCCCTAAATATCAGAGAGTCCCTCTATACACAGAGCAGATTAAAGACAGAGAGGAGGCCCTGCTCTGGAGTCTTGCACTCAGCTGCCCCTCCTCAGGGCCACTGTGGGGACTGACTAGCACACACGTGAAGCTCCTGGTGCGTAGCAGGTGCCGAGCAAACCGTCAGTCCCCTGCGGCCGGCAGGATGTCACAGGCCCAGAGAGTGGTCCCAGGGAGAAAAGTTACAGGCAGAAGCTTACAAGCTCTTACCACAAGACGTGAAGGAGGAAGAAAGGATAGGAGAGCAAAGAACTGGCACGATGTGAAACCATCAGTGGAAACACAGTGTGGCCAAGGTCAGGGGCACAAGCTCTGGGACCCAGACCACCTGGTTCTAATCACGGCTCCACCATGTGCTGTGCTTCCTCTTTGACCCCTAACCTGGCTGGTCTCCATGTCAGCATCTAAAAAGCATCTTAAAAAACTAAAAATAGAGCTACCATATGATCCTTCAATCCCACTCCTGGGCATATATCTGGAGAAAAGCATGGACCAAAAGGATACATGCACGCCAATGTTCATTGCGGCACTGTTTACAATAGCCAAGACAAGGAAGCAACCTAAATGTCCATTGACAGAGGAATGGATAAAGAAGGTGTGGTACATATGTACAATGGAATATTACTAAGCCATAAAAAGAACAAAATAATGCCATTTGCAGCAACACGGATAGACCTAGAGATTGTCATACTGAGTGAAGAAAGTCAGACAGAGAAAGAGAAATATCATATGATATCGCTTACATGCAGAATCTATAAAGAAATGATACAAATGAATTTATTTACAAAACAGAAACAGACTCACCCACTTAGAGAATGAACATTCGGTTACCAGGGAGGAAGGGTGGGGGGAAGGGATAGTTAGGGAGTCAGGGATTGACATGTACACACTGCTATATTTTAAATGGATAACCAACAAGAACCTACTGTACAGCACAGGGAACTCTGCTCAATATTATGCAGCAACCTAAAGGGGAGAATAGTTTGCAAAAGAATAGACACAGGTATATGTATAACTGAATCACTTTGCTGCACATCTGAAACAAACACAACCTTGTTAATCAACTATATTCCAATATAAAATAAAAAGTTTAAAAAAGTGAAGGTTATTGTGAGGACTGAAAGAAAAGGTGTATGTGCAGGGCTGGCGCATAATAAATGCTTAGACGTTTAATAAATGTTAAGTGACAGTGTTCATGGTAACAGCAGCAGCTGTGGGACAAAGGTGGTTTTCAAGGCCAGAGAAAAATGGGCCAGGAACCAACAGCCCTCCGCAGCCTCTGGAAGGCTGCCATGAAAATGTCACTGATGGCTTTTCTGCGGCCCTGGGGACGCTGGGCATGGCGGCAGGCTGTGTTCCTTCTGTGGGCATCGGTTCCAGAGCTGAAAGTATCCTGTGTGAGAAAGCCTTCCTTTGCTTTATCTCCAGCTTACCTGTCACAAGCTCTCATGTTCCTAAGCCTGGATCCTAAGATTTGGAGGACAAATTACTTTCCTGCCCTGCCAGCCTGGTGTGTGCCTTGCCTGAAAATTCTCCCATGTTTTCATGGAATGTTAACCAACTGCTTCCCCGTATATTCCCTCTCGGAGTCTCACAGACGTGGATGGGTTTGCACAGGTAGAGTCTGGGAGACCAGCTCAGGGACACGTTCTGGAGAAAAGAGTGACCGCAGGGAATCAAAGAAAGGAGAGGGTGACAGAAGGAGGAAGCTGATTCCAGAGGAAACAAAGGCTGGAAGAGCCAGGACTTGGGACACCATGAGACTTAGCAGGGAGCAAAAGAGAAGATTCCAGAAAGGTTCCAAATTCCAGCCTGGGGTCCATTCACAGAGACAGGGGAGGGGTTGGGGGACAGAAGGGCTCTAGGCAGACAGAGATGGAGGTGTTGGCAGGAAAGCGCAGGAGTGAGGACAGATGCTGTGGCATCAGCTCTCAGGACAGGACGGGCCACCAGGATGCTTTGGGGTCACTGTTGGAGGGGTAGGGGCTAGCCCTGCATGCTTAAGGTGAGGAGCCCGTGGAGGAGAGGGTTGGCATCACAGGTCGGAAGAGTCAAGCTTTGTAGGCGGCGGTGATCCCGGATCACCAAATACGAGGGGAAGGAGCGTTTTTCCACTGGATTTTGGAGCAACAGAGGGTAATTTGTGTCTCCACCTAAGAGTGAATGGGGGCTGAGGATGTGAGCAGTCTGACCACATGGGGGGTGGAGCGTGCTGGTGGCGTAGCCAGAAGTCAAGGGCAGGCAGCCAAGACTCTACTGGATGGTGTTGATCTGTTGAAGAGAAAGAACCTAGAGCCTGGGGGACTAAAGATGCCAGAGGAAGAGCTGTGATGTGTAGGGAGGCCCAGGCCAAGAACCCCTGCCCGGCTCCGGCCACCAGTCAGACCTCCAGGGAGGGGACCTTGGAGGCGCGCCACTGAGGGCATGATGGGAGTCCCAAGGTCCATGGTCCACATCCTCAACGGCTCTGGCCTGACTCAGGTCTGGGAAAGGGCACCAGGATGGGAACTGAGGCCGTGCACGTAGCCCCACTGCTCTGACTCCCAAGACAGACGTCCTCCCTGTGGAAACAACAAGGCCATAGCTCAGACGGCACAACCACAGAGCAACTAATACAAGAGAGGGAACAAATGGTGACAGGACACAGCCAGAGGCTCCCAGCCCCTCCCTGTAGCCACGCAGTGAAACGGCCAGTTAAGACTCCAGCAGAAGGAGGGCCAGCAGCCTGGCACCCACAAGCTGGAAAACCACCTGGCAGCAACAAACTCTCCTTCTCCAAGAATCTGAAAACTGGTCCATGGCTGAGGGCTTTCCCCCTTTTTTCCTTTTCTGGGCATTTCCTTACCCCAGAGCCTGCAGACCCCACAGCTCTGTGGGCAGGATTGGCAGGTGCTAGCGTGATGCTGGGCTGGTCCCTGTGCAGGGGTGGTGGGGCGGAGAGGAGAGAGGCCCCAGCAGGAGCAGAGACTGAAAACCTGCTCATTCAGGAAAGAGCTACTAACACATTTGGGCATAAACATCTGTGGGGACAGCTGCCCTGGTGCCACAGAAGCAGAAAGAATGAGGCTGAGAGGAGATGTATTAAAATGGACAGATCATGACTCAGAACAGAACAAACCTCAGGCCCCAGGAAACGCTCAACTGCCTGATTTCTCCCTGGGTCAATATTTCCATCTTTTCATCTATGCACCATGTGCGTACAGACGCTAATGTAACGCACTCATAATCTCACTCCACGTATAAACTATGTATATACAAAATGCAGACAATCGGCATACGCGTTACTACTGCTCCCAAAATATTTGTCATCACTGCTTTGGGATGCTGCCCACCCACCCCCAGGCAGGAACTGTGACCTCATCGGGTGGGCAGAGCTGGACTCAGATTGCACGTGGGGTTGACATCGCTCTTGGGACCTGTCATGGGCTCAGGGGCACGTGGGGCAGGGCCGTTCAGTGCAGGTAGGAGAGGGTCTTCCTTTCGTTTGCTCATCAGGTTCCTGGTGAGACCCTGTCATCCCCCTGGTGATTCTACTCCAGTGGGGAGAGACAGTCAAGAGAAATACGTCATATTCTAGATGCTTTGGGGAAAATAGATGATGGTAGGGAAGCTCAGGGGTGCCTGGGCAGAGGGAGGGACATTTTAAAAAGGGAGGGCGGGGCAGGGCTCCCTGTAAAGTCACCTCTTGGGCAGACACCTGGGTAATGGGCTTGCAGGCAGCCCACCTGTGGCACAAAGGCCCTGCCACGCGAGGGTGGCTGGAGGGCTTGAGGTACAAAGGTTGGGACAGTGGGGCGACAGCAGGGAAGGCTGGGGGGAGAAGAATGACGAGATTCTGGGAGCTACCCGGGGCTGCTGCTTGGGGTCTAGGGGCCACCTGGAAGATCTGGCTTTTCTGTAAGTCCACTGGAGACTGTATTTATTTCCTGTGGTTGCTGTAGCTCATCGTCACAAATTAGGTGGCTTAAAATAACAGAAATGTTTTCTCTCATAGTTCTGGAGGCCAGAATTCCAAAATCAAGGTGTTGGCAGGGCCCTGCTCCCTCCGGAGGCTCTAGGGAAAATCCGTCCTTGCCTCTCCCAGCTCCTGGGGACTGCAGGCAATCCTCGGTGTGGCAGACACACGTCTCTCCGATCTCCACTTCGTCTTCAGGGGGTGGTCGCACCCCCCCCACCCACACCCCATGTGACTCCATCTTCTCCTCCCCTCGTAAGGACCAGTCGTTGGACTTAGGGCCCATCCTGATCCAGTATGACTGCACCTTGATCCTGAACTAATGACACCGGCAAAGACCCTAATTCCAGCTAAGGCCACATTCTGAGGTTACAGGTGAACATGGATTTTTGGACAGTATTCAACCCACTACAGGAAACCCCTGGAGGGTTTTGGGAAGAGGCATGATGTGACCTGATTTGGGTTTTTTAAGTGTCCTTTTGGCTATGTGGAGAACAGGCTGTAGCAGCAGAGTTGGAAAGAGGGAGTCAAATTTGGACGTTTGCTGCAATCATCCAGACAGGTGATGGGGTGGCCTGGTGTGGTGACAGCTGTGGAATTGAGGGAAGTGGTTGAATTCTGGGTCAGTCTTGAAGGCAGAACCGAGAAGGCTTGCTGATAGATTGGATTCCTTTGCCTGCTAGCCCAGGCTCCCCACCAACTAATTTCTGTGCTCTGGACTCAAGTCATTCCCTCCCGCTACTCGGCACTCCTCAAGGCTGCATATCACATGCCATTGGCTCTCCATCCATCCGCAGGCTGCTCTGGTGGCTCGCTGCACCCCAGGGGCCTGTTCTCTTCCATCATGGCCATTGGTCCACATGGCTTAGTCCCCTTGCCCTCTCCGTGGCGGGAGCCGGCAGCCTGTGTTGCCTTGGACAAGGCGAGAATGGCAGATGTGCCTTGGGGCCCGAATTGAGGTGCTGGTCCCACAGTCCAGCCCAGCTGTTGCTTTTATGTGGCAGGGCACATTGTAACCCCCAGTGGGGGACAGTGGTCCCTCAGCGTCCTCAAAGCCCCCAGGGTAGCTGAAGTCCTGATACTTCATGCCCACTAGAGGGTCATGCTTCATGGGGTGAGAAATATTAAAACACCTGCCATGAAGCTCCTTTGAATACCTGGCACCTAAATCTCGTGTATCCGGGGGCTCCGTGGAAGACATGTTGACCACGGACCACTGTGGAGCCCTGATACATTGAAAATGGTTGTCCCCACCAGGTGTAGAAGTTTTGATAAGAAGCTACATCCAGCAAGGAGCGGATGTTGCCTTGAGAAAAACACTGGTCTTCTTTCAAGGGAAAGAAACGGTACAGCAGTCATAGAGGCTGTGGGTGTTCTAGAAGCGGGTATAGAGGGATTGGAGGAAACACAAGGGGCAGCAACCCATCAGTAAGTCAATGTCCTAAACAAGTAACCCCGAGTTCCGCTGAGGTTCAAGGAGAGTCCGTTTCATTACTGCCCCTGTGCAGGCCTCTTGGGGAGCAATCAGGAGCCCCCGGTCAGCTCTAAAGCCACGTTAATTATGTCTGAGCCCCATGTCACAGTCAGGGCACAGAGGCTTAGGAGCTGCACTCCCTGCCAGGCCACTAGGGGATTTAGAAAGGGCCCTCCCACCCCCACCCTCATCCCCCCCACAAATAAAAACTCCTGGGCGATTTTCAAGACTCTCAGTTAGGACTGTATTTTCCACTTCTGCCAGAGAGCTGAGTTCCCCAGATGTCCAAGAAGCGGGTGTTCAAGCATCGTCACCCACAGGCAGAGCAGGCGGCAGCTCCAGTGACTCAAGGAGCAGCCATGGGCGAGGACCCTGCTCCCTGCAGCTCTGCGGGGGTGGGGCTACACCTGCCTTCAAGCAGGTCAGCCGAGAATCTGATGCCGAGGGCTAACCCCCCAGGCGTCAGGCATGTTCAGCCGCCTCTCTCTGCCGGAACCTCTATGGGCATCGCCGGACAGGCTGAGGAATGCCGGGCAAGCTCTCAGGGACCTCCTATGCGCACAGAGTCTGCTCACTGCAGGGTCCCAGAGCAGAGATGTTTTGTTCTGTCTTCAGGCAGACAATGGGTTTCCAAGCCTGTCTGCTGTACAGACCCCTGAAGGAGGCACAGGACCTCAAAATCATCTCATTGCTGTGGAAGAAAAGACCTCACCAAAATGAATGATGTTGCCTTTTCCCAGATGCTACTCAGTAAAGAAGAGAACAGGCCCTTTTCTAGCTAGTATTTTTCCAGATGTGTGTAACTACAGAAATATTTGCACAGTTTGCCTTAAATTCTTTTTGGAACAGCTTCAGGGTTAAATAAATAACAAAATAATAATATATTCATATAGTTAGAACCATAGGTTACCTGTGTTTTAATCCTACCTTTCCACTTCAGGTTAAGGCAACAGAGCTTCCCCCATATTATTATGGATTCATAAGTCTAATTTTTATGTTTCTTCAAGCACTATAATTAACCGAAGGCTTTTTTTTGCAGTTGGTCTTTTATTTCCAGGGTTCTTATGTTGTAAATGTTTCAGTAAACATGTGGAATAAGTTATTAATTATAAAGGCATCCACGTTTCCTCTTTGCCAGGTCTTGTGCAACTGGGCTCCAGGATGAGTTTGCAATTTATGGAGGGGAGGGTGGAGGCAGAGCGGAAGGAATAAATGTCCAGCAATGAAGGAAGAGCGTAAAAGCACATATAAACGGGAGGGAAAGTGGCGGTGCAAAAAATACATGAATAAAAATATTTAAAAGGTAGCGCCCACCATAAATAAAGGTGGGTGTGGGTATGGGAGTGTGGGCACCACACACTAACTCCCGAGAAATCTAACTCCCCAGAAAGACTGACAGATGTCAGCCTGTTGTAAACATCAGTCACCACAGAGCCACTGAGAAGACTCTCCGGCCATACTTTGTGTGTTGCAGGAGAATGCTATCCAGCCTGCATCTTTTGTACTGAGATTCCTAGGAGCCAGTGATGCCTGGAAGGGATGAGAACACTGGATAGACCAAGGCTTTCACTGCACCTGTGTCTGATGTCTCTGAAGCCACCTGGCCCAGGGAGGAAGGTGGAGGTGGTTATCAGCGGATAATGGCTCGTTCCCCACGTGGCCCCGACACTGCAGGATCAAGGGCGTACCTGGCAGCCTGTGTTCCCCTGGTGCTGAGCGCGTTGATGTTCACTGTGCCGGGCAGGTTGCCCCGCTGGCTGTTAAGGTTCACAGCTGTATACGGAACACAACAGACTGTGAGATGTAATAAATCTGGAGTTGCCTCTCAATTTCACCAATAATAATTAGAAAATTAAAATAATAATTAGAAAATTAAAATAATAATTAGAAAATTAAAATGGAAATGTCACCACAAACCCATAAAAACTCTTAAGTACAGGATGGAAAGCTCTCTCAGGAACAGGAATGGCTTTTGTCTGTGCAATACCCAGGGTGGACATGCCGTCAGATGTTACTCGGGACACTCACTGCGTCCTGATAGCCCAGCTCGGACCTGATTAATCCCAGGGCCAGCTGTCTTTACATGTCAACAAGCTAACACAACTGTGTAATCTAGCCTGCTTTATGGAGCCTGCAATATGTGGATGGGGGCTGAAGCCATTGCTCTAATAAGGCAGAGGGGAGCAGAAAGCATGCCAGCCACACCTCGGCTTCTCCTTGCCCAGTGCCCTGGCCACCAGGCATCCATTTGGCCAAACAAGGGGAAGACTGGAAAATTATGAACAAATTGTGTACCACCTGGCTTGCACTTTAGAGAGCTGGAACCAGAGGATGTGCACCACTCAGGGCAGAGTTCCACCGTGGGAGTCCTCTCTGGCCGGCTCTGACCCTCTGCCCTTGAGTGCCGGCCTTGTTCCCTCATGGTGGCCATGAGTTCCCTCACAAGGTAACTTACCTGAAAACAAACCCAAACTTACCCCAAATCAGCAAAAAATGGGGAAACTATCCACATGATTGCGAAATGATTATGTGTCAATAAATAACGATATTTAGCACTTTTGACCAAAATGGAGTAACAGAGACCAGATTCACCTTCCTGCCTGAAACAAACAAAAAGCTCTATGAGTCAGGGTTCTCCAAAGAAACAGAACCAATGGGATGTGTATATAAATATATACGTATATAGAAAAAGAGTTAATATAAGGCTTTGGCCCATGTGATTGAAGAGGCTGACCAGTCTCAAGATCTGGAGGCTGAATCGACAGATGGCGACCCAGGAGAGCCGAAGTGTAGTTCAAACTTTAAAATGATCAAAAATATTCAGGACTTGGACATCAGCAATGAAGCAATCCCTGAGAGATGGGAAAGAGGCAAGCCCTACAATTGCCCCCGCTGACTGCCTCGTGTTTCCAGGCCGTGGCACAGACAGAGCGTGGTGGGTGCCCATCTTCTCCCTGAGTGGAGAAAGCTTAGCTGAGGGTCTCGGGGGACCAAGGCAGCAGTTTTCAGGTCAGAGCACCAGAGAAGAGAGAGTTGTACAGAGATGGAGAACTCTGGAGACCCACAGATTGTCCCTGAGTTTTCAGCTGAGTACTGGTCAGCACACATGTGTGAGGAGATTAATCAAGTCCACAGAAAGACCCATGCAAGGATTAGAGGGAACAGAATTCTGTGCTCACACAAGGCAGGGCTGCTGCCAATACCCCAGCTGGACCAGAAAACTTCATAATTCACAGGACCTTGGGTAGAATACACAGAACACACAGAGGGGTCTTGCCTCAGTCATGGAGAATAATTATCCCTAGACTGAGCACAAATCAATGACCTCAGCTTCTGCTTCAAGAAACTAGAAAAAGAAGGAGAAATTAAATCCAAAGTAAGTAGAAGAAATGAAATAATAATCAAAGCAAAAGCCAGTGATATAGAAGAACAGTGGAGAAAAATCAATGAAAGAAAAAGTTGGCCTTTGAGGAAACCAATAACACTGGTCAACCTCTAACCAGACTGATTAGAACAAAAAAAGAGAGAAAACACAAGTTACCAATATCAGGAATGACAGAAGTGGCATCACAACAGATTCTACAGATGAAGAAGTGAGTTTAGCAAGGTTGCAGGACACAAGATCTGCATACAAAAGCTAATTGTACTTCCATATACTGGCAATAAACAACCAGAAGTTGAAATTTAAAATAATAATATTAACATAACTTCAAAAATGAAATACTTAGGGATAAATCTGGTAAAAATGTGAAAAGTCTGTACACTGAAAGCTATAACACATTGCCATGATAAATTAAAGAAGATCTAAATAAATGGAAAGTTATATGGTGTTCATGTGTCATAATATTCACTATAGTTAAGATGACAATTTTTTCCTATTGGATCTAAAGGTCTAATGTGACCCCATTCTAAATGACAAGCTTTTTGTTCGAAATTGATGAACTGAATTTAAAATTCATATGAAAATGCATACAAAGGACCCACAATAGCCAAAACAATTTTGAAAAATAATTAGTTGATTTCAAGATTTATGATAAAGCTACAGCAATCAAGACAGTGTAATGTTGGCATCAACATCGACAAAAAGGTCGATGGAACAAAATAGAGAGCCCAGAAATTAACCCACAAATATGTGGATAACTGGTATTTTCACAAAGGTTCAAAGGCATTTGAATGGAGAGAGGAAAATCTTTTCAATAAATGGTGCTGTAACAGTTACTCATATGCAAAAAAAAAAAAAAAAAGAGCATTGATTCACACCTGCACAATATATAAAAATCAACTCAAAATGGATCAACATTCTAATTATAACACTTAAAAAATATAAAACTACAAAACTTCTAGCATAAAATCTTTGTGACCTTGGAGTAGACAGTTATTTTTTACATGAAACCAAAAGCATGATCCAATGAATAGTAAATTAATAAATTGGACCTCATAAAAATGTACAGCTTCTGCTCATTGAAAGATACTGTTAATGAAATGAAGAGACAGCTACAGACTGAGAAAACAGTAGTTGTTTTCTACTGATAAAGACCTTGTATCCAGAATATATAAAGGACATATTTTTTAAATGACCCAATTTTTTAAATGGCGAAGTAGGTATCTATTTGAATAGATACTTCACCAAAGAAGATGTCCAGATGGCAAACATCTTTATGTTGAGTACATAAAGATGCTCAACATTATAAGTCATTAGGGAAATGCAGATTAAAATCACAAGGAGGAAGCTGAAACTAACATACCATTGTAAAGCAATTATACTCCAATAAAGATGTTTAAAAAAAAAATCACAAGGAGATCCAACTACACATCTATTAGAATGTTTAAAATCAAAAATCCTTACCACAGCAAGTATTCATGAGTGTGTAGAGGAAATGGACCTCTCGTGCACTGCTAATGGGAAGGTAAATGGTACAACTATTTTGGAAAGCAGTTTGAAGTTTCTTTAAAAAGTTAAGCCATATGATTTAGCCATTCCACACCTAGGAATTTACATTTATGCAAGAAGAAAGGAAGCATATGTTCATGCAAAGAGTTGTTTGCAGATATCCCTGGGAGCTTTATTTGTAACAGTCAAAAAACTGGCAACAACCCAACAGTCCAACAACAGGTGAACGGATAAATGTTTCATGGAATACTACTTAGTAATTTTAAAAAGGAATGAACTATGGATA
Source organism: Stenella coeruleoalba (assembly GCF_951394435.1). Lineage (NCBI taxonomy): Eukaryota > Metazoa > Chordata > Mammalia > Artiodactyla > Delphinidae > Stenella > Stenella coeruleoalba. The sequence continues at coordinate 3,806,198 of NC_137169.1, forward strand.
CATGCTATAACATGAATGAATCTCAAAATAATTATGCTGAATAAAAGAATCCAGACCACCACTGCCCCCCCAAAAAATGATAGTGCATACACTATGATTCCATTTCTATAAAATTCTAGAAAATGCAAACTAATCTATAATAACAGAAAACAGACCAGTGGTGACTAGGAAAATATGGGAGGGGGACACAAGAGTGGCAAAAGGAAAGGATTTTAAAGCACTGTGAGGAAATGTTTAGAGTAGCAGATATGTTCATTATCTTTATTGTTTTGATGGTATATTAGTTTGCTAAGGTTGCCTTAATAAAGTACCACAGGCTGAGTGGCTTAAAAAACAGATAATTATTTTCTCTGGGGGCTGGAAGTCTGAGATCAAGGTGTCAGTAGGGTTGGTTTCTCCCAAGGCATCTCTCCTTGCCTTATAGATGCCATCTTCTCCCTGTGTCCTCACATGCTCTTCCCTCTTCCTGTGTCTGTGTCCTAATTTCTTCTTCTTATGAGGACAAGAGTTATATTGAATAAGGGCCCACCTTAATGACCTCATTTTAACTTAAATGCCTCTTAAAGGCTCTGTCTCCAAATGCAGCCACTATCTTTGTTTCTGGGGGTTAGGACTTAAACATGTGAATTGGCGGTGGGGGGGGGGGCACACCTTTCAGTCCATAAGAGATGGCTTCACAGGTGTACACCTATGACAGATGGTTCACCTTAAAAGTGTGTGATTTATTGTATGTTAATTATATGTCAGTAAAGCTGATTTTTCAAAAATACATTACTCTCAGGTTTTGTTTGTGTTTGTTTAATGAAGAACTCTTCCATTGCATAGGATTTAACTCATCAAAGTATGGTTTGAGCACAATTGTTAGGAATAAAATAGCTTCATATATTAAGGCCTGCCTGTGTGTTTCCTTTCCCCATTTCTTGTAACTTTTCATGCTTTGCTGTCCTAGCTTCGCCCTGGAGACCGACGACCCTGTAGTCCACATGAAGGACAAGCAGGAGATGCAACGCTCTCCGTGGTCCTGAAAAAGACCGATTGAGGGATGAAAGCAGCCATTTCCAGGCTCAGCTTGGGCGGGCAGGGCTCTCTCTTGTTAACCTCTCACCTTTATTTCTCAGAGGCTCTGGTAGCTAAACAGTCTCCCTGAGAGTCTGCCTGGACCCAAATGAAGGACGTATTGCTTCTCCGTAAGCAACCGGCAATTCCTGGAGAGAAGAGCTAAGCTTGCCATCACCCTCAGTCTGTCCACAGATGTCCACATGGGCATGACGTCGCAATCATTTTCAAGAAAAGACTGGTGCTTTACAGATTTCTCTTCTTCTATCCATCCTTCCCAGAAGATGTCTCTTCTCCCTAATTTGTCTCGGGACATTCGTCTGCCCAGGAATTGCTGGACAGAAGCTCCTGGAGGGCCTCTTTTTAGCTAGTTCTTGAGCTTGCTTTAGTTCAAATGACACCATGGCTTAGAAAAACAAGTAAGCCTGGGAGGGAAGGGCCACATCCAATTCAAATATGTAAGTCATGGAGGACAGGTCTTCCTAAAGCAGCCTCTACCCTCTTCTCTATCTCATTAGTCTGTTTATTTCCTGCATAGCATTTAACACAAAATGCCGGTGTCACTCACTAGGATCCAAGCCCTATGAAGCATGGGGCTTGTTTTTCTCAACTCTTGCAGTATCCCAAATATCTAACAAAACCTGACCTATGGTGGATGCTCAATAAATGTTTGTTAAATGAATAAATTGGGGTATAAACTCTTATGGGGAGTCCTGAGCTACTAGAAGACTCCTGCCTGCAGCAAACCCCTTGCATGGCTTCCCCTGTATTTACAATAGTGGGCTAATATTTTGTTTAGGAGCTGCCTTGGATGCCTGCTCAAGCGTGGGTACCTGTACCTTTCCCTTACCTCAATCAGAGCTATTCGTTTTTGCCATTTTAATATGTTGTGATTCCATGAAAAATTTTGTCTAGAAATCAAAGGATATCATTATTTTTAAGTGTCTACAAATCACTGATCTAGACTTACACTGAGAAAGAAATCATGCCATTTTAATTAGATGTTTTTGCAAAGCCAAAGCAATGACACCCTTCAAGAGGATATTCCCTTTAAGATCTCACAAGTAGAGTCTGCAAATATTTTCAATATCACTGCATGTTAAGAAAGTTTTACAGACCACAAATTTGTTGATTCCAAAGTCTGAGGTTGGACCAGAGAATGTCTATCTTGTTAAATTGGCACATATGTCTCCTTCTCTGCTTTCATCAGAAGCTGTGTGAGGCAGGCATAATGCTGCCCAGACAGAAAGCAAAAGAAACTGAAGGAGCAAAAGAGGTGGGAGAGGCGGCTGAGAGGAAACTTGGCTGCCTGAAGGGTGGGCTGGAAGGTGGCAGTGATGACAAAGTATGTGCAGGGTGCCAGGGAGCCGGGAATCAGGCTCTGATGCTGAGAATGGAGAGAAGAGAACTGGAGGCTTCCTTCCAGTATGAATGCTCCTGGTTTTCCATCCTCTAACTCTCCATCAAGAGCAATTTGAACCTTTCCAAAGGGATCATTCCACCCCGTAACAGCTCAGATCAGGTTCACTTTCTGGATGATGAAACCTACAGCTACAATGGGACGTGGCATCTTGCACAGGACACGCTACTGACTCACCATCTGGGTGATGATGGGGTGCACCTAGACCATGACTCTTTCTCTCTCATCCCATCCTCCTGGTGGACAGTGGCATTTACGCATAGGACAAAATGCCCCAAGCACGAGATACAGGAAAAATTCTAAGATTGATTCCAAGAAAACATTACAAAGTGGTGAATTCAGTGCTGAAAACGGAGTATGAGCAGCCCTTCTGAGATGTCCTTCCCCTCACAACGAATGCAGGGGTTGTAGCGTCCAGATGGGGGCTTGGTTCTGCAAAGGTCAGAGCCTAGTCTTCTGGTGGAGAGTGTCTGGCTCTCTGCCGAGTTTTATCACCACATGAGCATCATCCTTTGCAGCCCCAGTAAAAATTACTGTCTCAGGACAGTAATGATCACTGGGTAGAGAAGCATGTACTAGAGCCACACACTGGATTCCTATTGGGAAAATGCTGGAAACCTACCCTTTAAAACTCTCAGAAGAGAATTTCCTGTGCCAATGATCCTAGACCTCAGAGCTTTCTATGTAACCTGGGTAACATTTAATCCATTTGCCATGGCCCATTCAAGCATTCACCTGCAGGAGTCTTACCTACCTCAACCCAGCCTCTACTGGGACAGCCCTAGGGGCAATGCTGTTCATTGCCTGACTGGGTGGCCCATTTCAAGTTTGAACAGCTCAGACTTTGAGAAGCTCCTTTCTTTCATCGGATGAAAACCTATTTCTCTGAAACCTCAATTCCGTCCTCTGAGGTCACACAGAGAAATGAGTTATTTCCCATCTACAGAAATACCTATCCAACATTCAAAGGCAGCCACCATGACAAACACCCAACCTTTCTATTCCAGGATAAACATGACTTGCTGCCTCAACCCCCTTCAGAATCTGTTTAGATTTATAAATAATGCCATCATACACTAAAGGCATCACAGGTAGGTCTAGCCAATATGGAATAGAGTGAGACCATGACCTCTCAGGTTCTGGACACGGATTCAAATGCTTTCTGGCCTGTAGAGTTTCTAGAATCTGCCATTATCCTCATTTTGAAATTGGAACATTCTCTTATCTCTAATTTTCTGGAAGCTCTCCCATTCTCCATGATTGCCAAGTGCTGTCTATAATTAAGCCTCCAGCCTCCGTGCTAGGATGGAATTGAATAAGCGCCGGAGACATGAATCTGCTCAAGCAAAGCACTGTATGCTTCTTTTTCCTGCTTGATTCAAAGCGTCATGCACAAGTTCACTTTTCTTCCAGATCAACTCCATCATGGCAAATGCTCTCTCCCATTTTACTGATAATAAAAGCAAGACATGGAGTCATAAGTGATACCCCAGGACCAAAAGCCAGTTGGTGGTGAATCCTTGATGCTACCCCAAACCTTCAAGCTCCCAGCTCTGAGCCTCATTACTAGCAAGAGTGATTCTTCACTGTTCTGGAATGCCCTGCCCATGGGGACAGCTGCAGAGACCCCAAAGGCTGCTGTCAATCATGATTTCCATCCTTTGATGGGGCCAGTGAAAGATGTGGTATCACCAAGGGGACATTTGAAGGTTGCAGATAAGGACTGAGCCTGAGGGTTGTGGACTGGCTTCTGCTCTCTGAATTCTTCCATGCCTCACTGCCCCTGTACCTCTCACCGAGAGCCAAGAAATTTCACTCCTCACAACACACGGAAAATATTTACTTTCTCTTGGTAATGGAATCCTAATGGCTGTCCCAGCCTGTCTCGCCCTGTGCTGGCACAGAGGCAGGAGGTCTGATGACAAATGCACCCTGCTGTAGACTCTGAAATGGGGCCCGAAGGGTGGCAGAAACTGGGACCCTCCAGTGACTTTTATGTTCCATTCAGAATGGCTGTAAAGAAAACAAGACATAAAATGCCTCCCCCGTATAATTTGCTGGTTTATAGGTGGTTTCATCACTTTTTCAAAATGGCTATCCAACGTGATCTTTATGTTTCCCTTATGGCTGGGACCAAAAGCTCTGAAAAAGCCAAGAGAGCCAAGCAAATAAGGACACCTTGGAGAGTGGTGGCCACTCCCCTCCCCGTGGCCAGGATGCTGGGGGTGGGGTGAGGGCAGTGGACCGCGCTCAGGACACACAGCTCTGCCTGCTCAGAACCTTCCCACAGGCACATTAACGGGCCTGAGGCTTGATGGTGCTTCCATCCCACAACACCCAAAAGAGGAGGCCAGTGGGGCTCCTTGGATTTGAATTTAGAGCCGAAAAGACTGTATACACCTACGACTACAGCAACACAAATAAGGTGAAGGTGGCGGTGGGATTATCCTGCCTCACCTTGACCACCTGGTAATAGAACAGCTTTCTCTCACCCCATCCTTTATCATCTATCCCAGAACTATGAGCTGCTTCTTAGCACTTATGGGAAGTTGCCAACAGTTTGTTGATTTTGTGTTTCCGCAGTTATTCTTTTTATATAATTAGGGACGGAAATCATCTAAAAACTTTACCAGTACATGATTTAAATATTTAAACTACCTGCAAGCATTTGTTTATTGCTATTTGTATTAATTTATTATTATATTAAATTTATTTTTCATATTAATTAAATTGAATTAAAACAAATTTACTAAATGTTCAGAAATGTATTAAATGTTAAACTATTAAATTATATTTACACTTGACATAATTATAGGCTCACAGGAAGTTGTAAAAATAGTACGGAGAGGCTCCAATGTGCACTGGCCCCAGCTTCCCCCCACTGCCCCAGGATAACATCTTACATAATTGGAATAGAAAGCCCAATGCAGGAAATGAACACTGTATACTCTACAGTCATCATGAAGACTTCACCAGCTTCTCCAGACAGTTGTGTTGATGTCTGCATGTGTACGTGCATGTGTGCGTCTCTGTGTGTGTATGTCTGCATGCATGTGTGCTGTGTGTCTGGCCGTATGTGTCCGCCTGTATCTCTGAGCGTGTGCATGCACATGTGTATGTGTATATGGGCATGTGTGTGGCTCTACACAGTTCTATCACGGGTCAACTCTTATAGCCACCACAGTGCCAATGCAGAACAGTCCCATCTTCACAAAGACCTCCACCCGTGACACCTGGTTACACTTCGCGTATTTGTTTACTCCAAGCCTGAGAGGACCACTACCCTGCCCATCCAGCATGGCACCTCACAGGACACCTCCACCAGGCAGGCTCCCTCTGTGTTCTGAATGAGTGCTTCACTACACCAGGAATTCCTCACCAACCTCGGGCGTGGAAGACTCCGAAGGTAACACAGGGATGGAGAACCTTGTTCTTAGTGCGAGGAGGTGAGGGTGATGCAGGCTGCAGGCTGCCTTCTGGAGCTGACTCACTCTGGACTCCCCTGACCCCACAGTTGTCCCCAGAGCGGTCCCCGGAGGCCACCCACTCCACCTGCCCCTCCAGTGATATAGGATGAGAGGGATGCTTCATGACTGGAGAAGGCTTTCCCAGGTCCAACTCTCAAGTACAGAAGATTATGAGGACCAGGAAGTGACCCATCCCTATGTGGGCCTCTAGCCTTTTGACGAGTGACCGGGAAGAAGGAAGGCAGAGACTAAGGAAGCGGCAACAATGCCAACAGCATTCCCTGCTTCCCTGTGAATCCTCCGCTGCCAGCGTGAAGTGGCTGGAGGGCCCTTCCCCACCTCCACACTCTGCAGTCAGGCAGCCCTGGGGGAGCCACCTCCTCTCTTTCCTTCAGAGGTGCTCTGGGAGTTCACACCAAAGCAACGCCACCTGGAATATAGATTAGAGAGTCCCCTAAGCATTTACAGGGCATGGCAACAACATAGCCCATTCTCTGTGGGCCCGGACCAGAGCCCAGGGCTCCTGCCTCCAGGCCTAGAGATGGCCCCAACTCCCTTGATTCCTTTTGCCACCTTCTTGAACCCGCCCAGGACCCCAGCTCACATCCACCCTCTCCCAGGCTCCCCTGTGAGCACGGAGGTCACAGCTTCTGTCTGCGGATTGTAGACGAGTGGATGGCTCTCAGGTCCCCATGGCCATCCATGCCCATGGCAACAGCAGCTCTCAGCCCTCCCCACCTCAGCAGTCCTTTCTCATCCCAGGTTCCAAAAGGAACAAGGCCCACTAGCCTCCCCTGAGATCACAGCTCAGTGAGGGAAGAAGAAGCTACTGGCAGAGCAGCCAACAAGGCTCAGAAAGCTGCCAGCTGGATGTCAGTTCTCAGAGGCAGAAAGGAATCTGAGCTCCAAGTGGGAACAGCGGACGGAACACGTGTGGGGTTTTAGGACACGGTTAAAGCAATGCAGCAAGGGCTTCATCCTTGGGTGGGGTGGCCATTTGGGACCTTGCCATCCCAGGCAGGATGAACAGGTCTGGGCTCTGATGGCCATTTCTAGAAGGATCTTTCACTCCATCTGCAGGAGCTTAGATAGGGCAAGACCAACAGAGCCTAAAGCATCACTAGCAGGGTGGCAGGGGTGGGGGTGCTTACTGTAGCAGTGATGGTGACCTTATCCATGAGAGTTACTGCATCTGTGAGAGTTATGAGAAGCTGGGCCTCTAGACAAGGTCATGGTCAGAGGTACCCTGATCGGCAGCCCCCAGGTCCCTATCCCACCCCAGTCATGGCACCTATGATTCCAGAAGCTTCTTGAGAGCCGAGACCATGTTTTGTTTTGCTCACCACTGGCCCTCATCACCATGCCCCATGTTTGACATACAGAAAGCTGTAGTCAACAGTACTGTATTGTGTGCTTTAAAACACATTAAGAGGATAAAACTCCTGTTGTGTTCTTATCAAAACCACACACACACACACATACACACACACACAACATAGAACATTTTTGAAGGTGATGGACATGGTTACTACCTTGATGGTATCACGAGCGTTTGCATATGTCCAAACTCATCAGAATGTATACACTAAAAGTGTGCAAATTTTTTGTATATCAATCACTTCAATAAAGCTAAAAAATGTTCTGAAAATGTACTTGTTGAATGAATGAAAGAATTAGTGAGTCAATCAATTAGTGGACTCAGTTGCTGAATGTTGGGACAAAAATAAGCCCTCATGGATATTTATTGGATGTTTGGGTGCTTGTTTGCCCCACACACACCTGGTAACATTCACAATAATGTCCAGGAATTGGTCTCTGTGAGGTGGGAATCTCCAGTCTCTGCAGGAGGCAAGCCCTGCTTTTCCAGGACACCCAGTGCATACACTGAGACTCAAAGCCGCTAAGGTTCATGGGAGACATAACTGTGTCATTTGATTCGTTCACCAAAGAGCAGGTCAGATGGGAAGGTTACCGTCCTCTTAAAAATATTCTGACAACATTTTTTAAAAATTTTAATGTTATCATTTTTCCTTTTCAGAGAAAGTGTTTCTATTTATTGGCGATGAGTAAATGCTCCTGAAATCAGGGATTGCGGACTCTGACCTTTTTATCAGCAGGTAATAAAATGAATGGGCAGGTGACAGAAATGTAATTTGAGGATTACAAAATTTACGAGGAGGCAGCACACTGAGGAGGAAAGTGATGACAACGTGAGTAAGAGAGAGAGAAGGGGGTGGAGGAATGGAAACCTAACAAAAATGGCTTCCCCTGGACTCTCAGCTTTGGAAATGAAGACGTCGACCTCCACGTCCTGTCCACTGCCCGGCACAGGGCAAGAAACACTAAATGTTTTTTGAATCAGGAAGTCGATAGGTGAAAGGTTCCACTGTGGGGCAATCATGGGAATTAAATGAGAGGATACCCAGAAAACGTTTAGTTCAGTGCCTGACATGGGGCCATCCCTCAGTAAATATTGTATATTTTTATTTTATCATCATCATCGTCATCATTTCACCATCACTGTCAGTCTCATCACGTAATGACATTGTGTATGAGGACAGAAAGCCCTGTATAAGCCGTATATGTTGCTCACCGTTAAGTCTTTCCTTTCAAGGTACCGCAGATGCCTGGTTACAAAGCGAAGCCTCTCTCTTGTTACCATTTCTGCATCCATCAGTGTTGTGGGTTGACTTGTGTTCCCAGAAGGATTTGTTCAAGTTCTAACCCCTGGGACCTGTATACTGGCTTTACTTAGATGTAGGGTCTTTGCAGATGTCATCACGTTAAGATGAGGCCATCCTAGCTTAGGTTGGGACCTAATGCGATGACTTGACTCCTTGAAAGAAGAAGGACGTTTGGATGCAGGCACAGAGATGCACCCAGAGGGAAGAGGCCACGTGAAGATAGAGCAGAGATTGGAGCGATGCCTCTACAAGCCAAGGAACACCAAGGATGCCGGCAGACAACAGAAGCTGGAAGAGGCAAGGAAGAGTCCTTCCCCAGCGCCTTCATACAGAGAATGGCCTGCCAGTACCTTGATCTCAGACTTTTGGCCTCCAGATCTGCGAGAGAATACATTTTTGTCGTTTTAAGCAACCGGCTCATAGTTATTTGTTATGACAGGTGTAGGAAAGGAATACAATAGGTGATTCAGCTGATATGTTGGCATCTACTGTGGGCCTGGCACTCTGCAGGGCATCAGGATGGAGCAGGAGAGAAGACACAGTGGTCTCTGCCGCCACACCTGTGTGCTGTGTGCCAGGTGCACTGGGTATCAGGAACAGAGACAAGGTCTCAGCCATCGTGGACCACACAACAGGGGCAGAAAACAAATACATAAATTTATCCATGTGACTTGGGATCAGTCCTCTGATAGAAGCACAGGTGAGAAGAAGTGTTGGGAGAGGAAAAGCCACATTCCAATTGGTGGGGCAGCTGTCACTCACTGTGTGCTGGGCTGTGGTCCTCAGGGCTTCTCTGGAGGCGCAGTTGCCCCCGGTTTCTCTAACGACAAAGGACAGCAGTCACCACGGGGCCTTGTTGGGTTTCAGGGGTCTCGGGTAGGATCATGCTTCGTTACATTGAAAGCCTGCTTCCATGCAGGTTAAACCCCTTCCTTTGTGGACAATCTTTCTCAAAGTTCTTTAAACCCAGGACAGTCTTGGCAAACATAAACATGTCACGGTGTGCTCCACTCCCCAGCTGGGGTCAGGACCCTGGCAGTTCACCCCCCTCACTTCCGTGTTCTTTTGCATCTAAGAGGACTTTGCTGAGTAATTTTCACAGGCTTGGTCACTTCACATGAGCAGCTCTTCCAGAACCCAAAAGCAAATGTGCCTCGTCAGGGCTGTCCCCATCTAGCTGGGCAGACTCTGCTCCACCAGCCCCTGTCTGCTACCTGAGCAGGCTTCCTGTGTCACTGTTGTAACAGGATTACTGAAGCAAATAGCTCCAAGGTTTCCAGTATAGAATACAATCCTTCAAGGCTCACTTTAATATTTCAAATCAAAACAGGGAATCTGCTGTTGGATTTCAACCCCCAGATCCTTATGGAAACATGCACGGGCTTGTGGCCCTGCGCTTATGTGGTTATATTGAGATGTGTCCCTTATTCACAGCCAGGACCTCAGATGATGTCTCATCGGTCCAGGTAGCCCTGCTCCAAAGGCTCAGACAAGGTCTCAGGTAATGGGGGGAAGTGTTTAACCCTCAACCAGAATTGGGGGTTGGGGTAACACACACTGCTGGGGGAGTACATGATGGATTCAACAAGTACTCATTGAGCGCCATGCTTCTGGGGGCTGCAGGCAGAGCAGTAAGCCGGGCAAATGAAGTCCCTGTGCTCACGAAGCTTACACTGGAACGTCAGTACCCTTGGGAAGGGAAAGACAGAGCCCCACACTACATATGGAAACCCTTAAAAGTAAATATAAAGGAAAGAAATCCAGCTATTTGCATATTGCAAACCACAGGGGAAAACTTGTGTGACATCTTCTTGGCTGCTGAGACTAACGAGGAAGAGAAATCTTGCACCTGTAAGGCATGGCAGGGTATCTGGAGTGCGGGAGTGGTAATCAGATCCTTCTGCTTGTTATCAGTTTTGAACAGGTGCTATATGCACAAGGGAAAGTGTTCCAACAGAACCAAAATGTAGGCGCAAGGAGGAAGTTTCTTGTGTATTACTCTAGATGAGCTGTCTTATATCCATAAGCATATATGCACGCACATGTGTCTTTTTGTAACATGAGAGCAGCATGCCATGGTGTCTCTGTTTTACCCACCAAGGGCTGTATCCTGAAGATTGTCCAGACCTGGATATCCAGCTCTGCCTCTTTCTCTGAAGGGTTAAGGTCAGGGTTAGGTTTAGGGTTAGGGTTCAGATGGTTCCATTGTAAGGATGGACCACAATGCATGGACCCAGCCCCAGCTGGTGGACACACGTACCTTTCCATTTCTTCTCCGGTGTTTATTCTTATGCATACAACTTTGTGCACCTGTGCAAATATACCTGTAAGACCAAACCCTACCCAGACTTGCTGAAACAAAGGGGGTGTGTATCTTAAATCTTGACAGAGGTCTGCAAATCGCCCTCCCCTCAAAAAAAGTTACTTCAATTGACCTTCCCACCACAAGAACAATTGTTTCCTTACCAATGTTGTCAATCCAATAGATTTAAAAATACCATTTCAGGGAGGTTTCAATACTAAGAGTGAAGTTTCTCATTTTTTATATACCTAACAGCCACGCTCTTTCCTTTTTTGTGAAATGTGTCCTTGGATGATGGCTTGAGGAATTGAGAGCCCTGGTCCATCTGCCTTCCCTCTGCCATGACCACACTTCTCACTGCAGACCCAGGTTTGTCACCACCTGCCCTCCTGCATCCAGAACTTGTAGGGCACCTTTTGAAAGTAAATCATAACCAGCTCTGTTGTGATGATTTTGCACCTTCCTCAAGACAGCTGACAGCCCGCTGGCATTTTTCAAGGCGAGGATTTGGGCCAAGAGGTCTGGAGATGTCACAGGAGCTAGCTGGGAGAGGAGGGGCAGAAGGCCAGCAGAGGGCAAGGAGAGAGGGCGCTGAGCCCAGACAGTGTGTCTCCGAGGGCTGCGCTGTAACGACAGCCTCTTCCCAGCCTGCTGCCCGCCCAGCTCGCGGCTGGGTCCCAGGCTGCGTGCCCTGGGACCCACCGCTGCACCCCTCTGGCAGAACACCGAGCCATCTGCCATTCAGGTAGACGAGCAGTTGAACCACAGGCAGCATGCTGATGCCTGCGGGCTGCCATGTACCACTGCAGAGCCCAGACTGCTGGCTGGGGCTGCTTCCTGAGCGGATGCCGGCCCAGAGGGTGGCAAGTCTTCTGTGCCTTACCTGGTGGCAGACGGCTCTGAACCCTACTTGTGGGTGGACACAGAAAAGCATTTCTGGATTCCTGGCCTGGATGACTGGGTGGGCAGTACCCACCCCCTGCCTGCTGTCATGGTTCGGAATTTGTGATTCAGTGGCCAGGGCTGACCTGCTCTCAGGATGAGGACAAAAATGACTCGGCAAACCCCAACACGAAGACTGAACCTAATGTGAACTCTAGGTTTAGGCTTTGGTTATAAAAGTGCATCATATTGATTCGTCAGCTGTAACGATGTCCCACACCAGAGCAAGGTGTTACTAAGAGAGGGCACTGTGGCGGAGCAGAGGAAGGATACGTGAGAACTGTCTGTACTTTCTGTGTAATTGTCCTATAAACCTAAAACTGCCCTAAAGAAATAAAGTCTAAAAAAAGACTCAGAAAAAGTTTTTATCTAAGATGGGCTTTCATCTCCTCTTTGGTGTTCCTGACATTGTGTTGGGGTACTTGTGTCCCCCCTTGGGGCAATCAGAGCAGGTTTCCCTGGGGATGGGGCCGAGGGTAGGATACTGAACACCTAAACTCTAAGGCCCATACAGCCAGCAGGAACAGCAATGAGAGGTCAAGGTCAAACAAGAGCAGAAACGAGGGGATGAGAACAGACAGCCGATGAGACCAGACTGAGCTCAGAAGTGATGGGGGTGATGCAGGCAGAGATGTGCTCTGGGTGGCAGGGGAGCTCTGAGACGTGATACCCAGGTGCCTGGAGCCCCCTCTCCACATCTGCTCAGTCACCCTAAGAAGGACAAAGGGCAGCTCCCCGTCCAGACTGCCTCCTATCCTCCCCATCCAATCACCCTGCCTGGCGCTTGGCCCCTGGACCTCACCATGCACGGGGAAAAGAGCTGTGGAGGCCGTGCCTGTTGCATCACCAGGCGCTGACATCCCCCCTTCCCTTCGTCCACTAGCAACAATTGTCATGTGCCTAGGATGCGCCCAGCCCAGGGATGGGTCCCCAACCCTGTGGCTCTCAGAGCCCGTGGCTTTGAGTAAAGGACTTGTCAAGATAACTCAATCTGATGGTGAAGGTGGGTGGGAAGGCTGTTCAGGCCAAGCACCTCAGGAGCCTCCTGGAGATTCACACTGGACAGGCCAAAATCAGATCCAGTGCCTGGCCCCCAAGAGACCTGAGGACACCGCCTTCAGGGAGCCTGCCAGGTGGTCAGGAAAGGAGCTGTTGAGACTTGAGTGAGAGGAGAGTGAAGCAGCCTCATGACCTCACCCCGAGGACATGAACCCAGGGGTGGAGAGGGACACAAGGAGAAAGGGCTTTGCACCCAGGTGGTATTTGCTAGCACCCTGTTGGCATTAAGGTTTCTTTAGGCCTAAAGGTAGGGAGTGGAGCTGTCTCCCCATTCAAGAATGTCACAATCCAGCTTTCTAGTTGCCATAGAAAATGCCCCTTTTCCAAACCCACACGTCCCTCACTCTGCCTGGCCCCAAGTTTTTGGGGGAAACAGTCAACAAGATCAGTGGCCAACACCGAGAGCTGCACAGACAAGCCTCCCAGGCAGCCACCTTTTGCAGGAGCACCACTGAGCTCCAGCCACACTGTGTGGGAGGACGGAGGGAGCAGGCTGTGACTGGGGAGGAGGTGATGTGCGCCAAACGGGGAGTGCGCGGGGTGGGGATGGAGACCCGGCTCGCACTCATCACAGCCATGCGATCCCTGCAGGTCACTCGTTGTCAGCCACAAGGACACTGCCTTCTGCCGCCTCCTGGCACTGGTCCACTTCGGGACTCCTTCCCCCAGGGAGTCAAGCACCTGCCCCTCCCGCGGCTCATCCAGCACTTACGGAGCTCCCTTGCTCTCCAGGAACTCCTCCAACTGCCCCCCCCCCCACCCGCCCACCAAAACTTCAGTGAGCTCCCTGCCCTCCTGGGACTTACCAGCCTGCAGGAAGATGTGTTCCCTGGAGGACTCACCACGCACGCGCAGCTGGGATCCTCTGCAAATGCACAATGGGCTGCAGACCTGGATAGGAGAGTCTGAAGGGAAGGAAGGGGCAGCTTGGCTCGGGGGCAGGGGCATGAAGGAAGGCGGGGCCAGCTGGGGAAGACGGTGAACGCAGTCCAGGGAGGCTGGCCAGGGCCCCACAGCCCACGGGGAGGGCCGCCGTGCAACGGCATGACCCGAGAGGTTATAGGACGGACACGGGGAGGGGCGGCAGGCTTGTGGGTATCAGAATCCCACCAGGGGGAGACGGAGGCTCTGCAGAGGAGGGAGAACTCGAGGGTGGGGCTGGACCAGGGGGCAGATGCCCGCGGAGTGAACAAGGGTGGCAGTGGCGAGTGGGAGGGCTGGAGCCCAAAGGTGTGAAGCGTGTGCACCAAGAATTTTTTTTAGTTGTCATTGGAGTAGAGTTGATTTACGACGCTGTGTTAGTTTCAGGTGTACAGCAAAGTGAATCAGTTATACATATGCACATAGCCACGCTTTTTCAGATTCTTTTCCCATATAAGCCTTTACGGAGTATTGAGTAGAGTTCCCTGGGCTATACAGTATGTCCTCATTAGTCATCTATTTTATAGATAGTAGTGCACTAAGAATTTAAACAGCCCAGAGACAGGTCTGACCTTTGCCCTTGTCTCCTGGGAGATGGTCCCTAAGATGAGAGCATCCTTGTGTACCTGGGGGGCTAAGCTACCAGACAGTCAACAATGTGACTGGGGAGGGGGGCTTTGCATCACGAGGTCTCAGCCTGACCTCAGCAGGGGCTGGACCCTGCGGTCAGTCACATGGGTGACCAGCCAGCTCTATGTGACTGGACGGGCCCCCAGTAAAGACTCTCGATGCTGAGGTTTGGGGGGCTCCCCTGGTTGGCAGTGCCCTGTGTGTTACTGTCACACGTCATGTCATCGCTGGGAGGAGTTAGCACTGTCCACGCCTCCAGTAGAAGCTTCTGGAACTTTCCTGGCCACGACCCTGTGTGTCTCTTCCTTCAGCTGATTTTAACCTGCATCCTTTCACTGTGGTAAACCATACCCAAGACTGTAGCAGTTCCCAGGGAATTCTGCAAGTCCCAGTGAGTTCTCAGATTTGATGGTGGTCCTGGGGAACCCCGAAATTGCATTGAGCACCAGACGTGAGAGTGGTCTTAGGGACTGCTCCCTGCCATTGCAGCATGAAGACCAAAACGGGGTCTGGTGTGGAAAGCTGGAGGGTGCTCACGAGCACAGAGCACCCGTGTGGTAGCATGTCCGTTGATACCCAGTGAGTTTGAGATGCCTGGGGGGAGTCCTAGGAGAGACCCTGGGAGGGAGCAAAGAGCAAGTGGGGCTGTTCAGTCACTCTCCATCCATCAGCGGTCAAAGACAGGATGCATGGCCAGGACCCACGCTGCACACAGGGGTCGCCATGGGAATGAAACACACATGGACAGACAAGCAAAAACCACATCGCACAGAAGTATGCTCAGAAACGGCGTTAACGGAGGGGAGGGATGGGGTTCGGTAAGCAAGAATGTTCGCGAGGGCTGGTGGGTACAAACGGTGTCTTGGAAGAAGAGGCCATTTGACTGAGAGTCAGAGTAGCCAGGTGAGGAGTGGGGTCAGAATTCCAGGCCTCTGAGAAAAGATTCCAGGAAGGTTGTAGCACTGGGACAGCTTGGGACACTCAAGGAGCCAAAAGGGCCATGTTCACAGGGCCATGGAAAGCCCCAAGGCTTTGCAGGGCATGTGGTCTCTGTTGCAATTAATCAGCTCTGCCTCGGCAGCGTAGAAGCAGGCAGAGGGGACACGCACACGAGTGGGTGTGGCTGCCTGCCCATCAAACTGTATTCACGAAAGCCCGCCGGGGTCAGATCTGACTAAGTAGATCTAAGGTTAAGGTCTAAGGTTCCGAACCTCGTGAGAAGCCTGGCTGGGGCTCCCCGTGAGTTTTATCCAGCAGTCCTGACACTGCTTCTTCCCCGGATCCTCTCCACCAGGCTGCAATCCTCTGGACATACAGGTGTTTATCTCTGTTATTTATCTCCCTTCCTCTGGACCCTGTTCTACAAACTCGACCTAAAACTGCATTGTCCTCTGCACGGGCCCCACGGGTTAGCAGCCCCCAGGGCCCCGTGCATTCACACCCAGGCTCTGTCTGGCCCACGGCGCTGAGAAGCCACAGCACCTCCATCTCACAAGCACCCCGTGCACTCAGGGACCCAGGCTCAAGACCTTACATTTTCCCTGTTACATTTCGTCCTGTTAGAACTGATCCTATCCCTGAGACTGTCAGAGTTGTTTAAAATCCTGGTCTGTCACCTGAAATTCCGCCCCTGCTTTGAGCTGTCACAGGAGACCACGTGGAAGGAGGCAAGGAGTGTGGGCTCAGGCCAGACCACCTGAGTTAGACTCCTGACATGTGCATGGGGAGATCTGTGGCCCCAAGCCAGACACTCAGCTTTTCTGTGCTCCAGTTTCCCAAGCTGTGGTGGGGGATGGTAACCCTGCCTCATAGGGTTATGTGAGCGCTGGAGAGAAAGCTCGTGGAGGGCTTACTAGACGTGAAGGGTTTGAACGAGGCTTGGCTCTAAGAAACAACTGCCTAAGCGTGAGCACTGATATTGGTATCAAAGAGCCCAAGTCTATGCCTGCAACCAAGTCGCCAAAGAAAAACTGTTCCCAGTACAGGGCTGAGGTTAGAGCCCTGCGGCACCTCACTAGAGACCTCCCCCCAAACAATCAACCTGAACTCCCCAGGCACCATCAGTCAGCCAGTACTGATTGCATATGACTAAGGCCCTAGCAAAGAGAGCAAGAAGGGCAGCAGACAAATAGAGGATGGAACTTACCAGAGGCTCCTCAACAAAGGACTTCACCTAAAACCATGACCCTGACAATGCCTGGAGTCCTGGCTTCATTGGGTAAGGCCTGGCCTCTCCCCCCGGCTTCTTTAAAATGCAAACACACAGTGAGCCTGGAGGATCTTAAGTGGACCAGCAGTAGCTCACACCCACTGTGCACTCACGACACGCCAGGCACAGGCCAACGCTTGGGTCTTGCAAACTCAATCCACCAACATCCAGAAGGTGAGTACTGACGTCACCCTTCTGAGCTCAGGGGTCCTCTCAGAACTTCAGTTTCTTCATCTGTAAGGTGGGAATGATGGCGCTTCCTCCCCCATGAGGGGCTTATAAGGATTAACTGAATACGTACATAAAGTACCCGGAGGAGTGATAGCCCACAGCATCCATGCCATCAGTTACTCCACATCACGGCAGGGAAGCCACGCCCCCTCTGAGAGGGGAGGGCAACTTCCAGGCTTTCTCCACTGGTGAGGGGCAGAGCTGGGATGTGACCCCAGAGCCCAACCCCAGTCCCTGCGTGTCACCTGCCTCTTGTAGGCAAGAAGGTGCGTCAGAAGACCCCCTCCTGGATGCTCTGAGGTCAATTTATTTCCGATGGCTGCAGGGCTGGGACGAGAAGGAATACCCAGAAGCCGAAATTTGCCACCACCTTCCTCACTGTGCCCCAGGCTGGAGCATCTTCACTCCAAACGAATCAGATAATCAATAAACTCTCTAGAGCACCCAGGCAGTAAAAAACAGAAAAATATCTTCATGCCCGGAGAACTCAGTAATTAACCAGAGCGTGGAAACCAGGGTTTATTTGGCCGGATGTAATTGGCTTTTGGAAGGAAGGGTAGCAGCACTGATGAACGACCCCAATCTCAGCCCCAGCTGGGGAGGCACTTGAGTGGGACCCCAAGAATCAGGGGGTCCCCGTTCTCTGCTGGAGTGGAGGCTCTGGGCTCCCAGAGCCGGGAGAGGGAAATTTGTCTCTGACAGAGGCAGAAACTGGCTGTGCTGGGTGAGTGATGCGCGTCTCTTGCACTGCACGTACACCATTAATCTAGCAGTCGGCTTGGGCCTAGGGGATGATGGGAAGTTTCAGGACAGCTCGGGGTCACCTTTCCCATCACAGAGTCCTCAGCCACCCTGGGGCAGACGCCACACATGCCAGTCCGCCTCTGGCTGAAGGCCAAAGAGAGCACAATAGCCAGGATGGCTGGGGAGGCTCAGGGGTGCAAAGAGGGAATGAGCTGGGTGTAGGAGGGAGAAGAAGAGGGGATGATTGGGGTCAAAGACTCAGACCTCCTCCCCCCACATGCCAGGTCTCAGTGGAGGACACCACGCAGGGCCACCTTCATGGCCCCCAGTTGACTCTCAGAGGATGCAAGGCAGGGTGGTGAGGTCAGGACACCAGGGTTACCAGGCAGGCCCCTGGAGTCTCGTTACAAGCATCACAACCTTGGCATCCAAACATACAGGAATGCGAATTCAAGCTCTGATACTTGCTGGTGGGACAAAGAGATAGTCCCGTGACCATGTAATGGGGCAGAGCTGTGAAAACATGATAGAGCCTGAAACGCTCTTAGCACAGCCCCTGTCCAGGCTGCGGGGAAGGGGAGTAGTTGGGGTGGGGGAGAACCTGACCCAGCAGTGAAGGCTTTCCTGGCAGAGTGAGACATGGGCTGGACCTCACAGGGAAACCTGGACCAGAGGGCGTTTCCAGCCGGACACATCGCCCATAGGGGTGGGCAGAGGTATGAATGAGTTAAATTGGCCTAGAAATGGGCAAGACTAGCCCAGGGCTCTGCCCGCTGGACAGTTGAGGAGCCAGAGTTGGAGGAAGGAGCTGCTCTACAAACCAGAGTGACCCCACAGTTAGGCAGTCCCTTGTGGACAGGAGACTCAATTTCTCCAGTGGTCCCCTGAGGAAAGGATTTAGGCATCAAATACATGCAAGGGGGCAGCTCCAGATGCTGGGAAATGTTGGTGGGAATCAGGACTATGATTCAGAAGTGGGGGCTTTGAGTGTTAGCCCCAACCTGGGAGCCATCTCTGCAGAGGAGATCCGTTCTGGGTGGAGGCCGGGACGAGGACACCTTCACAAGGGCAGCTAGCTGCCTTTTTCTGAGTGTTCTCTGTGTGTCAGGCCCCAGGCTCGGCACTTCCTGACCTTGACAACGACCCAGCAAGCAGACACCATCACCATCACTTTGCCTGAAAGGAAACTGAAGTTCACGGTAGTGAGGTACCCGTCCCAGGTCACTCAGCTGGTAAGTGGCGAGGCAGAATCTGAACACGGGTCAGTCTCACAGACTGTTGGCGGACATGCACGCTCTTCTCTTCCCAGGGAGGTCCCGACCTTCCCTAAGGCGCCAAGGGTAACTAGGTTGCAGCATCACCTTATACTTCAGACCAATAAGAACAGCAACTAATGGCTAATGTGAACGGGGGCTCATCAAGTGCTGGGGACCAGTCTAAGCACCTCTCCCTTATTGCATCACAGAATCCTCATAACAACCCTCAGAGACAGGTAAGCATCTCCATTTTGCAGATGAGGAAACTGAGGCAGAGCTGTCAGATCTGTGCCCAAGGACACCCAGCTCGTCGGTGTTCGAGCTACTGATCACGTGCCCCTGCCCGGAGTGGAGGCCACTGGAGCACAGGGACAGCTGAGGACCACTCCCAGGCATCCACACATCCAAGTCCAGCCTTTGAAAAGGTATGAACCGGAATGAGCTGACATATCAATGGGGCCCTGAGAAAATGATTAATGTGACCCAGGCTGGGGACATCAGGGGAATAATGCACTGTCTGAATGCACTGCTCCCTGCTGGCTGTGGGGTACAGATGACGCAGGTGCATCCAGACCATAGGATACAGGAGACACACCCCCACTCCGCCCATACAGTTGGGCTAGGGTCTGGACAACACTCACTCCACTTCCACCAAGATAATCACTGCAAGACTTGCTCCAGAAACACCACACGAGTTCACTGTGGAGGGAGGCTGCTGGGAAGTGTTGCTAGGAGACAGGAGGAGGGGCCAGAGGGCATCAGGACCAGGGGCTCCACGGCACATCAGCAGGCATTGCAGCTGGGTCCAAGAAGCAGGAGCATAAGTGATGGACATCAGTCTAGGCATTTTGATGGGCTGAATCCTACCTGACAATGACGAGGGCTCAAAGGAAAATTTGAAATCTAATTGCTGGGTGTTTTGATTTGGTATTAGAGCCGTTCCACTGGTAAGTATCAAGGAGCTGGATGCTTTCTCTGAGCCTCTGGGCAAAGTTTAGTGGCACTGCCCTGGCAGTGAGCAAGGACATGCAAAAGCCAGAGACAGAGAGAAAGAGGATGAGAGAGAAAGAAAGAGGGAGTGGAGAGAGAAAGACAGAGAGAGGGAGGGGGAGAGAGAGAGAGGGAGAGAGAGAGGGATAAAAGAGGGAGAGAGAGAGAGTGGTCCCAGGAAGCGGGGTGGTGAAGGACCCGCCTAGCCAAGCCCCTCCAAGACATGTCTCCCCACATAGTCATAGCCTATGTCCTGTACGGGAAGCAAACATTCCAAGGGCCTCGTTTCATGGTGGATCTCTGTTTCTGCCTTGCTCACTGCCCACCCCAGCCCTGCAACTTAGCACTCACCCCCCTAGATGAAAAGATGGGGAGAGACCCTGATGGAAGCAAATGTGCTACTTCTTGGGCAGCAGGAGTGTGAGGGGGCAGCCAGAGACTGGGGAACAGGCTGGGAGTTAGCTTTATGCCCTGCCCGGGGAGGAGGGGAGAGGGGATTTGTACAAAATGTCCCTGGTAGGAAATAGCTCTATCAGATTTGCATCTTAGATAGATCACCCAGGAGTCATCTGAAAAAAAGAAATAAGAAAGTTGGATCCTTACCTTATACCTTATGCCAGAGGAAATAACAGATGAGTTAGAGTTATAGGAAGGAAGGAAGGACAGAAAGAAGGGAGGGAAGAGTGAGAGGGAAAGAGAAAGAGAGAGAGAAAGAAAGAAAGAAAGAAAGAAAGAAAGAAAGAAAGAAAGAAAGAAAGAAAGAAAGAAGGAAAGAAGGAAAGAAGGAAGGAAGGAAGAAAGAAAGAAAGAAGAAACAAAGAAAGAAAGAAGGAAGGAAGGAAAGAAGAAAGAAAAAGAAAGGAAGGAAGGAAGAAAGAAAGAAAGGAGGGAGGGAGGAAGGGACGGACGGAAGAAAGAAAGACCATTAAAGTATTTGAAGAAACCATGTGTTTTCTTTTTTTTTTCAAAAAAGGAATAATCCCAGGATGGCAAAAGGCACTTCTAGCAAAGATACAAAATCTAGGAGCCCCAAAAGATAAATGTTAAGACAAGCACATAAAGATGAAACTGTCCTGCTAGATAAAAGCTACCATAAAGAGAGTTTTGTTTTGTCTTGTTCCCTAAGGATAAACCATAAAAATTTGTATAAACAGACTTAATTTTTTTTATTACATAAAGAGTTCCCATAAAAGTAAATAAGAAAGAGTCCGGAAGCCCAATAGAAAATGATAGCTCACAGAAAAGGAACTATAAATGGCTCTTATATATATGAACATATGACCCACCACACTCAGAATAAGATAAAAGCAAATAAAACCACAGCAAGGTAACATTATTCGTTCATCAGCTTGGCAAAGATCAAGAGTTTGATAAATCATTGTATCAGTTGGGGGGATATAGAAGTGCTCATCTATTGCTACTGGGACTATAAATTGGAACAGATTTTATCGATTGTGATTGAATGATAGCTACCAAAATTCCAAATGGACGTACTCTCTGGTTCAGCAATTTCAGGCTTCCCTGGTGGCGCAGTGGTTGAGAGTCCGCCTGCCGATGCAGGGGACGCGGGTTTGTGCCCCGGTCCGGGAGGATCCCACATGCCGCGGAGCGGCTGGGCCCGTGAGCCATGGCCGCTGAGCCTGCGCGTCCGGAGCCTGTGCTCCGCAAAGGGAGAGGCCACAACAGTGAGAGGCCCGCGTACCGCAAAAAAAAAAAAAAAAAAATTGAAAAAAAAAAAAGAAGGAATGAATAAAGAAAGGACACTCCAATACAATGTCCAAGACATGTTGTAAAGAAAAATTACCACGTGCAGAACTCTGGGTAAGATACTCCTCCATTCCTGTAAGATAGGGGTGTATAAATGCATGGAGAATCTCCGTGAACTGATAACTCGTAATAAATTAAAAATTCTATACAGGCAGTACTTCTATTTCTTAACAATAAAAACCCAAGGAATCTCACAACATCCAAGGATGTCCCAACACATGTGCCAATCTACCTTTGAGCTTACAGATTCCTGGAAACATAGTTCATGAAAAGTTAAGTATTCACATTCCCAGCCACGCTTATCTGGCGTATGGTTAGAATGACCTGTTCTTTTAAAGTTTGTGAAACTTGTCCATACACCCGTCTGGGCCTGGTGCTTTCTTTGTGGGAGATTGTCTACTCCTCATCTTATTTTCTAAATGTCATAAAATCCCTCAGGGTTGCTATTTCTTCTAGATTCTTGAGTCAGTGTGGGTACCACTTAGAACCACACAGGGTGTTTGGGACAAGGACACAGTCAGAGAGACCACTGTCAAGAGAGAAAGCCACAAGCTTCTTGTCTACTGCTTCCTCGGCCCCGGTGGTCCTGCCTTGTAGGTTTCCTCTTCCTGCCATGAGTCACACTGTCCAATGTTCACTTCTCAGAGTGCTCAGAGACCTACGTGTGGCCTGTCCATTGAAACGCCAATCCAAGGATGGACCGTGATTTCAACTTCTGGAACACAAGTCTCGGCCAAAATATTCATGGCTGTTCCCTCCCAGATATGCCATCAACCCCCATCACATGGAGCGTGCTGGTCCCCGTTGCCAAGTCCATTCACCTGGGGTCCATAGTTTCATATGACGCCGCTATGAGGGTCGGCCTCCATTTTCCTGCTCTACCAGAGGTCTCAGAGGGTGAAATAGAGCCCAAGTATTTTGTATTTGCCTTCATTGCCCGTGTTTCCATACCCACCTACTGTATCACAGCAGGTTAATTCACTCATTTATGTGAGCATCTGGATCCTGGAAGGATATGCACTTGAGACCCTGGGCAAGGTTACAAGCCAAGGACGGAAGACTGACTTAAGACGGGAAATGGGATGACTCTTCCATTGTCTCTTGCTTCAGGATTTATCTTCAGTCTTGGGCTGTGGAGCAGGGACTCTGTGGCCCTCGATTTCATCCAGCTGGTTTTCCACACGTCAGTGTCTCTAGTTTACGAAACCATCATCATCCTTTCTCAACGCCCCTCATGGGACGTTGAGGAGTTGGCAGTGGTTTAGCAGAGAGAGTGACAGTCAATTCCTAAGTGGCATTTCAGAGACTCTGCAGGTGGGACTGAGCCACCTGGGGACCCAGAAAAGAGGAGACACTGGCAGAGGCAAGAACAGGGCTGGAAGATGAGTCAGAGGCAATGCAGCAGAGACCAGGTGGCCACTTCATCTGTGGGGAAGTCGTGGCTGGGGTTTTCGATGCTCAGACCGTGATGGCTGAATAGATGGCTCTGGGACCAGCCCACCTGGGTTCAGCGCTGGCTCGGCCACCGCCTGGCCGGGTAATCTTGGGCAACACACCTACCTTCTCTCTCTGAGCCTCATTCTGCTCATCTGTAAAGTGGGGTCACCATGCTCTGTACCAGGACTGTTCTAAGCACGTCACATGCATGAATTCACCAAATCCTCTCAGCACCCCGGTGAGGTGGGCACCTTTCGTCACCAACGTCAGGTGAGGAAAGAGAAACTGAGGGACCTTCCACGGCCACAGATCCCAGAAGAGACTGGGTGGTGGTTCAAACCCAGCAGTCTGGCCCCAGGGTTTCTCTGTCCTTCCACTGGCTACTTTCCTTCAGTGCAGGGTTGAACAAAATAAACCTTATCATGGGGCATGGCACACACAGAGTCCCCAATGAAGGGTGAAGGTTATCATCCTTTCTAATGGTGGAGTCCTTCCTCTCCACCTCTTGGGGAAATCCCTTCTCTCTGAGCTCCAGGCTCCTCCTGGCCAGGCCCCCCCCTCCTCCCCGCGCACAGCCGATACCCACGGGACTGACCGTCAACTCTAGGGCTGCAGAGGCCCCCCCAGCCCTGCAGAGCAACCGCGGCCCTGCTCACATGCCACTCCTTCTCTCTAAGATGCTCTTCCTGCAGGTCTTCTCCCAGCTGCCCACCCTGGCCGGTCCGGGTTCACACACGTGGACCTTCCTCCTGACCTCACAGATTCCAGGACTCGGCTGTGTGTTCCCCTGAGCACATGTCACTTGCTGCAATTGTCTCAACGTTTTCATGATCTTCTTCTCCCACTAGAGAGGAAACTCCCAAGGCCGGGGTCTCATCTGTCCTAATCCCACTGTATAGCCAGCACCCCGAACAGTGCCTGGCATAGAGCAGGTGCTCAGTGAAGGCTGGCTAAGTACATGAATGAATGATCAGACATGTCCACGGCCCAGAGGCCAATTGCACCTGATAGCCCATCCCCCATACAGGGCCCAGGAGGCCCACTCTCCTGGTGAGTCTGTCCTGCGGTTCTAAGGATTTAGCCGAAACTTTTTTTTCTTAATTCTTAATTGGAGTATAGTTGATTTCCAATGTTGTATCAGTTTCAGGTGTACAGAAACATGATTCAGGTATACACATACATATATCATTCTTTCTCAGATTCTTCTCTCGTGTAGGTTATCACAGAATATTGAGTAGAGTTCCCTGTGCTATATACTAGGTCCTCTTGATCGTCTATCTTATATATAGTATTGTGTGTATGTTCATCCTAAGTTCCTGGTTTATCACTCCCCCCACCATGTTTCCCCCATCAAAAAATGGGCAGAAGATCTAAATAGACTTTTCTCCAAAGAAGACATACAGATGGCCAAAAAGCATATGAAAAGATGCTCAACATCACTAATCATTAGAGAAATGCAAATCAAAACTACGATGAAGTATCACCTCACACCAGCCAGAACAGCCATCATCAAAAAATCTGCAAACAGTAAATGCTGGGGAAGGTGTGGAGAAAAGGCAATCCTCCTGCACTGTTGGTGGGAATGGAAATTGGTACAACCACTATGGAGGATAGTATGGAAGTTCCTTAAAAATCTAAAAATAGCAGAAAATCTTGATGTGGACAGGAGAAGCAAGAGGCCTGCTTACTGGGAGTTGCATGCGGCTCTGTTCTGGCCAGAAAATTACCCGAGGAGGTAGCATTGATTAACACATTAATAAATAATGTGGCTATTAAAAGACAGCCTCCATTGCTGGGGGATAACTGCCTTGGGCAGGGATGGCCTCTGTCAGCTCAGCCTCCTTCCTGCTGCCTTCCGTCGCAGTAAATCTCCCTGTGCAGCCCTGGCTGCCCCAGGGAGGCAGGAGGCCTAAGCTGGGCCAGTAACAAGGACAGAAGGACCAAGGGGGATGGAATCTGGACCATCTCCTGGCATCCTGAACCCAAACCTCCTGTGGAGGGGCCCGGGCCTTCCCTTATTCTGCTCTCGCCCGGCCAAGCCACAGTAGCAGTGCCAAACTGAGTGACTTAAAACACCAGAAACGTATTGTCTCCCAGGCTGGAGGGCAGAAGTCCAAGATCAAGGTGTCCCCTCTGGAGGCTCCAAGGGGGAGTCTGTTCCAGGGCTCTACCCAGCTTCCAGGAGCTGGCTGGTGAAACTTGACGTTCCTTGCCTTATAGATGTCTCACCCAGGTCCCTACTCCATGTTCACATGGCGTCCTTGCTGTGTGCGTGTCTCTGTCCAGATTTCTCCCTTTTACAAGGACACCAGTCGTATTGGATATGGGCCACCCAACTCCAGTAAGACCTCATCTTAACTAATTACATCTGCAATGACCCTATTTCTAAATAAGGTCACGTCTGAAGTGCTGAGAGTTGGAACTTAAATGTGTGAATTTGGGGGAAGACACAATTCAACCTATAACAGACAATAGCTGCGGCCTTGTCCTCAAACTCACCTGGAGGCTAAACTGCTGACCTGTTGCCTTGACCCCTCGGCCCTGCGCCACCTGCCCCACCCACAAGGCCTCCAGCACCTGGCCCTCGGCTCTGAACGCCAGCCCTGCAGTTGGACCCTCTTGTCTCAGGTGGCCTCCTGTTATCTGCTGTGGCCAGATCTGTTTCTGGGAGAGGCAAGTGACATGGTGTAAGAAGCTCAGGTAGACACCGGTGGAAATCTCACCTCCTCCACATCGTGGGGTGTGATTTTATGTGAAACATCCCACTTCCTCTGATACCAACCAGGGTTCCTGGCTTCCTTAATCAATAGAAATTGATCAGAGGCCAGACAAGCAATTCAGGCAAGGCTTTACTGGGGCCCCTGATGCAGCAGGGGAAAGCAAAAACAAGCAACAGGTTCCCTTGTTCGCTCGCTCCCCAAGTGGCAGGGAGCTGCTTCCTTATATGGGGTGAGGGTAGGGGGGGTCCAGGGGTCAGGCGGTTGTGGGACGGTGGGGGGGCTTAGGTGGTCTGCCCACCCCTTTGGTGGTGTTGTGTGCAGGGGAAATGCACAGTATCCTGCTTTTGCTCCCAGCTCTTCAGAAGTGGCAGTCGGGGTTTTTTTTTTGTTGTTGTTGTTGTTGTTGTTGTTTTTGGTCTTTTTGTCCACAATTTGTCCATAATTGTCCATAATTTTTCTTTCTTTTTTTTTTAGAGGGGTGCTGCATTGGGTCTTCGTTGCTGTGCGCAGGCTTTCTCTAGCTGTGGCGAACAGGGGCTGCTCTTCGTTGCAGAGCACGGGCTCTAGGCGCACGGGCTTCAGTAATTTTGGCACGTGGGCTCAGTAGTTGTGGCTCACGGGCTCTAGAGCGCAGGCTCAGTAGTTGTGGCGCACGGGCTTTGTTGCTCTGCAGCATGTGGGATCTTCCTGGACCAGGGCTCGAACCCGTGTCCCCTGCATTGGCAGGTGAATTCTTAACCCCTGTGCCAGCAGGGAACTGGGCATGCACACAGTTATTTTTAGTCCCTTACATTTTCTTTTTATTTTGTTGCTGGCAGAGACATTTGTCCAGGTACAAGCATTGCAGCACTGCAGCAAAGGGCCCCAGGCCTCAGCCTGTCTCACTGTGAGCTTCAGAACCCCCAGTGGACCGTGAGGGCCCCTCATCCTCAGCCTGACGCCCAGGACCTGTTGCTCAGCTTCGTCTGGGCTGGACGGCCTCTAACCACCCCTCCAAACACACGGGTCGGTATATCCCCCTTTATAGAGCAAACACACACATTGGTGCATCCCTCAGGGAACATTCTGGGCTCCTGCTATGTGCTTGGCAGAGCCCAGAGCCAACTCCTGCTTCCCGCCACGTCTGTACCAGCGGTCAGAGCCTCATGGTGTTGGGGGAAGTGGGGAGTCTTTCCCGAGAATTTCCCATGCATAGCTGTGTGCAGTGGGAGCCCATACAAGCGCTTCTCTCCCTCTCTCTCTGTCCCTCTGTTCCCTCTCTCTCTCTCTCTCTCTCTCTGTCTCTCTCTCTCTCTGTCTCTCTGTCTCTCTCTGTCTCTGTCTCTCTCTGTCTCTCTCTCTCTCTGTCTCTCTCTCTCTGTCTCTCTGTCTCTGTCTGTCTCTGTCTGTCTCTGTCTCTCTCTCTCTCTGTCCCTCTGTTCCCTCTCTCTCTCTCTCTGTCCCTCTGTTCCCTCTCTCTCTCTCTCTCTCTCTCTCTGTCTCTCTCTCTCTCTCTCCCTCTCTCTCTCTCTGTCTCTCTCTCTCTGTCTCTCTCTCTCTCTCTGTCTCTCTGTCTCTGCCTCTGTCTCTCTCTGTCTGTCTCTCTCTCCCTCTCTCTCTCTCTCTCTCTCTCTCTGATAAGCCTGCCTCCTCTACATCCAGGGAAATTTAGTCAGCTCCCCACCCCCATGCCACCACGTGTATAACAGCCTAGTTCCTGCCAGAAGCCACCTCCCACTGGGCACCCAGCGCTGCCTGAGCACCCTGTGACTTGTCGTGTGCACACACGCATTGAACGCAAATGAGGCTCCATGATTATTGTCATCACCGTAATTACTAAGGGAACTGGTGATCACAGTCTGCCCGGAGCCCCAAGTGCAGCCGGGCCTCAGCCCCGCCAGGCGCCCTCCCCACCCGGACAAAAGAGCCAGCCAGGTCCCTGGGCTCCAGCCCCATGCTACCCCCGTCCTCTAGCCCTGACCTGCAGCAAAAATCAGGCAGGAGGACGACCGAGGAGGAAGTCCTGGCTTCTGTGTGACAAGCGCGTGAAACCAGCCTAGCGAGGTGAGGAGAGCCATGACCTCCGTCTCCGGATGGGACCACCCACCCTCTGAGAGGGTGGGCAGCTCACGCTCAGACGGGACCCAGCAGCCTGACTCCAAAACCCTGTTCTCACCTAGGACCCTTGCCTGCCTGGTTGTCAGGACAGCCCTTCAGGGCAGATGGTCTCCCGCTTCGGAGAGCCTAGAGCGGGGGACTATGGCCAAGGCTGGGTGATGAACCAGCCCAGAGCAAATGATTCCAGACGCCAAGACTAGGACCCGGGGCCTCTCTCTAAAGTCTGGGCCTTTCCACGCACCCGTTTCCTGAGATGATAAAATGAATGTCCCCCTGGGCGATGATGTCCAGTGCCGTCACCCCCCCACCCAATGTCTCATAAGGGCTGCTTGGCGGGTCCCATTCACACAGCCCAACCTCCCGAGGCCCCAAATAATTCAATTACAAACACCTCTCAGATGCTTATAACCACATATTAGGAGCACTTCATCCTGGTCCAGCCCCTGAGGGGACATCAAAGCTCCTTTCCAGTGGCCGTTGACAAGGCCCAGCTCCTGCCACTCACGTGGGCTTCGCGGGCTGGAGCACAGCCATTTACGCTCCAGGATGGGAAGGCCCAGGTGTGGGATTTTAATCACTCGCTCACTGTTATTCACAGGCTTGACAGGTGCCATTATGCCAGCTAAGGACAGGCATCTGGCCAGATCTCATCCCAGCCCTTCTCAGAGGCTCCCTGGGCTGGCCTGGCAGCGGGAACTCAGAGAAGGGCTGGGAGGCACGTGGAGCGCCTGCCGAGGCAGGGAGGTCAGGCTGGCAGACCCCAGGCCTCGCCCACCCAGGGCCGGCTGGCTCGGACCTTCCCGGGGGCCCAGCTGTGTGTCCTGTTTGGTTGCTTTCACTTGTTTGTTTCCAGAATCTTTGGCTCCTGCTGGAGGATGCTGCGTCCAGGGAATCTAACCTCATCATCAGTTTGCAGAGCTGTGGCCTCCGTCCCCTGTAGCCCTGTGATCACGTGGGCGTGGGCAGAGAGTCTCTGTGTGGAGAGCGAGGCCCGCCCTCCCTGCCCTGCCCCACCCCCAACGCACACACCCCCTCCCCGCTCACCCTCCCCTGGGGAGAAGTAGCACAGCCCTGACCACTGGGCAGACACTCCGGCCCAGCCCCTTCCTCCCTCTCTCCCACCACTGCAGAGGAATAAGTGGGGAGGGGGCAGCTGTGAACAGAGGGGCTGCAATCCTCCCGTAGGTCTATCCAGGAGACCCCAACTATCCCCATCTTCCAGGCGAGCAAACTGCACACACAGACTAACTCTCTCCCCCAGGGTCGCACAGCCAGAGTGGGGCAGAGCGCACTGTGGGCTCCAGATCTGTGTCTCACCCAAGAAACCCAACGTCCAGGGCACGGAGGCATCGCTGGGTGCTGGTTAGACTTTCCTCCCCCGAGAGCATGTGCTGAGGGCAGGCCTGCTTCCACCCTACCTCCCGCAGCACTCCTGCCGGACCCTGAGGCTGTGTGTACAGATGAGTGCGCCTGAGCAGGGGCTGAGAGGCCTCCGCCCTGGGCAGGGAGTGTTCCGGTGTCCCTGCTCAGGACAAGCTGCAGCTCAGAGGACCCCACCTTCTGGACTGGGCGTGAACCAGCCAGCGGGCACTGCGCTCACAGGGGTATCCGAATCAGCAAGATTCAGCTCGAACGTACAAACTCGCAGAGGCCAGCCCGACACAGCCACCCGCACAGCTCCCCTTGGGCCTCACAACCTGGGGTTTTATAGCTGGATTAAAACTGCCTATAAAATATGAATGAAAGGTTCAATAAAGCCTGTGCTTGAGCAAAACGTGTTTGTCTACCTCATGGTGGTGGAAACAGAGGCAGGAAGCAGATGCATCATGGCCCAGAGGAAAAAATACCCGCAAGGACCAGTTCCCCTTCCCCCAACCATGCCATGAGCAGGGCTGCACATCTGTGTGTGCATGTGTGGCAGGGAAACACAGGCTAAAGTGCGCACGTGTGTGTGTGTGTGTGTGTGCACGCCTGTGTGCGCGCATGTACGTGCATGCATCTCCGTTCACACACGGTGAGGGGTGGGTACATGTATCTATCGTGCGCCTCCTTCTTTTCCCTCCCAGGGATCTGCTGAGCCCCCAGCCCAGGGAAGCAGTGTTAAACGCCTGCTCCTGAGCTGTGTGCTCGTGCAGGAGCGCGTCCTGGAATCACTAGTGATGATCCCTGGTTAACTTTTCAAGTACCTTTTCATGCATCGTCACATTCAAAACTTCCGGTCCAAAGGAATAATTCAGTATATGCATTTATGGTCCTTCTCCTATCTCTGAACGAGAAACATTTCCACCACATCCATTGAGTCACACATGGGTTCCCAGGAAGGCAGAAAGCAACAGTGATGATTTATTTGAATCCCACTGCAGCATCTGGGGTTAGACAGACTTGAATCCAGATCCCGGCCCCACCCCCCGCCGTGAGAGCCCAGCACAGTCGCTGACCTCGCTGAGGTTCATTTTCTTCGTTTGTGGAATAAGGGAAAGACCATTCGTCCCACAGGCTATGCTGAGGATTAAACGAGATCTCACGTCAGTCAGGCTCAGCCGTTTATGCCGCTGTAACAAGAACATCTCAGCTGCTCGGCCACCAAAGCCGCCTCCCACTCTGGTCTCATGTCCATCACAGGTGGAGAAGGGGAGACAGGTGGGCTCATTGTCATCACTCAGGGGCTCAGAGAGATGGACACCCCTCCCAAAGGTGCTTCCACAGTTCCAGAGGCTGAGAAAAGAAAACATGATACGCCGCGTGCCCCTTCCTAAACCTGCCCAGAAGGGATACCCGTTCCTTCTGCTCACAAGCTGTGGCTCAAATGAGCCACAGGCTACGCCCAACTTAAGAGACGCCACATGGATAATAGTTCCGTAGGCAGGGGCCGCAAAGAATTGAAACAAAGATTCAGATCATTTGTGTCAAATACCAGGTGGTTCCTTCTGGCTTCCTCCCAGCCCCTCCTCACTCCTTGGAGTAAACATTTTCTACAGTCATTATCAGTTTACTGCCTCCCATCCCCAACTGCACCTTTCAGCATAAGCAGCGTGGTCAACAACCAGATTCCTTTCAATACTTCTCCTTCGAAATGAGCACAGTTGGCGGCTTTCTTAGTAAAGGAGGCTGGAGAGACTTGGCTGGGCAGAGGGGTGGGATGCTGGGAGATCCCCAGCCACAGACCCGAACGTGATCACTCTGCAGCCTCGTGGCCTCCGCCAGGCGATCACCATTTTGCAGCCTCTTGACACAGAAACCACAGGCCCGTGTGATCTGAAGGTCCCTGGAAGGGCACCCAGACTCTCTCTGCAAGGCCTCTGCCACTGTCACATAGCCACCTGTGTCCTGAGGGTCCACACTGAGCCATTCCTTCTGCAGGACCCCACAGGGCTCGTGTGCTTTGCAACCTTGTGCCCTGCCTGGCCACTCCGTCACCCTCCAGAGGGTGGCCTGCAGCTCGCCCAGCAGCTCCAGGCCAGCTCCAGCCTGGCCAAATCCACAAAATTCTCTTATCCAAGGGCTGAACCACGGGGCTGTCTCCAGTGACGTCTGGACGCCATTCAAGTTTGTGCTCCTCAATGCCCTCTTGCAGCCCTGAGAACCACGTAGGGTTTCCTTGTACCTTGTAGCTACTTTTTTTTATCCATTAATAATTCTTTATGTTAAACATCCCTGTTTAACCTACAGTGTGGTTTCTATCTCCTGCTTGGACCCAGACTCCTACACATCCGAACCCTTGCAGACCCACACGGCAGCTTTTCCCTATCATCGGTCCAAGGGACTGCTTCCCCACCCCTCTCTGTCCCCCGACTTCCTTCCTTTAAATGAGGCCCCGTAAATATCTGTGCCCAAAGCTTCTTTCTCTGTATTCTTGCCCAGACACGAAAGCCTTAGACTGTGGCAGGCATGGGACTGGGTGGGGGGGTGGGGTGTCAGTTTAGGGGGCAGCAGGAGAATTGATCCATCGCCTTTACTTATGCACTGAAGTTAGCATTACTAGATTGTTCAAAGAACTAAAACACTGAGGTATAGAGGGTTTTGGTGATTGGCCCAAGTTCCCACGGAAAAATGATGGCAGAATCAGGACCAAAGCTCAGGTCTCCCAAGTGTCTATCCAGTCCCGATGCCTCCAGGACACGGCCTCCTTGGGAGAGAAGATGGGAGGACCCGCTCTTGCTGACCACGCAGGGGGACACGGAGGCTAAGGTGGGCACGTGGAAGGCTGAACTGTACCAAAATAAAGCCAGACATTGTAAAAAATACATTAATTAAAAGGATTCCCTCACATAATAGATGTGAAAGAGGGAACCATGCCAGAGAAGTAAGAAGCTGATGCCTGGGCAGCCTGAGGAGAAATAAGGGGAGGATCTGGACAAAACCTCAGCCCCACGTGAGGACCAGGGACATGGCCTTGGTTGTCAAGTGGTGGAAGTGTGGACAGTCCATGGCAGAGCCTGGAATCTCAAGGTCTCCTCTGGTCTTTGTACATCAGAATAAATCTGCCCTCTGGCTCAGGGAATCAGGAGAAAATGTGTCTTCTGAGGTTTGGGGAGGTGAGGATACAATCATTCAACCTCAAGAAATGGAGAACCCACCAAAAACCGAAGGCAACCACAGCATATGGACATGGGGTCCACCCTTGAACTTTCTTCCTGCGCTTTGACCTCTGGTGTGGCCATGTGACCCGCTTCGGACAATGGGATGGGGTGGGAGTGCCAGCGTGCGGGTTCTGAGCCCAGAACTTAAGAGGCCTCCATGCCTCCCTTTGCCCTCCCTGCTTCTGCCCTTGCCAGGAGAAGAATGTGCCCAGGCTGGCCCTGCCCCCAGGAAGGGGATGAGAGATGCTTGTGATACCGACCAGGGTTCTCAGCCTTCCCCAATCAACAGAAATTGATCAGAGGCCGGATGAGAAACTCAGGCCCCTGATGGAACAGCGGGGAGTGAGAACAAGTAACAGGTTTCCTTGTTGGCTCCCCGAGGAGGGGGGAGCTGGTTCCTTATATGGGGTGAGGGTAGGAGTGTCCAGGGGTCAGGGTAGGAGTGTCCAGGGGTCAGGCCAGGAGGGTGGCTTAGGAATTTTGCCCACCCCTTTGGTGGTGGTGGTGTGTGCAGCGGGCGTGCGCAGTGCCCTGCTTTTGCTCCTGACGCCCTGCTTTTACTTCCGGGTCTTCAGAAGTGGCAGTTGGATTTTTGGTCTTTTTGTATCTTGTTGTGCGTAATTTGCCCCAGCTGAGCATGCATGCAGTTATTTTTAGTCCCTTATAGAGACTTTGTATTTTGTGCTGGAGGAGACGTTTGTCCAGGTGCAGGCACTGCAGCACAGGGTCCCAGGTCCCAGGTCCCAGCCCGTCTCACTTGGAGCAGAGGACCCTGGCTGCTGCAGTCTGAGCCCGGCTGCCTGGTCAGCCCACAGACTCAGGAGTGAGAAATGCTTGCCTGTGATGGTACGTCTCTGAGATTTGGGGTCATTTGGTATGTGGCACGAGTTATGAAATACAGATCCCTATTCCACGTTTCCTATAGAACAAATAACTAAAGGATTAAAAAATACAACAGAAAAGACAAATTTTTAGAAGAAAATTAGGGACAATGTTTTTATGACAACAGGGTAAAGAGGCTGTTTTACAATGAGACACAGAAAAGCCAGCACCATACAGAAAAATACTCACAAATGTGGCTACATTAAAAGTGGAAAATTTGATCTGACAAAAGAGGCCATGAATAAAGTGAAAAGACAAAGATGATGCAGAGGTAGGAAAAACATATCTGTCATGTATTTAGCCACAAAAACACTGATGTCCAGATCACAAAAAAAAAAAAAAAACCACTTAGAAGTCAGCAGGACAAACCAGAGACACAGAGACAAAGAAGCAATTCACAGGCGAGGAAACCCAAAGGGCCAACGAACACAAGGCAGGAAGGTATCAGGGAACCTCAAATGAAAACAAGGAAATATTATTTCACACCCATGAGCTCGGCAGGATGTCGGAAGTTGAAGATGAGCAAAGAGGAAATTGCTCACTGCTGATGAAGCTGCAAAGTGAAGCCTCCATCCTGAACATCAGCGGGCTGTGTTTCATCAGCAGAACTTAAGATGGGCAGATCCTGAGACCCCACACTTCACTGGGAGGACCAGAACTCCAGCATCACCTGGGGGAGGGGAGAGGATCACCTGTTTATCAGACATGCAGAATTCTAGACTCATCCGGAAAATGTTGGTGAAGGGAAAAAGCAACTTGCAGAAGAATTTGTATGGACCATTTGTATAAAATTTCACACACAAAAAAAGCCTACACATTCTTCATGGACAGACATACTCAGTATTAAAATGTGGCTGGGAGGGATACACATTGACTTCAGAATAGTGGGGAGGTGGGGGAGGGTAGCAGACTAGATAAAGGACGTCGTATAACTCAAGTATCAGTTGAATCTGTCATATTTTATTCCCTTAAAAACAAACCCTGAATCAAGTGTGTCATAAAGCTACGACATATTAAGTGTAACTGGTAGCTCCATGAAAGTTGGA
The DNA here is from genome assembly GCF_951394435.1 of Stenella coeruleoalba. Classification (NCBI taxonomy): domain Eukaryota; kingdom Metazoa; phylum Chordata; class Mammalia; order Artiodactyla; family Delphinidae; genus Stenella; species Stenella coeruleoalba. Next base: position 3,840,638 of record NC_137169.1, read on the forward strand.
TACCATTATTCTGTACCGTGTTCTGTGTGCTTGCAAGACTGTGTAATAGTTTTAAAGAGATAATGTGCATGAAAGGAAGCATGCCTGAATGATGACAGTGGTTATCTTTAGGTGGTAGGCTTATAGGTAGGTTCTTTTTCCTTTTTTTCCGCTCTTATATTATCTTTTTTTCCTTTTGCGAGGATTTACTACTGTTATGATAGAAAAGCATGTGTATTAACCCGCTGTGTCATGAGCACAGCATGCCCCGGGTTGAGGGGATGGTGGGGCAGGAACACAGCTGTTCACCTGGCCAGTCCCCGGGGCAGCTCTGCAGAGAAAGATATGGGCACTCCTCACCTGCAGCCAAAGCGTTAAGAAGGTCAATGTGAAAAGAATCATTCCAGGACACCTACATCCCTGCCTTATCTAATTTTGTATCCTGAGGCTGATTAATTTAAACTCCAAAGTAAAATAAACATCAGTAAGTAAGGATTAAATACTCAGCAGGGTCCTTAGTCAAAGTGACATTGTACATTTTATGGCATGTATTGAGGGGGCCGGGGGTGGGGATGGGGGAGCAGAGCAAATACCCTGAGCTAAGGAGAGAAAATGGCCAATGCTTTGGGATTCTGGAGTGTGTTTACCTATGGTCTCTTGTCTGGACACCGGCAGAAAATGAAAGAGCCACAGAATGACAGATCTTCACATAGAAGAGGCCTCGCGCTCTGTGTGCCCAGCTATCTCCTGTCCCCAAGGGTGAGGGGGGGTAATCAGGGGAGTTAGGCGCAGAGACTGGAAGAAGCACCGGTGCTCTTAGAAAACAACAGAAAAGAGATTCTCCCACCTGGGCATTGCTACCAAACAGCTGCGAAGAGCATGAACTAACAGCAAACATCCCTGGCTCTCTAATTGCAAGAGGGTACCAAGAAAGGTAGGGCAGGTAAAGGATGGGGTGGTCTGGGGGGACCCACACACCTGAGTCAAAGAGGAGGTAAGGCAGCTGATGGATGCTTCCAGGCCTACAGCACAAAGCTGGGCCATTTTCCCAAGAATGAGCTCCATCTGCAGAGGGCTCCCCTGTCCCCACCCCTACAGTGGTGGCATCACAGAGCAGAGGCAGACCACTATGAGAGGCCACGTGCAGCATGAATACAGCACCGTAGCAGAGCCCAGAAGGCCTGGACCCAGGCCCTACTGAGCCTTGACCAGTTGTGTGGCCTGAGCATCTCACTCAGCCACTGGTCTCCCTACAGGTGCTGTGATGATGAAATCCCTCCACAGATGTGTATTGAGCAGCTTCTTGGTGTGCTATTGGCTGGGGCATAAAACAAGCCACAGCCCCTTAAAGGTAGGCATTGCCATAGCTGAACAGCAAACTCAAGTTGCTACAGCCAACCCAGGAGGGGACAGGTGTTGGGTAGAGAAGCCAGAAGCATGGCTGAGTCCACCTCGGGCCAACAATTTATGGACTGTTTATGTCCCCAGTCATCTTCTCTTCTCCCTCCCAAAATTCATAGCCGTCCCTATAAAGCCTCCCCAGAGATGCAGGGAAGCTGAGAAATATACCATCAGAAGAGAGGAGAGAACAGAGAGAGCAACTTCTTGGCATTCCCAGCCACAGGCTTTCTGCAGGAAAGCAAGCAACCCTCCTGGATCCACGGGACGTGGTTAAATGTCCAGGAAGACTTTTGTGGAATCTTCAGTTCATGGACCTGGAACACGTGCAGACTAAGAGGCTGAGAATCTTCCCCAGCCCAGAAGGCTTGGGTGTGGAAGTACAGAAAGGGACCCAAGTAGGAGGGATGGGGAGACAGGACCAAAAAGGAACCTCTCGACGTGACCAACACAGACATGCTCTCTGCCAACAGCAGTAATCACAAGTAGTAATGAGAGCCTACTGGGGTGTAGACAGCATGTGTGTTGGCAAGCCTGTGTGCAAGGACTGTTGTTGACTGGGACGCAGAGCTGTTAAATAATCATGCACAACTGGTAGAACATCGGAGAGTTGGATTTAAATTTGTCATCTCAATATTTGCTTTCTATTTGCCCCATCTGTTGTTTATTCCTTTTCCTCTTTTTTGTTTTGTTTTGTTTTGTTTTGTTTTTTTGGTCTCCTTTTGGGTTGAGTATTTTTTATTCCTTTTTTGGCATTAGGTATAACTACTTTGTTTGGTTTGGCTTTGATTTTCAGTAGTTGCTTTACAGTTGATAGTGTACATTTCAGCTTATCATAGGCTACTGTCAAATGATATGCTGCTTCACATATAGGACAAGAACCTTAAAATAATACTTTCATCTCCCCCTTTTGGCTCTTGCATTATTGTTTTCATGCATTTTGCTTCCACATATGCTATAAACCCACACTCCATTGTTGTTGTTTTTTAAACAGTGGATTATCTTTAAAAGATATTTTTTTAATGTTTCACTTTTACCCACATATTTGCCATTTGGGGTACATTTTATTCCTTTGTGTAAATCCAGATTTCCAACTGGTATAATTTTCCTTCTGCCTGAAGAATTTCCTTTATCATTTCTTACAGTGGTAATCAGTTAGTAATGAATTCTTTAAGCTTTTTATGTCTGAAAGTCTTTACTTTACTGTCATATTTGAAAGATATTTTTGCTGGGTATAGAATTCTAGATTGACAACTGTTTTATCCTTACATACTTTATGGATGTTACCCCACTATCCTTTGGGTGACATTGTTACTGACTAGAAGTCTGCCATCACTTTTATGTTTGTTCTTCTCTAAGTAATGTATCTTTTTTCCTCTAGCTTCTTCTAAGATTTTCTCTTTATGATTGGTTTTGAGCAATTTGATTATTACGTGTCTTGAGGTAGTTTTCTTTGTGTGTCTTATGCTTGGGATTCTTGGATCTCTGGGTTTATAGTTGTCATCAAATTTGAAATTTTTTGCCATAAGTTCTTCAAATATTTTTTCTTCTTCCATTCTCACCACTTTGGGGGACTCAAATATATTAGGTCTGTTGAAGCTGATTCTCTGTTTATTTTTTTCAATCTTTTCTTATGTGTTTCATTTTTGATAGTTTCTATTGCTTATGTCTTCAGGTTTACAAATCTTTTATTCTACAATGTATAATCTGTTGTTAATCATCCCATCCAGTATATTTTTTATCTCAAGCATTATATTTTTCATCTCTAGAAGTTCAATGTTGGTCTTCCATGTCTGCACTTAACATGCTCAAGCTTTCCTTTACCTTCTTGATGTGGAAAATCTAGTTATAAGAAGAGTTTTAATATCCTTTTCTACGAATTCTATCATATGTGCCATTTCTGTGTCTGTATCTTCTGATTGACTTTTCTTCTCATTACGGATTGTAGTTTCCTATTTCTTTGCATGCCTGGTAATTTTTATTGGATGGCAGACAATGTAAATTTTAACTTACTGTGTACTGGATATTATTGTGTTTCTATAAATATTCTTGAGTTTTGTTCTAGGATGCAGTTAAATTAATTGGAAAGATGTTGGTCCTTTGAAGACTTTCTTTTGAGCCTTTTTAAGTGGGACTAGAGCAGCTTTGTCCTAGGGCTAATTTTCCACACAACTGAGGCAATTTTTTTGAGTACTCTACCCAATGTCCTGGGAAGAATAAGGTTTTTCAACTGTTACTGGTGAGAGTACCAAGTGTGTCTGGTTCTGTGTGAGGTTCAAGCACTGTTCCTTCTGTTCCTGTTGTCAAGTTAGGATTTGAGCCCAAATGGTCTGACACCAGAGGCCATGCTCTTAACGACTGGGCCACACTTGTCCCTCAGTTCCACCCTGAGGGTTTCACCAGCTTCCTAGAGAGGAGTAGTTGGGAGCTGTCATCAGCACTATTCTATGCGTTATTAGCAGACGTTGGATGTCCTTATGTTACTACTTAGTAAATTGCCTATCACTCACTCCATGGCATGTGTCCCATCATTATTAACTACTCTTAGCCCTTTATATCACCATTCCAAATGTGCTGAGCTAGATCCACTCAGGTCATTAGCAGTCAAGATCTTGATGTTTAACAATTACGTTAAGAGCTGGTGCTCACAGTCAGCACATCAGGATGGCAGCCCTATGAGAAGAAGAGTCTTAAAAGGACCATTCTCAGCAAGTGCTCCACATGCTGCAGGTCTAGTCTTGAGAGTCTTAGAGTACTGAATCGGGGAATTGAATGTGATGGTTTCTCAGACTTTCTCCCTCAACAGCTATGAGTTTATAATTATCTACATCCCCTCGGGGAAATAAAAACCATGATCCCTGGTTCACCAGTGAATTTAGGAAAAGAATATAGAAAAGAGTGGAGCAGACCTATTCCTGGACTATGCTAGACAGTTTCTGGAGATTAAAATAATGACCGCTAATGGATATACATGTTTAATGTTTCAGTTACTGGTAAAATTAATACCCTGTTTAATATTAATAGAAGCAATGGACATCTCTGGAGCTGTTAATCTGCTACCGTTCCACTACGTGAAGTGTAAAAATAGCACCCTGTGATTAGCCAGGTGGGCACAGATGGGCGGAGGGTGGAGAGGAAGGAGAGAGGAGCTGGGGAGTAATAATGGGATGATGACAACAGCATGCATTTTAAATGCATTATGGCTCATCAGGATTCTAAGGTAGAACATTTTCTTCCAAGTACAGATACTTTTTCAAACTTCATTCCTGGATTCTTTCTTATTCACCCAATATTTATTGAACGCTTTCCAGATGCCAGACACCGTGCTAAGCTCTTTCCCGTTGTACCTTATTTAATCCTCACAGCAACCTTTTGATGGAGGTGCTGTTACTCCCACTTTAGGGATGAGAACCCTGAGGCTCAAGGTCCTACAGGCAGGAAGGATGCAGAGGCAGAACTGGAGCCTAGGTCTCTCTGGATCCAGAGCCAGAACTTCTAACTCCAAGCTTTCAAGGCCTTATTTTTCTAAAGCATCTTTAAATCTAGGACCACATAAACACTGCAGGAAATAAATAGGATGGTGGGACAGAAGGTGAGAGAGCTGAGGTCCAGAAGGGCAAGTACTCAGGTCCTGACGCCACAAATGAGAAGAAGACTTGGAAACTTTACTTCCTTAACAGGAACTTCAAAATTTCATCATAATCAGGCAAATGTGTGTTGAGTGCCTACGATGTGCCTGGCACTGTGCAAGACACTGAGAAAACTATGAGCAAGACAGGCACAGCCCCTGCCTTCAGGAAGCTTGTAATTTATATTCTACTGGGAGAGAAAACAAACACATGCACAGCCATCACTAACAGAAACCAAACAAGTACATAGACATAAAATAAAATAAACACAAGTTGTGTTATCGTTATTAAGGAAACAAGGAGGACACTGAGGAGGGGAAGGCGGCTGACTTAAAAAAGAAAGTCGGGCTTCCCTGGTGGTGCAGTGGTTGAGAGTCTGCCTGCCGATGCAGGGGACACGGGTTCGTGCCCCGGTCTGGGAAGATCCCACACGCCACAGAGCGGCTGGGCCCGTGAGCCACAGCCGCTGAGTCTGCGCGTCTGGAGCCTGTGCTCCGCAACGTGAGAGCCCACAACAGTGAGAGGCCCGCGTACCTCAAAAAAAGAAAGTCATCCCAGTCCTCTCTGAAGAGGTCTGTCTGTTAGGAGCCTTTGGACAAGCAAGAAAGACCACTTCCATATCCCTCAGAGTAAAGGGATGTTGTAGGGGCCAGAGTTCAGAGGAGATCAGGAATGGGGTCCTCCAAGGGTCTGGCAGCAGAAACCGCTCCTGGTGGAGCTGCTGGAATGAAGGGCTTACAACCATTTGTTCCCCCTTCCTTTCCTCCCTCTACTCAAGACAGAACCCCTGGGAAGTCCAGTGAAGAAGGGGAGAGTCCAGTTGGCCTGGCTTGCATCATGCGCCTGACCCTTGGATGGGTGTCAAGAGGACATCTTAATATTTGCTGCCCCATCAAGGCTATTCATAATAAGGAGAGGTGGTTCTTTAAAAAAAAAAATCAGGTGCTGTTAGGCGTGGAGAATAGATGCTGCAGCACCAGAAATGCCGACCACAGGAGGAGACACTGCCTAGAAATGAGACTGAAGAATAAAGAAGAACAAACATTTGAAAGTGGAGGGAAATGTAGTCCAGGGAGTGGGGACAGAATGTGCAAAGGCTCCGGGGTGAGAGCTTATGTCAGGTAATAAGAAGTGAATGCCATTATCTAAAGGAAAGGGAACTGATCTGTGCATAAAGATACACAGAGTAAATACATGTGTGTGGATAGTTGATGATGATGAAGAATAAGAAGAAGGGGGAGGAGGAGAGGAGGGAAGAAGGAAGAAAGAGAAGGAGAAGAAAGAAAGAGAGAAAGACAGGTAGATGATAGATAGGTCGATGATAGATAGATAGATAATAGATTAGATGCTAGATAGATAATGAAAGGATTCGTTGAAAATATAAACTCACTGAAGCTGATAGGTGGAGGGATGGAGGGATGGATAGCTTGTTGGACAGATGGGTGGATGGTGGATGGATCTTCCTGAGATGAACTTGTCCCCAAGCCTTCAATCCTTCAGCATCACCTTCCATGGTCCTAAGACATGATCGAGTGTCAGGGCTGAGACAAGGTGAACTGTAGGGAGAAGCTCACTCTCAGAGCCAGGCAAGTACCCTTCAAGTGGACAGCTCCTTGAATGTGTGGCCTGGAACCTCACTCACCTCACCCTAGTCCTGACCGAATTGAGCATTACCCACACACTTCTTCTGTAAAGAAAATGGACCCTCCATCAGATGGCTCTGTCAGTGTGACTTGGTGCAAAAGCTCAGGGTGTCCCAATAGTCTATTCCACCTCCTGTCCTTTGGTCCTTTGCTGAGACTAGGTGATGTAACAGAACAACCGTTTGCATGGTTCTAGACCCAGATCCGTGCCATCAGCCTGCTTTGCCTCTCTGGGCTTCAGTCTCCTCTGTAAAACAAGGGAGGTCGGGTTCACCTCAGGTTCCAAATGAGGGTGGAAAAGACAAGAGAGAGACCTGCAAAAACCCTTAGGGCAACCCTCCTTAGATGGCTTGCACTGTCCCTTACCCACATCCCCAGTATTCTCTTCATTTGATTTTATAAATATTCTATGTGTCCAGGACTGGACTGGACACTAGGGTATAACAATGAACCACACACTGACCCTGCCCTCCTGGAGCTTAAGGTCCAGAAGACAAGTCAGATGGTAAGTCAAGAACGTTGGCTATCACAGTTGTAATAGTTGCTCTGAGAGCAAAATCCAGTGAGCAACAAAACCCTGGACAGGGAACATGACCCAGACTGCAGTCAGGGAGGCTTCCTGGAGGAGATGACCGTCACAGATGAACAGGAAGAGATTAGGCAGATGATGGGAAAGAGATGACACATGCCCGGGGGTCTCACTCTGAGGTCTGGGGAGGTGGGCCGGACCCTAACTCTGTGGATCCTTCATCAGGCCCCAGGGGAATTGCTCAGCTGTGAGAGCCAAGCTGCCTCCAACTTAGATCACATCATCTCAGAGTCCTTATGAGCTCTTTCCTCTGCCTCTCGAGGCTGGATCTCACTGAGCACACGGAGGTGTTTTTCAGCTGTGACTTGGAGCGGAAGCAGCAGAGGGTGTCATTCTTAACCCACATGCCCTGTGGCAGCCTGGCGTGAGGTCTTAGAAAGATGATTAGGGTGTTTGTTCATAGGACATGATTGCTATGTTTTCTCTTCCACTTGTTTATGACTCCCTTTCTATCTTCTGGCTGCTCCTACACCAGGCAGAGCTCACTCTCCAAACCTCATCTCATTATCCATTTTCCCCTCAATTGCATACTTTAGGGGCTGGTAATAGGGCTGCCTACAGTGCTGTGTGTTACAGCCAAAGGATCTGCAAGACTCCAACACCCACACCCCACTGCCATGTGAAAGAGACAAAATATTTTCATTTCTAAGCCTCTACGCCTAGAGGGAGAAAAGTTATGCAACCGTGAGACTGCTGTGGCTTCTTAAGAAACTTTGGTGGCTGGAGAAGGAATCCAGTCTTAGCTGGCTTTTCCTAAGTGACAGGTGTCTGGGCCACCTGACGCTGCCAAAGGAGTGAGATGACCTAAACGCACCTGCCTTCAAGTTCACCTGTCTGTCCGTAGGCACCCAGTCCTTGCTCAAGACAGGTGGCTTCTGGGATGAAGATGAGGGCGGAGCCATTCTAATTAAGTACCTGCTATGCAAAGGTGCTGTGCCTTCTAGTGTCTAGTTTGCATTAATTTGCATGTGTATTCATTATCTGTGCTGTGTAACAAATTACCACCAACTCAGCAGGTTTACAACAACACCCATTTGTTATTATCTCACAGTTTCCAGTGGTCAGGAGTCTAGGTACAGGTTAGCTGGATCCCCTGCTCTGGGTCTCATCAGGCTGAAATCAAGGTGACAGCCAGGGCTGGGATCTCATGTGAGAAGCTTGGGGTTCTCTTCCAAACTCACTGTTTGTTGGATGAATTCAGCTCCTTGCGGTTGTAGGACTGAGGCCCTCAACACCTCAAAGTCAATCACCATTCTCTTCCACGGGGCCCCCTCCACAGCATGGAAGCTTCTTCAAGGTCAACAGAAGGGTATCTGCTGCTTCAGCTCTTTCTGACTTCTTCCTTCTTTGGTTTCTGGGCTCTCTTTTAAAGGGCTCCCCTGATTGGGTCAGGCTCACCCAGGAAAATCCCCCTTTTCGTGACCTTAAAGTCAACTGATTAAGGACCTTTATCACATCTGTATTCACCTTGTCATATAATATAGCCTAATCAGGCCAATGACTTCCCATTGTATTCACAGTCCCTCCCACACCCAAGGAGAGGGAACTATACAAGGGTGTGCCCACCGCAGCTTACATTATCTTTTGTACACGCACCTCCTGGCCTCGGTGGCACGGCAACTCAGGCTGCCTGGATTGAATCTCTGCTCTGACTCCCACTAGCTGTGTGACCTTGAGCAAGCCCCCTAACCTCTCTGTGCCTCTGTTTTCTCATCTGTAAATTGGGTTCAATAATAGTACCCACCTGCTAGGTTGTTTTGAAGTTTAAATGACATAAGCATGTGGCCCACTTTGCACAAAGCCGGGGGGACACGGAGCGCTCGCTAGATGCCTGACTTGGCCTGATTCCATCCTTCTTCCCCAGGGCAGTGTCAGCACCGAGATCCTCTTTCCCCCAAAGCACCACCCTCCCCTCTCCACACCTTCAGCATCCTCTTCCATCCCAGGAGCAGACAGAGATGGAGCAATTAGCCTTTGGTCATAAAAGTACACAGAGCTGTCGGCTGGGCTGCCAGAGGGATTTATGAACACCATGGAAGCTTGTACGGCTGCAAGAGAAGTTGTCAGGGGATCACTTCTGAGGTAAAAAAAAACACCTCATCCGCCCCTGCCAGTTCCTCCCTGTGACAAGATATTAAAACGTGGCTGTCCCTTTCCGAACGTTCCAAGCCTTCTACAGTGAGTCTGAGTTATTTTGATAATCAGACAAGAAAAGGCAATAAACCTGACTTTTCATTGAAAAGCTTGGTGGTCAGAAACGCCAACTCCTGCCAGGTTGTATCTGCAGGAAGAGCCGCCAGGATGGCTGAGAGCTTGCATTTTGTTCTCTTCTTTTTTTAAAACAAAGATCCATTATGCAAATCGCTCGTAAAAATTTTAAAGCATCTTGTCCTGTCTCAATTAATTACAGCCTTCGTGGGCCCAGCTTCAGCAACAGAGAAATCCTCCTGGTGCAGGGATGCTGCCCTGAGAGACAAAGCACTGCCCTTGTCCTGCCCTGGGGACTCTCTCGTCCCTTCAGCCCATGCCTGCCTGTCTTCCTGGCCATGTCGACCTACTCATTTCACTAGCCAGCTGGCCACCACGCCCCACCGCCACCATCCTACACACCTAAACACACATACACACACGCGCGCACACACAACCCCTGGCAGTAGCTGCTGCTCCAGCTTCCAAGAGGGTCCTTCTCCAACTAGAGTGAAACTAACGGTCTGTAATTTATTGCTCAGCCCCTATGCTGCTGGCTAAATGAAAGCAGCCACTTGTCTCAGTTCCACCTGGAGAGGAGAAGGGAATCCAGGCGCCAGAAACAGTAGCAGTGACCACCTCTGTCCTCAAGTCTTCCCTCTGTCCCCTCCCCAGAAAGGAGCACAGCCAGGCCCCTCCACAAGCTGCTTCTCCGTCTGACAGCAGTGAGGGCACCTGAGCAACCTTCAGAAGCCGCAGCCGGCCCTGCCGTCCCCAAGACTGATGGCCGAGTTTTCTCTGACAACTAGCCTCTCTTTCCTGCACATCCCCTCCCACTCACCCACCTACCCATTCACCCTGCATCCTGTCTTCTGCCTGCCTCCAGGACCATTTCTGCATCATTCTGTAGAACCTCACTCTCAAGACGGGATCTGGAAACTCATTCTCACCGTGGCCTAAGTGGCCAATAACCACTGAAGATATTAGCTGAGGATCCTCACCCCATTCTATTCACATTTTAAGAGGAATAAAAGGATGAATTCTTTGTGCCAGTTTAATAAAAGACTCAACATGTCAGGGCATAAACATGAAGTGTTTTATTTCCCTCCTGATAGCTGCCCCCAGTGGTACTCTGTTAATCTCCTCCACTCTTCCTACTGAGTACCAGGGCCATTGTCAATATCTGGGGATGCGTCGTGACTTCCCTGTTTCACTGATTAGCGCAGACTCATGTTAGTATTGGGGGAAGGGGAGGTGGTGTTTGGACCAGTGCAGCAGTACAGCTGCTCTTACAAAGCATTCAGGCCATAGAGGCTTAAAACAAAAGAGGATATATTTCAAGTGGGTGGGAGAGAGTGCCCAGGGCTTCCGGAAGACGCATCGGGCGCCCACCCGTGCCTCCCCCTCTGGCCCGGTAAGTGCATCCAGGACCAACCCAGCCTTGCAAACGCACCGACCCATCCCCCACCCGTGAGCCCCAGGACGGCAGTTCTGGAGAGGGAGACCTCAGATGTAGCAGGAAGCAAATTGCCCTCCCTTCTCACCCGTCTTTCTTTTCTTTCCTTCCCCCCGCCCTCCATCTGCAGTGAATGACGTCAACATCAATTTTACCACAGCTGCTCCACCCTGTAACACCTGTTGTCTGTTCACCTGGCTCGAGTCCCAGCCCTTACTAACTTGTCTGCATAGCCTGTGTCATCTTCTACCTGTCACGCTGTGTTACAATTAGCTTCATGAAAAGCTTTGGCACTGAGAACCTTGTGTTGAGTCAAAACCAGTGAAAGCAGTCGTATGGATTCAGAAGTCACCGAAGAGCCCTGGCTTCAGGCTGCCTGCACCTCCACAGCCTCGCTGAGTCACCGGCGTGATCAGTGCGCGGAGTGTTCACCGCAGGCCACACGCTGCCGTGAGCACTCTCCCACAACGTCCCCCGTTCACATTCACAGCAACCGCATTTGATGTCCTCGTTTTGCAGAATTGGAAACTGAGGATCAGGCTAACTAAGGAACTGGCCCCAATGTACAGAGCTTGTAAGCTACGCAGCCAGGGTTTGAACCACGTGGGCTCTGGAGCCTGGGACCTTAACCAGATGATTTCCTGGTTCCTGGTGGGAAAGTATAATGAACTCTTGAGAGGATGGAGCAGCAATTGGGAGAAAAGGAGCAGAAAGGAGAGAGAAAGAGCAGCCAGGAGCGCCTTCTGCTGAAACATTTCCAGGCCTGACTCTGTACCCAGTGCTCAAAGGTGTGCATTTTCTACTCTTATTGTCTGAGGTTTTAAGCTCTTGGTGTAAACGCCGCCCAACCCTCCAGCCCAGGACAGCAGCGCTCACCAGGGAATCCATCCGGACCAAGAAGCTCCTTTGCAAAGATGTCGAGGGGAAGGAGAGAGAGTGACCCTGCCCCTGGCAGAAGGAGCCACGCGGGAACAGAACGCTGAGAAGTTGAGCCCAGGGTCCTGGTTGAAATGGTAACAGTTGTCCGTGGCTCAGTGCCCCTGGCTCCGCCCAGATATCATCCTCCAAGCAGAAGGCGCCACTGAGGGCCACACAAAGGCAGTTAGGAAGGGCGCTGAAATTAAGGTGGCTGTGCTGTGGCCTGTTGCTTCCCTCTGGCTGTCCTGAGCCCCCAGCCCCGACCCAACAGGACTGCCACCGAGAGGCACCGTCGAGAGCTCTGGAGCCCCACACTAGGAGGGAGTGGCCAGTGCATCGTGAGCTGCTCTGTGAAAAGCAAGAGATAACTGGGATGGGTTATCACTGTGCATCCGTCACGTTTTAATCTGGGCCCATCTGTCAGGCTTGTGGAGGCTGGGAGGACATGTCACCTCGAAGCTTCCCCTCACACTGCAACGGAAGGCCCACAAGTCCTGCAGGAGTCGCATTCTCCCGGTTAGCGATCCCAGGCGGGACCTCCTGTTGCCACAAGACTTTCAGGCCACGCACCAGCTCAGCGTCCACCAACTCACACAGTGCCAGTCACCCCCCATGTCCCCCTGGTCATCCCTTACCTGGAACCCCAGCGGGAAGCCAAGTATTGGGGACCACCCCACCCCTCACGAGCATGCGTTTGCTAAGGCATGAAGCAACAGCAAGTGTGTTCCGTGCCTAGATAGAAGAATCAGAGCCCGGACAGGACACTAGCACAACCATCTCAGATGGATGGCATTGCCACTCCTCACTTTGATCAGGTCCCAGACCAGGACCTGCCAAAGGCCCTTGGGGGATTGAGATGAAGCAGGGAGCAGCGGCTGGTGGCAAGATGCCACTTTAGGCCCAAAGACTGGAGGCCCCAGCACACACTTCCTCACTAGGGACTCCCACCCAGCTCGGGCCATGTTGGCAGGGCACCTCCAGCAGTGTCCAACCTGGACAACCAGACATAGCAACCTTGCCCACTGTCATGGGACCCCAGTGCCAGCCAGCAGGCAAAGAAGTTTTAAATGCATAGACAAAGAAGTCATTTAAATTCCAAAAGCAGGAATTGAGCAGTCCCTACATCTCAGGCACAGAGATTCAAAGTTCAGTGAATAAGACCTGGGAGAACCCAGAGAAGGCAGGTGGATCCAGTCACCCTCGGGTGTCAGGAAGACAAGGTCGTGACCCACCCCAGCTCGGCATGTGCTAAAGGAGGAAAGAGAGCACACCTGATGAGCCATAAGCAATGGGATGAGGGCTCAGGTAGGCACCTGAGGAGAACGTTCCAGTAACCCAGAGAAGAAACTGGCACTCTTCGGGGCATATAAAGCCCTGAATATGGGACCCTGCCTCTCTTCCCCTGGCCCCCATCCACACTCTGCTACACCCATAAGGACCTTCGATGCTCTGGATCCTTCTCACTGCCACACCGCAACTTTCCGCCTGTCTTCATCTTCACGGTCCTCAGCCCAGCAGCATCAGTCGCCCCTGGGAGCTTGCTGGGAATTCAGAATCTCAGGCCCCACCCCGGATCTGCTGGGGCAAAACCTGCCCTTTACCAGACGCCCGCGGATTGATGCACAGGCATCAGAGAAGCTTCAGCACGGCCTGCACAGGGCCCTGTGTCTGATCCAGCCTCTCCTGGGACTTCCCAGCGTTTCAGCTCCTCCGTGACGCCTTCCCTGCCCTCTTGGATGCAGAATGGCTGACGGCTCCCTCCTTCGCAACGCACCGGGCCCCACACAGAGCCTGCCAGTGTCTGCCCACCTCTCCCTGCCAGCAGACCATGTGCCCCCGGAAGGCAGGGACCCAGGCTTATGCCTCTATGCATCCCCGAAGTTAGCCCACTGCCAGGCACGTGTGATGTAGGGTGTTCAGTCAAAATACAGATTTGCTGAATGAATTAATGAACTGTGCCTGAGCTGTTTTATTGCATCACACACCCTTAGGACATTGGCCAGAAGAGACATGAGGACAGCGGGTATAACTATTTTAAAATCGTGTGATTTGCTCACTGCCTTTTAAAATGTTCGAAGAGAAGGCTGTGACCTTTTGGAAAGAGAGCCGATTAGTGTCAGGGCCTGGGGCCAGTGGCACAGGCTGAGGCCAGGAGGGAGCCTGGCAAAGCAGCCCTGCAGACAGAGGTCGGTCAAACAAGGGATTCTATTTGTCATTTTGTTCCTCTGTCAGGTGATTCAAAGTTCCTCTGAGGTGGCTGTTCCAGGAGCCACGTGTGGCTGGGTTGATGGGTGATGGGAATATTCGGCAGGCAGCCCCCCACCCCAGTTCTTCCCGGGAAGCAGACAGCAGCCATCTGAACAGGAAATATCATCCTGCTTTTCAAAGAAGTAAATTAAATTCCAAAAGCAGGAATTGAGCAATTGCTACATCTCAGGCACAGAGATACAAAGATCTCAAAGTCCCAGAGACAAATTCTCAGAGAGTTTGGTTTGTGCGTTTTTTGCCTACACCTCCTTGAAGCTTTGGAAGCTGACCTGAGGGACCCCAGGCTGTAAGGAAGAGTCCAGCAGGTCTGGGAAGCACAGCACGAGTAGAATTATGCACCAGAGAGGGGAGGACATACTGCAGGGGGGTGGCAGGAAGTGGGGGTGGGCTGCAGTTACTAATTCATTTGGATGAAATCTCTAAATTATAATTAAGGAAGAATCTCTCCAACTCTGGAGCACACCGAACAATAAACAGCTGTCTGCTTTGATTAACAGCCAGACCATCGCTGAGCCTGTGCCCGGCCGCCAGAGCCTGCAGCAGTGTGCTGACTCGGGAAGGCTCTCTCCACCAGGATGGGCGAGCCTCTGGTCCTGCGACAGCAGTACTTCCAGGCTGCCCTGGATGGGGGCGAGAGAGGGCCGTCTCATCAAATAGGTTGGGAAAACACCAAGTTGAAGAAAATCACAAAATCCAAATGCAAGAAGTATCTCGACTATGGAGCTTCTCAGAGACCCAGGCCACGCTGCCCATGTTGCTGTGACACTGTAAGAGAGGAAGAGAGGGGGCAGTGATTCATCCCAGAGCCCCTCCTGGGTGGGGATGTGGGAGTTTGAGGTTAAATCTATGAAAACAGCCTAGAAGAAAGCACCCGCTCCCTTGAGGACACAGCACTCCTGGCTCCTCCCTCTTCTGCACTGGCCACCCTGCCACCTGAACCATTATGTGGACACAGGTCACATCCAGCCTTGTTCTTGGCTCTTCCCATAGCGCCAGGTTTCAGATCTGAGGGTTGCGTTATATGAGAATAACAGCTTCTAAGCAGCAGGGTGAGGAACTGGAGGCATCCAGAGAAGGCTTTTGGGGAAAAGCTGGGTGTGGAATATTATATGAGTAACTGTAGAAGGAACTGAGTCTTTATTTGGCAGGAGGAAAGACCAAAGAAACCATTATTATTGTTTAAATCCTGCAACCTTCTCTAGAGCTGCTCCCAACATCCAGGTTCTCTCCTTCTCAGCAGAGAATCTGTTTCCCCTACCCTTCCTGGAGTTAGGTATGCTCATGTGACTTGATTTGGCCAGTGAAATGAGAACAGAAGTTAGCTATAATTATGTGACCTGCTTCACCAATGGAATTGGAGCAGAAGTTGTATGGTCATGTGACATATTTGGGCCAATGGAATGGGAGCAGAAGTTAGGTATGGTCATGTGACTTGCTCTGGCCAATGGAATGAGAATAGACGTATGATTATGAGAAGTAGAATAGAAGAATGAGAATAGAAGTTAGGTATGGTCATGTGACTTGCTTTGGCCAATGGAATTGGAGGAGAAGTTGTATGGTCATGTGACTTATTTGAGCCAATGGAATGGGAGCAGAAGTTAGGTTTGATCATGTGACATGCTTTGACCAATGGCAGGAGAGTAGAAGTCTGTAAGCCACCATGCTGCCTTCACCTGGCCATTGGTGCCCAGTAATACTGCAGATGGTTAAGTCTCTGCACCCTGCTTCCCAGCATGGACGGCATGCATCAGAGCCCCCAGCCAACCCAACATGGACATGGAGCAGAGTGAGAAATAAGCCTCTGTTGCTTGAGCCACTGAGATCTCGGGGCTAGTTGCCACTTCGTCAAAATCAAGCCCATTTTAACGAATACAGAAGTTGACCCTAGAAGTAAGATGCTGCTGTAACAAAAATCCAAACTGCAGCTTGGGCTTTGAGATCAGGCAACGAGTTTAGGAAACTGATACTGAAGGCCGGGAAGATGGTGGCCCCTGTTATGTGGTGGTGAGACATTTGGGAACCCTGTCACCTTTGGTGACCTGAAGAGTAAATCATGTACCCAGCGCAGCTGTTGCCCTGGGGGAGGGGCTGGAAAGGGGACTGAAGAGCGTGCTCTGGTTGCTGTCAGAATTTGGCAAAGCGTTGCAAGAAAGAGGTGAGATCAGAAAGGAAATGGCTGGTTTGCAGACACAAATGAAAGGGAGCCCAGGGAATTCCCAAATTCAGGAATTCGTAGGTCTGGAATAGCCAAGTTCTTCCCAAACACAAGTGATAAATGTAAACACTTTGAGAAAAGACTGAAACTGAGCCATGTGGTGAAGGACCAAATCAAGGGAGTGGTGTCCCCTCCAGGGATAAATGAAAGGATTCAGTGGCTCAGGATAATAGTCCAACCAGGAGTGTTGTACCCAGTACATCCTTCCAGCTGGACAGAGTAGCCCATGGAAAAAAGTCCATATGTGTGGCTCTTCCAACCAAGCCTGGTATGACAAGAAAGTGTGATTATGTCTTAGGAGGAGAGACCAGAGGGAAACAAGGGGGTGAGAAGGGAAAGAAATAGAGAGAATGTGAGAATCATGCCTCCAGAGGAAGTGTGACTTTGGCTATTGGAATACAGAGCTTACTGGGCTGGAGAAGGGGAAGTCACCACATGTTTGAGGTGACTGTATGTCTACAAGGACAGTCGGCACTGGAGAGCAGAGCACTGTGGCATCTGAAGCAAGAAGAGCCCTGCTCTTCTCCAGGCAGGGAGACACCTGGGAAAGCTGCTCACCCTCCAGGCAGAGCACAGTCCCCGAGACCTGCTTCAGATGCAGCTGAGGAGGGCACCAGGAAAGCCAAATCCCCAGTGGCTGGAGCCAGAGGCTGCAGGGGTCCAAGGGAGCTGCCCCCTGGGAGCAGAATTGGGGCCTAATCAAAAAACATTCCCCACCCACAGCAGGGTTGACACCTCGAAACATTTGCCCAGTGGGGTTTCAGGACTGCCGCAAACAGGTGTGCTCTCTGGTCCCCACTCTGCCCCCTTCAGGATGAGATCATTTATTAGGGAGACCCTGTCCGTGTTCCGCTCTCCTGTCTGGGGCAGGGGGTGCAGGCAACTTGTCTTTTTAGCTCATAGACACCTGAGCCAGAGGGGCCGTGGGCAGACCTGGGGTCGAGGCCCCCGTGCCTCACCCAAAACCCTGGCCGAGCCCTGCTGGCAAGACCAAGGCTCCAGGGCTCCCCTCCCAAGCGGGCTGAGGGCTGGCAGAGCCCCTTTATATTTATATTTGGAAATATAGCATTTGCTGATTAAAAATAGAACTAATGATATCTCTGTTCAATGGAAGACGACAATTGTTTAGAGGAATTATAGTTTCCCTCCCTTCAAATTTTCTGCAATCTATGGCATTTCTAAGCATATAGAATTTTTCAGACTAGTTCTAAGAATAGCTTCTCCCAGGATCCATAGAGAGGGCAAGAAATTTACCCTTTTCAGTAGAAGGGAAACTGTTCGCAAACCCTTGAAAGAGTCTCCCTGTGTCTGAAGCCACATGAAGTCACCAGAAAAATAGTTCCTGGGAAGTGTTTTTTTATCACGCCAGTGTTGAAAGATCACCTTATTTTGCGTACAAACCCGCCGAGGAGCCGTAATCACCACTGCCCTGCCCCCGCCCCCGTCATTCCTACCACCCCCTCTTCTCCACAGATGCCTGTCCCCTGGGCCAGCCATGGCTGGGACCCTCCGAGGGGACCTTCAGGCTCCAGCAGCCAAGACCACCCAGTGGAGCTCCGTACACCTGTGTGAGTCAGCATGTTCCTCTGAAAACGATTTGCAGTCACCGGTAACAGAAACACATCTAGAAGGAGGCAGTGAAGAATAAGGAGGAAAGGAGGCAGCTGTACAGTGAAAGCACACAAAACTAGAACAAAAAAGAGAAACAACGGACCGGGGGAAATAAGAGCATCAAACAGGACAGAGTCGATATCCCAGCGAGATAAAGACCTTGTACGGCCCCAGTGTCCATTTGGAGACAATGATAAATGTGGAGAGAGCCAGACGAAGCAAAGCATAAGTGTGAGTGAGTGTGTGTGTGTGTACGAGCGTGTACGTGTAAATGTGCAAGTCTTTATGTATGTATGAGTGTGCATGTGTGTAAAGTGTGGGTCCACGTGGGTGTGTGAACTTGTGTGTGTGATCAAAGGTGACCACACTGGCAGCTGAACCCAGGACAGGAGGCCGATGCAGTCCCCGAAGGACGCCCTGGCTGGGAGGAGGGGCGCGGCAGGAGGGGCAGAGTTCAGACCCCAGCTCTGATGCTGTTCGCGGCCAGACCTTAGGTGCAATTACTTAGCATCTCCAGCTTTGTTTCCTCATCTGTAAAATGGAAATAATCACACCACTGTGCAGATAAAGGTGAAGGTGCTTTGGTGCCCGGCATGCCAACTTTTCCCATCCATGTTGGAGAACCTCCCTTCTGCAGTCTGATGCCCAGGCTGACCAGGTTTCCCTCTGGAGAACTTAGGCTGCTCGTCTTCCGTGATGACAGAGACACATGGGCTCCAACCTGGGTTATAAGCAGAGAGTAGAACCAGATAAGACCTGGGCCTGAGTAGGCAGGACCTCCACAAGCAGTGGGACCCTCAGAAAACAGAAGGTGTCCCAGGAGCCCACAGGGAGGCAGGAGGGCACAGGGACATGGACCTGGGGCTTGGGGTCTGACAATGGGGTTCAGACCCCAGCTCAGCCAGCTCCCAGGATGACGTGGGCAAATCACTGGAGTTCTTCCCCCGGCAGCGAGGACCGAATGAGACAAACCATGGGTCTGAGGCCCCCTTGCTCCTCACGTGGAGCGGGAACAACTGGGCAGAGCGCGTGGTTGGAGCCACACCAAGGGCCGGGTCAGGGTGGGTGAATTCCCAGGGCTGGTTTTTTGGGGGGGTTTTGGTTGGGTTTTTTTTGCGGTACGCGGGCCTCTCACTGTTGTGGCCTCTCCTGTTGCGGAGCACAGGCTCCGGACGCGCAGGCTCAGCGGCCATGGCTCACGGGCCCAGCCGCTCCATGGCATGTGGGATCTTCCCGGACCGGGGCACGAACCCGTGTCCCCTGCATCGGCAGGCGGACTCTCAACCACTGCGCCACCAGGGAAGCCCCCAGGGCTGGTTTTAAATGGCATCTACTCTCTTTTGGAAGAAATCCCTCCTGCTTCACAGTGAACTCCTGCGGGGCTACAGGAACATCCCCAAGACCCAGTGAATGAAGGGAGGGGGACAAAGTCAGGCTGGCTCCATTCAAGCGCGACAGCAAAACAGGAGAGACGTGACCCTCCTTGAATAAAGAAATGCAAAGTATAATACTGATGAAGTGCCTCTTTCAATTTGCAGACAAACACTTTTGTGATATGAGGTTGGGGGAAGCTGACATTTTAACATACAGTGCAAGTTTTTACAATAATTCAAACATCCAACCTGGAGAGAGCAGTTAAGTACCCATTCGAAGGAATTCCATGTTGCCATTTACATGACTATGGGTGATTTTTGTCTTATAATTTATGCTTTTCCAGACTTTCTGAATCATCTATGTCCTACAATCAGTATGCATGACTTTACTGAGACCAAATAAATTATTTTTTTAATTTATGCCTGGGGCTAAGAGTTAGGCGTTTGAAAACAGTTGCGCAAAGTTATGGGGGCTCAGCGTGAAGTCGGTCCTTTGTCAAATTTCCTCTAATACATCAAGGCTGTACTTTTAACAACAAAGAGAAATGAAGCTAAAACCTACCCGAGGTAGTTTCTCAAGACTCTAAAGCAGACCCCATGGGACCCAATTAACCCAGGCCCTACCCGCAAGGACTCTAACCCCAGGCCCCTCCCAGGCCATCGGCCCACCCCTCCACTGCCACCATCTCCTGTCCCAGCCACTTCCCTTCACACCTGATCTTGACAACATAACCCATCTCCCTGCCTCTCACACCTCCTGCCCCAAAAGAAGATATGTTGGGGTCCTCACCCCCAGGACCTCAGAATGTGACTTTATTTGGAAGGGTCTCTATGGAGGTGATCAAGTTAAAGCCAGGTCATCAGGGTGGACCCTCATCCAGTATGAAGGTGTCCTTATTAAAAGGGGAAATTTGGACCCAGAGAGAGACGCAAACAAAGGGAAGATGATGTGAGGACACAAGGAGAAGGCGGCTGTCTACAAACCAAGGAGAAAGGCCTCAGGAGGAACCAACCCAGCCCACACCCTGATCTCAGACGTCTGGCCTCCAGACTGAGAGAGAATGGACTTAGGTTGTCTAAGGCCCCCAGTCTGTGGTCATTTGTGATGGCAGCCACAGGAAACGAAATATAAGGAGTCTCTACAAGGCAGTCAGGGTTTTTTTTAAACCTGAGCCTGTCATAATAGTGCTTAAACAATCTAGAAGCAGAGACTGGAATCTCAGCAGAGACCGCAGGCCCTCCTGATGGGTTTTCCCATCCACTCCGACTCCAGGATGTGCCAGGTCACCATGAGATGCTCCTCTCATCCCCTCCCTCCCTCCCTTCCCAAAAAGCAAACACACATGCACACACACACACAAACACAAACACATGCACACGCCTCCCCCTGCTAATTTACCCTACTTGCTTGCAGGATGTCAGTTTAACAAGACGCATCAGCAGGCCCTTCCCGAAGCCCATCTTTCTTCCAGGAGCTCCGTCACGCAGGGGCTGGGTCAGTCTCTGTTTGAGGAGCTACCCTGGGAACTGCACAGCCCTTAGCAGTGTCCCGGCTTCCACTCACTGGATGCCAGTAGAGTCCCTCCCCACTCACAGTTACGACAACCATAAATGATCCAGACTTGGCCAAGCATCCCCTGGGGACAGAACCACCCATGACTGAGGGCCTCTGCTCTCAAAACCTTCAACCCCGCAACGGCGTGGGTGGCATCTGCGTTCCTTACCGCCGTCTCCAGCACCGAGCGCAGCCCCTGGCATCCGAGCTGTCCACATGCACGTGACAGGAGGGCTGGTGAACGAGGAACCAGCCAACACAGGTCAGTGTCTGGTGGATCAGCTGTAGCCTGCCCTCACTGTCGCTCCTGGTGTTGGAATGACCCCTGCAGGACCCCCAAACAGCCTGGGGTTGCCCACATGAAACTCCCGTGGGGTTGTCTCCTGGTTCCTGTGTCTCTCCATCCACTGGGACTTTGTATAAACTTGTTACCCATCAAGATGAAAGCCAGATAAATAAAAATGAAGTGACAGACGTGTGGGTACCATCTGATCCCTCCCAGGCAGGGAGATAATATGCTGACACTCTGATGGTTGTATTAACAATTTAATAGAAACCCAAGCGCCCAGGGCCAGGCAGATCTTGCCAGCACGAGCAGGGGCATTCTGCTGACTTCTACCCGCCCCCACAGGAGACGGGCCTGGGCGAGGATTCCTGGGTGCCCAGGAACCGTTCAGCCTGGAAGTCTGGGGGTCTGACACCTTGGCATCCTCCACCTGAACAGGGGGAGCCCCTGATGCCCGTAAACTGTGAACTCTGCCCACTTGCCCCATTATGGCAGCAGTCCCTGGGAGAAGGGCTGGAAGCAGGGCCCATTCCTCGAGCCCGGGGTTTCTTCATCTCAGCACTGTCCACAATGACTTTGACCGAGCAAAGACCAAGGGCCCTGAGGGCTGGGACCACACACAACCTCTTCCCCTTTTTAAGCGTCTGTTCAGCGCAGAACTTAGCATACAGTCAGTGCCCAATAAATGTTTGTTGAGTGGAGACCCATAAGGGGGGCAGGAGAGGAAAGAGATCTTACGCCTGTGGGCAGAGAAGCAGGTGATAGCTTCAGGCAGCATGCTCAGAGCCAACCCCCGCCCACCCACCTGGTGCTCCCTTCTCAAACCAGTTCAGAAAGTCTGAGGACCGAGGGCGCGGCTCAGGGGGTCCTTGGAAGCTGCAGCAGCCTTGGGAACATGGCTGGGGCCCCTGAAGGAGTGGGGAATGCCAGATGGAGGCAGTAGGGAATGCCGGATGGAGGCAGTGGGGAATGCCGGATGGAGGCAGTGGGGAATGCCGGATGGAGGCAGTGGGGAATGCCGGTTGGAGGCAGTAGGGAATGCCGGATGGAGGCAGTAGGGAATGCCGGATGGAGGCAGCGGGGTCAGCCAGGATGCTCTGCGGCAGATGGTTCCCCGGGACACCTGGACCACCCCCACCCCCCGAGCAAGTTCCAGGAGAATAGGGGCTTTGCCTTGTTGATTGTCAGCACTGAGCAGGGCCTGTCCCACAGGAGGCACTCAGTAAACATTGTTTGAATGGCTGGATGGACACTGTGATGGGGGGAGTCCCCAAAGCCCTCACTTGAAGAATTTACTAATGCATGTTTCTACCTTGTATTGGAAACACCTCGCAATGTATGGATCACTTAGCAGCCAAAGAGCACAAGCTATTATCAGCCACCTTCTTAGGCATACAGGCCAAGTCGGAGAACCCAGCTGCCACTTCCCAGCTACATGATCTTGGCAAGCCAGGACCTCACTGGGCCTCACTCCTGCCAAGGAGTTCCAGGTGCTTCCTCTTTGTTATCCCTACTATGTGAGCTCCAGGTTCCTAGCAGGCAATTTGCCACAAGCCCAGCCTCTCCTGCAAGGAGGGAGGGCCTGAGCAGGGTCTTCCAGGGCCTCTGATGCTCCCCGGGGTCCTTTGTAACCAGCCCAGCTGCCTTCCCTGTTCCTGCCCAAGCCTACTTCCTGAGCACAAAGACTTGCTTTGAATGGCCAGCTGTTTTCTTGATCTGTCTCATCCCACAAGGGGCGTGTCTTTGAATGGAGCCCTGCTTACTTTTCTGTAAATATCCAGGTCTGGGCTCAACACGCTCCAAAATCTTCTCCAAAGTTATCAAAACATGTGGCCACGTGCACACACACATCCAGGGTATTTGGATCATTTTAATAGGATTCAGCTTTTCTGCTCTGCTGAGAAATACTGCAAGAAAAGTTGAAAGCCTCATATCTCCAAAATCAAATCAACAGGCACTTTTGAAAAACTGACACAAACAAATAGGAAGAAAAGGGAAAAGAAACAGAAAGAAAAAGCTTCATTCAGATGCCTCACCCGGAGCCCACTTGTGTGTCCGTTCAACTTCCTTCAAGTCAGAGCTGCTTCTCATTCTGCTGCCTTCGCCTCCTAGTTGGAAACCACAGTCCATATTTTTAAAATAAAGGAAGAAAGTCTGCCTGTAATTTAGTGGTGATTATTTATCACCCACTCCTGAAAACAGATGTCCACTGCAGTGAAGATCGACCAATTTATCATATCGGGAGGGGAAGATCTCTATTTCCTGCACTAGCGTCACATTACCAGCTTGGGTAACTACTGCATAAACAATAAATTACTCATGGATTAATTGTGCTTCTAGGTTTTTCAGAGTGCTTTTCATGAAGACAGTTGCATATACACTAACAGTGAATTGAAAAAGGCAAAGGCCTGGGGACCACCCCGAACAGGAGGGAACAAAGACCATTAATAGGATTGCAGGACTCTCCATGTATTTCACAAAGGTTCACCTGACCATGAGGGATTGCTGAGCACACTGGACACACAAATAGTCTCCATCTATAAAGGGTGGACTTAAAACTACACTTCCACGAGATACCAATTCACGTCTACTGGAATGGCTAAAATCCAGAACCCTGACAACACCAAATGCTGTTGAGAGTGTGGAGCAACGGGAACCCCTACCCATTGCTAGTGGCAAGGCAACATGGTACAGCCACTTTGGGAGACAGCTGGGCAGTTTCTTACAAGGATAAACACACTGTTACCATATGATCCAACAATCACACTCCTTGGTATTTACCCAAGCGTGTTGAAAACTTGTCCACACAAAAACCCGTACAAGAATGTTCATAGCAGCTTCATTAATAACTGCCAAAAACTAAAAGCAACCAAGATGTCCTTCAGTAGGTGAATGGATAAACAAACTGTGAGAGGTCCAGACAATGGGGCATTATGCAGCATTCAGTGCTAAAAAGAAATGAGCTACCAAGCCACAAAGAGATATGGAAGAACCTTAAATGCATATTACTAAGTGAAATAAATCAGTTTTAAAAGGCCATCTACTTTATGATTTCAATTATATGGCACTCAGGAAAAGGCAAAAGTATAGAGATGGAAAACAGATCAGTGGTTGCCAGAGGTTTAGGGATGGAAGAGGTTGAGTTGGTGAAGCACAGGGAATATTTTAGGACAGTGCACTCATTCTGTATGATACTGGTAGTTACACGACACCATGCATTTGTCAAAACCCATAGACTTTTACATCACAAAGAGTAAACCTTAATGCATGTAAATTTTTAAAAAATCAATTAGGAAGTCAGGGGATTCCAAGGTGGCATGGAGACTGTGACAAAAGACTGGCTGTAATACAAGCCCCTGACATAACCTCACTGAAGGGGTGGGGGAGGTGCTGATCTAAGGTGCATTTGGAAATGTGTGGAGTCTGTTGGACTAAAGATGAAAGAAATTTCACATAGGCATTGTACTCTAGTTGGTAAAGTTGCTTCCTTCATTAACAATTCTGAAACCACTATACATATACACTAGGACTGAAAAAACAAGTAAATGGTTGGAAGAGAGTGGTATCCGGGTTTCCCAATTTTGAAGTGAAGGTTACAGAAAAGCAGGGGGAGGAGGCTAGAATGATCCATATGGTAGTGGATTAGAGCTGGAGACATGAGTATGAACTCATGTTTAACTTAATATGGATATAGATGGAGAGATAAGAGATAGATGATTCATAATGTGCGTAGACACGTGGGTTAGTATGATATTGTGATGAAAAGAAATATGTATTTGGTCTTCATCTCCATTTCTGACACAGAGCTCCTAAAAACCTTGGAATTTCTTAATGATGAGAGCAGCAAAGTTATATCTTATGTTAATGAGGTGACTTTGGCTACGTACTGTATGATTCTATCTATATGTCAATCTACAAATAGTGAAATTATAAGGACAGAAATCAGAGCTGTGTGTTGGGGGAGAGGGTAGATTGCATAAGTGCCCAAGGAAATTTTGGGGGTGATGGAAATTTTCTGTATCTTGATTATGATGATTACACTTACTGTATATATTTATTAAAACTCATCAAACTGTACATTGAAAAGGGTAATTTTCTATATGTAAATTATGTCTTAATAAACCCGACTTTTAAAAACAGATGAACAAAAAAAATAGGTGACTTTGGGACTACTCCTAAGGATGGGGACTGGTGCTCAAGAAAACCAACCATGTGATTAGAGGGTGGGAACTTTCAGCCCCACCCCTCTGAACTCTGGGGAACGGGCTGGAAACTGAATCGATCTCCAGTGGCCAGTGATTTAAACATTCATGCCTATGGAATAAAGCTTCCTTAAAAACCCGAAAGGAGAGGGTTCAGAGAGCTTCTGGGTGGTACATGTGCAGATTCAGGGAGAGTGGCATGCCTGGAGAGTGCATGGAAGCTCCATGCCCCATACCTTCCCTTGTGTATCTCTTCTATCTGGATGTTCTAAGTTACATCCTTCTATAGTAAACCAGTAATCTAATAAATAAAATTTCTCTGAGTTCTGTGAGCTGCTCTAGTAAATTAATCAAACCCAAGGAGGGTGTCACTGGAACCTCTGATTCATAGCTGATTTGTCAGAAGAACAGATAACAACCTGGATTTGCAATTCATTCTGAAATGGGGAGAAGGCAGTCTTTGGGGACTGAACCATTAACCTGTGGGACCTGACACTATCTCCAGGTAGATAGCATCCTAATCGAGTTGAATTGCAGGACACCCAGCTGGTATCTGAAGAATTCCTTGCATGTGTGGGGAAACCACACACACACACACACACACACACACACATTGGAAATCGGTCTCAAAAAACCTGTTAGTTAGTAAACATACCTTTATTTCCTTGCTCTGTCTACCGAGGGCCTAGAAGCTATGATATCCCAGTAGCAATGAGCACACCCAGAAGCCAGATCTTGGTTTCTAGATACCATTCTCCAATAAAAGGAACCAGAGCTCCTTAGAGAAACTGCTGATTCTAGGGCTGGAGCAGGACATGTACAAGTTGCCAGAAAATAAGAAAGTGCTCAAAAAATCAAAACGATGGGGATATATCAAAGGAACACAGGAGCCAACCGAAAGAGTGCTCAATGGTCAAAGCCAGATCAGTTTAAGCAACAAAATAAATACAACCCAAAGTATAAAGAGAAAATCCATGATTTTGTACTAATATAAATAAATGATGGAATAAATAAATAAATGGGTAAGAATAGATAGATCTCCCTTACAGAGGAATTCTTAATAATTTACGTAGCTACTTCCCCTCAAGGAGGTGGAGCATAGCTCCCCTCCCCTTAAGTGTGTGCTGGGCATGGCGAGTTCATTCCAAAGAGGACAGATTGGAAAGGGAAAAACGGAGTAAATTTCCAGGAGAGAAAAGTGACTGACTCAGCCAGGTGACCAAGGTCAGCGTCAGCAGCGGTGGGTCGTGGTGACAGCAGGTACCCCTGATACCATGTGATAGGAGTACTGCACCTCTGTGGTTCCTCCTGAGATCCCATCACCCAGTCTAACCATGAGAGAAACACAAGACAAATCCCAACAGAGGGACAGTCTGCAGACTACCTGACCAGTTCTCCTCAAAACTGTCAAGGTCATCAAAACAAAACAAGTCTGAGCAATTGTCACAGCCCAGAGGCACCCGAGGAGACGTGAAAACTAAATATGATGTGGTGTCCTGTTCTGGAAGAGAAAAAGGATATTAGGGGAAAACTAGTGAAATCTGAATAATGAGTGTTTAGTCAATAATAATATATCAACATTGGTTTATTAATTGTAACAAATGTACTATAAAAATGGGGGGAACTGAGTTTGAGATTTATGGAAACTGCACTATCTTTGCAACTTTTCTGTAACTCTCAAGCTATTCTTTTAGAAATTACGTATATAGGGCTTCCCTGGTGGCGCAGTGGTTGAGAGTCCGCCTGCCGACTCTCACGGGTTCATGCCCCAGTCCAGGAGGATCCCACATGCCATGGAGCGGGTGGGCCCGTGAGCCATGGCCGCTGAGCCTGTGCGTCCAGAGCCTGTGCTCCGCAACGGGAGAGGCCACAACAGTGAGAGGCCCGTGTACCGCAAAAAAAAAAAAAAAAAAAAAACGTATATACATATATGTAGATATACGGTTTTATGATGGTGTCCGCCTGTCAATATTGCTGCTCTCAGCTAGGAATGCTTGGGGACACTAACCTGCAGCGGCCCCCTCCCCACTGACATTTCCCCACTTGGAGCCAGTGTCGTGGCTGGACCAGCCCTTGCGGCTCTGATTATGATTGCACGATGCACCTCAACAGCAGCATCAGGGAACTTTGAAAACTCAAGGTGTGTTACCCACAGATTCCACAGGGTACACGGTGGGCATGCCCAGGGCCACACAATGAGGTCTTGGGGTCAAGCGAGAGCAGCTCTGGGGCTCTGCCTTTATTGGGGTTGAGGGTTGGTTTCACAGGTTCACTCTTTATTGGTGACTATAAGAGCAAGAATTAAAGTGCAGAAAGGGAGAAGCAGGGTCACTCCAAGACCCATTATCTGGTCACCTAGGGCTTTCTAAAAGAGAGCCGTCAGGGCGGGACAGCTGGGTTCTTTACCTAGTTGTGTGGCTGGCAATGAGTTTATTGGAGATGGATGTCTTTGAAGTGGATGTCTCAGCCATCCAAAGCTTAATGTCAGGCACTTTGTACACACACACACACACACACACACACACACATTTCCACAAATAACCTTGGGTATCAATACAGAACATCCCCCCACCATCCCCCAACATGTTCATAGGGCAGAATTCTGACAGCCAAACAGAACAGGCACACGGGCATTTCATTCCCCCAGACTCTTCTGAGCAGAGGGAACTGCACACACCCCAAGAGGGACCTCGTGTGAGGCAACAGGGAAGGTCAGAGAAGGGCAGACGCCCAACAGCCTGGGTGTCCAGGCCTTGGCCTCCTCATTACCCCAGCCCACCCTCAAGGCATCTCCAACCAAAGCACGGTGTGCGCTGAGGGTCCAGAATGGCAGGAAGACTACTGCACCTGAGGCTGGAACCCCCTGACGTATTTCAGAAAGATTTCTCTCAACAGTGGTTAAATTATTTTTAATGGTTTTGCCCTTGAAGAGATAAGCCTTTATTTTCCAGCTATTATGATTAAGTTAAAAATTTTTTTTTATTTCCCCAGCAAAGGGAACTCCATTTGGCTACACCTCCTGTGAGATGCCTTACCTATATGGCTTCAATGGGTCTCATGATAACACCACAAGTATTCTTACTATTTCTTATATTGTAGATGAAAAACTGAGCTGATAACAGAAAAGCTAGGCTCAGGCCCTCATGGATCTGGTTCATTCTCCCCTCCTTTGAATGCAGTTAATTGTGGGTGAAGTCGAGTTTGCTTCCCATCAGCTTGCTGCAAGCTTCCTGCAACACAGAGGGCAGAGGGCTGCTCTCAGCAGGAGGGATCTGAGGCCCCCCTACAGGAGCTGATGTCAAAGTTGCAGCCACCCAGTTCTGGGCCCTGAAGCCTTGAGCACAGAGAACACTGTGGACCCACCCGACAAGGTCCCTGTGGCCTGGGTGCGTCTCATCCCCACAGCCAGCGCTGAAAAGGAGGCAGCCTCCTGGAGCAGGCAGAGCTTTCCACAGCCCAGAACGCCCCCATGCAGACAACATGCACCAGAGAGAGCCACAGCCAATGAACAGGAAGGCCCTCCAAGGAGTGAGGAAAGGAAAGTGCGCAGGAAGGGAAGATGATGGAGATTCGGTTTCATCATCAGAAGACAGGAAACACATCACTCTTCAGAAAGACAGTCGTTTGCCTGGTTTTACTTGGAGGTTTGATTTGATTTGATTTTTCAATCCATGAAAAGTCCTGGAGGTCTCCAACGGAGCATTCCAGGCCAATCCCTCGCGCTCCAAAGCCCATCCCATACCTGCTTCTCGTTGCCATGGCAACCATCCTGGTCCAAGCCTCCCACCCTCTCTCCAGGGCCTGCACTGCCTTCCAACAGGAGCCAAAGCCATGTAAAGCTGGCCCTTATTTCTTTCTCCTCCTCTCCCACCACACCCCACCTCACCTCACCCCCTCCACTACATGGCAGCCAGAGAGGTCTTTATAAAGAGAAAATTGGACACAGCCACTCCTCTGCTCAGAAATATCTGTGGGCCCCCATCCACTCAGGGGAAGTTTCCCCACATGTAAGTGACCTCTGTGGCCTCACCCCATCCCTTCCTTCTGCTCGCTCACTCAGCTCCGCCCACACTGCCCCCATTTTCCTTCCTCAACACCCCCAGGCTCATTCCTGCCTCAGGGTTTTGGCGTTTGCTATTCCTACTGCCTGGAGTGTTTCAGAATCTTTGTACAGTGGGCGCCTCCTTCCCCTCAACTTAAATGTCACCTCCTCAGGAAAGCCCACCCTTATCACCAAACCTCGATTCTCCCACCTGCAATCCCTTTCATCATAACCCAAGCTTAGTTTCCTCCTGACACCAACCTTGCCTGATGCCCTCTTGTGTGTTTGCCAGTCTCTTTCCTGTACTAGTCAGCAGGCTCCCTGCAGACATGGACAGTCTCTGCCTTGCTCCCAGCCCTATTCCCAGAATCTACAACAGCACCCGGCACACAGTAGGTGCTCAAATGGCTGGAAAACTGGGGAAGAGACGATGCTGCAGTTCAAGTCCAAAGGCATCTCCTGCAGAATTCCTTCCTGGGGGGTGTCAGTCCTGTGTTCTATTCAGGCCTTCAACTGATTGACCAACCTTTAGCAAGATGGAGAAAGAAAAAATATAAAAGACACTAATTACCTATATGGGGAATGGAACAAGAGTATTATTATAGAGCCTGTAGGTACCAAAAGGATAATAAAGAACACTGTGGACAATGCTACACGCATAAACTTGACAACTTTGACTAAGTAGAACATATCTTTGATAAATGCAAACTACCGCAACCCACCCAATAAGCAAGAAAGTGTTTGAATACTTCTATAACTTTTGAGGAAATTAAATTTGTCATTTAATTGAAATTCCCCCCAAAAAAGATTTCTCCAGGCCCAGGTCATTTCACTGGAGAAATCTACCAAACACCTAAAGAAGTATCAACACCAATTCTGCATAACCTCTTCCAGAAAATAGAAGAGGAAGGAACACGCCCCCATTCATGTTATGAAGCTAGTATTATCCTGATACTAAAACCAGACAAATACAATTCGAAAAAGAAACACTACAGACCAATATCCCCCATGACAACAGACACCAAAGTCTTTAACAAAATATTAGCAAATATAAACTTAGCAATAAATAAAGACTTACACCACGACCAAGTAGGATTTATTCCGGAGATGCAAGGCTGGTTCAACATTTGAAAAGTGAATCAGTAAAATCCCCCATGTTAATAGGCTAAAGAAAAAAGAATCACACAATCATGTCAACCAGTACATAAAAAGCAAATGTCAAAATCTATACCCATTCATGGTAAAACTCTC
Source organism: Stenella coeruleoalba (assembly GCF_951394435.1). Classification (NCBI taxonomy): domain Eukaryota; kingdom Metazoa; phylum Chordata; class Mammalia; order Artiodactyla; family Delphinidae; genus Stenella; species Stenella coeruleoalba. Next base: position 3,871,240 of record NC_137169.1, read on the forward strand.
CCCCAGAAAAGGGAATAAAGGTAAACTACATCTCAACTTTAGATGTAAAGAACATCTAAAAAACCTACAGCTAATACTTTACTTAGTGGCGTAAGACTGAATGCTTTCTGTATTCCTAGCAATGAACACCTGGATACTGAAATTTAAAATACAGTACCATTCATATATACAATGGAATACTACTCAGCCATAAAAAAGTATGAAATAATGTCATTTGCAGCAACATGGATGGAGCTAGAGAGTATCATACTAAGTGAAGTAAGTCAGAAAGAGAAAGACAAATATCATATTATGTTGCTTATATGTAGAATCTAAAATATGACACAAATGAACTTATCTACAAAACAGTAACAGACTCAGAGACATAGAGAACAGACTTGTAGTTGTCAAGTAGGGGAGGGTGGGGGAGGGATGGAGTGGGAGTTTGGGATTAACAGATGCAAACTATTATATATAAGATAAACAACAAGGTCCTACTGTATAGCACAAGGAACTATATTCAATATCCTGTGATAAACCATAATAGAAAATAATATGAAAAAGAATGAATATATATATATATATATATATATATATACACACACACATCTGTCACTTTTCTGTATCGTGGAAATTAACACAACATTGTAAATCAACTATACGTCAATAAAATAAATTTTAAAAAAAATAAAATAAAATACAGGGCTATTTATAATCACTAAAAAATTTAAATACTTAGTTGTAAATCTAGCAAAATATGTACAGGACTCATATGCTGAAAACTACGCAATTCTGACCAAAGAAATCAAAGATCTACCTAAGTGGAGAGACATCCTGTGTTCATGCATTGGAAGACTCAACATAGGAAAACTGTCATTTCTCCTTAAATCCCTAAATTTACATACAAGTTTACCACAATTCCTGGCAAAATCCCAGCACAATTTTTGTAGATATAGACAAGATTATTCTAAAATGTATTTGGAAAAGCAAAGGAACTAGAATAGCTAAAACATTATTGAAGAAGAATAAAGTAGGAGGAATCAGCCTACCCAATTTCAAATTTTGTCTTATAGATACAGTAAATAAGAGTGTGTAGCTTTTGTGGAGGACTAGACACATAGGTCAATCAAACAGAACAGAGAACCAGAAATAGACCCACGTGAATATGCCCAGCTGATTTTGTACAAAAGTGCAGAAGCAATTCCATGGAGGAAGGATAGCTTATCCAATAAATGGTACTGGGGCCACTGGGCATCCGTAGTCCAAAAGAAACAAAAACAAAAACCCATGTTCTTATACAAAAATTAACTCAAAATGTATCATAGGTAAAGTAAAGCATAAAACTATAAAACTTTTAGAACAAAAGATAGAAGAAAATCTTTGTGACCTGAGACTAGACAAAGAGTTCTTAGACTTGACATCAAAAGCACAACTGGCAAAGGGAAAAACTGATGAATTGGACCTCATCAAAATTTTAAAGTTTGCTCTTTGAAAGACTCTTTTAGGAGGATGAAAAGGCAGGCTGAATGATCTGCGGTGACCTAAATGGGAAGGAAATCTAAAAGAGAGTGGATCTATGTATACGTATAACTGATTCACTTTGCTGTACAGCAGAAACTAACACAACACTGAAAAGCAACTATACTCCAATAAAAATTAATTAAAATAAATAAACAAAAGGCAAGCTGAAGAGTGACGAGAATATTTGCAAACCTCATGTCTGACAAAGGCCTAGTATCTATCAATAAAATACACAAAGACCTCTCAACAGTAAAAAAGCAAACGTTTCCAGTAATATCTGATATTTATATTTGGGTTTCAGTTTACAAACTGTCATTCTATCAACATCCTTGCTTTACAGATGAGAAAGCAAAGGTTAGAGACTTCCCTGTGCTTCAACTCCTAGAGGGAGACAGAACCAGACTATTTTCTTTCTCTAATTGATTTTTTCGTTGTGTAGAATATACATAACACAAAATCTATCATTTCAACCATTTTTAAGTATACAGTTCGGCGGCATTAAGTACTTCCACATTCTTGCGCAGCCGTCACCCCATCCGTCTCCAGAATTCTTCATCTTATAAAACTGAAACTGTGTTCATTACACACTAACTCCCCAATCTCTCCAGCCCCTGTCACCCATCCTTCTATTGATACTTTCTGTCTCCATGAATTTAACTAGTCTAGGAACCCTACATAAACGGATCCATGCGGTACTTCTTTTGTGACTGGTCTATTTCACCGGGCATAATGTCTTCCAGGTCCATCTGTGCCATAGCATGTGTCAGAATTTTCTTCCTGTTCAAGACCGAATAATATTACAGTCGACCTGGATTTGAACCACCATCTCTAAGGCAGCCTGCCCCTGAAAAACCAGCGTGGCTGGGGGCAGTCACCTGAGCCCCCCGTGTTTGGCACCTCTGGGCACCTGCCCATCCTCGTCTCCTCCAGGCAGATGACATGACCTTTGTTACAAGATGGTACATGTGGAGGCTGGAAAAGGTACCCATGACTGATGAGGAAGATAAAAACCAAATTGATGTTGGAAAAAAAAACACCGTTAGCCCAGGCAGGGGAGGGGTCCAAGACCCTCCAGGGACCCGGTGAGAGTACAGGAGACTGAATCCAGGAGGGCGGATGGAGGAGGCGGCAGGAGCTGGATGGAAAGGGAGGCTGGCGGTAGGCCCTGGGTTGCTGTCCGGAATTTGCAGGATGCTCCCCCGGCTGTGTTTATCTCACTGCTGGTTTCAGGGCCACATCCACACATGAAGGGCTGCAGTCACAAGAGTGAGGCTGTGATGGTCTACAAAGGAGGGGTTAAATATTGTTTTGAAAACCTATTTTCGTCTAATGTATTCTATGCCTTTGAAGATGAAGACGGGAAAGGAGGGACCATAATGTCTTAGACCAGCAGAGGATGGGGGAGGGCTCTCACCGTCCCCGTGAAAATCAATTCCAACCAATTCTATTTCAGCACATAAAGGAGCCAGGCCTCTCAAAGAAAATCAGCCTTTCATAAAATTTCTTGGAAATCTAGCCAAGAAATTGTGCGTGTCTCCCTCAGATAACACTGCTGTATTATAGGCATTTGACTTGATCAGTGGGCTATGGAAAAATGAAACATCCATTTAAGCAGAGTGTCTGGAAATGCTGCCCGGCCGCAGAAAGCCTGGGGGCTGGCGGGCTTCGGAATGACCGGGTGGGGCTGTCTTGGGGAGCACGTTCCATCTTGCACCACTAATGACAGCCCCAGAGTCCTGGAAGGACCCAGCATCGGCTCACCTGGGGTACCACTCAAACATGCAGGCTGCCTGGTCCCACGCCAGCCCTGCTGAGCCAGAGATCCCAGGAGCTGGTCCCCAGGAATCCTCACTTGTGACACTTTCTCAGACAATTCTCTGCACGGGACAGGACGTTGCAATGGGGCTTCTGACTTGGTTTTTGCTGAGCGCCAAAGTTAAGAGATGCCAGGGGTGACCTCCACCATCAAAGGCAGAGAGCCCGAGCACCTGTGCGTGACCAGCAAACTGGTCCCAGTTCCTTGTCCTGAGCCACCTGGAGGGCACGGAGTATCGGAGCTGAAGAGGTGAAGGAAGAGGCTACATCTGCGAGTCCACTTCTTGGGAAAGAGGCCAGTCTGCTGTGAGCCCCTCCGGGGAATTGGTGGGGGTACCTGCTCTCACCTGGAGGAGGGGAGAGAAGCTTCGAGGAGACACTGGGAGGATTTGACATGAGCGTGCAGGGCACAGACGGAAGTCAACTGGCTCCGGAAGAGGCTCCGTAGCAAAGGCTGTGAGCGGCACAGCCTCGGGGAGGCTGCAGGGCAAGAGGGCTGCAGGGGGTCACATGCCACCCAGGACAGGGCCAGCTGTGGGTCTCCTGGGGACAGATGGCACTACCTGTAGGGTTATATCCTGGGACCACTTTAAAGAGACTCTTCCCAAGAGGATGCCTCAAGGGGTGACGGCTTGGGATCGTCTGTGGGGAGTGGGCGGCCAGGTGCCCCGGGCCATCGAGGAAGCACAGGAGAGTGAGGAGGGGGCTGGCCTCCATCTTGGGGCTGCTGCAGAGAAGCCGGAGAGCGGGGCATCTCCAAGAAGCCCCAGAGCCCTCAGCGCCAAATGCTCTCTCTGTCCCTTCCTCTTCCCCTCCCACTCCAACCTCAGAAGGACCATGGGCCTTGGGACCGAGAGGGCAGTGGGGTCTGGGCAGAGGCCAGAGCAAAGAAAGCCACCGGCCCCCAGCCGGCCCCCACCGCAAGCTGCCGCCTCGGCCAGGCCCGTGCCGGAGGAGCAGACACCGATGTGGGCCGGAGATCAGGGTTTTAAGTATTTTACTGGACTAAACACCCTGCTTTAAAGAAAAATCAGACAACTGCTGAAACTAAAACAAACAATAAGACTTTATTTTCCGAGAGAGACCAGGGACAACACAGGGTCTGGATGAACCGTACAAGTCAGGGGCTCAGCACGCTTCGTGGGCCCCATTCACTCCAGGAAAGGCTTCAGCAGCCTGAAGGAGAAGAACCAGAGGCCACGTAGGTATTGAGGGACACAAGCAGCTGTCCCAGGCCCTGGACACCCCTTGGAAGCTGAGCTGACTGCCTGAGAACTCAAGCCCCCAAGTGACTGAAAACAAACGCACTACTACAGCCCACTGCAAGGAGAGTGGGGTGAGACTCCATGCCCACCCCCTCCCTACGCACTGTGCATCCCAAATCTATTAAACCCCCATCTCTGAGAGGCAGGCAGACGAGTCCTTTGGCAGAGGGGGCAGAGATTCCTAATTCCCTGCCCAATATCCAATCTCGCTATATCCTCCTTAGAAACAGAACGATTTCTAGCTGGACAGCGATGAGCCCAACTAAAAGACTATATATCCCAGCCTCCCTTGCCCTAGATGTGGTCACGTGATTCAGTTCTGGCCAATGAGATGTGAGCCTTGTATGGTACTTCCAGAAAGTCTCCCTAAGGGTCATGGATGAGATGGCAGGAGTTCCAGCACCCATCTTGGACCATGAGGATGAGGCCATGCTGGAGTGTTGACCCCAAACAGTTTCCTACAGCCACCCACCTCCAAACCACTGTTACATAAAAAGTGATATAAAACATCTATCTTGTTTCAGACACTGTTGCCAGGAAGTTTTGATTAAATGCTGCAGAATTTCACCGAATCTGGGCCGGTAGATATATACAATGACCGCTCACACACATCATCTCACCAAGCACCCTGCCAGCCTGACGTGCGGTGGGCACCCAGGGCAGGGTTAGCTCGGCCTCTCTTGTGTGCCTCAAGTGGGAATTGCGTGGTATGGGGGGTTTCACAGTCTATGCCCAGCCAAGGCGATTCATTGAGTTTACCGAAATCACCACCCACTGGAACTCAGAGGCGGGTAACAATGTGGCATTTGCTGGCTGAAGTGATCAGGATTCCATGCCAGGAGAGAAGGGCTGAGCTGTGATTGCACCTGGATCTTCAGGCCCCAGGTTGGCCTGGGATGGCTCTCTGGGGAGATGAAATACAGCAGGCACCATGGGTTGAGTTGTGTCCCCCCACCCCAAAATGTAGATGTAATTAGTTAAGAAGAGGTAAGTAGGATGGGTTCTAATTCCATATGATTAATGTCCTTAAAAAAAGAGGAAATTTGGACACAGACAACACACAGGAAGAACTCCATGTGGAGACTGGGGTGTTGTTGACACAAACCAAGGAACTACCAGAAGCCAGGAGAGAAGCCTGGAACATCCTTCCCCAGAGCCTTCAGAGAGAACACAGCCCTATCAACACCTTGATTTCAACTTATAGCCTCCACAACAGTGAGATAATAAATTCTGTTGTTTAAGTCACTCAGTTTGTGGTACTTTGTTACAGCAGCCCGAGCAGACTCATACAGCAAGTTACACCCACATCACCCTTGTCCTTCAGGAGTTTACCTTCTAAGCATCACAGTTCACCGACTGGTTGGTACTCAATGTTTCTTGGTAGGAGGACAGGTGGGAGGATGGATGGATGGTTGAACGGATGGATACATGGATGTAAAGATGCGGGTGCATGGATGGGCATGCGGGTAGGTAGATGAGCAGATGAATGAACGAATGAATGAATGAACACACAAGGCCGCTACCAGACGCTACAAGGATTCTGCCAAATGCATCACACGCCTACAAGTGCTCACACCTCAGTCCAGCGTGTGCAGCTGGAAGTGGGGCCGCATCACACCCGTGGATTCCACGGAAATCAATCAGCCTCAACACCAGGAAAAAACAGGTCGTCGTGTTCTGTAGAACTGCCACAAACTGCCCCGATCAACGACGACATCCGTCTGGTTTTACTTTTCACACCACCTATTTTTATACCTCGTGAGTAACACAGGGGTCTCAAGGGAGGAAGCCGGAGGAGGGTTCGCTGTAACGGGACTGGGTGATGGGGCAGGTCCTTCCATGAAGGAGGGTGTCCTGCAGAATTTCTTTGCCAGACAGGTGAGCACAGCAAGGGGCAGCAAGAAGGGGATGCCAGCCCCCAGGTGTGCCATCTGTGGGAGGCACCGCAGTAGCAGGTGCTGGCCGACAACATGAGAGGGTCCAACCACTGACCAGGACTGATGGGACTGAGGCCCTGGGGACAGAGCCACCTGTCAAGGTGCAGATCCGGGCATTAGAGAGTGAGCAACCACACACCTTCCCCCCGTGTGTACCTGGAGGGGTGAAGCTTGACCAAAGACTCAGCTTGGGGCACCGTCCATCCTGTTGACCTTGACCTAGGGTCAAGGGGTCCCGGGGAATGGATGCCCAGTGGCTCCAAGAGAAGGAGCAAGAATGAGGGGGGCCGCGGAGGAACAGCGGCCCCAGAGGTAAGCCCGCCCTCTGATGCCTGAACTAATCCTCCCAGGCCCTGGGCCCTGAGCAGCTGAGTTGAATACACTAGCGTGGCTGGTGTCAGGCTGCCCCCAGGCCTCCAAACGCTTAGCCGTATGGGTCCCCAGTGCACAGGCCACCAGGTCTCTCCCCTCCAAAAATAATAACTATTGGAAAAAACCCTATGGGCGAGGAGAAACTTCTGGAAGCTGCAGCCAGAAGAAGCAGTTAGTTAATCTAGTCCTTTCCGAAGCTCCGGACTCCTTCGGCTGGGCTTCTGGGGCACCCATCGCCAACGCAGCCTCGGCTAATAAGTAATTAGAAGATAATTAACATTTGTAACATACAATGGGAAACATCTGGACCTACTGACTTATTAAAACCAAAGAACCTGATTAATCAATGGTGTAGTGAGATGGAAAACAGGCTCAGGTTCAGGATAGTCTTCCTTGGGCTCAGCCCTCCCCACCCACCCCCAGGAACGGTGCCCACCCCACCCCAGCCCAGCTCACCCCACTCTCGGGTCTCAGTGTCGGGATGCACAAGGGGGACTCTGTCCATACAAGACATCCCTCCCCCAGCCTCCCCATGCTTCCCACTTCCCCACGTGTCTCCAAGGATTAGAGGAAAGCAGAGACCCAGCTCTCCCCCATTGGCTACAGTTCTCCTGGGATGGAGAGAAAGGCAAGGGGGGACATCGGTGTCCCCACCATCCTCTTCCTCTCCTGCTCCTTTCCCCCAAACAGCCACCTGGGAGCCCTGGGTGTGGCCGCACACCAGGTGAACCATGGCTGAACCTGGAAAATGCCCCGTGACTCTCAGCCCTCACCCCTGCACACAGAGGGGGCATAAAATAAGCAACACAAAGCACCCCAGCAGCCAGGACCACGTCTGTGAAGATGTGCTGGTTCCAGCTGGTCCCCTCCAATTCCTCCTGCTTCTCCCCTTCATCTTCCGAGCAGCAGAGCAGGGGGGAGATGTGTGGGAACACATGTATCTGATGAGTACGAACGCTCTCCCCAGGTACCTTGATTTCCAGCCAAAACATTGGGATGTTGTTCTACCAACTAATCACCCTCCCTCACACAGGAGGGAGGGGCAAAGAAAAACCTGGCATTTCTGGGAACGTGAGGAAAAGCCGATTACAGCTGAGGTAATTCCCTTCAGTGAAGCCGGGCAGAGTGGAAATCCTGAGTCTGTTCTTTGAATGTCACGGGAGCTGCATCCTAGAGATTGTTCTTTGAGAAATGTGGTCTGAGCTACCTCCATTTCCTCTCTTCAGGGAGAAAGAAGCCTGAAAAGAAACACTCCAGGGGATGCAAATGAGACTCCTAGACTCTTGGATCCCCTCTCCCCACCTGGGCCACCTCTGTGCCTCCTCTTTCCTGCTCAGCTATGGTCCAATCACCTGATTGGTGGGGAGAGCTGTCCCTCACGCATTTGAACGCTGAGGCCAAATTGATTGGTCAAGGAACTGGCATGCAATGTAAGCTGAGCCAATGAGATGCCTGTTCTGGGATTTTTTTTCTCCCTCCAGATAGGAGAAAGGAGTCTCTTTTCCTGGGTTGGAAGATGGCAAAGGAGGCCCATTTGCAGCCCTGGCTCCGGAGGTGGAAAGGCAGCATATCCGAAGGAACAAAGCCCCCTGCAGAACCAAGGCAGGGAGTGGCTGACAGCGCTCAGGCCCGTTCCCTTGGACCAGCTCCATCCGCTTCCCTGTTTCGAAGTGGTGAGCTGAAGGCAATGCAGGCTGTGTTCCTGCTATTCCCAACCACAACTGACAAATGCAAATACCCCTATTTGGTCCCAATCATTCCTGGGAAAGGTGCAGTCACTCAGCTGGAGGGATGGACTCAGGAAAAGACAAAATAGTTTAAAACAGAAGATATGAGAAAGTGATATTTAGCAAGTTACTGCGACAAATCAGCAAGGAAAATGTTTAGTCTACGAAGAAAAACAAACATTTTAAGTATGTTTAAAACCTTATATGCCTACAGCCCCTGAATGTTTTAAGCGGAAATCATCTTACTTGGTCATTTGCAGGTAACCTATCTCAAGTTAACTCCCCCATGGCATTGGGTTTTCAGCAGATTCTTTTTTTCACGTGGATTTTTTTTCTGGCTTCCCAATAAAGCAAATGAAATAGGTGCTTCTTTGTGGGGAGATGGAGACCCCATGGAGGAGATGGACACCCCCTTGGGGTTCTGGGGGCCATGTGGGAGAGATAGAGACCCCCACGAGGGACAGTGAGACCCCATGGGGGAGATAGAGATCCCTTTGGGGAGATGGAGATTCCGTGGAGATGGACATGGGGACCCCGTGGGGGGAGATGGAGACCTCCATGGGGAGATGGACACCCTGTGGAGGAGAGAGAGGGTTCTCAATGCAGAACTTGAACAGCCAGCAGATCCAGCCCAAGACTCAGAGAGCAAGGGAAAACTCCTCTGCTTTGCGGGGGTTGACATCACCCTCCCCCAGACCTAGAATGCTGAGATGTGGACAAGTGGGCTGAGACCACCCTGGGCAAGATGGCCATCCAGGCAGGAGCATCAGCTGTGTCCCAAGCCCTCCATTTTGCCCTGGACCCCTTGTAGTTTTCACAAACGCCCCGGAAGCCAGGGTAACACTGACCCTCATCACAGATGGGAAACCTGAAGCTCACTGCCGAGAAGGGGCCAGCAGGATTCAGACCCGGGTCCAAAGCCAAGACCTGGCTCTCAAACCCATGTTCCTTCTGCCACCTGCCCGGGGTCATTGCTGGGTCATGACCCCCAGCCCCAAGCTCCCTCATCAGGGTCCTACCGCCTTGTGGTCGATCTAAACACAGCAGGTAGTGGCAGGGTACCCCCCCAAGCCACTCACTGCAACAAGGCAGACTGGCAAGGATGATATTAGGAGGCAAAACGGACCCTCAGCCAGCCCCAGGTGGGAAACTGGCCAAAAAAAAAATCAGTCACTTAGGGACATGAACCTACTAGTAACCAATTTGCAGAGAGCTTGTGCCACCAGCAAGGTCTGGGCTGGCAACTGGGGTCCATTAGCCTTTAAGTTATAGACAGCTTTATCGCTCCGCCAGGCCTGCCGCAGGGCCGAGATGGAGCAGCTCAGCGGTGAGTGACAGCTCCAGTAAACGCACTCCTGCCAGGAAAATAGCATTACCGTGTGGAGGTGCTCTGGAAAGCACTGAACTTCAGGAAGAAATGAAATAAAAGTAAAATGGCTCTGGCACTCCTGGGTGCTCCGGCATTACTGCAGTATGCAGTGGGGAGAAAAGGAGGCCCATCATCTCACAAATCTCTCACTGTCCTTGGTGGAAAGGCGCTGTGTCACAGCTCATGAGCAGCTAGTCAGAAGCCGGCACCTGGAACACGTGGGGAATCTTTGCCCAGCAAGGGAAGCGCCCCACCCCACCCCCCTGCACCGGACCATCTAGGGCAGCTGCTTCAGTCACATGAGGAAACCGAGGCCAAAGTCACACAGCAGTCAGGTCAGTGGACCAGAAGAAGTTCCAGTGGGAAAGCACAAGGCAGGCTCCCCAGTACACTCTGAACTGGGGGCGATCAAGGGCCTGCCCCCAGATCCAGCTCAGGGACCAGCACAGCTTCTGTACAGCCTGTGTAGCACACTGTCTGTGACCTTCAGAAGTGATGAAGGGCAGGTTAAAACCACAGCAACCCCCCCAGACATCCCCAGCCTGCGTTCGGAAGCCTCCAGTGATGGGCTGAATACTAATCCTAAGGTTCAGCATCCATCCATCTGGTCTACCTGCTCCTCTGTTCCCCTACCCCCAGTCCCTGTGTCCTTTCCTTTCCTGGCAAATGAGAACATTCCAAGGCCTTCATCCTGCTCCTTCTCTCTGCACCAGCGTGCTGGGAAGACCACAGGACAAGCTCAGCGAGGGCAGGCTTGCTCTCACTCAGCTGCATCCCCAGCCCTAAGGCAGCACCTGGCACGCAGTAGATACTCCGCAAACTTGCCAAGTGAACAGACAGGGACAGAGCTCCAAGAACAGACTTTGACGCCCACAAGAGACTGGTCCACAAATCTTTATCTCTGTGGCGCTCTTACCTCCCCCATGGAATGCCCTTGTCACCCTCCTCACAGAAGACTTTTGGTCAGGTGGCCAGACCTCCATGTGACTGCCAGGTCAGCACCCGGGGCCTCAGACTCTACCCCCACCCCCACATGGGACTTGTCTTACTCAGCTCCCAGAGGAAGCGTGGCTGTCTGCCTCCCCCCCGTCCAAGTTGTACCTCTAACGCTTCGGAAATCAGGGTGGTAGCAAAGAATGGCTAAGATGCAAGAAGTCTGAGCTGGACCTGAGCACGTTCCTGAAGTCACCACCCCATGTGACTCGGTGGTCACTTAACTCCCTGAGTCCAATGTCTTTGGCCACAAAGTGGAGGTAATGGTCTGACCTTGAAGGACTCTAGTTGGGGAGAAAGAAGGAAATGCATACCTAAGGGCACTTGTCATTATTGAGCCGTCGACTTAATCCCTGGTTTTCTGACACCCCATCCAGCCCCGGAGCATCTGTGCAAAGGGTTTCAATTCTGAAAAGGCACTCCTTACATCTGGCCTCTCGTTACCCTCCTTCCCTGGATTTATCTCCTCGTCCTTATCATGTGTGGCTGTTCTCAGTGATGTTTTATAGCTGCCTCTCTGAGTTAACCAACTGGAAATGATATTCGGGGCCTTGGGTGTGTGCACCCACATCGACGCAACAGAGAATTTCTAAGATGAATCGTAGTGTTCCTGGGTCAGGAAAGCCTCTGACAGTGTTTTCACCTCATTTCCTTCATTCTGGGTGGTCTACGTTCACACCCACCCAACCCTGGCAGCCAAATCACAGCTCAGTGCCACAGGAAGGTCCCATCGACATGAGGAAGGGTCTTGTTGATCTTTCTCAGAGGGGAGGGCAGCTGACCTGCAGAGGCGGCAGGAAGACCGGGCAGGTGAGGAGAGAGCACTGGGCTCTGATGGCCATCATCTCAGGTGTAAGCCCAGTCATTGACCCAACAGCTGCCTACAGATGCCTTGTGCCCCCGTTGTCACATGAGCACCCAGGGTAGCCAAGTGGGTCTGGAGATCACCACCCTGGGACTTGCAACACTGAAAGTCATACTGACCTTGACCTACTGTGCTAACCTAGAAGCCCCTGCTCTGCCCTCAGATGCTTTATCTGTTACATGAGAAGCAGGAACTAGACCCGAGACCTCATTCCTCGCTCCAACAAGTGTTCATGAAACATCTACTACAAGGAGACCCTGTGTCCTGAGCAGACAAGAGAGCAGGTCCTGGGTTCAGGGTCTCTAAAGGTAAATATTAATAACATCTGTCTGAAACATTCTAAACCAGAGCATTCCACGGCTCTCACAAGCTGTTAGGAGCAATGCTAACTGTGGCATGAGGTGGGCACGATTCCATCCTTACTTTACAGATGGAGAAACCAAGACACAGAGAGGTTAGGTAATATCCTCAAGGTCACACAACCCAAGACTCTCCTCCAGGGAGGCCGCTCCCCAGAACTTGAGGCCATACACACCACCCTGCAGTCAGAGCAACTACAACCAGCCTGTATTAGTTCCTCACTGCCGCCGTAACAAATGACCACGAACCAAGTGGCTTAAAACAGCAAAAGAACATCTATTCTGTTAGAGTTCTAGTCCTCAGAAGTCAGAAATGAGCTTTACAGGCAGAAATCAAGGTGGTGGCAGGGCTGGTTCCTTCCAGAAGCTCCAGGGGGAATCTGTTCCTTACCTCTTCCAGCTTCTAGAGGCGTCCAGCATTCCTTGGCTTGTGGCCACATCATTCCAATCTCTGCTTCCGTGCTCACGCTGCCTTCTCCTTGCCCTCTTCTGAGGGTCCTTGTGATGACATCGGGCCCACTTGCATAATCCAGGACAATCTTCTGTCCCAAGATGACAACTGCAAATTCTCATTTGCCATGTGAGAGAATTGCCATAGGTTCTGGGGATTCGCACGTGGACGCCTTTGGGGCCTTCACTGTCTATATCGTCTCAGCCGACAGCATAGCCCCGTGACAGCCTGTCCTGGACACTCATGATTTACTCCCCACAGCTCAAGGGAGAAGATTCTGTCCCGTTTTACAATGAGGAAGCCGAGGGTCAGTAAGATGAATCATCTGGCCCGAGGTCACCCGCCTCCTGAGTGGCAGAGCCAGGGTTACGATCCAGGTCTGTCTGACCCCTGAGAAGTCCCAGGGGCCCTGACTCACTCACCTCCCACTCACGCCCAACCCCACTCTTCTCCAGAACACAAGGCCCCCAACCCTGTGGGAAACACTCCTGCCCAGATGGACTCTCATCCCCAGGACTCCTGACCTGGACAGGTGGGGTCTGGCGGGCAGTGGGTCTGCAGAGGGCGATCTCTGGGGGCCCTAGCCCAGGCAGCCTCTCCGACAACATGTTTTAAGGGTAAGGAAACCCCTCATGACTACCCCTCTGGGCAGAACCAGCAGTAACTGGGCAGATCAAATGCGATTCACATTCGCTATAACCAAAGTGTCATATTTGCAAGTCTTAAGGGGCCAAATTGATTTCCTTAGGCTGGGCTAACAGCCTGGAAGATCAGCGCAATTGAAAGCACAGAGGGCCCAGGATTTGTTCTAATCTGGGATGTGAGACACACAGACATGGGCATGACTGCCATTGAAAGAAGAAGTGTGTTAACGCTCACAGATCCCAGAGGAGGGGTCCTACCACACAGGGCCACACGGGGAAGCACAGGGCCTGGGGGCATGTGGGCAAGAGCCTTTACTGTGGTTTCTGTGGGATGGAAGGGGGCGTGGTCAGCGGGTTCCAGGACATCGGCTTTCCTTAGTTGGCTGGTACCTGCCCTGGCGTGACTGGAGCAGGAGGGTCGTAGCCCGGATTTCGGAGTCTAAGAAGGTTCTTCTGGGTAGGGATTCTGGATTGGACGGTTTGCATCTGAAAGGCACCCTCCCCTTGGGTCTATCTCTGAGAACTGGCTAGTCCTGGGAGGAGGAACCCCCAGGCTCAGTCAGGCCCCAGATGCCAAAGTATCAGAATACAGCAACTCAAAGCTATGGTAATACACGTTTCCTCTGAAATCAACCCAGGGAGGTCCCAGGGCCACCCACACAGAGGCTTCTGTACAAAGGAGAAGGTTCCCCATCCTCCAGGCAGCCACAGCCTTGAGCCAGGCCCGAGGCTTGGCAGGCGGATGCAGCCCGGATTGCAGCACCTGCCCCGCAGCTAGGCCAGGCACCCTGGAGCAGCGCACAACCAGCACAAGCCTTCAGAGGCCCTGGGAGGCCATGCCCTCCCCTCCCGTGGGGAGGGCCCTGATCCAACCCAGCCAGGGCCGGGCGACTGCATCCCATGGGGACAAATGGCTCGGCCGCTCTGAAAGCGCCCCCAGGGACAGCGCACCCCCAACCGGCCTGGGTCCTGCTGGCTTGTGCTCTGCACAGAAGTCCAGAACTTCCAAGCCCGATGAAGCTATGTTTCAAAACCCCTGGGGGATAAACATCCTGCTCGTGAAATACAAGCGAGGGATGAGAACCAACAGAGAGGAGCAAATGATGCCTCAGGAGACATGCTGTGTTCCGGGGTCTGCCGCCTCCCGGCGCCGCCAGGCCAGACCTGGACCCTTCCTGGGGCTCCCGCAGGCGAACCCCGTCTCTGAGTCTTCTTTCCCCAAACAAGGAGGAGGCTTCCTTGGAGAAAGCAGTCTCCCCCATTAGAAACTGCAGAACAAATCGTCTCCCTTCAGTTTCCCTCCGCAAGGACCAGAGGGACCCTCCAGAGCACAGTGTGATGTGGCTCAATTGTCTGTTTTAGCGGAGTTTTGTGTTTTTTTTTCCAGCGAAAGAATGAAATGAAGGGACATCCTAACCTCAGGCTGTACCATGTTCTGTGAGAGGCAATTTCAACACAGAAAGTTCAGCCAGAAGGAGAACACTGTTGCTAAAACTGGATCCCATGGAAAAACAGTCACCAGAAGCGGCCTGGGCACCACTCCCCAGATGCCAAGGAGGCCAGAGCGGGCTGTGATGCAATCAGGATGCGTAAATGGAGCCTCGAGATCTGGTCGAGTTCTGCTCTTTTTCGGACAGATGTTTCTGGAAGTCATATTCGACTGTGGCCACCCCACAAAGGCCAGATTGGAGGAACCCCTCTCTGCCCACCAAGCTCAGCTTCGGGGAAGACTCAGAACCCAGCGGCCCATTCTCCAAAACCTCTTCCCCCTGCTGCCACGATGCTCCCCTGACGCTGGACCCAGATGCGACGGTCAGAGCCCACATCTAGAAACAGAGTCACAGCTGGCAAAGACAGCAAGCCCAGCCTCGCGAGGACCGACCCAGCTCCCCGCCTCCCCAAGGGGGAGACTGCAGGCAGCTGTCCCTTCAGGAGAGACAAGAGTCCCCCAGGCTGGGATGTCCTGGTCCAAATCCACAGTGTAAGGATTTTACAAGCAAACAGTCCCCAAACCAAAGCCAAGCAATCTCTGTAATAAAGCATGTCTCCAAACACAAATTTTTAAAGCATAAGGGGGTGAGGCTAACAGAGAAACTTAGAACCAAACAGGACCATGGAAGTCACCACAGCCTGTCTCTGTGATGGGAACAGGGCCAGACACCTGTGTCACCATGGTGACAGAGATGCAGGGCTGGGGTCTCCTCCGTGTCCTGCCCCCTCATCCTATCGTGCAACTCCCAGAGGCAGCCGCCATCCCTGTATGAAGAAGACACGTCCTTCTCCTAAAACACCCTGGATCCAGCCTTTGAAATCCTGTGTTTTAAATAGTCAGGAATTGCCTTAGCGACACATGTTGTCCCAATCCTCCCAGGCTGAGAAATAATTCTGTGATGGTTAATATCGACTCTGCGCGTCTGACCAGCTGCTCCAGTGGAAGGAAGGTTACAGGGTCAAGGGTCTGCCTTTCTGCTGCGGCAGTTTGGAAGCAGCGGAGAGCGTCCAGAAGCCTCGCGTGTGGTTGGAAATGGACATGCAGAGCAGCCAGGCCACCGGGAGGGTAAAGGCGCCACCGGAGCCCCCGTTGGTGCTATTGCTGCTGCCACCAACAGTCACTGCTTCCTTGTCTCTGGAACTTTCCACCGGGTGCCGAGGGGGCTCTCGTGACAGTGGCTACTGCCAACGAGGCACAAAACTAACCCAGCGCGGGTTCGAAGAGCACTACATATAAGCACGTCGGCCTAGGAGCCCCCAGCCGGAAGAGGATGGACACCATTGGATGATGACTGTGGGCCCCATGGCCCTCTTCTGTGAGGGGGGCAGGAGCGGGGCTGCTGGCCGGCCTCGAGCTGGGCCCGCACCAGCCCCAGCGCTGAAGCCCAGACTGTCCCGGACAGGAGGAGCATGGCAGGGACCCCACGGAACAGGGGTGGCTCCACGGAGGCCTTGAGTTGAGAGGCAAGGCCGTGTACCTGGAAACCCAGCTCTTGAGCTGGGGGCATTAAAAACCCCTTTGGGGCTTCCCTGGTGGCGCAGTGGTTGAGAGTCCGCCTGCCGATGCAGGGGACGCGGGTTCGTGCCCCGGTCCGGGAGGATCCCACATGCCGCAGAGCGGCTGGGCCCGTGAGCCATGGCCGCTGAGCCTGCGCGTCTGGAGCCTGTGCTCCGCAACGGGAGAAGCCGCAACAGTGAGAGGCCCGTGTACCGCAAAAAAAAAAAAAAACAACCCTTTGGTTGGTGGAGTAGGAGGCCAGCATCTCTCCCCCTGGGGAGAATATGCTAGCTCGAGTGCCCTCCTGTGATAATTTCATACAGCCCCGAGCTCAAGCAGGCTCAGACCACGGCCTAAAGACCTACAGCCAGCCTCCCCAGCAGAGACAAGGGAGAGGCGGCTTCTCATGGCAGGACACACATTCAGGGCATCACCTCCAGGAAGCCAACCTTGACTCCCCTCTGCTGCAAGACAAGGGACTTCCCGGGCTCCTGGAGCACCCGGGCACATCGCCCACCGTACATGCTCTCAGTACACCCTACGGCTACCTTAGTGCCACTTGGAGCAAGACGGGTATAAAAGCTAACATCCCGCTGAATTGTAACTGTCTCTTCACTTGTGTTTGCCATCGCACGCACAGAACTTGGCGAGGTGCCCGCCCATCATTAGGGCTGAAATAATAAATGTCGCAGATCCAGTAATAACAATAATAATGGCCAACACAACTGCGGGCTCTGGGCCAGCGCAGGCGGACTCTACCTGCCTGAGCCCAAAAATGCTGCCGCTCTGTGCCCTGGTTGCATGTGATGACCCATTTAGATGGGTTAAATTCCTCATCCAAAGTCAGTTCACTGTCCAGGGACAGAGGCTGTAGGTCCCAACACCCTCCACCCAACACTGCGGTGAGCTCAACACAGGGTGGGAGGGGTGAGGGAAGGGGGATTTCACCGTGTATCAGTGCAGGAGGCGAGCGCAGAGGCCCAGGAGGCCTGAGAACCAGCCCAGCGTGGCCTGGAGAGGTCATGCCCCCGCCCCACCGCAGCTGTCCTTTAAAAGGTATAATACTGAGCGGACATGACAAGAATTCTAGCACTCTCTCGAGGAGCCCTGGAAACCTCCTGAGCCTGGAAAGTGGAGACAGCGCCAGAGGACACAATGAAGACAGGAGCTCAGAGACGGATAGAGGTGGGACCTCATGAGACATTACCCGGTGCGGTTCCTGGAAGGAAGGGCAAGCCAGCCCCCCGCTCTGTGGCTGTCCCATGCCCTGGGAGGCATCTGGAAGCATCTGGTCGTGGTGTGAACAAATCGTTCCGGCCCTGAGGTATGTTTGACGGACTGATTAAGTTTCATTAAGTGTCTTTGAACAATTAATGCCTGCAAGACCACTGGAAATCATGATTAAGTCTAAACTAAAGGCCACTTTGAAATTTCACTTTCAGGCCTAGATTAGTTACAGACAATTCTATTTGACTGGACTGAACTGGTGTTTAAATGTAAATGTAAGCGGGGACCAGGACGTCCGGAGGTGTGGATGTTGACTGACTCAGGGTCAGAAGCAGAGGGTGTGTGTGTCCAGTGGGTGTTGGCCTTTCTTAGTTTGTGCTAGGCTGCATGTTTGCCAGCATGCTCTGTCTGCCCAATTCCCTCCCCCACCCACCCATCCCTACACACTGAGTTTGGGTTGCTGTACTGCATTTCTCTGGCCACTATGATAGGTCCAGAGATGAGCATGTAATCCCAGCTGAGCCAATAGATGCCATAGAATTTTTGCAGTGCCTACTGGGAGAGAGGCCTAGAGGAAGGTGAGACCGGAGCAACAGCAGCCATCTTGCCACCATGAGGATGCAGCCAACGAGAAAACAGAAAAGGAGCAGAGCCAGTGCAGGAAAGGAAAAGAGTGGGTCTGGGGAGTCTGTCTGAACCCCTGGATGAAGGCCTCCTTTCCACCTGGGTGGTTGGGTTCTCTGTCACTAGCAACGGACAAAGATGTCCCAACCAGGACTCCACTGATGTAAGCCACCCCCTCCCCATCCCTAGAGGTAAAGACCAGAGATGCGTCTCTTGGACTTTTAAAGGAGCTTTCCAGCAATTTGCTCTGAGATTATTTTGATGTGTTTCACACCCTTCTTGAGATGCAAACAGACCCAGCGCTGGGGCCCCCACCCAAGCTTTGCTTTGCGGGAGGGAATTCAAAGGGCACTGGGGCTGAACGGGTCCCCCCAGCTGGTTTCCCTCCTTCACATACATGGACCAGGGCCCGGACTAGGGCGAGGCAAGTAAGGCATTGCACAACCATGCAAGTGAGCCCCTCCTTAAATTCACGCCCCAGGAGCCTCACTTACCTTCCAAGTCCCAGCCTGGTGTGGACGATGCCTCGTCAGAGCAGCGTGGGGTCGTGGGCTGTTAGCGGGCCCTGGGACCGGTTGATCCCGAGTTCTAACCCTGAGTTGCTCACACTGGCTGGCCCCAGCAGGCCTCTCAGGGCTGTGTTTTTCTCATCTACATGGTGACAGGGGCCTCCTTGTATAATTCTTCTGAAGGTGTCTGGCAGTAAGCCAGTTCCAAAGACCACCACACGCCTGCATCTGGTCAGCCTGAACCTCCCTCGCAGCAAATGAAGCTATTCTGAGGCCAGGGCAGAGCCAGGGGGTGCCTGCTCTCTGCTCACCGGTGACCTCGGCAAGACCCAACGTGCATTTTTCTCTGTGCCTCCTTGGGATACCTGCGCTGGGAAGAGCATTCCTGCACCAAACAAAATGAACATCCTCTGCTGAGGCTCCCTGGGACACAGCCGCCCCTGAGGTCCGTCCAGGCTGGCGAGACAGGGCTGCGACTCCCCACCTGACCTCTGGGTCACAGAGGTGTCCTCCTTTACCCCTGGGGCCGAGTGCCACACGGCACCAGTAGGAGCCCATCTCACCCCCTGACTGCTTGCTGAGCAGCAGCTAATTAATCCCTGAGCAACGTGTCAGATGCCCTATGGTCCCCGGGGAAACAGAGAGACAACCTGAAACCCAGGGTGTGATCTGTGGTCAGTCCGCAGGACGCAGGGCGGCACAACGCGGAGAACGGCTCAGCCCCTGCTGGCAAGGAGGCACCCTAACCCTCCACGAGACGGAAGGACTCAGGCACCCTCAGCTCCCTCCTTCCTGCGGCCTCCAGCCTAGAGCAGGTCCTGATGTGGACAGAGGAGAACGGACAGAAGGCTCCGATGGAGAAATCTGAGTTTTCCTAAGTCTCTCTCATCCCTGCCACCTGCCCGGGGTGTTGGTGGGCACGCCCCAGCTCTGTCCTCATCAGCATTGCCCCCCATGCTGTGAGGTCTTCACTGCGTGCCCACGGCCATCCTGGGGAGCACAGGGAACCAGTCCTGACCAGCCCCCTGGCCCACAGCCCAGCCCTGCCATGACTGGGAGCGCTTCCTTCTCCACGCCCAGCCTCTCCCTCCTCTTACAAGTGACAACGGGACCATCAACTCGTCAGACTGTGTGATCACACATGCACAGCCCTTAGCAGGGTGCCGGCATGGAGCAAGTCCTCTGCAGATTCTAGCAGCTGTGTGTTAGGCTCTCTGTGAGGGGTCACGGACTCCGCCATCATGCAGCGCAAAAGGGCACTTCCAGGGAGAATCAGCTGAAGGCTGAGGGTGACACTGTGCTCCGTCATAGAATGTGTCATAGAATGCAGAGGAGAAAGCTGAGCGCGGCTACAGGGGGTCGGGCACACGGGAGGGGGCTTAAAGCACGCGGAGGATGCGGGGTGACCTTGCCCAGGGGCAGACAGAGAGTCCCAAGCTGGGGTGACAATGGTATACGCAGGGGCCGTGGCCAGAGCAGCCAGAGGAAAGGTAGGGGACGTTCTGCCCCAGAGTTCCTGCTCTAAAAGGCCATAGGATCCCCAGAGCTGGAGGAGCGGGACCATAGCTGAGGGTCCAGTAGGGTGAACAGTCTGTCAGCATTCAAACGCAGGGCTACGGGGCGAAGGACCAACTGCAGAAGCCACAGGAGTGCAAAATGCTGGGAGTTCCTGAGCCCATCCATCACCAAATACCAACCTCCCTGCCAGACACAAGGCATAAAATGACCATAAAATGGAGGGCTGGGGCTTCCCTGGTGGCGCACTGGTTGGGAGTCCACCTGCCGAGGAAAGGGACACGGGTTCGTGCCCTGGTCCGGGAGGATCCCACATGCCGCAGAGCGGCTGGGCCCGTGAGCCATGGCCGCTGAGCCTGCGCGTCCAGAGCCTGTGCTCCGCAACGAGAGAGGCCACAACAGTGAGAGGCCCGCATACAGGAAAAAAAAAAAAATGGAGGGCTGGCTGCAGGGGTCAGCCCCCCATCACCAGGTTCCAGCCCAAAGCCTCCCACGCCCCAAGTACTATTGGTGCAGAGATTCTCACCTCAGCACTTATGGATGTTTTGGGGAATAAACCTTTGTTATGAGGGTCTGTCCTGTGGGTTGTGGGATGTCTAGCAACATCTCTCCCCTCTCCCCACACCCCCCCCATGCCTCCTCCCCATGGCGACAACCAGAATGTCTCCAGACATTAAGAAATGTCCCTGGGGCTTCCCTGGTGGTGCAGTGGTTGAGAGTCTGCCTGCCGATGCAGGGGACACAGGTTCATGCCCCAGTCCGGGAAGATCCCACATGCTGCAGAGCGGCTGGGCCCGTGAGCCATGGCCGCTGAGCCTGCGCGTCCGGAGCCTGTGCTCCGCAGCGGGAGAGGCCACAGCAGTGAGAGGCCCGCGTATCGCAAAAAAAAAAGAAAAAGAAATGTCCGTTAGGAGACAAAACAGCCCCTGGTGGAAAACCACTGGATTAGTGAGAGGAAAAGTTAAAGGCTCCCCTTCAAAAGACATAGAGAAAAAATAACGAATGCTCTTTCATTCTTTCCACAGACATTTATTAGGCAGTTATATTGCGCTGGGCACGGGTGACACGTAGAGTTCACAGCCTGAGAACATTCATCTACGGTAGAAGAGGCACTCAGATGTGCCTAGATGCTTAGTTCTTTAAATATTGCTCCAAATCTATTAACCTCTTAAATATGAAATGCAATCTTTAGGAGCCAGCATGTCATCTCCTCCTTGAAATCTTGCCCAAGCCCCAAGCTGGGGGCCCAGTACCCCTCCTGCATGTACCCCCAGCAGCTGTGTCTGCTGTGCCTTCTCTGCAGGACACTGAGTCTTCTTTTTTTTTATAGTTTTTACTGGGTGGGGTTATAGTTGATTGACAATGTTGTGTTAGTTTCAGGTGTACAGCAAAGTGAATCAGTCACACATACACATATATCCACGCTTTTTCAGATTCTTTTCCCATATAGATCATTACAGAGTATTGAGTAGAGTTCCCTGTGCTGTACAGTAGGTCCTTATTAGTTATCTATTTCATATATAGTAGTGTGTATATGTCAGTCCCAATCTTCCAATTTATCCCTCCCTGACCTTTCCCCACTGGTGGCCATAAGTTTGCTTTTTACATCTGTGACTCTATCTCTGTTTTGTAAATAAGTTCATTTGCACCATTTTTTTAGATTCCACATATAAGTGATATCACATGATATTTGTCTTTCTCTGTCTGACTTACTTCACTCAGTATGACAATCTCTAAGGACACTGAGTCTTTATTCTCCACACACACCCCGTTTGTGTGCTCTTTCAGGTTAAATAAATCTTCCCTGATCTCTTTTTCACTTTGCTGTTTTATATAAACTGTTGGCATTAAATGGAAATTTAATAAGAACTCAATTATACATCTTGAGGCTGCAGGAAGGAGAATAAAGAACCATCTCTTCATGAGCTTACCTCATAGACCCAACTCTGTCCAAACTAGACCTTGGTCCTGTTCATTCAGGGAGGGCAGAGCTAGAACACAGAGAGACAGTCTCCACAGCCATCCATCATCGATCACCCCTCACTGGAGAAGGGCGTGCCAGCCAGGGTGCCTCAGGTGGTCGAGGTTGTAGAGCCTGGAGCAGGGGTCCCAGAAGACTGAGGCTGCAGAGAGATGCCAACTGCAAACTGGCAGGAGGGCTCACAGAATGACCAGACATTGATGGGACCAACCACCCAAGTCTGTAAAGCTCCTCCTCTAGCTCCCACACCCTGCCTGTGGGCTGGGGGAGTGAAGGGTGGTGGGGTAGAGAGGGATGGCCTGTAACTACATCTGGCTTGGAGGGACCCTTGGATCTGGGAGGCACCACTGGTCTCCCTTCTCCGGATGGGGGAATAGGCTCTGCAAGGCTGAGTTCCTCACTCTTGGAACGCAGCTCTCCCAGGTCTTGTGTTTCTGCACCTCTCAGAGAGGCACCTACAGCTTTGGTTCCAGACTATCTTTTCAAGGGTGTTTAAATAGCAAGGAGACCGGAGAGATCATCTCCCTCCAGGACAGAAGCAGGTCTCTTTGCATCAGTATTGTAAAGATAACATCTCCCTGCAGGGCAAAAGCCAAGCAGGTTTGCCTGTAGCCCATTCAAAAAGATCAGGGTTCCCAAAGTTGGGGTCCGCAGCTGTGAGGTGAACGTCCTGCACACAGCATCTAGGCCACCTGGCATCACACGTGGGGTTGGGGGACAAACAGCGACCAGGGAGACCAGTGAAGCGGGTCCTGCCTGCCAGGCAGTGAGTAACGACAGCCTTTGTCTCTGTGCTGGGGGCTTCATGTCTCCTGCCAGCATCTGTGAAAGGGCGGCGGGCTGCTCGCAAGTAGGGAAAAATATTAGACCACCCACAGTCATTGGCGAGTGACATGGGTCTGAGGTCACACAGTCAAGAAATAAGCAGCAGGCGATGCTCCTACACTGTTAGCGGGGATGTAAGTTGGTGCAGCCACTACGGAAAACAGCATGGATGTTCCTCAGGAAACTAAAAGTAGAGTTAGCATATGATCCAGCAATGCCACTCCCGGGCATATATCCAGACAAAACTATAATTCAAGAAGACACGTGCACCCCTATGTTCACTGCAGCACTCTTCACAACAGCCAAGACCTGGAAGCAACCTAAACGTCCACAGACAAATGAATGGGTAAAGAAGGTGTGGTACATATATACAATGGAATATTACTCAGCCATAAAAAAGAATGAAATAATGCCATTTGCAGCAACATGGATGGACCTGGAGATGAAGTAAGTCAGACAGAGAAAGACAAATACCATATGATATCACTTATATGTGGATCCTAAATATGACATAAATGAACTTATCTATGAAACAGAAACAGACTCACCGACATAGAGAACAGACTTGTGGTTGCCAAGGGGGAGGTGGGGTGGGGGAGGGGAGGACTGGGAGTTTGGGGTCAGCAGATGCAAACTATTATATGCAGCTTGCATAAACAGCAAAGACATAGTGTAGAGCGCAGGGAACCATATTCCACATCCTGAGATAAACCATAATGGAAAAGAATGTAAAGAAGAATTCATATATACGCACATGCATACATGTAAAACTGAGTCACTTTGCTGTACAGCAGAAATTAACACAACCTTGGAAATCAGCTCTACTCCAATTACAAAAAGGAAAAGAAAGAGCATCACGCTAGGATTCCATCTCAGCTCACAAGCATCCCCCAGTCTGAAAGCCCCCCCCTCCCCAGCCCTGTCCCTTGGGCTCTTGGGTGCACAAGCCAGGGACATCTGGGCTCCAGGAAATGGAGCCCCGACCTCTGCTGTGAAAGCCAGAACCCTGGAGGGCCCCAGGAGCCCCAAACTCTGAGGGGTGGTCCGCACAGGGCCTACCACCTGGCTCCGGGCCCTTCTTGGTAGCAAGCACAGTGGGGACTTTGTTCTGTCTTCTGCTGGGTCCCCAGTACCTAGAAGAGCACCTGGCACCCAGCAGGTGCTCAAAAACTATTGGAGAAAAGAGAGGGAGAGGGAGGAAAGAGAGAGGGGCACCAGGAGTCAAGGCCAGGCGCTCCTGAGGACAAAGATGGGCTTTTCAGCCAAATCCCAGGGTCCGGGAAAGCTCAGCGTGGGGAAAGTGCCACGTGCAGCCCGCTCGCCCCTCTGCCACTCCCGCCTGCACCCCGCTGCCGCGCCCACCTGCGCCCCTCTGCCGTGCCCACCTGCGCCCCTCTGCCGTGCCCACCTGCACCCCTCTGCCGTGCCCACCTGCACCCCTCTGCCGCGCCCACCTGCGCCCCTCTGCCATGCCCACCTGCGCCCCTCTGCCGTGCCCACCTGCGCCCCTCTGCCGTGCCCACCTGCGCCCCTCTGCCGCGCCCACCTGCGCCCCTCTGCCGTGCCCACCTGCACCCCTCTGCCGTGCCCACCTGCCAGCCCCCCTACAGGTGCTCACACCCTCGGTGCCCGCATGGCAACACCCAGGGAAAACGTGGCGTGTGAGCGAGTGATTGAAGGAAGGACCAGCCAGCGTGGCCTCGCTGAGAGCCTGCAGGTGCAGGGCCCTGATGATGCTTTCATGACCTGGAAGCAGCCGTGGGCCCCGGGACTCTCCATGTCGCTGCACAGAGAGGACACACATATAGAGAGTGTCCAGGATGCCTGGACACTTAAATAACACCTGTGGAGTGAGGAAGCTCAGAGAACTGAGGTAACTTGCCCAAGACCCAGCTTCTAGAAAGTGGGGGAGGCAGGACGCGGCCACCAGGGCTCCTGGCTGCCCCAAGCTGCTCCTCAAAGGGTTGAGGGCCCCAGAACGCATCCTGGCCCTGGGGGGGGCTCTGCCCCTCATGCCACCTCCCACCCTGAGCAGGACAGCCTCTGGGCTGGCGGCCTGCGAGCTGCAGAATAAATGGATCCTCCAGCAGCTGCCTCTAGGCGGGCCATTGCGTTGCAGAGGCCACGTCCTGCTGCGTCTTGGGCCCTAACGTCACCTTATTAAGCTTTTCGGCTGGCGTGAAATGTTATTCACATCCAGTCTCCGCTCGCAGGGCCTGCACCCCACACGGCACATGTGCTGAATAATTAAAAGGAGAACAAGTTCCCCAGCAGAACTGTGTGACCTTCTCCAGGAAGACACAGCCCCGGGGGCTGTGAGCTTCTGACCAAGGGTCTAAATGACCCGACAGCCGGGCCACCTCTGCTCGCCCAGCCCCCCTTTCAGAGCAGCTGGGGGCAGCCTGCAGGGGACGTGGAAGATGCCCCACTCTGCCCCAGGTGAGGCTTGGTTTCCGGAAAACATGGTTTTTCCAGGGATTGTGTTTTCATTGCAATGCTATCTGATGGGTTCGGTTTGGGGGTTCAGAAAGATAAAGATTTTTTTAAGCAAACTGTCAGGCTTCCTGCCTGCCTCTGTCCTTGTAGAGCAGTAGAGGCCCCGGCCAGCTCTCTGTCCCCTGTCCTGTCCTCTGGTCCGGCGAGGGAGTTTCCTTGGCTTTTGTCTGCTCCGGCAGGCCAGCCCACTGTCTGGGCCCCAAACCTGAGCGCTTGCCCGGCAGTGTGTGTGTGTGTGTGTGTGTGTGTGTGTGTGTGTGTGTGCGCGCTCTGATCTGGGACCAGAAGCGACAGGCAGGGGACTCCCCTCCCCGACATACATACATGCTGGTGCTCTGCAGCCTCTGGGGTCCACAGGTAAGCCAGGTGAGGCCTTGGGAATCCCACAGCCCTGGGACTCACAGGTCACCCAGGTATACGTCAGGAGCACATTGTCCTTTGAGTTTTGGTCAGAATGGACCCCAGTACATCTCTCATGCCTGTGGGGTGTCCTGTGTCCTCCCAAGATTCCTGCAAGTCCCTGAGGTTTCCATCTTCAGACTTCCACCTGCTCGAGTTCCGGTTTCCACCGAGTTCTCCAACTCACCCTCTCCCTCATCTCTTGTGTTTCTTGTCTCTGGGATGCAGCTTTCATGATTTTCACACCACCCCCGTGCTCCCACACACCAGGCATCTCAGTGCATCAGTCCTTCCTTCCGAGGGCTTTCCCGGCTCCAAGGGGACCCGTAGAACCAGCCAGACTGGAGCAGCAGACATCCTTTGGCCGTCCAGCCACTTCTCAAAGGCTGGGCTTTCTGGAGGATCCTCCTGGGTCATGAAGCAATTGAAAGCACCCATGATCAGTCAGATTGGATCAAGAAAGTTCCCAGAACAAAGTAGGACTCAAGGGTTTAGCTTTGGAGGCCCACGTAGCAAGCACTGGGGTAGGAAGTTCCTCCCAGCACCTGAACCTACATCGCTGTGCAAGAAAAATGCCAGTGTGATCATCAAGTGTTTTAATGAGCTGGGTGAGGCCCTGGACCAGCTCTGCCCACGGAGGACCCTGGAGATGGCACTGCCCTTGGACATGAGCTGCCTGGCACTCAGCTCCCTGCAGACCGGAGCATGCCAAGCAGATCGCAGGGGCTAAGACGCTGGTGCCCAGACTCCCTGGGCCCAGTGAGGACCCCTAGCGCTCAGCCCTTTCCAGGCCTCTAGGAAGGATCCCAGCCAGGTCAGCTCAGACAGGTGATAACACCGTGGGCTTGAGGGTGCGTGAGTGGGCAGCCGTTACCTTGTACCCGGGAGACACATTGGAGTATCTGGAAGCAAAGGGGGCCACCCTGCGGCCATTCACGTGCTCCCTTCCTCCCACGGGGGGTCCTGCTTTGGGGGAGACCCTTTGGGGGAGACCCTTTCTGACACCGAGGTGCCTGCCACCCGGGAGGGCAGCCACAGCCCTGCCAGCCCCACGCCCCCCCCCCCCCCCACCTACCTGTCTCTTTCATGAGTGAGGGACTCCCGGGCTCCTGCACCATCATGGATGGCCCAGTTGCCTCCATTCCATCACCCTGGCGGTGGAAGGCCTCTGCGTGATCTGGTTCTTTCTACAGGCCAGAGAAATTTACCTGACTAATTTACCATGGCATAAAGGTTGGGGGAGACGCAGCATCCTGGGGTCCTCTCCCAACCACGGCCACTTAGCAGCATTCCAGGGAGCCACTAGCTCTTAGCCGGGCTGCGGGGTGAGGGAATCCTCTCCCTGGAGCCCACCTCCCACTCCCCATTTGTCTCTAGTAGACTTCCTCCTAAAGCAAATTTAATGTTGGAAATTAATTCCCGTGTGCTGTCGAAGCAGTTATGTAAGCAGCTTACTTTTAAAGACCTGGGCCAGAGAAGGGACCCTGGGAGGCACTTACATAAGCTCAGAGATAACGAGCTGCAGTGACGAACGGCCCCAAGCCTGCTCCAGGCCTCCCAGCGCAGCTGTCGGAAGGCAGAGCCCGGCGCTCAGCACAGGGCGAGCCGGAGCGGGGCCACGCAGGGCCCACCTGGCTCCTGCCGCCACTTGTAGCCCCTGTAGAAGTGCGGGGCCAGAAACAGAGGCAAAACAGGGGATGTTCATAAACCAGGCTTTTCGCGTGCCTTCCAGGAAGCGGCCAGCAGGGGAACCTCTGCAGGGAGCTCCAGGACTTAGGAGCAGCCTTCTCTGCTCTCTGCCCCCACCTGCCCTCACAGGTCCAGCCCCTCTGCTGTCTGTAAACCTGCTCTTCCACAGCAGGGGATTTCCTACAGCGCCTTTTAATCTCATAAGGGAATTTCCTTCCCAGTACTTTGTACGCCTATAACTCAAGCTTACCCCTGATTTTTTCTGGGTCAGACTAAACGGAACTTCTCAGAAACACTTCCCGCACACAGCAGGCACACATAAAAATGGCTACTGAAAAAAGAGAAGCAAATGGCCATTGCATGTACATTCAACCTCCCTAGTAATCCAAGAAATGGAAATTAAAATGTGATTCCTTTTCACCTTTCAAATTGGTCAAAATTTTTAGTAAATTAGAAAGATACTATTCCAGGCCAATAAAGACAGGGTGAAACAGACACTCAGAGACACTGAGGATGGGAATGTAAACTGGCATAACCATCTGGAAAACAATCTGTCACTTTGCATCTATCAGCCAGGCGAGGCCAGGGTGTGCTACAGAAAAAAAACAGCCAGAATGGCTCCTAGGAAAGTTTTGATCCTTTATTATACCACATGTCTGGAGGAGTATGGGTGTTATGCTGGGGGAGAGGGTGGTCTGCAGGCCATAGTGTTCCTCACTCCAAGGCCCACGTTGACAAAGCAGGAAACAGCTAGAATGTGCCAGCCTCTGTGCAGAGGAAAAGGAATATGGCAAAGCAAGAACTGCCTCTAAACTTCTGCCCAGTGGTGACACACATCCCTCACCCTTACTCATATTTCATTGACCAAAGCAAGTCACGCGTTTGGACTCCTAACACAGCTGTAAGATGGCTGGCTGGACAGATAGACAGATAGATAGGTAGATAGATGCATAGATGGGTGGATGGATAGATGGATGGATGCATAGGTGCATAGATAAATAGATATAGATACATAGATACAGAGATGGGTAGGTGGATGGGTGGATGGATGGATAGATAGATAGATAGATAGATAGGCAGACAGATAGATAATTGGATACATAGATTATGTTCCCTGAGAGGAGCATGGATTTTGGTCTGTTTTCTTACGGCAATAGTGTTTAAGTTTTGAACATCACTCGGCACACAGTACATTTTTTGGAAGGAAAAGATAGGTGGATGGAAGGAGGAGAGGTGAAAGAAAGAGGAATAACAAAAGCAAAGGTTAAGGCAGGACTAAGAGAAAACCTATAAATGGGAGAATGGTTCGGAGGAAAGGCATCTAACCTCCTCATGGCTGGATGGTGGTGGGAGAGAAGGCTAGTTTTTAACCGAAACCCAGTTGTGTCCCCAAAGTATGTATTTGGGTCATTTGGAACACTTTGATCTTTGTTTTGTAACTTTAGTTCCAGAGAAGGACCAAAAGACTCCAGAGAATCTCTCTCTGTCCCCCTCCCTCCCTTTCTTTCTTCCAGCTTCACAAAAACACAGTGACTACCAACTCTATCCAATACCGTACCAGGCACTGAGGACACAGACATACTTCCACCCATCAAGATGCCCATAGGTTTGTGGAAGAGAGAAACAAGTAAAGAGGTCTTTGTGGCACCGCAGGGTAAGCACAATGACAGAGGTAAATCCATGTTGGGACCAAGAGAACCAGCATCTGATAGCCCCGGAAGACCGGGGAAGGCTCCCCAAGAAAGGCTAGCCTAGTTCAGGTGGTACCTCAACTAGGTCCTGAAAGATGACGAAGAGTTGGCCAGGTAAACACTGGGGCAGGAGCTCACAGGACAGGAGTCTTAAGGAGGAAAATCTTAGGAATTTATTAGTCAGGATAGACCAGCCGCTGTAACAACAACCTCAACATTTTAGTGGCTTCACAAAACTCCAAGTTATCTCTTCATCAGGCAGCAATCCAAGATGACGCCCCTGGTCAGGTGATGCTCTGGTTGACTCTCTCCCAAGAGGCCCAGGCTCCTTCCAGCTTCTAGGTCCTTGCAGTCACTCTCCACTAACTGGAGAGTTCTCGTTCTCGGTTTTTCACACCAATTAACCAGCTTGTGCCACAGAAATCAAAGAGGTGAGGCAAAGACTGAGAGGGAAAGTAGGTGAGCAGCTGGAGCTCCGCCATAGGCCTTTCCTAGAAGCTTATCCGTTCGTCCATTGCATGCAGAACACACACGCATGCACACTGGCACATGCGTGCAAATGCACTCACGCATGCACAGGTGGGCCCCGTCTTCCATCCCAGGGGTAAGAAAGTTGGCTGTGCACTGGGGAGCCCCACCTGCCTTCTCACCAGCCACCTGCTGGCCTGGGCCCTGCTCTCTGGACCCCCACTCCTTGAAGGACAAGCATTCGTCCTTCCTCTGATGGGCCTGTGCCTCGGGCGGGACCAGGAGCTAGTGGGCTTGGCCAGGCACAAGGGCGGCTTCAGCCGCGGTTCTGAGCTGCCTGCTAAGGTCCTGCGAGGGTTGGCTGGGGGCAGGGAGGGACGAGCAGCAGGAAGGAAGCCAAGTGGAGTCCCACTCAACAGGGAGCAAGGAATTTCCGCGCGGCCCACAGCCCCGCCTCCCCACAGGTGGGCTCGCCTCCTCCCTGGAGGGGGCTTCCGGCATGTGGACATCCTAGTCTCCGTCCCTCTGGCCCTGCACACGCCCGTCTGCGGCTGCCCCTCCCCTGGCCCCTCGCCACCCTCCTTCTCTGGGCTCCGACGGAACAAAGGGAGCTGACAGTGGGAACCCCGGGCTCCAGCCACGTGAGAGGCGGTGGGCATCCACCGACAGCCGGAGCCTCTCTCAGGAGCACCGACCCCGGGGAAAGGATCCAAGCGTCCTCCCCTCCACAGCCCACTTCCCGAGGCGTGGGTGCTGTTCGGGCCCCGAGGAGGACAGGAAGGTCCCTGAGAGGCAGAAAAGCCCAGTGGTTGGTTCTGGCTTCCTGGCCCCAGTGCACCACCTGCTCTGCTGGACTTTGGGCAACGTATTCATGCTCAGTGCCTCACCTGCAGACTGGATAACACAACTGCCACGGGGTCCCCACGAAGGTGGCGTGGGAGCCCTGCACGGTGCCTGCCACCGGGGAGGCTCGTAGATCAGTGGGGTTGTAGCAGCCCCTCCCCCAGGAAGAAGAAGAGGTGGGCTCGGCGTCGCCAATTCCAGGAGGGCCATGCACCCCCTTCTCCCTGCAGTGCCGCCCCAGCCAGCTGACCTCATCTCCGGGACGAGGAGGGGTGCCCGCATTCCCAGCGGGAAGCCAGCCGTGGACCTGCCGCCAGCCAGGCTCTTCATCCTCACAGAGCCCCCGGGGGGCCCAGCTCTGTGGTCTCAGCAGGGGATGAGACGCTGTCCCCAAACTCAGAATCACAGCCTAGAGGGAGGGACAGATGTCACCTGGGCTGCCGGCAGCTCCTCAGAGCCTCCAGTGGGGGCAGGGGGGGGCACGCGGGTGGTTCTGGGCAAGTGTGGTGACAACTGCTGGGGTCGTGGTCTGCCCAGCCCCTTGCCTGACCCTCCGCAGCTGACCCATGAGGCCAGTCCCAAGGCAGGCTGGCTCTTCTACCCCCAGTCCCCAAATCCACAGACACTGTTTCCTCAGGACCAGAGCTGCTCACCCCAACTCCCAGGGAAGAGAATGGAGGAGGCTAGATTCTGCACGACCTCTGGCTTCTGCACGAGGGCTCCGGTCCTGCTGGGCCCCCTAGAGCTGGCGGTCGGTCCCTCCAGAGCAGCTCCCATCACCCTCGGCCTCCCTGATTCCACAGATGCAGAGCCGGTGGAGAGGGGCCACAGCCGCTCTCGACACGGAAGCTCTGCTGGGCACACGGCGCGTGCAAAAGATCAAGCCCCCTCCCGGGTGAGGAGCGGCCGCTCCACAGGGAAGGCAGCCCTTCCCACGCTCATGGCCACGCACTGGGGCCAGCACCCCACCCCCATGCGGCCCTGGGCACAGTGCATCCACATTCACGGTCCCACCCTGGGAGACAGGAGACCTGGGACAGGCCAGGACCACTGCCCCAGGCCCAATAATTGTCCAGGGCTGGCCACAACCCAGCAAGGCCCATCAGATCCTTCCACGAGATCTGCTTCCTCAGCTCGGCCAGAGGAAACCTCTCCTCCCTGTGAGAGATTTCCCACCACTGGGAGGGAGGTTCCCCCAGGACTGGGTGGGGCTGAGACGTGGAGAAGGTCAGAGCCCTGGATCCAGCTGTGCAGGCAGCTGGATGAGCAGGGATTCCCAGCACCTGGGCCCCATTGTGTGTGTGTGTGTGTGTGTGTGTGTGTGTGTGTGTGTGTCTCTGTGTATGACCGCCTGTCTGTGTGTGAGCACGTGTGATTTTGTGTGTGTGTGCCCGTGTATCCGTGTGTGTGCACATAAGTTCTTTCTTTTCTCCTTCTGTCTATTTAATTTTGCACAAGCTGCTTTGACGCTTTCAACTGAAAAAATCCCAGCCAACCCACACACGAAGCAACAAGCCTACCTTCCAAGAACTTCCAGTGCTGAAGACGAGGCCTGATGCTGACGCACCTGGAATTCTGAGAAACCAGAGGTCAGAGGGAGCCTCTCAACTCTGCTTCTGGCTCAGCCCCTCCCTGGACCTCTCTCAACCCCCAGCCAGAGCTGAGTAGCTGAGTTTAGAACTTTCTGTCTGAGATTCAGCTCCAATAGCCAGCTTGAGACATACACACACACACAGGCACACAGTCACATTCAGACACACACACACACCTGTGAGGCTCTAGAGACCTGGGCAGGGGTGTCCACCACCTGGGCATCATTCCACCTGCCTGGCTGGACAGGGGCCTTGAGGCCACTTCCAGGAAGGCCAAGTCTGCACGAGGAAACCCACATTTTCCTCCCAACACTGGCCCGAGCACTCAGGCAAAGGCTTCCCCCGCGCAGAAGGGACCTCAGCATCACGCCTGACACCCCATTTTCCTCCCTCCCTCCACCCACCTGCCAGCTCCAGGCCCCGCAGGAGTGACACTGGTAACAACTAGACACACGGGCAGAAACCCACACGAAGACTCTGACACACACGTGTGTACATTCCGGGGAAGAACTGAAATCCCTGCTCCTGTCACCATGGCAACCCAACTCTGAGCTGAGGCAAGAGCTTTAATTGGAAGTGCTTATTTGGCTGAAACCCCAGGAATAATCAACAGGAGATTAGGAACATTAAAAACAGGCAGGCGCCACAGAGCATCTTGGAGGAGATGGTGACAGAAAGGACAGTCCCTCTGAAAACTCTATTGACGGGAGTAAGAACCGTCTTTATCGTCTGCTGAGTGATGGTGTGACACCAGGCCTGGGCTGAGCACTTCACTGAATCCTTCCAACAACACTTCCGTCATTTCTCCCATTTTACAGGTGGGGAAACTGAGGCTTGCAGAGGTTAAGGAGGTGGCCCAAGTCCACACGGGATTTAAAGCCATCCTGGAATGACTCCAAAGTCCACCATGCCCTTAAGCAGTGTGCCGGGCCTCGTGTCTCCACCAGCGTCAGGTCCCAGGTCCTGCAGCTCAGGCACGACAGCTGATCTCCCAGGGCACGCCGGCCGCCAAAGCCCACAGCTCAGCTGGCCTGGGCTGGGTTGACCTCCAGGACACCAACCAACGCCTGCATCCCGGTTGCCGCTGGCTGCCTGCCTCTGCCCCCGCCCCGCACTCCGCTCCCAGCCACCGGCGTCCACCCTCCAGCCTGCCGTGGGCCTGATGACCCCTGGTGGCAGCTAGGGGGCACTGCACTGAGATGCGGGCCTCCTCCCAGACCCCAAAGAGGGAAGAAGGTGCTGGTCCCAGGGGCTCCCTTAGGAGAGCCTCCTGGGAAGGTGCCAGAGTGGGGCAGGAGGGGGGCAGCTTAGCCAGCACCTAGCACCTTTTTCAGGAGATCAGGAGTGAAGAGAGAAACCAACTAGCACCCCAGCCTCTGCCGGACGCTGAGATGCTGCCTTGTCCACCGGTAAGTGGGCTGTGGCCTGTGGTCCTTCCCACAGTGCGGCAAATGCTTCTGCAGGTACAGGACCCCAGGCTGGACCCCAGGCCGGGCCAGAGATGTGGAAGTGCCCCACCATCCCACCCCAAGCCCTGGGGCCAGTGATGACTACAGGCAGGGACCCCAGACCCCGAGCACTGCCTAAAGCCGAGTTGGCACTGGTGCTGCCTAAGGACAGGCTCCCGGAAGCCACCCTCACACCAAGCGCCCAGAACTCCAGTTTGCTCTGCAGCATGATTTCTGCGCACAGACGGTGCTGGCTGCGGCGCTGGGACGCGAACACAGAGCAGCACCCAGCAGACGGGCGCAGACAGAGCCGCCACGGTGGCAGCCGGGAGGAGGGTCCTTTTACCCAAACGTTTATCCACCTGGCAATTGAAATTTCTGTTTCAAAGCCCCTGGCATTTGCTCAGTTGGCATCTATTAAATTTTCCCTGCTTGCACTACTCAAATGTGCAAGTCAGTGTTATTCCAAGTAAGAGGACTTGCAATTCAACAGTGAGGGAGCAGCGTGCAAAGCAAGTACCACTCCACAGGGGAGTCAGACACAGAGGCTGCCAGCCCGTCTCTGCCCATCCTGCAGAGCTGCCCATGGAGAGTTGCGTGGTGCCGACAGCTCCTTGGCGTCCTGTGCCGCAGCGACCTGGGCCAGCAGGGGCTCTCGGGGCCCGGAGGAGACTCTGAAGGGCCCACACCGTGGTCCTGGGACCCAGGCCCCTGCTGCTGGGAGCCATGGGCTCTGGCCTCCTAGGATCCCAGGACCACATCAGCCCCCCATGCAACCCTGCAGAGACTGGAGGCATCTGGGGTTCCCACCTCCCTACCAAAAGTGGGGAACCAAGCCACCCTCACCCGCTTGGCTAGATATGCCTTTGGTGGGCAGCACCCAGGCCGTTGGGTGGGGACCACAGGCTCCCTCTGCCCCTTTTCACATCCCTCACGGAGAAGTCAAGATAGGCTGGCCTGGGTAAGTGGGTGGCCGTCCCCTGCCCAGGGCTGAGGGCCACCCAGACGGGAGGGGAGCCACGGAGAGAGAAGACCAAGCAGCTCTGAGGCTCAGACCTGCAAGCAGTCCCTGAGGTCCCAGGCAGAGCCTCCTCTCCAGGAAGGATGGGCACCGAGAGGTGGTTGATGGGGAGGGAGGAGGGAGGGAAAAGGATCCAGGGCTCAGAGCACAGAGTGTGCTAATGGTGTGACTTTGGGCAGGTCTGATCTTCCGTTTCCCCATCTCTTTGATAGGATGGAAGCAGCAGCTTCTCATGGGTTGTTTGAGAACCAGATGGGCTGCTCGCTGTGAGCCCCACGTGGGAGCTGCTCAGTGAGGTTTGTGCGTGGGCCCCCTTCAGGCTCTTCCAGAGGCGCTTCCCCCCGCGAGGCTGCCTTGGTGGTCAGCAGGGGGACGGGCTGCCCCTCCCTCTCCACCCAGGACTCGGCTTGACCTCAGCCCCATCCGGCGCACCCGCTCCACTTCTGCTCTGGCTGCATGAGATGGACCCCTGGAATGCCTGCTTGTCCCCCGGGGTTTTTCTCCTACCGGCTCCTTCCTCCAGACTTGGGGACACAGTTCTGCTCATCCTGGGGGATCTTGAGCCTTTGGGGATGGGGTGAACGAAAGAGAACAGTCTCCCAGGGCCCAGGGGAGCTAGCCAGAGAGCATGAGTGGGTGGGAGGATCCTTGCAAAGGTCCCCATGTGGGTTCCAGGGCTGCACCATTGAATCGCTCTGAAGGATATTGCAACCACTCAAAGAAGCACAGTCCTCGGAAAATGGGAGGGGAGGACAGCACTGACCAATCAGGCCATGCTCCCTCTGGGGGTTCTTGATGGGCAGCACTGGGGTGCAGTGCAGGCCGCCTGGTCCCCCCCTGTCTGACCCCCAGGAACCTAGTGGGGCCAGATGGCATCAGCAGGACCCCAGACGAGCTGGGTGTGGCAGTGTCTCGGAGACCCTGGGGCCCCAGCCAGGGAGAGCACTTCTGCTGGGAAACTCAGTGAAAGACAGTGACCAGGCTCCCAGCACACGGCTGAGGGCTCCAATGCAAAGGCTCCTCCCAAAGTCAACAAGGCTCGCAAACGCTGCTAAGTTTCCTGGAAATGCCAGAAACCTTGCCATGGCGAAAAGGAGCTCAGATCTGGATTCGGAGGGGGGTTTCACCCCATGGTGGGAGCACGACTCCCTCTGCGATGGGGGCCGGGTGAGGGCTCTGGGACATCTGCCTGCTCCCCCCAGCGCTGGGCTGATTCCTCCCAGGTCCGCCTGGAGTCAGCACAGCCTCTGAGGTTCAGATTCATCAGCAATTGACACTCTGGCTCCAACCACCCCACCCTCCAAACCTAACAGACCCACAGTCACAGTGTTAACGGGGATAACAGTTGCCATTTACTGAGTGTCTCTGACAGTCCGGGGACTTGGCATCAGGTCACCGATCCTCCACTAAACCCACATAAGCTGGCGCTACTCTAAGTATCATTATCACTATTGTTATTATTATTGACCCCACCTTAGAGATGAGGAAAACGAAGCTGCAGGGATTCTGAATAACCTTCCCTGGAAGCAGCTGGACCGTGATGCCAACTCAGAACCTCCTCTGGCTTTGCCTCGGAGGGGGTCGTGGATGCACCTCCACCCGCAGGCTGGGCCTTTGCTCCTGACCAGCCCCCCAGGATGGAAGGTGGGGGTCACCATGGAGCCCTCCTTGGGACAGGACCCAAGCAGGGAACCACAGTCCTGACCGGCAGGACTCCGGCAGCCAGTCCCTCCTGCCACCTAGGTCCCTCCAGCAGCCTGAAATTCCCACCGGGCCTGGGGCCAACTCCCTGGAGAATCATGCAATGAGAGCCACTGCCGTGCCAGCCAGCCCGGGGGATGGCCTCACCCTAACCTGGGTGACGGACCAGCCAGGGGGATGGCCTCACCCTAACCTGGGTGACGGACCAGCCAGGGGGATGGCCTCACCCTAACCTGGGTGACGGACCAGCCAGCGGGATGGCCTCACCCTAACCTGGGTGACGGACCAGCCCGGGGGATGGCCTCACCCTAACCTGGGTGACGGACCAGCCGGAGCCAGTGGGGTGCCCTCAGGCACAGCTGGAGGCACAGCAACCAGCGATCCTCAAGGATTTATTGAGCACCTGCTGTATGTCAGCACACGTGTCAGGACCCGTGAATGGCCCAGGCACGATCCCTGCCCTCCAGGGGCTCACGGCTCAGTGGACAGGGAAGGAAGGGTGTGAATACAGGATTCTACAAGGGAATTAGAGCTGCTTTTCAGGACATGGGAGAGAGACTAGGAGAAGGAGAGAAGGAGACAGAGAGAGAGAGGGAGACACAGACACTCGAGGTGAAGGGTGAACTGAGAGATGAGAAGGCCATGCGTCCCACCGGAGCGGATGGGGACAGTCCCCCCCGGGCCACTGTGGCTCCACCGTGGGCGGCTGCTGGGCTCTCCTTGGGCCTGGTGCCCCGGGACAGCCCTTCTCTTTCTGGGCTGTGGCTACACCCCGCCAGGCCCAGGTTAAAATTTCCCTCCAGCCACGGAGCCCAGATCTCACAGGTTCTAGATTCCTCCTCGGCCCCCACTCTGTGCCTGGAGGGTCCGGTCCCCCTCTGCAATGCCTCCCCGCAGCAGCGCCTCCAGCCAGCCCAGCAGAGGTCCACTCGGCCCTGAAACCAGGCCTGGCCTGCCTCGGACACCACATCTGTCTGTCTGCACTGCAACCTCTCCCTGGCCTCCCCCACCCCAATCTCCAGGAGCGCCCCTCCCCAAACAGCCCCATTAATCTCCAGGAGCGCCCCTCCCTCTTGGGCCAGTCAAGAGTCTAGACTCTTCCAAAACCTCAGTGCACATTGCTGGGCCTTCACTTCTTCTTGATGGAGAAAAGGGCTGCAACGTGACGGGGTTCAGACGCGCTACTCCAAACACGGCACGGTGGCACATTGGACTTGCTCAGGTGAAGGCAGAAGCGGGAAGGACCCTCTGACCTTCCCCTGAAGTGGGTCACAGGTGCCCTTCTGTGACAGGTGCCCTCCCTGCACCCGGAGGATGGCAGCATCCTTATCCCCGAGGCGAGGGGACGCCGAGAGGGATCTGAACAAACAGCTCCCCGCTTCACTACCTGAGCCCACACTCTTTTGTCCTATCACGTTTCCCCATGACTTTTCACTCTTAATCCAACCCAGCATAAAAACACTCAGGCTTCACCGTTTCTTTGAGTCTTCATTTCCTTATCAAGGCTCCCATGTCACATAAAGCTTATATTAAATAAACCTGTGTGCGTTTCTCTTGTTTGGGTATGGAGAACCTAGAAGGGTGGAAGGAAAAGATATTTTCCCCCCCTACAGGTGCGATCCCACATGGGGGCCGCAGGAAGGGCAGCAGGTGGGCAGCGGGTCCGTACCGCCCTCACCTTAGCTCCTGTTCACGGGGACGCTCACTCCAGCCCCACAGGGACTGTCCCCAGCAGAAACTGAGCCAGGGCAGGATGGTTACCTGGTGGGAAGTCAGACTGACACCCTCAAACTTCCTCACTGGCAGCCCCGCCCACTTAGCTGGGATCACAGCGTCTGGGCGGGGCTCACAGCATCTGGTGGAGGGTGGGCTGGGCTCTTGCCAGTTGGAAGCTCATCCCAGGGGCTGAATTGCCCATGCAGAGGCTGGACGGCCAAACACGGGGCTCAGGGGAAAGCAGTGGTGAGGTTCACGGCTGGGCAGGCAGCCTCTGTTCAGCTCTGAGCTCCCGACTCTGAAAACACTTAGCTTCACCGCTTCTCTGTGCCCACGTCCCCAGGAGCAGGCGGGAAGCCCAATGCCAGCTGCGAAGCTACAGCTGGGACATCCCTTCCCCTGGGCAAGGACCCAGCTTCCCTCTGGCCCTGAGGCCAGCACCCAGGTGGGGGGAAGTTGGGGAGGAACCTGGCTCAGTCCCTTTCTCCTAGGAAGTGGTTCTTCCCCTGCAGCCTTTCCTTCCTTCCTTCCTTCATTGATTCATTCATCCGACGAGTATCTCCTGAGCTGTCTGCCTTTGTGGTTGCTGGAACTCCAACCAGCTCCAGACAAGCAGAGCTAAACGTCCTGCCATTTGACAAGTTTCGGGGAGTGTGGGGACTTACCCAGAGCAGTTTTGCTCAAGGAAGAGTAATCCCTCCCTGTTTTCTGCTCCAGGAGATGGTGGGGGCGGGGGGGGGTAGGCATCTGCTGGAAGCACAGCAGATCCAGTTCAGCCAGGAGCCCTGAGGCTGCCTCTGGGAGGAGCTGAGCCCCCAGGGAGGCACGCAGAAGCCCCCCGCCCCTGAAGATTGGAAGGCTTCCCCTTAGGTCTTGAAGCAAATGAGAGAGAGAAGCCCAGGAGAGATCGCCTCACCCCACTACCACCCAGAGAGTGGCTGTGGCCATGCCGGCTACTCAGCAGGGACCCGCCCTGTCTCGGTCTGTCTGGGCTCTAAAACAAAACACCATAGCCTGGGTGACTTATAACAGCAGTTCTGGAAGCTGGAAGTTCGAGATCAAGGCGCCAGCCGACCCCGTGCCTGGTGAGAGCCCCCTTCCCGGCTGTCTCCTCAGTGTGTCCACACATGGTGGGAGGGGGACAGAGCTCTCTGGGACTCTCTTATAAGGGCATTAATTCCATTCATGGGGTCCCACCCTTATGACCTAGTCACCTCCCTAAACCCCACCTCCTCCTGATACATCCCATTATATTTCAACATGCAAATTTGGGGGGGCACAAATATTCAGACCATAGTGCACCCCACCCCCAGGCTCGGCCTCCCAATGAGAGAGCTGAGGCTCCCCCTTCAGAAGAAGTTCAGCCCAGGAGTGAGATCTCGAACTCCTCAACCAGGGCCCTTGTGCTCCCAGGGGGTCTGGGGTGGCTGGGAATGAGGTTAGCCTGGGTGGGCACGTGCCACGGGGGTACTGAGGACAGTAACACTGAAAGCATAGCCCCCAGGGACCCAGTGCCTGGAGCTGGGCAAAGACAGGCACTGTGCTGGGCACTTGCCTACAAGCTCTCATTGGCCCCAAAATGAGTCCGCCATACAGATGCCTTTATTACCCTTATTTTACAAACTGGGGAAGGGGCTCAGAGACATTAAGTAAGTTTTCCAGAGTCACACAGCAAGTACTATCAGCAGTGATGGGGCTTGAACCCAGTATTGGCTCACAAACCGACCCCCCCTACATGGAGGGTGAGGAGAGACAGAAGGAAGAGGCCAACACGCCAGATCGGCAGGCGGCAGGTTTAGGGAGCAGGGAACTGATACGAGAGGCTCGTCTTGGGCACCTGCCTGCCTGGATCTTAAAAGATGGTAGAGAGGCCTTGACGGGGCTCAGATGGTCTTAACAACACCTGACTCTCTCCGGGCTGCGTCCCGGGAGACAGCTCTGGCTGCAGGAGTGGTGGGCCGAGGGCACATTCAAGGGCAGGGAGGGGTGAAGAACCTCTGATGGCCGAGGTCCAGCTCGCAGGTCACCCGGCGGTCACATCCTCTCGATGACCTCCTCCAACACCTGCCCTCCACCATGATGGGCTCTCCCAATCTCACAACACCCCCTCTTCCGCAGCGAGCCCAGCAGTCAGCAGGGGGTCCACTGGCTTGGAGGCCACTCCTTGGCGGCTCTCCGGCTGCACAGGAAGCGGAGGCCACAGCGACAGTACAGGCACAGGCAAGGGAACTTAACGCAACGAAGCTTAACACAACGAAGTAACAGTTTCCTCCACCAAGAGCCCCATGACCCAAACCACCAATTTACCAAGTCCCCTTGGCTGGGGGTCGGATCACTCAGGGCGTCACTTGTGCCCTCGTGTGATTTAATAAAGATGACACGTGGGCTTCCCTGGTGGCGCAGTGGTTGAGAGTCCGCCTGCCGATGCAGGGCATGCGGGTTCGTGCCCCGGTCCAGGAAGATCCCGCATACCGCGGAGCGGCTGGGCCCGTGAGCCATGGCTGCTGAGCCTGCGCGTCCGGAGCCTGTGCTCCACAACGGGAGAGGCCACAACAGTGAGAGGCCCGCGTACCGCAAAAAAAAAAAAAAAAAAAGATGACACGTGAGCGGATTCGTCAGCACGAGCACACAGCACTCTGCTCAGATAATGGCACAGGTGCCTCCTTGCAAGGCGGCAATGATGTCCAAGGCCAGCCTGTTTCAGAGGCCAGCCTTTCTCATTAGAGAAGTTTTAGTGCTCGGTAAGGATGCTGCGCCAGCTGTCATTCAATGCTCGCTGGCTGAACTCACAAGGGGGTCCTTGTGAGCTGTAACATCCTCTCGGCCAATGGAGGGGACACAGATGGCGGCCGAGTGACAGTACCAGAGGGAAACAGGAGGAGAGGGAGCTCAGCAGCTTCGGGAACTTGACCTGTGTACCTGCCATACATCTTGGCCAGGGAGGCAGCACTGTCCAGCATGAGACGACGGTCTGGGGGTGGGATAGGCCAGACCAGCCCCCCACCCGCTCCACTCAATGGCACGTGTTCCACTGCAGGTCCAATATGTTTCTACAGGTCCGGCTGGCAGCAGAACAACGGGGTCCCGCTGGAGACTGAGCAGTCCCCCTCACCCAGGGGCGTGAAGTAACTCACCCATCCGGTGGGACATCCCATCACAAATCTCAGCAGATGACGCCTCTCCCAGGCAGGATGGCGCCTGGCGTTCCCAGCATCATTGCGTGTGGATTACTCGAGAGTCGGGGGACAGCTCTCTCCTCCACTTCCACACCTCTACCACGTGGGGCCCCCAGTCGGGCATATGGGGCAACAGGCCCTCCTGGTCGATCATTCAAATGTACTAAAGCCTGGGACAGTACTTGGTCCACCGGCCAAGGGGTTTCCTGTTAGTCATCTAATCTGCTGCTTGAATGTCCATGCTTTCTACCAATGCTGCTGCTTGCCAGTTACAGGGGAGACAGACCCTCCGTCAGTGTCAAGTTCGTCTGCCCGGTCTGGCACATCATGACCTATGTGAGGTGACTGTCTGTGTATGGAAGGCACCCTACGTGGTCTCAGCTTCCCTGCTCCCCTAATGGTGGCAGCCAGGTTTGCAGGGTGACGGGAGAGCTTGGGTTAGGCCAGATGCAGCACCCAGACCAAACAAGGCATATCTAGAGCCCTCAGTTTGCCAATCCCTCACCTGAGGATGGCCCCAGACTCCCCTGGCAATGGCCTTGAGTGTTGTTTAGAACACACAGGCCATGCGGTTACTGAACCCAAGCGTCCTTCCACGCATCCTGACCCCACAGGGCTTATACGCGATCATGCAGCGCTCAGCTTCCCAGTGTCAAAGCCATAGAGTTCATCCCTTTGGAGCAGCCCAAGTGTCAGTTCAGGACTCGTGAGTGACCAACAGGCAAGCTGCTCTGAGCTCAGCCTGCTGGCTACTAGGGTTCATTCCTGCTTCCAGGCACCTGACACAAGGCGTCAGTGGGAATTTCCCCCATTCCCTCTCCACAGACCCCCACAGGAACAGGGCAGGGGCGTCTGGAGGGTCCACGTACTCTAAGGGCCTAGGACCACCCGCATTTCTAGCGACAGTGGGCTGGCGGACAGGGCACACCTCTGCTATAAATCAGGTTGCCACCTCGTCAACATGGGGACATGAGCTGGGGCAGAGGGGGTCGATGTCCTCAACCCACCCCTAGGTAGGAAGGGAAGGTCTGACCTCGCTGTGCTGCCCCCTCCGTGACCAGCTCTACCTGGGGGAGCACTTGTGCATTGCCAGGAGCCAGTGCCCTCTGCGGGTGTTTGGGGCACCTGCTGCATCCCAGGGCTGGGACCAAATCCAGGGAGTTCTCTCTCCTCTGTCTGCCTCAGTGCCCAGCCCACCCCTTCCAGAGTCACAGGCACATCTAACGCAATGCAGCCCTGCTCGGGAGATGCCCAGAGCTCTAAAGACACTTCACTAGTGTCTTTGCTTCTCAAATGCAGGGGCTGCTCTGGCCCCCAGGTCCAGGGATGGAGGCACTGTGCCAGGAAGGGAATAAAAGTTCTCCAGACCCTAAATCCCTGCAAAGGCTCACACCTCGAGCATGTTCTTAGGGCTTGGTTAGGCTTGTACCTTATCAATCACAGCTTCTGGGACAGCACGCACTGTACCCAACCCAACAACTCCCAGTAACCTTACAGTGCTGCCCGAGCCTTGACTTTTCTGTGGGTCCTACTGCCCATCCCCCTCCTCACAGATGGTCCAGCAAAGCCTGCAGAGCATCCTACAGCAGGGCCCAGTCTTCACATGCTAACATAGTATCATCAATGTAAGGGGCTTGTCTTACTAACGTGGGGAAGGAGGATGAGGACAGGTCTCGAGCTGCTGTCCCATGACATGTAGGAGCGAGCTGTGCAGGTAGCCTCAAGATGCACTTGAAAGGTCCACTGTTGCCCCTCCCATAGGAAGGCAAATTGATTTTAGTTATCAGAAACCTGTACTTGTCAGTCTTTTCCATGAACCTCCTTGATGATGAAGCCCTTTTACAGGAACTCTTTT
Organism: Stenella coeruleoalba; assembly: GCF_951394435.1. Lineage (NCBI taxonomy): Eukaryota > Metazoa > Chordata > Mammalia > Artiodactyla > Delphinidae > Stenella > Stenella coeruleoalba. The sequence continues at coordinate 3,914,302 of NC_137169.1, forward strand.
GCAAAAGCATGAGAGCAGAGCAAAAACTGTCTGTAAATGACAAAACAAAAACAAAACTTTAAAATGGTCATGGTTAAAGATCTGATAAGAGCTCATTATAATGCAATTGACAAGGAAATTTGGTTATTTCTGTGACATACATTTTTAAATTATGAGTGATAACATTATACCAGGACATATCAGATTTTTAGGAATTTCATGCAAATATACCCTAAAGAAAGTCGAGTATCACTTCTTATTTGACAATACTTCCCATGTAATTTAACATATCAAATAAGCCTAATTAGTTTACTATCTCTCTTTTACAAGGAGAGAAAACACATCTATTAAGATGTTCCAGGGGGCCCCTGGAAAATCGCAAAGTTAGCTCAAGGTCAACAAGACTTCACTTTGAACCTTATTTGGGGAAACTTGTCAAAAATATCAAAAAGTTTATTTAAAACACTTGATTAAATAGGATTACAGGTCATTGTAATACAATACTTAGTTGTCCATTTAACCAGAGTGACAACTAATGACTTCTCAGGCAAATACAGGAAGTTACGTGATTATTAAAAAAAATAAAAAATTAAAAACTGGCTCTTTTAATAGGGAAGATTCCGTTTCCTTAAGTAATCAAAGACAAAATGAAGCACGGGAAACTATTTTGATAAAACACAGAATCTTTGTTTTTTAGGCAGATTACTTAAAAGGTAAAGAAAAACCTTTCACAATCCCATCAAGAACAGACCAGTAGTCCCACAAAACTTTGTCCTTTTAACAGATGAAAGAAAATTGTTTCCTTTTTAAGTAAAGATATTGATATCAAATTTATTTTTTATGCCTGTCCAATAAAACTTTTACAAATTAATTTTAACAATACTTCTGGAGGGAGAAAAACATCACAGATACATAACGTTCATACAGACAGACACAGAGGCCCCATAGTTTTCATTCCAAAACTTGAACTGTGAATCAAGTACCCACTCACATGGCTAAAGACTTTTACTAGTGTTTGTGGAGAAAACTTAAGATTTGCATTTGCCCTTGACGAGTAATCTTATGGAGGCTGTAGACTAGATTTGGAGGAAGGGGGCTTCTATAGCAGTCTGCATTTTTAAATAGCCTCTTTTCCCCTTTTTTCTTTTCAGTCTCAGGCAATCACGGGCAGTGTTTAGTCATCTCCCAAGGTGTTCACATCTCAGAAGTGATAAGAGTTACAACTTCAAGGGACAGAGAAATTATGCAAGTTTCCTCCCAGGAGTTTTGGGGTATAATTCTCTATAATCAGAAGTCTAGGGTAATTACTATGTAGAATTTTCCTTTGTGTTGGGGTCAGACGGCATGGGGCACCTGTCTGTTTTTCTGTTAATCACCACAACGTCGTCATCTTCACTCTCCTCATTTTCCCAGGAACTCTACCTCTTAATGTCCTGATCATGTTGGTCACAAGCGCATTGACTCTCCTACTTTGCAAAACAAAGGGGCTCCCCACCCTGTCTGCCAGCCCAAAGTGAACAGAGCAGTGGACACCCACACATCCTTCCCTAATCTCAGCTCTTCCTCCTACTTTTTGACTCGAACTTCAGTCTCTAGTTGGGCATCAGGGTCCAGCCGACCTGCCCTTGGTGGAGGCCAGTCCACTACACAGCCATCCATTTTTCTCTGCCACAGTGTGTTCTGCACGGCTCCTCAAACAAGTGCATTAAAGCAACTGGTGTTTTCAGGGCACCCCCGTATTTATGCAGCATCCACAAGCATCTGACATACAGGTTCCCCTCCCCAGATAGAGGGCAATGGCTAGCGGGTATTTCCCCCAAGGACACCTCTTCCCCAAGGCCCACTTCCCCTCTCCTGCCTGGTTCGCCAGTGTCAGTTCACAGAAGGGCCTCATACACAGAGGGCAAGGGGAGACAGAAGAAAGAGACCGACACCCAGGATTGGCAGGAGGCAGGTCAATGAGCGGGGAACTGACACAAGAGGCTTGACTTGGGCACCTGCCCACGTGAACCTTAAAAGTTCATACAGAGGCCTCAACAGGGCTCAGATGGTCTTAACAACACCTGACTCTCTCAGGGCTGCGTCCTTGGACATGGCTCCCACTGTGAGAATGATGGACCTTCAAGGACAGGGAGGGGTGAGGAACCTCTGGCAGTCATGTCCTCTCGATGACCCCCTCCAACACCCAGGCCCTCAGATGCCACAGCCCGAGTTCATTTTGCTGCTTCTGAAAACCCGCTCTTTCTCTGTGGTTTCTGGCTCTCAACCTTCTTTATTCTGAGAAGAACCCTCTCCTCTGTTTTTAGGACAGAAGTAGCAGTCAGCAAGAAACCTTGTGTGAGAAAACCCCCAACACAAGCATTATTTGCAAAGCAGATTCACCCCAGAAATGGTTTGCCATGTTTTCTCTGCTGGGGACCGGATCTCCTTCCAGAAAGAGAATCTCCTTCAACACCAAAAGGTGTTGAAGTCCTAACCTCAAGTACCTGTGAGTGTGGCTTTTTTGGAAATAGGGTCTTTGCAGATGTGACCAAGTTAAGATTGTGTCATTAGAGAGGATCCTAGTCCAATATGACTGTGTGCTTATTAAAAGGGCAAATTCAGACAGAGATACACACAGGGGAGAGGCATGGACCAGAGTCTTCCTAGCAGCCCTCAGAAGGAACCAACCCTGCTGACACCTGGATTTCTCCAGAACTGTGAGACAATGGATCTCTGCTGTCTAAGCCCCCCGGCCTGTGCTACTTTGTTGCAGCAGCCCTAGCAGACTAATATAAATGACCAGACCAGGGTTTCTATAGCCAGCAGAATCCAGTAGAAACTCTGACAAGTAGAATAACCAGCTACCAACCCAAGTGCCCTCTGGAAATACCACTGCTCCAGCCTCGTTCTGAGCAGGAGAAGCCCAGCCAGTTGGGTTGAATGCAAAGAATCTTGAAAGGGTAGTTCAGCCCTGGGTCCATAGCACTTGCCACTTTGGGCAGGAATGTCATCCCACTCCTCCCCAGGGGAGAGCCCCCAGACAGCAGAGGCTAAGGACACGGACAGTAGGAGGCAGGTGTTCCCTCGAGGATCTGCAGCAGCCCAGGCAGGGAAGCAATTTTTCAAAACCAAAGAGAGACTGAGACACTTCAAGCACAGGCACTTAGCAGGGTCACAGAACTGTTTATCTGGAATTATTCTAAATAAAGCCTCCCGTCTGGCACTTGGACCCAGTGTGTGCCGTTCCTACAATAGCGACAAGTTTCCGTTATTAAGAGAGAAAGCTCTCAGAGCTGAAGGAGCAGGAATATTTGCAAATTCCATGCAAATTCTTCTGCACAAGCCAGCTACTTAAAGAGCCTTTTAGGGAGAACAAGCATCCCATTAGAGGCTCATTCACCCTCTCCATTCCAGGGACAAGAGCTCCCCCCATTGTCACCTGCTAGCCACATGCACAGAAGCACCCACAGGCCTGAGCTGCAGCTGTGCCCTGAGCCCAGACCCCTCACTGTCGATTCGATTCGAGGCCATGAGTCGGGTGGAGGCCTGGGACCCCCCTCCCCCTCAGGCCGTGAGTGCCCTCCCTGAGGCAGGGGAGGTGGGAATGGGTACAAAGGCAAGAAGGCTCTAGACCCTGTTGGCCACATGGTAGGTAGACCAGATGGCTCAGTGATGCCAAAGAACTGGAGAGAGGGCAAAGGCCCCAGGAACTCTGGAAAGTGGGGGCCCCACGCCCTGGAGCCAGGGGGAGCAGACAGAGGTGTCAGGGGCTTCAGGTGGGAGTCAAGGCACCCATTTTGCACAAGAGGTTGAGTTAGGGAGGGGACACTGCAGAGTGCAGATGCTTCCTAGAGGAAACATCCATTAACTCAGAAGGGATGACGCCATCCCAGCCCAGCGCCCGATGTAATGTGCATTCAATAAATGTCGGCTCAATCGACAGCCTGAGTCCTTCGTGTCTCAGGTGCTCTGACTCTGAATTGGGCATGCAAAGTGGCATCCACCTATGACACTAAAGCAGCAGCTGTGAGTACCAATTGCCAAGTCCTTTGTACCCAGAGCTGACTTTTCCAATAGGCCACAAGGACAGCCTACACGCTCAGGGCCTTGAAAGAAACCCAGGCCCGCTAACAAGAAACCAGGAAGGGCTGGAACAAAAGATAGAAATCAGACTGATGGAAAAGAATAGCTAAAGTTATTGGAAGTTTCTTTTACGATTAAATATGGTACTTAACCACACAACAACCCTGGAAGTAAAAACTATCATTACTCCCGTTTTCCAATCCAAGAAACCAAAGCACAAGAAATTGCATCATTTTCGGAGTTCCCTGATGGCCCAGTGCTTAAGACTTCGCCTTCCGATGCAGGGGGTGAGGGTTCAATCCCTGGTCAGGGAGCTAAGATCCCACATGCCGCACAGCCAAGAAAACAAAACAGAAACAATATTGCAACAAATTCAACAAAGACTTTTAAAATGGTCCACATCAAAAAAAAATCCTTAAAAAAAAAGAGAAATTGCATCATTTTCCTAAGTTCATCACAGCCCAGCCAGGAGATAAACTCAGCCCCTCTGGCTCAGAGTCCCTCCCGTTCTGTCCTGACATGCTCTCCTGACCCTGAGCCTGCCCTTACCCATCGCTGGAGACCCTGCCTGGCAGCCCCCGCACTGGGAATTTGTTGGGTGAAGCTATGGGATGGGGGATGCTTGGAACTACACCAGACCGAGAGAGCCTGTGGCCCATTTTACAGGGGAAAAACCTGAGGCCCAGAGAGGGGAAAGGACTGCACACATCAGCAAATGCTGGCTCCCCGGATGGTCTCCATCCTTGCATTACTGAGCAGACTAAACAGATGAGTCAGTAAGAAATTCCGCTTCTGACCTGAGAACCTTGAGGGTGAGCGAGCCTGCCTGCTCGGGGTCTTGGGGTGACACGCTGGTGGCGCACAGGCCCTCAGGGACGAGGAAGTGGCAGACCAACCTGGGAGGGGACCAAGCCCTATCCCAGAGCAGGACCACAGCACAGACTACCTGCTGGCTCAACGCGGAGCTGAGGCCGCCAGCAGCCTCCAGTTCTCAGCTCCTTAACCAGCAGCCACCCCTGCCTGTCCTCAAAAGAAAGCGTGAAGCTGCTGGAGAGGCGATTTCCCAAAACAGTAAGCGTCACCCTGGTGGGGATTCTGGTCCTTGAGCTGCAAACTCTCAAGGAACATTCCTCTGCTCTCCCTTCCCATGGACACTTCAGTCCAGTGTGTGAAGAGCCTCCTGGAAGACCATGAACTAGGCCGAGGAGATGGCCAGGAGTCAGCAGACAGGCGAGAAAAACACAGGTAAAGACGGCCCACCCCCGCCGAGAACCTCACACTCACAACGGGCTTTCATGCCCAATTCCGGACTTCCTGTTGCCTGCAGAGAAACTCCAAAAACAGCAAAGGGTATGACCTTAGGCTCTCAGGGGCCCCTGTCCATGGCGGCCGCCGAAAACCCAACCATCTGTAAAGTTTTCTGTTTGAACTTTGCATTCCATTCTTCGTTGTATATCTATCCTTTTGGACCTAAAAATAATGCTCGGCCTCGAAATCTTGGAGCGAACCAAATGCTGGAGCTGCCGCATATTCACTTGGATATAACTGCAGAGCGACTCTGGACCCTTCCCCAGCCTGGAGTGTGTCCCTGGTCTGTGTGTGCAGGGGGCTCTGTATGTGGGTGCCAGGGTCCCATACCTGAGTGCAAATCTTGGCTCTGCTACTTTCTTAGCTGTGTGACTTGGAGGGAATTGAGACACCTCTCTATACCTCAGTTTTCCCATCTGTAAAATAGGGGCAATAATAGTGCCTCCTACACTGAGAGTCCGGAGGCTAAATTACCCAATTCAGGAAATGGGTTTAGAGCCGTGCTGGACCCAGTGGTCATTGTCAGAGGGGCCAGCTTGCAATGCTGGGGAAAGTCAGGATGACTGGAGAGGAGGTCTCTGAAGGCTTCTCTGCAGAGCTCAGGAAGCCATCCATGTCCTGGCAGAAGACCAAAAGGTGGGGACAGCAGGTGAGCCCCCTGGCCCTGCTGACCCAGCCGCTGGAAGCCTGGGCAGGTGTGATGGCCCTGGAGGCGGGAGGCTGTGATGCCCACGCTGGTTCTCCATCACTGCCCCGCTCCCGGAGCAAGCTTTCACTCCCCTGCCTCTTCCCCGGCAGCCTTCTGAAGCTGCGATTTCACGCCAAAAGAGGAGCCTTTAATGAGAGTGGCTGCAAACCTCTCCCCGTTCACGGCAAGAGAGTGTATCAGAGCTTCTCAGGCACACTTCACAGACTGGCCTTGGGGAGGTTTCGAGATATTCCTCAGCTCTGAGTGAGTGGGGGCGGGCTTCCCCCTTTGCACCCTCAAGGAAGCCCCTGCAAAGGAGGCATCTGGGAGGACACAGGGGGGGCAAAGGAAAGCTCTGGAAACCAGATCCAGTTGGAGGCACTGGGCAGGCCCTGCTCTGACATCAAGAGCCTGAAGACACTCACCTCTCCAAAGCATCAAACCCCACCCTACCAAAACCACACCCAAGAGCTGTCAAGAAAGGGGCCCACCTCTTAGGCAGGTAAGGCAGGCCAGCTGCTAGAACCTGCTCCACACACAGGCTGCAGGAGGATGTACCGGGGGCCTGAGACCTTGCCCATCTCCCAGCCCCGTCTTGAGTGAGAAAAGCTGAGAGCACCTGCAGTAGTTTTCTGTCGCTGCCATACAGATTGCAAATTTAGTGACAACACAAGTCTGTTATCTCACAGCTGCATAGTTCAAAGGGATGACACGGGTCCCACGGGGCCTTTTGCATCTCCCAGAGGCCACGTGCACTCCCTGGCTCATGGCCCCTTCCTCCATCTCCAAAGCCACAGCCTCTCTCTGACCCTGATTCTGCCATCATCACATCTCTGCCTCTGCCTCTGCCTCCTCCGTCCACTTACAAGGATACTGTGGTTATGGTGGGTCCACCTGGATAATGCAGGACACTGTCCCTGGGTCACAGTCAGCTCATGAGCACACTTGATTCCACCTGCAATCTTAATCCTCCCTTTGCCGTGTGACCTAACACATTTAGAGGTTCTGGGGATTCGCACTTGGACGTCTCTGAGACCATTATTCTGTCTACCAATGTTCCCGTTGCACAGACAGGAATAACAATAACCAACGCCTGTTTAGTGCTTACTGTGTGCCAGGGCTTTAGATGCATCATACATTGTTTATTCTTCCGAATCAGCCCTTCGCAGTAAGCACATGATGGACCCCTTTCTATGTAAGAGGGACCAGAGGCTCTGGGAGGCTAAGGGATTTCCTCAAGGTCACTGGAAACACTGTTGACCCCAGGCATTGGGCCCAGGACCTCACGTCAAAACCGCTCTCAAGACCAGACCCTGAGAAACCAGGACCACACCTAACACCCAGAGGCCGCAGAGCACACACCAGCCCCTCCGGGGAAACCAGTGTGAGTCTCTGCGCTGGGGGCCAGGGTAGCAGGAGGGACTCTGTGACAAGTACCCGACCCACTGAGGGGCCAGCAAGACCTACGGATCCCGAGAAGACGGACCCTCCAACACTCGGGCAGCACGACGGTGGGAGCCGAGAAGCGGCCGAGGAAGGAAGCCCGTGATCATCTCCGATGGCTCAGCAGCGCCCCCGCCGTGTTTGGGCATCCGCAGAAGTAAGCGTGTCACACATTCGGGTGGCAACTCATCGAAACATTTGTCACAGCTCTGGGCCAACTGTTAGAATAACTTTTTGGTTGTTATTACAAAGTAATAGATGTTTATTGTAGAAATTTTAGAAAAGGCAGACAAGCCAAAAGAAGGGAATAAAAATTAGCCGAAATCCCAAACTGCAAATGTACCACTTGACATGTTTTTGTACATCTTTCCAGTGATTTTCCCAAGCAGCCATTTCTCTGTTTTTCTAAAGCAAGCGCTCGAAAAATGGGCTCCTACTTTCTTCCTGTTTGGCAAAATGCTTTTTCTCCTGAATGTATCAGGAATGTGTGGGGGGGAAAGTTCTCCCCCCTTCTCATCCCCTGCTCCACCGCAATTCCTGACTGGGGAAACTGATGGGGCCAGAATCTGATTCCAAGAGGACTGCATTTCTTAATGGGCAAGGAGGCTTTGTGTTAGGAGATCATACACACACACACACATACACACACACACACACACACACACACATATACATACACACATACATATGTATATACACATGCATATATGTACACACATACATATAAAACATACATGTGCATATACACACATGCACAGATGTACACATAGGAGTACACACGCGTAACATGCATATGCACATGTACACGTGTGCACACATACACATGTGTGCACATACGTGCATACCTGTACACACATACAGATGTACATATGCATGCACACGTGGATGCATGTGCCTATTTGCATGCACATGTGCGCACATATACATGTATGGGTGCACACGCGTGCACATATACACATGCAGCCGTATATGCACATACATGTGCACATGTATGTGTGTGCACATGCAGTACATGTATGCATGGACACATATAGATAGATGCACATACGCACATGTGTTCTCACATGTGCCCTATATGTGTACACATGTATGCACACATGTGCATGAACATATATACATGCACAGCTGTGTGTGCGCATGCATGCCCATATAGGCACGTGCACATGTGCACAGTATACACATGCATGCGCACACATCCAGCCATATCTATGCACATGCGTGCGTATACACATGCATGCACACACATGCACACACACACAGGCACCGCTCCCTCCTCTCCCGGCACCAGGGCTGTCTCCTGCCTGGGGCTGCTTTGGGCTTTCCTGGACCACTTGCTCTGCTCTCGTGTCCTCCAGGGCCCCCTGGTGTCTTCGCCATGGTCTCTGCAGTCTGGCAGTGGGCAGACCTGGCCTTCACAGAGCAAGCAAGCCCAGCTGGAGCCCGGAGCCCAAGCTCTGCCTTGCAGGCTGCAGGGTGGGTCGCGAGCCTGGACCCCCAGCCAACAGGACCACTGGCGTGCAGCCCATCTGCTCCAGCTCACTGGGCACACTCTGCCCCTAGGTTCCTGGGTCCCTGCCACATGCCACCTAAGGAGTCCCAACCACTGTCTGCCCGTGGTGTGCTTCCTGCCCAAACACCACTGTGGGAAACTGCAGGGCAGCCACGGTGTAGATTATGTAGCCAACCCCACTGAGGGGCAAATAGACAGCTCCCAGCTGCCCCCAGTCAGCACTCACAACACCATGATCAACACCACACCCGTAGCTGTTTCTGAGGATGAAGTGGCAGAATTGCAGCAGGGGCAGGGCCAGTCCAAAGCTCCCGAGTGGGAGTGAGAAGGAGGGGCCAGTGCAAGGGGAGGTTTGGGGGAGCCCAGTGGACAGGGGCATAATGATGCAGGCCCCAAGATCTAGGAAGGAAGGCACTTCCAGAATCTTCTTTAAGTGCAAAAAAGCCTTTGAAAGATTCTAACAGCATGGCTCTGGCCGCTGTTGGGAGGGGGTCTGGAGGGACTTCCTGGCCTAACTAGTGCCTCCACTTTACTCCTGATCTCCTTGCCGAGGTGGCGTCAGAGAGACAAACATTATGCTATATCACTTATATGTGAAAACTAAAATGTGACACAAATGAACCTATCTATGAAACAGAAACAGACTCAAGGACACAGAGAATAGGCCTGTGGTTGCCAAGGGGGGAGAGTGAGGGAGGGGTGGGGTGGGAGTTTGGGATTAGCAGATACAAACCATTATATATAGAATGAATAAACAACAAGACCCTACTGTATATCACAGGGAACTATATTCCATATCCTGTGGTAAACCATAGTGGAAAAGAATATGAAAAAGAATAGATAGATAGATTTATAGATTGATAACTGAATCACTGCTGTACAGCAGAAATTAACACAACATTGTACATCAACTCTACGTCAATAAAATATAAAACACCAAGATCTAGACATTGATATACTCAAGATACAGAACCTTCCCATCACCACAGAATCCCACATGCTGCCATTCTATAGCCACACCCACCTATAAGCCACACTCTATAGCTCCTTGCAACCACTATCTTGTTCTCCATTCCTATAATTTTGTTATTTCAAGAATGTTATATAAACAGAACCATACAGCATAGACTCTTTGGGGATTGGCTCTTTTCACTCAGCGAAATTCCCTGGAGATTCGTCCAGGTGTGAACATCAATAGTCGTATGACCGGGTACTAGCCTATGGTATGGAGACACCACAGTTTGCTTAACCGTAGACTGTGGATGGACATCTGGGTTTTTGGAGCTCTTGACGATTACAAATCAAGCTGCTATAAACATTTTTATGCAGGGTTTTTTTTTGTGAATATAAGTCTTCACTTTTCTGGGATAAATGCCCAGAGATTCAATTGCTAGTACGTATGGTAGTTGCAAGTTTAGTTTTTTAAGAAACTACCCAACTGTCTTCCAGAATAGCTGTCCCATTTTATATTCTCACCAGCCAGATTTTTCGCATTCTCACCCGCTTTTGGTATGGTCACTTTTTTTTATTTTAACCATTCTGGAAGATGTGTAAGAAGATCTCATGATGGTTTTAATTTGCATTTCCCTAATGGTAACCAAGCTGAACATCTTTTCATGTGCTTATTTGCCATCTGTAGACATTCTCTGGTAAAATACGTGCTCACGCCTTTTGGCCATGTTCTTATTGGATAGTTTGCTTTTTGACGGTTGAGTTTTGAGAGGTCTTTATATATTTGAGATACTACTCCTTTGTCAGATATGTGGTTTACAAATAGTTGCTCCCATAACACAGTTTGTCTTTTCATCCTTGTGACAGGGTCTTTCACAGAGCAAAAGTTTTAATTTGGGGGAAACCCAATTTGTTCATCTTTCCTTGAATGGATTGTGCTTTTGGTGTCAGACATCTCTAAGAACTTGCGGCTGGCCTATATCCCTATTTTTTTTCTAAGTTTATATTTTACATTTAAGTCCATGATTAACTTTTAATTAGTTTTTGTATAAGGTGTGAGATTTAGTTCAACATTCAATTTTTTGCCTCTGGATGTCCAGTTGCTCCAACACTATTTTTTGAAAAGGTTGTCTTTCTTCTGTTGAATTGCTTTTGCATCTTGGTCAAATATCGGTTGGGCATATTTGTGTGGGTCTGTTTCTGAGTTCTCTATTCTATTCCATTGATTTACATGACTTCCCTTTGCCACCATGACACAATCTTGATAATGGTAGCTATACAATTAGCCTTGACTCAGGTAGACTGATTCTTCCCTCTGTATTCTTCTTTTTCAAATTTGTTTTAACTTTTCTAGTTCCTTTGCCTTTCCAAATAGATTTCAGAATAATCTTGCCATATCTACAAAAAAAAAATCTTGCTGAGATTTTGATGGGGATTGTGTTAAACATCAGTTTAGGGAGAAATTACATCTTTACTGTGCTGAGTCTTCAAGTCCATGAACAAAATATATTTCTCCATTTATTTAGATCTTCTTTGATTTCTTTTATCAGAATTGTGTAGTATACAACATATTAGTCCTGCACATGTTTTGTTAGATTTGCATCTAAATATTAAATTCTTGAGCAATTCTAATAGTATTGTATTTTTAATTTGGTGTCCATGTGCTCATTGCTGGATACAGAAATACAATTGATTTTTATATGTTTATTTTATATTCTGCAACCTTACTGAACTCATTTACTAGTTCTAGGAGGCATTTTTTGTAGATTCCTTGGAATAATCTATATAAACAATATTATCTACAAACAAGGACTGCTTTATTTCTTCCTTTTCAATCTGTATGCCTTTCAATTCCTTTTCTTCCCTTATAGCCCTGGCTAGAACTTCCAGAAGTAAGTTGAATAAGAATGGGGAGGGGCTTCCCTGGTGGCGCAGTGGTTGAGAATCTGCCTGCTAATGCAGGGGACACGGGTTTGAGCCCTGGTCTGGGAGGATCCCACATGCCGCGGAGCAACTAGGCCCGTGAGCCACAACTACTGAGCCTGCGCGTCTGGAGTCTATGCTCCGCAACAAGAGAGGCCGTGACAGTGAGAGGCCCCGCGCACCGTGATGAAGAGTGGCCCCTGCTTGCCACAACTAGAGAAAGCCCTCGCACAGAAATGAAGACCCAACACAGCAAAAATAAATAAATAAATTCATAAACTCCTATCCCCAATATCTTCTAAAAAAAAAAAAGAATGGGGAAAGTGGATAGCTTTGCTTTGCTACTGATCATATGGGGAAAGCATTCAGTCTTTAAACATTAAATGCAAGCTTAGCTGTAAGTCTTTTGTAGATGCTCTTTATCAAGTTAAGGAAATCCCCCTCTCTTCCTATTTTTTTCTGAGAATTTTTATCATGAGTAGGTGTAGATTTTTGTCAAATGCTTTTTTTCTGCATCACTGATATGATCATGTGATATTTCTTCTTTATCCTGTTAATGTGGTGGATTATACTGATTGATTTGCAAATATTGAACCAGCCTTGCATGTCTATAATTCCTTGGATGTGTTATATAATTCTATTTATATATTGCTAACTTTTATTTGCTAATGTTTTGTGAAGATTTTTGAATCTATATTCATGAGAGAAATTGGTCTTTGGTTTTCTTTTTTTGTACTGTCTTTGGTTTAGGTAACAGGGTAAAACTAATTTCACAAAATGAACTGAGAAGTTTTCTCTCCATTTCTATTTTCTGAAAGAGATTTGTAGAATTGATATTAATTCTTCTTTAAATGATTGGCAGAATTGTCCAGTGAAAACTTCTGAACCTGAAGGTATCTTTTGTGTGTGTGTGTATGTGTGTGTGTGTGTGTTTAAATTACAAATTCAATTTCCTTAATAGTTATAGAGCTACTCAAATTAATCTGTTTCATATTGGGTGAGTTGTAGTAGTTTGTGATTTTTGAGGAAGTGGTCCATTTTGTCTAAGTTATCAAATTTATGTGCACACAGTTGTTTGTAATTATTCCTTTATTGTCCTGTTGATGTCTGTGGAATCTGTAGTGATTTCCCCATTTCATTCCTTATTCTGTTTTTGAGCCCATCCACTAAGCTGTTTATTTCAGTTATTGTGTTTATCAGTTCTAAGAGGTCCGTTTGGTCCCTCTTTTTATCTTCTATTCCTTTGCTTAGACTTTCTATTTTGACATTTGTTTCAAGAGTGTTTTTAATTGTTTCATGAAGCATTTTTATCATGACTGCTTTAACATCTTTGTCAGATAATTCTAACATCTTTGCCATCTTGGTGTTGATATTTATAGATTGTCATTTTTCAATCAGTTTGACCTGCTACTGGTTCTTGGCATGATGAGAAATTTTTGATTGAAACCTGGACATTGTTGTATTCTCTTGAGACTCTGGATCTTATTTAAACCTTCTGTTTTAGATGGCTTTCTCTGGGGCTGCTCCAGCAGCAGAAGTGGGAGAGGAGTGCTGACTCATTGCTGCCAGGTGAAGGCTCTGCAGCCAGCCTCCACAGACACCGGACTGGGGGAAAGGGAGCTCCTACTACTGCTGGGCAGGGGTGGGTGTTCCCATCCCCACATGGTCTTCACTGCCACCACACTTGGTGCAGCCTCATGGGTGCTTGGTAATGGTGAAGATCCAGACCCTTCATTAGGCTCCCTCTAATGCCACTCCAGAGAGGAGAGAGATTGATGCTTCAGGTGACAGTGGAAGTCAGGGCTCCCCATGTTGTCTCTGGTGACACCACAGGAAAGGGGGACCTTACCACTATCTGGCAAGGATGACAGTCTCAGTTCTGCACCTGGTCTCCTCCTACACAGCCCCAGTGGTGTTTGGGGTGCATACTCCATGGGCTTTTAAGGCATTGCTCTTCAAAGCATACAGTTCTCTCCAACTGATGTTCTCTCTTGCCTCCAGTCAATGTGGTGTCATTGTGTTTTCCTGGGTCAGTCTTGGGTTTTGCCCAAGGACAGACAGACATTTCTTGTGCAGATGGGACCCTTTCCTACCCTTCCTGCTGGTGTCGGTGTCTGAAAGTTCAAGGGACCTTCAACGCAAAGAAGATCTCATTCTAAGGATACAATGATTATGGCCTAAAGATTCAAGAGAAAACATAGTAGGAAGAGGACTTGTTCTATGTCTGTGCTATGAAATTACAAATGGTGAATGTAACATGAGAACCAGAGAGCAAATTTGTGTTCCCATTTTCCTGCATACTCTGAGTAAGACAAGCATTTGTGGTCATCTTCAACAAAGCACAGGGTCCTTTGAGAGAGTTGCCAGAAGCCAGGATTCACAGACTACGCAATGGATAATGCAGCATCATGAGCAATGATGTAACCAGCATTAAATACATGGAATAAGGAATTGCAGAGTTGAGAAGACCTATATTAGGTCAATACAAACAGGCTCCAAAGTGCCAAGGTGCTCTGAGTCATCACAGCATTGCTGCCTTTTGCTCATGGCAGGAGAGATGAGATTAACCAAGAATGATGTGTTTAACAGTAAAGACCAGGAAGAGGAGGTTTCTGGACCTCAGCAGGAAGAGAGGGTGCCTAGACTCTGTGAAGAATCTTCCTGCTTACGGAACAATGGACAAATACGTATACTTCCCCTCTACTTATTATTCTAAATCTCCGTCAGTAAATCACTACACCTCACATAGGCCTATGCCTGGCTCAGCCTTCTGTGAAGGTTAAAATGACCATCATTCCCCAGCCCCAGTCTCCGCCCAGTGTCACCTCATCAGAGAGGCTTCCCCACCACCCTTTCTGAATTAGCAAGTGCGCTCTCCCAACTCTGCTTTACCTTTCTTCCAGGCTTTATCACCTCTGTCATTTTTCATGTTTCTTTGTTTACATCTGTCTCCTTCCATCAGAAGAAGGGCAGAGACTCCGCTTTGCTCATGGCTGCCTCCCCAGTACCTGGAAAGGTGGTCAGTGTGGGGTAGATGCTCGATGCTTGTTGGATATTGAATGAATGAATGAATGAATGAGTGAATGAACAAGGAAATAGCTGTAATAAGTTTTGCATCTATTGCAGGAGCTTGGCAGATGGTCACTGCCGTTACTGACATTTCTAAGATGAGGAAAGAGATTCCCAGGGGTTAATGATTCCTGGTAGGAGAGGGTGGGAGTAGAACCCAGTTGGCTGACCTCAAAGTCCTTGTTCTAACCTCTGGCTTATACTGAAGCCCACCCCCAGGCCCTCCTATGTGTAGGAGGAGGCTGACCCCCAATGTGCAAAATGGGCTTCCTTGACAGGGCGTCACAACTGCCTACCCCACGCTGCAGGATGGCCCGGAAATCACAGCTGCCTCTGCAGCTCTCATTCTGTGAGTCCAGTTTCTGGGAGGAGTATAGAGGCCTGATTCCCTGAGCCCCTCCCCACTTCCCAAAGCCTCTATGGCATGTCCCGCTCGATAGGTTGGATCCTGGTGCCCACCTGGGCACCCGGCCCTCTCAGCACATCCCCCACCCCTGGGGGCAGGCGCTCTTAGCTCTCATGGCCTTGCTCATGGGTGGAGCTCCAAAGCCCACCCTCACACAGGTCACCCTCACCCCAGCGTGGAGGCCAGACCCCTCTGACCCACTCGCTCCCACTTCTCCCAGTTGGTTCTTTAACAGGCCTGGGTGCTTCTCCTTTGGCTGGTGCCTGTGTCTGGGCCAATGCCTGCTGGGGCCTCTTTGCCCCAGAAACTACTCTCCAGGTACAGAGGGCAGAGATTCTGCCAACTGCTGACGGTCTATCCCAATTTTGCATTCCAGAACCAGGGAAATAACCATAGAAAGGATGGGGGACCCACGGACCACTGTGAGTCGGCCCTGAGCGGACACTCCATCCATCACCTGACCCCCATACACCCCGACTGGCTGGAGGGTCTTCTGGAATCCAAGTCATCTCAGAGCCAGTGTCCAGCAGTCCCCGAATGGCCTGATTACTTCCCTTTCCCCAGCACCTAGTCTCCTGGAAAAAGTCATAGGTTCCTCCGGGAGGGCTGGGAGAAAGATTCACGATCTAAATTTTTAGCATCGTAGTGGGGTCCTTCCTCCAGGGACCCTGCCTCCCCTATTCAAGGGCTCTGGGTCTGTGGACCCGCCCCAGCCTGGGAAGTGATGGTGCCTGAGCCTCTTTGAGTCTTCACCTGCCCTCGGGGGACAGGCCCAGCAGGTCCCTTCTAAGGAGCGAAGCCTGTCCTAGATTAGTGCTCACGCATCCCCCTCACACTGTCCTGGGAACAACAGAAGGCGGGGCAAGTGTACCGCACATGCAGCTGCGGCAGACAGAGACCTGCCCGGCCAAGGGGGGATGGAGGTGGGGGGAGGCCACCCCTCCTGGACCAGACGAGGATGAAAGTACAAAGCAGCAGGAGAGCTGGATCAGAGGAGGAAGCTCAGGTCAGGACCTCCCTCCTTCCGCACCCACGAGCTCGGCCTCAGGGCCCCTTGCAGGAAGAACGCGCCAGTGAGGGCCCGCCTCCCACCGGGATGGAGGCTGGCCGAGCCCACTGGGCAGGGGCAGGAGGCAGCTGCGCCCAGGTTCTCACGGTGCACTGGGCTCAGCACGGCTCACATGGTGCTTCCACAGAACAGGGAGGACAGGGCCTCCCTCCCCAAGTGGGCAGAGAGTCTGTGGGTGGTGCGCTGTGCCCTGGCCAGAGCCACCTGCTTAATCGGGCTTGGCTCCCTGAGACTCAAGTCCTGTCCTCCTTTGATTTTATGGAGTGTGACTGTGTGCAGAGGATGGGGTAGCAATTTGCTTTTTATTCGCTCCCTTTCTTGGCATTAAGAATGTGCATTTGGGGCTTCCCTGGTGGCGCAGTTGTTGAGAGTCCACCTGCCGATGCAGGGGACACGGGTTTGTGCCCTGGTCCGGGAAGATCCCACATGCCGCGGAGCGGCTGGGCCCGTGAGCCATGGCCGCTGAGCCTGCGCGTCCAGAGCCTGTGCTCCGCAACAGGAGAGGCCACAACAGTGAGAGGCCCGCATACCGCAAAAAAATAAAAATAAAAATAAAATAAAATAAAAAAGAATGTGCATTTGACAAAAATCAGGAACAGAAAAAGGGGGGGGGAACCCTGATCATTTTACCACCCTAAAAAAAAACACGAAGTAACATAAGTTACATCGTAGAAAGCTTAGAACACAAAAGAAAGAAGAAAAATCAGAGGGAGAATTGGACACAAGGCAAATGCATTCTCCTTTCCAGCTCTCAGCATCCCTCTCCCTGCCTCCTGGGGCCCCCTGACCCCTCACACCACCTCCAGCCCCTGGCAGCCACTGGTCTACTTTCTGTCTCCATGGATTTGCCTGGTCTAGACATTTCATGTAAATGGAATCACACAGTATGTGGCCTTTTGTGAGTAAATTTCATCCTTTCTGCACCCAACACAGGTAAGCGGCATATTCTGCTTACAGTAAGCGTGTCCACCCCTTTTTATTCTTTCTTTGTTATGAAGTCTACCACCCTTCTGTGGGGGAACCCAATATTTGACCACATCCAGATTCTGTAATGAATAAATCCGGAGCTAACTGCAGACCTCGAGAGGGACTGGCCATCCAAAGTCAAGGCCGGTTTCCCCACGACAGAATTTCTCCCCCTCAGCGTTCTCGACACTGGGGGTGACCAGCTGTGTGGTGGGCAGTCCAGCTCACCTTGGGATGTTTCCCAGTATTGCCCACAGGATGCAGTATAAGAGCTCCCTGGAGGGGGCAGCAAGGCACAGAGGCTCAGACATCCTGTGTGGGAATCCCTGCTCTGCCCCTTAGCTGCCAAGTCACCTGGGTGCGTTGCTCAGCCTCAGTTTCCCCATCTGTAAAATGGGCGTCCAACTCCCAGGGCTGTTGTGAGAGTTGGGTATGAAAGTGAATATAAAGCACCGGGTTCCTGGTTCCCCAAGTTCAGCTCATCCTCATTATTAAGTTTATAGGAAGGGTCCAGTTTTCTAACCAGGCACCTGCCTAGAACCAAAGGAAAGCGGGTCCACTGCAGCCTCAGACGCTTGGCGAGGCCCCTGCCAGCCCTGCCAGCCCAGGTACCCCCACCTGGCCATCACCCACCCCAGGAACAACCACTGGAGGCTGGAGTCACTCCCGCTCAGCACCTCCAGAAATCAGCCCCATCCTCTGATGGGAGGGCCCGACCCTTTCAGCACAAGTAAATTCAATCGGCGGAAGGAGCTTCCGTGGCAGTGAGACAGCTGCGGCAGCTAACAAGCCACACCCCCCTGGCAGCCAGCCTCTAGAACCAGCTCCAGCCAAACGTGCTTTTGTTTTCTCGAAAGGCAAATAAATGGGTCAGAAGCCAACCAGGGGAACCGGAAGCTGACTCTGAAGGATAAGTTCCAAAGGATAAAGTTAGAGACTCGATTAAGGAAGATTTAATGAGTTAGAAAGAGATCAGGACAAACCCAGGGCGTAAATCAGATATTGATCATCGTAAAAGCAAGGCTTGCTAAAGCGTAAGTCAACAGCTCTGGGCCAACTTGCTAACATCTGACCCTCTTAAGAGCTTCTAGAAATCCGGGGCTGAAATGGCAGGGGAACGGATGGCTGGACGGGGCGATGGTCCCCATCAGCCAGGAGAGCAGCGTCCCTGGGAAACAAGGGGACCATGTCGGCTGGCCCACTGCCCCTTGGAGCTCACCTTCCCCAAAGGTGCTGTGCGGGACCCTCGGTGGGAGGAGCCCCACTCTGCCTACCCTCGTCTGCGCCGGGCCCGCCCGTCCTAGGCAATGACACGCATCACCTCTAGCCCTCAATCCTGCAGGCTGTCATTCCACTCTTGTGCCGCCCAAGAAAGCTGTGGCTCAGAGACGTAAGTTAGCAACCTGGGCCCTTTGGTTCAAACCCCTCCGTCCTCCAAGGACCCGGCGCCGCCCCCACCCCTCCCCCGGAAGCCTCCCCATCCGCCCTAAAGGGGCGGGTGAAGCATCCATGTGGGTGGAAGAGGGGATTGCTCCTCTCACCCTTGTCAGCCTGTCCCAGCCCCAGAGTACCAGCCCCTCACCCTCCAGGAAGGGGTGTGGTCACCTCTAAGCAGGACAGGAGCAGGAACCCGCAGGGCCCACACACCTCCCCTCGGCGCTGACCGATTCTGGGTAGAAAACCTGCACCTGCTACCTCGGCCATTTCCCAGGTCCAGCTGAACGTGCTGCGGGCTGATGCCCGGGACAGCTCCATCTCCCCTTGGGTGCTGTACTAGTCTCCTCGGGCTGCCGTAACAGTCCCACAACCTGGAGGGCTTAGAGTGACCGGAGTTTATTCTCCTACGGTCTGGAGGCCAGAAGTCCGAGATCACGGTGTGGGCAGGACTCCGAGGCCCTCAGAGGCTCTGGGGAGGGTCCCTCCTTGATCTTCCAGCTTCTGGTGGCTCCAGGCACTCCTTGCCGCATGGCCGCATGCCTCCAATCTCGGCCTCCATCTTCACGTAGCTGTTTTCCCTCCTCCCTCTGTGTCTCTTCTCTTCTTCTTTTAAGGACACCAGTCATTGAATTAGGGTCCATCCAAACCCAGTATGTCTTGGTCTTAACTTGATTATTTTTGCCAAAACCCTGTTTCTAAATAAGGTCACATTCACAGGAGCTGGGCTTCAGCTCATCCTCTGGGAACACAAGTCAAGCCCTGACAGCTGGGAGGTGTGTTCTGGACCTTGTAGACGCTACACTGGCAGCAATGGCTTCATCAGGAGTTTGTCAGAGATGCAGAATTCAAGCAGCCCCAGAGCTGCTGGGCCAGAATCGGTACCTCACGGGCTCCGGGGCCCCCAGGATACGTTTCTGCACCACCACGCAGAGTTCCCCAGGGAGACTGAGTCAGCGGCCACACCCCGACTGCCTTCCTGGCCCGGTCACATGCCCTTCCCTGG
This sequence comes from Stenella coeruleoalba, assembly GCF_951394435.1. Lineage (NCBI taxonomy): Eukaryota > Metazoa > Chordata > Mammalia > Artiodactyla > Delphinidae > Stenella > Stenella coeruleoalba. Next base: position 3,934,119 of record NC_137169.1, read on the forward strand.
GGCCCAATTCCCTACTTACGGTTCACGATCACAACCTTATCTCGACGTCTTCAGGAGACCCCACCTAAGACAGGGGTCGAGGGCCCAGGGCTCTCTGCCGCAGAGATCCTGATCCTTTCTAGAAGCCACCGCCCACAGCTGCCAGCTCACCCAGAAAACAAATGCACGGGGGTGAACGCACCTCACCCCAGCCAGCGACGGACGGAAGAGAAAGGCCAAGAGAGGCGGGGTCCACTCCCGGGAAGCCCCCTTCCACCCCCGGCACAGAGCGAGCTGACTGCCGTTGAAGGCAGATGCAGGGCCTCGGGGAAAGGAGAGGCTGCTGAGGAGCAAAAGGGCTCGTCCCCCCCTTCCCAGCATCACCCCGACCACGACCACAGTCTCCCTGGCCCTCCCAGAACCTCACGGCAGGACTCGGGCGGAGGGGGCCGCGTAGTTGGGTGGAAGCAGAGGAAAGTGGGCCCCCAGCCCCCGCGTGACCCCAGCTCACCAATTTTTCTGGATTTTCTGAGGGACTTTTCAGATGAGATCACCTTTGCCAACCGCAGCTTTGATCTCTCCCAGACCAAGGAAGAAATGCAGCCACTTCTGATCTTCCCCAAATTGCCCCGAGTTTACCACGTGGAGCGAAGACCGACTCACTTGCTTTCTTCAGAACACACTTCTGGCCTCATTTCAAACCTCCCAAAGGACGCATTGACCTGGATGTTACAGGACCGTCTCTGTTCCCCATCAAACAAGGAAGTTGCTTCTGAAAGGGAACAAGGCGCCCGAAGCCTCCATGCAATGGTTTCCGACTACACGGGGATCCAGCCCGTTTCGCACTTTCAGGTGGCTCACGGAATTGTTCTGGGAAAGTTTCTGTGATGCGGTGTTGCTGGAGCGTCCGTGGCATGGCTGCGGGATATCCAGCCCCACCACCTGAGGACCGCGGCGGAGGGCCCCAGCCTCCGTGAGAGCCCAGGAGCCAGAGGCAAAGGGTTCGGACACATCCTGAGCAGACACACAGGTCCAAAGAAGGAAGGGGAGCTGGCCTCCATTCCCAGCAGCCAGGATGAGTTTAATTCAACAAATACTTATTTGATGCCTCTGACGGGCAGCTGGGGTCAGGAGGAAGGGTTCATGCGTGTCCACAGCACGGGCTCCGGAGCGAGAGCAGTGGGCTTGGATCCCAGTTCTGCGCCTTCTAAGCCACAGGGAGCACCTCGGTGGGTGATGAGACCTCTTAGTCTCCGTCTTTCTCTTCCGAAAGCAGGAATAAGAAGAAACTTACCCCTTAGGGTAATTGCAAGACTTGGAATTCATGATACACGCGTGCTGAGCACAGCGCCTGGAAAAGATCATTGAAACCCCACAGGGACAGGCTGGGCCAGGAGAGGGGGTGCATCAGCTTCCATGATTGGAAGGTCCGAGGGGTGGGGCCAACATTGAGGGCCCCGAAAATGCCACTGGGGGGTATGTTTGTGTCCACCCTCCCTCACACGCTCTCTCCATCTCCCCACCTCTCTCAGCCCCCTACTCCTCTGCTTTGGCTGCATTTTCAGGAAAGCTCTCCCCACAAGGCAGCAGGATGGCCACCAGCAGACCAGGAGGTCCTGGCTTTTACTATCTTATGGCTGGTGAGGAAAGAGAGAAATGAGAAAGAGCGAGAGAAAACCTCTTTCCCCATTACCCCAGCAAAAATCCCAGGGGTGAATCTGATTGGCCCAGCTTAGGTCATGTGCCCATCCCTGAGCCAATCACCATGCCTGGGGGGCAGAGTTATGCAATTGTCTAGCTGAGAGCACATGCCGCAGGCTGGGCAGATAAAAAGTTGTCAGTTTCCACTGAAGTGTCACATAGTAAATGCTCAGTAAACATTAGTAGCTCTTTTGTCCCTATACAGAAAGGATGTGCAGGAACCCATCCAGGCGCTCCCCTACTGTCACAGCACCCAGCGCTGAGTGCCACAGAAGTCCTGGACAGTACCCAGCCCGCTCACCAGCCCTGTCGGAGCTCCCCTCCCCTCCTGCCCCTCCCCTCCCCTTGCCTCCCCTCCTGCCCCTCCCCTCCCCTTGCCTCCCCTCCCCTGTTCTGAGACTGCACACTATCAGAAAGCTACCCAGGGGCTCCCTGGCCCGCACAGCCCTCTGTCCTCCCTGCTCCCCAGCGGGTGGACGTCCTCACCCACCATGCGCTGGCCATGCCTGGGGATGGCAGCCTCTACTGTCTGCCCTGAACCTCAGGATCTTCTGCTGGGCGGTCAGGGGCTGGTTGGTGTGTCCAGGGCCCTTAGGTCTGTGCGGAAACTTCAAGTCAGGGGGATGGGACAGGGCCTGGGCTCTCACTGCCTGCAGAAATGGGCCCTTGGGGCTCTTCCCGTGGACAGTGCGGCCCTGGCTGCCCTCCACCCCCACCTAGAAACGGTATTAGAGCCCAGACACAGAAGGCCAGAGAACTCCCGGGAGAACCTGGTCCAAGGCCAAGGGTCCTGCCTGAGGGACGAGCAGGGGATGGGGAGGAGGACCGCCCCCTGCACTCAGCCCAGCAGGGATGTCACAGAAGGAGCACAGATGTCACAGCCAATAGCACCAGCCCCTCTACCAGAAGAGGCTCCACCAGCGCTGGGGGTCCACAGCCCCATGGTTCCCTTGGTACAGAAGTCGGGTACTCAGTGCACACGCGTGTGCACAGACCCTCTGACGCATGGCTTCAGCCTCCGTCAAGGGGGGTGACGATGAGATCACTAGCGTTCCTTGAGCCAGGCTGTGGGAAACGCTTTAGATGCACAAGTGCGTTTAACTTTCGTCCAATGACCATTATTCCTACTTCCTTGTACCAAGAGGTTAAACAAGACACCTGCAGCACCGCAGCCAGCAGACCGAGGCTGGAATTCAGCCCAGCCCTCTGACTCCAGAGCCCCTACCCTGGCCACTGCCCACCACCCAGGGCAGCCCAAGAAGGCAGCCAACGGGGGCTGGATGACAAGCAGCTCTGTCCATGCAGAAGCGAGAGCAGCCTGTATTCCAGGTGAAGAAAGCCTGCCAGCTGGATGGGGTATGGACCACCTAGGCCAGCATCATCCCTGGAGGACAGAAGGGCCACTTGGTTTAGCACTGAAGAGCAGGCAGGGGAACTGGAGGGCTGAGGGCCCTGGGCTGTCTCCACAGACGTGCAAAAATCCCCAGAACATTCTGGGAGCTCTTAACCTACATGGGGCTCATGCACCCCTGGAAAGTTTAGCCAGAATCCCACGTCTCTTTCTGAGAAATAATCCCCAAGGGCACCCCACTCCTCTAGTTGACAACCAGCCCCAAGTGAGACAATGGCTCCTCCTACTGTGTCCTGCTTCCCTGCGGGGCACAGGGACACCTGCTCACTGCTAAGCTTGATGCCTTTGGCTGAGGGGACACCTGGCACTCTCCTAAAACGTCCTCACCTCTCCGTGAGATCAGCAGGACTACAGTCTCCACTTAGCAGATGGGGAAACTGAGGACCGACCCATCAGCCTTTCCGTGGTGAGCAGGATGTGGTCCAGCACAGTTTCAGCCCTGTTGACTGTGTAAGCACTGGACACACTGCCCTGGGCCCTCAGCCAATCGGCCCGACTCCCTCTCCCACGCCGGCCCTAGTGGAGTGATGAGAGTGCGTCGGGCTGTTCCCTGCGAGGGTTTGGGAGGAAGGGGCCCAACTGGGAGGCGAGGGGCAACCTCTCCCTTTCATGTCCGTCTCTTTTCTGCACATCAGTCACAGGAAAGGAGAAGAGCTCGCAGTGAGCATGAATCCGGCCAGTGAAGTCGTGGGAACACTGCCTTGTCCGCCGTCTCTGTTCCCTGGCCCTTCAGCTCTGCCGGGCAACGAGCCACTGAAAGCGATGTGAGACTCATGCTTGACTTGCAGTCCGTACCCCCAGGTTTCAAAAAGGGCGTCTGGCGTCAGATCTGTGAATTGTTTAACAGGATTAATCCAGCTTGCGAGCGCTCTGCTGCTGCTTTGTTCCTGACAAGATGAGCTCTGATTTGAAGGAGCAAAAGGGGCTGGAAACCCAAGGATCCCGCGTTCCCTGGAACCTCCCACTGACAAAACCTTCAGCCTGTTGTGTTTATTGCTGAGATGCTCTCAGGGGCTGTGGGGCTGCTGGATCAGAGGCCGACAGCCCTGGTGGGGGCAGTGGGGACCAAGAGCCCTGGCTTCCACCAGAAGGTCAGTTACCCAAGGTCTCGCAACTGCATGCCGCCCCACCCTGCCACCATCCCCCGCCCATTCGGCTTTGTCCAGAAAGCCCAAGACCCAACATCCACTGGAGCTGCAACAAAACCCCTGGGAGAACTTCAAGCCTCAGAGCCTCCAGCAAATGTCAGAGCTGAAGGACCTGGGTCCCAGCAGTACAGGCAACCTGGTGCCGTATACACTGAAAGCAGAGGCAGGAGCCAGGAGGCGTAGGTCCGAACCCCAGCTCTACCACTTTCTGTTGGACAACAGTCAAGCATCCTAACCTCTCTGGGCCTCCGTTTCATCATCTGTAAAATGAGGGACTGAGGCTGATAGTGGGACCTGCATCCCAGGGGCTATTGTGAGAATTAGACAAGTTAGTACAGGTCCAGTACTCGGGACAGCGCCTGCCCCGGGAAGCACACAGTAGGTGCTGGGTCTTGTTGTTATTATTACAGTTCTTAGATTACATATTATATTGGAATTATCATATGTTATGTTATTATAAATTTTTACAACACTGTAATTATGTCTTATTATTATAGTATAAAGTATTATATCACTGTTATATTATCATTATTATATTATTTTAATATTATTATAGTATAAATTATTAAAATATCATTATAATATATATAATATTATTATTATTGCCATGTGACAGGCAGTCGGCTAAGCTCTTTATGTGAACTATTATCTCCTTTAGTCCTCCCAGTACCTCTCTGAAGTGGAAAGCATTTAGCCCATGGTATAGATGAAGACCTGAGATTCTAGAAGATTGGGTGATCTGTCCATGGCTCCACAGAACTAGACTCCATACACAGGACGCTGGACTCAAAGGTGACTGGACTTAACCCCAATCCTACCACCAAAGGCTGAAAATTCAGATCCCATAGAGTCAGCCAGGTAAATGACTGGCCGAAAATTAGATGACAGACACCCGGGCTCAGCATGGGAGATGCTATAGGAAGTGGTGGTGACTGCGGGAAAGCACAGCCTGTATCCAGTTGAAAGGGGGCAGCTGCTTCCCAGATCCAGGCAGTTGGGACTATGGGATAATGTAGGCTTAGTGGGGCCAGACCTTCCTGTTTTTCAAAAGAAATACAGGCTTTGATTTGATTTTTAAATGCTGGCAGATTATTTAGTATTTTTTAAACACAGGATGACCCAAAGTACATATATATTGTTAAAAGCTCTCTATGGGCCAGACTGCACGCAGCCCCCCAGCCTGGGATCCCTGCAACTGGAGAGGCAGCCCGAGGACCCGAATCCTTCCGCAGGCCCACACGCGGGGCACACGGTTCCATCCCCCTGACCTCCCCGAGGGCTGTGTCCTTTCAGAAAGCTGTTTCTCCTGGTAGAAGGAAGCAGGCTTGAGCTGCAGCTCTGGGCTGGAGAACAGGATGTGGCACAGCTGTGCCCCCAAGCACGCTCCCCCAGGCGCCTGCTCCCACACTCTCACTCCAAGACTGGTACCACCTCCGTGGACCACAGAGCCGACCAGGGCAGGTGGCGTGGGCAGCAGTCCCCCCGGGGCAGGAGCTGCAGGGACCAGCTTGTCCGCCCTGGGGCCTTGGGTCCTGCTCGGCGTTGGTTGGCTAAGTTGAAGTTCAAAGCTCTGGGAACCTTCCAGGAAACTACCGAGAAGCAATTCTGAGGACGAGGTATCTACCGAGGCCCTGAGCTCCTGAGCCATGATTTCTGGTTCATGCCGGGGGCCTCCTCTGGCCTCCTGTGGGTCCAGCTGTGTCTCATGCATCAGGGTACCTTCCAGGCCCCAGGGCCTGGCACCATGTCTGATGGAGAAACAAAGGAACAGGAGGAAACACAGAGAGATGAAAGGAACAGGAGGGCACAGAGGCAAAGTGGGGCTGCATGTGGGGGACAGAAGGGACGCAACCCTGGACCCTCCCCCTGCAGCCAGCCAGGCCTTGCTGGGGCCCTCGACACCCCAGCCCCAGGCGGGGGAGGCACAGAGGCCTCTAGCGAAAGGACTCATCAGGGTCGCTTTCCCAGGGCAACTTTGAGCCCAGCCCAGAAAATATGCCACTCCCCAAAGACCTCGGACCCCCTCCCATCTGCTGAGCCCACCCTCAGGTTCAAAGCACAACTCTGTCTTCCTAAACCACCTTGGACTTCCAAACCCACCGCCTGAGTAGCGACCATTTGGCAAGTAAGTGTTTCCCAATAAAGGTTTAGCTCAGTCCCGAAAGACAGTTTCCTTGAGGTTAGGAAGGAAGCCACAGTAGAGAGACTGGCCAGTAAACACCAGCTCTCTGTGTCCCAGAACTGAAGCAGGCACCCGCACCCTCTCCCCTCAGAATTTAACACGAAGAATAGATGACACTCCACTGGGAGAAGCCGGGAGCCCTCGTGAAGCCCAGCCGCCCACCGCTTCACAGACGGACGAGGCCCAGGGAGGGAAGGGCATTGCCAAGGTCACACAGAGGCACACTGCAGAGCTCTCCTAGTGCCTGGACACCCCGAGTCCTGGGCCACAGGGCAGGCGGGCTGGTCTCTGACTCTGGGGCTGCACGGGAGTGGCCCCCAGGCGCCCCCAAGGAAACAGACTGGACTCACAGAGACCATCTGCATGCCAGCCTGTCACCTTCCCCTTCGGATCCAACAGACGCGCTACCTCATATCAAAGCTGATGAAAACACTTTGAACATTTTATGCTTTGAAGGTCCCTTTGACTCTAAACCCAGGCCGGCAAAACATCTTTGCAGAAAAAGAACCTCGATTTGTCACGGTACATTTTAGCACATTTGCATGGTCCCTTGATCCAGCCTGGGATGACAATAGCTCCCCAGCTTCACTTTAAGTAAGAACATTCACATGCAGACAAGAAGAATGGGGGTAAAATGGGCAATTACTTTAAAAAAAAAAAATTTCACAAATGCAAAGACAATTCAGTCTGCTGAGAACGGAGCCCCGCTGCTGTGGCCGCTGCCCTGTGACGGATTCATAACCGGGCGGCGCTAACAGCTGTTGACAGGCCCCCATCTAAGAGGGAAAGGAGAGGACGATGGTGAGGCAGCTGTGGAGCGGGAAATGGGATTTGGGGCCCTTAATTTGCAGGTCACTGGTTTTAATTTAGCCCCAACGCCCTGTCCCTAAGAGCTGCTTCATCTGGCCACTGAGGAAGAACAGACAGGCCCGGGTTGGGCAAGGGGGGTCTGTGGGAGCAGATCCAGGCAGCTGCCAATGGGAAGGCCAAGCTGCAGGAGGACAGGCAGCCAGGGTCCCTGGTTGGAGGCGGAAGTCGGTCTACAGCTGGGAAAGGGAGGGCAGCTCCCCACTTCACTCTCCAAGAGTCTTCTGTTGCCTCCACTCCAAAATCCATGAAGTCCAGACTGGCCTGGGATCCCAGGGTCACCCGCAACTTCAAGGAAAAGCAGCTGCCCTTGGGGCCTCGTGTGTAGAATGTGGGTGTCTTGCAGTGGCCCTGGCAGGTGGGGACACCTCTGCTCCCATTTCTCAGAGCTCAGGGAGCACCGAGGTTTGCCCCTATGATGGGCAGCGCCAGGCCTCAAACCCAGGTGAGCCCAGCTCCAAAGGCAGTGTGGCCACCTGCTCAGGTCACCTCCCACCTTCACGGCCCGTTCATACAGTTCAGTGGATGCATTTCTACATGGAGTGGAATATTACTCAGCCTTAAAAAAGAAGGAGGTTCTGGCATCTGCTACAATGAGGATAAACCTTGAGGACGTTATGCTAGTGAAATAAGCCAGACACAAAAGGACAGATACGGTGTGATTCCACCTGTGTGAGGTGCCCAGAGGAGTCAAATTCACAGAGACAGAAAGTAGAGGGGTGGGCGCCAGCAGGATGAGAGTCAGTGTTTAACAGGGACAGAGTTTCAGTTGGGGAAGATGAGAAAGTTCTGGAGATGGACGGTGGGGATGGCTGCACAACAGTGTGGATGTACTAAATGCAACTGACCTGCACACTCAGAAATTATTAAAACGGTAAATTTTATGTTGTGTGTATTTTACCACTGACTTGGTCTGTTCCAACTGCTGTAACAAAATACCACAGACTGGGTGAATTGTAAGCAACAGACATTGATTTCTCATGGTCTAGAAGCCAGAAGTCCGAGATCAGGGTGCCAGCACAGTTGGGTTGTAGGGAGGTCCCTCTCCTGGCTGCAGATGTCTGGCTTCTCATGCCCTCAAATGTGAAGGGGGCAAGAGAGCTCAGTGTGGCCCCTTTAATTAGGGCACTAATCCCAGTCTTGAGGGCTCCACCCTCATGACCTAATCACCTCCCAGATGCCTCACCTCCTAACACCATTGCCCTGGGGGGTTAAGATTTCAATACAGGACTTTGGGGACACACATTCAGACCACAGCAGCCACAGAAAAAGACGCACTTCAGAGCCCAACGTGTCTCCCTTCTCTGTCCCCCCAGCACAACTTCCCTTCCACTCAGTCTCATTAAACAATCATTTCGTAAGCATGGTGCTCTGCTGAGCATAAGGGCTGGAAATGAAGTATGGTTTCTGCCCCAGAGAGACCTGAAGCCCAGTGAGGGGAATAGGGCCAGAAAAAACCCAGCCCCTCACTGTGCACACAGGTACAGGCTTCCGTGCGGGGCCACCCAGGATGAGAGTGTGGCTGGTACCCAGGAAGAGCCAAGAGGGCCATGGGGCATCCTCTACTGGCCAGAAGGGTCTGCCAAACCTTCCACTGTTAATAAACGTCCATCGCTCGGGCATGAACGTGTTCTTGGCATTCATCCCAGAAACCTCTGGGGCCACGCGCAGGAGTTGAAGGTGTGGTGAAGCTTACCTGCCCCACCAGGTACTCTGTTTCCATTTAGGTGTCCGTCGGAGTGAACCAGGGCCTGTGCTCTCAGAAAGTGAAGGATGTGATGTTTACTCATTGCATCCCTGGCCACTCTTCATGCTCCATCTACAGGGGCCAGAGCGAGAGATGGACGGGCCTCCGGCTTACGGCACCAGACGGAGCCGCGACACGCACCCGAGGCTCACTTCAACCATCCTCATCTCGACTTATTAAATCCTGACGACGTCTGTTTGCGGTTTTTGCCATTTCCCACACTCAGGATTATTTTTACTTTTGGCAACTCGTCCAATGTGCTTTCCGTGAAGCCGTTATTTCATACAGACGTCCCGCCATCTGGCTGTGATTGAGCACTTAATAGAATTGCTCATGTCGCATAAAGATTCCATATCTGATTGTCGACAGCTTCCATCTTTTCATAACATTTATTTATTTATTTATTCGGCTGCGCCGGGTCTTAGTTTCGGCACACGGGATCTTCGTTGCCGTGTGCGGGATCTTCGTTGCCACATGCGGGATCTAGTTCCCTGACCAGAGATCGAACCCGGGCCCCCTCCATTGGGTGCACAGAGTCTTAACCACTGGACCACCAGGGAAGCCCTGACAGCTTTCATCTTAAAAGAACCTGTGACATGAGGCTAGCCACACTGTGCAGCGGTGTCACCAGATAAATACGCTGGATCACACGGTTGGTGCTTCCCCAGACAGGCAGGACGTGACCTCGGGGTGGGGCGACCTCGGGGTGGGGCGAGCTCACTCTCACCAGGTCGCTCTCACCCTCTGACCTGGAGGAAAGCAACCAGGTCAGAGGGAAGGCTGGTTTCCATGCCAGCAGCCTGGCCCCCCAGCGAGGAGGTTCTCTAAGATGCTTTCACGTGAATATGCATTTTGGTTAACTTGATCCAAGCCGACCCACAGAGGCAGATTCCAGGATGACCTGGGCCATCGCGGGTGGTTGAACATCACACGCAGCTCTGGATGCTCCATTAGCCGGTTGGCGCTGCAGGGCTGCAGACTCTGGAGGGCTTCAAATAGAGGCGGACACAGCAGAGGACAGTCCAGACCATGGATTGTTGGTGAGCTGACCCTGATGACACTTTGATCCTCGGCTCGGCGAGTTGAACAGTTAGACATGGCTGGGGATCTCCCAAAGGCTGTCCCATGGATACGGCTGCCCACAAGGCAGAGATCCCCCTCTCTGGGAGCCTCCCCTTATCCACAAGAGTGGCCCCTGGCAGCTCATATATTCTGCATGGTCCCGCCCCCTGCAGGCAGCTCAGGAGCACACACCTGACCCAGTCGGAGTTCCCCTCCTGGGAGGGTTGAGTTGCAGCCAACAGAAGAAATCGCTGGTCCGAGTAGCCAGCCTGTAATCCACAAGCTCAGGTGCCAGGGTGGCCACAAGGATGGAGGAAACACCTGGGCCATGAAGTGAGGGAAGAATAAAGAGGAGAAGCAGAAGGGAAAAGAGAGACAGAGGTCCGTCCTGCCCTGCAGCCCCAGGGATGTGCCCTGTGCTGCAGTAGCACGAGTGTTCCGGTCCGTGTTCTGTGATGGTAGCACCACTCCCCTGGGGTCGGGAGGGTCAGGCCAAGGCAGGGCTGGTCTGACCACAGGAAGTGGCAGGTGAGGCCAGCTCCCGGTTTCAACATGCAAGGCGTGTGAATTTCAAACACACTTTGTGTAAAGTCAAACTGTCACTTAATCATGAATGGTAACGACGTTCTTGGAAAACACCTTATTTGAAATAAATAAGTGGCTGACTTTGCCAGTCCACCGAGTCAAACAGAACCTGAATTCATGAATTTGTTAATGAGTCTCCCAGAACGATATTCAAGGGCGTTTGATCTTTGGTTCCCTCTGAACATGTCAAAAGTCTTTGATGACACCAGATCCGTATGTGAGGGGAAAAGAGAATGGGCAGCCCAGAAGAGCCCAAAACTAGGACTCAGGACGTGGATTTCATCCTTTAAGAATAAGGTGTAACCAGAAAAGAAAGAGAGAGAGAGAGAGAAGAAATCATTTAAAACCTAAACTAAGGATCATACCAAAAATAGATATAGGATAGATGATAGATAGATAGATAGATAGATAGATAGATAGATAGATCGATCCTAAACTGGCTGTAACCACTTCTACCTTCTGTTAATCTACTGCTGCATAACTAGTTAATACAAACTTACTGACTTACAACAATGGACATCTCTTACCTCTCACCATCCATAGGTCGGGATTCTGGGCAGGAACGCCGAATCCTCCACTCAGGGTCTCAGAGGTTGAAATCAAGGTGTCAGCCAGCTGTGTTCTCATCTGGAGCCCAGGGTCCTCTTCCAACCCCATTGAGGGGTTGGTGGAATCCAGTTCTAGCACTTGTAGCACTGAGGTTCCTGTCACTCTTAGCTCCTACAGGCCACCCTCAGGCCCAAATCACCCGGCCTGCTCACACATGGCAGTACGCTTCTTCAAGGCCAGAAGGAGAACAGCAGTCCCATTGAAGGACTCACCTGCTTAGGTCAGGCTCACCCCAGGTCAACTCAAGGTCGACTGATTTGGGATCTTAATTTCATCTTCACCGTTGTTACACAGGTGACTTAATCACCAAGACTTCAGGTGGCCCTGAAGTCTTCATGACCTTAGGTAAGACCCTTCTCTTCTCTCCGCTCCTTCCAAGGAAGGTGCAGATAGAAATTCCTGCTTGTGGCCACCACCCACAGATCGTCTTGGACTCCAGTGACAGGTACAGCCCCTTCCCTTTGTAAACTGCAGCCACTGCCCCACTACATGTGCCCCTCACAGCAGCCTTGCAGAGGAGGCGTTGTCCCTGGTGAGGATGGAGGCGTTGGGGGGGGGGGGTGGCACAGGGAGGGAAGGGGCCCAGTCTGGTCCTCACTGCAAGCAGAGCCCTCCCACTTCTTCCTCTCTGGACACCAAGTCCTGCCTGTCAGCAGTCCCGACCTCCATGTGTGACAGCATGCAACTGTCTCCAGGACCTTCTGCAGACATCAGACGTCTAAGCAGGAGCAGCCATGGGGAGGATGGTTTGTAATGTGCTCAGGTATGATTTTGCTCAACTTCCCTCCCTGCAGGTCTCAGCTCAGATCGAATTCCGTCCTTTCTGGGAACGGAGGGCTTGAGGCTGACTTCCTGGAGGAGGAGGCCGGGAGCAGCGCCTGGGCTGCGAGGGTCTGGGCGCGGCTCCCAGGCCGTTGGGAGCAGGTGCCCGTGCTGCCTGGGCTCCAGGCAGGCCAGGAGTGGAGGAGGGTCCAGGAGCAGCCAGGTCCCCATTCCGTGTCCACTGCGCCCCTCTCGCTCCGCGTCCTTGAATCTGAACTGCGGAATCAGGGACCTTTGCAGAGATTCCTCATCAGTTACAGCTCCGACCTCAGCAGCAAGGCACGGGCCCCGCGGGATGACTCTGCTTCTTGCACCCGCGACTTTGGGAGGGCTGTGGGCCGGACAGTCATGGCCGAGGGGGCGATTCGGGAGGCTTGGCCTCCAGCCAGGAGGGAGCTACAGAGCGACCGCTTGCTGCGGGATGGACACCTCCTGAGAGCCCCGCCCACCCCCACCCCTCCAGGCTCCTCTCTGTTTTTTAATACATTTTCTGATCTAATGAAGGTGAAGTTGACACCCAGGTAAAAAAGCTCCAAATAGTAACCAACGCTTCTGGCTTGCTACTGTCAAAGCAACCAGCACCTCCCCTCCCATTTTCACACAGACGCTGGAGAAGCTCCTGTACCCGCATCTAGCTCCCACTGGTGGCCTGCCGCCAAGGCCTCAGGTGAGCCCGGGAGGGAGGGAAAGTCACAGGGAAGGGGCATTCCAAAAGCCCCCCCAGCTCCATCCTAGACATTTGAAATTCATTCCCCAAAACAACCCAAGTGCCTGTAGACTTATGAGTGGATGAACAAAATATATCATACCCATTAAATGGAATATTATTCAGCCATGAAAAAGAATGAAATTCAGATACACCTGCAACTTGGATGAACCTTGAGACACGATGCTGAGCGAAAGAAGTCAGACACAAACAGTCACACAGTGTATGATTCCATTTCTAGGAAATGTCCAGAACAGACAAGTGCCCGGAGTCAGAGGCAGATTAGTGGTGGCCAGGAGCTGGGGGAGGGGCAACGGGGAGTGACTGCTACTAGCGACGGGGTCTCCTTGAGGGTGACGAACATGTTTTGGAACTAGATAGTCGTGATGGTCACACAACGTGGTAAATAGACTAAAGGCCACTGAATTGTGTACTTAAAAAAGGTTCATTTTGTGTTATGTGAACTCTGCCTCAATTTTTTTAAGCCATTTTTTTGCATTAAGGCACCAGGTTTTCAGAAATCTCCTATTTCATTGGTAACACTGCAAGATAAGATCTGTGTTCATTCATTTAAAAACATTTATTGGGCACCTACTGTGTACCAGGCACTCTTTTAGACACAGAGGGATGCAGAAGAGAAGGAGACAAAGTCCCAGCCCAGAGAAGTTGTATTTGTGGAGATGAAGGAGTTTATCACAGGCTAAGCAGCATCTTAGAAGTCAGAGCCAGGGGCCCCATGGGGATGGGGCAGAGGCTGGGTCATTGCTGCCCAGGAGCAGGCAGGAAAGAGGCAGCCCGAAGCCAGTGTCTAGAGGATGCGAAGGGGCAGTGACGGCACCATGGTGGGGGACCCAGGCGGCCAGGACACTGTGAAGTCACTTCACAACAGCTGGGGCGGGGTTGGGGTGCAGATGTGGGGAGCTCTTAGAAAACACCTAAGGCAAGCTTTATTTCACCACAGACGGACCTTTGGTATTGCTCTTTTCTTTCTTCTTTATTATTATTTTTTTAACAGTTCATTCATGTAAAGCTCACAGCTCTATGGGGTTTTTCTAGTCTATTCACAGATATATGCAACTATCATCACAGCCCGTTTTAGAATACTTTCATCACTCCAAAAAGAAACCCTGCACCCCTCAGCTATCTCCCTCCATCCCTCCCTTCCGCCAGCCCCTGGCAACCACTAATCCACCTTCTGACGCTGTGGAGTTGCCTCTTCTGGAGGTCTCATAGAAACGGAATCATATAACATGTGACCTTCTGCGTCTGGCTCCTTTCACTCTGCACCATGATTTCAAGGTTTGTCCACGTGTCAAGGTTTCATAACTTTTTGTGCATGAACACTATTCCACTGCACGAATACGTCACACTTCGTTTGCCCATTCGTCTGTCAAGGGACATTCGAGATGCTTTCACCTCTGGCTGTTGTGAATAGCGCTGCTGTGAGCACTGTGTGCGCACATTCTCATTTCTCTCGGGTGGAATCGCCGGGTCCCATGGCTTCCATGTCTAATTCTTATTTTCTTTCTAAAGAACCACTCTTTGTGCTCTTGCCTCGGAATCTATGTAAATACAGTTGTTTCTGTTTGTCTATCTGTCACCTTGTCATCCCCAAACTGGAAGATGGGTTGCATGATGTGGAGAGTTTGCTTGGGCTGGTGGATCCTAAAACATCGGCTGTGAGCCTGCTACAGGCACGGGGTGCAGGGCTGAAGTTCTGTTTTTCCACCTGGCAGCTGTGGTCACAGGCAGCTTATACAATTTTCGTCACTCTGTCCCTCCGTCTATAAAATGGGGCAGGGGAGCTGTTGTGGGTCACGGGGACCACATGTAACCGGAGTGCTGAGGGCAGACCTGCCACGCAATGTGCTGTTTCTGTGTTCTTTCATGACTCTTCCTTGACAGATCTTCAGAAACACCGCAAGGAGCCAGGCAGGTAAACTGAGTCACGACCCTCTGAGATCCCACGTCCCGGACAGGTCAGACAATTTTACGCATTTTTTCCCCAAAAGGAAATTCAGAAAAGAGGGAGTCACAAGTGATCTATAGACGGTCTTTACAAAGGCTCTCAAATACAGAGAGTTCTATTACAATACATTATTTTAATTACAGAGTCTTATTCAGGAGCAATCACTGTGGGTGGAGAAAACCACAGTGGTCACCACTGGGAGGGCTAACCTGAAGGTCAGTCATCGTATCTGAGCCATGGACACTGATTGACCAATATTAGAACTGTTTCTCACGTGGACAGCTTTATCTAATATGCTCCAGAAGAAGTAATATTGGACACTTATTAGGTGCCAGGCACCATGCTAAGGAGTTTATGTGCATAATTCTATTAAACTCTCACATCAGTCTATGATGTGGTAGGTTCTGCTTTTATCCTCAACTATAGGTAAGGAAAGGGCAGCTCAGAGAGGCTGAGTAACTTGCCCAAGGTCACACAGCCAGTAAGTGCTCAAGTTAGAGTTTGAACTCTGGTCAACCTCATTAGCCGTGAGGTTATACTCTTCCTGTTGGGAGCCAGGCCTGGGGCCAGGGGTGTGTCCAGCCCTGCCGGACCCCTCAGCAGCCATGTAGCAAGAACCCTTGATGATGAAGTTAAAGCACCAGCCAGAGACACTATGGAAAACAGTATAGAGGTTCCTCAAAAAGTTAAAAATAGAGCTACCATATGATCCAGCAATTCCATTTCTGGGTAGAAATCCAAAGGAATTGAAATCAGGATCTTGTAGAAATATCTGCACTTCCATGTTCACTGAAGCATTATTCACAATATCCAAGATACGGAAACAACCTAAGTGTACACCGATGGATGAATGGAGATCTATACACACACACACACACACACACACACACACACACACACACACACACACACCCAATGGCACACTATTCAGCCATCAAAAAGAAAGAAATCCCGCCATTTGCAATAACATGGATGGATCTGGAGGTCATTATGCTAAGAGAAATAAGTCAGATGGAGAAAGACAAATACTGCATGGTATCGCTTATATGTGGAATCTAAAAAAAACTGAACTCAGAGAAACAACAGTATAGTGGTGGTTACCAGGGGCCGGTGTGCAGGGGGTCGGGGGGAATGGGGAGATATTGGTCAAAGAGTACAGACTTCCAGGAATGTAATCAACAAGTTCTGGGATCTAATGTACAGCATGGTGATTGTTGCTAACAATGTTGTACTATAAAGGACCTACTGTATAGCATAGGGAACTCTACTCAATATCTTGTAATAACCTATAATGGAAAAGAATCTGAAAAAAGAATAGATATAGATATATAGATAGATACATGTATAACTGAATCACTTTTCTGTACACCTGAAACACAACATTGTAAGTCAACTACACTTCAATTTTTAAAAATAAATTTTTTGGGGGGTGCATATGTCTTTTATTTTTTTATAACATCTTTGTTGGAGTACAATTGCTTTATAATGGCGTGTTAGTTTCTGCTTTATAACAAAGTGAATCAGTTATACATATACATATGTCCCCATATCTCCTCCCTCTTGCGTCTCCCTCCCTCCCACGCTCCCTATCCCACCCCTATACTGTACGCTTGAGTCTTGCTAAAAGAGTAGTTTTTAATGTTCTTACCACAAAAAAAGAAATGGTAACTATGTGCAGGATGGTGGTGTTAGCTAAGGTTATGGCGGTCATCATCTTGCAACATATAAGTGTATCAAATCACCATGTTGTACCCCTTAAATTTGCACCATGTTGTATGTCAACTACATCTCAATAAAGCTGGAAGAAATAGACACCAGCCACTTTGCCACATGGATGAATTTGGAAACAGAGCCTTTGGGTCAAATGATGAAAGCTGAGTGTCTCGAGCAGCTCAAATCCCGTCTCTGCCAGAAACGAGGGAGGGGCCTTATATGCTGGTCCTCCAAACTGCAATTATGGGGGGCGGGTGATCCTATCACTTTACTGTGAACCACAAAGTATTGTTTGGGGAAAATGAGTTGTCTTGAACGAACCTCAATCGGTGTGGCTTGGGACGCTTATGGAGGCCACCTGATAAAATCATTCTACAGGGAGGCAAGGAAACCTACACAGGGTGGTCCGTACTCCTGGGGAGCTGACCTCCCAAGGCAGGCCTTGGATATGATTAACAATCTCCTTTGAGAACAAGAGTTAGTGGTTCCTGTCCAGAGATCACATAGCTACACTTACAGGACAAAGGAAAAAGAAATGATTCTTCTAGTGTTAGGCAAATAGGTACATGTGGATTAGAATAAAACTTTCAGCATCGTACCTGTGTTCAATGAGTCCTGTAATCTCTTCCTCATTCCCTACGTAACAGTTCAGTCCAAAAGCCCTTAGTCAGGGCCCAGCCAGGCAGGAATCTGCAGGGACTGGAGGGGAGGAGGGGCCGTGGCCACCTGGCGGGAGATGCCAGCTATGAGCAGAAAGAGAGGAGGGTGGGCCATGAGATGGGACAAGAGGGAGCTGCCATGATAACAACCCAATGTGGGGTGTTGGAGCTTCAACAGGGTGAAGACAGAGCAGGGGGTTGGAAGCAGCCAATGTGGGGTGCTGGACCCCAAGCAAAGTGGGGTGGGAGTCGGCACAAGGGTGGGAGAGAGATAGTGGTGATGGGAGATTGGTTACAGACCAGTTCTAACCTGCAGGATCGGCCAAATAAATTATAGTGCATCCATACCACGGAATATTATGTAGTCATTAAAGCCGATGTTGTAGAAGAACATTTAATGCCATGAAAAGACGCTCATGAAATATTAAGGGGGTTGAAGCCAGCTGAAAAGACTGCACGGGACGCTACTGAGGGCGCTCACCCTGGTTCTCCGCGCTGCTTTTAGCAATCCATGCCAAAACCTGGTGCCGTCGGCGCTGCTCCCGGATTCTGTGGGCCCAGCATGGCAAGGGGCGCAACGGGCCGACTTCTCTCTGCTCCAGGGCACAGGGGAGCTTGGCTGGCACAGCACACACAGCTTCGGGGAAGCTGGAGGTTGCCTCCAAGACGTCATCTTGACTCACACGCCCAGCGCCTGGGCTGAGGTGACAAGGACAGGACAGCCAGGACGGTCCACCAGAGCACCTGCAGGGGAATTCTCAGCGAGGTAGCTCAGCGCTCCAAGAGCCTGTGTTCTGGTTAACTAGGGGCACAATGCTTGGCCTTTTATGACCTAACCCAGAAGTCGCAGGGCCACGTTCACCATACTCTGTCTGTGGAGCCGGTCACAAAGACCCTTCCAGACAAGGGGCTGCACTGACCCCACCTCTCATAGGGAGGAGAGTCAAAGCATTTACAGCCTCAGTTAAAACCACCACACCTTCCCTCAGAATAAGCAGGGGGGCACCAGATATCAACCACCCTTTTCTAGGAGTGGTGAGACCCTAGGTGGGGTTTTCCTTCCTTTTGCTTCTCTGTGTTTTCTAAATATTCTACAATGATCATGAACTACCTCATTAAAAGGGAAAAATATATATAAAATTTAAACTAAGGGCTTCTCTTCCCACCTGCTACTCACCATCCCTTCCCCCCCCTCGACGCTGCACAAATGCCGCCTCCCCGCGGGTCTGGGGGCCCCTACACCCGGGGAGGGGCGGAGCAGCCCTGAGAGAGGGGGTGCCCTCTCGGTCCTGCAGCGTTTCCGGGGGCAGCTCTCAGCGTCTCCTGAGGATCGTGTGTGAAGGCCCTGAACAGAACTGAGCTCGAGTCAGAGCACGAGGCATCCCAGACAAGTGGTAAGAAGCCTCTGGGGGGTCAGCCACGCCTCCTTTTCCAGAACCTTCCAGAATGTGAGGGGCTGCGCCCTCCAGACGGTCAGCTCCTCAAAGGCAGCAGAGCTGGGACACCTGAATGGCAGAGCCAACGCAGGGACTGGGTCCCTGCAGGACTTGCAAACAGACATCTGCCACCTGGATCCAGTCCAGAGACGAGGGCCGCCAGGTCATTTGAGGCCAGACTTAAAACTCAGGAGGTTACGTACAAAATCCCAACCTCTGGGTTTGCCTGAGAAACCTGGAGATTTGGTGACACAGGCCCGCCCTCCTGCAGCCACCAGCAAGTAGCACCTGGCCGACATGCCCCATTCCCCTGGGCCCAAAGTGCCACATGGGCACTCACGCCTGGCCGGTGTCACTCACCCACTTGAAGGGCACAGCCTCGGGGACATTGGCTTTGCAGTCCCAGAGTCTCAGCAGTGGGAGGGTCCTCAGAAGGACCCCACCCCTTTCAGGAATACAGTGTGCCTGGCAGACGCTCATCGCATCCCACTTAAATACCTCCAGGAGTGGGGAGCTCACCCCATTATTAGACAGCTGTCCTTATTAGAGCAATTCTTCCATCCAAAGACAAATGTACTTCCCTGTGGGTCAGATCAGGCCACTCCTTTGGCTGAAGCCCCCAGGGCCTCCCTTTATGCCCAGAATATTACCTGCAGGACTCACCATGATGCACAAGGCCTGGCCCCGTCTGGCCCTGCCTAACTCTCCAGCCTCACTTTGTTCCATCAATGTGTTAACACTTTCTCCCAGCTTCTTGGACGCACCCCTCTGCCTCTTCCACCAGCACCGCCTTCCCCAGACACCCCCGGCAGTGGCTCCGTCTCCTGCTTCCGGTCCACCCCCAACTAAAGTCAATCCTTCCCACCCTGTACTCTCGTTCCCTTTCGTAGCACTTAGCGCAATGTGGAATTGCTGTACTTGATTACTTTCTGGGTTACCTTTCTCCTCCACTAGGGTGTCAGCCCCTGGAGGGCACGGACTGGCTTGCTTTGTCCATTGTTGTAGCCTTGGCACCTGGACCTGAGGTGCCTGTTCTAATAATCAGCATCATAGGTGCTTAATAAACCTGGGATGGATGGATGATGGAAGATGAATGGATGGGCTGTTATTCTGCAATTCACGCTCCCATTTAGGGAATACAAACAGACCTCATTTTATTGGACTTTGCTTTATTGCACTTCAAAGATATTGCATTTTTTACAAATAGAAGGTTTGTAAAATAGACTTGCCCTGAGCAAGTCTATCGTTGCCATTTTTCCAACAATATTGGCTCACTTTGTGTCTCTGTGTCATATGTCGGTGATTCTCACAATAGTTCAGAATTTTTCATTATTATTATATTTGTCTGGGATCTGTGATCAGTGATCTTTGATGTTACTACTACTGAGGCAGGAGATAGATGGGCTCCGGGCTAGGCCTTTACAACTGGCCTCCTGTTTACATTTCTTGGGGCAGGAAAAAGGTGGGCTTCAGGCCTGACACTTACAACTAGCCTCCTGTTTGCATTTCCTGAGACAGGAGATAGGTGGGCTCCAGGTTAGATATTTATGACCAGCCTCCTGTCTGCCCTTCGAGATAGAAATAACAAGAGAAACAGGGTAAATAGCTGGACTTTGTCTCCTTTGGACACTTTACGATAACAGTCATGGCAGGAACAGAGAGGGGCTAAACCTTGCTTGAGGAAGAGATCAAGAGGTCTTATGTTTCCCATCCTTGGGGCAAGGGAGACATTGCACCTGTGCAGAAAGGCTCCTTGGGGGTCAAAAATCACCCAGAATAGGTGATGCCAAGGCCCCCCTTAGGCCTCTGGGCCGGAATCCATCTTGGAAAAAAGTTGTGCACACAGGCTGGGGAGGGTCCTAGGGCAGGTCAGGTGTGGAAAAAGAAACCAGATAATTGGCCAAAGGTAAACAAAGACCCGGAAGAACTGCCGCATATAAATGACTTAAACCCTCTTCACTGTTCCTCCTCATTAGGGGGGACGCCCACACCCTCCCTCTCCGGGTGTGCATCTCTGCCCTGCTTCTGTCTTAACTAAACAGTTTCTCTGTGAGCTCTCCCACGTGTTGTGTTATGTCTCTAATGATAAACTCTGTACCTGTTTTTACACTTTTTGCCTCCTTGAGAAATGCATTTTTCAGTGGGGTTAAGAGCCAGGGGAACTTTGCTTCTAGACTCTAGCCCCTGGTAAACTAGTGGCTAGGATTCCTGGTTTTCATCCAGGCTGCCCGGGTTCGATTCCTGGGCAGGGAACTAAGATCTCGCTTCAAGCCACCACTCACTGCCGCTGCCTCTCCGAGATCACTACCACTCACTGAAGGCTCAGACGATGGCTCGCATTTTTTAGCAATAGAGTGTTTTTCAATTAAGGTATGTACATTGTTTTTTAGACATAATGTTATTATTGCACACTTAACAGGGTACAGTATAGGGTAAACATAACTTTTATGTGCACTGGGAAACCAAAAAATTCCTGTGATACGCTGCATTGCGATATTCACTTCACTGCAGTGGTCTGGAACCGAACCCGCAGTATCTCTGTGGTGTGCCTTACGTCTAAGTGTCTGCCAGAGACAAAATTCTCATCCTATCAATAGGAGCTACATGGATGTGGTTGGCCCCGCCCAGGAGAGCCTTTCAGGTACTGGAAGATTCCCAATCCCATCTTCCCTTAATCATTCCCCAGGCTCTGAGGGATGGGCTCCTACACAGTCACTGGTGGCCTGTCTCCTCTGACCCACACGTGTTGCCCTGTTCCCCTCAGCGCTCCTTTCAGGCCACTGTGCAGGGCCACCAATTTTCCCTGACTGCTGTCCCCGAAAACAGGATTGACCTCTAAAGCCAGCTTATCAACTCTCTATGGAGAAGGACACAGGTTTTTATCTTCAATTTGTCACAAACCTGTACTTTTGTAAAATATGGTGAAAATGAGCAGCTAGACAAATGAAATGAGGAAAGACACAAACTACGAGCCCCCAATTTCTTTATTAGATGCAACAGACATAAAATTACCCTGAAAATGGCTACACAGCTTCTAAGCGCTTACTCTCAATGTCTGTGCTTATCTTGTCCAAAGTGACAACTTAGGGACCGCTTTGGAGCAGCGTTGTGGAGCAGCCCCGCAAGCCCGTGGACTTTGAGATGGGGGATCAGGTGTAGGGCTAGCTGTCCGTGGCCCCAGCCTGTGGCAGGGAGGCCTACAGGCAATGCCCCACCGGCTCCCTGGAGCCCAGAGAGCCAGATAGAGACAGCCCCACCTGCCCCCATGCTGGCCCAGCTCCTTCCACTTGCCTGGGGCCAGAGTCCAGGCAAAATGCCTGCCCTCAGAAAGCTGGTGCTCTGGTTGGGGAAGGCAGAAAGGAGTGAACTGGATACAGGGGGGTTGGTGCCAAAACTCGGTCTCTGTGCACCGGTGCCAAACAGAATCTCAGAGACAGAGTTTTGGGTGAAATAGAAAAGAACACCTTTATTGTTTTGCCAGGCAAAGGGGGAAACAGAGGACTAATGCCTTCAAAACTGTGTCCCCACGCAGGGGGTTTGGTGAGGATTTTTATAGCAATGGTTCAAGGGTGGGGTTACTGATAAGGATCAGGGTGTGTGCAGGGCCTGCTTCCCTTTAATCTGGCCTCAGGGGGTCTCCTGATGAGTTTCTGGGGTTCTCAAGGCCATCAAACTGTGACCTTTTCTCTTGAATGAAGAATGCTTCATCAGGTAGTTAACATCTTCCATTTGTGGGGGGGGGGGGGTGTTTAGTTCTATAAAGGGTTCAAAGATATTGTTATGTGTATCCCTCGAGGTGGAACCAGGACCTGCCCCAAGGCTGCACTATTGTTTCTTGACTCGGCTCCCTTGTCTCTGCATCCCCTCCCTTCCCCGATTAGCAACTGTTTGAATCTGTCCTTTGGAACTCGGAGAAGGTCGTGGAGGCTGAAGCCTATTCCCTACAAACAAGAACTGGGGAACACAGGAGGGCTTCTGTGCCCAAGAACCCCACAGGGTCCTGCTCGGTTTCAGTGGTGGGTGGTGTACCTGAGCAGGGCAGTACCTGTGGCCAGGAAGGCCTGATAGAGGAGATCACAGATCTCCCTGAATGCGGGCAGGAGGGCACCATGCCAACACCAGGCAGAGCATCCAGGCAGTGGGAAGAGCAGATGCAAAGGCCCTGGGGTAGGAGCATGAGAGGAATATTCCAGGAACACGTCTGCCAGGAAGAGAAGGGAGGGAGGGAGGGAGGGAGACCTAGCCCTGTCAGTGCACCATGGCTGAAAGTCTTTGGCCTTGAACGTGTGGGTAAGAAGCAGCCGCACCTTGCCCTTCAGTCCCAGGTGGGGCTGGTAGGGGATTAAGGCTGGCAGTCTCTCTCTCTCTCCCTGATGCAGCGTAATTAGATGAGAGCACTGACCTCTCTGAGTCTCACTGGCCTTACCTGGCCTATAAAAGAAGGATAGGATACACACACACGCACACACACGCACACACACACACATTCCCCAAGGATGTTGTAAAAATTTATTGAGAAGTCACAGAAGGATCTGACATTGAGGCTGGCCCAGTCAGTGGAATGACTCGGCAAACATTAAAAAGAAAGAAAAATGCAAACTTGGAAGGAGACATACTGCAGACCTAGTCAGTCATTTCCACTTTAGTGAGAAGTAGCTTCAGAGTCCTTCCTTAGGACCTCCAGGTGGGGACTCTTGTGCGGAATGGGGGGTGGGAGGATCAAAGCAAACATGACCAGGCCCCTCTCCTCGCAGGGTTGCATCCAAGTCTGGGGGAGCCGTTCCCCCTCAGAGTAGGAAGGAATCCTAGAGGCCAGCCCATCCAAACCACCTGAGGGGCTCCTCTGGGCTTGAATGCCCCTAGGGTCGAGGGACTCAGTCTCAGAAGGAGGGAATGGCAGGTGGGCAATGGCCAGTCTCCGTGATCCTGGTGTGAAAGTTTACATCCCTTACATTCTTTTCTCCCAGATTCATGCCCTTAAATATGTCTGTGCCTATTCTTTGTCCCCTCCCTAAGCAGAAAGGATTTGCATCTTTGCTAACCCTAATAAATTATCGCAGGTGGGTGGCTGGGAAGCAGGAGGAGAGTTCTTCAGAGCAGCCTGGGACCCAGACACTCACATAAACACAGACCTTCACTCACGCGCACACACAGGCACGTGCACACACGTGCATAGATGCTCACATGTACATTCATACGGGGGCAGGCCCACACTCACATACCCACACAGGCACACATGCAAATGCGCTCAAATGCACATACATACACACACACCTGCATTCACACATACGCACAGGCACATGCCTTCATGCACAGAGGCGCTCACACACGCATTCACACACGCAAGCGCGTGCGCGCACACACACACACAAATGCAGGTTGCAAAGGATTAGCAAATGTTTGCTGAGCTTCTGCCTGGCAGGAGACTCTACACGGGTATCTGGAGGCTGCAGAGAAATTAAGAAGCTCCTGCCCTCAGGGCAAAAGGGAAGGCAGGGAGGGAACCCTTGGTCAGTGCCCGCCATGCTGGAAACGTGTATTTCAGGAGGCTGGAAGTCATCACCCATGTTCAGCTTCCCACCCTGTGAAGAAGGTTATGTCAGGCCCTGATGTGCTGGGGCCAACACGATGTCTGCATGTTTCCTTAGGCATCTTCATCAGAGAGGAGTTGATTTGAACCTGGTCGTGCTCCAAGCCTGAAAATGGAAACATACACGTCTCCAAACCACAATCTGCATTCCACAAACATGGACTATCTGAGAGGCATCCGCTTCAGCCCACTAAGATCTGCACTGAGGCCCCTGAGCCCCTGAAGGGTGTGGTCAGCAGCTGAGAACACAAAGGAGAAAGTCTGGCCAAGATTCCCGGAGAAATGGTGAGTACAGGTGAGCCTGGTGTGAGGACATGCTCAGAGAAGGATGCTGAGCTGTCAGAGGGCCCCGCAGCCAGGGGAAGGGGCTCGCATGAGCCAGATCTAGGGCTATTTGAGCAGAAGAGTAACTAATGATGGTCATGGATGACAGCCCATTGAAAACCATGGGAAATCATGAGTCCAGACATATCTAAGTCGATGAATAAATAAGTTTAATAAATAAAAATATAATAGATACTATAGGTTAATATAAACAAATTTAACAAATACTAATATGATAAGTTTAATAAGTGAATGGGAAGGAAGGGAAACTCTTCCTTACAGAATGCCTATTAATGAATGCAGAAGGAAGGCTGGAATTAGGAAATGATCAGCCCAGGCTAAAACGAGTGCATGCAAAAGTTCACCTAAGGGCACAATAGTTACCTAATCTCGAAGTATCTCCCCACGAATCTCCTAGTGATTATAAAGGGAAACGAGTAACTTCCAGTAGGTAAAGAACCTGGTGGACACTCCCCAAAGCAGGTGGTCACCATCAGAAGCCTTTGTACCCAGACATCCTGAGCCTCCAGACACAGCATCCCTTCAAGAATCTGTCTGCTGAATGGTCACCTGGATCTAAACATGAGGAAATGAGAGAAAACTCAAACTAAGGGACATTTCAAAATAAATGCCTGTTACCTTTCATGATGCCAAAGTCAAAGTTCCCCGAGAAAGGCTGAGGGACTGTTCCAGATTGAAGGTAGAAGGAAAACAAAATGCCCCACGTGACCCTGGATTAGACCCTGGACAGTGATAAACAGCAGGTATCAGGGTGTTATTGGGACTGTTGGAGACATTCGAATGCAGATAGATACATGGATGATAGAGAGATAGATAGATAGATGATAGATAGATAATTGATAGATAGATGATAGATTGATAGATAATAGATAGATAGATGATAGATAGATAATAGATAGATACATGGATGATAGATAGATAGATGATAGATAGATGATAGATAGATAATTGATAGATAGATGATAGATAGATAATAGATAGATGATAGATAGATAATAGATAGATAGATAATAGATAGATGGTAGATAGATAATTGATAGATAGATGATAGATAATAGATAGATAGTAGATAGATAGATAATTGATTGATAGATAGATGATAGATAATTGATAGATAGATGATATATTGATAGATAGGTAATAGATAGATGATAGATAGATAATAGATAGATAGATGATAGATAATAGATAGATAGATAAATAGATAATAGATGGTAGATAGATAGATAATTGATAGATGATAGATGATAGATAATTGATAGATAGATGATAGATTGATAGATAGATAATAGATAGATGATAGATAGATAATAGATAGATAGATGATAGATAGACGATAGATAGATAGATGATAGATAGATAGTAGATAGATAGATGGATAGATAGATGATAGATAATAAATAGATATATAGATAGATAATAGATAGATAATAGGTAGATAGATAGATAGCTCATAGATAGGAAGAAAGAGAGAGAATGATAAAGCGGATTGGTCAAAATGTGAACAATGGTTGAATTCAGATAGAGAATATAAGAATTCCTTGCACTATTCTTGCAACTTCGGTATAAATTTGGATTTACATCTGAATTTAAAGTTATAGGAAATTAACTAAGTTCTGTCCACCCTCCAGTAGCACAGTGTGTTTGGGGCATCCCCACGACCACTCTCAGGTCCAGTGTTTTTCCAGGACTCACGGAACTCAGAAAAGTCATGGTACTTGTGGTTATGGTTTGTTAGAGGGAAGGGATTCAGACTAAAACCAGCAGAGGAACCGGGCTCACAGGGACATACAACAATGACAGCTTCTCTGGAAATGACGACGGACAACACACAATAGGTGTGGTCAACCAGGGAAGCCCAACCAGGCCTTGGTGTCCAGGGTGCCTGCTGGGGGCAGTCACACAGGCATGGCTGGCTGTACAGGACCTTCTGTCTCCAGACTCTGCAGAGGTGAAGGCCCCCACCGTAAGTCACATTGTTAGACTCTCTGGTGCGACCCAAGGCATCAGGAAAACAGACACTCCTGTCTGGCAGGATATTCCAGGGGCCGGGCAAGGAGTGTGCAGAGTCTGGACAAACCAGGCCTGCTGAGCCAGCCCTTCTCTGCGCACACGTGCTCACGGCAATGAGCAAACGGAGTCGGAAAAAGTCAGAAGCAAAAGGGCAGGAAGCAGGAGGCAGTGTTTGCAAAGGGCTCGTGGGTGAGCCTGGTGGGGATGGGCAGTGGGGCTGCACAGGGAGTCCACGGGGGGCATCCAGGAAGAGTGAGGGACCTCATGCCAGCTGGGGTCTCAGACTCTCAGAATCTAACCCATGCTTTCACTCAGCCACCCAAGAAACATTTGCCGAGCCCTGTGACATGCTGGTTCCACGTGCACAGCGGAAACAGGCAGGCCAGGTCGCTCCCTCCTGGAGCTTGCGGTCTAAGGGAGGGGCAGGCCATCCGTAAGTAAGCAGATAATAGAAAACCATCGCATCTGGGCATCTGGCTCCGCTCCTGGCTCGTGCAAAGGGAACTGGCTCCCCCTGTCTCCAGCCTCCTCCCTCCTGCTCTCAGAGGGAGGGGAAGAAGCAGGAGGACCCCAGGCTGCCCCCGTCCCATGCCATCACCGGTCCCTTCAGTACAAGATGCAGCGAGGCTCAAGCCCATTTATGCTGCAGAACGAAATCCAGCTTCGATTGCCCAAACCTGTGATAATGGCGGGGCTGGAAGGGGCGCACCGCCCCTGCCTCCCTGGGCCACCTGACTTTGCCTCCAGCTGGAGTCACTCACTCATTGCATCCCTGCGGGACTCAAGGACAGCAGCAGACTCCCCTTCTGCGGTAAGGATTAGGAGGCAAGCTGGGGTCAAGGGACCGTCCAATCCGTACCGAATGTTCTGATCAGCAGCCGCCCCACTTCGGCCGCCTCCCCTCCTACGCAGCTTTGATAAACGGATTCCTTACAGGATCTCTCTTCTCATCCTCACCTCTGTGGGACCCAAGGGGACACCTGAGCAAGGCTTTCTCTAATCTTTGCATCTCACGCTTAGTACCGAGACATTCATAGTAACGGCAGATGGGAAAATAATGGAAAGTTTCTCAAAGCATATTGGTGGCGTTGATGGGCAAAGCCCTGTGAGTTGCTTCTGCTATTGTAGGATCCCATCTTACAGATGAGGCAGCTGGAGCCCAGAGACAGTGACCCACGTGAGGGTCCCGCCCATGTCCCTCCACCCCGTCACTGCCGTTCCTACTGGCCCTTCAGAGCAGGTGGACGGTGCCTCTGATGCTTGCCAGTCCATCACCTCCCCCACCTGTGCGCTACCTGGCGGCCACACGAGATGGGGGTGAGAGATGGCCTGGTGTGGAGACAGGTCAAACAAAAACACCCAAATATGTTCATCACTACAAATGGTGACGATTGCCCCGAAGGAAAGAAACACAGTGCTACAAGAGGAAAATAACAGGAAGGACCAAGAATTTAGACTGTGGCCAGGGGGAGTGATGGTTAGAGCAGGAGGGACCTAGGCAGGGAGACAGCATACACCCAGGACCTGCTGGGGCTCAAGGGGGCCAGGAAATGACAGCCCCTCTCCGTGGCTGCGTTCTGAACCAACGGAAAACAAGATAAGTGGCAGGTGAAGGACAGTTGTCGCCCTCGTGACCGTAAAGGCAGGGCTGAAGGGAATGACCTGGGCGTGGGGGCGTTCCCAGTCAGACTGACTCAGCTCCCCACCAAGGGCAAAGTCAGCCCCAGCAGGAGAGTGGAGCCGTGGCAGGGGTGCTGCACTAGCGAGGCTCCCCCAGTGGGGAAGGCAGGGCCAGGAGAAGAGAGCTGGTCCCGACCACACTCCACCCAATGGGAGAGAGGTGCATTGACCAGAAGAACATCATGTTAAAAGTAGAGATGAAATGCCCCTCTTCCTGGGATGCCAGCTGATCCTCCTTTTTCTTTTTCTTTTTTTTTATAAACTTATTTATTTTTGGCTGCATTGGGTCTTCACTGCTGTGCGCAGGCTTTCTCTAGTTGTGGCGAGTGGGGGCTTCTCATGTTGTGGAGCACGGGCTCTAGGCGTGCGGACTTCCATAGTTGCAGCATGTGGGCTCAGTAGTTATGGCACGCAAGCTCTAGAGCGCAGGCTCAGTAGACGTGGCGCACAGGCTTAGTTGCTCTGCGGCATGTGGGATCTTCCCGGGCCAGGGCTCGGACCCGTGTCCCCTGCTTTGGCAGGCGGACTCCTAACCACTGCGCCACTAGAGAAGCCCTGATCCTCCTTTGATGATAAGACTCCCTTCCCAGGTGCAGAGGCCATCCTGACTTGCTGTGAACGTGCTGATCTGGTTTTTTTGAAACCTTGAAGGAATGTATCCCTGACTTGTTTCATGGTCTTTGTTCTGATAAGACATAAAACTCTGCTGAAAACCGTACTTCTGTAGAGCAGAACCTCAGAGTCATCTAAGAGGCTGGCTTCCAGGCTCTAGTCCTCATTTTGGCTCAAGTAAAACCCTCTTCTATTCTTATTTTTGATATCGATTATTTTAGTCGACAGCAAGAACAAGCCAGGCCACTACACCCCATAGGGGGTGGCTTCACATGGCCTTACTTCAGTTTTATTGTCGGCACCCCATCACAAGAGTGTAGAGCCGGTATCAAAGGAAAGAAAAGAAATATTCTTCATGACGAGCAGAGCAACAGGTTGCCTCTCTCGGGGCCGCCAGAAGCAGAGGGGAAGCTTCCAGAAGGTTCCACTGGAGTTTATGCTGCTCGCTTTGGGAACGGACCACTGAGATTTTTGTCTCACACCAGGGAAGCCAGGGCCCCTTGCAGCATCCAAAAAGACGTTGGAGAGAGAAATAAGAAAACCAGTCATCTTCGCCAGTAATAGAAACAATGCCTCTCAGAGTTACTTTGGCGAAGACGAGGCATCTGGAGGGCATTTAGCTCTTACAGCATGAAAGGTCCTGTTCAATTTCTAAAAGGAAAGATTCCAGTTTCTTTGAACCTGAAAGATATAGTAAGTACTGAACCGGAACTCTCAGCAGGAGATGTTTTATGGGACCTAATTAAAGCCAAGCAGGAAGAGCGAGTCATCAGAACTGGGTAAGAGAATCCTTCACGGGGCTCGGGGAGCAGAGCTGGGGCACAGCCGGCAAGGAGGTGGCCTCCAGGGACAGGACGCTACCCAGCTGCACAGATGGCACTGGGGGTGAGGGCAAGGGGTGGGGCTGCTCCTGGTCCCAGTACGAGGCCAGGATCAGAAGCAGCGCCGGGTGCACAAGTGTCCCCTCCAGTGTCTTGCTTGAGGGCAGGTCACTTGTGCACGCTTGTGCACACACACACATGCACACCCAGACACATGCACACACACACATGCACACCCAGACACATGCACACACACACATGCACACCCAGACACATGCACACACACATGCACACCCAGACACATGCACACACACACATGCACACCCAGACACATGCACACACACACATGCATGCAGGTACAAACACATTCACAATACACAAACGTGCAAGAGTGTGTGCATATGCACACATGTGCACACGTATACACGCAACACATGTATACAGTCAACCAAAGCCCCGTGTGAGCCCAGCACTGAGCTGCTCACCTCTGCGGCTCCAAACTTCCTTGCCTGCCAAGATGGTCCATGCCCACTGTGAACCCACTGCCTTGTTGGAAAAATAAGACCACACGCCTGCAACTAGGACACACAGAAGAATCCAGAATCCCATTTCTTCCTTCAAGAGAAAAAGTCAGTTTCCTAGAGTCAAGAAAATAAAAGCCGTATGTATAACTGAATCACTGTGCTGTACACTTGAAACTAACACAACATTGCCAATTAACCATACTTTAATAAAATGTTTTTAAAAAGGAAAAGAAAAGAAAAGCCGCAAAGACTGGGATTTTTTTAATGGAGAAACGGGATTTAGCAAAGGGAAGGCGTCAGCCTGAAGCTCAGCCAGAGGCAGGGGCCCTGCCGGGCGCTCGGCAGTCGGTTGATCTGATCAGCTTCCAGTCCCACCTGGAGGAGACAGTGTGCGGGGGAGGAGGCCGCGGGCCTGGGGGCCTTGGAGAGCTCTCCACGGAGCAGGGAGGCACCAGCTCCTGCTGTCTGCTTCCCCGGCGGGAGGGGGAATCCCGCCCACCCCTCCCGGACAACGAAACAGGTGCTGCGCCCCACCACCCCTCAGAGAGGGTCCAACGGCCGCCAGGAAGGTTCTAGAGTTCTGATGAGTTCTCCAGCCGCCACTGCTCCCACCCCTCCCCCCACCCCCACCCCAAGGTCAAGGCTCTCCCAGGCAGTCAGGCTCCAGGCTCCGGCCAATGCAATCAGGCGCGCTGACAGCTCTCTTAGAAAAATGGGAGAAACGTGAGGTGAGCAAGGACACCATTCGGCTGTTTTCCCCAGAGACCCAAAAGCGTTTGTATTCCTGTGGCATCTGGGGGCCGCGATTCCACCCAGCTCTTTCACCCACATCTGTCTGGTTTCGTCGGTGGCTGCCAGCCACCAACGGAGTGGAGAGGGTCCAGAGCCAGGTGCCGCGGCCAGCTCCGCGCCCTAACCTTCTCGACCTACAAACGGGGTTCTCGGGCACCATAGGGTCATAGGAGACACCCAGCACCCGAACACCTCTCCCAAGGCTGACACCAAGACCCCCAGGGGCAGAGGGATTGGGGCGGCTGGGGGTCTGGGTGCCAAGGAAGGGGGTGAACCCCCCAAAAGTACCCCTTGAACCTGCTTCCTCCTCCTCATTCTGAAGCCCAGTGTGGGCCACCCAAACCCATCACTGCTCTTGCTGAGGCCCTGGGGGCACATCCAGGCTCACGGAGGGGTGAGCAGGGAGCAGTGCAGAGCTATGACATCCGCTCTACCTGGGTGAGACAGAGGGTCCTAACGCTCCACCGGGGACACCAAGGAAGCGTGGGGACTGACTCAACACGAGCAGAGGCGGGCTCAGTCCAGCAAGGCCTGGAACGTGAGGAGCTGGGGAAGAGCCTCTAATAGTTCAGGAAATCAGATATCGTCCTGGCAGAGCCGCCCAGAGAACCAGGGCGGAGACCCTGGGGACTACGCTGGTGAGACATACAACCTGGCAGACGGCTCCCAGAGAGGGCAGCACTTGGAAACCAGGAATCCGGCTGATTGGAGCAGCGTCTCAGGCCAGAAAGGTACAGTCAGAACCGGCTTTGAGAATCAGCGAACATGGGTCCCTTTCCTAGCAGCTGCCCCTAATGGAGACCCAACTTGGGGAGACCGTTACCCCAGGCTCTCCCAATGGTCACAGAGGTCCACCTGCCCACCTGAGCATCAGGCCAGGGCTCAACTTTTACCAAAAAGCTCAGCTTCCAGCAGCAGATGAATGCCCATGCTGCATTAGCAGGAGGTGGTATGGGGGAGCAGAAAGGGCCCCTCCCTGTCGACAAGCAGGTAAAACCCAAACCAAAGGTTTTGGAAAGCCCGCTGGGAACACAGATGGCCAGGAGGAGAAGGAGGCTGGGGACAGCCTCCCGGGCTCGGCCTTTTCCCGAGGAACACAGAAGCCTGGGAAGAAACTCCAGGACCCCACACCCCTTGTCAAGGGCAGAACAGGTAGCTGTCAGTGGACGGGGAGCCAGGGCATCTTGAGTGGCTCTGCTGAGCACTGCCCCGAGCTCCTTTCCTGGCTGCCCAGAGCCAGGACGGGCCTTCGGCAAACTGGGTACAATCTCCCGGTTCCCTGGAGGCTTAGAGACCCGGGTCTCTCTGCAAAGGCCTGGGCCCCACCGAGCCATGTGGTGGGAAAGGCATCTCCTCTCCCCGCGGCCGGCTGCGGCCCTGGGTGGCCGTGGCCAGCAGCAGCTGGAAGCCCCTGACTGCATCACTTCATATTATGTTGAGATCCTGATTTCCCGAGTCCGGACCACAGACACCCAACCTCCAGGGGGTCCCAACCACCCTCAGAACCACGCCCCTGAGCTCAGAGCCAGAAGAGACAGGCAGGGGACGTGGTCCCCAGCAGGCAGCGGCAGTCTCTCTGCGTGTGCTCCGCTGCCCCACACACACCATGATGAGCCTTGCTGTGCGAATGAGAGAAGTCAGAAACACAAGACCACGGATTCATTTATATGAAAAGTCCAGAATAGGTAGATCCCTAGAGTCAGAAAGTAGATTAGTAGTTACCAGGAGCTGGGGGTGGGAGTGGCAGGGGGTAAGGGGGAGACCGCTAAATGGTACAGCGTTTCCAGTTCCCCGATGAATTGCTTTGGAACTGGTGATGGTCGCATAATGTTGCGAATGTATCAAATGGCACAGAAGTAGTTGCTTTAAAATTGTTGATTTTACATTATGTCAATTTTACTTTAGGAAGGAAGGAAGGAAAGGAGGGAGGGAGGGAGGAAGAGAGAAGGAAGGAAAGAGAAAAGAAAGGGAAGAAAATTGGACGGAAAACGTAACAAGATGGGAACCTTTTTCTTTTTTTAATGTCTGAAACATTTATATTAACATATTTCCATACAAATAACCCAAAGAAAGTTTAGTATTAGTTGCTTTGTTTGTTTGTTTGTTTATACTGCAGGTTCTTATCAGTCATCAGTTTTATACACATCAGTGTATACATGTCAATCCCAATCGCCCTATTCAGCACACCACCAAGATGGGAACCTTTTAAAACGGAAGACGTTGCGTATCAAGGGAGTTACAAGCCAGCAGAGACTGGTTAGGTGAGGGACTCGAGAGGGACAGAGATCATCCTCAGATCCTGAAGGAGCGCCCAGGCGCAACCAGTAAGGCCCGTGTGGTAGCCACGCCCTTATTTAAAAAAAAAAAAATGCATCCCTACCCAAGGGAAGAGGAATTGGACCAACGCTGCTCTCCTCTGCCCTTTGGCTGCCCTCCCTGTACGTTCAAGCAAACACAGGAAGAAATCGCATTCCTGGTGTTCAGGCCAGGGGAGTCCATGGGAGAAGGCAGTGGGTTCAATGGTGACCCCCCAAAAGATATGTCTACTTCCTAAGCCCCGGAACCTGTGAAAGTTACCTTTTTGGAAAAAGGGGACTTTGCAGGTGTGATTTGAAGTTAAGGATCTCCAGATGAGACCATCCTGGGTTCTCCGGGCGAGCCCTAAATCTGATGACAAGTGTTCTTATAAGAGACACATGAGAGAGACATGGGGAGGAAAGCAGAAGTTCACGGGAAGACAAGGGCAACGGCGTGATGCTACCACGAGGACGGCTGGCGGTCACCAGAGGCTGGACAAGGCAGGAAGTATCCCCCCACGCCGGAGCCTCTGGAGAGAGCACAGCCCTGACTATACGTGATAGTATAGTATATACTATACTACCGTATATACTATATACTATATATATATAGTATCATATATATACTATATATGATAGAGTATATATATGATACATATATACTCTAGAGTATATATATACTATATATACTCTATAGAGTATATATATACTCTATATAATATAGATATATCGTATATATATACCATATATGGTATAGTATATATATTATATATATGATATAAATATATCATATATATATAATATGTATACTATATATGATAGTATAGTCAACTATACCTTGATACAGGACTTCTGGCCTCCAGAGCTGTGGCAAAATAAACTTCCGTTGTTTTTAGCCCCCTCAGGACGCTACTGCCCAGAGCCTGGCCCTGCGAGCCTGACTCTTCCAGGTCTGAGCATGGCCCTCACCTGCTCAAGCACCTCTGTGGCTGTCACCTCAACAATAAAGGTCAAATTCCTTCGAGGTGTCCAGGGAAGTCTGTGGTCTGGCCCCATGTGCCATTACTGGGGAGTCAGCCCACCCCAACTTCAAGCAGCCTCAATGCACTCTGATAAGCTGGGGTGCCAGAAGTGGGGGACACAGGCTAGGTCCCATCTGCGATGCTCCTAGATTAAGAGACCATGAACAAGGCAGGACAAGAGGACCCTGAGTCCACAGAGGACATCTTACTTTAACCAGCCATGGGTCCAGGTCCTCCGCTGGCCTCGCCGGGCACCATGTCTGGATGGTCCAGAGCCATGCGAGGGCAGTGCCTGTTGGTGGCAGCCCCATGGCCAGTCTTAGCAGATCTCAGAAACACCACACTGGGGCAAAGCCACCAGGGCTGAAAGAACACTGTGCCCTTGGAGGCCCGTGGGCAGCACTGCTTGGCCCCATGAAAGCTGGGACCCAGCTGACAGCATCCTGCCCGTGGCAGGCAATGGATGAGCCCACCTTTCTGCCAGTCTCAGCCTTCTGCTCTCTTCCCAAGAACGGCTGAGACCCCAGCCCCATCACTGATGCATATGAGAGATGGTCACTTCTGAGACCCTTTCTGTCCACGGCTGGGGCTTCAAGTCCCAGTGATCAGAAGACTCGGGAAGTGAGGCCATGGCCATGGCCGGTCCCTCGTGGGCTGCCCTGAGGCACTCTCACTGTCTTGCCCAGGAAGTGGTCTGGAAGAAAGGGAGGATGTGGGGGGGGCAGTGGCTTACTGCTGCTGGTACTCATGTGACTGAGGAAATGACAGTCTCAAGCACTCAGCCATGTCCCTCCACCTACTCACTGCAGAAGGGCAGCACAGGGTGGCCCTGGACTGCTCAGATTCTGGCTCTGAATCCTGGCTCAGCCACTTCCTAGCTGTGTGACCTTGGGTCAGTTACCTACCCTCTCTGTGCCTAGTTTGCTCATCTATAATTTGAAAGTGATAACAATAATAATACCTATCTCACAGGGTTGTTGTGGGGATGTGTTCATATTTGTGAAAGAAAGAAAGAAAGAAAGAAAGAAAGAAAGAAAGAAAGAAAGAAAGAAAGAAAGGGAGA
The DNA here is from genome assembly GCF_951394435.1 of Stenella coeruleoalba. Classification (NCBI taxonomy): domain Eukaryota; kingdom Metazoa; phylum Chordata; class Mammalia; order Artiodactyla; family Delphinidae; genus Stenella; species Stenella coeruleoalba. The sequence continues at coordinate 3,969,474 of NC_137169.1, forward strand.
GAGAGAGAGAGAGGGAGGGAGAGGGAGGGAGGGAGGGAGGGAGGGAGAAAGGAAGGAAGGAGGGAAGAAAAGAAAGAAAGAAAGGAGCTCTCTTTGAGCCGTGGCTTTCCCACCTATAAAATCATAGAATCATCCTAAAGAAAAAGTGATAGAAGATATGGTGGTTACTTAGCACAGTCCCTGGAACACAGTCCACAATAAAGAGTAGCTACAATCTGCCATCATCATCATCACCATCATCATCTTCTTCATCTCGTTTTTCATGTGCAAAGGGGACAGTGGTATGTTTCCCATGGACCTCACAGGGCTGGAGGGAAGGCAACAAATTAAAGAATACCTCACACAGGCATTGTTTTTATTGTCTCTGATCCCAAAAGAAGCTGAGTTGTGTTTCTTTTAACCCCCAAACAAGGTTTAGGATATTCACCCTTTGGTTGTCAGCTCCGTTATCCGGAAGTCTCACGCCTTCCCAACGCAGGGGTCACTACCTCACTGTCTTCCTGAGTTGGGGGACCCATCTGTTCCTCAGGATTCAGGCAGGTTCCCCAGACCCCACCCAGCGAGAACCAAGCCCCCTGGGAAAACACCTACTGTATCGATTGAGCCTCTGACCTCTGAGCACTCAGCCTTCCCCTGCCCGTACCACGGTGAACTCACTCTCACACACACACACACACACACACACACTTCACGTTCTCTCTCGCTTGCCACAACCACATGCCACCCAAGTCTCCGGTCCCTCCCGATGAATCACTCTCATCAGTGACATTTAGGCGTCAGCTGGCATCACAGGATGTATCTGGAAAATGTCAAGCCCGTGGGGTCAGACAGGAACAGTTTAAGAGAAGCTGAGCGAGTCTCATTTAGAAGTCTCCACTCTCTGCTGGAGCCTCCGGTGAGCAGAGAGAGAAGGTGATTTCCTTCCTCAGACAGAGGTCAGTGCTTATCAAGATACTTAACACCAGAGCCTCTCTCACCCCAGCAAGCACTGTCTCAGAACAAACGAGAAACAATAGGAGGGGAGTCAGGGACTTCCAGATTCTTTGCCATGTTCTGGGAATATAGTATGGTTCTATGGTCCACCAAAGAAGTCCTTCCTTCTTTCCATGCATGCATCCATGCATCCTTCTATCCATCCATCCATCTATCCATGCATCCTTCCCCTTTATCCATCCATCCATCCATCCATCTGTCTATCCAGTCATCCTTCCACCCATTCATCCATCCATCCATTTCTCTGGTTCACTCAGAAGTGATTCTTTCCCCAAGGGTTTTGCATGCAGGCTGGAACCTCCACAGTACCCTGGTCCTTATTGGAGATTCACCTAAATGTATCAACCTGTTCTGTGTACTTTGGAACTCAAGCTACAGATGGTTCTGGAGGGCATTTTTAAACAGCGGTAAAAATGTAAGACTAGACCCTGTGGGGGTTGTTTTCCAGAAGCATGAATTTTTAAACATATCTCATAAAATAATTGTTTGGAATACTCCCAGGTTGCTCCAGTTAGACCCAGTTTTTACAAGGTTGTCACAGTATTTAGGAAAGCCAGATCTCCCTGGGGGCAAATTATTAGGCAAATGCTAAGATCTGCTCAGAAACCTCATCCTGTTACCAGGAGGGGACGCTGCAGACCTCGTCTCACTGGGACCACTCGTCCCTCCGCACAGAACCTCCACCACTGCATCTCAGTCCTTCAAGTGGGACCATCTCACCAGCATCCACATGGCTTCCCCTCTGACCTTGGCAGAGCAGTTGGTTGAATGGTTCTAGGTGATGAAGAGGTTGAATGATACCAAGTGACAGTTTTCCCCTAGGAATACAGAAATCATTTAAGCAACTTAGGAAGAGAAGTATCAGATGTTGCTCTGTATAGATTTTTTTTTCAATTCTGAGGCTAGGCAACCAAACTTTTGTATATGTTTTAACAAAAAAATCAATATAGGATACTCCAGGTTGCCTCTTTAAGTTTTGACAGGTTGGGACTTTGCAGGAGGAATATTGAAAACAGCAGACCTCAGTGCTACCCCATTCCAGAGGTTCCCCTGGAGAAAAGAATTGTCAATGTTTAGAGACCAGAATTACAGAAACAAGCCCCAGATTACCTTTATTTTTCATGAGCTACACCCTCACCCAAACTTAGCAAAATAAGCTGGCCTAAATATTTTGACTAGCTTCATCTCTCTTTCCGCAATTTGGATTGACTTAAAGAGACTTTCAGAATTGATTTGATGTAACGCTGCTCTGTTTCATGATCGATTTCAATTCCAGTGTAAAACAAGAAGTTTATGCCCACAATTAGAACATAAATGCTACCGTGCTCTCTAAATATCATACCTCACTGCCACAGTGCGTCCATGAAAGTGTAAACATACTTTTGATTGACCTTCAGGCACTGTCAGGAAATGTAACTCATAGAGATGCCAGGACGGGAATCTCCTTTCTTCACTAATACAATACCCTCTGGCTATGTAAACACTTCCAAAGCCATTACTCTTCATTAAAAAGCAAAGACACATGGAATCCTCCCTGTCAAGAGTCACCTCCACCTATTCAATCCAAGAAGGCTGGAGGGATAATGAACAGAAGTCGTGTGTCCTCCTCCGTGAAGGGCGTGCTAGTTGGTCTTCACCCACCTAGCCATCGTTTGTTTGTTTGTTTGTTTGTCTTTTTGTCTCTGGTAGCGAACAATGCTTTTAAGGAGTAAAGGTCAAGCATGTCCAGTACCATGGACAGAGCACTGGATTGGCCATTGAGTTTCCCAAAGGAAAAAGTTTTTAACCTTCTATCTGTCCATTTTTTTCTGGGGGGAGGAGAAGAGGAGGAGTAAGTTAAAAGTGAATTAGACATTTTTTCCTATTCAATACTTTAGAAGTCAACAAACGTTTTCTTTTTTAAAAAAAATATTTTATTGAAGTATAGTTGATTTACAATGTTGTATTAGTTTCTGGTGTACAGCAGAGTGATTCATTATATATATTCTTTTTCATATTATTTTCCACTATGGTTTATTACAGGATATTAAATATAATTTCCTGTGCTCTACAGAAGGACCTTGTTTATCTATTTTATATATAATAGTTTGCCTCTGCTAATCCCAAACTCCTAATTTATCCCTCCCCCACCCCCCTCCCCCTGGACAACCACAAGTCTGTTCTCTATGTCTGTGATTGTTCTAAACAAACATTTTCTTAAAGGGCCAGCTGTAAATATATTGGTTTTGCAAACCTTACGGTCTCTGTCAAAACTTCTCACCTCCCACATTGTAGCCCCAAAGCAGCCAAAGACAATATGCAAATGAACTGGCATGGCTGTGTTTCAATAAAACTTTATTTACAAAAGCAGGCAGATTTGGTCTGTGGACTGTAGTTTGCTAACGCCTGCTTTAAGTTAGTAGTAAAAGTGCTGAGAAATGGGTAGGGGTGTCAAGGAGAACACCATAATTCAAAAAGATATATGCACCCCAATGTTTACCGCAGCACTATTTACAGTAGCCAAGACATGGAAGCAACCTAAACGTCTATCAACAGAGGAATGGCTAAAGAAGATGTGGTACATATATACAATGGAATGTTACTCAGCCATAAAAAAGAACAAAATAATGCCATTTGCAGCAACATGGATGGACCTAGAGATTCTCATACTGAGTGAAGTAAGTCAGACAGAGAAAGACAAATATCATATGATATCAATTATATGTGGAATCTAAAGAAAGGCTACAAATGAACTTATCTACAAAACAGAAATAGAGTTACAGGTGTAAAATACAAACTTATGGTTACAGGGGAGAAGCAGGGGGAGGGATAAATCAGGAGACTGAGACTGACATATGCACACTACTATATATAAAATTAATAACTAATAAGGACCTACTGTATAGCACAGGAAACTCTACTCAGTACTCTGTAATGACCTGTATGGGAAAAGAATCTAAAACAGAGTGGATGTATGTATATGTATAACTGATTCACTTTGCTGTACCCTGAAACTAACACAACATTGTAAATCAGTTATACCCCAATAAAAATATTTTTTTAAAAATGGGTAGGAGTGTCAAAGAGATGAGGATGCTAGTGTCTCTGATATCAGAAGAACCGTGATCGTTGAGCCAGGTCATGACTCCCCAGGGACTTACTCTCCAGTAAGAGATCAGTTTTGTATCTCCTGATACTCGTCAAGGACCTAGCAATAAAGCTTTTTTTTTTAAGTTTATCCTGCATTTTGACCTCCTTAAGTTTTGCCTCACAACCTTAACAGTGAGAAGTAAGAACTGAAACAGGGGGAAAGATTCTGAGATACAAGTGAGCATCTCTGTAAAAATCATTCCTCTACCCCCTACCCAGGTGATCTTTCTGGGACCAGAGTGAGCCCCCTGGAGAAAGGAGAGTCAACTTTTGGGCTACCAATCCCTCACTAGCATCCCAGTAACAGCATCACTGACACCCCCACTTACCTCCGAAATGGTGCAGGTCTAAACAGGAGGTTGATAAGGGAAGCTAGATCTTTGGAGAATATGACTGGGGAAAATAAGGGAAGAGCAGGCAGAACTGGGCTGAAAAACTTCTTCAAGAAGTCTCTACTTGGTTGTAGATCTCAATGCTTCTCTCATAACTAAACACTTCAGCAGCTAATTGGCTTCAGCAATTAAAGAAAAAAAAAAGGCTAGATTCAATTTCCACTCCCTTAAAATGCAATCTAGACAATTTATGAAAAGCAACCAAATATACTTCAGAGATGAATAGACTTCTTCTTGCCATAACCTTCCTTAAAAGCACTTGGAGAGGTAAAAATATTCTTAAATCAAAAGGAACACCATACTCAAAAAAATAGAAGTTAGCATGATTAATTTAGTGCTCCTTTATTATCATCAGGGACAAATAAAGAGATCTGTCTCTACCTGTTAGGGTTCTTCCTGGGTGAAGCCACTTAACAAGGTCAATTACAAAATAAGGAAGGATAAAGCTGCTAGAGAGATGTTCAGACCCCGTGTTGAACCTCCTGCTATTGAGAAAATGCACAGCCTTTGCAGGAAACACAATCCTTGAAAAGAAAGAGGCTGAGAATAAGAGCCTCCAGAGTGGAGGCTGGAGTGGAGACAAGCAGGTGACGGATGTCTGCAGAATCAAGAGAAAAGCTGAGGTGGAAGTTTCTAGAAGAGGGGTAAGGATGTAACCGAGCAGGACCCTATGGGGGCCTTCCCAAGACAGAACCCCCTCCACATCTTCCACCTGCCTCTTGTCTGTAGAAAAACTTTAGCCTCCTAGGCATTCCCCAAGTTCCAAAGAATAATTTTCATCAGAGAAGTGAGAAAATACAGAAAGAAAGGAAAGCAGTCAAACAAGACAAAATAATTTTAGCCATTAAACAAAGTCAAGGACCTTTAGTTCCTCCTCTAAGGCTATAGACTTTGAGTCATATCCTTTGAGGTATTTTGCAGATACTGAAACCCCACCATGTGGAAGAAGTTAACTGTATGCTGACCACAAGCACGTAGACCCCACCACCATACTGGTTGGAAACAGAGGGTTGATGATGTTGACTCTCAATTACCTCACCACCAACCAATCAGAAGGGTGTCCACGAGCTGATCACACACTCCACAGCACACTTCCTTCCTTCACTTGTCTTTAAAAACATTTCCCTGAAAGCCATTGGGAAGTTCGGGTCTTTCAAGCACTAGCTACCTGGACTCCTTGCTTGGCATCTGCAATAAACAGTGTACTTTCCATTACCACAACCTGGTGTCAGTAGATTGGCCTTGCTGTGCTTGGGCAAGTGGACCCAAGTTTGGTTTGGTAATAAGGAGTGCAATAGAAGACCTGTCAACAGGAGAGAGAGGCAGGCACTGAGGGAGATAGTGAGGGGTGAGGAGCTACCCCCAGGAATCCCCACATACCAGTGGAAATGAACATGCATGCACACAGCACACCATGGTGCTAAGACACAGACACAAATGTAGACACACATCACACGTACGTACAGCCATACGCACATGCACACATGCAGAGACACGTCCGACCCACACTGAGACACAATCACACAGGCACAGAACAGATGGGCACATGCAAACACACACACAGATGCACAAACACACACGCACACACAAACATCAACACACACTTCACACAGTCACAACACCCATGTACACACAGACACATCCACCCACATAGAGACACAGAACAGCCAAAACATTCAAATTCACACACCTACACACGCTCACACACAACACAACATATCTATTCCACTCCACTGAAGATGAATACAAATTTGCTTCCAGACCCAAGTCTAGCAACAAGGTCGTCTCTCAAGGTGATTGGGAAAACTTGGCATAAAGAAGAAGCAAACAGGGCTTCCCTGGTGGCGCAGTGGTTGAGAGTCCGCCTGCTGATGCAGGGGACATGGGTTCGTGCCCTGGTCCGGGAAGATCCCATGTGCCGTGGAGCAGCTGGGCCCGTGAGCCATGGCCGCTAAGCCTGCACGTCCGGAGCCTGTGCTCCACAACGGGAGAGGCCACAACAGTGAGAGGCCCGCGTACCACAAAAAAAAAAAAAAAGGAAGCAAACAACTTTATCTGCATCTTGCTAAGTGCTGTGCTCTGAAGATGAGGAATTATTAATGAATCACCAATACTCAGCATGTAGCCTGGCACATAGTAGATGCTCAGTGTATGCTGCACGAAGTACAAATTGTTTAGAGTTTAAGTCTAGGATCTAAAACCAGTAACCTGAGTTGCTCCTGACTCCCTCCCCACCCTTCCCATGCAGAGAGTGTTTGGGGTGCCCTTCCGAGCTGGCCGCCCCTCCCCACACACAGACTCTTCAGGCAGGGTCAGCACGGCCCCGCTGAGCAGGCATCTGGTTTCACACTTTCCTTCTACAGAAGAGGGCAAAGGAAGTGGCTGAGAGCATGTCCTGCCTGCCTTTGAATCTCAGCTCCATGCTTCCCAGCTTTGCAACCTCAGGAAGGCTGCTCAGGCTCACTGTACCCCCATCTCCTTGTTGGTGATGTGGGAATTTGAGTTTTAGATGAGATGAATGTCTTAGTGGAAGACTCTCCTTCCTAAGGGATCAAAGATCTTCCCCCAAACCTGCTCTAGCCCAGCCCTCTCTACCCTAGCTGATGGCAGCTCCATCCTCCCATTGGATTTCCCTTTCTCGTGGACCTAATATTCGATCTGTCTGCCAGTCCTGCTGGCCCCACCTGCAAGCCAACTCCAGAATCCAGGTCTTACCCCAGCCCCCACTCCACCCTCTCTCACCTGGACTCCTGCAACAGCCTCCTACCTGGTCTCCTAGTTTCCGTGCTGGCCCCCCTGCGGCAAATTCTTAATTCATCCACCAGAGCGATGACTGACAACACCCATCAGATCATTCCTATTTCACCCAGAGGAAAACGAACATTTTTATGCTGCCCCCCAAGGCCTGCATGATCTGCCCCCCCCCATAACTCTGACCTCACCCAGACTCCTCCTCTCTTTTCCTCGAACATGGCCAATAATCACCCACCTGGGCCTGTTGCAAGGGGTGCTCTCTCTGCCTGGAATATGCTTCCCCAGTTACCTGCAACCAATTCCCTCATCCCTTTCAAGTATTTGCCCTAATGGCATCTTCTTCCAACTTTGACCAACTTTGACAGCCATCTGTCCCATGCCGATCCTGGCACTGATATTCCTAAGCTTTACTTTTGTACTTAGCAATGTCACCTTCTAATCTATCACATAGTTCACTGCTGTATGATGTAAATCTTTGTCTTTTCTGCCCACCAGTATATTCCAAGGACTTAGAGCAACGCCTGAACACACAGGCAGCACTGATTGAAGACTGGTTCAATACATGAGTGAATGGACTGTGGATCAGATGCCGGCTCTTGCACTGTGCTCAGCTTGGAAGATAAAGGGTCAGAAAGAACAAACCAGGAGCCCAGCACCTCCCCCACGAGAGTCTCATTCTCTATTTTCAAGAAGCTCAGTTGTTGCTGGGTTTTTTCCCCCCACTTAAGGGGCTTGCCCAAGGCACTCAGTAGTAAAAGAATAAAAAGTCAAAACCAGGACTTGAACTCCAGACCATGTGCCCCATCATTTTAGCTGCTCAAGAAAGGTCAAGGGGTCATGCACACGTTCTCTAAGCTCCACGGTGTGGCAGAAAAAACGCTGCAGTTGTTAAAGACGCACCTTCTTTTGAATCTCAACAAGGTTAACCTGATAAGCAAACAAGGTTTCAAACGGGAACAGGATCAAAGACGAGAATCCGGGCTTTCCTGGTGGCGCAGTGCTTGAGAGTCCGTCTGCCGATGGAGGGGACACGGGTTCGTGCCCCAGTCCGGGAAGATCCCACGTGCCGCGGCGCGGCTGGGCCCGTGAGCCATGGCCACTGAGCCTGCACATCCGGAGCCTTTGCTCCACAACGGGAGAGGCCACAACACACACACACAAAAAAGACGGGGATCCGATATGAGTTCAAAGCATAGTAGGAACATTTAAATAAACCATTCACCCATTCGTTTCCCTCCATTTTTCTTACGTGTCAGACCCACAAGATGCATTGCTTAAAAATTCATTCTAAGGTCAAAGAAGGAAAACCTGAATCCAGGGAACAGGAGAGCCCTCTGTTTTACTCTACACGTGGATTTTTTTTTTACGAAGATGTGCTGTGACCCAGGGGTGGAGGTGGGGGGAGAGTCCTGGACTCCAAAGGGCGATCGGGGGCCCCAGGGACACCTCCTCCCTGCAGTGCAGGATTGGGTGGGGAGGCGGCTGGGGGCTGACTTTTCCACCAGGTAAGGGCCATGTCCCGTCCCTCTCACATTACTCTGAGAACAGCACTCAGGAGGAAGCGCTTCACGTCAAGGAGCCCCTCCTCACTCAGGTCTCTCCCTCCTTAATTTAAGATGATGTCATTTTCATTACTTTGACCCCTAGAGAGTCTGTCAAGTCTCCAGCATAAAGCCTCTTCCAACTGACACCTTTCGTGTAAAGGCCTCGGGCCGGTCACCTAACCTCTCTGAGCATCCATTTATCTGCCTGGCTCACTCTCGGGGCTGCTGGGAGAATCCAGTGGAAACAAGAAGAGGGACCACCCCCCTCCCCCGTCATCTTCAACCTTCCCTGCAGGCTGGCTAACGCCCTTTCCTTGACCCACTCCTTCTAGAACCCAGTTGCAGCCCTTTAGCTTCTTTTCTGTGGTTTCCCCAGGCTTCACACACACACACACACACACACACACACACACACGCCCATACTCACATCTATACACAGTCCACACTCGCTCTGTCACACTCATGCACTTGCCCATATACACTCTCATACACACACACACTCCACATACTCTCACACATTGTCATGCACTCTCATACATCCATACTCACACATGCACACACACACACTCACACACATGCACACTCACACATGCCATGTGCTCTCCACACCCACACATGTGCACCCTCGCCACTCATACATGCTCACATACACACATACACACTCTCACACCTCTGCACACTTGCACACACATCCATCTGCACACTCACACACTCTAAGGTGCAGAGGTTTGTGAAGACCCTCGTCTCTCCCCTCCAGGATTTGAAGCACCTGCCAGCACCAGCCAGGTAGGAAGGGTCACCCCACCAACATGCCCACCAGATGCTTCTACCTGAAGAGAGCCTGAGGAGAGGACGCCTCCTTTCTGACTGCACCACATTTGCAAAGAATTACCTCCCTCTGGATAGTAGATTGACCGTAAGATAAATAAGGTGGGCTCTTGCCCAGAGGGGATGGGGGCCAGTTAGTAATCTAGAGAATTGCAGCCTTAGCATGTCCAGCCTGGTAAAGAAGGAAGAACCCATCTCCCTCCCAGTTACTGACCCCATAAATTCTCATTACAGTGTCTGGGACCAGGTGGTCAGCCGCTGCTATTGGCTTCCAATAGGGTCAGTGGACAACATCTCAGCTAACCTGGGGGCTCAGTAACTGCCTTTTGCCATTTCAGAGCCACTATCACTTTCCCCAAAGCAAGACTCCCTTCTGGGGCCTGCGGGTGCGCTCTGGAATCCTCCCAAGTTGGAAATCCCTCATAAGCAGAGCAGAAGGAAGACATCTGTCGAGCTCTGATGCTCCTGGGCAATTTCTAAATGCATCTGTCCTCTCCCAGCTTTGCAGAGGTGTTCAACGACCATCTCAATAAGGAAGGAGCCTCATGGGAGCCAGGGGATTGCCATGACTGGAACCCTTCTACACCAGGAAGTTCTGACCCTATTTCGGTCCACTGGGTCAAAGGGGATAAGGACACCATTTGCGGATTTAAGTTTGGGAAGTAAAAAATTTTAAGTCAAGGCAATCTGAAAAGAGAAATCGATTGTGCACAACTATGAGAAGACACCTTACCCAACATACGGCTAGAACTTCACCCCAGGGGGATCTGAATAGACAGACCTCATGCCTAAAAATGAGGTCATTCAACTGGAAATGTCCTTAGAAGCCATGTTTAGATTGAGGTGGTGTTGTGTATCAATCGGATACTGAAGACCTGAAATTCTGCTTCATTGACTCCAAATATGAAATAAGATGAAAAGGGATCCAGGAAACGGAGAGGCCTTTAAAATGAGCTACAGTCTTCACCGGGAAAAATGAAATGTGAAGTCGACTGAGCCAGAGCTCAGATCTCAGGACAAACTTGCCACAAGTGGGGCCGTATGCTTTTCATCGATTGAGCTAATATGGGAACATTTTAGATTACCAAAGCCGGTGCCGCTTCAAGAAATGGCTCAACCTGCATTTTTCAGAACAATTTGATCAAACGCCTCATCTTTTCTCTTGCCTCTGCATAGGCACATGCCAGATCAACCAATGGTACACAGTATTCTTCCCTCCACAATCCCTTTATGACCTGTTCAGATTAAAAGGATAAATACATCTAGCATGATGGTGGGAAGATGAGCCAGAATCAGACATACCTACATTCAAACTCCAGCCCCAGTTCTCACTGCCTGGGTAAACCTTGCTGAGTCCTTGTTTCCTCATCTGTAAAGTGGAGATACTAATGCCCATTTCTCCTCAAATGGTCACAAAGATCAAATAAAATGATGTAAGGAGGCGTTGACCCCAATGCCTGACCAAGTAAGTGCTAAATAAATATGAATATTTGAATAAGGACAGCACAGTCCACAGCGTCTCAATCTTTATTAACAATGATTATTGGAGTATGGAGGTTCCTTAAAAAACTAAAAATAGGACTACCATATGACCCAGCAACCCCACTACTGGGCATATACCCTGAGAAAACCATAATTCAAAATGAGTCATGTACCAAAATGTTCATAGCAGCTCTATTTACAATAGCCAGGACATGGAAGCAGCCTAAGTGTCCCTCGACAGATGAATGGATAAAGAAGATGTGGCACATATATACAATGGAATATTACTCAGCCATAAAAGGAAACGAAATTGAGTTATTTGTAGTGAGGTGGATGGGCCTAGAGTCTGTCATACAGAGTGAAATAAGTCAGAAAGAGAAAAACAAATACTGTATGCTAACACATATATATAGAATCTAAAATTTAAAAAAAAAAAGGTTCTGACAAACCGATGGGCAGGGCAGGAATAAAGACACAGACGTAAAGAATGGACTTGAGGACATGGGGAGGGGAAGGGTAAGCTGGGACAAAGTGAGAGAGTAATATTGACATATATACACTACCAAATGTAAAACAGATAGCTAGTGGGAAGCAGCTGCATAGCACAGGGAGATCAGCTCAGTGCTTTGTGACCACCTAGAGGGGTGGGATAGGAAGGGTGGGAGGGAGACGCAAGAGGAAGGAGATATGGGGATATATGTATACGTATAGCTGATTCACTTTGCTGTACAGCAAAAAGTAACACAACATTGTGAAGCAATTATACTCCAATAAAGATGCTAAAAAAAAAAATCATTGGAAAGGAGTGTTTTCGAGTTAATAGGATTCCCTGGCTAAGTGGACATACAGGGCAATTAACACTGGCTGCTGTAGTCAACAGCACCAAAATCTCAGCAGCATTCACATAATAACAGTTTACATCCCTCTCATCACATTGTCCAAAGTTGGCCAGATGGTTCCTTTGGGTGGCCTCCAAGTGGTGACTCAGAACCACAGGCTCCTTCTATATCGTGAGAATGTCCTCTCGATACATGGCCTCTGGGATTGCCAAGAAGGAGAAGGGCAAGCATGGACCACCATGGCCAGGACTGAAAGGGATGCAGACCACACCTGCCCTCATCCCATTGGCTGGAACCCAGTCATGTGAGGCTGATCAAACACAAGGGAAGCTGGGAAATGGAGACTTCCTTTGTGCACAAGAAGAGGAAATGGAATTGATGGTTATTTAGGCAGGTCCGGGAGGGTTAGATAGAAAATCCTTTTTGTTCAAGCATTGTCATTTTACGGTTTTTTTTTTTCTTTTTTCTCTTCTTTTTTCTTTTTAGTGTGCTCACTCTTCCTTTGGCTTTAGTAAGCAAAGTCTTCTGAATATAGTCTAGACTTTCTTTGATGATGACAGGGTCATCATTCAAAGCATCAGTGGCAATAAACTCATTATCAACAATACATACATACAAAATCCATTAGTGTATATATATATATATATATATATATATATACACTAATGGATTTTGGAAACAAATTTTTAAAAAACCACCAATGGAGATACATAAAATCTGTGAGATTTGGGTCTATGAATATTGACAACAGCATATTCTATAGAAAAAAGTCTTTATTAAAACCTTGGTAGAAACTTAGCTTATTTTCTAGACATACATTGGTTCACTCAAATGCCATTTTGCTCCAATCTAAATTTGACTTAGAGATTTCATTTAGAAATCAGCCTTATCAGGAACTCATTTTGCTTTTCAGAAAGCAACCAGGAGATCAGGTGGCCACAAAGAAGTAGCCACCTGTGTGTTCCTGGAACGCAGGTGTCTTCACAGCCTAGCACATCTGGACAGGCACCAGAATATCTGTGCAACTGGTTAGAATTCAGCTTTCTGAACCCCATCCCTAGTGTCTGGACTTGGGTCCAAGGCAGCTGAATATTAACACACTCCACCAGTGTTGACAGGGCTCAGCAAAGTTTGAGAATCCACCAATGTTGTAGAAAGGAAACAGTCTTTGGGAATTAGAAAGTCCTGGATTTTGATCTAAGCTCTAATTCTGACAAGACGTGCTCCCTTGGTGGAGGTACTTAAACATCCCAAATCTCAGTTTTCCCATCCATAAAATGGAGGTGGTACCTCCCCGTAGGTTATCGAGTTAACCAGACAACAAATGTAAAACCGTAAGTTCAGAGTCTGGGACACAGCAGGGGAGCAATCACTGGTGACTTCTGTTCTTGAGAACGACCTCCACACATTGCAAATGTCCATTGAAAACCAACTTTCTAGCCTAGAGAACTAAGCGCTATAAAGGTGGTTTGCTTTTGCCTGAAAAAGTTCCTAAATGTCCATGGTGAACAGGAAAGAGAGAGAGAGCCACAGAAGTCTGCCATTTCATCTCTAAATGCCTGGGGAGAATCACCATGAACCATTCCCAAGAAAGCCAATGAGGTGGTGCTGAGAAAGGGGTGTCTACAAAGCTGAGCCTCTCCCAGGAGAGCCCGATGGATAGAAAAAAGCAGCTCCCAGACCAGCTAAAACCAGTGATGTGGGGGGTCTAGGGAAGGTGGGTGGCGAGGAGGAGAGTGAGAAAGAAGGAGCTTGGGAGATGCTGGGAAAGTTCTCCTACACGCAGGGCATCAAAGGCCCGGAAAAGACCTGGGGTGGGGAGGGGAGCCATGCCTCAGCTTGGTGGAATCTGTCTTTAACATCTCTCTCTAACCCATCTGCTCCCCCTTCTTAAGGAGAGATGGGGGAGAGGAGAGGAGGAGGGGGACGAGGGGGACGAGGGGGACGAGGGGGGAAAGGAAAGAAAAACAAACCAAAGCAAAAACTCCTCTTAGGTAAAAGCCAGTATTTGCTACAGTTAAAAGCATTGTTTTATCTTCTCTTTTTACAGTTACCTTCTATTTTTGGAAAATGGATTCTGGTGTTTCATGTAGGGTAATGATACACCTGCATTTCCCTTTGGAAATAAATGTATTTAGCTAAAAAACCAAGTCCATTTAAAGAATAATCATGATAATACAGTACAAGCAGTAAGAGGATAAGGCAAGAACTGTGGAGAAGGTAAGAAATGACTGGGGTCTGGGCTGGGTTGCCCCTCCCCTCCCCAGCCCTTCACCCTGGGGGTGAGGAGAGCAGATCTGATTGGTCTGGCGCCCGGACACCTGTGGCACCTCCTTTGCCCAGGTGCCTTATACTCCAGGTATAGATATTCCTCTGAACATGAACCCCAGCTTTACCTTCCGCTGACACTGGCAGATGTGGTCTTTCACCCCAACCGAGTGACAAGGTCTGAGATTCAGCTTTGGGGGCTGGGGGAGAAGACGCAGCTGTGTGCACCGTCAGCTGGGCTGGCCAGAGACCTGCCGAGGAGCTGGGCCGGAGCTGCAGCTGGCTTCCCCTGTCCTCCCCCAAGCATCTCCCCTAGGGCTTTGCAGGGAGGAGAGGCCTGGGCCAGAGCAGAAGGCAGGGGTCCGGACTCCCTAAACAACATATTGTCCTAATAGCTGCTACTCCCATCACAGACACAGTGTGGTCGTTCCTGAGTTAGATACGTGTGTGTCTCAAACAATCCAAAACACGTTCAAGTGGCCTTGGGATGCTGTGAACAGGTTCTGCTTGGTTAGGAAATTGACCAAGGAAGAAGAAATGTGAACACATCTCCACCACCTGCTAAGATTTTCTTTCACCAGCAGAGTAACCAGAACTAGCAGCTCTGACATCATTTTCCATGCTCCATCGTAACTAGGGGTTCATCAGAACAAGAGGTTACTAACTCTGCCCAGGGGTGACCTTCACAAGACATCCAGCCACACAGAAGCCTTCTTCCCAATAGCTTCTCCCTCTTCTCCCGGGTGAGAGCAAACTCAGAAGCCATTAGGCAGGGACTCCTTTCAAAGGCAACAAAATCATCCAGTCATCTTCTGGGTTTTTTTTTTCTCTATATCTTTATGATGGGTAGGAACTTCATATATGCACATTAATAACAGAAGTGTATCCCAAACTTGAGAAAAGGGAATATGATGCCCACTGGCTTGGCTGATATCCAGCTAGAGAATTTTCTAAGTCTGCCTGAGCATCCGATTCTCTGGGGAGTATAGATTTGCTTCCTGAATGATGCCCATGGCTAGGAGCCCAGATGTTCTACAGTCCTATAAGTTTAGGGGGTTTAACCTGTCAAAACTGGCAAGGAGTAATGGTTTTATGGCCCAGTGGAGAAGATGACCCAAAAGGTTATACTTTTATTGCCCTCCTAGGCTATTAACCGGTTTAACATTTGACTTAGCAAGCTCATTTCAGCTTGCCTTTCCCAACTGACTTATAAACCCCTGCTCCGGACACGCTCTTCAAATCAGCTACTTTTAACTTCCTGCTGGTTCATTAATTCATTCATTACTGTATTAAGTGAAACGTTACCATGGTCTCACCATCTATTTGTAAAAAGATTCTGTTTTAAACAACAAACAATTGATGTGGACCATTACTTACAAGACAGGTAGAATGATAATAATCAAAATTCAACATTTATTAAATGCATACTGTCTACCAGGCAATGTGCTAGGGGCTTTAAAATGACCATCTACTTTAATCCTCATAAAAGCCCTACAATATGTGTGATATAATTCTGCCCATTTTATAGATGAAAAACAGAAAGGAAGGAACTTGCCCAAGGTCACACCTCCAGAGGGGACAGACTAGGATTCAGAACCAGGCAGTATGGGCCTCCCTGCAAAAAAAAAAGGAAAAATTAAAGACACACTTACCATGATACAAGTAAGGAAGCCCCCTACCCCATGAGTTTTTTGCAAACTTAACAAATCACAGAAGCGTGCCATAAGTCAGAGGGACTCCAAGTGGTCAAGAATAGGGAGCCACTGAGATGCTTCTGCCAGTCTGGCCCTAACTGATGTCTCTGATACATTTCAGAGGCCAGCCTTTCCCTTCTCTGAGGGGGTGGGAGGCATGTAGTCCATGCCGCCCTAGGAATGTGCAATGTCCAGGGCTTTCCTGGGTGTGTGGGTTTGGGGTACTGGCTCTATCTGTCCCACCATCTTCCTGGACTAGAAAAGCTAAAATTACATTTCCCAGAAGCCCTTGCAGCGTGAGTTCAGGGTGAGATGCAGATTCCCCCAATCAGATGCACTCATGTGGCTCTTACCTTCCGAACTGAGCTGTGTGGTGGGTGGACTGGCCGAGCTCCAAGGGCAGCTTCCTGACCTTCACCTGCTGGCCTGTCCAATTCTGTGGTGTTGCTTTAAAAGTCTTTCCTGGAAACTCACAATTGATTTCGTAAGCCACTTAATACCCTGTAATGAATCCCTTTCTGCTACGCTAACTGGAATAGATCTTTCTTCTACTGCTGAGAGCTAAACCTCTCAGAAATCAGTACCAGGAGTAAAATCTGGGATTGGTTATCTGACCTGACGGCATGCGTCTAAAGGGAGCAAAGGGTGTGCTGGCATCCAAGGATGAAGTGGTGGGGAGAGGGCTCCAGGGTGCACAGAGCAAAGCAATTACCCTGGGATCTCCGAGTAGCAACACTGATGTCCCAGAGGCCAGGAGGCATGATGTCCCCGATGGGCAGCATAGCAGGAATGCGTATCAGAATGGCTTAACTCATAGGACTCTGATAGAGGTCAGTTGATCATGGGACCCCAGGGGCTAAAATAGGTGGGCAGACTGCTATGGTCCTGCTTGGTCTGTGTAACCAAAAAAATAAAATAAAATCCTCTAGGCCTGGTGAACAGAGGCCTGAAAAGGCACCACAAGAGTCACAGCTCCTCACCCAGTTCCCAGGATTGGCTCACGGACCCTGAACCCTTTGAATGAAGAGGAGGCCAGGTTCCCCTGGGGATCAGTGCTGGGTTACAACCTATATCAGCTAGCCATTGCTGTGTAACAAACTGCTCCAAAACCTAGTGGCTTGAACATTCATTGTTGCTCCTGAGTCTTTATGTCAGCTGGGAAGTTCTGCTTGAAAATTTTTTTTTAATTTATTTATTTGGCCATGCCACATGGCATGTGGGATCTTAGTTCCCTGAAGGGATCAAACCCATGCCCCTTGTATTGGAAGCACAGAGTCTTAACCACTGCACCACCAAAGGAGTCCCAGAAGTTCTGCTTGATTAAACAGGCTCAGCTCAGCCTGGCCGGCCTCTCCCTTGCTCTGGAGCCTCTGTAGGACTGGCTTGTCCCTGCCTCATGCGGTCTCGCGTCCTCCAGCGGGCTAGCACAGGCTTGTCTGTGTGGAGGCACAGGGTCCCAAGAGAAAGAATGGAAGCAGGCAAGGCCTTCAGAGGCCTTGGCTTGGAACTAGCAAAATGTCATATAAACTCTACCTTCTTTCCATCAAAGCAAGTCACAAGGGCATATGCAGATTCAAGGAGAAATAGACCCCACCTCTCAGGAGGAGGAGCTGCGGTCACACTGCAAAGGGGTGTGGACACAGGGATAATAGCAACCATTTTTGCAAATGACCTCCCTCAGCACCGGATGTGATGCTGTCAGCCTTCCTCCCAGCCTTCCCCAAAGGGACGTGCGGCCACTGCCCAGTGTGCTGCCCACGGGGGAGGGAATACCCAGACCTTTGAGGGTTGTTGAACACTGGCTTTGAGCTGATACTAATCCCTGAAATCCTCTGTGAAGGCCTCAGTCCACTGTCGCCTCAGTCAGAATTGGGACTTGTGGAGGGCAGATCAGGCTGGATCTGGCTGGCCCGGGCTGCAACACAAGCAGTTTTGCCTCTTGGCACTTGCGATCCTTGAGATCCAACAGGGCTCAAGGTGTGGGTGACAGATGGGAGATTCTATGGCGAATCACAGTACCCGCCCATCCCCTGGACTTTGAATGAAAGTCACAGCCTCTGCAGCAAACGATTCCCTTTGGAGGCACAGTTCAGCAGCTGCTATCAGACCTGATGGGGAGATTGTACTTCTAGTCCTGGGCCCCTAAAGAGTGCCAAGGGACCCCACATAACTGGAGGCGACCCAGTCTACCAGGCCATGCCCTGGGCCAGGCCAAGCGGCAGCCCCCACCTAAGGCATATACAAGAGATCAGGTCAAGCAGGCCCTGGAAATCCAAGAAATTGCACCAGGGAGTGACTCACGCTCCAGCGCACCTACTCCAATGGCTTGGCCATCTTTCCCTCCGCCCACCTCTATCGTCCCAGGGGTCTCCTGTGACCAGCTCACTTAGGAAGAAGGAACGCAAGCCTGGTTTGCAGGCTCTGCACGAAACACTGGCACCAGCCACAACCAGATGCCACCGCACCACAGCCCCACCCTGAAGGCGAGCGGAAAAGGGAAATCTTTCCAGCAGGCGGAACCCCAATGACACAGCAATTCTCCAGTGGGTCCTGGAAGGAGAGATGAGTGCAGGTCTGCACAGCGAACGTGGGGACTGTCGGAAGGTTTGACCCCATGGTCACGGCCTGGGAAGAGCACGGCTGGAGGAATTTGGGGGGCAGGCCTCCCAGAAAGGCCAGGAGCGTCAGGATGTCTGGTCCCCACAGCAGAGGAGGCTCTCCGTAGCCAGATGGACAAGGTGACCCATTCTGAGACTCCTTCCCCAGCCACCCCATGCCTGCTCAGTGGACCCATTGAGGCAGGGTTGGAGATTCCAACAGGCGCTCAGCGCCCTCCTCTCCCCTCCCCAGGGCAGCTCCACCCTCCCAGGTGTGACAGAGATAGCAACCGAGCCCCGTGGGAGCACACACCCTGGGAGAGCCAGACCCTTTCCAGCAAAGACGGGCAGACCAGTTAGCCTCGCTGGGACAGGCATTTATCCAGAACACAGATTTGCTTGCCCTGCGCGCCATGCTTCTGCCAGTCTATGGCACTGCTGACCGCCTTCCGTGGTGTCTCACCCAGGACTGCTCCTGGCAGAGGCCCTCATTTCACAGACAGAGGAGGAAGGCGGTGATGTGACCTGTGGCTCCACTGCGCTTTCCCTGCATCCACCTCCCAGAAGCTGCTGGCATTCCAGAAGAGTGGAGCATGGTGGAAAGACCCTGTAAGACTCCGTGGTCGAGCCGACGGCAGCCGATGGTGTGTGGGGCTGAGGGCGGTCTTGTCCGATGCATTGTGTCCTCTGAACTCGCAAACCTCACACGGTGCTCCCCTGCAGGCAGAGCATCTGGGTCGGGGAAACGAGGGAGGTACGCACCCAGTGACTCACGGCAGAGTTTTACATTCTTGCTTCCCATCTCCAAAACCTTAGGCTCTGTTGGTCTAGGGATCTAGTGCCCAAGAGAAGACATAACCAGAGGACCCAGCAGTGGAGCTAATGAAGTGAAAGTACCACCTGACCTTGTGGGGCTAATTGTGCCATTGGATCCACAGGGACCAGGCTGGGTGGAGAAATGGATCCTGAATATCAAGGGGGAAATAGAACTGCTCACCTCAACCGGGACAGGGTGACTCTTCTAGATCTCACAAGATTCGGGGGACTGCTTTCTGTTGCTGCAGTATCTTGTGAGGGAGGTGATGAGCTCTACAGTAACCCCATACAGGGAGGACCACCAAGATCCCGGACCTCCCAGGGATGTGCAGTGCTGTACATCGATGCTCCAGGTTAAGAACTGAACCCCGGTGAGATGCCGAAAACAAAGATCACAGAATAAGCAGCAGAAAGAAGTTACGCACATCAACTACGTGGCCTCCCCGGCCAGCTGTGTCCTGGATTTCCTTCTTCCCCTCGCTTTGCCCTACTACTGCGAACCAGTGTGTCGTAGGTGGTTGATTTTAGGTTCGTGTGATGGGTGGGATCTGACTCTCCTTTCAGGACTGAGGACAGTTGCATTTTTATGAGGGATGCTTGCACTGCATTCTGTGGGAGCAGCTGGTCGCTGATGTGACCGTTCAGGAGTTGAAGTTTGGGAAGGAGTAGGGATGGGGGATATACCTTCAAATGGTAGACTGTGAGGGCCCTGTGCACTGGCCTGCTGGTGTCTGCTCCCGCCTCCTTCTAGGCACCACCCTGCTCTGCAGAGGCCAGTACGTAAAACTACATCTTCCAGAATCCTTGCAGCCCAGCTCCAGGTGCAGTTTCTACCATCAAAGGGATACATTCCTGCAAGGAGGGACCATGGACCTGAGTTCTGTGGAAAGGTTGGCGGGTGTGGGGTGACAGCCACTTGGCTGGTGGCTGGTGTGGCTCAGAGCAGAGACCTCTGTGGTCCCAGAGCCTGCAGTTGTAGCTGCGGTAATCCTGCGCAGCAGAAACAGTTTCCTGATGAGAACTAAAATGTTGCTCCCATATCAGTAAACAAAGGATGTTGCAGCCGTCAAGCCATCACATTACAACACCCCGGACTGTGAGCCCTGAGGGGACTCAGGATGGGAAAGCACAGGACACTGGCCCAGAGAGCTGAGGTGCACATCAAAGGAATGATTTCAGTGAGCCCAGACGTTGCGTCTTCCCATACGTAGAAAAGCTCTAAATGCATTAACTTGATATGTATGGTTTTCTTTAATTAGCAGTCATCTTTTGATGTTCCGACCACCTGGTCTTTTGTTGCAAAAACTCCTATATGTCCTGGCTCCCCAACCTGCCCTTCTGTCTTTGGAACAGTTTTCTCAGCGTTATATGAGATGCTGTGTCCGGGGCTTGAAGTCCTCAGATAGCCCGCCAAATAAAACATAACTCTCAACCTTTAGGTGGTACTTTTTTTTTTCAGTTGTCACTGATCGTGCCTCAAAGCTCAGACTGGAGTTTGTTTCCAGCCCTCCCAAAAGTTGAAGAAGTCATTTCATGCCCTATGATAAACTCCTTTCTGCAAAACTCCTAGAGTAAAATTCTAGGAGTAATGTTGCCTTTTGTCGATCATTCTCTACAAGGGGATCTGATGCATCTGTTGGGGTCTTTCTACGCTAATTTACTGTTTAGAAATTGAAAGGTTGGGTTAAATTGGGAGATGATAATGTATTAATTTGGTCATGAGAGAGGAGGGCATAGAAATGAATTTGGATCATTCAACACCCACTTCCCTACTTAGGATTCCTTTATTTGGTTTCTCTACAAATATTTCAGTGGTAACTCATCAGCTTAAAGACACACACACACACACACACACACACACACACACACACACACAGTGTTTTTACAAAAAGAAATCTTTGCGTCCTTGAGCCATGTGTTCTCTGGATGTCAGATGCACAAGCCAGCTCAGAGGTTAAATTGGGAAGCAACTGAAGTGGTCTCTTCCCCACTCTCACCCCCACTCCACCCCTAGCACCAACCACAGGTGCCATAGGACCTCACTCTACTCTGAGACACTGTCACCTCCCACTATGGTCCTGCCCAGGGAGTCACCAAAGCTGGACAGGAGCCCAAGTCCCAGGGAATTGATGGAAGGAAGATACCGGCATTCATGGTGCATGACAGAAGCTATTCTGACATCCTTTGGAACACAAAGGGCATAGGGGCTCTTCTTCCGATGAGATTTTCTTCAGACAAGGGATCCTGGCTAAATTAAGGACCTTCTCAGTTAGATAGAGACACAACTCAAACTTGCTCAGCCGACCCAGGGGACATTCTTGGCTCGTGCAAGTGACGACTCCAGGACATGCTGAGACGACTCCAACAATGTCATCGGGACTTGGTTTCTCTCTCTGTCCTCAGCTCTGTCCTCCTCACACTGGCTTCATTCCCAGCAGGCTGACTCCTGGTGACGCTGTGAGCCTGGGTCCCCCAGCTTCAAGATCGGAACAAGATTTCCTCTTTCCAAACAATTCGAGCAAAAGTCCCAGGGTTGAAGCTTCTTGAGTCAACTTGGGTCAGGCATCCAATGCCTTTGGAGAGCCCAAGGAAAACTCCCAGTGGCTAGGTCTGGGTGCCATTCCCAGAACAAGATCATGTGGCAGGGAGGGGGAGTCTGGTCCACAAGACCCGGAACAGACAGAGAGAGGAGGAAGGCATAATCACCACTAAACAAAAAATAGAGAGAGAATAGATGCCAGACAAGCATGACAACAGATGTGCGCCTCTCTGGCTGCACTGGACCAGCACCCCTTCAGCTGGCCCTGCAGGAAGCCAGTTCATCAGGTTCTGTGAAGCAGTGGCAGAGCCATGAGGGCAGAACAAGAATCCCAAAGCACAAGCCAGGCTGGAGACCGTTGGGAGCACGGCTGGCCCTCTGCGGCACCGCACAGCCAAGCTCGCCTCCGTGCTGGTCCCAGCCCTTTAAGCAGCTGTGGAGAAGACACTCCATTGTGTACAAGACCTGATAACTCTACAGTGTTCAGCTGCTTGAAGTGAACACCGCAGAGCCCGCTCAGATGTTAAAACGGCATTAAATAGAAGCTGCAGATGGGCTCCCTGTTCCCCAGCAGGAAGGAGAAAGTGCCTCATCCTCCCAGGCCAAGATGCCCTTCTTGACATGCTGGGAGGCGGGCCTCCATCTCAGCCTCTCTTCCCCGGAGTGGGCGTGGCCGAGCACACAACCACGCCCATGCTCTCATCCAGCCCATCCTCTTCAATGTGCTTCCTTCATCATAAAAACCATAATTGCTGAGTAATGTCGCCTTTTGTCGATCATTGAGAACTTTTGTGCTGTTTGAAGCTCAGAGAAATCCTGTCTACAGAGGGTGGCAGTGGCCGTGGTGGTGACATGGCGTGGTTAGGGCTAGGTGCCAGGGCTGAGGTGGGTGGTCTGAGGGCTGGTGATGGGGGGTTGATGATTGCAGTGGGTGGTAGCAATATGGCGGTGGTGGTGGGCAAGGATGGTGGTGGAGGTGATGACGATGGTGACAGTGATGTCATGAGTGTGGCCATGCTGGTGATGTTGATGGTGAAGGTAACCGCTGGGAGGACAGGTGGTCATGGTGGCCGTGGTGTCATTCCCACTTTGCTGATGCTGACAGTGGCTTGAGACTCTTCAAGCTCAAAATGTTTTGTTCAGAAGAGATGAAAAGATTTATTACCTCTACTCCAGCCCATCCAGCAAATACCCAGGTGGGGCTGCTCCAGGGATGTTTAAACCATTCATCACCGTGTGTCATTGTAGCCATGTGCTTCACGGGCTTCCTGAGTGACTGAAATAGCCAGGACCCACTGTTTGGTCCTCTGGGAACTCAGCCTTGGAACCCAGCCACCATGAGGTGAGGAAGCCCTGGGTCTCAGTGTCTGCTTCCATGCCTGGAGGGGTTGCAATCAGAGCAGAGTTTTAACCTGATCTTCCTGGATATCAGAAGCTCCTTGAATGTCCTGGAAGTGTTTGAAAAAGTGGGTCGAAGCGTGTTTCTGGGATGGGAGCCCATGTGTATTAGTTATCTACTGCTACATAACCAATTATCCAAATTTAACAGCTAAAACCATTTATTATCTCACAGTTTCTGTGGGTCAAGAATCCGGGGGTGGCTTAACTGGGTGGTCCTGGCTCAGAATCCTCGTGGGATTGCAGTCAAGCTGTCAGCTGGGGCTGGGGTCCTCTGAAGGCTTGCCTGGAACTGAGGACCTTTCCAAGGATGCTCATTCAAGGTGGCTGTTAGCAGGAGGCCTCCATTCCTCACTGGCTTTTGGCCAGTGAGATGCGGTTTCATGCCATATGGACTTCTCTGTAGGACTGCTTGAGTGTCCTCACAGTATGGCAGCTGGCTTCTCCCAGAGCAAGGGATGCAAGAGAGAGCAGGGCAGAAGTCGGAATGACTTTTATGACCTAACCTCAGAGGCCACACTCTGTCACTTCTACAATGTCCTATTATCTACACAGATTGGCTCTCTTCAGTGTGAGAGGGGACCACCCAAGGACCTAAATAACAGAAGGCCAACTTGGAGGCTGGCTACCATAGCTTTCATCATTCCAAAGAGGACTTGACCCCCCAAAATGATACGCATCTCTGAGTTCTTCAAACCTTGAGGACCAGGTGTCTGTTGCTACAGATTTTTCTTTCTGCTTCCCTTGGGAATGGAGCCAACAGGGAAAGTGATAGTGGCCTGAAATAGGAGAGTGCCTATCCTCCTGACCTGTCCCATCTCAAGTAGGTGAATGAGAAGAGGGTGGAAGAGGGAAGGAGAAATGCTGTCCCTTGTTTTTCCATCTCTCTTACCAGCCCCATCATTGCCCCCAGAACAAGCTATCCACACACTTTCCACCAAGCCAGGTTGTCTCAGAGAAACTCAGTGGCCCTCTCTTCCAACAGAGCACCTCTACCTTTTCAAGGCATGAGGCTTCAAGGCAGAGATATAGGGAGATCTGTCTGAAACACTCAGAGCAGCAGTCCCTGAGAGGAGGATGACAAGCTCTATGGTGACAAGCATGGCTTTGGAGGCTGATAAGTCTGAATTCTGACCCCAGCTCCAGTGTGTAATGGCTGTGTGTCTGGGGCCAGTGCCTCAACCTCCGTGAGCCACCATGTCCAGCCTCACGGGGCTGTTGAGGATCGTTTTAACAAGAAGAATGGCATAATCACCACTAAACAAAAAATAGAGAGAGAATAGATGCCAGACAAGGATCGTTTGTCGCTAAGTGTTCAGCCCTGTACTAAATACTTGACACCTATTGCCTCATCTGATCCCTGGCATCAGCCCCAGTTTATAAGAGGGTAAAGTGAGGGCAGTTAGGTTCTGCTTTAGGCCAAGTTTGCGAATGGCAGAGCCAGAAACAAAACCAGGAAAGGCTGATTCCAGAACCTGAGTCTTTAACCACCAAATGGGCCCTGAGGCTGGAATGAAGATGGTGATGGCCATGCTGATGATGACGGTGATGACGATGATGGTGATGGTGATGACAATGGTGATGGTGATGACAGTAATGGTGATGGTGTTGATGTCGGTACTGATGTTGACGATGGTGATGATGATGATGATGGTGATGACAATGGTGATGGTGATAATAATGGTGGTGACGGTGATGATGATGGTAATGATGTTGGTGATGGTGATGACGATGATGCTGATGCTGATGGTGATGATGATGGTGATGGTAGTGGTGGTGATGGTGATGGTGATGACAGTGGTGGTGATGGTGTTGATGTTGGTACTGATGTTGATGATGGTGATGATGATGATGATGATGGTGATGGTGATGACAATGGTGATGGTGATAATAATGGTGATGCTAATGGTAGTGATGGTGATGATGGTAATGATGTTGGTGATGGTGATGATGCTGCTGCTGCTGATGATGGTGCTTACAATGGTGATGATAATGATGGTAATAACGATGGTGGTGGTGATGACGGTGATGAAGCAGGGAAAGAGACAGAGTCCCCAGGACAGGGAGGGACTCTTAGGCCAAGATGACCAGTAGGAGTTAGGGGAAATGTGAAGCAGAAGGACAAACAACGGTAACTCAACAAGCAGAACAGAAGGCCAAACCCAGGGCTGAAAGGAACCTCTCCCAACACCAGGGTGAAAAGGAACTGAATCTCATTCAATCCTCCCGTTTCCCAAATGAGCAGACCGAGGCCTAGAAAGAAAAAGCCAGTGGTCCGAGGTCACCATCCTGCCTCCGCGCACAGGCCCAAGCTCCACCTCCTAGCTCCTAGCGAGGAGTTAGTCACCCAGCCTCAGAGCCCTGGGCAGGAAGGAGACCCTCTCCATAACGAGGTGAGTGCCAACACAGCACTGGGCCATGGGAGGGCTTCCATTCATATCTGTTCATTTCCTGTCAACTTAGAAAAATTCCCAGCCTATGTCAGAAGTCTGGAAGGATGTCAGGCATGCAGCTAGCAAATCACCCAGCCCTGCTTCCTGGGAAGGCTGAGGGGTCCACTGGGGCCTCAGGAAGGCCCTGGTAGGAGGTAGATCAGCCCTAGGACAGAGCCTTTCCTGCCAACCGCAGGTCCCGTCTTAGGGAGGAGCAATGGTGTTCAGACTCGGACCACCCAGGCCTGGGCCGGGTCAACAGTCAGACCCTGGCTGCTGAGTTCACCAGTTGCCCTAGCCACTATAGGCAGCCCTTTCAGACGCCCTCCCCAGCTATGGAGAGGTGTCCCCAGGGTGACAGGAAGCCAGCAGAAGGACTCCACGTCTGAAGAGAAGCTGCTCGGGCCCCTTGAGCCTGGAGGCTGGAGGTGGACAGAGTCGGAGCTGCAGGCCTCCTCGGTTGGGCCTGTCCAACAGCTCTAACCCTGCCACCTTCTGCTCACTGGGCCCTTCATGGTCCACTGTCCAGCCACCACCCTCCCTGCCACTGAGGAAGGCCGGGGACCTCAACGAGACTCAGCAGAGGACCTGGGCCAGGAAATCCGCAGGAGTGTCTGCCCACCAGGAGATGGCTTGCTGCCCACCGGGCTCCCCTCCCTCCATCCCTTCCTTCCTGGCCCCCAAGGCTGCAAAGCTGGCTGTCTAGGCGCCAACAGCACCACCATCAGCTGTCAGCTAGGAAATCCGCCCTCTGGCTCCACCAAGACCCACACTTTGAACAGGGGCTTGGCCCCAACAAGTTGGCTCTGCCTCAGGAACCATAGACCTGATAGAGCCTTCCAGAGTGGGTCTCAGGGCCACGAGGGAGCCTAACAATCATGTCCGTCCTCCTTCCCAGCTGTTAGGTTGGAGCAGTGATGCTGAGGCTGGTGATAACAAGGGCACCAACGGCCCAACAGAGAAGCAGGGCAGACAGACCCAGCTTGAGGGTGATGACAGTAAAAAGAGTAGGGGACATTGCCTGACGCTCCAGTGCCAGCCTGGGCACACAGGCACAGGGCAAGCTTCACTGGGGGTGCCTGGATGGCAGCCGCCACTTGGTGAGAAGGAAGACTTTGACATCTTCCCACCTTGGCCTTCAGATTGTCCATTGAGGTCATTCCTGATGACCCCAGGGCCCCCTGAGGGGATCAGGGCACCTGTCAGGACTGAGCTAGTCTGACACAGGCGCTTCCAGGGAAGAGCCCTGGATGAACCAGCTTTGAGGGGGCATGTATGTAAACCACCCCCACCCCCTACCTGACGACGAAATCCTGGTCCTCACGGAGGCAGGGGTGACAGGAAAGTGGTACCCAGCACAGGACCTGGCACACAGAAACACTCAACGGTGAGGAAAAGTGGTACCCAGCACAGGTCCCAATCCGGGAAAGTGGTACCCAGCACAGGACCTGGCACACACAAACATTCAACAGGGCCACACTGAATGATGGGGCTCCACCCCGAGGAGGCTGTCTGGGGTCCCCTGGGGGCCTCGCCCAGCTCTGCCCACCCACAGCCCCAACACAGATGTGAACGGAAAGCCGGCAGTCCCACCAGAGAGGAAGGCCACAACTCGGGCACAGCAGGGGTTCCCAGCTCGGACCCACACCGGGGGTCCTGACTCACTGGGCAGCAGAATGACCACCTTAACAGGGTGTGGTCTAATGTGGAACTTCCTGAGCAACGGGAGCGTCGTTTGTTATGCGTTACCAGCCCTGTTCAATCCTCCCTGAGTTTATGCTACAGAGGGGACTCTTGGTGGACACCGAGCAGCTTCAGGATGGGCGCTGGTGGCCAGGGGAGCCAAGCACGGGATCAGAGGGAACTTTCAGCCCCACCCCCTGGACGGGGAGGGGCTGGGGATTGAGTTCAATGACCAGGGGCCAAGGATTTAAGCAACCACGCCTCTTGTAATGACATCTCCACAGAAACCCTAAATGATGAGGCTTCCCAGTTGGTGAACCCTGGGCGGTGCTGGGGAGGTGGTGGCCTGGGGAGAGCGTGGAAACCCTGTGCCTCCCACCCCACCCTGCCCTGTGCATCTCTTCCATTTGCCTGTTCCTGAGCTGTACCCTTTAGAACGAACCGGTGAGCCGCGTATGCACAGCACTTTCCAGAGGTTTGTGAGCTCTTCTGGCAAAATATCCAACCTGAGGAGGGAGCCGAGGGACCCTCCCCCTAATTACAGGTGGTTGATCAGAAGTACAGGTGGCCTGAGACTTGTGACTGCCATCTGAAGGGGGGCAGTCGGTGGGGCTGAGCACTTAAGCTGGAGGGTCTGTGCTGATGCCAGGCACACAGTGTCGGAGCTGAATTGAACTGTTGCACCCATTTGGTGCCGGGGAATCAGGTGGTAAGATTGTCTCCACGTGCTGCCACGGCCACGTGATGCCCCTGACCTGCGGACAGCTCCCTCCAGGTGGGCTGCCAAGAACCCCCAAACCGGGGGTGCCTCCCTAAAAGAAGACCTTAACCCTCACCTGGTGTGATGCTCGGCACTGCTCAGGGCTGCTTCTGGAGCAACCGACGTTGAACTGAATTCAATTCTCCCCAGTGCCGGGACCCAGACCAGCGCACAGCCCGTCCACCTCAACAGTGTATTGTGGGTCTTCAAGGCACACAGAAGGCACCCGAGGGACTGGCTGGATGAATGAATGAATGAATGAATGAGCGTCTGGGCTACCCACACCCACACCCTCACTTCTTACCATGGGCCACCCTCATTTCTCTGATTTCTTGATTGGAACCCCAGGGGCACGGTCCCTGCAGGGCATCCTCTGGGCCGGGACT
Organism: Stenella coeruleoalba; assembly: GCF_951394435.1. NCBI lineage: Eukaryota > Metazoa > Chordata > Mammalia > Artiodactyla > Delphinidae > Stenella > Stenella coeruleoalba. The sequence goes on from NC_137169.1 coordinate 3,998,008, forward strand.
CATAGCTCAGGATGAATTATTCTGCAGGATGTGCTTCCAAGGGCTCTGTGTGCCCGAGTGATCTGTCACCACTCCAGAAAGAAGCTGAGACAACACTGGCTACTCAGCATTTGCGTAGGAGGCGCTGACGGTCTCTCACCCCGACTGCAGGCGCACGCTTACCTGGACGAGGAAGCGCTACGGTGTCCGAGCCCAGCACAAGGCAGTGCCGCCCCTGTCCCACACTCTAGACATCAGTAGCCTCCCACAATCCGCCGGGAGCCTCGCTCATTCCCTAAATTCCAGGGAATGGCGTCCGGGGCAGGCACCCCTGAGGATTCGGATGGCAGGGCTGGAAATTCAGTTTCACCGGGAGCGTTCCGCAGGGTGGCAGCGGGGTGGACCTGAGGTTTGAGAGCTTCGTCCTGGACCTCCGCCCTCCCTGACTCAGCCACTGTCCGCAGGAGAGAGGACGCTGGGCACAGCGAGGAACATTTCTGAGCCCAGAGGCAGCAGGGCCGCCACCCAGCGTGCCCAGCTCAAGCACAGCACCCTCCGCCCCCGTTACCCAGCCTCCCCCAAACCCTCCATCCCGCACGGACACGGAGCCAGTGAACACCAGAGCCCCGGACAGCAGCCCAGCCTTGTCCCTCCGCCTCTCAGCTCCTGCCCCTGCCTCGGTGAATCGTGGGTGATGTCTGAATGAGCCAATCAGACTTGCTTTTTTTTTTTCCCAAGTCACAGACTCTGCCCATAACCCCAGCCAGACCCCCCAGAACCCAACAGCTGGGATGGGAGTATAGGAAAGGGGTGTCCCCTCACCATACCCCAAGTGCACAGCCAGACAGTGACGGGGGAGTGGCCTCAGTCACCCCAGGTACGAAGGACAGGAAGGTCTAAACTGAAACGCCTAGACAATGACCATTTTGCTAACCTGACAAAGATTCTCTCCTTGACCAAACTCCACAGGCTCCTCTGAGACCATTTCAGCCAGGTCTGGAATTTTGCCCTTCGGATTCCTCTCTGCCTTGTCCAATTTTAGCAAGAATCCTGCTAAGTCAGCTTAGCCAGAATCCCCATCTGCCATATCTGGTCAGGTCTCCATTGCCCAGGTGATGTCTGACCACCTGGCCTGCCTTCAGCCAGGGTCCCCCTTACTCCTGATGCTTCCTCTTGGTGATTCTCCGTCCACCTTGCTCCTTGGCTATAAATGCCCACTTGTCCTTTTTTTTTTTTTTTTTTTTTTTTTGCAGTATGTGGGCCTCTCACTGTTGTGGCCTCTCCCGTTGCGGAGCACAGGCTCCGGACGCGCAGGCTCAGTGGCCATGGCTCACGGGCCCAGCCGCTCCACGGCATGTGGGATCTTCCCAGACCGGGGCACGAACCTGTGTCCCCTGCATCGGCAGGCGGACTCTCAACCACTGCGCCACCAGGCAAGCCCTCCACTTGTCAGTTTTGTACTCAGAGTTGAGCCCAGTCTCTCTCCTACTGCAAAACCCCATTGCAGGTCCCTACACCTGTCATGCCTCTGCCCCGCTTGAATGAAGTCTGCCTTTACCATTCTTTAACAAGTGTCACTGAATAATTTTTTAACAAAATCTTCAGGAAGAAAAAGTGTGTGAATTCACGCCAAGCCGAAAGTTTGCTTGGAATTCCCCAAGTTTAGAAGCAATTGTCTGCTCCTTCCCGCCTCCATCCAGCAGTTTGCTTTCTCCCAATCAGCCCAGCCCTGAGTCCCACTCGGCATGGGCATCATAAAGCAGCATCTCAGGCTGCAGGCTCGCAGTGATGGGGCTGGGGGTGCAGAGTAGGGGGGCCACGGAGGCTGGGAGCACACGGTCGTCACTGGCTCCGGTAGGAGAGGGTCTCTTGTCTGCGATGTCCCCTATGCCCAGTGCCTGGAGCAGCGCCTGGCACAGAGGACACATTCAGACCTCACTCAGTGGATGAAGAAAACAGACAGTCACCCTGGGAACACGGCTTCTAGAAGGTGCAGGAGTGCTCCGGGAAAGGGCAGATCCCAGAGCAGATGACAGGCGCACGCTGGACCCCTGCTGCAGCAGCCAACACCCGGTCACCTGTGGGTGCAAAGGCCCAAGAACTGTCCGTGATTCCTCGCAGGGGCAGGGAGCGCCTCTGCGCCACCATGTCTTTTCAGAAACCCAGGGGCCCCGCCGTGCGGGGACTGTAAAGGGACGCTGGCCGGTGTGATGCAGGAGAGTTCAGAGGAGGACAGTAGGGGACATCAGCCAGCCAGGAATCACCTGACGTCTGGAAGATGCCACTCAAAAAGACAGATGCAGGAGTCCTGACAAAGAGGGGCCAAGAGGGTTTCCACGGTGACGGAGCTCCCCGGGGAGGGAGGCGGGTGCACAGCCATGGAAAGGCAGTCTGGCAGGTCATGCTGCTCTGGGTCCCCCCACTGTGTCCCAGACACTCAGCTCCCTCTCCAGCATGGGGCTGCCTCCAGGCTGTGGGAGAATCTGAGGCTGTCAGCCCTGCCCGGAAGGCGCTGGCAAACCCTCGTGCCCTTGACGCCCTGGGCAAGATATTCACTCAGGCTCCCTGGCTGTCACTGTCAGAGTTAAGTGGCCTGAACCTCAGGGAGCTGGGAGCCCCAGGTCCGAGCCCAGCAGGTCCTCCCCTAGTCCTGCAACACTCTTTCCTTCTCCCAGACCCGTCACCATTCCTGTCCTGTAGCACACCCTTCCTCCCCTCCGCCCTCAGGACAGGGCTGGGTCAGGCTCTGGCCGTGACCAGGAAATGAGAAGCAGAGACTAGGAGAGAAAAAGATACAGGGCAGGTCACCGCCCTCAGCCCTGGGTCCCTGAGTCTCACCCAGCGTGGGGTCTCCTGCCCCTCCAGCAGCCCTATAAATGAACCCACGGCCACCTTCCTCCTCCGATCAGCTCCAACACCTCCTTCCTGGAGCTTATTTCAGCCCCAGCATGCCCTTTGCTTCCTGCCCGCCAACTCCCCCCAAAAATGCAAAACAGCAAAGCCTGGCCTTACTGTGGGGACCAGGGCATCCTCCCATGTGCCACGCAGGATTCAGAGCTCTCCCTCGGGTTTGCACAAACCCTTTAAGGCTCCGGAGGTCCCGCTGTGTTGTGAGGCTCCTCCGATTAAGATCCCTTTCTCGAAGGGTCTGTCCCACCCCCTCCTCCGTCGCTCAGTAGGGAACCTCCACCCACCCTCCGCCCCCCTCCTCCAGGCAGCAAGGACAGTCCCGACAATGCAGCATTACCCAGGCCCGTTGCTGCTGTGAGTTCCTCCACTGGGCACAGGCTTAGAGGCACGGGGTCCCCCTAGCCTGGGTGGAGCCCCAAGGGCCATCACTGGCGAGGCATCCACCAGCCCTCCAAGAAGTGGGAATGCTATAGACTGTTTATATGCGGCCAAAATCCATACGTTGAAATGCTAACCGTCAATGTGATGGTATTTGGAGGTGGGGCCTTTGGGGGTGATTAGGTCATGAGGGTGGAGCCCTCATGAATGGGATTGGTGCCCTTATACAAGGGACCCCAGAGAGCTCCCGCCCCCTTCTGCCACATGAGGACACTGAGAAGACAGCCATCTATGAACCAGGAAGCTGGGCTCACCAGACACTGAATCTGCCAGTGCCTTGATCTCGTACTTCCAGCCTCCAGAACTGTGAGAAATAAATGTCTGCAGTTTATAAGCCCCCGTCTGTGATATTCCGTTCCAGCCACTCGCCTGGCATGGGGATGGGAGCCACAGAGAGAGAGCAGCTCTCCGTCCCAATTACTGTGTCCGTTTAGGGGGTTGTTCCTTATTCTGGACTGTGCCCTTCCTCAGTTTGAGGTTTTGAATGTTCTTCCTTTTATGAAATTTTGGAACCAGAAGTAGTTCAGAAGGAATTCTTCTTACTTGGCAAATAAAAAGTTGGCAATTCTAAATGAGACCCAGGGATTCTCTGATTTTTTAAAAATTTTTATTGACCTACGTAATCCAAAAGTTACCCGTGAGGGGCTGAAACTTCTCACCCAAGAATGACCCACAAGGAGCCCCTCAGCCTTGTTACCGAGCTTAATCATCAACTTCCAAAATGCAAATTAGTTGAGCAGAGGCCAGGATGGCGCCTACATGGCGTCCTAAGTGGTCTCGCGAGAAGGTGGCTGGGAAGCAGAGGGGGAGGCAAAGGAGGAAGCAGAGGGGGTTTATAATTTCCATGAGCTGAGCTTGTCTTAGAGCAATACAAATAAAATTAGAAAAATCCTCTTCAGAGGCAAGCACGATATTTTACTCAGTCTGAGCTGCTAATGTGCCTCAGTGCACCATCCAGCCTTCTGCGGACAGGAGATGGACGCTGGGTGGCCGGGCTGGGCACTCCCAGGGGGACATAACTCAGGGGGTCCGAGCGCTGGGCAGAGGCACTTGGGGACAGACAGCCCACAGGGACAGCTCCAGCTGGGGGAGCCCAGCCGACTCTCCCATCCTGCCCACCCTGGGGAGGGGAGAGGGTGGATATCCTAGCTGTGAATTCATTTGATCGTCACCAGAATCCAATTTTCCTCCTGATGTGGAGGAAATCAAACGAGAAAAATAAGACAAGCAAGCAACCAGCAGGGAGTGACATGAGCTCTTTACTGGGACAACTTCATCAGGCAGCCTGAGCAGAATGAAGACCACACCACCTCCTTCCAGGCCGACACGAATCGGAGACCCCGTCTTCCCCCAGTCAAGCAGCCTGGTCCCCAGATTCTGCAGGTGCCGTGTGTCTGTGGGTCCAGCCTGGGCCTGGGGAGGTGGGGATGCTCCAGGAATCCGGGGCCACTTCCTGACAATCTTTTCACTGAATTTCACCCCAGGGCCGTGGCTAGAGGGAGCCCAGCCAGGACCGCTTTGGATAATTCAGACAGTGCTCTAAGGGCACGTGTTATAAGGCATCTCGCTGCAAAGACGCCCCTTGACTGAGACCCAAGGACGGTCTCGCCCCAAACCTCCAGGAATGGCTCAGACAGGTCAGTCTGTAGAATCGGAGCCTCCTAGAAATCCCAGGAGCCCCTGGGGGCCAAGGACTGGGTCCCCTCCACCTGACACGGGCCTCATTCCACACCAGCTCGACTTGAATGCCATCATTCTAGGTTGCACAGGACATCAGGGACGGGGCCCAGCTAGAACCTGCGTCCCCCTGGGACTCATGGCTCTGCCCGCACACCAGCCACTTGCCTCCCCCACAGGGAGCCCCGATGAGTGTTGTGAGACTGCAAAACCAGCTTCCTCTACTCCCAGTGTTCCATGATCAAAATAGTTACTATAAAGCACGCACGCACACACGCATATGTGCACACACATTAATACACACCTGCACATGCATGCACACACACACACAAACACATCGGTTAGACACCTCATGGCGTCCTTCAGAGTGACCACTCCCCAGCCTAGGGCTATCTCCCTGTGTGACCTCGGAGAAGTTGCTTGGCCTCTCTGGTTCTTCACCTTTAAGATGGCTTTGTGGAGGGACTTGTTCCTCGTGTCCTCCCAGGTCCCTCCAGATTCTATGATCTGCCTCAAGGAGCCCTCGGTCTTTAGGGAGGACAGACTCTCGGAGCAGAAGGTGGAAGAAGGAAGCCCTTGAAAGGAAATCCCAGGCTCTTCCGGAGCCCAGAGGATGGTGGAGGGGTTCCTCTGAGTGGAGGAACCCTGGAGAGCATCCTGGAAGAGGTGACATCAAGCAGAACCTTGAAAGGAAATAGAATTAGACACGTGGGCAGGGCACAGGCAGGGGGAGAGGATGCAAGCAGCGGCTCCGCCCTCCACCCTGCTCCCTCCCACTGTCACGTCCAAGGGCAGTGGGACAGCCCAGCTGGGCCCAGGTGACGTGATCGCGCTTACCAAGGAAACACTCCCTTCCCTGGGCATTGGGGGCTGCTGTGGATGAGCAATGTAGACGCCACTGCGAGCTGGATGTCCTAGCAGAGGCCAGAGATGACCAAGCTCCGGCCCAGCGTCCTGGGCATTCTCTCTGGACCACCAGGCCAGCTGGTTTCCCCACCCTGCTCCCCACCTCATGGTTACTCTTTTTCTTTAATTGAGATAGAATTCCCATACATAAAGTTCACCCCTTTAAAGCATACAATTCAGTGGTTTTTACATTCACAGTGTTGTGCAACTATTAATCTACCTTCTGTCTCCGTGGACTTACCTCTTTGGATATTTAATATAAATGGAATCACACGATGGGCCTGCTGTGTCTGGCTTCTTTCACTAGCCTGTTCTCAAGGTTCACCCACGTTGTAGCACGTGTCATGCTTCATTCCTTTTCCATGGCTGATACCCCATCGTACGGATGGACCACATTTGTTCATCTGTTGATGCATTGGGGCTGCCCCTGCCCTTGATTCTAATCGACCCACCTCTGTGGAGGTCCAGCGAAGTTCACGGGTTAGTTAAAGCTGAGGTAGTGAAGGACAGACTAACGGGCTTGCGTAGGGTCCCGGGGGGGCGAGGAGGGGGGAGGGGGGAGGCAGGGCGGGACAGCCCCTTGCAGGAAAAGGTGAGCCTCCTGCGCGGAGGGGCAGCTCTAGACTTTGGGGTCGTGGTGCCTGGGCCTCGGGGCAGCTCCGGGCAGGGCTGGGCTGGGCCTGGCGGGAAGGCGTCAGGGCTGAGATGCCGGAACGCAGAGGGGCTTCCTGCCTGGACAGCGCTCTCCTGGCAATCAGGCCAGGGAGGGGTGGGAAGTGACTGTCCACGGGCAGCACCTCGTGGGGCAAAGCTGGTTCTTCCCAATACACTCACTCCTTCATCCCTCTGTACAGCTGAGAGCCCGCGGGGCCTCGGGAGGAGCCCCTGCCTCGGGGATTCAGGGCTGAGAGCGGGTGTCTGGTCAGCGCCTCTGGCCGGAAGCAGGCCTCCGGGAACGCCCGGTCTGACCAGCCGTTCCGATTCTGCCGTGAGCTCCTCTGGCCCCGGATCCCCTTTGGAGGTGGGATTGCTGACGGGGAGACGTCCTTCATGGGAGAGCCACCTGCCTGCCTTCCTGCACACAAGGGTTCCTGGCTGGCAGCGGGATCCCCTTTGGAGGTGGGATTGCTGACGGGGAGACGTCCTTCATGGGAGAGCCACCTGCCTGCCTTCCTGCACACAAGGGTTCCTGGCTGGCAGCGGGATCCCCTTTGGAGGTGGGATTGCTGACGGGGAGACGTCCTTCATGGGAGAGCCACCTGCCTGCCTTCCTGCACACAAGGGTTCCTGGCTGGCAGCGGGATCCCCTTTGGAGGTGGGATTGCTGACGGGGAGACGTCCTTCATGGGAGAGCCACCTGCTTGCCTTCCTGCACACAAGGGTTCCTGGCTGGCAGCGGGATCCCCTTTGGAGGTGGGATTGCTGACGGGGAGACGTCCTTCACGGGAGAGCCACCTGCCTGCCTTCCTGCACACAAGGGTTCCTGGCTGGCGGCGGCAGTAGATCGGCCTCCACGCCGTTGCTCATTAGCTGACATGTGTATTTATGCATAAAAGGCCTCTCTAATTAAAGCCGTCACATTAGCGCTTTATGTATCTCTCCCAGGTTGAATGCGGCGAGGGCCTTAACTGTCTGTGAAGCTGGCCTCGACTCCCGCAGGAAGCAGAAGGGTGCAGGGACAGGCTACCCTCCCGCCCACACGGGTAACAAGCCCCCAGTGCCTGGACTCAGGGGGCAACTCAGCCCCCCAGAGAAACCACATGCCTTGCCCCACCCTCGAGGCCCTCCCTGGAGTCTGTGGCCTGGGGGTCCTTACACTCTGCCCCAAGGACCCGGGGCCTCCAGCTCCCTGGGCGCCACCCCTCCCCCGCCCAGGACACGCCCGCCTGCCAGCGTGCAGCTGTGCCGGACGGTGAGCTCCCAGGGGTGGGCAGGGCCCGTGGTTTCCTCTCCATGGGGTTCCCTAGGGCCTCACCCAGTGTCCCCACAGCTCTTGGGTGAAGGTGGTATCTCACCCTGGCTCTGCCTGGATCGCCCTTTCCTGCCCACCTCCCACCCATTCTCACCCCTGTAAGGGTTTAGCTAAGTGCAGGTTTTTCCCCTCCAGGGAGACCCCTGCCCGCCCTGTCCCTGCTCAGGTTCCCACAGCCCCGTGCTCGCCTCGAGCATCTCAGCTCCACGTCATGGGCACATTTCATCCACTGCTATTGAGCAACACGGAGCAGGGGGGCATCTGCCTCTGTTCCCTCAGCCACAAGCACAGAGCATCCTCGGGGTCACCAGAAGCTTCCCTGGAGCAGCCCCTGCCGAAACCAGCGTTGCAGACCACACTGACCCCACCCAAGACCCCACCCATGGCAGGAGTTCTCAAAGCCCGGCTCCATCAGCAGCCCCACACAGCTGCGTCACCCAAGAGTTCCTTCACTACTAACCTGGCCTTGGGGTTCAAAGACCTTTCTAGAACATTCTAGAAAAGCAGTCTTGACTCTCACGTTGGGGCCTGAGGGGCTCAACACACAAGACCCCAGTGGTGTGTTGGATGACTGTTGGAACTCTACCCTTCCCCGGAGCAGGGCTCCACCCCATGCCCTCTGCCCTGTGTCCCCCAGTCAGCCCGCAGAGCACACAGCTGGCCCCAGGCACAGTGGACTTGGTGTGGGGCTGGCTTTGGCCAGCGGAATGTGAGCAGGTGTGGCGTGATCTGAGCTAGCAAATGTTCCTGGAGGGCCGACTTGCCCTCTGTGTGTCTGCCATCCTTGAGAACCGCCCCCTGGGAGGCCCTGGTCCCGGAATGAGGTTCTCCTGGAGCCAAACTGACCCTGACCTTCAACCTGAAGCAGATCCACCACTGTGACCACAGAATCATGAGCAAAAAAGAAACATTGCCGTTGTAAGCCACTGCGTTTGGGGGATGTTTGTTTTACAGCATTGCTGTAGCGTGAAGCTGCCTAATACACCCCTCTTCTCACCATCTCTGAACCAACTGAGATAAAGGGACCAGCAGGCTGATGGAAACAAATGTCAGGTTTCTACTGATGAAGATGAGTTCACAGTCTATGGCTTAGGTGAGGGCAACACCAGTTCCCTAACACTCTCCCCAGACATGGGTAGAATCGCCTACCTTTCACAGGTAGAGGCAAGCAGACCAGAGCACGGGCCCACAGTGGGCTGGCAAGTCCCCAAGACAGAGGGCAGCGGGGACAGGCTGAGCTTCCCAGGCCCAAACTCCCCAGCAGGGCTTCTCGACACCTCCCTGTGGGATCCCCAGCCCTACCCCTACCCCCACCCCAGAGGAGTGGGAAACAGGACCAGCTGCATAGTTTTCAGGTCCCCCAGCAAAATGAAAACACAGGGCACCTTGTTGAAAACTTGTTAAGCATTTCAAGACAGCAACGGCAGAGCACTAAACCCCACCCCCAGCTAGTTAACACCCCTGCAGGTGCTGGGGACCCCTCCTTCTACCTGGAAAGGGCCATAGGGATCAGAGGGCAGCATCCCTCCCAGGCATCTTCTCCCAACTCCAGCCCCACACACTGCAGAAAACTAATCAGAATCCCACCCAGGACACCCAGAAGACTGTAGTGGGGCAGCCCCTGACCAAAGCCAGCCTCCCTGTGCAAACTGACAAATCCAAAGACTCAGGGGGACAAATCTTTGCCAGGCTCCCAGGGTCGCGGTCCTGGGCCCACGCCACGTCCTTAGCTGTTATGCACGGGATACCTTAATTATATTGGTGAGCGAGTGCCTGGAAATCCCAGTTCCCAATCATATTTCATCTCACATGACTCCGGAGCTGTCAATCTAACTCTGATCCGTGCATCTCATGCAAGCCTAATTGTCTCTGCAGCTTTAAACAGTGACATGAATCCACCCTCGGACGTTTCTGGTTCATGGAAGCTAAGGAAAGACCAGGGCTTATCCATAATCCTTAAGAAATATTATTATCCTAGGAAAATTATTCAGTTAGTCTACTTAATAACCCTGTGTGGGCCCTTGATATACTGTAGTCTTTACAGGATTCATTTCAAAAATATTACCTGTCACTTTCCAACCAACTGAAGCAACAGGGAGGCACCCAACATGGACTCTGATAGGGGCGCCCATCTGTCAGCTTCATATGCCATAAAGAGCCGTGGCGCTGCTCCCTTCGGGGCATAAATCTCCCCAAGCCTAGGGAGGGCTTTAGGGGCGCAGGAAGGAAGAGCAGGAGAGGCTCCCGCCAACACTCAAGGCAGGAGCTGGAGAAGCACGTTGCGCTTCTTGCCCAAGGGGGCGACAGCTGATCATCTGTAGCTGGGGGCCACTTGCCCTCTCCCCGCAGCAGACCAGGGCCAGCTCTGCCTGACAGCCAGGAAAGCCAGGGCTCACCTCCGTCAGCACCCTGGCCTCGGGGTCTGGAATGCAGGAGCGCCAGCACCCTGGCCTCGGGGTCTGTAATTGAGGAGCGCCAGCACCCTGGCCTCGGGGTCTGTAATGCAGGAGCGCCAGCACCCTGGCCTCGGGGTCTGGAATGCAGGAGCGCCAGCACCCTGGCCTCAGGGTCTGTAATGCAGGAGCGCCAGCACCCTGGCCTCGGGGTCTGGAATGAAGGAGCGCCAGCACCCTGGCCTCGGGGTCTGTGATTGAGGAGCGGTTACCTGGCTGCGTTCCAGGGATACGGATGTGTCTGGGCTGGATGAATGGCAGCTGGCACGTCGGCCGACCCTGAGACACAGCTGCTGAAGGAAGGAAGGAACCAACCAATCAGCCATCTGACACAGCATTCTAGAAGGGCCACAGATATTCACTCGCTGGCCTGCAGGGCCGGGTACCCAGGGAGATTGACGGGCGCTGAGACCGCAACCCATCATCCTCCCACCCCGCCTCTCCCATCATCCTCAGTCTCACCTCCGTCTCTCCCCGGAGGCCCCAGCCTGGAGCACCTGCCGCGACAGCTGCCCAGCCCAAGGACGGGCTGTCACAGCTGAAGCCCAGGCCCTGTGGGGACCCCGAGGGGTCAGGGAGAGGTTCTGGGGTCTGCTCCCTCAGGCCACCAACTTCAGATCTCTTCCAGGCCATGCTGCTTCCAGAAATAAATTGTCTGCTTCCACACCCTCACTGATTTTTGTCTCTGTTTTCCCAGCTTCCTGTCGCAACTGGACATTTCGGGTGGCAGATCAGAACTCACCCGGCACTAACCAGCTTCTTCAAAGCCGTCCGCAGCAGGACCCTGGCCGCGGCTCCCAGTGGCTTTGGGGAGGAGCCAGCAGGGCACATGGAGGCCTCTCCCTTTGTTCCTCCAGGGAAAGGCGCCATCCGTGGGGCCCCATAAGATGGGCTGCGGGGTCCACCTGACTCAGGTTCAGACACCCCCTTTCTCTCTCACGACCTTGGACAAGCCACCCAACCTCAGGGCCTCAGCACCCCCACCTGCCAGCCCCAGGGTCCGGGAGGACCAAACACAATGCAGCAGGCTATGGTCCAGAGTGGCCTGGCCGCCCACGGCATCAGGGACCAAGCACTCCACTCTGCCATTCAGGGTGTGGCCTCTGCATCCCAGGCTCCCAGGAGGGAAGAGGAGCCTGCATCCTGTCGCAGGGACACATGTCCCCCTCCTCCTGCTTGGCAGCTCCCCAACCTGCCACCTTCTGGGAACACCCCTGCCCCCCCATCCTCTCCCCCTCTCCTGCAGGGCAGGGCACCAAACACCTGACATGGGATCTCCTTAATCCTATAGCATCCCTGGGGCAGCGATGCTGTTGTCCCAACTTACAGGTGAGAAAGTCGAGGCTCAGAGAGGTGAAGAGCATGCCAAGGTCACCCCGCTGGTGAGCGACAGGCACTGAAGGGATAGATCCACCTAGTGACGAAGACAATGCCACTTACATCGTGAAGTGCTTGTCAGGGCTGATTGACAGGGAGGCTGAGGCCCAGAGAGTTTGGCCAGTCCCCTGGGTGGGGGTGGGGAGGCAGGACACTGGACATTTGACTGCAGGGGCCAGGTTCTCCCTCCCCTCTCCACCCTGGACCTTTCAATCTGCCTCCCGGGAGCCTACTGTACACACTGGCCGTGGGGACAGCAGGGGCAGCAGGGAGCAGGTCACCCAGACCCAGGCCTGAGCATCTTTCCTGAGACCTGACTCACAGATCTGTCCTGACCCTAAAGAGAGAGAGGAGTCAGGGCCCCCACAGATCCTGTCTGGGTACCCCGAGCCACAAGTCCAGAGAGTGGCAGTTACATAGGCTTGGAGTTATTGGGAGGGAGTTAGGGGCTTCAAGCTGCCGCCACCTCCCTCCAAGACCCCCAGTAAGTGTCGAAGAAGACAGCAGAGGCCCACCGCCTCCTCTTGTTCAGGAAATGACCAAGCGTGCCAGCCAGCACGAGACAGGAGGAGCTCAGCAGGGCAGCGCAGGACGCAGGACGTGGGGAGAATGGCCAGTCAGCTCCCTCCTGGGCCCCAGCGCCCAGCTCCACAGACATGCAGTGACCAGGGTCTGCCCGGGCTGGGGGGCAGCGGCCAGGCCCCGGTCGGAGCCCCGAGACCCCAGTTTTCTCTTTCTGGTTCTCACAGCACCTTCTCTTACAGGGCCAGCAGTGGGGCCGTCCGTCCCCCTGCCCAGCACCTCGCAGCCTGGCTCAGACCGCAAAGTGGCTCCAACCTCGGCAAGGGGTGAGGCTGGGGCTGCTGCGGTTTGGGGGTGGCCAGGCGACAACAGCAGAGAGACATCGCACTGCGGGCGGGAGAGACAGAGACACAGCACAAGAGGCCCTCGCAGAGAGAGGCAGAGGGAGGGGGGGTAATGTGGGGGAGGGGAAGAGGGCAGGCTGGTGCCCGGGGGGATGGGCTGGGCTGAGTACCCACGAGGATGCCTCTGCAAGTTCAGGCCTCACAGTGCGTGACCGAGTGGGACAGAGAGCGGAGAGCCCAGTCCAGGACCGGGGGCCAAGGAGGCTGGGCTGGAGCAGGCTCCCCCCGCCCCCATGACGAAACCAGCCTGGCGCCGCTGCGTCCAGACCCAGTGAGCATCAAAGACACCCTGGACGAGGTTCAGGGCCCGGCTGACCCAGCAGGGCCCTGTCCCGGCGGCGGGATGAGAAGCAGAGACACGGGGCAGCAGGTTGAAGCTGAGCTGGGGGTGCCTTGCTTGTCTTCTGGCAACAAAGGGGCCCCTCCCTCCCCTCCCTCCCCTCCCCACTGGGCCCCACTCCGTCCAGCTGACCCACACCACGCACTCCACTGCAACCTAGTGACAGGGGAAGGACCCAGGCTGTGGCGATGGGTGACCCGGGTTCTAGCCCTGCTGCCGGCAGCAAGTCACACAGCGCCTCTGGGGCTCAGCTGCCCGGCCCATAGAGCAGAGTGTCTGTGGGGCTCTCCCAGGCCCAGGCCTGGCATGCAACCCAGAAAGAGGCTGCAGAGGGAAGGCGGGTGCTGCCGTCAGCTGTCAGCTCTTATGAGCGTCGAGGCCAGGAGCTTGCGGGGGTTTGCTTTCGCCTAGTGTTCCAAACGTGAAGTAGCCAGACCAGGATAGGAGAGGAGGCTGTCCCAAGGGTGCATGGGGCAGAGTAGCAGCATGGACATCCCAGAGCAAGGACGGAGGCGCCCAGCAGCCCCGTGTCCTGGGCGCCCAGGCCGAGTTGCTCTCTAGGGTCCACCAGCCCGGACAGCAGGAAAATGTCACAATGTCACCAAGGACCCAGAGGACCCTGAGAAGGCATCCCTGGGGCAGCGAGCTGTCAGCACACCTGGGGGGATGCTCCCCCCTCCTGGGCAAAGCCGGTGGAGGGGTCCCTGCCTGTCTATCTCTCCCCGGCCCCAAAAGGTGGCCATGCAAGGAAGAGGGATTTCTAGGCAAGCCACATTCGGGTGGAATTCAGACCCAGGTTTCCAGCTGGCGGGAGGCCAGCCCAAGGAAAAGCCTGTCCAACCCTGAGCCATCAGAACTGGCCCAAGGGGTCCGAGGCCAGAAAGACCTTGACCTTCCGACTTTGAACGCTGAACACCAGCCTTGCCCTCAGCGACGGAAAGAAAGAAGGCATTGCCTGCAATTGTATGGCTTCCTGGGGCTGGAAACCAGGAGGCGGGGCTTCCAGATCAGGGCGGCCATGTACAGTTGTGCAGGTTGTGCATCTGCTGTGAAAGTTGCCCCTCGAGCTGTGCGGCTGGGAAGGGGCTGAGGCCAAGCAAATTTGGAGGCGACTCGGGGTCACGGCAAGCACCTGGGCTGATTCCCAGCTTATCACCTCCTGGCTGTGCAACCTGGGCACACGTCTTAACCTTGATGAGCTTGGTTCTTCATCTGTAAAGTGAGCATCACAGCATCTCACTTACACAGTAGCTGAGGAAACTGAATGAAATGTCATCTGAAAGGTGCCTGGGGCCACACCTGGCACAGAGCAGAAGCTCAATAAACAGTAGGTCTCTAGAGTTACCATATGATCCAGCAATCTCACTCCTGGGCATATATCCAGAGAAAATTCAAAAATGCACCTGCACCCCAATGTTCACAGCAGCACTATTTACAACAGCCAAGACGTGGAAGCAACCTGAATGTCCACTGACAGATGAATGGATAAAGAAGATGTGGTACATATATACAATGGAATAGTACTCAGCCATAAAAAAAGAATGAAATAATGCCATCTGCAGCAATACGAATGGACCTGGAGATCATCATACTAAGTGAAGTAAATCAGACAGAGAAAGACAAATCTCATATGATATCCCTTATATGTGGAATCTAAAAAATAGTATAAATGAACTTATTTACAAACAAAAACAGATTCACAGACAGAAAACAAACTTATGGTTACCAAAAGGGAAGATGAGGGAGGGGTAAGTTAGGAGTTTGAGATTAGCAGATACAAACTATTACATATATATATATATATATATATATATATATATATATATATATACACTTTTTTTTTTTTTTTTTTTTTTAATACAGTAAGCCTCACCACTATGCTGCCCGGTAATTCCCGGCCTCGTTTCCAGAGACAGCTGCCCTAGCCCCGGCCTCCCCGTGGCCCATCCCTAGGGGGCTGTCCATGGACCAGCTCCCCGGCCTGGGCATCATCCCTTGTCTCAGGACCCAAACCGCTTTCCCAGCTCCGATGTTTAATCCAGTAGTCATTTCTCCAGGGGCAGGACGTCAGGATGGAGGCTGTCTTCTGCTCTGCCCGCAGCCATTGGTGCCCAGCTCCTGCCCCCAAGGGAAAGATAAAGCCCTTGAAGGCAGCGTTGGGCGGGGGTGGTGCTCAGGTTGAGTTATTTTGTTTGGGGTTTTTTTTTAACATCTTTATTGGGGTATAATTGCTTTACAATGGTGTGTCAGTTTCTGCTTTATAACAAAGTGAATCAGTTATACATATACTTATGTCCCCATATCTCTTCCCTCTTGCATCTCCCTCCCTCCCACCCTCCCTATCCCACCCCTCTAGGTGGTCACAAAGCACCGAGCTGATCTCCCTGTGCTATGCAGCTGCTTCCCACTAGCTATCTATTTTACGCTTGGTAGTGTATGTATGTCCATGCCACTCTCTCACTTCGTCCCAGCTTACCCTTCACCCTCCCCGTGTCCTCAAGTCCATCCTCTATCAGGTTGAGTTTTGATTAAATGCAAGACCCTAGTTAGGAGCGTCAAGCTCATGGGCCCGCCCCGCAGCCCAGCTGCCTCAAGGGAAGCCCGTGAGCCGGTGTTTGAGTCTCTTGGTTCCGCTCTTTGAGGATCACTTGGTAAATGAAACGCAAAGGTTGGGGCGGGAGGGGGCAGGGTCCGTGAGAAAGAAGCCAGAAGGCTTCGTCTGGAGTCGTGCCTTGGAGGAACACTAATTGAGCAGCTACGACAAGCCAGGCCCTGGGTGCCCGGCCACCAGCATCTTGGAGATGGATGTGTCTCCTCGCTGCGCAGAGCTGAGATCCACCAGCCCTGTGAAGCTCGTCTCTGGTTTCACGGCTCGATGCACTTGAAAAGGAGTCGCGTTGTCTGTTGGGGAAACAGCCAGGCTCATGACCCGCGGGCCGGTCGGGCAGCGCCCCCAGCAGCACGCCCACCCTGCACCCCGCGGGGCTGCCGGCACCTTCCAGCCCCTCGGCAGTTTGGAGGAACTTTCTCACGCCTGTTGTTCAGGGGAGGTTAGTCCCAGCTCTACCTCTGGAGCCCCAGGTACGGCACTGTTAGTGCAGGGACCTGCAGGCTGACGGGGAGCCCACAGGGGCCCAGCCAGCGCTCTGGAATCTTCCGCCCACGCTTGGCTATTCAGGCTCCTGGCCCTCCTGCAGCCCAGCTGTAAGTTAGAAAGGAAACATGACCACCCTGGCAGACCCTCTGTCCATCCCCGTTCAGTCCCTGCCAGGAGCCTGCTGCAAACACCCTCAGCTCGCCATCCAGCCTTCCTCCTGGGCTGCACGAGGCTGGCCAGACCTCTGAGAGCAGCTGGGTATGGATGGAGCTGGAAAGGGAGCGACCCAGCCCCTCATCCTTGGTGGACGCTCCCCAGGCGTGTTCTCCTGGGCCCAGGGGAACCCGCTGACCACAGTGGAAGCAGCCTGACATCTCTCCCTCCGTGGACCCCTCCCCTTCCCCAGCTGGCCGCACCACCCCCCTCCAGTCTGAGAGCTGGGAGGTCCCGCTGCACAGAAATGAGTCCCAGCAGCACCAGAGGGCTCGAGCCCAGCCTGCAAAAGGTTTGATGCAAATACACACGCATCGGGATCCCGTAACTCAGAGCACTCCATACGCACTCTCTTCACTATTAAACAAAGTTCATTAAAAAATAAACCTCCTTCTGCACAGCAAAGGTAACCATAAACAAGACCAAAAGACAACCCTCAGAATGGAGAAAATATTTGCAAATGAAGCAACTGACAAAGGATTCACCTCCAAAATATACAAGCAGCTCATGCAGCTCAATAACAAAAAAACAAACAACCTAATCCAAAAATGGGCAGAAGACCTAAATAGACATTTCTCCAAAGAAGATATACAGACTGCCAACAAACACATGAAAGAATGCTCAACATCATTAATCATTAGAGAAATGCAAATCAAAACGTGAATGAGATATCATCTCACACCGGTCAGAATGGCCATCATCAAAAAATCTACAAACAATAAATGCTGGAGAGGGTGTGGAGAAAAGGGAGCCCTCTCGCACTGTTGATGGGAATGTGAATTGATACAGCCACTATGGAGAAGAGTATGGAGGTTCCTTAAAAAACTAAAAATAGAATTACCATATGACCCAGCAACCCCACTACTGGGCATGTACCCTGAGAAAACCATAATTCAGAAAGAGTCATGTACCACAATGTTCATTGCAGCTCTATTTACAATACCAGGACATGGAAGCAACCTAAGTGTCCATTGACAGATGAATGGATAAAGAAGATGTGGCGCATATATACAATGGAATATTACTCAGCCATAAAAAGAAACGAAATTGAGTTATTTGTAGTGAGGGGGATGGACCTAGAGTCTGTCACACAGAGTGAAGTTAAGTCAGAAAGAGAAAAACAAATACCCTATGCTAACACATACATATGGAATCTAAAAAAAAAAAAAATGGTTCTAAAGAACCTAGAGGCAGGACAGGAATAAAGACGCAGACGTAGAGAATGGACTTGAGGACATGGGGAGTGGGAAGGGTAAGCTGGGATGAAGTGAGAGAGTGGCATGGACATATATACACTACCAAACGTAAGGTAGATAGCGAGTGGGAAGCAGCCTCATAGCACAGGGAGATCAGCTCAGTGCTTTGTGACCACTTAGAGGGGTGGGATAGGGAGGGTGGGAGGGAGACGCAAGAGGGAGGAGATATGGGGATATATGTATATGTATAGCTGATTCACTTTGTTATAGAGCAGAAACTAGCACACCATTGTGAAGCAATTATACTCCAATAAAGATGTTAAAAAAAAAAACAGAAATGCATCTCTTCCTTTAAAAAAAATTGAACCAAAAATTTGATCCAAAATAATTGATCCCTGAGCTTACCTACATGAAGGGGTAATAGCTGCAATAAATCCAAGCCTGAGGTTTACTTAAATCGTTGACCCGAGCCAGTCTCTCCTTTGGTGAGAGCCTCAATTAGTAGCTCACAGTCTCAGAAAGGACGGGGTGTGGCAACATTCCCCAGGGGCTCATCCTGGGGCTCCTGACAGCGGGATACAGCATGACCGAGGGTGTGACGCTGCTGCTTCCCTGTGGGTCTCTTGGGTCATTTCCATTATCACTCCACGCATGGGATGCACAGCACAATGGGTCATAAGAGGTGAATCATGCTTTCCCAGACCCTCTGCAGAGACCAGCTTAGCAGGTCAGCAAACCCCTCTTCACGTATTTACTTTGTGCTTCCTTCCTGCCAAGGCCCTGAGGTCTGGGCTACAAGACTCAGGAAGCCTATTTCTCAACGCCCATCTTGGCATGTTGAGTGGGGCCATCTGCCTCCAGCTGGGCTGACTCACCTGAGGCCAATACCCCTCAAGATGCTAGAGGCCTGGGCTTCCCTGGTGGCGCAGTGGTTAATAACCCACCTGCCATTGCAGGGGACACAGGCTCAAGCCCTGGTCCGGGAAGATCCCACATGCTGCGGAGCAACGAAGCACTTCAGCCACAACTACTGAGCCCACGTGCCACAACTACTGAAGACTGCGTGCCTAGAGCCCGTGCTCTGCAACAAGAGAAGCCACCGCGATGAGAAGCCTGCACACCGCAACAAAGAGAAGCCCCCGCTCGCCGCAACTAGAGAAAAGCCCACGCGCAGCAACGAAGACCCAATGCAGCCATAAATAAATAAATAAATAAATTTATAAAAATTTTTTTAAAAAGATGCTAGAGGCCTTTGTTTTGTTCATGGTGTGAGAGGGGAACTGAGCACAGCTAATGCTCTAGGGGGATTAACCCCACTGTCCACACATGGCTGGGACCAGTGAGACCCAGTGACATTCCCAAGCGAGGGCGCTTCCTGGTGAAGTTGGCCATGGTGGGAGCTGTGCCCAGGGCCAAGAGTCTCACTACTGTGAGAAGTGGTCGATCAGGACTCATAAAGTTACATCTGAACTTTAACAGGGCAATCTAGTACAGAAGTATGAGCCCGCCTCCATCACCAGTAAAGGATAAAATCCGGACTCCTCGATTCCAAAACCCTGCAGAGAAGCGGTTTCCAAAGTGACCTCCACGGAACCCTGGTTCTACAGGGTGTTCCTCAGACAGGGCACTGTGGTTACACAAGTTCATGTTGATGGTGACACACTGACAGCACCTTCTTTAAAATCAGGAACAAAACAAGGATATGCACTACACCCATTCCTATGGAATATTTTTCTAGAAAGCCTCGTCCAGTGCATTTGGACAAGCAAGAGAAATAAAAAAGAGATAAGGATTGGACAGGGAGAAAGAAGGCTGTCACGCTCACAGATGATATGAGTATTCACACGGCCGCCCTAACATAACCCTACAGCTAAAGTATTAAAATTAATAAACGAGTTTAGCCATGTCGCCAGTTATAGATCAATGCACAAAAGGCAGCTGTGTTCTTTTTTGAGACCAGCCTAGAGTTTTAAAATGAAACATTTTTTTAAAGATACCATTTCTCTATGTGGTGGTTTTATAAGTATTCACTGTAGCATTATTCTTTAAACCATACTTAAGTTGTAGATACTCTTCTGAATCTATATTTTAAAACAAAAACTATAAACATGCATGGTAAGACATTAGCAATAAGTCAATACAAACGACTCAGCAAGATCTGTATGTCACATTTTGAAAAGATCGCTAGGATACAGAATTAAGTGAGCAAAAAGAATGTTACCCCATGTGCAAATACAAGGACCCCCATTTCTGCACTAAAATGCATAAACATATTCTAGAAGGATCCAAGAGAAACAGTAGTGTCCTCTGGGAAGTGTTACTGGAAGCTGTGGGGGGAGAAACAGTAGTGTCCTCTGGGAAGTGTTACTGGAAGCTGTGGGGGGAAGAGAGAATGTTTAAATTTTTATTTTATACTCTTCGGTATTGTTTGAATCGTTTTACAAAGTACACATTTAACTTTAAAAGCGAAAAGATGTTTTCACAGTGAGAGGTCTTAGAATCTCATGTTTGGACTTATTTCTTTACTAGGGTCTCGTAATTGATTCTAATTAAGGAAAACATTAAGTAATGTTTTCCAAATAGCCCACAAACAGTTTTCGACCCATGGTAGAATGCAGGTTTGTTCTTTGCTGGGAACATTACTATTATTAAATGCTAGTGGTCCAGTGGCTAAGACTCCGCGCTCCCAATGCAGGGGGCCTGGGTTCAGTCCCTGGTCAGGGCAGTAGATCCCACATGCCTCAACTAAAGATTCCGCATGCTGGAACCAAAAGATCCCGCATGTGGCAACTAAGACCCGGCACGGCCACATAAATAAATAAATAAATAAATAATCAACGTTGTGATTTCTAATCCTTTAGAAAAATTAAAATAAATAAAAAGGAAAAGATGTTTCACTTTTTAGGGGACCCGGTAAATCCAATAGTAGCCTCAATCCTACAGGAGAACATGAAAGTACACGTACAAGCTTACCGATCGCAGCATTTTACTATAGGAAGATTGGGAACACCTAGATTCCCATCACAGGGGAATGGCCTTGAATGTACGGTACCTCTAGGTGAGTGGAAGCTCTGGCGGGAAACGGGGGCCACCCCAAGCGAGCAGAGTTTGGGAACCGCCCAGACAGCAGCCCGAGGCGGTGCTGGAAAATGTCAGGGCCACAGTACGGGTGTGAGGGGTGACAGACGTGGCCACGCTGTTTAGAATCAGGGGACAGGAGGCGGCCACCAGGACGGAGGGGCTGAGGACAGGTGGCAGTCAAAGGCCGGGCTGAGGAGGGGGCAGAGGCTGGAGGAAAAGCAGAATGTGCCCCCCCCCCCAACTCCAGGAGACCAGGCAGGGGAGCCGTGGTGCCAGGTAGCCAGAGCAAAGAGGACAGACAGTGACCATGGACCTGGCTTCACAGGGGCCATAGGTAAGCTTGAAAGGGAGGTCTCCGTGGGGCAGGAGAGAGAATGATGGCGGGGGGGTGGGGGCAGGCTTCAGACACTGGCCACAGACAACGCTGGCAAGATTTTCTATCCAGAGGAGCAGAGCAGGTGGTAGCGAGAGGGGAGAATGGAGAGAGAAATGGCTTTTCCTTTTAAGATGGGTGACCGAGAATGACTGTGTGCGGAGGGTTCCAGGAAAGACAGAAGGGCAGGAGTGAGGCCCTCGGGAGTTAGAGGGGTGGGATTCGGGCCCCCGTGGGGGCCAGGACACATGGTCCTCTGTCAGGGCAGGCGAGATGGCGGCCGCCTCGGGCACAGCCGGGCCACAGGAAGGTTCTGGTCTGGTGACTCCTCTTTCCTCCATGAAGGGTGAGGCAAGGTTAGCAGCTGACTCTGAGGGTGGGCGCTGGGCGGTCTGAGAAGAAAGGAGCAGGGGTGGGCCGCTCTCTGGAAGCCTGAAGAAGAGACAGACCAGGAAGGTGTGGTAGGGCCATTTGCCTGAGGCCTACTTGAGGGTTAGGGCCACAGATCCAAGGACAGACGCCGCGCACGGCTGAGAGCCTGTCTCCCTGTTCCGCTGCCTGCGGGCCCGACAGAGGGGGCCTCCGCCCAGCAGTTGTGACGGCCAGGGGTCTCAGGGTATGGCGGTAATGAAAGGAAGGGGCTGTGAGAACAGGAGGCAAGGGAAGGGGGCAAGACGCAGAGGGGGCAGGAGGGTAAGCATGAGGGTGGCAGCCAGAGGTCGTGTCAGGGGCTGAATCACATCCCCCAAATTCATCTGTTGAGGTCCTAACCCTCAGGACCTCCGAGTGCGACTGTATTTGGAGATGGGGTCTTAGAGGTGGTTAAGTAAAGTGAGGCCATAAGGGTGGGTCCTAATCCAACAGGACTCATGTCCCTACAAGAAGAGAAAATCATGCCATAGATAAACACAAAGGCAGACGGTGGGAAGACGCAGGGAGAAGATGTTCACAAGACAAGGGGAGAGGCCTCAGGAGAAACCAAGTGGCCGAAACCTTGATCTTGGCCTCCCAGCCTTCTCAAGAGAACGGATTTCTGTTGTCTAAGCCCCCATCTGTGGTGCTTGTTGGGACAGGTGACTAACCCAGGTGGGGAGGCAGCAATGACTGGGGCCACATAGGCCAGTGGGCCGCGAGGTCAGGGTGTGGGTCAGTCATCCCCATGGTGTGTCTTCTGCCCTCATGACCTCCTAGAGAAGCCACGAGCCCTGCCCAGCGCTGCGCAGCTCAGGGAGACACGGACGATGACAACTACACACACAAGAACCCGCCTTCACTTTCTTTAGCCTGGATGTGTAAGAAGGGCTGACCTGGAATCTGGAACAGGAGGGTCCTGAGAGCGCACGGGGCACCCAGGCAGGAGCACTGGTGTCTCCAGGGACTCATGAGATCACGTTTCTGAGCCCCGCCACTCAGCTGCCAGAGCTGGAGTCCAACACTAATCAGGCAAGTGGAAGAAAGGATCAAAGTTTATATTGGGTTCAAAAAGGACCAGACGTTTCAAATCCGTACTTCTAAAGCACATCTGAACAAAGTGTAACAGGCTGCTAGGAGGCCGCCAGCTGCGAGAGGAGCCACCCTCCTCCCCTCCCCTCCCTGCAGCCAAGCCTGGGGCCCAGGGAGAGAGCAGCCCATCTGGGACACAGCCACGGAACCTGCGCCCCCAGGCCACAGCCAAAGCATGTCACCCAGCCAGGCCCGCAGTCAGGGTGGAAGGAAAAACGGCTCCCAAGGGGGGCACTGCACTCAGAGCCGCCTGGTGGGATGCGGATGATGCTTGGGAACGGTCCTGAGGCCATCGCACTAGACCTGAGCTCCCCCCGCCCCCCGGCATGAAACCCAGATCCTAAGAAGATTCTAAGCGGTAGGAGCTCCTAGACCCCACCTCACACAGGACACTGAGGACCCTACTTCACACAGAGACTGAGGACCCCACCCCACACAGGAGAAGAAGGCACCCCCAGAGTGGCCACAGCTGCAGGCCACAGCTGAGCCAGGATTCAGGCCCGTCTGGATCCGTTCTGCCCATACCCACTGCCCAGCCAAGGTGAGGGAGAGGGCGGACGAGCGGAGAGAGAGTTCAGGGCCCGCGGCCTCTGCAGGATTCCTGCCTCTGCCTCACCCACTGAAGGCTGGAGGCCGCGAGAAGCCCAAGAGCTGCAGAGGGAGAGATCTAGAAGGACAGAGTCGCCTGCGGCCCGGGGCCCTTCCCACCGGCCTCACACCCACTCCAACCTGGGCGTCCCCTGAGCCTCGGGCACACTCAGCTTTTGGGGGGCAAGGAGACTGTTCTGCCCGTTCCTTTCCCTTAAGTGTCGTTATAACACTCGTCTTAGTGACTTTGCCTCTTGGAGACACACTCATCACTTTGATGTGTGATTATTTCAAGGTTGAATTCTTGCGATGAAATGTATCTTTAGAGCCTTGATTCACAGATCAATTTGGGATCTGACAACCGAGAGGACAGACACTCGAGGCTGACGCGACTCCTCCGAGCGGCCCCGCTGCTGCAGGAAGCCACCTCTGCCCGGGGGACGGCCACACACAGCAAAGGGTCGCCCTGTCTACGGGTCACTCATTAGATTTATACCTGGCCCTCCCTCCCAAAGACCAGAAATCTTGATTCGCTGGTTACGTGGATATTTAAGGCCCCTGGGGCTGCCGTCACAAGTGACCAGGTGGCCTAATCCAACAGAAGTATATTCTCCCGCAGCTCTGGAGGCCAGAGGTCCTTCGGGCGGCCCTGAGGGAGAACGGGTCCCAGGCCCCTGTCCTAGGTGCTGGCGGCTCCCAGCAATCCTTGGTGGTCCTCGACCAGCAGACGCATCACCCCAATCGTGGCCTCCACCATTGTATGACCTTCTCTGTGTGTCCTTTTCTGTCTCCTAAAGGACACTCACTGGATTTAGGGACCACCTTAATGGTCCCAATATGACTGCATCTTGATCCTTACCTTAAGGACATCTGCAAAGACCTTGTTCCCAAATAAGGTCACATTCTGAGGTGCTCGGTGGACATGGATATTGTGGGGACACTAGATCACTCTCTGACTTGCACTTGGCTTTCAGGGCCCCCTGAACAGCCTTGGAGAGGCAAGGAGAAGTGTGGTGACACCGATGACACGTGGCTGGCTGCCCCAAGGCGGGCCTTCCCCGACACGGAGAGCAGGCTCCTTCGGCCCTGCACAGCCCCCCACAACCAGCTCAGACCTGGCTTTGCTGTGGGATCAGGAGAGCCATGGGGGCCCATGTGGCGCGCCAGCAGATGTGTCCTGATGACAAGGTTTTGACTGTATGTGGAGCTCCGCCCCCTCCACCAGCAGGAAGGGCCTCTGGATTCATTGTCTGTCCCCCAGACTCAAGGGCAGCGTCCCACATGGGACCAGGGAGACCCCACGGTGCTCAAGACACGCCAGACACGGACGCACTTGCACGACTTCTCAAGGCCACTGGCTGTTTCCCTCGCTCCCCTCCTCTCCTACTCTTTCTTTGTAAAGGTCTCAGCACACGTCCCTGAAAATAAAACTAAAACCACTATGTCCAGATTGTTGGGGGTTACAGCTGCATACACCCCAACCTTCTCCACAGGGAGGAAAAAAAGTTGCTAAGGAAACAGAACGGTTGTTTTCCCCAACCTCTTCGAACCTGAGGCAAAAGTTTTAAAAGGCGCCTTAATTTATTTCTAAGTAGATAAAAACATAGCATTAAATCATTATCAGACATGAGCAAAGCACAGCAGCTAATCTGGCGTTCATTTCACTCCATTTAGTTAAAAGCAGCTTTCGGCCGGGGTGGGAGGAGGAGGGACAGAAGGGAAGAAATAAAAGACTAATGCTAAAAACACCCTTGATGGAAATGATAAGGTTCCCTTTGAAAGATGGTGCGCCTTTGTGCAGGAGAAGCAGCGGCTCCCAGCCCTTACGGCAGATCCACCCCAGGAGGGGGCTGGGGCCCCGCTTTCTCGTGTAAATTACCTGGCGCTTCTGCACATGCCAGCCGGGCCAGGGAACTGACCACCGGGAAGTCAGAAGTTAGAGGAAAATACTAGTCCACGTCTAGGGCGTCGGGGCGGGACACTTCAGGTTCATAAAGGAAGGAAGAAGGCCCGGGTTTTGCAACCCAGAGCGCACGTGAACTTGACCTGGGCTTTGGGCCCCAGCAGAAGAGCCCCAAGACGGCGGATCACAGCCATGGCTTCTATCTAACACTGAAAATTTATCGCAGAAGAAATCTCTCAGGACGCCCCTGGGGGTCCAGTGCAGGGGGCCCGGGTTCCATCCCTGGCCGGGGAACCAGATCCCACACGCTGCAACTAAGAGCCCGTGTGCCACAACTGAGACCCGCGCAGACAAGATAAATAAATAATAAATAAATATAATTTTTTAAATTTCTCTTTTTTGTGAGAAAAGAAAAAAAAAAGGAAAAAGAAAGGGAAGGAAAAAACGCTCAGAACGGCATAAATTTTGACAGGCACAAGCCCCCAGCTTGTGCCCGATTCTCACTCCTGGGAGGGGCTTCAAACCCTCACCGGCGCCCGAGAACAGAGGGGTGTGCGTGCCAGAGCGACCAGAAGGCCACGGTCCCCAGGGGGAGGGCGTTTGGAGGAGGGGACGGGAAAAAGGGCAAAGGGAAAGGTCCTCTGTGTGTAGAGAATCTGCTTTTCTGACTTAAAAAAGCGTGGACAGCCCCCCACGCCCCCCGATCCAGCTGAGCCCAGCTTCACCAGCCCCCATGGCACCGACGCGGTGGCCCCTGGGGAAGGCGGGTCACTAATGTGGCCCCTGCTGCTGGTCCCGAGGCGAGGCACCTGTCCAGCCCAGCCCCGTCACCCCTGCGTCACCCGAGAATCAGCCTGCAGCCCACAAGCCCGAGACCTGCCCCGGCCCCTCCACCCCTTCCCGTTCCCTTCTCACCCGCCACCCGCTCAGTCCCTCCTTCTGGCATCAGCCCGCTCCACGCCCTGCTCCTGCCTTTCCCCTCACAGACTTTATCGCCGCCCGGCCGACCGTCTATGTGGTACCCACTTTTTATCGTCTGAGCCCCCCAGGAGGTCAGCTCCTGACCTGGGGCAGGGAAGGTGTCCGTCTCAGGGCACCAGTGTCCGCACCTCCTGCACAAACAGAGCCCGGAGGAGTGCCCACGGCCAAGGTCGGACGGATGAAAGAATGAACTGACGCGGGAGCGAGGGCCAGAGAACGGGCATCCCTGGCTGATGGCCTCTCTCTCGCCAAGGCCGGCCGCTGCTTCCTCGAGCACCCCGCCACCGCCAGCTCCTGCACCTGCAGCCTGCGGGCCCCCCGGACACAGTGGGGAGGGGCGCCCCCGACCCCACCTCCAGCCAGGGCAGGGCTGCTGCCGGTCCCTCGGCACAGCTCGCTGGGGACGGCGGCCTGAGCTACAGAAAGGCCTGAACGGCCCCTACTGCAGTCTCTGCCTTGCAGACTAGACGTGGGGTAAGGAAGCTGCTGCGGTCCCACCGCTGTGTGTGGGTGAAGTGCGCCCCCAGCGGATCTGCCTCTAGGAAGAGCAGCGGCCCCTAGATTACCAGGCTCTTGGAAGCATCTGGAAATGGGAGGAGATGAAAGCGAAGCATCCCCTGCCCACCTCCCCCCCACACCGCGTGCCCCCAGGACAGCAAGCAACTGGGCTCCAGAACTGCCTTGCTTCCTAAAACACACTCCCCGCCGGGGCCTGGTCCCTGGTGGCGGGGCCTGGGCCTGGACTGGCCCGGGGCGTGGATGAGCTGAGATTGTGCCGTGCGTGCGGCAGGCGTGCAAACCGCAGAGGCCGCCCTTGAAGAGACAACAGCGAGCATCGAACAACAGACAGACGGGCCCCGTGGTGGGTCCTCACGTTGCAGACTGGCAGATAGATAGGCCTGAGGCGGCTCTCTTCCCCAGAATCCAACTCCACGCCGCTCTTTGGGGGCACACGCCCGGCGGGGAGGACCTGTGGGCAGGAGGCTGCAGGGTGCTGCAGGGGCCCCTCCCGAGGTGGGGCGGTTGGCCTCAGTTCCAGTGCAGGTGCCGTCCGTAACCCCGCTGACAGGGCTGGGGTCTAAATCAGGCTCCCTGGGGGCAGCCGATGCCCCGCTCCTGCCTACGGTGCGTCTGACCCTGGCCTCCTTGCTGACCGTCTCTCCAAAGAGCCTGCCCGCTCATTTCCCCGGGGCTCATACTGCTCTCAATCACGGGGAGCCCCCCCTGGGTTCACGGTGCAGAGAGAGACCCCCCACCATGGGCCACTTTCCATGGGAGTCTGGTCTCCCGTCTGCACATGCGCACAGCTGGCTACCACCCTGCTGTCTCCTCACCACCCCGGGGCTGGGACAGCGCGCTTCCTTTCTGTCCATCTTTCCAACAGACTGAAGGTAAAGTTTCTGTTTCTAAGCCCTAATCCATCACCTACCCTGCTGATTCCATCCCTGGGATGCTCCCCGTCCGGCCACTTCTCACCATCCCCACCAGCAGCGCTGGGGCAAAGATGACTGGCTGCCCCGCTAAACCTTCCCCCCTCCCCCGGCTAGGGATACCATCCCCCAAAGTCACCTGGACACACGACTGCCTGGAAGAAAGACAACGTTTCTGAGACCCCTCGGAGCTGGGTGTGGCCAAGCGACTAGGTTCTGGCCAACAGGATGGGGGTGGGTGGTACAATGCCCCCTCGCCGCCGGCCTGACCTGATCCCTGGACGCCGTGACTGGTGACCTCACGTGGTACAGGGGATGGAGTTAAGGATCGTGAGACAGAACGGTCGTCCTGGATCTTCCAGGAAAGTCCAGTGTCCTCACGGGGGCCTTACAAAGGGAGGCAGGGGGACCAGAATCAATGCAGGAGAGGTGACAACAGAAGCAGAGGTCAGAGCTGCCCTGCCCTCAGGTCAGGACTAAGCAGCCTCTCCCAGAGGCCACAAACCACGGGCCACCGACTGTCCCTCAGCAACGTCATCCTCCAGGGAAAAGGAAGCTTATGCTGCAGACAGAAAACTCTGACAACGGTGAAAACAGCAGAAAACACTCAAGAAAACTGCCAAAAGAGAAACCGTGTAAAAATTTAGTATTTCGTACAACGTTTTTAAAAGATGTGAAATAATACCAGCATAAAAAACATTACATAGCAAATAACAGTGTTTGTATAAAACTCAGTTTAAAAACATAATTTTATCATTTAAAATGACTCAGAAAATACATTTTGCTGACAGTAAATCCTAACGTCACAGATGGCGACAATCCCCCGTGTGCCGCAGAGAGAAACGGGCCCCGGGTTCACCGGGCGCGCACGCTCACGGTCAGGACTCCAGTGGGGCTGCTACGCGGTCGGTACTGGCAGCAGCCTGACTGGGGGGGGAGCATCGCAAACGGCTAGGGGCGCGGCGACCCCCACCTCCCTCAGCCCAGTCCACGGTGCCGAGTTCTGGGACAGGAGCCTGACCCCGAACAGCGGCAGGACGGCCCCCGCCGCTCCTTTACTGGTAGATGACCTTCACGCAGAACGTCTCCTCGTTTTTGTCTTCGTGGTCATTGATGTAAATCAGAATCTCCTCCTCTCCGGCCTTCTGACGGGACGCAAACCGCAGGCCGATGGTGTAGGTCTCGCCTCCCCCGACCTGGCAAGAAGCGTCGCCGTCCTAGCACCCACCCTGCCGACCCCCCTCTCCCTCTTCCAGCCACTTCCACACAGGCGTACACACATTCCCCAGGCTCGCAGGCCCCAGAACATACACTCATGATCTGAACCAAGTTTCCCAGCATCACTGTCAAAGCCCTCCCGGCTACTCCTCCCAAAGCCCCGGAAACGCGTCACTACACCCTCCAGCGAGGGACAGACCCGGGTCGCCCGAGCTGCTGCTCACTTTCCCTGAAAGAGTCACAGGAGATAAAGGCCTAACGTGCCAGGCAGTCTGGATGAAACTGTTGCAACACTGCAGGGAAGGTTGCCCCCAGGGCTGCCCCTGCCGGGGCCTGGGTGTTGGGTCAGAGGCCCAGGCAGAGTTCAGCAGACGGTGCCCCTGGGGGCCACAAGCGCCTCACTCGGGCCACAGGCCGTTCTCCCCCAGGACTGCTGACGCCCCCAAGGCAGGGTCCCGGGAGAAGCAGTGCCCAGGCCCCCCACCCTGTGCAGCCCCGCACCTGGAAGGCGTCCTCCTTGAACTGCAGCAGGTGGGGATGGTCGCTGTGCAGGCGGTAGGCCCTCGGGGAGGGGTAGGGGTTGGTATAGGTGATGCGCTTGTTGGCGCCCTTCCCGGCCCCCGCAGGCAGCGTGATCTCAAAGGCCTGTGGGGAGGGCAGGAGTTGGCCCCGGGCTCCTTCTCCAGCCACTTCTTCCCAAGCCTGCCCTGCGCTCCTGAGCCCCAGACGCTGAGTAAATACGGCAGACAACCCCCCGAGTTCCCGGTCGAGGGGCTCACGGTACAGGAGGAAACACCCACCCCCCAGGCCCCCAGCCAGAGGGGCCGGGAGGAGGAAACATCGGCCCGGATCTGGGCAGGCCGGGTCACAGGACACACCACCCGAACCGCGTGGCCCACGCGCGTCTCACGGCAGACCTTGGAGATGAGGGGTGGGCGGCAGGAGAGGCACACGAGCCACGAGGCCACCAGCTGGTGGGCGTCCACGTCGACCAGGTTGAGGTGCACGAAGCGGCTGCCCGCCCTGCGGGGCCTCACGCCCACGTGCAGGTCCTGCACCCCGTGAGGGGGCAGCACGAAGACGCCTTTGGGGTCCGTCTTCAGGAACAACAGAGGAGAAGCAGGTCGGGAGGCAGCCCCTCGAGTCGTGCAGACGAGGGGTTTCCTGGGCGTGCAGCCCAGGGGCTGAGAGGGTCCCAGGGGAACCCCTGCGCTGGGCGGGAGGTCCCCTGGCCTGCATGGGGTCAGAGGTAAGAAGGCCCGATCTGAGGCCAGACCGGACCTCACCACCAGCACCCATGCCTGCGGGTCACAGTCTGTGTCCCCATCTGTGCACAGTGTGACCCCCTCAGTGTCAGAGCGGCCTCAGGAGAGAGAGCTTAGCCAGACCCAGCTCTGAACCCCGGCCTGCCGGCAGGGCGTCCACGTCACCCTCGTTATCCAGATGTACGGTTGCAGCCGCACTGATTCCAGAGTAACTGTTAATATTTACCTCCCAACAATTCTACAAATTCACCTTCAGGGCTTACGTGTCTCTCATCCCACGATGCACATCTCATAAAGGGGATCTGAATGAAGACTCTATCAAAGTCTTCAGGACCGACCACCAGGCCGCAGCCCAGCTCCCACCCCCTCCCCGGGGTGGGCAAGGGTGGGGAGGGGCCAGGGGACACCCGCAAAACCCAAGAACCAACCCCACGCACCCCTGCTGAAGGCCATACCGTCAGCTCCTGGGGGTGGGAGCTGAAAGCCTTCACTTTCCTAACTGTCTGCATCCCCCGAAGGACAAGGGCCAGGCGGGTCCGCTGGCCTGTGACACAGGAGACATCCACGCGCTGCAGGGAGTGGAGGTGGACCTGCCAAGTCTGGACGGGCGTCGCCAGCCAGCGGTCCCTGCGCGGGCAGAAGTCACTCACGGTCGGGCGAGGGCAGTACACCAACCACGGGGAGGAGCCCCGAGGAAGCTGAAAAGGCGGCCAGGAGGGCGGGCTGGGGTCCAGCCGCCGTCACCCGCTCGGCCACCTTCCCTCCAAGGTGGAAGCTCTCAGGCGGGTCTGCAGCCTCTGCGTGACTTTGACCCTGAACAGATACTCTGGAGGCCAGGCAACGTGGGCTTCTGCAGATGTGCACCTAGGCCAGCTTAATCCCAAACCAGGCCTGGAGCAAAGTCCGTGGGCAGCACAGCGTGGATGAGAACGTGGGCTTGGAGGTCACGTGGGCCTGAGCCTGGGGCCCACATTAGCTGCCTGGTGCCCAAGGACACTGACCCTTGGCTGTAAAAGGGGCTCAGCATCACCTGCCCACGGGCCGTCAGGACACCAGTCTGTGGCCACCACACAGCAGGTGCAGGCTGGGTGCTGCCCCTCGGCCGGGTGGACACTCAGCACAGGAGACCCCCCCGTTCCCGGCGGGCTGCACCAAACCCTCCAGCCTGCACCGGTTTTAAAGGGTCTCGAGGGCTGGGAGATACGACTTAGAGGAAAAGGTAAAGGGACCGGGGTCATTTCACCCAGTCCTCGGGCATCAAAGGAAATGATGTCACCTTCCACCTCCCCTTGGGGGGCCTGGGCAGGACCGCCGCCTGCATTCCCTCGGACTCGGGGAGGGGACCCCAGGGACAAGGGCTGCCTGGGCCGTCCTGGCACTGTGCTGGGGCAGAAGCAGCCTCGAGTTTCTCTCCTGGCTGGGCTCCCAACGTGTCCCTTAGGCTGTGGTGCCGCTCTGAGCAGAGGCACCCTTGCAAGACCCCGGCCAGTCTGAGAACCTCACTTCATGTGGTCAAAGGCCTGATGGCCCCCACCCCCCTCACAAGTTTAGAGGCAGCCAGGGCTGGCCCACTTCCAGTGCCACCAGCAGTCCCCAGCCTGCCTCCTCACTGCCTTCTCCCACCCTCCAGACCACCAGGGCCCACGTACTCACGCGTAAATGGTGACAAAGAAGTCTTTGATCTCCGGGCTGGGACCACTGGCCACCTTCAGGAACACGTCTTGTGGCTCCCTGGGGCCCTGCCAGACAGGGGTGGGGGTGCACATCACGGCCACACTACTGCCTCTCTGCTCTGACCCCAGCCCCCCAAGTCCGCAGGAAGCAAACGCAGGTGTGAACCAGGCCCCCTCCCCCTAACACGTTTTTCATTTTCTGTACTCATCAGAATTCACTGTTTTTGTCACTACAAAAGAGAAAAATCATTAACCTCTTGATTTCATATTGAGTTTAATAATTGTATTCTGCAGGAGATTCCACCCAGTTTCCTAACCAATCATAACATGATTATGGCCGCTATCCTTACACAAAGGCAATTAATAAGTGCCTTAATCACCACTCACTTTATTCAGTTTGCTTCATGTCTTTTTTTTTTAATTGAAATTCAGACAATCAAGGAAGTGACCTGCTAGCAGAAAAAATGAAAACTCATTCATAAAGCTCTCCTGAGGATGTCAAGGTAGCCCTCCAGCATCTTAGAAAGAAACCACTTAAGCAAAAACCTCAGATGAAGAGGCTGCAGGAGACCAGGGGTGCAGATAGTGGGTGGGGCCTGGAGGGGAAGGATTTTCCCGGGAGGGCGCTACAGAACTTACCATGTTCTGGGTCTCGCAAATGACATTCGGGTCACTACATCGTACGTAGACCGGGGGGTCCTCACCGGGCATCCCCACGGGAGCACCTGGAGTGGGGAATATCACAACAAATGTCTTTTCCCGAAAGCCTGGGCCATCACAGGTGTTCCACGAAACCTGCTGGGAGATGGACATTGCTGCCTGCGTGGACACTGGCCCTTCCGTTCCGAGCCGCCTCCCCGGGGACTCACCCCAAGAGACCAACCAAAAGGAAGTGGGGTGCCATGGAGCCAGTGCCAGGTGTAAACGGCTCGGATGTGTTCTAAAGGCACCGGCTGGCAATGAATCAGCAGGTGCAGGGGAGCCCGGAGAGCTCTCCAGGCCCAGCACTGAGGGCAGAGCAGAGACTGACGCCAGAGGCCAGGCAGCCTTCCCAGGGCTGTGGATTTCAGAATGGAATCAGCCTGCCAAGGGCGCCTGTCATCTCAGAGGAAGTGAGAAGGTCACCATGTCAAACAATCAAACGACTGAGGCAAGTGGCAGAATTTACAGCTGTGCCCTGTGTTGTTAAAGAGCATCGCAGGATGATGTAAGGACACCACTTGTCACCTTTTCCACCTGTTGAACCTGCCAAATGCCAGCTGTGGGGACAGCGGGACCTGCCTGGAAGCGTGTGCCAGGGCAGCAGGCGGATGGCCTTCTTCAGGAAGGTGAGCTCTGGGTGGTAGAAGCGGAAGACCTGGTCCACCACGTGCGGCTGCAGCTCCACGGTCAGGCAGAGCACGGCGAGGGGCTTGCCGTTGCCTGCGCAGAACAGGACCTGCCAGGAGAGCAGGCGGCGCAGCATCAGGACCCGCACGAGGGCTGTGGGCAGCTGCGTGCACGGCGCCTCCCCGGACGGACAGGGACAGGGGTCCCCATGGGGTCCGCTCACGCCCACGAAGTGGGAAGGACAGGCGTGGTCAGATGCATGGGGTCTGCAGCCGCAGGTGCCCCCCTGCGAGGACTGGCCCAACACAGGGTCCACATGCTCAGACCACGCACGGCTGCCACTCCTGTCACTTCCCGGAGGGGAGGGACGTGCCAAGAAGACCAGCGAGAAAGGTCTGCGGCCCCAACTCCCCCACCGACGCACCCGCTGCCTGCAGGCTGGGAAGTCGTTCTGCAAGGATCTGGATACTAACCTCACCAGGTCCTCATGGGTGGGAGCAGAGCATGTCCCCCAGACGGTAAAAGGGGGCTGTGCTTAAACCCAAAGGACCAGAAATACAAACTTCCTTTAAAAAAAAAGTTACTTACTAAAAAGATTTATTTGTCCAATACAGGTCCTAATTGGGAACACGATGCAGCCGGTGTCTTTATTCCAGGACTCGGCCAGCCCAGTGAGCTCTCAGGGCCCAGGACAGAGGGCGGCACACAGCCAACCCCCTTCCCACGTCGGTTGGCGCCAAGCTCGGGCGCCCAGACAAACCTTCCACGTGGGAAAGGACACTCTTCCACTTTGGTGGGTTTTATTATGAAATCTTTTAGATGTGTAACAGGACAAATTATAACTGGGCAGCCACCCACGAGGCCACGTGGGCTTGGAACAGGCACACGGTGCACACTGCTGAGCCTTTGCGCCCTCACCATCCTGCCCGTCCGCCCCAGGGAGCCCCTCCTGAACTCGTGATCACCGGCCCCCCCGTTTTTCTTCACCATTCTCCCCTCTTTGGGTCTTTAAGCGACCCACAGTGTCGGTTCTGCCTTCTTGGACCATCACCTGAAAGCCACTGCCCCGCGCGTCTCTTCCCACATCTGCTGGGAGGCGAGCCCCACCACTGCACCCTCATCCCCCGCAGCTGTGCCCTGACACTCCTGCCGGAATTTCACCGCTACGCTGGGACTTCAGCTCCACAATGACCGACCATTTATTTAGCTGTCGTGCACACAGACACACACAGACACACACACAGACATACACTCCTCAGCTCTCTCTGCTCAAAGGACCGGAAGCAAGGGCACCCCAGTCGTAATGAGCCCTCTCAGTACCCAGACTTGAGTTTCTAAACACCGTTCTCCACTAAAAGACGCCTTAGATAAACGGCTGATTCCAGAAATGCGGCAGGAAAATGCAAGACGACTCTGGAACATCTTGGGCGCCAGGCACGAAGGAAGTGCTCCAAGAATGACAGGGACATGGGGGCCAGCTTGAAGCCAAAGCCGCCGGTGAACCAGGGACAAGATGAGCAGCAAAACAAAGACAGACAGGAACAAATTACAAGCCACTGAATGAAACAGGAATCCATGGTCCATAATGCCAACAAACAAATTTCAGGAATGAACGGATGAAGGCAAAGGGCTGCCTCACTTAGAACATAGAAGGAATGACGAAACCTGCAAGTCACCAATGGGCAACCATCGTGCAAGAATCATCAGTGAAGAAATTTTAAAAAGAATGTCCCTGTGTATAACTGGGTCACTTTGCTGTACAGCAGAGACTGGCACGACATTGTAAATCAACTACACTTCGGTTTAAAAAAGAAAGAAGCATCGTGGATATTAAAACTAGCAGCAGAAGCTGAATGAGAAGCAGGACATTTACAGAGCCTGAGTATCTCCTGAAAAAATACTTCCCCATTACTAATTATCAACTATAAAATATTTCTTAATTAATTTTACCTTGAAGGAGCCTGGCAGACACCATCTTAACCAAGTAAGAGAGTTAAATTAACATCACTGGTAATAGAGCAAATCAACATTGTGTCTCTCCCAATAAGAGGTTCTGAGAAGAACACAGCAAAACGTCTGTGCTTTTCCTGCCCTGAATGCACGGCCTGAACCCACCGACGAGCGAACACCAGACAAACCCAGACTGAGCGGCAGGTGGCAGAAATGACCTGTGCACTTCAAAAGTACCGAGGCCGTGAGAGGCAAGGAAAACTAGGGCGGGACCACTGGATGCACCGCGGGACCCTGGGCGGGTGAGGGATCCAGTGTTGGGATATTTGGTAAAGTGCAAGCGGGGTCTGTGATGAGATTGTATCAGTGCCAATTTCCTGATTTCCCCGGTTCTACTGTGGTTATGGAGCAGAGTGTCCTTATTTTCAGGACACAGGAGCTCTAAATTTCATGGAACAATGGGGAAGTTTGTCCATAACTTATTCTCAAATTGTTCAGAAAAAAATAAGGATAAATATAGACACAGAATGATAAGGCAAATATAAAATGTCAACAACTGGGAAATCTGGGTAAATAATTCATGAGAACTCTTTGCACTATTCTTTTAACTTTTGTCTAAGTTTGAGAACATTTCAAAATAAAGAGCTGTTTAAAAAAAAAAGACACAGGCGCTGACTTGAAAGGTATGGCCGTGGCCAGAGAGAGGACAGTTTTACAGCCCAGTGCCTGTCACACAGCAAATATAAAACCACGAGTTCATAATAAGACCCCCAAAAAACTGACCATCTTTGGATGTTCCCAGGGCACGACTCATTATTTTTACAATTGATAAATAAAGGGAAAGAACCCAACATTTATCCTGACCTTCCGGCATTAAGTATCAATATATTCAGGGTAACCAAACGGCTGATGGGGAAAGCTCTTGTTTATAGAAGAGTCACAGCTAGTAAGTACAAGAACAGTGAGAGGATTTCACCGCTTTCCACCTGGTGGGATAACGGATGTGGGCAGTGGACCCTTAGCGGACACGTCAGCCACCATGAACAGCCACCCACCGTGGCCTCTGCACGTGAAGCCGTGGTCGGCCCACGGAGGCCGGCCCACGCCCAGCGTCTCCACAGACAGAGCATCGAGGACAGCAGGCCCCAACTCCCACAGACCGACCGTGATAAGATGAGTGACCAGCACGGACTGGACATCGGGCGTCCTGAGGATCTGTTACTAATTTGGGGGCAGTGATGTCACGTAGCCAGGTTTTTGTTCTTTTTTTTTAAGTCCTTATCTGTTAGAGATACACGCTGAATAAGATATCTGGGATTTGTTTTAAAACTCCAAACTCATGTAAGGAAAAACGTATTAGCCTCTCAGATTTCATTTATGGCCCTAAATAAAGAGCCGACACAGCCTTTAGACAAAGGCAACGCTGCGGCTCCACATTTAAATAAAACCCAGCAAATCTCCCCCGAGGACGGGGCTGTGGACACAGGGCTGCCAGGTCCTCAGTCTGCAACCGCACCGAAATCTGTCCCGGGGTGAGGGTGGGGACAGATTTCGCCCGGACAGATTTTACGCCCGGGCGGGCGTAAAAGTGTTTCTGTTTTTACTTTCAACCTCCTATAAAAGGCATCTGTCTACCAAACAAACAACAACAAGAAAACTTCAGAAATTCCTACAAAACGACAGTGTCCCAACCTCCCGTAAGGACATCCCATGGGCAGGCAGGGGGTTGAAAAGTGTGCCCTGCCAACGAGCCGCCCTGAGGTGGCAATGGGACTGAGTCCTGCTTACCATTAGTAACAAACAGCAGAACCCATGATGCACTTCACCTGGTGCTCTCACAAGAGCCCTGGCTGGCACTGCAAGACCTGGGAACATTGGATGGGCGGTCTACCCCCCTACCTTGGCGTGTTTCGTGGGCATCGTGCTGGACTTATGAGATGACCCAGCGTCCGTGTCCTTCTCGAGTCTCAGCTCAGCAGAGGCCTGTGAGAAACCAGGGAGCCCCCAGGTCATGAGATGGGGCTGGGTGACAGGCAAGTCTTCCTACCAGTGGGGCCTCCGCCTGTAGGAACGGCCGCCGCCCTGGGCCCAGGGTTCCGGGGTCTCGTTTACGCTCAGAGTGAACCCCAGGCGGCTGCTGTTATTAACCGGCTCACAGCCCCAAAGAGGAAGCGGAGGCCGTGTGAGCTGTGGCGGGGGGGTGGGGGGGGGGGGTCAGGTCCCGTAACCCAGCTCCACCCGAAGCCAGAGGTCTGACACCTTCACCACGGTCCTGATGACCTCTTGCCCCAAAAGTGCATCCAAAGAGCCTGCACTGAAACCTGTGAGCCTCTCACGCCCGTCTCAGTGATGACCTCTGCCCTACAGAGCTGACCTCACAAGGTCAGGAAGAAACGCGCACGCCGCGTCCGCCCTAGCAAAGCACGTGCTTGCTCGCACCCTGACGTGAAACCCCAGAGTCTCTGCGGTTCACGTCGGGGAGCAAACGCTACGTGAGAAGTGGGCAAACAGTAGTAACTGGGGAGTTCAGAAAACACTAGCTCTTCTGAGGTTTAAGAAAGGCTCTTCTACCAGTTTAGCAAAGAGACTGAAGAGGAGGTGGTCCAGCCTCTCCTGAGCCCAGGTGAACCACGAGGCCACTGGGCACAGCGTAGGTGCCAGGACGTGTGGAGAGGCAGGTGGGGCGGGGGACGGCCGAAGGCTAACCCTCCCACCGCACGGGAGGAGGCCCCCATCTCCCAGGTTACTTGGCAAAGGGGCTTCCCCGGTGCCCAGCCAGCCCCCTCGGCACGGGAAGAATGGCCTTCCCCACCTGCGCCGAGGCCCGCGGACCCGCAGAGAAGGTCTGGAACTTGAAGGGGATGTGGACCATCTCCCGGGGGCGTAGGAAGAGCTGGGGGGCCAGGCTGCCCCGCGGGTGGAACATGTCCTCCTCCAGGGGCGTGTGCAGGCCGAACAGCTCTTTGAAGTACCGCCACTCCTGACCGTCCAGGATGAGGCTGGAGGGAGGGGAGACGGCGCTGGGCACAATGTCCTTCCCAGTCGGTCCCAGGACCCGTGAGGGCGAGACCAGCTCGGCTTTCGGGCGGGGCTGGGGGCCCGAGGGGGCGCCCCGCCCTCCCACCTGAGCTCAGCGCTGTCGATTGAGATGGTCACGGTGTGCTGCGTGTTGTCGGGGTTCCTGAGAGCGAATTCGAAGAACTCGGCGGCGCCCAGCGTGGCACGGATGGTGTGCCGCGTGGTGATGGCCATGCTCAGCGCGCTGGCAATGCTCTCGGCCTTGGTGCGCTCCCGGTAGGCGGCGATGAGCTGCAGGTCCCGAGCGTGCTGGGCACGGATGCTCTGCTGGGCCTGCGGACACAGGGGCCGAAGTGAGGCCACGGTCCCGGGGCGCCCTGCTGCTTGGGGGCTGTTCCCTGGCCCCTTCCCCACCTGCCCCAAACACCACATCTCCTTGGAATCACCACCCCTCCACCACCGACACGGGGTCAGCTGGGAATGGCCACCTACAGCTCTGGGGGACAGGGAATGGGGCCACCCATCTGCAGCACCCCGGCTTCCCTCTGCCCACAGGTGATGCACCCGTGGAAGGAGGGCTCTGCCCACATGCCCCCGAGACTCCAACCACCCACCTGGGCACACTGGGAATTAAGAGCAGAAGCTACCAATAAAAGAGGAAAGAATGGTCCCCAAACTAAGGCGGGTGACCAGCTCACTGGCCAGGCCTCCAGTGTGA
This sequence comes from Stenella coeruleoalba, assembly GCF_951394435.1. NCBI lineage: Eukaryota > Metazoa > Chordata > Mammalia > Artiodactyla > Delphinidae > Stenella > Stenella coeruleoalba. The sequence continues at coordinate 4,036,522 of NC_137169.1, forward strand.
CAGCGGGAGTCCCGTCTGCAAGCAGAGTCCCCAGGAGGGGCTGTGGCCGGGCCTGACTGACCGCAAGCTGGGCCAGGGTCCAGACCCAGGCACGCTGCCTTGGTGGGCTCAGCGTGGGTCCTTCATCCACCTCCTTCTTCCAATGCCTTATGTTTCAATGGGCTTGGCCACCCCACATGTGTTCTAGAGGCTGGGGACAGGCTTATCTTTCTCGGGTGCCTTGCAGTAAAAAGCGAGGCCCGTCGGAGGCTGCTTTGCAAGCCCGAGACCTAGAAGGCGTATGCCCACGTGCTAGGGAGGCAGCTGGGCGCTGAGGGCCTCCAAAACCAACGAGGCCCAGGCATCTGAAGGCCTTCGGACTCTAACTCAGAAGGTGAGGACCAAACCTGACCTCTCACTTAAATTGTTTTGGAGACTGACTTTCCAGTATCCAAAACTTTGGCCTTTCCCCAGCAGGGGAATTGAAGCTGGGCCTTTAGTTTCTCCCTGGGGATTTAAAACCGGGAGGGTGGTCATGTTGACATCTGAGGCCTCCCTACGTGGGCATTTTATGATCAGAGCTTCTCGGCGGGATGGAGTCTCTACCAGGCTGGGCTGGGCAGCACGGCCAGAGGTAATTTAGGGTGAGAGACAGAGCTCGGCTTTTCAACCTCGACTTGAGACAGCGGGTTGTTCTGACCTGCCAAGGACACAACCTGTATTGCCCTGGGACGAGGGCTCTAGGGGACAGGCCACATGGAGGTGAGCACAGGACTGGCCCGTCAGACTGACCACCTGGGCGGGCACCGTAACGGCCACTCCCTGGTTTTCCGCAGGCCTGGTGGGTAAAAGCCACAGGCCGAGCCAGTGTGGCCCCAGGGCATCAGGTGCCCACACGGCCCCTGGCCAGGTGGAAAGGCTGGAAAGAAGAATCCACCTGTGGGGTCACCTGGCATGACCCAGACTGCGTGAGGCTGCCGTTAACCGCAGGCTCAGCCTCGCACAGACGCGAGCCAACCCTCCAGCAACAGCTTCCCCGATGACTAGAGCCACCAGTGAAACAGAGTTGATGTTTTGGTCTCTTTTTGCCATAGACCCGTCTTCTTTCTTAATTCAAAACCCATGCAGGCAGAGGCGATGACACGTATTGGACCGCTCAGACCCCAAGAGGCAGCAGTTCGCACTGTGGTCCCATGACAGGTCCAGGGATGGGCAGGGAGACCCGTGGGCCAAGTGCTGGCATTTCTGGAAAGTAAAGTCCTCTCTTCCATGGCACTTGGCACGTTTTGACAACACGGAACGTGGGACTAGTGCCACCAATTTGCTAGCGTGAGGGGCAATCCCGGAGCTGCTGGGGTGTCCCTGTAGAGGGTACGCAGAGGAGAGAGGACGCAGGGACTGAGCGCTGTCGCTAGGGCAGCCGCCGTCCCGAGCACTGCACACAGGTTGAGCCGGGTGACCCTCACAGGGAGGCTGTGACTGTCCCAGGGCACCGCAGGGACTCCAAGGCAGGCGTCAGCCCCACACTCTGTGCTGTGACTGTCCCAGGGCACCGCAGGGACTCCAAAGCAGGCCTGTCAGCCCCACACTCTGTGCTCCTGGCCCCAGGCTCACCACCGCCCCCAGGAAACCCTGAGACCCTCAGCCTCCCTCATATCTGACCATCAGGGAGAGAGAGCTGCACCCCAGCTGCCCTCAGCCTCCCCGCCGCACAAGAGGTCACACACGGTTCCACACCCTCATCAGGCGTGTGCAGGGCCAGCCGGGGCATGGCTCCTGTCGACTCTCTTCCCGAGGACCCACTGATTTCGTAGAACTCCCATCCCTTCTTCAAAGAAGGCTAAAAAGCTCTGGAAGGGAGAGAGACTACCGCATATCTGATACATCAAGTTACCTTCACCTCAAAATTCTCCAGCGCTACGAACCCAGGAAATCATTACAATTTAGTGGAAATTTTTCTTGTATTTGGAAATCCAATCACTTCCAAGCTCACGGCTGTATTCAAAGTGAGGGTTCTGAGCTGTTAATTTCTCTATTAGAACATATCAGGGCTTCCCTGGTGGCGCAGTGGTTAAGAATCTGCCCGCCAATGAAGGGGACGTGGGTTCGACCCCTGGTCCGGGAAGATCCCACATGCCGCAGAGCAACTAAGCCCGTGCGCCACACTACTGAGCCTGCTGCGCTCTAGAGCCCGCGAGCCACAATTACTGAGCCTGTGTGCCACAACTACTGAAGCCTGCACGCCTAGAGCCCATGCTCCGCAACAAGAGAAGCCACCGCAATGAGAAGCCCGCGCACCGCAACGAAGAGTAGCCCCTGCTTTCAACTAGAGAAAGCCCGCACGCAGCAACGAAGACCCAACGCAGACAAAAATAAATAAATTAAAAAGAACATATCAAATAAGAGGAAACTAGCCAAATTAATCATAATAACAACGATGCACCGGCAGCTGTCGGACCGAGGACTTGCCGTGTGCGGGGCCCAACCACCCGGACGCGGGAACCGCTTGTGTCCCCCCCGGGTGACAGCTGGCGGAGCCTCAGAGGCTGCACAGGAGGGAGCAGCCTGGGTGCACCGTGGCCGGAGAGGAGACCTGCCCCAAGCCCAGCCTACGGCCGGCCTCCCCTCAAGGCGTCCTCACAGCCACAGCGCTGCTCCTCGGCCAGCAAGACTCTGCCGCCCTCTGCCAGGGACCCGCTCGCCCAGCCGGCTGTCTGGCCTCAGCGGCCATGGCTCACAGGCCCAGCCGCTCCGCGGCATGTGGGATCTTCCCGGACCGGGGCACGAACCCACGTCCCCTGCATCGGCAGGTGGACTCTCAACCACTGCACCACCAGGGAAGCCCCCTGAATGGTCTTTTGCTTGTTGGTTTATTTCTGTCTCCCTCCCTCCACGGCCCCCCTGAGGGTGGGTCCTTGCCTACCTCTGTGAGCCCCAGGGGAGGGCCGGCCACGGCCTGTGTCTGCCAGGCCATGGGCACAGGCCTGGCCCCTGAGAAGGACGGCGTCTGTTCAGACACCCACCTGCCTCAATGGAAAGGATCCGAAGGCCCCTGTGGCTTCCCTATCCCGTAAACAGCCATTTCTTAGGGTCTTACTTAGATTTTTAGTCTAAGGTGGGAATTCTGGCCAGATCGATCACTCTGACATCCCGTGATGTAGAAGTTGTCATGGCTCTGCTCCCCAAACCTGGGCGCCCTCAGGATCCCCGTCGGAGCTTTCTTAAAAGCCCAGGCTCCAAGGACACTCCCCTCAACCAATGGAGGGGAGCCCAGAAGTCAGCTTTTATCCAAAGCGCGCCGGTAATTCTGGCCTGAAAACTTCCCTTGGTGGCTGAGAGGTCGGGTCTCATGCTCTGTAACCAGGACGCGGCAGGAAGATGAGAGCCCGCAGGCAAGGGGAGGGGCGGGGACGGGGCTGCTCCCGCAGTGTTCCCGAGGACGGGGGCCGAGCCTCACCAGCGCGCCGGGTCCGCAGCGGCCAGGCTCCGCTCCGCGCTCCCGCAGGCGCACAGCCCTCATGCGCTCCAGCTTGCGCCTGCGCACGGCGTCCCCCTCACGGCCGGCGCCCTGGGGCCGCCGCGTCCCCTGCCACGGGGGCGTGAAGAGCAGGGCGGCCAGCTCACTGTCCACGTCGGCCAGCTTCTGCGCTTGGACCACATTTTTCACTGCTGGAAGGTTCAAAGGCAGGGCCAGAGGTTAAAGGTTTCTGTTCTCTAAGCAGCCACGGCTCCACGCCCTCCAGAGCCAAGCCTCAAGCTTTTCATAAACCCTCAGAGGCTGGTAAAGGTGGAAATGACGCACCCTGCCCTCCACGGCATCCCCCCCTTACCAGCCTCTCACATAGAAGGGATTCTGTCTCGGTGCTTAGATACAAATGTATTAGTGCCCACTAGGGGGTCTGCTAGGGAAAAGGCCAGCGTTGCAGAAGCTCAGGCTCTCAGGATTCCCCAGACGCCCTCGCCCAGGACCGCGCCCCTGCTCCCCTCCAGCCCCCGCAGCGAGCACCCCCGATGCCCAGCACACCGTCCAGGCTCTCAGGCACGCTGTCCTGTCAGGTCCTCAAACCCCCGCTGGGTGCGGGTCATCAGGAGGCCTGAGCTCAGATCAGGAATCGGGGGCTCCCGTGAGCTGTGCCCTGAGGCCTCGGGCCAGCCGGCGTGGGTGGAGCCCAGAGCTTCTCCTCTCTGCACCCGGCTGCCTCTGGCTGGCTGGGCCCCTAGAGCACCATCTCCTTCGGGGGCTCTACTCGAAGCCTAGACCCACAGGAAAGCTGTGTAGCCGACAGACAGAAGCCACGATAGGCCAGGCCCCGGCAGGCAGGAGAGCTATTTTCTCCCTCCCACCACTGGCTGTGCCACTGGCGTGCACACGTGGCACCTGCCACGTCACAAGCTGGCACGTGAGATTCCCGGACAATCAGTAAACCTAGCACAGGCGGCAGGTGAGAGGGAGCGCCCCAACTTAGCACCTTGTCCTTCCTTCGGGCACCCCCAGAGCCACGGGAAGTGACCACAAGCCTGAACTCCGCCGGCTGGACCCCACTCCCCGTCCTCGAGTATCTCTGCCTCCTGCTGATGCGCTCCACGTGGTGGTGAAGCAGCTTCCCCTCACTCGCCACCTCTCCTGCCATCACACGTAAACAAATGCTACTTCCAGGTTCTTCGGGTGCCATGAGATGGTGCAGACGTCTCAAGTGGCCACCCCAAAACAGCACTTTTCGTGTGTCTGGGGTCCAGCTCCATGGGAACGGAAGCGCCAACTTGGATCGGGCTCAAGCAGCCCGAGGCCCCCGGTCCCGAGGGGAGGGGCCAGGGTGGGAGGTGATCAACTGGCTTGTGTGTTCAGACTGCATCACCCCGACCGTGGGGGTGATGGGACCGTGTGGGACCACACTGCTGAAGCCAGGAAGCATCTTGCGAAACTCGGCACAACTTCCTGCTTCCGGAACCTTGCCTGGGGGGTGGAGACATGGCTTCTGGTGGAGTGCCCGGCCCTCTGGTTTTGACCAAAATAGGGATTGGAAGACTGATGACTCCAGAGGCTCTGGATCCCTCAGCAAACCCTCACTGTCACAACTCCCCGCGCTGCCCAGAGAAGCCCCCGACCTGCCGGGCCCCAGGCCGTGGGTTTCACAAATCCTCTCGTACCTGTCCCTGGGTGGGGGGTGGGGGTGGAGATGGGAGGCACTCCCTGCTCCGTGCTCTCCATCCATCCTCTTGGTGGCCAAAGGGACCAGCTGGGGATGGGGAGGCACTGGCCCCAAAGCAGGAAATCCAGATTCTAATCCAAGTTCACGACCCTTAACCACACAACCGGCCATGTCACCTGACCTCTGTGTCTCAGTTTTTTCAACATTAAAATGAGGAAGCTGGTCCGGAACAGACTCTCAGCGTGCCAGGCTCACGCAGCGTGGACCCCTTTGAGCATCTGAATGTACCCGGGCCGCTCTCCCGGGGAAGACGTATGAGGACCCATAAAGTTTGGGCTGGAGTTTCAGGGGACTCATGGGATTCTGGAGACCTTCCAAAATGGCACCAAAGGCCTCCCAGTCCTGCCCCCCGCAGCTCTGGAATTCCCACCCAGGGCACAGGTTCAAGCCCAGCAAAGTCAAGGGCCGTCAACACAAGACGCTCATGGCAGTTTCCAATGCACATGAGGTGACCTGCAGCCTCTGGGGGCTGCTCCTCAAAGGGCGCCTCCCACTTTCATTCCAATGGCACGTATTTTACATTCAGGTCTGGGGGGTCATTTGAAAGCGGACGGAAAAACTTCCGTGTTATGCGATATTTTCACAAGCCCAGGTGTTTATCTCCCAAGCTTCTCTTCTCCCCAACATGGGGAGTTTCAAATTAGTTTTTAAAAAACAGCCTATGTTCATCCCGACCTTTTCCTCCCGTCCCCTTCAACTGGGGAGAAGCAGCTACCCAAAAACAAATGCCACTCCTAGGACTGTAATCTCCACCAAGTAACACCGGCGGCTCCCCCAGGGCCCAGCCTAGAGAGCGCTAGGCTGACGAACGTGGTGACTCGATGTGGCCTGCAGGTCACTGAGCTGGAGGCGGAGCCACGGCTCGGGCCCCCAGATCCAGAGGGCAGGGCCCCACGACACAGGCGCACGCGTGTGCTCCTGCACACGCACACACGTACACGCACGCACGCACACGCAGCCCCCCGCCTCTCGTTCTGCCCCACCGCCCGCCCACCTCCCCAAGCACAACCCCCAGCCTCCACCCGTAGGCCCCTCGGTCTCTCCACTCACGTCTGGGAGCCCCGGGCGTGAGAAGGCCACCTCCCGAGAAGCCGGTGGCTCCGTCATTCGAGATGACCCGTGACCTGGAAGGTGGCAGTGAGCTGGGACTCCCCACTCTCCGTTCACACAAGTGACCTGAACGAAAAACACCCCCCGCCCCGCACGAGACATAAATACCAGCACAGAGTCGATGACACTCGCCCGGATCCCCGCCCACACCCCACTTTCCACTCTCAGGTTGGAGTTCGTTTTGCAGCAGAAAAACAGCGGGTGGGCAGAGGCACGTTTCCTTCGAGCTCCCTGCTCTCCAGGTCCACACTCTCCTCTGTCTGAGCAGCAGTCTGCTTTCCCACCACGAGTCAGGGCTCGAGATGCTCAGGGCAGGTCTCCGGGGGGGCCCGGCCCCAGGCTCTGGGATGGTCGCAGGCTCTCCTGTCAGGCCCTCGAGTGTCATGCTGTTCCAAGGCCTTTGTGCCCTTCTGCAAACGTCTGTGCCCAAACACGCCCGGGGGAGACACCCTGAGAGCCCCGGTACCTGACCGTGAGCCGGGGGTCAGGGCAGCCCGCCCTCCCCAGGAAGGCCCCACGGGAGACCTGCAGATACAGTGGCAGCGGAGCTCCCAGGGGAGCCGTGGTCACACACACAGCCAGGATCACGGGGTCAAAGAAAGGAAAGGGGCTCTTGGGATCTCTAAACGATGAATGACCCCATAAAGCCTCAGAAGAGGCTGGCAAAGAGACAGCATCAAAAAGCTCGCCTGAGGGCTGCCCTGGTGGCGCAGTGGTTGAGAGTCCGCCTGCCGATGCAGGGGACACGGGATCGTGCCCCGGTCCGGGAGGATCCCGTGAGCCATGGCCGCTGAGCCTGTGCATCCGGGGCCTGTGCTCTGCAGCAGGAGAGGCCACAGCAGTGAGAGGCCCACGTACAGCAAAAAAAATAAAAATAAAAAATAAGCTCGCCTGAGCCGAGGAGCCGCCGAGCACGAGGACCGCCCGCCCTCTCCCACAGAAAGAGTCACAGGAGACCTGGGCGTGGGTGACAGATGCCGGGATCCGCGGCCTCGCACTTGGCCACAGCTGTGAATGCAGAGGCGGGGCCCCATCCGGGCAGGCGCCGACCCTGCCTCTGTCACCCTGAAGGCCTGCACAGCATCACCCCACCTGCTGGCCCGCGCCTGCCACTCGCTGCAGAACAACCAGTTTTAAAAAGAAACAAAAGCCACGACCCTTTGTTTTTGCTCAAGAACTGCAGAATGTACAGAGGAAAGCACAGTGCTGCCACGCCGTACAAGTGCGCTGCGCGCAGCACCGGTCCTCTGCCTCACAGCCTCCCCGTCTGGGTATCTCAGGCCCCTTCCCGGAGCTTATCTCTCTCTTGCAGGCAACGTATGAAAATGACAATTTAAGATAACGCATAATGGAGCTAATCTTTCTTCTGAAGATAAGATTTTAAAACCTGGAGTCACTGCACATTTGTGGGCTGGTGAATTAAAAATAAAAATAACCAACACAATCTTGGAAGCAGAATGCTTCTAGCAACTCCCCTCAGTCGTAGGAGCTTTTGAATAATGCCTGCTTCTCACACACAGCTCATTTATTTCTCCAGAACCTAATTGAGTTTTGCCGTTTCCATATTGTCTGTTTTCGAGGCTGCCCGGGATCCTACATTTGTAAACAAGGGAGCAGAAGCCTGAGACCTGGCTTAATGAGCTCCGCGCTCACGCCTGCTGTTCCGTCCCAGCCCCGCCTGCCCCATGCTGTCGGCACCGGTGGAAAGGGCCCATGGGGCTCAAGGTCTAAAATCAGGCTGGGTTGTAAGGAATGGAAAATTCCCCAATAAAACGACAGAGAGGTTTGAGTCCAGAAACCTCAGACGGCTTGGTGTTGTCCCGCTTTCAATCCTTCCTCAGTCCCCTCGAGGGAGATGGAGTGGGCTTGTCACTAGCCCCACGAGGGCTCACACTGGCCTCTGCCCTGAGGCGGGCACAGGCAGCTATGCCCGGCCTAATGTCCCCTGTCCCATCAGGGTCCTCAGTGGAGCCCCCAGAATGTCCAGGCAGAACCATCCCAGCCACACCCAGCCCCAGCCCCCTGCCCACAAGGAAGGAGGACTGGGGCTTTCCTCGGTGTCTCTGACGAGCAGCTCTTGGGACACCATCTGACGTAAGGTCAAGGTGCTCGGCTCTGAACAAGCACATCCCTCTGCCCCTCTGTTCCCAAGCTGTGTGGTGCGGAAGTTTAGGAAAAGTTCTCTCTTCTCTCCTCCACAATGAGGCAGTGCTATGAGCTGAAACTCCAGATGAAACTCTCTCCCGAAACCAGTCATCTTATTTGAGGATCGTCACAGCGATGCCCCATGGATAGTACCAGAAATAAAATGTGGGCAAGATGGAGACAGCTAATAATACCAAACCCCGACCAGAAATCAGGAACACCAAACAACTGGTGCCAGGGAAGGCTCAGAGGTCAGGGGAAGGCTCAGTGGTCAGGGGAAGGCTCAGTGGTCAGGGGAAGGCTCAGAGGTCAAGAACAGATGCTTCAGTGGTCAAGGGCAGATGCTCGGTGGTCAAGGGAAGATGCTCAGCGGTCAAGGGCAGATGCTCAGTGGTGAAGGACATTTGTTCAGTGGTCAAGAGAAGGTGCTCAGTGGTCAAGGGCAGACGCTCAGCGGTCAAGGGCATACTTAGTAGTCAGCTAATGAGAGCTCTTCTGAATTCCTACTGAGTGCTGATGCCCACGATGTGACCCCTGTCCTGAGGGGGCTCATGCCCCAAATGGGAAGAAGAGTAGCCACCCAGGAACAAGGGCAAAGCTGCCAGGGACTCTTACCCACGTTAGCCAAGGTCAGGTGCAGCCGGCCCTTCACCACCGTGTGGACGTTGATGGGCTTGACGCAGCCAAACCTAGTCACGTCTCCACTCACCACCATGGTGTCCTGTTCGTGCTCTGTCGCCACGACCTCAAGCTCATGCGAGACCTGAACGGCTGGGCGCCCTTGGCGGAGGAGGTGCTGTGGAGGAGAAAGGACCGGTCGGAGGGCGGCCGAGGCAGGGGCTATCTGCTTCCGAAAACCCAAGTCCCTGCTGTCGGGTCTTTCCCCCAAATCCTTATTAACAAAGTGCATCCCGATTCACCCACTGAGCAAACCCCAGGGATGCACAAGTGGGCCTGGCAGCCACCTGCGTGGAGCCCCCTCCACACGGAGAAGATGAGAACACGGCACAGAACAAGGGGGGATGCTGAGGAAGCCCAGCTCCGCGTCAGCGGGAGCCCCAAGGAGCCTCCACTGGGCCCCTCAGGATGAAGGTGTGCCTCCAGGCAGGGGGAGGGCACGCCAGGCCCGGGCGGGACACAGGGGGCTTCAGTGTGGCAGAAAGGCAGGCAGCAGGTGCGAGGAGGGGCCGCGGGACAGACGGAGCTGGGTCAAGAGGGTCCTTTCCGACCCCACTCTTCTCTGCTAATCAAGTTTAACCCTTCAGAACCCTCCTGAGCCCAAGAGCGAGTGGGGCTGGCCGGGAGGGAGGGCTGGGCCCCTTCTGCTGCGAGGCCCGGGCACGTCCCCAGGCCTCTTGACCGTCACGCGTAAATGGAAGCGCGGGGCCAGGTTCAGGTCCTGCTTCTGGAACTCTGGCCCTGTCCCTCCAGCACTTGTCCTCTGCCTGTCTCTGGGGCGGACACGCCCAGACCAGATCCCTGCTGAGCGGGTCTGGGGCTTCCAGCTCCGGAGACCCTGCGTGCGCAGCAGCGCTTGTCCACATAACGCCAACACGTTCACGGGCCAGGAGCCCCGGCAGCCAGACGGGGTGAAGACCCCTCCAGGGGGCGGCCAGTCAAGGCAAGCAGCGACGCCCGGCTGCCCCAGGAGCAGTGATGCCAATAAAAACAGGGCATCGCGTCTCACCCAGGAAACTGCAGAGGTTTTTTCCCCACCCTGTAAAGGGTGGGAAAGCAGGCGCCTTGGTCATCTTCCGGGAAGAGCGCCGTGCCGGGCCCCTGGGCCCCCTGCCCGAGGCTCCGTATTGGTGTACCCGTGACTTGGAAACGTGGCTTTGGGGCGTTCTCATCTGGGGAGAAGGTGATGGAGTCAGACCTGGGCTGAAAGCCTGGTCCCAGCAAGACCAGGGGCTTCGGCTTCATCCTGCACACGGGGATCAGGGCAGCAGTCCCAGGGCCGGGCTGAGGACACCGCAGCAGAGCGGGGGTGCAACCAGGCCCCAGCAGCGACCACCGCGAGACCCCAACGATGCTGGCGCTGTCACCGCTCAGGAAATGAGCTGCAGGGGTGAGCCAACATGACCCCAGGATGTTCCCTGCAGTGTGTCCACCAGGACAAGGCGCTTAAATGTCCAACAACGGGGGACAGTGCGACGAGCTGTGATGCGTCTGGAAACGCAGGAAGTATCCACAGAAGGCCACGTAAGCACGTTGACAGCTCAGGACCTGGACTTACACAAATCTTCCATCTTCTCTACATAGATGTTAAAGTGAAGACTTGCTTATTTTTAGAAAGTAAAATTCCATTTTATTTAAACCAATTCTGTGTCAGTAAACCTGACAGCACTTGTGGAAGGGGCTCTTCGTGGAGGATGAGATCAAATAACCCCTCCACGCGCTTCGCTCGCCCCTCCCTCCCCTCGCCTCGCCCCGCCCCGCCCCTCCTGCCTTTCACCTCACCCCTCCCTCCCTCCTTCTATTCATCCATTCTCAGCCATGCCCTACCCACGGTGGCCTAGGACTGTGCTGGGGAGGCGTCAGCGGCCATCCCATTCCCACCCTCCATGACATCACTGGCCAGTGTAGGAGACAGACGGGCCATATCCGTGACGACCTTGGGGGGCCTGAGGAATGAGAACACCAGCCGACACCTGCTGAGTCCTCACCAGCTGTGACCCCGCCCCATGCTCTTTGCACACTGCCCCCCGGCTCCCTCCACTGTCCTGAGGGCCTCAGCCCCTCAGGGAAGGGCCCCGAGCCCCGGTGGATGGGACAGTTACAGCCCGGGTCAGCCGCCAGAGGAAGGGAGGGACAGAGGAGCAGGCGGCCCCCAGAGGATGGGGGGCACGGGACCGGGCCCGCTGCGGCACAGGAGCCACGAGATCCTCGTGGGCTGGGGTGATGAGGGGCAAGGGGGGACGGGACCAGATCTGCAGGCCTCAGTGACCAGCCGTGCAAGGCTCAGGAAGGGAAACCAAGGGGGCCTGTGGCTGGAGTCCAGAGGGAAATAGCTGTGTGGGATGAAGGAAAAGTGAATGAAGGTCAGAGAGATTCCAGAGATTCCAGAGCTGCAGCTCTCCCCCGTCCACCTCAAGGCAGGGAGGAAAACTCTCGGGACAGCATGTCGGCAAGTGGATGTGGCCCAGTGCCTGGCCAAGAGGCCGCCATGTGACCCCACGTTGACCCTCTGGGGTCCTGGTCACACGAAAGGGAAGGTTTGGGGAGAAACTCTGGGAAGAAAATTGAATTAATGCATGGACTTCAGTTTTAGAATATGAGGAGAATGGGAAGCACAGTTAGAAAACGAATTAGCTTCTGATTCTAGTTAGAATGAGAGAAGCACAATTCAGGGAACTGAGAACAGGCATCAGGAAACATTTTCCCACCCCATCATTCATTCATCCTGTCCTCCGTCCTGAGGGCACACCTCTGATGGACCAGCCAGGCTCTTGGTGAACAAGTCTGATCCCGAGCTGCTCTCAGGAAACATCCATCCTCACCGTCAAGGGAGCAGAGGTGACGTCGCCTGGTGGGTCGGTTCACAGGAGGAACTGATAACTGGGCGGATGTACCCTAGCATGATCGAGTTTAGACTCTGTGAACATCCTTTCCTTTGGGGAAGGAGAGGACTCGGCAGTGCCTTGAATTTGTGAACCAAGAAGCCAGGCCCCTGGACAATGCCCAGTGCTGGGCGATGGCCCACACTGCTGGGCGACAGACCTCACAGAAAGGACCGCGGGGAGACGTTACCTTCATCTGAACGGCGGCGGATCCGACGAGAAGCAGGGAGTCTCCGTCCCAGATGTCGATCTGCAGGGTCTGCATGGCCAGGTAGCGGGCGAACCAGCGCTGCTCCCCGGGTCTCAGGAATCCAGGGCCCACCAGGTACTTCAGCTGAAAGCCCGGAGACCCTGTGCAAAGAGGCCCCAAATGCACCCAGAAGTAACTGGAATCATTTATCACCTTTACACTTGGAGGAGTTTCTGCTCTGGTCATGATGACTAATTTCCGCTTCTGTCAGAGTTACAGCTTAATAAATACATTAATCAAAACATTATAAAATATCTAAATTAACAACATGAAGAGTGGTGTTCAGAAGACTACATTTCTTTCCAATGTATACAATAAGCTCCTCCCCAAATAAGACTGACGGTTTTTACCAAGTCCTAGTGAAACAGTCTACGCTGGATAAGGACAGATGCCCCGACGGGCCGGCCAGGGAGTATGACTCTGGGCGCACAGGATTTAGGGAGAAATGCTGTCCACATCTTCTGTCAAAACCGGGTGGTCACCAGATAAAGAAGATGCGGTACATATACACAGTGGAATACTACTCAGCCATAAAAAAAGAATGAAATGATGCCATTTGCAGCAACACGGATGGACCTAGAGATTATCATACTAAGTGAAGTAAGTCAGACAGAGAAAGACAAATATCATATAATATCACTCAAATGTGGAATCTAAAATATGACGCCAGTGAACTTATCTTCAAAACAGAAACAGGCTCACAGACACAGAGAACAGACTTTGTGGTTGTCAAGGGGGACGAGCGTGGGAGAGGGACGGAGTGGGAGTTTGGGGTTAGCAGATGCAATCTATTATATACAGAATAGATAAACAACAAGGTCCTAGTGTATAGCACAGGGAACTATAGTCAATATCCTGTGACAAACCGTAATGGAAAAGAATATGAAAAAGAATGTATATATGTACAACTGAATCACTTTGCTGTACAGCAGAAATTAACACAACACTGTAAATCAACTCTACTCCAATAAAATTTTTTAGAAACCGGGGTATTCACACACAGGCGCATGGAGAGCTCAAACTGAGACGGAGCTCAGCACACGGTGCCTAGGTCACCCCGATGCCTCCCGCCCCCAACGCGCCCAGGAGCCCCACAGAAGCACAGGCCTCTCCAAGGTCGCTCCTGGTGCCAGGCTTATCACTACGAGACAGGAGCCGGACTGCGGCCCCCGCCTTCACCTTTGCGGAGTGGCATCACCATTAATCCTAAATTGGCAAAGATGCCATTGAAGTCACCATTAGTTAAAGTGCAGGGACAGCAATGCAGGGGAAACACACTGAGAACAACATTTCCGCCCTTTCCGTCAATAACATAACAGTATTTACGTGGCCCCGCTGAGCAGAACGCTAACCACAGGGAGGAAGGCGGACGTTAGCTCGGCAGCCCAAGCGGCCCCGGGCAGGCTGAGACCCTCGCCCCGTGGGTGCCCACACGGCCCCCTCTCCGCTGTCCTCAAGGCCAGGACAATGCGGTCGGCAGGAGCAGTGAAGCAGGTCCGGACGGGACCCAGCTCGGGGCACGGGGGGAGGGCGTCCGGTGGGCCCAGGGGATACAGAGCAAGGACCGGCGGGGTCCTGGCTCCCGCCATGGCTGGAGCGCTGACAGAAGCGCCCTCCAGGATGGAGGGGCAGGCGGCAGCAGCACAGAGACCACGGGAGGGGCTGGAGTGACGCTGCACACGGCAGGCCAGGCCCCAGGGCTCGGCCAAGGTCACACGCCACCCCGGCCCCCAACGGCCAGGTCTGAGAAGTAAGCGGCCTGCGGCACCTGATCAGTCCCCCGACACCCACCGTGAGCCCGGCTCACCCAGGCGCAGTGAGGACTGGAATGAGGACCGGGGAATGAGGAAGGCCGAGCTCACAGCACCGACGGCAGCGCCCACCTGCTGGGTCCCGCTGGGCTGCAAGGAAGGGGCAGCGGCGGCACCGGCCTCTGATGTGGCTCAGACCAACGGCTCCAGGTGCACACGGACGTGACCGTGTGGGGCGACCCCCAAATGACACCCGCAAACACCCTTCCCTGGGCGCCCTGCACACTCACCCCCAACACCTCCAGTCCCACAGAGCCTCCACCCGGACTTGCACTCGCGCCTGAATGCAGTAGGTCCCAGCTGGACCCCGCGTCTTCCTCCCCAGCCAGCTCCCCCTTGCGTCACCCCAGAGTGCCGCCCAGCACCGCGTCCTCCCGACGCCCTGGCTGGGCTCCATCACCACCACATCCCGTCAGCTGCCGGGTCCCCTCAATACGACCATTAATTCACACGCGGCAAATGTTCCGGGCCCTGTGTGGGGTCGTGTGGCAGAACAGGATGGACAGGGTCCCTGCCCTGATGGAGCTCACGGTCTCGGGGGGACACTTTGAGCCCAGAGCTGACAGTGTGCTGAGTGTCGCACACGGGGGCCATCCTGGTCTGGGCACAGTCCAAGGCCCCTCATGCTGGACCCTCCCAATTCCTCCCCACTGTAGGCTCGTACCCCTTTGCTCCTGTCTGGCTAAGACAACTGACTCCTCGGTGGCCTTCCCTGAGGTCCAAACCCCCCACAGTCCATCCCATGGCACTGCCAAAGCGTCCACAAAAGGAATCCTGCGTCGTCTCCATCCCACTCAAAAACCTGCAGTGGTGCTGACCACTGACTCCTGGGGGTAGTGGTACCACCCTACAGGGTCTGCCCAGGCTCCCCAGCTTACCTCCCTCACCCCTTCACAGACACCGCCCAGTCCAGCTGGGGTCCCTGCTGCACCTCAGTCCTGCCCCACCGCCACGGCCAGGTCTGGCAGATGCTCTGCCTCCAGCTGGACGGTCCTCCCCCACCCCTCTTCTCAATCTCCACCCCTCCTTCATGACAAACACCTCCTGCTCCGTGAAGGTAGCCACGACTCCTCTGATGACAAACACTTAATAACACTACAGTCTACAATGCGTGATGAATGCGTAACAGCTTGGAGTATCTATGCACCAAATAACAAAGCAGAAACCCAGAGATGTAAGAAGAAACAGATGAAAACACAATGACAGTGGAGACCAAACAACCGCTTTCCTTTCAAGGCAGGTCAAGTGGACCATAAATAAGTAAGGATACAGAAGACCAGACCAGCTAATCCATAAGGCAGAGTGTATGCACACACATACAACATGGTTCCCCAGTAACAGAGAATACATCTTTGCAAGTATATTTGGAACATTAATAAAAATTTACTGTCTATTTCACCACAAAGAAAACCTAAATACGCTCCTTAAAGTAGAAATATTACAAATAATATTCTCTGATCACAATCCAACAAACTAGAAATTGGAAAAAATTTTTCAAAACAATTCACTTATTCTTAAATAATTCTGTGTCAAATGGAAAACATGATCAAAACAGATTTTTTAGAATAATAATAATGAAAATACTACTTATCAGAATCACCAAAACATAAAGCAATAATCAAAGGAAAATTCATAGCCTTTAATATTTTATATCAACCAGAACAAAAGAATTAAAATAAATGAATTAAGCAACTCAAACAAATTAGGAAAATAACAGCAGAGAACACCAAAAAGAAAGCAGAAGGGGGGTAATAATAAAGGGAAATGCAAAATCTAACTGATTAAAAAAACAAGAAAATAGCGAAACCTATTTAAGGTACACTTATGTGCCTTCAGAAGACAGGGAAGCAGAAATGAGCAGATGGGAAGACATCCCTGTTCCTGGGCAGGTCCCCTCCTGTCCTTCAAGGGCAGTTCCCCTCTCGTTCATCTATGAACTTCTCCAGAACCCCAGATAGAGCCTAACAAGTTCACATAGAAAACTAAACCAGCAAGAATGTCTGGAGAACGGTGCCAAAAAGAATAGCATAACACCTCTGATCAAAGAGCGCGACCTTCGTGTGTAGACAGACAGTCTCATGAACTACAGCCCACAGGCCAACCCAGCTGAGAGCTAAGAATGGCTTTTACATTTTCTAAGGGTTGTGAAAAACAAAAGTCAAAAAAAGAAGAAAATGATTACAGAGAGATCGTATGTGAACCCAGAAAGTCTAAAGTATTCATGATCTGGCCCTTAACAGAAATCCATTTGCCAACCTCTAGTCTAGTGGAACAAGCAAGAAAATCCAGAATGACACCCAAGTAATACAAAAAAGTTTGCTATCTGATAAGGGTGGATCTCAAGTCACTGGGGAAAAAGACAAACGTTTTAATAAATAGTACTGGGTCAGTTGGATAGACATTTGGGAAAAGATAAAACTGATCCAAGTCTGCCCTCACACAGCAGGATAAACTACATAGAGATCAGAAATCTAAACGTAAAAAATGAAACCGGTAAATCCTAGGAGAAACCATGCACGCATCTCTTGCTGAGCCAGGGGAAGAGAAAGCCTTTGCATCTGTGACTCAAGAATCTAGAAGCAATAAAAGACCGACACATTAGACTACACGGAAGTAACACCTTTACATAGCAAAACCCATCCTAAGCAAAGCAAAAAGACAAAGTAGGAAGCATATTTGCAATGTATATCACAGGCAACAGCTAATCTTCCTAATACAGTTCCCAAAACAGAGAAATGGAGAAAGATATGAATAGAAGTTTGCAGACAAAGACAAAAGATGCTCAACTTCACTCATTACAAGAGAAATGCACATTAAAACTTCACTAAGATCTATCTCACATCAATCAGAATGTAACAACCTATTTTGCGGAGGAGGCCAAAAGATCTCAGGCTAACAGAGAGGAGGTGGTGCTGTCTATCAACACCACTGAAGCCTTTTATCCTATAATCCCACTGCCAGCAATCTGCCCTAAAACATACCTCCATACACAGAAAACACGAGAAACACAAGGTTACTCATTGCTGCATTACCTGAAATAGCAGGACGCTGGAAAGACCCAAACCTCCATCAGTAGGATGATGGTTAAATAAACCACAGAACATGCACCCAATGTAGGACGATGTAGCTGTAAAAACAATGCAGACGGTTTCCACATGGAGTGGAACTCGGGATGGAAAGTTAACTGAAAATAGCACAGTGAAAACGTGTATTTGGTATGCCACCTACTGAATAAGAAAAAACAAAAAATAAAAACGTAAATATTTGCTTAAGCCGGAAGCTAGAAACCTGGTCACCCCCAGGCCGGTGAGCAGGGGGGGGCTGTCTAGAGGGGCGAGGGTCGAAGGGAGCCTTGAGCGCTCATTCAGCTACGGGTGAGGGTCGAAGGGAGCCTTGAGTGCCCATTCAGCTACGGGTGAGGGTCGAAGGGAGCCTTGAGTGCCCATTCAGCTACGGGTGAGGGTCGAAGGGAGCCTTGAGCGCTCATTCAGCTACGGGTGAGGGTCGAAGGGAGCCTTGAGCGCTCATTCAGCTGCAGTTTTATGTTTGGGGCACGTAAATACTCCAATCGAAAAGGAAAGAAGGCAAAGATGAAACTGAAAACAAACTGAAACCAACAAACTCGACTGAACATCAAATAGGCAACAGAACTCCATAGAGAAAAGAATGAACACAAGGGCTTTGGGCCACACTCACTCACGCTACATCCTCGGTGGGACACAACCCTAGACCAGAAGAACACAAAGAAACCTGAACTTTTGTCAGCCATGTATCGTTAGTATTCAAACCAGCGGTATAAGTTTGAAAATACATTGTGCAAATTATAAGGGAAAGTAAATAAGTAAATATATTATCGGGAAACACGATTTTCGGTTTAAGAGGAAAGAGATACAGATAAAATATTTTAGGGAAAAACCTCTAAATTGAAATTAGAAATATCAAGGTGAACTCATGTTTTAATATACATGCCCCAGCTCTGCCCAGGGAAAGGCCTAGAAGCAGTTGAGACCCCGATCAAAAGTGCCCGGATTGATGGGCTTCCCTGGTGGCGCAGCGGTTGAGAGGCTGCCTGCCGATGCAGGGGACACGGGTTCGTGCCCCGGTCCGGGAAGGTCCCACATGCCGCGGAGCGGCTGGGCCCCCTGAGCCATGGCCGCTGAGCCTGCGCGTCCGGAGCCTGTGCTCCGCAACGGGAGAGGCCACAACAGTGAGAGGTCTGCATACCGCAAAAAAAAAAAAGTGCCCAGATCGTGATCTTTAGAAAGCACTCCCAGTGCGGGGCCAGGCTCCCGGGAGAAACGGGTGACTGGATCTGAGGCAGAAAAAGCACAAGGCGAGGCTGGACACCTTTGCTCCAGAAAGGGAGGAACTGCCCAAAGTCCAACCAGAGCGTGTCAACAGACTCAGGCCAACCCGAAGGGCTACAGCTGGCCAAAGACGAAACAAAGAGCTAGGATACACAAAACCTGAACTGTCACTATTAGAGTAACTATTACAGTAAGTTCTTACTCTGAAAATTAGAAATTAAAGGGAAAGTATTTAACATTTGTTCTGCCTTTTTTGGAGAACATATATGTAGTTCACTCCTGGTAGATGAGAGAAAGTCTCTTTCTATAGAAGAATGCCAGCTCATAAAGGGAGACCAAATGATAGCATTAGAAGAATTACCATCTTGAAAGCTCCATTTAAATAGCTGATCCGGGCAAAGTACAGCCACGGATGTTAGGACAGTAGGTGAAGGGCTGTAGGGGTCAGATATTCACACGAAGCCCAAGAACAGCCCCAAGAAGTCTTCCAAGTGCAAAGGACGCAGCGCCTACCTCTTCCCACTGGAGACACCTGGGCGGGTGCCCCTACCAGGTGCTCACACTGACACCCGCACGGTGACACGGCCTGACCTCGGCGCCTCCGATGGGATGCACGGGCAGCACGCGGCCTCAACGATGAAGAGTTCGCACCAAATCCAGGATGGGACGGAGCCCTCAGCCCTTCCCCCAGTGGACGAGAACTACTGAAGACGAACGAGGTAGACAACCAGGTGAGGAAACAATCAGACACACGGAATGTGGGACATGCTGCAACTCGCTCAGTCTCTTCAAACAGGCACCAACACTGGACAAAGAATGCAGGGGACAAGTCTCAATGAAAAGAGACTGAACACATGATTACAGGTAATACATGGGCCTGGACTGGATGTCAGAGCAAAACACAGCTATAATGGACATATGAGGGGAAATGGGAAAACTTGACAATGAAATTCTTATAATCTTAAGTATGATAACAGAATTGTGTGTATAGAAAAGGACGTCCTTATTTTTTTATCAATTTATTTATTTATTTACATTTTATTTTTGGCCGCGTTGGGTCCTTGTTGCCGCGCACAGGCTTTTCTCTAGTTGCGGAGAGCAGGGGCTACTCCTTGTAGCGGTGCGCGGGCTTCTCATCGCGGTGGCTTGTCTTGTTGCAGAGCACGGGCTCTAGGTGCACAGGCTTCAGTAGTTGTGGCTCGCGGGCTCAGTAGCTGTGGCTTGCGGGCTCTAGAGCGCAGGCTCAGTAGTTGTGGCGCACGGGCTTAGTTGCTCCGCAGCATGTGGGATCTTCCCGGGCCAGGGCTCGGACCCATGTCCCCTGCATTGGAAGGTGGATTCTCAAACACTGCGCCACCAGGGAAGTCCCAGATGTCCTTATTTTTAAGTAATGTGTGCTGCTATATTTAGAGGTAAATTGTCACCACGCCTGCATTTTACATTCAAATGATTCTGAGGTGGGGGGAAAGATGAACAAAGAGATAAAGCAGGTATTCCCAAATGCACCAGCACAACTTCTGTAGCTGGGGACACGGAATTAGGGCACCTGGAGAAGGCACAGGAAAGACAAGATCCAGTAAGGAAGAGGCGATCAAGGCTGTACTACAGGGTCCAGACCTAGACACTGGTCTGGTGGGAGATGCCCCCTTGGCTGGGATAACTCAGGGGCGGGAAGATGGACGAGAGTTCTTTAGGACAGTGGATGCTCTTGGCTGACCCAGACTCCAGCTCTCACACTAGGGAAGACCCCACTAGACAAAAACACCATGAGACGCCTGTCAGAAAAACAACATGTTAGAAAAAAACAGGCAAGAATGCAAGGGAAATAACAAGGAAAGGCGGCCCCGTGCATGTGGTATGGAAGGACGGGGACCAACACAAGCAGATGAAACGGCCACAAACTTGGGGGAACCTTCCTGAAAGGAGCAGGGGACAGTAGTAAGTGAGGAAAGTCCAGAGGCACATCCCACTCTTGAAGAAAAAGAGGAAACAGAAGAAATTCTACTCACAATGTAGAACAGTGACTAGAGTGGCAGAGGCAGCCAGCAGGCCTACGGGCCGCAGGTTCCAGAAGCTGCAGTTGCTCCCGCTGGACCAGAGGTGGCAGCCGTTTGGCATGAGCCTGCTGAGGGCTGCCCACAAGGGCGTGTGGGAGCCACATCATGGACTCTGGGCACCAGGACGCAGACCTGGAGGGGAAGCGGCGACCCTCCACGAGAACTGGTGGTCAGGGCTGCCAAGACTGTAAACGTCCAGACTTTGCCAGAAGACAACAACGTCTCAAATGCCACTTTCCATAAGTGGGTCCATCCATCAGAAAAGAGCGATTGTGTGGCAGAGCTGAGACCAGGGCTTTTTCTCTCTGGCCTCATGCCCCCCTGAGTCTCTGCTATCATCTTTGGCAAAACCAAACTTTGGATTCTGGGAATAACGTTCTGCTTAAAATAAGTATTCCAGGCTGAGAAATGACTCACTTCGTAAGCTTGGTGGGTGTGGAGCCAATGCTTTTAAAATCTTTTATGTCCTATTAACTCTCTGCATTCTTTATGAAGGTCACAAACCTCAGTCCCTACCTCACAGGATACACAAAATCAATTCCAGATGAATTCTAGATCTGAATATAAAAAGGGAAAAAAGGCTTCTAGAAGGTAACATAGGAGGATATCTTCAAGACTTTGTGGAGACAAACTCATTTTGGGTGTAGCTTAGGAAATCTGCCCATTAAGGAGAAGACTGATAAATTGGACGTAATTTTCATGGAAAACTACTGTTAACCAAAAGATACCATTAACACAGTCAAAGACAAGGCACAGAGCCGGAGGAGATGTTTGTAACATCTGAAGAAAGACTGGGATCCGGATATATACATAATACCTACGAACACCGAGAGACAGACAACACAAGAAAAAATGGGCAAAGCAGTGCAAAAGAGGCTCTGCCGAAGGCGACAGCGTGTGGAAGGTCATCGGTCAGCCAGGAGATGCCGGCACATGCCCACCAGGAGGTCACGTGAAAGAAACCAACAGAGCCACACACATTACACAACCAGCAAGGACACAGGCAGCTCAGACTTTCCGTCTACTCCAGCGGGTGTGTCAGCTGGCACAGCACTGGAGAGGGAGTGCGCCAAAGCTAGACCTGTGCTGCCCCGGGACCCAGCAGCTTCAGTCCCAGGCACAGACCCACGCAGATGCACACACACACATGCGCACCAAAAGAACGATCGTATATTCTTAAAAAGGCAAGAGAGTGGAGAAAAGGGAACCCTCGTCCACTGTTGCTGGGAATGTTAAGTGGTACAGCCACTATGAAAGCCTCCTCCAAACCTTTTTTGGAGGTTCCTCAAAAAACGTAAAAATAGAGTTACCACATGATCCAGCAATCCCACTCCTGGGTATTTAACCAAAGAAAACAAAAATACTAACTCGAAAAGAAATCTGCACCCTGCCCCCGCCATGTTCATTGCAGCATTATTTATAATAGCCAAGATGTGGAAGCTACCGAAGTGTCTACCTACGGACGAACAGATAAAGAAAATGCAGTATATATATATATATACAAAATATTACTCAGCCGTTAAAAAGAAGGTAATCTTGACATCTGTGACGACGTGGATGGATTAGAGAAAGACAAATACCATATGATTTCACTTATACGTGAAATCTTTTTAAAAACAATCAGGCTCGTTAAATACAGAAAGCAGACTGGTAGTTGCAAGAGGTGGGGCGGGGGGTGGGCAAAATGGGTGAAGGGGGCCAAAAGGTACAAACATCCAGTTATAAAATAAGTAAGTCACGGGGATGTGATGCACAGCACGGTGACGACAGTTAATAACACCGTGTTGCATATTTGAAAGGTGCTAAGAGAGTAGATCGTAAAAGTTCTCATCACAAGAAAAACAGAATTTTATAATTATGTTCAATGATGGATGCCACCTAGACTCGTTGGGCTGATCATTTCACAATGTTTTAAATATGTTCATAGCAGCATTATTCAAAAGAGCCAAAACCTGGAAATCATTCAAAGGCCTGTGAACAGCAGAATGGGTAAACATTGTGGAATATTCGGACAACGGGTTTCTATACAGCCAAGATCACGGACAAACTACTGCTACATACAGCAACATGGAGGAATCTCCCAAACATGAGGTTGAGCGAAAGAAGTTAGATTCAAAATGGTATGGATAATATGACCCGCTTAAGTTCAGAAAACAGGTAAAACTGGGCTTCCCTGGTGGCGCAGTGTTTCAGAGTCCGCCTGCCGATGCAGGGGACGCAGGTTCGTGCCCCGGTCCGGGAAGATCCCACATGCCGCGGAGCGGCTGGGCCCGTGAGCCATGGCCGCTGAGCCTGCGCGTCTGGAGCCTGTGCTCCGCAACGGGAGAGGCCACAACAGTGAGAGGCCCGCGTACCGCAAAAAAAAAAAAAAACAAGTAAAACTGATGCAGAGTGATAGAATTCAGAAGAGCCGTTACCCTTGGGGGAGGTCAACAACTGGGGTGGGGGGTTGCTGTGTAATGCTCTACAGCCCCATCCGAATTGGGTGGTAGATACACAGATGTGTTCACTTTGTAAAAATTACACCTTTTACAAAAATTAACTCAAAATGTTAATTTTTGTAATGTAAAATGCAAAACTATCAAACTCCTAGAAGATAACATAGGAAAAAACCTAGGTGACCTTTCAGATTTGGTGATGACTTTTTAGCTACAACACCAAAAGCACGATTCATAAAAGAAATAATTGATAAGCTGGATGTCATTAAAATTTAAAACCTCTGCTCTGAGAAAGACACCATTAGGAGAATGAAAAAGATAAGCCACAAGCTGGGAGAAAATAGTTGCAAAACACATATATGATAAAGGATTTGTATCCAAAATATACAAAGAACTCTTAAAACACAACAAATATGAAAACAATATTAAATCCAATTTAAATTAAATCCAATTTAAATTAAATCCAATTTAAAAATGCGCTGAAGATCCGAACAGACATCTCACCAAAGAAGATATGCAGATAATCAGTAAGCAGATGGAA
Organism: Stenella coeruleoalba; assembly: GCF_951394435.1. Taxonomy (NCBI): domain Eukaryota; kingdom Metazoa; phylum Chordata; class Mammalia; order Artiodactyla; family Delphinidae; genus Stenella; species Stenella coeruleoalba. Next base: position 4,059,930 of record NC_137169.1, read on the forward strand.
AGACACACTACATCATCTGTCATTAGGGAACTGTAAATTAAAACAATGAGCTACCACTACACATGTACTTGGATGGCCCAAATCCAGGACACTGACAGCATCAAATGTTGGCAAGAATGTGGAGCAGCAGGAACTCTCATTCACTGCTGGTGGGAATGCAAAATGGTGCAGCCACTTTGGAAGACAGTTGGACAGTTTCTCTCAAAACTTAACATACCTTTACTATACGATCCAGCAATTGGGCTCCTAGGTATTTACCCAAATTAGTTGAAAATGTATGTCCACACAAAATCCCGAACAACAAACTGGAAGCCACCAAGATGCCCTTTGGCAGGTGAATGGATAAATAAACTGAGGTACGTCCAGAGTATCATTCGGTGCCCAAAATAAACGTGCCATCAAGCCACGAAACGCCATGGAGGAACCGTAAGTGCATACTACTAAGCAAAAGAAGCCATCTGAAAGGCACACCCGGTATAATCTCAACTAGATGACATCTGGCAAAGGCAAAACTATGGAGACAGTAGAAAGATCAGTAGCTGGCAGGGTGCAGCATAGGGGATTTTAGGGCAGTGAAATTACTCTGGGTGATACTGTAACAGTGGATATATGATGTTACACGTTTGTCAAGATCCATATAATGTACAACGTGGGGAGAGTAAACCTTAAGGTAAACTCTGAGCTTCAGTTAATAACACGCTACCAATATTGGCTCATCGTGAACGTAAGAAGTTGCTAACAGAGGAGACGGGGCGGGGTGGGAGTATACGGGGCTCTGGGCTAACGGCTCAGTTTCTCTGTAAATCTAGAACTGCTCTAACAAATAAGGTCTAACCATCCTTAAAAATTCACGGGGCTTCCCTGGGGGTGCAGTGGTTGAGAATCCGCCTGCCAATGCAGGGGACACGGGTTCGAGCCCTGGTCCGGGAAGATCCCACATGCTGCAGAGCAACTAAGCCCGTGCACCACAACTACTGAGCCTGCGCACCACAACTACTGAGCTCGTGCTCTAGAGCCTGTGTGCCACATCTACTGAGCCCGTGAGCCACAACTACTGAGCCTATGAGCCACAACTACTTACCCTGGGTGCCACAACTACTGAGCCCGTGTGCCACAACTACTAAGCCCATGAGCCACAACTACTGAGCCCATGTGCCACAACTACTGAGGCCACACTCTAGAGCCTGTGAGCCACAACTACTGAGCCCACAAGCCACAACTATTGAGCCTGTGCACCACAACTACTGAGCCCATGCTCTAGAGCCCATGCGCCACATCTACTGAGCCCGCGAGCCACAACTACTGAGCCCACGTGCCACAACTACTGAAGCCCACGCACCTAGAGCCCGTGCTCCACAACAGGAGAAGCCACCGTAATGAGAAGTCCGTGCACCACAACAAAGAGTAGCCCCCGCTCACCGCAACTAAAAAGAAAGCCCACGCGCAGCAGCGAAGACCCAGCACAGCCATAAATAAATAAATAAATACATTTACTAAAAAAAAAAAAAAAATTCATGGAATGGTGCACTTTGTTGTATGCATGTTATATTTCAACAACAAAAGAAAACGTCTTAAGTGAGGCCCATGAAAGACTCGGTGCTGAGCCAGCTCAACCTTCTGAGGTCTTGAGGAACCCAGTCCATCCGGAGAGAACCCCCAAGTCTGGCTGCCAAAGGAAGCCCAGATCTGCTCAGTCAGAGGCATCTTTGGCCAAGGCTCAGCTGTGTAAGAAATTGCAAAGCCTTTGTGGACTCTGAATTTTAATTCGCCATGACAAGAAAATTCGATTCTGTATTTTAATTTCTTTGGACTTCCACTTGCAGGGAAATTTAATTTTTGGACTAATTTCTCTCTGGGCAATTCATAGTGGAAAGGGGCTTACAGTCAAATCAGGAGCGTCTCTAAGTGGTTGGCCTTTTTTATTGAATTATCTTAACACTATCATTTAACCTCATTGCAGAACCTCCGATGAGCTCCACTGGATCAAGTGACTGGATAGCATTTAGCACGGGAAACAGAATAGGGAATGAATGGTCAGCAATGCGTGCAGAGGGGCCCTGAAATCCAGGCATTATTCTGATCCATTTCAGAGCCTTCTGGGGACATAGGCTGAACTATCCACTGCTGGTCCTGGGGGGGACTGGCAAAGGAAAGGTGGTACGTTTGGGAGCAGTGGTCCCAGGAAGGCTCCACTGCTGGTCCTGGGGGGACTAGCAAAGGAAAGGTGGTGGGTTTGGGAGCAGTGGTCCCAGGAAGGCTGGGAAACACCCCCAGTGGTGACTGGTCTCCTCCCCAGTGGTGACTGGTCCCCTCCCCTAAGGAGGGCCACAGCCCCGCTGGCCATAAACTCAACGGTTATGTGAGCTGGGAGAACAAAACGGAGGAAGGTTGCAGGAACACATCGTCCCCAGCCCCACCTCCGTGCAGAGGGACGGCCTGTGCCACCCTCTGCCCAGCACACCCTCCTCCCAGGGCAAGGGCAGCTCATCGACTGGTGGGTTTGGGGGAAGAAGCAGAGCCCAAGCTTCTCACCCCTTCCCCTTTCTTTTCAGATTTGTCCACAGGAAGAGAGGAGGCCGGGGTCCACAGGCAAGCGGGGGGCGCAGGTTCAAGGTTGACGGCGGCTGCCCAGCCCGACCTCTGCCTGCCGCTCACCTGATGGGGGCACGGCTAGCACCACGGGCTCTCGGGCTAACCCCATTCCCACAACGGCTCCGACTCCCCGCACTGATTCTGACCCTGGACAAGGGAACGGAGCATCACCTGCTGCACCCAGGACTTCTCGCACCCAACGATCTGGCTGACCCTTTCCACTATTTCTTCGTTTTCTAAGCATTTATGCTCATTTTCTAATTTCTTTCCTTCTACTTTATTGGGTTTGCTCTGGTTTTTTTTCACCAAACTTCTTGAGCTGAACAATGAGATCAGCATGTTAAAAGATACTTTCTTCTTTACCAACAATAGAAGCATCTCAAGCTGCAAATGTCCCTGTAATTACCATTTTACTTATTTGCTTTTTTTTTAAGTTACTTTTTATTGGAGTATAGTTCCTTTACAATGTTGAGTTAGTTTCTACTGTACAGCAAAGTGAATCAGCTCTACGTATACATATATCCCCTCTTTTTCGGATTTCCTTCCCATTTAGGCCACCATAGAGCATTGAGCAGAGTTTCCTGCGCTATACAGTAGGTTCTCATTAGTTATTTTATACATAGTATCAATAATGTATACATGTCAATCCCGATCTCCCAATTCAACCCACCCACCCCCTTCCCCCTTGGTATCCATACTTTTTTTTTTTTTTTGCGGTACGCGGGCATCTCACTGTTGTGGCCTCTTCCGTTGCGGAGCACAGGCTCCGGATGCGCAGGCTCCGGGCGCGCAGGCTCAGTGGCCTTGGCTCATGGACCCAGCCGCTCCGCGGCATGTGGGATCCTCCCGGACCGAGGCATGAACTCATGTCCCCTGCATTGGCAGGCGAACTGTCAACCACTGCGCCACCAGGGAAGCCCTAAAGGATCTCTTTTTTTTTTTTTTTTTTTTTTTTTGCGGTACGCGGGCCTCTCACTGTTGTGGCCTCTCCTGTTGCGGAGCACAGGCTCCGGACGCGCAGGCTCAGCGGCCATGGCTCACAGGCCCAGCCGCTCCGCGGCATGTGGGATCTTCCCGGACCGGGGCATGAACCCGTGTCCCCTGCATCGGCAGGCAGACTCTCAACCACTGCGCCACCAGGGAAGCCCGGTATCCATACGTTTGTTCTGTATGTCTGTGTCTCTATTTCTGCTTTGCAAATCAGATCACCTGTACCATTTTTCTAGAGTCCACACATATGTGTTGATATACGATATTTGTTTTTCTCTTTCTGACTTACTTCACCCTGTATGACAGTCTCTAGGTCCATCCACGTCTCTACAAATGACCCAATTTCGTTCCTTTTTATGGCTGAGGCGACTTTACTTATTAGTTTTGATATGCAATATTATTTTGTCATTCAGTTTTAAGCAGCCATTTCTACATTGATTTCTTCATTTACCTAGGGGAAAAATTAGAAATATGTTTTAAAATTCAAAAAGAGCCAGCAGTTTGGAGCCTTCCAGGGGGAGGGCAGTGAATGATTTCTGACCTTGAGGTATTATGGTCAAAGAATGCTATAAAATTAGATTAGCTATAGGGTCTCTTGGTATATGGCAATACCTGCTTGGTGGCCTACGATATATGCACACATATATGAATAATCAGTTTTTATAAGTTTCAGAGGATACTTGAAAATGACACATATTCTCTAACTTGGTTGTACAGGTTCTACAAGATCATCTCTTTAAACTGTATTTTATAATATTCTCATTAATTCTTTTTCTGCTTGATCAATCAATTTACTCACAGAAGTGTGTCAAAACCTCCTATGATTGTAGGTTTGTCAGTTTCCCCTTATAAAGTCCATCAATTTGTCCTTTATCTTTGGCAGCTGTGGTTGTTAGAAGTTCACGGATTCAGAATCATTTTTTCCTAGTGAATTATTCCCTTAATTATTATTTAATAGGCTTCTTGATCCCCAGCAATGCCTTTGCCTTTTGTCACTTTTGTCTGATGTTAATGTTGTTAAACTAATTTCATTTAATATTTTAACACGTCTTTTTCCACCTGTTAAGTTCTACTCAAGAGGCAGCAGTGGTTCAGACCCCAGGTATGTCCCTTACGAGCCGTGCGCCGGGCCAAAGACAGGACAACTGGCCACCAAAAACAACAACATATTTGGTATGTTCAGTCCACTGCAGTTTAAATCCATCAGTTGATAATGATATCAGAAAAAAAAAGCCATTGGCCCCACCCTTGAAGGATGCTGGGAACTGTCTCACTATTTTAAAAATTAGCAAACAAAAGAGAAGAAAATCAAGCATTATTCTGCCTTCTCTATATGAATCGCACCTCAAGGCAACCAAAGAATTGGTGAGGAGAAGTTTCGTTTTAAGGAAGCATTCCGGCTGATACACGAAGAAGTGTTCTAGGAGTAAAACATCACCACTGTGTAGCCTTGAGTGAAGCGACCACTCCATAAGCAGCAGTCTGGATGGTCACTGATGGGGCATAAGCAGCAACCCAGGCCTCGTGCTGCTGCAGAGACGGGGACACACCACCAGCAATACAGACGCCTTGCCCCAAGCCAAAAGCACGCATCTGCTCACACTAGATCTAACTCCAATTTACAGGCAAAACAGGCGATAGAGGAACACCGCAGATGTCACCACTGGGCCGCAAAACCGAAGTGCAGACACTGGGAGGCTCTAGGGCACCAGCAACGTGGCGACTTCAACAAATAAATTAAAGCGAAAAAACAGAGACAGGATGGTGATGACAGCTGTAGGTAGAAAGAGACTGGAGAGTCACACCATCCCAACGCACAGACCTTACTGAGATCCCGATGTGAACAAACTATTAAAAAACTTTATGAAGTTACTGGGGAAATGTTAACATTGGCTAGATATTAAGTTATAATATTAAGTCAGCATTAATTTTAGATGGGGTAATATTATTGAGTTTATGTATTTTAAAAAAGACTCTACTTTTTTAGATCTACATAAGGAAATATCTATAGATGAAATCATATAACGTCTGGAATTTGCATCGAATAGCCCTGGTTTGGGGAGGGACCTGGGCAGCGATGTCACCGGTAACTGTCAGAGGTAAGTGGCAGGGGCACTGATTTACTGCGCTGGTCTCTCCAACTGTGAACGTGTTTGAAGTTTTTCACCGTTCAACATTTTCTAAATAAGAAAATTCGCAGACAAAGCTTGGCCCTGGATGTCGCATTTGCCGGGGGCCCAGCGCTCACCCGCATCAAAGGAGCCGTCCTTGTGAATCAGGACGAGGAGGTGGGGCAGGGAGGCCGAGCTGCTCTTCCCGGCCTCGTCCAGCTCAACCAGCTGCAGCCGCGGCGTTGTCTCGGGGGGGAAGCGGTAGAACTGGAAGGTGAAATACACAGTCTGTGGCCACGGCGCTGCCTGGTCGTCCTGGGACACCCTGGATCCAATGACAGCTCCGAGTTAATCAAGGGTCCGGGCGGAGAACCCGGGCTTTTGTCACACACTCGCAGGGAGACAGCAGGTGAGAGGCCGCCTCCTTCATCCACACCAGCAGCCCTACTGTGACCTCGGGGAGCCCGCCGGGCATCCCCCCACTTCAGGCATGGCTGGAGAGCCCAGATCTCGGGGCTACACCAGTACCCAAGGACAGGGCAACACTCTGTCCACGCTGTAACTAAGGACCACAGGAGATCGGTCAAAGCACGTGTTACAGCATTTGGAAATGGTAGTGGGTGGGTCCCAGCCAAACGAAAATAAAGACAGAGGGCATTCCGCAGTCCCGCTAAGACCGGATCGTAGTATTCTCCCAGAGCCACAAAGAAGTTCTTCCTCAGCGCAAGAAATGCAAAAGCCAGGAAAAGAGCAACAGACCAAATATTCAAGTGTTTACCTGCTAAAGGCAAGAAACTGTAGCACTATCTCGTTGCCTCGCAGACAGTCTGATTCTTCCTTCTGAGGGTTGAACTTCACGGGATCTGTAGGATCCACGGCCTCGGCTGGTTGCTTGTTGGCGTCCAGAATCTCGGGAAAGCCGGCGGACCGCAGCAGCGCTAGGGAGGCTCGTGATGGCTTCCCTCCAGAGCTGCAACAGAAGGCCTCCTGAGCCAGCCTCCAGGAAAGGGCCAACCAAGAGGCAGGACCCGGAAAGCCAGCTCTCTAGGAAAGCCCACCGTTCAGGGGGTCGAAGGGTCTTGATCACACAGCACTTGCCCTGGGCCCTCCCAGACCTGCCCCTCACCTCCTGGTCCGGGCTCCCACGATGATTGGGGCGTGCACAGGTGTGAACGGCAGCTCCTGCAACTGCTCAGCAGTGGATGTGCCCGGGACCAAGGCCGTTTGGCTCAGGTCAGCTTCCAGGTGAGAGATCCTGCCCTCCAAGGGGAACTCCTGCCGAACACAGTGGGGCCCCAGGTGAGGCCAACCCAGGCACCAAGGATGCCTGGACCTGGGGCTCGTGGGTGAACTGCCTCTGTCACATTGCAAATGAAAACACAGGAGGCTCAGCTGCCCTGGAATTTCAGGGAAGCGGTGAGTAATTTCAGTATAAGAATATCCCATGCAGTATCTGGGACACACTTATGCTGGAAAGGATTGTTTATCTGAAATTCAAATTCACCGGGGCATCCTGTGTTTTATGTGAGTCGAAAAGCAACGAGGAAGGAATCATAATTTTTTGAACAGCCCAGTAGCACAGGAGACATCTGCTGCCTGAGAAGGCGAATGAACATCAAAACCACGTCTACGGAACAGAAAGATGAAACCAACTCCAATAACGCTAGGGAGACTGTGGGACAGAGCCCCCAAGCCTGTGTAAACGCTTCCCTGTCCCCATGTCACCGAATGCTCTAGGCTTTCACCGGCACCCTCCGCCCGCCTCCGTCTAAAGGAAGAGCCTGACGGGGTCTGGGACGCTCTCTCTCCAACTGGCTTCCCAAGCTTCCCGTTTCATTCAGAAGGAGCCCCACGTGACCGGAGGCAAGGAACACGGGCCTCAGGCGCCGGTAACATTAGAGATGAAGGCTCTTCATAATGACACGAGCCCAGATATATTTTAGAATCAGGCATTTCACCGTGAGGGTTTTCAAGGAAGTAATTAAATGGAACCATTTTTCCTCAACAGACTTCCAAGGCAAGACTGAAGTTTGCAGGTGAACCAGCAAACTCTACGTGAGTCCCCCAAGTTCAGTAGAAGGAAACAGGCCTATTTTAGCCCACTAGCTCCACTGGGATCGGGGACGGTGGGCTTCACAAACTCTCCTCCAGCCGCAGGGCGAGCGTCCTGGAGGGGGAGCTGGCAACTTGGACTGACCTCTATTTACATCTCCAGCGAAACTTCCCCTTTCCTCTCACGTTCAGAGATCTAAGGGCACTTTTACTTTGTCTTCTCAGGTAGAGCAAAGCCTAAATCAAGCCCTGTGGCAGGAAAAGCTCCCAGACCAAATACCCTTGGTCACTGAGACGGATGGTGGCAAAGATCTAAAGCTGGAAGGAGGTGATGTCCAGCCCCCATCCCAACGCCCGCAACACAGAGAACCCAGGAAGGTCTTGGTCACCTCACCAAGGACCAGGGCAGCTCCCAAAGTCAGAGACTTCCACAGAAGTCAGGAGTTTGGAGCCATTTCCTGGAAGGAGGCAGGCGAGAGGAGGGGCAGCCTACTTACCCCCGGGGCCAGGGAGAGCGTGGGGCTCCCCGGTGGCTTTGAGGAGGCTTTGGCCGAGCGGCGCTGAGCTGGGGACTGTGGGGAAGCCGCCAGCTGGGAAAGCGACAGCTGAAGGGAAGAAAGCTTGGGTAAGACGACAAAATGCACCCCAGTACCTTCACAAAGCCCCTCCCACCGCCCGCTGGCACAGGCCCCTGGGAAGGAAGGGAGGACTCTGATGCGGCCACAGGGAGCAGTGAGGTCTGGAATCTCCTGGAACCCGGCATCACGTCTAATTGCTTCTTCTCTAACTACCGAGAGGGGCAATTCTGTGGTTTCTCCCACATCATAATATTTGAATAAAAATATTATTAACAAGGAAAAGCAAGTGGAGAAGGGGAAATGGCCAGGGAAGCCGGGTGGGTTCTCTGACACTCGGGCTGCAGGGCCAGCTTGTCTCTGAACCTCTCTGGGTTTCACCTCCACCCCTGGACTGAACTTCTCCAAGACCCCTTCTGATTCTAACCACCTGTGTTCCTACGACATGAACCCGCCCGTTAAGGCAGTGACCATGATGGCAGCTGACGTGGGCCCTGGAAGCCCCACTCCACCACTTCACTGCCACGTGACGTGGGCAAGTCGCCTAACTAACTTGGTCTTGCCTCAGTCTCCTCATCTGTAAAATGGGGGTGCTAACAGTACCTAGGTCACAGGCCTACGGTGAGAAAGGGCTTGGCAAGGTACCCGGCACAGGGTCAGGTAAATGTGACTAACGTGAGGAAAACGAACGTTGCACTAAAAGGCCGGTGTGAAGAGGTGGAGGGCCCTCGCTCTGCTGAAGACCCGTCTCTCAAATCCTGGTCTCTATTTATGATGTACACGTTAACAAATGAGACGTCTGTCGTCAGCAGCGACAGCTGGCCCGGGGGCGGGGGGGGGGGGCGGGGGGGGCTGGTGCTGGTACAGAGAAGGACCCAACCCATGATGAGGTGCTGAAGAAATGGGCGAGGGGCACTGGGGGATCCGGGCAGCATCTCAGGGGCAGAGAAGAATTTAGGGTCTGCTCAGCTCCCCTCAGAGCCCACAGGCCGCCGTGAGCGCCTCCTGCCTCTGGGGCTGGAGGTGCTGCCCTGTGGCCCGTCAGCACTTAGGGGCACCATGCCGACCGCCGGAGGGAAAATGCTGGGACAGGCCAGCGGGGGCCGGGAGGCTGTCCCCAAGCACGTGTCTTCGGGCAAACACCACGTTCACTTCTGGTCCAGTTTCCCAGCTGCACGGTCCACATTAAAGCCACATCCTGGGGACAGCCCTGGATACCGAATCATTCAACCTTTCCAGAAGGTCAACGTCCAGGGTGATGTTGGCAGACAAGGTCATCAGGAGGACAAGCCAACTCTGACCTCATTCAAAAACCACGCTGGCCAGAGCCAGCCCCGAGCCATGGGCAGACCCGGCTCAGGATCCCTGAGGGGCGGCCGCAGCTCCTAGCACCAGAGGAGACGTGTGCTCTCCGACAGGCCCACCAACGTGCTGGCCTCTGTTGGTGCCGCCCTGTCCCCCCCAGCACCAGCTGCTCGGCGCACCTGCCCGGCTGCGGCCTGGGGAAGCCACGGCCTCACCAGCGCCCTCTCCTGGCAGAGGGTCAGGAGAGGAGGCTGCGAAGAGCGCTCCTCCGTGTCCCAGAAGGGGAAAAAAGGCCATTCAGTCCTGAAAGATTCCCAGCCGTCAGACATAATTGCGGGAGAACACATCAGCTTGAGTGCGGACACAGGCCTTCCATGGCAACTGGAGGATCATCAACAAGCAGCAGAAGCCACGGCCCTGACAGCCGGCGCTGGGAGCAGCGCACTAGGGACCCGCCGCGGAGACGGGCAGGAGGGCGGCTGAGGACACCTGCACCTCGACACCTGGGGGCCCCTCCCCTCCGGCTCACTGGGACGCTTCCCAGCCCCCACAAGTAAACAGGACATCAACTGTTCTTAAAGATGCAAAGGGGACTTTCCCGCCCCCAGAACCTTTAAATACTTGACTGTGGAATTCCGAAACAGGCCTCTCGGGCCTGGACTTACCCCTGGTCCCACTGGCGAGTCCTGGGGGGTGGTGAGTCCCCGGGGCGGTGGTGCTGGCAGGCCTGGGAGGAAGCACAGGGGCCAGGGAGGGGCCGTCAGCCTGGGTGGGGCAAGGGCACCGGAGCCCGGCTCAGGCAGGCCTGGCGCGAGCCTCCCCTCGACGGTAACCGGTGCTCGGAGCTGGGCAGCGGCCACTGGGCAGCCCCAGTGCTTGGCGAGCAGACCCAGGGCGCTTGTCCCCAGTCACCACCTGCAGGATGGAGCCCGAGCTCGCTGCCCACTTCCTCGGCCTCCTCCCTGCTCATGAGGCTCACTCCGTGTGCGCTCAGGGAGACGTGAGGCTGTCAGACACCTGAGGCTCTCCTGCGCTCACCTCAAGGCTCACCCGTCCTTTCCCCTGCTCACCCTCCCCTGCCTTCGTGGGGCCGGGCTCTCATGCCTGCCTGGGCCGGTGCTTCCCTGGCTGGGGCCCACTTGCTGTTCTGTTACATAAGAAACTTCTAAACAGACGCACGCACGGCTGGGCGCTCCGGCTCTCCCATCACTCACAGCCCTCCCCTGAGGCCCACTCACTCTAGGGGTGTGAGTGCAGGCATGTTCGTACCGGGAAGAGTCGAGGTCGGCCCTCCACAGGGTCCCTGGAGCGAGGGCCGAGGGCGCCCCTGCCCTGGGCGATGCGAGGCTGGTTCCTGCAGCACCTGAGGTGCCCAACTGCAGAGGGAGCAACCACTCCCACGGCGCTGTCCCCACCCGCCGAGCACAGTCACCGCACAGTGGCCCAGGGCAAGACCGGGCTGGAGTCTGCCTGTGCTGTTTCCACCCCGATCCCAGGCCCTGCACTCCTGTCTAGGAGTTCAGACATCACTCTAGTCCCTGAAACCCCCAGACTCTCAGCACCGTGCTCCGGCGTCTGGGGCCACCCATCAACTCCCCATCAGCCCATATACGCACGCTTCTTCTGCCGTCAGCCGCCAACATCACCGCCTCCAGTCAACGGTGGGGCTGCCCGCTGACCGGGGCCCATCCTGACACGGCCCCCTCCGCTCCCCTGAAGGCCCAGGTGGGACCGGGCACCTGTCCAAGGTGACACGTCTGGTCTCCCTGAGGACCGCGCCTTCCTAATGCACCTCGGTCCCCTTCACAGTGACCCGACTCTGGCCGCTGCATGTGGACGCAACCGCCGGCTGGACTTCAGGACGTCCTGGGCCCTGAGAAATCATGCCCCGCCCCGCCCAGGTAACTAGCCCTGCTCCTGTCACCCGCGTGTGGCCCTGACTGCCCGCACTTGGCCCTCCCTCCCTCCCCGGTGGTCTCTGCTGCCCAAGTCCCTGCACAGCCACGTCTGAGCCCTGGACCAGGCGGTGCCCATGAGCAGCTCACCTGACCCCGTGGCCCCCAAGCCCCAGTGCACACGGCACGGGGCAGGCACGGGCAGCACCTAGCACCTACCGACCAGCCAGTGCACATGAGGGCCGTGACTCTGAATGCTGTGCAGTCTGAAAGGAGGACGCCCGGCTCCCCTGGCAGCCCTGAATCCCACCACAGCGCAGCTTCAGCCACCAGGCAGGAACCGCACGTGCGAAGCACCCCCGTAGCCGGCCCTGCTGTGCCCTGGGGCCGACATGCCACCAAAGCCCCTTCCAGCCACCTCGGAATCCACCTGGAGAAGTCACTGCAGGCTCACCCCAGGAGGAGAGATCCAGCTGATGAGGAATAAGGAGCGGGGAAAGCGGGGGGCGGCGTGGAGGGAGGCCCCCAACTCCGCTGGTCCCACCTGAGCTGAGCTACAGGCTCTCCAGCCCCTCGCCAGCCCAGCTCCTTTCTCAAAGCCAAGTTAATGTGATTCCAAAGAACTCGGCGCCCTCTAGCCCAGGGAGCCTCCGGTTCCTGAAACGAGCTCCCTTTGGAGGGAGTTAGCTTCGCTTCCCAGGAAAGATGTCATCTCGCGAGAAGCAAAACGCAGACCAGGATTCTGCCAGGGCCCCACTGTCCTTGAAGCCACGTGCCTCTCCCCAGGCAGCTCAGGGCTCCGTGCAGCCACTCATCACCACCACCACCCCGCCACCCGGAACAGTCTAGAAGATGAAACAGAAGAGCAGCACGCCGGATTCTCCTTTGTTCCACCCTGAAAGGAGACTGAAAACTACACGGGTTACCCCAATAAAGATGTTAAAAAAGAAAAAAAAAAAACTACACGGGTTGACTTTGGCAGCGAAGAAAAGCCTGCAGGAAATGGCTCCGTTTTCCTCTGCTCAGAGAAGCCTGGCGTTTGGGAGCCGGGCGCGTGTCCTCTAGTTAAGGAAGCTCTGAACCCTGCGGAAAGTGAACCCTCCGAGCCCGCTAAACTCCTCACGCGCTCTTTATTTCCCCAGGTCGTCTAAGCTGGGTACCGCGTGGTGTGTTTGAGGTGATTCTTTACATCCTGACTTACACAATCTTAACCTCCTAGACAACCAACCGCACAAAAAAGGCTTTGCAGCGGATGAAAGCAGTGCCTGCTGGGGATCCCAGGGCCCAAACCCACACACCCCAGCGAGGCACGGGCTGTGAGAAAATACACCAAAACCACAAAATAACTTGGTTTCAAACCTTTCTGTTCTAACGTTCCATGCGGCGGTCGCTGATTAAGTTGCTTCGCAAACTACACAATCTAACGGTCTTGCCCGGACAACACAGTGTCCTCCAGAGGCGTCACTGTCATTCCTCCAGGCCCCCCAAAAGCCACGACGGAGGTGTGGAGGTCTGACTGGGAAGCCCGCCTTCCGCCACTGAGCACGACCAGGCTGCGAGCTGCCGGGGCCGACAAGACCAAACCATGGGGCCCTCACGTGTGTGCAAAGGCCGCGTGCGTGGTGACATCTGCAGCGCGCACGAGGACGCGCGCACAAGAACCTTGCCGCAGCACCGCTGAAAACGGCAAACCATGAGGACGGCCCACGTGTTCCTGAAAACGGAAGCCCTGAATTAAAGCCGGCCCGTCTGGGTGTGGAGCCCGGAAGCAATTAAAAAGGGGGCGGTCGATGGGCGGGTCCTGACATGGGACGTTGCCAAGACAAGTTACAGGGCGGAAAGCAAGTTACCAAGCAACCCGCGTAAGGGAATCCCACCTCTGTTAAAGGAAAAGAAAGAAAACGACACGTGGATGAAGGGCTGTAGGTAAATTCATTGAAATGTGTGGAATGGTAGGAACAGTGAGGGGCTAGAACCTCACCCTTTAGACATGTGAGTAAGCCTGTTTTCCTGTACTACCCGTGGAATTTAAAATAACTTAAATTCTAATTTACTGATCGTTATCGGGTATGTCTTTGTGTCCCAGTTGGAGCCTGACGACGCTCCTGGCTGGACCGATGGCACCAGGCGGCCCGTCGCAGAGGATGAGGCCCCGCGGCAGGGGATGCTGGTGGCTCCCCAGATAGGGCCCTCCTGTCACCCCACCGGGAATACCGTCCACATCTGGCCGTGGCGCCGCGCGGCTCTGGCTTCAGGCAAATCACCTGGTCGTTAAAGGAAGAATGCAGAGACTAAGACGACAGCTTTGCCAGGTGCTCTGTGCAGCTCAGGGAAACCTCAGCCTCGGAAGGGACAGAGTCAGCAGTTGCCATGCCACCCGAGCCAACCGCGACACAGACAGACGCAGACAGGGCCACACCGAGTACTTGAGACAGACACGTTTGCAGCTGCAGCCGCCGCGCCCCCGTCTGAAGATGAATTTCCCCCACACCCTATTGCTCCCCGATCAGCCTCCACTTGCTGAAAAGCACTGTCGACAGAAGCTCAAGTGTCCAGTCCTCTCTCCAGTTCAGCTTCTAGAAGCCCGAATGCCCTACACTTGACTAAAAGGCCAGTGGGGGGCTTGCGATCTGCCCCAAGCCTGGGCTGTCCGCGTCCCGCCAGGTCACACACCTGCATCCCACGCTTCTCTGCATTCAGCCTGGGGGGAGTGGGGAGGTGTGCAGACCACGAGGACCCGAAGCCCACTCCACGCTCCACGGCAAGAAGGGCTACCTTTCAGGTCAGCACTTCTCAGACAGCACTTCTGACGAGTCGAGTGGGCGAGCATCACAGAAAGACAGAAAGTAAGTACACAGGCACGAGAGAGCTCAGGCAGCAGGCTTGGTGACATCCTCCAGGCTGCAGAGAGCAGCGGTCTCTCCACTGTCCTCCCTGGGAAGGCTGGTGGGGTCCCCACGCACGAACACATTCAAGCCCTTTACCCCACAGTGCAAGCTGCCCTCCAGAGGGCGCTGCTGCTTGAACATAGCTGCGCATTCTGGGGGGGGGGGGGGCGAGGAAAAGAGAATCAGCTGGCAGGGCCTGATGAGTGGGATTCGTGGAGGAAAAGGCTGCCCTGCAGACGGACCTGCCTGTGCTTAACTGAAGGGAGAGGAGGCTGTTGCTTAGCAACCGTGGCAGCTCAGGGCCAGGCAGGGAGAGGCCAGGCCTCGGACCAGGAAGGCGGGACTGTGGGGATGTTCCAGGATGGGGCCCAACAGCTTGCCCCAAGGGCAGGGGGAAGGAAGGGGTCGTCACAGCCAAAGACACAATTTCTGTGATTTAAATAGAGATTGTGAAAAACAGCTTTCCCCGACAGACCTTGAAAATAAAGGATTACTCAGCATTCAATGGTACTCCAGACACTCAGAATTCACAAGGCCGACCCGTTTGAAAGGCCGTTATTTCTAATTATTTGGGCTTAAAAAGTCATCCTCTTGAAGACTTTGATCACAGGAATGGAGGAAGTGAGCAGAATCTAGGAAGAGGTAAAGGGATGCTGTCGATGGAGTGGGTTTGGTCTCCGTACTGAAGGAATCTAGAGGTGCCCTGTCTCGGCGCATCAGGCCCAAGAGGAGTGGGAAGTATGGGACGTGCCCAGAGCCCTAGGCTGGGGTCACCTTCAAAGACCAGGCTCAGAAGCGTCATCTCCCTCCTGGAGGCCTTGGCTCTGAACCGCTCACTCAGGCTCTCCGGCAGATGCCGCACAGGTGTGTTCGGTTCCCGGCCGCTAACTTCCATGCCCTGCTCAATCGACATCCTTCACTCTCTCCACTGCTGCGTGATGTCCTGGATGACACGACTCGGGTCAGGCGAGCTGCCTGTCAGTGAGGATGCTCTCGAGCATGTCGCCCGCACACGGGGTCACAACCACGTCAAGCGTCTAACTCAGTGTGCTCTGGGAAACACCAGGGTTATGTATTTTCAATGGCCCCTTCTACCCGGCCGCTTTTATGTCTATTAAGCAGACACACCAAAATCCTGACGCCACCAGAACATTCAAAAGCAAACTACGGGTCAGGGGAATGCCATGCCGGGTTCCAAAACCTGGAGACGGAGGGCCCTCTAGCGGCCCCGCACACACACCCGTGCGGAGGGTGATGAATGGACATTTGCTCCCTGGTAATTTTGCAGAACAAATAAAAAGGATCATTCATAACAGAAAGCCAGAGCACCTCACTTAAGGTGACAGCTGCATATCATTAAGATTTCCAAAGGAACTGTATAGGTTGGTAAAATACTGAAGCAGGAAGAGTTTCCATCATAAGTTAAACATCAGCCGGTATTTAAGTCTCTTATGTTAGGTCTTGGGAGGCAACGTTTTCAAATGCTTGGAGTCTGGGGTGAAGGCGATCACGTTAATGTGACATGAATGCGGTGATAAATCCAAATTAAGTAAACCAAATGGAAACAGGTTG
This sequence comes from Stenella coeruleoalba, assembly GCF_951394435.1. Classification (NCBI taxonomy): domain Eukaryota; kingdom Metazoa; phylum Chordata; class Mammalia; order Artiodactyla; family Delphinidae; genus Stenella; species Stenella coeruleoalba. The sequence continues at coordinate 4,075,910 of NC_137169.1, forward strand.
CATCCACGCAGATCTGCGGGTCCCCGAACAGGAGCTGAAAACCAGATGACGCTGCTACCGCACGTCTGCACCAGAGCTCAATCCCTGAGTCCTCCAGCAGCTGAAGCATCCACTCCTGTCTGCCAAGGACGCAGCAATAACCCTTCTGGTAGTGAACTCAAAGGGTATGCACCCAGCAGCTCTGAACCTTAGGAAGTCAGGCTGGGGCTCGGGGAGCCCCACACACGGGAGAATAACACCCTCCACCCAGTCACCCAGAAAGAGGCTCGGCTCAGCGGGCAACAGGATCATCTCGAGCCCAAAGCAAGAGGCCTTGTGGCGGAGCCCTCCCTGTGGGGTTCCCCCACCCCCTGAACCTCCACAGTGCTCCCTGGAGCCCACACAGTGCCCTGCTCTGTGCCCAGCAGAGCCTCCGGGGATGGAGATGGTGGGCTTCCGGAAGACAGGCCGGGTGGCACTGGCAGGAACTACCAATCTCTACTCATTCGAAGATCAAGAAATGCAGGAAAAGTTCCTCAAAGCTGGGGTGCAACTACGCAGTGGAAACAGCTGAGTGCAGGGAAAGACCTGGGACAGGAGAGCAGGCCCTCAATCCGTCGGGTGACCACCGGAATCCACCCTCTCTCCCGAGAGCAGCAAGGATGGTTTCCCTGGGGCATCACCCTCCCAGCCCTTACCCCTGGCCCAACCCCACACAAGAGAGGGAGTGTGACCCAGGATGCACGCCCTGCCTCACCCCCCTCCCAGTCATTCGGGGTACAGCAGGGGACCCGGCAGAGGGAGGGGCTCCATCTCAGGACTCTGACCGGACAACTGAGCAAAAGAAGTTCTTCCTGCTGGGACTCCTAAGTCCGAGGATAACCGAGCAGCTCCCGGAGCCACGATGTAGGGAAACCCTGCCTGGAAGGAAGCCACCACGGACAGCTGGGGGGTGAGCAGACAGAGGTGTGGGAGACAGACAGAGACACACCAGGTCTTCACCACACCACTCCAGGGCCAGGACGCAGCCAGGCCTCACGTCAGGGCTCTTCCATCACGTGAGCCAATCAATTTCCTCTCCGTTTTGACTATTTTGAGTTGAGTTTCTATCATGGAAGAGTCCCGAGTGACCCATTTCTCTACCCACACGTGCTGAATGCTTTGGGCAACAGAACGATGGACCAGCAGAGTCCCCACTGGTGAGATGCTCCTATGATCGTCTCTGATGCCGAGCGAATACCCACACCGGGGATCGGCACCTCTTCACCTTCTGCGGCCTCGCTGGGACGCTGCGCAGCCCCTGAGCCTGGGCGGGGCCCCACGCCAGCTCTAGCCCCTGAGCTGGGAGGAAGGATGCAGGTCATCTCTGGGCCTTTCTTTGTGCTGGGGGGGAGCGGCCGGCAATACTCTGGTGACAACTGCCATGTGTGACCATAGTGAGCAGAGCCGCCCCCAGCCCACATGGACGTGTACTGAGAGCAGGAAGCAAAGCTTTCTGTCTTAAGCCAGTGAGATTCCGGAACTATCTGTCACCAGGGCAAGCCTGGCTGACACACCCCAAAAGCAGTAGTGAGAAGGAAGAAACAGACAACAGACGATATAAAATAAGGAGCAGTCTGTCATACAGAGTGAAGTAAGTCAGAAAGAGAAAAACAAATACCGTATGCTAACACATATATATGGAATCTAAGAAAAAAAAAAGGGTCATGAAGAACCTAGGGGTAAGATGGGAATAAAGACGCAGACCTACTAGAGAATGGACTTGAGGATATGGGGAGGGGAAAGGGTAAGCTGGGACGAAGTGAGAGAGTGGCATGGACATATATACACTACCAAGCGTAAAATAGATAGCTAGTGGGAAGCAGCTGCATAGCACAGGGAGATCAGCTCAGTGCTTTGTGACCACCTAGAGGGGTGGGATAGGGAGGGTGGGAGGGAGACGCAAGAGGGAAGAGATATGGGGATATATGTATATGTATAGCTGATTCACTTTGTTATGCAGCAGAAACTAACACACCATTGTAAAGCAATTATACTCCAATAAAGATGTTAAAAAAAAAAACACAATCAGTTGTTAAATTTAAAAAATAAAACTCCTTTTTCCAAATAAAAAATAAATAATAAATAAAATAAAATAAAAAATAAAGAGCAGCACCTACCAAGGCCAGGAGATGCGGAAAGGAGGCTCTGCAGGGAAGAGACATCTGAGCCGGGCTTTAAGGCTGAGGGCAAGGGCCCGCGTGAAAGGGCAAGAAGAGTTTAGTGTATTTTTTAACGTGGGGATACTTTAAAACACTTCTATATTCTAGGTAAAAGCAAACAGAAGTTGAGCCCAACAGCTGAGGCAGTAAGAACAGTAAAGATCAAAACGTGTGAGAGTCCACGCTGCACCTAGAAGAAAACTGCAGACCCTTAAGTGAGATCACTCCTAAGCAGATAAACGGAAAAAATGCCAAGCACTCAACTTTCTGTAAACTTTTTAAAAATTAAGAGGATGGACTTGATAAAAGCATATAAAATTAAATTTTCACTAAGTTAATTAAAATTAAAGATACAATTAGAAACAAAAACAAAGAACGGGAGAACCAATAAGTAAAACCAACAGCTAGTTCTTTGAAGAGAATGATGAAGTGAAGAAACCTTGGATAAGCCTGACCAAGAAAGGGAGAGATTCACCAAAATTTTAGGCATGAGAAAGGGAACCTAATCATAGATACTTTCAAAAAGAAACAACCAGCCCAGAATGGAGTCACTTGTCACTTGTACTAAGCCAGTGTCACCGAACCATGGCTTGGCACCTTACCTAACTGCACTTTCAATATTCCCCAGGAAAGTGGTCTTAACTGGCCAGTTTGGAATTTTCTGGTTGGCACCAATGAGGTAACAGCCACGTGGACCCCTTCCATCCCCCAGAGGAAGGTGAGGTAGCCCGCTCTTTCCTTACTCCCTCCCCCACCTTCTGCCCATAAACGTCTTCCTTTTTGTTCAGCTCCTCCAAGTGCCTTTCTACTTGGTAGATGGGATGCTACCTAATTCATTAATTGTTCAATAAAGCCAGTTAGAGCTTTAAAATTTACTTGGTTGAATTTTTGCTATTTAATGATACAAATTAGAAGCTTTAAATTAGATACAATTTTATCCCAACATCTTTGTAAACTAAAAGAAATTGACCATTTTTCTAGAGAATATGTGTCCCAAAAGGTAACACAAGATGAGATGGAAAACCTAAATAGATCAATAACCATAAACAGAAATTTAAATGGTTGTCAAAACATCCCTTCAAAAGGCACCAAGTTCCTGATGGTTTTATAGGTAAGTTTTATCAGACCTTCAAGAAACAGATGCTGCCTTTTGTTTAAACTATTTTAAAGCACAGGAAAAGGCAGCAAACAGAGAAATAGCTTAAAATCTTAAGTGCCTACCTGACTGGATCACAGGGCACCCAGATGTTTGGTTAAACATTATTCTGGGTGTGTCTGTGCGGGTGTTTCCGCATGAAATTCGAATTTGAAGGGGTGACTCAGTTTTAAAGCAGTTTGCCCTTCCCGCTGTTAGGTGGGGCGGGGGGGGGGGGGGGGGATGGAGGCCTCATTGAATCCACTGAGGGTTTGTATAAAACAAAAAGGTGGAGGAAGGAAGAACTAGACCCCTCCTGCCTGACCACAGAGCTGGGTCATCAGTCTCCTGCCCTCGGCCCCCTGTTCTCAGGCCTTCAGACCCAGATGAAATCCACGCCACCGGCTGCCCTGGTTCTCAGACTTTTGGACTCAGCCTGAATTACACCACCCGCTTTCCTGGGTTCCAGTTTGCAGACAGTAGATCACGGGACTTCTCAGCCTCCGTAATCGTGTGATCCAATTTCTCATCATATATCTCTTCCCATACTGTATGTATATCTGCTTCTCTAGAGAACCCCAAGTAAACACTCATTTTACACACCTAAAATGCTCATAATACCAAAACCTGATAAAGACAACAAAAAAGAAAGGATCTATATATAAAATAGATAACTAATAAGAACCTGCTGTAGAGCACAGGGAACTCTACTCAATGCTCTGTAATGGCCTATATGGGAAAAGAATCTAAAAAAAAAGAGTGGATATACATATATGTATAACTGATTCACTTTGCTGGACACCCAAAACTAACACAATATTGTAAATCAACTATACTCTAATAAATTTTTTTAAAAAATAGAACCCACTAATATAAACAAATGCAAGTAATAATTCAATAAATAATAAGAGTGGTGTCTTAAATCAATGGGGAAAACATTAAGAATTAAATAGTATTGGGATAACTGGATAGCCATCTAGAAAAATATAAATTGGATGTAAACTAGTATTTTATACAAGAATAAATTCCAAATGGATCAATGATTTAAATGTATATATAAGAAGGAAGCCCTAAAATTACTAGGAAAAAAACTTGAGAGAATTATTTGTAACCATGGAATGTGGAAGACCTTTCTAACTAAAATATGATCTCTTAATGCTTTAAAAGAAAAGATTGAAAAAAGATGACTATGAGGGGCTTCCCTGGTGGCGCAGTGGTTAAGAATCCGCCTGCCAATGCAGGGGACACAGGTTCAATCCCTGGTCCAGGAAGATCCCACATGCCACGGAGCAACTAAGCCCGTGGCCCACAACTACTAAGCCTGCACTCTAGAGCCCGTGAGCCACAACAACTGAGCCCTCATGCCACAACTACTGAAGCCCACGTGCCTAGAGCCCATGCTCCACAACAAGAGAAGCCACCACAATGAGAAGCCCGTGCACTGCAACCAAGAGTAGCCCCGCTCGCCACAACTAGAGAAAGCCCGCACACAGCAACGAAGACCCAACGCAGCCAAAAATAAATAAATAAATTTACAAGAAAAAAATAAAAAGATGATGACTATGAAAATTTTTGTAAACTCCTGGCAAAACCACTACAAGAAAAGTCAAAAGAAAAAAGACAAATTGAGAAAATAAATTTGCAACCTCATCACAAAGGGCTCGTTTAACATAACAAGAGCTTCTATCAATTGGTAAAGACCAGCAACCCATTAGAAAATTGGGTCATCTATTTACTACTTCCCACTTTAACATTTATTGAACATTTAAATATATTACATTTTCAAAAGACTTAATAAAATAAAAATTAAAAAATAGAGGTTACTCTGGCTACTGTTTGGGTATGTTTCAATAAAGACTATTACACATTAAAAAAAAAGAAACAAACAAAAAAAAAGGATCTGCAAAGTATGGCCCACTGGTCAAGTTTGGCACACGATCTGCGCTTATAAGTAAATTTTTATTGGAACACACCCATACTTGTTCACTTACACATCCTCGATGGCTTTCACTGAACACCAGCAGAGATGAGTAGCCGTGGCAGAGGTCATCTGGCCCACAAAGCCTAAAATATTTCCTATCTGGCCTTAAAGTCTGCTGACCTCTGCCACAGATGAACCTCAAATATGGAAACAGAAACATAAATCCTGAACACAGGTTAATCAAATCAAGACAGGCATAACTAAGTTCCCCACATATTATTCTCTGTCTTATTCTTTAATGGACTTTAGAGCAGTTTTATATTCACAGCAACTCTGAGCAGAAAGGACAGAGATTTCCCGTATACTCCCTTTTCACATAGGCACAGCTTCCCTGCTGTCAACACCCCACCCCAGAGTGGGACAGTATTCTCTCTGCTACCTAAATATTTGGTGGTTTATTCACTTACTGTCTCTTTTTAAAACGTACCTGGCACTTCACAGACTGTCAATAGGGTTTGCTGAATGGGTAAGGGGAGGGCACGCTGAGCAAACCTATCCGAATAAACACTCCCTTACTTTCTTCCAGAATGCTAATATAAAACGGTAGAAGCAGGGCCAACACTAAGCTTTCCGGCCCGGCGGGAACCCACTTCCCTAGATGGCAACACGGGCACTGGTTCGTACCCATCAAGGACTCTGGGGTCAACAGTAGCTCTGTGCAAATACTGCATTTCCTCCTGACCTGGTGGTCGCCCTGTTTCCAGGGAGATTTGGGATCTGTATTTAGTTGGGCTGAAAGGGGGTATGAACATGTGGCCACTGCCCACCGATGCTGCCAGCCAGCAGGATGACAAGATCAATGCAGCTGACAGCAACTGTGAAGCCCTTGCCCCGAGCCGGGCAGCCTGCGCACCCTGACAAACCTCTTTTCACCTAACCGTCTCCATGACCTCTGAGGGTCTTTGCCCGTTTTTCTTGTCGGTTGTTTATCTCCTTCTTACTGATCGGGAGGAGCTCTTTCTATTATCTTTCTTCCTTCTAATCTCCTCATTCTTTCCATTACTTTTTAACGGTTTTATGTATTGCAAGTATCTTTTAGTCTGAGGTTTGTCTTTTTTATAAATTGTTATTTATTTTATTTATTTATTTTTGGCTGCGTTGGGTCTTCGTTGCTGCGGCGCGGGCTTTTCTCTAGTTGCGGCGAGCGGGGGCTACTCTTCATTGCGGTGCACGGGCTTCTCATTGTGGTGGCTTCTGTTGTTGTGGAGCACGGGCTCTAGTCACATGGGCTTCAGTAGTTGTGATGCATGGGCTCAGGAGTTGTGGCTCGTGGACTCTAGAGCGCAGGCTCAGTAGTTGTGGCGCACGGGCTCAGTAGTTGTAGCGCACGGGCTTAGTTGCTCCACAGCATGTGGGATCTTCCCGGACCAGGGCTCGGACCCGTGTCCCCTGCATTGGCAGACGGATTCTTAACCACTGCGCCACCAGGGAAGCCCAGTCCTGAGGTTTGTCTTTTAACTTTGTTTATGGAGTCTTCTCTCATAGAAAAGCTTTACATGTTAACATTATCACGTTTCTCAATCTTCTCTTTTTGGTTTGTGCTCTATCTTGTTTAAGGAAGCCTTCCTAACCTCAAGGTCATAAAAATACTCTCCAAATTTTTTTCTAAGATTCCTCAAGTTTTGTTTTTCATATGTAGGCCTTTAATCCATCCATTTTACAGCGGAGGAAACTGAGGGACGGACACATTAAGCAACTGGTCTAAGATCACCCAGTTGGCAAGTCTGGATTCACAAACAAAACGCAATTGATTTCAAAGCCACTTACATGCTGCCGTGCTGTCCGTTTCCTTTCAGAACCTGCCTTCTTCACTCAGCACACTGTTGTGAAGGTTCAGTCATAACGATATGCAGAGCCCTGTCTTGGCATTTTCACTGCTATACAGCACCCACGGTCCAAATAAATCAGCTCATTCAGCCATCCCCCGACTGGGGCGCAGGCAGGTCGTTCCCACGCTTCAGCCACTAAACACAGGCCCCGCGTCATATGAACTAGCTCCTCTCTGCAGTGGGCGTCTAGAAATGGCATTTCCCAGCTGTAGGGTATTAACTAAATACTACAAAATTGCTCTTCAAAGTGGTCGTACATCCTGCATTCCTCCCTGTGTGGTGGGAATTCCTCGCTTCCCAACTCCTCCTCAACCTACATGCTATTAGCCGGACAGGTTTTTCCAACACGAGGGGCATGAAGTGATTTCTCATTTTAACTTGCATTTCTCTGACTGCTAGTGAAACTGAGCACTTTTGCGTACGTCGATTGGTTGTTCTGGTTTCTCCTCTGTGAATTCTCTCCTCACATCCCTTTGCCCATTTTTCTGTCCTGTTATAGACCATTCCTCATTGATTTGGAACAGCTCTTTCTATCATCTTTCTTCTTCCTGATCTTCTGATTCTAAAATTTCTACAGTTCTGTTTTGTAATCCATCCAGAATTTGTGTACACAACATGAAATTGGGATCTGATTTTCCATTTTCCACCTGGACAGCCAGTCCAGCGCTGTTAACTGACTGGTCCGCCCTTACTCTTGTGGCAGACAGAATAATGCTGCCCACCGCCCCACCAAGCGCCCACATCCTAATCCCAGCAACCTGTGAATACGCTGAGCTAACGCCACCAAGGGAACCAAGGTGGCAGATGGAATCGAGGCTGCTATCAGCTGGCCTGGAGACACGGAGACTGTCCTGGATGGTGGAGGGGACCCAGTGTAACCACAACAGTCCTTATGAGTGAAAGAGAGGCAGGAGTGATTAATCAGGGTCAAAGAGAGACGTGCAAATGCTATTCTGAATCTGCCTCTGAAGATGGAGGACGGGGCCAAAGGTGCCGCTGGGCCCTGGGAGCCGGCAAAGGCGATGAGGCAGATCCTCTCCCACGGCCTCTGCAGGGGCGCAGCCCAGAGACCTCGACTTCAGTCTGTGAGACCTTTGGACTGCTGATCTCCAGAACCGGATGAGACTAACTTCATGCTATTTTAAGCAACTAAGCTGATGATAATTCGTTATAACAACAGTAGGAAAGTAATACGCTCCTTATCTGTAATCTGTCATACATCACGCTTTTTATTTGGTCTTGTTATCTGTTGATCTATGTCTGTACCAACATCATACTGTGCTAGTTACTATAATTTTGCCGTTAAGCTTGCAAGTCAAGAAAGGGGAAGCCTCTCTTCTTCAAAACTGCCTTGGCTATTCTTGAATATGTAATTTTTTTTTTTTTTCTTTTTTGCGGTACGCAGGCCTCTCACTGTTGTGGCCTCTCCCGTTGCGGAGCACAGGCTCCGGACGCGCAGGCTCAGCGGCCATGGCCCACGGGCCCAGCCGCTCTGCGGCACGTGGGATCTTCCCGGACCGGGGCACAAACCCGTGTCCCCTGCATCGGCAGGCGGACTCTCAACCACTGCGCCACCAGGGAAGCCCTGTAATTTTTTAATTTAACAAAGAGAATATATCTTAAAAGAAAATAAGTACACAGTACACAAGGGAGATGCCTTCTAGGCTCAGGGCACGAGCCAAGACTGAAAGTCATGAAACGCCGACATGTTTAGTGAATCACACGCAGCACAGAGCAGCCAGGAAAACTTTCAAAACCACTGGACGATCAGCCCTGGGGTGGATGATTTCAGTAGCCTAGAAACCACTAACAGCAGGCAAAGCCTTCTACTTCTGACCAGATTTTCCCTCCCATCTGAAACAAAAATTTTTTAACAGAATATATAAAACAAGTCTTTAAGACACTGGAATTTAGGCAGGAAAGGATCCTGAGGAACTGGAAACAAAAGAAGTAAACCTTCCAATTGTCCTCACATCACAGTGTTGAGTGATTCTTCAGACTGCAGTGCAGGGAGGGGAACTCAGACAGTGCACAGTGGGACCCTGATCTGAAGACCAAGCTGAGAGCCCAAGGAGACCAAGGAAGCTGGAGTTTGCAGGGCTGAACACAGACAGGAGGGGTGCACAGAGAAGGAGCTCCAGCCACTTAGAGGGTCCCTCCAGGATTTAGTAGATCACTGATGAGGAAACTACCCAAGGATGGGCAAAGAACCACCCGAAAAATTAGAAGGACCAGTACACAGGGTTCACCCGAGGCCAGAAAGCAGCTGTCCTCACAGACTGGTAAACCTCATAATTCAGGGACGTCAGGCAGAGTAGCAAAAGGGGTCTTGTCACCTAGTGAGGAACAATTAGCCCTAAACTAAATGCTGATCTGGTCCCATCTAACAAATCTTAAGGGCAAGACCCAAAATGACCAAACCGTTTGCAAAGCTCAAGAGTATTTATCAACTACAAAAATATTCAGTCCCCAAAAGGAGAAAACTCACAATACCTGGAATCCAGTAAAAAAAATCATGAATATAAAGAAGCAGGAAAATACAACCCAAATTAGGACAAAAATCAATCAAAACTAATCCAGACCAAGATATTAGAACTGGCAAACAAAGATATCAAAGGAGGGACAAACTTTGTAACATTATCTCCAGATTTCGGTAACTTGAAACTAAACCAAGCTAAAATGAGAATTCACTCACTATCTGGGTCATTTCAAATAGGGAAAAATACTGGAACATTAACTGCTGGGCAGGTCTAAGAGGTCTGCCTACCTCTGCCTCCTCTGGAGAGGAAGACTAAAGCATGAGCTTGTCAGGGGCTGTGCAGGTATTTCCCATGTTCAAGAAGCAACAGGAAACACTGAACATGGAGGACAGAAAAAGACCCCGAGAGAACTTCTGGAGACGCAAACTACAGTATCTGTGATGAAAACGACACTGGATGGGATTCATGGCAGATCAGGCACTGCAGAAGAAAAGATGAGTGAACCTGAAGGTGCAGCAACGGGAACGATCTAGGACGGGACACAGACAGAACAGACCACAAATAGAAGTGAGGCTCGCTGCCTGATACACGCGTAACTGGGGGCCCCAAGGGAGAAGAGAGAGGAGGACAGAAGAAGGAATGATCAAAATTGTTCCAACTGTGCTTTAAAAGACCCAGAGATCCAAGAAGTTCCGTGAACCCCAAGCAAAAAATCAGTTAAAGGACAATTCTGGGAAACAGCGGCAGACTAGGCTTTAAATCTCCTCTAAGGCCCTCATGAGAACAGACACGGCAGCTGGGAGAGCAAACCCAAAGTCCACAGCCACACTGACAGTAGGTCAGGCCGGAGAAGCCAACAGGGTCATCCCGTTCTGGATGACCATTAGATTAGACTAGATGCTGTTTCCAGCGCCATAACTACATCAAAATTCAACACCGGAAATTTCCTTTCCAGAAAAGGTAATTATATTCTTCCCTTAACGATAGCTGTATGGGTTTCTTCTCTAAGAAAACGATCTATTCAGACATTTCTAAGGACCAGGGTAAACTGTATTTATTACTTTAAACTGGGTTTATTACATTTCACTACTGTCCTTTTGAGTCACTTAATCAAAAACCAGAGTAATCATATTTCTATCTAATCACAAGATATACATATTTTTATAATCTAGGATACTATCCTTCTTTCATACTTACATTTCTTAGAGGTTGGTACTTGTTTTATTTTTAGAATGTAACTATGAACATATGTCAAAGAAGGGAAGATAGTAGATTTAAAGAAGGGAACAGGTTAGAAATAAGTTTGACTCTGTTTAATATTTTTAACTATATATTCTATGCTTTCCATGCATTCAACTTTATCAAATAAAATTGGAAATTTATTCTAAACTGACTCTGATGGAAAACACATGCCTACCACCCACCACTGCAAGGGATTCTAGCAGATACTCTGGCAATTCCTCAAGTATAAGTGGTGCTGTACATTCCAGTACCACTTACACAAGATGAGATTATTGAGGTACACACTGGGGTAAACAGCAACCCTGAGAACAGGCTGGTAAGCACAATATTCAAAACCGGAAAGAACAAAACAATTAAAACCATCAAATATACAGCCTTTCGGGGAAGAAGGAAAATACTTAATAATGTGCTTGGTCCCAAAGCACTCAACGATTAAGTTTTGGTACCTGAATATGTTTAAGTATCTCGGAAAATCCTGGAAGGTCACAAAGATGGAGGCCAGTACATCAAGCTCTAGGCCGGAGAAACAAGTGTGCTGCTTCCACCAACTCTAAGATTAAATTCAGCAAGACTGGGACTTCCCTGGTGGTCCATTGGTTAAGACTCCGTGTTCGCAATGCAGGGGGCCTGGGATCGATCCCCGGTCAGGGAACTAGATCCCACATGCATGCCGCAACTAAGAGTTCTCATGCCACAACTAAGGAGCCCAAGAGCCACAACTAAGGAGCCCACCTGCCGCACCTAAGACCCAGTGCAACCAAATAAATATTTTAAAAATAAACCAGTGGGGGCTTCCCTGGTGGCGCAGTGGTTGAGAGTCCGCCTGCCAATGCAGGGGACACGGGTTCGAGCCCTGGTCTGGGAAGATCCCACATGCCGCGGAGCAACTGGCCCGTGAGCCATGGCCGCTGAGCCTGCGTGTCCAGAGCCTGTGCTCCGCAACAGGAGAGGCCACAACAGTGAGAGGCCCGCGTATCGCAAAAAAAAAATTAAATTAAAATAAAAATAAATAAATAAACCAGTAAATTCAACAAGACCAGTTTCCAAAAACTAGAATCTCAACTCATAAAAAACCACTCCCAAATGACAGACTCACTGGTGCCTTTGCACCAGCACCCAGGACCTGCTGCCCAAGAGACACTGCCCAGCCCTCCATGGACATCCAGCAGTGTCCATCAGAGGAAATCCATCTGGTTGGAGGATGGATGGACACTAAGCTCCCCTCTACAGCTTACACTTTTGTTCATTCCCTACCTTTCTGACTTTCTAAGAGCCTAACTGCCCATGATCTAGAACATTCTTTCAGCCAGCGAGATCCCTAGAAGCCGAGGGCCAAGGGCTCAATGCTCGTTGAACTCCCCTCCTAAACTCCTCCTCTTCCCGCCACAGGTGGGATTCCCCACCAGGACACTAGCTGCCTGTCCTTGGGAATAAACTAAGAGGCCCTGAACACAAGGTACCGGCCTCAGCAGAAGGTGTGGTGTAGCCAACGCAAAGCTGACAGCCGTGGTCACACGTGGGGACGCCACCACCCACAGGAAGGGCATCACTCTGCTGACAGCCCTCTATCCCTTTCTTAAAGCCACACCCTGAGGTCATGGCCTCCCCACTCTCAGACTGTGCTCCAAGGGAGTAGAAAGCACTTTTTAAAGACAGCAAACTCATGGCTACATTAACAGTACAAAATAAAGCTGGCAGTCCTTGGCTTTCAGCCAGCCTCTGATTCTTGAGCCCTGTATCTGCAGGGCACCCACATGATGTGTCCCTTTAAGGGTCACCAACAGACCTTCCCAGGCCCTCGGTCAGGGAGCTGCAAGCAACAGGGCTGACTTGTGGCTGAAGCACAAAGTGCTGGGCCACGCTTCATCACTGCCCAGTTCTACACCTCTGTATTCAGCAAAAACTCAACCAGCTGATTCAAAGTAAAGCCATCTGCAGTAAGTATCTGAGAAATGTTGCTGTACTGGGCACAGATGGAGCTGTGCCATGAGCTGGAAGACTCAGCTCTCTACACACACTTACTTGAAGGGGAGGTGGGTGGCTTCCTGGAAGGCCGCTGCTCTGCCTTGGGGCGAATGGCGTGCTCCACGGGCGTGTCCAGGTGTCCTTCAGGGCTCAGTGAGTACTGGAACTGGACTGTCCCCGACTCCACCTGCTTCACCTACAATCGACCACAAGACTGGTGACGGCCACGCTCCCTTCATCAGCACCCTTCGGTTAGAACAACTCAACCAGGAACAATTCTCCCGGCCCTAAGATGATCAATGAGAATCAGAACCCCAGGAGACCACCATCACAAGAACACCCTCACCCAAGCAGAAATCACAACACTGCTGCTCCAGTTTCGAATGCGTTTTTTAATTAACCTATGTTATGTCGACTGTTTCCCTTTTGGTGTATAGTTCTTTGAGTTTTAACACATGTAACCACCACCACAGCCAGGGTACAGAACAGCCCCACCACCCAAAACATTCCCTCACTGCCTCGTTGTACACCGTCCCGCCAACACCCAACCCCGCAGTCTACCCCCCTCTTCTGTCATATAAATGGGATCACATGCTATACAACCTTTGAGACTGGCTTCTTTCACTCCCTGCGATACTGATGAGACTCTCCCAGGCCATAGTGTGTACCCACAGCCCATTCTTTTTTGTTGCCGAGGAATTTTCTATTGTACGATGCACCCCAGTGTACTTATCCGTTCACCCATTTAGGAACATTCGGGCTGTTTCTAGCTTGAGGGGTTATAAATAAAGCTGCTAGGAACACTGGTATACATATTTCTGTGTGACATAAGTTTTCATTCCCATAAGGTTCACTTCTCTACGAGTAGGATTGCTGGGTCATATGGTATGTGTATATTTAATTTTACAGGAAACTGCTAAACTGTGACTTGCTTCTGGACTCTATTCCATTCCATTCATCTATGTGTCAATGCCTTTACCAACAGCACTTTATCGTGATTACTGTAGCTTTAATGAAAGTCTTGAAATTGTGTAGTATGAATCCTCCAACTTTATCGTTCTTTTCAAAATTGTTTTGACTCTAATTCCTTTGCTTTTCTGTATAAACTTTAGAATATATATATATTTTGTATATATATATACAAAAAAATCATGTAAGGATCTTGATTGAAATTGCATTAGACCTATAGGTCAATTGGGGGAGAATTTACATCTTTACTATGTTGAAACAGTCTTCCAATCCATAAAGATGTCTCTCCACTTATTTAAGTCTTCTTTGCCTCAGCCTTTGTAAATAATGCTGTTTTTTAGATTTTGCTTTCCAACTGTTGTTAATGTAAAGACACGTGATTGATTTTTCTATCTTGACCTCCTGTTGTATCCTGCAATCTCCCTAAACTTGTTTATTCTAGGAGCTTTTGGTAAATCCCTTGAGATTTTCCACACAGAAAATCATGTTGTCTGCAAATAAGATTTGTTCCTTCCTTTCCAGTCTGTATGGTTTTTAAATTTTGTTTTCTTGCTTTATTGCACTGGCTAGCACTTCCAGTACAATGTTGAATAGGATGTTGAATACTGCGTATGGGCATCCTTCACTTGCTCCTGATCTACGGGGAAAAGAATTCAATCTTTCACCATTAAGTGTGATGCTAACTAAAGGATTTTTGTAGATACTCTTATCAAGCGGAGGAAGTTCCTCTTTATTCCTGTTTGCTCAGTTTTTGTCATAAATGGACGTTGAATTTTGTCAAATGCTTCTTCTGCATCAATTGTTATGATCATACGTTTTTCCTTCTTTAGGCTGTGACTATGATGAATTACATATTTTTGACTTTCAAATAGAAAATAGCCTTGCATTTCTGAGATAACCCCCAACTTGGTCATGGTGTATTATTCTTTTTCCATATTGTTGGATCCAATTTGCTAATATTTTGTTGAGTATTTTGCATCCAAGTTCATGAGGCTTATGTATCCATAGTTTTCTTTTCTTGTACTGCCTTTTTCTGGTTTTGATATCAGAGTAATGCAGGCCTTGTTACACGAACTAGGAATTGCTCCTATCTATCCCACTTTCTGGAAGAGAATGTATAAAATCAGTGTTATTTTTCCTTAAAGGAAAAAATGTTTAGGACAATTTACAGTGAATAGGCCTGGATAGTTCTTTTTCAAAAGTTTTTTAACCATGAATTCATTTTCTATAAAGTTGTAGGACTACTCAGATTATCTAGTTCATCTTGGGTAAGTTTTGATAGTTTGTTGTTTAAGGCAAACTGATCCATCTCATCTAAATTTTCAAGCTTATGGGCATAGAGTTGTTCATAGTATTCCCCTAATATCCTTTTTATACCTGTGTGGTCTGTAGTGGTATCCCTTCTTTCATTCCTATTATTAGTAATTTGTGTCCTCTCTTTTCTTTACTCTTTCAGTCTTGTTAAAGGTTTGTCAATTTTATTGAGCTTTTTAAAGAATCAGTTTTTTATTCACTGGCTTTCTCTAGTTTTTCCTCTACTGTTTTTCTGTTTTCAGTTTTATTAGTTTCTGCTCTTATCTTTGTTATTGACTTTCTTCTGCCTTGCTTCAGGTTTATTTTCTTCTTCTTTTTCTAGTTTCTAAAAGTGGAAGATTAGATTATTGATTTGAGACTTTTCTCTGTTGTTATATAAGCACTTAACGCTATAAATTTCCAGGTAAGCACACTTTAGCTGCACCCTACGAAATCTGATATGTTGTATTTTCATTTTTGTTCAGTTCAAAATATCTTCTATATTTTCTTGAGGCTTCCTCTCTGACTTATGGATTATTTAGAAGTGTATGAATTTCCAAGTGTTTCTAATTTTTTATGTTATCTTTGTTATTGGTTTCTAGTTTAATTCCATTATGATCACAGAATATACCTTGTGTAATTTCAGTTCTTTTAAAATTAAAGCTTGTTTTATGATGCAGGATATGGTCTATCTTGGTGAATGTTCCATGTGCACTTGAAAAGAATGTGCATCCTGCTGTTGCTGGGTGGAGCGTTCCATAAAGGTCATTTAGATCCAGATGCTTAATGATATTGTTCAGTTCCATATGTTGGTGATTTTCTATCTACATGTTTACAGTTTACTCCAAGAGGAGTGTTGAAATATCCAACTACAACTGTTCATTTGTCCATTTCTGCGCTATTAGTTTTTTGCATTTTGAAGCTCTATGTTAGATGTGTACACTTTTAGTATTGTATGTCTTCTTGGTGAATTGACTCTTTTATCATATGTAATATCCCTCTTAATTTCTAGCAATTTCTTTTGCTCCAAAGTCTACTTTGTCTGGTATTAATTGAGCTACTCTAGTTATCCTTTGAATAGTGTTTGCACAGAATGGTTTCCCATCCTCTTACTTTTGACCTACTACATCGTTGTATTTGAACTGAGCTCCTGGTAAACAGCATACAGTTTTGGACCTTGAGTTTTTATGCCACCTGACAACTTCTGTCTTGAAGTTGGTGTGTTCAGACTATTTATATGTCATGTAATTATTGGTGTGTCTGGATTCAGAACTATCATTTTACTATGATTTGTTCCCTCTGTTTTTCATTCCTGTTTCCCCTTTCTTGCCTTATTTTGAATTATTCCATTTTATCTATCTATTGGGTTTCTCACTGTCTCTTTGTATCCTATTTTTAGTGACTGCTCTAGGGTTTACAATGTAAATATGTAACTTTTCACAATCTACTCAAAATCTATATTTTATTACCGCAAGTGGAATGTAGAAAGCTTATCACCCTACAGGTCTCTTTAGCTGCCCCCTTTGTATTATAGCTGTCTTACCTATTATACCTACGTACCTTAAGAATCCTATCAGACACTGCTATACTTTTTGCTTCAACCATCAAACATATTTTAAAGAACTCAAAAGGAGGAGAATACTATATTATAGTTATCATTTTTGATGCTCTTCCTTCATTCCTGATGTACCAAGTTTTCATCTGGTATCATTTCTCTTCTGTCTGAAGAAATTCCTTTAGTAATTCTCTTAGAGCTTGTCTCCTGCCAATGAATTCTCTTCGTTTTAGTTCATCTGAGAATGTCTTTAGTTCACCTTCGTTCCTGCAGGACCTTTGCTGGAATAGGACTCTGAGTTCCAGGGTCCTTCTGCTACTGCTTTTAAAATGTTGCTCCATCTCCTTCCGGCCCCCATGATTTCTGCTAAGGAACCCACAGATATTCAAATTAGTGTCTGTGTGTAAGTAATGCATCATTTTTCTATGGCTGTTTTCAAGACTTTGTCTCTATTTTTTAGCAGTTTGATTATGATGTGTCTGGTTGTGGATTTCTTTGCAATTATCTCTGGGTTCACTGAACCTCTTCAATCTGTAGGTTTAAGTCTTTTGCCAAATTAGAGGAGTTTTCAGCCACTGTGTCTTCAAATGTTTTTTCTGCACAGAACCCTTTCTCTTCTACTGGGACTCTGACGACACAGGTGTTAGCCTTTGTGGTCCTGCCCCACACGTCCCTGAGGCTTTGTCCACTGTCTTCCAATCACTTTTCTCTCTGTGGTTCAGACTGGATAAATTCTATTGATTTACCTTCAAGTTCACTGACTGTTTCTTCTGTCATCTCCATTCTGCTATTGAGTCCACCTAGCGAATACTTTACTTTGGCAATTTTATTTTTCAGTTCTAAAATTTCCATTTGCTTCTTCTTTATCTTCCATCTCTTTGCTGAGACTTTCTATCTTTCCCTTTGTTTCAAAAGTGTTCGCTCCGATTTACTGGAGCATTTTGATAATGCCTGCTTTAAAGGCTCTGTCTGATAATTCCAACATTTGCGTCACCTCGGTATTGCTGTCTGTTGAATGTCTCTCCCTTACGAGTGGAGATTTTCCTGGTTCTTTGTCAGTTAAGCTTAGCTTGTACCATGGACATTCTGAATGCCACATTATAAGATTCTGAGTCTCGTTTAAATCCTATGGAGAACGCTGGTATTTTTGTTTAGTCAGAAATCCACCCAGCTGGGTTCAAGCCCCAGTTTCCAACCAGCCTCCTGCGGGTGGTGGTTTCAACACCAGTTCCATTTTCAAAGCCTGTGCAGTGATACTCAGGCCTCTCCTGCATGTGGTCCACCCAGTGGGCAACCCCACCCACAGTCCAGTTCTCAAAGTCTGCGATATGCTGTTTGGGGTCAGATTCAGGCACGTGAAGCTGGGGGTTAGCTCAGCATTTCTTAAACAACTTTACGGGGTACTTTCCAAGCTCCTCCCTCTCCAGATCCCCCTAGTTCTTTCCAGTTTCCTGGGGCTCCCCCTCCAATCCTCTGGCCAGACCCCACTGTGCTGCACACCTCTGGCAACAGTGCCTGAATGCAAGGCCAAGCAGTGGGGGGACAGAGTGGGGTTGTTCTTTAAGTGCAGGAGTGTATAAAAGAGCTAAAGGTCCCATCTATCATTACTGTAAGACAATATGCAATTTCTAAAATTGATATACTAAGAAATAACAGTAGAAGCATAATATTTAGAAAACATAGTAAATACCATATGTCACAGCTAAGAGTTGAAAGCGGCTGCCTCTGGAGATATTAATTTTCTTAAAGACAATTATTTGCTCAAGGAAAGAACACAGGAGTTGTTTAAGAAGGAAAACATAATCATAATACACTACTTACCTTCACAGTAAATAATCATAATAACATAAACCGCAAAATTTACTTAGTAAAAAATTATAGCATGTGTACAGCATGTATTTTTTTCTTTAATATCTGCCACTCCTACTCAACTGTAAGCTCCATGGGATTAGAAGTATTTTTCCCGGAGCAGATACAGGTGTTCAATAAAAAGTCACTGAATGAACAAGTAAGATAAAGAGCTGATGGGCGCACAGGCAGAGACCAGGCTTACCTAGGCTTCACCCCTCTGACTGGGCAGATGCTGGCACTCTGCTACATGAGATGAGAAATACAGGAAGAAGCAGAGCAGCACTTTTAGAGAGCAGGAGAGTGGATCAAGTCTGTGACCAGTGGTAGTTTATTATTTTAGCTAATTATATCTGTTTAGAGTAGTGGTCCTCAACTGGGGGCGATTTTGCCCCCAGAAGAACACATTCAGCTATGTCTGCAGACAGTCAGGCTGTCATAACTGGGGGGATGCTACTGGCATCTAGTGGGAAGAGGCCAGGGATGCTGCTTGACACCTTCCAGTGCCCGGGACAGACCCACAGCAAAGAATTGCCTGGCCCCAAACGCTAATAGTACTGAGGGTGAGAAACCCTGATTAGAAGTGATATTCCTCATGAAAAATGATGGTATTTAATATACTTGTGTCCTTAAGACAGGCAAACCTTCACAACACTTATGCTCCAATATAGTTTACACACTTAAAAAGCGAAGGAACTGTAGTGGCATGAGAAGGCTAAAATTAAACAGAATAAGGATTTATTCACATACATACGTACACAGAGAGAGAGAATGAGAATGAGGAAACGGCAATGGCTTCAGGATTTCTAACGGCAATTTTATAATAAGGGCTCAAACCAGACCATGTGGGAGTGCAGCAAAATGGGACCCCATAACCAGGGACATTGCTCATAATAAGAAAAGCTGCACCATCAGCTGCTCCCTTATTCAGGTTCCCAAAGCATAATCCAAACCAGAAATAATAACACGGAAGATAATGTTTGTCACTAGACTCAGCACACGGATGACATACTGATATAACAGGTCTGGTCCTTTACCGAAGAAAAATTAGACAATTGAGGCCTAAAAGACTCCTGTTTGTGCTGCTGAGACAGGACGGGTATATTTCAGGAATGTCAGCAGAAGAATCAAACAACACACCCAGGCAAAAACGCTGTCGCAACCCATTAGTAGTGTCAGGAAGGACTTGGGACATCAGCCAGAGCAGTGGTGTCACACGGTGTCTGTGGCCCCCAGGTCTCTGCTCCCCACCCCGCAAGGCCACCAACAGGCCAGTGGAGGCCAGGGGATAAGACACACACACACACACGCTTCCACTGGCCCTGCCCCACTTTTATTTGCTTTCTATACTGGGGATCAGAGAAAGCTTCATTTCAAAATGGATTTTTTTTTAAGTCCTGCTGTGGTCCCTCCCCTCCAGACACAGCTGGAGAGAGTTGAGGTCCAGTGGGTGTGAGTGACAAGCCCCAAAGACCAGCCAGGGCAGTGCCCACCGCCCGGCTCCCATCCCAGCCTTGTGCACACGAGACACAGCCCCCAGGGCACCAAACGTTTCAAGAGGGCCTTTTTATTAAGGGAACCCTCCTACACTGTTGGTGGGAATGTAAGTTGGTGCAGCCACTGTGGAAAACAGTAGAGAGGTTCCTCAGAAAACTAAAAATAAAATTACCACATGATCCAGCAATCCCACTCCTGGGCATATATCTGGAGAAAACTCTAATTCAAAAAGATACATCCATCCCAATGTTCACAGCAGCACTATTCACAATAGCCAAGACAGGGAAGCAAACTGTCCATGGACAGATGAATGGATAAAGAAGATGTGGTACATATATACAATGGAATACTACTCAGCCATAGAAAAGAACAAAATAATGCCTTTTACAGCAACATGGATGGACCTAGAGATGATCACACTAAGCGAAGTAAGTCAGAAAGAGAAAGACAAATACCGTACGATATCACTTGTATGTGGAATCCTAAATATGACGCAAATGAACCTGTCTATGAAACAGAAACAGAATCAGGGACACAGAAAATAGACTGGTGGTTGCCAAGGGGGAGGGGGTTGGGGGGGCGAGTCTGGGATTAGCAGCTGCAAACTGGTGTATTTAGAATGGACAAACAACAAGGTCCTACTGTATAGCACAGGGAACTATATTCAATACCCTGTGATAAACCATAATGGAAAAGAATATGAAAAAATGTACATATATATATATATGTTAACTGGGCCACTTTGCTGTACAGCGGTAATTAACACAACATTGTAATTCAACTATACTTCAATAAAAAAATAAATTTAAAAAAAAAAAGAGGGCTTTTTAAAAAGCACAGAAGTGGATCTCATGGCACCATGTATACAAATAAGGGTCACAGGCCCCGCAGGCCACCTTGAGAGACTGATACATGACCGGGGACATTATGGGACCCCAGATAAAACCGGCCTCAGTGAGTTCACAGCCGACTATGACTCAGAAACCACACTTATTTTTTAAGGGCACAGCCTTGACATGAAAAAACAGAGCTCATGAAACATCAGCAAACGTATTTGTCAGCTTCTGATTTTGAAAATGCAGGAACTTGCTAGAAGCTCGTAGAAAATAATCATACTTACGGAGCCTCTAACAATTTACCTCTTCGGAGCTCATGCTGGCTGGGGGTACCTTATAGACCAGACAGTGCGAGGGGTTGGGCTGGATCCCACCCTGTAGAGGTAGCGTCACCCGCCCGGAGCTGGCTTCCAGCACGGGGCTCCAGACAGCCCACCGCACCATGTGCATACACGCCAGGTTCGACAAGGAGGTGACCGCAGCTGCCTGGAATGGAAACAAAGCACATTGGTCACGAGTCATTACCAAGCCCACTTGGGTGGGGGAAATCAACAGTGCTTTCCCGGTAAAATTTCACTAGAGAGCAAGGCAGGCGGTCATCACAAAAGAAAGAACCACCACAGGAGGAGGACACGACATCACATCAGTGGCTCAAAGAGAGTAGAGAAGCCAGCCTCCGGTTCTGGGACCCCCCCCACCAACCAGGACCCTCTTGAAGACCAACTCCATCTTTATGACGCCTCCTCTTCCTGTAGGATCTTCCTGCAGGTTTTCAGACACTCTGTGCCTTGCCAACATCTACCCAAATCCATGAATAAAACACCAGGAATGGCACTCTGTGTTAGTGATGAGACACTTTGTAAAATGATGAAGAAAACACGTGGATATTGGGAGACTGGGATTGACATATACACACTACTATGTATAAAATAGATAACTAAGGGACTTCCCTGGTGGTGCAGTGGTTAAGAATCCGCCTGCCAAAGCAGGGGACACAGGTTCGAGCCCTGGTCCGGGAAGATCTCAGATGCCGTGGAGCAACTAAGCCCGTGGGCCACAACTACTGAGCCCACGTGCCACAACTACTGAAGCCTGCGAGCCTAGAGCCCATGCTCCGCAATGAAGGGTAGCCCCCGCTTGCCGCAACTAGAGAAAGCCCGCGCACAGCAATGAAGACCCAATGCAGCCAAAACTAAATAAATAAATAAAATGAAAAAAATGATAATAAAAAAATAAAATAGATAACTAATGAGAACCTACTGTATAGCACAGGGAACTCTACTCAATGCTCTGTGGTGAATGGGAAGGAAATCCAAAAAAGAAGGGATATATGTATACGTATAGCTGATTCACTTTGCTGTACAGCAGAAACTAACTCAACATTGTAAAGCAACTATACTCCAATAAAAATTAATTAAAAAAAAAGAATACACGTGGATATTCAATTTAGGGTTATTAGCACACAGTTTCTCCCCCAAAGTTTCAGCTCCTAATGGTATGTTCTATGTAACTTATGTGTAATTAGGAAATCAGTCAGGCAGAATGTTACATGCTGTTCCTTCTTTCACTGTCTCTATCATTGGCCAGATGCAAGGGAAGAGGACCCCAGGACACCCCAGAATTAGCCTCCACGCTCAAACAAAGCCATTTTCACAAATACGGCTTCAGGGCTTGATTCAGTAGCGTTTTAAAGAAACCACTTTCATCCGCTTATTCAAAAAGCAGCAAGAGGGACTTCCGTGGCGGTCATGTGGTTAAGACCTCACCTTCCAATGCAGGGGTGCAGGTTCGATCCCTGGTCGGGGAGCTAAGATCCCACATGGCTCATGGCCAAAAAAGCAACACATAAAACAGAAGCACTATTGTAGCAAAATTCAATAAAGGCTTTAAAAATGGTCCAAAAAAAGCAGCAAGAATAAAGCAGAACTCGGAGTGGGCCGTGGTCGGGTCCTGAAATTCCTGCTCGGCTGGGCAACAAGACTTGTGGTCCACCCCATTATGGCAGCTTCAGAGACAACGGCTCTGCCCCAGGCCCTGAATGGCAGATTCTGCAGGTTCCCTGGCACATCGGCTCCCCCAGGAAGGCCATTTCGCAGCCAGAGGACATGGGGCGCTTGGCGACACCAGGTGAGACTGGAGCCCAGGAACAGCGCTTTCCACCCCAAGAGCCCAGCGGCACTAACCGCAGTCAGACTGACAGCCGGGACTCGGGGCAGCGGCCACGCCCGCCTCTGCCCCACAATTCCCAGCCTCGGTGGTAATGCTGGGGAGAAGCCACCCAAAGGCGGCAGGTGTAAAATGCAACGTGGCCACAGCATCTCCCTTCCTGGGAGGACGAGCGCAAAGGCCCGCGTGGTTCCTCAGTGTCGCCGGGCAGCCGAGGGAGCCGAGGGCCCTCCGTCCCTCTTGACCACCGGCTGCACGCACTAACCCCGCCACCCCCAAACTCAGGCCGTGGTCACAGGGAGGCTGACAGCCTGCAAGGAGGGGGCCTCGGACTCTCGGAAGGAATGGAAGCCCAAGCCTGCCTGTGATGGTGCAGAGCATGGTCCCAAAGGAAAGGCGATGCCAACGGGGACCCTCTGACCCGAGCCGTGTCTGGGGCCACACAAGCAGGGAAGGCTCCAGCGGTGTGCCCGGGGCTGCCCACAGACCCTGCTCATGTGGCTGGACACGGGTGAGCTGTGTGCCACTGTCACAGCCAGGACTTGACTGCACTCAGGTAAAGGGCAGACCGTCACACACACACACAAAAGGACCCTGGCTGGAATCCAGCACAGGCGGCTGATGGCCAACTGGCTCAAACCACAGCAGAGCGTGTGCACGAGGGGACCCCAGTACAGAACAGGAAGCATGCATTTCATCCGAGTCAGTCTTCCCGGACTGTTCCAGATGATATCCCATCCCGTTATATCCTTTATATCCGTGTGGGGGAACATCCAGAATCAGTGTCTGGTTGTGAGTTAATCTCTCTTTCCTGAGGCCCCCTCGTAACTGGACCTCACACCACCCACTTCAGCTTATTCTGACCCTTTACTGGAGCCAAACTTCAGACCATGGGTAGGATACTTCATACCACCATGTGAGCAAGGATTTGGGTCCCTGTCAACTCAATGAGAAAAAAAAAATAACCCACATCCTGGAAGTACAAGCAAAGAATCGGCCGAGTTAAGAATCCTAAGCGTCTGATTCTGTGCCGTAACTTTCAATGTCTGTCAAATACAAAGATGGCGGTCTGCCCTTCCCATCCCGTTAGCCACTGACAGGATAAAACGGTATTGAACAACTACAGTGTATCAGGGAAAAGTTGATATAAGTCTATTGTTTTTTAAAAATAAATTATAGGGCTTCCCTGGTGGCGCAGTGGTTGGGAGTCCGCCTGCCAATGCAGGGGACACGGGTTCGTGCCCCGGTCCGGGAGGATCCCACATGCCGCGGAGCGGCTGGGCCCGTGAGCCATGGTCACTAAGCCTGCGCGTCCAGAGCCTGCGCTCCACAATGGGAGAGGCCACAACAGTGAGAGGCCCGCGTACCGCAAAAAAATAAAAATAAATAAATAAATAAATAAATAAATAAATGTATTAGCAAAACTGGCCACTAAAAAAACTCTAAGGATTCACTACTACCTAGACTACGTTTGCAAACAGCCGTCTCCCCAAAAATTCGTGAGTTTATAACAGGATCCAAATGAAAATAAAAAGCGTGCCCCCGTTTTCATGCTATTTGTGCAACCCCTTCCGGCTTAACCTTTCCAATGCGGTGACGGATCCCCAGCTTCCGGTTTCACACACCTTTTGATTTTCTCGTCCTCAGTCTGCACGGCACTCTTCTGTGTAAGGCAGCTGTCAGTTACACAAACACCCACTTCCCACGCTTCGTTTTAACAGCCCAGGAACAAAACCTAGAAGAGGCAGGAAGGATCCTCCCTGAGCCTCCAGAGGAGCAAGGCCCTCCCGACGCCTCGACTTTGGCCCGGCAGGTTCTGGATCCGGAACTGACTGGGAGGGAATAAATGTCTGTTGATTGAAGCCAAGTAGTTTGCGACAATTTGTTCAGGCCACCCCAGGAGGAATCCCCTCCGCCTCTGTCCTCAGACCAACTCAGAAATCCCTTCGAGGCAGGTAAAACTTCAGGTTATTTCATGAGGTTGATTTTCCTTTAGATCTTCAGTGAGACCTAATTCCTCGTGCCGGGGCCCCCTGTCACCTACTGAGCCCCCTCCATGCTAACTCTGGTCACCGCAGCCCGACGCCCAGAAACACACTGCAGAGGTGACAGGGAACCCATGGGGTGGGGGGAGGTCCCCTGGCCCTGAGGCCACCTCCCGAGACAGAGCTGGGCCCGAGGGCCAGACCCTGGATGGGGGCAGCCACGCTGGGGCCCCTGGTGAGCACAAATGAGGAAAGCAAACTGTTGTGGCAGAACGTGTCCAAATGTCCCCGACAGCACGCCCATCACAGAGGCTGTGGTGACCACGAGTCACAGAGAGAGATTTAAGAAGCACGGGACAGATGGAGGAACGGGCAGAAGGCGGCCCGGCCTGGGCCAGGCACAGGTCTGTTCTGGGGTGTCCATGTGACCCTCTGCACCGTCCGCGAATGCTGACCACGGAGGGAGGGCCAAGGCCCACCCCAGCGGCACAGACCAAGGAGCGTGCACCTGCCTACGAGCCGGGGCCGGTCCACATTGGCAGCCGGCGGCTCTGAGGTCTCAGAGCTGGGCCACAGGCAACGCACAAGGGTAAGATGACTTGTTTCCCGCATCCTCCTGAGAGGACACTGGCTGCCTGGCCACTGAGGTGAACCTCGCAAGGCCCGAGAGCCTGAAACACGCCCAAGGGGAAGAGTCAGGAGAGAAACAGGCGTCCAGAGCCAGAATCTCCCCCCTCCTTCCCGCCAAGGAGCACGAGGCACCCAGGACCACCGGGCAAAGCAAAGGCTCACATACCACATACCATCAGCCCGAAGTCATTCCTTCCAGAAGTGGATCGATTATACGCCAAAAGCTTTTCCAACTCAGACGTACAGAGAACGCGGCAGCTGCTGCAGACTGATTTCCTTCATACACATGCAGGGTGGAAAAGGAGACCTAACGACATATAAAGTCGTCTAAGCTGCCCGTACACGACACCGCGTACGCAGAGTCATTTAAAAGCACAGTAATCACTTGGCAGGCAATATTTTCATTTCATTCTACAGAGTACAGTAATTATTTTTAAACATACACATGAGCGATGAAAAACAACAGGGGTATGGTTTTAAGAAAGCTGTAAACCTAGAATTACTCTTCATACTGGCTAAAGGGCTCATAACACTCGGGTCCTCTTTGCAAAAAAGATATCAACTCAACAAGAGCTGAGAGAAGCAATAGGGAATCCGTCCTGAGTTTGGGGCCGTGGCTGGTGAGGTGGACAGGCGTGCAGCCTCTGGTCCTTCGGAGTCTGCAGCCCAGCAGCCAGGGCATGGGCACTCCAGGGACTTTGTATCTGCTTCCTCTGGAGAACCGGCCCCTTGCCGGGGTCCGCTTCCCTCCTCGCATCTCCCACTGGGTCCTACAGAGCCCTTGACCTTGGGGCTCAGGCTTGGTAGCCTGGCATCCCTTCCTGCGGGCACCTCTGCTCCACGGGGCCGTGACCTCAGTGCAGGTCAACAGGGAATTCCACGGCCTGAAATAACGACTACTACAGGGAAGGGATGCACTGAGGCCAGCCCTAGCCTTTCTATGTGGGGTTCCTAGTGGGGTCTCAGGAGAAGGCGGCTCGCTTGCGTTCGGAGTCACCACCTGGGGAAGAAGTAAGCCTGAAGCTGTCTGCTGCCACCCCTACCCAAACCCCCAGGGCACCATGAAATCCTGAGCACAGCGGGAGAGAAGCGGGCAACAGAGAAACACGCAGGGCAGGCGAGGGAACGCAGGGGAGAGGGACGGAGGGGAACAGCCTCCGTGCCAGCCAGGCTGAGGCCGTGCGGAGGATGCAAGACCTGAAAGAAAAAGTCGGCCAGCTGGACTTGAAACCAAGAAACAGCATTACCATTGGGGACAAGTGGTAAAGACGACATGGGATCTCTCTGCTTATTTCTTACAACAGCATGTGAATCTGTAACGACGTCAAAATAAAGTGTAATTTAAAAAACAGTGAGGTACATGACAAAAGCTATATAAAGTGCTGGTAAAAAAAAAAAAAAAACACTGTTTAATGACTGTCCACAAAAAAAGAAGGTCCAGAACACATGAAAGAGAAAATCCCACTTACAAGAGCAGCACAAAAATTAAATATCTGTGAATAAACTTAGTAAGAACTGTTCAACTGTTTAAAATCTACATTGTAAACCTGTATTTAAAATCACTCCCAAAAGACACAAAAACAGAAGTGGACCAACAGAAAGACTTCCCTTCTTCCTGGTTATGACATTACAAATTAATAAATTTAATGCAATCCCAATAAAAATGCCAACGAGCTCTCTTCATGGAGCTAGACCTGTTGATGCTGAAGCTCCTCGGGAAAAGCAAACGTGGGGAGAGCAGGAAGCGCCAAGAAGGGGAGGGGCTGCAGGCCGCACCCGCCACCAAGAGGCCCAGCAGCCTCGGCCGTGACCCTGTGGTCCCAGCACAGAAACAGCAGCCACGGGCAGAATAAAGATCTAGAAGCAGATGCAAGTGTAAACGGAGACCTAGCGTATGACTAGGAGGCATCTTAACTCACTGCAGCACAGCAGGACTTTTTAATAAGTAGTATCGGGACAACTGGATGGCCCCTGGAAAAAGATAAAATTAGACCCATTCCTCACACCACAAATGAGATCTAAACATAAAAACTGAAACTATACACGTACTAGGAGAAAACACGGATACCTTCTTCTATAGGAGTAGGGAAAGGCTTTTTAACTACGACTCAAAATCCAGATACAACGAAAGAAAAGACGGATACATTTGACTGCATCAAAAAATTTTGAAGTTTACATGATGTTATGGACTGAACATTTGTCCAAAACAAACATTCCCTAAAATTCATACACTGAAGCCCTAATTCCAAAGTGATGGCATCTGGAGGTGGGCCTTTGGGAGGTACTTAGGTTTAGATGAGGTCATGACAGCGGGGCCCCCACAGTGGGATTAGTGCCCTTATAAGAAGAGAAAGAGAGAGCTCCCCCTCTCCCTCCACACACATACACCACTGAAAGGTCATGTGAGCACACAGCGAGAGGGTGGTGTCCACAAACCAGGAAGAGAGGCCTCACCAGGAACCAGATCTGCAGGCGCCTTGATCTTGGACCTCCAGCCTCCAGAGCTGCGGGAAATACATGTCTGTTGTTTAAGCCACCCAATATATGGCATTTTGTTACAGCAGCCTGAGCAGACTAAGACACGTGGCCCAAAAAAATCAGGGACGAGGGAAATAAAATGACAAAACTGGGAGAAAATATCTGCAATATATGTCTCAGATAAAGCGAGGAAATATCCTTAACATACAAAGAGCTCTTAACATTTGATGACAAGGTGCAAGAGCACTACAGAAAAATGGCAAAAGACATGAATAGACAACTCACACATATGAAAACATGTTCAACTTCATTTATAATCAGAGAAATGCAAGTTCAACTATACTGTGATACCATTTCTTGCCCATCAGATTAGCAGAACTCAAAAGCTTGACGATGCAACTATTGGTGAGCCAGTGGGGAGACAGGTCCCCCAGTACACTGCCAGTGAGAACAGAACAGCGTGCAACCCCTCTGGAGAAACTGGACAACAGTTAACAGCACAATATATACATTTAACCTCCAATCCAGCAAACCCACTTCTGGGAGCTCTCCCTGAAGGTGCCCTTCCTACAATACAAAAGTGCACACGCACAAGACCATTCATCTCAGCATCGCTTACAGCTGCAAAATACTGGAAACTATCTGAATATCCAAATATAGGTAATTGGGCAAATAAACTGCAGAGCACAATGGAGCAAGTGCAGCTGGAAGAAGGAGCGGGAGGCAGGACTGCCGGGCGGGACTGCCAGGGTGAGCTGGGCCGGGGAGAAGACGCAACGAGCCGCAAGGCCCACGCACAGGTCTGCTCCCCCCGACCCCGTGTGGAAAGGGGAGCTGAGCCAACACCCACACATCTGGGATATTCGCACAAAGCAGCCCAGGAAGGAGGGGCCCCGAGCCACAGAGCTGGCTCCCACCAGGCGACTCTTCTCGGACCACCTTTTGGTAGAACTTTGACTTTCAAAACTATATTTGTGTTCTTTATATTCAAAAAATAAAACTAACTCAATAAGGACGGGCAGGGGAAATAACTATAAAACTGAAAGCAAAGAGAAACAGAAGGACCCGACTGCATTCAGATGAACAGCATGAACACACAGAAGGGGCCGAGCCAAGGGGCCCAGGACAACATTGGCTGCTCCCCTGGGTCTCGGCCGCTAACGAACCCTGAACTCTGCCTGGTAGGTTTGTTTCTGACAGCTGTCTGGGTGAAGCTACTCTGACGTTACTTTAGGTGCCTCCTAGGATTGAGCAAGCGAGTTGCCATGCGGACGGCACTGGGAGCCAGGCTCCTCTGTGGAAGGAGAGGTGCAAACGTGGAAGGTGAAGCCTGGGGCGCCCCGCCAGGTGGATGGGGTCAGCAACAGCTCAACTCCTAAGCCGTGTGCATGCACACGGATGCGTGTACATGTGTGTGCGTCTATTTAAGTATGTGTATGCATGCGTACCTGTGTGTGCACATATACGTGCATGTGTGTTTCCATATGTAAACTGTCCGAGCTCTGTCCACTGAGCGGGCTTAGAAACAAAGACAATCCCAGCGCCCAGACCTGGATTCTAACACTTTCCCCTTTAAAAAGAGCCAGGGCTCATCAAAACCAAGGAAAGTCTAAGAAACCGTCACAGTCCAGAGGAGCCTGAGGAGACATGATGACTAAATGTCATGTGGCCTCCTGGATGGGGTCCTGGAGCAGAAAAGGACATCAGGCAAGGAAATTCGACTTACCAAAAGTACGGACTTCGGTTAGTAACAATGCATCAATACTGGTTCATGAGGTGTGACAAATGTCCCATCCTAATGACGTTAATAATAGGGGAAACTGGGAATGGGTATATGGGATCTCTCTGCACTATCTTCACTGTTTTTCTGTAAATCTAAAACTTTCCCAAAATAAAAAGCGTTTTAGAAAAAGGAAGAGGTGGTAAACCACAGCTCCC
This sequence comes from Stenella coeruleoalba, assembly GCF_951394435.1. NCBI lineage: Eukaryota > Metazoa > Chordata > Mammalia > Artiodactyla > Delphinidae > Stenella > Stenella coeruleoalba. The sequence continues at coordinate 4,105,917 of NC_137169.1, forward strand.
CACATAAGTGGCTGATTCCAGAGCTGGAACAGGGAAGAGGCAAGATGAACCTGAAGCATCTTCTGCCAGAAAACGCTCAAAAAAACAAAACATGACGGGGATGTCACAGGGACACGGCCTGAAGGGACTCTGGCTGAGTATGGGACAATCTGAACACCAAAAATAAGTAGGGGTGGTCATTTTAAAAACAGGGATCCAGGGCTTCCCTGGTGGCGCAGTGGTTGAGAGTCCGCCTGCCCGTGCAGGGGACACGGGTTCGTGCCCCGGTCCGGGAAGATCCCACATGCCGCTGAGTGGCTGGGCCCATGAGCCATGGCCGCTGAGCCTGTGCGTCCGGAGCCTGTGCTCCGCAACGGGAGAGGCCGCAGCAGTGAGAGGCCCGCGTACCGCAAAAAAAAAAAAAAAAAACAGGGATCCAGAAGTCCATACCAATATGGACTCAATGGCCGAGTCAATCAATTAATCCATCCGCGAGGGAGAAGGGAGGGTTCTGGACAGTGGAAAGCCATGTGGGGGAAAGGCTGGGGTTGGAAATCATGCTTCTGAGAGAGGCAGCAATGGATGCCAACCTAGGGGGAAATTCAGACAAGGAGCAGGTATCTGCGTGGCTTAAAGAGCCTCCCCACGGTCTGCTTATTAGTTGCAAGGAAAAAAACAGTAACTCCACAGTGGAGACATCACACAACACCCAACCAGACGACCCAAGTGAACAAGGCCAGTGCGGTTCAGATGGACACCATGCACCTGCACCTGTGGCCATGAGACCCCGGGGACACGCCTCACACAGTGTCCAGCGGGGATGCACAACCCGACTCCACCAGGAGGGAACATCAGCAAATCCAAAATAAGGAACTTGCTCTCTAGGACATTTTGTAAAGGGGGGAGAATATGGCATAAAAAATAAAGTCTTAAAAAGACAAAGAAAGGCTGTGGAGCTGATCCAGGCTGAAGGAGACCACAGAGCCGTGTGATCCTGCACTGGGTCCTGTACTGAGAGAAACACTGCAAAGGACACGGCTGGATGGATGGGCAGAACCGAAAGGTGGATGGGAGATGGGGGCGTGGAGTTGATGCTAAGTGAACTGAGGTTGACCCCGCACTGTGCTTACACAGGGGACACCCTCAATCTCGAGGAGGCACGGAGGCATTTAGGGGTCAGGAGCATGATGTCTGCAGTTTACTCTCAAGTGGTTCAGAAAAAATACGTGTGTGAGTCTACATACATGCACACGTGTGTGCGCACACACATACACACACACACACGGGGAGGGAGGGAGGAAACGTGAGCAAGCGAGTGCAACTAAAGCAGATGGGGCAAATGTAATCAGTCAGTGAAACTGAACCAAGACTAAACCAGTATTTTTTGTATTTCTGCAACTTGTAAGTTTTTACAGAAATAAAAAGTTTTTGACAGAACAAAATAAAGTCCCACTATGCCTTTAAAAAAAAAAAACTGTGAAGAAAATGAAAAGGCGAGTCACAGACTGAAAAAATATTCACAATCTATGTATCTGACAAAGAACTTATATCCAAAATATATAAAAGAAACTCCCATCCACGCAATAAAAAAGGCAAACAACCCAAAACAATGGAATAACCACTTGACAAAGGCAGATTGGGAATGGCCAACAAACACACAAACAAGTACATGGTATCACTGGTCGCCAAGGAAATGCAAAGCAAAGCCAGAGTCACAACCCCTAAAGTGCCTGAAACTAAAATGACAAGCGGAATCCAATGCTGGTGAGCACGCAAGCAGCCAAGCCCTCAGACAGCGCCGGTGCGACCACCTGGACAGGCTGGCACTGCTTACAAGGAAAGCGCACATCTACCTGTGACCCAGCCACTCCGCTCCACAGTATTTACCAAAGAGAAATGAAAATATACGTCCATAAAAAGACTTGCCCAAGAATGTTTCGGGCAGCTCCATTCACAAAGTAGAAAAGCCCACCAAGCGAAAAATGAAGAAACAGATTCATAGGACAGAAAACTCAGCAATAAAAATAAATGAACCAGGACTTCCCTGGTGGCGCAGTCGTTAAGAATCTGCCTGCCAATGCAGGGGACATGTGTTCGAGCCCTGGTCCGGGAAGATCCCAGGCGCCACGGAGCAATGAAGCCCGTGCACCACAACTACTGAGCCTGTGCTCTAGAGCCCGCGAGCCACGACTACTGAGCCTGCGTACCTCAACTACTGAGGCACATGTGCCTGGAGCCCGCGCTCCGCAACAAGAGAAGCCACCGCAATGCAAAGCCCATGCACCGCAACAAAGAGTAGGCCCCGCTCACCACAGCTAGAGAAAGCCCGCGCGCAGCAACGAAGACCCAACGCGGCCAAAAATAAATAAATAAGTAAATTTTAAAATTTAAAATAAAAAATGAATGAACCACATGAATGAATGTCCAAAACATTATGCTGGATGGGAGAAATCCAGACACAGTGTTCAACAACAAAAACAAAAGCACGAGGCATACAAAGAAACAGAAAAGTATGGCCCATTCAAAGGAAAAAATAAATCAACAGAAACTGTCCCTGAAAACGACCTAATGGTAGATATACTAGACAAAGGCCTTAAAACTACTGTCTTAAAGAACTAAAGGAAGATGTGGAGAAAATCACGAAAACTCTGTATGAACAAAATGGAAATATCAATAAAGAGACAGAAAACCTAAAAAGAAATTCTGGAGCTGAAAATTACAATAACCAAAAATGAGAAATTCACTGGAGGGATTCAAAGGCAGACTTGAACATGCAGAAGAAAGAATCAATGAACTTGAAGATAGAACAATGGTAATTACTGAGTCTGAAAAAGAAAAAAAATTGAAAAAAAAGCAGAAAGAACTTAAGGGACCTATGGGACACTATCAACTGGACCAATATACACATCCTGGGAGTCTCAGGAGACAAGCGAGAGAAAGGGGCAGAGAGAGTATCTGAAGAAATAATGGCTGAAAACCTCCCAAATTTGATGAAAGACATGAATATAAACATCCAAGAAGCTCAATGGACCTGAAGAGATCCACACTGAGATACACTGTAATCAAACTTTCAAAAGACAAAGACAAAGAGCAAAAATTGAAAGCAAGGAGAGAAGCAAACTGTCACGTACAAGGGATCCTCAATAAGATTATCAGCACATTTCTCATCAGAAACTTGAGGCCAGAGACAGTGAGCCAGCATACCAAAGTGCTAAAAGGAAAACAAAACTGTCAACCAAGAATCCTATATCTGGCAAAACTCTCCTTCAAAAGTGAGGGAGAAATTAAGACATACCTACATAAACAAAAGCTGAAGGAGTTCATTATCACTAGACCTGCTTGCAAGAAATGCTCAAGGGAGTCCTGCAGGGTGAAATGGAAGGACACTGGACAGTAACTCAAAGCCATATGGGAAAAAAAAGATCTCAATGAAGGTAAATATATGGACAATATAAAAGCTAATATTATTGAAACAGTGGCTTGTTATCGCTCTTTTTGTTGTCTACATGATTTAAAACACTAATACATATAAAGGAAAAACACAAATTATTAGTGTAAAAGCTACTACAACTTTGGTTTGTAACTCCATATCTTGTTTTCTACATAAATTAAGAGAATAACACATTGAAAAGCATTATTATTTTATGTTTTGGGCACACAATGTATAAAGACGTAATACTATGGCATCAACAACCGAAAGGGTGGGAGACTGTGCTACAAATGAACAGAGTTTTTGTATGTTATTGAAATTAAGGTGGTACAAATTCAAATTAGTGTTATAACTTCTGGATGCTAAAGGTAGTCCCCATAACCACAAAGAACTGAGCTATAGAATATACACAAAAGGAAATGAGAAAGGACTTTAAACATTTCACTTCAAAGAAAATCAACCAAACGCAAGAGAAAAGAGTAATGCAGGGACAAAAAAAAACTTTAAGCACATAGAAATAAATAACACAATGACAGAAGTAAGTCCTTCCCTATCAGAAATTACTTTAAATGTAAATGGATTAAACTCTCCAATCAAAAGACAGAGACTGGCAGAATGGATAAAAACACATGATCCAACTATACACTGTCTATAAGAGACCCACCTGAGAACCAAAGACACATACAGGCTGGAAGTGAAATGCATATCAACAGAGTAAAAAGGGAAACCCCAGAATGGGAGAAAATATTTGCAAATCGTATAGCTGATAAAGGATTGATATGCAAAATATACAGAAAACTCCACAACCCAATAAAAAACTGGCAAAAAACCTAGACATTTCTCCAGATAAGACACACAAATGGCCAACAAGCATATGAAAAGACGGTCAACATCACTAATCGCTAGGTAAATGCAAATCAAAAGTACAATGAGGGCTTCCCTGGTGGCGCAGTGGTTGAGAGTCCGCCTGCCGATGCAGGGGACGCGGGTTCGTGCCCCGGTCCGGGAAGATCCCACATGCCGCGGAGCGGCTGGGCCCGTGAGCCATGGCCGCTGGGCCTGCGCGTCCTGAGCCGGTGCTCTGCAACGGGAGAGGCCACAACAGTGAGAGGCCCGCGTACCACAAAAAAAAAAAAAAAAAGTACAATGAGATACTACTTCATACCCATTAGGATGGCTCCTATCCAAAAAATAGAAAGCAATGAGCATTGGCAAGGACGTGGACTGTTGGTGGGAATGTAAAATGGTGTAGCCACTGTAGACAACAGAATGGTGCCTCCTCAAAAGTGAAAAATAGAATTACCATATGATCCAGTAATTCCACTTTTGGGTATATACACAAAAAGTACTGAAGGCAGGTCTCAAAGAGATACTCGTACACCCATGGTCACAGTAGCATTGTCCTCAATAGCTAAAACATGGAAGCAACCCAAGTGCGGTCTATCCATGCAATGGAATATTATTCAGCCTTAAGAAGGAAGGAGGGCTTCCCTGGTGGCGCAGTGGTTGAGAGTCCGCCTGCCAATGCAGGGGACGCAGGTTCATGCCCTGGTCCAGGAAGATCCCACATGCCACGGAGCTGCTGGGCCCGTGAGCCATGGCCGCTGAGCCTGCGCGTCCAGAGCCTGTGCTCTGCAGCAGGGGAGGCCACAGCAGTGAGAGGCCCGCGTACCGCAAAAAAAAAAAAAAAAAAAAAAGAAGGAAGGAAATTCTATGATATGCTACAACATGGATGAACCTTGAAGACTTATACTAAGTGAAATAAGTCAGTCACAAAAGGACAAATACTGTATGATTCTACTTACATGTGGTACTTAGAACAGTCAAAATCATAAAGACAGAAAGTAGAGTCATGGTTCCCAGGGGCTAGCAGGCGGGGAGAATGGGGAGTTTGTTTAATGGGCACAGAGCTTCAGTTTTACAAGACGAAAAGAGTTATGGGGATGGATGGTGATGATGGTTGTACAACAATGTGAATGTACTTAATACCACTGGCTGTACACTTTAAAATGGTTAAGATGGTAAATTTTATGTGTATTTTCCCACAAGAAAAAAAGACATTTAAAAAAAAAAAAAGTAAGGCAGAATACCACTGAATTGGACACTTTAAAAATCATATTAGGGTATGTGAATTTCTCCTCAATGAAAAAATATTTTTTTAAAAAAGACAAATAGGGCTTCCCTGGTGGTGCAGTGGCTGGGAGTCTGCCTGCCGATGCAGGGGACGCGGGTTTGCGCCCCGGTCCGGGAGGTTCCCGCGTGCCGCGGAGCGGCTGGGCCCGTGAGTCATGGCCGCTGAGCCTGTGCGTCCGGAGCCTGTGCTCTGCAACGGGAGAGACCCCAACAGTGGGAGGCCCGCGTACCAAAAAAATAAATAAATAAAAATAAATAAAAATAACACAATTTTTAAAAAGTGAGTTGTTATCTTTCCTAAAACCATAAGGGAGACCCAACATGCAGGACAAAATAGAAGACTCTGCACCAATCCCCTCTTCTTTAGCAACCTCCACCTAAGCAGACAGTCGGAAACTCAGCAGGTCCTGCGCGCTCGGTGGGGGGCCTCTGATGGTGACAACCTCAAGCTGCAGCACAGCGAGATGTATGGCTGCAATGTGTATACAGCTGCAAGGTGACTCAATCAGGACACGGACCTGGCTCCAGGGTCCAAGGAGGGGTTATTTTGAAAGCTCTCCAGAGAACCCTCAAGACATCTGTATTTCCAAGTTCTAGAAAGTTTAAATTTATGTAATTTTCAGAGTAAATCCAGGCATGATACCTATGTTAAGCACTCAAATCTCTGTTATATGAACTTGTTTTGTTCAAAGAATACGAGCAAATATATAAATAAATTAGAGTTTTACCCCCCAGAGATGTGGGAGAGGGTTATTTTGCTGTGTTACTCCCCAGAAAAGAGCTCTTTTGACCCCTCGCAGCCCCGTGGTGATCTGCACTTATTCTGACATAAAAACGCAGCAAAGGACACTGGGTCTGTTTATTTTTACAGCTACCTTCTTTCCACGTCACTCTCATGTTCTAGGCAGTCTGCTTTATCAGCTTTATTCAAACAGCAAATGTTTCTGGAGGCCACACTTGCAAAGCTCACGGCATTTCCAAACGGGCCTTCTGCTGTGGGTGCACTGTCCCCATGGACTCAGGTTTCTAGAAGGTACGTGGTCTGGATCAGAAGAACACTTAACCCAAAGACAAATCACAAAGGCTTTAGTCGTTCTGGCTAACAGATTACAAACAAGGGGTGTGTCTTCTCAAAACTTTTTTCTAGTTTGTGTCTAATGACTACCAAAATATTCAGGACCAAAACAATCCTCTGAGACTCAGGTGACTGGGTATAAACTGGAGGCACTATTAGCCCAGATGGCCTCTCGCTGATCTAGATAAACACTTGAAAGTGAACAGTCACACAAAGGTCTATTTCTGATTGAGGAAAATACTTAAAACGTACACCCAGGCAGGCTGGGTGACTGATGATACCGAGAACTTTGTTTTATTTTTTAGGTGTGACGATGGTATTGCAGGGAAGTTTTACCCCCATCTTTTGGAAAGATCTCCTGCACTGTCCACAGAGGAAATGGCACGGGGTCTAGGATTTGCTCTAAAATAATCTGGGAGGAATGCGGACAGGAAAGAAAGGCAGCGACAAGGCTGGCCAGGAGCTGATGACTTCGGAGACTGGCGATGGGTACATTCATTGGGTTTATCGTACGCTTCTATCTTCGTATTCAAAAGTCTCTATAATTAAAAAGGTCTTAAAGAAAAGAACGTATATGCCGAAATGTTCACAATAATCAAGACAGATGCAATTATGACTGGAATTTGCTTCAAAATGAACCAAAATGGGTTGTGCAAGAGGGTATGGACAAAACAAGAGTGTCCACGAAGTGGATAACTGCTGAAGATCCTTGGGGCTTATTTTACTATCCGGTCTGCTTTTGTCTACACTTGGCATGTCCACCACATAGAGTTTTTTAAAAGGAAAGAAAGGGGAGAAAGGAATTTGCAGGCTGAATGCACCCGAAGACACGCTTCATAATGGACTGCAGAGGGAAGCAGGAGCATGCCAGCCGCGACATGTCCCTCCAAGGCCGAGCCCTGACCTTGCAGGAGGCCCAGTGGGCCGCGTCCCCTCCTGGGACACTCCTCGGGGAAGGAGCGAGAGCCCATTTCGACAGCATCAGGCTAGTTTTCTCCTGTACGTCTAAGTCTGGTTGTGGTGGGAATGTCTGATTTGGTTTTCACCCCCGGAATGCTAACCCATCCTCACTGTTCCATGCAGCAAGTAATTTGTGCGGAAATTCATTTCAGACACAGGAACATTTCCTCTCCAGATTACACTGAAGAAAGTACACTTGATGACAGTAAAACGGAATCCAATATTCCATGTTAAGATAAACCTCCACATCAAAAAGAACTGATGAGCTATTTCAAGCCACATTCCAAGAGCTCCACAAGCAACAGCGCGTGGCGGATCCACCTGTCAGCGGGTAAGCATTTCAGTGAAGAGTTAAAAACTTAACAATCAAGTGTTGGGTAAGACATAAAGTTTCAGGACACAGGCTTTATAATCACAAGCGAATTGTAATTAACGTTCTCGAGGGGACACAATCTAAACGTAAATGAGTGGAGAGCCAGGCCCTCTGCTCCTCAGGGGCTCCCTCTGTACCGACCCCCTGCCCACGCCCAGTGGCAGCACCAGGGATGTTGCACCTGAGCCGGCGAACTTCCCCCCAGGATGGGGAAGCCCCAGAAGCCCCTCCCTCCTGGTAAAGCTCCACCCCAGGCCCAGAGGGCCTGCCCCGGGCTGACAAGCATATCTGCATACAGTTGCATTTTAGCTGAAATTTCTGGTAACAAAGAAAGAAAAGCAGAGCTGGGAACAAGAACTTTGTGAGAACAACGGACATCATTCGTTCGCCTATACTCAGAATACCTGCCTCTGGGTCTGCTCACCTGATTAGGACTCTGAATTACACGAGGCACAGACATCAGAGAGGTCAGTTCACTGCTACCAGAGGACATCAGGAACTAACACAGCAGCTGTGCTGACACCCCATTCTCCTTCCAAAGACCCCCCAAGACCGCTCCCAGCCCCCTGCTCTTGCCTCAGCTGCACGGTGATGCGGGCAGACTGACCACCACAGAAGGTGTCTTGTTGGCCTATTTTTATTTTTAATTTACTTGTTAAATTGATATTTGCTTTTTCAAACAAAAATCTGAATCTTAAGAAGAGCATGACTTGGGTTTTCCGAAAAATCTGCATCAATGATGTAAATGATGTCTCTTTGTTACATTCCTTCCAACTGAATCCTATAGATTCTTACTCTTGGTTCTGACGTGGGCACGTACGAAGTCCACTCTAAGAAAACATTCACTTCTTGTGCACATTCAAGCTTTACTACACTTACTATTTGAAAAAGGCATTAAAATGGTCTCATTCTTTCAAAATAATTATTGATTCAATAATCGTGAATTAATGATGTTATGCTGCGTGATGCCTGTTTATTGAACTGTTTATACCAGCTGCCAGCAGAGTGTACGTACTATTACCATAAAGATGGGAAATGATTAGAACAAAGCTATCACTTGGAACAAGTGTTTTCTAGAATCATATTCCACGCTTGTTATCCATATTGTTAATAATAATCACACTGCTTTTAACGGAAGAAAAATGAATGGTGACTATGCTTATTCTGCGCGCGTAGAGCCCGTCGCCAGGCGGCACGCGAGACAAGCGGATGGTTCTTACGTTGCCGTCCGCTCCCGAAGGGCTGTTAAACACGTACTCCAGCTGAAAGACGATGGTGAACGCGGGCTGACAGACCATCTCAGGGAGCTGGAGGCGGCTTCTCGAGACCAGAGCGTGGTTTCCAGATCTGCGCCGAGAACACACAGAGGGGGCGTGTCAGGCGGGGCTCCTGCTGCCCGGCACCCCACCCGCCATCAGCTCGGGCGCCGCGGCACCGGGCGCTGCTGCTGCAGTCTGGTACAGTGAGTCCCCCAAGCAATGGCACTGAGCCCTTCTGGGTGTTTGGCCATCAAGGTAACTTCCCAGACCAGAGCCTCTCTTAGGTGCCGCAATCAACACTCTCCCAAAATGCCAGCACTGGTATCAGGAGGACGGAAGGGCTCCAGGGAGGTACCCCTCCGAGGCCGGCTTCCGTCCAGCTTCACGTATGGAACCCCTAGGCGATGTCTCTGTTGTGATTTGAGACGCACAGGACTGAACAGAGCGGCAGAACTTACTGCCCTCTGGTTCTGTGTCATGTGAGAAAGGGATCACAGGGCGCATCTGGAGGAAAGCACGCCAGGGCTCCACAGCTGGAAGCATCTGTTATTCTAACTCCAAAACCCGTCGTGGCACAAAAACCAGGATCTTTCCAACCTCACAACACTGAGGTCTGCTCCTGATGGGGACGACTAAGCAAGAGGAATCAAAGGCACCGGGCAAGAACCCAGGTGGATGAGTGCACACCTCGCGTGTAAGAACAGCTGCCTTTCACTCTGATCCCTGGTCAGGTGCCCACCCGCACCTCCTAACTCCACGCGGACCGCGACCTGGGACCCCGGGGGAAATACCTGGCCTTCGAAGAGGCGCCAACTCTCCGGCTGAAGCTGGCAGAGTGCGTCAAGGACACCTCCAGCTCAGGCACCAGCACCACCACCTGTGGCCTCTGCACGAAGCCCAGCCCGTTGTGCACGCCCACGCACAGGCGCCGCTCCAAGATCTCCAGGGCACCACTGTCCAGCGGGCCGCCCGCCTGGGAAGAGCACACATGGCACAGAATAAGGTCGGTGCGGAGGGGGGCGGGAGCTCGCCAGGAAAGCTCCCAGCAGAGAGCCCCATCAGAGAGAAGAAACTAGAACAGAGGTTTCAGACATTCCAGACCAGATGGAGCTTAGGGAAGCACCATCCAATCCGAGCAGACTGGCCTCAGGCCATTTTCTAGGTACTTCGGGGATTTCTCGCGTAGCGTCATCTCGTAGAGCAATACATCCCTTAGATGCCTGAATCAGCTAACTCTCGCTCCGGGTTTCCAAGGTTGAGCTACAATTCTCAAGACGCAGCAAACCAGCAACAAGGGGCCCTAGCACCTCCAACAGTGAGAGGAAGTGAGCTCCAAGTGGGCTCCAAGAAGTGAGAGGTCCCGGAGTCAAGGGCAGGCGCTGACCAAGGCTGAACACAGCGAGCTTCAACACCTCTGCCCTCCCACAGCTCAGACACCTGAGACTTGGGGCGGACAGGGCCGCAGGAAGAGTGGGCATATTTAGGCAGTAAGTCTGCCCCAAAGTGATCCCTGGATATTAAAGTGTTTTCATCTTAACAAAAACAACATACAGGCGCCCTAACAAATGAGCAAGGATATTCCTCCAGGCTATTACTGTTTATTAAATTATGTGATTGTTGCAAAATGATCCCTGAATTTTCGAGTTTTCTTCATTGCCCATTAATCATGCTGAACAGACGTAAATTCAGCCCATTAGCCTCTGAGTAATGAAAATAAAACGAAGGTGATAACGGAGTATCTGCCAGTTGGATGGGAACAAAAATACAAAGAGAGTAAAAACACATAATAAAGTGATCTTTATGGGAATATATAAAATTCCACAATAATGCTCTTAAACATCTTTCTACCCTCAGACAATCTTTTCTGAGCCATAAGAAAACAGCAGGAACTATGCCAAGAAAATGTATGATGCTGTCTCAGCCCTCTTCTCTGCTTCGTGTCTGCTTCACATGAGACTACATTACACAGCACAACATTTTCCAGAACGGGTAGAGAGCAAAAGAAAAGACCACCTTACTCGTGCGTGTACACACATTCGTGTGTGTGTGTGTGTGTGTGTGTCAACAATTTGCTAACTTCACAGACCACGAGGATGGGCACCCGCTGACCGCACATTCATTCTCACAAATACATGTTAGAGACCTACTATGTGCCGACTGTTTTAGGCACATCAGGTGCAGTGGTAAAGCAAACCAAGTCCCTGTCCTCCTGGTGCAAATACTCCAGAGAGGGACCCACAATCCACCCGTAAACAGTAAGGAAACCAGGTGCTCTCCGAGAGAGCCAAGCACCCAGAGAAACGAAGCAGGGTGATGCGTCAGAGAGCGCGCCCGGCGGGGAGGAAGGGGGACGCTGCCTGCAGCTTGGGCAGGGCGGCCCCTCAGGGCAACAGGTCTGCACTGAGACATGATACCTGAGAGGGGTCGTGCACAGATCCAGACATGATACCTGAGAGGGGTCGTGCACACATCCAGAAGAACATGCACGAAAGTGGGCCATGTGTTCAAAGGCCCACAGTGGGGACAAGGCATCACGGTGCGGAGTCTGCAGGACAGCGTCACACAGGCAAAACTGAGCAGTATTAGGGGAAGCACCGCTCACAGTAAACTGCTTCGATGGGGCAAAGTGGTTGAGATCCCTAGTCGTCTCCTTGGAAACATCCTCAAAATGTCCCTTGTAAATGTGGATTATTTTACAGGTTTTCCTATGCTCATTTGGTGATTTAATCTACTTTTAAATGAGGACTGATTAAGTTACATCGAAGTGAATGCTAATTAATGTCTCAGGATAACAGCACCCTCGTCAATATCAAAGTTAAGACAATGGGCTCATGGGACTTCCCTGGTGGTCCAGTGGTTAAGACTCCGCTCTTCCAATGCAGGGGGCCTGAGTTCGATCCCTGGTCGGGGAATAAGATCCCGCATCCCACATGCCACGTGACCCAGCCAAAGAATAAAAATTTTTTTTTAATTTAAAAAAATAAAGACAATGGGCTAGTGTCCCTCTTCAGCCACAAAGAGACGAAAGACAGGACCACAGGTGTCACCAGGGGCTGGACCACCCACCTGAGGGCTTGAGAGGCTGGGAGCTCCCCAGCTCCGCCTGCCGTTTCCACCTGCACCGTTCAGACTAACTTCCCCGACCCAAGACTGTACCTCCCGGAAGTGATCGCTGATCACAAGTTCCAGAAGCTCCTCCTCAAACTTCTCCAGGGAGGGATACATCGTGAAGAACAAATCGTCCAGGTACCACGTGAGAGACTTCTGAAGGCGAGGCTTCCGGAGTGTGTCCCCTGCACAACGAGAGGCTCAGAGGGATGACCCGCAGAAACAAAACCACCGGACGGTCCTCTCACCCACGGGGGGTCCAGGCCGCAGGCCAAGCACAGAGAAGGCGGCATGGGCATCGCTCAGAGAGGACTCACAGCCAGAGCCCACCTCAGTCCAAGCCCAGACGCCAAACAGATCAAACAAGCGCAAATTTCATTTTCGGTCCAAATTCTACCCCAAAGCATCTCCAGGAACAAACCCCCTAATCCGGCCATCCAGGGCACACAGACAGCCTGAGGCAGAGTGACATCTGTCCCCTGCACTCGGCTTCCCTTTGTCATGACTTCCTATCCAGCAAGGGCACAGCCCACTATGTCATTTCTCGTTTCATTAGGTTTACCCTGAACCACGTGGAAACACGCAGGCATAGGCGTGAGCATGGCATGGCAACGAGCAGAAACTCGGGCTGGGCTGGCACCATGAGGGAAGTCCCGCCCCGATCAAGAAGCACCCCTGGACCGTGAGCTCCGTGAGGACAGAAGGGGGTGGTGGCCCCTGCATCCAGCCCAGCACCTGCACCAAGAGCAGGTACATGGAAGCCCGGCCGCAGCCACGAGAGGGGAGCATCACATCCATTTGGAGAGGATTCTCCATGGGCTCTGGAGCAAAGGTGACACAGGAGGAAGAAGGCAAAGCCAGTTGCTCCCCAGCAAACACACCCCCAGGGGTCTGTCCCTTACGTCCCCATCAGTGTCATCGTTCTGGTTCTGTCTGTCTCTTCCTAAATGTTTAGGGTTATTTAAATATTTACATGCAAGGTCTTCGATTTTGAAAGCCAATTCTAATCTTTAAAAAAAATTGACGTAAGACTCAATGCTGAGGGGTGGAGTCAAGGTGCCATACTAGGAGGATGCGAATTCATGTCTCCTCACAACTAGGGCACCTACCAGGCGCCGGTGAGGGACCACAGACACCTAGGGGACAGGAGGAACCCCCAGTGACCGGTTGTTTCAATTACAGCTTTATTTTTCCTAATATATTTTTTATCTTTCTAACTTTATTTGGTATTTTATTCTTTGATATTGCACTGCGCCGTTTTTTCTTTCTTTTTTTTTTTTTTTTTTTTTTAACCATGCCATGAAGCTTGCAGGATCTTGGTTCCCAGGCCGGAGGTCAGGCCCAAGCTCCTGTAGTGGGAGCTACGAGTCCAAACCGCTGGACTAACAGAGAACCTCAGACCCCAGGGAATATCAGTTGGAGTGAGGCCTCACAGAGGTCCTCATCTCAGCACCAAGACCCGGCTCTATTCAACTGCCTGCAAACTCCAGTGCTGGACGCCTCAGGCCAAACAACCAGTAAGACAGGAATACAGCCCGACCCATCAAAAAAGGAAAAAAAATGAAACGACAAAAAAAAATATGCTACAGACGAAGGAGCAAGGTTAAAACCCACACGACCAAATAAATGATGATGAAATAGGCAACCTACCCAAAAAAGAATTCAGAGTAGTGATAGTAAAGGTGATCCAAAATCTCGGAAAGAGAATGGAGAAAATACATGAAACATTTAACAAGGATCTAGAAGAACTAAAGAGCAAGCAAACAGTGATGAACAACACAATACCTGAAATTAATATACTCTAGAAGGAATCAATAGCAGATTAACTGAGGCAGAAGAATGAATATGTGAGCAGGAAGATAAAAAGGTACAAATTACTGCCACAGAGCAGAATAAAGAAAAAAGAATGAAAAGAATTGAGGACAGTCTCAGAGACTTCTGGGACAACATTAAACGCATCAACGTTCCAATTATAGGGGTCCCAAAAGAAAAAGAAAGGGTCTGAGAAAATATTTCAAGAGATTATAATGGAAAACTTCCCTAATATGGGAAAGAAAGTAGTCCAGGAAGCACAGAGAGTACCATACAGGATAAACCAAGAGAAACACACCAAGACACACAGTAATCAAACTGACAAAAATTAAAGACAAAGAAAAATTATTAAAAGCAACAAGAGAAAAACAACAAATAACATACAAGGGAACTCCCATAAGGTTAACAGCTGATTTCTCAGCAGAAACTCTGCAAGACAGAAGGGAGTGGCATGATATACTTAAAGTAATGAACGGAAAGAACCTAAAACCAAGATTACTCTACCTAGCAAGGATCTCATTCAGATTCGACAGAGAAATCAAATGCTTTACAGACAAGCAAAAGCTAAGAGAATTCAGCACCACCAAACTAGCTCTACAACAAATGCTAAATGAACTACTCTAAGTGGGAAACACAAAAGATGAAAAGGACCAACAAAAACAAGCCCAAACCAATTAAGATAATGGTAATAGGAACATACATATTGCTAATTACCTTAAATGTAAATGGACTAAAGGCTCCCACCAAAAGATACAGGCTTGCTGAATGGATACAAAAACAAGACCCATACATATGCTGTCTACAAGAGACCCACTTCAGACCTAGGGACACATACAGACTGAAAGTGAGTGGATGGAAAAAGATATTCCATGCAAATGGAAATCAAAAGAAAGCTGGAGTAGCAAGTCTCATATCAGACAAAATAGACTTTAAAATAAAGACTTTTAAAAGAGACAAAGAAGGACACTACATAATGATCAAGGGATAAATCCAAGAAGAAGATATAACAATTGTAAATATTTATGCACCCAACATAGGAGCACATCAATACATAAGGCAAATGCTAACAGACATAAAAGGGGAAATCGACAGTAACACAATCATAGTAGGGGACTTTAACACCCCACTTTCACCAATGGACAGATCATCCAAAATGAAATTAATAAGAAAACACAAGCTTTAAATGACACATTAAACGAGATGGACTTAATTGATATTTACAGGACATTCCATCCAAAAACAACAGAATACACTTTCTTCTCAAGTATTCATGGAACATTCTCCCGGAAAGACTATATCTTGGTTCACAAATCAAGCCTTGGTAAATTTAAGAAAATTGAAATTGTATCAAGTATCTTTTCTGATGACAACGCTATGAGACTAGATATCAATCACAGGGGAAAAAATGTAAAAAATACAAACACATGAAGGCTAAACAATATGCTACTAAATAACCAAGAGATCACTGAAGAAATCAAAGAGAAAATCAAAAAATACCTAGAGACAAATGACAATGAAAACATGACGACCCAAAACCTGTGGGATGCAGCAAAAGCAGTTCAAGAGGGAAGTTTATAGCAATACAATCCTACCTCAGGAAACAAGAAAAATCTCAAATAAACAGCCTAACCTTACACCGAAAGCAATTAGGGAAAGAAGAACAGAAAAACCCCAAAGTTAGCAGAAGGAAAGAAATCATAAAGATCAGATCAGAAATAAATGAAAAAGAAATGAAGGAAATGATAGCAAAGATCAATGAAACTAAACACTGTTTCTTTGAGAAGATAAACAAAATTGATAAACCATTAGCCAGACTCACCAAGAAAAAAAGGGAGAAGACTCAAATCAACAGAATTAGGAATGAAAAAGGAGAAGTAACAACTGACACAGCAGAAATACAAAGGATCATGAGAGATTACTACAAGCAACTATATGCCAATAAAATGGACAACCTGGAATAAATGGACAAATTCTTAGAAAAACACAACCTTCCAAGACTGAACCAGGAAATAATAGAAAATATGAACAGACCAATCACAAGTAATGAAATTGAAACTGTGATTAAAAATCTTCCAACAAACAAAAGCCCAGGACCAGATGGCTTCACAAGAGAATTCTATCAAACATTTAGAGAAGAGCTAACACCTATCCTTCTCAAACTCTTCCAAAATATAGCAGGGGGAGGAACACTCCTAAACTCATTCTACGAGGCCACCATCACCCTGATACCAAAACCAGACAAAGATATCACAAAAAAAGAAAACTACAGGCCAATATGACTGATGAACAGAGATGCAAAAATCCTCAACAAAATACTAGCAAACAGAATCCAACAGCACATTAAAGGATCATACACCACGGTCAAGTGGGGTTTACCCCAGGGATGCAAGGATTGTTCAATATATGCAAATCATTGAATGTGATACACCATATTAACAAATTAAAGGATAAAAACCATATGATCGTCTCAATAGATGCAGAAAAAGCTTTTGACAAAATTCAACACCCATTTATGATTAAAAACTCTCCAGAAAGTAGGCATAGAGGGAACCTACCTCAACATAATAAAGGCCATATATGACAAACCCACAGCCAGCATGGTTTTCAATTGTGAAAAACTGAAACCATTTCCTCTAAGATCAGGAACAAGACAAGGTTGCCCACCCTCACCACTACTACTCAACATAGTTTTGGAAGTTTTAGCCACAGCAGACAGAGGAGAAAAAGAAATAAAAGGAATCCAAATCGGAAAAGAAGTAAAACTGTCACTGTTTGCAGATGACATGATACTATACATAGAAAATCCTAAAGGTGCCACCAGAAAACTACTTGAGCTAATCAATGAATTTGGTAGAGTAGCAGGATACAAAATTAATGCACAGAAATCTCTTGCATTCCTATACACTAATGAAGAAAAATCTGAAAGAGAAATTAAGGAAACACTCCCATTTACCATTGCAACAAAAAGAATAAAATACCTAGGAATAAACCTACCTAAGGAGACCAAAGACCTGTATGCAAAAAACTATAAGACACTGTTGAAAGAAATTAAAGATGATACAAACAGATGGAGAGATATACCATGTTCTTAGATTAGAAGAATCAACATCGTGAAAATGACTATACTACCCAAAGCAATCTAGAGATGCAATGCAATCCCTATCAAACTACCAATGGCATTTTTCACAGAACTAGAACAAAAAATTTCACAATTTGTATAGAAACACAAAAGACCCCAAATAGCCAAAGCAATCTTGAGAAAGAAAAATGGAGCTGGAGTAATAAGGCTCCTGCACTTCATATTATATTACAAAGCTACAGTGGTCAAGACAGTACTGGCAACAGAAACAGAAATATAGATCAATGGAACAGGACAGAAAGCTTAGAGATAAACCCACGCACATATGGTCACCTTATCTTTGATAAAGGAGGCAAGAGTATACAATGGAGAAAAGACAGCCTCGTCAATAAGTGGTGCTGGGAAAACTGGACAGCTACATGTAAAAGAATGAAATTAGAACACTCCCTAACACCATACACAAAAATAAACTCAAAATGGATTAAAGACCTAAATGTAAGGCCAGACACTATAAAACTCTCAGAGGAAAACATAGGCAGAACACTCTATGACATAAATCACAGCAAGATCCTTTTTGACCCACCTCCTAGAGAAATGGAAATAAAAACAAAAATAAACAAATGGGACCTAATGAAACTTCAAAGCTTTTGCACAGCAAAGAAAACCATAAAAAAGACGAAGAGAACCCTCAGAACTGGAGAAAATATTTGCAAACGAAGAAACTGACAAAGGATTAATCTCCAAAATATACAAGCAGCTCATTATCAAAAAAACAAACAACCCAATCCAAAAATGGGCAGAACACCCAAAGAGACATTTCTCCAAAGAAGATATATAGATTGCCAACAAACACATGAAAGAATGCTCAACATCACTAATCATTAGAGAAATGCAAATCAAAACTACAACGAGGTATCACCTCACACCCATCAGAATGGCCATCATCAAAAAATCTACAAACAGTAAATGCTAGAGAGGGTGTGGAGAAAAGGGAACCCTCTTGCACTGATGGTGGGAATGTAAATTGATACAGCCACTATGGAGAACGCTACGGAGGTTCCTTAAAAAACTAAAAATAGAACTACCATACGACCCAGCAATCCCACTCCTGGGCATATACCCTGAGAAAACCATAATTCAAAAAGAGTCATGTACCACAATGTTCACTGCAGCTCTATTTACAATAGCCAGAGCGTGGAAGCAACGTAAGTGTCCATCGACAGATGAATGGATAAAGAAGATGTGGCACATATATACAATGGAACATTCTTCAGCCATAAAAAGAAACGAAACTGAGTTATTTATAGTGAGGTGGATGGACCTAGAGACTGTCATACAGAGTGAAGTAAGTCAGAAAGAGAAAAACAAATACCATATGCTAACATATATATATATGGAATCTAAAAAAAAAAATGGTTCTGATGAACATAGGGGCAGGACAGGAAAAAAGACACAGAGGTAGAGAATGGACTTGAGGACGTGGGGAGGGGGAAGGGTAAGTTGGGACGAAGTAAGAGAGTAACACTGACATACATACACTACCAAATGTAAAACAGATAGCTAGTGGGAAGCAGCCGTATAGCACAGGGAGATCAGCTCGGTGCTTTGCAACTACCTAGAGGGGTGGGTTAGAGAAGGTGGAAGGGAGACGCAAGCGGGAGGGGATATGGGGATATACGTATGCATATAGCTGATTCACTTTGCTATACAGCAGAAACTAACACAACATTGTAAATCAATTATACTCCAATAAAGATGTTTTTAAAAAAAGACTCAATGCTGATGAAACTGTGGTGAAAGGAACACTCTACCTTGCTGAAAGGTTATAAATCAGTACAGCTAAGAGGCAATTTTCTCTAACTTTGTGTGTCAAGAGCCTTAAAAATGTCCATATCCACCGTCTGCCCCAGTAATGCGACTTCTGAGTCTAGTTAGCAATATATCAAAGTGGAAGCAAACTTTACTTGCAGGCATGCTCATTAGAACATTATTTATAACAGAGTCAAAAATAAGAAACCACCAGATGCTCAATAATAGGAGAATTTAAATAATCTGTGGCTCATTCAGATAAAATGAGAAACAAATCATATTCTCTAAGATTATTTAATAATCAGAAAGTAATCATGATATTGTAGGTGAAAAAAACAACATATAAAACTGTGTATTATGGGCTTCCCTGGTGGCGCAGTGTTTGAGAGTCCGCCTGCCGATGCAGGGGACGCGGGTTCATGCCCCGGTCTGGGAGGATCCCACATGCCGCGGAGCGGCTGGGCCCGTGAGCCATGGCCACTGAGCCTGCGCATCCAGAGCCTGTGCTCCGCAACAGGAGAGGCCACAGCGGTGAGAGGCCCGCGTACCACACACACACACAAAAACACCTGTGTGTTATTAGTCCATTTGATGACAATTTTATTTAAAATATACGCATTTACATGTATACATGTATATCATTTTTTGGAGAAGTTGCTCTGTTCTTGTTTTTCTTTTTTTTATTTTAGTATGACTGATACATAATGTTTCAGGTGTACAGCAAAGTGACTCAGATATATATATATATATATATTTCTTTTTCAGATTCTTTTCCATTATAGATAATTACAAGATAATGAATATAGTTCCCTGTGCTATACAGTAGGTCCTTGTTGTTTATTTTATATATAGTAGTGTGTATATGTCAATCCCAAATTCCCAATGTATCCCTCCCCCGCTTTGCCCTTTCATAACCATAAGTTTGTATTCAAAGTCTGTGAGTCTATTTCTGTTTTGCAAATAAGTTCCTTTGTATATTTTTTCAGATTCCACAGATAAGTGATATCATATGATATTTGTCTTTCTCTGACTTCACTTAGTATAATAATGTCTAGGTCCATCCGTGTTGCTGCACATGACATTATTTCATTCTTTTCTATGGCTGAGTAATATTCCATTGTATATATGTGCCACATGTGCTTTATCCACTCCCCTGTCAATGAACATTTAGGTTGCTTCCATGTCTTGGCTATTGTAAATAGTGCTGCTATGAACACTGGGGTGCATGTATCTTTTCGAAATAGAGTTTCCATCTTTTCTGGATATATGCCCAGTAGTAGGATTGCTGGATCATACAGTAACTCTATTTTTAGTTTTTAAGGAACCTCCATACTGTCCTCCACAGTGGCTGTATCAATTTACATTCCCACCAACAGTGTAGGAGGGCTCCCTTTTCTGCACACCCTCTCCAGCATTTGTTATTTATAGACATTTTGATGGTGGCCTATGCATGTATATCTGTAGGCAGTAATCACAGATTATTTTATTTCCCTCTTTGTGGCTTTCTGTACCTTCCCTATCACAAATCTGCGCTAGGTTTGACTGATACTTCTGAGAAAGTTTATGTATTCCTTTCATCATTTTTTAATCGTTTAAAGCAGGTCAGTTGATGAATCAGATCCAATTAAAAGCGCAGGTATCATTATTCACAGTAGCCAAAAAGTGGAAACAACCCAGTATCCATCCACAGATGGACCGACATACAAAATGGGGTCCATCCACACAACAGAATATCATTCAACCTTAAAATAGGAAGGAAATTCTACCATATGTTACAATGTGGATGAACGCTGTAGACATTATGCTGCGTGAGATAAGCCAGTCACAAAAAGACAAGTTCTGGATAATTCCATTTATATGAGGTACTTAAATTAGTCAAATTCCGAGATGGAAAGGAGAATGGAGGCTGCCAGGGGCTGGGGGGCGGCGGGTGGGGAGTTAGCGCTTCATGGGTGCGGAGTCTTGTTCTGCAGGAGGAAAACGTTCTAGAGAGGGAGGGTTGCTCAAGGATGTGAACGTTCTTAACGCTACGAAACTGCATGTTGAAAAACAGTTAGAAGAGTACATTTTATGACACGTCTATTTTATTTACCACGATTTTTTTTAAGTGCAGAAATATATAAACTGCAACCTTTCATGAAATGGTCAAGCGAGTGTCCAAAGCACATCCTGAACTGGGAGCCTCCGTCGGGGCCGGCGGGGGGCAGGGGGTGGGGAGGGGTTGGAGGGCAGGGCGAACGGTCCACCTCCTGCAGCAAGGCGCAGGAACCCGGGGCCTCCGCTGACAGGAGGAGGTACAGATTGTCCCTGCAGGATTTCAGGGAGCGATGCTGGTGGGACTCAGAGCAGGAGGTGAGTGTGCAGAGACGGAGCAGAGGGAAGTGGGAGGGACGCGTGAACAATGCTTGTCACTCCCTTATTTTGCAGACTCCATATTATTTGCATTCTGCAAGTTAATTCATGTGTCTGCAATCCTCCTCCAGTGACTTCAGCATTTTTAACACGGGACCGCTGCCTTTTTCCGTGACCCTGAGCTGCATGACCCTGCTCGCTGCTTTAAAGCACGGACAGGCTCGTTTGTTGGTTACCAAACAATCCCCCTCCTCTTGATCGCAGTTAAACTCTTGGCCAAAACATGTGTTCAGACTCAAGTGGCCCAGGGCTCTGTGGGCAGTCACGGGGGTGGGGGGGGGTGGGGGGTGGGGGTCCAGGTAAGGCGGCCACGCCCCTCCACCAGAGGGAGGTAGCCGCGGCCCCTGAGATCCCTGTACTCCTGGTGAGACCCCCTTACCTCCCCCCACCCCACATTCAGGACCCACACACACACTCTCAGCCTTGACGCTGTCGGGACCCTCTCACCCTGCCCCCCACCTGGGCTTCCATCACTCAGCCCAGGGAGCCGGGACCCCCCAGACACCCCATTCTCTCATCTCTGGGGCAGAGAGCAGCCTGGGGGCGCCCACTGAACACACAGGGAAGGACACACGGGCTGCACCCAACACGCTCTCCCCAGCAGTCCCGTGCTGAGCAGCAAAATCACCCAACCCCAAAGGGACACCCCGACATGTTACCTGCTAACCTTCCCCCCACGTCAAGTCCTGCTTCCAGAGAAGCGTAAGTGGGAAATGAGTGCCCTCCCCCCGGGGCTGCTCCCGCAGAGGGTCTGCCTGGCCCCCAAGCCAGAGGTCACTCCACGGTCAACAAGCACTGGAACAGAGAGAACAGCCACCAGCCAGACCCCCGTCTGCAGGCTGCCACAGGAACAGAAGGAAAACCCAGAACCAACGCCTTTCCCAACGCAAGGTGTCCAGTTCCAAGCCTGGCTTGGAAGCTTCCAGAAGCTTCCAGAAGCCGCGAGTGAAGAAAGAAGAGCCCTGAAGGGCCCTCCCACAGGAGACAGATCCGACCTCCCAGATGTCCTGCGGCAGCCACAGGGTGGCCACGTCGGAGGAGCCTTCTGGCTCAACTCAAGGCAGAACTTGCCTGACCGAAGAACAGCAGCTCACGCTCACTGGACCCTCCCTGTGTCCCTCTCTGGGCAGGTCCTCATAATGTCCCCATGTTACAGAGGAGACCGGCCACAGCAGAGGCTTGGAGCCATCACACGGGGCCAGGAGCAGAGCGGGCGCACCACCGCCGGCCTCAGGGCTCTTCCCCAACATTCCAGCAGCGCCCACAAAGCACAGCTTTGCCGTCTGACATTGTCATTCAGTCATTCAACCGACCAGCGTCAGCAGCCAGGACAGACACAAGGGGCCTCAGCAGAGCTGACCTCCCGGTGGTGGGGACTGCTGACCCTCGTGCTCTGTAACTGGGTCAAGCTTTCACCGATCTGTTGCCAAGTCTCTGGACAAGGCTGCAACTCCCAGCAACAGCAGTGCTCCCGTGGGAAGACAAACCCTACTGCACAACGATCCATCTTCTTCTGAGACTCCCCTGAATGCACTGCAGAGAAAATGGGGACCGCTAGAACCCCTCCCTAGCGACACCCTTCAGGGAAGCGCTTGGAAACACCCGAGATGCCCAAGGAGCTCCCTGCTAGGCCCTAACCACGTCCCCCCACCCGCAGACCCCAGCCTCCCGGGGACATGGCTCTCCTGCCGAGGGTATTTCGTTCGCCAGAATGCACCTCACAAGATAGAGAGAACACTGCAACAGAATGCAACAGAGGCAACAGAATGCAAGCGAAATTTAGGAACGATTTAGGCAGGAGTGGAAATGAGCTTGAGCCGGTCCACACCGGCTCTGAAACACCTCCCACTGCCCGTGAGGACCGTGGTTAGACTGTGAGGTTGGCCCTCACTTACCTTCATCTGGGAAAGATGCCCTGATGCTCCACTGGGAATACAGGGCTGCACCCCCAGCCCCAGCACGGGCCTGCCACGCACAGGATCTACTCTACAAATACGTGTTGAGCCATCCACAAATAAGTGAATGAGTCAATGACTCAATTAGTGTATAAAAGGCACACACCGAGCTATTAGCAGTGGTTTTCTCTAGGAGTGAGATTGGAAGGGAAAACTTTTAGTCTTACCGAATTCATTGAGTAAAGATTAATTCTGTCACTTGAACCTGTCCTTGGCCTAAGAGGGCGCAAAGGACTGGGGTCTAGGCTGCAGGATCACCAGCCCCCGGCTCTCAGCGGCAGCGGGAAGCCCTGTCCCCCTCGCTCCCTCTCTGCAGGGGACCGCGGTCACTCCGGGAATCTAGAAGCCACGCTCCCAGACTTGGGGAGGGCAGGCCGTCAGCACAGCGTGGGAAGCCCAGGGGGAGAACCCCACCGCTACACAAGGTGCTCAGGCTTGGGGTGCAGGGCCCCACCCGGGACCTTGATGTTGTTTGTTGAGATGCAGCGCCGGCAGGTCGGGGCTGGGGAACCACCTCAGGTAGGTAAGTAGAGGGCGGGCCCGGGGACACACCAATAGGGGAGGCCGCCACGGGGCAGACGGGCAAGTCAGTTCCGCGGACAGCGCTGCCGAGCTCGGGTTTAACAGATGACGAAGCCGGGGCTGGAGTCAGCGGGCTGGCGGGTCAGGCAGGGCGGGCTGGCCCCGGGACTGCCCCGCACGGCACAGAGTTGGCACGGCGATGCTCGACATACAGGAGGGAGGGAGGATGGGATCCCGGGGAGCAGTGGCAGTGAGCCAGGCCAAGCAGGGGACAAGGGGTGATTGACAGCAGTGAGCCCCCTGCACTGACTGCCCAGCAAGGTGCCCGGGGCGCCCTTCACCACCCCTGCCAGCCAGACCTCCTGCAGCTGCTGCGAGGCTGCCCCACTTAACTAAAACCGCGTGTGAAACTGCAG
The DNA here is from genome assembly GCF_951394435.1 of Stenella coeruleoalba. Classification (NCBI taxonomy): domain Eukaryota; kingdom Metazoa; phylum Chordata; class Mammalia; order Artiodactyla; family Delphinidae; genus Stenella; species Stenella coeruleoalba. Next base: position 4,130,239 of record NC_137169.1, read on the forward strand.
TGACCTCAGTCCACATTTCAGTGGAAAACAACTCACTCCTCCTGTATCCTGTATTGTAGCATTTTACAAAGGAACAAATATCCGAGTCCCAACGCGGCACCCAAATATAACCAAACCCTCTGCAAATTAGACAAGCGATCCCCGGTTCCCAGCACCACGGACGCCAGCACCAGTCCCTGCCTGGGCCCTTTCAGGGCCATAAAACAGTATCCAGCCAAGAAACCCTTTTTCAAAGATGAGTCACAAAAGCCCGTAAGATCCTGGGCAGAAATGATAACGGAGACAATAACCGCTGTCAGAAAGGGCTGAGCAACAGGGTCTCTGCTCCCAGACGGTCTCGGGGACGGAGGGGAGGCTGCCCTCGGCCCCTCCCCCGAGGAGCAAGCGGGGCTCCTGCACGGGTGATGGCAGCTCCTGCCGGCCCACCAGACCAATTCCGGCCATTTGTTTTTAAACAACAACAACGTAAACTGTCCTCCATCTTTGCCATTTACAGGCACCACCTGCATCTATTAAAAGTGCCCAGTGCCAGCCGCTCCGTTCCAGGGAGGCAAACCGGAGGCCAGAGGGGCTCAGCTCTTCCGAAAACACGAACTTCAGGAATCGGAGCCGAACTCACGCTCCTTGGATCCAGAACTCCTCTCTATAACACGGCCCTTGACTCCCACGGTCCGACCTGAGGTGCTGAGAACAAACGCGGGGCCTGTCTGGGCATCTGAGCTTCTCCTTCGCTTTCCAGGAGGGACCCAGAAGCAGGCCCGAGCTCCGCTTCCGTACTTTCAGGTTTTATCTGCAGTTCTACTGACACCCACTGGTGATGGATACACCTCAGGCCTCGAGAACATTCTGTTTAAATTCCCAGAATCCCAGGTCAGAAAGACTCACAGAAGCTGAGCTCCCCGCAGGTGCGCACATACCCGCGTAGTCACAGCGGTGCTGACAGCGCCCCCATGACCAGTGGGAGGGGGGCTCAGAGCCGGATGCAGGTTCCACCCTCTCAATCCCAACAGCACGACCAGGAAGGAGGTTCTCCCTCTGCCTGCCTGTAACTTTTAACTTCTCCTCCCTCCCTCTTGGGTGAACACAGGCGCATCGCAGAGGGCAACACCGCTGCCTATGGGGGGCTTCAGGAGGGTTAGAGCTTGGTGACCCACGGCAGATCCAAACCTGGGACCCCCTCCATGCCCCGCCCAGGACGTGCTCCTGTTCACGGTTAACTGGTCATTTCTCATGTATCATCGTCTCTTCTCCGAGATGCTGGAGAAACAGTGACCTCGTGATGGTGATGACCACCGTGCACCCGTCCCAGGAGTTCATGAACTCAGATAACAAGACCACAGCGCCCAGGCCACACGCAGGGACATCGTCACCGAGACAAACACTCTCCCTCCTGGAGCTGAGCCGTCTCTTCGGGTCCTGAGTGTCTCTGTTCTGAGCCAAACGCTCTGCACCTCTCAGATCTCCTCCCCAGCCACTCACACCCAAAGCCACATCCTGCCCCTCCTGGATGGGAGCTGCAGCCGGCCCACCGAGACCAGAGGTTCCAGCAGCCCCCGGTGGGGAGGCTGGTGCGGTCCCTCCTCCTGGATTCTCCCAGACGGCCAGGGAAAAAGCCCCCAAGAGTACTCAGGGGGAGCATGAGACCGAGGAGGGAGGCCCGTCGGCAGGACCTGAGAGGAGAGCAGCCCTCACAGTGACTCGTGGCTGTGAAGGGCTGACCCACACCCACCAGGAGAATCAACTTCTAAAACACACCCAGACACAGCCCTGAGCCTGTCCCATGAATTTCAGTTCCAAAGTAACCGAGCAGTTTCACTCACAAGTTGAAAGGCAGAACAGCCCAAGTGTCCATGCACAGGTAAATGGATAAACAAAACGTGGTCCATCCATTCAGCCTTAAAAAGCAAGGAAATTCCGACACACAGAACAACAGGGATGAACCTTGAGGACATTATGGCCAGCAAAATAAGCCAGTCACAAAAGGACCAATGCTGTAGGAGGATTCCATGCCTAGGAGGTCCCTAGAGGAGTCAACTCATAGAGACAGAGAGCAGAAGGCGGGGGCAGGGCTGGGGAGGGGAAGGGCAGTCAGCATCTAGTGGGACAGAGTTTCCGTCTGGGACGATGAAAAGGCTCTGCAAGTGGACGGGGAGGATGGTTACACAACAGTGTGAATGTACCGGATGCCCCTGAACTGCACACTTGACAATGGTTAAAACAGTAAATTTTATGTTACGTCTATTTTACCACAATTAAAAACTGATAATAATTAAGCCACTGACATGGTGGTCCTGTAAGGGTGGGATCTAGCAACAGTGGTTTTTCTGGCCACAGTCATACAGACATGGGCTATTTGTCTTATGAAAGCATTTCTCAAGGAGAGAAGGCAGAGATGACCTGAGGGATGTGAGGTGTGTTCAGGAAGGGGCTGCGAATGAGACGACACTGCTGCCCTCCCCCTCCTCCCCCTCCCCCCACCACCAGGCTGTTTGCTGGGGGGCCCAGCCAGCCCTCGCCCCAGTTCCTGCAAGGTCTGACCATGAACTAACAGAGACTCACCAAGTGGACAGAAACAGAGGAGCCCTTACCCGATTCTCCATGAGCTGGAAGGAGACCAGGTATCTGCTGCAGACCAGACACCAGAAGGTTCTCGGGAAGAAGGTGGAACACGGGCTCCAGGAGCGGGTGTGGCTTCAGCGTGTACTGCAGGCTGCAGTTCTCAATGAGGGTCATGTGCTTGTTTTCTGAGGGAGAAAACACCTCCTGTGACAGCCCGAACCAAGGCACCTTCGGTCAAACCGACCAATAAATTGAGCATCTTGGAAAAGAACTCAACAAACAGGAAAAGTATTTTTCTAGGAAGACAAGGGAATTGCTCTGTTTGCTCAGCCGAAGAGCAAAAAAGAATCAATCCTTAAATAACTCTCACTGGTAAAACTGCAACTAAAGAGATACTTGTTTTTGATCCGACATAACAAAATCTCTCCGCTCACCTCTTCCCCAAGAGCAGTGAAGTCAGGCATCGCTTTTGCTCCCATAATCAGAGGGAACCTAGAAGGTCCTCTGACCAGAGGCCTGCATCCCTTTCAGTCTCAGCCTTGCATCCGTCAAGACCCACAAAGCAGCAGGACTAGGCCCTGGGTGGCCAGTGGCCTCCAAGACAGAGTCCTGTCCTCAAGGAAGGACCATTCCTCTGGGATGACTAAGACACAAGCATGCCGACATCCATAACACACAGGAGAACGGGATCCGAACCCCAAGGAAGGTTCGGATAACGTGCTAGGGGAAGTGGGAAGAGGGAAAGCGTCCTAGAGAAAGGAACCACTGGGAAGAGCTCAGATACAGAGCACTCGGGAAAGTGGACGGAAGGGCGTCAATAGAAACTGGGCTGGGAGGGACCACAGACATGCCCTCAACACATTCCCATCAAATGGTCCGTCTTGCCTGGGCTTGATTTCCTCCACTGATAGGGGACTCACCACCTCCTGAGGCGTGCTTTGTGATTTCATAAGAAAAGAACTAAATATTCGTTAGAAAAACAAAACTATATTATCGAAAACCAGATATTTAATATCTAACCACTCCAAACATGGGATGTGCTTACTTTAAAATGTTAAGTACCCTGAAAGACACTCTGTTACATGGCTGGCTGGTGAGCACGCTGGTACAACCTCTATGGAGGGCAAACAGGGGAAATAACACAAAACTGTGAATGCACAGGCCCTCAGACCAGCAATCCCACTTCTGGGAGTTTACCCTACAGATTCACGTGCACACTTGCAAAATGGCAGATGTCCACTGCAGCAAAGCCTTCAACCCTCTGTTCTTACAGAACTGCCCCAAGGGTCCATTTGGGGTGGGTTGGTTCAATCACAAACAGCAATTCAATGAAATACCACACAGCTGTAAAAAGAATGAGCACGGGGCTTCCCTGGTGGCGCAGTGGTTGAGAGTCCACCTGCTGATGCAGGGGACGCGGGTTCGTGCCCTGGTCCGGGAGGATCCCACATGCCGCGGAGCAGCTGGGCCCATGAGCCATGGCCACTGAGCCTGCGCGTCTGCAGCCCGTGCTCCGCAACGGGAGAGGCCACAACAGTGAGAGGCCCGTGTACCGCAAAAAAAAAAAAAAGAATGAGCACGCTTTCTAGGTACTGATATGAAACAACCTCCAAGATAAATCATTAAGGGAAAAAAGAAACGTCTGGGACAAGTAAACGGGGGCAAAAACAGAACAGGGAAGTGCACGTGTGCTTGTGTGTCATCAGAGGACCTAGAAGGACCCACAAGATCCCAGAGAGGAAGGTCACCTGTGGTGCAGGTGAAGGGCCGAGCAGAGGAGGAAGGAGACCTCACCTGAACCTTTTCATACTGTTCAGTACTTTGAATGCTGGGTCATGTGACTGCATTATCCATCCAAGAAAAACAGCCCTGCACTTTTAGAAATGCCCCTGAGATGATGAGCTGACAGCCTGTGGCGGTCCCTCCCCAGGCCCCCCTCACACGGCCGCGGCTCCCACACCCTCCACCAGCGCCCAGATCCGTGGGCCTGGAACCAACCTGGGGGCTGTGTCTGCTGTTGGAAAGGTGCTGAGTCTAAGGATACTTCAGGAGAGAAAACGCTGGCAGGTTAATGATTAAATTCAATTGCGAAATAACCTAAAAGCCAGTCTGTATCAACAAAACCAAGTTTCTGACCGATTGTTCCTCTATCGTGAGATTTTCACCAAATTCAGAGCGAGTGGATGGGTCGGGGTAGGCTTGGGTTTCTCACACCGGCTGGGTGCCCATCGGAAACTGGGCAACATCGCAAAGAGACAGAAAGTCATCCCCCCCCACCACACCAAAGAGACCCACCTTCACCGCTTGGCCCCCGTCCACACTTCCCGAGGGCCAGCAGAGCCCACACGGGCCCCTGAAACAGCCTGTTAGCCCACCCCCCCCCCGCTTCACCGCACGCCCTTCCGTCCACCCTCCACGCGGCCGGCAGCCAGGGGGCCGCAGGTCCCTCCCATGGGTACCCTGACGGCTCGGGAGAAGAAGCCACAGAGGCAGGGCAGGAAGCCCACTCTGCCCTAAGCCCGGCCGCTCCGCACGGGGCCCATGCATGCCAGGTGCTCCTGCAGATGCCACTCTCGTTTGGCACCACTGGACACCTTGCTGTGGTGGAGATGACCCACGGACTTCACGGTCAAAGGCTTCCTGGGACAGCCGCTGGGCAGTGATGGACAGCCACTACTTCACGTGGGGGCAAAGCTGCTACCCCAGGGGCAAGGAGGCCAACAGCCCTCCCACCAGGTGGCCCCCATGGGGTCGTCTTCACACGGCTACACCATCCTTATAGGCTCGTGTGTCTCTGATCTTCAAATTATGTCAGAACTGCAAGCCCAATGTTACATGTTCCCCAAATCTAGTAACAATTCAGCTAAGCTGATGAGGTTCTAACACTTAGGAAAGTCAAATGACGAACAGGTGCTGCTGAGGACAGTAGGAGCAGGCCTGGCCAGGCCTCGTCTCTTACGTTCTATGGGGTCCTGGAGAAGCGGGTGCAGGAGGGCTCGGGGGCTGCCGTGATACAGTCTCAACCTGCAAAACAAGACCCGTGAGATGCAGGTCAGCATCTTGCGTTTACTCATGGGATGTCAGCTATGCTTCTCGAAAGGAAGGCCTTGGGGACCCCAGCACCACACCTCCAGGAGCTTTCTCGACCCTCCGTGGGAAACAGACGGCTGAGGCCAGCATCAGATCCGCGAGCCCTCAGCACTCGTGGCCAAGCATGTCCAGCACACACACAGCATGGCCCGAGTGCAGCCTGAGAACCTCAGCACTAGAAAACAATGCCTGGGGAGTTGGTCATGCTTGGAGATGTCCCAAGAAAACAACGTTTGAGGGGTTTCCACGATTGTGTGTCTGGAGTGGTGGTTCTCAACCTGGGATGACTTTGCCGCCGTCGGGATGTCGGGTAAAGTCTGGAGGTACTTTTGGCTGTCACAGCTGGGCGGGGAGGGGGCTGCCTGGCATCTAGTGGGCAGAGGCCAGGGGTGCTACGAGACCTCGTACACTGCACGGGACAGCCCAAAGTGTCCGCGGAGCCAGGGCTGACAAGCCCCGATCTACAGTGACAACGCAAACCCCACCACGGCTGAAACGACCACACACCATCTCACCCATCCGGGCACGTCCAGCTCCTAATGTAACAGAACCTGGCACAGAGCGGACCCCCAGCCAGTGTTTGCTGAGTGAACACCTACTGCTCCCTGGGCTCCTGTCTGGGAAGAACCTACTGTTTACACTCCGGACCCTTAGGAGATGGGCGCTGCACTGAAGATGAATTCAAAGAGTAAACAACTGGCCTAAGACCCCACAGGAGTAAGTGATGGAGCAGGACTCAGCCTTGACCACCTTACATCAGATCCCACCCCCGAGGCCAAGGCCTGTCCCGCTCCTGCCTGGAGAACGATGGTTGGGCTTATTCAGAAACAGCAAACCCAGTTACAGCCCGAAGCAAAAATACCACCGGCAGACTGTGATGAACACACACGCTGACAAATTCAGAGCTTTTTAGTCTGGACAAATAATGAGCCGTTAAATCACCACAGGAAGACGCCAGAAACCCCAGCGACGGGGAAAACGGGGCAGATACCGTTTGTCCTGGGGGGCAGACGCAGGAGATTCCGAGTTGTTGCTGAAGATCCGAAGGATTCCAAACCCACAGGACAAAGCCTGAAGGGTCCCGTCCCGTCTCCTGCCTTCAGTGACCACTTCCACCACGGCCACAATATTAGGGTGGTTCAAGGACGTGTGAAAATAGAAGGGCTGCAAAAGAGAAGCCAGGGACGGACTGAACGCTCTCGAGCTGCAGAGAAGGAACACGGAGGAACACAGGTGCGCTCCCTCCTCGTTGTCACGTCAACGCCACAAACACGCCGCGTGGGGAGGAGCATCCCTTCCAGGTGCCAGAGAAGAGAAGGGGCCCAGTGAGCGACCCCCTCACAGCTCCTCCTTCCAGGGTGCCCAGCATCTGGGACATCAAACGATTTGCTTCTCCTCTGGGACATTCCCATCCCCAGAAAATGCCAACAGACCCAGAGCCTCTGGAGAACAAAGGGGCTGGGGCAGCCTCGCGCCCCATGCCCATCACCCGGAAGGACCACGAGCCCAAAGACGTTAAGTAGCCCACCGCACCCACGCACCCACTGAGCCGTTCCATCCAACACCGCCGTCAAACTGCAATCACAACTTGCCAGTATTGACTCTAATCCCTGTTTCGTGTGGAAATACCATGAGGCTGCACCCGAATTAATTTTGTTTAAACTAAGCAGGTGGCTTCCCTGGTGGCGCAGTGGTTGAGAGTCCGCCTGCCGATGCAGGGGACACGGGTTCGTGCCCCGGTCCGGGAAGTTCCCACATGCCACGGAGCGGCTGGGCCCGTGAGCCATGGCCACTGAGCCTGCACGTCCAGAGCCTGTGCTCCGCAAAGGCAGAGGCCACAGCAGTGAGAGGCCCGCGTACCGCAAAAATAAAAAAATAAAAATAAACTAAGCAGGATCCTCAGTTCAGAGCCCAACTAGCATCTTTTAATGATGAATATTGCTGTGGGATTTTTTTTTTTTTTGGCTGCGTTGGGTCTTTGTTGCTGCACGCGGGCTTCCTCTAGTTGCGGTGAGCGGGGGCTACTCTTCGTTGCGGTGTGCGGGCTTCTCACTGCGGTGGCTTCTCTTGTCACGGAGCACAGGCTCTAGGCACGAGGATTTCGGTAGTTGTGGCATGCAGGCTCAGTAGTTGTGGCTCGCAAGCTCTAGAGCGCAGGCTCAGTAGTTGTGGTGCACGGGCTTAGTTGCTCCGCGGCATGTGGGATCTTCCCGGACCAGGGGTCGAACCAGTGTCCCGTGCATTGGCAGGCGGATTCTTAACCACTGGGCCACCAGGGATGTCCCACGGTGGGATTCTTTATTATAGGAGTTGTGGACCCAAGCCAAGTAGATGATACTCAAATTGCTCCTAAAAGGTTTCCCACTTGCAGCCTCTCCATCCTCTAAGGTACAGAGGGCAGCCCTCACTCTCACCACGGGGAGGGGGGACACGGGCGGGTCAAATCCAGCTCCCATCGCTGAGATGCACCCTCCCAAGTGGGAATGGAAGCACCTTCCCTCTGCTGCTGTTTTCTGATCTCCTGAAATCCAAAGCAGTTGCTCTCAGCTAACAAACGTCGTAGACACAGAAGACAGAAATGGAGGCACTAACTGGGTTTGCAAATCTATGGGCAACAAGCGTCCCAGGAGCCCAGGTCAGCGCTGACCTGAGGCTCTGGACCCGAGTGGTCCCTGGAACCCAGCGTCCTTGTTGGGGCGAAGCCCAGGTGTAGAGTCACCAGCAGAACACAAAGGCCACCCTTCCCCCAAGGCAGGGCCGGGCCGCCGGGCCGGGCCGTGGCAACGTGACTTAAACTTGGAACAATCCCCCATTAACGAGTCATTACCATGGTGTCACCGAGAAAGCGTTTACTGTAATCACAGACTGTCAGCCCAGGATAACAGAGAGACACATTAAAACATCAGCCACGAGATATAAATCGTTATTCTATTATCTTTTATTGCAAAATGATGAAATAGTGGCCACTTACAGCTGACAGGCAGTTGGACCAAGAGAGAATTATGTTTCCGTTTCCAAGACTCAAGAACTGTTTTAAAAAGGCCTGCTGTAAAGTCAAGTTGGTCATTATCTCACCTCTTATATGTACACCTGTGCATATCAGTTTTATGAACACTACCCACTTTTCTCTTGGCAGTGAAACAAACATTGTCAGCTCTGATGCAAAGCAGCAACAAGCCGCCAGCTTAGAGGTCACCTTGAAATCCTTTGCCTGGAGGCGGGGGACCAGCTGCTTCGGGGACGGCCCACATGTGGACTCATGGCTGTTGCCTCTCCCTTTCCTTTACCACTGAAAACGATTATTCTGAGACCAAACCGACCACGGAGCCCCCTGGTCTGTCTCCAGAGAGCCCACTTTCACCAGGAGGGTCAGCCGTGGAAGCTCCGTGAATCACAAGGCGACACGAGGTCTGAGGGTCTCATCCCATCATTACTGCTGGTTAAGGACGGATGCTTTTCCAAACATCATTTATTGCCCCTCTAGTGTGGGCACAGCGCATGCTAAAGAATTTCTAAGGAACCTAGAAAACCCGATCCAGCCCTCAAGAAGTTCAAAGTTCAAAGGTAAAGGCTAGATTAGGCAGGTAGAAAATGCACACCCTGCCCAGGGCCGACCAACTCGGAGGGTCGGTGGAAGCAAAAGCCTCCTGGGATGAACCACACAACTCTGCAGCTTCAACCCGTGTGTGTGTGTGTGTGCGTGTGTGTGTGTGTGCGTGTGTGTGTGCGTGTGTGTGTGTGTGTTTGGGGGGGGTCCCCAGGAGGGCCAAGTCACCTGGAACCCAGGCACTCCCCCACCCCCAGCCCCGTGGGCTTGGCCAGACATCTCAACCGCGGTCAAGCAGCACTGCAGACAAGCCCTCCAGCGTCAGGACGCCTCAAGGAGGCCGTGCAGGATGCTCGCAGATGCATGGGCTGCCGCTGCACGATTAAAAGCTAGAGTCAAGCCCATCCAATTACCTGCGAGAGAAGCCACGGGAGATGGCAAAGCGGGGCTCTGGCTCCCCCCGCATCACATCTCACTCAGCCACCCCTGACAAGGTGCCTCTCTGACAAGAGAAACAGATTAATAAATCACAGAAATGCTCCTGTCTTAATGCCTTCATCTTCAGACACACGGACACCGCTTTGCCTCGGGGCCCAGATTCCACTTTCACCCACACGATCGGGCCTCAGAGGATGTGCCTTCCTGGAGAGGTTGCGGCCTCGCGTCGCCGGCCGCACCTCCGCCTGACCTGCCCTAAGTGACACGTGCTCTTCGGTCCCAGGCTGAGGCCAAGGCCACAGGAGAGAGGATCAGAAATTAAACTAGTGCCTTCCAAACCATTTTTTTTTAATAAACCTTTAATAGGATGTCTTCAGGAAGGTGACTATATCACAAATCCTTCCTGCAGCCAACATCTACCAGCTCAACCTTCCCCTTGAGGCTCAGGGCAGTTTCCTGCACACAAGCCACCACAAGACTGAGCGCTCCGAGCACGGTGAGCTCGCCAAGCAAAGTTGCCAAGCATCTGGGAAGATGCAAAATCTCTAATTCCAAAGTCAGAAGCTTCCGCTCATCCGGGGTGGGGTCCACCATTATCCACAGGAAGGGACACAGCCCTGGAGACAGCCCCCCGCCAAGAGAACTATCTGGCTCAAAGCGTCCGCGGAGCCAGGGTTGACAAGCCCCGATCTACAGTGACAACGCAAACCCCACCACGGCTGAAACGACCACACACCATCTCACCCATCCGGGCACGTCCAGCTCCTAATGTAACAGAGTCTGGCACAGAGCGGACCCCCAGCCAGTGTTTGCTGAGTGAACACCTACTGCTCCCTGGGCGCCTGTCTGGGAAGAACCTACTGTTTACACTCCAGACCCTTAGGAGATGGGCGCTGCTGTCCCTCACGCACGGACGATGAATTCAGAGTCAGGAGTTTAAACAACTGGCCTAAGACCCCACAGGAGTAAGTGATGGAGCAGGACTCAGCCCTTGTCCCCCTACATCAGATCCCACCCCCGAGGCCAAGGCCTGTCCTGCTCCCGCCTGGAGAATGATGGCTTGGCTTATTCAGAAACAGCAAACCCAGTTACAGCCCGAAGCAAAAATACGCCCCCAGGAGATGATGAACACAACAGCATAAGCTGACAAATTCAGAGCTTTCTACTGTCCCCACGTGGTAGACAGTTAAATCACCACACAGTACAACTAAATCCCACTGCTGGAAACATCACGGAGAGATATCCTTTGCCCTTCTATTCACTCACTCATTTCTATCCCCTTCCTACCACCGTCCATTCCTGGCTTGGTGTCCCCAAGGACTGGTTTCTGTTGAGCTGGAGAGGAGAGAAGCCCTCCTCGGGTGACGTGGTTGAGGCCAGGCTCTCTCCGTAGAGACGGTGCCCGGGAGTGACACTGGATTCCTGCTTTGCAGACTGTTTGCATCAGGAGCAGCTCTTGGAACATGTGAGAGGTGTAAGGAGAGGGTAAGGCACGTTCAAGAACCCGGAGATTAACCGAGGCACGGCAGAGCCTCCCAGAGTTTCGTTTGGACATGCTGACATTCCCTGACAGCCTCCACTTTTTTTTTTTTAATTTTATTGAAGTATAGTTGATTTACAATGTTGTGTTCATTTCTGCTGTACTGCAAAGTGATTCAGTTATACATATATCCACATTCCTTTTCATATTCTTTTCCCTTATGGTTTATCACAGGGTGTTGAATATAGTTCCCTGTGCCACACATCAGGACCTTGCTGTTTATCCATTCTATATCCAATAGTTTGCACCTACCAACCGCCAACTCCCAATCCTTCCCTCCCCCACATCTCCCCCTTGGCAACCACAGGTCTGTTCTCTGTGTCTGTGAGTCTGTATCTGGTTCGTAGATAAGTTCACTTGTGTCCTATTTTAGATTCCACATATAAGCGACATCATATGATATCTGTCTTTCTCTGTCTGACTTACTTCACTCAGTACGATCATCTCCAGGCCCATCCATGTTGCTGCAAATGGCATGATTTCATTCTTTTTTATGGACAGCCTCCACTTTTAAAGGGAGTCACCTCACTCTCATTACTCTGACGAACAAGCACGTTCAGCAGCTGGTTGCTCTCGGTTGGCGATGGGACGAGGAAGCAGCCCAATTACCTGTGTCTCCCGGAGGCCAGGGATCCGCCTGTGACTTCAGCAACACCTTGGGCTGAGATGGGCTCAGGAGGAACCATCTCCTGGTCCGGGTTCCGGCTGCCTGTGAAGAACCACTAGGATTCCTGCCAGTCATTTGCATACAATAAATAAAGGAGCAGAAATGAGCCTGCCGCTGAAAGGCTGAGCATGGTTAGTTAAGGAAAGAATCTAAGGGAGAATTATGTCCATCTCAGAAAGAAAGTGTAGGAACTGCACGGTCCTTTGGCCTCCCGGATTTTTTTTTTTTTTAACTTATCTATTTATTTTTGGCTGTGTTGGGTCTTCGTTTCTGTGCGAGGGCTTTCTCTAGTTGTGGCGAGCGGGGTCCACTCTTCATCGTGGTGCGCGGGCCTCTCGCTATCACGGCCTCTCGTTGCAGAGCACAGGCTCCAGACGCGCAGGCTCAGTAGTTGCGGCTCACGGGCTTAGTTGCTCCGCGGCATGTGGGATCCTCCCAGACCAGGGCTCGAACCCGTGTCCCCTGCATTGACAGGCAGACTCTCAACCACTGCGCCACCAGGGAAGCCCCCCGGATTATTTTTTAAAGATATCTTTTGAGAGGTTGAATGAATGATCAACCATCTCAGTGCAAGTGAAGGGCAATTCCTCTCCACCGAGGACGGTCTTGAAGGGGAGCACCTAATTATGAGTCAGAGCTGAGAGGCCCGGAGCTGGTCCCCTGGGCTCCACCAGGCAGAGCCGAGAGGCTGGGACAAGAGGGGATCTGAGCGCAGCATGAGGAATTCATCACTCACAGAAAGAAACACCCAGCTCGGGCTCAAGGAAGGACTTCTTTTTTCCCAAGTCTTTCCTCAGGACGTTGTTTGCAAAGTAATAAAACAACATCTTCTTTCAGGGCTGCATATTACAGTGACAACTCAATCAAAACCCAGAGCCCACGCGGCTGATTCAGGAATCCACGTGTAGGCGGGACAGCCATGTCGATTCCAAAGATGGTCCCCTGCTACTGGCAGCTGGCAACCTCCCGTCGTATCACCCCCAAGCCACGGCTGATCGGCAGAACCAGAAAAACCCAGGCAATTAGTAAAATCAGAAGAAGATCATCACCAAATTTCAGAATCACTTCAAAAAAGGGCAAATTGTGTTTCTCTCTATTCCCATAGGTACGGACGCAGAGTTTTGCTCAGATGATGAGACCGCAGAACCAGTCCCTCCTGCCTATCTAGGCCACCTTGGGAATGCTCCACACTTCATGTAAACACGTACATACACGTATGCACACAGGTACACACACACACACACACACACACACACACACACACACACACACACGGCGAAGGGGGATTCTCTTTAGTTAACTAAACTCTGAACGTCAAGGATGGGAGGAAAGCGCTGGGCAAGGAGGATGCCGCCGAGTGGCGCATCAGGATGGGTGTTCCTGGGGCACCACTGGCCTCTGCTGCTCGCCTTGGGCATAGCAGCTGGAGCACAGCTCTTCCCTGAGCAATTCCGTGGCTCTGACACCAGCTCCCAACCAGAAATGCTCTGTTCACCCACACCAGCCTTGCTGCGATCTCCACTTCAGTAACTAAGGCTGAAGGGTGCAGATTCTTCCAGAAACATTGAGGGCTGTGGTCCTCCCTAACACACGGCCCCGTCCCCATGCCCCACTCGGCAGGACACGAACGATGGAGCGGCACTCGGCTCCCACAGCTCAGGTCAGACCTGAACTGTGAGCTGGAAAGGCCCGAGACCCACAGCTCCCAGGACACGGGGACACACGAGAAGCCCGCTCAGGCACGGATGCTAAACCCTGGACGAGTCCAGAAGGGGGAGCGGCAGCTCTGAAGGCTTCCTTGCAACGCGACCTCCACTCTGCAGGGCTCACAGTCACCCAGCTGGTGGCGGGACAGGGCAGGCCCTCCGGGCGTGGCCTGTCAAGGCTGTGACAGCCACTGCCACGGGGAAAGCCAAGGGGAAAGCCACGGAGGGAGGGCTCATCTCGGGACCCCAGTGGCGGCAAAGTGCTGCTGTGCTGACTTCAGAGCATAAGCATCCCCTCGACACGGCAGCGCTTCCAAACGGAGCCTGCAGGGCCCCTCCGATGCCTGGGGTGAAAACAAGGCCCAAGAACAACCCCTGCGGCCAAGGCAGGTGGCACTCACAGCCTCTGACCTGCTGGATTGCTCTTCAAGGCGGAGAGATGATCTACCGACCTCCAGAGGCGGATGGCGGGGACGAAACCACACCAAGGTGCTGGGAGCCAGCCTCTCCCGTGGAGACTCCCCAGGAGTGAGAGGACCCTGTGTCACCGTACTAACTGTCACCACACCGGGCTTCCCGGGGCCTGACTGTCCAACCGAGAAAGCGAATCCAAACAGCCCGGCCCTGGAAGGCTCCCAGCAACATCGGGGCCACCGCGCTCCTGCCCGGGCCTTGACCGCCCCAAGTCAGAGGCGTGAAGGCGACTCACTGCCTGAGCTGGGACGGCACCCTAAGCAGCCGCCCACCGTCACTCCCCGGTTTACAACACGCGGCCTTTCTCTCCAGCCAGACTCTAAGGGGCACCTCACAGGCCGTCTGGCAGCCTGGACACCAGCCGCGGTCCTGGGCCGCAGGACACACATACCCACGGCCTTATCTAATTTTCCTGACCTCCGGGGGCAGCGTCATCCTCTCCGGCACGTTCAGTAACAGGACCAGTCAGAGTCAATCCACGCGGAGACATGGCATCCTGACTCTGGGTGACCGCCAAGTGCAGAGTCGCGACCCGGCGGCCTCACGACTGGGCCAGGACCGCCCCCCGCAGAAAAGGGCGGCTCGCTTGGTCTGGTTACGCACGGCGACCTCCCCCAGGATGGCCACGGTCACTGCCACCACCTCCATTATTCACTGTACTGTCACTTACTGGGCTTCCCTGACTCTGTAGGCACGGGAAGGACAACGCCAACACAGCACTGACCCTCCCGATACCCGTGACCGTCCCCCGCAGGACCCCGCTGCCTGCAGTTCAGCTTCAAGCAGCAGCTGGGAAAAAGACCTCTGGGACACCTCCCACTCTTGAGGAAGAGCCCAGTGTCCCTAGGAAGGCCCTGCCCAGCCAGCCCACCAAGCCCACCCTCGGCTGCCTCCCCACGCCTCCCTCTCCCACCCCCGGGCACATGCGGGGCCTGCCCTGCTTGCGGCACCTGCCGCCCTGCTCGTCCCGGGGCTGGGTCCCTCCTCATCCTGGGGCCCAGCTCGCAGAGGTCTGCCTGCAGCACACCTCCCTCCTTCTTCAGGGCAGCAGCTGTCGGTCTCCTCCGAGAACCTATCACACCTGCACCTGCTCTGTTGCCTGCCTGGGTGTGTCGTCCCAGCAGACTGCAAGTTGTCCAGGGTGAGAACCACGCCAGGCCCGTCCACCCAGCATCATCGCCCCGGCGCCCGGCACAATGCCGAGCAGACAGCAGGCGATGGAGGGATGTTTGCGAATTTGGTGCAGCTGAACGAAGATGGAAAACCCTGTCTGCGGGGCGGCCAGACACAGCTACGTGGGCAAAATCGTGTCACCAACTGATGCCAACGCAAGCACCCCGTCTGCAAGCAGAGGCGGGGGCTCCGGGCTCTGCTACCTTCTACCTGGGTAAGTCACTTTACTGCTAGGTCTCAAGTTGCTCATTTTAAAAAAAACAAAAGAAGAAGAAGAAACGAAAAAGAAAGAAAAAGAAGGGGAGAGGAAAAGTAGGGGAGTCAGATGAGATCGATAATTTCCTAACTTTGTTCCAAAAGCTGCAAGTTCCGTGAAGGGGACGAAACCCCCTCGTGTGTCCCCCCCACTCCCAGCTGAACCGCTCAGGGCGTGCGGCTTCCACCCAAGATTCCGTCTGGAAACAGGGGCCGGCGCCAGGACGAGCTTTGGAGGGCCGGGCCCGCTGCTCAGGGGCGTTCCTGGGCTCTAGGACGCGCTGGCGGCGCCCCCAGGTCCACTGTACCCCGCACGCCCACCCCGCACGCCCACCTGCCGCCCCGCCCACCTCACTGAAGTCGATCCTGGGTGGCTGCCTGCAGAGCGGCTCCAGGGGCCTCGCCGGGCTCTTCCACGTCCTCCCGAAGAAGTGTCGGTAGGTCACGTCAAAGAGGGACACTCGCAGGTGGCAGCCCACCTCCGACAGCACCTCCAGCACAGCCTAGGAGACAGAGGGACAGCCCTGAAGGGTCCTCAAGGTCACGAGTCTCCCAGCAAGTGCTGACGGACCATCCACGGAGAACTGGGCCACTCAGCGTCCATCCCCCAGTTTAGGTCTCAGTTCCTTTCGGGGAACTACCTCTCTCCCACGGCCCGTGGTCCTGGTGAGGTTATGAGTCCAAGTACACAGCCCTCCCCTGGCCAACCAGAGGCTGGAGTCTCTGGGCCCAGACACAGGCTGGAGACTCACCCAGAGCAACGAGACACAAGAGGCCAGAGCTGCAGAGACAGACACACATGATGCCATGTGGAGCCAAGAAAGAACAAGTCCAGGTGACACCACGTGAGATTCTGGATAAAGGCACACCTGAAGCTTATGCTAACTATGGGTTTGTCTTTATGTGAGTTAACAAATTACCTCAAGCTTAGCCTATTTTGCATGGTTTTCTGTGTTCTGTTTTACCCTTTACATCCTGATAGAACCACAAACTAAAAACTCAACTTGCCAGAATTATTTGGGGGTGGCGCTGGGGTGTGAGCAAAAGAAAAGCAGATCTTTGAGAACTGAGAAGTCATGGCCACAAATACAGACAAGGCACCAGACGCTGTAAAGACCAGCCCTTTCCCCACAGCAGCACCGCGTACCGCAGTGAGGCTCTGCTAGGCCTTTAGCTCCTCTGGGAACGTGGGGGTCCCACCACCCTAGCGAATGAGAACGGCTCCCAGGACCTAAACTGCCTGGACAGAGTGATTTACGCTGAACACCTGCTCTCCTTCTGGGACTCTGGAATCTTGGTACCTGCTAGGCAGAGGGCATCTACACGACCAGCTCCCGAGAAGCCCTGAGGTTTCTAGGGCCTGTGGGCACTGAGTCTCTAACGAGCTCCCTTGGTTGACAGCATTTCACAGGTGGTGCCGCAGCCCGTTGCTGAGGGAATGAAGTGTGTCCTGGGGGACTCCCATGGCAGATGACCCCGGAAGCTCACGCCCGTCTCCCCCCACACGCCTTTGGCTCGGCGCATCCTACTCGGTAATTTCTCACTGAAATAAATCTGTCCTCTGAGGATGACTGTGTGCTGAGTCATGTCAAATCCTCCTGAGCCCGGGGGGTGCCTCTGGGGGCTCCCGACGTAGGTGCACACACACATTTAGGACCGTCACGTCTTCCTGACTCACATCATCGCTGTGAAATGTCCCTTTATCTCTAGGATATGCTCCGCCTTGAACTCTACTTTGTCTGATATTAGTACAGCCACAAGGCTCTCTTACGCTTAGTGTTTACACGGCCTTTTCTCCATCCTTTTCCTTTCATACGTATGGTTTGAAGACACACACTTTAGGTTTATAGTGTGATTTTTTATAAACAACTTATAATTGGGTTTTAAGTGAAAACTTTAAATGTGTGACTCGACATCACGAAACCACTTGTAGGAATCATTCCACAGACATATGTGTGCATTTTTTTTAAGCGATGTCCATGAAGTTACGCACTGTAGCCATGTCTGTAAGAGCAAACCCCTGGAGGGAGTCCAACGGGTCATCAGCAAGGGCCTAATGAACGGATGACAGGTCATCCACACAGGAAAAGCCATGCTGTCTTAAGAAAGAGCCAGAAATTCTTCATGGAATGACATGAACAACCTATAACACATATTGTTAAGAATATTTTTTAAGATATAGAACAGAATATAAGCTATCATTTATGTTAAAAAAAAAGGAAAAATACATACAACTGTATTTATCTGTTGTATTTGCTTAGAATTTCCAGAAAGTTGTACAGAAAACAGGTTAACACTGGCTGTATCTAGGGTGGGACACTGGGTGCCTTGGGGACTTCATGGGACAATACACTTTCCCTGTGCGCCCTTGTGAATTTTGAACTATGGGAATTACCTTTTCAAAAACAAATTAAAATGAATTAATAAAGTAAAATGGTAAAATAAATAAAATCTCCTTTGCAAAATTCCTGCTGTCCACTATCTTGTGAGCTCCTGGAAGGCCAGGAGACTGCTGGAGCCGGTCTCCCTAGGTTGGAGTCCCAGCTGGCCGGCTGGAGCTGTGTCACCCTGGGCAACCAAGGTCACCTCTCTCGGGTTGCCTCCTCTTCTGTAAAACAGGGGTAATGATGCTACCTACATCTTGGGGTTGTCATGAGGATGAAGTGAACTAACACAAGTAAAGCGCTAAGAAGTAAAGTAGTACGAGCAGTAATCACCACAGTACCTAACACGGTGGCAAGCACACGGCAGGTGCTCAATCAAAGGGCTCGAAGTGATGATGCAGGACGGATGCGAGTGATTTAATAATAGCCCCAGCGCTCCGACAGCTTTGCGTGCCTGGAGAACGACCCTGCCAGCTGCAGAGGAAGAAGATACGGTCTTGCCAAGCCACGTGCTCACACTGGCAGGGCTGGATCCTTCCTGTGCGTCCCCCCAGGACACTGGGCCTCCCTAGGACCATCCAATCCTGTGGGTGGTCTGAGGAGGCACAGACGCGCCAGCTTCTCCGGCAGGTCCCCCGGCGGCTGGAGGGCACAGGTGGACGCAGAGCCACAGAGCAAGGGCCTGAATGTGCAAAGGCGGTGGTACCTCCCAGGCACATCTCCCAGGATGCCCAGAGCTCCGCCCCTGCTATTCTGACTGCCAGGCTGAAAGCCGGCCATGCTGAGCCATGCACAAGGCCACCTCTTGCAAACAACCTGGTCAGGAAATAACCCAGGAACTCGAATTACCTGGGTTTTTAGATTGCTCCACTGTAGGCAAAAAGAAGCCTTTTAGCCAGGGCCAAAAGTGCTGACCGAGTCACTGAATCACAAATCCTCTTTGCTGACGGACCACTTTACCTCCGAGTACTGCCAAGGCCCGGGGTGATGGGTACGGTACAAGACTCAAATAAACATGTGAAAATCAATACCATCTCAGGTGAGAGCAGTGACAGCGTGCGTCTGACAGTAAAGAACCAATTTCTCTACCTGCTTAATGAGCGGGCCATCGAGCCACTTCAGGACACACTGAAATGCCGTCGACTCCTTTAGAGGCTGGCGTGCTCTCTGTGTGTGGGGAGGGACCAGCAGGTTTTGGTCAAAGATCCTGTGCCAGTCGTGCATTCTGCCGGTCTGAGGGTCGCTGGGGGCCTCTAGGACTACCTGCGGCATTCATGTTCAAATAAAGAAAAGAGTTATGAGGGCCACAGTTCTTAGAGCAGTTCTGAAAGTTTCCGACCTCCCGGGAACCCCAGGGAAACCACCACCCCTGCAACCCACACTCTGCCATCCCACCCTCTAGCCCCCCAGTGCAGCAGACTGGCGCCCACGCCACCTTCCCCTGGCCAACCAGAGCACACCTATCCCGGTCTCAGTGACTGATTTAGGGACCGGCACGTGCTTTGTCCAGCTGTGGAGGTCGAGCCCTGCACAAGGGCACCAGGCCTCGGGAACCAGGGCTGTCTTAGAGTGGCTTGGGGCACATGACCCACTCAGAGCCAACGAGATATGATCTCAGAGCTTCTGCTGGTTCTGTTAGGAGAGGAAACACTCTTTTCTGTGGCCTTCGGAGCAGAGACGTCATCAGCCTGAAGCTGCCCCGGGCACCACAGGAGCAGCTACCTTGAGACACATACAAAAAGGCAGGCAGAGCAGGAGCAAGGCCAGCGGGTCCAGACGTCATCACGAGAGCCCTGGCTCAAGGGGCCCCTGAAGTCCGGCACCCAAGACAGCTGAGCTACATGCAGTCTTGTTGGTGAAGCCAGGTGGGGACAGCTTTTGAGTGCTCTGGGTGCCTTGGCAACCTGGCTCAATAAGGATGCTACCCGCCTTCCAGCAGACAGGGATCTGAACCTTCTCGAGAGACTGTCTTCAGCTGACACAGAATCATAAGCTCTTGGCCTTGAACAGAGGCCATATTCTGTATGCTAAAATGGCAAGCAAGAAGGCACGGGCTTTGATCTTCTAAGACAGCAGTTTTCTGAACGTGGTTCCCAAACCCCTGAGGTTGCCCAAGGTGGTCAAGGGCTCCACAGGGTCAAAGCTATTTTCATAACCTCCAGATGCCACTTGCCTCTTTCACTGGGTTGGCATTGGCGCCGGTGGCGGCAAGGCAACGGTGGGTGAAGCCGCATTACGCCCCGAGGCAAACGGCACCGCACCCCACGAGCCATCCTGGGTTCTTCCCCTCTCAGGGCATAACGTCCAACAGCTTCACCTAAGAATGTCCTTGGGGAAGCTGTGAAAACCATGGATTCTATGACGTCTTGACCCTTGAGGATGAGTGCTTTCAACACTCTGTGATGAAACGGGAAATACACGAGAAGCATTTCTGCTGCCAGATGAAAGACAACGGTCACCCCAGGGTAAGCCGGGCGTGATCGCTGTTCTGCGAGCTGAACTAACTAGCTCCTTCTTTCACTCAGCAACACCACTCTCACTAAAAGAACGGCTCAGAGACAAACCATGGTTTTTCAGACTTGGGTGCTTTGTAGACAATCTCTCAGACGTGAACAAAATGAACCTGTCACTGCAAGGAAAACTCGTCAAAAAAATTGAGCTTTCAGGCAAAATTCAGAATTGGGAAAATCTGTACCCTCCACTGTGAGCCAGACAGCTGCATACTTCTTTGAAGACTTTCCTGACGAGATGGGTAGTGCCGGGAACGAAAGGGATCTTTTGAAATTGTGTGATTAGATGTGTCAATATCTGGAAGATCTGCCTCCCTCAGAAGCAGTATTTTCCGAGTGAACAAGCACAATGACATAAAATTCTGCATGGATGAAAGATCCACCCGAACACTGTGAAAGTTCAGGAACAGGGTGTCAGACTGCACGCAAGAAACCCGCAAGAAACAACCGCTGTGGATTTGGGTAGAGCACCAAAGCAGGGTACCCCCAGTTCTCTAAGGGCCTCCTCCCTCCGCGGGGTGAGGCTGGATTTCCTTCAAAGACTTCAGCCGAAATGACCCATCACAACAGAGCAGCCTGTACCAGACCAAGCAGTCCCCAGCGGTGTGTCAGCAGGATGTTAAAGGGATTCGCAAACAAGCAAAACCACCCCACAGTTCTTGCTCATGGTTTTGTTTCGGAAAACGCAATTGGCTTTCATTAAAAAACTACATCTTTATGTTAACGTGTAACAGGTCTACTGTTTTTAAATGAATTAATAACACTGTAGATGCTTCTCAATAACAAATATTGGTAGAAGTCACTCAAGTTTTATCGTTATTTGGAGTCCTTAATCACGTTTTAAAGCATAAAGGGATCTGACACTCAAAAGCTGGAAAAGGGCTGTTCTACAGGAAGCCAAAATTCGAGTCTTCGGGCAGCCGGCCCACTCTCCACGCTCACAGGCTGTGCTGGGAATGCAGGGGGCCTGGGAGGCACGGATGTGACCGCCCCCCTCCCACACCCTGTGGGCCTCAGGGCGGGGGCCCAGCCCCCCACTGGAATGCCACTCCCACCCGGCACCCCCTCGGGCGGGCACACCCCTCGGCCTCCAGATCCGGACTGTATAAACAGGAAGGCGCGCACTTTGGTTAGTTTGGGGTTTCTTCCTTTGTAGGTTACATTTGTCTACTCAATATCCCTTGTTTTGTGGAACGGCCCTCCCAGAACCCATGACATACACTGGGTGTGTCTTCCCTGGGACTCCAGCCACGCTGCCCTCTGGACAGGCTGTCTCTCCCCCAGGCCAGGAGCTGCCCAGGCCGGCCTGGAGCCCCAGGGGCCACCCTGCCACCCCAGGGAGAGCCTAAGGTAAGAGGCCAGCCCAGGGGAAGCTGGTGGAGATGGAGGGTGGCGAAGACGGCCCTGCCGGCAGGACCCAGACCTCCAGGTGGAGAGAGCCTGATGGAAGGCAGCCCCACCCCAACCAGAGCTGAGTTACAGGAGCCGTAAAGGCCTGTGGCGGCTAAATAATGGCCCCCGAAGACGTCCCCAACCCAATCCTCAGAGCCGATGATTATTGGCCTTCACGTGGCAAAAGGAACTTTGTGGGCATGATCAGGTTAGAGACCATGAGATGGGGAGAGCACCCGGATTATGCAGGTGGGCCTGAAATCGTCACAAGGGTCCTGATGAGGGCGAGGCAGGGGGGTCAGAGAAAAGGCCAGGCGGGGCAGAAGCGGGAGAGACGTGAAGACGGAGGGAGGGACCCCAAGCCGAGGAACGCAGGCGCCTCTAGAAGCTGGAGAAAGCAGGAACCCGATTCTCCCTGGAGCCTCCAGAAGGATCACAGCCCTGCCCGCACCTTGGCTTTATCCCAGTGAGACTGATTGCGGACTTCTAACCTTCAGAACTGAAAGAAGATAAATTGTTTTCGGTCCCCCGGTTTGTGGTAATTCGTTACAGAAGCCACAGGAACGCATACAGGTGTCCATGACCTGTAAGCAGAAGAGGTCTGACCAACACCCAGCAGGCCTCAGCGCTTGTCACCTGTCCTGTACTGATCTGCTCACTGGCCCACTGCTTGCAGAAGGGAACCTACTGTCTTGTGGCCGTGGTACCAGGCTGTCCACCAGGACTCATCAAATTCAATCATGAAATTTAAGTTTCAGTAAACTTGACTCCCAAACATTTGTCTTTCAGGAAAATGTGCTTTTCTCCTTGACATTAGCTATAAAACTGGGAGGTTTGTTCTTAGAAAGCGAGTGCATATCTACAGGGAAGCCCTTCCTACCTCGGGAGCACAGGCAAAGCACGCGCGGCAGGGTGTCCTCTAGAAGGGGCCCCCGCAGCCCCACACCCTGCCCCGCGGGGTTTCCCGAGCCCAGGATGCAGCCTCCTTTGCAGGGCGCCCCAGACTTTGCTCCCGTGCCCCGGATACCTGAGCCAGTACCTCCCCGCACTCCCCTGAGGGAAGTGGGACCCAGCACCACACTTGGCGGGGAGCTGCTACAGAGCCCTTCCACTATGGTCACCCGGGCAGGGGACACAAAACAGAGGCCCCAGGCAGCACCAGCAGGAGATGCACCGGCACAAGAGGCAGCGACTCGGAAAGGCAGGCCACCCAACATCAAAGAACTGAGATGGACAGGTGCAGGCAGGCAGCAACATTCCAAGAGGGTGATGGAGGGAGGGGACTCCTGAGACACAGCCTCCTGCGGGCGGGAGCCCAGACTGTCCCAGGGGCTCTGGGACACGCAGAGCGCTTGCGTCCCCCAGCCCCCCACCCAGAACGGCTCTCACCCAGCCCTCACTCCCGTCCACTCCGCGCTGCCGTTGCTTCAGTTCCTCCCGGACACCACGCCCGTGCCACCCACCAGGCCATCAGGCGCACACCCCGGGGTGATTCCTCCTCTTCCTTGGGAAGTCAGATCAGGAGCTACCTCCATCTCCCACACAGGACGCTGTCACAGAAGGCACCCCGCTCCACCAGGCTCCACCAGGCTACGGGGTCCCGGTCGCCCTGCAGGACTGAGCTCCATGAGGTCAAGACTAGGCCCTCGGTGAAAACTTTTTTAGTGATTCAGCAAATCACTAAGTTATGCTGTGGAGGAATTAAGAAGGCTGCGGAGGAAGGGCAGAGAGGCCTTTGGGGCTAGATGAACAAAAAAGGGAAAACTGGGAGGGCCCCATGCTTTGAGCCCAAGAGAAGGGTACAGTGGGCTCTCCAGAGGGGAAATAAAGAAAAGGCACCAGCTTTCATTGAATCCTTATCATGAGCCAGGCACTCACAAACATCTTCATTTTCATTATTCCAACATCTCCATAAGGTAAGTAACATTACTGTCCCCATCTTATAGATGTGGAAAGTGAAGCTCAGAGGTTAAACAGCCAGTCTGAAAGCACACAGCCAGTCACACTCACATCAAAGACATTATAGCCGGGCTTCCCTGGTGGCGCAGTGGTTGGGAGTCCGCCTGCCGATGCAGGCGACGCGGGTTCGTGCCCCGGTCCGGGAAGATCCCACATGCCACGGAGCGGCTGGGCCTGTGAGCCACGGCTGCTGAGCCTGCACGTCCCGAGCCTGTGCTCCGCAAGGGGAGAGGCCACAACAGTGAGAGGCCCGCGTACAGCAAAAAAAAAAAAAAAAAAAAAAAAGACATTATAGCCATGCCAGCCCTCTGCCTACCAAGGCCAGGAGAGGCAAAGGAGCAGAGGCCCTAAGGGCAAAGAGAGGGCACTGGTCCAGGACCGGGCTGATCCCCCCCTCCTCTCAGACTTCTGGAAAGTCTTTTGCCCTCCAGGCGTCTGTTTTGCATCTACAAAAGGAGCGGCTATAAAGTTCCCTTGAGGTCTTTGCTTCTGCAGATCCGGTCAACAAATATCCACCAAGCACTCGTTCTGTCCCAGTCCACACACCATGAAGCGGACTGTCAAATGCCCTGTCTTCAAGAATCTAAATATCCAGTGGGACAAAAACAAGGGGGTGGAGACTGGTTCAAGATGGCGGAGTAGAAGGACGTGCGCTCACTCCCTCTTGCGAGAGCACCGGAATCACAACTCACTGCTGAACAATCATCGACAGGAAGACACTGGAACTCACCAAAAAAGATGCCCCACATCCAAAGACAAAGGAGAAGCCACAGTGAGACGGTAGGAGGGGTGCAATCACGATAAAGTCAAATCCCATAACCGCTGGGTGGGTGACTCACAAACTAGAGAACACTTATACTACAGAAGTCCACCCACTGGAGTGAAGGTTCCAAGCCCCACGTCAGGCTTCCCAGCCTGGGGGTCCAGCAACGGGAGGAGGAATTACCAGAGAATCAGACTTTGAAAGCTAGCGGGATTTGATTGCAGGACTTCAACAGAACTAGGGGAAACAGAGACTCCACTCTTGGAGGGCACACACAAAGTAGTGTGCACATCGGGACCCAGGGGAAGGAGCAGTGACCCCAGGGGAGACTGAACCAGACCTACATGCTAGTGTTGGAGGGTCTCCTGCAGAGGCCGGGGGTGGCTGTGGCTCACGGTGAGGACAAGGACACTGGCAGCAGTTCTGGGAAGTACTCCTTGGTGAGAGCCCTCCCGGAGTCTGCCATTAGCCCCACCAAAGACCAGGTAGGCTCCAGTGTTGGGTCGCCTCAGGCCAAACGACGTACAGGGGGAACCCAGCCCCACCCATCAGCAGACAAGCAGATTATAGTTTTACTGAGCTCTGCCCACCAGAGCAACACCCAGCTCTAGCCACCACCAGTCCCTCCCATCAGGAAGCTTGCACAAGCCTCTTAGGTAGCCTCATCCACCAGAGGGCAGACAGCAGAAGCAAGAAGAACTACAATCCTGGAGCCTGTGGAACAAAAAACACGTTCACAGAAAGATGCACAAGATGAAAAGGCAGAGGGCTAGGTACCAGATGAAGGAACAAGATAAAACCCCAGAAAAACAATTAAATGAAGTGGAGATAGGCAACCTTCCAGAAAAAGGATTCAGAATAATGATAGTGAAGATGATCCAGCCAGGACCTCGGAAAAAGAATGGAGGCAAAGATCGAGAAGATGCAAGAAATGTTTAACAAAGACCTAGGAGAATTAAAGAACAAACAAACAGAGATGAACAATACAATAACTGAAATGAAAACTACACTAGAAGGAATCAATAGCGGAATAACTGAGGCAGAAGAACGGATAAGTGACCTGGAAGACAGAACGGTGGAACTCACTGCCGGAGAACAGAATAATGAAAAGAAGTGAAGACAGCCTGAGAGACCTCGGGGACAACATTAAATGCACCAACATTTGCATTACAGGGGTCCCAGAAGGAGAAGAGAGAGAGAAAGGAACTGAGAAAATATTTGAAGAGATTATAGTCGAAAACTTCCCTAACATGGGAAAGGAAATAGCCACCCAAGTCCAGGAAGTGCAGAGAGTCCCAGGCAGGATAAAGCCAAGGAGAAACACGCCGAGACACATAGTAACCAAATTGACAAAAATTAAAGACAAAGGAAAATTATTGAAAGCAACAAGGGAAAAACTACACATAACATACAAGGGAACTCCCATAAAGTTAACAGCTGATTTCTCAGCAGAAACTCTACAAGCCAGAAGGGAGTGGCATGATATATTTAAAGTGATGAAAGGGAAGAACCTACAACCAAGATTACTCTACCCGGCAAGGATCTCATTCAGATTCGATGGAGAAATCAAAAGCTTTACAGACAAGCAAAAGCTCAGAGAATTCAGCACCACCAAACCAGCTTTACAACAAATGCTAAAGGAACTGCTCTAAGTGGGAAACACAAGAGAAGAAAAGGACCTACAAAAACAAACCCAAAACAATTAAGAAAATGTAATAGGCACATATATATCGAGAATTACCTTAAATGTCAATGGATTAAATGCTCCAACCAAAAGACACAGGCTCACTGAATGGATTCAAAAACAAGACCCGTATATATGCTGTCTATAAAAGACACGCTTCAGACCTAGGGACAGATACAGATTGAAAGTGAGGGGATGGATAAAGATATTCCATGCAAATGGAAATCAAAAGAAAGCTGGAGTAGCAATATTCATATCAGATAAAATAGACTTTAAAATACAGTATGTTACAAGAGACAAGGAAGGACACTACATAATGATCAAGGGATCAATCCAAGAAGAAGATATAACAATTATAAATATATATGCACCCAACATAGAAGAAGATATAACAATTATAAATACATATGCACCCAACATATGCACTCAATACATAAGGCAAATGCTAACAGCTATAAAAGAGGAAATTGATGGTAACACAATAATAGTGGGGGACTTTAACACCTCACTTACACCAATGGACAGATCATCCACACAGAAAATAAGGAAACACAAGCTTTAAATGACACAATAGGCCAAATAGATTTAAGTTATATTTATAGGACATTCCATCCGAAAAAGGCAGATTACACTTTCTTCTCAAGTGCGCATGGAACATTCTCCAGAATAAATTACATCTTGGGTCACAAATCAAGCCTCGGATAATTTAAGAAAATTGAAATTGTATCAAGCATCTTTTCCAACCACAACAGTATGAGATGAGAAATATATTACAGGAAAAAAACCGTAAAAAACACAAACACATGGAGGCTAAACAATACACTACTAAATAACCAAGAGATCACTGAAGAAATCAAAGAGAAAATCAAAAAATACCTAGAGACAAATGACAACAAAAACACAACTGTGAGATGCAGCAAAAACAGTTCTAAAAGGGAAGCTTATAGCAATACAATCCTACCTCAAGAAACAAGAAAAAAATCTCAATCTAACCTTACACCTAAAGGAACTAGAGAAAGAACAAACAAAACCCAAAGTTAGTAGAAGGAAAGAAATCATAAACATCACAGCAGAAATAAATGAAATAGAAACAAAGAAAACAATAGCAAAGACCAATAAAACTAAAACGTGGTTCTTTGAGAAGATAAAAAAAATTGATAAACCTTTAGCCAGACTCATCAAGAAAAAGAGGGAGAGGACTCAAATCAATAAAATTAGAAATGAAAGAGAAGTTACAACAGACACCGAAGAAATACAGAGCATCATAAGAGACTACTACAAGCAACTGTATGCCAATAAAATGAACAACCTGGAATAAATAGACAAATTCTTAGAAAGGTACAACCTTCCAAGACTGAACCAGGTAGAAATAGAAAATATGAACAGACCCATCACAAGTAATAAAATTGAAACTGTGATTAAAAATCTTCCAACAAACAAAAGTCCAGGACCAGATGGCTTCACAGGTGAATTCTATCAAACATTTACAGAAGAGCTAACGCCAATCCTTCTCAAACTCTTCCAAATAATCGCAGAAGAAGGAACACTCCCAAACTCATTCTACGAGGCCACCATCACCCTGATACCAAAACCAGACAAAGATACTACAAAAAAAGAAAATTACAGACCAATATCACTGATGAATATAGATGCAAAAATTCCGAACAAAATACTAGCAAACAGAATCCAACAGCACATTTAAAGGATCATACACCATGATCAAGTGGGATTTATCCCAGGGATGCAAGGATTCTTCAATATATGCAAATCAATGAATGTGATACACCATATTAACAAACTGAGGAATAAAAACCATTTGATCATCTCAAAAGCTGCGGAAAAAGCTTTTGACAAAAGTCAACACCCATTTATGATAAAAACTCTCCAGAAAGTGGGCATAGAGGGAAACTACCTCAACATAATAAAGGCCATATACGACAAACCCACAGCAAACATCACTCTCAATGGTGACAAACTGAAAGCATTTATCTAAGATCAGGAACAAGACAAGGATGTCCACTCTCGTCACTATTATTCAACATAATATTGGAAGTCCTAGTCACGGCAATCAGAGAAGAAAAAGAAAGGAATACAAATTGGAAAAGAAGAAGTAAAACTGTCACTGTCTGCAAATGACATGACACTATACATAGATAATCCTAAAGGTGCCACCAGAAAACTACTAGAGCCAATCAATGAATTTGGTAAAGTGGCAGGATACAATATTAATGCACAGAAGTCCCTTGCATCCCATACACTAACAATGAAAGATCAGAAAGAGAAATTAAGGAAACAATCCCATTCACCATTGCAACAAAAAGAATAAAATACCTAGGAATAAACCTACCTAAGGAGGTAAAAGATCTGTACTCAGAAAACTATAAAACACTGATGAAAGAAATCAAAGATGACACAAACAGATGGAGAGATATACCATGCTCTTGGATTGGAAGAATCAATACTGTGAAAATGACTACACTACCCAAAGCAATCTACAGATTCAGTGCAATCCCTATCAAATTATCAATGGTCTTTTTTACAGAACTAGAAAAAAATCTTAAAATTTTTATGGAGACACAAAAGACCCCAAATAGCCAAAGCAGTCTTGAGGGAAAAACATGGAGCTGGAGGAATCAGACTCCGTGACTTCAGACTATACTACAAAGCTGCAGTAATGAAGACAATATGGTACTGGCACAAAAACAGAAATACAGATCGATGGAACTGGATAGAAAACCCAGAAATAAACTCACGCACCTATGCTCAACTAATCTATGACAACGGAGGCAAGGATATACAATGGAGAAAAGACAGTCTCTTCAATAAATGATGCTGGGAAAACTGGCCAGCTACATGTAAAAGAATGAAATTAGAACACTCCCTAACACCATACACAAAAATAAACTCAAAATGGATTAAAGACCTAAATGTAAGACCGGACACTATAAAATTCTTAGAGGAAAACATAGAAAGGACACCCTCTGACATAAATCACAGCAAGATCTTTTTGACCCACCTCCTAGAGAAATGGAAATAAAAACAAAAATAAACAAATGGGACCTCATGAAACTTAAAAGCTTTTGCCCAGCAAAGGAAACAATAAACAAGATGAAAAGACAACCCTCAGAATGGGAGAAAATATTTGCAAACGAATCAACAGACAAACGATTAATCTCCAAAACAGATAAAGAACTCATGCAGCTCAGTATTAAAAAAAAACAAACAATCCAATCAAGAAATGGGCAGAACACCTAAACAGACATTTTTCCGAAGACATACAGATGGCCAAGAGGCACATGAAAAGCTGCTCAACATCACTAATTATTAGAGAAATGCAAATCAAAACTACAATGAGGTATCACCTCACATCGGTTAGAATGGGCATCATCAGAAAATCTACAAACAACAAATGCTGGAGAGGTTGTGGAGAAAAGGCAACCCTCTTGCACTGCTGGTGGGAATGTAAATTGAAACAGCCACTATGGAGAACAGTATGGAGGTTCCTTAAAAAACTAAAAATAGAACTACCACATGACCCAGCAATCCCACTACTGGGCATGTACCCAGAGAAAACCATAATTCAAAAAGACACATGCACCCCGATGTTCATTGCAGCACTGTTTACAATAGCCAGGTCATGGAAGCAACCTAAATGGCCATCAACAGACAAAATGATAGAGAAGATGTGGTACATATATACAATGGAATATTACTCAGCCATAAAAAGGAACAAAATTGGGTTACTTGTAGAGACGTGGATGGACCCAGAGACCGTCATACAGAGTGAAGTCAGTCAGAAAGAGAAAAACAAATATCGTATATTAATGCATATCTGTGGAATCTAGAAAAATGGTACAGATGAACCGGTTTGCAAAGCAGAAATAGAGACACAGATGTAGAGGACAAACGTATGGACACCAAGGGGGGAAAGCAGGGGCGGGGTGGGGGGATGGTGGGATGAATTGGGAGATTGGGATTGACGTATACACACTAATATGTATAAAATAGACTAATTAAGAACCTGCTGTATAAAAAAATAATAATAAAATAAAATTTAAAAGAACAAGGGGGCGAGTGGGAGCAGCACACAGGAGACAAGCCTGATCCAGACTCCTTTCTTTGGCGGGGGAGGGAGGGTAGAGAAGAGGAGGGAATCCGGGCGCCGAAGTGCTAGGCTGGGTTGATGTCTCACAAGCAGTGGTTCACCAAGGCAAGGGAGGAGCAGGAACCGCAGGAGCTGCCCGGTCACAGGGAAGCTTCCCTCCCAGAAGTGAACAAAATCTGGAATGCCTGAGACCTGAAAGCTTTGGGGAGCTTTTTTGAGAGTAAGTAGAGGTCTGCTTAAGCACTGCCTGGAATTCCTCATTCAAGGAATAGTCTTTGATTACCTACCACGTGCCAGGCCCTGGAGAAACCGTCCTGCCCTCGAGGAATGTATCTGGAGAGAGGCAGAAAGACAGGATGCAAGTTAGCACACAAAGGAGGTGGCTGTGACCTCTGAAAATCAGAGGACTGGAGGGTGTAGTGAGCTGTGATGAAGACCTGGGCGGGAACTGGGGGCGACTATCCACCATCATCTAAAGGACACCTTTTCCAACTACACAAGCTTGGGAGGCCAGACTTCCTCCGTATGCTTCAACCCAAGTGACACAGTGCAACACCGAAGGCAGGACCGGGTCTGATAAGGCATCTGTCTTCTAGGGAAGCAGGCATGGAAGAGGGATGCAAAGGTGGGGCCTCTGAGTCTGAAGAAGCGAGCAGGAGACCGAGCACTGGGGTCTCGAGAAGGGCCCAGGTGGGGTGCTCGGAGGCGGTCAGGAGGTCGGTGGGCTGGACAGCGGAGGGGAAGGTGGAAGCAGCTGCAGGGGAGGCCGTAGGCAGGCAGGGCTATCAAGGCAGGGACTCCTGCGAGGGCCAGGGATTCTCCAGATCTCCACTGGGCGGCAGCGCTGGGACGGGTCGGCAGGGCCAGCGGGGGACAGGAACCCGGTGGGGACAGGCAACGCAGGGGTCCCCGGCAGGGGTCCGACGGGGAAAAGGGGAGGGCCAACGCCGCGGTCTCAGCACAGCCCAGGCCGGCGGCACCGCGCTCGCCTTAAGCTGGAGGGCTGCAAGGGGGCGCAGGGTCTAGGGGCAGAGTACTGAGGTTGAGCCCCAAGAAGTCCCCGAAGCCTGTGGCTCCGGCCGCACCAAGTGTCACGACGGGGGGAAAGAGGTGCGACCGACACGGGCACAGCCTCGCGCCCGCCCGACCGCTGCGCCCCGCAGGTACCGGGCCCCGGGGAAAGACAAACGGATCACCCCAACCCCGGGCCCGAGGCCCTGACCCGCTCGGCTGCCCCCGCGCCTCTGGGCTGCGTCCAACCTCCCCCGCGGAGCCAGCCAACGTGGTTCCGCCCGCGGCGGGCAACGTTACCTAGGAGACGGGCCTGCAGCTGCCACACCCGCCCCGGGGCGTCGAGCCCCAAGCTTTCGAGGATGTGCCCCTCGGACGGATCCAGAGGCCCGGCGGCCGGCCGGTGCCCACCGGAGCCGCAGGCCTTGCGGTCCGAGGACCGGCCGAGGGGCACCCGGCCCGCTGTCACCCGCCCGAGGAGTCTCGGAAGGGAAAGAACCCGCACCCCGACCTTCGCGTCAGCAGCACCGTGGGACCAATCAGAGCCCAAATCCAGGGGCTCCGCTCCGGGAGCGCCAGCCAATAGGCGCGGCGGCGGGCCCGTTCTGATTTGCATGGTCGGCGATCCCTCTGCCAATAGGAATGTGACTGGCGTGAATATCAGCCAATGAGAAGCTGGAAGAGGCGTGGCCCCGGGCGTCCCACGAGGTGAAGATGCTGCGGGCGGAACCTGGTGGAGCTAGTGGGATTCGGGGGCGCTAAAGTCGCAGGGACAGGGCGGGAAGGAAGATCCGGAGCGGGGCAGAGGATCCGGAGCTGGAGCCCCCAGGTGAGTGCAGGGGGAGACCCCGGCTGTCCGCGCAGTAGACGGCCGTGCGTCGGGAAAGCGGCGGCGGGTACCCGCGAGGCCCGCGCTGACTCTCCATCTCCTTTCCCCCAGCGCGTCCCCGCGCCCGCCTCCGTCCTCACCTCCTCTCCAGCCGGCTCGCCTCCTTCTCCATCATCTCCCTGCCCCCATCCTGTCCTCCCTTGCCTGCCCTATCTGCCAACCCGCCCGACCTTTTAGCTCCCATGCCCGACCCCTGCCCCAAACTTCATCCTTCCCCTCGTCCCGTCTCTGCCCCCTCCTTTTCCCGCAGCCTCGCCTCCCCTCCCCCATCCCCCTTTCAGCGCAGCCCCATCGGAGCGCTCCTGGACCGATCCCCCCCATCTCTCTCCTTGTTGCTCCTGCCTTTCCTTCCAGGTCCCTGGCCCCATCTTCCCACCCATTCTGCTCCCAATCGCTACATCTCTCCCCGCGGGCGCCCTCTCTGCACCTTGCCTTGCTCCCCAGGACCTTGGCGTTCCCCTCCTGCACCAGTTCATCTGGCTGCCTACACACCCCACCCCACCCCGGTCCCTATACCCCTGCCCCCTCTTCAGCTTCTCTTCGCTCCCCACCTCCCCTACCTGCTCCTGCAGGACGCAGGACGCAGAGACCCAGCTGCTGCACCGCTTCCTGCTGCAGCGGCAGTCCTGTACCTGCCCACCTTCCCACCCTCCCACCCAGGCAGCCTACCCTGGCTCTGCTCCTCCTGGCATTTGTCTGGGGGCTCCTTTAGGGTCTACGCTTTGTCTAGAGCGGCCTGGGGGGCTCCAGGTGAGAAGCCCCTTAGCACCCTTTCCTGCCTTCCCCCCTAGCCACCGGCTCCCTTCCCACCCCACCCCCACTATCCTACTCAGCTTACTTTGTGATTCAGCATTTTTGGGGTTGGTAACTTTCTTTGCCTCCTGGCATGATAGGGACCTGGTTGTGGGGCCGTAGGCAGGGGGGTCTTGACCCTGCAGTTAGAGGGGCCACCTTAGAACAGTCCTGAGCTGCCTGGTGGGGACAGGGTTGGGGAATGGGAACTCACCAGTGGGGGGCTGCCCTTTCTTCTCTTTCACTTGTCTGCCCTGTGTTGAAATGCATCCAAGGGGAGATGACATAAGTAATAGCTCTTGGGCAAATGAGCTATTAGCATTTATGGAAATTAATACATCCACATCCGAGGAGCAAGAACACCAAGTTCAGGCCACAGCTGTCCCACTGCCTGTCCTTTCAGGATTTCTTCTTTCTCTGCAACTTCTCCTCCCCCTCACAAACGCCTTCCGCCTCCCAATGCCAGGAGCAACCTCCTGCTCTGCACACAAAACCGCATTCAGGCCCCACGTTGCAGGGTTTGGGGACCTGAGTGTGGAGAGCGGCACCTGCCCTCCTGACTGTTACTTGGCGTTTGCATCTACCTGCAGACCCCAGGCTTGTGTGTGGTTCTTGGGGTCCTTCCCCTGTGCCATCACAACGGGGGCCCAGAGGGCATTGGCTCCCGGGGTCCTGTCCATCAGGAACACTCTCCGTGCCCACCCCTGGCCTCCATGACATCGAGGGTGTTCAGGCTGCAGCGCGTTCCTACCTCGAAAGCAGCCTGCTGGAGGCTCCCCTACAAAACCGAGGTCCCGTTCTTTGTGCCTCTTTGTGCTGTGCCAGCGGACAGTGTGGGGACTGAACCAGGGCACAGGGGGAGGGAGGATCACGAGCACTGCGAAACTGGGTCTCCTGCTCAAACCCTTTGGGTCTGGACGTGGCGCCTGGACGGGAATGAATGGGCGTGAAAGCAGTGGCACACGGGAGGTGTGGCAAGACGGACACTACTGCTCGTCTGGCGAGGGTCACAGGCCGAGGCTCTGGGGGAGGCACTACTGCTCGTCTGGCGAGGGTCACAGGCCGAGGCTCTGGGGGATGGAGGGGTGAGCAAGCTCCGGGGTGGGGCGGATTGAGAAGCTTCACACCATGGGGCTGGCTTTCTTTCCTTTTTCAATGATCTTCTAAACCCCAGATGATTCAGGAGGAAGTGAGTGGCACAAGTTTTGGTTTGACAGTTTCCGGTAAGGGAGGCAGCCTCCTCTAGACTTTCCTGTTTGTCGGTGATGGGCCCATGGCAACTGGGCAGCACGCATGTGGCAAAGGAAGGCCTCCTCCACTGCTGGAATCCAGGGGAACGAACGTGTGTGGTTTCCCAGGACTCTGGCTAGAAGGAGCGTGTATCTAGTCCTTGACCTTCACTTCTCCATGACCTTTGCTTCACCAAAGGTCCCAGAGCCAGAGCCATTTCCTGGAGTCCCTGAATGATAGGCAGAACAGTGACACTGCAGGCAGCATTCGGGGAGGACCGTCTCTGAAGGTGTCCAGGGCCAGAGACCCCTCCTCTCCCCTTTCTGCAGCCAGGGAGCCTGCCTCATAGAGGCGAGCACGCTAGAGCTACAAGGGGTTGGGCATCTTCCCCTTTGGAGGACACAAGGGAAGCCTTGGCAAAGTCAGAGACTCCTCCAAGGTCACTCAGGTGAGCCGCGTCAGGCCCCGTACCTCCCACCAGTCTGAGCCAGGTCACTTCCTTGGTACTGCCCTTGGAGGAAACCAGCACCCCGGGAACATGCCAGCCACCAGCTCTAGCCACCCTTCAGGACGCACTTGTGAGATGGTGCTGACACACGTGGAGGAAACAGCACCCCGGCTGCGTCTGAGTCACTGGGGCTGTCAGGGGTGGGAGATGCTACCAACCACAGAGAGTTCTCGGTGACAGCGTCCTGCCCGGCCTGGCAGTTCCTCAGAGCCAGGGCCCTGTGGTTCCAAAGATGTCATCAAAGAGATGGCAAGGGGCCGAGCCGCCGGGTGAGATGAAAGGGAAGAAGAGGGCCTCTGTACCTCGACCTTGCTTCGCCGCGGGTCCTTGTAACTAACCCTGAACAGCCCTGCGAGGGGGGCTGCTTAGCCTGGATGGGAAACAGACACAGAGCGGTGCTGAGAGGGACCCGGCCTCCTGGATTCTGTTCCCACTGCACCAGGCCCCCTCCAGCCCATCAGCAAGTGCAGGAAATCCTTACGCCCCAGAGATGCGTCCCCTCCAAAGTGCAGGAGGGTCAGGGTCAATCCCAGCTCCCAAGGGACGTGGAAGCTGCCTTTCTCATGATGGGAAGTCCAGCATGCTCAGCCCTCCACCCACAGCGTGCCCCCCCTTTCTTTGGGGTGACTCGGAGGAAATGCGGTCCTTGGCTCAGCCAGTACAGAGGAGAAAAAGGGACAGGGCCTCCCCAGGAGAAAACACACAAGGGGCCAGGTGGGAACATCACCCAACAGGTCATCGGGTCACTGGGTGGGGGCGGAGGGCGCTTCAAGCTTTCTCTCCGGCCTGCGCTTGGTGAGAACATGAGTCTCCCTGTCCGAGTGGCCTTGAGCAGATGCTGGGTCTTCTTACCCTTTGCCACATCCCGCGGGGCTAAAACGGGGCTAGCCTTCCTCTCCCTCTACACTGAGGGATGCACTCTGGGCCCGGCCCCCCCAGCTGAAGTGTGCCCTGCACCCGCACGCTTTCTAACTCATAGCACAGAGGACAGGGTCTCAGGAGGTCACCCCCTACCCCACCAAGTGGCCAGGTGGTCAGCCCTGGAGACCCGGCATCCACAGGCTTGTATGTGCGCCTCATCCTATTTCACCCACATCCCTGGCACCTGCCTGCCTCCCTTGAACTTCCTCGTTGCAGTCAGCCTCTCCTCCCTCTAGCTCCAGCACACAGGCTCTTGCAGAACTGACTGTCTTAATGCCACACAGGGTACAGATTAACTAGGACTGGGAAAGGGGGAAGAGCGGAGATGGGCTGGGGACGGTCCCTCAGCCTCACACCTGTGCTGCAGATCCGGCAGGGAGCTTTTCCCCACCAGGGTCCTGAGCCCTCTTCGGGGGTTTTCCCCGCCTAACGTGGTCTTGATCTTGAGCTCCAGCTGCTGAGTGGCTGAGAGCCGCCATCCAGCTCAACGGTTGAAAGCCAAGTGTATGCTTCTCCTGCTCAGATCCCTGCCCTGGCTTCAAAACAAACCGGCAAACCGTTCGTCGTCGTGCTAGTTTCCCCAGTAAGCGAGCGACTTCTTGGGTCCCGTAGACACTGGGTCTCGTCCGCAGGGCCCTCTGTCTGGGGTCTTGGCCCGTGGCCCCCAGTGGAGAACTAGCTCTCTGAATGTCCGGTTCTTACTCTCCCAGCCGCTTGGCCCTGTACTTGTGTCTCCCTTTTTCGGGATTGGTGAAATGAGGCAAGTAGAGGCATATGGACAGTCCCTGGCACGGGGCGGGCACTCCGTCAGCTTCCCAGCCTCTGTGTCCAGTCATAGACTGAGCGCAAACCTTCGCTCTACCTGGAGCCCAGGGGTCCCCTTCTGAGTCATTTCATGAGCCCACGTGGGGCTCCTCAGAGGGGCTGGGTGCTCCTGGGGAACAGCCTGGGAGAACCCAGCTGGCGGCTTTCGTGGAGGAAGGGGGTTGGGGGGAGCCTGTTGCTGTCTCTGCAGATCATGGCCTCCCAGTGAGTGGAGGGACACGGCTTGCCCTGTCCTCCCAACCCCAGGCCTCCTGGAGGGCCGGGTGCGCAAGCCTGCGGGGCATCCGTCTGCCCGCCTACCGCCCTGTACAGTAGCCCGTGGGGGCTGCAGAGCCCCACCCCAGGCACGCCCACCCTCTGCAGCACAGCATGTTTTCATTTTCCATCCTTCAGCAGCTTTACGATCTCTCAGAGTGAACTGCAACCTGATGTCCACACGCTGTCAAATACAGCCCAGGGCAGAAGGAGCTAGAAATCTGCCCGGGAGCCTTGCCTTCCCGAGTGCTCTGCGGTGGCAGGGTCTCTCTGGAAACAGTGCCCTTCCTGCCCCTTGTGGATGGAGAAGACTCAGAAATAACTAGCACAAGGAAATTCTAAAGAATCCACGCATTAAAAAGTAAATTAGAATTTAAGCATTGTTTCAAACCTATAACTACCGCCGATGGGAAAGCCCTCTGCGGCAGACATTTGAAAGGCCAAGGGTGAGCAAGACCCGCCTAACCCGACCACAGACCAGGAACCATCAGAGAAGCCTCTGCTGATAGAGGAGAGATGGGGGGCAGGCGGGCTTGATACTTGACCCAGACCCTGAAAGAAGACAGGGTTGTGATAGCAAAACTGGGAAAGGACTGCCTGGAGAGAGCCCTGCACAGGCCAGGCCCCGGAGGGAGGACCAGGGGTTTGGACAGTGGCCGAGGCCCAGGGGCAGCACAGGTGGGGCGTGAATATGGGAGTCGTTGAGGGGGAGCAGGAACTGAGATCTGGGAGACCAGCCGTCAGACCCCTGGGGGTTTTGGAGCCAGCAGTGACATGTCCACACCGGGATGAAGGAGGCAGATGTGTCTGCAGTGTGGGGTGTGGACCATGTGTGATGGCAGGGGAGATCGCGTGTCATCCTAAAGAGAGACCGTTATCTGTGTTGTGTGCTGCTGTAGGCCCAGCATTGCGCACAGGGTGGGACCCCGTAAGTGTGTCTCGAGCAGATGAGTAGAATGAGTAGGCAGGAGAGCATCACAGCAAAGCTGCCGTGGAGCCGGGTGGCAGTGAGATGCGGGCAGTAAGGGGAGCCCCAGGTCCCCTTTTCATCGCTGGGTCTGCTCGGGCTACATCCTGCTGACCCTGCCTCGTTGGGTCCAAGGTCTTTGCCTCGGCCAGTCATGGCTGTGGGCATCGAGAGGGACAGCCATGGGTTCAAACGGGGTTCAAGCCAGAGGTGATTGCCAGCCCCCCACCACTCACAGCCTTGGCAGTGGACAAGGTCACCCAGGAGGTGGGGCCAGGAGTAAAGGGGGCAGAAGACGGAGCCCAGGGAGTGGCCGTGAGTGCAGGATTTGAGAGGGAAGGTGAAGGTCAAGACAGGAGGAAACCCTGGGTTATCCTGGAGCCCAGTCATAGAGGGAGACAGAAGGTGGGGGCAGGTGTCCGCTGCATCAGGTGGGCCCCACGCTGCTGGGGCCACAGTCTCTGCCAAGAGGGGAGGCAACAGCTGCCCCCCCATAAC
The DNA here is from genome assembly GCF_951394435.1 of Stenella coeruleoalba. Classification (NCBI taxonomy): domain Eukaryota; kingdom Metazoa; phylum Chordata; class Mammalia; order Artiodactyla; family Delphinidae; genus Stenella; species Stenella coeruleoalba. The sequence goes on from NC_137169.1 coordinate 4,168,381, forward strand.
AGGTGCACATGCCACGTCTTTGCCCTGTTCTGTGTCCACTTCTTCAATTCAAGGAGCTGCCGTTGCCCGCATTTTACTGGTGCAGAAACAGTCACTGAAAGCCGAGGTGCCTATCCTCAGGCCACAGGGCACTATCGAGGAGTCAGGATCTGAACCCCGGCTGTCGGGTGCCAGCGCCTGCCCCCCGACCTTTGCACTCTGCTGCCTAAATGGTCCTTGAGAAATGTGACAGTGAAAGAAGGAAGGGAGGCGAGAGGGGGCGTGCTCCCGGGGTTAGCAGGTGGGTGGGAAGAAAAGTCAGTTTTCTGGTTAACCGGGTCCATCGGCCGCCTCCTCAGTCTCCATGGTGCGTGATTCTGTGTCCTGCCCTTATGGGGACACTTCTGGGGTCCCCTGTGAACTGCGGGGCTCATCCTTCCAGCTTCATGGGCGGCTCTGCATATGATGCAGCTGCAGAGGATAAGAATGCGGAGACTGCAGTGGCCCCAGTGGTGCCAGGCAGTCCTGAGCCCCGGGGCACACATCGGAGTCCCAGGGGGCAGTGCCTGAAAACAGCCCCTGTGGGTCCTGGTGCAGCTCAGCAGCCACTGGCCCAGGGTTCCAAGTCCACACTTTGAGAAACACTCCCCAGGCTGTCATAAACTTTCCCATTTCCACTTCGTAAAGCAGCACCCAAGGAAACACGCCTTGATCGTTGGAAGCTCTGATGAGCAAGCCTTCCTGGGGCTTCTTCAACACTGTGGAACGTAGGAAGCCCCTGTGCTACTGGGCGACCTGCTACGCTTTTGTCAGCTTCGGATCCCAAATCGAGCTTTAATCCTGCGGGGGGTGGGGAGATGCTGGTGTTGGTGGTGCCCCAGTGCTCCTGGAATGAGCTTTGGTCAGGATGCTGACTCTCTGAGCACCTGCCCCGTGTGACGGAAGTGGGCATCCCTCCCGGGAGCCAGCCTGTCACTTGGGACTGAACCTGTGGCATCTCCCCTCCCCCTCTCGCGAGCCCCCACCTCTGCTCAGTGGCTCCCTCACCCCCCTGGGGAGCGTTGCCTTTGCCTCTCACTGAGGAGAAGGTTTTTTGTCACCCAGCTTAGGCTGCCCGGAGCCATCACTGTCCCTTTGTTCTTGCCAAGATCATGGGATGCCCGGAATAGGGATTGCAAATCCCAACAAAACATCGCTCCCTTTCTGTAGGGGCACAGGCGCTGGGGACGCCTCCCTGCTTATACCTGCCCACGTCCTGCCCAGGACACATCAGAGGCTCCAGGGATGCTACTGGGAATGCTGCCATACTCCCTCCTCACCCCGAAGGATGGGTTTGGGAAAGGCCTCTGACGGCTCGTGGGACAGCTCCTATGGGTAAATGTGGACCCACGTCCTAAATAAAGAGCCTGTTCAGATGAGACTCATCGGCTGCCCTGGGCCTGATGTCGCAACTCGAGGGACGGTGGTTGATTGTAGGAGCGACCCTGCTCCTGCTCTGGCTTTGTGCAGGTGTGGCCATGCTGCACGTCACCCCTTCCTTCACTGACCCGAGAAGCAGGGGGGTAGACGAGGCCACTGCCCTCAGGGCCCACAGTCGGTGGGGGAGGAGACACGGGCTCCAGCCCACGGAGGTGCCACTCGGGCGAAAACGGAATTGTCTGCAGGCCCAGCAGGCAGGACGGGGCAGTGTGCATCCCACGTGGTCGGGAAGGGAGGAAGCGGGGCTGGAGCCGGTGTGGCTCTGTGTTGGGTGACAGAGGGAGAAGGGACAGGGCGGTCTTCTGGGCAGGAAGAGCTGTGCCAGAAGGTGAGAGATGGCCTGGGGTATTGGGGGGACCTCAGGAGAGGGACGCTGGGCTAAGTGAGGAGAGATCTCAGGGGCTGCTCATCTTTAGAAGAAAGATGTATCCTGACCAGGACACAGGAGGGTGTAAACGGGGAGGCATCCCCTGCTGCTGGGAGTCAGAGCACCTGTGTCCGTGCAGAAAGGGGACGATGTTGTGTTGGAATTTGCAATCCCTATTCCAGGCATCCCACGTCCTTGGCAGGAGCAAAGGGACAGATGAGGCTCCTCTGTGGGGCTAAGCTGGGTCACGCATCCAGAACGGGGGAAAGGAAGCTGCCCAGGTCCCTCAAGGCCCCCAGCCCTGTCCCGTGCCCGTGGTTCCCTCGGGAGCCCTGAGCTGCTCCAGCTACCGTGATTACCACAGCTCCCCCTAAAACACACACGGAGCCTGTGTGCCCAGCTGGGCCCTCACTCTCTGCCTCACCCAGGGCTGGAAGGTTCTGACAAAGCCCACTGGGGTACCACTGGGAGGGATGCGGAGGACAGGGTTTCTCCCCACCCTCCCCCAGCCTGGTAACCATGGTAACCGTGGGGAACTGCTGGAGGCTCCCAGCCACCTGCTGGGAGGCCCTGGTGAGGACCCATGGTACAGCCACGTGGGCCCCTGGGTAGCAGCCTTTGCGGACAGCAGGCGAGGCGGCAGCAGGTGCAGCCCCAAACAGTCACCCAAAGCTCTGAAAACAAAAAGGGCCCCAGTTCAGGGGGAGAGGGCACAGCTCAGGGGACCCTTCCCCAATCCCTTGAGGGGACGAGAGGACACTTGCTCCCAGGTTCAGGCAGAACCCCTGGTCTCTATAGCAGCCCCCAAGCCAGCGGGCATTTGAAGTACTACGGGGCTTTATTTCATTCATTACTGTGGGGCTGGGGCCCCTGGGCGCCTCCAGCCAACAGTCCTCAGGGAAGTCCCTTCAGGCTTCTTACTCTTTGACGCACGTGGTCCAGCCTGTCTTGAGGAGAGGGAAACTGGGGCTCGGGGAGGAATCATACTTGCTGGCAGCTTGGGGCCACCACGCAGCTCTCTGACTGCCAGCCTGTGTTCACCCCCTGAGCAGCCCTCACCAACATCCTGTAGGTCTCTCTGAGCAACACTCCAGGATGGTCTTTGCTGCTGACATCCGGTCCCTCCTAGAGCGTGTGCCCCATAAGGACGGGGTGCGTCTGTCCCGTCACCTCTGTACCCCCAGCTCAGCCCTTGGGCAGGTGCGTGGCAGAAGCAGCCTCTCAGCAACGATCAGGAGCGGTGGACTCTCCCAGAAGGTAGAACAGGGTAGGAAACAGCTCGTGTAAGGCCCACCCACCCCGGCAAGCTGGAGCCGCCCTCTGCGGAGCTGGGAACGGATGGCGCACCCTGGCCGACAGGCTAGTGGCTACCACCTGACTCGGGATGATCAGAGAAGGGAAACCCCTGGGCAAGAACCAAACCTTGTGCCACATCCTCCCTGGGACCTCCTCCGTACATCAGACCATTTTCGGGGTGCTCCCGCATCCCCCAACCCAGGCCTCCCCACTTCCTAAGCCAGACGGCCCATGCTTGGTCCTCTGAAGGGATGCTCATTTCCCTGTACATGTGGGTGAATACTGCTGGTGCAGAGGCAGGACCACTAGGCCTGTCACCCTCCCTTTAGGCCCGAGGAACACTAGCCTGACCCAGGCTGATTTCCCCAACTTCCAAGAGCCCACGGTCCTTTGAGCCAGCGCTTCGCAAGCGTCGGACGGCTGCCCTTGCCCCCCATCCCCTCACAGCATTGATGTCAAGGGCGCGGAGCTGCGAAGAGGTGATGTTACCGTCCTGGCAATCCTCCACTCATCCTTTCTGTGTGAGGCTCCACTCCAGGAATGAAGTCCTAGCACCGGCCCTGGTGCTGCCTGCAGGCAGGACAGGTCTCCCGCCTCCCCTTCGGTCCACTCGTCCAGCCCAGGAACCTTCAGAGGCCCTGCTTGGAGGAGCTACCTGGTGAGCTTTGGATCCTTGAGCTGAAGCCGCGGGACCAAGCCTGGGCTCCCTGGAAGCAGGCAGTGGCCGTCCCCACCGTGGGCTCCCTTATTCCATCTCCCCCAGGCTGGCCACCCCACTGACAGATTCTCCGCAAAGTATCTTATCCCCAGGGCACAATCCTGCCACACTCTGAACAACAGGCAATGCCCCAGGGAGGGCAGAGCAGCCGTGGCCTCTGCGGCCTGGCACCCAGCCAAAGATGGCAGTCAGCGAGGATGCACCCCTGCAGCTGAGGGCAAGACACAGCCCGGTGCTCAGAGCCTGTGTGCTGAGGCAGCTCCAGCTCCGGTGCGGGGGCGGGCATCGTAGGCTGGCGGCCACAGGCTCCCAGCCACCTGGCATCTGGACAGATGGGCTGTGTCCTGCAGCCCGGCAGCCTCCCCGAACAGACTGCGTGCTCAGTGCCCAGCAGCCACGTTCATGTGTTTACAGCAGAGCCACTTAATTATGCGAAGTTAATTCCTTCTAACTGCAGAAGCCGTCCCGGGGCATCCAGATTGAGTGGTCCCAAGCGGCAGGCAGAGGAGGCCATGGTCCTGTGAGCAGGTTTCCATGGGAGCAGGGGACCTCCAGGAAGGAGGCTGGACGGCTGAAAGCCTTTGCCCCACAGCAGGAAGGAGGCAGGCGGTTCATATGATGCTGGTGGTGGTGGTGATGCTGGTGGTGGTGGTGATGGTGATGGTGATGGTGGTGATGATGAGGGCAACGATCATGCTGGTCATGGCAACAGTGATGACGTTGATGGCGGGTGTGAGGAGGGGTAGGATAATTGCTGTCCTATCATTATTTGTATCAGCAGCCGCCATTGGAATGGGATCTGCTCTGTCAGGCTCTTGCTTAAACCTTCCAAGCATCTACTCTTAACCCTCCAGCCACCCCAGGAGTAGGTGTTTCGTGGGTGAGAACAGCTTCCATGCTTGACCTCAGGTCACACAGCCAGCAGAGGACCCTGGGCCCCATGTCGCCTTGTTAACGGGGTGGATGCTCACACTTGGCCTCGCCCCTGGGCTGGGGTCGCCAGGATTCCTGGTAAGAGGAAACCGCATAAAGGTCCGGCCCAGCCCTCAGCTCAGTGCTGGCAGAGCCCCGCTGGATCCTTTCTTTCCCTGCCTCATTTACACAGACCCTCCCACCAGAAGGGGGTCGCTGAGTCTGAGGCAGGAAGAGTGCGGTTGGGAGGCGGGACCCCTCCCCACTCTCCTGTATGCTTTCCCCTCCCGCCTGCAGAATCGTGGGACTCCCCTCTTCCCCGACTCACATCACTGCCCGAGACTTTCCCAAACAGGGAGACGTCACTGCGAGTGACCGAGTTATAGCCTATTGTTTTCCCCGAAATTCACTGAAACATGATCTCCTTTGGGATTTAGCATCTTTTCACTCTTCCCAATAATGCTGTCTTGAACACGGGTGCGCCTCTAAGTTTATTTCCTCTCTTGGACGGTTAGGTTACATTATATAAGTAGGATTTCTGGATCCCAAGCTATGGATCTATTGCCCAATTACTTTCCCAAAAGATTGTGCCACACATCCCCGAAGCAGCAACGTCTCACTGGAGTATCTTCTTCGCAACCTCACCTGCAATGAGTACTTTCATTTAAAAACGCATTTTTTTTCCTGTTAATTATATGATTGCAAAGGCACAGTGCCTGATGGCTTTCTTTTGCATCTCTTTTAATTCAGCAGAGCCTTTAATGGATGAGGTGGAATAAAGCTGGCTTTCCAATCGCTAGCGTAGTGCTGCATGGGCAAGATATTAATCTTTCATGCCTCTGTCGTGTGGTACCAGCAGCGTGATCCGCTTTGAAATCATTTGTTATTTATTCTTACAGTCCCCTGGGGAGTGGGGAGGGCCCCAGGAGCCTGTTCACAAATGCTAATGCAACGAGGGCTGCAGAAATTTCCCTGCAAACTGCCGCTCCCCTCAAGGTGTGGAACTGAACCAGGGCTGGGGACACAGGCCCCCCCCAGCAAAGGGGGACACATCACCCCAGTCTCTGCCTCCATCACGATGCCTCCTTCCCTGCATCTGTGTCTTTTCCTCTTTTAGGGAAACCTGTCATTGGATGTAGGGTCCACCCCGATCCAGGATGACCCGACCTTAATTACATCTGCAAAGACCCTTTTGCCTCGTAAGGTCCTGTTCACTAATACCAGGGACCGGGACTCTGACATATGTTTGGGGTGCGGGGGGCACAATTTGAGCCACCACAGCAGGTTTCGGCCATTGATTCCCCACCACCACCCCCAGGGTCCCCTCCAGAAGCTCCTATGGCTTCCTTTCTGGTCTGCTGATTCTTCCCCCTTGGCAGGAACTGCATGTTGGGTGTTACTGGCTAAGGGGTAAGAGTGGGAGTATGGGGTGTGGACCTGGGGTCAAGCTGGGTCGAGTCGGACCCCCTCTCTGGAAAGCCAGCAGTTACACCCGGAGCCGGGGCCCACAGTGAGGAGTGGGGTCCAGTATGGGGTCACCCCGGCCATACCTGCCAGCATACTTAGAGGGCAGAGCCCCCTTCCTGGCCTCAGAGTGGTGGGCCCAGCAGCCTGGGGAGGCTTCATGGAGCTCACCTGTGGGTGACAAGGTGAGCAGGTGAGACAGCGCGGCGTGTCCCATCGAGGGCAGGTGGGAGGTGCTCAGATAGGACCCCGTTTTCAGGATGCCAGCCTGTGCCTCCCCCGGGGAGGGACGGGCTTGTGCTACAGCCTTTAGGTCTGTCGCTCAACTTCTTCTAAGGGTCACCGCTGAAATGCCCGTAAAGCCCAGGGGTCCCGCACCACCGTGTACGCGATCACGCGGCGTTTGGGGGATCAGCTGCGGACAGTCAGCCTTGTGCTGTGCCAGGCGCTGTGCCGTCTACAGGGGAGGGGCCTGGCTGGACACGGTGACCAGAGGCCCCTGCACGGGGCTGGCCAGAAGTAGGTGGCCCCCGTGCCCATGGCCCACCACCAGCCCCCCAGTGTTACTGCAGAAACTCGTAGCAGCGGGCAAGATGGGAACACCCAGGCTCCCCAGGTCCTCCCTGCCCGGCACCCTGCTTGGAGGGCCCCTCGGGGTGTGGCCTGTCCAAGGCTCCAGAGAGGAAGAGACCCCACCAGCCCTGGGGGAGGGCCGAGTGTCCAGGGACTGCTTGGTGGCACAGGAGGGCGCCAACGTGTCCTCTTGGACTAGAGAGACGGGCTCTGAGGCTGCCTGTCTGGGGGACACCAGGGTGCCGGCCTCTCCCTCCTGCTCCCAGCCTGGGGGGTAAGCGGTTAAAACCCACCCCCCTGCCCGGGCCAAAGGAAGCAGCTTGGAGCTGCTCCCTCCATGTGCCATCTGCCGAGAGCTGGGCCGTCTCTGCTCCCTCCTGTGTCAGCTGCCGAGTCAGGCTTTGAATCGTCACGGGGTCACAGCCCTAATCCCTGGCAAGGGGTGCTTCCTCCTCCCCGCCCCCGCCCCCCAAACTCTGTGTTTTCTTCCCGCCGTGGCTCAGTTCAAAAGACCTCGGTCCGGCTCTGATAGGAGATGCGGCATTTCTCTGTCCCTCTTACTGCGGATGCCCCCCAAGGAGTGGGGAAAACCAGGACCACTTAAGGGGGAGGGGAAGCGCGTGCTCGAACCTCCCCCTCCCCTCCCCCTCCCGCAGTCCCTCGGCTCATTGGTTATCACGCTCAGAGGCGGATGCAGAGGTTCTGTCTCTGACGCCCCAGCCAGGTACTCGCGGCACTGCAGCCGCGGCCAAGGGGCTGGAGATGCCGCAGGCATGCTGACCGCAGGGTGTCCGGGACTCAGTGCCGCCCGTGGGTGCTGCCTGGAGTCCTCTGGGATTGCACGACCGCCCCCCAGGGAGCTGGTGAGTGTGGGGGGCCGGGAGCCGCTGCCTCACCCGGACCCCCTCACCGGCGCCAGTGGGGAGGGAATCCTAGAGGTGGGCCATTAAGACCTGCAGCTTGTCTTCTATTTGGCGTGAAGGACAGGGCTTGGGTTTCGTAAGGGAAAGGCCCTCACGGGCAGTCAGCCGAGTCTCGATCCTGCAGCAGGAAGCCCCCCTTGTCCCCCTGACACTGGTCAGCACTGGGGACAGGTCGCTCTGGTTCCGCTGTTCTTTATCTTTAAGAACCTCTCCCCTCTGAGGGACAAGGTCCAGATACCAGAACAGGCGAGAAACGCCCTCGGCGTGAAAAGAGAGCTGGGGCTGTGGAGTGTGGGCGACACAGCTCTGTCCCACGGCACACCCCCAGCCAGTTCTCACGCTGTGTGTGGCCCCCTGACCCTCAGCCTCCACAGAGGGGCTGGTGCACGTGGGGCATTCAGGCCTGGGGCGCTGGGTGAGGAGATGCCTGTTGCCTTGATGGGGGCCCGGCTCCTCCCAGGGAGACAGCCCCGCCCATGGCTCTGGGAGCATCCACTGAGGCAGGAAGTGGGCACAGCCAGGCCCCAGAGGGAGGAAAAGCACCCCTGGGTGCGCTTCATCCCAGGGGAGGGAGGGGCGGGCACAGCCCCTCAGCCTACCCCAAAGGTGTGGGACACACTCTCTGAGTCGTGTCTGAGATGTGCTCTGGCTGGACGTTTGGGTCGCCCAGATGGCTCTCAAGTCCTTCTAGCCACCACCCCCCGTACCCGGGGGGGGATCCTGGGTCCTTCATCTTCACCTGCTCTGTGGAGCATCTGCTTTTCGGAGCAGCGGGAGGCTCCCCGGGGCTGGCCTGCAACCACCTGGCACGCGAGCCGTGAGCTTGCAAGTCCTCCCACACACGGGAAGCTCCGGCCACCCTTCTGGCCTGACCTGGGGCGGAGCTTCCAGCCTGAGGGAGGAGAGGCCTTCCGCAGCATCTCCTGGGGAACACGAGCGGCCGCAGACCTCGGGCTGCTTGGCCGATGGGTAGAGTGGGCCTGTGTGTGCGTGCGTGCGTGTGCGTGCATGTATGCACACCTGTGGGCTGTGTGCGTGTGCGTGCATACACACACCCCCTTTCCGAGGCACGTCCGCCCACCCAGACCCTCGTCAGAGCTGCTCTCCGGGGCTGGCCTGGAACGCTACATCCTGCCAGGGTTCTGGTCTCTCCCTAGATTCTCTTGATAAACTTCCTGTAATTGGAGGAACTCTGACATGCTTTCACAAAAGGGGAGGAAAATTAGTTTTAAAGAAAAGAAAGAACTGCATGACCACCTGGAACTCACTTTTGCCCTGTGGTTCTGCGGTGGAGCCTACATGCCTTCTCCTGGGATTTCTGGGGAGGAGACTCTGAGGCTGTGGGTTTCAGGAAGCACTCCCCCTCCTGCACTCAGATGCGTCTGTCTCTCTATCTCTGTCTGTCTGTCTCTCTGTCTTTGGCAAGTATTTCCACACTCCAGTCCTTGGCCTTTCATCTGATGCTCTGAGTCATATGTGCACACAGCCAGACGTGTTTCAGAGTTTGCATTTCTCTTTCAGCTGGTTAAACTTTTTTCTTAAATAAGCTTATTTTGAAATGAAACTTGCCATTCCTGCAAGTAAGGGAAAGCCAGCATTACTTGTCATAATTCAAAGATAGCTGGAAAAATAAGTAGATAAATATTAGATTCGAGAACTATCTCAGGTGTGACCAGGACACACAGACTTTGAAAATCCCTGTCTTGGGGATTCCAGAATGAGCCACCGGCTTGTTTTCTGGGAATTGGAGGGTGTTTTGCCTGCCCCTCCCCCTCCGATCATCCCCATTCCCCTGTTCACAGGTGGAATGCCTGGTCCAGGGTTATTCACGTTCTGAGGGCAAATTGACGAGTCCTTCCTCGTCCCTGCTCCGGTGAATAAAAGAGGTAGAAAAGCCGGGGTGGGGTGGGGGACCTCAGCCCCATGTGTCCCCCAGTTAGATTTAGGCAAGAGGGGGAGGTTTTACTGGGGATGAGGGTGCCCAGAGGCTGGGCTGGCATTCGAGTGTCAAAGATTTAAACCAGAAAGCGGCAGGGAGCATTCTTCTCCAGAAATCATCATGGGAGCCTGGGACAAAATGGCATGAGGGGGCGTTAAGAGTGTTGGCTTTGGAGTCGAGTAGACCTGCCCCAGCTCTTTGCTTCTTAGGGCTTTAGCGGAGTAGTTCAGAAGATTCGGACGGTAGAGGTGTTAGTCATGGAACGTGCCGACACCCTCCCCGCTATTGCCGCCCCGGGGGTAACCACTGCAAATAGTGTGGGGTGACCCGTGCAGGACGGGGAAGCAACCACTGCATTAGACCCTGAGGTTGGTGACGTCCCCAGCGGATGGGGAGACACGGCACCCACCCCAGGGTGGGGCACAGAAGGAGCAAGGGCAGGGGCTGCCACAGGTACAGGAGCATGAGGGAACGAGGCAGACAGGCGTGCCCGAGGCCAGGTGTGTGGGAAAAGAGGCAGGCAGGCGTGCGGGAAGCAGCCTGTAAAAGTAGTCAGGCCTGGCTGGGAATGGTTCTGCAGACTAAGCCCAGGTACTGGGCCTGAGGCTGAAGGCCCTGGGCAGCCAGTGAAGGCGTGGCCTGATGGATCTGCGGTGGAGAAAGAGGAATGGGACTCTGGTGACAGGTGGTCGACCCGAGGCTGGCAGTGGAGATGGGCAGGAGAGGGAGTGTTCCAGGGGCAGCTATGTGGATGCGGCCAACAGAGTCTGAAACTGGGGCTCAGGCCGGGGGTGCTGACGGTGCAGCCGTGGGGCTCGTGGGCATGGAGGTGAGAACTGAAGCTCAGAGGGTCGTTCGGGGGGGAAGACTCCAAAGCAGCAGCGCTTGGGGGAAGAAGAGCCAGCCTGGGGTGAAGGTGGAGGGCATGATAGAAGTGGAGGTTGTGGAGGTGCTAGAGATAGTAGAAGTGATGGAGGTGAAGGTCATGGAGGTGAAGGTCATGGAGATGGTAAAGGTGGTGTGTGAGTGTATGTGCATGTTCACACATGCATGTACACGTGCTCTCTGCCCGTGCACACATGCATGTACACGTGCTCTCTGCCCGTGCACACATGCCCTTGAGATGCCTGGCTCTGTCCTTGTGTTATGAACCAGGGATCATCCTGGTTGGGGACTCCAGACCTGGTAGAGCCTGTCAGTCCAGTGATGGCCTGAGATCCTGACCTGGGCCTCTGCGAACTGCACCCTCCCACCGTGAAACCCCGTGGAGGAGGTGCTGAGCTGCAGGAAGGAGCACGCGAGCCATGCAGAGCAGGCGTGACTTGCCTGCGTGCGTTCAGCAATCGCCCCGTCCCGGCACGAGGGATTCCGCAGGGAATGAGACCAACCCAGTGGCTGCCCTCTGAGCTCACCATCTGGTCAGGGGGACAGCCGGGTGGAGTCACCACAGGTTGGGATACAAGCTCTGCAGGAAATGCACGTGCTGCTGTGATGGACAGGACATTGGAGAGGGCTTTCCAGAACGACCTCTCTGGAGAAGTGACATCTGAGCAGGGACACAAAGGAAGAGCGTCCCGGGCAGAGGGACGGCACCTGCCAGGGCTCTGTGGCAGGAGAGAGGGGAGGAGCCCGGAGGAAAACCCCAGCCCCCCACGTGGGTGTCCCACAGGCCCCTCGGACTGGACGCAGCGCCACCAGGCTCCAGGCTCCCCCAACCTGCTGCACCCACCACTTCCCCCATGTCAGGAGCTGGGGGGGTCACCCTGCTCCCCTGTCTTCCCCCAGCACCCCACATCCACCCGCCAGCCGGCCTTTGGTCTCCACCTCCCGGCTCCAGCAGCTGCCAGCCCACCCTGGCCCAGGCCTCCCCGGCTCGCACCTGCATCGTTGCTGGTCTCTTAAGGAGACGCCCCCCTGCCTTTGCCCACCCCCCATCCCAGCCACTCTCATCCTGGAGAGCACGGTTGTCTCACCCCTGTTGGGAGGAGGCCTTTGGTTGTTCCCTCTCTGCCCGTGGCAGCACAGGGCTGTGGTTCAGAGGAGGGACTCTCAGGGCTGCGCGGGGGCATGGCCAGGCCAACGGAACCGCTCTGAGCCTCCGTTTCCCCAGCCATCACCAGTGGTTGGTAATAAGCAGTACCAACTTCACAGGGTATGGGATGAAGGCTAAGCGAGTGAGTGCACGTGAAAGCCTTTATCCCAGCACATCACACCTCTGCACTCAGTCACCAGCAGCTTGGACTGGTCCCCACCCAGGGATGAGGCCAGAGATGCTGCTCAGGTGGGTGTCTGGTGCCTCGTCCCTCCCTGCCACTCAGAGGGCACTCAGATGTCCTGGACCCCCAGCCATTGAAAGCCCAGTGTCATTGCAGGACCCTGAAGGCCCAGTGTCTCCCCGGGACTGATGGGTCACCGTGTCCAGGAGGGTAAGGCAAGGCTGTGGGCCGCAGCCTGAGGCCAGGCGGCCCACCTTGGACGGGGCTTTCCAGGTGCTGCGCTGAGGCCCCACGAGCTGGGTTTAAAAATACTATGCTTATTTCATCTCAGTGCAGGAGCAAGAAAGAGAACATACAGTCTGTATGTGCAACTCGTATCAAAAATAAATGAGACAGAACGAGTAACCAAAAATAGTATGGCGTCAGCGGCGGCAGGCAGCCTGCGACCGTGGCCAGCTGTCCCCAGCGAGCGGCTGGGAGGGCGGCTTTACATGTTTACTAGGAGCAGATTAATCAGGCCTGCGGTCCGATGATAAGTCAGAATGACTAGCAGGTGAATGAGGATTCAGGGCACATGGGACCTCTGTGCCTTCTCCCTCCCAGCACCCCCGCTGAGCAACGGGGTCAGGGGCTCAGCCAGCAGGCAGCATGGGAGTCATCTTGGACCTGAGGGGGTCCCCTTCCTGACGGGAGTGTCCCCACGAAAGGACAGAGCAGAGCTGTGAGTGCTGTGGACATCATAAGGACCCACACTTTTGTCTTAATTTCAGTGAATGTCACCTTTTTTTAATGTCAGAAGTCAAAGTTCTGCAAACTATGGCCTGAGGGCCAAGTCCAGCCCACGACCTGTTTTGCTCAACAGAGTTTTACTGGAACACAGCCACACCCTTTCATTCACAAATTGTCTGTGGCTGTTTGCACGTGGCAGAGACTCCCAAAGCCCACATATCCACCCCCGGCCCCTGGCTGCACCCACCAGAGGTTTGCGGTCCCCACCAGAGATACCTTTCATCAGGTGCTCCAGCATCCTAGGGAGGTATCCTATCCATCAAAGACATCTACCAGTGATGGGGGGGTTTGTCTGGTGGTGGTTTGGTTTGCTGGTGTTGATGCGGGGCTTTAGAGATTTTTTTAAGTAATAATAAGATTCCACAGTAACTAGCTTTCTCTTGTGCAGGCAACATCGCTGGGGCAGGCACGTTTGAGTCACGTGATTAACCTCAGACCCCCGCAGGTTAACAGCCGCAGGAAACCCCCGGGCCCCACCTGCGGGCCACCCTCCCTGCTCTGTTCCCCAGACATCTGAGGGGGAAGAGCAGGTGGGACCCCGCTGGGCAGGATTAGAGAAGCCCTCTTGGGGGTCCCCTTTCCTGCGATGTCCTCAGGGCCACTCGGCTTCCATGAGTCACTGTGGAGCCCTGTGAAACCTCCACACCACTGGGAGAGAGAGGATCCTTGGGACGGACCACAGAGCCACGTTGTGGATTTGATTACGCTTTTGCACATGGCCTGTCTGGGACACTTGGAAAATTTGCATAACATGTCACCCGGGAGGTGTTCCCCAGGGAAAAAAAAAAAGGAGCTTTTCAACCATGAAGGTTTGCATTTCTACGAAGGCTCCAGGAGACCCCTCACCCATGACGTGACCAGGGTGGGCACTGCAGGACTCGGAGCTGAGCGCCCACCAATGGTGAATCCCCCCGGAATGTGACGTGTGGCCCGTCCAGGCACCAGCGTTGACAAACACACCTCCTGCGTTTGCCTCCCCCCCTCCCCAAGCGAGGTTTTGAACGGGGCTGCAAAATGTTACAGATCACGCCGCCTTTGAAATGGGTCTGCTTCTGGCTATCAGTTATTAAACTGGATTACTGTCCAGTCCCCGGAGAGGAGGTTGTGATCTCATACGCTGAAAACTCTCAACGGAATCCCAGGGTTGGCTTGAAAGTCACCAAACCACGCAAGCTACACCTGAATGCAGGAGATGAACAGGATGACAGTGACCAAGAGTGCACATGGGGCCCAGGCAGAGTGCTCCGTGCAGTGACCTCACTTAACTGAGGCACCACTCGAAGAGAGGCAACGGCCGACACTTGGGCCCAGGAAACAGGTGTGGGCTCACGGGGGCAGAGGCGGGGTCCAGCAGCAGAGGTCTGTTGCTCCAGAGACTGTATGCCTGAAGCCCCTGTTGCTCCAGGACGGAGGTGAAGCCTAGAGGCCGCGGTAACTCCTAGAACAGGGATCCGCAAACCTTTTCTACAGAGGGTCAGAGAATAATTGTTTTAGCCTTTCAGGCAGTGCAGCCTCTATCCCAGCTCCTCAGTGCTGCCACGTGGCGTGAAAGCAGTCGTGGCCGATACGTGAATAAGTGTTCTGGCCCGAATGTTTGTGTCCCCCAAAATTCATATGTTGAAGCCCTAACTCCCAGTGGGATGCCGTTTGCCTTTGGGAGGTGATTGGGTTTAGATGAGGTCCTGAGGGTGGGGCCCCAGGATGGGTTGGTGCCTTTATAAGAAGAGGAAGAGACCAGAGCAAGCTCGTTCTGTGCCTGTGAGGACACGGGGAGAAGGTGGCCGTCCTCAAGCCAGGAAGAAGTGCTCACAGGCACTGAATCTGCCAGCACCTGGATCTCGGACTTCCACCCTCGAGAACTTTGAGAAAAATGTCTGTCATTGAAGTCCTCCCCCCCCATCTGTGGCGTTTGTTATGGAGGCCCAACAGTACCTGAGCATGGCTCTGTACCAGTGAAGCAGTATTGATGACACTGAAATTTGCATTTTTTATAATTTTTACGTCCCGTGAAATATTCTTCTTTTGTTTTTCTTCCAACCACTTAAAAAACGTGAAAACCATCCTTAGTTCCCAGGCCGGGGAACAGAGGTGGGCCCTGTGGGTAGAAGTTACAAGGATGCTGATTTAAAATCAACATGAAAGGGCTTCCCTGGTGGCGCAGTGGTTGAGAGTCCGCCTGCCGATGCAGTGGACGCGGGTTCGTGCCCCGGTCCGGGAGGATCCCACATGCCCACATGGGATCCCTCATCCCACATGAGCGGCTGGGCCCGTGAGCCATGGCCACTGAGCCTGCGCGTCCGGAGCCTGTGCTCCGCAACGGGAGAGGCCACAACAGTGAGAGGCCCGCGTACCGCAAAAAAAAAAAAAAAAAAAAAAAAAAAACACATGATAAAGGACATGTTTCATCACTTCGGTCATCCCCAGAGGCCTCACTTGCTTAGAGTTCCCCATGGGGGTTTTGCAGAGGGAGCTGTGTGTCTCTGGAGCCCTGGACCCCGCTCTCTGCTCCGCACACTGGGAGTGTCTAGGATGCACGAACCCAGTCCTCCGCCTACACTCCGGGACAGGTCCCGGCCCAAAGGAATGTGAGTTACCTTGAGGCAGATCTGTTCAGAACTTCCTCCGTAAGTTGTGGAAACAGCTAGAATCCCTATGAGGTCCGCACTTACCAGGAGGTAACTTTAAGAGGTCTCAAGACCAGCCTGGCATGCGATCGTGTTCTGTGGTCGAGCTGGGGGGACAGTACAAGACTACTTGCTGTGGGTCACCCCACACAGGCCTCTGAGGTACCACCTCCTGCCCCCGATCCAGCCTGAGAGACCTCCACCCGCACCACTCCTTCTGCTGAAAATGGAGACAGACTCCTCCATGAAGAACATTCCAGAAGATTCTGTCCCTTTCCACGAGGAAAGCAAAATTCCCTGGATGCCCCTCCCCCCACCCCAGGACCCTGCTGATAGACCGTGTCCCAGGCCACACTAGCTGGAAGATGATTCAGGAGGTGGGGCATGTGGGCGGCAGTTGGGCCACTCCGCAGCTCTGTCTGTCATGTTTATTGATCCAGCTTAAATCTATGGCTCAGATGCGTCCACGCAGAAGAGAAGCTGCCCCTCGTCCAAATGAAGTATCCCTAACTTCACAGCCCAGCATTTAGTGGTTGCCTGCCCTCCCAGTCCAAAGGAACTTCTTGAAAAAGCGTTGGCAGATACTTGAAGAAATACGATTTACTCTTAGGGGCCAGGAGTGAAGTGGCGATTTGAGACCTGACTCACGGTGACCAACAGCGCCAAGCAGCTCGCGAAGTTACAGGCATTAGTTTGAAATGTCCAACTTCTACCTGCTGCCTGGAGGTGTGTAAGAGCAGTGAGTTAAGTGTGCCTTGTGGACCCACAGGGTCTCCTCCGTGCTGGTGGGCAGCAGAGGGTACCTGTCCAGAGTCAGGCCCAAGGGGGCTCCAGGGCAGGTGGAGGAAGGAGTCCCAATCTGGAGCCAGATGTACCTGGTTCCCGTTCCAGCCCTGCCACTGATGGGCCTGTGGCCTTGGGTGGCATTTAGTATTCACGGGCCTTGATTGCCGTGTATAAAAGTGCCCTCGTCTGAGAAGGTTAAAGACAGCAAGGGCTGTGTGCGGGGCGTCAGCCGTGGGGACTCTCCTCCCGACCCCCCCCCACAGGGCCTCTCTTTTTCCGTTGTCCCTTGGCTCTCCGGCCCCCTCCTGCTCACCCCCCGACAGCTGCTGTCTTCAATCACTTATGAGATGTTCCAGAGCGCCCCAAACTGTTTACTTCTCCCTTCTCTCTCCTCTTTCTTTTCCCCACCGCCCCATCTGTGTCTTAACCCCACCGGGGGCCCACAGCGGCTACTCCCACTGCAGCCTCAGAGCCCCGTGCCCACCCCACTCCCTGGAACTGTGGGTAAAACCTCCTCCCCAGGGAGGAGGGAGCCCCCCCTCACCCATCCTCCCAGGCCCCCCCACCACTGCGTCATCTGCTTCCACCTGCTATGTCCCAGCGCGGTGGCGGGACTGGGAATGGGACGTGAGTGAGGGACACAGCCCTGCCCCGGGCTCACCGTCCAGTTGGGGGCATCCTAGCAGTGCTCACCTCAGAGCACAGCTCTGGAATCGGCCCAGCCCTGGGTTCAAATCCTAGCCATAGGCCTGACCTCTGACTCTCAGGGTCATCATCGATGGAGTGGGGGGAGCAGCAGTAACCCCCCCAGGACTGGGGGGACAATCAAATGAGGGGACGTGGGTAAAAGGTGCGTAGCCCAGCCCGGGCACAGAGCCGGCGCCGATAAGCAGGAACTGTAACATCCCCAGAACTAGCTGGTGGCTGTGTGTCTGTCCCCTCCCCCTCCCGCAGAAAGGGCTCCCCCCACCCTGCCTGCCCAGGGCAGCTGCTGCACTGTCAGGAAGGCCGGGGTGTCTGGGGCCCTCCTCGGGGCACGCCTGCGACTAGAGGCCACACCCTGTCTCGCCGGGGCCCTGGCTAGCTGAGCGTCCCCCACGTTGTCGCTCGCTGCCACCGGCTTCCTGGTCGGCCCCGTGGTCCTGCGGTGTTCACCTTCCACCTCGTACACACCAGGATGGTCTTGTCTCTGGCTGTTCTGACCCAGGAGCAGGTACCCAGGGCGTTTCGGGGACCCTGCTTCCCAGGATGGGTTTTGTGCTTGAGGGGATGGGACCCCAGCTCCCTCTGCAGGGATTGGGTTCATCAGGCCAGCAGCCCCCTAGGCCCTGTGCCCCCTCAGGACTGGCTGCAGCCACCCCTGTAGACGCCCTGCTGGACCCAGGCCGAGCCCACGTGGCTGGCTGGCACAGAGGCTGCAGGCATCCTCCCTGAAGGGGACCGGCAGGCCTCCCGTGACCCAGTGACTGCTGGGTGGCGGGCGAGGGGGGCGCAGCAGGTGGCACTCAGAGGAGGCATCTGACACGGCTCTGCCTCCGGGGCTGCTGGCTTCTGCTTTCATCCCTGGGGCAAGGAGCTGCCCGGAGATCAAGAGTGTGGCAGGGCCACCTCCGTCCAGCCTGGGGGGTGAGGGCACAGCTGTCCAGTCTGGGGGGTGAGGGCACAGCTGTCCAGCCTTGGGGGGTGAGGGCACAGCTGTCAAGGGGCCCTAGCAGGCTCTGGTAGAGGTTCCTGCCCATCCGCTGTCTCCCGGGAGCCCCCAGCCTGGGTTCCCATCTCTGAGTGCAAAGTAGTTTCACAGGCGGAAGGAGTGAGGGTCCCCACCTTGAAAACAAAGCGAGGACCTCCCTGGCGGTCCAATAGTTAAGACTGCACACTTCCAATGGGGCACGAGGGAGAGGTGCATGTCTGATCCTTGGTTGGGGAGCTAAGATCCCGCATGCAAAGGGGAGGGTGGCCGAGGACCCCTTGAATCCCTTCCCCACCCTGCAGTTCTGTCTGGGAAGGGCGGCCCATGTTCACCACGTGGGTGGGTGGGGGGGCAGGGGGGCTCCCTGATGCCTAAGGGGCTCCCTCCCGGCCCGGAAAAGCCCAGCTTCTTGCTGCTTCCCTCCCCAACCTTGCTGTCCTCTCCACTCTGGGCCCCAGCAGGATACTGGTGCAGGCTGTGGTCACCGCGGGAGACCAGGGCGGCGCACGGGGAGGAGGCTGTGAGCTTCCCGGGCTGGGACAGGAGAGCTCTAACGTTTGCTGAATGAATGACCGCAGGGAAGCCTGTGGCCTGGGCCCCCGGGGAAGATTACGGAGATTCCGGAGCACGTGCGGGCTTCTGTTTCCCGCGTCTTGCCCTGACCCGCTGCAGCTCACGTGGTCTGTAGAGCACTGAGGCCCCTCTGGCCAGATTTCGGTGACCACACCCTTCCACCTGTGGTCACCGGGATGCAGATGGAGATGGGGGAGCCGTGGCCAGGGGACGAGGCCCCTCCACCCCGTGAGCCAAGCCTCCATTCCTCTCAGGGATGGGAGGTGGTTGTCCCCACGACTGGGGGCCTTCAGCTGCTGACCCCAGCAGGCCACCTCTCCCCCCGCCACCATCACCGTGCACAGCCCTGACGTAACCAGGAGCCACAGCGAGGCTTCCCCTCGATCGGAAGGCGCCCAGCCAGTAGGCGCCTCAGCCATGGTGAGGATCTTGGGGGGCTGTACCAGGGGAAAGGCCTTCCACCGTTGCTTTGGGAGAGCTGGGATTTGATTTTTTTTTTTGCTGTGGAATCAATTCAATTTGAGCCGTCCAGCCACGGCTCTGTGTTGGTTGACTCGTTCGTATCAGGGAACAGGTGCTTGAAGGTTGCTTTGGAAAGACTGAAACTTCCAGTCTGTGATCTTTATAAGGAATTCTTAATGGGGCATCAGTTAGACACATGAGCAGACGCCCTGTCGGGCAGTCTTGCCGTGGGCTCTGTGGCTGGTCCAGATGTTTCCACCGTGGTCTGACCACGTGAGGTCCGTGCTTTTTAGTGTTGGGTTGGGGAGGGGTCTCCATGCCGCTCGTCCCGCCGGCTCAGGCCTCACGAGTTTAGAGGAGAGACTGAGGTTCTCACTGGCCAAGAGCAGCAGGGCGGGGCGGGGGGGGGGGGTCCTGGCCGTGACCCCCAGCCCCCAGTAACGATTGCCCGTTCTCCCCACCCCGAGCTCCCTCTGAATCTGAGCGAGATCTGGGTGGTACTGTTTGGGAGTGTGAGTGTTGGCCTCCAGCCCCTTCCGGCAATTGGGCCTCTCTGTTTGTCCTCCAAGATGACTCCACAGGCAGAACGGACACCCCAAGTGCACGCAGGTTCAGCAGCTCTCGCTCTTTGCCACCCACCTTGCTCACAGGAGAAGAGTTGGCTCCTGTCTCGGAGCTCCTGGCCTCTGGGAGAGAGCGGAAGGGGGTGTTACACAAGCGCTCTTCCGGATGTGTGTGGTTTTGAGCAGTTACACCTCTTCCTGTCTCTTCTTGAGGCACCCTGTGGCCGCCGTGGCTCCCACAGGCTTTGGGCCCATAAAGGGCAGTGGTTTCATGCCGTGTCACAGTCAGAGCCATACCTCAGGGCTTTGGTAGAAGGGATTTACGGGGTTCGAGAAGCAACATGCAAAGTAACATCAGTTTGAGAAGCAGCTGCTTAAGTCCTAGCCCTGGTTCCTGACGCTTCCGGGGAGATCACCCAACGCCCTTCACACGCCTGTCACACCCACGTGCCGTAAGCGTCTCCTCCTCGGTCCCGCAGTCAGAGCTCACGGAGCGTCGGCCATGTGCCTGGCGCTGCTGGGACACGTCAGTGAGCGGGAGAGCCAAAGCCCCTGCCCTGGAGGAGCCGACATCCCTGTGGTCTCAGGGCAAGTGGGGACGGGGTGAAGGTGAGGAACAGTCCATAACTGGTGTCACAGCAGAGTGACCTTCAAGATGGTCTCCAGCGGCCCCGCCTCTTAGTCCTCACCCACTCCATCGTATTAGGGTTGGTCTTTGTGACCAATAAAGAAAGACACGGCAGCTTCTCTCTCTCCATCCCTTGCTCTGGGAGAAGCAAACTGCCTCGGCCTGAGAGACCCAAGGAGTACAGAACTGAGGCCCACTGCGCACAGCCTTGTGCAGGAGACACCTAAGAAGAGGAGCCTTCAGGGGAATTCCCTGGCAGCCCAGTGGCTAGTACTCCACGGTCTCACTGCCCAGGTCCTGAGTTCAATCCCTGGTTGGGGAACTAAGATCCCACAAGACACACGGTGCAGCAAAAAGCAAAGACAAGGAGCATTGAGATGAGATGGTGGCCTCAGCTGACATCCTGCCCACAGCCTCAGGAGAGACCCTGAGCCAGACCACCCAGCCAAGTCAGTCCCGGATTCCTGACTCCAAAACTGTGTGAGTAATATCTGTTGCTGTAAGCCTCCAACCCTTGTCAGGTGGCAGCAGACGACTCATACAGTGTCATTGTTCTTAAGACCTCAGCGATCTAGGGCCAAGCCTTCGGGAAGCTTTGAGCTTCCAGGATGATCCAGAATGAGGATGCAGCCCCAGAGGGCCCCCCGTGACAGCGAGTCATACCTGTGCATGGCTGGCCACCTCCGTAAGCGATGAGCCTTTTTCTGGGGAGCTGGAGAAGATGAGAAGACTTCTGAGAGCAGGGGAGAGAGGCAGCATGGGAAAAGGAGAGGTTGCAGTGAGTCTGAGGACCCTGAAAAGTGATTTTCTGGAAGGCAGGACCACTGCCTGGGAGCAGGCTGCCTCTGGGACAGATGCCTCTGTGCAAGAGTGACCTCACCTGCCTTTGGCCCGCGGTGCAAACGTTCAGGAAGGAGTTGTGATCGCGGACTTTCCGAGAGGCACTCCCAGGCCTCGGGCAGCACCTTCGCTCCTCCAGCGCCGGGCACGAGCGGATTCCAGCCTCCGTGGTCATCACCGCACACCCCCACCTGGTAGCACATCAGCTCCTCTGGGACTCCTGTTACCCTCCCATTTCACAGGTGGAGAAACTGACACTTCGGAAGGTTGGGAGATTTGCCCAAGGTCAGACACCAATAAATGGCAGAGTTACGATGCAAACCAAGGGCTAGATCTGAACCCCAACTGGACCTCACCTCCCTCCCCACCACCTGGAGTGGTCTCCTGGGTCACCCAAAGAGGGGGGAATTGTGTCATCCACCAAGCCCCAGAAGAAGATGGAAACGGGTGTCGACCCGGCAAGGTTTCGATTTAGAAACAGTTACCCTCTCCAGAGCCCAAAGGGCTAGCTTCACGTGAACTCTCACTACATGAAGGTTCCCATCACCCAAGTTTTGTGCTCCAGAACCTACGGTAAAGGGACAGCTGTGGCATCCTTTTCCAGTAACCGGAAGTAGCTCCCGGCCTCCCGCTGGAGTTATAATTTAATGTAACGAGAATGACCCTGAATATTAAAACACAGCAGAACGGCTCCCAGCAGTGCTAAAGTTAAAACTCCATTCGCCTTCTGCGTAACAGTCCTGGTGGCAGGCCACAGAGAGGCTCGTTTGTCTGCATTCGTGGGTCTGCTGGCTCCACGTCGCAGGTCGACGCGTGATGCCCGGGCCGGGCCGGGTGGCTCTAGCGTGTGAGCTCGGCCTCTTCGGACCAGCGGGGGGTGTGTCTGGAGCAGGTTCATCCGTGATGATGGCAGGGGCTCCAGGGCAAGTCTCCTGTGGCTGGAGCTGGCATATCGTCATTCTGCTCGCTCCACATTGGCCCAAGAGTGTGTTTGTGTGTGTGTGGAGGCGGGGTGGGTGTCGTATGCATGCGTGCACGTTGGGGGGAGGTGGCAGAGTCACTCGGCAAAGGACATGGATACGGAAGGAGCCAGGAATGGGGACCGATGATTCAATCTCCTAGACCCTCATACCCTCCTTCTATGCAAATCAGATGGCAGCTCACCAACCAGCACGTCTGAGGAGCCAGAACAGGTGGTCCCCCAAGCAGGCTCGCTCAGAAAGCATCTCTTATCACTGTGTGTCCCTGGACTCGTGGGCTCGGTCTGACTTTTCTTTGTGGTTTCTTGGCTTAGCTGTGAATTCCTTTTCTCCTCTCGCCTGGATGCGCTGAATCCTTCCCATCTCGTGCCAGTAGCTCTCATCAACTCTGAGAGGCTACAGATTCCATCTTTAATGCTGAGGCTGAAGGGATCAGAGAAAGAGGGAGAAAGAGGGAGAGGAAGAGAGAGAGAGCGCCACTTGCAGATCCGAACTGGACACCCCCAGGCACATTAGCTCCCAGAATAATATAATCATTTATTCTTAGCTCCAACAGAGAAATTGAGGCTCATGTAGGCCAGGCCCCCATTTTGCAGATGAGAAGACTGAGGCTTAAAGAGAGAGAGAGCGAGCTCGTGTGTCCTGGTCAAGGGCGCCTCACCGTGGTCTGCTGTGACCCTGGACATTTTGCACAGTGCATCTGGTTTATTCTGGGGCGTTCCCTCTGTGTGTATAAATGTGCTTGTCCATGTTTAAAATCATGTCATGGGTCCACTTTTCCAGAAGACCGCCAGCCCGAGTCTCAGGGCCAATCCCAGGCCCCAGAGTCACATAGAGGCCCCGTGGGGCCTTTGGTCAGTCCCTGAGAGTCTGAGCATCAGGGCCTGGACGGGGCTGCAGCTCTGATGTCAGCCTAAGACTCCAGGAATCCGTTTCTGTGTTTTCTTCCCATTTAAACTCGGCCTCCTGCCCTCTCGCGTCCTCTGCCCTCGGAGCCCTAACAGGCTGCATAGTGACCTTTCTGGGAAAACTAAAGTGGAGAAAACACAGTGAGAGGTTGCAGGGGAACTGCATTCTCACACAGCCTCAAAGAGCCCTCCCTGTGGTTCCTGGTTAATTAGGAAGGAATTAGTACTCTGTGCCATGGCGGAAGCTGCCTTAACCAAGTGGCAGGCCCTGGCTTTGCCCGTCATGGACAAACGCGCGTGTGCATCCTGGTTTGATGCGCCAGAAGGACACACCTAGCCAAAAAGGTTTAGCCAGATCTAACCATCAGGCTGCAGTCAGACAGATGCAAAATGTGGGACAGTCAGCAGGACTAATGGCCTGAGCTTTTCAAAAAAAAAACACCAATGCCGTGAAAAACAAAAATGAAAAAACGGTAGGGGGGTGGGGTGCTGGATTAGGAGATTAGTTGAGGGGTGCTGGGTTAGGTGAACCTTGAGTGGATTCCGGTGGGTTTTTTTTAAGCTATAGCATCTATTTTTGGAATGGATTCTGGATTTTTTTAAACTATAGACTATCTTTTTGGAATCAATGGGAAAATTTTAATCTCTATTTTATTTCTTCTCTGATCTTTATTATTTCCTTCCTTCTGCTGACTTTAGGTTTTGTTTGTTCTTCTTTTCCTTTCTTTCTTTTTAAAATTTATTTATTTATTTATTTGGTTGCGTCGGGTCTTACTTGCGGCAGGCGGGCTCCTTCGTTGCGGCTCGTGGGCTCCTTACTTGCGGCATGTGAACTCTTAGTTGCGACATGCATGTGGGATCTAGTTCCCTGATCAGGGATCGAATCCGGGCCCCCTGCATTGGGAGTGCAGAGTCTTAACCACAGCGCCTCCAGGGAAGTCCCTGTTCTTTTTCTAATTCTTTTAGGTGGTAGCCTGGATTGTTTATTTGAGGTTTTTCTTGTTTTTGGAGGAAGGCGGAAATTTTTAATATAGGCTATATATCAGGTGGTATTGAATTAATTGCCTTAGATATGATCACGGTGTTGTAGTTATGTAAGGTAGAGTTTTTACCCTCAGAAAATGCTCGCTGCAGTGTTGAGGTGTGAAGTGCATGAGATCGCAACTGTCAAATGTTTCAGAAAAAAAAGTGTGTGCGAGAGGGAGGGGGAAGAGGTGAAGGGGAGAGGGGGAGGGAGGAGAGGCCATGCAAGCAAATGAGGCAAACGCAGATTATCAGTGAGTAGGATGAAGGGTATATGGGGGCTTGTTGCTATTCTGGTGTTTTACAATTTTTCTGATGTTTTAAAGTTTTAAAAATAATAAGTTGGAGAGAAGACGGTGTCCACAGATGGAGCCTTTTAGGTCCCCTGTCATCACTCAGCTCAGCCTGCAAAGGGTGAGAGCTGGCATTGACTCAACATCTTTCCTCTTGGGCTCAGAGCGTATCTTCTCTTTGCTCCCATGAGAAACTATGAACGGGCCTTTGTGAGCACTCCATGCTTATGTCTCCAAGTATAAACCGGGTGGTTTGCTCCGGGTCACACGCAGACCAGCTGGGCGTGCAGGAGACGGGAGGGACCCAGCCTTCGGACTCCCAGCTTGGACCCCGAGCCACACCCTCTCAGCCGCCCCTCCCGTCCCTCGTCCCTCCGAGCCTGTCACGTTGCCAAATGGTTTCTGAACAGTCCAGGGTGGAGGTGGGGTGGGCAGCTGTGCCAGCCTTCCTCCCCTAGGGGTGCAGGAGCCCAGCGCAGCCTGGGAGTCTCAGCATCCCCACTGGGACGTCAGCTCCTTGGGGATTGGCTGCCAGGCAGATGCAGTGGCTCCTGATTGGACAGCGGCAGCTACAGGGCAAGGAGGTGGGCTCTGGGCACGTTGGCTGTGGCCCTGGACTGTGTCCTGAATGCTCAGCAGGGGCTTGGGGAAACCTCACCAATCCTCTTCCCCCCCACCCCCGTGAGGTGGCAAAGGTGCCAACCCCCCAAGAGGAATGAGACAGAAGCACTGCTCGTGGCCTGCAGTTCTTTTCCACGTGAAGTGGGCATCAGAGCGTGGCCAGTGCCCGGCTGTGGGCGGAGGAGCTGACTGCTGACCCTGAAGGACCTGAGCTTCCAGAGTCCGGGCTAGGGTGAGGAGTGGGACAGGTGACCTCCCTGGGGATGCCTCCCACAGTGTGGCCAGTGGCACCTATAGCTGCCATGAACACCCCCGCTGGACAGAGCACCCTCAGGAAGGCTGCCCTGTCCCCACCCCTGCCACCTCGTGCAAGCCGAGTCCCCAGGCCCTCCCCCTACCACAGGCGTGCCAAGGCATAGCTGTGAGCACAGCCGACAGAACTCCCTGCATCCATGGAGCTGGCATCTTGGGGTCACAAATGAGACAATAGGTGAAACATAAGGTGTGTTAGAAGGTGACACGTGCCAGGGGAGGGACCAGGGGAGTGTAGGGAAGACAGGTCTGCAGTTTAAGATAAAGTGTCCAGAGAAGACTCCCTGAGAATGTGACCTTTGTATTAAGAGGTGAAGGTCAGGGGTCCCTCCGGCAGGTCAGGGGTCAGAGAGCTCAGGCAGAAGGAAGGGCAGGTGCAAAAGCCCTGAGGTTGGAGTGTCTGCTTGGTTCACGGGACCCCACAGAGCCCGTGTCTGGGGCGGAGTGAGTGGGGGGGGGGATGAGGTCAGAGAGGTCGTGGCTCAGGCGGGGCCGGGCTGAGGCCGCTGTTGAGACTTGTGCTTTCACTCTGGGTAGAATGGGAAACCATTGGAAGGTTTGAGCAAAGTAACAACATGATCTGATTTATGTTCCGGAAGTTTCGCTCTGGCTCCTGGTCAAGGTGGAAGCCAGGAGACCTGTCAGAAAGCTGTCGCGGGGACTAAGAGAGGGAAGGTGGCAGCCAGGCCAGGGAGGAGGAGGCAGAGGTCACCGCAAGAAGCGTGGGACTTGGGCTTCCCCGGTGGCGCAGTGGTTGGGAATCCGCCTGCCGATGCAGGGGACACGGGTTCGTGCCCCGGTCCGGGAAGATCCCACGTGCCGCGGAGCAGCTGGGCCTGTGAGCCATGGCCGCTGAGCCTGCGCGTCCAGAGCCTGTGCTCCGCAATGGGAGAGGCCACAACAGTGAGAGGCCCGCGTACCGCAAAAATAAAAAAAAAAAAAGAAGCGTGGGACTCTGGTGGCTTCTGAAGATGGCCTCATGACGGGGTGGCCGTGGAAGAACAGGGCTGCAGTGGGAGTTGTCGACTTAAAAAAATGCACAACGTGAGAGTGAGAGTTAAGTTTTATTTGGGGCAACAGGAGGACTGTGGCCCGGGGGGACGGCGTTTCAGATAGCTCTGAGAAACTGCACCGAAGAGGTCAGGGGAAGGTCAGTATGTACGTGATTTTGGCAAAGGGGGGAGTCCATGCAATCAAGCACATATTTTTTTCCAGAAGGTTTCTGTTAGTCACGAGGAACAATCATCACCATGAAGGATTTTAATGTTTTTCTAGATATGAGGAAATACAAAAATTAGGCTCACTAAATCTTCTCCTGAAAATATTTAACTATCTGAAGCCCTGTTCTGCCAGTTTTTCTCAGAGCACCAAGCGCCTCATTTCTGCTCTCCACCCTGAACTCCTTTCAGGGGATGTTGAAAGTCAGCAGCTGCAGCAGCACATGATCTAATCCTTGTAGAGGGAGATGGCAAGTGCCCGTGGCAAGTACCAATTTGTAGTTGACAGGGTGGTCAGGAGCTTCGTGTTACACGTATGGCCCCAAGGCGCTTGTTTCACATCCTTGTAGAGATGCCTAGTGGACAGTTGGATACACGCATCTGCGGTCCAGGGGAGAGATGGGGGCTGGAGATACAATCGTGGGGTCTGCAGCGTAGCAATGGAGGTCAGAGCCAGAAGACTGGTGGAAACCTGAGGAACCTCGCGTAGCAGCAGGGAGGTCACGGCGACCTTGGCAATGGTAGCTTCCTCAGAGGCATGAGGGCAGAAGGGAGGGGAATTACAGACAAGAGGACATTTCCTGTGATGGAAGGAGAGAAATAGGACAAGAGTGGGGAAGGAAGTGGGTCCAACAAATTATGCTTGTTGTTTTTGAAAACTGCAGAAGTAGTTTGGGTTTTTTTTTTTTGGTTATCGTGGTTTTTTTTTTTTTTTTTTTTTTTGGTACCTGTGGCCTCTCCCGTCGTGGAGCACAGGCTCCGGACGCGCAGGCTCAGCGGCCATGGCTCACGGGCCCAGCCGCTCCGCGGCATGTGGGATCTTCCCGGACTGGGGCAGGAACCCGCGTCCCCTGCCTCGGCAGGCTGACTCTCAACCACTGCGCCACCAGGGAAGCCCTCTAGTTATCTATTTTATGCATATTAGTGTACATATGTCAATCCCAATCTCCCAATTCATCCCCCCCCCACTTCCCCCTTGGTGTCCATACGTTTGTCCTGTACATCTGTGTCTCTATTTCTGCCCTGCAAACCAGTTCATCTGTACCATTTTTCTAGATTCCACACATATGCATTAATATACGATATTTGTTTTTCTCTTTCTGACTTACTTCACTCTGTATGACAGTCTCTAGGTCCATCCACATCTCTACAAGTGACCCAATTTCGTTCCTTTTTATGGCCGAGTAATATTCCGTTGTATATATGTACCACATCTTCTTTATCCATTCATCTGTCGATGGGCATTTAGGTTTCTTCCGTGACCTGGCTACTGTAAATAGTGCTACAATGAACATTAGGGTGCATGTGTCTTTTTGAATTATGGTTTTCGCTGGGTCTATGTCCAGTAGTGGGATTGCTGGGTCATATGGTAATTCTATTTTTATTTTTTTTGAGGAACTTCCATACTGTTCTCGTTAAGGGCTCTATCAATTTACATTCCCACCAATGGTGCAAGAGGGT
Organism: Stenella coeruleoalba; assembly: GCF_951394435.1. Taxonomy (NCBI): domain Eukaryota; kingdom Metazoa; phylum Chordata; class Mammalia; order Artiodactyla; family Delphinidae; genus Stenella; species Stenella coeruleoalba. The sequence goes on from NC_137169.1 coordinate 4,196,017, forward strand.
TCTCTTTTCTCCACACCCTCTCCAGCATTTATTGTTTGTAGATTTTCTGATGATGCCCATTCTAACTGGTGTGAGGGGATACCTCATTGTAGTTTTGATTTGCATTTCTCTAGTAATTAGTGATGTTGAGCAGCTTTTCATGTGCCTCTTGGCCATCTGTCTATTTAGGTCTTCTGCCCATTTTCTGATTGGGTTGTTTGTTTTTTTGATATTGAGCTGCATGAGCTATCCATATATTTTGGAGATAAATCATTTGTCTGTTGATTCGCTTGCAAATATTTTCTCCCATTCTGAGGGTTGTCTTTTTGTCTTGTTTATAGTTTCCTTGGCTGTTCAAAAGCTTTTAAGTTTCATTAGGTCCCATTTGTTTATTTTTGTTTTTATTTCTGTTACTCTAGGAGGTGGGTCAAAAAAGATCTTGCTGCAATTTGTGTCAAAGAGTGTTCTTCCTATATTTTCCTCTAAGAGTTTTATAGTGCCTGGTCTTACATTTAGGTCTGTAATCCATTTTGGGTTTATCTTTGTGTATGGTGTTACAGAGTGTTCTAATTTCATTCTTTTACATGCAGCTGTCCCTTTTTCCCAGCATCACTCATTGAAGAGACTGTCTTTTCTCCATTGTATATCCTTTCCTCCATTGTCATAGATGAGTTGACCATGGGTGCATGTGTTTATCTCTGGGTTTTCTATTCTGTTCCATTGATCTATATTTCTGTTTTTGTGCCAGTACCATACTGTCTTGATTACTGTAGCTTTGTATTATAGTCTGAAGTCAGGGAGTCTGATTCCTCCAGCTCCATTTTCTTTTCTTCAAGATTGCTTTGGCTAATTGGTGCCTCTTGTGTCTCCATACAAATTATAAGATTTTTTTGTCCTAGTTCTGTAAAAAATGCCATTGATAATTTGATAGGGATTGCATTGAACCTGTAGACTGCTTTGGGTAGTATAGTCATTTTCACAATATTGATTCTTCCAATCCAAGAACATGGTATCTCTCTCCATCTGTTTGTGTCACCTTTGATTTCTTTCATCAGTGTCTTATAGTTTTCTGAGTACAGGTCTTTTACCTCCTTAGGTAGGGTTATTCCTAGGTATTTTATTCTTTTTGTTGCAATGGTGAATAGGATTGTTTCCTTAATTTACCTTCTGATCTTTCATTGTTAGTGTATAGGAATGCAAGAGATTTCTGTGCATTAATTTTGTATCCTGCTACTCTACCAAATTCATTGATTAGCTCTAGTAGTTTTCTGGTGGCACCTTTAGGATTTACTATGTATAGTATCATGTCATCTGCAAACAGTGACAGTTTTACTTCCTCTTTTCCAATTTGGATTCCTTTTATTTCTTTTTCTTCTCTGACTGCTATGGCTAAAACTTCCAAAACTATGTTGAATAATAGTGGTGAGGGTGGGCAACCTTGTCTTGTTCCTGATCTTAGAAGAAATGGTTTCAGTTTTTCACCATTGAGAATGACGTTGGCTGTGGGTTTGTCATATATGGGCTTTATTATGTTGAGGTAGGTTCCCTCTATGCCTACTTTCTGGAAAGTTTTTAATCATAAATGGGTGTTGAAGTTTGTGAAAAGCTTTTTCTGCATCTATTGAGATTATCATATGGTTTTTAATCCTTCAATTTGTTAATATGGTGTATCACATTCATTGATTTGCATATATTGAACAATCCTTGCATCCCTGGGGTAAACCCCACTTGACCATGGTGTATGATCCTTTTAATGTGCTGTTGGATTCTGTTTCCTAGTATTTTGTTGAGGATTTTTGCATCTCTGTTCATCAGAGATACTGGCCTGTAGTTTTCTTTTTTTGTGACATCTTTGTCTGGGTTTTGTATCAGGGTGATGGTGGCCTCATAGAATGAGTTTAGGAGTGTTCCTACCTCTGCTATATTTTGGAAGAGTTTGAGAAGGTTGGGTGTTAGCTCTTCTCTAAATGTTTGATAGAATTTGCCTGTGAAGCCATCTGGTCCTGGGCTTTTGTTTGTTGGAAGATTCTTAATCACAGTTTCAATTTCATTACTAGTGATTGGTCTGTTTATATTTTCTATTTTTTCCAGGTTCAGTCTTGGAAGGTTGTGTTTTTCTAAGTATTTGTCCATTTCTTCCAGGTTGTCCATTTTATTGGCATATAGTTGCTTGTAGTAATCTCTCATGATCCTTTCTATTTCTGCAGTGTCAGTTGTTACTTCTCCTTTTTCATTTCTAATTCTGTTGATTTGAGTCTTCTCACGTTTTTTCTTGATGAGTCTGGCTAATGGTTTATCAATTTTGTTTTTCTTCTCAAAGAACCAGCTTTTACTTTTATTGATCTTTGCTATTGTTTCCTTCATTTCTTTTTCATTTATTTCTGATCTGATCTTTATGATTTCTTTCCTTCTGCTAACTTTGGGGTTTTTTTGTTCTTCTTTCCCTAATTGCTTTAGGTGTAAGGTTAGGTTGTTTATTTGAGATTTTTCTTGTTTCCTGAGGTAGGATTGTATTGCTATAAACTTCCCTCTTGAACTGCTTATGCTGCATCCCACAGGTTTTGGGTCTTCGTGTTTTCATTTTCATTTGTTTCTAGGTATTTTTTGATTTTCTCTTTGATTTCTTCAGTGATCTCTTGGTTATTTAGTAGCTTATTGTTTAGCCTCCATCTGTTTGTATTGTTTACAGTTTTTTTCCTGTAATTGATATCTAGTCTCATAGCATTGTGGTCAGAAAAGATACTGGATACAATTTCAATTTTCTTAAATTTACCAAGGCTTGATTTGTGACCCAAGATATGGTCTATCCTGGAGAATGTTCCATGAATACTTGAGAAGAAAGTGTATTCTGTTGTTTTTAGATGGAATGTCCTATAAATATCAATTAAGTCCATCTTGTTTAATGTGTCATTTAAAGCTTGTGTTTCCTTATTTGTTTTCATTTTGGACAATCTGTCCATTGGTGAAAGTGAGGTGTTAAAGTCCCCTACTATGATTGTGTTACTGTCGATTTCCCCTTTTATGGCTGTTAGCATTTGCCTTAAGTATTGAGGTGCTCCTATATTGGGTGCATAAATATTTACAATTGTTATATCTTCTTCTTGGATTGATCCCTTGATCATTATGTAGTATCCTTCTTGGTTTTTTGTAATAGTCTTTATTTTAAAGTCTGTTTTGTCTGATATGAGAATTGCTACTCCAGCTTTCTTTTCTTTTTAATAAAGTTATTTATTTATTTATTTATTTTTGGCTGCATTGGGTCTTTGTTGCTGCGTGCGGACTTTCTCTAGTTGCGGCGAGTAGGGGCTACTCTTCATTGCAGTGCGTGGGCTTCTCGTTGCAGTGGCTTCTCTTGTGCAGCGCAGGCTCATGTGTGCAGGCTTCAGTAGTTGTGGCATGTGGGCTCAGTAGTTGTGGCTTGCAGGCTCAGTAGTTGTGGCTCGTGGGCTCAGTAGTTGTGGCACACAGGCTTAGCTGCTCCACGGCATGTGGGATCTTCCCAGACCAGGGCTTGAACCCCTGTCCCCTGCATTGGCAGGTGAATTCTTAACCATTACACCACCAGGGAAGCCCTTCCAGCTTTCTTTTGATTTCCATTTGCATGAAATATCTTTTTCCATCCCCTCACTTTCAGTCTGTATGTGTCCCTAGGTCTGAAGTGGGTCTCTTGTAGACAGCATATGTATGGGTCTTGTTTTTGTATCCATTCAGCCAGTCTGTGTCTTTTGCTTGGAGCATTTAATCCATTTACATTTAAGGTAATTATCAATATGTATGTTCCTATTACCATTATCTTAATTATTTTGGGTTTGGTTTTGTAGGTCCTTTTGTTCTCTTGTGTTTCCCACTTAGAGAAGTTCCTTAAGCATTTGTTGTACAGCTGGTTTGGTGGTGCTGAATTCTCTTAACTTTTGCTTGTCTGTAAAACTTTTGATTTCTCTGTCGAATATGAATGAGATCCTTGCTGGGTAGAGTATTCTTGGTTGTAGGTTCTTCCCTTTCATCACTTTACATATATCGTGCCACTCCCTTCTGGCTTGTAGAGTTTCTGCTGAGAAATCAGCTGTTAACCTTATGGGAGTTCCCTTGTATGTTATTTGTCGTTTTTCCCTTGTTGCTTTTAATAATTTTCCTTTGTCTTTAATTTTCGTCAGTTTGGTTACTATGTGTCTCGGCGTGTTTCTCCTTGGCTTTATCCTGCCTGGGACTCTCTGTGCTTCCTGGACTTGGGCGGCTATTTCCTTTCCCATGTTAGGGAAGTTTTCGACTATAATCTCTTCACATATTTTCTCAGTTCTTTTCTCTCTCTCTTCTCCTTCTGGGACCCCTATAATGTGAATGTTCATGCATTTAATGTTGTCCCAGAGGTCTCTTAGGCTGTCTTCATTTATTTTCATTCTTTTTTCTTTATCCTTTTTTGTGGCAGTGATTTCCACCATTCTGTCTTCCAGGTCACTTATCCGTTCTTCTGCCTCAGTTATTCTACTATTGATTCCTTCTGGTGTATTTTTCATTTCCGTTACTGTGTTGTTCATTCCTGTTTGTTTGTTCTTTAATTTTTCTAGGTGTTTGTTGTTCTTTAATTCTTCTAGGTCTTTGTTAAACATTTCTTGCATCTTCTAGATCTTTGCGTCCATTCTTTTTCCAAGGTCCTGGATCATCTTTACTATCATTATTGTGAATTCTTTTCTGGAAGGCTGCCTATCTCCACTTCATTTAGTTGTTTTTCTGGGGCTTTATCTTGTTCCTTCATCTGGTACATAGTCCTCTGCCTTTTCATTTTGTCTATCTTTCTCAGTTTGGGGTTTTCGTTCCGCAGGCTGCAGTGTTGTAGTTCTTCTTGCTTCTGCTGTCTGCCCTCTGGTGGATGAGGCTACCTAAGAGGCTTGTGCAAGTTTCCTGATGGGAGGGACTGGTGGTGGCTAGAGCTGGCTGTTGCTCTGGTGCGCAGAGCTCAGTAAAACTTTAATCTGCTTCTGTGCTAATGGGTGGGGCTGAGTTCCCTCCCTGTTGGTTATTTGGCCTGAGGCGACCCAGCCCTGGTGTCTGCAGTCTTTTTGTTGGGGCTAATGGCAGACTCTGGGAGGGCTCACACCAAGGAGTACTTCCCAGAACTTCTGCTGCCAGTGTCCTTGTACCCGCGGTGAGCCACAACCACCACCCCCACCTCTGCAGGAGACCCTCCAACACTAGCTGGTAGGTCTGCTTCAGCCTCCTATGGGGTCACTGCTCCTTTCCCTGGGTCCCGATGCACACACTACTTTGTCTGTGTGTCGTCCAAGAGTGGTGTCTCTGTTTCCCCCAGTCCTGTCAAAGTCCTGCAGTCAAATCTCGTTAGCCTTCAAAGTCTGATTCTCTAGGAATTCCTCCTCCGTTGCCAGACCCCCAGGTCGGGAAGCCTGACATGGGGCTCAGAACCTTCACTCCAGTAGGTGGACTTCGTAGTATAAGTGTTGTCCAGTTTGTGAGTCACCCACCCAGCGGTTATGGGATTTGACTTTATTGTGATTGCACCCCTGCTACCGTCTCATTGTGGTTTCTCCTTTGTCTTTGGATGTGGGGCATCTTTTGGTGAGTTCCAGTGTCTTCCTGTTGATGATTGTTCAGCAGTTACTTGTGATTCCGGTGCTCTTGCAAGAGAGAGTGAGCACATGTCCTTCTCCTCCACCATCTTTCCTTCCATCTGGAGAAGTCGTTTTGCCGGGGGGGGTTTGGCCACACCACGTGGCATGCAGGATCTTAGTTCCCCGACCAGGGATCGAACCTGTGCCCCTGCAGTGGAAGTGCGGAGTCTTAACCACTGGACCGCCAGGGAAGTCCCAAGATAGAGGAAGTAGTAATTGATTGTGTGCAGATGGTTCTGCCGCATAAAGAAGGAAGGACTGGTGGGCGAGAGTGCTGTTGCAGGATGCCCTTGAATGGGGGCGAGGCAGAGGGTGTGGGTGCCGTGGGCGTGGCCAGGAGGGAAGCAGAATGTTCCTTGTGCTGATGCTGGGGGATGGGTCTGATGCTAGTGAAATAGGAAGCATCAGGTCGAGAGCTATGGGTAACACGGGAAAGGAAGTGTTCGTGATTTCAGGAGAGAGGTGCTGGGTCGTGTCATCCTGGAGAGTGGGGGAGAGAATGGCCTAGAACAGGGGTTGGCCGACTTTTCCTTTAAAGGGACAGGTAGTAAATATTTTAGGCTTCGCAGGCCAGATGGTCTCCATTGCAATGACCCACCCCATCATGGTAGCACAAGTGGGCAATTCATAAACACATGGGCGTGGAGGTAAAACCTCCAATAAAACCTCATTTACAGAAAATTTTGGCCGCTGGCAGTAGTTTGCCGACTTCTAGTCCCGGAGCTCGGCTTTAGGCCAAGGGTCCTCAAAGTGTGTTCCCTGGACAAGCAACACGGGCGTCACCTGGGGACTCAGGCAGATTAAGTCTGCGATTCGGAATTCTGGACATTAAGCATCCCTAAGTGCCCGAGCTGGGGGTTGAGGGAAAGCCAGAGACGAGGGCGAGGGGTGGGGGTGGGCCGCACCCCCGGGAAAGGGCACGTGCATCCCGGCCTGCCCTTGGCTGCCTGTTGCCCATCCCATTAGCCTGTGTGAGGACATCACGCACCCTACCTTCCCCAGGGCCTCTGGACCAGCATCTGGACTGGCCTTGGGGACAGCTCTGCTCCTAGCGCACAAGGCCTGGCACTCCGCGCACCCTCCCCTCTGTGGTCCTGGTTTCCCGTCTGTGTCCCTCACTCGCCCAGGGGGTGCTTCAGGGCAGGAGTCAGGGATCAGGGAGGTGAGGCATCCAGGATGACCCTGGGTGACCATGGTACCACTTCCTGGCCTGGGGAAGACAGCCCAGATTCCCAAGTCCACAGACTCCCTCTGCAACCACCATTTCTGCATAGCTTGGGCAACGAGAAAGTGCTCCCAGAACCTCAGAAAAGCAGTCAGGGAGGGGCGGAGTGGGGGCTTGGAAAGAAGGGGTAGAAATCCTTCCCAGTCACGGACTCGACCCTCAGCCTCACCCGAACGCCCGTGGGCCTGTCTGTCTGTCTGTCTGATGAGGGACGTGCAGATGCTCAAGGAACCAGGCCTTCGGGATCACAGAGCATCCTGGCCACACTGACTGGTCTTTTTTTAACCGCCTCCCCTCCTTCTTTGCTCTCCCTCCAGGATCTTCCCTCCTTGAAGAAGGGAGTGGGTCGGGACGAGTGAGGCCAGCTCCATGTATCCGGAATCGACCACGGGGTCCCCAGCTCGGCTTTCCCTGCGACAGACCGGCTCCCCGGGCATGATCTACAGGTGACGCCCCCGTGCCACCCCACCAGGCCCTCCCAGGGTCAGTGCTGCCTCTGAGGAGGTCCGCAGGCCAGTCTCCTCCCCTCGGCCCCGAGGAAGGGGCCGAGTGAGCCCACAGGGCTGTCAGGTGCACGCAGCCAGCATTTTCTCCAAGGATAGGAGGCTTTTAAGACCAAAATGGGAAAGAAAAAGACCAAGGTTTTCCAGGTGGGATGGAGCCAGGATTAGACCCCTGCCTTGTCCCTGACTCTTCTGAAATATTCCGTGGGAGGTAACAGAGGCCCTTCCCGGTTTCCATCTCTCTCATCTCACACACACTGCAGGTCCTGGGGCCCCTGTGGTCCCACCAGCTCCCCTGACACCCTGAGCAAGGCTCCAAGCCTTACAGCCCTGAGTGGAGCCCGTGGAGGGTGGGGGCAGCCGGGTGCTCGCCGGGCCCCCTTGACCTATTTGTGGAGCCCGCTTCCAGATCCAGCCCTGGGTCTTTCTGTTTGGAAAATAGCCCAGGTTGAACCACAGGGAGGGCATGGGGAAGGCGCGGGGTGGGAGCCGCTGGCATCACTGTCACGGAGGACTGGGCGCAAGTGGAACCCTGGGGCCCGCCAGTCCTTGAGCCACTGGACCTTCAGATAACTGTGAGGGCCTGAGCCGCAGCGCGCGTCCATGGAAACCACAGGGAATGGGGGCGTCCCTCCTGCATCCAGGTCCTACAAAGAACCCCATGGTCACGTGCAGACTTCCCAGCGTGTTGGGTGATGGGCATTCCTGGGTTTGAAGGTTTTCAACCGTTGGTCTGAAAAAGCATGTTTCATGAAAACCCAAACAGAGGGACTTCCCTGGCGGTCCAGTGGTTAAGACTCTGCCCTTCCACTGTAGGGGGTGCGGGTTCAATCCCTGGCGGGGGAGCTAAGATGCCACATGCCTGCGCGCGCGCGTGCCACGTGGCCAGAAAAAAAAGAAACCCAAACCGAGGCCAGGCACAGAGGAGCCCGGCACCCAAACAAACGGGCCTCCACCTCCCTGTGCCACTGGGTGGCGCTGTCACCGAGACTTGGTACCCAGGCACATCCTCCGACAGCCCCGCGAGGGCGGGGTGGGGCTGGGGCTGCCGGGCGTCAGAGATGCTTCCCGGGCTGGCACCTCCTTGTGCGTGGTTGATGCCAACTGTGGCTTCTCTCTCTTCTCTCCCTGTTTCCTTCTCTCTCCTCCATTGCTGTCCGCAGTACTCGGTATGGGAGCCCCAAAAGACAGCTCCAGTTTTACAGGTAACGAGCCCTCCGTTTTCCCTACAACCGGCAAGCAGGGCAGCGGGTGGGAGAGCCGTGCCGTCCAGGCCGGGTGTGCTGGTGATTTCTCAGGCATGAAAACTCCCCCGTAAGATCCAGGCTCTGGTCCTCTTCTCGGTGCCACGACACGGCATAGTGATGAAAGACGTGAAGTCAGGCTCGTTGTGTGGGCTCGTCGTCTAGAATTTGCTTTGATTTGAGCTGAGCTCTCGCCAGATCGCCTTTCAAAGCTCACCCCTCAGACAGCAGGTCGAGTGCTTTCCTGTCATCCCAACTTTGTGCTTCTTAGGTGATCAGAGTGAGAAACGATGCTCCAGGCCCAGTGTTCTCCTCTTTTCCCTGAACTTGAGCTGATCTGTAGCCTACGGAGCCCTCTGGGGTGTGCGGCTGCGATAGGACCCAGGCCAGGGTCGGGACGGATGCACTGGCGTCTTTCTGATGCACTTCCTGTTGGAAATCAACACAGTGTGTCCACTGGGGGAGAGTCTGTCACCAGAGGGACACGACGCCCAGAGGTCCAGCCCGAGGCACGTCCATCAGCAAAAGCTCCCCAGGCGGGTCCCTTCCTCCCTCTCTTCCTAACCTGTAGGGGTAGGGCGTGCACCACAGACACGCATGCTCTTGAAAATCTCTAACTCTGGGAATTTACGTTGACATTTTCCTCCATCGAGAACACGCCAGGCTTACGGAACCCTCAGGGCAGCTCGGCCAGCCTTGGGGCTGGACACTCGGAATGGCTCATGGGGGCAGGGCCCTGGTGTCTGTTGTGCGTCTCGGCCTCCAGGCCTGGGAGGTCTCTCCGTCCAGAACTGGGTCCCCGGCATGTGCACCCACAGCGGTGACAGAGCTGTGGGGCCGTTATCGCCGATGCACCAGGGACCTCGCTCGGGCGGTGGGTGCTGGGGTCGGCGCTGGATTTCCATGTGGCTTTATCCTTCCCACAGCCTTGGCACCTCCGAGCATGACCGTGGGCCTGGGTCCTCAGGCTAACTTTGCTACTGCTTCAGTGCCTCCCATGAGGTCTCACCCCTTACCAAGATCTCTAAAGGGGCGAGCGAATCTTTGATTCTACTGGAATTTTTGCTAGATAAGGTCTTGCTTGAAATAGTTAGGTCTGAGCTTGAAATGCTTACTGAATGAAGTGTTTATCATCATATACATATGTATGTGTGTATGTGTGTGTATGTGTGTGTATGTGTGTGTGTGTATGACACAATATGCCGGAATGAATGCGTGCCATCCGTCCACAAGGATTCAAACTGAATCCTTGAAACCAAACGTGCACTTGAGCCGCATCCTCAGAGGTCCTGGGCCTGCCTCACTCCTGGAAGGAAAGGAGTGAGCTGAGACATGCAGGCAGAAGAATCCCCGGAACAGGCCAGCCGGCTGAAAGCGCTGGTCCTGTAAGAGGTGCCAAGTAAGTCGCGTCGAAGTGAACGTGTGCTCCACGCCCCTTGCTGGCCCCCTGGACCCCCTGGATCCACCCTGTGGTCTATGCTCTGCGACCCCTCTGGCTGAGCGTCCGGTCCCCATGAGGTCTTCTTGCCCCGTGGACAGGCCCTGCTGGAGAACTGAATCTCCAGGTCTGAAGACCACCCACCCCCAGGCTCTCAGCTCCACGTTCAATGCCACAGGCTCTGGCTGTCCTGCCTTTTGGGGCTGCAGCATGGTTACTTCCCACAGACACTCGGCATCTTTTGTGGGGCCTCTGGTGATGACCTCTAAGGGGGTGGGGTCTGTGTTCAGCAAACTGGGTGCCACTCCCAATGGGGGGTCCTCGTCACCCAGGTACTGGCACGGCTCTTGGATGGTTATTTAAGTCAGCCAGCAGGGTGGCACCCCCTCCTCCAACAGGGCAAAGGTGTCCAGGGCCCCGCCCTCGAGCAGCTCACAGACGGGTAAGGGAGGGAAGACCCTGTACCTGTCAGCTTTTACACAGTGGGCCGCATAACAAACTACCCCAAGTCTCAGGGGCAGCAACAATAAGCATTGATTCCTTGCTCATATGTCTGTGGGTTGACTGGAGTCAGTTCGTCTAGGCTGGGCTTAGCTGAGTTGGTGTCTGAGCTGCAGGCTGGACACTGGTGTTCACCATCTCTCCGTCCTTCCTAACCAGGGGCCATCCCAGGCCTCTTCTCACGGCACAAGTGCCAGAGAAAACAGAGAAACACAACTGTCTCTGAAGGCCGACGGTTAGAATTGGTACAGTCACTTCTGCTCATTCTTTTGGCCAAAGCATTCTCATGACCAAGCCCAATGTCAAGGGGAAAATATACTCCCCCCCCGACCCATGGGAGGATTCATGGTCACGTGATGCAGAGAGGGGGGGAAAGGACCGGCCACGGTAGTGCCATCTACTCCGAACCCAAATCATTCTAACAGTATCTAGGAGGCAAAGTGGGTCATGGGGGGCTTCCCTGATGGCACAGTGGTTAAAAATCCGCCTGCCAATGCAGGGGACATGGGTTCAAGCCCTGGTCCAGGAAGATCCCACATGCCGCGGAGCGATGAAGCCTGTGCGCCACAACTACTGAACCTGTGCTCTAGAGCCCACGAGCCACAACTACTGAGCCCACGTGCCACAACTACTGAAGCCCGCACGCCTAGAGCCCATGCTGTGTGACAAGAGAAGCCACGACAATGAGAAGCCCGCACACCGCAACGAAGAGTAGCCCCCGCTCTCCAAAACTAGAGAAAGCCTGCTCGCAACAACGGAGACCCAATACAGCCAAAAATAAAATAAATTAAAAAAAAAATAGTGGGTCATGGGAGAGTCCAGAGAGTTGGTGGCGTTCCGAGGAGGGAGGGGTCACAGCCAGCTGAGAGTCAGGGAAGGCTTCATAGAGCCTTTGGGCTGGACCTTGAAGACTGGACAGAATTCAACAGAACCAGGAAGAACATTCCAGTAGATGCGACAGCCTGAGCACAGCTCAGAGAGGCGCCCTGAGGACAGGAAGTAGCGGTCACACCATCTGGGCCATCAGGGACAGGACAGGATGGAGAGTAAACAGAGGCCAGACTGTAGAGGCAGCTGGGAGTCTGAGGAGAGAGGGCCAGGAATGCCAAGCAGAGGAGCCTGGACTGCATTCAGTGGGCACTGGGGAGCCATCGAAGGTGTTAGAGCAGGGCAGGGGGCGGGGCTCTGCTGCAGGAAGGAAGCCGGGTAGCAGGAAGTGAGACGGGGGATGGAGAGGCTGGACGAGGAGGCAGGAGAGATGGAGAAGGGCTGAACCACAGGAGCCACAGGAAGAGAGTGAAGGGTCCCAGGAGCCACGTCCACGGGGCTTGGTGTCTGAGGTGCAGGCGCTGAGAGGGACAACGTGATGAGAGGAGAACGGTGCCCCGGGGGAAGGAGATGAGCCTCCTTCCAAGCACGTCAGGCTGATGACCGCCACCCAGCAATGAGGCCCACTACGGCCACTTCCAGCCAGTGGGTGACACGTGACATGGAACCTGACAGTGGGCTTCAGGCTTTAAGAAAAACCATCCCAGGGAATTCCCTGGTGGCCCCGTGGGTAGGACTCTGTGCTTCCACTTCAGGAGGCATAGGTTCGATCCCTGGTCGGGGAACTAAGACCCTGCAAGGTGTGTGGTGCAGCCAAAATAAATAATTTTTTTTACAAAGAAAAGAAAAACCATCCCAAGTCCATCACGAAGGCCTTTCCAGATCATCGCCCACCGCCAGTCACCTCCGGTTCCATGCCCTCCCCTGGCCTCCCATTTCTTTCTACTCCGGATCTGGTGAAGTGATCCCCCCACCCCTTGTAGCCATCCCCGTTAGCAGGTTTGTCATGGGGTAATCAGCTCAGAATCCCACAGGCACCGGCACGGTTTCTCAGCTAGAGGATAGTGTCACGCTGAGACTTTGGGGGGATCCTAGTATAACATGAAGGGCCCCTGCGGTCATGAACCCGGAACGGGGGCTCAGCATAACATCACCCCAGGGCTCAGCCTCAAAGCGTTTTCCAAACCTCAGGTCAGGTCTGGGAGGGAGGGTCTCCACGCCCCCGCCTGGAGAGGGAAGCAGTGTGCTGTCCAAATAGCAAACCGCAGGAACCTTCCAGCCATTTATAGGTCCTGGCAGTGTAGGACGTACAATCTGGGGCACGTCCCGGTGGAAGGGAGGTGGGGCGTCCGTCTGCGTGTGCTGAGGGTGCGTCTTGCCAGACCTCAACCCCTTCACTGTGGGCGGTGGTCACGTGCCGTGGGGCCCCGGGCTCCCCTGCTTGCAGACAGCTAAGAACAAGGTGGGACGGCAGCCGCAAGCCTGGGTCCCGCGTCCTCAAATACCGGAAAGCACAGGCTGCGTCTCTCCACCTGCGGTTCCCAGGGTCAGGTCTCGAGGCGGGGGGTGTGCGCCCGAGGGGATGGCAGGACCCCAGCCGGCGCCCCCTCCCAGCCAGCACGCAGGAGGCTGCCTTGCCCGGCTGCACCGCGGAACCGCACTTCCCAGGCTTTTAGGGGAAGAGGCACGCTCGTGAATAATTCAGCCTCTTTCACTGAGATGCAGACGCCCTAATAGGACTAATGGACTCGCTGCCTCCAAACCCGACCCTTGTGGGACTTATTCACCAATTGCTTCTGACGTTCTGCAGTGACACTCCCTAATGAAAGAGCTGCTGCACCAGCTCCTTAAACGTCTTGTGAACCCTAATAAACTAGACTGTGTCCCTTTTAACCAGCAGACGCCAGCGAGGCAGGTGAGTGGTCCCTTCACCCCTTCAGCCCCAGGAGGCAAGTGGCAGCTACCTTCTTTGGGGGGGATGCTGCTGGGGAACAAGCATCCCGGGAACAGAAATGACAGGGACAGCTTTCGGGGATGCGTTTGGCTGGTCAGAAATTAGACCCTCTATGTGTTTTCAAAGCGGAAAACCTCAAAAAAAAAAAAAAAAAAAAAGCCACAGCCCTAGGTAACCACGGGAGGGAGGAGGGTGGGCGTTCTGCTGCTTGAACCTGCTCGCTTCCCAGTCCCGCTGCTCTCCCGCCCAGGGAGACCTGGGCTGCAGCTGGTACCCTGTCGGGTTCCCCGCTAAGATCCAGCATTTTCAAGTTGCCCCCCTCCTGCCGGCAGCAGGAGGCTGGGTGCTGTCTGAAAGGTCTGTTTCGAAACACAGGCCTGAGAGAGCCGGGGGCTGCTTCTTTGGGCCTTGGTTTGCTGATGCTTCGCGAGCAAAAATAATTTTGTTTTTGCCCTGACGCGATGCTGTGCCTTTTCCAGCTGCGCTCTGGGATGATTTCGAGCCGCTGCCCTCCATGCTCCCGCTTTAGGAACTTAGGCCGGTTTCTCCGGTGTCGAGACACGTGTCGCCGTTTCAAAGAGACTTTCCGGATTCCTTCCGGATCCCATGTCTCGTGCTTTGGTGGCTTTCAGTAAACAGACCTCAGTTCAGGCATTCCAGGTGGAAGGCTCTTCAGCAAGGTCGCGATTCCCGTGGACTTAATGAGGTTAATGTCTCTTTCCATTTTTCCATGTTACGTGGTTCATTCCCGTGAATTCCCCAGACCCCCGTCCACAGGAATAGATTTGCAAAAGGCAGGCCCCAGCACAGCGGGGGGCCCTGTAGGCTCTGTAATTAGTGATGGCTATTAAAGAGGGCTGATTTTTCCTGAGATGGGGGGGCAGGATGGCAAAGAGGAGCGAGCGGTCGGGGTCGCTGGGAAGCCAGGTGGCCAAGGCAGGAGCCCCAACAAGGGGAGTCTTCGAGGGGCCCCTCACCCAGGGACCCAGCCCTGCTCGCCTGCAGAGGAAGCCGGCTTATTACGCTCTCCTCTCCCGCTGGACAGCATTGGTGACGGTCGAGTCCCTCTGTGTCCTTCCTCCCCCACCCCCGAGGACCTTAGGAGGACGAACACCTCCCAGCCCCTTCCTCGCTGTGCTCGGCCCTCCGGTCACAGACCCCCTTGTGGGTGTCAGGTCCTCACCCTCCACCCTAGGTCAGGGGCCACTGTGCTCGCCCATGGCCCACCCCTCCTCCCACGAGTCCCCTGGCCCAAGCCTGCCCTGCGCCACCAGGACCCTCACGTCCAGCAGGAGGCTCTGGGCTCCCTCCACGCGGCTGGTGGCCCTGCCCCACCCAGGGGCCCCTCCCAAGGCCGCTATAACTCGAGATGAGGAGAGATCCCCGGCAGGAGGGACTCCAGCCCCACAGAGAGGCGCCCTCCAAGTCCTGGCCGCACCCACTTCTCCCATCTCATTAGGGACGCGTGTCTGCGCCAGAGCGGGGGCGGTGGTTAACGCCCACATTTCACCCTACACGGCTCCCTCGAATCACTCAGGCCCATGTTCACATGCGACCTCTGGAGAGGCCCCCGCCTGCCCACCCATGTCCCCTCCACCCCGTTTTGTGTATTTTGTCCTCATGCCACGTATCATAACTGGTGCCAGGGTCCACACCTCGTGGTTGCTGGCCACCTCCCACACGTGGCATGCTCCCACGGGGAGGCCAGCCCCGTCCAGTTTTCCAGGCGGGTCCCGTGCAGCCCGAGGCAGCCTGCACAATAGGCCTCTGCTCATCCCACTTCACAGACGTGGAGACTGAGGCTCGGAGCAGCCCAGGTGCCTGCCTGGGTTGCACCGAGTGGGTGACACACCCGCCGGACGGGGCTGCCCGTGTCCAGAAGCAGGGCACTCAGCCACACTGTCATTGCAGCTCTGGGGCCGGGGCTAGATTTCCAGAGCCAGACCAGACCAGGATTGCTTTTTGCGGGTCATGTCTTGAAAGCTCTAATGGCTATTGATCTCAGCCTGGCTGGGCCTGGCTGGGAACCATCACGTCTGAGGTGGGTCCTGCTCTTCAGGAAGCACCCCTGTAACTGCTGCTTGCCCAGCTGTTCTCTCTGAACACGGACCCCCAGGGAAGCCAGGACTGCCCTGCTTCTGCCCCACACAGGCCACACAGACGCCTTTGAAGCATCTGCCTGACGGGTAGTGGGCAGCGTGCACTTGGAGGGGAGGAGGGAGGGAGGGAGTAGGCGTTGCTACCTGTGGGCATCCATGGTGCCATGTCCAAGGTCAAACCCACCCACCCCCACCGAGCCTGGGCCCCCTCTGCTGCCCCAGAATGATTCTCCTGGAAGGTGGGTATTTTCGTGCCCTGCAAAAGCATCCCTCAGAGACCTTAGTCCAAACCCTTGGGGGATGCTAGAGGTTCTGGGCCCCCTGTGGGTCTGAGATATGGTGATGCAAGTCCTGGCCCAGGAGAAGGCAGCCTGCAGAAAGCCTTGGCCTGAGTCAGGGGGCCAGCCCAGCCCCTCCAGGTGCTGGCGGCACAGCCAGGGAAACATCCAGTTACTACTTCGGTAGCTGAGGGTGCAGCAGTGAAAGTAGATGGAAAAGTCCCTGCCCTCCTGGACCTGACCTTCAGCGGGGTCAGATGCGCCAAACAAGATGACTAGAGAGGACAGAAGCACGTTGTCAGGTGATGATACCTGCCGTGGAGAAAGGGGGATGTGAACTGGGAATGGAGAGCTCACCTGAGGAAGGACCAGCCCAGGCGACCCCAATGCCCTCTCCGCCCTAGGGACTCTGCAGCTGCCTCAGCCCCCAGGGCAGCCTGCCCAGCCCTTCCCAGGGATAATGGAACTTGTTTTCCCTTAGGGCAGAGGTGGGGACAATGCTGGTTCCTCCAGTTCTCGGGCTGGGCTCCAGGGTCCAGCTGACCCCAGCTGAAAAGACGCATCTCACCTCGGTGACGGTGACAATTCTGGGGACACGGTGCAGGCATCTGGGCCGGGGCAGAGGCCCTTAGTCAGCTGTGCGGGGCGGGGGGCGGGGGAGCCCCTGGATTGTAGAACAGCCCTGCCCTCTGCGGCCGTGTCCGTGTTGCCCAGTCAAAGCCACTGCAGGATGTGGACGCACAGCTGTGATGCCGGCCCTTCACTGAGCTACTCACGTGTGTGCGTGAATTGACACAAGGGCAGCATTCTGTGCACACGCGTGTTCCCCTCTCCTTTCCTTTCTTGATGCTGTCTCCTGGGACTCATTGCCTATCAGTCCACGTGGAGACACGTCACGTGGCTGCATAAATTTCCATTCTACGGATGAGCCGTCATTTACATAACCCATTTCCTATTGATGGACATTTACGTTTTTAGTTTCCAAGTGTAATCATCCTTTCAGATGATGATTTAGCAATGGTTCTTAACATTTAAGCTTTGCAATTTCCAAACCTGTTCCCTCCGCCGCTTCACTCCCTCCTTAAATGCATCCGCTCAGTATTTCTATTGCAAAAACTCGTGGATTGTGACACAATTGCTTTGAGCATGGAGCCCAAAGAACTGTGCCGGTGCAATGGCGCTTTCTATAAGCAGAGAATGCACATGTGGATAACATTTCCCTTTACCAGGCTGTGAACCAACAAATAGGGCCTTCCTGGGGGAGCGATGTCCCCTGGCAAAATCACACTGGAGTTTGCTTCAGCGACAGGTGTGCTTATGCTGCTTCCCCGGACGGCCCTGTAATTGGTTTTACCCTGGGAACCCCTCCAGGGGGTGCCGTGAAGTCCTCCACTCTGGGGGCCGGGCTCTCTGCATGCTCCTGCCCCCTTCGCATTTGGAGCATTTTTTGGGGGGATCTCCCACCTGGAATGCAGCTTCGCCTGTGCTTGCCTCATGGGTGCAGGGGCAGAGGGGGTGGCTCAGCCAGAGTTCCCGGCCAGTGCAGCTTTGAGGACCAAGAATCTCAAGCCAAGAGGTGTTTACATTCCGGGGCCGGGCCCTGTCCCCAGGCGCCAAGAGCCCTTGGTGGCCACTCTATCTGGAGGACGTGTCCCTGCCGCAGCCCCTGCCCCAGCCCCAGGGCCAGCGTCCAGCCTGGGCACCGGGGATGGCGGGATGCTCTCTAACCCATCACCACTCGGCGTTTCCCATCCGGACAGCGGCAGCTCCTGGGCCGGGTGGGACCATGTTGTCCATGACGTACAGCGAGAGCCTGAGGAGTGTGGTCGGCAGGTGTCACTCAGACTGGGCCCTGCACCCCGTCCGCCAGGCCAGCACGCTGGAGCTGCAGCAGCTGCGGGAAGTGTGGGCAGCAGCCCAGGCCAGGAACATGGAGAGCTTCCTGCGCATGCACGGCCTCTCCCTGGACAGCTGCACCGCCCGGTGCACCGGCATGAAGTACCGGTAAGGGCTGGGCTGGGCGGGGACAGGAGGAGGTCCCCTGGCCAAGGAGGGGGCCGAGGCAGGGGCTGCGAGAGGGATGCAGCCCAGGAAACGGGGTAATGGCGTCACTGTCAACTGGGGCAAACTCCTTGGGGTTTAAGAATGCTGACCGTGGGACTTCCCTGGCGGTCCAGAGGTTAAGACTCCACGCTTCCACTGCAGGGGGCACGGGTTCCATCCCATTTCGGGGAACTAAGATCCCACGTGCTGTGTGGCGCAGCCAAAAAGAAAAGAATGGGGCTTCCCTGGTGGCGCAGTGGTTGGGAGCCCGCCTGCCGATGCAGGGGACACGGGTTCATGCCCCAGTCTGGGAAGATCCCACATGCCGCGGAACGGCTGGGCCCGTGAGCCATGGCCGCTGAGCCTGCGCGTCCGGAGCCCGAGCTCCGCAACGGGAGAGGCTGCAATAGTGAGAGGCCCGCGTACCGCAAAAAAAAAAAAAAAAAAAGAAAGAAAAGAATGCCGACCGCATAGGAACGTATAAAAGAGGAAAATGAGAGTCTGCATATCCTTTCCTCCAGAGATAAGCTCTGCTGCGTTTGGTGTGTCCTCCATGGGAAAAGAGTATGGTTTCTTGAAAAAACTTTGCAGCAGGGGTAAACATACTGTGTCATTTGTCTTCTTGCCGTGTCATTGGGACACATTAATTATCAGGGGTTGACGAAACACAAATTAGGGGAAATCCCTCAATTCATCATCTCTACCAACAAATCCATCCCAGCACCAGAAACCCATGCGAGGTCCTGGGGACCAAGATGTGCTTAAATTGGGCTGTCCTCATGGGAAGTGGCCTCTGAATTGGTTGCTGCAACTACGCTTGTAACTGTGACCAGCAAAGGCTGTGGAGTAGGTGTCCCTGTGTTCTCAGATGCGGGCCTGGAGGGTTTCTTCTGAACCTCAGAAAGACGTTCTGTTTAGCTCGCTTGTCACTGAAATCAGCATCTGGGACAATGCTCTGACCTGCCCACTTTCTCCTCTGAAAGCCTCAGAAAGTGGCCAGAGGAGCCCCAGAGCTGGCGTTTGAGTTGATAAGTTACATATACGAGGCTTTCTTCCTGTGCCTCCCAGGGACAAGTCCTGGCCAGAGCCAGTTGGCCAGAAGGGACCCCACCCACCCACCTAGTCTATGTACTGTTGCCAGATTTAGCAAATAAAAATATAGAACGCCCAGTTAAATTTGAATTTCAAATAAACAACCAGTTTATGCCATCATCGGGACGTAATAGCAGAAGTTATTCATTGTTTATCTCAAGTCCAGATTTAAGTGGGTGTCCTATATCTGATTTGGTTTCCATCTAATGCAGGCCCCAGGGGTTATCTGACTGTTCTCTGGAGAGAAGAACAGAGACCAGCCCTGTTGCTGTAACATTTTCTCCTGTGGACAAGTGTTTGGATCTTCAGCATGAGGTTGTCATTTAAAGATATAAAGCACTTCTGCCCTGAGTCCATTAGATGGCAGGATTCTTAAGGCTTTGCATTATAAATCCAGTTGTAAAGGAAGGACAAAGGGTCAGCTAGTTTGGCCTCAAGGATCTCCTGATTCTGACGGAAATTTCTCAAGAAGGAGATGAGGGTCTGCATTTTTTCTTTTTCTTTCTTCTTTTTTTTTTAAGATTTTTTTGATGTGGACCGTTTTTTAAAGTCTTTATTGAATTTGTTACGGTATCGCTTCTGATTTATGTTTTGATTTTTTTGGCCTTGAGGCGTGTGAGATCTGAGCTCCCCGACCAGGGATCAAACCTGCACCCCCTGCACTGGAAGGCGGATTCTTAACCACTGGACCACCAGGGAAGTCCCTGCATTTTTTCTTTTTTTGGCAAGTCATTGATACTTTTCATTAATTCAGCAAATGTTTACTCAGGATCTATCTACTTGGCTCCAGGCAACAGGCTTGCCAGATGCTGCAGGAACAGGACAGACAAGGTCCCTCCCCACCCCATTGGACATTACATCCTGCAGGGGGATGGCAGAGAAAAAGCAAGTAAATGCCTAAGAGAGTCAGGGAGACCAGGGGCAGCTGAGACCCCAGCCATCTGAAAGGAGGACCAGTTGAAGACATGGAGAAGAACTTTCCAGTCCAAGGGGACAGGGGCACATGTGAGGAGAAAAGGCCCAGGGCCAGAGCGAGGAAGGCAAGTAGAGGTGAGGCGGGGGGGGGGGCAGGGGGGCCGGAGCCCGTCCCCCATCCCAGGGAGACCTCACCTCCCTCGGGTGTGGATACCGTTTGTAATGGAGGGGGCACTGGGGTGAATTTTGTCCCCGCAAATTTCATCTACCCAGAACCGCAGAATGTGAAGCTCTTTGGTAATAGGCTCTGTGCAGATGTAACTACTTAAGATGAGCTCACAGCGGAATAGGGTGGGTCCTAAATCCAGCGCCTGGTGTCCTAGTAAGAAGGCCCAGTGAAGACGCATAGGGAAGAGGCCCTTTGGTGGTGGAGGCAGCAGTGGGAGGGATACGGCCACAAGCCAAGGAACCACGCCCACCAGAAGCTGGCGGAGGCCAGGATGGATCCTCCCCTGGAGGCTTCAGAGAGAGCGCAGCCCTGCCCACACCCAGATTGCAGCCTTCTGTCCCCTGGAGCTGTGAGAGAGCCAGGTTCTGTTGCTTGAAGCCCCCCCCCAGTTCGTGGAACTTTGTCATGGCAGCCCCAGGACCCGAACACAGCCGGGGGGTGTGAGTACTGGAACAAATCTCTTATTTGCCTGACACCCCAAGGAAAAGGTCTGTGTCCCATCTGAAACATGCTGGACCAACTGTGGGGCTGAAACACCCTGGGGAAACCTGCTTCCCAAGGAGCAGAGTTGACAAGAAAACCACTTGAGCCTTTAGCATTTGATGGGCCAGATGTCGCCCCTGTAGGGCCCGCCCTTTATCTGGTGGATTTCATCTTGCTGCCTCCAGGGGTTTCGGTTAACTGGGAAGAGGGCCTCGGAAACCACGACCAAGGGTTATTAAAGATCCCAGATAGATGCCATTCCACGGTTAATGTTCCCGGCAGCAGCTGGGCTGGGACTCAGCTAAACCTGGTCTTAAATATTAATATAAAAAAGATAAAGCCTCCAGATAAGTGCTGCTCCGTGGAGCAAGGCGACGACGTACCTCGGGCACAGACACCATATCAGTCGACCTGAGCCTGCAGCTGCAGGAAAAGGCTTTCTTGTTAACTTTTCCCATTTTTTTTTTTTAACTGTCCTCAACTCTTGCTGTTTAAAAAAAAAAAAAATGCACTGAATTTTTAAATCTACACAGTCCCTTTGTAAGCTCCCCTTCCCCATGTCCACCTGACTGTAGTGATGGAGGGTCTGGAGATGTGGCCTGAGACAGGGCAGCAGCTGTGGCCACAGGCCGGCCAGAGGCTGTGACCTGGGCCCAGGCAGTGCCAGCTGGATACCGGGCCTGGTTCAGGTGTGTTCCTTGTCCGCTACCCATGGCATCGGGAATGAACCCAAAGTTCCCACCATGCGCGGCCCTTCCTTCCTTCCTTCCTTCCTTCCATATCTCAAACATGCAAGCTCATTGCATCCTCAGGGTCCTTGCACATTCTATTCCCTCCCCTGGAAGGTGTGTCCTCCAGATTTTCACAAGGCTCCCATCATCACATCTTTGGCCTCAAAGAGACTTTCCGCACCACCCAGTCTAAATAAATGCCCAGTGAGTCATCCTCAAGCTCACTGTCCTGTCTCTCTTACCTTGTTTTTGCCCATCTGCACCCCACTGAGAGCACAGCCTCTGTCTGTTCCCAGCACCTAGAACATTTCAAGCCTCTGTAAGTATTGCCTGGGTGGCATTATGTGGCCTTGGTCTTAACCCACTTTTCAGAATATTCCCCTGTAAAGTACGTCTCCTTCCTGCTGCTTCCTTGGCAGCAGGACTGGAAGCTGTGTCTGAGACTCCCTGATGCAGCCTGGAGGGCGGGGAGCCCCGGGCAATGAGCCTTGGTCGTGAGTTTCTGGTAGGGCGGGCCGTCCTGCGTGCCTGTGGTTTTTGCCTCTAGATCGTAGCCTCTTACCACGAGCCTCCTACAGGAATCACGGGCAGTATTTGATTCGTGGTCAAGTTCATCGAACAGACTCTCCAGTTGCTCATTTATTCACGGAGGTCAGTCAGGGAAGACTTCCTGGAAGAGCTGGGAACCCAGGTGTGTCTTAAAGGATGGGTGGGAAAAGGAGGAAGAACAGAGTCCAGAGAGGGACGGTGGGTGGAGCAGTGCAGGCGGCCAAGCGGGGGGCCGGTCCACCTTGAGACAGTCCCATATCAGTGTCCTGGGGCTGCCGTAACACAACGCAGTGCCCAGAACAACAGCTGTCTATTCTCTCATGGTCCAGAACCCGGAAGTCTAGACCTGGGGTCAGCAGGGTCACACTCTCTGAAGGCTGCAGGGAAACATCCTTCCTTGGCTTTCTTTTTCTTTTTTCTTTTTCACTGGGGTATAGCTGATTCACAATGCTGTGTTAGTTTCAGGTGTAGCGCAAAGTGACTCAGTTATACATCTACTTATATCCACTCTTTTAGATTCCTTCCCACATAGCTCATTACAGAGTATTGAGTAGAGTTCCCTGTGCTATACAGCAGGTCTTTATTAATTATCTATTTTGTGTATAGCAGTGTATATATATCAATCCCAATCTCCCAATTTATCCCTCCCCCGTCCTTTTCCCCCTGCAGCCATAAGTTTGCTTTCTACATCCGTGTCTCCTTGGCTTTCTTTGCCTGTAGACACATCACTCCAATCTCTGCCTCCATCTTCACGTGACTGTTTTCCCTCTGTGCATCTCTGTCTGTCTCCAGATCTCCATCTCCTCATAAATACAGCAGTCATTGAATTCAGGGTTCACCCCCAATCCAGCAGGAACTCAATCTTCACGTAATAACATCTACAAAGATCCTATTTCCAAACGAGGTCACGTTCACAGGTGCCGGGAGTTAGGACTTGAACATGTCTCTTTGGGGTCACATTTCAACCCACAGCGGGTCCCAAGGGCTGTCTCAAGTCCTGAGCCTGCAGGGACATCGCTGAGTATCGTGAGGGGAATCCTGGCTCCCCCGCCGGTACCTGTATGAACTTAGACAAGTCACCTGGCCTCTCTGTGTCTCAGCGTCCCCATCTGGAAAGCAGAGACTATAGTCACTTCCTCACAGAAGTGTGCTGAGGACTAAAGGCGATAGTGACGGAACTTAGGGCTCCCGGCTTGGCTCCTGGTGGGAGAGAAACCCCAGTCTTGGAATCTCATGGGCGAAACGATAGCACCTGGAAAGCAGATGGGAAGGGAGCGGGGAGGGAGGTGGCGAGCTCGGGACGAGCTGCCGTGCAATGATCCGGGGGTCCCTCGTGGGCCCCCGTGGAGGGCCGGCCCAGGACCGTGGTGTCAGCTACCCACGGCCTGCATTCGTACTGGGTCTGCTTCTGCTGGCAGTGGCCACCGTGCTGGGGCCCAGCGGCGGTCCCAGGCCTGGAGACAGCCACCCATCCCTCTGCGGGTCCTGGGCCTCCCGCCCCAGCTCCCCTGCCTTTACAGGGACATCACAGCCTCTCCCTCCCCTGTGTCGGGCAGGGACAAGGGCTGAGCGATCCTAACACAACTGCTGGTGCGTGGCTTTGTAACCGACGCACAACACAACTCAGTGTCTCCCAGGCCCTCCTGGCAGCGGGAATCAGGGGGTCACCTGTTAGCAACACGGATCCTCAGGCCCTGCCCAGAGATTTGGGGGATCCGCCCCCAAGAGGCTCCTCTGATTGGGCAAGGACAGGAGCCCTGGCTGACTGGCTCTCTGCCGTCCACCTGGAAAGGCGAGGGTCCGCACAGCTCAGTCAGACCCGCAGACGGTGCCAGGCAGCGTCCCCACCCTCACCCTTTAATCTGGGGGTCTGAGAGCAGGAGCCTCCGCTGTGAAATGAGGGCGGGCCCAGCGCCAGTCTCCCTCCCTTGACCTCTCTGTGCCTCGGTGCTGTCCAGTGAACGGGAGCATCGCAGGGCCCAGCTGAAGGCTGTGGTGGGAACTCAGTGAGCTGCTCGCAAAGCGCTCGGCGCGATGGCTGGGGCGCAGCGGGCACCGTGTAAGTGTTAGCGCTGTGGCTGTCGTCGCTGTTGTTATGCCTCCGAGGTGCTTCTAAGGATGAAAAGAGAAAAGGTGCAGGAAGCGCTTACTCTGGCCTGGGTACAGCCACTTAGTACAGGGCAGCAGCTAGGAAGCAAGAGGGGCCAATTCACGGCTGACCCGCCTTCCTGCCTTTTAGGGCGGGTAACGCTGGGCGTGACTGGGGCGTGAGCTCCCAAAGGAAGCACAGCCACAGCACTGAGCCCCCAAGGGGGCTTCCGCTCTCACGTACCAGAGGACACCTCCTCCAGGAAGGCCACCGGTCTGCCACCCTTTGCTCTCAGAAACCTCAGGGGCCAAGGACCTCCCATCCCACTGCTCCATCAGGGTGGCCCCCAACTCTTCAGCAGCTGCCCCCGCCTTGGGCAGGAAGTCACTGTTGAGTACAAATCAAGACACAGCATAGTTGGGGCAGCCTTACTGATACAGGGGAGGCACCCAGGCCTCTGCAGGGCACAGCTGAGGCTCGTCCTCATTCCCGAGTTGCTGCTGCGGTCCGTGCTTTGAAAAGCCATCTTTAGGGAATTCCGTGGTGGTCCAGGGGTTAGGGCTCCCCACTTTCACTGCTGAGGGCCCGCCTGGTCCAATCGAGGGGCACGGCCCCCCCAAAATTTAAAAGCCATCTCTAAAACTTCTACTCCAGGCCTTGAGGCTTCCACGGGCCTCATTCTGTGCAGGGAGGGTCCTGTCCCCTCCTACTGTGAACCTGTCACTGTCTTGGGGGAAGGATCTGGCCGGGCCCCAGCTTGGTTATCTCCCCATCCCTCACTGGGACAGGTGGGGGGTGGATACCAGGCACCACACAGGAAGCTTCTGTCCCGAGAAGCTCTCTTTGGTGGCACTCTGTGGACACAGCAGAGCTTTTCATTGGGGCGGCTGCCCCTCTGATGACTCACAGCAGGAACCAGCTGCTTTGTTTTAACAATAGCGGGTACTGGAGAGGCAGAAAAAAACCCAGAATCTGCTGTGGATCAAAATCAACCATCCACACTCGATGTTTCTGCCCAAAGCCCATTTCAAGTCGACCAGCCCATGTCTGGGACTCACTTCTCCACCCAAACGTGTTTGAAAGGAGAGAGCCTTTGGGGGTGACATTTTACTGTGGCAAGTTCGGGTCAAGGTCTTAAGCTTTCAGCTTTCCATCCTTGTCTAGTTCTTGTGATTTTCTAAGAATATTATGAGTTGTGGCCGCTGTCTGGGGCACATGAAAAGTTACAGACTCTGGCCAGCTGTGAAAACCCACCTACCCGACTTCCCCTCTTGGCAGTTCTCCGCTGGACCCAGAGACACCTTTGTCCTGGATTCCCTGGGCGGGTTCTGAGGTCAAATGTCCATTCCCATCATCCCCGCAACACGTTACAGTGGGATGGAGTCGGGGCTGGGGACTCTACCACCAGGCCAGGCCCAGGAGGTCCTGCGAGAGTGAAGGCTTGACTGCTGCCGAAGTCTGGGAGGGCTGCTTCCTGCTGTGGCTCCCAGGCCCCTGGTGTCACTGGGGAGGCTGAGGTTGGTGACACTGGGAGGAAGGAAAGGTTACTGGTGCTTGCGGGGGGCGGGGGACTGCTTCGCACTGCATGTACTATCTCAGCTGATGCCAGAGAGGTCGACAAGGATTTCAAAAGCAGAGAAACAGGAAGGGCACTCCCACAGGGCACAGCAAGAGTGAAGGCCCAGAGACTTTTTTTTTTTTTTTTTTTGCGGTACGCGGGCCTCTCACTGTTGTGGCCTCTCCCATTGCGCAGCACAGGCTCCGGACGTGCAGGCCCAGCGGCCATGGCTCACGGGCCCAGCCGCTCCGCGGCATGTGGGATCTTCCCGGAGCGGGGCATGAACCCGTGTCCCCTGCATCGGCAGGCGGACTCTCAACCACTGCGCCACCAGGGAAGCCCAGGCCCAGAGACTTTTGAGGTCATTGACATTTTTTTTTTTTTTTGGTAAATACACCCATTTAAAGCATCCAATTTAATGGTTTTAGTACAAACGGTTGTCCAAAAGTCACCCATTTTTTAGAACATTTTCATCACCCCAAAAAGAAATACTGCGCCCACATTAGCTATCGTTCCCTGACTCCCCACTCCCCCCAGCCCCCAGCAACCACTAATCTACTTTCTGTCTCTGTGGATTTGCCTGTTCTGAACATTTCATATGAATGGAATCATACAATATGTGACCTTTTGTGACTGGTCTCTTTCTCTCAGCATGATGTTTGCAGGGTCGTCATGTCGTAGAACGTATCAGTACTTCATTCCTTGGTGTGGCTGAGTAACGCTCTGCTGGGCGGCTGTAGACCACATTTCTTTTATCCATTCGTCAGTTGATGGACATTCGGATTGCTTGCATTTTGGGGCTGTGATGAGTAATGCTGCTGTGGACATAATGTGTTCAAGTTTTTGTGTGGGTGTAAGTTTTTCGTTCTCTGGGTACATACCTAGGAGTGGAATTGCTGGATTGGGGGTGAGGCGGGTGACCTTTTACACACTGTGGTGACTAAGTTTTTGTGGATCTCTCTTCAAGCTTAAAGCACACCATCTGGTTAAGAGCAGCCCCGGAGGAATAGTAAGACGCTAGCCCTTGTAGGATCTGACAGTTTGCCAGAGCACAGAGAACAGTGGAATGTGGAATGAAGTAGGGGATTTCCACATCCTCTCAGCCAGTGCACAGCACCACTCAAAGCTCCTGATACGGGCTTCCCTGGTGGCGCAGTCGTTGAGAGTCCGCCTGCCGATGCAGGGGACACGGGTTCGTGCCCCAGTCCAGGAGGATCCCACATGCTGCGGAGCGGCTGGGCCCGTGAGCCATGGCTGCTGAGCCTGCGTGTCCGGAGCCTGTGCTCCACAACAGGAGAGGCCACAACAGTGAGAGAGAGAGAGGCCCGCGTATTGGAAAAAAAAAAAAAAAAAAAAAAAGCTCCTGATAAAAACACAGCTTCCCAGGCCCAGCCCCAGAGCTACCGATTCAGTAGTCGTGGCTGGGGCCCAGGAATCTGCATTTGCAACAAGCTCCTCTAGCATCCTGGTCAGGTGTTGAGCATCCCTGCCGTGGGCATGAGCTCCACGAGCCTGGAGAGGAGCGAAAGACAGAGTCTTTGCCACCTGCAGCCTCTTTGGCAGGCCTGTGGGCTTCCTGGGGGCCAAGACCTGCTGTCTTCAAGTGCGAGGTTCCAGCAGGTGGAAGGGCCAGCACCGCAGGCTGTCCTTCCTCCTTCCCATCCCCCCACCCACCCAAGGGGCTCAGGAGGGCCCCACCCTACCCTGAGCTCAGGGACCCAGGCCAGCCAGGCCCCGAGGTTTTTACGGGCAGGTGGAAGAGGAAAGGCAGAGCTGGCCTGCGGGTCCCGAGGGGCCCCACTGGCCTCCACACGTAGCGTCTGTGAGCTGCCAGGGCCCCCGGGCAAAGGCACCAGCTCTGCCCTCCCCAGGCCTCTATCCCCGAGTCCAGGTCCCCACCTCATGGGTGGTTCCTGCTGCCGAGTCAGGCCACGGGGAGGACAGAAGGGGTATTCTTACTGGTGGGGATGGGGGAGGGCCTACACACAGGGGTCTATCCTGACTCCACGGCCAGAAACCCTCTCCCTTCTGCCGAGGGACCGTGGGAGTGCTTCCCAAGGACCGGACCCCTGTGTGAGTGCTTTGCAGGCGTGATCTGGCCATGTCTTTGTGACCTGCGTTGGACACGAGAGCCCTGAGGCTCGGAGAGGGGGTCACTTACCCAAGGCTGCCCAGCTCAGGCGCAGGGAGGCTGGGACTGGAACAAGGGTTTATTCTTAACTTCTGTGCCAAGAAGGCAGGGCCAGAGCTGAGAGCAAGTTCAGCCGCCATCTACTGTGAACATCTCTGGGTGGATTCCTCTCTGGGTCCCGTCAGAGCACAGGGTGGACAGCCAGCAGGTGTGGAAGGTTCCTGCAGAGCCAAGCTGGGAGGGACAGCGTGGTCCTCAGGCCAGCCGCCTTATTCTGGCAGTGGATACCCAGGGACCCAGAGAAAGCAAGACGCCCGCCTGGGATCACACAGCGAATTAGCAGCAGAGCCTGAGCTAGACCCCTGACCACCTGCCTCCCATCCAGCACACTTTCTCAGCCCTTCCCGCAGGGCAAGATGAGATCCAAAATGTAGCTTTGGCCAGGGCCACCCTGCAGAGTGAGAGTGGCACGCTCGGGGTCAGAGGGCAAAGCCAGCCCTTCCTGCCAACGGGGGCATCTCTCTGGGTTTCAGGAAGCCCGTGAGCTTTGTTCTGTCTTCATCCTGATCCCATGAGTGTAGGAAAGGAGGATGGGGTAAAGCAGGGGGCTCTTCATTCATCAATTCATTCACCCATTCATCCATCCATCCATTCATTCATTCACTCCAGAAGTATTTATTGAGCACGTGCCGAGAGCTAAGTACCGTGTGGAGTGCTGGAGCTTCTCGGGTCTCTGGCCCCTTGACCCCGGGCTTCTTTCCTAACGTCACCTGCGTCATTACCACCTAGACAGAATGGTCCTCTCTCCTCCAGATTTCTGGTGATCGGACTTCTTGTGCTGAACCTTGGTGGCAGCCCCACTTTCCTGGGTGGGAACCACCAGGGGACAGAGCTGGCCAGGCCAGCTGCCCGCACGCTCAGCTGTCCACCTGACTGCAGTGCCTCCCTTGTGCAATCGCGGCTGAGCAGCTGTTAGCCTGGAGCACTGGCGCCGACCTCCCGGGGATCGGCCAGGGCGATCGGGCGGCTTGTGCATCCCCGTCATTAATAACGAGTCACCTCCTGCACCTCCCACGCCTCTCGCCGGTCACCCCGATAACTTGGTGGGAGTCCCAAGAGCCACAGTGCGCAGAGCCAGGGGTGGACGCCAGGCTCCCTCCAAGGGACTCGGGGAAGCCTGGAGAAGCAGCTGCTCCCCGGAGCCCTGGGCTGCCACCCTGACGGGAGGCGCCCTCCCTCTTCCTCCTGCTGTCAGGGGACAGCAGTGCCGCTCATTGGTCGTGAGTTACTGGCAGCCCAGCCCTGCCGAACACAGCTGGGCTGGGGGCTCGGGCGGACAGAGTCAGACCAGGGTGGGGCAGAGGAAGGACCCGCAGAGAAGGGAAAGGCCATGGCCTCCTCCCCACCCCTCGACTTCTGAGTTCTATCTGATCAGGTCTTTTCTAGCACGTGTCTGGAAATTTCACCCCCTTCCCCCGGAGAGCGCACAGGCTTTTCTGCGTCAGAAATCTGCACTCCTGAAGCAACGCCTGGTGGCTTCTTCGCCTTCTGGGATAAGGTCTTGTCCCAGGCGGAGCAGGGCTTCCAGGGGCAGGTGACTTCGGAGCCCGGAAGGAGGGGGGACGTGGCCAGGAGCTGAGCGCCGGAAACATGCAGGTGTCCTTCGTGTGCTCGGAGCATGGCCTCAAGGGCCGGGGCCCCGAGGAGCGTCTGGGCCGGCCGGCAGCCAGCAGCCCCAGCCTGGGCTCCCGCAGCCATTTCCGCGCGGTGGCCATGGTGGCCCGGAGCCTGGGACAGCTGTCAGTGCAGAGCCTCCTGAGCACAGGCGAGGCCAGCGTGGTGCACCCCGGGATGAAGTGTAGGTATGCGGCGCGGGGCGGCTGTGCGGGGTGGGGGCTGCCCTCCCACCCCCGTCTGGGGGAGCTTTGCAGATGCGGGGAAAATAAAATCAAGGCTCAGGGTCAGGCTGCAGGGGAGGATGATGCCTTTCTTTCCTTCTGCTTGTTTGTTTCTTTTCTCGGGAGGGCTCACTATAGCTAAGCGCCCCCCCCATACTGGACGCCAGGTAAAGCTTCCTCTTTCTGGGAACCCCGTGGCACCAGCCACAGACCCCTGCCCTCCCCCTGGGCACACAGGCCCCAAAGATGCCCCGTGGGTGGTCTGATGCCTTTGCAGCCAAGCCACCTTGACAGACCTCAGTTTAATAGTCAGGGATACTGGGTGAACCATGTGATGGAATTAGATCTTCCCCCCGCAGCTGAGCCCGACCCCAGGCCTGGGCTCCTCTGCAGGCAGGGCTGGTGCTCCACAGGGCACAGAACCGCAGTCGGGGTTCCCTGCTGAGGGCTCAGTCCAGGCTGCTGTGTGTCCCTCTGCTTCGGCCAGTCCCCACCTACTCTGAGTACGCTCGCCATGACTAGTACGTAGAGAGCGTGCAAAGCACCCGTGTCAGGGGGCAGGGGCCTTCCTGCTGTTCCTTGCATGCCCCCCTTGCTCCGTCCAGGGCCTTGCTCGGGTGCCCGGTGGATGTACCCACGTGGAAGAGGAGGGCTGGCTTTGTACCGAGGCTCTGCGAGGGCAGGGTTGTGGGTCACCAGGCTAGAGGTCTAGCCTTTCTCACTCATGAGTTTCTCTTCACTTAGAGCCTTTTGCACTTCGAGAATGGTATTGTTGGGGAAAGGGGAGTTCTTACAACAAACCGTCTGCATGAGCTGGAAAAGCTATGTTAGGTCCCTGGTTCCCAACTCTGCTCTCAGTGACTCAGATCTCACGGGCCAGCCTCAGAAAAAGCCCCAGAATAGTCTGGTTGTGTTTGAGGAGAATGTCTGGGTTTCTAGCTGGTGTTGGTGCCAACTTGAAAAGTATTGAGAGAATGAATCTTTAACAACTGAGCAGTGTGGCTTGAAGCAAAACCAATGCCCAGAAGTTGGACCTCATGTGAAGGAACCGTGTCATAAGTCCCAGGCGTCCTTGAGACGAATTCTGGAATAACTGGGTCCTTCTGCGTCTCCACCCGTATCCTTTCCTTCCCTGGTCCTTGGGGGACATTTGATGTTCTTTTATGGGCCTCTGGGGTACAAGGCTTTTGTTCCCATTCTCTAAATTCAGTGAGGACAGTCCAGAGCAGAATTCTCTCTTCTAGAAGCTCTGGTGGTTTATATCTTTGGTTCAGTGGTAATCAAAGGCTAAGAGTAAACAGAATCTATTTTTTAGTTTAGATTCGTGTTATCCACTGGGACTTTTAAGTCAGTCCTAGGATATCAAAGGAGTTAGTACAAATGAGACCATTTCCAAAAATACGAAGCACTCTGTAAATGGAAAATGTGGCTATTGACATGATTTCCCTCCTAAGCTCCTAAGATCCACTGAGGATTAAATATGTCAAGGAGCCTGAGGGCTTAAGATGACTGTATGCCTCTGTGTGTGCACCAGTGTGTGTGCATCTGTGTGTGTGCACCTGTGACTGTGCATCTCTCCGTGTGTGCACCCGTGACTGTGCATCTCTCCGTGTGTGCACCTGTGTGTGCACCTATGTGTGAGTGCACATCTCTGTGTGTGCGTCTCCGTGTGTGTACCTGTGTGTGTGTGCGTCTCCGTGTGTGCGTCTGTGTGTGCACCTGTGTGTGGGTGCATGTATGTGCACGTGTGTGCGTGTGGCACATGTGGAGGCAGGGAGGGCAAGACAGGCAGTAAAGGGAGGTGGTCGTTGGGCCAGAGGGTTTGCAGTCTGAGGAAGTGGGTTCAGATCCCAACCCCAGCTCCTCCACACTGGGGGACCCCCGCCTGTCCTTACACATGGCAGGGCCCGGGGAGCTTTTCTTGGCAGCGGCAGGAGGAAGGTGGGTTCATTTCCCTGTAGGATCTGTAATCTCATATCAGCTGAAATGGGAGCCAGAATCCAAACCACTGGATCCCCTCGCTGAGCAGGAGGTGCCTGCCTTGGGGTAGCTGTCTCATGGGGTTGCCCCATAATGACTATCCCAGGGCCACAGCCAGGGTGCGTGCAGCTAGGAGCTGCAGGGGACCTGATCCAGATCTGCCCCAATTCTGACCACCTCCTTCAGCAGCTAGCCCTTCACAGTGACGCTGAAGGTGTGTGGCCTGCACCAGGGTGCCACATTCTTGCCAGGGGTGCTCAGTGCGGGGGAAGGGGTACACCAAGCCCCGTGAGCAAGGAGAGGGACCAGCATTTGATCCTGAGGGTCTGGCCCCAGGGCCTGGACTTCTCAGCCCCACGTTACACCAACAAGCACCCCTGGGACCCTGCAGCTGCCAGCTACCATCTGATAGCAAAGACCCGGAAGTCCAGACCTGTCCTCAGGGAGCCTGGAGCCTGGGGGCTGAAAACAGATAATCCCCCGCAGGGTGACAACCAACTAGAAAATGCCCTGGCAACCCTGTCCGTCAAGCCAGCTCACCAAGACCCAGTTGCTTTCCATCACCTGATCATATTTTTGTCCTCCGCCCGGAAGGCTGAAGGTAAAGGCCCTGAACAGCTATTTTTACAGGATTTGTAATTGCCCGGAGTCTGAGGTGCAGTGTTTAGGGGTGCAGCGCATCGGGGGGCTGCGTGATGGGCGTCAGCTGTCTTCCTCCAGCAAAGGTTAAATCCCTAAGCCCTCATTAGCCATTTTCCCAGACCCCAGGAGGGACATGAGGCAAATTAATAAAGACTAACGTTATTGGGGTCGAGAGATTTAGCCAACTAGTTTATCATGATGTCAGGTTTTAATTAGGGGAGGAAAAGCTATAGGAAACGATCTTCGCGTGTTGAAAGTTTCGAGTGGCAGCGTGTCACCAGCCCTGGTCCACCCGCGGCTGTGATCGGCTGAGCTCTGCCCACCCCCCCTGAGCTGCCGTATTTCTAAAGCTCCCAGCCCTGAGATCCCTGTCCCTTCTCGTTCCTTCTCCTGAGGCCTGGCAGCGGATGGCAGAACTAATCCCATCATTTTAACAGGGAAACAACTTGAGCGGGGTAATTGCAGCATCGCTGGGTGTCCTAGTTTTGCTAAATTATTCCTGTGGGCGGTGGGTGGAGCTGCAGCTGCATCGCCCAACACTCTACGTCCCGTCCGAGGAAACTCGGAGCCCCTTCTGGTGGGCGAGGGGTGTCACCTCTCCTCAGGCACAGGCTCTGGTGGGCTCAGCCTGCTGTCCTGCGTCCTCACCTGTCTGCTGCTAAAGCCACCCAGCCCCTGGACACGCAGCTCGTGCCAGCCCTTGGTTCCACTGTGATAAAGGGCAGTTGCAGGAGGACATGCCTAGAACTTGACCTTCAACAGAGCCTCACCAGGAAATTGTTCCCTCACCGTCACGCACGGGCGGTGGTTTTGCAGAGGCAGGGGCTCAGCCTCCCTTCCGGCACCGGATTCATCTAGACCACGTACCCAGGCCTTCGAATGCCTGGGCATTGCAAACAAGGTTCTGAAGGTTTTTGTGTCTGTGAGCATTTCCAGGCAAGGAGTGTCTCAAAGGGGTCTGTGACCCCAAAATTGTTAAGACCACTGATTT
The DNA here is from genome assembly GCF_951394435.1 of Stenella coeruleoalba. Lineage (NCBI taxonomy): Eukaryota > Metazoa > Chordata > Mammalia > Artiodactyla > Delphinidae > Stenella > Stenella coeruleoalba. The sequence continues at coordinate 4,229,021 of NC_137169.1, forward strand.
CAACTTTTAGTCCTTTTTGCTCCATTACCAGACCGCTCATAAGCAACGTTCTCATTTCTCACCACAAGCATCTTCTAGCCAGTGTGAGAAAATTTACCTAATCTGCTAAATGGAGCTGGCCTGATGCAGGGTCTACTGGTGAAGTCATTGTGCTTTTCTTTCTTTCTTTTTTAATTCCTTTTGAACTCCAATTTCCTTAAACACGAGAATACACAAGTTTACTCTCTGCTTAGCAAGCGACATCAATCCAAGCATGGTTTAAACTTCATAAGAAAACTTTTGAAGAATGTGTGTGTCTACTCGGCCCTTGAATTTCATGCATATTGTATTTGAAATCTCTCACAGCAAATCTGAAGGTAAATCAGGAATATTCTCAGTATTTTTTCCCCGTTTTTTATTTCTAAGATATAGTTGACCCATAACATTGTGTAAGTTTAAGGTACAACGTATGGGTTGATACATTTACCTATTGTGAAACAATCACCACGGTCAGTTTAGTTAACATCCATCGCCTCACATAGTTACGAATCGTGCCTCTTTCTAGGGTCACAAACCACGTGTCTCTGGGTCGGAATACGCAAGCAATGCCGAGGGCACTAGTGGAGTATTTCACTGATTTATAGGGGGAAAAAAAAACAAGGGGAAACTTCAGTTCCCTTTCTAACACGGTAACGTTTAAAGCCTGTTGGATTTGTCCGTTGTTGTTTCTCGTTTAAGGAAAAGGCTGCTGTCCCCCGTTCTGTGCTCGCTGTGACCCTGTGCCCCAGGCACATGTGTTACCCCATTTCATCCTCATGGCCACCCCCTGAGAGAGGCAGCATCTCGAGCCCATTCTACAGATGAGCCCACCGAGGCATCAGGCAGTTACATGACATGCCCAGGGGCAGGCATACAGCCTGGAAGGTCGAAGCAGAATTTGAACTCCAGCTTCAGAGCCTCTGCTTGTAGCCACTGCCGATCTGCTCCCCTGCCCGAAAAAGAAACCAGCTGTGATTATGTCCTCAGGGAAAAATCCCAGCATTCCCTGTAGGAACAGTGGGCCAATGGCTGGGCTGGTTTTAATGGGAAATTTAACAAGAAAGCTGGGCAGTTTAGAACTACTTTAAATTTGGTGACAAACTGTTATCAAACCGCTTACAAGTTTATTCTATCCACCCCCGACCAACGACCACCTGTAATGTGGGCAGGGTCCAGGGATCTTGTAACCAGGGAAACCCAGGCTGCAGAAGGTCATAGTGGGCCCATGTCAGAGAAGGGCAGGTCCCGCTCAGCCCCACACCTGCTTCCCAGGGGCCACATAGGGTAGAAAAACAGGACAGAGCATCCACTGAAGTTAGAAATGCCAGACGGCCCTAGGGAAGGAGGTTGGGGTTCACCCATGGCATCTCTCACAGCGCTCTGGCTTCCCACTGCCTAGAAGGGTATCGCACCCCGGGCTGGTCCCAGGACCGGGATGCCAGCAGTGGGAACTCACGAGGGAAGTGGACTCCCGCTCTGCCACTTGTCAACCTCACCATCTGGGCAGCTCCCATGAAGGGCCGGGGCTGCGGGAGCACGCCTCTGTGGCTGGGAGCATGTTCTCAGAGCCTGGGTGAAATCGCAGGTCCAGTGTGCTCTTCTGTAAAATGGGAATATCAGGAAAAGAGAAGCACCTGCCCGACAGAGCTGTCGGGGGATCAGTGACACCCGGCCTGTTGCTGCCCTGCAGGCTCCCAGGCAGCCTGTGCAGGATGGACAGGCCAGGACGGACCGGCATCCCAGCCCTCAGCAGGGCACTGCTGCCCTCCATGACCTCCTAAGGACATGAGTGACAGCCTGCAGCTCACCCACGTGGACCCCAGGATGTGCCCCATCTGGCAGGCGCCTCAGGGGGCCTGTGATGGAGCCCTGGACAGTCTGTTCAGCTGTGGCCACTGGGTCTGATCAGGACGTGCGCTGCCAGGGGATCTTGGCTCTCACCCTCCTGAGCGGCCCTGGCTAGGGGTCAGGCCTGCTCTGGGCACCAGTGCCCTTCAACAGGGCTCTCATCTGCCCCCACTTCCTCCTGCAGAGAGACAGGGCCCAGGGCTGTGTGGCCCAGGTGATGTGGGACTAACTTCTCCTCCACTCCTCGGAGAGAGGGAGTAAAGATACACAAAACCACAGACGTGACACTAAAGAAATGGAAAGAGAAGCTTCTTATAAGAGGACACCCTGCATCCGGGGCCACAAGGCCTGAACCAGTCTTGTTTCAGCCCATGAAATAAGATGGGGTCCATTCCACGTTTTCTCCCCGAGGTGGCTCCCGGGGCCCTGCCGTGTCACAGCGTGGCCTGTCCCAGCAACGTGGCTCTGCCCTGGTTGGCCCTTTACCCCCAGAGTAGGCTAGCAGCAGGCCTCTCTCCAAAGGACCCCTTGCCTTCAGAGCCTCAAAAGAGGTGGGTGGGCAGTTCGGGAGGCTGGGCAGCAGAAACAATGGGTTCTGCCCTGGCCGCTGAGAACTCACGCCACGTTTGTTTTCCAGGAACCTGGGCAAGTCGGGCCTCCGGGTCTCCTGCCTGGGGCTTGGTGAGTGTGGGGTCCTCTTGGTCCAGTGGTGCGCAAGGAAGCGGGGGTGTCAGGAAGGCCGGGGGTGGGGGAGGGAGCTGCACCCAGAGCCAGGATTGGGGGGGGGAAAGATGCTCGGTTGCCATGGTAACCAAGAGGCAGTTGGGGAGCGGCCTACGAGAGGGAGGAGGGCAGAGATGCATCCTTAGCAGGGGAAGTGAGGGGAGTACCAGGGCCCTCTGCACACACAGCCCACTGCCCAGCAGCAGAAAATCAGGGAAGCACCCTGCCCGCGGGGAACCAGCAACTTCTTGCCTTACGTGACAGACTCCCTCATGAGGGGCAGTCAGATTTTGCCCTTTTTCTTCTTTTGCCAGATATGAACTCTGTTCCCAGATCACGCTGTCTCTCCGCCTCCACGGTGCACACGTACACACACACACACACACACACACCGCCCAGCAAACGCGAGGGCATGGCTGTCAGCCCTGCACATCTTCAGGGAGACAGCCCTGGTCCCACTGCCCATGGCATGTCCCTGGAATAGGAACTGCAGCAGCTTCAGCGCCAACGAGCATGTCAAAGCCCTGCAGTCAGCTGCCTGCTCTGGGCACTTACTGTCCCCTTGGTTCCTTGGCTCCAAGAGAGGGAGACAGGCCCCAAAGGCCAGGTGTCCACGCATGCCAAGCACACGCTCCCGCAGAGCGGCGTGGCAGCCTGTGGCTGCCCCACTGCGCCCTGCAGCCCGAGGTCCAAGCGCCCTGGGGAGAACTGGGCTTCCCGGGGCCATTCTCTGACCTGAGCCTGTATCTCTCCTATCAGGAACATGGGTGACCTTCGGAGGCCAGATCACGGACGAGGTAAGATGGGGCTCCCTCGTTCCCCCAGGCCCCGGGGAAGGGCCGCCCATGCCCAGGCACGTGGTAGAGTATGCGAAATGCACCAGGTAGTCAGTGCTCAGGGCAGCCGCCTTGGCTCCCCTCCTACTGTTTCTCCAGGGTGCCCTGGGGGACAACAGGAAGGGTGAGCACCGTAGTGGCGCGAACACCCAGCAGCTGGGTGCACTGGGGCTTCAGCAAGTCCCTTAAAGTCCCAGAAATCAGGTTCCTCACCTACAGAACACCTATCCCACGGTTAGCCAGAGGAGTTCAGGGAGAGCACATTTTCCAAATCATCAAGCCCGATGCAATCCTTTGCCACTCCTACAGAGGATGCGCACGTGAATCTGAAACATCAATAAATATCTGTTGAGGTCATTTAGAATTTAGATCCTGGAAATTTTGCTGCAAACCGAAGACCGAGGAGCTGAATGTTTGACCGGGCTCCTAACTGCGCATGCCCCACGGCCGTCGTGAATGGGATGCACGGCCATGGGATGCACTTGCTGGGGCTTCTCTCTCCACAACTGGGATTCAGTGCAGCCAGCGTCTGTCCTGGAGAAGACAGTGTTCCCAGGCTGGTGCGCACTTCGGGGCAGGGAGTGAATATCGTGGAAGTGGGAACAGCGGTTTTGCTCAGAGAGCTCTGAACCTCTGCACAAGAAGCTGTCTTCATGTCTCCTCTACTTCCTATTGGAAAGATTGCATTTAAAAATGAATAAGTGAGTTCACTTGAGACCTTGTAACTGTGATTGCTCGGTTATTTTTCAAAGAGAAAGCTTGGCTTCCATCGAAATCTAGATGCATTTAATTTGCATTCTCGTTCCTTTTTCTTTTATGACAGTAGCTGTTGTAGAACTATTTGCCCTGGCTTTAAGGTTCTGGGGGCTATCTTAGGTAAAGTCAGGAGTTTTTAAGATGCAGGGAATTGTTTCACCTTCAGCCACCAGATTGGTTCCAAGCACCTAGAAGGTTGGAGCCCCGGAGCCCACGTGGTCTACCCCAAATAAGTGTGTGATGTCTAATTCGCCTGTTACCCTTTCGATGTGGAAGAATTTTGTGGAGGATGTGACTTCATTTCCTAGGCATTAGCTACGCTGTGTGCATTGTCCTTGTGGGAAAGATACAGAGAAGTGGCCGGATGGTAACCGTCCAATTAGGTGACTTTTTCACCAACAGATCCATTACACCCAAAGAGTACTGATTAATGATCCAATGGCAGCCACAGCTGACTCCGGCCTCCACCGCGGCTCCATCAGGGACATGGTGACATGTCTGAAGATGATGGAAGTCGTTTCCAGATGCCACAAAGCTGGGAGGACAGCAGATACAATACATGACAGATTCGGGGTTCTAAAAGGTCCTGGCGGGTGAAAATGATTGAGTGTAAGAGCCAGCGGAATTTTCCTATTAAACCCTACAGTTAGTGTCCCAAACAATCAACACATCAAGTCTGAGGGGCCCACCTCTCCGCGGTTCAGAGGAAGAATGCCTGGATTTCATCCTTTAGCTGGCTGCCTGGTCTGCACCAGCGGCGTTGGCGCCACAGGAAGCAAGGACCCTCCTGGGCTGCAGAGAAACACGTGTGCTGCCCGAGCCCAGAGCGGCGCAGGCTGGGACCCCGCTCCGGCTGGGTGACCCCACCTGGAACACTGTGTTCCTTGCAAACATCATGTCCAAAGGAAGGCGTTTGGCATGCCACAGAATCCAGACACAGAGTCCTGTTTTTAGAGTTACCTCCTGCGTGCAGGATGCCACACCCAGATGCCAGAGAGACACAGAAACAAGGAACTGGTGGGTTTACTATGGCAGAGCGGCGTTCCCCCGCAGGACTGAGGAAATGTGAGTAAGTGATGGCCTGGGGGCCACATCTGGTCCCCAGCCTGGTTTTTTTGTTTTGTTTTTTCTTTCTTCTTAAATATATGAAATGTAAAATTTGCCATTTTAACCACTTTTCTTGTGGTTAAAATAAGCATAACATAAAATGTACCATTTAACCATTTTTTAAATATACAGTTCAGCGGCATGAAGTACGTTAACTTTGCGGTGCAACCATCACCCCAGTCTATTTCCAGCATTTTTCTTCACCCCAAACAGAAACTCTGCACCCATTAAGCAATAACCCCCCAGCCCCAGGTAACCTCTCATCCACTCTCTGCCTCTATGAATTCCACAGCCCGTTTTTGTAAATAAAGTTTTATTGGCAGGCAGCCACGCCAGTTCGTTTACATATGGTCTGTGGCTGCTCTCATGCTATGAGGGCAGAGTGGAGTAGTTGCCACAGAGACCATCCGCAAAGCCTAAAATATTTACCCTCTGGCCCTTTACAGAAAAGGCTTGCCACCCCCGGTCCTATGGGGTCACAGCAGCATCTGCAAATATCTGTGGGTTGTCGTCCCAGGGAGGGAGGCTTCTGTGGGCTGGGCAGGGACACGAGGAGCAGACGGTGTTAGTAAACCTCAGATCACGTGGCCAAGTACCAGAGCTGCCCCGGACAGAATCAGCTTTCCAAACTCTAGTTCAGTGCCCTTTCTGTGACCTCACACAGCTGTTCAGGTGGAAAACTGCCCCTGGGGCACGTGTTCCCAGCAGCCTGGGCAATAAGAATTCAATAAGAATAGTAGCTAAACTTTACATTTATCATGGCTCTCAATCCTCTTTCAACCCAAGGAGGTAGGTGTTTTATTATCCATTCCGTGGAAGCAGAGCCTCAAGACTGAGCAGGTGCCCAAGGTCACACACCTGGAGAGGGATGAAGAGGGATCCTACCTGGGCTCTGTGCTTCAGAGCCAGCTCTCAGCTCCGGGGAACCATGCGGGGGCAGGATGGCCTCCCTGTCCCCTGGGTGGGGGTGACAGGAGGTGGCCCACATGTCATCTGAGGTTTCTTCTGCCTCCAGCCTCTGGGACTCTTGACATTGGAAATAACTGAAAAGTCACCAAATAGAAGCTCCATTACATTATGCAGGATGCACCCACAGAGCAGAAGTCTTTAGAAGTCATGTTTTGATGACTGACAAGGGGACAGAACCATGATGAGAGAGCACGGAAAACAGCAGAGACAGCTGTGTGTATGTCAGAGTTGCCGTGTTGCAGGGAAAAAGCATATAGTCACATAGAAAAACCTGGAAGAGGAATTACACCCAAATCATAGCAGTCCAAAAATCAGAAAATCTGAAAATTCCCGGATTCCCCAATTCTCTTTCTGTCCACAGTCACCCAGGTCCTGGGTGTACTTAGGATGGTGTTCACGTCTTTCTTTCTTCCTCCATTCAGCTCATGCCGGCTGAGCACCCGCTGAGCTCCAGGTCCCTGCCCTCGGGCTGCTCTCTGTCTGGAGAGGGGGACAGATCACAGATCATAAGCCCATCTTATCTCTGAAGGTTAAACATATGATGGAGAGTGCATTCCTTTCCTGTGGCTGTTAAAACAAATTACCACCAGCTGTGTGCTTTAGAACAACAGACATTTATTCTCTCACGGTTCTCGAGGCCAGATGTCCAAAATCAGTATCACTGGGCTGAAATTAAGGTGCCAGCAGGGCCACGCTTCCGGTGGAGGCTCCAGGGGAGGATACTTCCTGCCTCTTCCAGTGTCTGGGGGCTGCCTGCAGTCCTCGGCTCGTGGCCGCATCACCCCAGCCTCTGCCTCTGTGGTCACGTCCCTGTCCCCTGTCAGTGTCAAATCTCCCACCACCTCCCTCATGTAAGGACACCTGTGGTGGCATTTAGGGCCCACTTAGCTTATCCAGGAGAATCTCCTTTAATTTAATCAAGTCTCCAAAGTCCCTTTTTCTACCTAAGGTAACATTCACAGGTTCCAGGGACCTGATATCTTTGGGGAACCACTATTTAGTCAACCACAGAGAATAGGAAAACAGAGAAAGAAGGACTGCGGTGTTGGCTCCAGGTTTACACAGGACGATGCAGGAAGGCGGGGGTGAGGGAGTGAGCCACCTGGTGATCCAGAGAAACAGCGTTCCAGCCCAAGGGGACAGGTGTGTGCCCACCTGCGTGAGGCCATGGTGGGAGGGGTGTCAAGAGATGGGGTCAGAGGTGAGGGAGCAGATCTGGTGGGGACTTTGGCTTTGACCCTTCGTGGCATGGAAGCCACTGGAGGATTCTAGCAAAGAGGAAGGTTGCCCTGACTTAGGTCGTACTAGGCTCAGTCTGGCTGCTGCACTGCGGATGGCCGGTAGAGGTGCTTCTCAGACTGTACCGTGTGCACGAGTCCCCGGAGATCTGCTGGGGCAGATCTGATGAGGCAGGTCTGGGGCGGAGCCTGGGATTCTGCATCTCTGATGCTGATGCTGCTGGTCTGTGGACCACAGTCTGCCTAGCAGGGGTGGCAGGGGCACAGACAGAGGCAGAGAGAGTTATGGGGCTACCGCAAAAACTCAGCCGAGGGATGCTCCAGTTTGGACCAGATGGGCCCAGTTGGAGGTAGGCAGGAGCGGTCAGATTCCAGATCCGTTTGCAAGCGGGAGCTGATACGACTGGCTAAAGGTTTTGATCCTGGATTGAGAGAAAGCCAAGTGGAGGGTGGCCAGGTGTTTGACCTGAGCACAGGACGGGCAAGACCACAGGTGCAGCAGGTACAGCAGGCTGCGCTCCTCGGCACACACCAGCCCTACTGCCTGCCACGCCCCCTGCTCCACCTGCCCTCCTCCTGCCTGCCTGACAAACTCCTATCCACCCTTCAAAACCCAGCCCCGTAAACTCTGCCACATTACACCACGGATGAAGCTTGAGGGCATCTAAGTCAGCCAGTCACAGAAGGACAAAGACTGTATGATCCCCCCCATGTGAGGCACTTAGAGGAGCCAGAATCACAGAGAGTGAGAGTAGGAGGGTGGGGGCCAGGGGCCGGGGCGAGGGGAGGGGGAGTTCACGTTTAATGGGGATGGAATTTCAGTGTGGGACGATGAAAAGGTTCTGGAGATGGACGGTGGGGATGGTTGCACAGCAGTGTGAATCTACTTAATGCCATTGAAGTGTACACTTAAAAATGGTTAGAGGACTTCCCCGGCGGTCCAGCGATCGAGGCTGGGCACTTCCACTGCAGGGGGCACACGTCCCATCCCTGGTTGGGGAACTAAGATGCTGCGTGGCGCAGCAAAAAAAAAAAGTTTAAAATGGTAAATTTTGGGCTTCCCTGGTGGCGCAGTGGTTGAGAGTCTGCCTGCTGATACAGTGGACGCGGGTTCGTGCCCCGGTCCGGGAAGATCCCACATGCTGCGGAGCGGCTGGGCACGTGAGCCATGGCCGCTGAGCCTGCATGTCCGGAGCCTGTGCTCTGCACCGGGAGAGGCCACGACAGTGAGAGGCCCGCGTACCGCAAAAAAAAAAAAAAAAAAAAAAAAAAAAGGTAAATTTTATGTATATTTTACCCTGATTTTTAAAAACAAGTTTTGAAGGAATGAAGAAGATCTCCACGAACTGCTATGGGTCTATTTCCAGGATGTATTGTAAGTGAAAAAAGCAAAATGCAAAAGAATACCTACAGTGTGGTACCCTCCCTGTGAGCACAATGGGGACATAAGAAAATATGTGTGTGTCTGAAATATGAAAATAAAAGCCCTGGCCCTGGGTCACCTCGCTCAGAACCCTCCCAGGAGACAGCGAGCACGCCTAAACCATCTGTGTAACCTGCGGGGCCCAGCACACGGTCCTCTCCTGGGCAGAGCTCCGGCGGCCTGGTGGGACACATCCTGGAAAAGTAAGGATGAAAGCAGGTAACCAGGGAAGGAGCCTGGTGTGCCTGCAGCTCTGGAGGCAAAGAAAGGAGGAGGGAGGGAGGGAGGACCCCAAGGAGGACGCAGGGGAGCTCCTGCTACATTGTTACACTTGAGGCAGAGGAAGGAGAGGAGCCAGTCCGCGCTGCAGATGGATCCAGAAAACTCCTCCACCAATGAGCTTTCCTAGTCGGAAGACAGCAGCTGACTGACGGGGTTAGCTTTGGCCTGCTCATCACCTGAAACCTTTGGGGTTCATTGCCAACATTTGAAAATCGGAACTTACCCCGCTCCCCGATATCCTGGATTTCTGGCTTCTCTTGAAAAATAAAAGGATTTGGTCACTCCCAGCAGTGTTTGAGCCCCCTTCCACCCCACTAAACCCTCACCAGGCACCAGCTTCCCTCTCCTTACCTGCCTGGCTGGTGGGGCTTACGCGTTTGGTATTGGGAGAAGCTCCTAGAAGCTGCACCTAGCTGGCTGGCTTTCTGTCGTGCAGTTTTTGAGGGCTAAGTATTACTCACCGCACTGTGGGCTAGCTACTGGGAGGGAGGCTTGGGGCTCTGAGCTGAGCTTCGAGAAGTGGCTGGTGGGGGAGTTTGCATCTGTGACCCCTGCTCGGACGGACGCCTGCACTGCCCAGCGGGCCAGCAGAGTTCATTGCCCACTGCACCTTGGAGGAGGCTGTCGACTGCAGGCAGGCTGCCTCGGATCCTCGCCCCGACTGCCCATCGGTTGCCGTTCATCCACACCGGTGTGCAAGGCACCGGAGAAGCAGGGCCAAGGCCAGAGGGCTAGCTGAGGATAGCAGTTTTTCCATCTGCAAACAGTAATTTCACCCTCCTGCCGTTGCTGGGAAGAATTCAGAGGGATACAGCATCACGGGCACATTCTAGCCATAGCTTTTGAAGAGGATTTATTCTGCCAAGGTTTATCACGGTCCTGTTGTGGGCTGTGTTCGTTTCCCAGGACGGCCAGCGCAAAGACTGGGTGGCATAAAACAACAGAAGTTTATTCTGTCGCAGTTCTGGAGGCCGGAAGTCCAAAATCAAGGTGTCCGCAGGGCCGCGCTGCCTCCAGGGCTCTGAAGGAGTTCTGTTCCTGTCTCCCAGCTCTGCTGCTGGCTGGCAGTCCTTGGCATTCCTTGGATTGCAGGCTCATTACCTAACCTTTGCCTCCATCTTCACATGGCCTCTTCCCCGTGTGTCTGTGTCTATTCTTATAAGGACACCACTCATGTTGGATGTAGGACTCACCCTAAAGCAGTATGACCTCATCTTAACTAATTACATCTGCAAAAACCCCACTGCCAAATAAGGTCACATTCTGAGGTTCTGGGTGGATATGAATCTGGGGGACACGATTCAACTCAGCACAGGTGCTAAGCCCTGAGATGACCTAATAGGTGGGGTCCCTGCTCACAAGAAATTCACAGTCCAGAGGCTGTTTCTGCATTCATTCTGTCTTCTCTCTTCTCTATGGGTTTGTGACTGAGCTGCTTCCAGGCCTGTCCTGCGGCGGGGACAGGGCCGCCTTGGCACCCGGGGGGTCTTCCCAGGCCACGAGGCTGTGCTCTGGGACCTCCGGGCCCTCCGCCTGGGCTGACAAGATGGTGCCGCCTGTGAGAGCCCCGGTTTTCTCGTTTCAGATGGCAGAGCAGCTAATGACCTTGGCCTACGACAATGGCATCAACCTCTTCGATACCGCAGAAGTCTACGCGGCGGGCAAGTACGTGCCTTTTTTCACGGGAAGAAGCGATGCAGGCCAACCACAGCTTCCCTGGGAAGAGCCGGAGCTTCTGTTGCTCCTAGGGGCTCTTACTCCCCAGAGGGTTTGCGCCTCCCACTCTGCCTGCTTTTCTAAACTGTAAACGGCGTGGGGAGGTGGTGTTTTCACGGGGCCAGAATCACAGAGCATTTGGCCACTTGCTAAACTCCCGTGTGTTCAAGCAGCAAGATGACCACAGCCCTTCTGGTGCCAAAGATGCTGCGTTGGGGGAGAGCCGTGATTAAGCTGTAGTCCAGGGGGCTCTCCTGCCGTGCCCGCGAAGTGCAGGCAGCCCCACATGCCTGATATTTTCACATCTTAATGGTGCAATTAGGGCTGCAGGGAATGCAGGGCGTCTCAGGAGCGGGGGAGAGCAGGGTCTGCTGAGCCGAGCGCTGCAGGGAGCTGCTCTTCCCATCTTGGCAGTGAATTTTCCTACTCAATTATGTAAAAGCCCTCTTCAGCCAGGGCTGCTGGCTTCAGTTTTAAAGACTGGCTGTAATCAAATCATCCACTCTCCTGCATCGGGTTTCCAAAAGTCAGCTTTTGTTTGTGAAATCATTTGTTGGCTCTCTCTTTGTCCTCCCTCTGGCCCCCTGCTGCCTGGGGCAAGCCAAGTTCCCATCAGCTGGGCTGCTCAGCCTGGCCCACCGCCCGTGCACTGTGGCCGCAGGGCCAGCACCTGCCTCGCAGGCTCCGGGTAATATTACCTGCAGCCCTCGATGGGGCCGAGAATCAGGACCCCAGCTGGGACTTTGCTCAAGTCCTGCTCTGATGATCTGACAGCCCCGAGGGCCTCCACTGGGACCCCCAAATCTCCTCCAGACCCTGTCAGCAGCCCTCTGTCCTCCTGATGCCACAGCTCCCTCCCCACCCCTCCAAACCGGCAGCTGCTTTCCATCAGAGCGAAATGCTTTCCAGACAGATGAGCTAAGCCGAAGGGTCAGAGGTGGAAAAGCCCAATGCAGATGCCAAGCCCAGAGGCGTCCCCCCCATCCTGAGCACCCCAGCCTGTTCCCTGGCCCTGCGCCTGCCTCCGTGTTGCTGCCCAGGAGAGGGTGAGGAAGGCAACTCCAGATGGCCCTGTGTCCAGGCCCAGCACCCCCCTTTCACGGCAGCCACACTGTCTGCGTCACTGTCTTCACTTCCCCCAGCTTAACTGGACAGCCGGGGCTGGCGTGCCGGGGCCAGCACGCCGAGTCCCTCTTGCTCACCAGAGCGCCAGGCGTCTGTCTTACTGAGTGCCCCTGCTTCTCATGCTTTGGGCACTTCCCGGAGAGCTGCAGGATTTCTGTGCCCCCGCTGGGCAGAGGCTTACCAAATTCATGGCCAGGAGAATTCACAGCCGAAAGCAACAGGCTTCGGGTGAGTCGTTGCCTACAGCTCCTGTAGCCCCGGGACCATTGCCTGCTCCCCTGTCTTCCTCCTTTCCTGAGCTTTTGTGCCACCACCGAGGGACCCAGGAATAAAAGGAAGAGACCCAGGGCTGAGTGACTATCTGTGCATCTTGACCGCAAATGAAGAGCCTTCAGAACGTATGCTAAGCAGCTCACAAATTAGAACCCGTTATTCCTGAGCGGGTGACTCAGGCGCTGTTATAATTGGAATGTAGCTGGGTATGGATGGTTCTCCGTCTGTCGTTTTTTGCTCAGAAACATTTCGCCACAAGCAGAAAGTTCTTAAAAGTTAATCCAGCGCTGCAGTGCCAAGCGTGGCTGGAACGGTCCACGCGTGACCCCGGCTGGCCTGAGTTTGGTGCAGGGTCCGGAGGGAGGCCAAGCAGAACAGAGAGCGGTCAGCATGGCGTCTGTCTCTCTATTGTTCAGAAGCAAGAAACAAGAGGGATACCCCCACACACACACACGCACACACACACACACACGCACACACGCACTCGGCTGGAAATTCAGCCCTGAGTACATGTTGATCATCTCTGCAAATAGAGGATGCCCTTGGTGAATAATTTACCTTTTAAAAAATATACATGTCTAGAAACTTCCCCCATGTAACATGGCCGAGCGTTTTCCCCGGTGAATTTCCAACGGGCCAGGGCAACAGTCTGCTGCCGGTCTTGCCCAGCAGGACGTTGCTCCTTCCTTCTCCGCGGGAGCCGGAGCGGCCATCGCTGGGTCAAGTGGCACACGCCCGTGGCCACCTCCACGGGGAATAACCCAGCTGCTCCCAGGCACTCTCCTTGCTCTGGAATGAGCTTCCCGAGCCAAAGGGCGTTAACAGCCCGGCTCCCCGGCCCCAGCAGCATTTTCACAGAGGGGATCCTGTGGCTGACTGTCCAGGTGGGGCGAGGTTTGGTGTTTCTGTTACGCTGTAATGAAGTCCCCATGTCTCGGTCTTCTTGGCAGGGCTGAAGTGGTGTTAGGAAACATCATCAAGAAGAAGGGATGGAGGTAATTACTCTGCTCTGTGCTCCATCCCCAGGGCGCACACGCACAGGGAAGAGGCTGGAGGAGGCTGGTGGGAGGGAAGAGGACCACCCTGGGGTCCTGGGTGGGATGGGCAGGCCACCCGGGCAAGGATCCGGTGGCTGTTCCTTCCTGTTTTCCGGTGGAGCACCCAGGGTTGGCCTCATCACCCTTGTGCCACCAGCCAGGCTGTCTAAGGCCTGGCGGTTCCAGAATTTTTCCTTCTGGGAAGGTGAGAGCATCCCAGAATAGAGGCAGCCCCACGCTTCCTGCAGGGGTGCGAGCACTCACACTGTGGGTGGCCACCCCGGGGAGCCAGGGCCTGCACCGCGGTGAGGGGGGGAGCTCCCCCCTCCCCCGGAAAGCCGGTCAGGAGCCTTGTGTCTGGTGTCAAGCAGAGTTCCCGCCCGCCCTCCTGGAGTCAGGCCAGGCTGAGCGCTTGACTGCATTTTGGGGTCCCTGTGGCCTGTGTGTGTTTATTTTCAGCAAAGTCAGAAGCAGTTAGAAGGCTGGGCCTCTCCCCTCCCCTCCCCCTCCCCCTCCCCTCCCCCCTCCCCTCCCCTCCCCCTCCCCTCCCCTCCCCTCCCCCTCTCCTCCCCTCCCCTCCCCCTCCCCTCCCCTCTCCCTCCCCTCCCCTAGTGCACAAACTCAGAGTCTCCCCCAACCTCTGGGGCCTGGATGACTGACACCCCTCCTCCTGCCCCACCCATGTTGTTTCTTCTCAGCTCTAATTGATACCAAAATGTATCCCTGCTCACTTTGCAGTTAAAAGGAAACTGCGCCTGTTAGAGAGGGCCCTGATAACATCTTAGTTGAAGTCTTGAGGAGATAGATTCCAGTTAGGTCATCGCCCCTGCAGGCCACACTGACGGCTGTGGAGCTCCTGGCTTTGAGGAGCTGTTTCCTGAGCAGTCCTCCCCCTACACCCCCCACTAGAGGAAAGCACGACCCCAGGAGACACTGTCACCCTCCTATGGGAATGGTCAAGGTCAAATGTGGCCAGGAGGGGCCATCATGACCCCCGCCCACCTGTCCCTCCCAGGCAAAGTCACAAAGGTGTCAGCGCTGCCTCTTGTGGATTTGCAGCGGGAGACCTGACTCTATACCCTTTCCTCTGGCTTTCAGCCACCGAAGCCCGAACCCCCAGGAACATCACCTGCCTGCCTCTCGGGTCAGCCCCACCCTAGCCTCCCCCCCACCTCAGTGTCCCACAGGCCGCTCCCCAAGGCTGCCCCACACACAGCTTTTCTGAAACAGTCTCAGCCAGTAGAGGAAGAACCAGACAGCCTGGTCCCTTGCCTCACTCCATCCTCTCCAGAGCCCTCCATCCAGCCGCCAGCCCCTACACTTGACCTCCTTGGAGTCCCCAGGGAGCCGCAGCTGCCTTCTATTCCCTGAGCCGTGTCCTCCCCTCTCCTGAGTGTCCCCCCTCCTCTGGGCTCCAGGCTCCATCACACTAGACTCCGTCTCCCTCCAGCCCCCACTGCCCAACCCTAGTTCCATGGTTAGTGACATCCACAGGTTAGTTTCATCTGTGGGTTGTCTCCTGGCTCAACGGGGAGCCTCAGGTCCCTGGGCTCGGCACACCCCAAACATCGAATGGCAGAGAGGCGCCCCATTTCACGCCCTATGCTCCAGGATGAGAAGGGTTTAGGACCCCTGTGTAAGAGCTGAAGACAGTGGGGAAGGTGGGGGGAGGGAGGACCCCAAGAGATCATGCCCAGTAACACCCCTCCTTCTCTCGTTCCGCAGACGATCCAGCCTCGTCATCACCACCAAGATCTTCTGGGGAGGAAAGTAGGTGCAACGGGCAGACCTTGCCCCTGGCCGGGGGCCAGGTCTGCAGAGACCCCTGATTTAGGAGGCCCCTGGGGGTGGGGAGGGGGTAGTTATCCTGGGGAAACGGAGGCTGCACCGGGTCTGTCCTGGACCTCAGGAACCTCCTGGAGGACAGCACGTGGGCAGCACAGTTTCCTGTCTCCCGGTGCCGGAAGCAGGGGGTGGGCTGGCGTTTGTGCAGCCATCTGCCCTGGCTCGTGCCACCCCTATTGAGGGACGTCACGTTCCAGAAAAGCAGCTTTGTCTGAGTTGCCTTCTACTCGAACCTTGTTTCATTTTTATTTTTACTTTTGTGGGTTGGTTTGTTTCTGATTACAAAGGTAACATCCTAAAAATTTCTGGAAAACACAGAAAATTCATGAACTGTCCCAATCACTCCACCTTTCCTGGGCCACAGACCACTCCTGCCGTCCTCCAGGAATCTGGCCCCATATTCTCTCTGGGGCTGGACAAAATGGGCTTCATAGGAATTAGAAATGGGATTCGCCTTCAATTTTTAAAAACTCCAAGCCAAAAAAGAAAAAACTCCAAGCTAGACAGAAGGGCAAATTGAAAAGCAGAGGCCTGCATTCCCCGCTGAGCCCCACCTCCCCAGGGTGGCGGGCAGGCGGCCCAGCTCTGCCAGGTCATCTCCACAAGCAAATCCGCAGAGCCTCGTGGTTTTATCCCCGAAGTGGAATCAGACCACAAGTGGCACGAGCTGACCTACTTCTGCGTCATGAGCATTTTCCCCCAAACCGCCCGCAATATCACACGTGCTGTCGCCTGCTTTTCAGAGCCGAGACGGAGAGGGGCCTTTCCAGGAAGCACATAATAGAAGGTGAGGGGGGCCCTGGCTCCACACAGCCCCCTAAACCCACGGCATCTTCCCGTGGATGCGAAAGCGAAGAAAGCACAGTGCCCCTCCCCCACCAATGCTACAGGCCCGGAGCCTGGGGACAGCCCGTGCTCTGGTTCACCCAGGCTCACATGGGGTGGACCCTCCGTGTCGTGTGGGAGGGGACAGGGGTATGGGTGGGCGGGGCCCGTGCTGCCCTGGGGTGGGCAGTGTTGTCCCTGAGAAGACACAGACAGGCCTGGGTTTCAATCTAGGCTAGACCCTGTGCCCACCAGGTGACCCTGAGCAAGGGACATCACTTCCCCAGGCCTCTGTGGCAGCATCTGCAAAATGGGCCTGGTAAGAATGCCCACATCTGGGGTTAGTGGAATTGGGAAGGACCCAGGTGAGGGTGTGTGTCAGACACAGCCTGGGCCTCAGCACACGGAGCACTGGGGTGGAGGTGCCAGGATGTCTCACTCATCCTGATTTGTATTATCTCCCCACGTTCACCGTCGTCAAGGTAATACAGTCAATCCATTGACAATCAAATGATTAGGAGGCCTTGCTGCCCGCCCCTCCCCGTCCCGCAGCCCAGCACTTCCACTCTGCAGCTCTGTTCTGAGCCGCTGCGAAGTACTCATGCGTTTCGGGCCCCACGGGCCTTCGGTGCCATAGATGAGCGACGCAGCTGTCCTCCGTGTCAGGTGGCCTGGCTCTCCCAGTTCCCCCCGGGCCACTCTGAAGGGCCCCCTCCATGCAGTCACAGGACATTGGGCCTGTGGACTCCACCCCCCCCCTTTGGGGTGTGCCCCCTCTTCTCTCATGGCTGTTCTCCACCTAGGTGGCCCGTGCCCACAGATGCACCCTGCCGTCCACAGCTCCCGGTGCCGGGGCCTCGTCCCTTTCATCTATTGCTCCCTGCGACGCATGCACGCACGAGGGCCCAGGAATGTCTGTGAAGATGGTAACAGTCCTTCCCCACTCCTTCCCCCAGGTCTGAAAGCCTCCCTGGAGCGGCTGCAGTTGGAGTATGTGGACGTGGTGTTTGCCAACCGCCCGGACCCCAACACGCCCATGGAAGGTACGTTCTCCCCAGAAGCACTGACTGCCCGGGTGTCACGGTTCCAAAAAGAGCAGAAAGCTCTGTACCTGAGGCTCTGATTGTACCACCGCAGGGCCCGCGGGGCACCCAGGCCTGAGGCTCTGATGGTACCACCGCAGGGCGCGCGGGGCACCCAGGCCTGGGGGTCTGGAGGGTGGGGCCTTCCCCGTGTGGGGAGGGGCGGGGGGGCGGGCCTGAGCTCAGCCCCTGCTCGACCCCTCACGCGCACCCCAGCGCCTCCAGGCTGAGTCCCCTCCTTGCTCTGGGTCCGCGCCCATCCTGGCTTTGAGCTGTGTGCAGCGGTAGCTAAAGTCACAGTATGATGACTCTGCAAGGGCCGCCTTCTTTTCCGTCCTTTCAATCATGGCCCACGTTCTACTGGGAGGGTTTAGGGGACTTCTGCTCTGGGGAATGAACTGTTACTCAGAGGAGAAAAAAAAGACGTGCAGTGCTTTGAAAAACGGTTTTGGTTTCTCAGGCGCTTGTTTATTCTTTGACTCCTGCCATCTCAGCCCCCACTATCTCCTCCAACTTTCTGCTTCGGGCATCTTCTCATTTGTGCTTTGCTGCTTCAGGGACTTGGAAAATTCAGTTATGTTCGAGTTACTTTTTCTTCATTTGTTTGTGTATATACCATGCACCTGTGTGTGTGTATATATACGTGTGTGTGTGTGTGCACGTGTGTGTGTGGTTGGTTTTTTATCCAAACGAGTATTCTGCGAAAAGTGATTTGAGCCTCCGTCCCCGTGCCCTTTGTCAGACTGTGCCCCTCAGCGTTCCCACAGCTGTGAACTCTGGTCTCTTTCCATCTTTCTTTTATCACCAGGGGATCCATTTAGTTCCTCCAAGTCAAGGACATTCATCATAGAAGGTACACAGTACCCTCGGCCCGACAACTGACCTCTGTGT
The DNA here is from genome assembly GCF_951394435.1 of Stenella coeruleoalba. NCBI lineage: Eukaryota > Metazoa > Chordata > Mammalia > Artiodactyla > Delphinidae > Stenella > Stenella coeruleoalba. The sequence continues at coordinate 4,247,015 of NC_137169.1, forward strand.
CTGAGCTGCATTTTATGAGACAGTGCTTTTATTTACACGACTCTCTTCCCCCGCCCCCATGACTAAACTTCTCCATAAAATGCACAAAGGAGAAATAAGTGCCTTATGGGAACACCTTGCAAGTGAAGAAAAGCAAAGTGGCGCAGAGCCGCGCCGTCCCCCTGGTCCACGCTGTCACCTCATTCCTCCCCTACTCCTGTGCATGCATGCCCCTCCTCGCACTGCCTTGCATTGCCATGACCCGTGACCCGCGGGGCCTCCTCTTGACTTGGGGGTTGCTGTGATCCGCACCAGAAACCTTGACCCCAGATGGTCTGGGAGAGGGCTGGGGAGACCAGGTTCCCACAGGAGTAAACGCATCGGGGACCCCAGAACTTTGGCCCCCGGCAGGTTTTATCTTCTCCACGTTTGCTAAGCTCCCACCTCAACCAAAAGTGAGGGCACCAGCAACCAGCTGCCCTGCCCCCAGTGGCGTGCAGTGCTCCAGTCCCCTGGGTGGGCTGGGCCACCTGTCACTCTCACCCCATGCCATGCAGCCAGAGCTCACCATTGAAATGCAGTTGTTTTCCTCCTTGAAAAATACCTACATGAGCTGGGGAAACTCTGAGCCCCGGGGCAGCCTCTGGCCATGCAGCGGTCTCTGCCCACCCCTAAGCCAAAGGACCCTGGGACCCCACCCCACCCACGAAGGGCAGGCCTTGGTATCCCTGGGAACTGGGCTGTGGTCCACAATGAAAGGGCTCCCGCCTGCCAACTGGCACTGCCACCTGACCCCTCCCATGTATTATTTGAGACGCAGCAGGAGATGCCATGGGTTTTGGCAGCAGCTGGAAAGATTTGGTCCTCCTGCTTCTGTAAAACAGCATTAAATATTGAGGTGGACAGCTGTCCCTAATTGTCCCTGTTTCTGGTGTCACTGACACCAAGCTTGGGCAGAAGACCAAGGGCCACGCTCCTGTGCATGGGCTCCACGGCCAGCCTGCCACTGCCCAGGACCCCTTCCCTCTCAGGCCAGCGACAGGCTCGCACAGGCTCCCTGGCCCCCAGGCTCCCGCTGGACTCCCCTCTCTGCATGGAAGGGGCGTTAGGAGAGAGCTGTGCTCCAAGAAGCCAGGCTAGCGAACGGGGGTGTCCTCTGCTTCCCTCTCTCTGGCATGTGGGCCTGAGCCTTGGCTGAAAAGAATTGGGCAGTCACACCGCATGGTCACAGGTCCCCCCAAGAGTGTTTCTAAAGAACCCAAGAAGGGCGGCCGGGCTGGGAGCCCAGACGCAGGGTTCGGATGTGGGCAGGTTCCTTCCTGGGACCCTCAACCTTCCAACCAAGCGCTGCTCTTCACATCGAATAGTGTTGGCCGTTAAAGTGGTGGCCCACTGACAGCCCGAGGGGGCTGCTTCCCTGCCAGACCCCCTCCCTGGGATGCGCGGGGAAGAGCCCAGTCCCTGACCCTGGAAGGAAGGAGAGGACAGGGCTTGGCCTACAGGCGTGGAAACCAAGGTGTGATTTTTCCAGAGGTCCTCGGCAAGCCCACAGAGACCACCACCCCAGAAGCCCCAGCTACCTTGGCTTTCTACTGAAAGAGGGGACCTCAGCCAAAGGGACACTCAGGGACCCAGGATGGGTGGGAAGGGACACCCCAAAACAGAGGTGCCGCTCTCTGCCAGAGAAGGTTCCAGTGGTCCTGGGCCATTCCAAGGTGGAGCTCTCGGAACCAGCCTGCATTCTCCTTCCTTCCATCCTTCCTTCCACCCCCACCATCTTCAGGGACCTCAGCTGTCCCATGTCAGTGGCCACTTTGGGAGAGATGGGGACTTTCAAGCGGTATTTGTTTTTAGAAACACTTGTACTTTAACTGAACTTCTGAGGCTGCCTTGGGCAGTCGAACTTGCAAGCATTGTATGGGACTTGAGAGAAATCTGATGGGGTAGCCCATCATCCCACAAAGCTAAGAGCCATTTAAAATTTTAAAATTTGAGGTCGAGTTCAATTTTAAAAACCACAATATCCCCCTGGGGCCAAAACAGCCTCGGGGGCGACACTAACTGGCAGATTTTTATTTCTCAAAAAACGTTTTTGAGTCCAAGGAAGAATCTATCACAGTGTAGATGGGGAGAGGGTCCCTTGCTCCTGGATACTGGGCTGGTGTGAAAGTCGGGGCGTGGTCCACAGGGGGCTTTCCATGTCTACTGCTGGCTCTTCTGGACTCGAGGGGAGCTCCGCTCTGCAGCCCCCAACCCCTGGGACCACCCAGGGCCCCACACCCTGCCCTTTCTCCTGACAGATGTTATTATTACCTCTCCATTCAATTCTCCAGATCCCAGTGAGAGTCCGGAGTAGCCCCAAGTGGGAGACTAGAAATGGGCAGAAATTATGTTACTTCCTCTTGCCATCCGTCAATCTGATCGTAACCTTAATCCGTTTATCTGGTTCTTCCTGAGCGATCAGGGTCCCCCATTCTTCCCCAGACTAGAGAACACCCCCCGTTCTAGAGTCACATTCTTTGACCTCACCTTTCCCGCATCCCTCTAATCTGCCATAGAAACGTCTCAATCCATCCATAACCCATTTTTCAAAGATTCCATAAGACCTCTAACTATTTGGGAACACTGTTTTCAAGACCAGCTTCTTGGACAGAGGCTCACTTTTTTCTGTGGTCCCAGAAAACCCAGGCCGCCCCCAACTCCGGAGCCGGGAAGTACACTGCTTGCAAGCCGTCCCGACAGCACCCTCCCCCTCCTCCTGGCGCCCGCCTGTATTTGCAGAATGTCCCCAGGCCAGGCCCCGTGCCCCCGGCCGCCCCCCCACACCTGTGGTTTCCCCTTCTCTCGTGACAGAGACGGTGCGTGCCATGACCCACGTCATTAACCAGGGGATGGCCATGTACTGGGGCACATCGCGCTGGAGCTCCATGGAGATCATGGTACGGTGACCTCTCGGTGTGTGCGTGTCCCCCAGCTGGGCTCCCGGCCCCAGCTCCGTGGATGGTGACTCCGGGGCTCTAGCAGGTTCAGTGCCGTTGGTCCCTAATGCACAGATAACTGGGTACTATGGGGAGGGACAGTATGGTGACATGTGGCAGTGATGTCCGCAGGTCTTGCAGACAGGGGTCTGGGCTTGAATCCCAGCACTGCGTGGCCCCAGACAGATGGCTTCACCTCTCTGAGCCTCAGTTTCCCCACCTGTAGAACAAGACTGCAAGGACAACCTACCCCGTCATGAGGCTGTTGTGAGGATTATCTGAGAAAACAGGTGTGAAGCTCTTAGTGGGGGTCCTGGAGCTCAGCCAGTGCTCAGCAGCGGTGACAGTGCCAGCCACCGTGCTGAGCTCTTGTGGTGTTCCAGGTGCCGTTAGATTTGAGGGTTTCATGTGGACTGACTCCCATTTAATCCTCACAATGCCCTATGAGGTAAGTGCTACTGTTATCCTGTTTTTCAGATGTGGCCATTGAGGCACAGAGAGGTTAAGTAACACACCCAAGGTCACACAGCCCATGCCAAGATGGATGCTCAGGCCGCGCAGTTCAGAGCCTGGGTTTCCATCTCATAATCCATGATGTTTCCCCCTCACCTGCATTTTCAGGAAGGCATCCCCTTCCTTGTCATTTCCCTCCACGGGAGCCATCAGTAGCTGAGGGTGACAGATGTTTCATAATATTTCTGGGATATCCCAGAAGGGTCGGCAGGGTGGCTTCTCAGAGGCAGGCAGCTGGTTGGTGGGGGGAGGGCAGAGGCCTGGGGACTGCGTCTTCGCAGGACTAGCTCTCAGGCTGGCGCCCTCACCCCTGCCTCCAGGCCTCCTCCCAACCTCAGCCTTTCCCATGCCCCACCCACCAGAATTTCCCACATCCTGGCATCCCTGCTAGCGGGTTTCTCCTCTAGTGAGCCCCAGATTTCTGGTTCATCCAAAAAAAAAAAATTAAGCAGGATTTTCATTTCAAGTTACAGACAACTTTAGAAGCCCATGGTATAATCGGCCTTCGGAGTTTGCGGCATTAATGATCATACGGCATTTTTCTGAAGCTGCCTGGACCCAGCACAGAGCTCACTGAGGTGTCAGGATCTCACCCCCACTTTACAGATGTGAAAGCTGAGTCTCAAGCTGAAGGGGAAAGGGCCTCTAGGGCTGGCAGACGGGCGTCCCCAGGAGCTCACACCCATCCGGTCTGCAGAGGAGAGGCCTTGACCTCCAAGTCCCAGAAATGGGCTGATGCCGGCCACTTTCCCCTCCTGACCTAATGTTTTCTGCCCCTGCCATCATCCTGGGTCCAGGCCCTAGAGTGACAATCATGATAAAACCAGTAACAGGCAGGCACTGTCCTGAGGGCTGCCAACCCTGTTGGCTCATTTGACCCTCATGACAAATGGGGAAACTGAGGCACAGGGGGGTGAGCCCCTTACCCAAGTACACCCGGCCAGTAAGTGCCAGGACCCAAGCCTCACTACTGAGTTGTGCTTTCCCCCCAAAGCCCTTCAGCCTTGGGATCCCACAACCCACTCACTTTTCTCCACTCGTGGAGGGGGACCTAACAGGCTCCCAGGAAAGCTGAGAGGAGAGGGGAGGGGCAGGAGGGCCAGCCGTTCCTGGGGATGCCTTTGTGTCTTCTCCTTGCTGCCCCGGAGGCCCCTCAGAACCGCTGACCGTCAGGGACCCTCCATGCCCCTCTTTGCTTCTCCCAGGAGGCCTACTCCGTTGCCCGGCAGTTCAACCTGATCCCGCCCATCTGTGAGCAGGCCGAGTACCACATGTTCCAACGCGAAAAGGTGGAAGTGCAGCTTCCCGAGCTCTTCCACAAGATAGGTGGGCTCCCCTGCCCGGCCCCGCCCTCGCGCCTGCCCTCCAGGCCCCGCCCCCGCCCCGCCCCACCCTCTCCCTCGCTCCACCTCCTCCCCAGCCCTGCCCCAACCCCATCCCAGATCCCCTCGCCCCGCCCCTCGACCCTGCCCTGCTCCGCCCCTCGACCCTGCCCTGCCCCGCCCCTTTCCCCTCGCCCCGCCCCTCCCCTCCTCGGGACCCTGGGTTTGACCTCGTCCGGCTTTCCTCTCCCAGGAGTGGGCGCCATGACCTGGTCCCCTCTGGCCTGTGGTATCGTGTCCGGAAAGTACGACAGTGGCATCCCGCCCTACTCGAGAGCCTCCTTGAAGGTGAAGAAGCGGCCGGGCTGGGGGAGGGGACAGGCAGGACGGGCATTTTGGAGGGGTGGGGCCTTTGGGCAGACACGTTGGTGCTGGGCGGGGCTTCCCTGGGCCACTGTCTGCGGGAAGGTTCGGAGCATGGGAACTTGGAGCCCCAGCTGGCCTGACCCCATGTCTAGAAAGGCTGCCCACCTGTGGGACATCCCCCAGGTGAAGAAGCCCCTCGCTCCCCCGCCCTCCTGCCCTCCCCCCAGGTTCAGCCCTCACAACCTGCTCTGGATCCGCATGTGCCCCCTGGGATGCCTCCTTCCCCTGCAGACACCCCGCACACTTTCTCTGGCCCATCCCTGAGACCTCTGGGCTGAGAGCTGCGGGGTTTCTTCAGTGTCACTCAGAGATGCCCCCCCGGGACAAGTCCCCCCCGGCCCACATACAGGCGCGCGCGCGCACGCACACACACACACGCGCGCGCGCGCGCGCACACACACACACACACACACACACACACACCTCGGAGTGAGGACTCAGGAGGGTCTACAGGCTGCAGGGGTTGGGGGTCAAGGAGCAGGGAGAGAAAGGCCTGCCCAGGCCGGGGCAGAGCCAGTACTGGAGACCAGAGCCCCAGATTCGAGAGCAGGATGGCCTGCCCCCCCACTCCTGCCCAGCCCCCAGCAAGCCTCCCTGGGGGCTCCCTGACCTTGCTGTGGGCACACCTCCTGGACCGCCCAGCCTCCCAGGAGAAGGGAAGGTCGGCTTGTCCACCTCCTTGTCCAGGCTCAGGGGCCTGGCCTCAGCTCCCCAACAGCCCACAGGCTTCAGATGCAACGGTTCCCATCCTTCCAACTGCCCAGGTCTGGACCACAGCGGGACGTGGTTAGGCTGGGGCCGGGGGGTGCCGCCGTGCCCCCAATCATCATTTTGCGCCATGCACACAGAGGTCCAGGTGACCTGCCCTCACCTGTGGGCTGTGCTGTGCCTCCTCCCCACAACCAGGGCTACCAGTGGCTGAAGGACAAGATCCTGAGTGAGGAGGGCCGGCGCCAGCAGGCCAAGCTGAAGGAGCTGCAGGCCATCGCCGAGCGCCTGGGCTGCACCCTCCCCCAGCTGGCCATAGGTAAGAGGCTGGGGAGCAGGGTGGAGACCGGTGTCCCCGGGAGATGTCGGGAGTCCCTGAGTGCTCGGGCCACACCCCCTCCACCAGCCAGCTGTGGGTAACGGGCTCCCGCATTCATGGGGAGAGGATGGGGGTGGGTCCCTGAGCACTTGGGCCATCTCTCCACTGGCGGCAGTTGGTGCCAGGGTCCCCCCAGCACTGCTGAGCCTCTGGTTTGCCATGCCGCTCCTGGGCACCCTCAGCCCCATGCCCAGGAGGCTGGCCTAGGCAGGGTCGGGGCAGAGCCAGAGAGGGCCCTGCCGTGGGTGGGCCTCCCTCACCTCTGGTCTTGCTGCCCCCCAGCCTGGTGCCTGAGGAACGAGGGGGTCAGCTCCGTGCTCCTGGGTGCTTCCAGCGCAGACCAGCTGATGGAGAATATTGGAGCAATACAGGTGAGTGGGGGCTGCCAGCCTTGCAGGCCCTGGGCAGAGCTCAGGGTCTCAGCCAGTCACTTGTCCAGCACGTACTTATTGAGCACCTACTACATACCGGACACTGTTCAAGGCACCTGGGCTACAGCAGTGAACCACCAAAAAGCCTTGCTCTCGAAGAGCTGGCTTTCTAGCTGGAACAGACGGAAAACACTACATGCGAGAAATAAGATAGAATATGTGTCGGAGGGTGATAAGGACTCTGGAAAAAGAAACCTGGAGCAAGGTCGGGGGTGTCCAGCAGGGGCGGGGCGGGGGGGAGCCGTGGACCCAGGTTGAAGGGGGCCGTAGGGTAGCCTTGTTGACAAAGTGACTTGTGAGCAAAGGCTTGAAGGATGAGGAGTGGGCAGTGCAGATACTCGGGGGAAGAACGCTCCAGGCTGATGTGAAGGCGCAGGGTGGGCACGAGCCCAGGACAGCAGTGAGGCCAGAAGGCCGGGAGCAGAGGGGCAGGGGCAGGAGATGAGCTCGGCGTGGGGGCAGACCCATGGGCCACCGCATGCCCTCTGAGGACTTCCGCAATGGTCCAGTGAGATGGGAGCAGAGGAGGGGCAGGGTCCAACTTAGATTTTAAAAGGCTCCCTCTCGCTCTTTGGCTGCTGAGTGGAGGAAAAAGTTTGGGGAGCAGAAGGGAAGCACGGAGATTGCTGGGAAGTGATGACCGTGTCGGGGCAAGGGATGGCCGTGGTGCAGACGGACAGCTGGTTGGATCATCTGGATGTTCTGGAAGATGGACCAACAGGACTGGCTGACAGACTGGATGTGAGGGTGCGGGATAGCAGGTCAGACAGCCCCTGGGGTTTGTCACCTGGAAGGGGGATGTTGCTGTTGGCTGAGGTCAAGACGGCTGGAAAAAGCAGTTTGGGGGTGTGGATTATCAGGTGTTCTGGTCCTGGAACCTGCATTTTATGCCGTCGCTGTCCTTCCATTTGAGGGGCAGAGCTTAGACCAGGGCAGGTTCCCTCTGCCCCAAACCTTCTGGAGTACAGAAGCAGCATGGCCCCCATCTGCTTCAGGAGCCGCATGCAATGAGAGCAGGACAGTCTGGGGCCAGCGGGCGGCTGGAAGAATGTCCCCCTGTTACAGAACTCAGGTTCAGCTGCTCATCGCTCAAGAATCCGAATACTGAGACTTCCCTGGAGGTCCAGCAGTTAGGACTCTGCCCTTCCACTGCAGGGGGCACGGGCTCTATCCCTGGTTGGGGAACTAAGATCCCACAAGCTGCACGGCACGGCCAAAAAAAAGAAAAATCCAATGCTGAGAGACAAGTGTTGGGTAAAAGGAAAGGTAGCTTTATTGAGGAAGCTGGTGATCCTGGGAGAAGGTGGACTCACGTCCCAAAGATCCAATTTCCCCGTGTTGATCAGGGGGCAAGAGCTTTTAAAGGGGAGTTTCAGGGGTGCTTTATGGGCGGAGGGAGGAGGCTATGTACAGAGCAGCACAGTTAGCTCTGACGGTCATCTTGAAATTGGTCATGTGGTCATCTGAGCAGGGCCACCTGATTGTTTTAAGTACAGTTAATCTTCAACTCCAGGGTCAGTTTGTTCCCATTTCCCTGAGGCCAGTTCTTGGAATTGTGCAGGATGTAGCTTGTTTCATGGCTACAGTCTGGTCATCATGCGGTTACTTTTTACACCTGGTGGGGTTTCAGTAGCTGCAAAACAGCTCAAAGGACATGGCTCAGAATATGGCCTGTAGCCCTTGCTCAGGGACTAAAAGCCCTTGACTTTGTTTAATGGCTAAACCATTCTTATTTTGTCCCATTTGACTGCTTTTCTTTGCTTTTTCATTTTCTCGTTTCTCCGATTAAATTTATTCTTGGGCTAAAGTTCTTCTACAGATAAGAGGCAGGTGTACGTAGGATGTTGTGGGGTGGAGGGGTGGAGCTGTGCTCCAGGAAGGCCCCACAGGGCCCTGCTCCGTTACACCCCACCTCACCTGCAGGCCAGGCCAGTCTTGGTGGTAGATTCTGAATAGCTCCCATCTTTGCACACAGGTCCTTCCAAAACTGTCGTCTTCCATTATCCACGAGATCGATAGCATTTTGGGCAATAAACCCTACAGCAAAAAGGACTACAGATCCTAAGAAGCCCCCGGCCGTTTGCCTGGACGGTTTCCGTTTCCCTCCTAGCCTCTCTGTTAGCTTGCTTAAGCTATTTGAAGCCAAGTCAAGAGTGTGGTTTGCTTCAAAAACAAAACAACGCAGCAAGATGTCGCCGGGAAGAGACCGCAGAAGTCGCTGCCACACACCACCCGCTGCTTCGCAGGACCGCTGTCGGGTTCGCGTCGGGGAGTCGGCATTGATTCGAAGGCACTCGTGCGGTCCCACCCAAGCCTGCCGTCTCTGCTCCTCCTCCAGGAAACCACCATGTTTTCGCCCAGCCACGGGCCGTCTCAGAGACTCAAGTCCAGGCCAGGCCAAGACCAGCTGGGGCCTGGGGGCGGGCAGAGCCGGCCTCTCCTCTGCCGAGAACCCCACCCGGCATTGGGGAAGGGAAGAGGAAGCCGGGTCTGCCTCTTCCTGTGGCCCCTCGGCGGGGCCCTGGTCAGGGCAGGCCTCCCTCTGGGGTCTCCCTCATTCCCCCTCTTGCCAAGGGCTCCGGGTACTTTCCTCGGGCCTGACCCTGGATTCTTCCCCCAGCCCCTTCTCCCAACCACCCGCCCCAGTGTGTCTCCGAGGGGCCTTCCGAGCTGCCCCTTGACCACCCCCAGCCCCCGCCACCTTGCTGGCAGGGGCAGGGATCCAGGGAGATTCGCCCTGCAGTTTGGGACGCACAAAAAGTTGGGGGGCTCTGATTTCAAGCTCCTCGCCCCGCTGGCTTCCTCCCCGCAAACAATTGATGAGCCCCAGTGCCTGGGCTCCAGTCCAGGTCCCTCCAGGGCCCCACCTGCCCTCCCTCCCTGCCAGGCGCCCAGTCCTCCGCCCCTCTGTCCTCGCCCCAGAAGGCCCCGAGGTCACACGTGCTCAGCTGGACTGGCTGCTGACCACACACCAGGTAGCCAGCCTCTGCTGTGCCGGGGGGTGGTGGCCTTGGGGTCTGCAGAGAGCACGTGCTGGGACCCCTTCAACGAGGGAGAGTCCCTGGGGTTTTCTGTGCTGTGTGCCTGGGGCCTGGGGGCCAGCCAGCAGCAGCCCCCGCGGTCTAGGAAAAGACCCCGGGAGCCTCTCCGTGGAGCGGTGCCCCCTGCGAGGCCGCAGACCAGGTGCGTGGGGTGGGGTGCTCAGAGCTCGTTACCAGGGCAGCAGAGCCGCCCCCAGGACACCTCCACACAGCCCACGAAGACGGAGGGACGGCTGGGGTCGGTCATTCCTGTCCACACCAGCCCCCCCTCCCCCCAAGCCTGGAACAGACTGGGGACAGGGAGGGAGGGCGGGACATTCACAAGTGTCAGCCACTTTGTAGCCGGGCCTGGGGCTGCAGGGATGGAGGCGGGGAGGCGGGCCGGCCGCCAGGAGGCGCAGCCCCATAGTCCTGAGCGGCACCCAGCCTTTGCTGGCCGTGGTGGGTGGGAGTTGGGGGCCAGGCTCTGCAGACGCCCCAGCCCACCGAATACGGGCCCTCGTGCCCTTGGGCAGACATAGCCCATCCTGCTTTGCCCTTCAGAGAGGCCCCTCCCTGCCATTATTCTCAGAGGGGCCGCCGTCCAGTCCTGGCTGAGCCAAGGCCTGGGAAACTGGCTTTAAGAAAGCCACAGAAGTGGGGGGAGGGGGGACCTTCTTCCACTCCTGACCTTTGTGCTGGCCCTGGAGTCTGGAACATTCTCCCTCTTTGTAGACCAGGCCCCTGGGGGTCGTCTTCACCAAGTCCCCTGCACACTTCAGCCTGTGGGTGTGGGGAGGGGACAAGCCTGTCCCAGCAGAATCCACAGCCACTGCCCACCACCACACGGTGGGATGTGGCTCTGAGGGCAGGACACTGCAGTGGGGCGGCTTTCATCCCAGGCCCATCCAGGCAGGGACCAAGTGCTCTGGGCCAGGCAGTCCCAGCAGCTGGCCGTGCTCAGGGGCCAGGTTACCGGCCGCTCATTGGTGAGATGGCTGGGACCTCTCCACACTGCTGTCACCCTGCCCACCCACTGCTGGAAGAGGGACCAGGGCGTGCAGTCGGGGCCCTGCCACCCCCCCACCCCATGAGCCACACCTAGGAAGGCCGAGCCCGCTGGCTGCATGTTTCCCAGACAGAGGGAGACAAGGGCCCCCAGGGTTGAGCTCTACCAAGGCCGAAGTGCCCAGCGCAAAGGCCCAAGCAGCTTCCCGGCCCTGGGGCACCATCCACGGCCTGGTTCTGTATCCCCGCTGCAAGTGGGTGTGGAGGGATGCCACCCTGCTTCCTGAGGGAGGGTCCCCCGACTTCGGGGGTGCTGGAGTGGGGCCCAAGGGCGGTCAGAGCCTGGAAACAGAAGAGCTGGGCCGAGGCAGGCCCTGGAGGGGCAGCCTGGGCCCCGCCTGGCACGGGTTTCAGACCAGCCAGCCGCACCCTACCTGCTTGAGGGGAAGCCCGCCAAGAGCCCCAGCTGCCAGCCAGCCTCTCACCCTCCCCTTGAAGCAGAGTTTGTGCCCCCAGGGGTCCACCTGGCAGTGCCCCCCACGGGAAGAAGGCCCAGTCTGGGTCAGGGCAGGACCAGTCTTCCTTGCTAATGACACACAGAGCCCCCAGCATTTTTCACCCTGAATCTACGGCAAATTCGAGGTCCCGAGGACGAGATGGGGGCTTGCTCTGTCTTCTGTTCTCTCCAGCCATGTAAATAACGTGCTCCTTTTCTCCCCCCGCCTTCAATGACTGTGGCTCCGCAGCTAACTGCATCCCCTACACAGGCAGAGATGCCGTACGCCTCGCACTTCCAGTGACGCTCAGTGGAGACGCAGCGCGTATTTATGGAATGACAGAATAAAACCCAAGCCCGTCAGGGTCTGCGCCCCTCCTTTGCGGGGTCCTCGGGGTCAGGGCTGGGCCAAGGGCAGTGGGAGGGAGAGGAGGCCGCCCCCTGCAGAGGCCAGCCGGCAGGGGCTGAGCAGAGGTTGGGAGAAAGGGGCCCTGGAGGAGAGGCAAAGATTGGTCACCGAGACCCCTTCTCTCCCGATTCAGGGGTGGAAGCTGGTGGGAGGCTGCTGGGCCCGCCTGGGGACAGAGGTCAGGGTCCAGGGAGGCCTGTGGGCTGTCTCCGGGGGCTCAGTGTTCCTCTGAGCAGTGCTGTTTCAGGGGGCAGGTGGGAGGGGCGGGCACCACCCCTGGACACCCCTTTTTGGGGCGCCCCCTTCCCAGCGAGCCTTTCAGCCTCACGGGGCCGTGTCTCCTCAGGTGGGAGGTGGCTTTAGATGACATCCCCCTCACATCCTTCCCCAGCCACCCCCATCCTACATCAGTGAGAAGCTAGGAACACACTCTTTGATCCAATCCTTTCCCAAAGGATTTATTAAAACACAGAAAACCAAGACATACACAGAGTACAAAGTAAAGGGAACCGGGTCGGTTACACTCTTTGTCGAGCCTCCTACACATCCTCCCGAGGACCGGACAGGTGACTACACACAGGGGCTCAGCCTCCAGCTCCGGCTGCCTGGCTGGGACCGTCCCGACTCGCCCCAGCGCCCCGGCCCCTTCACCAGCTGGGGGCTCTACCAGGCAAGGGGCCGGCCCCTCTCAGCTGGGCCAGATGCCAGCCTGGGTGCAGGCGTCTGCTCCCTCGACCTCCCACGCACCGACGCCCAGGCAGGGGGGTGGGCCCCTCCCCTCAACCCCAGGCACAGAGGAGCCATGGGAAGCTCAGGCTCCCAGCTCAGTATCAGGGGTTCAGGACACACACACACCCAACGGGCCCTTTCTGGGTTATCGCACCTAAAAAAATACTTTGTTTAAAAAAAATCTGAAAACTAAGAAAAAAATCCCAAAACACAAGCCAATGACTTTGGGCTGATGCACCACAACTGTAAACTTCCAGAAATATAAAATGGGGCGAGAGCCAGCGTCCTCGACAGAGATAGTGGTCGGCACAGGTCAGCTGCAGGTACGGAGGGGGCACGCTGGACCGTGGCCGGGCCAAGACCTCAGCCCCCCGCCTCCCAGCTAAGCTCCTTCCTGCCACCCCACTCTGGGCACACTCCGGAGGTCCCCGAGCCTACCCTCTACACAATCCCCTCAGGCCCTCAGCATTCCTGGGACCCAACACCTGGCAGCAAGGGCTACAGGTGTCCCTGGGGCAAGACTCAGCCAGCCCCTGACCTGGCCCAGGGAGTCCCCAGAGGACCCTGGGAAGGGACGCCCAACCAGCAGGAGGGCAGGTGGCTGCACGGGTCGTGGTACCAGCAGAACAGGACCATGGTCATCACTTGCAGAAAACAAAGGAGCTTCTGAAGGCGGCTTGCAGGGAGGGCCCCCTTGCACAGGGGGTCTCAGGATGTGCTTCCATGGTGGGCGTGTGCAAGGGGACCCCCGGACACAGTCAGTCCAGCCCAAACTCCCCTGGTCACCCAGGAGCCCAGCCAGCTACGCCTTCCGAGACTGTGGCCCCAAGATGGATCAACAGAAAGCCTACTCAGCACTGGTCTAAATGATAGGGTGGCTGGAAACGGAAGCGCGGGCACTTTCGGCTTCCGCTTGCACAGGCTGACTCTCCTGCCCGCGGCAAAAACCAAACCCAGCCTGAAGATGCCGAGGACCGTGATGGCCAACGCCCCCTCCCCACCACTACGACTTTTGGCAGGAAATAACTTGATAAACCAAGAAGAAAACATTCCTAAGATCCTTTTTCCTCTCCAAAACCAGTCAGCCAGAAACCCACTCCCCAGCTGTCCGCAGCCCCCCTCCCAGGCCTCCCAGGTGCTGGTCTTGGAGAGCTGAGCCCTTCCTGGACCAGGCAGTGCCGGGGCCCAGGCCATCCGTGGGCGCCTGGCTCTGGCTGGTAGAGGAAAAGGGCAGAGGCCTGGGAAGGAGCAAAAACAGAAGGGCAGAGGGAAGCTTGCTGGGGAGCAAGGGCTGGCAGGGGAAGGACCCCCTGCCCTTGGAGTGAGGCAGTGGGGACAACACAGACCCCCGTCCTCTACCATGTGCCCCCTGACCTGACATTCAGGACGCATCCACTGTGTTCCCCACCAGGCCAGCCAGTCTGGCAGGCTGCCTGCCTGCTTGAGAGGGCGGAGTCACAGGGCCCCGTGTCGGGGGCTCCTGGCGGTCACGCTGCCCATGACCTGAGCCGGAACCTCTGCGGGGGGGACGGGTCAGAGGACCACGTGTGTACACATGGCGCTGGACAAACCATAGGGGACAGGAATGACCCCACCCTTCCGGGAGGCGGGGTCAGCGGCTGTCACGTGTGTCCTGGACATCTGTGCCCCCACCCCCAATCCTCCACCCGCAGTGCCAGGGTTGGCCAGCCTGGAGATGGCAGGGGCCTTGGGGGTCCAGCCCTCTAGGGGTTCAGGGAGAGCCATTTACAGTTGAGGACATCTGGGCTCTGGGAGGGCTGGCCAGTGGCCCTGTGTCCCCAAGACATCCCCAAATCCTCGCCCCAGTCCTGGCCAGGGAACAGAACCCCCCTGGTGCCTCCACGCCCAGGTCCAGCTTGTCTCTCTCAGACGGGATTCTGCACCCAGGGCTCCACGCCAGGAAGGCCCCTCCCTGCTCAAGGCTCGGAATTCCCTTCCAGGCTGGGCCACAGGGAACATGAGACACAGACAGGCCCAGGCCCTGGCCCCGTCCCTCCCTTCCTCCAAACTGGGGCCATCACAGCGCACCACCAGCTGCCTGAAGGAGGGTCAGGATTCCAGTGGGGCGTTACTGGCAGGAAACAAGGCAGGAAGCTGGGGGTGCTCCAGCTGGGAAGACTGCAGAGGCCACTGGGGCCAGTCCCCTGCCTCCAAGCTTTCCCCAAGCCTTCCGAGAACACAGCGAGGGCAGTCGTGGCCCACCCCAGATGGCAAATGCCCAGATCAAGGCCTCTCCAGGGACAAGGAGAGAGGGAGGGATAAGTCCAGGCTCCAGCGTGTGGCCTGGTTTCTCCACATCTGCGACCAGGAGATGGCACGGGGAGTGTGTGTGTACCTGGAGGCGGGGCTGACCGGCCTCCCAGGGCACAGGGCAGGACCAGGGGCTCCTGGGCCCCCCTCAGCGCTGCTGTGACCCTCCCCGCTGGAACGCTAGCCACACCCCGCTAGAGGGAGGGCACGCCCCTTCCCATGGAGGCCCGAGACAAAGGCTCCGGCAGCCCCCAGGCCAACACCTGCAAGCTCTGCCCTCCCCTTCCCTCCGGGGAACAAGTGACCGGCCACTCAGGGCAGGGGCCACAGACCCTCCGCTGGTGACGACAGAGTCCAGGGCCTGTGAGACAGGCTGGGCCAGGGACAGACACCTGTCCCACGGAGACAGCACATACTTGGTGGTCTCCAGCCTTGCAGGAAGCAGCCTGGCCTGACCTGGGCGTCAGCCAGGTCTCTAGCCTCGGGCCGGCCAGTTCCCCAGTCCTGACCCACCTGGCACCGGGGGGCCTCACGGGCAAGGGGCTGGAGCACGGTGCAGACGGGATTGGGGGATGGGGGCAGACTGAGGGCACCCAGAGCGGGCAGCTCGCCCTCCTCAGCCGGGCCGAGTCCGTGGGCGGCCTCTGGGCTCCCAGGAGCTTCCCTTCAGGTCTGGAACCCGTCGGCAGAGAGAGACATATGTGCTGCAAGTCAGAGTCCTCCACACGTCACTCAACTTTTATCAAGACAAACTTGTTCAAGTCTTCAACAGGAAAGTGCGAAAGATGTACAAAGAAACGAAATCTCCTCTAGGGAGCCATCCTGGCAGAGGTGGCCGAGGGGTGCGTCCCGGGTGGCGCTTCTGGGCTCAGGCGGCCTTGTCCCCACGAGGTGGCATTTCTCCGTTTCCCTTTCTGTCCTCGGGTGGCATGGCTCTAGAAAGGTGGCAGCTTTTCTCTCCTGCGGGGGTCGGGCAGGGGGCCCGGCAGGCGCGGCTGCAAGAGGCAGATCACGGGTCACACAGCTGGGTGCTCGGGTCCCCACGGGGGTGGCACCCAACACCCTAGACCACCCACTACGACCTGTCATGGCCAACTGACATCAGGGGGTCCCCCAGCCCAGACCTCCCAGCCTCGGGCCACGACCACACTGGGGAGTGGAGGCGGCGGGGCCCCCAAGGAGCAGCCTGTCCGGAACAGCCCCGCCCCCGAGCCTCCGCACCGAAGCAGAGGTTCTGATGGGACACACAGCTTAGCGGGCGCTGTCAGTGGGGCAGAGGAGGCCACAGCGGACTGGTGGTTTCTCAGGACTAAAACCCTCTCCCAGCCGGTAACACTGAGCTGCACCCACGCTGAGCCACCCTCCTGGTCCTGGGCAGGGGTTGGGGGGAGGTGACGTCCCAGGGCGTCCACCACCCGGCAGGAAAGCGCAGGCAGAACAGTGGAGTCAGGGTTCCAGGCTGGGGGCACCGGCCCCTGACTCACCGCCGGGGTCACGCACGCACACCAACACACCGGCGCACAGACGCACGCGTGTACACAGAGGAGCACGCCCCCGTGCACCCACCCTGCCATGTGCTGCCCCCCCAGGCTCCCGGGGAAGCGTCTGGAAGCCTAGGAAGACACACTGGCCCCAAGACGGTCCCCGAGCGTGGAGGGGCGAGGCCCCCGGGCCCCAGGGCCGTGAAGAAGCACAGGGACCAGGGCCCGTACTGGCCTGGCCTGACTCGCCAAGCCAAGGAGGGACAAGGGATGGCGCAGCGCCCACGAGCGGCCTCACCTCCACTGGAAACGAGCCCGGCAGCAGAGGGAAATCTCGGGGACGGCTAGATATCTGTGGCAAAGAGAGGAAAGCTCGGCTTGCCTGGGGAGGCGGGGGGGGCCGGCTGGGGCCCCGCGGGCGCCCCTGCCCATGCCGCCCGGAAGCAGACGGGCACCTACCGGTCACATAGGGCCCCAGGGGCATCTGGTTGTAGTTGACAATCCCTCCCGGTCCAGGGCCCCGGAAGTTGGGCCCAAAGTTGTTGCTGTACATCTGGGAAGAGCCGAAAGCGCCCTGGAGGCAAGGACTCAGGTTTAAAGGTCCAAGTCCCGCGCCGGCCCGAGCCCCCACCCAGGGCGCCCAGGACGTGCGTGGGGGGCTGGGGCCGGGGCGCAGGCCGGCCCTGACCTGCTGAATGGTGGGGTCCCCGGCTCGGTTGGTCAGGCGGCTCAGGATGCTGCGCTCTGACATCTGGAGACGGGCAGCCACCGGGGGGATGCGGGACAGCATGGAGGGCAGGCGCGTCACATCCGCCTTCATGTCGCTCAGCAGCTCCTCCAGCTGGTTCAGGACTGGGGAGGGAAGGGGAGGCGCGGGGCGCGGCACCCAGGCGGGCACTTAGCTACCAGGCTGTGTCGCTGTTACTGCACCCGCGCAGCAGACACCAGGGGGCGCCCTTCACCCGGCCCTCCCAGCCAGCCAAGCAGCGCCCCGCCGGCTGCTGGACAAGAGCCCGGTTTCCCAACAGCTTCTCCCAGCCCGAGGGCTGCAGAGATGACAGCCAGGAACCCCGACGCAACGCTGGGCTTCCCTCTGGGCCCTCAGCCAGCCTCCTGGCTCCCGGGGAGGCCTGCAGCGCTGGCCACCGCAGGGGACCGGATCCTCGCCCAAGACAGAGCAGCCTCAGGAAACTTCTCCCAGGCAGCGGCGGGGCCGCAGAGTCCAGGGACCCTCACGTGAGCTTGGCTCACCCCCTCCCCCTAACCAGCCTGGGAACTTCCTCAGGATTTGGAGCACGAGGGTCAAAGATGTGAATCCCGGGAGACCCTGAGCAACTATTTCACCTCCCCCAGCACCGACATGAAAACGGGATGAGAAACCTCACCACTTAAAGGTATTACAAGAATTAAAGAAAGAACGTATTTAAAGCATGTTGTCCTAAGTCGGGAGACTGGGAATGACACATACACACGACTACATAAAAAACAGATAACTAACAAGGACCTACTGTACAGCACAGGGAACTCTTCTCTATACTCTATAATGACCTGTATGAGAAAAGGATCTAAAAGAGAGCGGACATGTGCATACGGATAACTGATTCACTTTGCTGTACACCTCAAACTAACACAACATTGTAAACCAACTATACTCCAATAAAAAAAATTTTTTTTTAATTTTAAAAAGGTCCTCTCCTCTTCCACTAAAATAAATAGATAAATCAATAAATAAACCATATTGTCAAGGCTCGATAAACGAGCTTGTACAACTTAATAGTCTTCTACGTCACCTACCCCCCGCCCAGGGCCTGCACGGCGCTGACCTTCCGAAAAAGGCTAGAAGAGCAAGGGCCTCGCTTTCCCCACAGGTAAGAGCAGAGGCTGGATGACAGCCTGTCCCGTCTGATGTCCTGTCCCCAGCCCCACGCCCCCACTTGGGGGGCAGGAGCCGCTGGGCGGGAGCCAGGTAGGCGGGCCCCCCTCCCGGGAGCGGCCTCGCTCACCCTTGTGCAGGACGGCATTGGCAGGCTTGTTCCCGGCGAGGGACTCCTTGGACAGGTGCTGGTGGCTCTCGGCAAGGCACTCCACCTCGGCCAGGCGGGCATTGAGGGCCATGGCGGGGTGGTTGGGGTCCTGGGTCATGTTGAGGTACGCGGCCCTCCGGAGTTGCTCCTCGATGACCAGCGCCTGCTCCAGCAGCTGAGGGGGTGGGGGGAGGGGAGGGACTGAGCCCTGGCCTGGCCCCCTCCGCCAGCACCCACCCCCGCATGCCAAGGCTCTGACGGAAAGCAGGGAAGAAGGACACACCCCCTCACCGGCTGTCCACCCTCTGGGCCACTCCTTAGAGCCTGCCCCAAGCTGAGTTCTCTACACCCATCACCCAGGGCAGGGACACTCGCCCAGTGGGGCCTGGCCCAGAGCAAGGACCCAGCACCTGTTTGTTGATGGACTAAATGACTCCCTTTCCTGGACAGTCTGGCCAGCATCCGGATATACAGGGTGGGGGGCTGCTGCTTGCTCATTTCTTTGCCCCAGACCTTCCTGTAACCTGCCCTCTGGCAGCACCCCGCCCCCAGCCTCTGGCCCTGCCAAGGACTGACCTTGAACCTGCGCGCCAGGAACTTGTTCTTCATCTCCAGGTAGTTGCCCTTGTGGATCTCGGACTTGAAGGGCTCATTGAGGATCATGTATCTCGGGTCGTTCTGGATGTCCTGCCAACGGGCATAGCCGTGCCTGGGTGGGGCACCGTTAAGGGCAAACCTGGCCATGGGGTGGGGGGCGGGAGACCAGCCTGGGGTTTGGCGCCCCGGCTTTGTGCTCTCCAAAGAGTCATTAACCTTGGCTGCAAGATAAGCACGTGGACGAGGATGACTTGACAATCAGTTGCCACTGACAGGGGCCCCCAGGAGGCCAATCGTGGCACCGAGGCTTCATCAGATAAACTCCTTCATCCCCAAAACCCAGAGGATGGAAACATCTGAGTCCTGACCCCCAGCACCTGTGGCTGTGACCCTATTTGGAAATAGGGTATTTCCAGGTGTAATCAGATTAAGAAGGGGTCATCCCGGGAGAGAGTGGACACTAATCCAGTGACTGATGTCCTTGTAAGAGGAGGAAATTTGGACACAGGACACCCAGGTAAGAAGGCCATGTGAGCGACAACAGAGGCAGAGACTGGAATGGTGCAGCTGTAAGCCCAGGGACGCCAAGGACTGACAGCCGCCACCAGGAGCTGGGGACAGACCAGGAAGGGGCCTCCGCCAGAGCCTTCAGAGGGAACCAAGAAACACAACGCAGTTTTCTTGCCCAAAGTCCCACAGTCCGTGAGGGGCAGAGTCAGGATTCAAACCCAGGCAGGCTGGCTGCAAGCATCTTAACCTCCACGACTGGGTCCACAGGCCAGATCCGGCCCATAGCCTGTTTTTGTAAATAAAGTTTTATTGGAACACGGCCACACCTGTTGGTTAACGTACTGTGGCTACTTCTGCTACCGTGGCAGACTGGCGGAGTCCTCTGCAAAGCCTGAAATAGCCCCTCCCTGGCCCCTCCCAGGAAAGGTCTGCCGACCCCCGATCTACAGCTCTCCACCTCTCGTTATAATAACCAGCCCCACTCCAGGCCGTCACGAAGGCCGGCTTTGCTGGGCGGCTCCCCCCGGGAGCTGTGTGGCCCTCTCCTCGTCTCTGGGAGGTCTGTACTCAATGTCGCCTTCTCTGACCTTCCCAAATTACAGGCAACCCCCACCCACAAAGCTCCCTTTGCCCATCCTCCCTTTATCATGTTCCTTGAACCTCACTTTGCTAACTTATGCTGTTCGCCATCTACCCCCAGTAGGATGTGAGCTCCGGGTAGACTGAGATTTGGGGCTGTTTTGTTCATGGCTGCATCCTCCGTGCCTGACACATGACAGGTGATCAGTAAAGATGGAATTGAAGAATGAATGAATGAATGAAAGCCTTCCTGAATGGTGAAGCACCCTTCAGGTGTCATCAGTGGGAGGAGGTGAGGTCTGTATCAGGTAGGAATTAGGAGCATTGGTTGTGGAGTCAGATGGAAGGGCTGTGTGTCCCTGAGCAAGTCACTTGGCCTCTCTGAGCACCCGTTTCCTCCTCTGTGTAACGGGGATCGTAGTAGTGACCCTTTGGCAAGGCTGCTGTGAGGATGGAGTATTGAGTATAAAGGGACAAGCTCCCGTTATGATCACGGTCACTGTCATCGTCACCAGGAAAGGGTCCCTGGCACCTGGTTAGGAGCACCAGCCCCTGACTCCTCACCCCACAAGCCCCACATGCCTCCCTGAGGTCCACAGATGAACAGACCACAGTCCTGCCCAGCCCGGCTTGGCCAAGGATACGTCACGATGCCCGCCAGCAGCCAGTAGTCATGGCGCCGGTGCCAGATGTCGTAGATTTTCCCCGAGGACACAGCAGCACGTTCCTCGTTCTGCCACAGTGTGTGTAGCTCTGGGAAGCCAGCCAAGGGAAGCAGAATGAGGTGCCCCCCAGCCCCCACAGAGGTGGGCCTAGGAAAGCCTCTGCCATCTCCCCACCCCGAGAGGTTCAGTGTTCCAGTGTTACTAGGAAAGGTTATACTGCGGACTTTTGTCAACCATTCACACGTTAGTATAATATAGCCATCTGCCCAGACTCCTGGAATCCACCATCAGGAAGCCTGCGACACAAACAGGCACAGCTCTCTGCCCACGGCCCCACCCCAGTACCTGTGAAGCCCCCGTCTGCAATGTTGAACATGAACTTGAACTTCCCGATCTTGTCCTCCCTCTTCCCCTCCTCATCTTCCTCTTTGTCACCATTTTGCTGTGTTTCAATGGGCTCCTTCTCCTCGGCTTTGGTGTCATCTGTGGGAGGACAGACCCACCTTCATCTATCCATCCCAAAGGCAGTGCCCAGGGGCCGCTTTCCCCCAAGCACTGGGGACCCAAAGGCAAGCGGGAATCACATCTCCCCACCCGCAAGGGGCTCACTGCCCAAAGGGATTTGAAACAGACAAGCCAGCAGCCCCCTCTCTCCATCCTGAGCAGGGAGGGCTGCTCCAAGCCTGAGTGTCCCTCCACCAAGTCAGGACCACCTGGGGACGGGGGGGATGTGGGGGACTGTGAAAATGCAGCTTATGTTGAAGGAGGGCAGTGCCGCCTTGGGGCTCTGATCTGGGGACGACTGTTCCAGAACATTCCAGCACTTAGAAGGATACAGGCTGCCAGCTAAACCCCAAATGCTCTAGGCCAAACTCTATGATCAGCTCTCCTCCTCCTGGCGGTGGCCGGGGCCACAGGAGGGGTCAGGAGAGAGGAGGTGCAGGGTCTGTCCCCTGAGGGGCTGTTGAGTCCAGGCTCCCACCCAGCAGCTCTGATCAGGGCCTGGGGCCAAGGGGACCAAGGGACACAGGACAGAGCACATGCAAGAGCCCCAAACCTGGCCTGAAATCACTGCCATCGCCTCTGCTGTGGGTCAAGCTCAGCTCCAACTTGTCCAGAATCTTCTCCTTCTCAGCAAGCACTTCTTCTGCAAGACAAAGTGTGTTCACAGGGTGGGTAGGGGTCCAGAAGGGCAGAGGAGACTCCGGGCTGGTGGCTTCCCAACACTGCTTCAGCCATGCACGGAATCCTCTCCATCATCTTACTCAGAAGTCCAGCAGGTGCCACCAGGGAGGGCTCTCTGGGAGGCAGGGTGGGGGCGGGACCTCACCCCACCCGCCCATCCCAGCAGCACCCTCCCCCCAAACTTCTCAAGGCACAGTCTCCGAACCCTCCCTACCACAATGACAACCAGAGGACTCAAAGTCCTGGCAACACGTCAGGCCTTCCTTAACACAAAACCCCTCTTACAGACACCCAGAAATGTCAGGCAGTATCTATCACATGATAAAAACACAGGGTGCGCTCACAAGAAGAAAAGGGAATTGCCAGGTGCCGTAAGTGAATGGAAACTCAAAGCGCGAGAAGCATATGCTGGGGGCCTGGGCAGAGGGTGACTGGACACCAGGAAGAGGCCCGGGGGCTCCAGCTGGGTCTCAACGCCAGACAGGAAGGATGAGGCCGCAAGCCCCAGAGATGCAGAGAACTGGAATTAAACCAGTGAACCGACACCCTCCAGCTGCTGTGCTCTCTGCAAAAGAGGGAAAGTTCCATCTGCCAGCTCACGGCCAAGCTGAGGAAGCCTGGCTCCCACATGGAATCTAGGGGGCAGAAAGCCCCCAGTGAGGGTCCAAACCCAACACCAAGGCATGCAGACCGTGGAATCTGAACTGTGCCATAAAGACTGGGCCCAGGCCAGCCAAGTCACTAGCGAGACCACTAGGCCCTGGGCTTCATGGAAACAGAAGGGGAGACATTTCCTGCTACCCAGGAATGACATGGGTTCTCATGGATAAAACAATCTCTGATGAAGATGCACCCAAATGAAACTCAGAAAACGATACCCACAGCCAGACAGATAAAAAAGGAAGAGAATCCATAAGAAAAGACAAATCAAAAAAAAAAAAAAAGAAGTAGAAAAGGCCAGATAAAACTTCTAGAAACGCAACACATAATCGCTAACATTTTAGACATCTCCTTGCAGATTTCTAAGACGTCCTCATGACTTCCTGGCCCTGGAGAACAAGCCTTGTACATGGTCGTCAGGACTGTGAATGTGAGGGATTCTACTCCCCTGAGAAGGTCATGCGATGAGGCACAGGTGATCTTCAAAGAGGGAGATTATCCAGGTGGGCCTGACCTCATCACACCAGCCCTTTAAAAGCAGAGTTTTCTCTGAATGGTCACAGAAAAGGATGTCAGAGATCTGAAGCCTGAGGGGGACTGGCGCACCGTTGCTGGCTTGAAGATGGAGTAAGCCCCGTGGCAAGCAACGTGGGCAGCTTCTAGGTGCTAAGAATGGCCCCCTAGCTGAGAGCCAGCAAAGGAGGCCTCAGTCCTCCAGCCCCAAGGAGCTGAAGTCGGCCAACAGCAAGAAGGAGCTTGGAAGCAGATTTTCCCCCAAGCCTTCAGATGAGAACTCGGCTCAGCCAATGCCTTGACCTCAGTCTTGCAAGCCCCTTGGCAGGGAACCCCGCCACACCACCCCACACTTCTGACCCAGGCAACTGTGAGCCAATACACGGGTGTTGCTTCATGCTGCTAAATTGGTAATCATTTGTTTTGCAACCATAGAAAATAATACAAATGAACAGCTGTACCAAAGAAAGCAGGAACTGAAGCTAGATCTGAGGATGACTCAAAAAGCCTTGCAGAGAAACAGGAAACAAAAAAGTAAAAGATGTGAAAGACACGTCGCCTCCCTCTTTCACAAACCTTGTCCCTGCTTTTCTTCATTGCATTTGGAGTCTGTTATTGAACAAGACCTACTTGTGCTTATTGCTGATCACCTGGGTCCCCCAGTAGAATACAAATTCCAGGTGAAGGCTCTGGCTTTGGTTCACTGTCTGTGTCCCCAGAGCCTAGGACAGCCCCCAACACACAGCAGGCCTTCAGTATGTATTGGTTGGGTGAATGGATGAATTGATGAGTAAGAGCAATGCCAGGAGAGAATAAACATAATGGGAGGAAAGATAACGTTCAGCGAAGGAGTGACTGAGAATCTGCTGATAACCGACAGAAGACACAACACTCAGCTTTAAGAATCACAGTCAGTAAGAAAAAAAAAAAAAAGAAAGAAAGAATCACAGTCAGTCATAAGCAGGATAAATAAAAATTTCATTGTTGTGAAATTGCACATGACCAAAGACGGAGTATCTTACAAATGGTCTTTCCGTGTTAGGAAAGACAGAAAAGGCAGGTTTCCTACAAAGGAGCAGCAATTACCCTGAGAGCAGCCTTCTCAGCACAACAGAAGCCAGAATACAAAAGAAATAACATCTTCAAGTGCTGAGGGAAAACCCCTATCCCACCTCGAATTCTGCTATTATTCGAGAAAAATACAATAAGGTGTAAAGGAAAAATAACACATAATGAGAGAATTTGCCATCCACAGAAATTTGCTGAAAGCACCATTGAAAGGTGTATTTTGGGAAGGAGGACACTGAACAAAGCAACGATGAACAAACAAGCAAACACAAAACTTTTAGAAAGAAGCAACAGCACATGGAAGAGGAAAAGGGAGTGCGTCAGAGCTAAAGTTGCCTACAGTCCTTATAGCATTCAGGAGGTGACATGTTAAAAATTTAAGAGTACAAGATAGAATTGACTGTAAACCTTCCAAATAAGTTGACGGGAAAAGGGGAAAATAGAAAATGTGATCAATCCAAGAGATGTCAGGAGAAAAAAAGAAGAAAAGGCAAGGGTGATATAAAGCACAAAATAGTAGTAGAAATTCATCCAAATACCTAGCTATTACAATAAATGTAACAAGATTAAATTTGCCAGCTAAAAGGTAGAGATTCTATGATTAGATTTAAAACAACAAATCACACCATATACTGTTTACAAAAGATATACCTAAAACTTAATTATAGATAGATTAAAAATTAAGAAATGGAAGAAAATACTTGCAAATCACCACATCTGATATGAAACATGTGTTATAAAGAACTCATAACTCAATAATAAAAAGACAAATAACCCAATTAAAAAATGGACAAAAGGGGGCTTCCCTGCCAATGCCGGGGACGCGGGTTCGTGCCCCGGTCCGGGAGGATCCCACATGCCACAGAGCAGCTAGGCCCGTGAGCATGGCCACTGAACCTGCGCGTCCAGAGCATGTGCTCCACAACAGGAGAGGCCACAACAGTGAGAGGACCGCGTACCGCAAAAAAAAAAAAAAAAAAAAAATGGACAAAAGGATCTGAAAACACATTTCTCCAGCAAAAACGTACAAATGGCCAATAACACTTGAAAAGATACTCAACATCTTTACACAGAAGGGAAATACAAATCAAAACCACTTGAGCTATGACTCTTCACCCACTACGATGGCTATAATCAAAAAGTGAGATAATAACAAGTGTTGGCCAGGATGTGGAGAAATTGGAAAACTATACACTGCTGGTGGGAATGTAAAGTGGTGCAGCCACTGTAGCAAACAATCTGGCAGTTCCTCAATATATGAGAGTTACCATACAATCCAGCAATTCCACTCCTTTGTATATACCCAAGAGAACTGAAATCTATGTCCACACCAATACCTATATACAAATGTTCAGAGCAGCATTATTCATAATAGCCAAAAGGCAAAATAACCCAACTGATGTTGGGTTAGTCCATCAACTAATGAATGGGAAAATAAAATATGGTCTATCCACAGTGTAGAATGTTATTCAGCAAAAAGGAACCAAGTTCCAATACATGGTACAAAACTGATGAACCTTGAAAACACTGTGCTTAGTGAAAGAAGTCACACATAAAAAAGGCATATATTTTATGATTCCATTTATATGAAATGTCCAGAGCAGGCAAATCCAAAGAGACAGAAAGTAAATTAGTGATTGCCACAGGCTGTGGGGACGAGAAAATGGGCTAACGGGCATAGGGTTTTCTGGAATGATGAAAATGTTCTACAATTAATTGTGCTGATGACTCTACAACACTGTGAATATATAAAAACTACTGAATGATATACTTGAAGTGGGTGAACTGTGTGGAATGTGAATTATATCACAATAAAGTTTTTATTTATACTTATAAGTAAAAGGATAGGAAAAAATACACCAAGTATGGGAATTCCCTGGTGGTTCAGGGGTTAGGACTCTGCGCTTCCACTGCAGGGGGCCCAGGTTCAATCCCTGGTCAGGGAACTAAGATCCCACATGCTGCACAGCATGGCGAAAAAGAAAGAAAAAAATAATAATACACCAAGTGTATACTGAACAAAAATAAGCTCAATCCAAATCAGCCTAAATGAACCTTAAAGCAAAAAGGATCAGGAGGGATGAGAAGGTTATTACATAATAAACAGAAACACTTCACCAGAAAATTATTAAAAATCTGAACCAATATGCACCTAACAACCCAATCCCAAACTATACGAAACAAAATCTGGCCTTACGAGAACAAAGAATAACCCACACTCACAGTGAGAGATTTTAACACAAGTCTCTCAGACGTGACTGATCAAAGCAAACCAAAAATAAGTAAGGATATAAAAAAATCTGAACAACATAATGATCTAATGCATATATTTAGAACCTTACACCCAGCAATGAAAGGACAAACATTCTTTCCAAGCAGACATAAGCATTTACAAGATCTGACCACATTAAACCAGAAAGCAGGTTTCAACAGTATCATATAAAAACAATATTATACAGACTCATGTGTTCAGACCACGAGGCCACTGATTCAGAAATAACTAATAAAAAGATGTAGCCCGGGTTTCCCTGGTGGCGCAGTGGTGAAGAATCCGCCTGCCAATGCAGGAGACATGGGTTCGAGCCCTGGTCTGGGAAGATCCCACATGCCGCCGAGCAACAAAGCCCGTGCGCCACAACTACTGAGCCTGCGCTCTAGAGCCTGCGAGCCACAACTACTGAAGCCCGCGCACCCTAGAGCCCATGCTCCGCAACAAGAGAAGCCACCGCAATGAGAAGCCCACGCACTGCAACGAAGAGCAGCCCCCGCTCGTCGCAACTAGAGAAAACCCGCACGCAGCAACGACGACTCAACGCAGCCAAAATTAAATAAATAAAATTATTTAAAAAAAAAGATGTAGCCCAATAACTCCCAAACTGTACAACAGGAAAAGTTAAAGCCCACGTGTAGAGAACTGAGCCCCTGGCTCTCCCCTCACCCTGGGACCTATGGTGCTGGGACAGAGCGATGCACAGTCCGCCACCCGGCCAGGGAGAGACGGGGTAGAGCGTGGCCTGGCTGCCTTCTCTGGCCCAGGCCTGACACTGCATCAGGGTGGAAGCCCGCACCTTTCAGCAGCTGCTCTGGGGAGGGCTGGGCCTTCTCCATCTCCTCCGGTCGATCCTCTCGGGCCCTCTCCTTGCCATCCGAGCTCTCGTGCTTGTCCTCACCCTCCGCTCTGTCCAGGGCAGTTGGCAGGGCCTAGGGAGGACAGACTCGGGAGTTGCAGGGCCTGGAGCCTCAACAGGAGTGGAGGCAGGGAAGGCGTGCTGGGCTCGGAATGCACTCTCCTGGCTCCCACTGCGTGCTCCCAACCCGCTCCCCAGACACAGAGGCTCGAACTTGGAACCAGGAGGCCCGAGTGACAGCTGCCTGGGCAAGGCCTGAGAAGGTCCCCAGAGCCACCCCCATCCCACAGGGGCCCAGACACCTGCATCTTCCGTACCTGGATTTCTGGGGGCTTCTTTGGCTTCTGCGCCCCCAGCTCCTTCTCTTCCAAGTAGCCCAGCTGGGCTTCCATTTTGTCTGAAAGATCAAGGGAGACGGGGTGAGACAGGTGAGCTGGGGCAGGGAGGGGGAGAAGGGCAGAAAATGGGGCATCAGAGAGGATCCTGGGCCCGGCACCTGCAGAAGGACAGGTGAACCAGGTCAGCGAGAGCACCCAGGCCAGGCCTGCAATGTGAGGAGCCTTGGAGGACCCTGGGCCCAGTGAGGCCAAAGCCAGGGGCCGACAGGACGGAGCTACATGCGGCGGGGGGGGGGGGGGGGGGGGGGGCGGGGTGCCTCCCATCTGGAAGCCGGGAAGCGAGGTAGGTGGCGGCCCAGCCTAGGAGCCAGGACGGCTGGGTGTGGTCCCGGCCTTCAGGCTGCTTGACTGGCCACGTGCCTCCCCCACGCTGAGTAAGTTCTTGATCCTGCAAAGGGCCAGTGACCCACATGCTCTGAGTAGCCCTGGGCGGTGGTCACTACCTCGCAGGGTAAGGGACTTGCCCACAGGCACACTGGGCCAGGAAGTAAACTAGGCATGTCTAGTAAACTAGAGGGCACTTGTGCCCAGAAGCAGGATGTCCTCAGAGGCACTGAGCCTCTCGGGGCCTCACCTGTCACCTGGGATAAGCAGGACGCCCCCAGCCTGAGGGGTCTGACTGAGGGAAGAAGATGCTTTGCCCAGATAAACACAGGAATCACCAAAAAGGCAAATAACCCATTAAAGAAGGACAAAGGATCTGAAATGACATTTCTCCAAAGAAGACGCACAAATGGCCCAGAAGCACATGAAACGATTCTCAACATCTTCAGCCATCAAAGATGCAAATCAAAAGAGAAATGCAAATCAAAACCACAACGAGGGGCTTCCCTGGTGGCGCAGTGGTTAAGAATCCGCCTGCCAATGCAGGGGACACGGGTTCGAGCCCTGGTCCGGGAAGATCCCACATGCCGCAGAGCCACTAAGCCCGTGCGCCACAACTACTGAGCCCACGTGCCACAACTACTGAAGCCCGTGCATCTAGAGCCCGTGCTCTGCAACAAGAGAAGCCACCGCAATGGGAAGCCCGCGCCCCGCAACAAACAGCAGCCCCCTCTCTTCACAACTAGAGAAAGCCCGCGCGCAGCAACGAAGACCCAAAGCAGCCAAAAATAAATAAATAATTTATTAAAAAAAAAAAAACCCACAACGAAACGCCCCTTCACACCCACTAGGATGGCTGTAAGCAAAAAGTCAGATAAGTGCTGGTGAGGATGTAGAGAAACTGGAACCTCACACGTGGCTGGTGGGAATGAAAAATGGTGTGATCACTGTGAAAAAGCCTGGCAGTTCCTCAAAATGTTATACCACGTGACCCGGTGATTCCATTGCTAGCTATACGCCCAAGAGGAATGAAGACACTTGTTTTCAGTTGAACACAAAAGTTCAAAGCAATGTTACTCACAATATTATCCACAATAGCCAAAAGGTAGAAACACCCCAAAATCCATCCGCTGATGAGTGGATACACAAAACGTGGTGGATTCCAAACAATGGAACAGCATTCGGCCACAGAAAGGACTGAAGTGCTGATACCCGACAACATGGATGAACTTGGAAAATATTACGCTAGTGAAAGAAGCCGGGCACAAAAGGCCACACAGTGTATAATCTCATTTACGTGAAATGCCAGAACAGGCAAACCCGTAGAGACGGAAAGTAGATTGGTGGTTGCCGAGGAAGATACGAGGAGGAGGAATGTGGAGTCACTGCTAATGAGCATGTGTTTCTCTCTGGGGTGATGAAAACATTCTGGAATTAGAGACAATCGTTGCACAATCCTATGAATCTACCAGAAACGACCGGATAAGACAGTTTTAAATAAAGATGGAACACGGTGGTGTGTGAACTACATCTCAAAGCTGTCATTAAAAGGAAGATCTCTCAGGGGAGTGACACTTCTGCAACCAGAAGCTTTGGGCGGGGAGGGAGGCCAGCCCTTGTGGGATGTGGGGAGGACGTGGGGTCTCGCCACCTCCCGTGACCCAGGTGCCCTCCCCTGCTCGACAGAGCCCAGACCTGGCAGGCCCAGCGGGGCAGGCAGAAGGTGGGCAGGGCTGGCGGGCACTGGTGTGTTGGGATCCGAGGAGATGACCTCGCCTGGCTTCTTGCCCTCAGGCCCCTCAGGGAGCAAATCCGGGGTGCTGTACTTCCCATTGACGTGCTCAAACTCCTGAACCTGGGGCAGGTGGGAGGGAAGCAGGGAGGGAGATGGTCGCAGCTCAGAACCCAGGGCCTCAGGGTGGCCCGTGGGACTGGGGGCGTGCCAGGCTTGGGGTGAGGCAGAGGTGCCGCCTCCACCCGAGGCTGGCCAAGCCACATGTCCTTCTGACTGCAAAACCCCCTGCCAGCCCCTACCCCCAGCCCGTCCCCACCTGCCAACCCGGCCTCCAGTCCCCACCCAGAGAGGCATCGTGGGTCCATGTCTCTAGTCTGACTCAGACCCTGGACAGCCAGGCACTTGCCCTCTGCCCGCTGACCCCCCAGGGGCACACCTGGGCCGTGGTCGGCCACCAGGAAAAGCCCAGCAAAGGCTACTCACCCACCTTCTTCCTAACTAGTGACATGACCCCGATGCGCGTGAGCACGTGCTGCCTGGAGAGGCCCTCGCGGGGCACGCCGTCTGCGAAGGTCTCCGCGCCGTCAGCCCCCGGCTCACACAGGTGCCGCATGAAGAGGGACACATAGGCTCTGGGGTGGGGGGGACTGGGGCTCAGGGAGTGGGGGGCCGGCAGGACCCTCTGAGAGGGCTGGCAGGACCCCCGGGGGACATCCTGGCTGGAATCATCACCCGTCGCCTGCCTCCCAACCAGGCCTGGCTGGGTCAGGCCCCAGGGAAGGACAGAAGAGGGCCCCCGGGCAGGGGACCCTCCTGGGACAGCCCTCGCCCCGGACAACCCAGATCCTTCGCGCTGCCGTTAACACCAGCTGCTCTGGCAGAGGGGACTGGTCAGCGTTCTCTGCAAATAAGCCCTGCCCAGGCCTGGACCCCAGGCACGCCAACATCAGATAGCAGTGAGCTCTCCGGATACCCTTAACCTGGCGGAAACGCCACCCATCGTGCTGGCTCACCTAGCCGGAGCCTGCCACTCCAGGGCGGGCAGCCGCACCCTGGGCCACCACCTCAGCCCCTTTACCTAAACTCCTTCTCACTCTTCCCGCGAAGGTCCCGCACCAGCCAGTGGGAGTTGAAGGCGTCCTGGGGGGGCATGCCCCAGCGCATGATGGCGTTCAAAAAGGCCTTCCGCTGTCGGGCGTTGAAGCCCAGCACCTGGGCCGGTGGAGATCAGGGTGAGGGAGCGGGGAATTCAGAGACGAGGGAGAAAAGCACAGGGAAGGGAGAAGCACGGAGGAGCAGGGGCCTCCGGCGGGGGCAGGACCCAGAGGGGCACGGCCCAGGCCCACCTCTACTTGGCACTGACCCAGCGGGACCCCCCAGCCCTCCCGCCCCTCCTCCGCGCCCCGGGAGTGGCAGCAGCGGGGAGCTCTTTGCTCTGAAAGGGGATGAGAGGAATCCAGGGAAGGGGAGCTGGGCGAGTGAGGGGTGCACGCAGGCCCCACCTCAATGTTGCCGCCAACCCGGGCGAGAAGCGGGGGCAGGGGCTTGTCCCTGTCGCTCTTCAGCTGCCTCCTGGATTGTCGCCGTCCACCTGGGGGAGCAGCCCGCCATGAGCCCTCAGCCGGGCCCGGGGTCCTGACCCAGCCCACCCAGCAGCTCGCCCCAGGACAGCAGGCCCCCGAGGACCCACTCCGGAGGACGGACGCTTGTCCTGATGCCCCTGGGGCGCCCCACGCTGACCACCAGCTCCCCGACATGCCGCCCGGGCCCCAGCCCAACGCTGAGACTCACTCTGCCCTTCCGGCCTTTCTTCAAAGTCCTCGTCCTCATCCTCGGATCCAATGGAGTATTCGGACTGGTTGTCTGAGAGCTCGTCCTGCCACTCTGGGGGGGGGTCAGGCAGAGGGGTGCAGGGTGAGCCGTGCCAGCAGAAGCCCACCCGAGCCCCCCACACCCAGGGCCACACCAAACCCCTACACCGCAGCCCGAGAACAGTGACAACGAAAACAGCCCTCGCGTACTTCCTGTGAGCTCCCGCAGCATCCCTGCAACCCTGCACTACATCCTAAGGCCTCAAACCACCGTCGTCCCTATTTTACAGACGGAGGAACTGAGACTTGCCTAAAGTCACACCACTAGCCGTGAGGTCACTGAACCACCACCCATCTTGTTCCCCCAAACACCCCACACCCCACACCTGCCCCGGAGCCCCCTTTCTCCGAGAAGCTCTCCCCACCGCCTCCACACGGCCCCTACCCCCCACCGCCAGGGCTTCCCGCCACAGGGATGCCCTCCCCTCCAGCACGACCCCGCCCACCGGGCACGCACCCTGGTCCTCCTGGGAGGCGTCGTTGTAGTTGACCTGCTTGCGGACGCGCTTGCCTTTGCCCAGGTTGCGGGCCAGGTCCTCCTGCTGCTGCTCGTAGTGGTGCCGGAGCAGCTTCTCCCAGTAGTCGGGGTCCACGTTCTCCTCCTGCTTGATGATCTCCCGCTCCACCTCCTCCTGGGGACGCAGGTGCCGTGGGCTCCGTGAGGGCGGGGCCAGCGCGCATCTCCGCCCCTAGGAGGCCTCGCTGCCTCTACCACATCTCACCCTCTAGGGGCTCAAGGAGGAACTGGAAAGCCTGCCTACTCCAGGAAGCCTTCCCTGATCACCCCCAGCCCCATGTGTTCTTCCTCTTCCTGCTCCTGCCGCGGTAATTCATTCATTCATTCACTTCCCAAGTACTCCCTGGCCTTGTGCCAGGCACTGGGGTATAGAACAGAATAAGCCCCACCCTTGTCCTCAGGAGGCCCCAGTTTCAAAAGGAAAACTGGCACGTGGAAGAATAATTAGCACCCAGGGTCCGCGTGGAGGGTGGAGGGCCCACTCAGGAGAGACCAGGGAGCCGGCCTTCAGGATAATCGGTTTCCGAGCGTAGATGGAGAAGCTGCGGTAGGGGCGCGGCGCGGCCGCAAATGGGTGGAGCCGCTGAAAGGAGGGGCGTGATCTCTGGGGGCAGGGCCGAGGAGGGGCGGGGTCGAGGGCGGGGCTTACCACGCCGTCCTCCTCGCGCACCACGTACTGCGCCACCTTGAAGGAGCTCAGGTATTCATTCATGTTCTGCAGCTCCGTGTCGTCCGTGGCGTCCTGGTTGCGGTCCAGTAGCTTGGAGATGGCCGCATCATCATAGTGGATCACACTGCTGTCCTCCACGTCCTTGCTGTCACCTGGGGGCAGACAGGGTGCAGAGTTGGGGGACCCCCACCAGGACAGATTCCAGACAGCGGCCCTTCCCAGTCCCCTCCAGGGGTTGCAACAGAGGAGCACGGTGATCAGACAATGTAACAGCCAACTGCCCGCCCGGCTACAGTCCACAGGCGGGGGAACCTGACAAAATGGGTTTGGGGGGCCCCCTTCCTCTCCAGGAGCAGCCATCCGGGGTACAGGTGGTCTGGGGGCTGGGCTGGGTTGGCCCCTACCTGGCGGGGTGCTGCCGTGCTTTTTCTTCGCGCTGGCGGCCAGGGCTCCCCCTTTGGAGGACGGGACATCAGGGATGGGCGTGACGGGCCTCTGGCCCTGAGACATCATGCCTGGAGGACAGAGGTGGGGGACCGCAGAGCTGGGGGGCAGCACCCAGAGATGCCACCCTGGCCCTGCCCATCCTGGCCAGGAGGGGGGAGGAGAGGAGGGAAAGGCTGCACACTGGAGATGCCCTGGGAAGGGAGTGTCTCAAGCAGGACCAACCCCCCGTGCCCCGGCACCCAGGATACCCACCCTCCACGTCGTCCTTGAAGAGCTCCTCTGTGCCGAACTTGAGGATGTCGTCCAGCTCCTGCTTGGTCATGGAGCCGGACTTGGAGCCCAGGCCGGGCCGCACCACCAGGTGGGTTAGCATCATCTTGCGCTTGGCCACCTGCGTGATACGCTCCTCCACCGAGGCCCGCGTCACGAAGCGGTAGATCATCACCTTCTTGTTCTGCCCGATGCGGTGGGCGCGGCTGAAGGCCTGGGGGCGACCTGCAGCTTAGCACCCATAGCTCAACCGAGGGCTGGGGGCTCAGGGTCAGGTACCGGAGGGTGGGGGGAGGCATGCACATGGGCTCACGAACGCGCTCCACATGGAACCAGCTGCCTGCCTGCCCGTGGAGATGTGTGTGCACCAGGGCAGCTGTGCTCGCATCCTGTGTGGCCTCCTGTGGGCCTGGGTGCCTGTGCAGATGGAACTCGGTGTGACTGCAGGCGTGCAAGCGGCAGTGTGGCCAGTGTGCTTATGTAATGACGCCACACGGGGCTCTGATGGCGCTCATGCCGAGATGGGGGCTGCACCTCCCCGGGAGTGACCACTAGTGGGACTGTAAGCCCACCACAGCCACCCTGTGAGGACAGGTTGTGATGTGAGGACATGCCTGGGGATTTGCACACGAGGTGTCCGCGGGACGTGATCCGGGGTGATTAGATCTGTGTGGGTGACGGTGCACGGGTACACACACGTGTGCGTGAGACATGAGTTTGTGTGTGCGCCCCAAGAGGGTAAAGTGTGTGCGTGCCCGGCCCTGCCCCGAGAGGGGTGGCCATGGACAGCAGAGTGTCTCTCTATTCCCACAACCCCTGCCCCCCAACCCTCCCATCCTTCCTCACCAGCTCCATTTCCCCCGCCTCCATCTCTTCCCCTCCTCACCTCCACAGGCCTTGTCCCCTCAACTCTATTTTCCTGTTCCTCCCAAACTGGCCCCCTCTGGGTCCCAGGACCCCCTCATCCTGCCTCACTCCACGGCCTGGACCCTAAGACTGATGGGACAGACCAGGGGTCATGGTCACACAGATCGCTGTGTGTTCTTGGACACATCCCCTGCCCTCCCTGGGCTGTTTCCTCTTTTGTACAATGCAGGAGCTGGAGGGGCTCACCTCCCAGGTCCCTCTTGGGGCTGGGACTCCACGAGGCGGGTCCAGGGAGAGGTAAAGCCCTGAGACAGTCTGTGGGGGGAGGGAGGGAAAGCCCACAGAGCCAGGGTCAGCGAGGGGCCCTCTGAGAGGGCTCTGGTGTCAGGGCCACACACCTGGATGTCATTGTGCGGGTTCCAGTCTGAGTCGTAGATGATGACCGTGTCCGCCGTGGCCAGGTTGATGCCCAGGCCACCTGCCCGGGTCGAGAGGAGGAAGCAGAACTGCTGGGCCCCAGGGGCTGAGGAAGAGAGGTGGGCGCCCAGCAGGGTGAGTGAGGGGCACAGCCAGAGGGGTAGGGGTCGGAACAGGCGGATGGCCGACGGGAGATCGGGGCGGGGGGGCTGGAACTGTGACCCCATCACAGGCAACAATGGCCTGAGCTATGCTCAGGGAAGCCAGAGGAGGCCTGGGGCCCCAGGCAGGTAGACAGAGCAGCCCACCTGAGCCCCATGGATCCCCCAGCTCTGAGCCCTGAGCCAACAGGATGGAGCCAGAATGAGAAGGAACCGATTATCAAAGCCCGGGCGGCAAAGAAGAAACTGCAAACAGCCAGCAAATACGGGCAGAGCCGCTGAGGGTCAGGCCCCAGGGAGCCCTGGAGAACTCGGTCCTTCCCGCCCTCACGGCTCCCCTGCCCAAGATGCTGTCAGAGCAGCCATGGAACACTCAGGGTCCCAGCTCCAGGGCCCAGGCCGACGCTCTGGTCAGTGCCCACTATGGCAGGACGGCTGGTTCTCAGGCCCATCGGAGCCCTTCACTGAGTGACCTGGGACTGACCACGGCACCCACTCGAGCTGCAAACAGGTCCCCGATCCTCCTGATGCCTCCCGCTTAGACGTGTGCTGGGGCCGCGTCGAGATGCTGAAACTACTCGATGTACCTCTGACGCGAGTGGGCAACAGGAATCGCTGCTTTGGGTTTTGGAGCTGTGGGACCCCAGCCCTGTTCTGAGGGTGGGAGGCGGGAAGCCGCCACAAGCCCCAGGGAAAGAGAGCTCATCAGCACTTGCTGCAAA
Source organism: Stenella coeruleoalba (assembly GCF_951394435.1). NCBI lineage: Eukaryota > Metazoa > Chordata > Mammalia > Artiodactyla > Delphinidae > Stenella > Stenella coeruleoalba. The sequence goes on from NC_137169.1 coordinate 4,282,493, forward strand.
CCTGCCACTACAGAGGCGCTGGACCACTTCCCCCTCCAGAGGTTTCCTCCACTCCAGAGCCAGCTCCTGGCCTGCCCCCCTCACCTCTCCTTCCCAGGCAAGCAAGAGAGCAGGCTGGAAGTTCGGGCCTGTGTGGCCCTGCCCTTCCCTCTGTCCTTCCTCTAAGGGAGCGCTGCTCTGCTCTGGCCCTCCCCGCAGCCCGTGTTCTGGGGACAGGCCCCATCCGTCCCTGCCTATAACCGGAGGTTTAGCTGGCGTCCGTACCAGAAGCCCACAGGTGCTGGCCAGACCCTCAGCACCGGCTTCATTTAGAAGCAGAGGGATTTTCCTCCCCTTCTGCTTTCCTCCTTGTCTGTTTCTCAGCTCTGAGCAAGTGTTATCTACTGGCTTCTTGCACCCCAGCAGGCCCCTGGCAAGTTCCACGGAATGAATCCCTTTTACCAGCTATTAGGACCTAAGGACTGGTCTGCTTTCTTCGGCCATTTGAGGAGCAGCTACCCTGACCATGAGTTGAGTGGTCTGGCTAAGAGCCTAGCGTAGGAGGAGAGGCAGACGGGGCCCCCCAGTGAAGGCCCGGGGTGGGGTGGGGCGGGGGTACCGTTGAATCTGTCAATCGCCTCTTGCCGGAGGCCCCCGGTGATGCCACCATCAATCCGCTCATATTTGTAGCCCTCATACTCCAGGAAGTCCTCCAGGAGGTCCAGCATCTTGGTCATCTGCAGGGGACATGGTATGCCTGAGGCACTGCCGCAGAGCAGGGACCCCATGACAGGTGGGGGACGACAGAGCAGCCTGCTGAGTGGGGAGACAGGTGGGACCCAGGCAGACCTGATGCAGGGCCATTCTCTGAAGAAGAATGCAGCCTCCAACCTCAACCGCCGGAGCCACTCCATCCCCCCACACCAGCCCCACAGCCATCTGCCTAAGACACAGCTCTAAGCACGTGCCTCCCTGCTCTCTCCCCCCAGGATAAAGCCCCAAATCTGGGCTTCATTTCCCAATGCTTCCTTCAGACTCTCCAACCATCCCAAATTACCTAAACTCTCTTCCCACCCCCTTACCGCCTAGGAAACTCAAACAGCACCTCCTCTGTGATGTCTTCCCTGATTTCACCCTTTCCTATGAGAAGAGAAAAGCAGTCCCTTCTGAGCTCCCATATTCCTGCCATAATCAATCTTGAGAGAGAGTTTGGCTGGATATAAAATTATCAGTCACCATTTTCCCGCAGTGTATTGAAGGTTTTGCAGTTGTCTTCTGCCACCTATTGTTGCTGATGTGAAATCTGAGGACAGTCTGATTGTCATCCCTTTGTAGATACTAGGTCTGAAGTGTGGCATTTTCCCTATGATGTGCCTAGGGCTTCCTTTCTTTATACAGTAAGTCCCCTACATACGAACCTTCAAGTTGTGAACCTTCAAAGATGCAAACGTGCATTCGCGTGTCCAATCACATAAGTTAGTGCGTGTCTGGCGTACACTGTCATACGTGTGTATCCTCTACAGGCGGTTGTGCTTCTGTGTACTTTACTGTACAGTACTGTATAGAGTACAGTAGTACAGTATCTTTATTTCAAGCCCAGGATGTCTGGAAGCAAGCGTAAAAGCGGCGGTGATGGGGCTTCCCTGGTGGCGCAGTGGTTGACAGTCCGCCTGCCGATGCAGGGGACACGGGTTCGTGCCCCGGTCCAGGAAGATCCCACATGCCGCGGAGCGGCTGGGCCTGTGAGCCATGGCCGCTGAGCCTGCGCGTCCGGAGCCTGTGCTCCGCAACGGGAGAGGCCACAGCAGTGAGAGGCCCGCGTACCGCAAAAAAAAAAAAAAAAAAAAAGCGGCGGTGATGTAGCTGGTACTATTGTACTTTTCAAGGTGCTATACTATAAGATTAAAAATGTTTTCTTTATTTTTTGTTTGTTTGTTTTTTATGTGTTATTTGTGTGAAAAGTCTTAAAAACCTGTTACAGTACAGTACTATATAGCCAATTGTGTTAGTTGGGTACCTAAGCTAACTTTGTTGGACTTACGAACAAATTGGACTTAACGAACGCGCGCTCTCCGAATGCAACTCGTTCACATGTAAGGGACTTACTGTATTTATCTTGCTTGGTACTCAGACCTGAGACCTCACATCTTTCTCCACGTCTGTCTGCAAACTCCCATTAAGTCTGACTTCTCTGCCATTTTCTCTATTTCTTCTTCTGCAGCTCCTCAGAGCCTCTCAAGGCATCCTCCGTGTAATTTCTCAGTCTTATCTTTGTCTCTCTCTGCTGCATTCTGGGGAAATTCCTCAACGCCAGGTTCCCATTCATCCCTATTCTCTTCAACAGTGTTGAGAGTTTATCCAGTCTGTTGAAATGTTTTGTTCTCCATCTCATGCAGATCCTTTTCCTATCCAGTTAGTTTTATTTTATCTTTTGCTGCCTGTGTTTAATCGATTTCTTCGTGATTTATGAGTGTTACTTTGGTATTTTTGAGGTTCCTAAACGTGTTTATTGGAACTTTTTCAGGCTGTTCTATTATTCCTCCCACTTGGGTTCTGCTTACTGTTTCGTGGGACGTCTCATTCAATGTCTCATTGAACGTTTTCATGAGTTTTGTGATTGGGGTTTTCAGGCTTACTTTGGCTGGCAGGGCTCCATCTCTGTCACTTTCTCTCTGTGCCCACTTCTAGAAGTTGTGCAGTTCCCTCTACTTGGTCCCTTGGGGCCTCAGCCCAGAATCATGTCTTACGTTGGCAGGGGGCTGGGGGATTCTGGATCCAGTTTCCAGGTCAGCCCACAGTCACAGGCTTGGTCAGCTTTCCCCAGATTCCTCGGCCTGCTGCAGGCCCAGGGTGGGATCAGGGGCTTGCAGGCAGGAGCAGCTGTTACACGTGGACTGTTGCAGACTAGGAGCCACATCCTAGTCTCTGGCTCAGTCACACCACCATGGAACATTTTTCACACCAGGCCCCTAGGGCCATCCCTGACCCCCATCACAGAGATGACCTTGGGGCTGGATAACTGTCTCTAACCTCCATCTCCCACACTAGACCATGAGGGTCTTGAGGACAAGAGCTGGACCCCCATGCCTAGCGCAGAGCCGCACGTAAGACAGATGCAAAAGGATGAAGGAAGTGCACAGACAAACAAACCTCTGGGGCTGGACAGCTTTGCCTCTGACCGCCCAAAAAGTGATGCCGCAGGATCAAGCTAGAAAGAGGGACACACACCCCCGCCAAGCTGCCCCCACCACAGGGCCCCACCTTCATGAGAAGCTGGGCTGCACGGGTGAGAGGAGAGGGCTGTCATCCCAGCCTAGACAAACGCTCCAGGAGGAGCAGGCCAGAGGAGCAGCTGATGGGGTGGACGTTGGTCCTCCCCACCAACATGCTCTGAGCACCTTGAACTTGGCGCCCAACCAGCTCTCCTTGGCTGCATCACACCAGGGCCCAGAGGAGCAACTTTTGACACAGAACCCACATGGGGATGGCATCAGGACCTGAGGGCTGCTGGCAGGTTGTGCCCTCAGCTAGTGGGGGCAGGACGCCCTCTGCAGGTGTGGGGTTGGGCTAGGGAAGGCAGGGAGGCCAGCAGCCACCTGGGGGCAGCTCACCTGGGAGAAGATAAGTACACGGTGCCCTTCGTCCCGAAGTTTCTTGAGCATCTTCTGCAGCAACATGAGCTTCCCTGAAGACTTGACCAGAGAGCTGCCATCATAGGAGCCATTGGGCAGGACAGGGGCCTCCTGTGGACACAGCAGAAGGTGGGGCATTGGGGGCTCCCGTCTCCTCTCTGACTCTGCACCAGAGGCCCCAGAGAGTGGACAAGGGCCCAACAGTGGGTGCAGCACCGAGCCCAAGCCCGGGTCAGGCCAGGTTCTGCAGGGCGCATGGGCAGGTCACACGGCTGCTCCCAGCGTCGCGTTCCCCAGGCAGGGCTCAGACTCACCGGCCCTGCCCTCCATCTCCCCCTGCTGGCGCTCCACCAAGACCACAGGCATCAGTGGACGAAGGATGACACAGAGCCTTGAGCCAAGCCAGCCTTCCCAGCAGGAATGTGCAGGGCACGTCCAGGCAAGGCCAACCCGGCCCCCCAGCTGGGCAGAACCTTAGCCCAAAGGCCTCTGCTGGGCCACCATGGTGAGATCAGCCTGGGGTTGGCTGAGTCTAGGTCACCCACAGCACGGCCTCCACGCCGAACTCTGCATTGGTCTTCTTGTTTGGGGGCAGGGATGGGGGAGGGGGAAGGTGTAAACCATGGAGCGTTTAAATTAGAACCAGAATAGCCGTGACCGCAGTGAGCACCGCTGTGCCGAGCTCTCGCCGAGGGCACTGACGTGGACGTTCTGGTCTGGCCCTCACCCTTTCAGGGGGTGCTGTTATTGTCCCCACTTCGTAGAGGATAAACCCGGGGCCCCAAGAGGACCACTGACTGTCCTGAGACCACAGGACTGGAGCCGGGGGTCTGGCTGGGGGTCCAGTCTCTCACCCAGGGCAGCACATCAGATCACCTGGGGGCCCCACCCAGGCCTCCCCGACTGCCAGGTCAGCCCTCGGAGTCCTGGCCTGCGGTCCCCTGACGCCGAGGCTGGCGGGGATTCTGTGGTGCCCCGATGCCCCCCATTACTTTATGGTCACGAGCAGGGGCCCAGGGAAGGAGAGGGCCTGGCTGAGCAGTGGGCAGAGGCAGGTTTCCAGACACTTCTGGCACAGTGGGGACCCATATCGCCTCCAAATCCTCATTCCCAGCAGCCAGGGGCACCACGGCGGCCACAGCTGCTTGCCACGAGGGCCACAGAAAACCCACCACGACACAGCCACATGCACCTACCACGGCCTCAGGCCCTTCCATGGCAGCCTCAGGCACTCACCATGGTGGTCAAGGGCACCTACCACGGTGGCCACAGTGGCAGCCACGGGGACCTACCACAGCGGCCACTGGGAAGAGGTAAGGGTGGTTGCAACACTTCTTCAGGTCCATCATGATGTTGAGCAGTGACACCTGGTTCCCACCCCCCTTGGAGTTCAGCGCCTCGAAGTTCCGCGTGAGGATGAACTTGTAGTACTTCCTGCCAGAGGAAGGAGGAAAGGCAAGCTGGATACACCTGGCCACACCAGCCTCCGAGAGGGCACTCTGCTCTGCAGGGAGCCTGGGGGCTGCTGCCCTAGTACCAGTTACAGAAAGACCACGGGGAGCCCCGAGAGGTGAAGCCACAGGCCTGGCGCTGCCCAGCAATTTGCTGGGGGACAGTGCAAGGACCCAGGCAGCCCCAACCCTGGTCACTGAAATCTAAGAGGCCCCAAGAAGGAAGTATGTGCAAAAGGTTGAGTTGAGGCCTGGGCGGGGCCGAAAGGCCCTCCCACCCACCCGGGGCAGCAGCCCAGGAAGGCCAGGTCAGGCCCTTCTGATCTAGAAGACAAGCCCAGGGGACACGGGGCAGGCTGCTCACTTCTGCATCTGGCTCAGTTCCACGCGGACGATCAGCTCGGTCTTGGCCGGCATGTTCTTGAATACATCAGCCTTGAGCCGCCTTAGCATGTGCGGCCCCAGCAGGTCATGCAGCTTCTTGATCTGGTCTTCCTTGGAGATGTCGGCAAACTCCTCCAGGAAGCCCTCCAGGTTGCTGCAAAAAAAAGCTGGGATGAGAGCCTGGAGCAGGCCAAAGCCCTCTGCAAAGGGAACCAGGATTGGGGTGGGGGAGCGGGCCAGCCAGCCCGCCCCCGGCCACCTGCCAGAGGGTCACAGGGCAGGCTGGCTGGTGGGCCACGGAGCCCTGGCCCTGCCCTAGGTGTCCTTCCAGTCTCTGTCTAAGCCTGTGTCACCCCCACCCATCGCAGCTGTCTCAGCCACACAGGATGCCTTCCTGTCCTCAGAGCTGTCGTGGACATGCAGTCTCTAGGACTCTTAGCCATATCGCAGATAAGGAAACTGAGGCTGATGGGTGCCCAAGGTTATACAGTCCAGCCTGCCCTCGTATCTACATCTCCTGATTCCAGAATCAGCATTCTCCACCCTGAGTCCCCTGAGTAGGAAACTGAGGGGTCAGATGAAGACAGGAAGGCCGGAGCTCTGTCTTCACCCCCATCTCCACCACCACCACCCCAGCCTTCTGCCTCCCATCGCTGCCCCCCATGTGGTCACTTCAATCTTTGTGGAGGGACAGGAATGGGCCAGGGGTGTGGGGAAGGGACAGGACCCCAGGAGGACCCCCAGGGTCTTCAGGGGCAGAGCTGAGGAAAAATGGCAGGATTGGCAGCAGCAGATGTTTCCCAGGGGCTCGGCACGGCCCAGCACACTGCTAACACTCCCACGTTACCGATGAGGAAACCGAGGTCCAGCGAGCAGCCCCAGAGCCGGGACGGGCACTGACCCCTCTTCGCTGGCTGCCCCCTACCCCAGCTCCCCAGCCGGCCCCCCCGACTCACTTGAACCTCTCTGGAGTCAGGAAATTGAGCAGGTGGAAGAGCTCCTCCAGGTTGTTCTGAAGGGGGGTCCCCGTCAGCAGCAGCTTGTAATCGATCTTGTAGCTATTCAAGACCCTAAAGAACTTGGGGAGGGGGGACAGGGGGCCTGTCAGGGGGCACCAGGCGGCCGGCCCATCCAGGGAGCACCGGGGCCAGCGGTCAGCACTTCCTACCTTGGACTGGTTGTTCTTGAGCCGGTGGGCCTCATCCACCACGAGGCAGGCCCACTCGATGGAGCCCAGGATGGCCTGGTCGATGGTGATGAGCTCGTAGGAGGTGAGCAGGACATGGAATTTGATCTGCACTTCTTTCTGGAGGGAGAGGGAGGCGTTTGGGAGGAGAGCTGGGAGAGCAGCAGATCAGGGTCTCCAGAGACGAAGGGGCGAGGAGGAGTGTGGACAGGACCCCCAGAGAGCCCAGGGAGCCCTGGGACTGAGAGGAAGACACAGGCCACTGAGCAAAGGGGTCAGCTGAGGCCCAGGAAGGACTGAGAGACGCAGAGGGGAGCCTGTAGGCGGCACCTGGGTGTGCACCAGCCCTGCTCTTTTGGGCTAGACCTTGGTCAAGGTAATTAACCTCCCCAAGCCTCAGTCGCCTCACCTGTAAAAAGGGAGCAATACTGTCTACAGGAGGAATGCCACAAGAATTAAAAGGGCAAGTCTGTTCCTCAAAAAATTACACATATTACGGAGAACAGTACGGAGATTGCTTAAAAAAACTATAAAAATAGGGCTTCCCTGGTGGCGCAGGGGTTGGGAGTCCGCCTGCCGATGCAGGGGACGCAGGTTCATGCCCCGGTCCGGGAGGATCCCACGTGCCGTGGGGCGGCTGGGCCCGTGAGCCATGGCCACTGAGCCTGCACGTCCGGAGCCTGTGCTCCGCAACGGGAGAGGCCACAACAGTGAGAGGCCTGCGTACCGCAAAAAAAAAAAAAAAAACAGAAAACTATAAAAATAGAGCTACCATATGATCCAGCAATCCCACTCCTGGGCATATATCCAAAGAAAAGCATAATTCAAAAAGACACATGCACCCCAGTGTTCACTGCAGCACTATTTACAAGAGCCAAGACATGGAAACAATGTAAGTTTCCATCAACAGAGGAATGGATAAAGAAGATGTGGTACATACACACAATGGAATATTACTCAGCCATAAAAAATGAAACAATGCCATTCACAGCAACATGGATGGACCTAGAAATTGTCATACTGAGTGAAGTAAGTCAGACAAAGACAAATATCATATGATATCGCTTATATGTGGAATCTAAAAAAATGGTACAAATGAACCTTTTTTACAAGAGAGAAACAGAGTCACAGATGTAGAAAACAGACTTATGGTTATGGGGAAAAACAGGGGGAGGGATAAATTGGGAGACTGGGATTGACATATACACACTACTATATATGAAACAGATAACTAATAAGGACCTACTGCACAGCACAGGGAACTCTACTCAATACTCTGTAATGACCTATATGGGAAAAGAATCTAAAAAAGAGTGGATATATGTATGTGGATAACCGAGTCACTTTGCTGTACACCTGAAACGAAGACAACATTGTAAATCAACTATACACCAATAAAATTTTTTAAAAATAATATAAAAACAAACAAAATTACACATAGAATTGCCATGCGATCCAGCATTTCCAATTCTGGTTATAGACTCAGAAGAAGTGAAAGCAGGGACTTGAATGAATATTTCTGCACACCTATGTTCATAGCATTATTCACAAGAACCAAAAGGTAGAAACACTCAAGTATCCACAGGCAGATGAATGGATAAACAGAAGGTGGTCTATCACACGATGGAATGTCATCCAGTCTTAAAAAGGAAAGAAATCCTGACACATGCTACAACGTGCTGAGTGAAATGAGCCAGACACAGAAGGACGAATACTGTATGATTCCACTTACATGAAGTACCAAGAATAATCAAATTCAGAGACCCAAAGCAGGCGGCTGCCAGGGGCTGGTGGAAGCTAGTGTTTAATGGGGACAGAGTTTCAGTTTTACAAGATGAGCAGCTCTGGAGAGGGGGGTGATGGCTGCACAGCAGTATAAATGTCCTTGATGTCCACGAACCGTACTTGTAAAAATGGTTAAGATGATACACTCTAAGTTATGTGTATTTTCCTACAGTTTTAAAAAATAAAGTAAATTGAAAAGCTGAGGGCTTCCCTGGTGGCGCAGTGGTTGAGAATCTGCCTGCTAATGCAGGGAACACGGGTTCGAGCCCTGGTCTGGGAGGATCCCACATGCCGCGGAGCAACTAGGCCCATGAGCCACAACTACTGAGCCCGCGCGTCTGGAGCCTGTGCTCCGCAACAAGAGAGGCCGTGATGGTGAGAGGCCCGCGCACCGCGATGAAGAGAGGCCCCCGCTTGCCACAACTAGAGAAAGCCCTCGCACAGAAACAAAGACCCAACGCAGCAAAAATAAATAAATTAATAAACTCCTACCCCCAACATCTTCTTTAAAAAAAAAAAAAAAAAAAAAAAAGCTGAGTCAGCAAAGCACCCAGCCCATCGCAGGACCCCAGGGTGAGCTCAGAAGTTGTTTCTGTGACTGATAGGCCCACAGGCCCATCCCTCTGGAATCACTGAGTCATTCCCTCACTCAACAAATAGTTATTGAGAATTCCCTGGCGGTTCAGCAGTTAGGACTCAGCGCTTTCACTGCCACGGCCCGGGGTTCAATCTCTGGCCGGGGAACTACGATTCCCACAAGCCGCGCGGCACAGCCAAAAAAAAACAAACCCACACAAATAGTTACTGAGCATCTCCTGGGGCCACGACCATCCCCAGACGAGGGAGAAAGCCGAGGTGAGGAACCCTGGGGAGGCTGGAGGTGATCCGCCAGCCCCCAGCACTGCAGGTAGCGCGTGAGAGCGCCAAGACTGTCTGAGTGCCCCCGCGTGCCAGGCGCGGGAAGTACTGAGTGCCTTGTGTCCTCGATTCTCAGAGTGCAGCCTGAGAATCAAAAGCATGCACATCATCTGGGACTCTGTCAGGCCCCACCCCAGAGCTGCGGGATCAGAACCTGCCCTTCAACAAGGCCCCTGCTGACCCGGGGGCACAGGGAAGTCTGAGCGGCCCTGCCTAATGCTTATTCATTCGACCCTCCACAACTCTAGACTGGGTCTGTTATCTCCATTTTGCTGAGAAGATTCTGAAGCACAGAGAGGCTAAGTGACTTGCCAGAGGTCACACAGCTGGTGGACTGGGTTGAATCGTGTCCCCTCAAGATCCATGTCCACCCAAAACCTCAGAATATGACCTTTTTTGGAGCTCGGGTGTTTGCAGGTGTCATTAGTTAAAATGAGGTCATCCTGGATTAGGGTGGTGTCTTTATAAGAAGAGGAGACACAGACACACAGGGGAGACGGCCGCATGACAACAGAGGCAGAAACCCAAGTGATTCAGCTGCAAACCAAGGACTGCCAAGGAACGCCTGCCGCCACCAGATGCTGGAAGAGGCGCGGAAGGGTCCTCCCCCAGAGCTTCAGGGGGAGCAGGACCCCGCCGACAGCTGGATCTCGGACTCCTGGCCTCCAGAACGGCGAGAGGATACATTCTGTTGCTGTTTTCAGCCCCACCGCCACCCTGTTTATGGTTCTTTGCCCCAGGACATGGATACAGCAGGTAACTCTGCCTCAAGAGAAGCTCCGTGCCAGCTACTACCTACCTCCACCAGGGCCCAAGAGAAGAGACCCCAGACGGACCGCAGGGCCCCTGCGGCCCCCAGGGCAGACTGGGCACCTGTGCAGGGTCCCCGGGGTCAGGAGTGCTCACCTTCATCCGGAACACCTTCTTCCCACTCCGAATGGCATTGTCCTCAAACGAAAACTCGTTCTCCCGGATCACAGAGCGGCTCTCCTTGTCCCCCGTGTAGGTGACCACGTAGAAGTCGGGCGCCCACATCTCAAACTCACGTTCCCAGTTGATGATGGTGGACAGGGGCGCACTGACCAGGTAGGGCCCCTTGGAGTGGCCCTGGGGAGGGAGACGGACGCGCTGAGGCTGCCGGCCCACAGCCAGCACCGGCTACCCCTCCCCAGCCGCCCAGTCTGGGCCTCAAACCTCCTTGTACAGGGAGTAGAGGAAGACGATGGTCTGCACTGTCTTGCCCAGACCCATCTCATCGGCCAGGATGGTGTCGGTGCCCTGGGCCCAGGAAAAGCGCAGCCAGTTAAGGCCCTCCAGCTGGTACGGGTGCAGTGTGCCGCCCGTGGAGTCGATGTACCACGGCTGCTTGTCAAACTTGACCGTGGGCTGCAAGGAGGCAGAGGTTCAGACGTACGCTGGATCCTGGGCCACCAGGGCCCAGCCCCCAGGCCTTTGCACACGCAGTTCCTTATGACTGGGGTACTCTTCCCACTCCTCTCATCCCTGCTAACTTATTCATCCTTCAGGTCACAGCTGGAATGCTTCTTCCTCCAGGAAGTCCTCCCTGACTCCTGGCCCAGCTTAGGTGTTCCCACCACGTCCTCCCTTGTCGACCCTATACTTCTCCTATCAGGGCAATTTACCAAGTGTTGGATTCTCTGACTTTAAGCCCAGCTTGTGGTCACCATATTGGTGACCTGCTCCTCTGAGTCCCATACAGTGACCAGGACACAGTGAGCACTTAGGCAACATTTGTTGGATGCATGCCCAGGATGCCTGAGCCCGAACATCACCTCTTTTATCCTGCAGCTCGGGGCCACCTCCCCCATGAAGTCCTCCTGATGTATCAGACCCATTCACCTTTCCCTGGCATCCCACAGTCTCAAGCCGATCTCCCACTTCTGTGTGTACGCGCCACGGGCCCTTGGAAGATGAGCACTTCGTGAAACAGGGGGCAGGGCCTTGTTCCCCCAGGGCCAGCCCAGGGCTAGGTGCTAGCAGACACCCAGAGAAGTTTGCTAAATGATTAACAGTCAACCTTCCACTCCCCGATGGGCTCAAAGCTCCGGGGCAAGTTGTGGGTCTCCTGCCCCTGAACAGGTAAGAATGGTGTGTAATTAGCAAATCAGCAATTATGTTCCTGAAGTAGGAAACACACTTTTTGATTTAAGTGCTTGGAATTAGCTCAACTAAAGGAATGCAATTTCGTGAGCTGCGCTGAGTAGAGACTATCTGCTCCACAGTCTGTGCACTGGTGACCCATCCTTCAAATCGCTCTGTCCCCCAGGAGCTGCCGCTCTGCATGAGGCTGGGGGACCCAGACCCCAGGGTGTGAGCCCTCCCCTGCGGGGAAGGGCTGGGTCCTGTCACCCTTGTCCCTGACTGAGCCGTAGAGCCCCCTCCTGCACAGGTGCGGCTCCGTGTGCACAGACCCGCAGTACGAGTTCTCCGGAGACCTCCGGAGACCATACCCTCCGCCACGGCCAAGCCTCGGTGGAGGCCCCGGCAACCCCACCCCGGGGCCCCTCCCCGCTCACATCCACAATGGGCGTGTCCGGGGGCTTCTCCTGTTTGTCGTCCTTCAGCTTCTTGCCCTTCTTGACCAGCCTCTTGGGCAGCCTGGCGTCCTCCCCCAGCATCAATTCCCTGGGAAAGAGCACAGGATGATGAGAGCAGAGCTCAGGCTGGTGGGGGGTGGGAGGCCCCGCCCAGGGGCCCCACCGTGGCCCACCTGTGGCCCCAGTAGGCCTGCTTCAGGTTGTCGTAGTAGGGGATGTCAATGTCGTCAATCTCCCAGGTGCACTGGTCGTAGGGCAGGTCTTTCCACTTGATCAGGTAATGCACATCCCCCTTTTTGTCGAAGCTGCAACATGGTAAACAGATGGAGGAGGGCGGGTCACCCAGGCAAGAGTCCACGGAGGGCACCTCACAGGATGCAAAGCCTCTCACCCCCGCGGTCCCCTGGGAGCCCCAGCCAGGAGGGCGGCACCAGGCAGGGACTCCAGAGAGGTGAGACAGCTTGGCCAAGGCCACACAGCTAGTGAGAGGGAGGGAGGAGGGAACAGGTTGAGTGGCAGAGCAGAGGGACATCTGGGAGGCCACGCTAATGGGGGAGCACAGAACCAGCATCCACTCCATCCTCGGTGGCTGTGAATCCCATTCAGTCATGAGGATTCCCCCGGAATTCTCAATTACTGAGTCAGATGGTTCTCCCCTGACCACAGACCTTCGTTTTCTCGCTTAAAAACTCCCAAAGAGGGGGCTTCCTTGGTGGCGCAGTGTTTGAGAGTCCGCCTGCCAATGCAGGGGACTCGGGTTCGTGCCTCGGTCCGGGAAGATCCCACATGCCGCGGAGCAGCTGGGCCCGTGAGCCATGGCCGCTGAGCCTGCGCATCCGGAGGCTGTGTTCGCAACGGGAGAGGCCACAACGGTGAGAGGCCCACGTACGGCAAAAAAAAAAAAAAAAAAAAACTCCCAAAGAGGGACTTCCCTGGCGGTCCAGTGGTTAAGACTCCGAGCTTCCACTGCAGGGGGCACGGGTTTCATCCCTGGTCGGGGAACTAAGATCCCGCATGCCACACGGAGTGGCCAAAAAAAAAAAGAAAAAACCTCCCAAGGACTGGAGGGGTGCCCATCCCGGTCTGGGGCCAATCCCTGCAAAGTAGAGACGAATGTAATTCTTGCAGGTGGGATGCCCTCTCCCAAAGACCCCCGCGGACACGGACCTGATGCCCCAGCCAGCAGCCCAGAGGGGTTGCTGCAGAGAAGCACCTTGCACTGCAGCTTGAATGTGGCTCCTGGGAGGGGCCTGGGGCCTCCCACCCAACCTGAGTGCACTGGGCAACCGAGCCAGGGCAGCGCTGCAGGGCCAGGGGTGCCACGGCTAGCCTGGGGGCCATGGACAGAAAGACCGATCCCCAGTCACTGTGGAAACCGATGGATTTTTTTTTTTCAATAAATGATTGGTTATTACTCAGACTCCATTCAGGTAATACATTTGGAGGAAATTCACCTACCCCGCTTTGAAGGCAGGGAGAAAACTTGCCACTTTTGTTTTGAACATGCAATTTAACAAAGGTAAAAAAATTGTGGATCAGTTCAACGGGGGGGGGCGCTCAGGTCACATGAGGGCTGGGGATGGGAGGATGAGGCATTTCATAGTCGAGGGAGTACTTTTTCAAATTCCCCTGGCCCATCTTCCTGACGGCCACGCTAGCAGGCGCTGGCACACTCCTTGAACCCCCGCGGCAGCCCTGTGGGGTGGGTACTCTCATTATCCCATTTCACGTGAGAAACACAGAAGCACAGAGCCCGGAAAATGGGAGCCAGGGCTGAAATCCGACTGACAGGATCAGGTTCTTAAACTCTGCTCTACCCAACTCCTGCCTTCGGGACGCCTGTGGTCTGCTGGATCCCAAGTCCCCCCGAAGCAGAGCCTCCGTGGGCCCCACCCTGAGCCCACCTGTCAGCCACCGCCGGTTCTCAAGCGCCTGAGCTCAAGAATGAGCAAGAGGGGCTTCCCTGGTGGCGCAGTGGTTAAGAATCTGCCTGCCAACGCAGGGGACACAGGTTCGAGCCCTGGTCCGGGAAGATCCCACATGCCACGGAGCAACTAAGCCCGTGCGCCACAACTACTGAGCCTGTGAGTCACAACTACTGAAGCCCGCGCACCTAGAGCCCATGCTCTGCAACAAGAGAAGTGGCAGAGCAGAGGGAGATGGGAGGCCACGCACCACAACGAAGAGCAGTCCCTGCTCACGGCAACTAGAGAAAGCCCACACGCAACAACAAAGACCCCATGCAGCCAAAAATAAATAAAATTAATTAACTAATTAAAAAAAAAGAATGAGCAAAACCTCCCACCTCCCCACCAAACCAAAGCCACTCTTGCAGTCCGGGGCCCCCCTGCCTTGGTGTCTGCGTCTGGTCTCTGCAGCCTCTGACCACCGTCACCTGGGCAATTTCACACTGCTCAACAAAGAGCTGTTGCAGGGGCACTGGGGTTTGGAACAGTGGCTAAGAAAGCAAGTCCTGCCCTCAGAAAAGCACTGGGTTCAAATCCCAGCACCCCTGCCTCTTGCCTGTGTGACTCTGGGCAAGTGACTTAACCGTGCTGGCATCCATAAACACGAAGGCGGAAATAAAACACCTACCTCTTGATAGATGGCACTCGGTGGTGTCAGCTGTGTTATAAAGGAGCAGCAAGCATGTACTCACTCCACAGCTCAGGCCCACCCGGGTCCCCAGGACCTTCCGGCAGGTATCAAGCACTGATGCCAGGAGCACAAGGGTCCCGACCCCCCAAGTGTCCCATCTACAGCTTCCACTGGCCGTTCGTCAAGTTGCCTCTTTAGACATATGACTTAGGAACTGCTCTACCATGAGAGTGACACGCATGCACATGCAAGTTTACACACGTGTGCATCCACGTACCCAGGTGCACGAAGACCCCTCCAGCTGGACAGTCACATCACCGACAGTGGGGCCCCTTCCGCCACCACAGCCACGCGTGGTCCTGAGCCCAGTTAACAGGTGTCCCAGACCTGCAGGCACCCACCTCAGCGAGGCGCAGGGCCCCACCCGCCGAGCACACACCTGTGGTTCAGGATGCGGTGGACCATCATCCACTCGGGCTTGATGCCGTAGCGGTAGAAGCGCTCCTCCATCTTGGCATAGAGGGGGTCTTTGTTCTTCCTTTTCTCGCTCTTGCCATCCTCATCGCCAGAGCCATAGTCAAAGGGCGGTGGCTCGTCCATGTCGTTCTTTCTTTGGTAGTTGCGATACATCACCGTGTGGTAGAGCTCCAGCTGCTCGCAGAGGGGGCAGAGGTTACAGGAGGGAGATGGGCCGTGAACCCCCCCATGTCCCCCAACCCAGCTCCCCCAGCCCCCAGCCTGGGTCCCAAGCAAGCCAATCCTCACCTTCCGCCTCCCCCGCCCCAACTCCCAGCAATGCCCCTCACTCGGGGAGCTGGCCAGGGCGTTTAGGTCCTGAGCACAGCCACACCTGCCCAGGTGCCTCACCTGCAGCTCCTTCACCCAGGAGCAGTGCCAGTAGGAGAGCCCAGCCCACTTGACAAAAAACTCTCTCTCCGGGATGCCCTCTAGGGGCTTGGGTGGTGGAACGCCAGGCTCTACGTCGGACCCCGGCAGCCCCACCATGAAGGGGGCTGGGGGCTCTGTCCACCTCCAATGCAGGATCCGCTGGACTTTGCCCTTCAGCGGGGGACACTGTGGACAGAGGAGGGTCCCCAAGTTCAGGGCTTAGCTGCAGGGCCCCACCCCGAGGCTCCCTCCAACAAGCTGTACTACTCCAAGTCAGACAGCACCACAGCGACTCCAAGACACCACTCTGTCCTCAGGAGACCACCCATGCCGTGCACGCTGATGAGGCGATACGGGTCTGCACACACACACGTGCACACACACATACACACGCATAACAGAAGCCCACATGCACACAGGTAACCGAGGGCTGGCACGGCACAGCCCAGGATCCACAGGGTGGGGGACCCAGCACTAGGGGTGGGCTGGGGACAACTCGGAGCATGGTGGCCTTCAAATGCCTACAGTGAATGGGGGGGGAGGGGCGGGTGCTCTCCTCTCCCCGCAGAAACTGAGGCCCCAGCCCCAAAGGCCTCCTACCCTCTCGCCACCCCCAGCCCTGTGACAAGAGCCAGGTCCAGTCTGAGTCTGAGTGGACAGTTCAGCCTTGTGTGGCCTTGGGCAAGTCACTTTACCTCCCTGAGCCTCAGTTTTCTCATCTAAAAATGGGAATAACGAAAGGCCTGGTACTGGAAAACTCAGTAGGTGTTAGAGGGATGCCCAGTAAACGGTGGCTGTGGTGGGCGGTGGTGGGATTATCACCACCGCTTCTCTATTCTCATAGCGGCTGTTTCCAGAAAGTGTGAAGGGGATTGCAAGCAGAGCAGGCCAGGGCGAGGCGGTGGCCGGGACTCAGGGCACATGGGAGGGGGCCTGGGACTGAGCCCCGACGGGGCGGTGGCGGCGGGGGTCGGGTGGGTACTCGTGGGGCGTGTCCTGGACGGGAAGGGGCGGGTTAAAGGTCTTGGTAGGCGGAGAGCCAGGCGGGGCCTTCGTAGGTGAGGCCTGGAGCAGCATGGGCGATGGGCGTGGTGGGCGTGGCCTGGGCCGGGGGAGGCGGGGCTTTGGTGGACAGGGCCTGCTGGGGCGGGGCCTCGGTGGGTGGGACCTTTGTGCGCAGGGCCTTGCCGGGGGAGGGGCCTGGTCGTTGTGGGCGGGGCCTTGCCGGGGGCGGGGCGTTCGGCGCGGGCCGGCGTAACACTCACAGTACAGCGCGGGCAGAGCCATTCACCGTTTGGGATCTCGGGCAGCGGCGGGTTGAGGCAGTGCAGGTGGTAGGAGGAGGGGCAGGCGTCGCAGCAGAGCAGCTCGCCGCCGTCCTTGCATACGCGGCAGAACTCCATGTGGTCGTCCTCCTCCTCCTCGCAGCCGCCCTCCTCCTCCTCGTCGTCGTCGTCCTTCGGCTCCCACTGGATCCCCTCCTTCTCCTGGAGGGGGGGAGTCCAGGTGGAGGCACCCTGGACCAGGACCCCACCTCCACCAGGGAGCGACTCCCTCCCTCCCACTCGCACTTCCCATGTTCTGCCCCAGAAGACCGTGCAGGAGTCCGGAAGCCAGGCACAGACAAAATCCCGCCCCGGCGCGTCTGCCAAGGGCTTACACAGTGGGGACAGCTCCACTTGCCCTCGGGAGCTTTCTCCAGCTCTGGGTCCAGGCAGACGAGGTGGTAGGCCCTCGGGCAGGTGTCGCACAGGATGATCTCCCCACCCTGCTGGCACACCTCACAGTAGTCCTGGTGGTCCGTCTCATAGCCATCACCGTCATCAACTGCGGAGGGGGCAGAGGCAGTCATGGAGGGCCTTGTTCCCACTCCCAGTGCACAGCCAATCTCCACGCCAGGCTGCCCTGGCGCATACTAGGCTCTCAATAGATGTTGGGTGGTGGGTGGACAGACAGGGTCAACAGGAGGACTGAAAGAGTAAAGGGGTGAAGGGATGGATGGAAGATGGATAAAAGGAAAGGAAGGGAAGGAGGGAGAAGGAAGGAAAGAAGAAAGATGGGTGAATGCATGGAAAGATGAATGGCTGGATAAATAAAGACAAGGGAGGGAGGGAACGAGGATGGAGAGGGGGAACGAGGATGGGTAGGGGAATGGGGCTGAGGGGATACATGGGTAGAGGGTGGATGAGGTTAAGAAGCAACTCCTCCTGTGCCCCCCTCTGCCAGTGCAAATGCCCTGGGGTGGCTCACATCACGGGTCCCTAACGTATGCAGACTCACTTCGACAGGACCCCCCTCTCCTAACCACAGAGGCCAGGGTGCTTGAGGAAGCACAGGGGGGCTTCCTGCTGAGGGGTGCCCTTCTCCGCTCCCCGAGGGGGCTCTGCATGCCCACATGCGCCGCGGTGGCCATGTGAACCGTGCAGACAGGACTCTTACTTCTCTTCTTCTGGCGCCTCCTCTTGCTCTTCCTCCCCATCAGGGCAGAACACTCCGAGCGCACGGAGGCGCTGTGGATGCTGGCAGTGTCCAAGTCCGACCCCTCCCGCTGCTCCTCCTCACTCTGTGGAGGCGGGGGGGGTGGGGGGGGGGGGGGGGGGGGGGTGGGGGGGGGGGGGGGGGGGGGGGCGCTGTGAGCCCGGAGCCAGCCCTGGGGGCTCATCTCCAGGCTTCGCAGGCCTGGGGGGCGGGCCAGGGCACAGGGGAGGCTCCAGAGGCACAGTGCTGTCTGTCTCTGGTTCATCTCGTCCCTCCACCCAGCTAGAAAACCCTCAGCCCACCGGTCCAGCCTGATGGCCTTCCACCCTCCTCCCCAAGCCCTGCTCTCCAGCCCTCAGACCCTCCCCACACTTTCCACCTCCGGAACTCTCCCAGGCCCTGCCCTCCACCCTGCCAAACTCCTACACATCCCTCAAGGGGAAGCCCTAAGGACACCTCCCCCAAGGAGCCTTCCCAGATCTCTCCCTAATGAGACCTGTTGCACAGCCTTGTGCCAGGTCCGACCTGTCCCATCTGCCTGTCATTGGCTCTCTCCCAGCGCATGTGCCCAAACCCTTCCAGCCTGCGAGCAGCTCCAGAGCAGGGCCCACCGTGGTGGAGCAGAGGGCCTAGCACATTAGTTTGTGCTCAAAAGCTAACCTGAGCTGGACCACCAGCTCCGGGCTGGACCATGCCTGCTGCTCCGTGCTCCCCTCCACAGCAGCTAAACTTGAGACCTGTCACTTGCCCCTATGAAGGGACAAAGAGATGGCTTCCATCTCTGCCCCTCCGCAGGGCTGGGTCAGGTGAGGGAAACAGGTGTCCTGTAGGGGCAGGATGGGGGTGATGCCTCTACCCCCGGAGAAAGAGGGCTCAAAGGCTCAGACACGGACTTAGGGTCATTCCAAAGCTGGTGACAGAGCTGGCCCTGGGAGGGCAAGGGAGGGGCAGGGTTCCAGCCCAGCCCTATCCTGCCTACATGCCACCTTCCTGGGGCCTGCCCTCCCAGCAGACCTGGGCATCCAGGCGCCCCCCAGGACTCTCCCGCCTGCTGCCCAGATGGAGAGGCAGTTGGGGCGGAAGGAGCCAGGACTGAGCCCCCAGCTCAGCAAGGTGGGCAGGAGAGCTACCCACCCAGAGTCCAAGCTACAGGGGGCCTTGGAAGGATCCAGGCTGAGCCCCTCACCAGTCAGGTGGGGAAACAGGCTCAGCAGGCCTGAATGTAGAATGGGAGAGTCTGGGGCAGGGGCGGGGGGATGGTGTGTACAAGACCTGCCCCCTGCCTGGTTCAGGAGAATGAACTGATAGCCCTGCTTTCCACGTCACCCAACCTTTGCATGTTACACACACACACACGCACGCACACGCACGCACACACACTCACACTCGCACTCTCTCACACACACACACTCACACTCACACTCACCGAGGAGCCTTTCTTCCTCTTGCTGCCAACCCCTCCGAAGCGGAACTTGAGCCCGGCCACCTTTCTCCCTTTGCCCTTTTTCTTCACATCCTTGGAGCCTTTGATCTTCTTCCTCACTCCAGGCCCTGAAAAGCACCGGTGGAATAGCCAGCGCCCGCCACGGCTCACTCACTCACCGCCATGCTCTCACTTGGCCTTGAGAACCCGCTTTAAGGAAAGGGTGGTTTCTGCCGCTGCCCCTTCTCGGATGAGAAGACTGAGGCTCGGAAAGGTGACGTCCTTGCACAGCAGAGGGGAAGCCAGAGAAGAACCCTGGCCCAGTCCCCGCTCTGGCCGCTGTGCTGCCACCTTAGGAACAGCCCTGCCCCATCCCTCTCCCCAGAAAGGGGCTGTCCCCAGTGGAGCCACCAGCCCCCAGCGCCACTGAGGGCACACCGACCCACCTGCGGACCATCCTAGGCCCTGGAGGGACGTGCTAGGGCAAGAAGCCCTTTCCCCAGCTGCCAGCCTCCGGGCCACTAAGGGCACACCGACCCACCTGCGGACCATCCTAGGCCCTGGAGGGACGTGCTAGGGCAAGAAGCCCTTTCCCCAGCTGCCAGCCTCCGGGCTGTCTGCCATACCCCACACACCAGCACCACTCAAGACCGCCCTCGCCTCTGCCCATCATCCCCAGGAAATGCTGGCTCCCAGGTGGCCAGCAGGGGTGAGGTTGTTTTTATGGAACTGGTCACAGGACAATTAGTCACCTGGGGAGTAATGCCCGCCCCCAGCAGCCTCTCCCACCAGGCCGAGCAGGGCAAGTGGGGGCCTAAAGGCAGATGGCCTCGCCCCAGGCCCTCCTCCGCCCACATCACACACAGAGAGCTGGGTCTGCGAGCCCAGCTGTAACCTCAGTGGCGCCACGGAAAATCTATTTCAATTTTTCAGGCTCTGAATAGGCAGCTCAGGGAATCGATAGCTCAGCAGCTGGAGCCCGACAGGAAATGAGAAAGAAGCCTGGCTGTGCAGACAGCAAGGGAGGGGAGCGGAAGCAGTCTCTAAAGCCCGCGTCACTCACCCACTGGGGCCCCCTGTGGGACCTGCTACAGGGAGGCATTATCCCAGAAACCAAAGCTCCTTGGGACAGAAACAAGGGGTCCCCAGCGTCCGCTCTGCCCCCCATCAAAACCCAGGTCAGGGGACTTCCTTGTGGCGCAGTGGTTACGAATCCGCCTGCCAATGCGGGGGACACGGGTTCGATCCCTGGTCCGGGAAGATCCCACATGCCGCGGAGACCCTAAGCCTGTGCGCCACAACTCCTGAGCCTGTGCTCTAGAGCCCACGAGCCACAACTACCGAGCCCGCGTGCCACAACTACTGAAGCCCATGCACCTAGAGCCCGTGCTCCGCAACAAGAGAAGCCACTGCAATGAGAAGCCCACACACCGCAATGAAGAGTAGACCCCGCTCGCCGCAACGAGAGAAAGCCCACGTGCAGCAACAAAGACCCAACGCAGCCAAAAAAACCCAGGTCAGGGCACCCAGGAAGGTGAGCTGCAGGCAACATCACCACTCAGAGCCCCGGGGAGATCAATGTCCCTACTCCCAGTGGGGCCATAAATCCTCCATCCGGGGAAGAAAGGTCCCTCCCCTAGAACTTCAAGTCGCAGAGAGCCTCTGCTGTCCCTATTCTCCCCACCCAGACACCACCACAGAGTCTGATTTTGTATCTGGACCTCCTTCCTGGCCTCCCTGGGAAGGCGGCCCTGTCCACGCCCACGCCCATGTACATCCGTTACCCCAAGGGCCGGGTGCTCAGAGGAGAGCGATCCACGGGTCACCTTGGGACCCCTTCCCCCTGGGAATGGTGCAGGCTCCAACCCAAGAGCCCCCTAACTCCCAGTAGCACGGGCCACACCTCTGTCCCCTCCTCCACACCTGGGAAAACTCCCAAAGCTCTGAGCCCACCGCCTCCTCCACTTCGCCAGCAGCCCCAAGAGAGAGGCAGGGCAGATGCCACAACACAGCTGAGGAAGGGTGGGTGGGTCCAAGGTCAACCAAGGCACTGGGTCCTTGATAGAGACGGGCCCGTTTGTCCCAGACTGTAGGGCCTGGGGGCCCTCTGCCAGCAGGACTGGGTGCAGCCTTACCCTTGCCCTCCTTGGTCTTGGCCTTGCGGACGGGCACAGGCTGGGGTGCCTGCTGGGGGCTGATGGCCAGCGGAGGCGCGATGGTGACCGTCTCCACGGCCGCGGCCACCGCTGCTGCGGCTGCCGCCGCCGAGCTGCCCTTAAAGGGGTTGTTGGCGCTGAACTCTCGCCACTTGGCGCCCAGGACGGTCATCATTTTGGACATGGGGATCTTCGGGTTCTTCTTGGCGATGAGTGGCCTGCGTGGGGGGAGAGGCAGGAAGGTGAGAACAGCCCCGTGGAAGGGATGAGACCCCCATGTGACCCCCCGCAGGGCCCACCCTTCTTCTCCCAAGTCCCACACCTGGCATATACAGCAAACTGGGAAAACTGGGCAGAAAGGAGGGCAGGGAAGAGGACCAAGACAGAGACAGCAGTCCAGCCCCAAGGCTCCCGATTCCCTGTTTATGTGGCCGGTGATCTTCTAATTGGGTTTTCAGACCCTGTAAGACCCGAGGGGCCAGAGGCAGGGGTCTAGTCCCATTTCTTTTAGAGCTGAGTGTGGCCACGGGGGCTCAAGACCCCTGGGAATGACTGGGGTTGCCATCCCTGGGGGTAGGACCAGCGAGGGAAAGCAGGACCACCTGTTGAGATGGAAGGGTCCTGCCTGCCCCTCCTGCCAGCTCTGCCCAGGGTCAATGTCAGCCTGGAAGCCCACCCCAGGAGCCCAGGGCCCTGCCCCTCTGGCCACCCCACGTGGTGCCCCCGGGGGAGGCAGGCCTCGAGGGCAGTCTCCGTGGATGCCCAGCCATGGTGGCCCCGAGGCCCACCTGAGGAACTGGCTGAAGGCTTTGTAGTTGGTCAGCGTGTGATAGTCGGCCTCCGAGAACGGGTAGTCCACGTCATCCAGGCCCCACTCGGCCATGAGCTGCCCCGAGGACTTGGGCTCCTACGGACACACAGGCCGGAGGTGGAATGAGAGGTGGGGGTCCTTTTACCCTGAACCCCCCACCAGGGCCCCACCCAGGGCGCCTCGGAAAAGCAGGGGGATTATGTCAGCAACTTAACGAGAGCAGTTCTCACCCACCACTGAAAACATCCTACAGCATCTCAGGCCGCCAGCCCCTTGATCAGTGGGAACGGCCCAGAAGCCAGCTCGTGACGGGGTGCGGGCCACACGCCTGGGGGGCTAATGCGGGGGTTTGGGGGGAAGCCATGTGCATGTCCAGGGCAGGAATAATATCAGGACTCACTCTGTCCACCCCAGGAGATCACCTAGTACAGTCACACTTGGACCTCGTGAAAGGGCAGGTCACTGCGGGTTCGGGGACCAGGAAGGTGTGCCCTGGTCAGGGCAGTGGCCCAGCTCAGGGCAGAGCCCAGAGAGGGTCCCTCGGCTCCTGCTTCACTCTCCAGATGGGGCACCGAAGCCCAGGGAGGTGCGCGAGTTCCCAAGGGCACAAAGACAGCCAAACAGCCCAGGCGTCAGGTCACAAAGCAGACCCCGGATGGCTAGGAAGGGAGGGGTGGGCGGTGGTGCTGGCTATGAGATTGGAACCTGCTGGACAGAGGCAGGCTCCGATCCTGGCTCTGCCACATACTAGCAGTGAGAGGTGGGCAAGCTGCTTCATCTCGCTATGCCTCAGCTTCCCCATCTGTAAAATGGGGATAACAGCACCTACGTCACAGGAGGGACGGAGTTAGCACAGGTGCTTGGAACAGGGCCCTCACCCCGATTTCCCATTTGCTCCAGGCAGCCCTGAGCTGTGCCAGCCCCACCCACAGATCCATTCCACCAATCAGCACACGCCATCCCAGGCCACAGTCACTGATCCAGGGGGCATGTGACTCAACCGGTCCAGGCAGGGGCACCCCTGGGTCTCCTGTGCGGACAGCTAGGACACAAGCCAGCTTTCCCTCCTGCTGGATGGGGCAGGGGGTGTCCACGAAGCCCTGCACTGCTGCTACACACATTCCCAGCCACGAGGGTGCCTGGCCCGAACCCAAAGCTGACCCTCCAAAGGCAAAGAAACAGGGCCCTGGATGACACCACTGGGTCCCCCTAGCTGGAAGCCCCCTTGCCTCTCAACTCTTACGGCTGCTGATCCAACAGACCCCTTTTACTGCCTAAGCCCCTCAGAGTTGGGCCGTCTGCTCCAGCCAGGGAAGGCCACCCAGGCAGAACACACGGCCTCCCTCGGCCCCAAGGGACCCGCTT
Source organism: Stenella coeruleoalba (assembly GCF_951394435.1). Classification (NCBI taxonomy): domain Eukaryota; kingdom Metazoa; phylum Chordata; class Mammalia; order Artiodactyla; family Delphinidae; genus Stenella; species Stenella coeruleoalba. The sequence goes on from NC_137169.1 coordinate 4,306,105, forward strand.
CCTGACCTCCTGTTCTCTGTGGCAGTTCAGAGGTGCTCCCACGTGGGGCCCCCTCCCTTGGCCAACCTGCTGCTGACACACAGCCAGTCCTGGAGCTTCCCACCACGAAGCAGAGCAGCAAGTGAGCGATGACATTATTACAGGACGACCCTGAATCACTCCTGTAAGTTCATCTTCCAAATCTGTCAGCTTCTCAGCTGTCATCAGTCACAGGTGACTCATAACACACCTGCCAACTAACGAGCTCCCTCCGGGTGTCGGGACACCGCCAGCACTAACTCACATGCTAACGTTTACGGAGCACTTATCTTCAAATCCACGGCCAGCCCAGACTGAGCCTCATCAAAGATCGAAGGCAGCAGGAGGTTCCCGGATGAGGTGCTGTCATCCGCCATCTGCCCCTGCCCGACCCAGAGACCCAGGACCCAGAGCCCATCTGCCGCCCTACCCTCGGCCCCTCCCCCCACCCCCGCGGAGCACCCCCCGCAAGGAGCGGCCTTGACATTCCAGGGGCCACATCATGCCCCACTTTCACCGGGAAGAGGCTTCTCCCCAGGGGAGAGCTGCAGGCCCATCGCTATAGCTTCCATGACTCTCGTTCCCTGGGACACTCTCCTGGGTGCCCACGTGGGATGAATTTCGGAACACATGCTAAGGCCCCCTTCCACCATAAGCGGAGCTGTCCAGCCACTTCTTCTTAGCGAAAGCTCCATTTGTTTTAGTCTCCCAAACTGCTCCGACCAAGAGGTTCCTGACACCAAACTTGAGTTCAGACCATCGCTCTCCTCAGAAACGGCTGACCGCTCAAGCTGGGCAAACAGCGGACAATACATCAGCAAGAGGCCGCACGACTTCTTCCCCAAACTCCTGAGTGCCATCCACTGTTATTTCTAACGTGTCTCCGAGACCTGTGGCTACGGTATTTCTCACAAAGTTGTGTCCAACCTTCCTGCGCGTGCACTCACACACACACACCCATCTGCCCCGACGGCCCTTCGTGGGAAAGGATGCTCTGGTCCTTTGCCCACAGGGGCTCCTGCAGGGCAGGGAGCTGACAGCAGGAGGCTCAGCTCGTCCAAGCAGGGTCCCCCAGCCAGGCGTCAGGGTTACCTTGAGGCATCCGTCATCGTTGTCGTCCTCATCATCATCTTTCTTTTTTCGCTTGGCTTTTTTCTCCTTCTTGTCCTTGAGTTTTTTCTTCTTCTTTTTATTTGGGGAGTAGTCGCTGCCCTCACTGTCCGACTTCTCTTCCAGATCCTCTTCATTTTCCGACAGCTCATCATTGCTCCCCTGGAAGAGAAAGGTGGACGGTGAGAACAACAGGGGCCCAAAGAAAATGCAGAGTCCCAGGCAGCAGCACTGCCCTGAGAGCGGCCTCCTGGCAGAGTCTCACCCACCAGACCACTAAATCCCAGACAGAGGGGCTGCCCTGAGCCAGCACGGGGTAAGGGTCTCGTCCCCAATGACTGGTTGGTGACAAATGGTGCTGTGCAGGTGAGTCGAGGCCTCAGGTGAAGACACACGCCCCCACCAGGCAAGCTCAGTGTAGCCCGCTTAGACGGCCCTGTTTCAGGTTTCTATGGGCTTTGGGACTGTAACGCGTGTCAGCGATGGCACTCGGACCCAGGCGCTCGTAGAGAGGATATCATGCCCAGAGCCAAAAACCAAAATGCGGTCCACGCTGGAGAAGAGCCCCCAACTTCCGCCCCGGCTCCCAGATCCTCTCCTCTCTGTTCATCTTTGCATCCTATGGAGTCGTGTGTGTCAAGTGAAACCTATGATTAACACGGAGCGCACATCCCGGTTTCATCTGCCTGTGCGCTCTCCGGACGCTGCTAAGGCACGAGCCCACCCTCCCCAGCGCCCGAACCCCGGCTGCTCATCTCAATATGAGACAAAGTAATTGAGGCAGCTCTTAAGCTTGGTTTCCTCGATTCAGTTTCCATCCATACAGGCAGAAAATGGCCCATTTATATGGAGATAAGGGTGTTTACAGACAGAGCATCCCCATCAGAAAGGCACTGCCCCTGCGAGAAAGCTGAGAAAGCTGTGTATTCGGGGCTTTTCAAGAGGCAAGCAGGCTGATTAGGCCCCTCCCGGCCTGGGTCTGCAGGAGAGGCCAGGCACGGACGCTCCAGTGAAGATGACACTTGGCATCTTCATGCTGGCGGTTTAGAGGCGGCAAAGAGAGGCACGGAAGAGATGAAGAAAGAACTGGAGAAATGAAGGATGTGAGCTCCGGAAGGAGCAATGAGGGAGGGAGGCAAAAGAGGAGGTGGAGAGGGAGGAGAAAGGCGGGGAGGAGGGAGAGGAAGGAAGGGGGCAGGGGAGGGAGCAGATGCAGAGAAGGAGGGCAGCAAGGGCAGTGGGTCTGTCTTGGGAGGCCCCCCGCCCGCTCTGCCCTTTCCAGCCGCACCGTGGAGTTGAGAGTCTTTTCCCAGGAGGGAGACTCTTCCTGAGACACAGCTGGGAAAGGACCCACCCGTGGGGTCCCTGCACTTCCTGACTCTCCTGCTGCTCGGCTCCCAAACCTTTTATGCCCGTTAAGCCGCTGAGTCAGTGTGCTGGCTGGTGGCTGGCAGGCAGCAGAGCCTCTGGGCCTTCCCGGAATACTGACTCGGTCGGCCACACCGGGCGGGCTCCAGGGGCAGTGCGCCGCTCCTGGCTGCTGCCGGAGCCTGCCCAGGGCAGGACAGCCTCGCACGCGATCCCGTTCCCAGGGCTCATGGCCACAGCTCCCAGCCCTGCCTCGGTCCTCTGGGGAGGCAGGGGTCAGACAGGGATGTCCATTTCCCCCAAGGATGTAGCGCTTGGCCAGCTTGGAAAGAGCACCCTTCGACAGACCTGAGAGACAGGCTCTATCCCAGCCACACCCCCGCACAGGTAAGGATGGGAGGAGGGAAGTGCCACAGGCTTCAGCACCGCGGACAGAGGCTGTGGGGCCCGCCGAGGGAGGGCCGTGGGGCTGGCCCTCAGCTGCCCCGGGGACCCCGCGAACCAGAGCAGGGAAGAGACAGGAGGACCCACGGTGGGTCCGGGGGCTCCCTGGGGAGGCTGCAGGGCACAGACTGTCTCGGAGCTCTGACCCTTGCTAGTCCGGAATTGGGCAAAAAGTCACTGCAGCATCCTGACCTCAGCCTCCTTGTGTGTGAAATGGGGGTGCTACGCAGGGCGGTAAGAGGGACAAAGGAGATCACGTGAGAGAGAAGGCCTCAAGCATTTTGAAGTAGGAGAGTCCCAAGTACCCGTGATGCCCCCGACTCTGCTCGGAAGCTGAAGACGCAGCCAGGACCACAAACCGGAGGACACGAGCCTCATCCCACCTCGTGTCTGCAAATCGGGGCTGGACTAAAGCCAAGTGCACGGACAGTGCCTGCAGCTGGGCAGCAACTACAGTGCAGACGGGCAGCAGGACGCCCAGAAGGGGCTGTGTGACCGCACCTGAGGGGGAGGTGCCCTGAGTGCTGGGGAGCCTGCACGCCACATCCCAAGTGCAGGAGAGGTGGGGAGTGGCCAGCACAGCTCTGAACGCAGGGCCCAGAGGGAGCTGGAGGTCTCCAGGGAGGGCGGGGAAGGCGCCTCCAGCAGACGCCCTGTCGGTGCGTGTGCACAGTGGTGGGGGGGGGGTGCGGGCAGGTGGAGCACGTCTGGCAGAAGGCCCCAAGCTGTGCACTGCCAGGAGTGTGTTAGTCCAGCAGCCACTCCGGGGCTAAGTGGGGGGACAGGAGGGCAACGTTTCTTCTCGAGGAATGAGCCGGAGCTACAGCAGGACAGTCAGCGCCCCTGCGGCCCAGCAGGACAGTCAGCGCCCCTGCGGCCCAGCGCGGGACGACAATGACGGCAGCCCCTCGTTTCAGGGAAGGCGCAGACCCCTCCCTGCCCTGTCTACCTGCACCGGGGAAAGCCTGGCCAAGGAGAAGGCAGATTCCTCAATTCCCCGGCTCCCCGCCCATTCCCTGATCCCCTCTCTGCCCTGCCTCCTCCCCCACCTGCATCCCGATCTCGTCCAAGCCCCCCTGCCCACCCGGGAGGCTGGTGGAGGGCGGGGTGCAGGACAGGTCTTTGGAGATGGTTTTCCCGATGGTACAATCAGTCTGTACCCACAGCGCCTCTCTGTATCCAGCTGTTTGGACACATCTAGACCAGGGCCTCCTTTTTTCTGTGTTCTGTTATTCCAAAATCTTCCCTTGCAGAGAAAGGGGCAAGCGGAAGGGCAGCGAGTGGTTCTGAAAACAACTCGAAGAGGAGTGACCCAACAGCAGGACCTGGAGGGATGCAGGTCGGCCAGTGGCAAGAAGGGGAGGAATGACCAGGAACCAGGAGTAGGCTCACCATTCGGTATCTCGAAACTTACAGGGGAGAGTGCGGGCCAAGCCACACTCAGGGAGGAGACACAGGCATAGAGCAAAAATGCCCTAATAAAGCCCCGAACCAAGCTGAGCCCCGAGCCGCACTGTGGGCTCTGAACATCAGGACCAGCTGGGGCTGTGACCCTGATGCTGTGCCCTCTGGGCTGCAGCAGCCCCGGGCAGGACTATAGGGGATGCCCTGGATGGCAGAAGGATCTAAGGGAACTTGGAGTCCCAACAGAACCCATCTGCAAAGCTGCCTTCAATCCTACACCCAGGCTGGGTATGCGAGGAACTGGGGGTAGGGAGGAGGGGTCTCTGCCCTGAGCCCCGGGCCCACTGAAGGCACAGCGTGCCACCCGTGAAGGCCCTGGGGACCCCGAGCGGGCAGTCTATGCCCACCCTTCCTCCTCCAGCTCTGCAGATGTCTTTCGATCCAGGCCTCGCATCCCTCTCTCCCTTCCCTCTACGCCCAGCACTCAGCACATACCACATCTCTCTAAAAAGCAGGCATTTAAACTCAAAAGGAAGGACTCAGAGAGTTGGTCATTCTCAATTTGGGGTCCTTCGAGACTGAGAGGGAAAAAGAAAGAATGAAATATGAGCCTTCCCATTCACGAGTGTTATAAACAGTTATAATTTAGCACTGAATAATTGGTTGCTATGGTAACCGCTGCAGCACAGGTTGAAATCCTTTCTCCCTCCTGCGCTGGGTCTGACAAGGAGCTTCATCTGCATATGCTCAGGTTCCGGCCGAAGCCCCGGTTATTTTATGTAAATCAGAATTCACGACTTGCTGCCTGTCCCTCCACCCCACCCCCAAAAAACCTGCCGCTACATGGGTTCCACCACCGGGGGCCCTCTGCTCCCTCCACCCAGCGCCTTGTGTTGGGGCCACCTGGTTGGAGATGAAAAGGAGAAAAGGGGTGACATTCCCCTCCCCACATCCCGAGGACTGGGCTCTGCAGGCGGGCGGGCGGGCAGTGTGCACATGGCGGCCAGGACCCTGCTCTCTGGCTCAGACTGTTGACATCTGAGAGCTGCCAAGCCAGACTCTCAGCAATGCTGGGGAGGGCGCAGCAGTGGCCCGAGGGCCACCTTGGGGGCCTGGCTGGCAGCGCCCGGTCATCTGCGGGGCCCTCCAGTCTACCCTGGCCTCCATCTCCTTTGAGATCCAGGAACTGCATCTCAGTAGAGAGAGGAAGGAGAGAGGGAGAGGAAGTGAGGGGAGGGAGAGTGGAATGGAGGAGAGGAGGAGAGAGGAAGGGACGGGGGGAGGTGGGCGGAGAAGACATGCAGAGGAGGGAGAAGGAGGGCAAGGGAGACCCAGGAAGAGATGGATACAGCACAGAGGCCATGCTCAGACCACAGCAGTGAGAGACGAGAGCCTCCCTCCCAGTTCCCAAGAAAGAAGCTTCGGGAGAGGGAGAGAAATCGATGGGGAGAAGGTGCTTGCGCGGGACGCCCCGGGACCCTAGAATCTACCTCCACCCCGCATCCACAGAGCATCAGGTCTGAGGGCTGACAGCAGCGGCCACAACAGAGCCAAGATTTCAGACCTTCAACCGGGAAGTCGGCCCCTGCATCCCAGGGCCCCGCTGGCCCTGAGCCATCTAACCTCTGCCCCCAACAAAGACAGACCTGCGGGCCAGGGTGCGGGAGGGGCTGGGGGGAGCTGCAGCAGGGAATTCGGAGCCCCCTCCCCACAGCAGGGGGACCCGGTCCACAGCACCTCCCTCGGGGGTGTGGGGGGAGCCTCCAGGCATGGGCCACCCCCTCTTCCCCTCTCCTGCCTCCACTGCCCCTCCTGGATAATGGGGACAGGAAGCGGCAGCTCACAACCTGCCCACGTGCAGCCCACGTACCAGCCGCGGGGTTAGGGGTGGGGTGTCCCGGGAGGGTATAGACCTGTCAATCCTGGAAGGATGCCAGGAGCCCAGGCAGTGAGAACAAAGCTGAGGGGCAACAGAGATGGAGGGTGGCATCGGACAGGGGCAGTGCTGGGCTCGGAGGAGGCTCAGGGTCCCTCTGGGGGGAGAAAGGGTCGTCTATGCGCGCCAGAGGAGACGGACAGCCGGGTGTGGCCACAAGCGGGCAGGGAGAGGCTTCGGGGCAGCTTTGGCCAGGAGACTGGACAGGGCAGCTGTCCTAAGGAGGTCCTTCCCGGGAGCCAGGAGAGCCGAACAGGGGGCGGACCTGGTAAGAAATGCTGACCCCAAGCTCACCAGAGAACACAGGCAGGACGTACCTGCGTGGTTCCAGCTGGAGGAGGTGCGGCTGACACCTCCCTGCCGCAGTCCCTGAGCTCCAGGCAGGCCAGCCAGGGGCCAACCACTATGGGGACCCGGAGCACCGCCCAGGGCAGGCCCTGCCCTCCAGACGCTTGCAGGCTGACACCCTGGATGCCCCCGAGGGCCACTGGCCTTCACCGTGGCACCTCTCACGTGAAGACGCCCTGGTGGCCCATATCTGATTTGCCCCCAAACAAGCAGGTGGGTGTGGATAGGTGATGCTCCCCTTACTACAGACACAGAGGCAAGGCTCAGACAGGTGTGGGCAGTGGCCTGGGGAGATGTGGGGAAGAAACTCCACCACCCATCGCCTGCCCACCATCACAGGCCCTTTGTCCTCAGGAGTCTCCTCCCTCCTGCCCCTGCAGCCTGTTTAGGGACCCTCCAGAGTTAAGTCATACTACGGGCCCCTCTGCACAAAGCCTTGCAGGGGACGAGCCAGAGGCCCACGGTGGCCTTTAAGGCCACGTCAGAACATCTCCACAGGGCACCCCCCACACACACTGCTACTCTGTCCCGGGGCCACCGAGGGCGATAACACCCCCCGACCGCCTCCCCTCTGAGGCTGGGCCAGGTGGGTCTCCTCTGGGCAGGGGAGGCGAGAAGGCCAGAGGATCGACAGCGCTTCCCCTCGGAGCAGGCGGGCCAGGGGAGGACCAGGCTGGGGGGCAGGGGGCAGCCGGACATCCCCAGGGCCAGATCTCAGCTGTGTTGCTGTGACCCCTGGCAAGTTCATCTCTGAGTCTCATCTGTAAAGCAAGGTGCACACCAGCCCCTCCCCATAAAGCCACCGGAAGGATCGAGTGACGCCGAGGAGAGGTGGCAGCTCTCACAAGGTGAGAGACGGGAGTCCCCACGTTGCCCTATGACCCTATGACCGTCCCCTCCAAGCGCCGAGGGCTTTAAGCTACGAGGCAGCCCCGGTTTCCCCCTCTGTCGGGTGGTGATGACCATCCCTGCCCCCGACTCCCAAGGTTGTTGTTGAGGATGAAGTGAGTCCACGCGGGGCATTCTAGAAATGCTCACACGAGTTACTCATAGGAGACCCATCCCTCACCGGGGTCTCCTTACTCTTCTCCCATTTGTATCTTGCTCACCAGGATTCCAACTCACAACAGGTTGGAAGCAGCAAACCAGAGGAACAGACAGCTGGCAGGAGGCAGATACGGAGGGGGTAGCGGAAGGCACCACCAAGAGCACAGAGGCAGTGGACACAGGTGCAAGCGGGAATAGGGGCCTCCAGTGAAGGGGAGGGAGCGCCGGGGACCCCATGTTGTCATGGCCCAGGACAGACACCAAGGAGAAAAGAATAAACACCCCAGCACACCCTGTTTAAGAACACAGTAGGGACTTCCCTGCTGGTGCAGTGGTTAAGCATCCGCCTGCCAGTGCAGGGGACACGGGTTTGAGCCCTGGTCCGGGAAGATCCCACATGCCGCAGAGCACCAAAGCCCGTGTGCCACAACTACTGAGCCTGCGCTCTAGAGCCCGCGAGCCACAACTACTGAGCCCACGTGCCGCAACTACTAAAGCCCGCGCGCCCAGAGCCCGTGCTCCACAACGAGAAGCCACCGCAATGAGAAGCCCACACACCTCAACAAAGAGTAGCCCCCACTCGCCACAACTAAAGAAAGCTCGCGCGCAGCTACGAAGACCCAACGCAGCCAAAAATAAAAAAGTACACTTGGGAATTCCCTGGCGGTCCAGTGCTTAGGACTCCGTACTCTCACTGCCGTGGCCCGGGTTCAATCCCTGGTCAGGAAACTAAGATCCCGCAAGCCGTGCTGTGCGGCCAAAAAAAAAAAAAGAAAAAAAAAAGGACAGGACACTTGAGATACATCTCGGGGCAGGTGTCCGTGGGGACGCTGCCCACACCAGACACTGGTTTTGGTGTTTCTCACGCAGGCTCAGCTCTCGGGAGGCACCCCTCTGCCAGATGGTCCCGGGAGCCCACGTCTTTCTCCACAGGCCCAGGAGAAGCAGTCAGGACGCCCGCGTGGCCCAGCCTCACTCACCTCTTTCTTCTTCCTCGTCCCTTTGGACCTGTTGTCCTTGAGCTTCTTGGACTTCTTCTTCTTGGGAAGGCTCACGGGCTCCTCAGGGAAAAAGTCATCGAAACCTTCAAGGCCACCATCTTCTTCTTCTGGAAGAATCAGAAGGGGGAGGGGGTTACTCCGCTGCTTCCTTCAGGAAGACCCCCAGGGACACAGAGTGAGAGGCAGGGCCCGCTGGGACAGTCAGTTCCTCTGCCACCCAACTGTGCCGGATCACGGCCACCCTGCCCTCCCCAGCCCATTCCCACCCCTCCCCGCCTTCTCCATCTAGTTCCCCTGCCCCAACCCCTCAAAGCCACCCCCAGACCCGCGGAGTGGAACCCCAGCCCCTTGGGCTGTGTCACATCACCCCACCTCTCTGGGCCTCTCCTCCTCTCAACCTGTAAAATGGAACAATAACCACCTACCCTGCTATGACAGTGCTTGGGAAACTGAAGCAAAAACAAACGACCAGGGCTTCCCTGGTGGCGCAGTGGTTAAGAATCCACCTGCCAATGCAGAGGACACGGGTTCGAGCCCTGGTCCGGGAAGATCCCACATGCCGCAGAGCAACTAAGCCCATGCGCCACAACTACTGAGCCTGCGCTCTAGAGCCCGCAGGCCACAACTACTGAGCCTGTGTGCCTAGAGCCCGTGCTCCACAAGAGAAGCCACCGCGATGAGAAGCCCGCGCACCGCAATGAAGAGTAGCCCCCCCCCGCTCGCCACAACTAGAGAAAAGCCCGCGCCGCAGCAACGAAGACCCAACGCAGCCAAAAATAAATAAATAAAATAAAATAGATTTAAAAAATTTAAAAAAAAAACAACAAATGACCAAGTAAGAGGCCTTGTGGACATGGCTCCCCAGGGAGAAAGCAGCCCCACGGAGTCACAAAGCCATCTCCAGCTGGCCCAGGGAGGGGTCGAGGCCCACCTCCGCCCTCCAGAGGGCCACGGCGTGGCCAGGAGAGAGCCTGTGAGTGCAGGATGACAGGGACGTACAGGTCACATCCCCCTGGGACCACCTGGTACCTTGGAGCAAGCGCCCGGGAGCTTGGAGGAGAGACCAGCGCGGGGGATGTCAGGGCTCCCCTTAATGGGGATTCGAGGACCACACTGCCCCCCGCTGCCTGGTCCCCACCCGCACCTGCCAGGCCCACTCCCCGTCACAGGTACCCGGACACACACAGCAGGATGCCAAACACACTCCGCTGGGCGCTCGGGACGATGTGACGGTCCACAGAGAGGTGGGTTTTCTAGAAGCTGCCCGCCTTTCCTGAATCCTCATTCCTTCACGCACTGGAAAGGCTGGGGGGAGCAGGGGGGTGTGTCACGTGGGGATCTTAGAAGAAGCTGCAGGCTACATGCTTCTTGCTGCCCCCAAAGGGAGCCCGTGGCTGGGGCCTAACTCCCACCCAGGAAGTCAGGGGTGAGAAAGGGCACGAGCCCTGGGTTCCTGGGACCAGACGTGGGCCCCAGGGCTGGGGGTGCGGAGAGCGGGAGGGCCCTCTTGGGGGCAGACGGCAGCAAAAAGACACCGCAAGAACAAGCCACCCAGACTAGAGCTATGCATCTGCCTGCCAGGGATGAAGGAAGCTTCCAGTAGGCACCGGCACAACCTCCAAAGAGTCCACAAAAGGGGTCCACAAGCCAGCCAGCCTCCACACCAGCAGCTTATCCCCCATCCCACGGCCTTCACTGCCCATGTGCACGGGGGTAGGGGGACACGACAGGGAGTCTCGCTCGGTCTGGGGTCTGCCTCGAGCGGGACCCCACTGTGGGGCTGCCACCCTGGGAGACGCTTAGGAGGGCAGAAAGTCCCAGGGCCACGCAGGGGACTTTCATATGGGAAATGGGCAGTGTCCTCACTGAATCGGGTTTAAATGATAGGCCCCCAACCCCGCCCAGGAAGTCTAAAAATTTTAGAGTAAAACATCCTGGCTGTTGAACGCGCCAGACCCACAGATGCTTGGACACACCCTGGGCGCTCCAACATCGCCCATCGTCCAGAGGGGTCCACCCCAGGGCCTGGGACCCTGCCCCCTAGAGTCCCCAGAGGGGAGGGGGAAGGCGCCCATCACCACACTCTGGGTGCGGCTAGAGGGCGCTGGTCATGCTGGTGGCCCAGTGAATGCCCGTCCCGCCCACACCTGGAGGGCCAGTTCCCACACGTACCACACCCCTACCCAGGGAAGGCGGGGGCTGCACCCTCTGTCTCAGCGCCCCTCTGCCCCAGGGCCCTCCTCCAGGGCTGCCAGGGGGCCTGTGGCCCTGCCCCCCAGGAAGCAAGTGCTAGCCCTGTCTTGTCCGGCCCCCCCAGGAGTCCACGGGGACAGGGCATGCCCAAGTCTCAGTCCCCTCCCCATCCTGCCAGGCAAACACAGACACAGACAGAGACCAACTCCAGACAGGTGAGGGAGCTGCCGTGCAGCTGACACGAGGGTGGCCTGAGCGCTGGCCTTCCCCGGGAAGCCAGCTCAGCGGTCCTGAATGGCAGACAGGCGCAGGGCTGAGGACAGGACCACGTGGTGGGCACAGATGCTGTGGCCCTGGCCAGGGCTACGGCCCACGGGGCGGGCAGCGAGGGCAGGCCCGAAGCTGGGTTTAACGTGGGCAGGCTTTGAGGGGAGCCAGGCTAGGGCAGCAGGACCCGAGCCCGTCCTGTCCCCTGAGCCCTGGCAAGGGAGAGGCAAGGATTTCGGGGCCAGTTGGAAACGTTCATAGGGACCCCCAGTCATCCTGGAGTGGAGGGCTCTGGGGACAGTGACATGGCTGGCGGGGAGCCAGGCTGACGAGGAGATGCCCGTCCACGCCTGCCCACTCTCCCACCAGCCTCCACCTCCCCCGGAGCTGCAAAGAGACCGCCTGGGAAAGCCACCCCCGCACGCTGGCCGTGCCCAGCTCGGTTATGTAACGGGCTCAGCTGATGCAACCGGGAGGGGGCCTCTCTCTCCCGCCTCCTGCTATCTCCCCACGTCCCCTGTCCCCTCAGCAGCGCAGTCCCCAGACTGGGAAGGCCAGCCCAGCACACGGTCACAGACTGACCGGCCAGCAGCACAGACCATGGATGCACAGGAGGCCACGGGAGGTTCTAGAAGGAAGCCTGGGATCTCCCATGGGCTGCGCCCCACCCTGCCTGGGAAGGAGGTAGGGGCACCTCTAGCCCTAACCCACGCCCAGGACAGGGCTCGGAGGAGAAGTCCTCAGGCCCTCTGCCCTTGGACAGACCCCTCCTCCACTCCCAGAAGACCTCACGGCCCAGGGCCATCTGTCTGGTTAAATCCCTCCTCCAGGGCCCTTCCAGAGCTGGCACACGACCACGGGGACCCCACCCTGCCCACCCCCATCTTCCTCCCCCGCACGGCTTCTGGTGGCCCTGAGGACGCCCAGGGCTGACCTCCTGTGACGCTGCTCCCCGACACCCCCATGATTCCCACTCAGCCCTGCCCCCCTCCTCCCTCTTCTGCAACGAGCCCTGAGCTTCTTCTAAAACCAGACCTGGAGAGTCACAGCCAAGCAATCCTTCCCAGTGCCCATCGGCCCCTCCCGGAGCCCAGCCCTGTGCCTCCTCAGGGTACCCAGCCACCAGTAAGGCGGGAGCCCCCCCGCCCTGGGGGAGGGTCCTGAGGAGAAGCGGCCTCAAGACTCCTTGTCTGCCAGCTCCCTGCTGCCCCCCAGCCCTTCCAGCCAGGCGGCCGTGCCCTCACGCACCAGCCCTGCCCCTCCAGGGCCCGGGGCTCCATCGACCCCCAGAGGGGCTATAATTAGGACCCATTAGCCCTGATCTGTCTCCCAGGTCTGGGGCAGGGCCGGGGGAGACTGCTTCAGAGATGAGACGGGGGACAAGGGGGGGGACGGCAAAGAGAGGCACCCGCACCTCCTGCTGCTTTCCCCCAGCCCCTCACCAGGGGCTGCACACACTCTGGCTTAGCCCTGCGGGACCCCCAGGCTGCTCCGCAGGCTGCAGCCCGGGCGGGGGGCGTGGACCCTTCTTAGCGAAACACCTTATAGCAGTGGAAGGACCTACCACCTGCACCAAGCTCGAAGCAGGTAGCATATGTTCGTTTATATGAATTCATCTACTCCACACAGCAACTCTGGGAGACGGTACTGTTATCACCCCCGTGTGCAGACAAGGAAACAGGCTCCGAGGATCTCATCGCTTGCCCACTTGAGTCTCACAGCCGGCAGGTGGCAGAGCCAGGATGGAGCCCCGGCAGGTGGCTCCCACTCCCAGGTGTGGTCCCCGCGCCTGCCCCTCCCTCCAGGTATAGGACCCTCCCAGAATTCAGACCTTCCCCACGTTTATTTCACAAGCATTTAAACAGCATAGCCCATGTGCCAGGCTCAGGCACGCCCAGGGGACACTGAGGTGACTCAGGCCGGCCCCTGGTCTGAAAGATCACCTGTGGTCTCTCAGGGTGGGAGGGTCAGGGCTAGTCCACCGCAAGTCCCCATGCTCTGCCCACCCCCTGCCCCTGTCCTCTGGGGACAGGGAACTTAGCAAACACAAGGTGATCAGAGCGAAAGAAAAACGTATGACTGTGGAAGGAAGAGGTAGGTCGTCTGATTCGGGGTGGCTGACGGATGTGGGGAGGTGCAGCCAGGAGCCGGATCAAGAGCTCCGTCACCCGAGTCCGGAAAGGTAAGCAAATCTGTCAGCGATGGGGACCCAGCTCGACGTCCACCATCCTCTCTGAAGCCTGTGGAGAGGGTCTCCTTCCATTCCCCCAAGCAGGAAACAAGACCACCTGGTGGCCAGGAGGAGGGACAGGGAGCTCAGGCTTCGAACCACCACCCCTTCCTGGCAGGGTGGCCCCCAATCCCTTCTCCACTGAGCCCACTTCCTCATTCTTGAAATGGGCCGAGTACTGGGAATTCCCCGGCAGTCCAGTGGTCAGGACTCCGTGCTTTCACTGCTGAGGGCGCAGGTTCAATCCCTGGTCGGGCAACTAAGATCCCGCAGGCTGAGCGATGCAGCCAAAATTAAATAAATAAAAATGTAAAGATAAATAGGCTGAGGACTGCCTTTCTCACGGGGTGATGAATTAGAAACTGTGAGATGCAGTTTAAGTGCCTGGCAGTGGCAGGCGGGGCCCAGGGCCTCAGGAGGGCTAGGATGGCCGGGGCTGAAGGAGTGGATGGCGGGGGGAGGGGTGGGCTCTCGTTTGGCCACTGCTGGGCCAGGGGTTCTCAGGGCCACCCTAGGGCTGGCCAAGGAGGGGTCACCAAGACTAAGGTTCCCATCAGTCCTTGGAGTGCCCCCCACACCACAGGTCTCTACTGACATTGCTGGGGGGGGATTAATAATTCATTTATGACATTTAACAAAACCCAGACACTACCTCACTGGCATCTCATCAAACAAAACGTCAGTCCTGAGCACCACGGGCGGGCGGGCAGGCAGGCAGGTGGGGGCGGAGGACAGGGGAAGTTTTTACCCTAAGGGAGTGGGGCCTGGATAGAGTGAGGATGGAGGAGGCTGGGGAAAAGGAGGAAAGAGAGGCCAGGAGGGAGGGGACGGGGACAACAGAGGGAAAGAGAGGGACAGACAGACAGAGAGAAGGAAGGACTCGGGGAAGACAGCCTGACAGACTTGGAGACAGACGAAGGGATAGACATGGGGAAAGAGTAAGTGAGAATAAGAACAGGAAGGAAATAAGGACAGAGCCAAAGAGACAAGGCAGGAAGTCTCAAAAGTTTCACCTGCAAAACCCCCAGAAAGTCAGACACCGTGTACTGTGTTCAATACTCGCTCAGAGAAGACATGCAAGAAATCTATGCTGGGTGGGTGAGTGGATGGATGGATAGACAACTGGATGATGGATGGATGGACAGAGAGATGAATGGACCGATGGATGGATGGACTGGATGGATAAATAAATGGATGGATGGAGACTGGTTAAGATGGATGGATGGAAGGAAGAAAGGAAAGAAGGGATGGAGGGAGGGAGGAAGGAAGGAAAGGTGGACTGGACAGATAAAAACGGATGGGTGGATGGATGGATGGAAGGAAGGATGGATGGACAGATAAATAAATGGATGGGTGGATGGATGGATGATGGGTCAATGGATGGATGGATGGAAGGAAGGATGGATGGAAGGAAGGAAGGACTGGACAGATTAAATAAATGGATGGGTGGGTGGGAGGATGGATGGATGCATGATGAATGGGTAGGATGGCTGGCCAGTGTATGGTGGGTGTACTGGTTGGTTTTGTGGTTGGATGGGTAGATGTTCTGGTGGGAGGGTGGATACGTGGGTGGATGGATTAACAAGTGGGTGGGTGACTGAATGAACTGATGAAATGATAAATCACTTTAGAATGCGGTGACTACCCCACAGGCCAAGCCACTGGGCAAAGGCTGCTATAACCGCTTTACCTCCCTCCTCTCGGCAAACAGTATTAAATATGACCAGGCTCCCCGGGGTGCCCCGAACCCACATCTCCCCAACGTGGGGGGAGCTAACTAAGAAGGCACAGACCTTCAAGAACCGTGGCTCTCCCTCCCTCCTGGTCCCTGGGCCCACAGAAGCCTAGATGGGCTAGGGGGACCTGGGCCAGTCCAGTGCCAGAGTGGTCACACTGTCTGGCCTGGAGAGAAGATGGGCTCAGCAGCTCTAGGAAACCCACCCCTCTGTGTGGGACTGAGGAAGGGCTGGGCCTACAAGGCAGGGAAAGGGCCTGGGATGCTGAGGCCCTCTCCTCCCTCCCTCGCTCCAGCCCCTCTGGCCCAGGCTCCCAGCCCCCCAGCTTACTGGATGAGGGTGCACGTCTCAGAAGCATTTCCTTGGGGAAGGCAGGCCAACCGCTCCCCTTGGACGGTGGTAACTACAAGCCACACTTCGCTGGGCCCCTATTATGTGCCGGGCACTGTGACCTACTTGTTCCACGTGCACTGCCCCATCAGTCCTCATAATAAGCCCTCTATGAGGTTGCTGACGCCGCAGCCCATTCCACAAGTGGGGACACTGAGGCAGAGGGACTGGGTAGCTTGCCCGAGGTCAGCCACAAAGAAGCAGCAGAGGCGGAGCCACCTGACTCTTGAGCCCTCTCTTGGACTAGCCCTCTGAACGCCCAGGGGAATCTGGCAGCTGGGCACCTCCCCCACCCCCGCAAGCAGGCTCAACCACCCGCCTCAATGCCAGAGAGCTGCCCGACCAAAGCCCGGGCGGCAACGTGAACGCTGCTGAGGGGGGCGGCGGACGGGCAGAGTGAAGACAGTAGGCCTGACAAGGACTGAGTCCGCTGCGGCAGACTGAAAACTTAGTGTGACAGCTCCCAGCACACCGGCTCCCCCATCCACAAACGGCCACCTGGGGGACCTGCCGGCCCTACAGCCCTGTGGGTCACGGCCACGAGCTCAGGCTGACGGCTGCAGAGAGGCCGCAGTGGAGGGTAGGGGGCCAGGCGGCCAGTGCTTCAGGAGAGACACGAGGCCTAGGCCGAGGCTGTCATCACGTCCAAAGGCCAGGGTGACCCAGGGACCCCCCAGCCCTCAGACACTGAGACCACAACCCTCTCTCTAGCACCCACAGTGCTAGGTGCCGGGCACAGTGGGTGGTCACGGGAGTCACACCCAAGGCGGGAGCCCACGGACACAAGTCAGCTGATGATAATATTCCAGGGAAGCACTGCGAAGAAAATAAAGCATTAAAATGGGCCTGAGAACGACAGGGGTGGGGCTACGCTGGAGCCAGGAGCTGAGACCTAACCGGCAGGAGGAGGCAGTTGTGAGCCGAGGAAAGCGTGGGTCTGGCAGGGGTCATGGCCAACGTTCAGGGCAGGATGGAGCCTGGGGGCTTCCAGAAGCATCAGGGAGGCCAGAGTGTGAACAAGGAGGTCGGGGTGGAGATGAGGGTGGAATAGAAAAGGGACTTTGCAGTCAGTCCAAGCCGTGGGGGTCCGGGTTTGCTTTGCGTTTTCAAAGGTGACCCTGGCTGCTGAGCGGAGCGTGGTCGGAGAGAACTGGTTAGGAGGCTCTAGAGGGGACCAGCCGGAGGGGACCAGCGGAGGGGACAGTGGTTTGGACCAGGGACACAGAGAGGAGCTGGCAGCTCGGGGAGGCTCAGGACGTGCTCTGGAGGTGGGAGCCCCTGGCCTTGCTGAAGGACAGGCTGCAGTCTCTGCTCTGCGGGACTTTGGAGGCCTTCCTAGAGGCCCTGGGGCCAAGCCCACCCCCCCACGCCCTGCCCTGGAGTGACAGGTGCAAGCAGGAGGGAGGAAAGGTGGTGGGCAGGCGACTCGGACCCAGGCCCAAGTGGAGTGAGCTGGGTGCCCGCCAATCTGGGGACACCTTCCCTGGCCTCCTCGCCTCCCCTCCCCTCCAAGCCCTGACACAACCAGGGAGAGCCAGAACGCATGGGAAAGGGGGACAGGGGACCCCATCAGGGGGTTGGTGAAGTCCCAGAAATAAGTCTGTTCACGAACGTTCAGCTGTCCACTGGCCCCATCAGTGCCACAAAGGGCCACGCCCCGAGCACCACTCACTGAGCAAGCCAGTGACCAGCTTTACCAAGGAGCCAGCTTCCTAAGTAGAAAACAGCCATGGGTTTCAGTGCCTGTGCTAGGCCTCTGTGTTCCCTTCCGGGAAATGGGCCTAATTCCCTGGACCCCAGCACGTAGCAGTCAACTATTGTCCAAGCAACTCCACCCATGTGTGGCCACCTCACCCCCACTCCCCTCACCCCAGCAGGCTCTTCGCAAACTTGGCTGCACTGTCTGAAAAGCAGGGTGAGGCCCCAGTCACCCTGTTAAAGCAAGCAAACAAGTGAGCAGGGGAGGAGACCCCCCAGTGGGCATGGCCGCCTGGTGGGAAGCCCCTCAGTAGGAGAGGCAGAGCAGAGAGGAGCTGCCGCCCCTGGGTCCTCCCCTTCTCACCTCCTGCACACAGGAGTTAAGGTGCCAATCTGTGGAATATGCTCCCCCCTGGGGCCAGACAGCCCACTCCAGGGCCAGGGAGGGCTCCGGCACCGCCCACAAGTCCCCCAGGAGCCCAGGAGGGGCCATGACTCGGTGCGGGGAAGCTGCGATGTGACAGAGTCCCCCAGAAGGGAAGGAGGAAGGCTGCTTGACAGGGTGAGGCCCTGCCCAGCTGTGCCAGGAGGGGAAACGTCCCAAACAAACGGTGAGCAGTTGAGTAAAGAATGATCCCGCAAGGCTACCCCTGACGCACAAGCCCTCTTTCTGCTGAATTCTGGAGAGGGGTGGCAAGGGCAGGGGCGGTGGCCCTGCGAGTCGGGCCCGGAGCCAAAGCAGGGTGGGCTGGGAACGCCACTAGCCGGGCGACCGCGGGCTGGAGGCGCCGGCAGGCGCTAGGGCGCGCCAGGAAGACGCCGGCGGCCCGGGCAAAGTGCTTGGGAGAGGCAGTCACGGCTCCCGGCGGCCGGGTAAGGGGAGCGGGAGTCCGAGCCCGCGCGCCTCACCCCGGAGCTTTCGTGGGCCCGGAGGGAAGCCGCCCCAGCCAGGGCGCTCGCCCTCTCCTCTAGCACGTCCCGTCCTCCGCCCGCTCCGGGCCCCACCCAGCCCACCCTGGGGCCGAGACCGGCCGGGTCCGGGTATCTGGTCCCTCCTGCCCCCGCCCGTCCCCGCGAGGCCAGGGGTGCGCGGCGCGGGGCGAGAGTGCCGAGTGCGCGGCACCAGCAGCCGAGCGAGATTCCCGCCCCCTTCAAGGGCACGCGGGCTGACCCCCGCGGCGCCGCGCCCCCTCCCCGCTTCGGGCGCCCGGCGCAGGCCCCCGGCGGTCCTCCGCCCGCGCCGCGGCCAGGGTGGCCCCTATCGTACCCGCCCTTGGCGGCCCGCGCGCCGCTCCCCGCCGCTCGCCCAGCCCCGCGCCCTTGGCCGCGCGGCGCCAGCAAGGCGGGAACGCAGCCCGGCGCCCCTTCCCGCGCGCCGCCAGCGCCGCCCGCGAGGTCCGGCCCCGGGGCCCCGCCGGTCGCCTCGTCCCCCGCCGCCCGCCCCGGGCGCAGCCGGCGCCCCGCTCACCTGACATCTCGTCCTCGTTCTCCATCTCGTCCGCGAACAGCCGCGGCAGCTCCTCCTCGGTGCCCAGCGGGCCCCGCATGCCCGGCGCGGGGGGGAGGGGAGGTGGGCGCCCCCCCTCCCGCCGGGCGCGGTGCCAGCCTTAACCCGTGCGCTGCCGGACGGGCGCGCGCGGCGGGCGAGGCGGCCTCGGCGAGAAGATGGCGGCCGCCTGCCCCCCCCACCCCCCCAAACCTCCACTCCCCCGTCTCGACCCCCTTCCTCTCGGCCGCCTTCGCCCCGCTCCCCGCAAAGCCCGGGTTGCTCCGCCCACCGCGCCCCGCAGCCTGAGTCCCGCAGCCGGCCGAGGTGGTGGCGGCAGCGCCGGCGGCAGGCAGCAAGAAGGGGGGGGGGGCGGGGGGGGCGGCAGACATGCCCGGATTGTGACGTCCAGTCTGGTTGCTGTGGCAACCCCATCCCATCGTTCCGGCAGCGCGACTAGTTAACAGCAGAGAACAAGTTGGGGGGACTAGTCCTGAGACTCTGGGTGCGGGGTGGGGACAGGGCGCTCCGGCAGGGGGAGCCGTCGAGGCGACCACGCGCCCGGGGACCCGACGGCCGAGCTGGGAGCTGGGACTCGGGTGGGCCGGGCCCGGTGGGAGGCGGGGAAACGCCGGCACGCGTACCCCGGCAGGGCCCAATGCCGCTGCCGCCCCCGCCCGGGAAGGGTCCCCAAGGGCGCGGAGGCGGGGTCCCCGGGGCAGCGGGCAGCGAGCTCCAGTACTCCGCTCACACGCGCCGAGACCCTGGTCGCCCCGCACCGGCCGCAACACGCTTCTAATCCCCTTTCCAAAGAGGATTCGAAGAAAAATGTGTTCCGCACTTGGGGAAGGGCCGCTCTGGAGACAGTGGGTCTGATTCCTCCAGAAAAATCTGTACAGGCTGGCTCCTCCCTCACCCCATCGCGCCCCGCTCCCACCGCACACGTGCCCACTTCCAAAACGCGCTTCCAGGCGGGGTCCGCTTTAAACACATCCGGACCCCCGGGGGTGATGCGGGCTCTGCGTTCTTTGTGCCCAAAACTCCGCGCGGAGCGGGAAGGAACCGCGCCGCCAGCCCTCGGTTGTTAAAGGTGAAGATGGAGGCCGAAGCCCACGGGAGCAAGACTAGAATTTTAAACACGCGCCACCAGCATCGGCTGCAGCAAGTCTTAAAGCTACTCTACGAACGCAAAAGTTTCAGGGGCGGGCTTTCTACCCATAGAAGAGCCAGGAAAGGGCGGGCGCTCTCACCTCACTGCCTGGGGCCAGACACGTTTGGGGGAAGCCACTGGAGACCCAGTCATGCCAAGGACCCTCAAGATCTACCTGACTTGGGAAGCCCAAAGCAGCCGGGAGGAGGTTTCCTCTCTGGCACCCACCCCTCTGGTATTGGCTGAGCACCCGCTCCATCCAGGTGGGCATTCACCTGTTTCACCAGTACCCGAGCCACTGGCATCACCAGGAGGGCTCTTCCTTCCTGGGGACTTTGAGGAACCAGGAGAGTTGTGGGTGCTTGGCAAGGGCCCCTAGTGCAAGACCTCTTGGGGAGGTGGCCACAACCCACTCCACAGTAAGTCCAAGCTGTGACCTGAAGGTGATGGATGGCATGGGGCGGGGGAAGTTGGGAAAATATGCAGCACGTTTTTCCTCCCCTTCCGACCTAGTGAATTACCAGCAAGCCCCAAACCACAGCTCCTCTGCAGTCACGTTCGGGAGAGAACAGTCCAGCCTCCCAGAAAAAGCGCAGGGCACTGGGAATCCCATCTCCTGGATCCCTTTTAAACCACATTAGGAGAGATGTTGAATCTGCCCCGAGCAGGTGGCCTGCAAGGGCCAAGGGAAGGGCAACAGGGAAGCGGACTAAGAAAGCAAGGGATCCTCCTGGCCTGAAGCTGTATTTCACCTCCTGGGCATGTAGCTGAGGGAACCTCAACCACTGAGGCTTTAGCAGGCCTGCATTTTGCCTGGCAAGGCTGCCTTCCTCTTTCCAGACCTCCTGTCTTCCCGAATGTTAACCAGGAAAAGACCCTAAGCGCCACCAAACTGCCCACCCCAGTCCCCAGCCCTGCCCCCAACCCCTCCCACATGGTGGAATGAGTTCAGGACACTTCCACAGGTCCCCTGTCCCACTTCAGAGAAACTGTGACCTACAGCATTTCCCATCACCAGAGAGCCCACCACACACGCACCATTAACCTTGGCTCCAGTTCCCAAGGTGAGGTTAAGTCAGACATCATTCAATGAAGAACAGTTCCAACTGCTTAATTTGGCAAATTAGAGTCGAGATGTTCATCACTCATAATCCTCTCCCCGTCCTTGTTCTTGCGATGGCTGCAGCTAGGTAACAATACTTAATGACCAAAACCAAAGCAAAGCAGAAACTGCAAGGGCAGAAACAAATGGATTTCTGCCTAGCAATCTCTAGTCGTATTTAAAGGAGAGCGTTGATTACTGTTAAACTATTAAATATACATTTTAATAACAATGGACCAAAAATGACTGCTGTTAAAAACAAGCCCCAGGGCTTCCCTGGTGGCGCAGTGGTTGGGAGTCCGCCTGCCGATGCAGGGGACACGGGTTCGTGCCCCGGTCGGGGAGGATCCCACATGCCGCGGACCGGCTGGGCCTGTGAGCCATGGCCGCTGAGCCTGCGCGTCCGGAGCCTGCGCTCTGCAATGGGAGCGGCCACAACAGTGAGAGGCCCACGTACCGCAAAAGAAAAAAAAATAATCTGCCTGCCAATGCTGGGGACACAGGTTCAAGCCCCAGTCCGGGAAGATCCCACATGCTGTGGAGCAACTAAGCCCGTACGCCACAACGACTGAGCCTGCGCTCTAGAGCCCGCGAGCCACAACTACTGAGCCCGCGTGCCACAACTACTGAAGCCCGCATGCCACAACTACTGAAGCCCGCGCGCCTAGAGGCCGTGCTCTGCAACAATAGAAGCCACCGCAATGAGAAGCCCCCGCACCGCAACGAAGAGTAGCTCCCGTTCGACGCCACTAGAGAAAGCCCGCACGCAGTGACAAAGACCCAACACGGCCAAAAATAAATAAATAAAATCAAAATATTTTAGAACAGACCTATAGATTGTCAAACTTAGGGAAGTCAGTCAGCCAAATTTCATATATCGCTTATATGTGGAATCTAAAAAAATGGTACAAATGAACTTTACAAAACAGAAATAAAGTCACAGATGTAGAACACAAACTTATGGTTACCAAGAGGGAAGGGGAGGAGATAAATTGGGAGACCGGGATTGACACACCACTACATATAAAATAGATAATAAGAACTTACTGTATAGAACAGGGAACTCTACTCAATACTCTGTAATGACCTATACGGGAAAAGAATCTAAAAAAGTGGATATACGATAGGTATAACTAAATCACTTTGCTGTACAGCAGAAACTAACACATTGTAAATAAACTATACTCCAATAAAAATTCGTTTAAAAAATCAAAACTATTTTTAAAAATATATTGGCTCTGTCCAAGGTTACCAAGCAGAGGCCTGTCCCCTTGGTACTGCCAGATCTGTAGTTGTCTCTTGTCAGGGACCCACTTCCGAGGGATGTGCCCCCCTCACAGGAAGGGGGGCCCGCACAGGGCCCTGCTTACAGCCTTGTGAAGTTTGGGGGTAAGTCAGCAGAAGGGCCAGGCAGCAAGAGGAAGGAGAGCAAGCTTCCAAGCTCCCCTGAGCGTGTCAGTGATGGACCAGGGGACCATTATCACCATACTGGGGTCCTGCTCACCTTCCAAGAAACCAAGAGACCCCTAAAAAGGCTGAGGCCTAAATACCCCAAAACAGTCTGTAATTTTGACCAATTGTCTTAAAATATATTTGATGTGATCCAACTCTCCCACTTTCCCCCATCTGTGACACCAACGTTTCCGAACACCTCTGTGCTAGGCACCACTTACCAGCCAGCACTGGTCTATTTCACCACGTGGCTCGTCCCAAAATGCCAGGAGGATGACACTACTCAGAAAAGCACACCTTCACCACGGAAAAAGCCACAGAAAGGGGTAGCGGGGGCTTTTGAAAGGAAAGCAACAAAATTAAACCTCAGATGAGAGATAGTGTTCACCCAGCTAAGGGTGAAGCCGTGCTGGATTTGAAGTCAGCTGAGAGCAAGGCTGCACCAAGTTCCTATTTCACTACCTTTATGCACTTAAATCTCAGCTTGAAACGCTCCAAGACCCAGTCTCTTCCTGTGCCTTGATCAGGCAGGTGAAATGGGTCTGAACTGCGGCTCGGCACAGCTGGGGTAATGGGTGCCGTGTGATTCAAGTTCACGTCACGTATCCATCAGAAAGTCATGTGTTTGCCAAGTTATTCTCCGGCTCTGGGTCTGAAGAAATTCTACATGGAGAGTTCGGTTATAAGTCAACTCCAGAACCTGAGGCACCACGGCATAACTAGGGTGAAGAAAGTGGGAATAAAAGACACATGTTCTTCTCAAACTTAATGAAGTCCAAGGTCATTGTTGGTACAGCAATTCATCAGTGAGGACAAACAACCAATTTATTGTCGCTAAACAGATTAACATGCCAATCCTTTAAAAAAAAAAAAAAGCCTTGTACAATAATAGTAGCCATGCGTTAGCCACTTTAATATAAAATGTGATCAAAAGTCAAAATACAAGAGTTCAAAAGGCATAGAAAAACCAAAAAGTTTCAATTTTATTACAAGTTTTAGATTCTAGGAATAGTTTTTAAAAAAAAAACTTATATGCTAATTTCAGCCCAGGGCTAATTTTTTTACAACCAAACTAAGAATTACTACAAGGGAACATCAATGCAACAAACAAGTAAAATTTGCAAACCCAAGTCACAAACTTGCTAACAAAGTTAATAATCATGGTAATGGACAGCACCAAAGAGCAACTGATGCCTCAGTTAAATTTGAAAGAAACAATGCCTTCTCTAGGGCAGAGAAACATGCAAACAATTCTGCTTCAAGAAATTTGCATAGAAATAGAAAATGCTAGAGCCTTTACCACAAATGAAATTACAAAGCCTCAACATGTTAAATTCAACCCAAGGAGCACCAAATGTTAAATTGGAGCCAAGGTATGACTCAAAACATTTAATTTCCAGCTATGCAACTAGCAAGATCACAAGAATTTCAGGTGTGGAAAGGCACCCTAGGCAAGCTCTTGAAAGACATTAATCTGATACAACGTAACCTTAAAACAATGCAGACATTCCTGTAAAATTTAAATTTTAGAGGGCACCATAAGGCATCAGGATCTCTTCTCAAAGTCACTCTTGATATTGTCAGCAACAATCACATCTTTATGATCTCATTGACCTTTCACAGATCTCTAGCCTGTACACGTACAGCAGAACCCCCAATATCGTGGGAAGCCCTTTCAGTTTGGCCCTGCTTAACGTGTTTGTAGAATGACTTTTAAGCCCAGCCTTGGCCTAAATGGTGTGAAAGGGACTACTCCCTGGGCATCTCAAGACTTCTCTTCAGCCTGAGCCGTCTCCCAGGCCCCTCTCTTCCACACCTGCCCCCGGGGTAAGACTCCAGAACTCTGGGATTCTGAGCCTGACCCCAGGCAACCTCACCAACACCCACCTTTGGAAGCTCCACTATTCCTCATCTCCAGCTCCCCCTGGTGGGGTTCAAAGTGACAGTTTGGTGCAAGGACTTGTAGAAACAATGCTTATTTACCAATTCGTATTTTGTAGACCTTTCCTTAATTGAACACCTGTGACTTTTACAGTCGCTCTCCAGACCCTTTCCAGAGGTGTAGTAGAATATGCGAAGCAAAAGGACGTTTTATTTCTACAGGAAGAAAAACGATTAACATACATAGTAATAACTGTCCATCAAGAGTAATTTGTAATCAGAAAATGAAGACAAATGCCCCAGAAGCCTGCATTTTACCGACACTGCCACTTTCCCAAAAAAAGAACCTCAGAAACAAGTCACTGGATCTGCTTTCAGTGAATCAGGAGTTCCCACATTTGTATTCCTCAGTCTTTGAGAAAAGTACCAGATGAAACTGACCCACCCCTTTTTGTGTAAAATAGTAACTAACTGAACTCACATCTCCACGCCCTCATCCACCTGTTCAATGACAAACAGTAGTCAGTTCCCTTGAAGGAGACTTACACATTTTGGTATTTCTACCAAAAGAATTGAAATTTTCAAGCAGAAAAAAAGTTTAATTACAAGTAAGTGAGTGGCAGCCCAAGTGAAGCCCTTTTACTATGATTTCCAATTTTCTGTTCAATCCACACTGCAGAGATACAAGGAAAGCCACCATTTTGTTTCCTAAATTTTATTTAAGAATTCATACAAAATACTCCAGATAACTGAGTTTCAATCCTCATCTTCCTCCTCTTCTTCATCTTGATTAATCTGGAAGTAACGTAATTCGTAACTTTCTTTGCTGTTAGCAACTACGCGTAACCAATCACGGAGATTATTCTTCTTCAAATATTTTTTGGTGAGATATTTCAAATACCTGCAGAGAAAGAACACTTCAGAACTGCACCAGATACAAGGCCTTCTTAAATTCTGAAACACTGTAACTTTTATGAAACCCCTGCATTCAAAGTCGTAACAATTCAAGGTGTTTTCCCATGGTTCAAAAATGGCAAAGACAGGCAAATATCAAAGCCAGCCAATGCTCTAACGAGAATAAACATCAATCACATTTCATCTAACCTGGACGTAAAAATGAGAACAGATTAAGATGGGACTGCTGTCCATGAAGCAATAGCCCTCACCTATAAAATGGTTTTTAGCGACCACTAGGGAAAGAGATCAAGGTAGTAATTTGGCAATTAAGCACACAATCTAAGTACCTTTTATTGAGAAACCGCTGGATTTCCAATGAGCTCCAAGTACTTCACCTCACTGACTGAAACCTGCCATTGAGGTTGCTGGGTTACTGGGACCGGGGCTGAGGGCCGTGTCACTCACACTCACACACACACGCTCACTCCTGCTGCGTGACGCTCATCTCCCAATGCCCCCGCCCCGGCAAACGTCCTGACCACGACTCTGCAGTGAGAGCACTTGGCCTCTCTAGTCCATCCACCCAGCGGCTGCCTTGGCCTGAGCGAGCTCAGCAGCCAACCCTGCACAGCGCTGTCAGCAAACTCTGTTCACCTAAAGGCAGCGATGCCTCTTGTGCTCAAAAGAAAGCCTGCAATCCTGTTTCATCTCTCAGCTGTCTGCTTATGAGGCCCTGAGGTTTATCTATTCTGGCATCTTCCCAAAGCCATAAAGAGGAATAGAGCGCCCAGCAAACCCACCACTGGGCAAATTAACCTTTCCAGACCTCAGATTCACCCTCTGTAAAACAGGACTCGTGATACTTAGCATCTCTTCAGACTGGTACAAGGACTAAATGAGATGCACAGGCAAACTGTGGCACTTTAGCCAGGACCCAAATATTAACAAACCAACAAACTCAACACCTCCAAGAAATGAACACTGTTCAACTGTCTTACTTACGCCAACAAAGCAATCTTCACAAAGATGTGAAGATCTCAGTTCAATTCTACCCACTTTTCCCTACATAAAAATAAATCAGTTTGTTAGTTTCATCTAAAAAGTATTCTTTTTTTTCCATTTACTATTTCTACTACATTGTATTCAGGTGACGTGGTTAATTCAAAAGTTTAGGTGGTTTGAGTGTTTTCCTAATAGAATGTTGGGGGAAGCTAGGTTAAAAGCGCTTCCCTGAGAGCTCTGCAGAAGCCCAGTGGGGTGGGTGTTAAGCACACCCTGGAGGCCCTCCAGTTGCCCCATCTCTCACTCTATCAAACTGCCTTCTGCACAAATGAAATAACACAGTCAGGCAGAACAGGAGTAGTTCACTTAGCTTTAAAGTCATCTCTTGGCTGTTTCAGTTAAAAATGGAAGCAAAAGGGACTTCCCTGGCAGTCCAGTGGTTAGGACTCGGCGCTTTCACTGCCGAAGGTGCTGGTTCAACCACTGGCCGGGGAACTAAGATCCCGCAAGCCGCACAGCACGGCCAGTAAATATTGATTAATTAATTAAACCCTATTCTTTAAATAAATAAATAAAAATAAAAGCAAAGGCTTAACTATAACCAACTTGTCCTAACACTTCAAACTTCCTGCTGTTTGATTCAGTTTGATTAAACGCTCCTAAGAATTATACGCCAGGTTCTGGGCTAGGAGCTAGGTATAAACACGTCCGATTCCGTAGTGACTTGTAACGTGTTTTTAACCTCATTCTCAAAACAAAAGACATAAACATATAGCAGGGCAAGTGAACTGCTGTCTCCAACTTAAAAAAATTGGCCCACAGGAATTAACAGAGTGGCTTCAGTCTAAACTGAGATTTCAGATCCCTCATCTAATTACAGGAGCATTTGGAGCAGGGGGGAACCATAAACTTAAAAATGAAAGCTCTTCAACGTCATCTAGAGGCAAAGGAAGCAATATCTTCACTTTTAAGAACACAGTCTAAGCAAGTCCGAGCATCTTTACTGCTTGAAATACTTCAGCCTGTGAAAAACAAAACTGTAAAAATCTACTAAGAGTTGAATACTTTTAACTACCATAACATTCATCCATTCATCCACCACCCCCTACACTGGACACTGCTCCAGAGGTTAACAGAGGTAACCACAGAGCAGATTACTCAAGGTGGAGTAACATCCCTGGCCAAGGTGGGGGTGGGAATCTTAGTGCTAGGATGCAGGCAAGAAACGCTCATCTCTTTCCCATACCTTTTGGAAAAAGGCACCTCGGAAGTTACAGTGATCTTGCTTTTGCTTCTTTCGATTGTTACAACACCTCCTCCGAGATTCCCAGCTTTTCCATTCACTTTGATTCTTTCCTGAAGAAACTGCTCCTGTAGAAATCATCAAATTGACCAGTTCACCCATCTCATTTTCTTTATACTCCTAACTCTAAGCAAATATAGTTCATTAAATGTTCAATCTTAAAAAAAAAGAAAATCTTTGGCCAAAGATCTGAAATCTAGGAACAGCAATTAGAAGATGGTATTCAACTGTTTACATATGTAACTGAAAACATCCTAGCATGAACATACATGACTAATCCCACATACATGCTCAATGTGCCTCTACACCATGCAAGACTCTGACTCCTGGGTCTCGGGAGAGAGTAGTCAGGAAACCCAGGCCCAAACTTACAAGATACAGGCAAAGTGACAAGCAACTTCTGGACCTAAGACATATAAAGCATTGTCCTCTGTGTGACAGGAGAAAATAGGTCTTCGATCCAGCAGAAGGAACAAAAACATACAGTGGCCAAAACAATTACAGATCTGCTGAGGGGCCACGTGCACCACCACCGAACAGCAGAAGGGACAGTGGCCTAGGAGCCCAGAGATGAACTCTGGGCAAATCCCCGTGGAAGCCTGGGCTGGTCATTCACTTCCATGGGTTTCAGGAGTCTCTGACCAAAAAGGAGGACTCTTTTTTGGTTTTCTTGCTATTGCAATGCTACGAAGTCCCTTCAGCTCCCACTCCTACAGTCCTCTATTTAAAAACTCCAATACACAATATGTTAACTGGCGACAGGTTGGCGGGGGGGGGGGGGGGGGGGAATTAGGTCAGAAATCCTGACCTTTACATCTCAGACCCATAAATGACTCGTGTTTTCTATCCTCAGGAGGCGTCTAGAAGGAAGACAGTCACATACACAGATGAGTACAGAGGGAGGAAGGGAGAAGGGAACATCCCAGACACAAACTGGAAGAAGCCACAAGTTACGAGGGAAAAGAGGCCACGGAGAAAAGCAAGAAGTCATTGGCTGGAAAAGGAACTAAGGAGTCAAGTGAAGGACTTCTTGCAGGACAGGCCAGGACACAAAAGGCATCTACCAGAGGGTAGTGAACTACAGGTTACCCGAATTCCACGCTTTGTAAGTAGTGGCTGTAAGCCAAACCTTTAATTTTTTTATTTGAAAATTATTCTTGTTGTAATGTTTATCTTGTAGTAGTTAACCTTCTGGAGACTAAAGAGAAAATGTCAATTTAGGGTTCTGCACAATATTCCTGAATTCCCCCAAGCTTGGCTATCGGAGAGGAAAACAGTAAAATGCCACAACCAAGTTGCAGAGTCAAAAAGGTGACAATGAGGTTAATTTTTCTAGACTTATGTGAAATAGAGGAATATTGGGGAATGGGGCCACATGAGGGTAAAAAATCTGTACAGAGCAAGGCCTGAAAAAAACCAAGCTCCAATTACAAATCAGCAAACAGGATATTCTCACAGAAACACTGAAGCTCTGGTGCTTAATAAAAGAGAAAACTCAAGGAGATGCTGCCATCTGTCCAAGGCCCCAGAGCCAAGCATCAGGCCCAGGTCACAGGCACCCCCTTGGCCCTGAGGGTCAGGGCCCACAGCTTACACTTAAAACACACTCAAGTGCAAAGGTTTGCCTGTTTCCTAGTAAATTTTAAGTAAAATCATTTTTGGAAACTGAAGATGATGACGATGAGGTAGTTCTCTGGCACTGATGTGCCAGAGCGCATCTCCTTTACTCCTCACAACTGCTACACAGGAAAGCAAGGGTGAGAAGCAGAACTAGACAAAGCTCCAGGGTCAAACAGTAGAGCCGGAAGAGCAGAGTAGCCGGGGCCAGCCAGCAAGCACGCTCCAGGAGGTCTTCTCAGCAACAACTCAAAGGGTTCACTACTGCCCAGGGTGACATCAAGGGTGTTAACTTACAAAATTGGCCGCATCCATGATTCCATCTTCTACAGGATGGGTACAGTCAAGAGTAAACTTCAGGACCTGCTTCTTTTTTTTGCCCCCCTTCACCACAAGCTTTTTCTAAGAAAAGTATACAAATGATAACAGAGATGAAGGCATAACCAGTCCAAAAAAAAAAAAAAAAAAACTCAACAAAAGCAAAACTACTAGCATCGTAAAAGTACACGCAAATACAAAAACCATGAAACTGTGTTCCCCTGCACAGGCGCCACGAGTGGACGCCGGATCACACTCAAGATGCTGCTCTACAAACCTGGGGTCACGCCCTCTTGAAGGGGAAATCATGCTAGCACTCCTGACCCATGTACACTTTCCAGCCTCGCCAGTGTCTATGAGCATGAAGGTCTGTTAGCTTATGAACTACAATAAAATGAACGTTTCCTCTTATTTGCCCTAAAATTTCCAAAATAAAGTTAAAGGAATACTCATTTGTTTTCTTCCAGGATTAAGACAGAGGCATGCACATGCCTTGCGGACCCAAAACAACTTTAATCTGCAACAAATTCGTGTCCTCACTTTCCAGACTCGGGTCCTGATCCAGTTTAGCCGTTTTCCCTTCGTCCTGTCTCATCTACCTTCTCAGGACAGCGACCAGAACTACACATCCTAGCAGCCCGTCTAACCCCAGCTGGGACAAGGATAAAACTAAAACTTGGGTTCTAATTATAACATTAATGGCGACAATTCCTGGCCTTTTGACTGATTTCATCTAGCACTTTCAAAGCACTAGTTTAACTGCAAGGGTTCAGCCTCTTCACTCTCAGAAAAAACCTCCTATGATTCTTCTCCGTCTACAAGTGTAACACCGTTAAGAAAAGCATTTGGACAACCTACTTACCCGCAGGTGCACTTGAAAAAGCCTTTCAGAATCTAAATAGACCTTTCCAAGAATCCATCTTACCTCTCTTCATGTCTCAAAAAACTCCACCTAAAACCTGTATTAACTGGGTCAATTTTTCAAACATTCAGCTTTCAACAAGTCACTTTTTCCCCCCCTAACACGTCTTCCTAGTAACAATCAAAGGGGCTGCTTCAAAAATCTAGCCCCAGAAATATACAATCAGCAAATAAAAGACCTGCCGGCAATGCTCTCCGTACCTCCCACCGTGGTTTCAAGCCAAAAGCATACACACGCCCAGAAGCCTTACAAGCCCACCCAGGCAGAAAAACGGAGAGGAGCCGAAAATGTTCCCAAGGGCGTCCCAGCAAAGGAGGAGGGTAGGAAAACTTCCTCCCAGATCTGCAGCCGGAGTGACGCGAGGGCGCCGCGCGAGGGCCCAGTCCCAGCCTGGCTGAGAGCGAATGGAACCGGGCCCTCCCCCGACCCCTAAAAGCGGCTGTAGAGCTGCACCCTGAAGACTGAACTTCCTCCGCAGACGCGAAAGGCTCTTCTAACCCGGGCCTCCCTCTGAAAACAAGCCGGCCACGCCACCTTCCGTGGACCTTTCCACTGGTCACCGAGGGCGCCGGGTCCCCTCCTTCCCCGCCTTCCGCCCAGGTAACCAGGCCCAGGCCTCGGCTGCCTCACGCCGGCCGGGCTCCAAGGGCCGCTGACCGACCCAGGCTGCAGTCTCAGGCTCCCAGCTCCCCGCTGGCCGCGCAGGCAAGGGGCCCAAGCCCAAGCCGCGGCCTCCGAGAGTCCCGGGTCTGCCCCTCACGCCTCGGGCCGCGGCCTCCTCCGCCCACAATGTGCGGGGCCCGGCGGCCGCCCCAGCCTGCTCCGGCCGGCCTGCTAGCCCGGCCCCGGCAGGATGCTGCAGAGAGCCGTGCACCGCGAGCCAGGCAGGGGCCGGGCCGGCGAGGCCCACGTGCCTCTCCCCAGAGCCGAGGCCTCACACGGAGCCATACTAACCACTGGCGCCATCGCCGCAGCGGAGGCAGAAAAGGAGTTGGGTGAACTACGCAGACGCAAAGAGTCCGCAGCGCGCAGAGCACGCAGGGCTCAGGCCGTACTAATCGCTCTGCCACGCCCCACGGTCGCCACCATCTCGCCCTGTACTGTACGCTCGGGGAGCGATTTCTTTTGCCTGAATGCAAAACCTGTCCTCTCACCCGTCCGGAGGATTGCAGGGGGAGGGAGGCAGGGTGGCCTGTCCCACTGCGACGGATCGGAGCGGGGAGCCATACTAGACTACCCCAAGGAGAAATAAAGGGGTTCGCTCTACTTTTGCAAGTTTTACAAAGAAAAAAAAAATTAAGGAAAGTCAATAAACCATAAATTACCAGCTACTGGGATGGGAGTCGAACTCACTAACCTGGGGAGGTGAGGCCTAATTTGGGGTCCTAATGCCCGAGAGCCCTTGGCTTCTTCCTACCTAAAGCGCCCAGCCTGGAAGCTGGTGCCGGGGGTGGGGGGATGGGGGGATGTCTCCCTGCGCTAGCCCTCTTTGCTGCGGTCAGGTACACTCTCCACCACCTCAAGTTCAAGCCGCCCACACTCCGATCATCACCTCCTAGCTTTCCAGTTCATCCCTTCTAGCTTCCCAATTCCAAACATTCTTCTGCCGGCGCTCCCCAAACTGGCATACAGACAGGAATCACCTGGGAATCCCTTAAAAATGCAGATTCCAATTCAGTGGGTTTCAGTGGCCTGAGATTCTGCATTACTCAAAGCTCCCAGGAGATGCTGGTGCTGCCCGTCCGCGGACCAAAGTTGAATGGCAAAGGTCTTCATGCCCAGACCTACAGTCCATGGACTGGACCACTTTCACCCACTCTCCCCTCGTCGTGTCCTGACCAGTTACAATCACTCACTTGCACACACCCTCCAGTCCCTGTGTGCCCTGTACTCACCTAGCAAAAGCCCAATCCTGGCTCACAGTGGTGGGGGAGGAAACTCCCCATGCTGTCTGGTCTAGGTTTATTTACCCTCAGGCCTACTCTGCCAGATGACCAAGTTCCAAACCCACCCTGCTGTTCTTCTTTTTTTTTTATAAATGTATTTATTTCATTTATTTATATTTGGCTGCGTTGGGTCTTTGTTGCTGTGCACGGGCTTTCTCTAGTTGCGGCGAGCGGGGGCTACTCTTTGTTGTGGTACACAGGCTTCTCATTGCGATGGCTTCTCTTGTTGCAGAGTACGGGCTCTAGGCACACGGGCTTCAGTAGTTGTGGCACGCGGGCTCAGTAGTTGTGGCTCACAGGCTCTGGAGCTCAGGCTCAGTAATTGTGGAACACGGGCTTATTTGCTCCGCAGCATGTGGGATCTTCCTGGACCAGGGCTCGAACCCGTGTCCCCTGTATTGGCAGGAGGATTCCCCACCACTGCACCACCAGGGAAGCCTCCACCCTGCTGTTCTTGACTGCAAACCACGTTTCTGCTTTACCACCTGCAACCTGGTCAGGTTCTTTCAACGGGGGCTTAGAGGGGAGACTGCAGGCTGGAGAAAGAAGAGACTTCTCCCTGTTTGCTTCCTGCTTGTTCCTGTTCTGTTGGTGTCACCTACTGCTGCTTCTTCATCCTGGTAGCAACAGTTGGAACATTCCAGAAACAGCAGTTGAATACAGTTTGCAGTTATTCCAACGCTTGTAGAACCAGCCTCATTTTCTTCTCCCCAGAAACCCCAGCCCCAGCTGAGCAGCACCCCTTTCTCATGTATCAGCTTCCTGGGCCCTGTTCTTTAAGTGTCTCCATTTTAATAAGAGTGGTAGCCACTCTTATTAAATCCTACCTTAGGAGTGGTAGCCACTCTTATTAAATCCTACCTTAGGAGTGGTAGCCACTCTTATTAAATCCTACCTTAGGAGTGGTAGCCACTTCCTGAAGTTGCTACTGTTCTTTTTTTTTTTTTTTTAATATTTATTTATTTTGGCTGCGCCAGGTCTTAGTTGTGGCACACGGACTCATAGTTGCGGCATGCAGTCTTCTTAGTTGCAGCACGTGGACTTCTTAATTGCGGCATGCATGTGGGATCTACTTCCCCAATCAGGGATTGAACCCAGGCCCTCTGCATTGGGAGCATGGAGTCAAGTCTTGATACCTAGTTAACAATCCTTAGTGTTCTTCCTCCCGAGTGACATCTCTCCTAACAATCTTCTAAGTGATTGTTTTCACACCTCTGGTCAGAATGCCACCTCCTCGCCCCAAAGCCTCCCTCTCAGCTGATGACTTCCATTGCTCTTTTTTTGAAAACATAGAAGCAATCCAAAGAGAGTTTCCAGACACACCTGCCTCCACATCTACCCATCCAGCAACAGCTTTACCCAGCTCTGCCTTTCCTCCTGTTACTGCAGAAGAAGCATCCTTGCCCCCATCTGAGGTCAACCCAACACTAGGGCATTCATCTGGCATACTTCCGCCTGCTTGAGGATGTCACTCCAGCAGTCCTTGCCCCCCACCCCATGAAATCATCAATGTATCCTTTCTTTTGGATTTTTTTCCATCAGCACTCAACCATTCTTTAACATCTCCCATCTTGGGACTTACTTGGTAGCGCAGTGGTTAAGAATCCGCCTGCCAATTCAGGGGACACAGGTTCAATCCCTGGTCTGGGAAGATCCCACATGCTGTGGAGCAACTAAGCCCGTGCGCCACAACTACTGAGCCTGCGTGCTGCAACTACTGAAGCCCACACCCCTAGAGCCCGTGCTCCGCAACAAGAGAAGCCACCGCAATGAGAAGCCCGCGCACCGCAACGAAGAGTAGCCCCCACTCGCCGCAACTAGAGAAAGCCCGCGCAAGCAACGATGACTCAACGCAGCCAAAAATTTAAAAATAAAATAAAACAAAGATAAAATCCCTCATCTTAAAACAGAAAAAGCAATCTCTCAACCCCCAACATTCCCGGTTACTTACCACCCCTTTTGTCTCCTCTCTACTGTGGACTGAATGTTTGTGTCCCCCCCATATTCATAGCTGAAACCTTAGTCTCCAAAATGATGGTATTTGGAGGTGAGTCCTTTGGGAAGTAATTAGATTTATTAGCGATCGTGAGGGTGGGGCTCCATGATGGGACTGGTGCCTTTCTAAGGGAAAGAAGACACATGAGATCTCTCCTGCCACGTGAGCCACAGGGAGGAAGCAGCCGACAACAAGCCAGGAAGAAGGCCCTCCCCGGGAGCCAGAGCTGTTTGCACCTGCTCTTAGGCTTCCAGCCTCCAGAACTGTGAGAAATTTCTGGTGTTTAAGCCGCCCAGCCTGTGACATTTTTGTTACAGCAGCCTGAACTAAGACAATCGCTTTAACCAAATTTCTTGGAAGTTTCCTCTGTGTGCTGTCTGCAGTTTCTCTCCTCCCATTTCCTCTTGAACCCACTCTGGGGAGGCTTTTGCACCCCGCCTCCCCAGCCACTAGCACAACTCTCATCAAGGTCACTGGTGATGTCCCCCTGCTAAGCACTGGGGGCGGGTCCTGGTCCTCCTATTCCTGCTTCTGTAGCATCTGACACCACAGGTCACTCCCTCCTCCTTGCTGACCCTTCTTCCCTGGGCCCCCAGAACCTCAGGCTCTCCTCCCACCTCACCGGCTGCTTCTTCTCCGTGCCCTTGCTTCTCCCTCCTCCTCCGTGGACTTGAAGAGCCACAGGGCACAGAGCTCCTCTCATCTTCATCTGCACTTGACCTTTGGCATGCCCCAGACTCATATCCTTAAATACAGCTCCCCAGGTCTGTGTGTGCAGCCTCCATCCTGAACTCGTGACTTCTCTAGACCAGAGGGTCAAGGTGACCAGCCTCACCCCCATGAAACCACTCTCACCTCTCCACCCTTACCCCCACTCTCCATTCCCAGCCTCACCCCCCAGCCTGTGTCCCTTCATCTCCACCCACTTTGGTCTTCCTTTCCTTCCTCTAAACTTATTCCAACTTCTGGGACCTTGTACTTGCTGTTGCCTCCACTTTTTTTTTTCTAAGTCTTTATTAAATTTGTTACAATATTGCTTCTGTTTTATGTTTTTTTTGTTTTTTTAGCCTGGAGGCATGTGGGATCTTAGCTTCCCGACCAGGGATCGAACCCTCAGCCCCTGCATTGGAAGGTGAAGTCTTAACCACTGGACCGCCAGGGAATTCCCGCCTCGGCTTTGGACTCTTCCTGGCTTTTCTTGTGTCTGATTTTTTCTCATCCTCCAGGGGCTCTGCCCAGGGTTATCTAGTGTGTCCTTAGCTCCACCCACTCCCAGCTGCCCTCCATCACATCATCCTGATTCTTTCCTTCAGAGCATTTAAGACAGTCTGTCATTATTGTACTTGTTTATTTGTGCACTTGGTTAACCTTGCCTGGTGGGTTAGGCACCCTTCTTGTGTATGGTGCACGGCAGATGCTCAGTAAATACTACTCAAAAGTAACATTGTCAGGATTAGATGACATAATACAAGTAAAAGAGCTTTGAATAGTATCTTGACCCACAAACATTGACCACTGTTTTTATGACTTAGAGCACAAATGGAACCAGGGCTAGGGAGGGCCCTTAAAAAATAGGTAGTTCCTGCCTAGAATTCACTTCCTTTCTTCCTCCGGCAAACTTCTACTCACCCTTCAAAACCCAGCTGGAGGGGGCTTCCCAGCTGGAGGGGGCTTCCCTGGCGGCGCAGTAGTTAAGAATCCACCTGCCAGTGCAGGGGATACGGGTTCGGTCCCTGGTCCGGGAAGATCCCACATGCTGTGGAGCAACTAAGCCCGTGAGCCACAACTATTGAGCCTGCGCTCTACAGCCGGCGTGCCACAACTACTGAAGCCCGCACGCCTAGAGCCCGTGCTCCGCAACAAGAGAAGCCACCGCAGTGAGAAGCCCGCGCACCGCAACGAAGAGAAGCCCCCGCTCGCCGCAACTAGAGAAAGCCCGCATGCAGCAACGAAGACCCAATGCAGCCAAAAATAAATAAATAAATGTTTTTTTTTAAATCAGCTGGAATATTATCTCCTAGTTTTTTCTAGTTAATAAGATTGTTTTTTATAACTTTTTTAAAAAATTTATCTATTTTACTTTTGGCTGTGTTGGGTCTTTGTTGCTGCATGCGGGCTTTCTCTAGTTGCGACGAGCGGGGGCTACTCTTTGTTGCGGTGCGCGGGCTTCTCATTGCAGTGGCTTCTCTTGTTGCGGAGCATGGGCTCTAGGGCTCGTGGGCTTCAGTAGCTGTGGTTCGCGGGCTCAGTAGTTGTGGCTCCAGGCTCGGTAGTTGTGGCTCGCGGTCCCTAGAGTGCAGGCTCAGTAGTTGTGGCCCACGGGCTTTGTTGCTCTGCGGCATGTGGGATCTTCCTGGACCAGGGATCGAGCCCGTGTGCCCTGCATTGGTAGACGGGTTCTTAACTACTGTGGCAGCAGGGAAGTCCCTGATTAGTAAGATTTTATTGAGCACCTTCTATGGGCCAGGCAGTGGGCCTGACTCTGATTTCAAGAGGAACTGCTACAGGGGCCGCTTTCCCAGAGCTCAGGGTGACATGTGCAGAGAAGGCGGGCACGCTGGAGAAAATGACACTGGGTGAAACAATCACTTGCCAGGCTAAGAAGGGCAGAGGGGGCCCAGCTGGAAAGGCTCAGAGCTTCCTCTATCACGCTCCCACCCAAACCTACCTTGGGAACTCGCTGATGATGGGCGTGGGGCCTTAATTATTTTGGAAGCTTAGGGTGTGCGTTTCACTTCACTGAAGTCTCACCTCATCACCGGGCGGCTGCCCTGTTCTACCCCAGCTCTGAGGCTCTGAGAGGTCAGAAACTTGGCCGAGAGAGCCAACCTGCCAAAGGCAGCCCTGGGCTTCCAAGTCCTCTCACGAGCTCTCGCAAGAACTGGAGTGTCTGTGGGAGGGAGGGGCGGCTGCTGCTCTCGGGCGCCCTCGACTGCCCGTCGAGGAAATAGGGCCGCGCGGACCCACTCCTGTCCCGGCCCAAATCCGACCGCACAGAGCCGGCCTAGCCAGCGGGGCCGTATCCCCCTGAGGAGCCCGCTCTGCGCGGCGCTCCCGCGTCTCCGGGCTCCGGGCTCTGTCACTGCGGGCGGGGTCCAGTCCGAACCTCGAACCCTTGCCCGGCGGGGTCCTTTCCAGCCGCGCGTTGCCGCCTCTCCTCCTCCGGGCGAGGAGAGCAGTGGCCGCGGCCGTGGCCGTAACCGGAGCCCTGGGTCACAGCGGCGGCGAGCGCCGAGATCCGTCCAGGTTTTCGGCTCGAGGCAGCAGGCGCCAGCCTCGGGAAGGTGGACGGGGGCACCGCGCGCGAGGCTGGGGTCGCCTGGCGCGGAAGGGGTGTCGGCTGCGGGTCACCCAGAGGACACCGGGAGGGGAATTCCTGGGGTGGGGGTGAGGGGAGGGGGGAGGCCCGGGGAGGCTGGGCGTTGGGTAGGAGGCACCGACTGACCTTCCAGGGCTGCCGTGGAGAGGCGGGGAGGGCGGCGGCACAGGGTCTGGCCCCTCCGCGCGCCTCCTGCCCGTTCTCCCCGCGCCCGGCGCTCCAGCCCCCAGCCCCGGACCCTCGCTGCTTCCCGCTCCACGACCGCTGGACGCCGCGCGTGGTCCAGCGGGCCAGGTAGGAGGGAGGAGGCGCCGGGGCAGAGGGGCCGCGGGCGCCTCCCCGCCCTCTTGCGCTGTGCCCGAAGATGTCGGGAGCTATCTTTGCGCCCCTGGAGGGCCCGGGCGCTCTGGACGCGGCGAGCGGCCCCCCGCTCGTGTGCCCGCTGTGCCGCGCGCAGTACGAGCACCCCTGCCTGCTGGACTGCTTCCACGACTTCTGCGCCGGCTGCCTGCGCGGCCGCACCGCCGACGGCCGCCTCGCCTGCCCGCTGTGCCAGTGAGTGCCTCGAGCCCCTTAAGACGGGAGACTGGCCCCGCTGGGCTGGGACCTAGGTGCTGGGAGGGCAAGGTTCTGACTCCCTGTGGAGACGGCTGGGAGAGGCTGCGCGCAGCCTGCACCTCTCTGCCAGAGAACATGAAGGCTCCAGCCCATTTTACAGATGGGGTAACTGAGACCTGGGGTTATGGCCCAAGGCCTCCCACAGAAAGTCAGGGGTCGAGGGTGGGCTAGAGGGCGCGTGCTGTCGGATTCAATGCTGCTGGAGTAGGGGATCTCAGCTCAGAGTTTGGACACTCCCAGTAACTCACTTGGGGGTCCTGAAGTCTTCAGTCAACACAAGCAGGTTATGTTGGCTCAAGTTACCCGGGGTGGCCCTAAATTTGCCCAATGCCATGAGAGGGGGTTGAGGGGAGCCTTCTGCCTTTGACACCCTGAGTCGCCAGCCCCATCCCAAGATTCCCCTAGGACTGGAAAGGGACGGGGTCAGAGAGCACTGGCTGAGGTATTTACAGACATCAGACCTGCAGGCATCCCACCTCCCGCCGCCCTATTTTTAGCTCCAGACTGGAATGTCTGGAGTAGGAAGGGGGTAGGGAGCCTTCGGGAAGGGGCCTCCGGATCTTGGCTGGAGCTTCTCCGCAGACACCAGACGGTGGTGAAGGGCCCCAGCGGGCTGCCTCCGGTGGATCGGCTGTTGCAGTTCCTGGTGGACAGCTCAGGGGATGGTATGGACGTGGTGCGCTGTGCCAACTGCGACCAGGAGTGCGGCAAGCAGGCAGGGGCGCCTGGGGGTGGGGTGGGGAGCGGAGGGTGCCAGGTTGCACTGTCCTGACGCTTGCAGTGTGTGCCATGTCATCAGAGGATCACCCATCAGGGCATTCTCCAACGCCTCTCTAAGGCACCCTGTA
Organism: Stenella coeruleoalba; assembly: GCF_951394435.1. Taxonomy (NCBI): domain Eukaryota; kingdom Metazoa; phylum Chordata; class Mammalia; order Artiodactyla; family Delphinidae; genus Stenella; species Stenella coeruleoalba. Next base: position 4,345,152 of record NC_137169.1, read on the forward strand.
TCCAGAATGTGGGCCCCATTTTACTGGTGTGGAGACTGAGGTCCAAAACAACTGCCTTGGGCCAACACCAAGATAGTTGCAGGGGTTAAGGCTATTTCGATTTGGGGAGAGCTTACTGGTGCCCAACTCAGAACACAGTTGTGAATTGGAACAGTAAGGGCATGCCAGGGCACAGGCCTAGGCCAGCCCTCTGGGGTCCGCTGCTACCTGGGTAGCTGTGGGCAGCTATCAACAGCCCAAGGGGAAGTGAGGACATTGTGCCGTTGGGGAGGGGCGATCCTGAAAGACCAGGGAGCAGAGGACAGGCTTCAGGCTGGACTGTGAAGGGCACGCGAGACTCTCTCTGGCCTGTGGAGGCTGGACCAGGTATTCCAAATCCCAGGAGGATGTCCCTGCAGGAGCAAAAGGTCTGGGAGGGCGGGCAAGTTCTAGAATATGTGCTACGCAGAAGTACAGACATAACCAGCAGGAGGTGAGGGGCTGGAGGTCAGGAGAGCGTGGGGAGGAAATGGCCTTGAGGGCCAACGTAGGAAGTTGGGGGTCTGTGCTTTCATAGCCACTGCTGGGGTCAGTGCCCTCGACTCTCAGCCCTGGGGAAGGGCACCTGCAGGGCTTCACTCCTTTTCGCCTCCCAACCAAGTTCCCACTCCAGATGGCCGGCGTAGGCATCCATGTGGCTACTAGTGAGGGCGCCAAGGCGGGGCTTCACACACACACAGGTGTACACATACGTTTTTGTTATAGGTGAAATGTTTTGCAAAGGCAGTGCCTGCCCTCCCCACAACCCCATGTAACCCCCTCCGCAAGACCGTCCTGGGTAACTGCTCCTTACTGGACCTACTTACCTATTCTCTGAGCCTCAATATTCTCGTCTGTAAACTGGGTACATGAGAGCGCTGCGCGTTGGGGTTACGTGAAAGGGCTGCATGTGACCGCGCGCCTGCCCCAGGCCGGGGCCAAGACGCACAGCCACGACGTGCGGAGGCTGCAGTTCCCTCGCGGGCTGTGATGGGATCAGCCTCCCAGTTCACGGGCGGGTTGAGCCCGAGCTCTGTCCGCAGGACGCAGAGACCACGTACTTCTGCAACACGTGCGGGCAGCCGCTGTGCGCGCGCTGCCGCGATGAGACGCACCGGGCACGCATGTTCGCGCGCCACGACATCGTGGCCTTGGGCCAGCGCAGCCGCGACGTGCTCCAGAAGTGCAGTGAGTGCGGCGTGCCGGATGGGGACCAGCGCTGGGCGGGGATGGGGGCGGGCACCGGCCGGAGCCCTCACCGCCGCACTCCCTCCCTCCGCCGCAGCACTGCACGCCGAGCCCTACATCATGTTCTCCACCGACAAGAAGTCGCTGCTGTGCATCCGCTGCTTCCGGGACATGCAGGGGTGGGTAGAGGGCGCGGGAGGTGAGGGGGCTGGAGGGTGGCCCGGAGCAGGGCTCATCCGCGGGCTCCCCGTAGGGAGAGCCGGGCTCACTGCGTGGACCTCGAGTCGGCGTACGTGCAAGGCTGCGAGCGGCTGCAGCAGGCGATGCTGGTGAGCGCGGGGTGCCCGGCGCGCCGGGGCGGGGGTGGAGAACGCGCGCCCACAAGGCTGAGGCCGCCCTGTCCCCAGGCGGTGAAGGCCCTGCAGACCGCCACAGGGGAGGCCATCGCACTGCTGCAGGCGATGGTGGACGAGGTGCGACGCAGCGCGGCGGATGAGGAGGCTGCCATCCACGCCCTCTTCGGCAGCATGCAGGTGAGGGGTAGGGGGGACTAGACAGCCACAGGCTGAGCATCCTTACCAGCCATGGCCGGTGCCCGGGACACAGGGCAGGCCCCTCCCCCCGGGGGCCCGTGTGGAGTTTCCAGTGTAGCAGGGCAGCAAGCCTTGAGCTGCTTTCAGAAGTTACTTAATCAATCGTAGCTGCTAGGAGAGTTCTAGAGGTGGAGCACGGGCCTGCCCCAGGCTGGCGCTGGTGGTGAGAGGGCGTCAGGGAAGACTCCCCCAGGAGGTGACATTTAAGGTGAGGGCACCAGGGCTCTCGGGCAGTGAGATGCAAGAAGGAGGTGGCCCGGGCAGCAGCGCTGGTGGGCTGGAGAGAGCCAGCCTAAGCAGCTGTGTGGCTGGGGCCCAGGGGACTGGGAGAGCACTGGGAGGTGGCAGGGCCGAGTTTGCCCAGCCAGTAGCAGACCTTCCCTCCCAGGACAAACTGGCAGAGAGGAAAGCGCTGCTGCTGCAGGCTGTGCAGAGGTGAGTGGTGGCGGGCTCTCCATCCCCTGCCCCTTGACCTCCAGACACCTATCTCATAGCCTGGGCAGGCGCCGGCCCACCCTGGAGAGCAAGACATCCAGGTGTCTATGGGTGAGGAGGAAAGCTCAGGGCTCAGGGAAGGGGTGTCGAGGAAGGATGCACAAAGCTGGTGGGGAGATGGAACCACCCAGCTCTGAGCCCGCCCCCAAAGTGGGGGTGGGCAGCCCTCCCCTTGGAGATGAGGCTGCCTGCTCCTCCCCCAGCCAGTATGAAGAAAAGGACAAGGCCTTCAAGGAGCAGCTCTCCCATTTGGCTACTCTGCTGCCCACCCTCCAGGTAAGGGGAGCTGGGGGCGCAGGGCCGGGCACCCAGCCCAGGCACTGAGCAGTGTCCCTCTCACAGGTCCACCTGGCCATCTGCTCTTCCTTTCTCAGCTTGGCCAACAAGGCTGAGTTCCTGGACCTGGGCTATGTGAGTGCCCACAGCTTCTGTGTCTCCCCCCCTCCCCACCAGGAACCCACCCTGCACACCAGAGCCCCCCACCTCAGGGCTGGGCAGCCTGTTACCTGGAGGCTGGACCAGGGGGTCTTTGGGTAGCCCCCTCTTCCACACCATCATCTACAAAACATTTAGGGGCTGGCTGAACCCCTTTTAATAGGACAGCAGGGAATTCCCTGGCGGTCCAGCGGTTAGGACTCCACCCCGTTCAATCCCTGGTGGTCGGGGAGCTAAGATCCCGCAAGCCACGCAAAGCGCGGCCAAAAACTAAATAAAAAAATAAGAGGACAGCAAAGCCTAGAAGGGAGCATAAGCCTCTCCCCCAAAGTGCATTGTGTCTACTGGAGTCCAGACCCCCCAGTCTTTCCTGTGGATTTGGGGGCAGGGGTGGTGTGGAAGGATTGGATGGCAGGTGAAATCCTAAAGACGGACGCGTCCTCCGGTCCTCCCGCCTCCCTGTCACCCCCACGCCCCCACCCACCTGAGCGCAGGAGCTGGTGGAGAGGCTGCAGGGCATCGTCACGCGGCCACATCGCCTACGGCCCGCACAGAGCAGCAAGGTGGGCGGGGCCGCGGGGTGGGCCGGGCCGGGGGCGGAGGCCCGCGGAGTTTGGAGCTGCCTCCCGAGTTCGTCCGTCCCCCCAGATCGCCAGCGACCACCGCGCCGAGTTCGCGCGCTGCCTGGAGCCGCTGCTGCTGCTGGGACCGCGCCGGGCGGCGGGTGCCGGGGGCGGTACCAGCACGTGAGCCGCAGGGGCGTCGGGACAGGGAAGGGGATGCGGGCACAAGGTCCCCGTTGGGGTGGGGGCCGCCCTTCCCAGCTCGCCGAGCTCCCCGCGCCGCGTCTGGGCTCCAAAGATGTCCACGCGGGAGGGAGAGTCCGCCCAGCCTGGAAACAGCCGTCGGGGCCGCCCTGGATCGGAAGCGCGTAGCTGACCTGGAGTGGATCCAGGCCAGGGGTGGACAGAGGGACTCAGGGGCTCCCCCAACCGCCGCCGCTGCACCCGGACTGGGGTGCCTAAGCCCTGAAAGGAAGGGGTAGCTTAGGGTGGGGCCTGGGTCTCCAGAAGCCGCAGGGCGTCTGACTTCCGCGGGGGGCGGGGCCCAGTCTAGAGAGCTGGAGACCCCGGGGGAGTTAGGAGAAATGCCTAAGCTGGATGTGTCTGCTGAGAGCTCCAGGGCCCCAGGCAAGGGATACTGGGCGTCAAGCCAAATTTGCAAGGTCGAGTGTGTGTGAGTGAACGTACTGTCTGAGGGTATCCTGGTGGACTCTTCTGCACATTGGCATCACCCTCAGGATTTAAAAAAAATACCCTGCTGATGTCATTGGTCTTGGGTGTACACAGCCTTGCATCAGGTGTTTTCAGAGCTCCCGCGTGGTTGTGGTGTGCAGCCTGGGGTGAGAGGGTTGAGAAGGCTGAGAACGCGCTGGGAGGCTGGGGGAAGGGAAGACCCTCCGGAACCCCCACGTCTACATCCACACTAGTTCTCTCCCCAGGCTAGCAGGGGGCTCGGGCCCCAAGGTGCTGATGGGGCCCAGCTGCCCCTCCCCCGTGGGAAAGATGTTGGGGTCACCGGTCCAAAAGCCCACGCTGCACCGGTCCATCAGCACCAAGGTGCTGCTGGCGGAGGGCGACGATTCACCCTTCACGGAACACTGCCGCCACTTTGAGAACTCCTACCGGGTGAGGGGGCCAGGGACCTGCCAGCGGGGAAAGGCCCCACCCCTTCTCGCCAAGGTGCAGTGGCCAAATCTAGTCCTGGCCACCTGGCCTGCAAGCCGTCCCTCCACTGAGGCCCCCGCAGTGCACCCAGCCTGCAGGAAACACAGGCACTCACGCGGTCTCTCCCCCCAGCGCCTGCAGGCAGAGATGCAGAACCTGAAGGACCAGGTACAGGAGCTGCACCGGGACCTCACCAAGCACCACTCGCTCATCAAGGCCGAGATCATGGGTGACATCCTGCACAAGTCCCTGCAGGTGGACACACAGATCGCCTTGGAGTATGCTTCCGTGGAGGGCATGAGAGCAGTCTTCCAGGAGGTAGCCCTTCCCGAGGAACCTCCCTCCCCTGCGGCCCCCCCTGTCAGCATGTACCTGAGCTACCCCAGGACAGGAAGGGGGAGGAGGGCCTTGGCCTGGTGCCCCAGGAGGCCCTCGTGTGGCAGGCTCTGGAACCTGGGCCTTTGCTGCCTGGAACCACGGGAACTGGCTGGGAGTGCCCTATGGCTCTGAGTAGCTGGAGGACAGAAATGCTGTCAAGGGAAATTCCAGCTCACGGCCACGTGCAACATCCAACTTACTTTCTCTTTCAGATTTGGGAGGAATCCTACCAGCGCGTGGCTAACGAGCAGGAGATCTATGAAGGTCCCGGGCAGCTGGGCGCACCCCTGTCCTGGAGCTAATCCACATGCTTTCAGGGGCAGGAAGCCAGTTACCCACTAACCAGATACGAACCCCCGTGCTCTTCCCCCTAGCTCTTGACTTTGCCTCACAGCTGCTAACTGGCCCCCAAATGATCTATCTGAGATCAGGATTCAGTAAGTAGGATGCCTTCACAAGTCTTACCTCACTCTTTAATTAGAGGTAATCACTGAAATAGTTGGGTTATTTAGATGGTTCAAGGCTGGAGAGTAAGAATTTGAAGCCAACAAGACCTAACGCTCTGGCCTGGGCCCCCACAGCCCAGCTCCATGACCTTCTCCAGCTGAAGCAGGAGAATGCCTACCTGACCACCATCACCAAGCAGATCACGCCCTACGTCCGCTCCATTGCCAAGGTGAAGGAGCGGCTAGAGCCCAGGTGAGAGCAGGGAGTGCTGCGGGGGAACCAAGACACTTCAGAATGTGCGTAGGAAAGGTGCCACACCTCTGGGAGAGCCCCTTTCCGGGAAGTCAGTGGGCCAGGTCATGAAGGTTTAATCAGGGCATCTGGGAGGACCAGGTGCTGGACATCTGCCAAAACACAGAATGAGCAGGCTGCTCTGAGTTTCTGCTTCTAGGCACACAACTGCCCATCTCTTTACACCTTGGGGGTGTAATGAGGGTCCTCAGCTGATCCAGACAGCAGGACGCAGAGCAAAGAGAACTTCCCCAGTACACGGTTAAGACGAGTCTAGATAGGAACCTGGACCAGGCTCTCAGCACCACACTTGAGCACTGGAGGTGTTAACAGTGGCAGAGGTCCTCAATGTGCCCGCCTCGCAAGTCTGAGCCCCAGGGTGGTTGCCCTGTAGGGCTGGCACACAGTGGCCAACCTAGCCTCTCCCTCCACCACCCTCCAGGGGGCTCCATTTGCCTCACTCCAAAGTGAGATCTCCTGATTCCCACATGACACGTGTCCTCTTTCATGGTTTGGTGAAGCCCATCCCCCAAGCAGCTCCTTGAGAAAGGGTACAGAGAAGGGACGTGTTTTGAACAGCGTAAGGCTGCAATATCTTTATTCTGCCTTGACTGATAGTTTTGCTGGGTATTGAATTCTAGATGGAAATTCTAAATTGGAAATGATTCTCCTTCGAAGGCATCACTCTATTGTCTTCCAACTTCCAAGGCTATCTTTGAGAAGTTTGAAGGCATTCTGATTCCTAATCCTTGTAATGTGACCCACTTATTCTCCTTATTTATTTATTTATTTTAATATTTATTCATTTATTTATTTCGGCTGTGCCGGGTCTTAGTTGCGGCACGTGGGATCTTTAGCTGCGGCATGCGGGATCTTTAGTTGGGGCATGCTGACTTCTTAGTTGCGGTGTGTGAACTCTTAGTTGCAGCACGCATGCGGGATCTAGTTCCCCAACCAGGGATCGAACCTGGGCCCCCTGCATTGGGAGCACAGCGTCTTACCCACCGGACCACTGGGTAAGTCCCCACTTATTCTCTCTTCAGAAGCTTGTGGCATCTTCTCTGCTCCCAGCGTTCTGAAATTTCACGTTGGTGAGGGTCTAGTCCCGTCCATTGGGTAGCGGTGGGTCCTTTCAATCTGGAAATTCCTGTCCTTGTTTGGGCATATTTCTTCTTGAACTGGTTAGTTGATTTTCTCCACTTTTTCTCTTTCTGGAATTCTTATTGGGTATTGGCCTTCCGGGGCTGGCCCTGATTTACCATCTCTTTTCAGTCTTGTTTTCCACCTCTTCATCTTTTTGCTATACTTTCTGGGAGATTTCCTCTCTTATCTTCTGACTCTTCTATTTAGTTCTTCTTCTTCTTTTTTTTTTTTTTTTTTTTGCGGTACGCGGGCCTCTCACTGCTGTGGCCTCTCCCGTTGCGGAGCACAAGCTCCGGACGCGCAGGCTCAGCGGCCGTGGCTCACGGGCCCAGCCGCTCCGTGGCATGTGGGATCTTCCCGGACCGGGGCGCGAACCCGCGTCCCCTGCATCGGCAGGCGGACTCTCAACCACTGCACCACCAGGGAAGCCCTAGTTCTTCATTTTTGAAGAAAATTTCCAAGAGCTCTTTTAAATGTTTTAAATTGTTTTTCATTTCCAAAGAGGTGTTTTTGGTACCCTGACTGCTCTTGTTACACAGCATTCTGTTGCTGCATGGACAGAATATCTTACCCCTGGGGGCCGATACATGTTTTTTTGCTTTTGTTTTTTTAAGTTTCCTTCTCTCTGAAGTCTGTTTCCTCCAAGTTACGTTTTGTTTATTTAGGTTTCTACCTTCCCTGTTAAAGGCTTTTCTCAGCTGTCAGGAAATCTTCAATTACCGGTTCATGTTAGGAGTTGGGGTGGAGGAGAGCAGGCTGGAAGCTCTGAGCACATGGGCGGTGCTTCGGTGTAAGGGATCTGGGTGGGCAGCGTTTTTTGTTTTGCTTTATCTTACTCTTGATGCCCCAATGTCGGTTTTAGATCTTTGCCCAGTTTCCTTGCTGGAATGTCACCGTATGGAGTATCTACACACAGCTGACTTTCTGTCTTTCAGTAGTTCTCACGGTGTGTCGCACCCTCCCAGAGACCAACCCTTCAGTATTGGGGGTGGGGGCAGCGGTTCGGAGGTAGGGATCCTGACCTTCATCGTCCTATTTCAGTCCCACCCTCCTTGCAGAGGCATTGGGGCTACCCGTTCCTGGGCCCCCTGAGGATTCTGTGGTGGGAACTGGTCGGGCCTCCGTCGCTCAGGTCTGCTGAATTAGTGACCATTGTCTACGTGCTCTCCAGTTCCAAAATTTTGCTGTTATCCTTTCCTGCTGTCAACCTGGAGAGGTTTTTCCCCCCTCATTGTTTTGGTCCCTTTACTAGTTTTAATGAGTTTGGGGAAGAAGGAAAAATTAGAGTGTGTGTGTGTGTGTGTGTGTGTGTGCGCGCGCAATTGCTGTATTAATCCAGAACTACCAAGCCACCTTTAAAGTGACTATTTTAACGTCACACTGAGAGGTTGCACTCATCATGCCTTCTGCACAATTTGGATCAAATCCCTGTCCAGCCAGGACTAGTTACAGTGTCCTCCTAAGCTGACATTTACTAAGCAGTTTACTCCAGATACTGTGTGATTCCATTTATAAAACCTCAAAACCAGGCAGAACTAAGCTCTGGTGTTAGCAGGTAAGATTGGGATTATCCTGGGGGGCCTCTGGGTGGAGGTGACATCCTGGTGCCGCCTACCCAGCCTGTTCACGCTGTGTGCGCGTTCTAAGCCGTGCTCGTACCATTGGCGTCCTTTCCCTTCTGCGTGCTCTGCTTCGGTGAGCAGCTGGCTTCAAGTAGGGTGCTCCTGCCTGCCTGCAAGGGGCAACACCCCGGCAGAGTCACATCTCTGGGGGGAAGTGGCATCCGTGCTTGGTGTCAGCACATGGAAAGCTCGGGCAGGAGCCCAGCTCCTGGAGGTTTGGGGCAAGCAGGGAGGCTGCCTCTACCCTTCTTCACGGCACCGCTTTCCAGGTATCTGGAGCTGCCCTCTGCTTCCTCCCCTCCCACTGCTGGCAGCTCACACCAACCCCACCCACCAAATCTGCTCCTGTTCCATCAGCAACCTGTGGGCTACATCCCTTGGCCTCGAAGCAGCACTCGTGAGCCTGAACTGTCTGTCACCTTCATCACACTCTTCTTTTGCTTCTAAGACGCCCCACACTCCGGTGTGGTTTTCCTCCTGCCCCTCCAGCTGTTCCTCCTTCTTTCATTTTTTTTAAAGGGAAAGAGAACCTTTTTTAAATTTTTATTTATTTTATCTTTATTTATTTGGTTGCACCAGGTCTTAGTTGCGGCTCGCGAGCTGCTTAGTTGTGGCATACGAACTCTTAGTTGCGGCATGCATGTGGGATCTGGTTCCCTGACCAGGGATCGAACCCGGGCCCCCTGCTTTGGGAGCGCAGAGTCGTAACCACTGGGCCACCAGGGAAGTCCCCCAGCGGTTCCTTCTTAGTCTCTTTGGCTTTGGGCTCTGCCCCCTTGGCTCAAGGCCCCAATGTCAGTTTTCCCCAGGGCTCAGTCCCAGGCATTCTTCTTATCCTACGCCCTCTCCTTACGGGGCTTCACCCAGTCTCCTGGCTTTAAAACCCCATGGTATTGCAGATGACCCCCAATCCCCCTCCCCAGCACGGATCTGCCCAAGCTCTAGACTCATCTCCAAGTGCCCCTTCCTGGGAGAGTCTCCTCTTGGTGGTCTCAGGGCACCTCAAACCCCACAATGGCCCCGAGCTTGGTTTCCTCCCCGCCGAACATGCTACTCCTGTTTCATCTCAGTGAAGGCATCACAGTCCCCCAGGTGCTCAAGTAAAAAGCCCAGGAGACTTGGATTCCTTTCTTTCCCTCATCCCTTATTGCCAACCCATCCTCAAGTCCTGTTGACTCAACCCTCTTGGTCCGCCTGCTTTGTCTCGACTGTGACCCTCGATCCAAGCCGCCGTTGCCAAGCCCCGCACCCTGGCCCCTCCAGCATGCCACAGTCAGTGGTCTTTCTAAAGCCTATCGTGCTGGGGCCTGAAAGTCCTTCTGGGACCCTCTCTGCCCACCTCTGCCCACGTCGGCCCCTCCCCACACCCCAGGCACAGTGGCCTTTCAGTCCCGCAAAGAAGCTAGACTGGCTGCCACTTCCCTGCCTCTGCCTGGAATGTTCTTTCTTCTTCTTGTTCCATGGACCTCATCACCCAGGTCTCGTCAGCAGGGAGGCCTTCGCAAACCACCCTAGTGAAAGCAGGTCTCCCTCACTGTCACTCCCCACCATCCGTCCCGCTGGGCCTCCTTCCCAACCTTGGCGCGTCTCCCCCCGCAGAACGGGTCTCCCACGAGAGCAGGGCCCAGCCTCTCTCGTCCACTGCCGTGGCCCTGGCCCTCGGTAAATATTTGAGGCCCAAAGTGTTTGCTCAAGTTCGGCGTCTGTGCAGTGAGCCTAAGCACACGCTGGCTGGCTCTGCTGCATCCGCATTCCTGGGAACTGCTTTCTCTCCCGCAGGTTTCAGGCCCCTGTGGATGAACCGTCAGACCATCTCCAAAACACGCATGACGATGGCGTGAACGGCGAGGCCCAGGCCAGGTAAAGTGAGTCTTTCCAACCTGAGCGGGCAAACGATGTAATCTCAGAGACAAATACAGGCGACAAAGACCGACCTCCGGTTTTCTTTTGGTCCCAACTTGCCACTGACCAGCTAGCTCTGCGGCCTCAGCTGGGCCTCAGTGTGTAAGATACAGGGTCAGGGGGGTTCTTAAACTGGGCGGTGCCTTCAGACAGATGACCTCGTAGATGACAGATGTGACCTTGATAGACGTGACGTGAGGTTTATAAATAGGGACAGCCGTGGTGGCCGCCCGCCCAACCCACACCTCTGAGAGCGCAGGCTCCTACGCCACTGCGACTCGAGAAGGAGATCGAGGGTTAGTTCTTCCTGTGAGAGAGCACGGCTGCTCACTGGAGCCACAGTGTTTGCCAAAATGCCTGCCAGAGGGAGAGGAGAATGTGCGTAACAGATGTGTCACTATCACAGGCTGATCTTTTCCTAGTTCTCTGGAGCTGTAGGAAGTCAGAGCTAAAAGGGCCTGCGGGCAGGGAGAGGTCTGCTGCGTCTAGAGGCACCACGGGGTTGGTGACAGAGCAGAAAGCAGCCCTGCCCTCCCAGGCACCATGCTTCAGGGGGGGGTCAATTCAAAGAGCAGGGTCACCACAGCCACTGAAATGGTCTGCACTGCCAATGTTTTGGCAACTAAAAGTCATCAGAAGTGAATAAGAATCCTTTAGGAGGGGCTTCCCTGGTGGCGCAGTGGTTAAGAATCTGCCTGCCAATGCAGGGGACACGGGTTCGAGCCCTGGTCCGGGAAGATCCCACATGCCACCGAGCAACTAAGCCCATGCGCCACAACTTCTGAGCCTGCGCTCTAGAGCCCGCGAGCCACAACTCCTGAAGCCCGCTACGCCAAGAGCCCGTGCTCTGCAACAAGAGAAGCCACCGCAAGGAGAAGCCCACGCACCACAATGAAGAGCAGCCCCCGCTCACCACAACTGGAGAAAGCCAACGAGGACCCAATGCAGCCAAAAAGAAATAAATAAATAAATTTATTTTTTTTTAAAAAATCCTTTAGGAGATGATGTAGTTAAGGTTCTATCACCCGCTGGTGCCTTCCCGGAAGGCTGGCCGTTCTGAAAGCCTCTGCCTGGGTGGATTTTAGCGCTGGGACACAGTGAGACAGGGGAGCAGAGAGGAGCTCACATTAAGTGTTTCTTTAGGAACGATCCAGGGAGTGTCTCGGAGAGGAGAGAGAAGACCTCAGAGCCGAGAAACAGCCGGACCCTGAGCAGCCTCGCAGAAGAGCCTCCACTGAAAAATAAAGATGCTCACAGACCCAAACCGAAAAACGGGGGTGACGTCCCCACATGGAGAGAGCGCCCAGCTTAGCGTGGGACTGCCCCCGGAGGTCGGGCGTCTTACAACGTGCACATCAACGCTGGGATATTTAAGAAAAGGCGGTTCCCATCATGCTTTTCTGTTTAATGTGTCATAATCACGCATCAGCAGAAAAACCCAGACACTCTCTGCCAGGTCCCAATTTCAGGTTCTTTGGCTTGAGCTAGACTTGGTGTTGCCCCGAATCTTGGTCCTCATCAAGGTGACTCGGGACGGCATCCCAGTCGGCGTGGAAAACGTTACCTGAGTGAACGTCCAGCCGGAAGCCCCTCACTGCCCCTGCACCTCCCTGGTGTCTGTGTGCTCGTCCCGTGAGCGCCCGCTGTGGTGGGGTGTGCACCCGTCTGAATTTCGGGTGATGAGACCCGCCCACTGTGCAGCACCTGCCCTACCACAGAGGAATCCGGCTCTGCCTGACGCACAGCCCCACTGTTCTCCGGGCGCCGCTGGAAAGTTCCCCCCGCTAATCTGAGCGCTGACTCAGCATAGGGGAGAAAACCCTTTGCTCCAGCTTTTCTCACTGTAGGGCCAGGGCTGAGCGCATAAAGCAACGCGATAGCACCTGGTGGCCTGCGTGGCAGGAGGTGGCCTCCGTCACGACTTCCCCACCGCTGTCCCCGCCTGTCACTCTCCTGTGTTCACCTTCTATAGATATTAAAGCACGATTCACCAGCAACTTCGCTCTACTGGTTTTCCACTCCTACCCAGTACCCATTTTATCAAGCGGAACTTAAACAAAATGCTTAAGAAAGAAAATTAACCTGCATGACCTAAAGTGTAAAGTTTCAGAGGCAAAACGATGCCCAAAGAATCATGCTTTAAGCAAACATCAGCTTGATTCAGTGGTTCAAACGGCGAGTGGCTTCTACGTGCCAGGTGGGCCTGCAGGTCAATACGCTGACGCATCCGCCACGTCCGTACCCAACACCTCCACGCCTGCTCTGTCAGACGTTCCCGTCCCAGAGCATCACAAACGTCCACGGTAGCCTGGGGGGCTGGAGGAACTTGTCATTACAAACTGGTTAGAGGTAGGACTTCAGAACAGAATCGAGGAGGCAAAACACATCTGGTTTTACGCTGTAGGCCTTGGACATTTCTTAGCCAGAAGCAAAAAGACCTTAAGAGTTTCTGGGGGCTTCCCTGGTGGTCCAGTGGTCAAGACTCTGCACTCCCAATGCAGGGGGCCCGGGTTCGATCCCTGGTCAAAGATCTAGATCCCAAATGCCGCAACTAAAAGATCCTGCATGCTGCAACTAAGACCCGGCACAGCCAAATATATAAATAAATAAATATTTAAAAAAAAAAAAGTTTCTGAATCCCACACGATCATACTATTGTTCATAGTGAAATCAAGTACAGTTTTATTTAAGCATTGGAAATAATTTCTGTGAAAGAAAATCCAATATTTAAATAAACATTTCTGCATGTAAAAAGAAGAGTAATTACCCCATTAGGTTACTCTCCTAGCCTAAGCTACAGGACAGTCCTGCAGGGGCAAGCGCTTGGGACCGAGCCCAGGACAGGGCGTCAGGCCCCCACAGTGGGGCACAGACAGCAAGCCTCTCGCACCATGCCAGACAGGCTGGGGTCGCCTGGCCTCACCAAGTCACTGCAGAAGCAAAACACAGAGGGAGGGCACAACTATCTAAGGCAGTAAGAAAGTGCAGAGAAGGGACAGTGGTTCACTGTTCCTGTCACAGAGGGGCTGTGACCAAACGGAGCTGCAGTCGAGACCCTACGGAACCTCACGTGTCAACACAACCGGTGGGTTTAGCGATGTTCCCCCATCATGTTAATCACCCAGAGTGCTAAATAAGTGGAAGGGATTGATAAAGTTCACTTTGTAGGTTTATGCAGCAGTTTATGACAATGAAGGGCCGGCGGGGTGCACTGCCTCCTGCCCTCTGCCAGGCTCACCTACAACCTCGTTTCAGTAAACCGCCGGTCTCGGCCCCAGCCTGCAAACCCTCGTGAAGTGTTTCATTTTGCACTGCTTCAAAATAGCTTTGCTCTGTGCAGTGCCTATTTTCCACTTCAGAGTCTCCGCTTTGAAACCTGCAATGGAAAAAGAAATCTCCTGACGGTTTCTTAATTTGAGGGGACCGGTGATGTGGCCTTTACCCAAAATAAGCTTTCGGGAATACCCAAAAAGCCTGTACCCCATTAACCTGATTCTCTTCCTTGTGCGCTGTCACTGCTGAACTTATAAAGGTAAAAATAACCTGAAGATCTCAGTGCTAGATGAAAGTCAATCACTTGCCAAATCCTGCCCCTAAGTAGTTCATCTCTGATCCCCAAGTAATTGCGGACTTCCGCCCTGGGTTACAAATCAGGGTGGGAACTTGCTTGTGGAACTGCTCTTTCAAGCAGAGCAGAATGTCACGTCCAGCCCAGGTGGTGTGACAGCAGCAACTCCCTGCCGACACCAGGGCCTGCCTCCTGAGCTCCAGGCCTGGCAGGCCGGCGGAGGAAGGACAGACCGTCAGAGGCCAACACCTCCGGCCTTACTGTCCACAAAGCCAGGGTCGTCACTAGCTCCTCTCCATCTGCTGAAGAGACAACTTCACGACCCCCAGTGGTAATGAAAGCTGGGTCCTAACCTGCTAGATGCAGCAAGAAAGGACTTTCCCTCAAAGAGCTGGGGGTGGCCGCCAAAACCCCAGCTACACCCTCCTCAGTTTTGCAATCCTATGAAGGAGAGTGTATTTCACTAGGAGTGGTCTGCAGAACAAGTTTAGCACTGACTCAAGTCCTCAAACACAGTAAGTGCATGTTGACGTCCCGCCGGGCAGTGTTCCCGCCAGAAGAATCTGCCGCGAGACCCTGGCTGCTGCCTGGGCTGTCTGCCTGCGAGACCTCAGGAGGCCGAGGCTGGACTCTGTCCGGTCCTCAAACCAGCAAATGTCACACCTGTCAGCGATGAACCTGTAAACCTCTTTGGTATATATAATGATGAAAAACACTAATTAGGCCATGAAATCTAGAAATAAGTTAATATTTCGAGTTGGTAGAATGCTTTTTTGAACACACATTCCCGGTATCTGGTACAGTGAGTCAAATGTCCATTTTTGTGTAATTCATGCAATACTGGTTTCGTTTATGTCATCTCTGTCACCAAAGTAGTAAAAACGTTTGACATTGTTCTTCTAAGTCTTCACAAGACCCCTGCGAGGTAGGTGGTATTGACCCCATCCTACAGATGGGGAGGTCTAGGCACGGAAAGGTTTAGTGGCTCCTTGAAAACCGCGTGGCGTCGCGTGGCGTCGCGTGGCGTGGCAGCACTCCAGCCAGGGGCCGATGCCACCTGACTCACGCTCTGTGGGTGCCACTGCAGGACTGCATGGAAGGAATGCACACCGAGAGCAAGTTGCTCTCTGGTCCAGAATTCAACAAGGGTCGCAAAGCTTGTATGTTTGACTCGTAAAGCCAATCTTCCCGAACTTGAACAACAAAAGCACTGACTAAATCTCAGCTGCGATTATTTGCCCTATTTTTTTTGAGTTGGCTTGCTTGAATTTCATAGTTGTTTATGCTCAAACCCCTTTGGAAAAGACAGTTTGAAATGGCATTAGGGACGATGGAATTTTGAGAACAGAACATAGAAATCAATGGTTAACAGATTTAAGTCAAAACACAAAAATATAAGCTATGATAGAATAAGAAAAAACCCCAAGTAAACGGAGAGCAGTATTTCTCAACGTTTAACAATGCCTTGCACAGAGCAGGTGTCCAGGAAGCATTTTTTTTGGATAAAGGAGAAATGACACACCTTTGACATGCCTGTCACTGGTAACAGCCCCCTTTTGGGAGGAGCCAGGACCCAGGAAAGCCACAGGGGCCCACAGTGTCCCTGGCCCGGGGAGCCCTGGTAACACAGAGCAGCAGCTGAGTCATCTGGAGGTGTCTGTGCTGCCTTTCTGCCAAGTGAAAGGTGGGGCTCACACGCCAAGCGAGTCCCCTGAGTTCGTACTGCTGTTTTTGAAAACAGGTAAGTAAACAGGATGAGATATATGAAGAGCCAAAGTGCCTTATAAGGAAGTGTCTTTAAAATTGTAGAGATGCTCATGCACTTAAGGACAGAAACAGGGAGGTTAAAGCTGTGCTGTTTGTGTGTTTCGGTCAAAGTAAGGATTCTGAATGGGTTTCTAACACTAGCAAGTACTGGTGCCCACGTACCCCTTCCTGCTGCAGGAGCCTCACTCAGCATCAGGAGTGAGCCCACCTCTCCCCAAGGGTCTGGGTTACAACTTAACAGCCCTGGCCTCATGGGCGATGGAGTGTGGCCGAGGCTCTGCCCAGGCGCGTCGGGGGTCACTGCCAAGGACTGCGGTTATTTGCTTCTTGTCCACCTTTAATCTATGTCCTACCTTGATGCAGCCCGGGAACAGGCTGCTCTGGGCAGCGGGGAGGTGGGAGTGGGGGTGGGAGTGGGGTCCTTTGGTCCTAAGGCCTTCTGACCATTTGATCTTGAGTGATATTCCAGAAGAGTCACTGGTGACACACAAAATGATTTAAGAAAGTCCGTTCTGCAGCGTGGCCGACAGGAAGCAGTTCCGTCCCACGCTGCCTGGAGTTGGGGGGCCCCAGCCTGGCCTGGGCCGCCCGGGCCTATCATAGCTCCACCTTGACCCCCTTTATGAAAGGCAGGCCCGTGGGCACCCGCTTCTTATACTCCAGGTACTCGTCTCCAAAAAAGTGAATCAGCGAGATCTCCTCCTCCTCTGTCCGGTCACGGAAGAAGCGCCACACTGTCAGAGCGTAGCTCACGCCGCAGATGGGGTTACACAGCACCACCTGGCGAAGGGACACAGGGTTAGTGCACTGGGGTCAGTGTGACCCGAAACCCTGAACTTTAGCGGCATGTGCTGCTCTCCAATGACCGCAGAGGACTTCCTGCCAAGGGCCCAAGAAACTCTTGAAACATCACTAGGGTCTTTGAGACCCTGAGCCAGGGCGCCATTAACGGAAACCACACCATCACTTTCACAGCAGGGCTAAACACCCATCACTGTAGCTTTCGTTCGTACGCTTTTCTGTCGTTCCTCTTACCTGAGAGATACCTAAAAACTGAAAGGAAAGAGCAACCTCCTGGATTTCGACCCCCAGGCAGGGGTGCTGGCAACTCCTGCCTCCACCCCCATACGTGAATTCCCATTCCAAGCACCACTGCCTTCCCGCGTGGCTCCCAGCCTGCCCCCTTCCTAGCACGCTCCCTCCCACCCCACAGCTGCCTGGCCCCCTGCCTCTGGCCCCCGCAACCTTCCTGCGTAGGTGCCGTCGATACACTGCTATCAGCTGAGCCCCCAAAACCACTTCTTCCATCAGATCACTCCCCTGTTCAGAAAGCACGAAGGCCTCAACCACGCCTCCTTAGCCCGGCTTTCGAAGCCCAGGAAAGCAGTTCCTCGGCCCGCTTCTTCTGTGTAGCTCAGGGAGCCCACTGATCCACCCCTGCCCACTCTGACGGACCCCCCCGGCCCCCGCCCGGGACGTACGTCTTCCCCACATGGGTGACCTCACTTCTTCTCACCACGGTTTACTGAGCACCTACTGTGTTCCCAGCACATGCCAAGCCCTTTACCACCAGCCAGTAAGCCATTCGACGCCCAGAGCAAGCCTCTTGAGTAGCGCTGCCGCCCCTGCTTAACCCGCAAGGAAACGGAGGCCCATCAGTTGATGTTAGAGCCGGACCGGCCCCACCCGCCCGCCAGGGACCCCAGAGCCTGTGCCGCCACCGCCAGCAGACCCTAGAGCGGGGTTTCCCAGTCTCAAGCCACAACCCGTCATGGAGCCAGGAGCTCAATCCCGTGCATCCGAAACGGCGTTACAAACGCTAACAAGACAGGAAACAGAGTGTTCTGTACACAGTCAGGGTGAGCGTTGCTCAGGAAAGATCTGTGCAGTTGTTACACACACTTGTGTGCTGGGTCACGGTGTAGAAGGATTTATAGGCAAAGAAGTATGAAAAGCTGTCCAGCCCCAGAGCACTTAGGTTTACTAGTTATAGCACTTACGGCAAATTACATGATTCCACTACAGCCAACCTGTTCCCTGGGAATGTGATTGTTAATGCGGCAGTCTTAAGTTTCAGGGTTGCAAGTTTTCACACAAATGCTGTGCAGTAACCTACTACACCACTGGGGGTCACCAGAGTGCCCCCCATACCATGCACTGCAATGGGATGCCTGGGGGACCGGACTGGATGTTCCCGAAGAGGTGATGAGTTTTCTAAGCTCTATCCACATTCTCTGTCCAAGTCCTTCTAGGACTAAGAAAACAGATTCAAGAGACAATGCTCAAGAAACAAGGCTCGGTCTGCAGCCTGAGACAGAGCAAACCTCCATCGCTCATGTTAAACCTGACATATGACCCTGGGCTCATCCACAGCAGCCTCTAATGAAAATCAGCTGAGCTGCCCCTCGAGTGGCAGAGGGCTCTCCCCAAAGCCCCATGTCTGTCCTCAGCCCACTGGGATGCTCCAGCTCTAAGTTAAAGAGGCAGAAAAGGGGTACGACAGGGGGTAACGGCACCTAGGATCGCCGAAGTTTACAAGCTTAGGACACCCAGATTTTAAGTACATAGCAAAAAGCGCTAAGGACTAAATCGGTTCTTTTGACTTTTATTTAACTATCCCTTGAAACATGGCAGGGAACACGTGTACCTATTTAAAAAGGACCAACAGGGAATTCCCCGGTGGTCCAGTGGTTAAGACTCCATGCTTCCACTGCAGGGGTCCAGGTTCAGTCCCTGCTAAGGGAACTAAGATCCCACCAGCTGCACGGCGTGGCCAATAAATAAATAAATAAGTAAACACAACACTTAAAAAAAAATAACCACAATGGCAAACAAATTAAAAAGACCAACAACTTCGTGAATACAGTGAAATCTACTGAATTATACACTTTGAAATGGTGAATTTTATGATATTTAAATTATATGTCGATTTAAAACATATTTTTAAAAACTTTAAAGGAGACCAGTATCATATCTGATACCATACCTGGGTTCCGATACTCCAGTAAAACCACCCAACGTAAGAAGGATGCCGGAACCAAGCGTATACTCCGCTTGTCACCAGAGTGTGGGTGTCTGACTTTTCATTCTGCACCACGTGGTTGAAATTGGAACCAGCTGTAAACATCGCCGCTTTCCGCAGACACTCTCCAAAGACCACCATCAGCAGCCCCGTGGCGCTGAGCCAGGTGATCTGCTTCAGTTCTGCAGGAGAGGGATGGTGACAACCGGGGAGTGAAGACCCTGGACTGCTGAGTTCCCCTCTGCATGCTTAAAATTAACCTATGTTTCGAAAGACAGGAACACTAGAACACATGCTAGTGGGCAATCGGCATCTGTCATCACATTAAAATTTAATTATACACAAAACACATTCCCCTAAGTTGTGCTGTCCACCCATTCACGTTAAACCGCCAACAGCCCAGTTAGAGCGTCACGGCAAAGAGGTGACAGGCTCCCATCCACACACACCCCCGCCACACGCTCCCATCCTTCCTCTGGGGACAAAGGCAGCTAAGTGAAGCCGAGAAGGGCCCAGCGTCTCCCGCCTTGGCCCTTTACTGAACCTTAGGAACTACATACATTTCATTTAACTTGCTGTGGAAAGTTCAGTGTCAGAGTAGGTTCCAGATGCAGTAGTTTTTGCTAATAAAATTTTTACATGAAATTTCTCAAGTCACAGAAAATGAACAGATCCGAATCTTCTGACTGTAAACCTGGTATTACAGCTATCAGAGGTTGGGACTTCACGTTAAATGGTACATACTACGTCCTTCAACGCTTAAAGCGTAAGGTCAACATATCATCCATTCAAACTCCAGAAGCGGAATTCACAAGTGGAGCTTGTCCTTTATAAAGAGCTTAGTGAGGATAGAGGTCTGGGGAAGATCACTCGGGGAGATTAGACCTGAGAGGTGAACCCACGTCACTGTCCTGAGGCCCACGTGGAAGCCACCCATCTCCCCTGCAGAGGGGAAAGCAGGGCACACTGACCTGGCCAGAAGATATTTTCAAGTGTGAACTCTATCCAAGAGGAAAGAGCTGCTACTGTATACTCCACACTGTGATTCAGGAGAAAGGAATCCAGGGACAGACTCTTGGGATTATTGACTGCCGTGACTAAGTACTCAGAATAGTGGAACAATGACAGGGAGCACATATACCTATTTAAAAACAAAAAGAACGAGAGGTAAGTTGGAGCAAGGGAATCAAGTTAGCCTTTAAGTCCAAGTACAGATTTGGTCTGAACTGTCCCTGAATTCTATGATGAGGGCCTGCTGTCACCTGTCTGAGAGTGGACATCAGGCACCCACATGTAGCAATATTCCCTGAGGTTTGCAGAAAGTGGGGTTGTAAAGGGACTATGTTTTTGAATGTCACAGGAGGGAAAAAAAGAAAAAAAACCAAAAAACAAAAAACATAGGTTAGGAAGGCACTATGGGCCTTCAGCCTTTTTTAAAATGACACTACACACAATAAAACATGGAAGAAGTATCAAAATAAAGTAGTGATGTATGTCGAATACAAAAATTCAAAAAACTGAAATAATTCCAGCAAAGAAGGATTAGATGGCTCAGAGTATTGATAGTAGGAGATAAAGCTTTTTACCTTGAAGCCACTGGTTCATATCCAGGTCAGGGACTAGAAGGCTCAAGGGACTGAAATCATAGTGTAGGGAAAAATCCTACACTGGCCGTGGGGGAGGCACTAGATGTGACCTAATAGAAATTAGAGACGGAAAAGGTCTGTGAAGACGAGCCAGAGCCTTGCCCCTTCCTGTCACTGAGGACCAGTACCCTCTTCTGGGAGGGGCTGGTCACATTACTGAAGGTGCAGCAGATGAGAGCACCTATGGGAAGGGTGCCAGGGAGACCTGTTTCCACCTGCGACAGAAGCAACCAACGGGCACAAGTTCTCAAGGTTCAAGATGCGGGAATCTAGGAAGCTAGAGGCCTCATTCCCGTAGAGCCCTCACTAGCCTTCAGCCAGCCAAGGATGAGGGAATATCACTACTGACCCTCTGATCCGCCCACCCCCACCTCAAAACTGTCATTCCCAAAGCACTTCTTACCAGCCAAAGTGATTCCAAGAAGACTGGCTAAAACTGAGTAGCACTCCGCAGCCAAACACAAAGCCGAGGAAACAGGCTCGGACGGCTATCTGAAACGGACCCAAAAGAGGACCAGTCACCTGGTTGTTCACAGAGCACACATCGTACTTCCTGGGATAAGCAGGCCACCCGCAAGTCCATGGAGCCCATTTGCTCAGAGGTTAACAGGGTGAAGCACGGCTGCCTGGGTTCAAATCCCAAGCCCACCCCTCTATGGCGCTGTGGCCTTAGGCAAGTTACTTAATCTCTCTGGACCTCGGTTTCCCCATCTGCACAATGGGGATGACAAGAGTACCTACCTCTGAGGACTGCTGTGAAGATTACCCATGTAAAGCACTTAAGACGAAGTGCTTCGTAAGTAAGCTTTAGCTACCATTCCTATTATGATTGTTATTGTCACTCAGGGCTGTGGGAAAACTGCGTTAAACCTAGCTTATTGGCTGGATTCTCCCAAGTCCATGCAGCGAATCTGGTCGGGGCAGCCGGGACTCTGCGCCCAGCCCCCTCCACGTAACTGCGGGGGCCTCTGACCTCAGACTTGACAGCAGGTAGTTCTCCACACCTTAAATTACATAAAAGAACTCGTGGGCCCGCTCACTCCCCACCCCACGTGCATCTGCCGCAGCTGCTGAACGGCACCAACCGCAACTTCCCACCCACTCCGCCGGGTGGAGGGGGACCGCGACCCACGCCCCCCGGGACTGGCAGGGAGGGGCCCTCCTGCCACCTGAACTCGCAGCTGCTAGAAGACGCGGCCGGGGGAGGCGACCACTCTCGCGGGCCGCGCTCTCGGCAGACCCGGACCTCGACCCCGGGGGGACGGTGCCCACGCGCCGCGCCCAGCCCGCCCGGCCCCCGGTCCCCGCCCCGGCCCTCGGCCCGGCCCGGCCCGCACCTGGTAGCGCGGCGGCCGGTAGAGCAGCAGCAGCAGCGCGTTGAGTCCAGCCACGTAGAGCGCCAGCCCGGTGCGGCCCTGCAGGCCGGCGCGCGTGAGCAGTGGCAGCGCGAGCACCGAGGCGCCCAGCAGGAAGGTGGCAAGGCTGAGGCGCGCCTCGGAGCCCGGCGGAGCCCGCGCCGCGCAGCCCGCCATGGCGCAGGGCGGCGGACCAGCGGGCGGCGGCCCCAACTGTAGCCTGGGGAAACCCGCCCGCTGCGCCTGCGCACTGCGCTGCCGACGCCGGCCGGGAAGGGCAGCCGCCCAGACCTGCGCACCGCCGTCGAGCTCTCGCGATACCGCCGCGCCGCGCGGCGGGGGCCCGAATTTGACAGGAGCGCCCCGCCCCGCCCCGCCGTCCCCCCGGGACCCCCTGACCCAGGCACAGCTGCGGCTGGCGGGCGGGGCCGCGGGCAGTCTGGGTCCTGGGCCAAGAATTTGCCGGCGGCGTCTGCCAGGAGTCGGCCCCAAACTCCAGAATGTCCCCATCCAGAGAAATCACGTGAAATCTAAAGCACCCAGCCCCCGCCCCCGCCGCTCACGGGCCCCGCGCGATCCCCGGCGAAACCGACAGTCCTGGGCATGCGGGCGCGAGCCGGCGATCTGCCTCCACCCCACCGCGCCCCGGGGGGGTCCGCGCGCAGAGACCACCCGCCTTCGGCAGGGTCTCCGAGCGCCCGCTGGGCGCCCAGGCTGCGGGGACACTACCCTTGGGGCATGCACGCAGCGGGGTGACCGCCCACTTCAGTTCGTGTCGAGGGAGAATGTTAGCCGACGGTGGAAATCCTCAAGACATTACGTTTTTTATAATGCAGCATGCCAAACTTTGCAGTGTGATCCTGACTTCACTTGGGAAAAAGAGAAGCATATGTGTGAGCCCGGGAAAAATGTTTGGAATAGAAGCCAAAATTACTTCACAACGATAATCTTCAGGTGGTAGGGACTCTGGGAGACTTTTACTGTCTTTTTTTATATGTTTTTGTATTTTCCATATGGTCCACAATCAATCTATATTACTTAGGAATTTTTCCTTACTTTACCGTCGCGGCATTTTGGAACTTCCTGGACAGAGGATCCAGCCCGTGCCCCCTGCAGTGGAAGGGCTTAGTCTTAACCACTGGAGCGCTGGGGAAGTCCTGTTCCTTAATTTTTTAAAAGGTAAATGCCTCCACTTCCGGGCGCTCACGAAGGCCTGATGGAGGAAAAAGGCAAGTAAGCAAATGACTAGAATAAACAATGGTGGGATGGGGGTGGGTCAGGAGCCTAGTAGGGATAGAGAGGGAATGGGAGGGACCCCAGGGAGAGGCCCGTGGGTGGGAGCGTTAGGAGTGTGCCCGGAAGAGTCGGTACTGGCAGCCCGCCTGAGACTGGAAATGAGAGCAAGGACATCTACAGAAGGGAGGGGACCGAGTTTTGCAGACACAGAGGCAGGAGGAAGCAAGCCTGAAGCGGGATAGGGGACAGGCCCTGGGGGAGGCTGGAACCCAGAGTAGTGGGTCAGAGAGCCATAAGGGCAGGTGGGCTGTGAGCTGCCGTCAGCCCAGTCTGCCTCTGAGTCCCTGGCCACTCTACCTTCCTGTGTCCTTGCAGGACCAGGCAGGAGGCCTGGTGTCTGGAAAGCTGGGTTCAGGGAAGGGTGGAGAGCCTACCTCAGCAGCGTTGTGAGCTCGGGCAAAGCAGCTCTGTGAGCCTCAACTTCCTATAAAATAGGGATCCTGATTTCACGGGTCTCACACCAGTGTTCTGTAAACCCAGTATCATGTTTAAAATGTGCTCAGGGGGCTTCCCTGGTGGCGCAGTGGTTGAGAGTCCGCCTGCCGATGCAGGGGACACGGGTTCGTGCCCCGGTCCGGGAGGATCCCACATGCCGCGGAGCGGCTGGGCACGTGAGCCATGGCCGCTGAGCCTGCGCGTCCGGAGCCTGTGCTCTGCAACGGGAGAGGCCACAACGGTGAGAGGCTCGCGTACCGCAAAAAAAAAAAAAAAAAAAAAAAAAAAATGTGCTCAGAAGACATTTGCTAAACTCGGTAGATGGGAACTGAAAGGAGATTTAATGTTTTAAAATCCAACGTCACCCAGCTGCAGCACCATGTGGGAAGGAAGCCTGGACTGTTACTGGGGACTGAGAGCCAGGGTCCTGCCACTGTCCCCTGTTTCTACTGTCTCCCCCCACTCAGGACCTCTCCTGCATCTCCAGGACACCTCAGGGCCACTAGAGGGTGCTCACTGCACCTTCACTCCCGGGAGTGAGTCTGGTCCTGGGGCAGAGGGCTGCTCCCAGGAAGCTCCTTTTCTGGCCCTTGGTATCTGCTCTCCACGCTGACTTATGGCAGGGGCAGTCCCTGTTCTGGGGGGCACAGAGTAACATGTAATGCAGATTGGAAGGCTTGAGCAACTCTCTCTTCTCTGCCCATCAGTTCCTTTTAGACCATACATCTCCATCAGTCCCAACTTGGAGAAGGGAGAAAGAAGGGGGAGGCAGTCCCCTTCCAGGTAGGGCCAGACCAGCGGGAAGGGGAATTTTTAGAAGTCACTAGAGTTGCTGAATCTGTCAGGGCCTGGGGGTTCACAGAGGAGTGATGGAAGGGAAAGGCAAGTAAACGAATGTATGTACACACTGGCATAGACCCAGAGCAACAAAGTCACACAGAGAGATACACAGGCACACAGAAAAACAGTAATTCACAGAGATATAGACAGAAACACAGAGACCTGCTTTCCCACCAGAGAGGAAAGCAATCTGAGCAAACATGTCCACTCTGCACCCAGCTCTCCCGTGTCACTCCATTTTGTCCTCCCCTAGGCTAGAGGAACAGCACACCTACAGTAATATAAGAAAATAAAGAGAAACCAGTCAGCCTGGAGATGCCTTGCTTTCCATTTTTTCCCCTCTAAATAAGCATTTGAATGTGTTTTGTTCTAGGAGCTGTGAGGCAAGCACAAAGGGAACCCTTTCTCATGCAGGAAGTTCCCTCTCTAGGGCCTCCCCTCCCCGCCCCCCAATCCAGCCATCCACCCACCAGCTGAGGTGGCTTTCCATCCTGGGCCCAAGTGGGGATCCCTCTTGTTTTAAAAAGCCGTCAGAACCATGTGGACTTTTCCAAGTTAAGCTGCAGGCTGAGGTGAAATTAGGCTCCCTTTTCTCAAACAGGGTTGCTTTACGGAGAAAGAGGAAATGCAGGAAGGGGGAATGCTGCAGAGCAAGCAGGAGAAGGGGCAAGGATGGGTGTTAGCCAAGCAGCTCCACCCACACCAGCTTCCCAGGATGAAGGGCTGGCTCCTGTCCAAGCCTGACACCAAGTAGGAAACAGCTCTGGAACTCTGCCTCTCCCTCCTCCCTGATGGTGGGTGACCTCCTGGGACTCCTTGTCACTCACAGGCCTCTGCCCCATCCACTTCCCACGTGGAGGCCAGGAGGGGCCTGTCCAGTGTGGCTGCAGCTTGCTCTGATCCTCCGAAAGCTGTTTTTTCTTCCCCTCCTCTGGCCATTCCCCACTCCAGGCATGAAAGCACCCCCCACCCCCCACCCCCGTCTGGTAAATGACTCTCGTAATTTATGAGCAGATCAGCCCAACGTGCATAAGTCATATGCGCACAAAGGGGCCGGGTAAATATTTAAAGATTAGAGCCAGCTGGGGAGAAGCACAAAAGGCTGGGACAGTGAGGGTCTCCCAGAATTCACTCTCTCTGAGCTGGGCCAGCCCGGTTCAGTGTTGATGCCCTCACCGGAGTCCCAGCCTTTGTCCCCTGGAGGGCCCTTGGCTGCCGGGCTATTCGGAGCCCTAACCCAGCCAAAGAGAGTTAAACAATCGCAGCCTCTCCAACCCCATCTGGAGACAATCGGCTGAGTCATTTCTCGGCTTTTGCCGTGTCCCAATAGTTAATTACACGGCGCAATCGCTTCATTCCATTTAGAAGTGCATCCTGGAGGCGGAGGCACATTTCTCCCTCCAGTCACTGCACAGGCAGTGGCCTCCGCAGCACCTAACAGCTCGGGTAGCTTTAAATGCCTGGGTGCTGCAGGAAGGCAGGGGTTCCCATCCAGGACCTGCATCGTTCTGTAATGTTCTTTCTTTTACCAAAGTCAAGAAAACCAAATGGAGGAAGAGAGGGCAAAAGGCACAGGTCACTGTGGGCCTGAGGAAGCCACGCGCTTTGAGTAGCCCTGGAAGCCCCCAGCGCTCTCCTGAGTTATAGAAGGAATTTTTCCTGAATGAGCAGAGGGCAGCCTGTGTCCCCCCAGCGCTCTGCCTGGACCTGTGCTCCTTTCCAAGCCCCCTGGGAACCCCAGAGGCTAAAGATGGAAAGGGAGTCGGTGGCCTACATCCCGGCTTGCGTAAGCCGGGTTTCTAAGTTGGTCCATGCCCTTGCCGGCTGCCCGAGAGCGCTTGGTCCTGCTTGCCCTCAGAGAGGACGAGGTGAACCCGCAGCCGCTCCCCCTACGTCGGAAAACGCCTCCCCAGCCTCTGCACGCGCCCTCGGAGCCCAGCCTGCCTAGGGTGTGTAGGATGCCCAGACGCAAAACTTGCAAACAGACCTGGGGGTCCCTAGCCTAGGTCTCCGAGCAGGATCTCGGTGGAGACTCCGGTCTTTTCCAATGATCTTGCCAAATGCAAAAATCTGCCTTTAACTTACTGGGGGTATCGGCTGCCCAGAAGACTAACCCGAATTGGGGGTAAAGGGTGGCGAGGGTGGCGAGGAAACTGTCTCTGAAGGTGGGTAAAAGGTAAGATGGAATTTGCACAGAGATCCCTTTCAGCCTTGAGTCCCGCGCGACCCTCGGCCAGCTGGAGGCGACGAACGCGCCAAGGTGGCTGTTTGTGGTGAGGGAGCCGAGCGAGGACCCGGGCCAGCCCGGAAGGTGGGGGAGAGGATCGGCCTAGGTGGGGAGACACCAGCTGAGGACCTGCCAGAGGGGGAGGGGCGCAGCGGGCAGTGCCGGGGTGGGGGTCGGGGGCAGCGGAGGCGGAGGCCCATTAAGCCGGCAGGGGCGGAGCTTGACAGCCCGAATTCCTCCCGGGCCGCCCGGGCCGACCTTGCCTGCCGCAGCCAAAGCAGAACATTGCGAATTAGCACATTTTGCGGTCAATTTTCCACTGCTTAAGAAACACTAAGCCACCCACGTGAGCGGCCCCACCCAGAGCGGCCGGGATCTCGGGACACGGGCTCGAGAGGGGTGGTGGCCCTAGGAGCTGCGGGGGCCAGGGTGCAGGCGGGGGCGTCTCGCGGGCCCCTTTATTGCGGCCCGAACTCTGGAGAGGGGGCGGGCCCGGCGCCCCCGCTGTGGGCCGCGAGAGCTGCGCCGAGGGCCATTGGTTTGCTAATAACGCCGGAGTTGAAAGGCGCGGGCGGCGGTTTATGGGGAGGGATCATAATTAGAGGACAAATTGCCCGGCTGCCCGCGCGGCTCGAGAGCTGGACGGGGATGAGGGGGACCGCCCGAGCGAGGCGCGCGCCCAGCCTCCCTGCAGATGTGCAGCAGCTGGAAGCCCGCGCGCGGCAGGGCGCCCGGAGTTTGGTCCCGAGGGGTCGGGCGGGGGCGCGGCTTTGTGGGGCCGGCACAATGCCCTTAACACTCGGCTGCCCCCTTTGTGCCCGGCCTCGCCGCCCGCCCGCCCGCCCCGCGGCGCCTTTGTACCGCGCCGCCACCGCCCCAAGCCGGAGCGAACCCGCGGAAGCCACTCGGGGCTGGCCGGCCCCGGTGCTTCAAAGCCGCCCGGCGCGTGCCAGCGCCCGCAGTCCCGCCGCGGCCCCGCCACCCGCCCTGGGCCGGGCCCGGCCCGGATCTGACCGGCGGGCCCTGCGGCCGGGGCGAAAGAACACTTTGGAGCCGCTGTCTCCGACGCTTCCGCCTGAAAGGAGGGCGGGGAGCGATTCTCCACGCTGCTTGGCGCCTGGGAACGCCACTGCCGGGCAGGGGGCCCATCAATACCCCGAGCGGGGGTGGATGGGTAAGAGGATGGAGCTGGGGCCCACCAAGGACCCAGCAACTTCCCCTCCCCCCCCACTGGGACCCCCCGCAAGGGCCAGTTCGTTCAGTCTTCGGCAGCAGGGCTCCACTGCCGAACTTTTGGGTCCTTGCGACTTCCACAGCGCCCTCACAAGCGGCGCTAGGGGCCGCATGTTCACTGAGGCCAAGGGAACTCAGTAAAGGGAGCTGTGTAGGTTTGAACCCAGGGACTCCCGCAGACGTCAGTTTTCCCGTCCCTCCCAGCTCCTGGAGCCCAGCCTCCTGAAGCCCAAGCAGGGACTGCACCGGAGTCCTGTTATAGGGCCTAGCGGGTCGGGGGGCAGGTGTCTCCTCCTCTGAGCTCCTTGGGTCTTCAGCCACAGCCTGAATAGTGAACAGGGGTTGACATCCCGGACCTCCAAACGTGCAGAACGGTGCTCTCCGCAGATGCTCAGTGGTCTTCACCACCACCTCCCATTTGTTGGGACCCAGACAAGGCCAACGGGCAGGGGTGGGGGGAATAAACTCCTAGGCCTTCCCTGTGAGGGAAAGGTCCTCAGAGCCTGAGTTTTCCAGTCTGCAAACTCAGGACTGGGGGTGGGGGAGGCCTTTCTGACTGCCCTGGCCCGAGGCTGCCTGCAGCTTGCCCTCCAGTTTGAAGAGTGTGGGTTGGGTCCTAACAGGGCCGGAGGGCCCCTGAGCCCAGACTGTACCCCGACGCAGGACGGCTCCCAGTCCCGAGGCCCCAAGGAGGAGGCTGGCTGTGGCCCCGCGGGCGGGCTGCATGCTTTAATGGGACACATGTTGCTGCTTGGCCCCCGCGGGCCTGCTCTGCACCTGGCTTTGAGTGGCCACAGGCAGAAAATTGCTGCATTGTCCCGACATTAGGGCGAGTAATGTGGCATCGCCGGCGCGGCCCGAGCGTGAAGCCGGCAGAAAGGCCTCGCTGGCGGCTGCTCCCTGCCTCCGCGTCTTCATCAGGCCCGAGGAGGCCCGGTGCTCAGTCATAGTCATTAGTGGGTCTTGCAGCCATCTGGGCCCATGGACCTCTCCCAGTGGGCTTGGTGGTGAGGCCCAGAACTTAGGGAGACTGGGACGGGAGGGGATGGGCATGGGAAGGAATTCCAGACTCAGGCAGTGGTGAGGGTGAGAGGGAGAAAGGAAAGACTGAGAGGACCTCCCTGGTGGCACAGTGGTTAAGAATCCGCCTGCCAGTGCAGGGGATACGGGTTTGGTCCCTGGTCCGGGAAGATCCCACATGCAACTAGGAGCAACTAGGCCCGTGAGCCACAACTACTGAGCCTGTGTGCCGCAACTACTGAAGCCCGCGCGCCTAGAGCCCGTGCTCCCCAACAAGAGAAGCCACCGCAATGAAAAGCCCGTGCACCGCAACGAAGAGTAGCCCCCGCTCACCGCAACTAGAGAGAGCCCGTGCGCAGCAACGAAGACCCAACGCAGACAAAAAAAAAAAAAAAGGAAAGACTGAGAAAGGGTAAAGGTGGTCCCTCAGGAGGGAGGAGGGGTCCTGGAGGTAAGGCCTGGACTAAGGGAAGAGAAGAGGCAGAGGGAGGTGGCAAACTTCCCAGTTTGTCCCTCTCTCATCCCCTCCCCCTGGGGGTTCCACAAGTCCAGGACCGCCTCATTGACATGTAAACGAGGTGCCCCTATAAAGGCGGTGCCGCCTCCAGTGGTCTCCGCTACGACAACATGGGCACTGAGTCCGAGACCCAGGGCAGCTCTGGCGGCCCCGCCGGCAACTTCCGCAAGGTCTGGGGTCCTGAGGGCTGCGGGGGTGAGGGGTGAGGCAGAGCGCGAGAGGGCCAAGGCCCTGCCCTCTAACTGCTGCTCACCCACAGATCTCCAAGCCGCTGATGGAGAAGAAGCGACGGGCGCGCATTAATGTGTCGCTGGAGCAGCTCAGATCGTTGCTAGAGAAACACTACTCGCACCAGGTGAGAAAGGGGACTCGTTGGAGGTAAGGGATGATACGGTCCCCAGCCTCATCCGCTCCAGCCCAGGCTGCGGTGCTAAGAGCCCTTTCCACGGATCCCCAGATCCGGAAACGCAAGTTGGAGAAGGCAGACATACTGGAGCTGAGCGTCAAGTACATGAAAAGCCTTCAGAACTCGGTGCAAGGTAGCGGGATGGCTTGGGGAGTCGGGCGAAGAGGCGGGGGAACTTGTGGGGTCAGAGCCACGGAGTCTACAAGGCCAGATAAAGGAGGGATGGACGGAGAAGAACTGCTCAGGGCAGTGGGCAGCTGAGTGACAAGGGGGCCCCATATTGCTGTGAGTGGGCAGGCAGCAAAAGCCCGGCTGGCTGTGGAGTTGTAATCCGGGTGGGCGAAGGTCTGGACCCGGGAAGGGGGGAGCGGGTTCGGGCTGACTCCCCTCCCTTCTCTTCCCTCCCTCCACACTTCTCCCCTCCCTTGCTCTCTCCTCTCTCTCTCTTTCCTTTCCTCCTCCTCTCCCCTCCTTTCCGCATTTCTCTCATCCGCTCCCCTCCCCCCAGGGCTCTGGCCGGTCCCCAGCGGAGCCGAGTACCCGTCGGGCTTCCGCGGCTGTCTACCGGGCGTTAGCCAACTTCTGCGGCGCGAAGAGGAGGGCGGCGACGGACTGCGCTGCCCCCTGGCGCACGAGCGCGCGGGTGGCAGCACCATGGACAGCGCCAGTTCCGGCCCCGAGGCGCCCGCGCGGCGCGGCCCCGGCGCCCCCCCAGTTTGGGTCCCTGCTCCGGCCGCCGCCGGCTCGCGGTCCCCGCCACCCCGGCTCCTCTTCTCTGGAGGTCTCCCCGGTCAGTCCACCGGCATCCCCGCGCCGCAGTCGGCGTCTCGCCGCTTCGCCGAGAGCCCGGGGCCGGGGCTGCGCTTGTGGCGGCCCTGGTGAGGATCAGGTACGGCCTCGGACTCACAGAGGCCCTCGTCTGGCCTGGGGACGCAGAGACTGTTTTGGACGGCCGGAACTCCGGTCATCGGTTCTGGTCCCGGGACGGGGTGGCCGGGAGGGTGCCGCGTCTCTTCGAACTCGGGGAAATACACGAAGCTACGATTGGACCGGGTTCTGCGCGTCTAGGCATAACCCACCCCCCACCCCAGCCCTACCCACTTAGGCCGGACCCGCTTTCTCCTCCTCCCACCTTCCAGTGGGGCTGGGAGTGGGTGTCCCGGGCTGCGCCCCTTTCCCAGGGCCCCTGGCGGGCAGCTCGTTCCCGCCCCGCGGCCGCGCCGCGGTGGGAAGGTCGCCGGCCGCAGCAGCACAGAGCGGACCCCTCGCAGCGAGGAGAATCGCTGCCCCGCCCCTGCCCATTCAGCCGGCCAGGGACGCCCGGTTCCCACCGGCACAAAGCGCGCCAGGCCCCGCCCCCCCAGCAAGGGGCCCCCATCCCATCCCCATCCTGGACCCACTCGGCTTCCAGGGATCCCCACCCCCTCCGCACGCGGCGCGGCCCACCCGCTGGCGCACGCTCCTAAGTCTGCCCTCTCGGAAGCCCCCTCCTTTAGCGACCCTGCCCAGCGCCCGCTCAGCGCTGTGGCCCCGCCCGGTAAGATGCTCCACCTACCGCCCCGGCCACCCGACGCTTGGCTCCGCACGGCTTCTGGTAGGGACCCCGCGCACTGTCGCACCAACTTGGGGGCTGCTAGGGCACACCCCGGCTCCTCTCAAGGGAGAGTTCACTTCTCTCCACTTGGAAAAGACCCCGGCCCCGCAGAGCCCCCGACTCCGGACCTCTGGGGCCTCCAGGGAGCCCACCACCCTTGACAACCCTGGCAGTGCTGTGCGACGGTTTACTCGTCTGAAAATGAGGTCATTGCTGTGCCCGGACTCGAGCCCGGGGCTCCCGGCGGGGAAGCCTGGGGGTGGAGGACAGGGACCCTGCCCTGAGCCCAGGAAGAGATCCTAGCACCTCCTCCCACCAGCTTGAAATTCAAAATAAGAACAGTGCGAACTTCTGAAATGGGTATAAAGAGGCCATGAAGGTTCTAATTTCTCCCGTGATGCCTACTTAGGTGAATCTTTTTGAACTACCAACATCAACTTTGTATAAAACGTTTCTCATTTTGGGCTGCCCCTGCCTTGCCGTGTGCTAAACCCGTCCTGGTCAGACCGCGGCGAGAGGGCGACCTAGCTCCCCTACCGCACCACCCAGCGGGCTCTCCGGTGCTGGGGCGGGGCTCCTGCAGTGGTGGTCCCGGGGCGGCCTCTCGGCTCTCAACTTCCCGACACTTATCCTTCTGCCGGCCACCAGGTGGCGATCTTACATCGCGGACCCAGGGCACGTCCTCCGAATTCCAACCCAGGCTGGTGGGCGGGTCAACCGGCACAATGGGTCCTCCTCCCCTAGGCACGGCTCCAACTGCTCTGCCTTTCTCGCCCTCCAGAATCAGCCTCACTGGGATTAGTGGTCCCTGAAGCCAAACCTGGGCAGGGGCTGCCATCTGCACTCATAGGTCATCTCCGCCCTTTATTAGGGCTTTGGAACCCACCAGGCCGCTCCATCCTGCTGCTGCCCCAGGTCTGACTCACTCGCTGGGTGGGGCCGCTGGATTTGCCTAGAGAAAGGGGCAAGTCCAACCCAAAGGAAGGGTGCACTAGCGGAGGAATTCAGGACCCAGAGGGAGAGACGTTTAGGGGCAGCTGGCCAGCGGTGCTGTTAGGTTCTAAGTGTTTCCATGAAATCGGCCTCGGATTGCCTGGTGCAAATCATAGGAAGTTTTTATTCGATTCTGTACAGAAGATAAATGCTCAGTTGTCCAAAAAAACTACAAACGGATCCCTGGCTCTGGGCTGGGTGGTGGTATGAAGACAGAGCTCCCTCCACAGTGAACCCAGGGCCAAGCTGCTCTTCAGGGCAGCAAACAGGCCTGGAGGCAAGACAAAGTGAGAGAGGGAGCCCCACGCTCCGGGGGCCTCTGCTTGGGGTCCTCCCTCCTCTTTAATAATTTTGTAAAAACCAGGACTGGAGGGACTTCAGGGGACCACGCCTCCCTGCAAGTATTGCCGTTGGATATGAAGTACACAGATTGGATATGAAAACCCAAGGTGACCAATCGGCCGGCGGGGGTGGGGAACGGTGGCTAACTGGCTGCCTCTGCCCCCACATCACGTTGGTCCTTGAAGGCACAGCAGCGTTGGCGAGGCAGGCCTCCCATGGCTGAGGCTGGACCGGAGGCCCCTGCCTTACTCACCTGTGGCCAGCTCCTCCCGCCAAGTTACCCCACAGCCAGAGACTGAAGGGGCCTCTGAGGGTGAGACAGAGCTGCGTAGTCCCCCCTCTTCTCCCGGCTCCCAGAGGCCTCTCTGGAGCTGGGACCCTGTCTGGAGGGTGAGGAGACAGGCTTGGCCACCTGAGGGGCAGAGGCAGTGCTGCAATTCCAGAGTGCAGAGTAGGAGGGGAGAGGGGGTAGACCAGCTCCTTGCGGGCCCTGGAACCCCCTCCAGATCTTCACATGGAGGGGCCACTGCAGGGAGGCAGGGGGTGGAATGAGACAGTCTTTGCATTCACCCCGGCCCCTCCAGCTCAAAGTCCACAGCTATTCCTGGGCTTCTCCTTAGCCTGAGTCGAGGGTCTTCCTCCACGCAAGACCCAGCAGGCCCTCCCAAGGGCCCATGGCCAAGCCCAGGCCCGCAAGAGGTCTGCCCAGCATGGAGAGCAAAAGAAGACCCCTGCCCCAGGGTGGAGGAAGACTCTTACCAAGGACCAGGCCTTGAACCCAGAAGCTGCGAGGCCTCTGAGGCAAGATCCCTTCCTGGCCAGACCTGCACAGTTGGGGGTTGGCACCAGGAGAAGGAAGCCCGCTCCCCCTTGGCTTCAGTTTTCTCCACCACGTACCCACGACCTTCGTGGTGGGAGTCACAGAGGTGGCTGACGTGTTGTGCATAGGCAATGGAGGCACAGTGATGAGGGTGGGATGCTAACAGCGGCCAAGGCGGGTGTGTGCCAATGGTGATGGTGCGAGAGTGTTGTGCTTTAGCTTGGCTGGGGAGAGTTCTCAAGGGGGCCAGGGGCACTAAGTGTGGGAGGCCTCAGGCTTGGGGGCCACGCCAGGCCCCTGAAAACTGAGCCCCACAAGGGACCCATGGAGGGTCCTCCACTACTCACTCCCTGTCCCCTCGGTGGCGGCCGGGGCACACAGACCAGGAGACTTGACCAGACAGTCCTGAGAGCTAACATGGTCACCTGCTCCTCACAGATACGGAAACCAAGGCAGAACAAGTCAGCAGGGGGACCTGCTCAGAGAACTTGGTTTGGGCTCTGAAGACCCCTGTGCTTACAGACCCTCTGTACCCCACCCCCTGAGGTGTGACAGTTGCAGTGCAGAGTGGGAAGTGGCTGCAGTCTGCTGGCTCCTGCAGGGCTGGGCTTTGTTCCGTTCGGCGGTAGCCAGCTGCCCCGTCCGGAGCCCGCCTTTTCCCAAGCCCCAGCCTCACTCTGCCCAGAGGCTGGTCCGTGCCCAGTGTGGTCGTCCGGGGCGGGCGTTGCCCCTCCAGGCAATGGCCGCTTCCCGGGCGGCACACAGCCGCCGCCCCGTCAGGGCTAGCGCAAGTCCAGGCGCCGCCGGCGGCCTCAGCGTAGCCTGCCCCGAGCCTGGGCCGGGTTAGGATGGCATCTTTGGTGCTTTGGCCCCGTGGGTGGCCCGGCCCGCCTGGAGACTTGGGGAGGCGCCGGCGGGCCCTAAGACGCCGAACCCATCGAGTCCGAGTGCAGCGTGACGTAGCCCGACGACTCCGAGGGCGAGCTCAAGAAGCTGCTGATGCTGCCGCCGCCGCCGCCCGCCGCGCGCAGGCCCCCGGGTTCGCCCCACGACGCGCTCAGGCCGGTCCGCAGGGTCCTGGAATGCGCGTGTGCGGCCGGGCGCGGCCCGGGGCTCCGTTGCGCGCCGCCGCCGCCGCCAGGGGGCGCCGCGTCCCCGCCGGGCTGGGCGCCGTCGCGGGGCAGGGCGCGGACGGGGAAGGGCCCCGGCGAGGCGGGCTGGCGGCGCAGGGCCTGTGGCTCCCGCTCGAAGGCGGTCAGCGCGAAGGCGTCGGGCAGCAGCGAGGCCGAGGCGCAGCGGGCGCCGGGCCCGGCGCGGCGGCGCGGGCTGCCGGGGGGCGAGGCGGGGGCGAGGCGCGGGCCGTCGTCCAGGGCCGGGGGACGCAGCGACAGCAGGCTCTCGGCCGAGCGACGGCGCGGGCGGAAGGGGGGCGCGTCCTCCGCCAGCAGGCCGCCGCGGCTCCGGTCGGGCCCGCCAGGCAGCACCAGGGCGGCCAGGTCCTCGCCAGAGCCCCAGCGCGGTAGGAACGTGGGCAGCGGAACGGCGGCCCACACGTCCGCGTCATCGTGGGAGAAGCGTCGCGTGGGCGGGACCTGTCAGGACCAAGGGGTTAACCCGGGCTGCCCTCCTGGAAAAGGGGGGCCTAGCCTCCCCTCACCGGGCAGGGCCGCCTGAGGTCAGGGACCAGGCCTGGTCCAGGGCACCCTGGTTTAGAGCTGTGAGATTTGGGGCAAGTGACAATCTCTACAAACCTCAGTGTTGTCATCTGTAGCTTGGGTCAGCTGGGGAGAAGTCCCTTTGAGTAGGGTGCTGAGCCCCAAGGAAACAACACAGGCACCAAATGGACCATCCTCCTAGAGCACCAGCGAACTTGGCCACAGGGGCTGGGGTGCCGCCCATGGGTCCACCTGCACAGGCTCTGTGACCTGGGGCCAGCCCGTCTTGGGAGGATGAAAGCCAGCCCCAGGAGCTGTGGCAGGCGTGAGATGAGCTCAGAGAGGAAAGGCCTTGGAGAGGCATATTTGCATCTCCAGCCCTGGCTGTCCCTACCTGCAGGTACTGCATCTTGTCCTCCTGCAAGGGCCGCAGAGGGTAGAACTGGGGCAGGTCCCCCTCCAGGGCAGAGAGCTCATACTTGGCCGTCCTGTCCAGGGCCACAAAGTCACCCCCATAGCTGTAGTCCAGGGAGCGGTCCAACACTAGGTCTGGGGGGATGCCACCTTCCAGGCTGGTTTCTGCAGGGCGGGGCAGAAGCTTAGGGCCGTGGAAACTTGGGGGCATCCAGGAATGGGTCCCAGGGACCCCCAGAGACACGCAGTGCTGGTGGGCTGGTTAACAGAAAAGGAGAAGGGCGGGCTCCTCTATTCAGATCCTGACTCTGCCACCTTTTAGTTGAGGGCCTGGGGAAGTCACAGACCCTGAGCCAGTTTCCTCCTCTATGGGGGTGAGAACTAAATAGACACAAGGAGCTGACACTGCCTGCCAGGTGGCAAGGGCTCAGCCCAGGGTCACATTATTGCTGCTGGCAGGGAGACAGGACCGGTCTACAGGAGCCCCGGGGCAGTTCGCCAGGACCCCTAAGGTTGGAAGCTCCAAGAAACACAATCAGGCTGCAGTCCACAGCCACTCTGTTAACAGAACGTCTGATCAACTGGAACCCTGGGGCGGCCAAGCCATACAGGGGAAGGCCCCGTGTGACACCAGGCTTGAGTCCTTGCGGGGTTTAAGAACCTTTGGGGTAGAACAAGGGGGCTCTGACAGCTGTTATCCCGCGGACCCCCAGTGACCTCACCCAGGCGCCACTCTCCCTGGGGGGCATGCTCAGACCGTCCTCACCGTCACCCGAGTCCTCGTCGTTGGCCATGAGGGCCATGCACTTCTCCCAGACAGCCTTGAGGTCAGCGCGGTAGCGGTCGCAGGCCCAGAGGAATACGGGCAGCAGCAGGGCCTGGGTCACTGAGCACCAGAGCACACACAGTGCCATCCAGGGCGCCGAGGCGTCAGCCCACAGGCTGCTGAAGCTCACCACCTGTGGGCACAGGGCTGGGCCTGGCACCCGGCAGGACCCCCATCACCCAGCTTCCCTTCCCGGCCTCAGTTCTCCCACCTGTGGGGCAGGTCTGACTGCCCACCTGCCGGAGGCGGGGGAGGGGGAGACAGAGGGGGAGGGGGAGACGGACAAAGCCCTGGGGTTTTGGGCAGGAAAGAGACAGAGTGTGAGGGGAGAAGTCCCTGCCCACCGACAGCCGCTGGTGTCAAGATGAACAGTCACAGCCCCATGTGTGCAGAGCCCTTCACAGTGCAGCAGGTAGCACTGGGCACGGCCTCCCTCATTTCACCTGTGACCGCCCAAGGAGGAGAAGGCGTGGATTACCAGCCCCTTTTTGAGAGCCAGGTCTCGAGTCTCCCAGTTCAGGGACCTTTCTACCATCCCCGCTGCTCCATGGCTAGTGGCCTCCTTGGCCCTGCCCCTACTCTGAGGGTCTAGACCTCAGACCCCAGAGGTCTAGAATCAAAGTAGTTTCTGGGGGTCAGAGGATCCAACCAGGTGGCCTTTGGGTCACCGCCTAGGGACGCCTCATTCGTCTGCTCCCAGGAGAGTTCATTCCCCCACTGAGTGACATAACTATTCCTCTTTCAGAGCAGAAGTGGGCATGATGCAGACATCATGTTGGTTCTTCCATGCGAGCTGTGTGACCCTCAGAAAGATGCTAAACCTCTCTGGGGCTCAGTTTCCTCATCTGTGAAATGGGCCAAGAACACCCCACAGGGTGAGGTAAAGATTCCAGACACCGTACCAGGCCGGCAGCATGGAGTGGGTTCCACAAACGGCCCTGAAGAGAAGCTGGGGGGCCCTTCCCCCACTGCTGTTCCCGTCTGGCTCTGCAATTTCACACACACATCTTCCCTCTATCATCAAAGGACTGGGGACACCAGGCCCCACTGCACACAGGAGGACTCTACCTGGGGGGTACCTGGCCCACTGAGGGTGGGGCAGAAGGTCACCCCTGACTATGAGGCTGCCACACCACCTGTCACCTTCTGGAGCTTGGGTCCTGCGATGACTCCCTGCCCAGCTGCTAGGATGAAGCCTCTATCTGGTCCTTGCCCCTAGACCCTTCCCTGTCCAGCTCCATAGCCTTCAGGGGCAGGGCTGGAGCCCTATCAGTGGGAGGGCTTGTCTTTGAGTCCAGACGTCATTCTTGGGCTAGGCCTGGGGCATAGCCTCACAGACAGGACCCCAGGCAGCCTCGGGGGACCTTGGACCCTTGCTGGCAGGGTCTTCAGACCAGCCCTCACCTTGACCTTCCTCAGCTCCTGGGATCAAGTCCAACTCCCCAGCACATATTCAAGGCCTTCCCTGCCTCCCGATTCAGGATCAAAGCCAGTTCTGCCACACTAAATCCCTCCTCTGTCCAGCCTGGGACCTGGACCCACCAGAAAGCCTGTGGCGTGTCACCCCACCTTCCATACCCTCTGCATCAAATGGGTCTCACTCAGGTCAGGAAAGTCCCCTGCCGTGTGACAAAAGACCCTGGTCTCTGCAGCCACCTGACGTGGGTTCAGATCCCACCATGGATGCCCTGACTTTAGGCGGGTCATTTGACCTCTCTGAAGTTCAGTTTCCACCTCTGTAAAATGGGGATGATGATGATGCCTCCTGAAAAGATCGGGTGTGAGGATTCAACCACCTAACGCCTGGAGCACGCCCGGCCCCAGGGCTGTCCCAGAGCCCACGTCCCCCCGCCAGGCTCACCCACCAGCACAGGGAAGCCCATGAGGCAGTCGTATATGACGACGATGGTGGCCACCAGGCCGGTGATCTGCAGCGAGGTCCTGGCGGGCTCGGAGCCGTCGATGGAGGAGCGGCGCTTGCCCTGTGCGTCCTCCACCACGATGGTGGGCACGGTGAAGGCGTGGCGGTCGGCCCGGCGCCCCACCTGCACCGCCAGCGTCTGGAAGAGGGCGATGGCCGTGCAGACCACGCCCATGGCCACGCTGCCGCCCACCAGCAGCAGGAAGCAGACGCCGAAGCCCAGGCCAATCTCAGCCACGATGAAGTGGCAGCCGTGGGTGTAGAAGCGCTCGCTCGTGTCGTGCCAGCCGACGGCAGGCAGTGCCGACAGGATGAAGGACACCATCCAGATGCCCATGAGCGTGTGCACCGCCTGCTTCTTGGCGTTGCTTAGCCTGGCATGGGGCGGGGGCAGGACAGAGGGACCTGGCGTCACTCAAAGGGTCTCTCCAGAGGCCCCTGGGGACCGGCAGAGGGTCCTCAACTGCCCCAGCCCCGCAGTCAGCACATCGTCACGTCCTTCTCACCGAGCCCTTCTGCACTGGACACTGTACGCACCCACGTACACCTACACGCGCTCGTCCCTGCAACCCCAGCACAGCATGGGTGCGGCACACCGCACAGGGACCCTGTCCCCACACCGAGGGTACCTGCGCGCTCAGGCACCCACGTCCCCCTCTCCAAGGACACCAGATGTTCAGGCGCACACGCCCAGGAACTCACCGGTAGTTGACGGGCCAGCGGACCATCCACATGCGGTGGTAGGAGAGGGAGGTGACGGAGAAGCAGGTGGCCAGGGTGAGGGTGTAGAAGGTGGAGACGAAGACCTTGCAGAGGCCCTCGTTCCATTCGTAGTCGGGGCGCTGGCGCCGCAGCTGCACCACAGCGTAGGTGGCGATGGGCACGGCCACGTTGAGCATGTGGGTGGCCGCGAGCATGCACAGCAGGAACTCCAGGGGCTTCCACTTCTTCTGCTTGGCCCCCACGCTGAGGATGCCCCACGCGTTGGCCAGCAGGGAGAGGCCTCCGCAGGCCAGCCAGCCCACCGCGCTGCCAGGCAGCCGCCGCTCATCACTCATGGTGCAGATGGGAGCTGGCCGGCGGCTGGGACATCCTCCTCAAGCCAGGCCTCAGCTCCGAGCAGCAGCCCTCACACGTGGCGGCCTGGGGACACCAGGGACCGTGAGCATCTGCAGTGGGTTTGGGGGGAGCCAAAGAGCTCTCAGGGACTCTCCCTTGGGCTCTGGCAGTGAAGCTCCTGGGGCTCTTGGGAGTGCGAGATAGAGGGGGTCCCCTCATGCTCCATTGCCTGTCTGGTCCTGGCTTGGGCTGGGCCGCTTCGCCCTCCTCTGCTCTCTATGGAACCTCCTGGCTCCCAGGGGGTGTATACAGGGGTGCTCAATAAGTGCACATCCCCTCACCTCCACCTACTCCTGGTCAAGGTGCGGCACCTAGGCTTCCTTCCAGGCCGCCTGCATCCTCAGGGAAGCCGCCAGGCCGGGCCCAGGTGGGCGCTGTGCCGCGTGTGTACCTGGTCCTGTCCCAGAACCAGCCCTCTCACCATCAAACTCCCCAAATCCTCACGCAGCCCACGCGAGGCACCCCCAGTGCATGCTGGGGGCCCTCACTTTCATTGGTCCCACTTCCTTTGGCCAATGAGGACATGCCTGGAGGATGAGTGCCCTGAACCTCCCCTGTAAGGAAGGGATGCTCTGGGGGCCACTCTCGTGCCCACCTTGGGAAAGGGCGGCCTGCTTTACCCAGGTCAGCCCCCAGCAGGCCTTCCGTGGCCGTGCACGCCTGGCAGGCCCTGGCACTACCCCGGGCTGGGGGGTACACTAAGCTCTAGTGTACTAGCCATGTGGCCCCAGCAAAGTCCCTGCACCCACGTCCTACTCTGAAACGGGGACGATGAGGCTTCCTCCAGGGGGAGGCTGGGGCGGACAGACGCCGCATCTCTAGCGCCTGGGGCGGGCCCGGCTGCTTGGGATGCCGCAGGCAGCATGGGACAGTAGCTGGTCCAGGGACCAGAACCTGCCCCCGAGGACAGCCTGTGGATAGGTAGGAACCAGGGACCTAGGACGCGGGGCAGGAGGCACGTGTTGGGGAGCCGCCCCATCCTGCCAGTGGGCCTGGCGGTGAGTCCCCCAGCTTCCCAGCTCGGTGCGTCCCTGCGCAGAGCACTGGCCGGTCCCTCTGACGTGAGGCACCCCACAGCAGGCCCCTCTGGCCACAGCCTGGAGCAGGTGGCGTGGGGGACAAGTGCAGTGCTCAGTGCAGGTCTACTATGTACGCTGCCCACACTTGGGCCTTCTCACCCTCTAGCCTGTGTAATCTCATTGGCTGCAAATTTGTTGCCCCCAACACTTATGGGCACCACTGAACCAGACACAGCCACGTGATCCTTCAGGGACTGTCTCCAGCTTGGGGTGGACAGGCCATTGCAGGCCCCTGGCGCTCAGGACAGGGGAAGTGACACCTCCCAGCCTGCTGCCAGGCTCCCCTGCTTGTCTCGTGCAGGGTGTGGCCTGAGCCCCACGGACACCGAAGGATCTCTTGAGTCTTGATGGGTGTCATTCATCTCTGTGCCCCTGCAGTGGGCCTGTCCAGGCCCCTGACCCACAGGAGGAGTCTAATCTGGACCACACCAGTGCCCACTAAGGGCCTTTTAGCGGGGGCTGGGGGACTTCTGGGGCCAGGGAACTTCCTTCCCAAACATTAGGCTTCTGCTCGCAAAGCTGCCGCCCCTTCCCCACCCCAGACCCAGCGTGGGGGGTGAGGTGGCCCTGCTGAACCCTCCACCAGCCGTTCTGCTGTCCAGCAAGCCTCCTTGACTTCAGCATACAGAGGCCACTCGGTGTGGGGTGAAGAGCTGTTAGACTCCAGCTTTAGCTCCCCAGCCAGTCACGTGACTCAGCTGGGCCTCAGTTTTCTCATCTGTACGTAGACATGATAGTCCCTATCTGCCTCGAGAAGTGTGTGGGTAGCCGGTAAGCTATGCCAGGGAAAGCGCTTAGAATGGAGCCAGGCACACAGTAAGTGCTCAATAAATGCTTGCCACGTAGATGTCTGTACCAAAGACCTCCCTGCTCACTGAGCTACGCTGTCTCTTCAAGACACTGAGCTCAGAGGTGTGCACGAGCCTTAGACCTGCAGGCAGACGCACAGTCACCCCAGCCAGAACCTGGGACAGCCCAGCTTGGAGGGTAATGAGGCTACACACAGCCAGGTGGGGTGTCTGGCAGCCCACCAGGGGTCCAGAGCGGGCAGAGGCTTACATTATCAAATAGAAAACCGGATTTGGCATGCACGTGGTGGGCTGCCATCTATTTCTACTTGCATCGCGCCGCCTTGGCCGTCAGATTGGGAGGCCTTCCCTCAGAAGCCCAAGCAGGCAGGCTGTCTGACTCTTGTGACCCTGCGCCTGGCCCAGCCCACACTGCCCACCTGTTGATTGCTGGTCCAGAGCGGTAGGGAAGGTGCCACAGGCTGCCACTGGTACAACCCTTCCTGGTGCCGGTTCTTCCCTGAGTCTAGCCGAGCAGTGTCTCACTGCAGGGAAAGGCCCTAGGTCTGTGTGGGCAGGAGAATGTGCCCTACAAGTAGAGGGAGGAGGCAATCCTCCTTCGAACAGGCACGCTCCCCTCAGTTCGCACCCCCAGTGATCTTGTCTGAAGGACTGCCATCGTTCCC
This sequence comes from Stenella coeruleoalba, assembly GCF_951394435.1. NCBI lineage: Eukaryota > Metazoa > Chordata > Mammalia > Artiodactyla > Delphinidae > Stenella > Stenella coeruleoalba. The sequence continues at coordinate 4,386,960 of NC_137169.1, forward strand.
ATTTTACAGATGGTTAAGGGGAGGTAACCAAGCTCTTAGGTTCCCGAGCCAGGATCCAAACTCCACTCGCCTGACATCAAAATCCTGATGTCTGAAACATTAAAATGCTCAGAAACTTGGCATTTTTTTGTTCCTTGAGCTGAGGTTGTCTTTCTGGGCCTCCTGCCCCTGCAAGATGGGTCCTACTGTCCCCACAGTGCAGATGGGAACACTGAGGCTCAGAGCCCAGTGCAGCACAGGGAGGAAGTATGGAGGCTGGCTTTATGGACTCCTGAGCGTGGTGGTCCTGCGATGGGGGAGGAGTGTCACCGGGGTGGGGTGGAGAGCAAGGTCTCCAAATGCAGAGTGAGAGGGGGCTGGCTCTGCGGAAACAAGGAGACCCCCTTCTTCCAGGCCGGTGACACCTTCTGTTCATTCTCAATCACAGGGAGCAGGGGACACTAGGGTCCAGGCCCCAACACTCCAGGGGTGTTACCGCCCCCTATTGGGAAGTTTCTCCCGCAGCCCACTCAGGCTCCGCAGCATTTCAGGACTGGGCTTCCCGCTCCACCTGGATCCCGGAGACGCTCCCTGCCACCCCCCGCGCCCCCCCCAGGACACCGCAGTGCAGGCTGCAGGTGTGGCGGACCTGGGACCCACCGGACTCTCTCCGCAGGGTCTGCGGGCGGGGCTCCGGCGTGACGTCGCGGCCCCGGGCCAATGAGGCCCCACGGCCCCCGGGCTCTATTGCGCAACAAAGAGAACCCAGAACTTGAAAGGATTCCCGGGCTCAGGCTGCCGCCCCCAGGCTGCTCTCCGCCGGCGCTGCTACCCATCAGTCCCGCAGGGCCCCGCTCGGCCGCCGCCCAGGGCGGAGCTCTCGACGAGTAGCCTCCACATCTCCGCCACGCCCGCCCTCCACCCTCGCGGTCTCCGCTCCTCTGTCCTCCGATCCCCCGCCCGGCCAGGCGCGCGGTCCTGCCCCAGCGGGGCCCCCAGCTCTGCCCAGCCCCGAGGGCGCGTCCGAGCGTCGGCCGCGAGCCGAACGCTGACGGGACTGCGGTCCCGGACGCCTCCCGAGTTACGCTGGGCAGGGGTGGGCCCAGGACCCCCAGAGCGGCCATCCCCGCCCCCTGAAAGCAAGCCCCCCGGGGCGGCGCTGCCAGGCTCAGAAGAAGGGGCGGACCCCGGGGAAGTTACCCCGAAGGTCCCCAAGTTGGGGGGAGGGGTGCGCAGCCTTAAGCGGAGCCCGCGGCCATCGGACAGACCCCGTGACCGACCAACCACGGACAGCCCCTCCCTGCCCAAAGTCCTCCCGCCGGGGGTCCCCTGCCCTGCCGCCCCCGGGCTAGGGCGGCGGCGCTCACCCTGCATTCGGGCGCCCGGGGCTCCAGCTCGCTGCTCCCGCCTCCGGCTCCGGCTGCGGCTCCCGCGCCCCCGAGCCGAGCGCGGGCCGCCGGGGACCGCGTGGGTGGCCGGCGGCGGAGCGGCCAGCGGGCCGGGGCATCCTGGCGGCGGCCGCCCGTGGCCTGCGCGTTCCGCTCGGCTCGGCTCGGCCCCTCGGCCCCTCCCTCCCTCCGTCCCTCTCTCTCTCTCTCTCCCTCCCTCCCTCTCTCCTCCCTTCGCGCCGCCGCCGCCGCCGCGCTCCGATCCCGCCGCTCGGCTGGCTGCGCCCGGGCGGCCGGGGGCGGGGGGCGGAGCAGGGCGCCGGCCTCCGAGGGCGTCTCCACACCGCCTCTCGGACCGCCCAGCCCCTCCCCTCGGAGACGCGGCCCGCCGCGTGTGTCTGTGTGTCTGCCGCGCGTTTGTCTCGTACCCGCGGGGGCGCGCCCTCCGCATCCGCGCCTCCCGGCCGAAGACCCCTAGGGAGGGCGGCGCCTCTCGCGACGCCTGGATCAAGCTTGGGCCTGTCGCTGCCGACTCGGGTCTGTCCATACTCCCGACGCTGGCTGCGAGCCTCCTGGGGAAGACCTAGGCCAGGGGGGCCCGGGGCAGGAATGGACAGTGGGGACTTAGGGCCGGCGGTGGGGGGCTCAGTGAGGCCTTCCTGAAGGAAGTCACATCTAAGGTGAACTATAGGGGCGGGGCGTAAGGAGGACTTGGGGGCCCTGAGGACTGGTGGCCTCTAGAAATTGGGGAGTCGTTTATGGGGGGGAGCCAGGGCAGGAAGAAGTGAGGTTGGGTCAGCTAAGGATTCAGACTTACCCTCGGGCCTTTGGGGGGGCGGGGGGTTCCACCGCGGGAACCAAGTGAATGGACCACTGGGCTGCCTGCTGGGTGGTTGTCCCTCCCCCCATGGGCTCCGAAGTGTTCTCTGTGAAGCTGAGACCACGACCAGGCAGCTGGGAGAGGCCAGGACCTGCGACCTGACACCCCTGGCCCTCTCTCTTCCCTCCCTCAGGAGCTTGCCTTCCACTTAGCACTCCTAGCAGGGCACAGGCTGTCGTCACCTCTAGGCTAGGTGGGGAAACCCATTAGTCCCCTTGATGGGGTTCTCTGGAGACCCAAGTCACAAGAGAGAGTGGCCTCTGGCATCCCATCCTGCCTCTTCTAGAAAGCCAGGGACCACACACACCCCGGACGAAAGGCCTCTGGAGTCACTCTGGGCTGCCCCGCAGGGCACTGTCCTGCCCCACAACCGGGAGCACCCACGAGTGCCCAGCCCTGTGTCTGGAGGAAGGCGGGCATCTGCTCGGGACTGGACTCAACAAAATGCAGCCAGTGCTGCCTGGCTTCTGTGCCCACCTACACCATCTCCTCCACACCCCCGAAACAGCTGGGGAGTTAGAAGCAGCTTTTAGGGGGCCCAGAGTGAGTCTTGGGATCAGGTGTTTTTTTTTTTTTTTTGACCGCGCTGCACGGCACGTGGGATCTTAGTTCCCCGACCAGGGATCAAACCCGCACCCACTGCATTGGAAGCGTGGAGTCTTAACCACTAGACTGCCAGGGAAGTCCCCAGGATCAGTCTCAGACAAAAGTCAAAGTGTTTGTATAGCAAAGGTTCCACAATGAAGCAGAGCTGGAGAATGGCGAGTCCTGGGCCATGCGCTCCCTGTGTGTGGCTTCTGGGTGGTCAGGGCCCCTGATGAGCTCTCCGTGGACAGGCCAGCTCCCTGCCCATGTGACCCTGGTTGTAAATAGGGCATCAGCAGTAGGAGGCTGACACAGGGTAGCTGGTAGTCAAGTGTGGCATTTCTAAGGCAAACAGGCAATCCAGCCATCCAGAGCATGGGCCAGGCCGCTGCCCAGCTGGCAGAAGGCAGCCTGCCCCGCGCCTGTGGCCCCAAGTGCACCTCCACGAGCGAGCCCGGCTCACCACGGCCACCTGTACTAGTGCCCCTGCCCCTGGCTTAGCGGGCTCTGGGGGCAGGTGGGAGATTAGCTTCCGATGGCCACCGTGGGGAGCCCCAGGGCCCAGGCACTTTGGGGCCGGCTCGCCTCCGCACCACTCCCTGCCCAGGGCACCGCCTATAGCCTTCAGGAAGTTGGCACAGGGTGTGGGTGGAGCTGGGGAGGCTGAGGCAGCCTCCAGGGGGCCGGGGGGCAGGGTGGGGCTGCCGTGGCCTCCTGTGGTCTGTTCCCCCCCACTGCTCCCAGGCAGGAAATAACCCCGTCAGCCAGGACCGGGGCCCGAGACGGATTCCGGAGGTCCTGGCAGGCGTTTCTGCACATCTGGAGCCACGTTCTCTCTGTCGGGGCCCGAGGGAGCCCTGCGTGAGGCCGTAGTTGTTGGTGGCCAGTCTCATCCCCCGGCTTCGGGGACCAGCCTGGGTCAGGAGCGTTCCCCTAGGCGATGGTGACTGCCAGTGCTTGGTGCAGGGGCCCTTCTCAGCTGGGGCTGGGGCTGGGGGGCTGGGGGGCTGGAGTGGCCTTGGCCGCGTATCTGCCCTGAGGCTGCTGGACCAGGTGCACACACACAGCCTCACACTTCACATGTGCGCACACACGTGTGCAGAGACAGGGATGCCGACACACGTGCACACGCGTGCGCGCGCGCGCGCGCACACACACACACACACACACACACACTGCCCCTCGGACCCCCACCCCACGAACCTTCCCAATAACGCCCCTGCCCGAGTGGCTGGGGGTTCCCACATCGGGCACAGGGGCCCTGGCACCAGCTGGGGAGGCTCCCTCCAGCAGGATCCCTGCCTCTTGCTCCGAGGTGTCTCAGCTGCCTCCAGGGAGCAGAGGCCAGGCCCAGGGCAGGCCTGCCCCATGCTGAGCTGTGGTCTGGTCTGGCTGAGCCCGCCTCTTTCTGCCCAGCTCCTTGCCTGAGTCCTCACAAAAGCACCCCAGCCCCCATGGACAGGAAGGCCAGTGGGACACTGGTTGGGGCCTCAGAGCCAGGACACGGAACCAGGGCCCAGGAGGGGGTTGAAGGGTGGGAAGGGAGGAAGGGGTGCTCTCTCTCTGTCCAGCAAGCTGTCGGGCAAACACAAGTGGGCGCCGCTGTGCCCAAGGTTCTGGGGTACGTGCAGGTACAGGCACCAGGGGGGTGGCCCTGAGGAAGGGGGGGACCCGTGGGAGCCCACAGCCCCCAACACCCCGGGGAGAGCAGCTGCCCAGGACAAGCAACCACCCAGACCAAGGTCCAGCCAAACAGCAGCTTTATTAGCGATGCTGGGCTTTCCATACCGTACAGCGCGCGCCCCAGCATCCCCCAGGGCTTCCAGGGAACGCCCTGGGGCGTCGGGACAATACTGTGGAGCACTTACACGGGGATGATATAAATAAAGCTTTGGTGTATAGGTTTCCAGGAGAGGTGAACACAGGTTAACACTGCGAGACGAATACTTCACACAACACCAGCTGTCAACGTGAACTGGGGTTTTGGCCAAGGGGTAACTTCTAAATGATGAGACGCTGGGGGCTGCTCCAGGCCCCAGCGGTAGGAGGGGGCGTCTAGGGCTGAGGCTCCGCTTGACCCTGTCGTTTTGCCTTCATCTGCAGGTACCGCCCTTTGCCTTCCTCAAAGCGCTTCTTCTCGTCCTCAGTCTCGGGCTGCGGACCACACACAGAGAAGCAGGCAGGTTAGAGAACCTGTGACTGCAGCGGAGCCTGGGCCCTGCCCCGCCCCGGCCCTCCCCGAGGGCACAGAGAAGCCGGCCCAGGCCCCATCTTCCTGACAGCCCACAGCGAGCATCCCTCCCCGTGTCACCTTCCACAGCAGGCCAAATCCTGAGCCCAGCGCCATTTTGGTAATGAACTTCAGCTGAAAATGCAGTTGATGATGAAACGCGGGAGGGGAGGCCTAAAGCAGAGCCGAGCCAGGGCAAGGAAGAGGGGGATCCCCCACGTTTGCGCCACTCCCAGGGAGCGCCAGCTGCTGTCCGTCTCTGCCCCGAAGGGAAGTGGGGCCAAGCACCGTGCTGGCTGGGTGACCTTGAGAAGGCCACTTTACCAGGAGTGAGCGACCACACTGTGGGCAGCGAGTCCTGGCCAGCACAGACGCCTAGGAAGTGGCACCTGGTGTCCTCTTCACCTCTTCTCTGCTGCTTCCTTCCTCTGAGCAACCTAAGAAGCCAGGTCCCCGAGTGACCAGGGGACTTGGCCAAGGGCTGGGTCTTGCCCAGGGCAGTCCCGGCTTGTGCCTGCCGACCCAGCAGGATGGCGAACGGTGCCCCCTCTCACTCTTGAGAGTGGCCTGGCCTGGCCGCTAAGTGGTGTGGCCCTGGCCAGAGAGATCCACTGCGGCAGCATCAGGGGGTCACTTCCCAAGGCCCCATCTCCCGCCCCCCAGGGCCAGCGATTCGGGCTTAAAGAGCTGTGCGAATTCCTCTGGGACGACACTGCCTTGCGACACTTTGAAGGTGTCTGAAAGCCAAAGAAATGGGGCAGTTGCCCTTCATCCACAATGACACCAAGCCCTAGCAGCTATTTTTGGCCCAAGGGTTTTACAGACAAATGGTATATTGGCAAAAGAGAGAACGATCAGCCTGAGGATGGAATGTCAGGTCATACCGAATACTTCCTCCCCTTCAGCCTTCTCAGCAATTGTTCTCTAAATGTCACCAGGTGTAAACTGTCAAACCTTGCGGCTCAGAGCCAGTAGAAAGTTCGGGTATCTGAAGCACCAGGATCGTGGTCCTTATAGTGGTTCCGGTTCCTGTCTGAAGAGTCTCGGGGCAAACATGGAAAATGGTGGCTTTTCCAAGACACTTTATTGGAGGCCTGCTCTGGTTTCACCTCTGGCTGACTTTTTAAAAATAAAATTTGAGGCTACTCAATTTGACTTGAAACAGCACAGGGAGATAAACTGTTCTATCTCAGTTTCAGCAGGCAGTTCTAAGCGGGCAAGACCCCCGAGTCCTCCAGCCCCTGCTGCCCAAGGTACCCCACGAACACAAGTCCACATCCTGCTGGGCCCAGCCCAAGGTTTCTGCACACATCCAGGCAGAATGTGCTAGCTCGGGGCCTCTCAAATGTTCACGTACGCACGAATCACTTGAGGATCTTGTAAATGTGGATTCTGACCTGGTGGGTCTGGGGGTCAGAGGCTGAGACCTGTTTCTTTTTCATACATTTATTTATTTATTTTTGGCTGCATTGGGTCTTCGTTGCGCGCAGGCTTTCTCTAGTTGCGGCGAGCGGGGGCTTCTCTTTGTTGCGGTGCGCAGGCTTCTCATCGCGTTGGCTTCTCGTTGCGGAGCATGGGCTCTAGGCACGCGGGCTTCAGCAGTTGTGGCACATGGGCTCAGTAGTTGTGGCTTGCAGGCTCTAGAGCGCAGCCTCCGTAGTTGTGGCGCACGGGCTTAGTTGCTCTGCGGCATGTGGGATCTTCCCGGACCAGGGCTCGAACCTGTGTCCCCTGCACTGGCAGGCGGATTCTTAATCACTGCGCCACCAGGGAAGTCCTGAGACCCATTTCTAACACGGGTCCAGGTGATGCGATGCTGCTGCCCGCAGAGCACTTTGGGTAGCAGGACCCTGGCTCCTCCCCATCTCCATCCCTGTTCCAAACGGGGGACAGCCAAAGCGGCCAAGAATGCAAGGTCAAGGCCACCAGGCTAGAACAGTGCGGGCTTTTTCCTCCCCCTCCCCTATATGGAATTTGCTTGGCATGGCTGAGGAGACCTGTGGCTCCCATCCACCTGCAGCCCGAAGGCACAGCCCTTCCTTAGTGGGAGGAGGGGTGTAGCCGGGCTTCCTGCCTGCCTCGCAGACGACCCCATCAGTGCCTATGGGGTCCCAGAGCTGGGAACCGGGGAGTCGGGGCCCGGTGGGGCTGGCTGAGAGGAGAGCTGGAGGAGGGCAGTGGGGGGTCTGGACCACGTCCCAAGCTTCCTGCCAGCTCTAGAAACCCGCCCCTCTCTGCTGGGGCTCTGGGGCAGGCCCTCCTTCTAGCTGGTGGAGTTGCCATCTCGGGGGCAGGGGAAAGAAGGCAAGGGCTTATTTGAAAGAAAACGATTTCTCAGAAGCAAGAGAGTGTGAGCTTGGCCTGGGTAAGGCAGCAGGACCAAGAGGGGGCGGCTACCAGGCCCTCTGCAGAGCCCCCTGGAGCCACGGCCTGCCTCGCGAGACGGGCTTCCTGTTTCTCCAGCCCATCAGTGGTCTTGGAAACCAGCAGATGTGGGATTCGGGTGAGAACTGGGTTCCTAAGTGCCAAGGTCATCAGCCAGGTGCTCCTGGGGCTCCAGGGAGCAGGGAGGGGACCCAGGGAGGGTGGCAAACGGCCCCGTGGAGCTGCTGGCGTGAGCTCAGGAGCTGGTGTCCCATCTGTCAGGCAAGGATGGCCCACGTGAGGCCAGGGCCTGGGTGGGGGGTGCTGGCACTGGGACTGAGGAAGGGCTGCTGGGCCCGGGAGATGCCCGGGGAGCAGCCCACCCTCTGTGGGCACCTAGCCATTGACCCCTTGGGGCCGCCCACACTGCGCACTTGGGTTCTTTCCCTCAAGGACGCACACCACCGTTCAGTTTGCGTTGACACCACTGCCTGCAAACTTGCAGCAGGAGTGCGGGCTCTGTGGCCTCCTGCATCCCGGGTCTCTGTCTCCCAGCTCCAAAAGGGAGATGAAGCCTTCTTGATGATTTGTGGCCAAACGGGTCTGGAAACCTGAACGCTGATTAGCCTCTCCCAGCTAATGATGCACACAGGTCAAAATCTTGGAGTCAAATAAACCTGTTTAATGGTGTTTAATCAGGGCTGTCCCGCAATGACTTAGCCAGGGACCCCTTTTCCTAAGGAACCTTACTCCCATCTTGGGGGTGGCCGAATGGGAAGCACGGCCCACCCTCTCCTGAGGTCAGCTTGTGGCACGCCCTCAGAGCTGGCCGACAGCCCCGGGAGAAAGAAGCCGGGCACAAAGGCCCACCTCACGTGTGACCCCAGTTACACAAACGTCCAGAACAGGCAACTCGACAGAGAACACAGATTAGTGGTGGCCAGGGGTTGGGGGAGGGATGAAGACTGGCGGTGTGCTGTGTCTTTTGGTTTTTCTTTTAAAGAAATGCAAGCATTTCTTTCTTGCTTTTTCTTTTTAAATAATTTATTTGTGTATTCATTTTTGGCCACGTTGGGTCTTCATTGCTGCGTGCGGGCTTTCTCTAGTTGTGGCGAGGGGGGGCCACTCCTCGTTGCGGCGCGTGGGCTTCTCATTGCAGCAGCTTCTCTTGTTGTGGAGTACGGGCTCTAGGAGTGCAGCCTTCAGTAGTTGTGGCTTGTGGGGTTCAGCAGTTGTGGCTCACGGGCTCTAGAGCGCAGGCTCAGTATTTGTGGCGCACGGGCCTAGTTGCTCCGCGTCATGTGGGATCTTCCCAGACCAGGGCTCGGACCCGTGTCCCCTACATTGGCAGGCGGATTCTTAACCACTGCGCCACCAGGGAAGTCCCTCCTTTTTTTAAAAAAATAATCAATTAATTAGTGGCTGCATTGGGTCTTGCTGCTGTGCGCGGGCTTTCTCTAGCTGTGGCGAGCGGGGCTACTCTTTGTTGAGGTGCGCAGACTTCGCATTGCGCTGGCTTCTCTTGTTGCGGAGCACAGGCTCTAGGCACGTGGGCCTCAGTAGTTACAGCTCTTGAGGCTTAGTTGCTCTGCGGCATGTGGGATCTTCCCGGACCAGGGCTCGAACCCGTGTCCCCTGCATTGGCAGGCGGATTCTTAACCACTGCGCCACCAGGGAAGCCCAGATTGTACATTTTAAGCAGGGGAACTGTACGGCGTGTAATTATATCTGAAAAGCACCCCAGAGGTACAAGTGCCATCCTAGTTTACAGAAAGTCAAAGGGAAGGTTCAGCGGGGCGGTGCCCCACCCAAATCCGGGCACATGAGGGAGGGGCACCGGCGCCGGGGTGATGCGCACTGAATTAAACCATGCACTTGTCCTGCCGCGGCGCCCGGGCCTGGATGCGTGCACTCCCCGCGAGCACACAGACCACCCCCTGCGGGACCCTGCCCTGGGGAGCTGACCCGCTAGCTGACCACACACGGGAAAAGAGCAAGCCGACGCAGTACTAGGAACGTGACAATGGCAGGGACCAAAGACAAAGGAGAGCAGAGCGAGGTGGTCTCGAGGGCCAGGTCCTGGGGAGGGTTCCTGGGAAGGCGTGCGGGCACCACCCAGCCCACGAGAGTCTGTGTAACAACCCAGGAGGGGTCCAGAGCTGTCACCCTCCCCTCCCACCAATGAGGACGCGGGGCAGAGGCTGAGGCTGAGCCAGCGACAGCCGCTAAGTGGCAGAGCCTCGGTTTGAGCTGCTGCTGCCCTCCAGACCAGCCTGTACTGACGGGCTCTCGGGGCGGGCCTGTCGGTGGACAGCAGGGCACGCAGTGGCCCTCCCGTGTCACCCTGGCGACCCTCCAGAATGAGCCTGGAGCCCCCTGGGCCTGCAGCGGCCCAGCCCCCCTGGCTCTTCTCCATCCGGGAGGGGACAAGCCGGGGCAGGGGTGCGTTCCTGTCCCAGCCTTGGAGCCAGGCGCCTCCCCGAGGAGCTGCCTGGGCACTAGAGGCGAAGAGCAGACGGGCGCTGCGCCTTCCCCTTCTGCCAGGTCCTGTGAGTGCCAGCGGGCCACATGCAGCTGCCCGAGCGTCCTCCGGATCTCCACACACACGAACAAAAATGCCGGCCCTTCCATCACATTTGGGGCCACGACCCCCATGCTCTCCACACACTCACGAGGAATGCCCTCTCTAGGTCATAAGCTCTGGGAGTGAGGGGTGAATGTCTGGGGGTAGCAGAGCATCTAGAAGCCAGGGGAGGACCACGCTGGGTCCTCATCAGGGCCGGTTCTGGGGCAGCGGGCAGGGTGTCCACTTCCGGGTCGTGCCCGCACAGGGTGGGCGCCTCGTCTGCTTCCCCTTGTCCCACCAGGCCCCGATGTGCAGCTGTGATGAGCCCAGCGCTCTACGGGGTCCCCCTAGATGACTGCAGCTACTCGCCCCCTCAGCAGCCAACGGGCCACCACGCGTCCAGAACGGGTGCACCAAAGGCTATGAATTCTCCTCTCAAAGCATGACCTGAGGAGGGGCCGAGGCCAAGGTGCAGGTACAAGACAGGGTACATTCTAGTCTCTGCTCAGTGGAGGGAGGGGCCCGCGCCCAGCCCCGGGCCTCGGAGCTGCTGCCCTGAGTCTCTGACGTTCAGTATTTTGCAGCTAACTCATCAGCCAGGAGCTGCCCTCGGACAGACCTCACGCCGCCTGATGATGGAGGCACAGGCAGCTGGCCAGCTGGAGAGCACGGCCAAGCCATTTGCCAGGCCCGGGGGGAAGGAGCCAGACGAGGGCTCATCCCTCTTCTCGCCTCTGGGGATGGCGGCCTGGGCTGCACGTTCCAGGCTCTGAGGATTCGGTGCTGCTACCCCGAATGCTGACAGCCCCCCTCACTGGCCTGCCCGGAAGGTGCCCAGCGAGGGCACACGTTTAAGAAGACAGGCCCTGGCCGCCACCCTAGGGGGAAACAGCCAGAGGTGAGCAGAGCAGCCTCTCTGCTCTCTGTGGAGGTGGGCGCCCTGCCCTGCTGGCTGGTGGACACTCAGCCTCCCCAGGGCCACGAGCTCTGATAAACAGCTCTCCTGGCCAAGTGACTAAGAGGGTCCACCACTTCCCTGCTGGGCACGGAGCTGACAGAACGAGACAGATGGCTCCCGGCACGCGGCCCCGCCCACGGCCCCGCCCACGGCCCCGCGCCGCCTCCTCACCTCCTCGCAGCCCGTCTCCCTCCATCCGGCAAAGTAAATAAATACATAAGTTGTTGGCTGTTGCTGTTTTTAATGGGGGCTGGAGGTGACGGGGAGAAGGGCAGAAGGACAGAGCTCCTCCATGGGAAATCACATTTTCCCTCAAGTGCCTGAAGCTGCTGGCAGGGAGGAGGGCTCACGACCCCCCCAGGTGGCCCCGTGCCTGAAGCTGCTGGCAGGGAGGAGGGCTCACGACCCCCCCCAGGTGGCCCCCTGTGGGTATGAAAAAGGAGAGGGGACAGCAAAGGGGCCCACAGGCCGCTCAAGGCGTGGTGACCCCTGTTTACCTGCCTGGTGGAAGGGACAGCGGAGGGGTGGTGAGGATGTGGTCCCCCTGTGGGGGTCACAGGGACCTGCTGTGTGGCCTCAAGAGACGCTGCCCGCCTCCCCAGGGCCAGGTCCTCCCACCTGTAAAATGGGGTTCTCAAGGAGGTGACGTGGCAAAGGGTTTCCTGCAGTGCCAGTGCGGGCTGCTCTCCGCGCATGGCAGTCACACCGCGCGTGTGTGCGCGCGCACGTGCACGCTCGTGAACTACTGTCATCACGAATGGCCTTAGAGACCAACTGCGCTCCTGTCTGCCGACCCATAGCCACTGCGCTGGGAGGAGGGCGAATGGCCCTGGGGGTCACCTTAAGGCAGCTGGGCCTTTGGAACGTCACACAGCCCCAGGGACGTGGGGGTGAGGGGAGGGTCCCAGGGCCGGCCCCTCTGTGCTCCGGGCACCCCGCTGGCTCCCACCCGCCCGCTGGCTCCGGGCCCCCGGGCCTCCGATGTGCATCTTCTCCCCCTCTCCCCCTCTCCTCCCACCGCGCTTCCTGCCAACGCTGTCTTCCGGGCTCCCGTCAGTGCAAACCAAATGTTTTCCATTTTGCATTTTCTGTGCTTCCAGAACACACATTTGGAACTTGGCAGGGAGGGTGAGTGACTAAGTTCCACCCTCAGTAAAATCAAGAGCTTGTCCTTTTTGTAATTAACGAACGTCTGGTGCGAAGAGGGTTCCCAGTGGTGATATAACAACTTCCTGTGAGCCTGAGGGACGGCAGACCTTCTTAATTAGGAAGCCATGCGGCACAGCCTCTCCGGTCTTCATAACAGGAGACGAGAGGGATTGTGGGACAATCATGAAGGCAATTAAGACATCCTCCAACTACTGGGGCCCTTCGGTGTGGCATGGCGAGGGGCTCTATGCATGGTGGTGTCCAGGAGTCCCCAGCCCCGCAGGCAGCTGTGTCCCCCAAGTGCAGCTCCACCTGCAGATCCCGACCCCAGGGGTGCTGGGCTGGGCACCCGGGAAGCCGCCGTCCGGGGGTTTAGCTCCCAGCGGCCGCAGGCTGGGTCTCACCGCCACCGCCGCCAGCACACGCAGCCCCAAGCCTCCAATGATGGGACCGCCATGGGGAGTTTTAGACACCCTTGCCAGGGGCTCCCCTCACCCCACAGCACCAGCTCAGCCCCTGAAATCACTGCCCTCGTGTGCGGTCACGAAATTCCCCTGCGGAAGGGCCAAGAGGAGGCTACGGAAGAGGCAGGGAGCTCGGGCGCTGCCTGGGAAAGGGCAGCGACGGGTACCAGTCTCCGCTGGGAGAGGGGACACAGGCCCTGCTCACAGCACTGGCCCCCGTACCAGCTCTGTGGACACGGCTGTCCCCACCAGACGACAGCTATAATGTCCTCACCGCCTTTTTCTGAGCCCTTCCGACGGGCTGGGCCCCGGCCAGGGGCAGCGTCCTCACTGCAAGCCTCTGGCCCTGAGTGTGCTCACTCGTGTCGGCGTCTTCCCTGCCGTCTGTCTGAGGCCAGCACAGGGCCTGAGACACGGCGGGGCCCAGAAGGCGTCTGCTGAGTGAACGAGCAAACCAACGGAGACTGCAGCGAGAAGGCCACATCAGTGTGACGTGTGTTAGAGAGTCTGCTCGATGGACACGTTCAGGCAACCTCCGTCCCCAAGCAGCTCCAGAAGGCTCAGAGCACCCAGGGGCTCAGCAGGGGCCTGCGCTGGTGACAGAGGCACAAGGTGGGGCGTCCGGCACACCTAGGGGTGGACAACCCCCTCCCGCCCCCGATGAAGCATCTTCTCTCCTGCTGGCAGGGCCGGCATGCCGTTCTCTCATTCTGTGTCTGCACGTGAGCGGGGAGATCCTTCTGTGTGCTTCCTCCCACTGCGGGGTTCCGGGGTCTGTTTCTTCCTTGCATCTTTGAGCACGGGGTTCAGAAGTGTCCCTGTCCCTGGCAGGCCTTTGCCAGGGGACTCCACGCCACCTCACAGAGAAAGCACGAGGCTGCCAAGAAGCCACGGTTCTCACACGGTGGGGCGGCCCTGTGGTCCACCCCAGGATACACCAGGCATGAGCTCACCCTCCTGAAAGACCCTCTCAGGTCCTGCGGCCGTGGCCCTTGCCTGGGCCCAATGACCTTCACAGTCCTCTCCCCAGCTTCGAAGTCACCTTCCGGGGGCCACAGTGAATCAAGGCTGTCCCGACTCTAGCTGGGATTCTCCTCTTTCCGCTGCACCCTCTGCCCACAGGCCTCTCTTCCTGCAGCCGTGTTTCCGGCACCATCTGGGGTCAGGCCTAACAGTGCCCCTGAGAGCCGGCCTCGGGCCTTCACCTTCTATAGCAATCACAACAGCTGGGGTCACCTGGATTTGGAGACACAGCACTGAAGCAACAAGAAGCTGATGTTCCAGAGGTAGAACCTACCAAGGTTTTAACGAGAAAAAGCGTGTCATCGGTGCACTGGGCCCTCTTCTGGAGAGCTGACTGTTGAACTTGAGTTGAGCGTTCTCCAGAGCCCTACTGTCCACAAAGAGGCCGGCCCAGAGCCGTCAGGGCCACGGCATCTTCAGGAGACGTGAGGACTGGACGGGTTAAGAAGGCCAGAGGAAGAGTCTGGGCTCATGGCAGAGCAGAGGTGAGAGCCAGGCGGCGGGGGCCGCACCCTCTCATCCACACCCCCTGTGGTACCCACACCCCTGGTTCCAGGGGCAGGTGGGACTCACAGGCCACTACAAGTTCCCAAATGCCACCCATTCAGGGGACAGGAGCAGCTTCAAGATTCTGGCATTTCCCCGTGACAAGGCAGACTCCCTGCTAAGCATCCAAAGCCAAGGGGGAGAGAGAGGACATGGGGTCAAGAAGCTTCACGCATATTCTAGTCCCCGACTCGCTCCCGTGGACGGGCAGCAAGGGCACAGCCTCCCGCACTGACGCGGCTCCCCGGACCCTTCCTGGAACAGACGAGTCAGTCCTGCTGTGCTCCAGTCTGAGTTTCCTAAATCAGGGAGCAAGTAGAAGTCATTCCAGCACACCGAATGTCTGGGACAGAGGTGTCTCCCCAAGCCGTAGGGCCACCTGGGGCCCCCAGCCCAGAACAAGCCCCACGTGAGGGCCCTCTTCCCTTCCCTGGGGGTGGGATGTATGTTCCTTTCACCGTATCAGGCTGTAGAGAGCAGGCCTGGCCATGGTTGCAGGGAGGTGGTGGCTGCCCCTTCACTCCAGGCTCGGGTCCTAGGATCGAGGAGCTGCCCACTGCCGGAAGCCTTGGCCCCGTGCTTCCTCTTCGGTGCAAAGCAGCGAGGAGCTCTCTGGTTAGATCACGGAGATGGTGCCGAGACCACAGAGGACCTGCCGGCCTGGGGTGGCTCCAGTGGGGAAACGGAGGCTCAGAGACCAGAAGGGGCTGCCGTGGCCAAGGGGCTCAGGGTCTGCTCCAGGTCGACTCCACGTCAGGGCCGGCCGCTGGACTCTGGGCGAGTCCCTGCCCATCACTGTCACTGTGGCCTGTCTGTGGGCTCGGACAACCCACCCTGACACCCACCAGGGAGGCGGGTCGGCATCTCGTGAACGCTCAGCTGCCTCCCCTGGGACCATCGCTGCTGTGGGCACCGGGGGCATCCACCCTGCCGGCTCCCAGTAGACAGAGAATGGCCTCGGCGGGCACCTGGCCCCAGGGAGTGGGCGCTCAGGAAACCTGGTGGCGCCTGACCCTCGAGGGTTCCCTGAGGTCCGGGTGTGATGCACAGGGGAAGCACTCACAGCTGGGAAAGTGCAGAAGCACACGTTTTGCCGTGTTCTTGGCGGAGCTCCACCGGCTGCGAGAGGGAAGGCCGGCTGCCTCCCCGATCTCCTCACTGCCGCCGCTTTCATCCCGACTTGTCACTTCAGTGGCTGACGACAGAGGCCCCAGGGTCCAGGCCCCTGTCCTCTGCACGCCAGCTGTCCGTGTGGACTGGGAGGCGAGGGTCTACAAGCAGCTGCCAAGACCCCCGCGCCGCAGGCCGCTCTGTGGTTTGGGTTTTCTGGGAGCCAAGCAAACCGGCTTCGGAAAGACCCTGCTCCGCTGCCTCCATGTGCCGTGGCCATGCCGCCCGGCTCGCTGGGGAAAGCATTCCTATTCCAAATGACCCACAGAAGCAGCTGTGAACGTGCTCTCTCAAAACCCACATCGCCTGCGTGCTTGCGATGGAGCCCAGGCTTCTCCCTTGTCGAGGGCGCGACCTCTCCCGCACGCGAGTCTCCTGGGGCCTCGGGGGCTGCAGCGCCCACATGTGAACCAGAGAGAACGGAGGCCGGCCTTGCGCCCAGGACGGGCTTGCTCTGGCTTCAACACAGTCTGTCCATCGGGTTCTCACGCTTCTGGAGACTGAAAAGGCTTCCCACACCCGGGCTGGAAAGTCGCCCATGGGAGGTGCTGGGAGGTGCTGGGGCCAATCTGGGGCCGGGTCCCAGCGAGCCACCTCGGGGCGTTCCCCCACGTCCCTCCGTACCACCTCTCCAGAGCTGGAAGGTGGTGTGGGTCTGTCTGCCACCCCCGAGGTCAGAGGGCACAGCCACAGGGAGGCGTTTAGAAGGAGGCAGAGCCTGGGCCTGGCTGGTTCCACGTCCCGCGCTTGCCTCCTCTAATAAGCAGCCTGGCAGTGCCGGCAGCTGCCGGGCGGGCGCGGTGCAGTAGGCCCTCCCCAGCATAAAATATTCATCAAGAAGAACTCCGACAGCCACGCTGCCTTCCGTGTCAGCCGGGCCCTGGGGATGGGAGCTAAAAATAGACAGGAGGATAAGTGCTGACAGCAGGGGTGGGGAGGGCTGAGCCCCGACGCGGGCACACGTGGGCTGAGAGGCAGACAACTGTGGTGTCGGTGGTTCCCAAGTGAGCGCCCCAGAGGCTGGGCTGGAGGCTAGGGAGTCTGCCCCACCCCCTTTGAGCACGGGGTGGGGGGCTATTTTTATCCACATCGGTGGGCCCCAGGACACCCCAGTGAAGAATCAAAGCCCATCTTTAATTAGCAACAATAGCCTGGATCGACATGCAGCCGGCCAGTGGGAAGATGTGGCCACTGACAACCACCGGCCCCTCAGACCTGGGAATTCGGTTACCCTCCCTTCCCCTTCATTCAAGCAGGTGACTTTCCCCTAACCCCCTACAGCCCCTCCTGCACCGACCCCCCGACCCCCAGGTCCCTATGTTTCTGGAAAGGGCACAGACAGCCCCCAGGGTTCACAGACCAGCCCGGCACCATGAGAGTGTCCCAGCTCTGGGAAGGTCATGGGCTCCTCCACAAAGGGCTCTCCATGCAGACTGGAGCCCGGGGCCAGAGGCTCTCCTCCCTGAGCCCGGACTGCTGCCCCTCCACCCTGGCTGCGGCACTGGTCTCCCCAGCGGCCTGAGCTCTGGGGTGCGGGCAGGGCAGAGGGGGTAGCCATAGAGCGCTCCAATCAGGCCCGAGGCAGCTCCTGGGCTCCCGGGAGGGCGCACACTACAGCCGGCTACGGCCAGAATGCAGACCTTGCCGGGACACCCTGTCCACCTGCATGTACTCTGTGGGAGCCTTTTCAAAATGAAGACAGTCCCGACTCCTTGGCTATCCTTGGTCTCAGGGCCATTTGGGGTGTCCCGCAGGCCCCACTCTCCCTCAGCTGACGGTAGAGGAAAGGGCTCGGACAGCCAGAAGGCTGTCCTGGGCCGGGCCTGCCCTCTAGCAGCTGGGGGGCCTCGGGTGTGTCCCTACCCCTCCTCTCCCGCTACAAGAGGCCAGCTCGGCCCCCAGCCCTCTCAGCTCCTTTTGCTCTCTCTCCCACCAACTCCAGGCCGGTTTCCAGGCAACGGCAAAGAGTCTCTGGGTGATGGGGTGGGCGTGGGGAGTAAGGCTTTATCCAGAGAGGGGAGGGAAGGTCATCAAAGGAGGAAATATCTGAGAAACGGTGGAAGGAGCTGCTGTCGCGACCATCTGAGGGAAGGTGTCCAGGCAGAGGAACAGCAAGTGCAAAGGCCCTGAGGCGGGACTGAGTTTGGGATTTGAGGAACAGAGGTGGCCGGCCTGGCTGGACCCCGTGCCCAGGGCAGCGAGGAGCCGCTGAGCTGCTGAGCAGTTCAGGCGGGAGAGGCAGCCAACGCAATTCTGTTCTGAAAAACTTGCCGGGATGCAGCACAGAGTCAGGGTGAGGGCAGCAGGAATGGGGGAGGGCATACAGCTTGGGGCTGAGCGGGAGGGAGGGGCCAGCCCGGTTCCCAGGCTCACCGGGAGGGAATCCACCAGGAGGAGTGGGAGTTTTGGGGGGAGGCGGCTGGGAGACAACGGTTCAGTTCGGAATGTTATGTTTGAAATGCCTGCTGAGACCCTGTGGAGAGAGGCAGCCCATATGGGAGAGTAAAGCAAGGAGGCCCGGGGCCTGGTCCCAACCACCCAAGGAGGGCAGGGTGCAGGTTGGGATCTGTCAGAGCCCCGCGTTTCGGGGCCATGGGGTGGCCATCTGCACACTCAGCAGAGGCCCCCTCAAGGAGGCGCCAGGGAGAGGAGTGTTCTTGGATCTGGCCACCCCGCTGGAGCCTGGAGGCTGGGCAGGCGGCGGGGACAGAGGTCAAGGGCTCGCCTGTGTGGGGCGGGACTTCAGCATCCAGGAGGGAGATGTCCCCCAGGGGCCCTGTGGCAATATGGAGAGAGATGGAACAAGTGTCTGGGGGAGAAGCAGGGCGAGCCTGCATCTGGGGGCCAAGAGGAGCAGGCAAGGTTCCCAGAGGAAGGGGTCTGAGACCCAGGGACACGTGGTTGCGAAGGTCAAGGCAGGAGGAGGTCAGGCCGTGGACAGAGGTCGGGGGGACGCGCGTGCGTCAGCCAAGGGGCTGAGGCGGCTGGAAGCCACCCTGCTGAGCCATCAGGATGGAGGGCGGGATGGCACCCCGGTCCTCGTGGCCCAGGGCCCCTCCTGGGGGGGGCAGTGGTGGAAGGTGGGGAGGAGGAGGGACGCGAGGCCGGGGGCTACAGCGCTGGGGACTCGGGAGGGAGAGGCCGAGGCTGCCGGACCCTCCACTCCTCCCCAGCAGCCTGGGGTGGTACGTGGGGAGGTGACGGTGCAGAGCCTGCCTAAGGACGGTGCCCACCCTGGCTCCCCTTTCCTTCCTTCCACACGGTGGAGCCCCCCATCCTTTAAGGCCAGGTTCACCAACCCTGCCCTGTGCAGCCTCCCCCCACGCCCCCCACCCGACTCACTGGAGCCCCAGCGTGGGGACCCAATGCCAGCGAAGAGCGAGTGGGGGGTGGCCCGCAGAGGACGGAGGAGGGACAGGAGAGGGCCCAGCGGGCAGCTGAGGCTCCTCTGGCCACGGCAGGGGCCTTGACGAGGCCAGACGGCTCCCCCACCAAACCTAGGCGCTGCCCCTGTGGGCCTGCGAGGCCCCAGAGAGGAGCGGGGCTGGGGGTTAGCATCTCCGGCTGGGGGGTTAGCATCTCCGTGGCGGCAGGCCAGGCGAGCGAGCAGGGGCCTCGCGCCCGCCTGGATGAGGAAGTGGTCCGAAGCGCAGTATGTTTATCCTTACGGAGGCTTCCAGTACGTGCTCTTTGCCAGGAGGCACAGGAGCTGCATGGGAGCAGATGCTGCAGGGGCCCTGGGAGGCTGGCGGGGGGCCTGAGTCGCCTGCCAGTCGCTTCCACACAAGCGTCAGGTGCTCGAGACCCTAACCCCCGGCCCCTCCCCAGGCTTCTCGGCTCCGCACCCGCACCTCAACCACCGCCCAGGGTTCTGGCTTCCTCCTGGCCCCCTAGTGACAGACTGGCTCAAGACAAACCAGGAGCAGCCTGAACGGAGGCTTTCCTCTGCACCCAGGCTCCCGCGGACCGGCTGTGTGACCTTCCCCAAGTGCCTCAGCCTTGCTGGGCTGACGGTGGCCGAGAGAAGCAGGCAGAGGACTCAGAACCGTCGGGCACAGGGCCGCCCTCCAGGCGGGGGCACTTACCCCGACCGGCACAGCTAAGGAATGTGTGAGGCTCATATAGCTGTCATCAGCCTCAAGGGGAATCTGGAGGCATCGTTCATTCATTCACTCGTTCATTCCTGCATCCAACACACAGTCGCCCAGTCGTGCCTCTGAGCTGGGCCTCCTCGCCACCCTGCCCTCCCCGCGCCCCGCCTTGACGCTGGCCGCCTCAGGCTCCCCGACTCCCAGGCTCCCCGACAGCTGGCACGCACCAAGGTGTTGGGATTACAGCTCCCACGACCGCCCAGCACGGCCCCCTGCCCCACTGGCCTTCCTGGGGGCTCCTGCCCACTCCCCAGGCACCACTTCACGTCCACCCCAGGTGGAGGCCACCGGCCCAGCGCGCTCCCCCGGCTCCCCCGAGCGTCCACGCCGCCTGTCTCTCCTCCTAGGACTGGCTTCAGGCCGTGCACACAGCAGGATTCATGCATTTTCCCAACCGCACCCACTAAGTGCCAAGACTGTTCCAGCCCCAGTGAGCCACTAGGAGCACATGTGTTCCAGTTCGTGAAGCTCAGTCCAGTGGGGGAGGGACAACCGGCAAATGAGCAGCTCCCACAAGCCGGGGCGCTGGTGCTTTGGAGAAAGGCAGGGCAGGGACGAGGCCAGACCGTGGATGCGGGCCTGGCGTGCGGCGGGTGTGAGCCCCGGAAGTCTCCGGGGATTGTGGCCTTGAGCGCTGGGGGCCCGTGGGCGCCGAGAGCTGAGGAGGGGGCCGGGGGCGAGACGGAGGGAAACCCTTACAAGTTCAGTGAATACAACCTTCTCTTTTCCAAATTAAGAAAATGCTAGTGACTCACCTGTGCCCCCCCACCGCCCCCGCCCCCGCAGCTCCAATAGCAGCCTCTTGGGTTGTGGAGCCCAGGACGGCAGCCAAGCAAACCCTGCTGCTGGCTGAGACCTGCCAGGATCCACGCCTGGGCCAGAGCCCCCAGCTCTGCTCCTGGTGGCGGCCGCCAACCTGCCACTGCTCTCTGCACACCCAGGGCAGAGCCTGGCTGGGGAGCCAGGGCTGGGAAAGGCCACGAGGCCCAGACGCCCAGCCCCGAGGTGCAGGGCTCTAGCTTGGCCCCATGATGCAGGACACGCAGGCCAGGGCCTCCTCGAGAGCCCACCCTGGGAGGGTCCTCACCCCCACTCTAGCACTCGTACAAGGTGCCAGGACCAGCAAGGCGGCGTGCTTATCCCACGGCAAGGAGCTCGTAAGGGGCGCCTCTCACCTTGTCTGCCCAGTCCCTCTCCCACAGTCCGCGGGGACGGGGCCTCACGTTTGACCCGCCCCACAGCCAAGGTCGCTGGCCCCTCAGGAGCTGAGTGGACCCAGCTGCCCAGAATGGATTCATGTAGCTCGGTTTCTCCTGGGAGCCCAGCAAGCGCCGAGGGGGCTGGCCCAGCAGCGGGGGCAGCTGCCCCCAGGGACACACGGGCCGGAGGGGCCACTCACCACGAGCTGGGGCACAGGCAGAGACTTGCCCTCCTGGCTCAGGGACACATAGGTGAAGAAGGCACTGGCGGCCCGGTAGCGCTTCTGGGAATTGTCCACCACGGGGTCGGAATCCACCAAGACCTCGATCTCCATGGACTTATTGCTGGTGAAGGTCACGCGCCCAGAGATGGTGATGACACAGCCTGCGGAGCACAGACAGCGGGTTAGGGAAGCCTCGACCCAGGGCGGCCAGGCGGCCGGATCGGGCTGGGCAGGGAGGGTGCAGAAATCAGCAGTACCGAGGATGCTGGAAGACACTTGGTTAGACAGCACAGACCATCCTGCTAACTGCCAGGACATCACAACGACAGCACATCGGGGCCCCCTGAGTGTTCACCTTTCTAGTTAGTGAGGGGGCGTTTCCTTCACTTACGGAAACATTTAGAGCCGAAGGGATCTTGGTGGCCACCCAAGCGTGGGTCTCTATTCCCCGGGAGAGGCAGCGGCTGCTGGAAGGATGCTTCCAGTGAGTCCCGCCCCTCAGGGCCAGCCCCCACCTGCTTTCAGATCCCTCCGCAGGTTAAGGACACATCTGCACTGCCCATGCTTTGGCCTTACTTGTGCCTCTGGAGCCACACAGCTGCCCCACCAAGTTGCTCTGAGCCCCGCTAAGGAACCTTCCTCCACCCTCCCCGGTCCCACCCCCCACCCCCCAGCTCCCTGGCTCCAGCGTTCCCGATGCCGGTCAGAGGGCAGCGTCACATGCACCGTCAGGCCAAGCTGCCACGCTGACCGTGGTCCTAAGCCCCCTGGAGCCACTGTCTGCACTTCAGCCCACGTCCTCCTACCCTCTGTGCAGGTGGGACTGCGTCTGTCCCGTCAGGCTCCCCTCCCGGTCAGTGTCGCCCACTGGACCAGCACTCTCCTCTGAGCTGCGGATCTGCCCTCCGACAACACCCCCGCGGCCCTGCCCATGGTCAGAGTCCCCAGGTGCTCCCCACCTTCCACACCAGTAGTTTCCCTTGTAGACAGTCACACGTTCCTGTAACACTGTCCTGGGGGTCCCGCTCTCCCTCCACCCTGCCCCAACCTCTCTGCACTCCCCATGCCCCTAAGTCCTGAACATCTACCCTAGAGCATCCCTTCTGCCCCCGCCCTCCTGGTCACGGGCTCCCAACTACCACTGGCCTTGGCCTCCCTTCCCTCGACTTCATCTCATGGAGCCCAGCTTTTCTCGTATAAACAGAAACAAGTTGCCTCACGGGGTAACCATGGGGCTGGCATGAATCGAGCCAGGTGCCGAGGCTCCTGCCTGGTGGCAGGAGGCATGCAGTGCGGTCATTACCGCCAGCAGTGCTGTTTTGGACCCTGACGCAGCACTAATCCTTTCCACTGACGTGGTCAGGACCACCATCCCAAATGCAGCCTGGTTCTGGGCTGGGCTCAAGGAAATCCCTGGCCAGGCCTGACCGGCGCTGACTGCAGGGACCTTTTAACACCCTGGGAACCCCAATGTCCCAGCTCCATGGAGACGGGCCCCCACAGAAGATGTTTAGAGACCAGGAAGACAGACAAGTTGGGGCAGCGGGTGGCTGTTAGGGTGGTGAGCGCGTGGGCAGGCAGAAGCGGGCGCGGTTATCCGTGGCATGCAAAGCGCCTGGGCCCACCCTGGGAACAGCCCCCACACGGCCCACACGGGCCGCTTCCAGGGGAGCAGGAAGGGGAGGTGGGCATCCCCGAGGGTCTCCAGGCGTCCCTGCCTGTCCCCATCATGCCAGCCCCAGTGCCAGCCAGCACCCTCTCACCCAC
This sequence comes from Stenella coeruleoalba, assembly GCF_951394435.1. NCBI lineage: Eukaryota > Metazoa > Chordata > Mammalia > Artiodactyla > Delphinidae > Stenella > Stenella coeruleoalba. The sequence continues at coordinate 4,409,603 of NC_137169.1, forward strand.
GACCAGACAGAAGACTTGGGGCCCATAAGCCGAGAGGCAGGGAGGGACAAGACCCCCCCTCAAGAGGAAACCCGCCAGAACTCCCTGGCCAAGGGGCAGGGATGCGGGGGCAGTGAATTCGGGGCATTGCAACATTGACCGTTTGTTCAAAGAACAAATGGAGGGCTTCCCTGGTGGCGCAGTGGTTGAGAGTCCACCTGCTGATGCAGGGGACACGGGTTCGTGCCCCAGTCTGGGAGGATCCCACATGCCGCGGAGCGGCTGGGCCCGTGAGCCATGGCCGCTGAGTTGCGCGTCTGGAGCCTGTGCTCCGCAACGGGAGAGGCCGCAACAGTGAGAGGCAGGCATACCGCCAAAAAAAAAATAAAAAAGAACAGATGGAAACACACCCTTGCTTTGTCTCCTGTGCAAGCCCCCCCACCAACCACGTGGCTAATCACGTCTCATTTCGGGTAGAAATCCGAAGAAACTTCTAATCAAAAGTGGTTTCAAACAACAAAGAAGTTGATTATGAGCATTAGACACAAGAGGACGCCATCTTGAGTGTCACTCATGGTAGGAGACACAGTGATTGCTTCCTTTTTAAATTTTTAAATTTTTTTGGCTGCGTTGGGTCTTCGTTGCTGCGTGCGGGCTTTCTCTTGTTGCGGCGAGCGGGGGCTTCTCTTGTTGCGGAGCGCGGGCTCTAGGCGCGCAGGCTTCAGTAGTTGTGGCACGTGGGCTCAGCAGTTGTGGCACACAGGCTTAGCTGCCCCACAGCAGGTGGGATCTTCCCAGACCAGGGATCGAACCTCTGTCCCCTGCATTGGCAGGTGGTTTCTGAACCACTGGACCACGAGGGAAGTCCCTGATCACTTCTTAAGAGTCGGGAAAACTTCAATTATAGCCAGAACACCAGCCTCTTCACCTCTCAGAGATGGTGACATCTTTATTCTCACAGCCCACAGGCTTTATTTACCACTGGCTGGCCACCACGGAAAGGTGCTTGAAAGTTGGAAGGCGGACTAGGTCATTGAGGGCCTGGGGCCTAATCTGAAACTGACAAGGAGAGACCCCCGTGCTGCTGAGGGCCTCCCCTTCCCTGACCCTCGGCTCAGAAAGTGCACTCTGGGGTCTGTGGTCATTCGCTGGGGATGGGGTGGTCAGAAGCACCTCAGGGCAGCTCCAGCCACGTCCACGGTTCGTCAGCTCCCAGATGCTGGGAAGGCTCCCACCCCCCACTGCAACATCACTAGGCTCCCCCAACATCCAAGAGTGTAGAGTGGCCAGTCCACAGTGGTGGAGGGTCCCCAGCAATGGGTCCCAGCTTTGTGGGAACAGACACCTCCACCCCACAGACCCCACGCCGCCCCTGCCCCATTGCCCAGCCCGGTCCACCCTCTCACGGCAGCTCGGGTGCCCCCCGTCGCTCTCTTTCTAGAACAGAGCTCCTCTCCTTCAGGGTATCCAACCCATCTGATGGCCTGTCTGATGTTTGCCTCCCTCCCAGCCAGGGAGCCCCACGAGAGCGGGCGCCCCATCACGCCTGAACCAACACGTAGCCCTGTGTGGACAGCGGGCCACTGCAGACTCCAGCCGGACGGGGACACTTCTGTAGACACTTCGCCTCAACTAGCATCGTGGCCGCCCTCAGCCCGAGCAGCCCAGCAAGGCCGGGCTCTTTCCACCCTCCCCCAGGCACAGAGGTCAGAGCCGGGACACTGGGGCCCATCTGAGCAGGGGGCGACCCCAGCCCGAGTCTAGCTTGGTTGCTGCTCCCTTTGTCTCAGAAACTGCCAGAGCGGGCACCACCTGCCACGTGCTCGAGGGCGCTCCGAGGGGCGGTGGTGAGATGCGTTCCGCCCTGACTGCGTGCTCCGAAGTGCAGCGACGCTGCCTGGGGACTTTCCACTAGGTCACACATCCACATCCGCCCACAGGATGACTAGTTTATTTAAGAGTGGGGTGACTGGGGCTTCCCTGGTGGTGCAGTGGTTAAGAATCTGCCTGCCAATGCAGGGGACACGGGTTCAAGCCCTGGTCTGGGAAGATCCCACATGCCACGGAGCCACTAAGCCCGTGAGCCACAGCTACTGAGCCTGCGCTCTAGAGCCCGCGAGCCACAACTACTGAGCCCACATGCCACAACTACTGAAGCCCGCATGCCTAGAGCCCGTGCTCTGCAACAAGAAACCACCGCAAGGAGGAGCCCCGCGCGCTGCAATGAAGAGTAGCCCCCGCTTACTGCAACTAGAGAAAGCCCGCATGCAGCAACGAAGACCCATCGCAGCCAAAAATAAATAAATACATAAATTTATATATATATAAAAAAGTGGGGTGACCTGCTCAAGGGGAGAAACAGCATCTCCTGGTGGCACTGGGTGCCATGTGCCACCTTGGACAGGGGTGGGGTGTTGGGGCCTCCGGATCCAGGGAAGAAGGCCAGGAAGGGACCACCCAGTTCTCCTCTGAGCCTCTGAAGCAGGGACAGATTAGCCCTGACACAACCAGACAGTCCCCATGAGTGTCTCCACGACAGGCAGGCTCTCTGAGCCCGGAGCAGCCCCCCGGGGCCCCCAGTTCCCTCAGGCTACTGTGCCCTGGGGAGGAGCCTTGGGGTCCTCGAGCTCTGGGGTCCAACAGGCCTGGGTTTGAACATGGGCAGGGGGCAAGCCAGGAAGCTGCTGTGCCTCGGTTTCCTCATCTGCAAATGGGTGCAAGAGTGGCCGTCTCTCGGGGGAGGTCACTCCCGCATATTAGGTTGTCTGGACAGAAGCCCAGGACAGTCATTTCTGGTGGGGTCTGAGTGCCCTTCTGCAACAGCCCTCCAGGGAAAGGCGTCTCAAACCCAAAGGGAGAGTTTGCCCGCAGAACTCCCTGTTGTGTCTTCAGGGGGTGAAAAGAATCGTTCCAGGGCTTCCATGGTGGCCCAGTAGTTAAGAATCCACCTGCCAAGGCAGAGGACACGGGTCTGAGCCCTGGTCCGGGAAGATCCCACATGCCGCAGAGCAACTAAGCCCATGCACCACAACTACTGAGCCTGCGCTCTAGAGCCCGCGTGCCGCAACTACTGAGCCCGTGTGCCACAACTACTGAAGCCAACACGCCTAGAGCCTGTGCTCTGCAACAGGAGAAGCCACCGCAATGAGAAGAAGCCCACGCACCGCAACGAAGAGTAGCCCCCACTGGCTGCAACTAGAGAAGGCCTGCGCGCAGCAATGAAGACCCAATGCAGCCAAAAGTAAATAAATTAAACAAATAAATAAATAACGAGCTTATGGTTTCTTTGTCAATATAAGCCTAATAAATTAAAAGTGGAAATATTAAAAAGAAAAAAAGAATCGTTCCAACAAGGTAATAATAAGCAGCGACATTTAAAACAAAGCCCTCCCTCCCTTTCTCTGTTTCTGCAGCAGGCACATCCACACTGGGCAAGAAGCTGCTTCTAACGCTGCCTAAACGAATAACATGGGCAACTGTCTCCGCGAGGGAGTTCCAGCTCTTCAGCTGGTGAAGAACATGGCAACGAACCCCTGCCCCTCTTCCCTGGGTCCCCAGGACATTAGCAGTTGTGCGGATCCGACACTGAGGTGCGACCACCTCCGTGGCGGCCCACAGGGGAAGAAGGCCTGGGTCACAGCTCAGCATCCCCAGCACGTGAGCCTGCCTGAGAGGCGGGTACTCAGCTGCGCTCAGGGGGACGCCAGCTCCAGCGCAAACGCTCTACGAGGGGCAGGGACGAGCCTGCTGCCTCCAGGCTCACCCCTAATCCCCGACCCTCACAGGTGCCATGTCCTCGGCTGGGAGGCTTGGGACAGAGGGAGAAGCACTTCTTTCCATGCTGCCTTGAAACCCCAAGAGCTCAGGGGCCCCTCGTTCTTCCGAGTTTTCTGCCAGCGTCCTGTCCACAGGGCTCACAGGGTAAGACACAAGGCAGGGAAAAGGCAGAGCGCAGAAGTGGACTGGAGCCCTACCTGCCTCTCCGTGTCAGCTGGAATTTACTGTGGCAGGTGGAACGGGGGCCCCCAAAGATGTCCATATCCTAATCCCAGAACTTGTGAAACTGTTACCTCACACGCAGAGGGACCTCACAGGTGTGATGCGGTTAAGGATTTTGAGGTGGGAGCTTAGCCTGGATCACCAGGTGGGCCCCAGGTCATCACAGTGGTCCTCACAAGAGGACAGGAGAGCCAGGAGCCGTGGCAACAGACGCAGGGTCAGGGAGAGGCTGCCTGCTTTGAGGATGGAGGATGGGCCACAAGCCAGCGAATGCACGTTGCCTCTAGAAGCTGGAAAAGGCAAAACACGATTCTCTCCTACAGCCTCCAGAAGGAACGCAGCCCTGCTGACCAAGGAACAGCGTTTTCATTTTATTTACTTTTAATTATAATGGAAACAGCCACGTGTGGCTACTGGCCGCTGTGGTAGGCGGCATTGGCATTGAGGGGCTCTTGCAGGCAAATCTGACGTAACCAGAGGACAGAACTGCTGGGAGCAGAGACTGAACTGTCTGCCTCTGGCTGTCCGAATTCAGCAGGAAAGGGGGCCCCTGGGCTGAGACCGATGAGGGGGTGACGCGAGCAGAGCCGGGCCTTCCTTGGACTGGACACCCCTGACTGCGAGAACCCTCAGCCCTGTTTCAAGCTGCTTGATGAAGGCAGGAGTTTCACTCACAACTGCGGGGGGGTGGGGGTTGGGGAGGGGGAACGGCGGCGGCTCTGGCGGTCCAGTGCGGGCGCCTAAGATGGGTGGCACTGCACTCATCAGCATCACCCACCGAGGCTGACGCCCCCGGGCCCTCGCAGCGGACGCCATGTGGTTCAAGCCTGGTCGGTGGTGGGAAGGCACCAGGGCTTGGGGCTGAGAGCTCTGGCCCTGGAGTCCAGCCTCCCTGCCAGGCTCCACCATGGACCAGCCCTGCGGCCGTGGGCAGTTTAATAAACCCCTCCATCAGCAGTTTCCAGATCGGAAAAACGAGGATAACAAGAGCTCTTGTCTCAAACCCCCAAGTGAGGGGTAATCGTAAAAAGCACTTTATTAGCACAATGTCTGGCACTCGAAAGTGAGCAGCGTTTGCCAGAGTTAAATTTAAATAGATGGAGCGCCTGCAGTGAGCAGAGCTGTGAGCTCATCTCTGTTTCTAAATCATGGTCGAGCTGCCTGGAGTGGCACAACCCAGGAGGGCTGGCAGGTGCCCCACCGACTCCCCCAGCACCCGGGGCCTCTTCCAGGGCAGATTCCAGAAAGAGGACAGGGACTTGGAAAAGAAAACAGAATAATGAAACACTGTTCTTCCCAAGGCCACGTTGTCAAGTGTTGCAAACTTTAAGAACAGCTCAGCGTTTAAGCTCCAGAGAGCTGGGTCAGTGAATGTCCTTAAGAAAAACATGGAATCAGCAAAGTAACTTTGGTATTTCTTTTTTTATTTTTACTAATTTATTTATTTATTTTAATTTTTTTCTAGTTATTTCTGAGATATTCATTTTAAAGTAATAACTAGAATTATGACTTATAACATTATATCAGAACATATAAGATTTTTAGAAACTCCATGTAATGTTTGAAACATTTATATTAACATATTTCCATATAAATAACCCAAAGAAAGCTTAGTATTAGTTGTTTTTTGTTTGTTTGTTTTTTTATATTGCAGGTTCTTTTTAAAAAAAATTTTTTTAATTAATTAATTTTATTTATTTATTTTATTTATTTATTTTTGGCTGCGTTGGGTCTTCCTTGCTGTGTGCGTGCTTTCTCTAGTTGTGGTGAGCAGGGGGTACTCTTCATTGTGGTGCGTGGGCTTCTCATTGCGGTAGCTTCTCTTGTTGCGGAGCACGGGCTCTAGGCACGTGGGCATCCGTAGCTGTGGCTCGCGGGCTCTAGAGTGCAGGCTCAGTAGTTGTGGCGCAAGGGCTTCGTTGCTCTGTGGCATGTGGGAACTTCCCAGACCAGGGCTTGAACCCTTTTCCCCTGCATTGGCAAGTGGATTCTTAACAACTGCGCCACCAGGGAAGCCCCTGCAGGTTCTTATTAGTCATCAGTTTTATACATATCAGTGTATACATGTCAATCCCAATCGTCCAATTCAGCACACCACCATCCCCACCCCACCGTGGTTTCCCCCCCTTGGTGTCCATACGTTTGTTCTCTACATCTGTGTCTCAACCTCTGCCCTGCAAACTGGTTTATCTGTACCATTTTACTAGGTTCCACATATGTGCATTAATATACGATGTTTGTTTTTCTCTTTCTGACTTACTTCACTCTGTATGACAGTCTCTAGATCCATCCACGTCTCAACAAATGACTCAGTTTCGTTCCTTTTTATGGCTGAGTAATATTCCATTGTATATATGTACCACATCTTCTTTAACCATTCATCTGTCGATGGGCATTTAGGTTGCTTCCATGACCTGGCTATTGTAAATAGTGCTGCAGTGAACACTGGGGTGCATGTGTCTTTTTGAATTACGGTTTTCTCTGGGTATATGCCCAGTAGTGGGACTGCTAGATCATACGGTAATTCTATTTTTAGTTTTTTAAGGAATCTCCATACTGTTCTCCATAGTGGCTGCATCAATTTACATTCCCACCAACAGTGCAAGAGGGTTCCCTTTTCTCCACACCCTCTCCAGCATTTATTGTTTGTAGATTTTTTGATGATGGCCATTCTGACTGGTTTAAGGTGATACCTCATTGTAGTTTTGATTTGCATTTCTCTAATAATTAGTGATGTTGAGCAGCTTTTCATGTGCTTCCTGGCCATCTGTATGTCTTCTTTGGAGAAATGTCTATTTAGGTCTTCTGCCCATTTTTGGATTGAGTTGGTTGTTTCTTTAACATTGAGCGGCATGAGCTGTTTATATATTTTGGAGGTTAATTGTTTGTCCGTTGATTCGTTTGCAAATATTTTCTCCCATTCTGAGGGTTGTCTTTTCATCTTGTTTATTGTTTCCTTTGCTGTGCAAAAGCTTTGAAGTTTCATTAGGTCCCATTTGTTTATTTTTGTTTTTACTTCCATTACTCTAGGAGGTGGATCAAAAAAGATCTTGCTGTGATTTATGTCAAAGAGTGTTCTTCCTATGTTTTCCTCTAAGAGTTTGATAGTGTCTGGTCTCGAATTCATTTCGAGTTTATTTTTGTGTATGGTGTTAGGGAGTGTTCTAATTTCATTCTTATACATGTAGCTGTTCAGTTTTCCCAGCACCACTTATTGAAGAGACTATCTTTTCTCCATTGTATATCTTTGCCTCCTCTGTCATAAAGTAGTTGACCGTAGGTGTGTGGGTTTATCTCTGGACTTTCTATCTTGTTCCATTGATTTATGTTTCTGTTTCTGTGCCAGTACCATATTGCCTCGATTACTGCAGCTTTGTAGTATAGTCTGAAGTCAGGGAGTCTGATTCCTCCAGCTCTGCTTTTTTCCCCTCAAGACTGCTTCGGCTATTCGGGGTCTTTTGTGTCTCTATACAAATTTTAAGATGATTTGTTCTAGTTCCGTAAAAAATGCCGTTGGTAATTTGATAGGGATTGCATTGAATCTGTAGATTGCTTTGGGTAGTATAGTCATTTTCACAATATTGATTCTTCCAATCCAAGAACATGGTATATCTCTCCATCTATTGGCACCATCTTTAATTTCTTTCTTTTCCTTTTTTAAACATCTTTATTGGGGAATAATTGCTTTACAATGGTGTATTAGTTTCTGCTTTATAACAAAGTGAATCAGTTATACATATACATATGTTCCCATATCTCTTCCCTCTTGCGTCTCCCTCCCTCCCACCCTCCCTATCCCACCCCTCCAGGAGGTCACAAAGCACCGAGCTGATATCCCTGTGCTATGCGGCTGCTTCCCACTAGCTATCTACCTTACGTTTGGTAGTGTATATATGTCCATGCCTCTCTCTCACTTTGTCACAGCTCACCCTTCCCCCTCCCCATATCCTCAAGTCCGTTCTCCAGTAGGTCTGTGTCTTTAATCCTGTCTTACCCCTAGGTTCTTCATGACATTTTTTTCCCCTTAAATTCCATATATATATGGTATTTGTCTTTCTCTTTCTGACTTACTTCACTCGGTATGACAGACTCTACTTCTATCCACCTCATTACAAATAGCTCAATTTCGTTTCTTTTTCTGGCTAATATTCCACTGTATATATGTGCCACATCTTCTTTATCCATTCATCCGATGATGGGCACTTAGGTTGTTTCCATCTCTGGGCTATTGTAAATAGAGCTGCAATGAACATTTTGGTACATGACTCTTTTTGAATTATGGTTTTCTCAGGGTACATGCCCAGTAGTGGGATTGCTGGGTCATATGATAGTTCTATTTGTAGTTTTTTAAGGAACCTCCATACTGTTCTCCATAGTGGCTGTACCAGTTCACATTCCCACCAGCAGTGCAGGAGTGTTCCCTTTTCTCCACACCCTCTCCAGCATTTATTGTTTGTAGATTTTTTGATGATGGCCATTCTGACTGGTGTGAGATGATATCTCATTGTAGTTTTGATTTGCATTTCCCTAATGATTAATGATGTTGAGCATTCGTTCATGTGTTTGTTGGCAGTCTGTATATCTTCTTTGGAGAAATGTCTATTTAGGTCTTCTGCCCATTTTTGGATTGGGTTGTTTGTTTTTTTGTTATTGAGCTGCATGAGCTGCTTGTAAATTTTGGAGATTAATCCCTTGTCAGTTGCTTCACTTGCAAATATTTTCTCCCATTCTGAGGGTTGTCTTTTGGTCTTGTTTATGGTTTCCTTTGCTGTGCAAAAGCTTTGAAGTTTCATTAGGTCCCATTTGTTTATTTTTGTTTTATTTCCATTTCTCTAGGAGGTGGGTCAAAAAGGATCTTGCTGTGATTTATGTCATAGAGTGTTCTGCCTATGTTTTCCTCTAAGAGTTTGATAGTTTCTGGCCTTACATTTAGGTCTTTAATCCATTTTGAGCTTATTTTTGTGTATGGTGTTAGGGAGTGATCTAATCTCATACTTTTACATGTACCTGTCCAGTTTTCCCAGCACCACTTACTGAAGAGGCTGTCCTTTCTCCACTGTACATTCCTGCCTCCTTTATCAAAGAGAAGGTGACCATATGTGCATGGGTTTATCTCTGGGCTTTCTATCCTGTTCCATTGATCTATCTTTCTGTTTTTGTGCCAGTACCATACTGTCTTCATTACTGTAGCTTTGTAGTATAGTCTGAAGTCAGGGAGCCTGATTCCTCCAGCTCCGTTTTTCATTCTCAAGATTGCTTTGGCTATTCGGGGTCTTTTGTGTTTCCATACAAATTGTGAAATTTTTTGTTCTAGTTCTGTGAAAAATGCCAGTGGTAGTTTGATAGGGATTGCATTGAATCTGTAGATTGCTTTGGGTAGTACAGTCATTTTCACAATGTTGATTCTTCCAATCCAAGAACATGGTATATCTCTCCATCTATTTGTATCATCTTTAATTTCTTTCATCAGTGTCTTATAATTTTCTGCATACAGGTCTTTTGTCTCCTTAGGTAGGTTTATTCCTAGATATTTTATTCTTTTTGTTGCAATGGTAAATAGGAGTGTTTTCTTGATTTCACTTTCAGATTTTTCATCATTAGTGTATAGGAATGCAAGAGATTTCTGTGCATTAATTTTGTATCCTGCAACTTTACCAAATTCATTGATTAGCTCTAGTAGTTTTCTGGCGGCATTTTTAGGATTCTCTGTGTATAGTATCATGTCATCCATAAACAGTGACAGTTTTACTTCTTCTTTTCCAATTTGTACTCCTTTTATTTCTTTTTCTTCTCTGATTGTCATGGCTAGGACTTCCAAAACTATGCTAAATAATAGTGGTGAGGGTGGACATCCTTGTCTCGTTCCTGATCTTAGAGGAAACGCTTTCAGTTTTTCACCATTGAGAATGATGTTTGCTGTGGGTTTGTTGTATATGGCCTTTATTATATTGAGGTAGGTTCCCTCTATGCCCACTTTCTGGAGAGCTTTTATCATAAACGGTGCTGAATTCTGTCAAAAGCTTTTTCTGCATCTACTGAGATGATCATATGGTTTTTATTCTCCAATTTGTTAATATGGTGTCTCACATTGATTGATTTGTATATATTGAAGAATCTTTGCATCCCTGGGATAAATCCCACTTGATCGTGGTGTATGATCCTTTTAATGTGTTGTTGGATTCTGTTTGCTAGTATTTTGTTGAGGATTTTTGCATCTATATTCATCAGTGATATTGGTCTGTAATTTTCTTTTTTTGTAGTATCTTTGTCTGGTTTTAGTATCAGGGTGATGGTGGCCTCATAGAATGAGTTTGGGAGTGTTCCTTCCTCTGCAATTTTTTGGAAGAGTTTGAGAAGGATGGGTGTTAGCTCCTCTCTAAATGTTTCATAGAATTCACCTGTGAAGCCATCTGGTCCTGGACTTTTGTTTGTTGGAAGATTTTTTGTGTGTGTGTGTGTGTGGTATGCGGGCCTCTCACTGTTGTGGCCTCTCCCATTGCAAAGCACAGGCTCCGGTTGCACAGGCTCAGTGGCCATGGCTCACAGGCCCAGCCGCTCTGCGGCATGTGGGATCTTCCCAGACCGGGGCACGAACCCGTGTCCCCTGCATCGGCAGGCGGACTCTCAACCACTGTGCCACCAGGGAAGCCTCTTGTTGGAAGATTTTTAATCACAGTTTCAATTTCATTACTTGTGATTGGTCTATTCATATTTTCTGTTTCTTCCTGGTTCAGTCTTGGAAGGTTATACCTTTCTAAGAATTTGTCCATTTCTTCCAGGTTGTCCAATTTATTTGCATAGAGTTGCTTGTAGTAGTCTCTTAGGATGCTTTGTAATTCTGCGGTGTCTGTTGTAACTTCTCCTTTTTCATTTCTAATTTTATTGATTTGAGTCCTCTCCCTCTTTTTCTTGATGAGTCTGGCTAAAGGTTTATCAATTTTGTTTATCTTCTCAAAGAACCAGCTTTTAGTTTCACTGATCTTTGCTATTGTTTTCTTTGTTTCTATTTCATTTATTTCTGCTCTGATCTTTATGATTTCTTTCCTTCTGCTAACTTTGGGTTTTGTTTGTTCTTCTTTCTCTAGTTCCCTTAGGTGTAAGGTTAGATTGTTTACTTGAGATTTTTCTTGTTTCTTGAGGTAGGCTTGTATAGCTATAAACTTCCCTCTTAGAACTGCTTTTGCTGCATCCCATAGTTTTTGGATCATTGTGTTTTCATTGTCATTTGTCTCTAGGTATTTTTTTATTTCCTCTTTGATTTCTTCAGTGATCTCTTGGTTATTTAGTAACGTATTGTTTAGCCTCCGTGTGTTTGTGTTTTTTACGTTTTTTCCCCTGTAATTCATTTCTAATCTCATAGCGTTGTGGTCAGAAAAGATGCTTGATATGATTTCAATTGTCTTAAATTTACTGAGGCTTGATTTGTGACCCACGATGTGATCTATCCTGGAGAATGTTCCGTGCGCACTTGAGAAGAAAGTGTAATCTGCTGTTTTTGGATGGAATGTCCTATAAATATCAATTAAATCTATCTCGTCTATTGTGTCATTTAAAGCTTGTGTTCTTATTTATTTTCATTTTGAATGATCTGTCCATTGGTGTAAGTGAGGTGTTAAAGTCCCCCACTATTATTGTGTTACTTTCAATTTTCTCTTTTATAGCTGTTAGCAGTTGCCTTATGTATTGAGGTGCTCCTATGTTGGGTGCATATATATTTATAATTGTTATATCTTCTTCTTGGATTGATCCCTTGATCATTATGTAGTGTCCTTCCTTGTCTCTTGTAACATTCTTTATTTTAAAGTCTATTTTACCTGATATGAGTATAGCTAGTCCAGCTTTCTTTTGATTTCCATTTTCATGGAATATCTTTTTCCATCCCCTCACTTTCAGGCTGTGTGTGTCCCTATGTCTGAAGTAGGTCTCTTGTAGACAGCATATATGTGGGTCTTGTTTTTGTATCCATTCAGCAAGCCTGTGTCTTTTGGTTGGAGCATTTAATCCATTCACGTTTAAGGTAATTATTGATATGTATGTTCCTATGACCATTTTCTTAATTGTTTTAGGTTTGTTTTTGTAGGTCCTTTTCTTCTCTTGTGTTTCCCACTAAGAGAAGTTTCTTTAGCATTTGTTGTAGAGCTGGTTTGGTGGTGCTGAATTCTCTTAGCTTTTGCTTGTCTGTAAAGTTTTTGATTTCTCCATTGAATCTGAATGAGATCCTTGCCAGGTAGAGTAATCTTGGTTTTAGGTTCTTTCCTTTCATCACTTTAAGTATATCATGCCACTCCCTTATGGCTTGTAGAGTTTCTGCTGAGAAGTCAGCTGTTAACCTTATGGGAGTTCCCTTGTATGTTATTTGTCATTTTCCCCTTGCTGCTTTCAATAATTTTTCTTTGTCTTTAATTTTTGCCAATTTGATTACTATGTGTCTCGGCGTGTTTCTCCTTGGGTTTATCCTGTATGGGACTTGCTGCGCTTCCTGGACTTGGGTGGCTATTTCCTTTCCCATGTTAGGGAAGTTTTCGACTATAATCCCTTCAAGTATTTTCTCTGGTCCTTTCCCTCTCTCTTCTCCTTCTGGGACCCCTACAATATATGCGAATGTTGTTGCGTTTAATGTTGTCCCAGAGGTCTCTCAGGCTGTCTTCATTTCTTTTCATTCTTTTTTCTTTAGTCTGTTCTGCAGCAGTGAATTCCACCATTCTGTCTTCCAGGTCACTTATCCGTTCTTCTGCCTCAGTTATTCTGCTATTGATTCCTTCTAGTGTAGTTTTTATTTCAGTTATTGTATTGTTCGTCTCTGTTTGCTTGTTCTTTAATTCTTCTAGGTCTTTGTTAAACATTTCTTGCACTGGCCCCAGGGGACTCCATAACTGTTATTTCAGTTTGGCCCAAATTCCTCTACACACAAAACAAGACGTGACCTGAGAAAATGGAAGCAATCTCTCTGCTCCCTGGGGGGCTCCCCAGGCCAGGAGGCCCAGCTCTGGGGCCCGGGGCCACACAGGCCCGAGGCCAAGGCTGTGACGGCACGAGGTGCATGGGGGGCCTGAGGAGGGCTCAGCGCCGTAGGCGGTAGCCAGTGAGCCCACAGCCCGCCCTGCACTCTCACTCCATCCATGGTGGAATGTTCTGCCAGAAAGTACAGCTGGTGAAAATGGAGGTCCCTTTCTGTGCTTTGGAATACGAGTAACATTTTAGAAACAAAGTCCTCTCTGCACCCACGTAGCCCTGACCTCCGCCAGCCCCCTCAACATACCCCTAGAAAAAGTGCTCTCCTCCATCCGGGGTTCATTGTCTCCGCTCAAAACGAACCAACGCGGCCCCTCCTTGACCTCTTTGAAAGGTAATTCTGGTCACACGAGGGACTGAGGGTGAAGTGTCGGGGGTGAGGGCTCTTTCATCGGCTCCTTTTTTCTAACGAAGCAAGGTCAACTTTCATCGTTTGGGAGCTTCCCTCAACTGTAAAGCACCTTCGCCAACAGGGCTGACCTTGAGAAGTCTGGCGGGCTCTCGAGGAAGGCCCACTTTGCTTCTTAGCTGGCGGTGCTCAAAGGGCACCTGGGAGACCCTGAACAAGTGAGCTCTGTGGAACGTAAGTGCATTTTGCACAGTGGGTTTTGAAGTCATGTTTAACAGTGGAGCTGTGATCACAGTAATTTACCCAGGGAGCAGTTCCAGAAAAGGAGACGCCAGGAATCATGACACGACAGGAGCCTTCCTTTTCCAAACGTCCACACCACCACCACCACACACGGCACCAAGGCCCGGGGGGAACCAGCCAAGACAGACAAGATCCACTTGTTCTGGGCAAATCCTAAAATGACACTGTGCTCTGTGTCTGAGGCAATCGCCTACTAGCTGGGAAGGGATTCTACAAAGCAGCACTGCAGACCACCCTTCCCCTAAAAGCACCCCAAATCCAGCGTGGGTCAGACTGGCGTGCTCTTAGTTAGGCCAGGAAGGGGAGGCACCCCTTCACCCTTCCAATCTCAGGACGCCTGTCCCCAGCACTCAGGCATTCAACTGACAGGCGTGTCTGCAGGAGAGAGCGCGCAGCCGGGCTGGGACCAGGCCGGGGCCTCAGAGCCCGGATGAGGTCTCTGTGGCTCTGGACCCAGCACTGCTCCACTCAGCGGTGCCCCTCGAGGCTGGTGGCAAGGAGTCAGCCTCCCTTCCTTCTCCTCTGTCCCCCCCACGGCCTGGGGACGGGTCTGACTCAGCTTTTCCAACGGCTGCCTTCCTGGTGAGGCTCCTTCAGAACCAGTCAGGCTCTCGCAGCCCGGACACCCCCGACCCCACGGTGAAGGGCTGCTTTCTGGGGCCACATGGCCTCATCTCAGAAGACACGACAGACAGAAGTCACCACGTGCCAGGAGGGGACAGTCACTGTACCTCTTCAGATGAGCATTAATGTGAAACAAGCACGGGAACCGTCTTGTTTCTGGGCGGGGCTGGGACTAGACCTCAGTGTCGGGAAAACCACCAACACCAGCGCTGCCCTGGACGGTGCAGGCAGGCTGGCCGAGGAGAGGGCCGGAGGCTTCTCTGCTCTGCCCCCGCCACTGCGTACGGCACGGGTGACCCGTGCCCCCCCAGAGAGGTTATGTGCCGCCACGGGATCTGGTGGCAGTGGTCGCAGCAACTGTGTGCGTCGGGTTTCGCAGGGCTCCGTGCCTGGGGCAGTTTAAGAGGACGAGTTTATGTGGCTCTTCAGCAGGATAAAGGCCCCAATCGCAACTGAGTTACAGAATGTACCAGACTGAAAAGTCAAACCTGCAAACCGTAACTTCACAGATGCATCACCAAAGGCAGACTCGAGGCTCTGGCTCCTGTGTCCTGGCAGATGGGCAGAGGCCAGGGCCCGGGACAGGCAGGGTGAACCAAAGCAAACTGTACACGGGACCCAAGCAGCCAAGGCAGCGCCCCTCTTTGTTGGCGGAGTTCTCTTACCTTTTCGGATCTTGTCGTAAAAGTTAATGGCGTCCACGGAAGCCGTGACGATGTTGGTCTTGCAGTGACGCGCGGCCACGATCCCGGCCACCTCGTCCATGAGCTTCATGGTGACCCCTGCAGAGAAGGGCAGGCGGCAGGTTAGACATGGGGAAGGGGAGCCTATTGCCTGTCCTGGAAACAAGTTATGGGAAACAATGCCCCCATTCCCACCCGCAGGGCCGCAAACCTGGCTTCCTTGAGAGCTTTGGAAGATGACTGTGGCTGAGGTTCTAGGCCACTGACAAAGTGACGACCATTCTCCTAACCTCTACAGGCATCCTATCCTGCCAGGAAAGCTTTGTCACACTCTCCACCAGGATGGCCGCAATCAGAAAGCCAGATGCCAAGCGCCGGTGAGAATGTGGAGAAATCGGAACCCTCTACACGGCTGCTGGGGATGGAAATGGTGCAGCCGCTTTGAAAACAGTTGGGAGGATCTTGAAAGGCTAAACACAGAGCTGCTATGTGACTCAGCAACTCCACTCCTAGGTGTGCACCGGAGAGAAATATAAACAGGCGTTCACGCAAAGACTTGTACACGAGTTTTTGATCCCATGAGAGCATTACTCATAATAGCCCCAGGATGGAAGCAACCCAAATGTGCACCAGCCAATAAATGCACAAGGAAAATGTGGCATAGCCACACAATGGAATATTATTTAGCCGTAAAAAGAAACAAAGCACCGATACAGGCTGCAAAATGCATGAACCTTAACATTACGCTGAGTAAAAGAAGCCAGACACAGGGCTTCCCTGGTGGCGCAGTGGTTGCGAGTCCGCCTGCCGATGCAGGGGACACGGGTTCGTGCCCCGGTCCGGGAAGATCCCACACGCCGCGGAGCGGCTGGGCCCGTGAGCCATGGCCGCTGAGCCTGCGCGTCCGGAGCCTGTGCTCCGCGACGGGAGAGGCCACAACAGTGAGAGGCCCGCGTACCGCAAACAAAACAAAAACAAAAGAAGCCAGACACAAAAGACCACATCTTGGAGGATTCCACTTATATGAAATCTCCAGAATAGGCAAGTCCATAGGTACAGAAAGTAGACGAGTGGCTGCCTAGGGACAGGGGATGTGGGAGAAGTGGGGAACGGCTGCCAGTGTGGTTATGAGGCTTCTCTTCGGGGTGATGAAAATGTTCTGAAATTGATTGTGGTGACGGTTGTGTAACTCTGAACAGACTAAAAATCAATGACTTGTAATGGGTGAGCTGTACGGCATGTGAATTACATCTCAATAAAGCTGTTATATAAGAAAACAAACAAAACTAGACAAGTGGGCTGACTGAAAGAGCGCTGTCGGGCCAAGGTGTCTAAAACCTCAGGCCGTAGACGTTTTCCTCTGCTTGCGCCCCCTTAATTGACGGGATCAGGACGGCATACCTGCTGCTAACCCCCCACCCCGCCCCGTTCCTGCCCCACCAAGGGCAACACAATATTCTTCTTATCTTATATTTAAAACCTTAAACCATATCTTTTATTAGGTCAAACTACATGAAATGGCCAATATTCAACCGTTTTGACCTATAAAAGCAGCAAAATGATATTGATCTACCTGACAACTATCAGAAATCTTAAAATTTATGGGGACTTCCCTGGTGGCGCAGTGGTTAAGAGCCCGCCTGCCAATACAGGGGACACGGGTTCGAGCCCTGTTCCGGGAAGATCCCACGTGCCGCGGAGCAACTAAGCTCGTGAGCCACAACTACTGAGCCTGCGCTCTAGAGCCCGTGAGCCACAACTATGGAAGCCAGCGCGCCTAGGGCCCGTGCTCCGCAACAAGAAAAGCCACCGCAATGAGAAGCCCGCGCACCGCAACGAAGAGTAGCCCCCACTCGCCACAACTAGAGAAAGCCTGCGCGCAGCAACGAAGACCCAACACAGCCAAAAACAAACAACAACAACAAAAAGTTATGTACATTCACCCAAGGATACAGAATGATTTCTAAAAATGCAGAGAGAGGCAGACTCATAAAACCCTGGCTCCCGGGGAGTCATGTTTCAGGTGGGGCTCGTGAACTTCAGTGCCTGCAGGGCCAGGCAGGTGACACCGGACAGCTGACGGCGAGGAGAGCTGGCGGGGACCCTTCTACAGGACAGCTGCTGCTCGGCCCCTCCTACTGTCCCTCAGCCCCAGGAACAAGGGCCCAGCACGACCAGACTAACGATATTTTAAGAGAAGCCTGGAACCTACAAGTTTATGAGGAATCTACCAATTTTTAAACATTGGTGATTAATTAAAACTCTATTGTGAAGGGGAAACAAAATACAATAAACTAAAAACAGGACAGAAGCCCCATATGTAATGGACCAGAGGCCTCGTACAGATACTACAGCAGAAGACACTAGTTATAAGGAACGTGGGAGACAGGGAGGGGCCCTCTGTCTGGGAGAGGCATACCTGGGGGGTTGGTATACTCTTCTCTCTACCTTTGTGTATATTTGAGCACGTCCATAATAAAAAAGTTTTTTTAAAAAAAACATTAGGGTTGTTGATTTTAAAATTATGCTTCTATTACCACGACTTTTCTCCTGCAAGATCCTGATGATGACGATGAAGCATGGAGACAACGGGGCAGAGTTAGCGGGCACCTGCCGCTCTCAAAGCGTTTTCAAAGATACCGCGTCAGTGGAGGCTCAAAGTCACACAAGGTCCGATTCTAAGGAGAGTGCAAATGAGAGGCTGGGGAAAGGCTCTTCGTAAGAAAACAGAACCACCGGTGCCAGGTGTTAACCCTGGGCGGCCGGCAGGGCAGGGCGGCTCCGGGCTTCAAGCAGCTTGGTGCTCAAGGTCTGAGACAAGGGGTAACACCTGGCTTTGCGAGGAGCCTCTGGGGGGTTAAGTCATATTGGAAATGGACCCGGGAAGCCCTGCCTAAGCCCAGCACGAGTCCTTCCTGGCCTTTCTACCCACGGTGAGGGAGGGGCCTTGATGAAGGCGGGGCAAGTGCTGGCTTAGCAGCCAAGTCCCTCACCGGCCTGGGGCTCCAAAGAGGTGAAAACACAGGCCAGCATACAGGTCACCTGGCGGGCGAGGGCACTGTCCCTCCCGCATGGTGGTTCAGAGCTGGGAGGGCCTGGGCCTGAGCGCCCCCTGCCCCCGCCTGGCTGGGGACCCTGAGCGGGCAGATCATCATCCGAGCTTTGGGCTCTGCATCTGCAAATTAAAAGAGGTGGCAGCAGGGACACGCAGGTGACCGTGCAGAGCGAACAGGAGCTGAGCGGCCGCAGCTCAGAGACTCAGGGGCTCGTGAGCGCCGCTGACCTCCACCCTGGCTTAATTCGGGGCTTTGGGTAGAGAGCTGTGGTCTAGAGGGTAAATGTCAACAGAAAGAGAAAGATGAGGGAAATGTCTCAGAACACCAGGAAACACGCTGGGCAAGGGCGACACACACCACCTGCGGATGAGGCCGTGGGTCAGTGTGCGTGTTTGCGCCTGCGTGTGTGTGTGCACGTGCGTGTGTTTGTTTCCTAGAGGGAGTGAGAGAGCCCAGACTGAGTGCTCCTAGGCTGACCTGCCTCATAAAATTCACGTCGTTAGAGCAGCTGGACAAGTGGTCCCACTCTCGAAAGGACTCGGTGTGAGCTGGAGGCTTGAATTCAGAAGGTGTTTCCCGTAGACTTACTCCAGGTGCGATAAGTGACCAGCAAAGCTCATTCGGGGTCTGGGGTCGGCTGCATTTGCCATGAAACACAGCTGCAAAGACGATAATTTATGACGTCAAGCAAAGGCCGATCCAGAGTCTTGAAACAGTTGAATGCAAGAAGGATGAAGAGACAGAGGGGATGCTGGTAAGACTGTATGCGTGTGTCACGGGGGAGTGGGGTTTGCGGGCATTTGAACCAGAGGAGGTCAGAAATTTATGCAATGTGTACTACGTGCCGCTGTCCTGTTTTTCGATGGAGACACCAGCGACCTCAGCCACATCAGGGTCCTTCTGGGAACAGATGAGACAGAGATAGCCAGAGATTTTTTTCGAGAGAAAAACAAAGACAGGCGACACTGGAGTCTGGTGCAGGATGGTGGTGGGAGCAGAGAACTAGACGAAAAACAGCGGGCGTTTACGGAGGTCCAGGCGCAGGCAATGCTCCAGCACGTGGCTCAGAGCCCCTCGGGCTGGAAGGACACTGTCCTTGTTCACTGATGCCCCCTGGGGCCGGCCCCATGGTAGGCTCTTAGCACGTACCGAGTGTAAGAACAAATGAATGAACGAACAAACGAATGAGTGCTGGCCCTCCCTGGACAGCAGCCTCGGAGGGGGAGGGGCCCTTATTGTCTCCGTTTTACAAAGCAGGAAGCAGAGGCACAGAGAGGCACGTATCCATGGCTCACGCTGGCTCACGCCCTCGGGCAGAGGTGGGGACCAGCTCCTGACCACAGGGCACCAGAGGCCACGCCGACTCTCGACCCAGATCCCGAGGCACTGAGACTAAGACAGGACTGTGGAGAAGACAGCTCAAGTTCCTGCTGAGAGGTGGCGGTGGCAGCGACATCCGTGCGTGCAGGGTGGGGGTCCCGGATCCAGAGCTCCCAAGTCACCGGGTGGTGTTATCGGGGAGGGGTGGCTTGGAGTTTGGAAAGAAAGAATGTATATTGGGATTAATGTTTAGAACACAGAAGGTACCCACAATTAATCCCTGATTTGTAGGTCCTGAGAAGCAGAAGCTAAGAATGGAAGACTAAACGGAACAAGTAATAATCAGCTCCTTCAACCAGCATTTTGCCCCATTTATCCAAAATGCAGGGACTTCCCTGGTGGCGCAGTGGTTAAGAATCCGCCTGGCAACGCAGAGGACCCAGGTTCGATCGCTGGTCCAGGAAGATCCCACATGCCGTGGAGCAACTAAGCCCGTGTGCCACAACTACTGAGCCCACGTGCCACAACTGCTGAGCCTGTGCTCTAGAGCCCGCGCGCCTACAGCCTGTGCTCCGCAACAAGAGAAGCCACCGCGATGAGAAGCCCGCGCACCGCAACCAAGACCCAACGCAGCCAAAAATAAAAAATTTTAAAATGCAGGTAGAGGTTCCACGAGGGACTTCACTGTTACTAAATATACTGCAGGATCCAAAGCATGTGCTAGCCAGGATGGGCTCTGAGCCCAGGGCACACGGGGCGGGGCGGGGGAACGCGAGCAGCTGGCTGAGCTCCTGCTGCCTGCTGCCCCGTCACCCCGGTGTGGTGCCCCCAGACCATCACATCACGTGACACGGAAGCTGGGACACGCCTTACGGTCCCCGTGTCCTGACCAATTCAGAACCTGACACACAGCGCTCAGAAATGGCTGCAAGTGAGTAAGTGAATCGGGGACCAAAGGAACACTGAATCGACCCCAGGAAGCAGCTCCAATAGCGAGTCACAGGGCCCAAACTTGGGTAACAATCACAGTTAGTCCAGGTGAGGCCAGGAAAAGCCAGGTGAGCTGCTAGGGGACGTGTCTGATGACAAAATCACTATTCATCTCACACGTGAAGAGACAGCCCCCTGCCGACCCCAAGAGCCAGCAACAAATCTGAGCTGGGAGACCAGGGAGAGAACTGCGATTGGCTGAGACCCACAGGAAACAAGTGGTTACAGAGATGGCTCCTGGACTGAGGCCCTGGCCTCCCAGGGCCCGGGTCAGGAGGCAGACATGACCCCACCACACGAGTCTACTATCAGATGATAGCCCAAATCGGGGCTGATCCCAGGTACTGGGACAGTGATATACGGGCAGCTGGTGACAAGGCTGAGGAGGAATCCCAGCACTGAGGGACAGGAGGTCTGCTCCACAAGGAGAGGAGCTCCAGACGGGTCCCACCTGGACCATCTGCGCCCACCTCCGTTATCTCTACCTCCCGGGGACCACGGTGGGGTCAGTGGGAAGTGACAGCAAGGTAGATTTTAGGGCTCACTACACGGAAAAACTTTCTGGGGGAAAAACAGCCTTGTGCAGAACTCAAGTGTTTGGCCTTCTACAGGCGGGGCTCCCGGGCCCCCGCTTTGTGTGCGGGTAGCACGGGGTCAGCGCTGGAAGCAGAAATCTGTGCCCGCGGCTCCCGGCGGCCCTGAGTCTGTTCTCACAAACGCGACGGAGAAGCGTGAAGCATAACCGGGCCCTCTGGGGTCCTGTGTGCAAAGTGGACTCTGGCGGCTACTTAGAGGGAAAGGAACTAATCTCTTAAAACCGAGATTACAGGCACCTCAGAGACATTGCGAGCTCGGTTCCAGACCCCTGCAATACAGGGAATTTAGAAATAGAGTTGGTCAAACGAATTTTTTGGTTTCCCAGTGCATATAAAAGTTATGTTTTGGGCTTCCCTGGTGGCGCAGTGGTTGGGAGTCCGCCTGCCGATGCAGGGAACGCGGGTTCGTGCCCCGGTCCGGGAGGATCCCGCGTGCCGCGGAGCGGCTGGGCCCGTGGGCCGTGGCCGCTGGGCCTGCACGTCCGGAGCCTGTGCTCCGCGACGGGAGAGGCCGCGGCGGTGCGAGGCCCGCGTACCGAAAAAAAAAAAAAAAAAAAGTTATGTTTCTACTACACTGTAGTCTATTAAGTGTGCAATAGCATTATGTCTAAAAAAGCAATGTACATACCTTAAATAAAAAAGAATTTATTGCTAAAAAATGCTCACCATCATCTGGGCTTTCAGTGAGTTGTAATCTTTTTGCAACAGCAACTGTTGCAACCAAAGTCACTGATCTTGGGTCACCATAACAAATACAAGAATAATGGAAAAATTTGAAATATTCCAAGAATTACCAAAATGTGACACGGAGACGTGAAGGGAGCAAATACTGTTGGAAAACGGGTGCTGGACAGAGTTGCTCAATGGAGAGTTGCCACAAGCCTTCAATTTGTTAAAAAAAAAAAATCTGTGAGGCGCAATAAAGTGAAGCGCAATAAAACGAGGTCTGCCTGTATAATAAAATGTTGATTACGAGCCCTCTTCCCTCTTCCCGGTGAGGAACAACCCTGGACCCATCGCTGCATGGGTCTGGGCTGAGACATTCTTGTTCTCTGTTGCTAAGAGAAAATGGCCCTTGCAGAAAACACGATAAAATCCACATAATCTCATCCCGTTATGACATTTGTAAAGAAAGACTGTTATCACAAAATACCCTTATCTATGATGGTAGACACAAGACATTACAAGCAATGTGTCCACTGAGAAAAATAAATTTTGTTTAAAAACAGAAACAACCAGAAACCCAGCTGCCTGGTTTGTAACTGCCCTTCCTCTTACTTTGCCCAGCCGGGCCCTCTGTCCTGCCAGAGGGAGCCACCAGCCCTCTTTGACACTGGAAGTCACCTTCTCCCCTTCACTTTTTTACGCTTTAATTAAAAATATCAAGTATCCGAGTTTTCTCAAAAATGCCTCGGGCTTCCCTGGTGGCGCAGTGGTTGAGAGTCCGCCTGCTGATGCAGGGGACACGGGTTCGTGCCCCGGTCCGGGAAGATCCCACGTGCCGCGGAGCGGCTGGGCCCGTGAGCCACGGCCGCTGAGCCTGCGCGTCCGGAGCCTGTGCTCCGCAACGGGAGAGGCCACAACAGCGAGAGGCCCGCGTACCGCCAAAAAAAAAAAAAAAAAAAAAAAAAAGCCTCTTTCCAGGTTCCCACTGAAAAACCTCCTCAATTCATTCCTATTTAGATACAATAGGTGCCGCTGACGATGGGAAAAGAACTTTGGCAAATTAGTCTGTCGTGAGCTGCTCTTATTACCCGAGATTCGCCATTTAAAAGATGACAACAAAACTGTAGGATTTGTTGCCCTTGGATACTGCGTTCATTTCAGGAATTATGGGAAGGAAAAAAGTAAGACTTGCTTGGCCACTAACATACAGATAAACATCGGGTACCGGAGACATTTTGGAATCTAACGCTTAACTGCTTACAGGTTTGCTTTTGTTTTTGTTTTTAAGTACCGACAACACGTTGACCGGCTTAAAGATAGAGGCTGAATGTTCTTTCCCGGGCCTGCCTGGCTGACTGTAGCGCGCCTGCTGCAAACCGAAAGCAGCCGTCGGCAGCTCAGAGCCCCGCGCCGCCGACTGCGCTGTGGGGGGCGATTCGTGATGCCCCCATTTCTATAGTTAGTCCCAGCTGAAGGGGTGTGGGTGCCGGCCTCCTGTATTAAGAAAACGATAGTAAGTTCATCTTATTTTAACCAGCCCACCGTTTGGAAATTACAGGGGGAGTTATCCTAAGAGCCGGCTGAGCGACGGCCTCCCGAGACTTGTCTGGCTTCTCCCCCTTCAGGTTCCAAATGTACTTGCAGGTCTCTGGGAACCGGGACCAAGGGCAGAGGAATATTAATTAAGGTAGCTAATAAAGGTTGTTTTTGGAAATTAATGCACAGTGAGTGAGGATGATTGGTTTCTAATGACAAATGTCAAAGGTGGGATCTGGCGGAGGCCTCAGGCACAGCTGGATGCGGCTCCCCCCTGGCCCCGGGGCAGCGCAGGCCCAGGGAGCCGGGGTGGGGTGGGGGTGGGGGCTGCCCGGCCACGAGGCCACGTCTTACTTCTGTATCAGGGAACTGCAGAAGGTCACAATTAAGTTTGCTTACTGCTGTTTGAGAATCAATGCCTTCCCTGTTTTGAACAGGCAACAGGGGAAGTAGGGCACACGTGTTCCTGCCCCAAATGCCATGGAGAGCAGGGAAAGGTGGCAGTGGTTACGCACGAGCCCCTCCCAGTGGGACGTGGTGGCCTCGCCGGAGTCCACACAAGGCAAGGTCACGCCTTTGATGGCCCACAACCACTCTGGAGGGCGTCAGTTTCCTCCCAGGAGTCCAGGCCGCAGGCAGGGGTGAGGCTAACACAGAAGAATTCACGCTCCTGACGCTGAGCAGGAAAGACACCGTTAGGGGACGTCTGCCGTGTGTGCCCCTAGTGATCGCAACCAAAGGGGAAGCAAAAGCTGACTAACGGGGCACCACAACCCCAAGCACCGGTCCGTTCGTAGGGAAGGACGTGCGCAGGCTGTAGAGCCGGCTGGGTTTCTCAGGTGAGATGCTTTGCAGCTCAGGAAGCAGAGGGGCCAGGAGCCTCACACGTCCCCAGCTGCTCAGGGGACCAGTGCGGGCAGGAGGAAACCAGTTCCGGGATGGGTGTCAGCAGGCCCTTTGGGCGGGGAGGCAGCAAGCAAGCTCACGGGCAGCTCATAGCGCCTGGGGCTTCAGGGCTGTAACCAGACCCCAGCTCCCGCCCTTCCATCCAGATGGACAGGAAGCTGCTCTCTGGAGCCTTCGCGGCAGAGAACAGTATTTTCAGAAACAAGGATTCTTGGAAAGTGAGAACTGGAAGGAACGGGGGCCATCGCCTAACACAACTCAGCCTCGCGATGAAGAAACGGGGGTCCACACTGGCCTTCACGCCCTCACCTCTTGGCCCCATGAGACCAGAATCTCCTCGAAAGGAGGAAACACGGCTTCCGGGCCTCCTTGCTTCGTCCCTGGCCACAGGTTGGACACCCACTCTAGCACGCAGCAGAGGCTCCAACGAAATGAGGTCACAGAGCTGGAGAGGAGCATCTGTGCCTCCTTCTGCATTTTTCTGTGAAATCGGTTCCTCCTCCAGGTGCAGAGGACCGCTTTTTCATAACTGCCCCACGAAACCCGAGCAGACACGAGCGTCTGTGCAGGGGTCGCACGCCTCGCCTCGCCTCCCAGACCTCCTTCGCTTGGCGGGGGCTCCTCTCGGCCCGCGTGCCCCCTGCCACCCCGGGGCTGCCGTTTCTGCCTCCCCCTCTTCCTTCAGGCCTCGGGATCCTGGGGCAGCCGTGTGTGTCCCCTTGGCGGCTGGACGCTCGTGTGCAGGACGTGCTGCAGGAGCACTTCTGTCTCTGGACGTCTCAGGCGGCGCAGTGACTGCGTCCCCGAGCCCCCCACGGGGCTGGCACACGGGAGGGGCTGCCAGACGCTCACTGAGTCAGGGGCTGTCCTCACGTGTCCTCTGGGGGGCTGACCTGCTGTTGCCCCCGTCAGTTCTGGGGCCCCTCTGCTCACTCAGGGACCGTCTTCTCTCTCTCATCTTCACTCTCTTTGGTCCCTTCACTCAGCACGTGGCCCGTCTACACCGCAGGGAAGGGATCCGTCCAGGCCTGGGGAGCAAGCAGGCCAGGGTGGGGGCCGTTTTACAGGGGGTGGTCAGGAAAGCCCTCTCCTTTTCTCCAGAGACCAGAAGACAGAGAGAGGGATCTGCGCAGCTGTTTGGGGACCACAACCCCGGCAGAGGGACGAGCAGGCGGAGGGCCCGCAGGTGGAGGTGCCCTCCCGCCACCACATCCCAGGAACTCGAGGAGCAGAGCCCAGCAGCTGACATGGTGGGGCGGGAGGCGTGTGGCGAGACGGGTCCTGGAGGCCTTGGGAGCGGAGAAGCGGCACGAGCGGAAGGCTGGGCTTCTGCTTGGAGTCAGACGGGAGGCAGCGAGGGGGCTGAGCAGGCCCGGCTTGACCTGCCTTTGGCTCTGAGTGGACCAGGGAGGCTGCTGGGCTGCTCCTGGTCACGGAACTCGGACCAGGTGTGAGGCCATTTCCACGGTAAGGCGCATGTCCCGGAGGCGATGGTGGAGGTGGCGAGAACTCAGGTTCTGACGTTTTGAACGTAGAGCCCGAAAGACTGGCTGACAGATGAGGCAGAGCCTTGGAGTGAGACTGAGTCCCGGAGGACCGCAGGCATTCTGGCTCGACAAGCAGAAGGGTGGCCTGGCCGCCACCACAGGGGGAGCAGTGGAGCTCCGTGCCGGACATCAAGTCGGAGAGGCCCGTCCCGAAGAAGCAGCTGGAGTCAGGAGCCGCCGGCCTAGGCTGGTGTGAGACACAGGAGTCCCGGGGTGGGCGGGGGGGAGTGCAGGGGCGAGGATGGGGCCCCGGGTACCCGATGCCGGGCAGGACAGGAAGGAAGGCGGAACGGCACAGGGACTGAAGGGGTGGCAGCGGGCGGAGGAGAGCAGGGAAGGGCGATCCTGGGCCTTGGGAAGGAGGTGGCAGGGTGGAGGGGAGCCGGCTGAACTGTGAGGGCCAGACCCGCCCACCGGACTTTGACAGGAGGCACGGGTTGCAGCAGGCTCCAGGGAGGACCCTGAGAGGGACTGGACTCGGGGGACGGGAGGGATGGAGTGCAGACACCCCAGGGTGCCGCGCAGAAAGCGCGGTGCTGGGGGTGGGGAGAGTGGGTCAGGCAGACACGCGTCCCCTGCAGGAGCGTGGGCACCACAGGGCACCGTGAAGCACAGGGCAGAGCCTGTCCTGTGAGTGGGCCCAACCCGGCAGCTCAGTCTGAGGACATGGGAGCCACATGCCCGGCTGGATTTACGGCCCGTGATTCTAACAGAAAAGCTGCCAATGGCTCAGCACATGGCCACCGGGCAGCGTCACCTCAAACCGTCTTTCCAAAAGATTTCTTTCATTCACTCAATGGCCGTTCACCGAGCTCCTTCTCTGCAGAGCACCACGGGAGACAGGCAAGGGACAGGGGGACGTCCAGGAGACGAGCGCCTGAGAAAACCACAACCAGCACGGGGGGCAGGACGAGAGAGGCCGTGGCGTGGAGCGGGGTGAAGGGCGTGCAGCTGCCTGGGAGGGAGGGGCTCAGGGGGCACCAGGAGGGCGTGGGATTTGGGATGGGCAGGCGGACGGCGCCAGGTGGGAAGAACAGGGTGAACAAAGACACCGAGACAGGAGAGCAAGAGGCGCGTTGAGGGGAAGAAAGGCACAGGCTGAGCGCAGGGAGCCATGAGCCGCGAGGCAGCAGGGGCCCACGGCTAAGAGCCACGCGCACCACGGGCAGAGCTGGGGCGCCCCCATCACTGGGGTCTCCCCTCTGATCTGGCCCTCACGGCCAGATGGGTCTTGGCAAAGCACAGTGGTCCCGGCTTTGGGGAGCACGCTTCCTTTCACATCCGGCCAGCTGGGGCAGCAACACCCCCTCTCGGGCTGGGAAACCCACGCGGAAACAGCCGACAGAGGGCCGGGCGAGGAGAGTCCCCCAGGAAAGAAATCAGAGCAAAGGACATCTCAGGAACCAACACGGGAGAAGGGAACGCCATCTTCAAGAAGATGAATCAAAGGCGCAGACACAAAACCAACGCCCCCTTTTCATCAAATTATGAAAAAGTCATGTTTCATGATCCGAGTTAAAATTCACTGACACAAAACACACCTTAGAAAACAAACAGACCTGCAAACAAAAACAATGAAAAGAAGTTTTTCTATTTCAGGCAAGCCTTTTTTATTATTATTCATTTTATATGCTGCTACCTTACTGAATTTTTAATTCTTTGAGTTACTTTTATCACTGAATCTCTTGGGTTCGCCAGGTATGTTACTGCGCCCTCTGCAAAGCCAGATAGCTTTACTTCTTTTCTGCCACTTCCTGTGCCTTTATTTTTTTCCTCCTGTTTTACTGCAGTGGCTAAAATCTCCAAAACAACGTTAACTAGGGTCCCTTGCCTTACTCCTAACCTCAGGGGACGATCCTCTGGGCTCCCCTCTGAGCAAGATGCTCACTCTAGGGCTTTTATCATGTTTGGGAAGTAAAATCAATTCCTACTCTGAGTGTTTTTATCAAGGATGGGTGTCTGGGTGAGTGACTGTGGCAAGAACCTAAACAGCCCCGCAGATAGCTGCTGGGTCACCCCTTTCAGCCGACCACGGGGGAGGAGAGAGCGGAGGAGAAATGGCCTTTTCTGGGCTGAGATCCCAGAACTACCAAGAGGAGAAAGAGGGGACTGCACATTGATTCATGCAGCACTCAGAAGGCAGAAGCCAAAAGCCCGGCCAGCGCTTCTGCACAGAGGCCCTGAAATTCAGAACCACGGAGAAGCAGCCAGCCTGCCTTCCCACACAGCCAAACGAGGGCCCTCTGCTCACTCCCTGCGTCTTTTCTATCCCCTCGATGAATTATCGGAGGCTCTGTCCCTGCAGCCAGGAAAGGAGGGAAGACCCAGCATCTGACAGGAGTCCTGGATTCCATCTGTGATTTCCAACCCTTCCCACTACATCTCTCACCAGTTCAGCGTTGCCAAGATCTGTGTTGTGTGTGTGTTTTTTAAGTCGCAGGGTAGGAGCCAGTCCTCAAGACGAAGACTATCCCATGTGTGAAAATCACAGAAAACAGGACAGGGAGGAGGTTTTCAAAGACCCATACGCAGTGCAGAATTACTGAATAAAAGCCAAATTAGCACCCATCTCAGTTCACCGTTTCCTCCTGCGATTGGCATCTACTGATTTACAGTTTACAGGAGACTTTCATTCAAATGACTTAGACACCATTCTTGCCGACAGTATTCTCTCTATGGGAAAATACAATAAAATCACAGGACTCAGTGTTTCCAGTCCGGTATTTATTTTGTTCCTTCACGCCTGGTGAGTTATGAGGCACTATAAGAAGTGATTAGGTTTGGTAAGATTATTAGGCATGGTTTTCAAATCATGAGCACAAAACCCCTACTAAAATAGGCACTAAACATTGTAAAGCCATTGTAGACGCTTCTTTAACACGCGTTAAAAAACGCGCTTGTTTTAAATGCAGCCGCACAGCCTCCGTAAATGAGCACGATGTGCTGTAGGTTTCTAGGGGATTCCAACAGTTCCCTCGCTTCCTGCATTTCACGGACCCCCTTCAGCATGTGAGGGAAGATCGGACTGAAGAGTATAAACTTTTTGCCAAGGAGACAGTGATGATGGAAATGCCACATTTAGTGAACTTCCAACATCTGGATGAAATAAGCAAAATTTCTAGCATAGAGTTTCACAAATTTCAGGTAGAGCGGAGCTCTATGAGGCTCAAAGACAGTTCTCAGCAGCTACAGAAGCCCGGCCTTTGGCTGACAAGGGCTGGCAAAGAACAAGAAGGCTGGTAAGGCCACGGCTGCTCTCAGAGAAGAAAGACACCCTGGTTGTCACAACATTCACGGGGCTGGAAAGCACCCTTTGTCGTAAAGTAGAGCTTCCCTTAGGTGGGACTAAGTTAATCATACCTAAGGGCGTCGCGAGCAGAGTTTAGTTGAAAGAGGAAAATAATCATGAAATTGAAAAAGAAATACACAGAAGAGGATTAGTTAAAAAAAGAAACAAACTTGAAAAATATATCTCAGGGGCTTCCCTGGTGGCACAGTGGTTGAGAGTCCGCCTGCCGATGCAGGGGACACGGGTTCGTGCCCCGGTCCGGGAAGATCCCACATGCCGCGGAGCGGCTGGGCCCGTGAGCCATGGCCGCTGAGCCTGCGCATCCGGAGCCTGTGCTCCGCAACGGGAGAGGTCACAGCAGTGGGAGGCCCGCGTACGGCAAAGAAAAAAAAAATCTCAGATCAGGGCCCATTCTCTGATTCTGACAGGTCCAGGGCCCCTCATCACAAGCTTTTCAACCCAAGCCTGACCTGTGCCTCTTGTTCACGGAAGAAGCTTCTGCAAAGCACCTCTCTGGCTCTGTGTGAAACCCTGGAGCCAACACAAAGAATAAGACTGAGCCCTGCTCCTGAGGCATCCCCTGGTAGAAGTATCAGTGTAATCCTGCACAGAGTGGTACCACTGGAACTGGGTTTTGAAGGATCAACAGGAATTTTCAAGAGTGGAGAAGCAAGGAGAACTTGGCATTCCAGGCCACTGGAAATGAAGAGTGCAGACGAACGGCACGTGCAAGTTCCAGTCATGCCTGGGGGACGATGAATTGCTCGGTGCCCCCAGAGGAGCGGTGCCCGGACTCCACCACCCACACAACTTCTGCTAACGTCTAAACCACTTAAGAACATTTCCCCTTATGTTTTTCTTTAAAACGACTTGTTTTTTAAAGTTTACTTTGACCTCATCTGAGATGATAATCTCCATTAAATTACGGGTTTGATGTGCTACTTATATTTTCCCTAAATCACACAAAAAAATAATTACACACTGTTAAAGTAAAAAGTGTCCCTCTGGAGCCTGGAGCTAAGTCCTCTTGTGTTCCAGCCGTGGTTCCCAAGCTGGGAACTTCAAGGCCTGTATTTTCTGAGGTGGAATCTGATTAAAGGAAGAAACACATGCAAACGCCAGAGGCAAAAACATGCTGAATTAAGCCCTCTTTCTTAGCGGGTCACACTGTCACTCCCTGGTGACTTCACTGTCCCCCAAAGGGCCCTGCCCTGACCCACGGGCCGCCACTAAACATCTCGTGGCCATGAGCTCCCAGGGCTGCGTGTGACCCTCCCTTAGAACTGTCACCCATCTGACTTTCATTCCCAATTTTGAAAACAGGCGCCAACAGGATTTCAGCAACTTATTATGCAACGTCTTAAAAGTTTTAATGTATACTTCATTAAACACAAGAGCCTAAACTGGGTCAGATGGCAGCATGGCCTCCTGGGGGGAATTAACAAGGAACCAGGAGCAGGAAGGGGACAGCAAGAGTCACTGGTCCTTACCTCCGTGCACAAAGCCGTGCAGGGTGCAGTCGGAAGGCCCCACCAGGTGGATCAAGCTGGACTGGCTGTAGCTGACCGTGTTCGGCTCTGGAATCACAAAGGAGAGAGATTAGGCCACGGGACCAATCGATTCCCACGGCCAAAGGGCCCAACAGTGGCGACAGCGCCCTGATGTTCGCAGGGTCACCGAAGGCTTCCCGCTGTCATCACCTTAGGTGGGATTTCTCTAAGGAAAACCGTGGTCTCAAAACGCTCCAGTCCGTGAGGGGGGGAAGGCTTTCGAGGATTAATTAGCCACTCTGCTAGTGGGTCATGACACTACTCCCTGGGGACACCAGTGTCCCCCAGCGAGGCCCTGCCCTGACTCCCGAGCAGCAACTGAACACCTCCTGCCTATAAGCCCCCAGGGTTGGTATGACCCTCGCTTAGGAGACAGTCACCCACCTGACTTTCATTCTCAAGTTTGTGAACAGGCACTGACAATATTTTAGCAATTTATTATGCAACTTCTCAAAGGTTTAAATTTCGACTTCATTAAACACAACGGTAGGTGGAGACACGGAACTGGACAGAGACGCCACAGACGTGCATCCCTAGACCTCACCCTGGGACTCCTGCCAGCCCTCAGTCCCGACCCGGCCCCGGAGACACTGCACCGAAAGGTGTGCTGGGCTTTCCTCCAGTGTCCCCCGTTCATCTTCCCAGAGCACCAAGTCTCTGGGGGCATCCCTCACCCACGCGGCACTGCTGCTGCTGAAATATCTGTAAGAGGCTGCACTTCAAAAAAAAGATGAGGGCTTCCCTGGTGGCGCAGTGGTTGAGAGTCCGCCTGCCAATGCAGGGGACACGGGTTCGTGCCCCGGTCCGGGAGGATCCCACATGCTGCCAAGCGGCTGGGCCCGTGAGCCATGGCTGCTGAGCCTGCGCATCCGGGGCCTGTGCTCCGCAACGGGAGAGGCCACAGCAGTGAGAGGCCCGCGTACCGCAAAAAAAAAAAAAAAAAAAGATGAAATAAAGCCCCATCTCCAGAAACCGATACTATCCCTCGACACAGACTCTTCCAACGGGGTGGGTCTTCTGAGCAGACCCCACTGCTGTGCCTGCTTCCACCTTCCCAAAGCCTTCCGGGAGGGATGACGCCCGTTTGTTTCCTGCCCGGACAGCTGGCACTCAGAAAGGGTAGCCCCTTCCTGCCCCAGCAAGCCCAAGCTGCCGAGGAAGCCAGCCTGCCGGCCCCCGAACGGCTGGGACAGCCTGCAGGTGAAGAAAGGTCCTTCCTGTCTCCGGCGGTGGACAGAAAAGTCTGTGCAGGAAGTAACGCTGCTCAGGAGCCAGAAGGGGCGCCAACCCTGAGGTCGGGGCCTGGATCTCTTAAGTGCCGACAGTTGCCTCCGAGACTTTTTCTGATGCTTCTCCACGTGGGATCTCAGACTGTGTGGTTGCCTGAAGGGGTCACGAAGTGGGAAAAACTGGAGTTCCGGTGAGCTGGGGCCTTAAGGATTGACTTCCGAACTCAAGGTATTTTCTATTTGTTCTCAAGCCTCACGGCTTAGACAGGTTTAGACTCAAGCTCTGAGCTCGCGTGTGAAGTGCCGTCTGCTCTGAGAAGCCCCTACGGGAAGGACTCAAGCACCTCCGGACGCTCTCAGCCGGAAGGGCCCTCGGCTGTGTCAGAAGCAATGAAGCGGCTGCAGCCTGGGGTGCGGGGTGGGATGGGGGGAGGGGTCTCTCGTTATTATCCACAGTCAAGTCCCACCTCCGGGGGTTCTGGCGACCAGCCTGCTTCCATGGCTCAGTGTGACTGGCAGAGGCGGGCGCCAGCCACCACAGGAGGTCCCAGCTCCCCCCCCGCCGGGTGAACCCTTAAGCCGGGGACGTCGAAAGCAGCAGCCTGTCGCGGCGTCAGGAGCTGGTGGTCAGCAGCTGAGTGGAGAACTCCGTCCCGAGAGGCCACAGTCTGAGGACTCGGCCGTCCAGCCCACCCACCCGCGTGTGGGCCCCGTGGGAGCAGGTGTGCAAGGATGCTATCTAAAACCAGCCAACAGATGACAGGATGACTCCAAAGGCTCTGGGAGGGGAGCTCCAGGGTCCCCTGGCGTCCCCGGGGATGCAGACGACCGGAGGGAGGAGATGCTTCCTCTCTCAGCTGCCTCCCAGGCCCCGGGGCGTCCAGAATGGCCTGGACCATCCGAGACCATCTGGGCCTCGGGTAATGTGGCCGGACACGCTGCGCGGGATGAGAAGGGAGGCCCTGAGAAGGCGTCCAGAACTCTGCCCTGCCCGGTTCCTAATTTCACTCCAAGTGGAGAAGACGCACCCGAAACCCTCCTTGTGCTCAGGAAGTGCGGGTAACAGCCCCGGCCAGTCAAGGGTGCACCCAGGGCCACGCCTACTCTGGCCTCGGGGCTTCAGATGGCCTGGGGAGACGGGGTGGAGGGGCACAGCCCAAGGGCCACAGAGGATGCCAGCGAAGTCCCTCTGCCACCAGAGCCATCAGAGAAACACTCCAGGCCAGCGCTGCCAGCCCACGACACCCCTGATCTCCAAGGACTGTCTCCCTTGGGCCTCTCTCTTCAAAGGATAAACAGGGCCCGAGAGCCCCGGGGTGCCCTCCTATGCTTTCTTTGCTTTGGGTCCCACTCATAGAAGACATCCCAGTAGCTACTTTACAGCACGAATGCAAACGAAAAGCCTCAAGCCTGGCCTGCTCTCGGGAGCTGCTCTGACCAGCTGAGAGGTTTGTGTGTGCACGATGACAAAAGAGTTTTTAAAAATTTCCAACAATGGAAATAGCATACAAAAATCTTTGTCATGTCAACTATCTACTTATTCGAATGACAAGCCACTTGAAATGACTATAACAACCTGGTCAAAGAGATGACCCCCACCGTTCTGCAGTCATGTTTAAAGTATCAGTTAAGCCGTGTCTAATGATTCAGTGTGCTTGGAACTGGCGCTGATGAGCTTCCAACGAGAGAAAACACCACAATTCTGATGGGAAAAAAAAATACACCTACGCACCCAACACCCAGGTCCTCCTATCCTGGGCTGTGGCCTGTAACTCAACGGGGCTCTGCAGGGTGGGACCGTGTCTGTGGGTTCACAGCCCCTGGATCAGGCACTTCCTGTCCTCAGTGGCCTTTCCCCCATTCTTCACGTCCTGTTTCTTAGGGGAACTACAGGGAAACGTGAAGAGGATCTTCGAAGTTCAAGGTCAAGGCACAGACACCTGGGGCTTATCCGTGATCGCTGCCAGCACTGCCTTAGCGAATGGATGGTGGGACTGGACAGGATTCCAGGTCGCTGTCCTTGAGGGTGAGGTGTACCACGTGTGACCAGAAGACAGGACTGGGCAGCCCCTCTCCTCACCCTCCCCCGTGCACGGCTGGACCACGTTTCCACCCTCTCCGCTGCACGGCTGCTCTCCTGCCACAGGAGAGTGAGTGGAAGTGCTGCATCCAGGCCCAAGCCGTCAAAACGCCCGAGAGGGGAGCCTCCCTGCTCTTTCCCCTCCCAAGGTGCCCCGAGAGCTACCTGATAAAAGGTGTGGAGCTACAGGACCAAAGGGCCTGAATCCCGAGTCCCCACCTCCTGGAGGAGATCCCCCGATTAGGAGTTCACAGGAAATAAACCTCTACTGAGTTATTAGGAGCTAGGATTTTAGAGTGTAAGCAGCTACAATGACCTTGACTAATGCAGTGCCTAATCTTTGAACCTGCGATTTCAAAATGAGGTCCAGAACCTGAGTTAGGTCCCCAGGGCAGCCAGAGACGAGCACAGAACTCCCTCTTCCGTGCTTGCAGCCGACGAACCTGAGGCACAGAAGGGCTAAGTCCCCACGGCGCAGAGCCGGGATCCAAGCCCAGAGGTCCGGCTCCAGACCCTGTATTCCTCCTCCTGCCTCCCCAACGCCCCCCAGGTCAAGTGCTGCTGGGAGCGGGGTGACGGGGCCTGGCCAGACCCTGGGGAGAAGGCTCTCCCACCCAGCGCAAGCCCCTAACGGGCACCAAGCACTCTTAGGGGCGGCTCCGGGCTGATCAGCCTGCGGGGGTGGCCGGGCACTGGCTGACCTCAGGGAGGCAGGGTCCAGGGCCTGAGCAGGGATGAGGGGTGGGTGTGACTCACCAAGACCCCGGCTGTCCCGGTAGTGGGGACCGGACTTAGAGGTGAACACTGCTTCAAACACAAAGGCCGGGGAAGAGGCAGGGCTGGTTTTTTAAGATTTATTTTTTATTTACTTATTTACTTTGTTTACTTTTGGCTGCGTCGGGTTTTAGCTGCAGCACACAGGACCTTGTTGAGGCGCGCGGGCTCTTCGTTGTGGTGCGCGGGCTTCTCTCTAGTTGTGGCGTGCGGGTTTTCTCTTCTCTAGTTAACGGCACGCGGGTCCAAGAGCGCGTGGGCTCTGTAGTTTACGGGACGCGGGCCCTAGTTGAGGCGCGTGAGCTCAGTAGTTGTGGCGCACGGGCTTAGTTGCCCCGTGGCATGTTGGATCTTAGTTCCCTAACGAGGGATCAAACCTGCATCCCCTGCATTGGAAGGCGGATTCTTTACCACTGGACCACCAGGGAAGTCCCAGGGCTGATTTTGTCATAAACCCAACAGCTCCCAGAAAGATGGTGGGTCACGTGGCCAAACAGTCCCTACACGGTTAAAGCTGGACAACTAATGGCCATGGGTTGAAGAATTCAAGGTAATTGTATTTTGTCTCATCAGATGGAGAAAACAATAAGAAAAATTGGGCCTGTAAAGAACTCCCAGACTCTCTGAAAAGACACCTGAAAGAGGAGGTTGGCCCCTTGTGGGGATTGCTAGGCAACAGCCACAGAGGCTGAAATGTGATTCTGGTTTCAAAAGTAACAGGGAGCGGCAGGTCCAGAGGGCCTTGCCGGCGCGGGGCGGGTGGCAACTCTCGGGCCAAGCCTGCCTCATCAGGGCGGGGCGGGGGTCCTCCCAGGAAGGGGGAGAGTGTTAGAAGACCCCAGTGACAAGAGCACACTGTAGTATTCAAAAAGTCCAGAGAATGGATATGTGACTTCCTTAAGAAGTGGTTAAAAGCCAGTCCCTATTGCTGAGAAAGATGCGTTTTTTTTGTTTGTTTGTTTGTTTGTTTTTGCGGTACGCGGGCCTCTCACCGCTGTGGCCTCTCCCGCTGCGGAGCACAGGCTCCGGATGCGCAGGCTCAGCGGCCATGGCTCACGGGCCCAGCCGCTCCGCGGCATGTGGGATCTTCCCGGACCGGGGCACGAACCCATGTCCCCCGCATCGGCAGGCAGACTCTCAACCACTGCGCCACCAGGGAAGCCCAAAGCTGCGCTTTTATTAGGGCCAGAAAAGGAAAAAATAAAAGCTTGTAAAAACCTATCAAGAAACCTTGAGATTGAGAAGCCACTTTCCACTAATCTCATTAGAGAACAACAGATCCCGAAAAACATCATGGATCAGGTTTACAATCAGAGGATGGCAAACAGAAATTATCTCATGAGTGAAGGAACTTAAACTGACTGAAAACCCTGAGTAATCTTAGTTCCCCAGTCAGTCAGTCAAAGGAGTAAACCAGGATGAACCTCATGCCTCTCACAGCTCAAGACTGAGCCTTCGGCCCCAGCCTCCATGCAGCACTGGCCAGTAACCGCCCAAGGACAGGTGGGTCCAGCCCCCAGATGCCAGCCAGCACCTCTTCTGAGCTCCCCTCTTTGCTGCTTTTGGGCTGACACTGTCTCTACCCTTCTGTCTCTTACAGAATTTGGGGTCCTCGTTGGATTTGGGGCCCTCCCCACGTTTGTGGGTAACACAGGACGACCTCATCTTGAGGTCCTTAACTTGATTCCACCTGCAAAGGCCCCTTCTGCGAATAAGGTCACAGTCACAGGGCCCAGGGACTGGGCGAGGACCTGTCTTCCAGGGTGAGGAGTGCTGCCTTTGGCCCGCTCCAGCCTCTCTCCCAGGAACGCGCCCGGCACCGAGTCTGTGCCTTTCCCGAGGCCTCTCGGCCCCTCTGCGTCCCTCTGCAGTCCTCCGTGCCTTTGCCTGACCTGCCTCCTGAAAGCAGAGGCTGGGCCTGAGGTTGCTGCCTGATGGTGGCATGTGTCCCAGCGCCTGGATACACTTGAGTCATCACAAGAGCCTGCAGGCCTGTGGACTACCGTCTATTTACATTTTATTGTTAAAAGATACAACTTTATCAGGTTTCATCAAAACAGCAACATTTTATTATACCAATAGGTTTTTCTTTTCTTCCTTTTTTTTTTTTTTTTTTTTTTTTTGGTGTTTGTTGAAAATGCAGAACAGTGGACTTCCCTGGTGGCACAGTGGTTAAGAATCTACCTGCCAATGCAGGGGACATGGGTTCGAGCCCTGGTCCGGGAAGGTCCCACACGCCACGGAGCCACTAAGCCCGTGCACCACAACTACTGAGCCTGCGCTCTAGAGCCCACGAGCCACAACTACTGAGCCCGCGTGCCACAACTACTGAAGCCCACACGCCTAGAACCCGTGCTCCGCAACAAGACAAGCCACCGCAGTGAGAAGCCCGCGCACGACGACAAAGAGTAAGCCCCCGCTGGCCGCAACTAGAGAAAGCCCGCATGCATCAGCGAAGACCCAATGCAGCCAAAAATAAATAAATAAAATAAATAAAAAAGCAGAACAGTAAGGACACCAACCTCCAGTGCCCTGGCCTTCACTGTGGGCAGGTGAGGGTGGCACTCAGGAAGGATGAGCATGAGGGGAGCCCTACACAAGCCGCACAGACACTGCCAGAGGTGTCAAGCGCACCCCCGATAAACGACAGAATCCGAAACCCAGAAAGTCCTGTCCTAGTCTGCACGCCTGCGAGGTGTTCACCAGTCCCGACCCCCTACACCCACCCTGATGCCAAAGGTGGGCTGCAGCCAGGAAGGCAGGCGGGCGGGCAGGCGGAGCTTTCTCCAGCCCCTGCACTAGAGCTCACCGCGCTCCTCCTTAGTGGCAAGCGGGCAGAGCCCAGGGCACATGGAGCAGCAGAGGGACGCCCTGGGGCCAGTGCTCAGACGGCAGTCCAGGACCAGATCAGGAGCCACAGCACCCGCGCGCAGGGCCCCTGAGGAGTCGCTCCGGGACCCAACATGGAACGTGGACACTCATCACAGGAGCCCGGCCAACATGGGGAGGTTGAGGGCGTGCAGCCCGCTCTCCACACGGTAAGACGTGGTCACTGTGTGTGCAGAGGAGGGTGATGTGCGTCGCCAGGCCCCAAGCCCCCAGGCCCAGCCCTGCACGGTGTTCTGGCAGGGACTCGGGAAGCCTCCCTCACCTGTTTGGACTGTGGAGGCGCGTCCTGTTAAAGCCGACTTACAGGCACAAGGATGAAGACTGGAAGGCAGCAGCCCCGGGCGCTCAGAGTCTGTCTAACTTGAGGCCGCGTCTGGGCGGCGGGCCGGGGAACAACAATGTGGGAAACGCTGCTGCCCTTCTGTCTTTTTCATGAGCTGGAAATCCCGTCCAGAACACACTCTCAGGCGAACTTGGGGGACAAATTCTCCGTGGCCAGGCGTGCGTCCCTCTGCCTGGGCAGCAGGGCCTCTCCCCACGGGGGCCTCCAGGTCAGCACTCTACGGGAGCAGACGCACCGAGGCCTGCGGGGTTGTCCCCCCATCCCCATGGTCGGCTGTGCAACTGGGAAGGGGCTTGCAAGGTGCAGGGCCAAGGGGACAGTGCTCCGGGGACCCCAGGGCCTGTCCCAGGAGACAGCACCAGGGGACGCACCGGCCCAGGAAGAGGACGCTCGTGAAGTGGCTGCGCTGCCTCGGCCCCGGCCCACACCCCAGCTCCTACCTGGGTTCAGGACGGGCTGGATGATGTCCCCGTTCCGCCACGTGGTCTCCATGCGCTCCAGCTTCTGGGCCTCGTAGCGCTTGCGGCCCTCCTCCTCCTGCCCCTGCCGGGAGTACTGCGGGGGGCACGGGAGAGGGTCAGGTCCGGGCCCCAGGCTCGGCTGCTGTGCGCGCTGCCTTTCTGTGACTGGAACTGTCTATTCTTTCTCTGATAGTATATGTTTAATATAAATAACGAAAACACAGAGAAGGGGAAAATATCATGTATTCTTCCCCCTGCAAGAGTGCCTGGGTCAAATGTTTGCGTTACGTCCTCCCTAGAATTATTTTCATGCCCGGGTATAAATAAAAGGTACTGCCATGCTGTATGTGAAGTTCAAAGTCATGGTATTTTCTCCTCTCCCTGTATCCTCCTACCATAATTTATGTGATGGATCCGTCATATCTGGGCCTTTAGTTTGCTCCCAATTTTTGACCATTAAAACAATATCAGGGACTTCCCTGGTGGCGCAGTCGTTAAGAATCCGCCTGCTAATGCAGGGGACACGGGTTTGAGCCCTGGTCCGGGAAGATCCCACACGCTGCGGAGCAACTAAGCCCGTGCGCCACAACTACTGAGTCTGCGCTCTAGAGCCCGCGAGCCACAACTACTGAGCCTGCGTGTTGCAACTACTGAAGCCCACGCACCTAGAGCCCGTGCTTCGCAACAAGACAAGCCACCGCAATGAGAAGCCCGCGCAACGCAATGAAGAGCAGCCCCCGCTCGCCGCAACTAGAGAAAGCCCGCGCGCAGCAACGAAGACCCAACGCAGCCAAAAATAAATACATAAATAAATGTATATAAAAAAAAATCATACTGACAATCTCAGCCACTTACCATGTTATACCTACCCCATTCCTTCCTGGGATTCTTTCCTGGACATAGAACTACAGAGTCAGGGAGCCCCAGGAAGGCTGCACCCCCTCTCCCACAAACAGGGAGAGGAGGGAACAGGTCCCCGTGTGCCCCTAACACTGGGCAGCCTCACTCTGCTGACTCCTGGCCAGCTGACACCCACCAAAGCTAAGACAGCCCCCCTGACGCTTTCCTAATGGATCACAGGGGTTCTGACCCAAGAAGTTAAAAATAAAGGTGACAATCAAGGTTGGCACAATGGAGAATGTCGGGCCCTCTGGTGCCCACCGTCCTGGGGCCCAGTGTAGGGAACACCCCCTACCCTGGGATCCATCAGACAGGCCCGGGGTCCACAGGCCCCCTGACCGGCCTCACCCTCCCTGCTGACCCCGGCCTAGCCGCTCTCCTTCTGATGGGCTCTGACTGCTGCCCTTCCATCCATTCTACCTGCATCTCCTGCTGAGCCTGCGGAATAGCCGCCAGGCTCAGGGCCCCGTGTGCTCCTCTCTGCCCCCTGCAATTTCAGACCTTCCTCCAAAAGCCGCTTTTAAACATCTTGCTTTTCCTGCTCGTGGCTCTGCTCCCAAACTGCCCAGGTCTGAACACATTCCGTGGCTTAATTACCATTATCTTGGGCTTGCGACCCCGTCTCTAAAGGAGGCTGT
Source organism: Stenella coeruleoalba (assembly GCF_951394435.1). Classification (NCBI taxonomy): domain Eukaryota; kingdom Metazoa; phylum Chordata; class Mammalia; order Artiodactyla; family Delphinidae; genus Stenella; species Stenella coeruleoalba. Next base: position 4,449,322 of record NC_137169.1, read on the forward strand.
GAAAGGAGCTGAGTGGTTTGTTCAAAAGAAACAAAGCATGGTGAGTATTCAAGTCGCCGTGGATAAAGCCTCTTCCTCCATAAACAGATGGTTCCCCCACGTCCCACCACACAGAGCAATGCCTCTAAGTGTAGAGTTTGTGCTGTGCCTTTCTAGTAAAACTCAAGGATGTCTTACGTGTCCTCAAGAAATGCCTTTTTAAGAGACTTTTGAAAAACGAGCCAACCTCCACAGTCTAATAAATCCTCGTGTCCAGCACACTCCTCAGACCTCTGCAGTCACACGGGGACCGATGAGGGCCCCGGTCCTGACACGGGCGACGAGGACCAAGAAAACACAGCCTGTTCACAAACAAACGCCTCCTGCTGGCTTTAAATCTGGGGACAACATCATGGGAACATCCTGATGCTGGGCTGGCACTCAACTCTCACCCCCACGGACTCATCAAACTCAGCTGTTTGGAAGCAGGAGACAGCTAAGCTCAAACGTCCAAGGCAACAGTCAGTGCGGGCCTTTTAACTCAAGCTCACGTTTAGACACCGATAAAAACCAGTGTCCGCTCTCCAATGGCCCCCAGCCTCTCGGGGGCCACAGCTGTCCCCGGCCACCGCAGGGGTCTCTTTTTCCATCACAGGGCCACTGAGGTCACTGTTCCCTGGGGCAAGAGGTGGAGCAAAGTGACAAAGTCCTCACTGAGTGACACTGCAGGGGGGGAGGTGGGCTTCCCCCAGGGAGACGCACACATGTGGTCGGTCTACACACGCACATGTATGTGTGACAGCGGGGGGGTGTGTGTGTGTGTGAGATGCGTGTTCTGTGTGTGAGATATCTATGTATGTGTACGTGTGAGATATACGTATGATCAACCTGTGTGTAATATATGTGCCTGTGTGGGACGTAAGATACACACGTAGACAGAGAGACGTGAGTGTTCTTAATAAATGACTGCTACCTGTGCAGGGCCGGCAGGGGGAGGCTGGCAGGACATAAGGAAGTCGGATGGCCGAGCTACCAGCACCTGGGCATAAATGCCCACGAGAGCCAGACCCGAGCTTTCCAGGACCCGATATCGCGTGACTCAGCTGCGCCGTGCCAATTAAAAGAGCAGAGTGAAACATTTCAAATGAAATGATGAAACGAAAATAGTTCAAATCATCTGAAGGCTTATACGTGGGCCTAGCATGTGTGGGGGGAAGAAAGTGCAAATAAACATTAGCAATGGCTGCAGCTGGGAGCCGTGTGGCTTCTCCCATCTGGAGCTCTCTCTGCACCCGATGGGAGGCTTCCGACACTCGCCTCTAACACGGGCAGAGTGGATATTTATGTCTTATCAAACTCGGCTAAACAAAGGGAATGGGAAAGCTACCGGGGTCTCCGCCAGAAGGTGGGAGGGAGGGCAGGGGATGAGAGGGGTGATACAGAGAGCTGCCCTGTCCCTGCAGGGACAGCGGAGACTGACACTGCCCACCCGCCCCTCCTCACTCCCCGCCACTGGCTAAAAACCCACTGGCTCTCAGCACTCAGGCCCCTGAGAAGCCAGAAGGAAACAAAAGCTAATGTGTTTGGCCCAGGAATCTCCCTTCAGCAGCAACCCCTTAAGATCCACCATGTGGTGCTGAAACCAGAGATATGGCCTGCTAGAGATTTCTAAACTGTGTAGCATCTGAAAATTAGATCAGTTAAATAATGTGCCTGAGTGTTTACATGTGATGTGGCTAATTTAACACCAAGTGCTTAGTGGGAAAGATGAAAGCAGGGGTTAGCATGCTTGTAATCTCTAAAGGGAACCGTCACTGCGCCTCAGACTCACGCCTGCTTCTTGGGTTTGAAAACCCCTCAGTTAGTGCTGCTTGAAAATGATGCAATTTCCATCTTGCCAGCAGCAGAGAGGAGAGCAGCTCCAGGAAGAATGGGGGTGGGGTGGGGGGAACACAGAGAGACAGAGACGGAGAGAGAGCTGGAGAGAGAGACAGAGAGAGAGAGAGAGAGACAGAGGTGGGCTGGACTGAAGGCCAATGTTCTGGGTTGAACGGTATCCTGTCAAAATTCCTGTCCACGTGGGACCTGTGCATGTGACCTTTTTGAGAACTAGGGTCTGTGCAGGTGTAATTAGTTAAGACACGTGCACACGCACACACACAGACACACACACACACACACACACACACACACACGGGAACTCAGCCAGATGACAAGAGAAGCAGAGGTTAGAGTGATGCCCCCACAAGCCAAGGAATGCCTGCAGCCCCCAGGAGCTGGAAGAGGAAGGAAGGATCCCCTGCAGAGCCTCCAGTGGGAGCCCAGCCCTGCCCATGCCTTGATTGTGGACTTCTGGCCTCAGAACTGGGAGAGAATGAACTCGGTTGTTGAAGCTCCCCAGACTGTGTCACAGCAGCCCCAGAAAACTCAAACAGGTGGGAAGCGTGGGAACCATCCGGCTCACACCCTGGCCCTGAGCGCCCCTCTCTCCTCACACGTGGAGGGACAGGTGCCACCGATGCTGGCCTGGTGCTCCTGGCACTGCCGCCCTGCCCTCAGGGTACCAAACCCTGGACCACCAACCTGATGCAGACCAAGGTCTAAGCACACTTCCTGTTCTGCATGGAGAGAGCTCCTGCTACCAAGATTCTTTTTTAAAGTCTAGACTAAACGGCAGCTGGAGCCCAGCAGCTGGTCACCCCCCAGGAAAACGCCCCGCCGGAGCCTGGACTGCGTCCATAGAGGCCCAGGCAGGGTCCCAGGTCAGATGTGAGCTGGCACAGGGAGAGGGCAGGGAACGCCCCCGGGCTGACATCCGCAGCAGCACAACGAGCAAGCCCCCCATCACCCCAAGTGACCCAGGCCCACAGGAAGGTGCGCAGTGGGGGAGACGGGGTGGGAAGGGCTTGCAGTGGGGGGGAGGGGACAGGGACCGTTCCTCCGTGTGCTCTATACCAGGGGTCCCCAACCCCCCGTTAGGAGCCAGGCCGCGCAGCAGGTGAGCGGCGGGTGAGCGAGTGAAGCTTCATCTGCCGCCCCCCATTGCTCGCGCTACCGCCTGAGCTATCCATCCATCCCCCCTTCCACGGAAAAATTGTCTACCACGAAACAGTCCCTGGTGCCAAAAAGGCTGGGGACCTTTTACTGCTCTATACAGCTCCTAACTGTCTGGTTCCCAGTTTTATTATTCTTAAAAGTTTCTTCTACAGATGTCTCGACCACAGAAAAATGCTCCCTGAGGGCAGACACTGCTAAGCCAGGCCCCGGCCCTCTGAGAACGGCCCTCCCTCACAGGGGTTAGAGCAGAGCACCAGGCCTCCGGGGAGAGCCGCTCAGGCGTGTCCTCGGGACATCCTGGGCCAGGGGAGCCACACGAGGAGGACTGGGGTGCCGTTAGGGAAGGAGCTAAATCCCTCTATCAGCCCAATGTGCCCCCTCCAAACGCCTGCCCCCCGAGCCTGCCTGCAGCGGGGCCCCCGGGAGTGAACATGGCCAAGTCTCTTCGCCCAGAGATGCCTCTGTCCACAGCAAAACCAATATGAGAGGAACCAAGGCAGGAAGCAGACACGGCAGGGGGAGAGAGCGGGGCTGAAGCAGAGACATCCCAGCCTGTGCCCCCAGGACTGGATGCCCGGCACAGCCCCGTCACCCGCCTTCCCTCCGGCCAGGCTCCTCTGGGAGGGGTGTCCGCGGGGCCCAGGCCAGCCCCCACTGGCATTCCCAGCATGAAGGATCCCAGGAGGGACGCCCCTTCCCATTGAGCCTCCTGCTGCAGCCCAGCCCTGCCCGATGCTGCTCTCCTAGGACCCGGGCCCCTGCCACCCACCCGGGAGAAGTGGGAGGGGCCTCCTTACCACCACCGGAGGCACCTCCAGGACCTTGTCCACGTTCTTCAGCGACAGGGGCACATACCACAGGGTGGCCTTATTGGTCAGCTTTTTGGTACCTTCAGAGAAGACAAACACGTGAGTGATGGCTGGGAGCCGGCAGGGCGCCGGGCACAGGGCAGGCAGGGCCGATGCCACCTCTGGCCCCCACCCCCAAGGCCTTCTTCAGCCGTGAGGTGCACGTGTGGGCACAGACCGGGGAGAGGCATGGCCTCCAGCCTGCCCCCACCCTGAGGCTGCTGGAAAGACTGTAGGTCACCCGGTCTAAGCCTGGGGGGCCTGGGCCTGTCGGCTTTCTAGCACTTTCTAACTCGGAAGGCCCGCATCTGGAGGGCACCGACTCCAGACAGGCCTCCCGGGAGCCTCCGGAGCGAGAGGGAGGGAAGGCCTGTGGGGAGGGGCAGACTGGCCACCAAGAAGAGCTCCGGCTGGACAGGAAGCAGCTCATGGACCTGAGGCGGAGGGGCGGTGGAGGCAGAGCCCACCCAGGCAGCGGGGCCACAGCCCAGAGCACAGCCATGGGGTCGGCTCATCACAGCTCTGCCCCCGCGGCCCCTCCCTTCCCCAGGGCCACCTCCTTCCAGGTGGGAGGCGCCACACCAGACACTTTTGCTGCTGGTGACTCAGCGCTCCAATGCAGAAGCTTCCAAATGGGGGCTGAGAGAGGGCGGTGGGCTGCTGGCTTCTGCTCTGGGCTGAAGGACAGGAAACAGAACCTTCTTTGGGGCTCTGAGCCCAGCCTCAGGGCAGAGTGGTGCCGTCAGGGCGGGAGGCCTGTCTAGGCTGAAAACCATGGGCCAAAGGAGCCTGCAGATCACTTGGTCCACACCCCTCACTTGTACAGGAGGAGCTTGAAGCCCAGAGAGGTCAAGGGGATTGCCTAGGCTCACACAGCAACTCGACGCCATTCTGAGTACAGACCCGGACCTCCCAGGTCCCAGTAATTTCAGAGAAGTGTTTTCAAGGAGGCCTTTTAGAGTTGCCTCTTCAACGTGGACGATTCCCAATGTGGTGGCGATCAGGAGAACTGCAGGACAGAGAGAGGAAGTGGAGAAGCAAGGAGCAGCCCGGGGGCGGGGGGCTTGCCCTGAAGTCCCCCTCAGTAACTCACTTCCTACCAGTTCCTTCTGACCTGCCTTCCCAAGGCGAACCTGGGCCTTCAGTTTCCTCCCCTTAAACGTAGCCCCGAGGACCAAGCCAAGCCCTGGCGGGTCAATTAGAAAGAGGGTGAGGCCCCTGGCGCCCAGGCCTGCTCCTCATGCCAGGATGTCCACCGCTCTGGCCGGGCTCCACGGCACCACCAGGACCACAGGCAAATAACACGGAAAAATATCTTCACTGCACTTTGACAGAGTGAATCTGACAACCTGCTTTGGGGAATAAAGATTTCCTGTTTGACTCAGCTAGAGCCAGCCTGACAAGCTGGTTTCCATGGAAACCCCAAGTGGCCCTCCTCCAGACCCAAATGAACACCGTGGAGCAAATAAGGCAAAACACGCTAATTGTACTTTATCATTTAATAAAACCATCAAAAGACAAGTGCAGTGCTAGAAACATCTACTCTGAAATCTTGAGAGCTCCCAGCTCTTTTCTGGAGGGATTCGCAGCAATCACGTCCCAGTTAGCTTAATATTGTGACAGTTGCCGGAGATGAATGAGCAAAGGTTTGCTGGTTGTCTGCCTGGGCGCATGCTCGCCCGGCTGCCTCACGGCAGGCGGCAAGGCCCCGAGCGGGGGGGACGCACAGAACGGGGGCTCTGCCCCCTGGGGTCTCAAAACACGGAGACGGCACACGAACAGCTTCAGGGTTCAGCCTGGTTGCCTGTCTGTCCGCCCAGCCCGGTCTCCCCACCTGTCCGAGTCCACCCGCCCACCTGGCCCGTGGTCACAGAGCACCTGCTGGGCGGCCCTGCCCCGGACCAGGCGGCCACGTGGCCTGCCCTCGTAGGGCTCCCATCCTCGTGGACGCGCGGGCAGAGATGCATCAAGACAGGAAGGCCTCGAGACACAGGGTCCCAGAGTAAGAGACTCACACAGATCCAAACATGGAAAGACGGAGAGAGTTTGAGAGACGCACAGACACGGTGCTGAGACCCAGAGAGGGGCACCCGGATGTGAGAGTAAGGGAGGGGGCGTCCGGCCCTTCAGCAGGGGCTCCAGGGCAAGGCGGGCAAGGTGACTGAGACGTGTAGAGAAGGCACAGCCCCAGGGCTCCAGGTCTCGCCGTCCCCATCCTGTGATCCGGCCCTGGGGTCTTCCCGGGGCCTCGCCCCCCGCACCCCATCTCGAAAGGCTGGGCAATGCTGGCCGGCGCCCCTGTGCTCTGAGCTTGGTCCCTCTCACGAGCACAACGCCCGGCCCGCTGTCCCGAGAGCCCGTGCTCCTCAGTCACTTCTCTCCTTCTCGGGGCAGCTCAGGCTCTGCGTGTCCATCCTTCAGGGTCAGGGCGGCTGGGGACGCTGGCGGGTGCGGAGCATCCTGACTGCGGGGCGGGGGCTGTCATCTTGCCACCACAGCTCTGGGCAAGCGCTGCCTGCCTCCTGCCCGCTCCTGCCCCCAGAGGGGGGATCCCGCAGAAAGTGGGCTGGGGCACGTCCTTGTAGACAGGCCCGCTTCCCCTCAGCGCAGAGGCCCAAATCTTCCTGCCTCATCCACTCCTTCATTCATTCACTCATCAGTGACTGAGTCCGCGGCTGTCGTGAGCCAACGGGAAAGCACGGCCCTTTCCCCTCTTGTGTCAGGAGCAGGGAGGCTCAACCCCCAGCACAGCCCAGGAGAGCAGGACTGGGTCACGTGGAGGGGGGAGGGGGGATGGGGGATGGAGGGAGGGGCCCGGAGGGGCCCACCCCCGCCCTGCCCTGGGCCTCCTCCCAGTGGGCTGCCAGCCCCAACGTGGGGAGTCAGGGCCAGAGGACCCCTTTCTGTGCCACAGCCCGAGACCAGCATCCAAGGTCCCTTAGATGCCAGAGCTTTCTGCCAAAGACCGGGCTCAGGCCACAGACGCAGGACATGGGGCACAAGCCCACTGACCGCTCCCCAACCCCGCCCCAGGCCGTGGCTCGGCTTAGTCGTTCCCTGTGCAGTGGCTGGGCCTGCTGCGGTCACCGCAATGCTCCAGATGAATAACTGAGCTCCTGGCCCGTGTTGGGGAGAAGCCTGGAGCTCGTTAAAGATCTCTGAGCACAGCGCTCTGCAGGCAGCCACGGCTGAGGAGAGGGCATCGGGAGGAGGGACAAGGACCCAGGCAGCTCCTTCCTCTAGAATGAGCACGGACTCTCCTCTGGGTGCGACAGCGGGTGGCCTGGGACGAAGCAGTGGGCAGTGAGGGGCCCAAGGGGCCTGCCTGCCTCAGCATCTCCGTTATAAAAAGCAGTGACTGTGAACCGAAGCCACACTCCCCTGCAGTGCCCAGTGGGAGGGTGAGAAGGGGTTTCCATGGTTACCACTCCGAGGAAGAGAATATTCAGATCAAAGCAGAGTCAAAGGTTCGCCCAGGGAGCTCCAGCCTAGGCCTGCCTTGCGGGGCCCAGGGGAGCAGAGCAGAAGCCAGGGCAGCGCCTTCCAAGGGGCAGCAGCTTCCAAGGGGTAGCAGCTCCACCGTGCAGGGAAGGGCAAGGTGGGGGCTGGGGAGACGGCAGGGGGGCCGGAGGGCGGCACGCGCCCTCCCAGCCCGTTCCCACCCTTCTGCCCGGACCAGCTGGCCGCCAGGCCCCTTCCTCCCCAGGAAGGCAGGGGGGCCGTACCCTGGGCTCGTTGCCTAACTCGTCTGCGCCCCCGTTTCCCCGTCTGCAAACGAAGCGAGGACGGCAGAAGTCCCTGCTCACAGGTGGAGGCGGAAATGCAGGGAGGTCACCCAAAGACAGTGTTAGGACCATCCAGGGGCAGTCAGCCCTCAATGGACGTGGGCTGCGGCTGCTGCCTTATTTCTACTGTCACCGTTGCTCCCAACCCCGCAGGCGGGCTCAGCAAGAGGAAGTTACCTGTGAGGATGTTTTCGGACATCACGTGGACCTGGACCTCCACTGAATGCTTGGAGGTGTAGGTGATCTCTGCACTGACGTGGGCCACCTCGCCAATGCACATGGGCGACAGGAAGTCCGTGCGCTCCACCTGGGCCAGGGCGGCCACACAGCACTCCTGCAAAGACCAGAGGCGGGTCAGCCTCCCACGAGGCCCCACCCTGGACACGCTCCCCCAAAACGGCCCTTGGTTTTTTCCCCACTGTTAAAGTAACGCAAGTTATTGCCACCACACACTCCTACGTGCAAAACCAGGAGATGAGGCACTGCCCGAGGGCAACCCGGCAAAGCAGTTGATACAGGCGATTCTGAGTGGTGGGGTTCCGAGCAGCCTGTTTCTTTTTTCCGACTTTTCTGCAAAAGATACGTATTACTTGTATAATGAAACGTGGAAAAAGGCATACATACTTATTATGGAAAATTTGGGAAGTACAGAAAAGGAGGCAGAGGAGGGAAGATCCCTCCTCCCATCCAGAGATAACCATGGTTTCTATTTTGGGATCTTTCTTTCCAGGCTTTTTGCCCCAGGAACAGGGGTTTTACTGGTTCACTTGTTCGGCTGTCTGGCTCCTCGTTTTGCAGTTTTAGTCACAGGTAGTTGTCACTTACAGCCATGTTAGTTGTCATATACAGCCTTGCAAGCACTAAATAAACACTTTCACAATCTGCTGCTTTCACTCAACAGGAGGAGAAATAACCTGCCCGTGTTGTGACAAGCTCTTAGAAATCACAGTTCTTCTTTTTAAATGTTATTTATCCTTCAAATAGGCAACCCATTCTCATGACTCAAAATTCAAAAGGAACAAAAGAGTATATGTCCCCGGCCACCCAGGACCCCTGGGTAACTGGATGGACGCAGCCAGTCAGCACATGCACGTGGGGTCCAGTGGGATCCACTTGGGAGCTCACATTCTATGAAAGTGAGGCACTTACTTCCTCATTTCTCTTCTTGACACTTTCTACGACTTCCACTTCACGATACTCCATTGCAAAGATATTTCTTAACGGCCAAATAAAATATTCTTCCATTGTTAGATTTGTATCAACCTCAGTTGTCTCTTATTATAAATAACCCTGTGATGAGGGTCCTTTTAGTTAAGTCATTTTCAGTATTGGGGATTGTTTCCCGGGTGGAAGGGACAAACATTTCGGTAGGTGTTCCCAAAGTGCTTCTCAGAAGGGCAGAGTGCTTGACGTGGCCCCAGCACTCCCGCACCAGCACTGAAAATCAGCTTTTTTTTACGTTTAGTTTTTATTGAGGTAACATTGGCTTATATCATCGTGTAAGTTTCCTGTGTAACAACGTTATATTTCTACTGTATACCCTACAGCGTGCTCACCACCAAAAGTATAGTTTCCGTCCATCACTAGACAGTCGATTCCTTTACCCATTTTGCCCCTGGGCCACTCCCCCACCCCCCTCTGCTAACCACTGCCTTGTTCTATCTATGCATTTTTGGTTTGTTCGTTTATTTTTTGTCTTTTATATTCTACCTATGAACAAAACCATCAGGTATTTGTTTTTCTCCATCTGACTTATTTCACTTAGCATCATTCCCTCAAGGACCACCCATGTAGTCACAAATGGCAAGATTTCATCTTTTTTTTTTACCTCTGAGTAACATTCCATTGTGTGTGTGTGTGTGTGTGTGTGTGTGTGTGTGTGTATACCATAATTTATTTATCCACGCATCCATCAATGGGCCCTTAGGTTGCTCCATGTCTTGGCTGCTGTAAATAACGCTGCCATGAACACAGGGTGCAGATACCACTTGGTATTAGCGTTTTCATTTTCTTTGGATACATACTCAGAAGTGGAATAGCTGGATCATATGGCAACTTTATTTTTAGTTTTTGAGGAACCTCCAGGCTGTTTTCCACAGTGGCCGCACCAGTTTACATTCCCACCAACAGTGCATGAGGTCCCCTTTTTCTCCACATCTTCACCAACACTGGTTATCTGTTGTCTTTTTGATAACAGCCACTCTGGCAGGTGTGAGGGGAGATCTCACTGTGGTTCCGATCTGCATTTCCCGGATGATTAGTGATGTTGAGCATCTTTTCATGTGCCTGTTGGCCATCTGTATGTCTTCTTTGGAAAAATGTCTATTCAGTTCCTCTGCCCATCTTTTAATCGGGTTGTTTATTTTCTGTTGTTGAGTTGTATGAATTCTTCATATGTTATGGAATCAGCTTCCTTTTCATCCATGCTAACCGAATGACACAAAAGACCATCTTACGTGTGAGCCACAGGACCGTGGATCTTCACTGCCAAACACGGCACCGGCACTTTTTGGACTTTCCACCAGAAACCAATCAGGGTTTTTAGGACACTGGACAGCATGGGTACCCCTGGGCTGGGTGGGGAGCAGGGAGCAGATGGGCCCACTCTCGAGGGCCTGTCGGTGCCGTGCCAGCGCTGGACTTCACTTTTCCAGCTGGTCCCCACAGCACCCCTTCTGCAGGGGTTGGAGATATTAAGCTTGTAGGTGAGTCAGTTCAAGCTCTGGCATGTCTGCACTCTTCCCACCGGCCACCTGCCACTACCTGTGGCACCAAAGCACAGCTCTCCCACCTGCGCGAGAACTCACCTGACACCTGGCAAACATGCAAATTCCCTGACCCGCCCCAAACCCACAGAACCTGCCTCTTTGGAGGGACGCCTGGGGACCTCCATCTTCACCCCTTCCCCCGAGATCCTCAGACACACGGGGGTCCTCTGATGGTTTCTGTTCCTATAAATGTCCTGGAATCAGCTCTCAACGCAGCAGAGCACGAGCTGAGCAGGCAAGTGCAGCTTGTGGCGTCCCCCCTCTGACTTGCCGGGGCCCTGTCCCCCCACCCCCGCCCCCGCCCCACACAGACATGTCACCCCTGACGCTAAAACAATGCGAGGGAATTGCTGGGCGTCACCCCGAGTACATTTGTGTGGCTACAGCGCCACCCACTGGCAGAAATCTGGAAAGGCAAGTGCGAAGTGGGGGGGGCAAGAATGCGGGGCCAGCCTCTAGGCCACTTCTGGAACTATCCAAGCTCCGCCTGCAAGACCCAAAACGAAATACAGCAGCTGTCGTTGCTGAAGGGTGGCTGAACTATGGGACGGATGTGTCCGCACACAGGCAACACTCCTGTACGTTAATATTGTAAATGGAAGTGCAGCTCGTTTCTTCTGCCTTTAAACATCTGAGCCTGAGATGGACCCCAGCCTTTTTAAGGCTACAGAGGCATTCCTTCACTTGTGCTGGCATCTGTGGAGCCAGGCCCTGCACTCGGTGCCTGCCCCTGGCCTGGGGTCTGGTTGGGGGACGATGACAGATAGGCACGCGGCAGGTGCTCCGAAGAGGGCAGCGTGAGGTGTGGGGGTGGGAAGTGGGGTTCAGGTGCCGATGTGGGAGGGGCAGCTGCAGGTGAGGGGCTGAGACCTGGATGCTGAGGTGTCAGGCAGGAGAAGGTGTGGGGTGCAGACACCCCAGGCAGAGGGGAGGGCAGGGCGACCCCGGGGTACCTGGAGGCTGCTGCTGAATCCATGTCCAGCTGGGTGTGGACGGCACAGGCTGGGACCCAGGCAGCTCCAACTTGACTGGGAGCTGCCGTTTCCCGAGACCTAGCGGGCCACCCCAGGCACTCCATAAAGACTTGTGTGACCCAGAAATTCAAAACACAGGCTGACAAATGTTTATTCAGTGTGAGCGTCTCCAAGCTGTAGGTGTCTGTGGCTCCCAGCGGCTCAGACACACCCGTAAGTCCCTGCTTCGGGGCGTAAACTAGGAGGAGCGGCCCCGACCCGGGAAGCAGCCGTGAGGGTCTGATCAGCATCTAGCCCAAGAAGCACCCCCTGCCATGCTCCCGAAGGCAGCCTGAGCTGCACTGCCCATTGGGCAGAGATGCCTGGAAAACCACGGGCCTGGGCTCCTGAGGGCCACGGGGCTTTGAGCCGGGACAGCAGCTTCAGAAGCAGAGCCAGAAGAAACAGGTCTGCGCCCTGGACTCAAATCCCAGCTCTGGCACTAGCTCTTGACCTGGTCTCTCTGCAAAATACAGATAATAAATGGTACCAGTGACTGCCGCCAGGATTCAAGCGGATGCTGTGTGGAGAGGCGGGGTGGTCTGCCCTGCTCTCACAGAAACGTAGGGATCGAGGTCCAGAAAGGTTAACTCCTACTGCTCTTGTTATGTGAGCTGCACCTGCCCCCTCACCCACCCAGGCCCTGTCGGCTGATGCCCACTCAGAGGATGCAGCTCTGTGACCTTTGGGAGCCACATGACTTTTCCGGGCCTCCGTTTCCTCACCTGCAAAGTGGGGTTAAGGAGATTGCCCAGGTAAGGAAGGTCAAGCACGCAGTGTGGCCACTGGTGCATCGTAAGTGTGCATTAAACAGAAGCTCTCCGCAGACAACTACTCCAGACACACAGCTAATGGGAGCCCACTGCGTTCCAGACCTTGGCCTAGATGCTAAGGGAATCCAGCAGGGAAGTGACGGGCAAAAGTCCTTGCCCTGGTGGGGCTTACGTTCTAGTGGGAGAAGCAGCCCAGAGCTAAATGAGCAAAACGCAGCGTGCCAGGAGGGACAGTGCTGTGGACAAGAGCTGGGAGCAGTGAGGGAGCCGGTTGTCGGGGACGTGGAGATCGTATTTACGCAGAGACTGGAAGGAAGGGGGAGCCACGTGGGTCTCTGGGGGAAGAGCGGTCCAGGCAGGGGAAAGGGCCAGTGCAAAGGCCTTGGGGCAGGAATGCTGGCGTGGCCCAGGGGCGTGACGAGGGGAGGGAGTAGGAGCCGTGCCCTGACTTCACACAGGACGGGTTTCTCTGGCTGCTGCTGGACAGCAGACCAGGGGCAGGGAGGCCTGTTAGGAAGCTGTTAGGCAATCTGGGCAGGAAGCGGCAGTGGCTCGGCCCAGATGGCGGTGGGGCTGGTGTGCAGTGTTCGGACCTGGAACTATCCACAAGGTGAAGCCGATGGGACTGGATGCCAGGGTCCACGGGTGGGAGGAAGAGGGGGTCAACGGAGGCTCCAGAGGCCATTTACTGAGCAGAGGGAGGCCGTGGGAGAAGCAGCCTGGGAGCAGGCCCCGAGTGTGTTCTGGGGCCCACCCAGGTCGAGGGCGGATTAAGCATCCAGGGGGAGCCAGCCAAGAGGCACCAGCTGGACAGAGGGCCTCGGGGCTGTGTCGTGGTGCTAGAGCCACAGGCGGGATGAGGCCACCAAGGGAGTGTGGGTGGCAGTGCTCCCGGCGCACCCAGAGCCCCAGCAGAGCCATGCAGAGGCCAGCCTCAGCCCCCCGGAGCTGCCTGGGGCTCACGCCCCCTTCCTGAGCCTGGGATTCCAGATCGCTATCTTGGGGCCACCAGCCCAGAGGCATCTCCCGGCCAACAGGCCAGACCTGCACCCCAGGCTCACTCTGGGGAAGGAGTGAGAACGAACAAGTCTCGGGCAAGTATCCAAGCTCTCTGGACCTCAGCTTCCTCATCTGTGCAGTGGGGATAATACAATAACCACCTCGACCTCTAAGGGGTGTCGTGAGGACGACACAAGCTAAATGCTACAGAGCTTTGCAAAACCCTAGGTGGTCACTGAACTCTGGCGGTTACCAGGGCATTGTCACCCACTTGGCCTCCCTCCCTCCCCAGTCCTGGGGCTCTTCCTTCCCAGCGTCCAGCCTCTCTTGCCAGGCCTGGCTGGGACCCTCACCGTCTCCCTCTCGGAGGGTCTACCAGGGGTCCGGCCCCCACCTCAGCCCCTGCCCCTCGGGCTCAGGCCTGTCCTCACAGCCACCAGAGGGCGCTCTCTGAACGTGGCCGGGTTTGCCCCAGAACTTCAAGGGTGAACTCTTAGCAGGCGGGAGAGCCCCTTCCTCACATGGAGGGCCCCCAGCCCAACCCACTCTCACTCCTCCCCAGGCGAAGGCCCCCAGGCCCACGTCCACCCACACACACTCACCCCGGCTCGGTTCATTCTACACACGTGCAGTGCTGCACACACATGCGCACACGCACAGCCTGCGCGGGCGTGGAATCGGCCTCTGGGCCTGGAGGACAATGGCACAGCAAGTGGCTCGCCGGGGCCCCCAGGTGCCCAAGGCCTCAGGCTTCCTTGGAGTCTCTTCCGTGCCTGCCCGGTGCCGAGTTGGCAGTTGGGGTACAAGACTGACTCCTTCCCCCAGCACCCGAGGGGGGCTTCAGAGAGAACGACAGGTCCCACAGGGCTGGGGGCCGGGCAGAAGATGATGGGCTGAATGCCCCGCAGCTGCCCTGAAGCCTAAAGCCACCAGCCTGGCCCTGTCTGGGCGGCGGGAGGAGAGCCGGCACCATCGCAGGAGTCTGTGCGGGCCTCTGCGGCCCGGAAGCCACCAAGGGGAGAGCCCAGACTTGCCTGTGGACCCAGGGTCAGTGGAGCAGGGGAGGGGTCCGGGTCCAGGCGGTGTGACACCCAGGATTAACTGCCGCCCATGGAGGCTCTGGGGGGGCTGGGCCCCCGGGGGCTCAGGAAGCTGACTCCCTGAACACAGCGGGAGGGCTGGAAAGGTGGCTCTGTCAGCTGGCAGCTCTCAGCTGAGTTTCTGGAGGTCCCCACCCCTCCTCGCTGAGCCCCAAACCAACTGCCAACGCAAGGGGTCCCCAGTCCAGGGCCGGAGCTTCCCAAAACCCCCCAAGGCCCGGGGACCGGGGCGGGGAAGGCTCCAGGCCTGGCCTCCACCTAAACTCCCTTCCTGACCCGACAGTGGACAGAGCTGCGGCACCGCCAGAGGGGACGCCAGGCCCCCAGGGCCCGAGGTCTTCCACGTGACGCTCACCCCGTTCTGGCTGTTGCAGTGCCGGGTGCTGATGATGGCCCCTGCCTCCTCGATCATCTTCAGGATGGTTCCTCCGTGGACGTTGCCGGCCACGTTGGCGTCATCTGGCCGCATGATCCTGGGCGGGGTGGGGGGAGAAGCAGCACGGTGAGTCTCGGGAAGGACGCCGCTCGTGAACAGCAGCAACCCCGGGGAGGGGCAGAAGGTCCTCCAAAGGGCCCGACGGCTCCCAGAGAAGGAAAAAGAACTTCCCGCGTGTTTGCTCAGGGTGGGTGCTGATCTGACAGCCAGACAAGGGGCTGCAGGCTCGTGTTTCCATGTGTCTCCACCTTCCTGCCCTAGGGCCACAGGCACCCGGCCTGGCAGGTACCAGGAAGGGTGGGTGGCGGGGACTTTCCGCAAAGGCCGTGAGCGTGGCAGCAAGGCGACCCGGCTGTGGGGCGCCCAGCGCACCTGCCCCTCCTGTTTTCCAGGACTGCCAACGACCAGCAGAGCTGAATGAGCACAAGGACACGGGCTCCGACCCCTTGGAAAATGGACAAATTCCCAGGACCACCACCTCCATCAGGAGTCCCAGGGGAGCTGGCCTCGTGCGGCCACAGATGTTCTGAGAACTGGAAACAAGTCGCAGCACCCAGACCCATCAGCAGTGAACGCCCGCTCGCCACCTGCCCCTGGGCTCTGAGAGAGCACCAGAGGGGCCCAATTCCCTGGGGTTGAGAGCTGGGAGCTCCCCAAGGTCAGGAAGGACTGAAATGCCACCCCATTTCCTTGCCGTGGGCAGTGGGGAAGCGCCGTGAAATCTGCGGAGTCCCAACAGGCCAGCGTTGTGCTCCTACCTTGGGCAACCCCAGAGAGGTTGGCACTTTCCCAGACTCCAGTCTGGCTGATGGAATCTGCCCGCACCAGCCTCAGGCCCAGAGACGGGTACCAGGCAATGAGCGAGTGTGCGGTTCCTAGGTGCCCAGCATCCCTGGGCCCACCCAGCCTGTTCCAACCCACTGGCTAGCGTGGCCTCCGAGGCCGGACCCCCCACTCTGGGCCACGGAGCTCCACTGCCCTCCGGGTCTGGCTGCTTTCAGGCAGACTCAGAGATGGTTCCTGGCTCCCACTCTTACTAGCTGGGTGACCTGAGCAAAGCTGCCCAAACCCTCACTTCTCCGCTTCCTTGTCTGTAAAAGAGGAAGCACAGCACCGCGTTTGACGGTGGGGAAGACTGAATCACTCGAGACAGTGCAGATGACAAGCTCCGTGGCTGTGCCTGGCACGCGGTCAGACTCAAACGTTCACCAGCACTTCTCCCCTCTTCTCTGAGTGTCAGCCAACTGACCGCAGGAAGGCTGGAGGCTCCAAGAAAGAGCCGTAGCTGCCATTTTCTGGAGCAAATGAGCACCGACATCCTGGGGTGACTGACAGCTGTCTGTACCTGTCGCCCATCCCCAAATGTCACCCCCTCATCCTGGGGTGCGGGCATTCAGGCCCCCTGCTTCTCACCTGCATCACTGGCTCAGGGGCAGCCACGACGGTCCCCAAGCAGTGACCAGGGGAACCCTCGGAGCACAGGAAAGAAGCGTCACTTGGCTTCTCAAATGTTCATTTTAAAAGACTTTTACATCAACTCAAAATAGATTAAAAACTTCAACACAAGACCCGAAACCATAAAACTCCTAGGAGAAAACAGGCCTTAGCGATGAGTTTTTTAGATTTGACACCAAAAACAAAGGCAATAGAAGCAAAAATAAACAAGTGAGACTACATCAAACTAAAAAGCTTCTGCACAGCAAAGGAAGCCATCAGCAAAATGAAAAGATAACCTGTGGGATGGGAGAAAATATTAATATCCAGAATACATAACGAACTCATACAACTCACAGAATAGCCAAACAAACCAACAATCCAATTAAAAAATGGGCAGAGGATCTGAATGGACATTTTTCCAAACAGGCACATGAAAAGCTACTCAACATCATTAACCAGCAGGGAAATGCAAATCAAAACCACAATGAGGGGACTTCCCTGGTGGCCCAGCGGTTAAGATCCTCGCTTACAAAGCAGGGCACGTGGGTTCGATCCCGGGCCAGGCAACTCAAGATTCCATACGCCGTGTGGTGCGGCAAAAAAATAAAAACATTTAAAAAAAAAATACCAACACAATGAGATCTCACCTCACACCTGTTAGAATGGCTATTATCAAAAAGACAAGAAACAAGTGCCGGCAAGGATGTGGAGAAAAGGGAGCCCTTGTGCACTGCTGATGGGAGTGTAAACTGGTGCAGCCACTGTGGAAAACAGCCTGGAGTTTCCTCAAAAATTAAGACTAGAACTATCATATGATCCAGCAATCTCACTTCTGGGTATTAATCTGAAGGAAATGAAATCACTCTCTTGAAGAGATACCTGCAGCCCCACATTCACTGTAGCATTATTTACAGTAGCCAAGACATGAAACAACCTAAGTGTCCACTGATGGATGAATGGATGAAGCAGACATGGGGGTGTGTGTGTGTGTGTGTGTGTGTGTGTGTGTGTGTGTGTGTGTGTGTGTGTGTGTGTGTGTGTGTGTGTGTGTGTAATTCAGCCATAAAAAAGAAGGAAATCCTGCCATTTGCAACAACACGGATGGACCTTGAGGGCGGTTAAGATCCATTAGATAAGTCAGACAGAAGAAGACAAAAACTACTTCATTTTCCTTATACGTGTAACCTAGAAAGCTCAAACTCCTAGATACAGAGAACAGACTGGTGGTTGCCAGAGGCCGGAGGGGTTCCGGGGGGATGGGTTAAAACAGGTGAAGGGGGTCAAAAGGTACAAACTTCCAGTTATAAAATAACCCATGGGGATGTAATGTACAGCACGGTGACTAAAGTTAACAACACCATGTCATATATTTGAAAGTTACCGAGAGAGTAGATCTCAAAAGTTCTCATCACAAGAAAAAGAAATTATAGCGATGTGAGATGATGGGTGTTAACTGAACTTACCGTGGTGATCATTTCACCACACGCACGTATGCCAAGTCACCAAGTTGTACAGTTTTATATGTCAATCATATATCCATACAACTGAAAATATAAAATAATTAAAAATTTTAAAAACTTTAAGTTTAAAAATTTCAAGCTTATACCAGAGTTGTGGGGTTTTTTTAAGCTTAAGAGGTAGCCAATTCAAATAACAAAACTGCTGTATCAGACTCTTTCCTTTGTATTTGTTTTCAACTTAGTAAAGACCAGATGGTGCATCTCTGTATGCGGGAACCGGTGTCTGGTGGATGCCGAGGTGGGGTAAGGGCTGGGTGGGGGTTCCAGACAGGTGAGGACCAAAACGTTTTGACACCAGGAGTACCAGAGCCTGCCTCTGGCGGAGCCTGGTTCCTTTCTGTGGGTTTGCCTTTCCCAGTCTGTAAAGTGGGGCTGCCCACGCCAGGCTGGTGCAGAGGGATGCAGGGCCAGGGGGAGAAGTGCAGACAGAGGGCCCCAGGGTGCAGGAGGAAGTGCTTGCATCCGGCAGGACCCTGAGGAGGAAGGGACTGATAAGGAGGTGGCCTCTGAAATAGCAGAACAGGGGATGGCGCCTGCGCCACCCTGCCACACTGGGGGTCCCTGGGGACCCCACGCCATCAACATCCCACTGCCCCCGGGGTCCCTGGGCACTTAGGAGTAAATGCCAGGCGCTCCAGACTGCATACTCTCCAGCCCCCTCCCAACCTGGTCACCCTGGGTCCTGCCCCAAGGACCGTCCTAACCCCCCAGGCCGGCTGGCCACCCAGGCAGGCAGCGCAGACACAAACCTTCCCCCAGGACCTGACCCTGACTCGGCTCTGCAGTTCCCACAGACACAGGGGGGCAAGAGCCCAGCTCACTCACCCCTTTCCTGTGGCCCCAAATCAAGACTCCTTCCCCATGGCCTCACTGTGGTTCCTTCCTGGCCTCCATCTGCATGCTGAGCTGTGATCCCACACCTGCCCTCCCTCCCTCCAAAGGGCTCAGGAGCTGCTGGGCAGGGTCCTCCTCAACCCACCTTCCACAGAGCTCCCCCTACGCGTGTCACCTCCAGGCAGGACTGGGAGGAAGGAGGGACGCCAGGAGAACACGCGGCCCCTCTGTGGAGCTTCTGTTTTCCCACTTTTAGTAAAGACATGGGTATGAAAAGTGCTTCACTATTAAAAAAGAAGAAAAGACAGCCCAGCAGACGAAGCACGATGCCACGCGGCACTGCCCACGGGTGTCTGAGCAGGGACGCAACGGGGCGATACTGGGCTTGCACGCTGGCCGGCTGCGGCCGTGCAGGTGTCTGAGTCCAGGATGCCGAAGCTCTGGGTTTTCAAGAGAAGCTGGCAAGATCCAGAGTCTAACGCGACATCTCCTGGTATCTGACTGGCCACGCCTGACTGAAATGTTTCAACCCCACGCAGGGCAGCTTGGGGGGCGGGGGGCCGGGGGACAGAGCAGGTGGCGGGCCTGACCCAGTCCTGGGGGGAGACTCTGTGTGACCCATTCTCCCTCCCACCTCTCTCTGCCCCTCTGCCCATGCTAACCTGCGACTCCCTCGCTCCTTGGACCCCAGAAACTTCAGAGGACAGTGGAAGGTCAGCCCAGGGAACCCTGCCGGCTTCCCACCCCTCACGTCCTCTCAGCCGGCCGGTGGCACAGACACTGCCTCTGGTGAGCATCCTCTTCACCATCCTCCACTCCCCCCGCCCTCCCAGCAGTGGCGTCTGAATGTCACCATGTCACCCACTGCCCCGCCCCTTCTACTCCAGCTGCTCCTGTCCCAGAGCACAGGATGAGATGGCCAGGGCTGGGCCCGTGGCTAACCGAAGTAGACACCACCCGGACTCTGCTCCCCTCCGGAGCAGACACAAAGCTGACGACAGGAGCACGAAGGAAGCTGCACAGACCCGGGTCAAGGAGTCACTCCCAGACGGGGCAGCCACTCACCTGGACGCCGGGGAAAACTTCGCAGAGGATGTGACACCTGGGCCAAGTCCCTGAGGGGGAGCAGGGCTGAGCCAGGGACAGGGGGCAGGGGATGTTCCAAGAAGAGGGCGCATCTCAGGGGAAGGCCCCAGTGCTGGGAGAGCTCGGTGGGTCCAGAAACAGATGACAACCCCCCAACGCTGGCCAGCAGCCTGTGGGG
This sequence comes from Stenella coeruleoalba, assembly GCF_951394435.1. NCBI lineage: Eukaryota > Metazoa > Chordata > Mammalia > Artiodactyla > Delphinidae > Stenella > Stenella coeruleoalba. Next base: position 4,469,135 of record NC_137169.1, read on the forward strand.
AGACGGGGGTGAAGAGGGGAGTGGGACGATGGAGCCAGGAGCTTGTCACAAGGGCCTGGGGCTGGCTGGGGACGGCGTCTGGACTTGTCCTGGGGGATGGGGCGGCTTCGGGGAGACCAAGGCAGGGCTGGTATGTGGGGAGTCACTTGGGGACCAGGGGTGGGGGGGCTTCTTCGTCTGCCTCTTGCCTCCCAGCCCTAACCCACTGCCTACCCCACTGCCCCAAGAGTCCCTCTTCTTAAGCAGGAGTGCACTCCCCTGCTCAGACCCTCCAGGGCCCCTCCTATGGAATAAAGATTCAACATCCAACTCCCGGGACTTCCCCCGGTGATGCAGTGACTCCCGCGCTTCCACCGCAGGGGGAGTGGGTTTGATCCCTGGTCAGGGAACTAAGATCCTGCATGCCGTGCGTGCGGGGTGGCCAGAAAAACAAAAGATTCAACTTCCTAGTGAGGCGTTCGAAGCTCTCAGGGATCCGGAACTTTTCTCGCCTGATCTCCCACTGTCCTGCAGGGCTCCAAGCTGCACCTGCCCAGACCAGCGCTGCTGGCCAGGCACACCCAGACCTTCCCACCGCCCTGCCTGTGCCCACCTGTCCCGAGGGGCTCATCGATGAACGGGGAGCATGAGTGGATACAACCTCCTGGAGGGCAACCTGGTGTTATCGTTATCCGTCCAAACTCCAGATGCATAGGCTGCTCTGAGCCAGCCATTCCACTGAGAGGAATTCACCCTACAGATGTTGGCGCACATGATTAAACCAAGTGTGTTCAAGGTTACTCACTGCAAAGCTGTTTATCATGCAAAGACTGGCCGTGTCCTAAATGTCCACCAATAAGGGACTCAGATTAACTTATATCCACACAACACAAGAGTGCACAGCCCCAAGCAAGAGGGAGGAACGGTCTAGGAGAAGCACCATTAGATGAAAAAAGGCAAAGCGCAGAATGATGGGAACCAGGTGACTACACCTGCGGGCCCCGTGTAGACCATCCCTGGAGGGAGGCCAGGGAAACTGAAAGCTTTCGTTGCCCTTGAGAGGGGAACTAGCGCCTGGAGTCAGGGTGGTGTGCTCTAAGAACAAAGAAGAAGAACAAAGAGTTACAGGACTCCCATCACTCTGTCACAATGGGACCACTGCCATGTCCCAGGGCCCTCCCAAGCAGCATGCCCTGTCCCTTTCCCATCCCATATAAGGAAAGACATTTGCCTCTTTCTAAGGAAAGACAGTTTTCCTCCCGCTCAGCACGCTGAAAGTATACATACGCTGACCAGTTAGCAGATGACTCGCAGGTCCCCTGGCTATAAAAACAGACAAGCAACCCATACTCATTGTCGACTTTCCCTGGCTACCAGGAAGTCGGCCAGCTGTTCTTGCAGCAACCCTTCTCTTTAATAAACTGTCTTCCTTACATTCTTTTCCAACCCACGCTCGGATCACAGCATTGTGGTGGCCCGTACGGGGATATCTCTTGGGGGATCTCTTTCCCCACCTCCTCTCCTCATTCCTTGGGACTCTCTGGGAACAGGCAAGTTGCCATGGAAGCAACAGAGGACTCTGGCCAGGGCCACACCCTGGCGTGTTCCGAAGGCTCCACGCTCACTTCGCCCCAGTAACTGCCGCCCAGACGGCTGAGGATCCCTCTGTCTTCCTCCCGACTGCGGACTAGGCCGATTGGCATCGTGCGGGCACAGGTCAGGCATTTAAAAGCCGCTAGGGTGCCTGCCGCTTGAAGACTCCCGTGAAAGCATAAGAGGGTCACGGAACGGACCAGGCTGTTAGAGCGTCTGTCCCCAGCAAGACAACTTCCGTGCACCGTGAGGCGCGTATTGGTTCAAGCAGAACACTGAGCCTCCTCCCCTTGGCCGCCGCCTTCCCGGCAGGGCTACGAGGCCGATTCCTCAGCCTGTCTTCTCTGTTACACTTTCACCTCTTTCTCCGTCCGGATTGATTTACAGGAGCCTAGGCGTTGCCTCTGAGCCGTCCCCAGAGTGCCTTTCACGTTTCAGGGCATCGCCAAGCCGGGGGTCACCCAGTGGGTCCCGGGAATCTCTCTCTCTTTTCTTTCTTTCCCTGCCCGAGTCACAAGGTGCCTTAGTTGCACGCTCAGGGGTCACCTCTCACGGTCAGATGCGATTGTTGAGACGGTCGACCCATTTTGTGCCTCAGTCGCACGGAGAGATCACTGGGACAAAGGGGACACCTTTCTGTCAGCCGGTGGTGACTCTCAGTACCCCCATTCTATGGCACATAGGCATTCTTAGCCTTAGGGTTCTGGTACGTCTCAGGAGCCTCCCTCAGACTCACCCCGTGGTTGTATCCTCAGGAACTGGAAAATTTTGACCCTGAGAACCTCAAAAAGAAGAGGCTCATTTTCTTTTGTAACACGGCTTGGCCCCAGTATAAACTGGGGGACCGAGAACAGTGGCCTCCTAACGGCACACTAAATTATAACACGATCCTCCAACTTCATCTCTCTTGCCGGAAACAAGGAAAGGACTCCGAGGTTCCTTACATCCAGAGCTTTATGGCCCGTAGTCAGAATCTGGAGCTGAGGGACTCATGCTACCATGTGTCTTTCTGTTGCCACCTTATCCCCCCGACCCCCTCTGCCTCCCTCTCCATCAGATCTCCTAGGCGACCCTCTACTCGACCTTTCCTGTTCCCCACCACATCAACCCCCTTTGCTTCAGCCCCTGCCCCCGCCTCAACCCACAGCTCCCAACAGCCACCCCCTTATCAGGGCAAAAGCCCCCTCTTCCCTCCCCACACAAGATCGAGGACTGCCCAATGCCAGGAAACAGATTCTAATATGCTTCCCTTAAGGGAAGTAGCAAATGGAGACATGGGCACTATTAGATTCCATGTTCCCTTTCCCATGTCGGACATTTTCCAAATTCAAAACAAGTTAGGTTCCTTCGGTCAGGATCCCACCACTTCTATTAAGGAATTTCAGGCCCTCACCATAGCCTTTGACCTGACCTGGCAAGACATTCATGTAGTCCTGACCACCTGTTGTACTCATGAAGAGAAAAACAGGATATGGGCATCAGACCAAGCTTGGGCAGACGAGGCACAGCTCTGTTTCCAAAACCCAGATGGTTGGGGACCCATTTGGGCTGGCTAAACGACTCTCTTTGTCACTACACCCTCAATTTTAATCAGACTAGCCTGGAGTGGGATCCCTGGTCCGAGGAAAATAAATATGAGGTACATGAAGGTAATTTCACTTTGTGTTGGGGAAATTCAAGGAAAACTGTGACTAAGAAATATATTAATGAAGACCATATCCCCATAAACAGCTCGGTCCTGGGAACTAAATATGTGGGGATCGGTGTGACCACCAGACACTTACTTAGTTTAACCTCCCGGCAAGATTCTCCTCCAAAATATAACATAATTCAGCTAATATTCAGAAATTTGTTATGCCAATCCCCCAGTCACACTCATAATCAGTCAGAGCCTGGATTCTCCCCTTTACGTATAGATGATTACTTCCTTGGAGTTTGGCCTTCCCAATCTAATCCTAGGCCATGGGACCCCAGTCTATTTCCAGAGGAAAACTCCCAAAAGGTCAGAGCCTGGCTCTGGGGAGCCACAGCAGGGGTATCCGTGAGGGGCACCGGATTTTCATTTCTATGTGGTAAAGGGGTCTATCTGGATCTTCCCACACTTTGGAGGGGGCTCCCGCACAATTACTGCTGTGGTCCCGGAGGCGACCATTATGACTACCAAGGATTTAGCTTCCTCAGGAGGCATTCCCAGCCTTGGATCCTTCCTCGAAGAGGCCATAAGACCTGTCCAGGAGAGACAAACATGAACTGCTGCTTGGTGGGGACATGCTTATGATAACCCAGTTCTTGATCAGCCTGAAATAATATGCAGTGTCCTTGGAGGGCTCTTCTGGTCTGCAGGCACACCCCTCTCAGAGAGGAGCGCTCTCCCTCTCACCATCACGGCCCAGGAACCTTGGAAGGCAGCGGTAGCAGCCACTGAGGAACAGCAGTCAGCCCCAGGCTCTCTGGCCGAGGGGGTTTTACAAAATAGGCCCTTAATGTTATAACAGCTGAGGCGGGGGTATCTGTGCCCTGCTAAATGAGACATGCTGCTTCTATATTAATACCTCTGGCCAGGTTGAAGAAGACCTTCAGATTCTAAAGAAAAACATCAAATTAATAGAAGATTTAAAAGAGAGAGCAGGACAGGGCCCCAAGCTGGCTTTCCAACCTCCTCTCCTCTATGGGGATCCAGAGATGGACATGGCTATTGCCCTGTTGGGACCATCAATCCTGATGGCCTTTGTTTTGTTGTTTGGCCCCTGCATTATTAACACATTATCTCAATTCATCTCCCGACAGGTTCAAAAGATTCAGTTCCAGATGGTGCTACAACAAGAGTACCAGCCAGTTGGCACACGGAATACACTGGAACAAACTGCCTAATCATTGTGCAGGATCTCATCTCCCTCCGTAAATATATCCTGATAGAGAGTGGGCATTGGGACCCAGGGCCCCACAATGCCCCTGTCCAGCAGGAAGCAGCCAGAGAGATTGTCGCCCCTTCTCCTTACAAAAAGGGTTCCTGAACGCCTAAGAAGGAGATAGGCAGGTAGGTAGACGTGAGCAGGGTATCCAATAGGGCCAAAGAATTGGCCCTGTAAATAAAGAGAGGGGGGAACGTAGTGTCCAAGGACAAAGAAGATAAACTCAAAGGGCCAATATTGCCGGAACAAAGAGTTACAGGACTCCCATCACTCTGTCACAATGGGACCACTGCCATGTCCCAGGGCCCTCCCAAGCAGCATGCCCTGTCCCTTTCCCATCCCATATAAGGAAAGACATTTGCCCAGTTTTCCTCCCGCTCAGCACGCTGAAAGTATACATACGCTGACCAGTTAGCAGATGACTCGCAGGTTCCCTGGCTATAAAAACAGACAAGCAACCCATGCTCATTGTCGACTTTCCCTGGCTACCAGGAAGTCGGCCAGCTGTTCTTGCAGCAACGCTTCTCTTTAATAAACTCTGCCTTCCTTACATTCTGCCTTGTATCTGGAAATTCTGTTCCAACCTGCGCTCAGATCACGACATGTAAATATCTCAGCATTCCCTCGGAAAGACAAAGACTCCGTTTGAAAACAGAACCACAGGAATTCCCTGGCAGTCCAGTGGTTAGGAGTCAGTGCTCTCACTGCCGGGGGCCCCGGGTTCGATCCCTGGTCAGGGAACTAAGATCCCACAAGCCAGATGGTGTGGCCAAAAAATAAAAATAAAAACAGAATCACAAAACAATTATTCTACCTAAAATACGAACTCCTTAATATAACTTTTTTCTAATTGGCTTTATTCAACAATTCGTGAATCGGGCAGCATCCCATCTAGCAAGCAGAAAGGAGCTCCTCTTTTTCTTTTTTTTTAAACTAACATTTTTTAAAAAATAATAAATTTATTTATTTTTGGCTGCTTTGGGTCTTCGTTGCTGTGCACAGCTTTCTCTAGTTGTGGTGAGCGGGGCCTATACTTCGCAGTGGTGCATGGGCTTCTCATTGCGGTGGCTTCTCTTGTTGTGGAGCACGAGCTCTAGGCACGCGGGCTTCAGTAGTTGTGGCATGCGGGCTCAGTAGTTGTGGCTCGCAGGCTCTAGAGCGCAGGCTCAGTAGTTGTGGTGCATGGGTTTAGTTGCTCCATGGCATGTGGGATCTTCCCAGACCAGGGCTCGAACCTGTGTCCCCTGCATTGGCAGGCGGATTCTTAACCACTGAGCCACCAGGGAAGCCCAGTTTAATATCATTAAATATCAAGTAAGCATTCAAGTTTCCTCAGCTACGTCCTAAATGTTTTGAAATCTGCAATTGTGAACTGTTTTCATAACTGCCCAAAGCTGGAAAGAACTCAAATGTTCACTGTCTGATAAAGAGATAATGAAGATTACTAGGCAACAACAGCAAGAATCACCGACACACACACACACACACACACACACACACACACACACACACACGTGTGAAACTCACAAGCATTGTGCTGAGTCTATGACTCCATTGATGAGAAATTCTAGAAAAGGCAAAACTAGTGATAGGAAGCATACCTGTTTGCCAGGGGCCAGAGCTGGGAGGAAACCAAGTGCAAAGGGGCAGGAAGGCACTTTTTTTTTTAGAAATGTAATTAATTTATCACTTATTTATTTATTTATTTTTGGCTGTGTTGGGTCTTGGTTGCTGCGTGTGGGCTTTCTCCAGTTGCCGTGAGCGGGGGCTACTCTTCAGTGTGATGCGTGGGCTTCTCATTGCAGTGGCTTCTCTTGTTGTGGAGCACGGGCTCTAGGCTCTCAGGCTGCAGTAATGTGGCATGCGGGCTCAGTAGTTGTGGCTCTAGGGCTCTAGAGCGCAGGCTCAGTAGTTGTGGCACACGGGCTTAGTTGCTCCACGATATGTGGGATCTTCCCGGAACAGGGATCAAACCTGTGTCTCCTGCATTGGCAGGCGGATTCTTAACCACTGTGCCCCCAGAGAAGTCCCCAGGAAGGCACTTTTTGAGGTGGTGGAAAAGTTCTATGTCACAACTGTGATCATTACACAGGTGTACACATTTGTCAAAAGTGAACCGTACATTAAAAATAGGTACATTTTATGGCACATAATTTATACCTCAGTAAAGGTTGTTTTTAAAAAAAGCATAACTACAATATAATTACCTCACCTTAAAAAAAAAAGCGGGGTAGGGGGGGCTTCCCTGGTGGCGCAGTGGTTGAGAGTCCGCCTGCCGATGCAGGGGACACGGGTTTGTGCCCCGGTCCGGGAGGATCCCACATGCCGCAGAGCGGCTGGGCCCGTGAGCCATGGCCGCTGAGCCTGCGCATCCGGAGCCTGTGCTCCGCAACGGGAGAGGTCACAACAGTGAGAGGCCCGCATACTGCAAAACAAAAAACAAAAACAAAAAAAGGGCGGGGGGGGCGGGGCCGGATTATCTGCCGGTCCAGTGGTTAGGACTTCTCGCTTCCACTGCAGGGGGCCTGGGTTCGATACCTAGAACCCTGGTCGGGGAACTAGTGAGGCAGGAGATAGATGGGCTCCGGGCTAGGCCTTTACAACTGGCCTCCTGTTTACATTTCTTGGGGCAGGAAAAAGGTGGGCTTCAGGCCTGACACTTACAACTAGCCTCCTGTTTGCATTTCCTGAGACAGGAGATAGGTGGGCTCCAGGTTAGATATTTATGACCAGCCTCCTGTCTGCCCTTCGAGATAGAAATAACAAGAGGAACAGGGTAAATAGCTGGACTTTGTCTCCTGTGGACACTTTACGATAACAGTCATGGCAGGAACAGAGAGGGGCTAAACCTTGCTTGAGGAAGAGATCAAGAGGTCTTATGTTTCCCATCCTTGGGGCAAGGGAGACATTGCACCTGTGCAGAAAGGCTCCTTGGGGGTCAAAAATCACCCAGAATAGGTGATGCCAAGGCCCCCCTTAGGCCTCTGGGCCGGAATCCATCTTGGAAAAAAGTTGTGCACACAGGCTGGGGAGGGTCCTAGGGCAGGTCAGGTGTGGAAAAAGAAACCAGATAATTGGCCAAAGGTAAACAAAGACCCGGAAGAACTGCCCCATATAAATGACTTAAACCCTCTTCAATGTTCCTCCTCATTAGGGGGGACGCCCACACCCTTCCTCTCCGGGTGTGCATCTCTGCCCTGCTTCTGTCTTAACTAAACAGTTTCTCTGTGAGCTCTCCCACGTGTTGTGTTATGTCTCTAATGATAAACTCTGTACCTGTTTTTACACTTTTTGCCTCCTTCAGAAATGCATTTTTTCAGTGGAGGTAAGAGCCAGGGGAACTTTGCTTCTAGACTCTAGCCCCTGGTGAACTAGTGGCTAGGATTCCTGGTTTTCATCCAGGCTGCCCAGGTTCAATTCCTGGGAAGGCACTAAGATCTCGCCTCAAGCCACCACTCACTGCTGCTGCCTCTCCAAGATCACTAGGGTCCCGCAGGCCTTGTGGCAGGGCCAAAAAGACCACCAGAAATTCCTTAGTATCCCTAACTGTCAAGGGACTATTCACGTTTCCCCAAGTATCTCATAAATGTTTTAAAATCTTCATTTTGGGGACTTCCCTGGTGGCTCAGTGGATGGGATCCCGCACTCCCAGTGCGGGCGACCGAGGTTCAATCCCTGGTCAGGAAACTGGATCCCACATGCATGCCGCAACTGAGAGTTCGTGTGCCACAACTGAGGAGCCCACCTGCCACAACGAAGGAGCCCGTGAGCCACAAATAAGGAGCCCGCCTTCCACAACTAAGACCCAGTGCAATCAAATAAATAAATAATTTTCTTGTTTTTTTAAATCTGCATGTTGTTGACTTTTCTACTGAAGCATAATTTGCATGCAGAAAATCAGTATTTATAATAAGCTTCCTCAGTTATTCAGATGTAGGTAGCCTGCAGGCAGGGTGACCATATAATTTACCCTCCTCCTCAAGATACCTCCGAGAGTGAAAGAAAGTGGACCGGGAAGCACAGGGAATAGTCACCCCAGGCTGGGCCCCATCCAGAGAAGCGCCACCTACAGGAGGAAGCAACTCCTGGCCTGACTGAAACCAGGGAGCTGGGAAGCAGTGGTGCCAAGGCGAGGGCAATGCCAGGCTGCCTGGCCCACTGACGGGGAGGCTGCATGGTGGGTGAGCACAGCCTGGCCCACCACAGGCTCCCTGGGCTGCAAAGACTGCATCTTCACCCACAGCTCCTGCATCCCCGCAGGAAGGGAGCCAGCACTGTGCATCGCGTTATGGAATGTCCCAGAATACTAACTCCGAGTGCGGTTTCTGTAACTCAGATTCTATGTTTTCACTGACTTCCCTGTAAACCCAAAGACAAAGCCCCAAAGAGAAAAAATTCCAAACGGGCATACCTCGAAGATAAAGCAAGTCACATGACTATTCTGGCTTCCCAGTGCATATAAAAGTTATGTTTACACGATCAAATGTGTAATAATTTTAAAAACTCTTTATTTTATACCTATGACACGAGGACTATAGCCAATATTTTCTAATAACTATAAATGGAGTATAACCTTTAAAAATTGTGAATCACTATATTGTACACCTGTCACTTATGTAATACTGCATAGCAACTATAAGTCAATAAAAAAATTTTTTTAGTTAAAAAAACTTTATCGCCAAAACATGCTAACCATCACCTGACAACACAAAGTTGCCACAAACCTTCAATTTATTAAAAAAAAACAAAAGCGATATATTCAAAGTGCAATAAAGTGAGACGCAAGAAAACGAGGGTGGGCTTGTACAAAGATTCAAGTCCATTCCACTAATCTTTATTGGCACATCTACCAGATGTCAGGCACTTTGCTGGGCATTCATGGTACAGCAGTGAACAAAGCAATCCCTGAGCTGAAGACACTTCCTAGCGGATTTACACCTACAAGCAGGGCAAGCAAAAGGAAACTCTGCAGACCTCACACATCTCCCTACAAAGGACTCCAGGGCATCTGCCCTGGGCCACGTACCTTCCAAGATCCCCCTCCGTTAGCTCTGTTGTTGGGAGAGCTGCCTACAGTCCCCAGAAAGCTTCCAAGCTTCCCTTAGGAAACCCTGCCCCTCAGAGGCCTACCAGGAATTCTGGTTTTTAAATTCCTCTACTTATTGCACTGTCCCATAAGGTAGCCACCAGCCACAGGAGGCCAGCCTGTATGCATTTAAATAAATTTAAATGAATGCAATTAAAAATTCAGTTCCTCCATGTCTGACTGCATTTCAGGCACTCATTGGCCACTTGCGGCTAGTGCCTAGCGTACTGGACAGCGCAGACGCGGAGCATCTCCATCACTGCAGAAAGTTCCAGTGGATGTTGTACTCTCCACCAACCTGGTATGGGACATGTCCTTCAATTTCACTGCGACCAACACCCAGGGGCTCCTACTAGGGGCCCACACTGATGCCATGATCCAGCCTCACAACCGGATGTGAATGTGAGGCTGAGCAATGGAAAAGCACGACAATGGAACACCGGACAGGGAACAACACACCAGCTGCCTTCGCTCCCTTGGCTATCAGGGTCCGAGGCCGCCCTAGGCCAAGGCTTTACCCTCTGAGAGCCTCATTTTCCCCCATCGGTAAAATAACAGAGCTGGGCTGGGGGCTCCTAGGGGTCATTCTGATTCTGACATTCTAGAACTCTGACTCCAACAAGGAAAAAAGCAATTTGCTAAGAAAATGTGAACTAACATCATTCAGAATAAACCAAAAGAGAAATGCTCTTCTGAGACTTTAAATGCTGTCCCAGAGCCTGCATCTGTAGGGCTCGATAAAAAGAAGGAGGGACATGGGAATTCCCCGCAGTCCAGCAGTGAGGACTCCACGCTTCCACTGCGGGGGCACAGGAGGGTACAGCACACCGCAGTGGTCTGGCTGTCCAAAGTTTGGGCTCTCAGGGGTAAACACCCCTCTCTGTTTTCAACTGCCCAGCACTGTGCCAAAGGTTTTAATCCTCACAGCCACCATGAAACAGGCACTGTTATTACCTCCGATTCACAGCCAAGAATACTGAGGCCTAAAGCCCACGCCTGCAGGAGGCAGAGCTGGGATTCGAACCTAGGCCCTTGGCTTCCTGAGCCTGGGTCCCACTTTTCAGACAAAAAGAGCTTCCGCTTACTTACAAGGTGCCAGCCATTCTGCCAAGCTCTAGATACACTTTCTTTAGCACTCAGAACAGCCCATGATAAAACGGGTCACAGAAAGTTAGGCAGCTTCCAAGGGGCAGAGGCCACATTCACACCCAGGCCTGGGACTGGAGAGCTGGCTCTGACCACTGCCCTCCCCAGACTTTAGGGCCCCTAGCCCTTCAACACCTCCTTCTGACCGAGAGCATGGGACCCTCTTAATCATCTAGGATGGCGGTGGGTGTGGCGTCCTCTCCCTGCTAGACTGTGAACCTGCTAAGCTGGGGACTGAATTTTCCATGTCGGTGTCCCTCCCTCAGGGCACTTCACCCCTTGGAGGCGTCCAGTGAAGCTTGTTAAATTCATGGGCTGGGTTGCCCTAGGCCAGGAGGCTCCTCTTTCAACATGGGGTGTCAGCTCAGATGTCCTTAAAGGGCTCCCCACCCTGCTACATCCACTCCAGTGTCCTGGGGTTTCTCAGGGCCAAGTCGCTGTGACCACGGGCCTCATCACAACCCCTCCAACTCCCCTGGGCAGTTGTGTTGGCCACCTGAGGCTCACCTCAGCCAGGTATCCTGCCCACGTGTCCCCAGTCAGAGACAATATGCCATTGTGAATATATGAGCGGCAGCCCAGCAAGCAAGCACCGTGGGTAAGAAGAAGTGTGCGCATACATGTGGAAGTGTCCAGGCTATCCAAAAGCCTATTAACTATGTTAGAGGCTGGTTTTTAAAAAGGTAGTATGTATAGACGGGCTATTCATCATCCTGATGAAGTAAATAAAAGCCCAGCCTTCCACGAGTAGATTGAAATCAGTATTTTCTTTTGTGGGGAACGCAGTGGAAAGAAAGTGGGTCTGGAGGCAGAAGACCCATGAGGAGCTGTGCTTCCCCGCCCCCAGCCCTGGGCTCTTGTGGCCGGATGACCTTACAGAGGCAATGGGTCTCCCGGGACCTCAGTTTCCTCTTCCCTGACAAGAGTGGTGGGCTCCCTGCCATCCTCCCTCCCAGGGGTGCTGGACAAACCAAGCGAGATGAGAGATGTTACGAGCCCTTAGCAAATCACAAACTGCAAGGTCACCCGGCCAATATGAGGCAGAGACCGACCCAAGCACCTGATTCCAGGCCCGTCTGTCTCCCGATATCAGTTACTTCTATTATTTTTGCCCTCGGAACCTGAAGTGGGTGGCGCCAAGATGGCCACACAGCCAATAACAAATCAATGGCGCAAGGCTCCCCCAAAGATTTCTTCTCCCTAGAAAAGTCAAAACTGACCTTGAGGTCAGGAAAGGACTTTGACTCAGTCAGAAGTGGGGGTGGGTTCAGGGCACCCCACGATCCAGCACTGTCTGCCGAGCCTTTGCCTATTCCGAGGAGATGTCACCATCCACAGGAAACTAACCTGGCTTGGACCCAAGGTCAGTGTGACGCCCGGTCTCCAAATCTGAGGCACCGGGCCCCAAACAGGAAGGCGGGGTCACTGTCAACAGTGCATCAAGCAGCACAGGCCCTGTTGCAGGCCCCAGCGCCCGTTCGGCCTTGCCAGACTCCTCGCTCTTCCTTAGCTCAGGCTCCAATGCCACCATGCCTGCTTCCGTTCTTAACGACAGAATGGAAAGTAACCTTGAGGCTGCCCTCCCGCATCTGTCGGAAATGAGCCGGCTCGTGATCTCCGGCGTCCTCGGGGCCCTCTATATACCGGTGCCGGTGGCGGAAGGCAGGGATGGTCCCCTGACAAGAACAACCCCTTGCCCCCTTTGTGTGAGATGCTTCCGGGCTCAAGGGACCATCCTCTGTTCTTAGCCGTGAACTGTTAGAGGGGAAAGGTATTTACCGTTCTTCCTGTTTTCAGCCGCCTCCCGCCCAAAACCGTGGCAGGGCACTGAAGGGACCGCATATGTGCAGCCCCCGCCCACTCGGGCGCCCACCGATGGGCTCAACCGGCTCCGGCCGCCGCCCAGCGAGCGGGTTACCTGCGCCGCACATGTCGGGGGATCCGGTTGGCTTTGAACCACCGCCCGGATAACGACCCCGAATTAGGGGGCTCACTGGGACCTGGGCTGGGGCTCCGGGGCGCTCGGGCAACGGGCGGGGCGGGACGTGGTGGGGCTGTGCTCCGACCCCCGCCCGGGGAAGGGCGCCGCGCCGCTTCCTCGCGCAAACGGCCTGCGTGACCTCGGCGCCGCCCCGCAGATGCGCCGGAGGCCGGAGCGGCGGCGCGCGGGGAAGCAGCCGGATCTGCGGCAGCCGAGGCGCATCCCGGCCGCGGCGGGCGGGCGGGCGGGGTCCGGAGGCGACCGGCCCGGCGGGGGCGGCGACTGGGGAAGGGAAGGCGCGGGGCCGGTGGGGGTCGGCCAGGCCCGGGCAGCGACTCGGAGTCCTGGCCGCCCGCCCTCCGCGCGTCCCTCTTACCGGCAGATCTGGATGGCGGACGGGGTCTCGGCGGCGGGGCCCGACATGGTGGCGGCGGCGGCGGCGGGAGCCTGAGGGAGCGCGCAGGTGTCTGGCAGGCCCAGCGCTGAATGAATTAGCCCGGGCGGTGCCTTGGAGGGGGAGGGGAGAGGCGGAGCCATTGCGCCGGAGAGGCGGGGCCTGTGCGCCGGCGGCGAGTCGAACGCAGCCTCCTGCGAAGCCCCGCCCCTCGCACCCGCCCTCGTCCCGCCCCCGGGCCGGCGCCGGCTCCCCAGGCGTCCGGTTCTGGCGGCGGCGGGGCCGCGGTGGGGCGCCGCTTCCAGAAGGTTCGGCGGCGGTTGGGCGGAGCCGGCGCGGGACTGGGCGACCTCGAGGGTCAGCCTGGCCCCGCGTGGCGCGTGTTTGTATGCGGCCTTCCCCCTGCCCGCGCCCGGCAGTTCGGGAGGCCGCGACCGGTACTCGCCTTCTCAGATCAGCCCTGAGAGGAAATTGGGGGCGGTTTCCCGTAAAGGAGCATTCATGGCCGAGCTGGGAGGCACGTGGGTGCACAAAACGGGGAGCCAGGAACCATCAGGCCTCAGCGAGTGTCTCTTGCTGCAGGAACACACAGCTGCTGGAGAGAAGCCAGGACCTGGGGTCCGTCTACACCGCCCGCTGTACACCACCGCTGGGTTGTTCCAAAAAGACTTCCTGAGAGTGCTGAGCGTTTGCTTGGGGGTGCCTGTCCTGCAGTGAGGAGCTGTAACGATGCTGCTCTGTTCCGTTGCACACCCTGTGCCCAGCAGTGGAGTCCAGGCCAAGTCGGTGTCACAAAATCCACCCAGAAAAGAGGGGAAACGTGATCACATCTATGTGCTGTAATTTTTTTAAATTATTTACTTATTTATTTTGGGGCTGAGTTGGGTTTTCCTTGCTGCGCGCGGGCTTTCTCCAGTTGCGGCGAGCGGGAACTACTCTTCGATGCGGTGCACGGGCTTCTCATTAAGGTGGCTTCTCTTTGTTGTGGAGCACGGACTCTAGGCATGGGGGCTTCAGGAGTTGTGGCACGTGGGCTCAGTAGTTGTGGTGCACGGGCTTAGTTGCTCTGTGGCATATGGGATCTTCCCGGAGCAGGGCTGGAGCCCGTGTCCCCGACGTTGGCAGGGGGATTCTTAACCAGTGCACCACCAGGGAAGTCCCAATGCGCTGTAATTTCAGAGAGCCATTACTCCGTATGAGACTTGACTTTCTCCCAATTTTTTACAATATACATAAATTGCTTCTGTAGTCAGATTTTTAAAAATCATAACCCATGGAACTCAAGCTCACCCATTTATACTGAAATAACTCATCGTGGTTACTCCTGCATTACCAGACCAGCGAGGCGGCCCACCACACATCTCTAAGTCCCAGGAACAGAGGGAGCTGACCGATCATGTCTATCATTTCAAGATTATTACACTAAAAGTTTCGTTTTCTAGTGTGCAAGCATCTAGGGTCACCAACCCTATTTAACCACCACGTCTTCGCAGTATGGGTCCTGAAATGGATGGATTTCTTATGATGGGACCCGGGAGCAACAGCCAGCTTTGGAGCCTTAGGCAAGGCAAATTCCTTATCTGTTAAATGGGTGTAGTAATACTCACCTTCCAGACCTTTAGGAAGATTAAATGAGATAATGAAAGTAAGGGCCCCAGCACACGAATAAGTTAGGGCCTCTCTTCCTCTCTGTGGTCACCTTCCCTGCTCATTCTTTCTCTCTAAACAACCCTTCCCAGACAGTGCAATGGAATGAGGATTTCCTGAGGCCCTGCCCTATTTGTATAGGTGGGCACATCACCAGGAGAGTTGGAGATATTCTGTTCTTTTCTTTTTCTAATATTTATTTATTTGGCTGCACCGGGTCTTAATTGTGGCACTCGGAATTTTCATTGTAGCGTGTGGGAACTTTAGTTGCGGCATGTGGGATCTTTTAGTTGTGGCATGCGGAATCTAGTTCCCTGCATTGGGAGCGTGGAGTCTTAACCACTGGACCACCAGGGAAGTCCCCATTCTGTTCTTCAGAAAGCTCAAAATCTGATTGGGGGACAAATCCAGGACACAAAAAACCTGGCTCTGACCACCTGCTGGACTAAATTCCTAGACTGAGTGGTTCCGGATTAAATAGCCAGGTCCCAGGACTTCCCTGGTGGCGCAGAGGTTGAGAATCCGCCTGCCAACGCAGGAGACACAGGTTCAATCCCTGGTCCGGGAAGATCTCACATGCCGCGGAGCAACTAAGCCCATGCGCTACAACTACTGAGCCTGCACTCTAGAGCCCGCAAGCCACAACTACTGAGCCTGCGTGCCACAACTACTGAAGCCCGCACGCCTAGAGCCCATGCTCCACAACAAGAGAAGCCACCACAATGAGAAGCCCGTGCGCCTCAATGAAGAGTAGCCCCCACTCGCCACAACTAGAGAAAGCCCACACGCAGCAACGAAGACCAATGCAGCCAAAAATAAATAAATAAAAATAAATTACTAACACATTGTTTTAAAAAAAGTGCAAACTTCCAAATTGCCCCCAACCAAGATAGTAAATCAAAACAATGTAGATTCCTAGAGTGGCAAGAATTAACGCCAGACTTAAAAGACCTAAAGGATGCATCGCAGCTTCATTTACTTGACCAGTCTGGTTCCTGAGAAACCAGATGGATCCCAGAGGACCCAGTTGAGTAGCTGCCCCAATTCCAGATAAGGTATCTTTTAGTTTACTGTTTGTTGGTAAAATACACATAAAATTTAGCATCTCAACAATTTTTACACATGCAGTTCAGAGGTATTAAGTACATTCACAGTGCTGTGCAACCGTGACCACCATTCCATCTCCAGAACTCTTCTTATCCTGCAAAACGGACACTCTGTACCCAGCTGAATGCTAACTTCCCATTCCCACCCCCGCCCAGCCCAGACCCCAGCTGCCCCCACACTCAGGAGTGGCCTCTTTGCTGAAGTATATATATATATATATTTTTTTTTTTTTTTGCCTCACCATGGGATCTTAGTTCCCCGACCAGAGATTGAGCACCATGCGCTCGGCAGTGAAAGTGGCGAGTTCTAACCACTGGACCGCCAGGGAGTTTCCGCTCAAGCAGATTGACCCCCCCCATCAGGTGAAAGGTATGAGGCTATTGACTCAAACACAGGGAATCAGAACCCCTGGAGGTGGGACTCAGAAATCTGCATTTAACAAGCTTCCCAGGTGGTGCAAAAAATTGCCGTGAATGATGTCAATGTTTGTGTGAGTCTATACCTTGTAATATTTAGCCTGAAACGGGTGGAAGAAGCAAATGGAAGGCATTTGTCTTGTTATCGTCATTGAAGGAGACCCAGAGCCCATTCTGGGTAGAGGTGGATTTACCATGAGGCTGATGAGGCTTAAGCTTGGATCGCCCACAAGCAAGGACAGGTAGTAGAATGTTCTAGGAGGGAGTTCCCTCGCAGTCCAGTGGTTAGGACTCTGTGCTTTTACTGCCGAGGGTCCAGGATTAAATTTAAAAAATTCTAGGAGCAGGGGGAGGCCAGGATTGTCACCAGGAAGCGTATTTATGGAAGCATGTTGATAAATTGCTTAAGGAGAAACCAAAAGGGATGGGACATCAACCTGCAGGCACCACTAGTTTGAAGTGACTCATTTTTTCCTTCTGAATAAATATTCACTTCCATCCTAAATCTATACTCATAATTTTACATGTTTTCTTACTTAGGGCCTCAAAATGCAGTCCCCATAAAACCTGAATCTGTCTCTGATTTCTGAGGTCCAGAATGGTTCTTTGTTCTTTAAGAACTTTGTCCTGTGTTCCCCGAGGTTTTTAATTCACCGAGCACCAAGACAGGCGGCTCTTGGGCCCTCCCTCCAAACAGAACCAGCGGCAGGCACATGTTCAGCTGGAAATCTCCTTCCTTAGCCCCCAGGCCAGGGAACCCCTCGCTCACGAAACGCGGTCGTGGGACCAGCCACCAGCCCTTGCTCCCTACTGCCCCCCAATGGCCCTTTGGTGACAAGACACCACGTGTGCACCTAGGGTGTGCCCTCTAGCGCCCTTCTCACGCTCCTGAAACCATTCAGAGTTTTATTACAGCTGCTTTAAGTGGCTGGGGCTTTTGCCAGGGCCTCTCAAAACCCAGAGTGAAACCAGTTCCTCACTGGGAACCCTCAGTGGGTGGCTGCCTTCTCCCCAACATCGAGTGCCCGAGCAGCTCTCTGCAGCGTGGCCACCTGGCTGCACAGGGACGCACACGCACACGCAGGCACCCAGCACCCCAGAGATGCACCCACACGGGGAAGGGGGCCAGGCAAAAAGTAAAACCAAGGGAAATAACACCATTGGGTGGGTTAGTTCTCTGGACCGGCTATAGCAAGCTGGTGTGTGTGTGTGTGTGTGTGTGTGTGTGTGTGTTAAATAACCAATTATTGCTTTAACAATCTCTTGTCACTTTATTTTTAATTTTTTGGCTGTGCCGCGTGGCATGTGGGATCTTCGTTCCCCAACCAGGGATCGAACCGGCGCCCCCTGAATTGGAACCACAGAGTCTTAACCACTGGACCACCAGAGAAGTCCCACCCTGGTGTGTTTTTAAAAAGTAAATATGGGGGACTTCCCTGGTGGCTCAGTGTTTAAGAATCTGCTTGCCAATGCAGGGGACACGGGTTTGAGCCCCGTTCCGGGAAGATCCCACGTGCCACGGAGCAGCTAAGCCCGTTTGCCACAACTACTGAGCCTGCACTCTGGAGCCCACAAGCCACAGCTGCTGAGCCCGTGTGCAACAACTACTGAAGCCAGCACGCCTAGAGCCTGTGCTCCACAACAAGAGAAGCCACTGCAGTGAGAAGCTCGCACACCGCAACGAAGAGTAGGCCACACTCGCTGCAACTAGAGAAGGCCCGTGCACAGCAACAAAGACGCAACGCAACCAAAAATTAATTAATTAAAAAAAAATTAGGGCTTCTCTGGTGGCGCAGTTGTTGAGAGCCCGCCTGCCGATGCAGGGGACACGGGTTCGTGCCCCGGTCCGGGAAGATCCCACATGCCGCGGAGCGGCTGGGCCCGTGAGCCATGGCCGCTGAGCCTGCGCGTCCGGAGCCTGTGCTCCGCAACGGGAGAGGCCACAACAGTGAGAGGCCCACGTACCGCAAAAAAAAAATAAATTAAATTAAATATGGAGTCTTCCCTGGCGGTCCAGTGGTTAAGACTCTGCACTGCCAATGCAGGGGGCAAGGGTTCAATCCCTGGTCAGGGAACTAAGATCCCACATGCCTTGCGACAAGGCCAAAAAAAAAAAAGTAAAAAAAAAAAAAGTAAATATGGCTGCTTATTGATGTTTCGAGTAGGAGGTGGCTGCCTGCACATGATGGGGACGTGCTGCCGCTGTCTCCAGAGTGGTCACCCCAAAGCACGGTGGCGAGGATTCTTCAAAGCCACAGATTTTTCCAGACGTTCCCCGCAGGCTATGTTCATTCTGATCCTATTCCGGATAAACCAGTGGAAGACTCATCCTCAGAGTCTGGGCTTCACAGGTGGAGCAGAGTAATTTGTAAATGTTTATTAGAGGAGTCCTCCTTGGCAACCTGCTCTTTATCCTCATGGAAACGAGATCTGCCCTCTCCACATCAACTGCTGCTAGGGGACAGGTGGGGCCTGGCCCCAGCCGGAACCTCCCCGACAGCTCAGTGCTCTGATTGTCCTTAGGTCATTGGTCCATTTCACCCACTGGTTTATGAGACATGGGAGCCTTGCCTCTAACCAAGCGTGATAACCAGACAGAGTTAGACTCGGTCGTCACGGGACCAGAACAGAGAGGACATTGCAAGAGCTGTTCACTGGGCACTCTGTGAGCCTTATAAGGGTCATTAAATGCCCCCGAGCGAGGCGGCTTCCCACCCACGCAGAAGCAGCCCGCTCTGCCCTCGGCTCACCTTTGGCCATGAGACGGGGCTCTGGGAATACCTGGGGAGCTGCCAGGGGGAGGCGCCCGCAGGGGCCCTGTAGGGGAGGGATGTGGGCGTCCCTATTTCACAGGCCCAACTCAGAGGACCAGCTGAGACCTCCTAGTCAGGTCTTGCACGTCCCTGCTGGGAAACTGGCTTCTCGCCTCAGGCCCAGAGCCTCACCCACCCAGGCATGTCTCAGCTCCTTGCCAAGGCCTGACTGGCCTCCGGCTCAGATCCCCAGAATACCTGACCCTGTGTGTCACTGGCCTACCTACATGCCCCGTCCCTGACTGCTTGGACTGTGGCTTGATTGGGGTCAGATCAACGAGAGTCACAGAGTTGGGGACCCAGATGGGGCTCAGAAGCAAGCAGTGGTGGAAAGGAGGAGAGGGGCCTCTGGTTGGTCAGTTTTTACCGAATTTCGACCCATACTGAAAGTTCTTATTTAAAGGGACAAGGAGTCTGCCCAGTTTGTGCCGATGGATGGGAGTCCTTGACCTGAGGGGGAAACCTGAACTCTCGCGGTGAGCGTGGGCTTGTGGGTTACGTGGCCCCCTCCACTCGTTCCTGGCAGCTCAGGAAAGCAGGCTTGCGTTCCCAGGAACTGCCCTCCCTACTCTCCACACCCTTCCCCACATTTGTCCCGGGGAGCTCATGCTCTGGTGTGGCAGCTTTTCAAAGTGATATTAGGGCTCGGGGGATAGGAGTTGAGGCAACAGCCAGTCTGTCAGGGTTCAGTAGAGTGTGGGCCCGTCACATCACCCTTTCGTTGGCTCACCATGTTTATTGAGGACCCACCACGTGCCGAGTTCCTTGGGGACAGAGCGGTACACTCAGCCCCAGCCCTGCCCCGCAGGAGCTTACAGTCCAGCCAGCTGGGCCCAGACAGGCGGTAGGACAGCCCACCTTGCTGGGGGCTCACCTGCTGTCTTCACATTGACTTCTTCAGTAATGCCCACCGCTTCCCCACATCCTGCCACCAGAATCAGTGCCATGGTCATCATGGGTTTATAAGGCATAGCTCAATTTAGTGACCCCCCCCCCCATCAGCTCTATCTTCTTGATCCTAGTGCCCTGGTCCTAGTGCACAGGCTGTTGGACCGGAGACCGGGGGGAGGACTCGCAACCTCCCACAAATGCTCAGCGAATCCCCACGAGATGCTGGGAACACGACTGAGAGTGGGCCACAGATGCTCCGGCCTTCTCCTGGGCTCCACAGCACCCCACCACCACCCCTGGACCTTTGAAGGCTCTCTGGCTTCCATGGGGAGGAAAGGAAAGTCTTAAGAACAAGTTGCTTCCAGTTATCTGTCCTGACAGTAGCAGAGAGCAGTTCAAAAGAGAAAATGAGAAAGGCGGATTCCTGTTCCTTAACCTGCTGTGTCACCCCTTGAATTTCTGCTGCTCCAGGACATGGGACCTGCTCACCTCACACTGGCACACCAGCTCTGTGCTGGACCTGGGCCCTTCAAGGTGGCAAGCTTCCTTAAGGCCACAGGGTACCCTCATTCTTGTCCCACCCCTTCTTCACACCCCAAGACCACCTGGCCTGGTGTGTGGTACACAGGTGTTAACTTAATGCTTGGGGAAATAAATCCTCCCCAAGACTACCTAAAGAAGTCCCCACCCCCAGGGACACAGAGCCCCAGCTGCATCCTGTCCCTATAATTGGAAGCTTTAGGCAGGGAGCCCAGGAATGGAGGTCATGGCTCCCCAGCCTTCAAAGCCCCTCAGGCCATTGCTGCTGTGTGCCCAGAGGTTAGCAAGCTGAGCTGGCGAGAAGGCAGGTTCAAGCAGGGCTGGGAGGGTGGTGACCAGTCAGAGCAGACTGCTGCACCTGGCTCAGGTGAGCTCCTGGCCCAGCCCTTGGGTTGGTGCCAGCACTGGGGCAGGTGTGTGGGCTGCCCAGGCAGCAGTGGCTGGCCCAGCTCTAGAACCCTTCCACCAACTGGGGTGGGAGGCTTTTTCTTCTCCCTGCAGCCACCTGCCCCTTCACCTCTAGCCCAGACACCCCAAGTTGGGACTGAGAGTGGGCCTCTCCTCTTATTTCCTGAGCCTCCATGGAGGTCAGTCTGCCACACAGCTCACAAACATCCGGGTCTGGCCAGGTTGTAGGTACCAGGCTGGTCCCCCGTGGTGGGAAGGAAAGCCGCCACCAAGCGCTTCCTCAGTCTGTCCAGCATTCCTGGTCCCACGCTGTCAGCAGGGTCCCGTGGGCCGGCCAGGGGACTACCAGGGCCGCCAGAGGCCTGGATCCCGAGGAGGCGCAGGTGGCAAGGGCGCGGGCGGCGGGGAGGGCGCGGGCGGGCCGCAGGAGTTCCCCGCGCGCCCGCCGTCGGGGGTGGCGCTGGCCGCCCTCCGGCGCAAGTGCTCCAGCAGGCGAGCGCTCACGGCGGGCTCCAGGACACGGCGGGTGTGTAGCACGCGGGCCAGGCGCGCCAGGCAGGCTCGGTAGCCCTCGCGGTAGCTGTCGGAGGGCGCTGCGGACGGAGAAAGGCATGAGGCGCGGGGTGGAGTGAGGGGCGCGGGGCGCGGAGCCGGGCCGGGGCGGGGCAGGGTCACTCACTGGGCGCTGCCGTCGGGCAGGAGGACGCAGGCAGCTCCTGCAGGAAGCGCACGGTCATTTCCAGGATGTCCGCTTTCTCCAGCTTCGAGAAGTGGGAGCTCTGCGCCCGGCCAGAAGGAGAGGGACAGAGAAAGGGACAAACAAGACAGAGCTCCGGCAGGCTGCCGTGAGTACCGCGCTCCCAGGAGCTGGTGCCGGGCCTGCCGTAGCCCGCGGTGGGTCGGCTCCGCCGAGCCTGTCCTACCCGGGCTCAGCCTCGGGCGCCGCGCGTTGTCCCCTCGTCGGCTTCTCCGGCAAGGGCATCTCGGCCCGCCAGGCCTCCTCGCCCCGCGCCCCGGGAGCCCCCTACCCCCAGCCCCAGTGCGCCCGGCCTGTAACCGAGCGCCCCGGCACTCACCTCCCTGCCCAGCAGCGACAGGATGAGGCCCTTGAGCTGGCTCAGGCTCTCGTTGATGCGCGCGCGGCGGCGCTTCTCCAGCAGTGGCTTCAGGCTCTGCAGGCGGGCGCGAAGTCCGCGGTTACAAGGGTCGCCGTCCAGGCCCCCGCCCCCGCCGCTCTGCGCCCTGCCGCCAGGCCCCGGCTCCTACCTTGCGCAGCTCCGCCGGGTCCCCTGCCCTCCGAGGCAGCCCCATGCTCGGCGGGAAAGCGGCGCCGCTGCCGGGCCCGCGCGTGGGAGGCTTGTGCCCGCCCAGACACCGAGCGCAGACCGAGGCCCGCAGAGAGGTGTGGTGCGCGGCCGCAGCAGACGCCAGTGGAGCGCGCGCCACGCCCGCAGCCCGGCTTTAAGGAGGCAGCGCGCCCGCTCCGCCCCGTCCCGCCCCGCGGAGCCAGTCCGCCTGTGGGTCCCACTTCCGCCTTTGTTCCTGCGCGGGGTTGGGGCGGAAGGGGGCACGGCGGAGGCTCCGAGTTCCCGCTCCAGGCCTTCGAGTCCCATCTGCTGCGATCCCGGGGCGCCCTCCTCCCAGAGCACCTGCAGGGGTGTGTGTGTGGGCGCCATCGAAGCCCTCGCTGCCCTGACCCTCGGGCAGGAGGCGAGCGGGTGGCGCCAGGCCCTTGTCCCTTCTTGTCCAACGCCGCCCTTCTTCCCTCATTCGGGATCAGCGCCTCCTCTGAGCCCCGCCCTGGGCTTGGGCAGGTTACCCAGCGGCGGCAGGAGCCCCAAGTCCCGGGCCTCACGGAGCTACCACTCGGGTTTCTACTATGGGGAGGGACTCGGCCCACCAGTTGTTCTGCGGGGCTGTAAGGGGAGACTGAGGCCCGGAAAGAGACCTCAACTTGCTCCAGCTCTAACGACTGGAAACTGGCCAGGCAGAACTAGGGCCCCGGTGGCTGCATAGAATTCTCCGGCCCTCACCGAGTTAGGGACCACCTGGTTCCCCTGTCCTCGGTTTTGAACGGGGAAACTGAGGCCCAGAGAAAACGAGGCAACCCAGGAGCGCCCGGAACTCATTTTCATTTCACTGGCTCCAGCTCCGGGCTCCCACCTACAGGACCGGCGGAGCTCACGTGACGGGCGGGGCGGGGCAGTCCTGGGCGCCAGCTCTTTGCTGCCCATCTCCTCCGTCCGGGCCCGCCTCCTCGCCGCGTAGCTGGTGCTGCCGCAAACTGGCTGGGCGTCCCCCGCCCATCTGCTCGGAACTGCCCTCCGTCAACCGGCTGGCGGACTGCCGGGCCGACCCGCGGGCGGATGGCGGGCTGGACCCACCTAGCCAGGCCGGGAGGAGGAACCACAGGGCGGAGCCTACCGGCGCTGTCCTGGGTGCTGGACGGGGCCCCTCCCCTCCGCCGCGCAAACCCCATCTCCGCGCGCCACCTTCGACGCTCCGCCTAAGTCCCCTCGGCCGCGTGCTCCCCAAGCAGGGCTTGAGAAGACCAGCGCGCCCATCAGGAAGGAGCCCGGAGCATCCGGGCGAGTGGGAGCTCACGCCACCCGTACCTGACTGGCCACCACTTATGGAGCACATGCTGTATGTCAAGCGCCTTTCGGCCCTCCTTTCCATTATCCCCCTAACAGTCCTAACTATGAGACTAAGTCAACACATCTAGCGGAGCAGAGCCTGGGCATGCCTGAGCCACTGTCTCCTCAAATTGAATCGTTGAGCTCAGGGTACCTATGGGCCGGCCTCCTCCAAGGTTATTAAATGTCCTCTCTCTCTCTCTCTCTCTCTCTCTTTTGGCCACACGGCCTGGCTTGCGATCTTAGTTCCCCGACTAGGGACTGAGCCCATGTACTTGGCAGTGAAAGCGCGGAGTCCTAACCACTGGACCACCATAGAATTACCTCATTAATTATTCTTTAGGGGCTCAAGAAAAGGACTTCATGGATCCTTAACTGATGCCCCACATGCCACCCCTGGCCACACACACTGGCTCACTCAGCTCTGTGCCGACAGGCCCCCCTGCACCAACATCTGCATCCTTGCTGAGATGCCCTGAAACTAGCTCCTGGGGAGGAACGTTCTTTCTAGAACATCCCCCTCCATGCCTGTGGACCACGGTTTGAAGCCTGGAGGGTGGGGAAGCAGACTCCATTTTCAGTTACCCCAGATTTTAAGTCTCTCCTGTCTTCTCCTATTGCTGTTCCCTTCAACCAAAGGATTCTGGTTACCTGGAGGAAGAAGTCATTTATAACCAGGGGAACTTAGGTAAGACAACCAAGTGGACAGGGTATGGGTGTGCAGGTTTTAGGGAAGCTGGAACCACTTAGGGTACAGTGGGGACACACTCCACCTGGGTGCCTGCTCTTGGGTGGGGGGAGAGGTCTGAACAGGTGTTTTCCACACAACAGGTGGGCAGATGGCCTGATCCCAGCAGAAGAATGAGAGGAAGCCTCCTGGTGGGGGAGGGAGCCCCTCAACTGACATCTGGAGTGTGGGAGACATTGTGGGTGCTCTGGGAAAGGGGAACTTCAGGTGCAGAGGGAAGAAGGGCACAGCAGGGTCAGCCTCTGTGAGTGTCAGCCCCTGAGCTTTGCCCCTTTCTATTTGTGCCACTGTGGACAAGATACGTTAAAAAACCAAACCAAACAAACAATGTAAAAGAATGAAATTAGAACATTCTCTAACACCATACACAAAGATAAGCTCAAAATGGATTAAAGCCCTAAATGTAAGACTGGATACTATAAAACTCTTAGAGGAAAGCATCAGCAGAACACCCTCTGACATAAAGCACAGCAAGATTTTTTTGATGCACCTCCTAGAGTAATGAAAATAAAAACAAAAAATAAACAAATGGGATCTGATTAAACTTAAAAGCTTTTGCACAGCAAAGGAAACCATAAACAAAACCAAACAAACAAATTAAAAAAAAAAAACTCCCTGTGCCTCAGTTTCCCCAGCTGTAAAATGGGTATAGTGTTGTACCTCTCTCATAGCATCCCTATGGGGTTAAATATGCAGGTGAAACCTGGCATGGTGCCTGGTAAGCAGTAGGGCTTCCAAAAATATGTTCTTGCTGGCGTGGGTTCGCTAGAGATGCTGAGCAGGACCCCGTGGACCCAGTGCAGCCCAGAAAGGACACAGAAGGCCTGGATCTCAGCCTGACTTTGGCATCCTCAGAAAGGAGTCTGACAAGATGGTCAGCAAGGATGAGTGCTCACGCGTGCCTTTTATGGAGATGTCTCTGTCAGCAGCGGGAGCGGCTCAGGTTGTCTCTCCTGCCTTGCCCAGTGCCACAGCAGCAGCACGTCACCCTCATCTGGACCCCAAAATGACAAAACCATGTGACAGTCGAGGGTGTCCAGGACCAGGGGAGCCAACATGGGAGTGCAGGGATTTTTTTTTTTTTTTCCATGGAGGAAGCACAAGGGAGGGGCCCTCAAGATAAGCCGTTTAGCTCTTTGTCATCAAAGCACCCCTGCCACTCGCAGGCCTCAGGGTACAGCTGCGCTCGGTGGGCTAGAGGAGGGCGGCTGTGGCAGGCACCAAGAGCCAGTCGAAGCACTGAGGCTGACAGGATAAGACGCCTCCCTCCCCTTGTCGCCTTGGGTAGGGGTCCCAGACCCCAGCCGTCATAGGTCCCATGGGAGAGTGAGGCAGGTCTGGCATGGTGAAAGTGGCTGGAAACCCACCTGGCCACTCAGGCCCAGAGGCTCCAGTTTAGGCGGGTGCCATGGAGCACAGGAGCCCATTGCACGTGGCGCCACCTGGTGTTGGTCCCAGGGACTTGGATTCCCACTGTTCCCGGAAGCCTCTTCCCTCTAAGGCATTTCCAGCACCATCCTGTGCCTGTCCTGCTACCTGCTGGGTGAAATAGCCCAGTGCACAGCCCTCACGGGGCTTCAGTGGGGAGGTGGGGGGTGACGGGGAGGGCGGGGAGGAAGGGCACAGGATGTTTCAAAGTTGCCGATGTGCTGACTGTGCTCCCACAGCTACACAGCTCCTATCTTCTAGCAGTACTTCCTCCTGTCCAGCCTGCTGTGCCTCCCTCCAGCTCCCACGAAGGGCTTCCGGCCAAGCAGGCAGGGTGGTTTGGCGCACGTGTGCTCTTCTGGCCCGCTGCCCTCCCAGGGCCATCCTGTCCCCTTGGGGAGGGGTCCTGGCCCTGCTCTCCGGGCAGCTGCTCTGGCGCACCTCCCCATTGCCCCCCAGCCCTTGCTTTCCCGTCTCTCTCCATTTGGCAGCCCCGGGCCCTCGAGCTCACGATTGACTCCCCCACCTCAGACAGACAGCCAGCGGCAGCTCTGGGTGCTCTCTGAGGCCAGGGTCTCTAGATCCGGAAACCGGAGCCCACCAGGCATTACTGTCCTTTTCCCCTTCTCTCCCTCCCTGCCTCGGGGAGGATACGTGGGCAGTTCTTGGGGGTCTGGAGGGACCGAGGAGGGCTGAGCGCCCAGCACCCATGGCCACCTGCCAGGGCATAGACCCAGAGCCCCAGAGCCCCTGAGGGACTTGTTAGGCCTGTTCCTAGCGCACGGCCTTTGCCCTTGAAGTCTCGCACGCCTGGAATGCGCCTACGTACGCACCTTTGAATAAAGCCCAGCCCACCGCAGCTCCCCTTTCCCCGACTGCCCACGTAGCCCCTACAACTTACTAAGTCCCCGTTTTCCTGCTCTGATCACACTTGTCACTCTCTGGAACTGCGGTCATCGTTTGCTGGCTCGTGTCCCCCAGCGCCTAGGAACTGGCACTGAGTGGATGAATCAGTTCGTCTGGGGGCTCTGCCCGCCAGCGCATGGACGGCTCTGATCACCGGGGTCTGCTTTTTTTTTTTAATATTTTGGCTGCACGGCGCGGCCTGTGGGATCTTATTTCTCCGAGTAGGGATCGAACCCGCGCCCCACGCATTGGGAGCGCCGATTCTTGACCACTGTACGAGCAAGGGAAGTCCCGGGGTCTGCTTTTCGACCGGAGGTAAATATGGAGAGAAGTCCCTGGGCGCACCGCCTCTGTCACCGGAGTCCGGCCCTCGGCGCTGCTGCGGCTGGCGGGCGGGCGGGGGACTCGGACCGCGGCGGGCGGGGCCGGGCGGAGGCGGCGCGGGGGGCGGGCCCGAGGCTTAGGCTGGGCGCCGCGGGGGCCCCCAGCCCCAGAGCGCGGCGGAGGCGGAGCGGAGCGGGCGAGGCAGCGCGGGGCCGAGGCCGGGCCGGCAGCCGCTCCGCCTCCCCACTCGCAGGCCCCGACGGTCGCGCCGCGGGCTCTCCCGGTGCCCGAGGACAGACGCATGGCGCCCCGGGAGCCGCGCTGAGCCCCGGGTCGCGGCGCCGCGGGCGGCACCATGGCCCTGGAGCGGACGCTTCAGGCGGCGCGCCAGGGCGACCTGGACGTGCTGAGGTCCCTGCACGCCGCCCGCCTGCTGGGGCCCTCGCTGCGCGACCCGCTGGACGCGTTGCCAGTGCACCACGCGGCCCGCGCCGGCAAGCTGCATTGTCTGCGCTTCCTGGTGGAGGAGGCCGGTCTGCCCGCAGCGGCCAGCGCGCGCAACGGCGCCACGCCGGCCCACGACGCCGCCGCCACCGGCCACCTCAGCTGCCTGATGTGGCTGCTCTCTCAGGGCGGCTGCAGAGTGCAGGTGAGTCCGCGCCGCGCACGGGGCACCCGGGGGGGCTTTCTCCCCAGGAGAGAGTTCTGGTCTGGAGCCCTCGGGTCTTAAGGGGGGTGGGCTTGGGAGCTCCCTCCAGAGGGCTTGGGGCGGGGTGGGCTCCCCGGGTTGAGAGTACCCGGGCAGATGCCCTGGCAAGCCCTGGTCACTGCCTAGAAGAGCATCTGGGTGATAGGAAACCAGAATGGAATGGGGCTCAACTGGGGGGTGGGGGAAACACAGTGATCCAGGGAGTCCTGGAGAGTGGGCAGGGGAGGGGGACAAAGGGCCTGGAGTCAGAAGCCCATGTCCTCCAGGATCAGGTCTGGGAAGTGGCAGGGGGCCGGGGTGGGGTGGGGGCGGTTTGCACAAAATCCTACAGCCCACCCCAGGCTGAGGTGCGTGTGCCCCTAAGGCGAGGGGAGGGTGGAGGCTGGTAATGGGGGGGGCCTCCCAAGGACCTGAGCTGATCCCAGGACATCGGCACCTTCTGGCCTCCCAGCTGCTTCAGCCCAGCCCGAGTCTTCCTGCCCTGAGACCCCAGTGGGTCTCAGTCAATGGCCACCAGGCTGGTGTTAGCCAACCTGGCCTCTCCTGATCTGGAGAAGGCAGCTCAGGCCCTCACGTGGAGCTCTCCTGCTGAATCCTGCTGGACGCAGAGCATCCAGCAGGTTCCAGGCCCGGGGATTCAGGTGCGCCCCTGATCTCCGGGAGCCGCCAGTCCACGGGGGCGGTGAACAGCAAGCACACAGGCTAGAAAGTAAACCAGGTAACGCCAGGTACTGCTAGGCCACGTGGTGGGGAGCGACGGGAGCTGCGTGGGCAAGGTGGCCAGGGAAGGCCCCTCCGTGGAGTGACCTCTGAAGGGAGTCTCGGCTGATGGGAGGGAAGTGGCCAGGTGATGACCAGAGAACTCCAAGCCCAAGGAGCAGGGAGTACAAAGCCCTGAGGGGGACGCATCTTGTCCTGTAGCAGGGACGGCAGGGAGGCGAGCATGTTTGCAGCGGGGTGAGGGAGGGAGAAAACCGCAGGGCCGGGTCCCAGAGGGTCTCATAGGCTGGCGTTAGGAATTTGCCCGATACTGTGGTTGTAGGGCAAAGCCAGTGGAGGGAGGAACAGAACTGATTTCCCACTTACAAGGACCACTGTGTTAACTGGATACAGAAGGAGAGGAAGCAGGGCCGACTCTGAGCTGGCTGGCTGTGTCCTGGCAGTGCCCAGACCCCATCCCCCCACCTCCTGGCCTCAGGATGGCCAGGCCTCCCATCCCACCCTTCCTGGGAGATGGCCTGGCCCCTTATCTCTGGGCTAGCTCTGTTATCAGGAGTTCCTGGCACATGGTCCCTGCCCACTCTTTTGGGAGGTGGCATGCCTTCCCGATCCCGGTGTCCGACCTTGGCCAGAAGCCTCCCCAGCACAAGGAGCAGGCGGCCTTGTGCCCGGCTTATCAAGTCTCCCACCCTCTTGCCCCAGCGGCTTGGGTGCTGGGGGCGAAGTGTGTGTGTAGGGGGAGGATGACCTAGATCCGGGGCCCTGCTCAGCTCAGGGAGATAAGCAGCTTTAGGGTACGGGCCATAGCACGTGAGGCTCCTGGGGCCTACGTAGCTGTTGGAGCTTGGAGACAGGTCAGAGGCCTGTGATTCTCTCCTTACTGCCACCCTCACCCAGAGGCCCAGAGCCATCAGGACCCCCTGGAGCCTCAGACCCACAATCCCCAAGGCCAGTGGGAAGTGAGGGCCTTTCTCAAGAGCTGGGGCGCAGGGCATACTTCACTATGGGCCTGTCTGGGTCACC
Source organism: Stenella coeruleoalba (assembly GCF_951394435.1). Classification (NCBI taxonomy): domain Eukaryota; kingdom Metazoa; phylum Chordata; class Mammalia; order Artiodactyla; family Delphinidae; genus Stenella; species Stenella coeruleoalba. The sequence continues at coordinate 4,498,542 of NC_137169.1, forward strand.
CCTAGCCAGCCTTTTCCCCTGGGCTCAGGAGGACAGACTGCACCTGTCTCTGGTTTTCCCCAGGCATTCCACACACAGAGGAGTCTCAGCATCGTCCTCCGCTTCCTCTGGACTGTTTTCTCTGCCCCCCCTTCCTCCCTGCCTCTCTTCTTGCCCAACAGCCGGTCTGTTTGCCCCCCACCCCGTAGCCCCTAACTGTGACCTCCCCGTCGTGCCCCTGGGCCCTGTTCCCTCTGTCCCCTCTTTTCCCTGCATTTCTTAGAGGAGCTTCAGAGGTTCTCATGCTACTGAGATTCACCTTCCTTAAGCTCAGGGTCTCTCCAGCACCCCCTGCCTCGGCCACACCTGTTCCCAAATGCCCTCTCTCGGGGTGGGGGCGGAGGTCCACGGCTGCCCCACCCCCTTCCCCGAGCCCCTGCCCAGCTCCCTGCCCACCTCTCCGTCCCCCCACCTGCTTAGTGCTGGGAGCTCATTCTGTTCTAGAACCGGTGCCCACTGTCCCAAACTCCCAGCCTCTGAGTCCAGCCTTCTGGGTGTCTGTCCGTCTTGGCCTGCAGGTCACATAAGCAGCGTTTGCCAACCCCCTCCCGCAAGAGACACGCACACCTGGATGTTCACGGAAGACGCATTCAACACTCCTGGGCCTAAACCATCAGCCCCTTTGGGGTGCCTGGGAGGGGTCTTGCCCGAGCCCTTCGCAGGGGCTGCCTCTATCCCACACGTACCACCACTGGCTGACTGCCCCGGCACTGCCCACCAGTAGCCAGCGGCAAGGACAGGGGGCTGTTCGGGGCAGGGGGCTGGGAGCAGGGAGTCCGCTGGTGATGGGGCAGTTCTCTGCACTGAGGTTGGGTCGTTGGACATGCGTCAACCCGGAGGCCTCTCCCCTTGTGAGACCTGGGGACGAAGAGAGGGAGCAGGCAGGGGTTGGGCGCAGGGGCTGCTCCCCCGACCCCTGACAGCAGGGCCCAACAGCCCACTCTTCCTGGCCCAGCGGCTCCCTCAGGTGTCCCCTGAGCACCTGGGTGACAGGCAGGTGCTCCTGCTGGGGCGATGACAGCGTGCCCTGCGGGCCTCAGAAAGCCCAGCATGGATGGCATCGTGCTGCCGCTATGGACTGAGCTTCAAAGAGGGCCAGTCAGGTGCCTGAGGACAGAACTGCCCCAGTGGCTGGTGGGATGCAGGACGCGGTCCGAGCGGGGGGTGGGGGCAGGGCCAGGCCTTAGGACTAACGGGCTCTCCTCCCACAGGACAGAGACAACTCTGGTGCCACAGTCCTGCACCTGGCTGCCCGCTTCGGCCACCCCGAGGTGGTGAACTGGCTGCTGCGTCACGGCGGTGGGGACCCCACCGTGGCCACAGACACAGGCGCCCTGCCTCTTCACTACGCCGCCGCCAAAGGAGACTTCCCCTCCCTGAGGCTCCTCGTCGGCCACCACCCTGAGTAAGGACCCTCCGCTTCAGGGGGCCTCTGGGTGGGGCGGGCCAGGGCTCTGGGGGGTGCCTGTAGTCGGCCCTGCCCCTCCAGCACGCCGGGGGAATTAGCGCTTCTGGGCCATCCCCGTGGCCAGGGGCCTGGCCAGAGACAGCTCCCACCGAAGCTGAAAGTTCTCCCCTCCTGGTGGGCAGACACAGGCCCCAGAGCCCTGCAAGCAGACACTCCCCCGGTACGAGCTGCACTCGAGCCGCAGCGGCTGTGCACGCCGACCCCTTGTGCGTCTCCAGGGTGCTTCCAGCCTGCAGCAGGCGGCTCTCCGGCTCTGACCTGTGCTAATCTGCAAGACTGTCCTAAGTGGGACGTAGGGGTGAAGAGCGTCTCCTCGACCCCCAGTCAAGAAGGAGGGGGAGCCACGTCAGTTACCCAGCAGTGATGGGAGACTCCTGGGCCCTCAGCCCCCGCCTGTCAGAGGGCAGCTTGTCCTCTCCTGTGGCCGGTCAGCTCATTCCCACTCGCCAGGGGGATGGGGCTCCCGAACCTCCCCGGCCCTCGCGAGGAGAGCGGCTGGTCTGAGAACGCAGCTGAGCAGCGGGCTGGGCACGCCCCAGGGTGGGATGGGGTGTGCAGAAGAATGGGGTTCACTGAAGAGCACGGGAGTCGTGGGGACGGGGTCCTGGGGGAGGGAGGGAGCCAGGTGCACCCAGAGGGAGGCAGGGGTCCTGGGGGAAAGCCACCCAGACCCTGTCTGAGGGAGTGGGACATCAGTGGCCCTGGGGCTCTGCCTGGTGACCTTCGTCAGTTCAAGGGGGTACCTGGGAAATAAGTGGTGACAGAGGACCCAGCCTCAGGAGGAGAGCAGTCACAGGGCGGGAGGGTCTGTCCTTACCCCTGGCTCCACTCCTAAGGGTGCCTGCCCGGCCACTGGGCACCAGGGAGCAGCAGGAGGCCAGCCTGGCCCCGTGGCCCGCTGGCAGGGTGGCTGCGTCCGGCAGCCCCTTGGGTGCAGGCATGCCGGTGTGGATCCAGAGCAGCTCAAAGCCCCCAGGCCGGGACCAGGACGGCGGAGCCTGGCTCATTCTTGCTAAGCAAGGGGTTCCCTGGTTTGATTCGTGCAAGACCAGCCGGGGGTCTCCTCACAGCCATCCCTGCCAGAGGCCACTGGGCACCACTCTGGCGTGAACCCTCTGCTCCTGGACGAGCTAAGGTCTGGGTCACACCCAAATCAGTGGGATTTCAAGGAGGAGGCCCCAAACACCCTCGAGTGCAGGCTCCCAGCCTGCAGCCAGCAGCACCCTGGGGGTCTGGTCGCAGACTCGACATAGGCTCCCCAGGTAGGGGCTGGGGCGCTGCCCCGTGCATGTCCCCACCCCCCACCCAGGTGGTTCTGACACCACCCCCTCACTTATCACTTATCACGGAGGACACTGGGGCCCTAAGAGGAGAGAGGCAGCCTCCTCTCGCACCCGCCGGCCTCCCGCATCACGCATGATGGGCCCCAGGAAGTCAGGCTGGTGGCCATGCCAACTTAGCTCCAATGGTGTGAACTGAGGGGGCTCTGCCCCGCCCCGGGAAGTGCTGGTGGGGGGCAGGGGTGAAGCCCCAGCCTGGCCCCTGAGCCCCTCCTCCCTGAGAAGTCTGGGGCCTACGATGAGCCTCCATGGGCTGGGGTTCCAGCCTTAGGAAGCCTCTGGCTGTGCTGGGGACACCCTCGAAGGCTCAGGGCCCGGGGGACCCTGGTGCTCCCAGGCCAGGCTGTGGTGCTGGCCGTGATTGGGCCCTGGCACCAGCTCTGTGGCCACCAGCCCCCCATGAATCTCAGGGAAGCGGACAGAGGCCTGGGGCTCCATTCCCACAGTGACGACGCGTGACCTGGCTGATAAGGAGGCACTTTTGTGTGATTGCCAGGCTGGGCTCAGGCAGGAGGGGGTGCTGGGCATTGAGGTAGGGCCTGCTGGCGGGGGGCTTTGGGGGCCAGTGCCCACACCCTAACTCGGAAGTAGAGACTCATGCCCTCCAAGGCGGGGGACCCCAGGGCTGGGAGCTGGGGAGGGGCACAGGTGCAGGCTGCCCCAGGCCACAGGGTGCAGTCAGGGGACCCAGGCAGCCTAGCTGTAGAGGCCTCCGTTGCCCTGCTCTCCTGAGCCTCCCTGGCCTGCTGTGAAACACTGTGAATTATTCACAAGGGCTCAGCTCTCCCTGGCGGCAGGTGATGGAGGGAGAGCTCCTACCGGTGGGAAACCCGATCCTGCCCGGGAGGCTGTGGGCAGCCATGAGCCACGGCCATGACAAGCTGCAGAGGCGCAGGAGGGCTGGGCGGCCTCGGGGGAGGGCCCAGCTGATGCTGGGCGGCACCTTGGGGAATTAGAAAGGACTGCAGGAACGGCCTGTACCCACTCACCCCTCCTCCAGTCTCTCCCAGTCCACTGGGCAAGTCTTCCCAGAGGCAGAGGAATTGCCACCGTGACCTCGGGGCTGCTGCCCCATGGGACCCTCCCTCTGAGCCCCCTGGGGAAAAGAGTCCTTCAGCTAGAAACACGGGGCTGGCAGGAGCTGGGCTGGGGCTGTTTCAGGCCCTGGGTCTGAGGGAGGTAGAGTCAGGAGGGTCAGCCCTCCTGGCCAGGGGCACTAGTGGCCGGTGGAGCAGAGCCACGAGTCCACGTCCCCATTTGGGGCTCAGAAGGGACAGGAGCAGGTAGCCCTCAGAGCTCCTGACCATCCTGCCAGCAGGGTCCTGGGGCCCAGGAACTATCTCACGCCTCGACCATGTGCTTGCTGGGGGCCTCAGTAAGCAGAGGGGAGCCCTGGGCTCAGCTGGGACCCTTAGGCCTGAGCACTGAGGCTGGGAGGGCTGGGGGCAGGGCCCACCGTGGTCTACCAGTCATAGAGAGCTGGAAAACCAGTCTGCGCAAAGGTTTCGGACCAGCTCCCACCTGCTGAATGCCTCCTAGGGGTCTGACACCAAGCAGTAGTCTGAGCCTCACCTGCTACTAGGCAGTAGCTCTGTAATCAGCCCATTTTACAGATTGACTCATCTAACTAATGTTTCTTGAGCACCTGTTCTGGGCCAGGCAATATTCCAAGTGTCAGGGATACATCGGTGAACCAAACAGACAAATGTCCCTGCCTCACGGTGCTGCAGATACAGAAATGGTGTCTCCGAGAGGCTAACTGACCACCCGGGGTCCCACCAGCTCCCTGTGTGGCCTTGGCCAAACTGCACCTCCTCTCTGGGTCTGTCTCCCATTCCTGGGCCAGGCGCTCACCTCTGAGGGCCTTTTCAAGTTCACCTGGGTGGCCCCCTTTCCCTTCCTTACTGCCAAGCTTCATGGAGCCTGGCTCCTCCTGGGGTCCTGTCCAGCTGGAAGGGTTCAGGCAGCCCCTGCCTTGAACAGGAAACCTTAGCTGCTCACCTATTAGGGAGCCCCAGGCCTATGGCTCAGCTCCCCCTTAGAAGGCCTGGGCCTGGGGCTGCCCTTCCCTGCCGGGCACTTGTTGGTGTTCTGGGCAGCGGGGCCTGGGGGGAGCCACACTGGCACACTGGGGACCCTAACCCAGGTGGAGGCTCTGAGAAAGGAGGGGCCTGGTGGAGTCATGAGAAGCCCCTCTCAGTGGGGACAGCCTTCACCTCCCCCGGTGACTCCTGGTCCAAGCCTGTCATGTCACTGGGGCCCCAGCTGGCCTCTCTGCCCTCCCCCTGCCTGCTTCCTGTCTGGCTGTGCCCACCTTGGAGACCACAAGTCAGATCCCCAGACCGGCCACAGGCTTCTCTCTCACGGACAGGGAAAGCTGCTTCCTCACAGCAGCCCAGAGGCCCTCCTCGCTCTGGCACCCCCGTACCTGACCTCCACCTCCTCTATTGCTACCTCCTGGGCTTCCTGTTGCTCCTGCCCTCCGACCTTTGGCCTTTGCACAGGCCAGTCCCACTGCCTCACTCTCTTCCCCAGAGAGCCCACAGCCGCTCCCTCCTCCCCTTCAAGGCTTTGCTCCGTCTCCCGCTTCTCAGTAAGGCCGGCCCCAGGCCTCCTTCAGATCAGCACCTGCCCCAGAAGACACACGCCCTCCCTCCCAGGCTTCCTCTCCCGCCTCCTCTCCCCCACACCGCACCCTCCTCGTTACCTGGCATTACTTTCTGTGCATCTCAGCACATCCTCTTACCGTCCGTCTCCCCGGGCAATGAGAACATCTCTTCTTCCACATCCTGTATGCCCAGTGCCTGATACTCAGTAAATACTCACTGAAGGACTGAGGAGTCTGGGATTCCTGGGTCTTGTCCGGCCCTGCAAGCAGCTCACTGCCCGTGACCTCAGAGAGAACTCCCTTCTGGGCCTCCCAGGGCCCGCCTGGCAAACGGACCAGCTGAGGCCACGTGCGAGGAGGCATCACAGAGCTCCGGGCCTGGCTGCCCGTCTCGCTCACTCCCACATTTATCCAGTCAACGATTAGCATCCACATGTACCCTAAGTGCCCAGCCCCGCTAGCGTTAGGGATGTAGTGAGTCCTCACGACTTCATGGAGACAACTTGGGGGGCTCCCAGGGGCAAAGAAGGAGCCAGGTCAAGGGCACGTGTGCACGCAGAGACGTTCTTGCTTATTTTCCAGTGTGTCGGGGTGTGTCCGGCAGCCCTGGTGGAACCAAGCTTGAGTGGGCAGGTCTCCACTGTGTTCAAGCTCTGCCCCGCCCTGGCGTGTGGCAGCCTCGTGATGTGTGTCCCTGGAATGCATGAAAAAAGTGCCAAGGCAATTCAAAGGGGACAAGTGCTAGGAAGTGAAACGGGGTATTCGTAGGAAGTGGTTGGGGGGTTTCTTTAAATTGAGGGGGTCCAGGAAGGCCCCACTGAGGAGGCGAGAGCTGAATGGGAGAGGACCAGCCATGCCAAGACCTGGCCTGGGAGCGTTGCAGGTGGAACTGGCCGGGGCAGAGGCCTGAGGGGGGGTCCCGCTTGGCCTCATCGCGAGCCAGGAGGGCCTGGAAGGCTGGGAGAATTGCAGACCAGAGTGAAGGCTTCTGGGGATAGTCCAGGCTGGCTGATGGATTGGGTGTAAAGCTGGCTGTTCTAGAATCTTCCTCAAATCAGGGCTGCATTGCTTCACTGGGCCAGGCCTCATTTGGGTTCATTTCAAATAAGTCAGGAGGCGTGATTAGAGGATAAGGGAGGTAGAAACGCCAAAGGCTCCGAGTCTTTGTTCAGGGCGGACTCACCTCACAGCCAGATCTAATCCTTGTGGAGATCATCCCCTAGCAGACCTCCCTTGGGGCAGAAATGATTGCCAGTGGGGAGGGCCACTGGAAATGCTGTTCTTTGACCGGAGTCTGCTTCTGTGGGCAGGTCAGTCCTTGTTCCTAGTGGCAACGGTCACAGTAAGGTGGCAGCAATCTTGGACGGAGATTTCTATCAAACCTTTACAAGCATTCCATGTTTCTTTTGTGTCATCAGGGTGACTTGCTTAATAGTTACAGTTTGTCCATATCATCTTTGTTCCCAAGAGGAAGAAAAGTATCATTATGTGATGGTTGCTAGGGAGACGCAGACTTGTAAAAACTCAAGGGTCCAGTGTTGCCAAAGACTCAGGGGAAGGTGGCCTCGTGTCCTTCACTGAAATGGGGACAGTAAGGGGGGAAGGTGGTTTGAGGGAGAGTGTGGAGAGATTTGCTCCATGTAAAGGCAGGTAAAGGGGAAATTCCCTGGCGGTCCAGTGGTTAGGACGCCTTGCTTTCACTGCCAAGGGTGCAGGTTGATCCCTGGTCGGGGAACTAAGACCCCGAAAGCTGGGTGGCATGGTCAAAAAGTTTTTTTGTTTTTTGTGGTACGCGGGCCTCTCACTGTTGTGGCCTCTCCCGTTGCGGAGCACAGGCTCTGGACGCACAGGCTCAGCGGCCATGGCTCACGGGCCCAGCCGCTCCGCGGCATGTGGGATCTTCCCGAACTGGGACATGAACCCGTGTCCCCTGCATCGGTAGGCGGACTCTCAACCACTGCGCCACCAGGGAAGCCCCAAAAAGTTTTTTTAATTTAAAAAAAAAAAGGCAGGTGAAATTCAAGAAGCTGCTCAATGCATAGATGGCTGAGTGAGCTGCGCGCTGGTGCAGGGGCCGCAGGTGCTCCAGGTCCAAGCTGGGGGGAGCGGCACTGGGGCAGGTGACCTATACCCCTGGGAAGTAGATGACCTCACCAGGGGCAGAGTGTGTTTAGAAAGGAGGTCCTGGGGCACCCCAACATTTGGAGATTGGGCAAGGGTCGAGGGCCCATCCAGGGAGGCTGAGAAGGCCTGGTGTGTGCTTGTCCGTAGCCAAGAGGAGCAGGTGTTCGGTGGGGTGAGGGGCGCCTTTTAGGGCGTGGCCACGTCAGTCTCGAGGCCGGTAGTGTGGAGGTGATGGTGTGAGGGGGCTGGCGGGTCAGGCTGTGGCAGCGGTACCAGGAAGCCAAGCCCTGCTTTCCCTGGGAGGAACCTTGCAATTTTCAAAGATTCCTCTTCTGTCTCTCACAAGAGGCTTGGAGAGGCAACAGCTGTGATGCCCATTGGCCATATGTGGAAACTGAGGCTGGGGGGGGGTGCTAGAGAACGCCCCGGGGCCCTGCACAGTGAGCCACAGAGTTGGGGTGGTGGGTGGAGGCCAGGGCCAAGAGTAGGGGCTGGGGCTGGACCGGTCACCCATGGCGTCACTATGGCTAGAACTCGATGGGTTGGAGCCGGGCGGGTCCTGAGGCCAGAGGTCTCCCGAGACCCCATCCCTCTGCTCTAGGCAGCGACTCCGCAGCAGAAATGCTGCCCGGCCTGACCCATGCTTGTCGGGGCCTGGACACCCCAGGTCAGCAGTGCTCCCACAGAGGCACAGGGAGGAGGGATCCTAAAATACAGCGACGGCGCCAGGCCTTGCTGAGGGCTCTGCAAGCGTGTCTCAGCAACGATCATTATCCCCACGCGTGGACGGCTTTGTGAACAGAGATGGGAGGCGAGACACCACTTGTGGGTGGCACACACGCCAGGTCCTTCTCACACTGGGTCCCCCTCTGCCTCTCAAGGGATCCTAGCCCTCTGTGCCTCAGTTTCCTCATCTGTAAAAGGGGAACGATTCTGACACCTACCGGGTACGGTCTTTAGGAGGAGTAGATAGAGACCATGTGTACTTCGCGCATCCCAGTGCTTGGCACAGAGCAGTTTGTTCAGTAGATGGTGCCCACTGTCACTGTTATCCGTCATCGTCATCTCTACTACTATATAAATTCACTCTCTCTCCATCTAAATTCATTAATTTAAAGACTAGTGTTGGGAATTGCCTGGCGGTCCAGTGGTTAGGACTTGGCGCTTTCACAGCCGGGGCCCGGGTTCGATCCCTGGTCAGGGAACTAGGATCCCACAAGCGCTGCCAAAAAAAAAGAAAAAAAAGGACGAAATTCATTAATTTACTTTGTTCCTGTGTGTATATATATATGTTTTTTATCTTTTGGCCACGCTGCACAGCATATGGGATCTTAGTTCCCCAACCAGGGATTGAACCTGCACTCCCTGCATTGGAAGCATGGAGTCTTAACCCCTGGACCGCCAAGGAAGTCCCTCCTCCATATTTTTAGAGTTTACCCCAGTGCGTATGAGGGTGCCCATTCTTCTTGCCTCCAGGTCGACACAGAAGAAAGGAACAAGACCAGGACCCCCTTTCCCACCCCGGCTCATCAGCAAATCTGCCCCGTATTCTGGGGTCTCCCAGGCTGGCGGCTGTGACTCCCGTATGGGTTACTGAGCGCTCCCTCCGTACCAGGGACGCCAGCTGGGGTTGTCAGCCAGGGGCCTGGCAGGAGGCTGTGAGCACAGCTTCCCCCTCCTGCCCGGCTCCTGCTCTGTGCCAGCTTATCAGACCTTCTGAGACCTCCTCAGGCTGGCTGGGCACCCGTGGGTCATGGATCCCAGCCAGGCGGGGTGGACTGGGAGAACAGGGCTGCCGGCAGATCCGGCGCCCTGAGCTGCGTACACTGCCTCAGGCCTCCCCCGAGACAGCCCGGTGGGCCCTGGGCGGTGGCCCCTCCAGTCTCCAAGCCCCAGGACCCCAGCACTCGCTGCGCCTTGGTTACGGGGTGAATAATTCAGGCCATCGAGTGTCGGTCATGAAATATTAAACGGGCCGTTCCTGACGCACCAGCTTGTGAAAGTGGGAGCGGGGCAGTGCTGGCACCGGGGCGTGGAGGCCGGTGGCCGAGAGCCAGCGCGTTCCTGAGGTGCGGCGTGTGGGCGCGACGCTGTCTGCCCCTGTGCGCTGTGCTCGGCGCACCACTGCGCCCCCGACACGGGTGGGGTATTGGCAGGCAGCCGGGCACCGTCCCAGACTCGGTGTCAGCCCCGAAGTGGCAGCTCTGTGACTGAGGAGGGGCTGTTCCCACGTCAGGAGGACGAAGAGAGCTGGGGCTGCGTGCCTGGTGGGCGCTGCAAGCCTCCTGGGGTCAGGGGTCAGGGGTCAGGCAAGTGGAAAGGGATGGGGTTTTAGGGACAGGGAGAGGTCAGACGGGAGGGTCCGAGGGGTGTGTCAGAGCGAGGGGCCGAGTCGTGGGTGGCTGACAAGAGGGTGGGTGAGGGGGCAGATGGAGGAGTGGGTGGCCTGGTGCCCACGTTACCTACACGCGGCTGACACTTAGATGAGGGAGGGAGGGCATGGGTGGTGGGGGTGGAGCGTGTGATCGAGGTCGTGAGCAAATAGATGGGAGAGGCGGGTGGGTGGGAGGATATGAAGTCGGACGAAGAACTGCGCTTCCTGGGGCCCAGAGGGCTGATCCAGCCCAGAGGGACTCAGCTCCGACTCCCTACCCCGCACCCTCTGTGTCCCAGACCCGCTGCGAGCTCCTCTGCCTGGGCCTAGATTGTGGCTCCACCTAGTGTCTAGATCTGGTAACTGCACCCTGGCATCCACACACATTGTGAAGTCAGAAAAACTGAGGCTGAGCCAGTGGCAGGGACAGCTTCCCTATTTCCCAGCAGCACTCCACTTCATGGGACTGATTCCCCAGTTAGGACCCTTCTGTGGGAGCTGGGGAGCAGGGATGGGGGGCAGTGACAGCTGCAAGCTAGGCCCGAGGGAAGGCTGAGGGAGTGAAGACATGGGATGGCCCTTCCCCCAATCCCTCTCCTCCATCCCTTCGTACCTGCTGTGCGTCCGGGCCTGCATCACACAGACGGATTGTGCTCCGGTGCCACTTACCAGCCGTGTGACCTTTGGCAAGTCACAGCCCCTGGGCCTCAATTGTCCCACTGCAAAATAGGGATGACAGTAGGACCTAAGTTAGGACATGCAGTGAGGACCTGCGTGCTAGTGTCGTAACGCAGGGGAGGTGCTCAGTGGCCGGCGGCACCCGTCGTGTTGCCAGGCTGATGACAACCACAACCAGAATATTCCACTGAATTTTAATTTCAGATAAACAACGAATAACGGTTTAGTGTATGCACATCCCGTGCCACATTGGGGGTAGACTTACACTAGAAAATTATTTGTTGTTTATCTGAAATTCAGATCGTAACTGGGCATCTTGTGTTTTACCTGGTGACACTACCACTCTGCCTTCTGGGAATTCAGTCTTCTGGGGGTGGCAGAGGCCAAAATAAGTTATGATCGAGCATGACAGGTGGCCCATGGAGTGAGCCCAGGGCAGAGTATGAGGCACAGAGGTGGGAAAGGCCTGTTCTGCTGGAGAAATCAGGGCAGGCCTCATGAAGGAGGGATCTGTACCGAGTCTTCAAGAGAGACGGGAAGGGCATTCCAGACAGAGGGGGGACATGATCAAAGGTACAGAGGTCCGACAGCAGGTGTGAGGACGCACACTGACTGTGGGTCAGTGTGGCTGAAAAGGTAGGGGGAGGCCAGGTCACCGCATCCCTGTAGACCTTGGTAAAAAGGTGGGCTATTTACTGAGGGCAGAGACTAGCTCAGTCAAATGTGCAGTGCAGAAAGAAGGCTGCCGGGGGGAGGTGGGGAGCAAGCCAGAGGGCCTCCCCCACACCCAGGGAGGCTGGCACAAGACTGAGTCCAGAGGGAGTTGGGCAGCCGGGTCCAGCCACTAGGTTTTTCTCCAACCCACCCTCCCAGCCCTCCAGACCTCCCCGGAAGCGGGTGAGGGGTGAAGAAAGCTTTGGAGGGGGACGGGCACTGAGAGCCCGCGGTGGGTGCTGCGTCTTCCGCAGGGGAGTGAATGCCCAAACCAAGAACGGTGCCACGCCCCTGTACCTGGCGTGCCAGGAGGGCCACCTGGAGGTGACGCAGTACCTGGTGCAGGAGTGCGGCGCGGACCCGCACCTGAGCGCCCACGACGGCATGACCCCTCTGCACGCCGCGGCGCAGATGGGCCACAGCCCGGTCATCGTGTGGCTGGTGAGCTCGGGGACAGGTCGGGGTTGGGGCCTGGGAGAGGCGGGGCCTGTACGGGATGGGGGCGGGGCCAAGAGGGGCCTGGCGCCCAGCCCCCGCCCCTCTGTGCTCCGTCCCCTCCCCCCCAGGTGAGCTGCACCGACGTAAGCCTGTCGGAGCAGGACAAGGACGGCGCCACGGCCATGCATTTCGCGGCGAGCCGCGGTCACGCCAAAGTGCTCAGCTGGCTCCTGCTGCACGGCGGCGAGATCTCGGCCGACCTGTGGGGCGGGACCCCGCTGCATGACGCCGCCGAGAACGGGGAGCTGGAGGTGAGGGCGGGCCGGGGGCGTGGCCGGGAGGCCGGGCGAGCGCGGGAGGGGCGGGCGCCCTCTGCTGGCGCCGCGCTCTCAGCACAGCGCTGCCCAAGCGCCGGGGTCCCGGCTGTCGGCCGGGGGTCCTCACTGCGCGCCCCTGCAGTGCTGCCAGATCCTGGTAGTGAACGGCGCGGAGCTGGACGTCCGCGACCGAGACGGGTACACGGCCGCCGACCTCGCGGACTACAACGGCCACAGCCACTGCACCCGCTACCTGCGCACCGTGGAGAACCTGGTACGCCCCGGGCTCTGCTCCCCCGCGTTACTGCATTTCCCCCCACAGCTTGCCCCCACCTCCCCGCAGGGGTAGGTGTTGTTACCCTTTTTACCACGGAGGAAGCTGCGGTTCAGGGAAGTGAGGCCCCTTGCCCGGGGTCACAGGAGTAAGTGCCCTAGACCACTACCCCACGTGACCTCTCAGGCCAGAACCACTGACCATTGGGGAGTGAGGGTGTGCGGGCAGAAATATCGAGGGAAGGAGGACCAGCCTCGTCCTGATGAGAACCAAGGCTCGGAGAAACAACGACACTTACACACCAGTGGGAACAGTAAAGTGCATTCACCTGCCCACAGGTATTAACTAGCTCCTTTAACTCTCACCACCACACTCTGAGGTAGGGAGTGCTCGTAGCCCCATTTCACAGGTGAGTAAACTGAGTCTTGGGGAGACCCAATCACCCAATCATTAAATGGTGGAGCCCTGGTGTCCGGGCCTGGAGCTACCGCTCTTCACCACTACTCTGTATGTTTGCTCACTGCGTGGCTACTTCATAATTGAAAACCTGTGTTAGTGTTTTCAGATTATTTTATTATGGTTACAAAGCCACGAAGGAACCCACTGGGACTTGAGCACAGATGTGGGTGGCTCCCAGTCCTGGGCTCTGGCTCCTCTGGTGCAACGTCTGCTTTGGCGCAGGAGGGAGGAAAGAGGGCTGGCTTCACAGGCATCTTCAGAAGGGGGGCAGCCTGGCCACGAGAGGGGCTGCGGAATGAGGCTGGAGGAGAGAAGGCCGATGACCCCCTGCCCAGAGCATTGTCTGCCCTGTCGTCGAGCATATGGGGGCACCCTGGTTCTGGGGACTCCAGAGCACAGCAAGGCCCAGGGGTCAGAGATGGCATCCGGCCCCAAGGAAGAACTCCCCCCAGAAAGGGCCATCCGGAGAAAGTAGTGGTCCACAGAGCCCCAGCGCCCTCTGGCGCCCCCTGATGGAGGCTTTAGCTTCAGGCAATGAGCAAACAAGCACCACTCCTTGAATTCTGACCCCGGTAAGGTACCCTACCCTGCCTAGTGCTTTACGATGTAATCTCAGTTCATCTTCACAGCGAATTAGTACTAACAGCTGACACATATGGCGTTTACTGGCTACCACGCCCTGGTACTTCACTAACTTCTAAAATCTTTGTTATAACATAATGGGGCAGGCAGTGCTGTTATACCCACCTACAGATGAAGAAACTCAGGTACAGACAGAGAGGACAAGTGATGGAAAGGTCATGTAGCTCGTAAGTGGAGGAGATGAAATTTGAAGCCGTCCCCCCAGGTTGCAAAGCCTTTGCCCCTAACCTTTGTCAGGGCTGGGCAAGTACCCACCTCAGCCAGCCAAGCAAAGAGCATGTTCAGGCTGCCCTCCCCAAGCCCAGCTCCTATGGCTCCCCTTGTCTCAGGGGTTAAGGCAGCAGGGCCTGGCCCCCCCGAACTGGGTGGAGTGTGGAGGACCTGGCCCCCTCACAAGGCGGGCCCAGCTGCGGCAGTGACGGTTCAAGCCATGGAGGATACTGGCCCAGAAAAGGCAAACACTCCCGCAGAGCCCCTAATTACGGGGCCAATGAGCATGGCCGCTTACCAGCCGTTACCTGGTGCCAGGCCGGCCTCCCGTTCCCGGGGGACCTGTGACAGTTCTCAGGCAGGGAGGAGCTGGCCTGGGCCGGAGGCAGCCAGCAAGCGAGCCGCAGCCTTGCCGGCAGCAGGGCCAGCATGGGCAACGTAAGCAGGGCCCCCACCCCAGCCCGCTCCCTGGAGGGAGGGTCAGGCCTGTGGGCAGGGGAGAGGCAGTGGTGGGGGATGGCTGAGCTCAGGTTGACCCCCCAGCTCAGCTGGGCCACCCCAGGCCCCGTCCTTTCCCCAAAGACCCCATCAGGAGACAGGGGCTAGGCTCATGTTGGGATTCGTCCCAGTCCGGCAAGGAGAGACAGGGTGGTTGCTGGCCAGGTCGGGAGTTCAGTCTTTCCTGCACGTTGGAGGTGCCGTGCACCCCTCCCCTATCCCCAGCTACTGCAAATGCTCCCACCCGCTGCAGCAGCGCCGGTGCCTCCTCGCCACGCTGGAGCCTGGCCCTCTGCCCATTGATGAGAAAGGAGTAAGGCTGGTGCCGTGGCCGCCCTCGCTTGGGGTCCAGCCCAGCGTCCTCCCTCTCTTCTGAGCAGAGCCTCTCAACCCCCCTGAGCAGAGACCAGCCAGGGCTGGGAGTTTTCCAGGAATCCGTGGTCCTGCCACTGCGGGGGTGGGTTTGAATCTTAGCCTGGGAAGAACCTGAGAGATGATGGGGAAGGGAGCCCAGAGAGGGAAGTGGCTTGACCGAGGTCACACAGCGAGGGTGTGCCCGAGCAGGACCCTGGGCCAGGGTGCGCTGGTCTTTGGAGCGGGGTTGCCCTCACAGCCCCCTCTCCCGCTCAGAGCGTGGAGCACCGTGTGCTGTCACGGGATCCATCCGCTGACCTGGAGACCAAGCAGCCTGACTCGGGCATGTCCTCACCCAACACCACCACGTCGGTCCAGCCACCAAACTTTGACCTCAGCTCGCCGGCCAGCACCCTGTCCAACTACGGGTCCTGCTCCTCCGGCCACTCCAGCATCAAGGGCCGGCGCCCCCCACGTGGTGAGTGGGCCTGGGGAGAGGGGGGAGGGAGAGCCAACTGGAGCCAGACCACTGCGCCCTGAGGACCATCCCTGAGCCCACTCTGCCCGCAGCTGACACTGGAGGCTGCCCAGGTCACCAGGAGGGCTGGTTCTGGGGAGGACAGGTGACACTCACGCTTGTGGGTGTCCATCACAGACATGCCTGTACATCCACAGGTACCCTCCCGCCAACAAAAGCCGCAAGCAGCCCGCACGCAGTTCAGCGTCGTCACTCACACGCACACACAATGTTCCCCAGACGCTACACACACCTACCCACACTCGAGAGTGCACACCTACACGTGTACACACAGCATACAGGTGTGAATGCACAGCCACACGCACAGAACCATACAGACACCTACGCTACACGTGTGCACTCATGTGCCCCAGGTCCACAGACCAGTGCAAACACATTCACAAGTACAAAGAAGGGCTTCCCTGGTGGCGCAGTGGTTGAGAGTCCGCCTGCCGATGCAGGGGACACGGGTTCATGCCCCGGTCCGGGAGGATCCCACGTGCCGCGGAGCGGCTGGGCCCGTGAGCCATGGCCGCTGAGCCTGCGCGTCCGGAGCCTGTGCTCCGCAACGGGAGAGGCCATGGCAGGGAGAGGCCCGCGTACTGCAAAAAAAATAAAAATAAAAATAAGTACAAAGAAGCACGTACACACATTCAGGAACATACACGAATGCACACTCAGGCAGAAGCCAGGCACACATGCTCACATATGCTGACCACGCCCTGAGCTTAGGTGTCTGTCCACCTGCGATGCCGGCTTTACGCCGCCAGGTGGTGGCCTGCAGAGCTGCTGGGGCCCCCTGCAAAGATGCGGTGTGGCCGTTGGTACCGCACCGCCTGCCCGGCCACATCTGCCCCGAGGAGCCACCCCTCCACCCTCCAGGTGGCTGTGCTCCGCAGCCCTGTCTTGGAGCCCGCGGCCTCCTGCCAGTTCCGCTCAAACCTGAGCACAGGCCTTTCCCCAACGAGTGCAGGGCTGCAGGTGGGCAGGGCCAGGGCGAAGGTGGGCCCGGCCCTGCGGGGCCCACGGTGGGGCCGTGTCAGGCTGCACCTGGAGCCTGCCTACTCCCGTGGCACGTTGTTTCCGGGCAGGAGGGGGTCTTGGGCCTGGGGGCAGCCTCTTTGCAAACTCCCAAACCCAGCCTTCCCTCTGTCCCAGGGCTTCCCAGCACGAGAGCTGCAGACATACAGAGCTACATGGACATGCTGAGCCCAGAGCCGGGCCTGCCCCGGAGCAGGATGGAGAGACCCAAAGCACCACCGCCACCACCCAGCTTCCCTCCACCATTCTCACCCCCAGGCACCCAGATGCCCCCACCCCCGCCAGGCTACCCAGCTCCCAAGCCCCCCGCGGGGCTACAAGCAGCTGACATCTACACGCAGACGAAGAACAAACTCCGCCATGTGGAGACCGAGGCCTTCAAGAAGGAGGTAGTGAACCCTCCCCAACCTGCCTGCCCTCCGGCCCCGGGAGTGGGCTGATGGGGGGGCAGCAGAGGCCAACAGGTGGCCCGGCTCCTGGGTACAGGGCGGGCGGCGGGGGCGGGGGGAGGTGGTCCCTGGTCCAATGGCCTCTTCAGGAGTCAAAGCTTCCGGTCAGCCCCATGGCGGCTCAGGGCTGAGCGCTGGGGACAGAGAGATGAGGAAGACAAAGCCAGCACCCTCTGGGGACTTGGGGGGCAGGGCGGGGGGAAGGAACACATACCCAGATAGCCATGCCTCCCCGGGAGCTGGGTCCTCACCACCCCTTGCACAGGTGGCAGGGAGCTCATGGAGTCGGCAGAGCACACGTGCAAACTGCTCCTCCACAGGCGTACTCGCGCCCAGCTCCGGGCTCAGGTGGAGAGAGGGTCCCCAGGGAGTGTCTGCAGGTGGGAGATGCAGGCAGTGTGAAGGTGAGGGCTAGGAGGAGGGTGGAGGCCAGGGGAGGGGGCACCCGCAGGGCTCAGCACCCTCTCAGCATTGGGGGCTGGACGCGGGGGTAACATGGAGGCTGGCTCCCCAGTTTGGGGCTTCAGCTCCCAGGTGGGTAGACAAGCCAGTCCTGAGATGGGCGCCCTGGGAGAAGCAGGCTTGTAAGAAGGGGCCGAATCCGGTGCGGGCACTTTGAGTGTGGGGTGCCCGGATGCAGGGCCTGTGGGTTCCTGGCCGAGGCTTTGGAGCAGGGGAGGGGGCAGAGGGCTGGTCTGCACAGCTCTGAGAGTCCTGGGCAAGGAGGCCCAGAGGAAGCCCTGGGGTTCTAGTCAAGAGGACAGAGGGAGGCTGGTCTGAGGCCGCAGGGGAGGGCAGCCTGAGCCCCCCTAGGGTCCTGTGGGAACCCTGACCTTGTAGTTCTCTCTCGAGCCCAAGGCAGGCTGCCCCAGGGCCGAGCTCAGTACATAGTTCCCACAGGTGACCCACATCGCAGGGCCACCGGCTGGGGGAAGGGGAGGACACAGCTCCACTGCAGGTCTTCTTGCTACCTCAGACCAGGCTCTCAGTGGGTTCCTCTTTCATCTCCAGAAGGTGAAGGTGGCCCAGGAGAGGCCTGCAGGGGGCCTAGGGCCAGCAGACTTTGCAGGCCAGGCGTGTGGGCCCTGCCCCAAGCCACAGGACAGGCGGCCCCTCCCCTGAGCCAGAACACCAGGACTGCGAGGTGCCGTGCCTCTCCCGTTGTGTGCGTGCCCGGCGGCAGGCGCTGGGCCGCTCCACAAGGGCCCTTTGTGTGCCCCGCGCCCCCCTCCACTCCCCGGCTTTTTCCGGACCGCGGGCAGGAGCAGGGTCGCGGCGTCCGCGCCTCGGGGATGCAGGGGGCGCCGAGGGGGCAGGCTGGCCCAGAAAACAAATCCCGCGGTGTCGCGTTTCCTTGCAACGTGAGCCCGGCCGGGTGGGGCTTGGAGGGTCCGGGGCCACCGTGGGGACGCTCGGACTGGGGGTGGGGCAGGGGACAGCCCCTGCCAGGTGACTTGGCCTTTGGCCCTTGCGCCTCCTGTCTTTCTTCCCGGGCTGGGCTTAGTGGGGGGCAGATGCGACGGAGTGGGCGGCCCGCGCTGTCACCCGAGCCCGGCCTGCCGCCCCTGAAACCTGAGGCTTGGGCGCGGGTGTCGGTGTCCCTTACGCAGCCGGCGATGGTTTCCAGATGCGGGAGGGAAAGGGCGGGGGCGTGACCCGGAACCCGGGGGGCCAGACGTGGGGGGCTCCACTGCCCATGGTGAGGCGCAAATTCTGTCTCTGGCGGATGGAGGGGGTGAGTGGGGGGATGAAGCCTTGGGTGCTCAGCCCAGAACGGAGGGAGAGAGGCGCAGGGGGGTGGGGCCACATCTGGCCTGTGGGGTAGGCGCGGCGCAGCAGCCAGGTGTTGGCGGAGCAGGGGGCGCCCCCGTGGCATTCCCGGCTGCTGGGGGTTTCGGCCCGGGATTGGCAGGCCCTGGGTGATGTCAGGCCGACAGAGCTCTCAGGCGCTCATAGGCGCGGGCGGGCGGGCTGGGCTGTAACCTGAGAGGAAGGATCAGGTAGCGCAGGTGTCGAGTCCATGCCGCCCCCGCTGCCAGGTGCACAGCGGGGGCCACCAGCACGGTCGCAGGTAGGAGCAGCCCCAGGCCGGGGCCGGGCGACTGAGGGCCCTGGGCAAGCAGTGGACTTCCTCGGGGCGGAACTCCCGCAAAGGAGTGTTGCGCGAAGCCTTGGTTTCGCGTGGGACCGTCTTGTCGCCGGGAGTGGGGTACGGCTGAGGCCTTAGCGCTGCCTAAGCTGGGAGCTACCCCTTCTCCAGCTCCCCCTGGCGTTTGGGCTGGGCCACCCCGCCCCTCGGCCCGCCCCTTCTAGCCACAGTGGGGGCCCCTGCGCCCCTTGGCCCGCGCCCAGAGCCCCTCCCTGTGGGGCCGACCGAGAGTGCCCTTTCACCGAGGCCCGCAGGACCCTCGCCCCATCCCCGCTCTGAGAACAGGAGGGTCTGGGACCGCGGCTGGCCACGAGCCCCCGGAAGGTTAAGAGTTGGGGAGGCGGGGAGAGGGATGTGGGAGGCGGAAAAGACAAGTGCCTGAAGCTCACTTCGCCCGCTGTCTTCCCGCAGCTGAGCTCCCGCGACGGCCGCAACGGGCTGCGGAGGCAGGACTCCAGCCGCAAGCCCCGCGCCTTCAGCAAGCAGCCCAGCACGGGGGACTACTACCGCCAGCTGGGCCGCTACCCCGGGGAGCCGCTGGCCGCGCGCCCGGGCATGGCGCACAGCGAGGAGGTGCGTGCCCGCCAGCCCGCACCCGCAGGCCGCCCGGGACCCGGCCGGGCCGCCCGCGTCTCACTCGCTGGCCCCTCCGCTCCCCCGCAGGCGGCGCTGCTCCCCGGGAACCACGTGCACAACGGCTGCGGCGCGGACCCCAAGACGTCCAGGGAGCTGCCCCCGCCGCCCCCGCCGCCGCCGCCCCTGCCCGAGGCCCTGAGCTCGCCGCCGCCCGCTCCTCCTCTGCCCTTCGAGGGCTCTGGCCCTGGCTGCGGGCAGCGTCGCTCCTCCTCGTCTACTGGCAGTGAGTAGGGGCGGGTTGAGGGGTGGGGGGCGGCGCTAGCCCTGAAGGGGGAGGGAAACCAAGACCCCCCCCTCCCGCCACCGCCCCGGGCAGCTGCCACTGCCCTGGTGCTTCCTCTTTTGCTCTTTGATCTTTCTGCAGCCCCACCCCAATGAGGACTTGACCCTAAGGGGAGGCTTGGGGTTGCTTTAGGTCCTGCCAGAGCAGGACAGGGCTGTGTGACCTGGGGCAAGTCCCCTTCCCTCTCTGGCCCTGCCTTCCACCCAGTAGGGAAGGCCTCCCAGCTCTGGTGGCTGCTGTTTCTGATGAGCTGGTGGTGCTAGAGGGAAACTCAGAGAAGTAGAATTAGCTTCAAGGAGGCAGGGTTGCTGGCCAACCTTCTTCCTGCCCCACATCTATCCTGAGTCACTCTTCCACTCCTGGCTGCTTTCCCTTGTTCTCCCAAGCTAGCTACGGCCCCGGGCCTGGCTATAGGGTCAAGGCCAGTAACCCGTCATACTCTGCCCTCCCCGTCCTGGTGAATCCCCGAGCATCCTTTTTTAAGAGCTAGACTGGTGACCAGGATTCCTGGGCTTCTCTTCTGAAATGCGGGACAGTCTCCTGCACGCCGGGGCTCCTGGAAGGCCCAGGAGGTGGTATCTGGGTGCTGATGCTTCCATTCCAGCCCGGCAGGGGGTGGCCAAGCTGCTCTCCTCACGCAGCCACTCGGTTCGGGGACCATGCTTACTGGTAGCATCCAAAGCTTCATTTCCCTGGCTAGGGATGCAAGGCTGCAGTCGCGTCCAGGGTAGGGCCAGCCTGGGCTCCTTGGGGTACCTGTGGAGCCGCAGCCCCTGCAGACCACAGCCCATGGTAGCATGTCCACCGTCAGCTGAGCGTCCAGAAAGGCCCCCAGCTTTGAGGTCAGTGCCTTCCCGTGGCAGCCTGGAGCAAGGCTGAAACTAGGAACAGAAGAAAAATAGACTCTGGGCTTCTCCAGACAGCCCTTCGCAGCAGAGCCTGGGCTGGGTGCCCTATCCCATCCCAATGCCAAGATTGAGGCCCTTGCTAGGGGGTCCAGGGCCAATGGCAGCCCAGCCCAGTCCTCAGGGGCACCAACAAAGCTGGGAACTGAGCGGACCACCCTTGTGGAGCCCCAGAGCAGCCTGAGCCAGGGTCAGACGGACCGGAAAGTTCCTCCTCTCACCACCACCACCCCGCCCCGCCCGCCCCCGCGCATCTCCCCTCCTCCTGTCCTCCCTGGCCCTCTCTTGCTCTCTGTGATGTCCTAGCCTCACCCCAGCCCCCTCCCTCTCCTAACTTCGCTGTCACTTCTCTCCTCTCGGCCCCTAGAAGTGAGAGTGCTGAGACACAGGAAGAGTGAGTAGCTGCGTGCGCGGCTCCTGGCTGAGGCGCGGGGGCGGGACACAGGGCACGCTCAGGAAAAGCCAGGCTGACGGGCTGGGGTCTTGAGGAAAGGACGGGACCAGGGGCCGGCAGGCGAGGGGTCCTGGACACTACAGGTTCTACCCGCATTCTGTGCCGGGCAGACGGTTTTGCCTAAAGAAATGAGCCCGCAGCCGGCGCCCACCGGCACTTTTCCCTTTCTCCCCTCCCACTACCGCGCTCTGGGATCCCCAGCCCGGGGAACCCAGAAGCTGTTGGCCCCCTTTTTCCCCCTCACCCAGCCCTGACCCCTTCCTCAGTCTCTAAAGACAACCCTCCCCCAACTCCATTCGCCTCCGCCGGCCTCGTCGGAAAATGCAAACTCCGCGCCGTGCATTTGCATGTCGTCCGCCTGGCCCCTCGTCCTGAGTGCCCCGACCCTGTATCCTTAGTAAGGTCTCGGCTTCCCCGGGTCCACCAGAGCTGCGCTGTGCTTGCCATAAGTGTGCTCCGTCTGGGCTTTTGCAACCAGTGCGTCTGCGCGTGTGTCTGTCTGTGGGTGTGTGGGGGGGAGGGGGCCGGCTGGCTTCTGGCATCCAGGGTCCCGAGTCTATAGCCATGGAAGCCCCAGGTGACTCAGTCCAAGGGTCGCTGGGGTTTGCTGGTGCAGAGAGATGGCCAGGGGGAGACTCCACCCTGGCGGGGCAGGGCCGGGGAAGCCGGGACAAAGGTCGGGTGGCTGGCCCCAGGTAGTGTTCTGGAGCTCGGCAGTCAGTGCGCTGGGCTGGGCGAAGATATACGCTAGAGGCCCCAGGGCTGGCCCAGGAGCCATCATGAACTCCCAGGGGCCTCCAGGCGGGGGCTCCACACCCCGTGAGTAGGGCCGGGAGGATGGAGGGGCTGCGCGGGCTGCCAGCTGAGGACCCGCCTCTGGGGTCCCAGAGAGCTGCCTGCGGGACCCGGGACCTGGAGAGCTGCCCTCTGAGCCCAAGGGAAGGCCCCGGCCTGCGCTGACTTGGGGAAGGGGGCAGCGATGGGCAGGTAGGGGGTGGCGGGGACGCGGGCCTCACACCAGGCCAACGTCTCCTCTCCTGCCTCCGCGCAGGCACCAAGTCTTTCAACATGATGTCCCCGACGGGCGACAACTCAGAGCTACTGGCTGAGATCAAGGCGGGCAAGAGTCTGAAGCCGACGCCGCAGAGCAAGGGGCTGACCACGGTGTTCTCGGGCAGTGGGCAGCCGGCCTCCCAGGTAGGCGATGCGACAGACGCCCCAGCCCCTCGACCCCGCCCACCCGGCACTCAGCCCCGCCGCTTCTCCCCCGCAGCCCGACTCGCCGCTGCCGCCGGCCTCGCCGGCACCGTCACGGGCCCGGAGCCCCACCCCGCCGGCCGCGGGGTCCCAGCCACTGCTCAACGGCAGCGTGGCGCCGGCGCCGCCTGCCACCCCTGCGCCGGGCGTGCAGCTCGACGTGGAGGCGCTCATCCCCACGCACGACGAGCAGGGCCGGCCCATCCCCGAGTGGAAGCGCCAGGTCATGGTGCGCAAGCTGCAGCTGAAGATGCAGGAGGAGGAGGAGCAGAGGCGGAAGGTGGGCGGGGTTGGGCTTCCAGAGGGCCCTGGGGTCCGCACCTGGGTCCACAGCCCATGTCCCACAGCATCCCCCAATCTGCCCGGGACCTTTCAGCCTCAGACAGCTCCCATTACCTTTGGGAAAAAGCACGATTGGACCACCACCCCTCTCCTGGGCTGGTTCCCAGTCTCCACCACCAGCACCACCCCACAACAGCCTGTCCTTTAATGCGATGGCAGTGTTAATCAAAGTCTAAGATGCCCCCAAATCGCCCGTGATCTTATTAAAATGCTTTTTCTGATTCAGGTGCTCTGGGTGGGGATGGGATTCTGCGCTTCTGACAAGCTCCCGGGTGAGGTTGACTCATCCAAGGGACCACATGAGTAACCGAGAGGCTTTTGGTTGTAGTCAGACTGGCCTGGGCTCTTTCCCTGAACTACCACTTTCCACTGATACTGAGCCTCGTCCAGCCTCGGGTTTCTCATCTGTCGGATGGGTTGATCATCCCTGGCTGGCAGGATAGTTTGCCATTGATCTGCTCAACAGACATCCCCCCGGCGCCGTCTATGTGTTACACACTGTTGTCGCCTCTGGGGATTCACGGTGAATATGTCAGGGCCGGTGGGGGTGGGGGGTGTCAACCAACAAGCAAGTACAGCACCTTAGTCGAGTGATAAGTGGCCCCAAGGAGACAAAACAGGGCAATGTGAGAGAGTGAGCAAGTGGGCAGGTGCTCTGATGGGGAGGGCAGAGGACTGGGGCAGCCCTGAACCGACCATCCTGTTTGGGTTTGGGGTGGTGGTAGGGGAGGAGAAAGTGATGTCTCAGGTAGACTTGGAAGATGAGGAAGAAGTGGACAGGGGAAGAAGTGGGTCAAAGAGTGAGCAGGAAGGACCGGGGAGGCCTGACGGTCAGAGTGGGTGTGGCAGCTCCAAGACATTACCACTGAAGGGGGTGGAGTGGAGACGTCAGGAGTGGCCAGATAACTAAGGCCTGGCCTTGAAGACAATGGACTTTCTCCTGGAGTAGTGGGGAGCCTGGGAGTGGGGTTAAGCAGAGAAGTTGGCATCGTCATATTTGTATTTGGGAAACATCTTTGTGTGGGGGGCGGTGGTGGGCCGGGATGAACTGGGAGGCCAGTGAGGGGGTGATGGCAGCCCCCCCCCCACCTGGGCTGGAAAAACGCGGCACTAAAATGAGGAACAGATGAGACTATGAGTGCCTGGCAAGCCTAGCTCTGTAAGTTGTGTTATTATTCCAGGAGTCAGAGAGGGTGGGAAGAGGGGTGAAAGCCACAGCTTCAGCCACTTTAAGGACCTCTCATTCAGCAGTAAAACTGACAGCACGGACAGGGAGGTCTTGGGCCTCAGGGGAGTTTGATTAGGGGTCATCCGCCTGGGGTGAGGCTCGGCCTTGCTGGGATCTGGCCTCGAAATCGCAGACCTTGGATGGGGAGGGAGAGGGCTGCCGTCAGTCGCAGCTTCAACGCCTTTTGCATGTTCCTTTGGTGGTGTAATGAGCGAGCAAGCCAGGTGTGGAGACCCCATCTGCCGGCCCTGCCTCTGCAACAGCGCCCAACGACCGGCTGTGTCCCTGCCAGCGACCAGAGTGGACACTGCCCAGCGCCCGGAGCGGCGGCCTGGGCCGAAGCCTCGTCCCACTGTAATTGCCCGCCGGCCAGGCGCGGCCCGTCCCTGCAAACGCAGCCCCGCGGAGCCATTACACCACCCGGGACATGCAAAAGGCGCCCCCGGCGGCCGCTGCGGGAGCCGGGCCAGAGGGAGACGCGCCTCCCTCCCCTCTCTTGTCTTCCCCGCCTTAGCTGACGGCCGCCAGCTCGTGCTGCTACCCCCGCGAGGGCTGGAGGTACTCCCGCGAGTACAACGGCATCCTCGGGCCCTTCGGCGAGCTCATGACCGAGGCCGACATCCTCCGCATCGAGCAGCAAATCGAGAACCTGCAAGTGTTGCACAAGGCGCAGAAGCTGGAGGCGCGCCTGGAGCAGCTGGAGTTGGAGCTGGAGCAGCTGCTGCCCATCTCGGCCGCCCTGTCGGCGCCGCGCTTCACCGTCGACCCGCGCCGCATGCACGGCCGCGCCGCCAGCCTGCCTGCCTGGTGCAGCAAGATCTCCAAGCTGCTCAAGAGCATGGCCACGCTGCTGGCCGCGCTGGGGGGACGGCCCGCGCACCTGGCCGAGCTACTTGCCGCCGACACAGGCCAGCCACTGCCGCCGCTGACCGACGCCCCCTGGCGGCCGGGCCCGCTCTGCTTGGGCCGCTCGCATTCGCTCAGCTGGTGCCGTGAGGCCGTGGCGCGCGAGATCCTCGAGTGTGGCGTCTCGGTGCGGCACCTCCGCGCCACCTACGAGCGGCGCGCCCAGGGCTTGGCGCCGGCGCGCGGCCCGCCCCGAAAGCTCTCTCTGCCCGCCGGCGCCCCGCGCCGCGAGCCCATCCTTGAGGAGGACTACGTGGTGGCCGGTACCGGCGAGCCAAGCGCCGCCGCCGCCAACGGCCTGCTGGCCGCGGGGGAGCCCCTGAGCGTCCTGGGCCCACCCGAGGCGCCAGGACGCCAGGCGGCGCTGCCCGAGCCCGAGCAGTTGGCGCGCAGGCCGCCACCCTCCACTGAGCTGCGAGGCGTCCAGGACTACATCGACATGCGCAAGGAGCGCATCGTCTACCTTTTCCTGGAGCACTGGCGCAAGTGGACCTTCCGCGGCCCCGGGCGCCACGCCCAGGTGCGCCTGCGCAGACTGCTGCCCCGCGTGGTGGCCGCCGGCGCCGACCCCGGCCCGGAGGCAGCCGACGCCTCCCAACCGCCGGCGGGCGATGGCCCGGACGAGCGGCTGCTGCGCCTGCTGAAGCAGCGGCAGGTGGTGGGCAAGCTGCTGGGCCACTGGCGGAGCCTGCTGCGGCAGGTGCCGGCGCGCCCGCCTCGCGGCCCGGGCCTGTCACACGGCTTATACTGGCCCGAGCACTTCTTGCCGCCCCTCGACGGCGGCGCGCCCCGGCGCTACGACAGCCTCACGCTCGACCTCTTCATGCTCGGCTACTTCCAGCTGCTCGAAATGGGCCTGAGCCGCGAGGAGCGCAAGTTTCGCCACCTGCTGTGCTACGAGATGTTCGACCGGCTGGGCAGCCACCCTTGGGAGCTCATCCGTCTCTTCCACCGCGTGGTACTCGAGGAGGTGGAGGCCGGCCGGCGCGGCTGGAGCGACGGCTTCGAGGACCTCAGGCGCCAGTTCTTCGGAGACACCCCGGAGGCTGAGCCGGCCCGGGAAGAAAAGGTGGAGAAAGAGCAAAAGGAAGGGACAGAGAAGGAAGAGAGGGAGCCGACCGAAGAGGCCGCTCCAGCTCAGACGGGCGACTGGCCAGAAGGGCAGCCAGAGGCGCCGGCCCCTGAGCCGCAGCCCCCGTCCCCACCCCCGCCAGCCGCGCCTCCCCCGACGTCGGCCCCTCCTAGTTCCGAAGCCCCCGCCGAAGAACCCCTGGAGCTGGTATCTGAGATGGGCGAGTTCAGCAATGAGGACATCTGCCGGTACATCGACCGCAGCTTCTCCTTCTGGAAGGAGAAGGAGGCAGAGCTTTTTGACATCTGAGCCGCAGAATTCGGAATTTACCCTCAAGCGTCTTAACCCGGGCCTGGATGCCTGTCTGATGCCCTCCAGAGGTCAGAATACGGCAGGAAGAAACCAGGACAGGACGAGTGGCCTTGGAAAAGCCCGAGTGCCCAGAACCAGGCTGCCTCAGCCTTTGAGATCCCACGGTGGCCGGTTGTGGGGTGTTGGCCGGAATGGGCTGGGCACGGCACAGAGCCAACCAGGTGTCCCCCTCTGGCTCTCCAGCGATGCCTGGCTCCGTGTGGAGCCAGGTGGAAGCAGCAGCCCCTCTGAGTGTGGGACTGTGGGTCCCCCTTGGGGCAGTGTGGCTCTCTTTCTTTCTTTGGTTTTTCACTGGAGTTCATAGCTACCTCTTTGGCTGAGGTCAAGGGAGCCACATGTGCAGTGTTCGTGTGACGTGTCCAGACCCTTTCTCCTCTGTAACATGCAAGTAATAAAACACTTTGCTGTAAGCTGCCTGTGTTGGATGCCCCCACCCCCATGTCATTGCAGCCACACGATTGTAGAGCTAGCGTCTACCCGCTCTCAGAATAGGACAGGCATGGAAGAGAAAGTCCTTCACAGTGGAACCAGGGACCGGCCTGAGCCTCTCTGAGCAGGCAGGATCTGTGGAGGCCCACGTATGAGTCTGCCCAGAGATTCTGGGCCAGGGGCCTGGAGCCATCTATCCACCCCACCCTGCCCCCCGCCCCCCACCCTGGGGAGTCTCCCCCTCTGCTGCTCTCCTACGCCTCCTACACTCAGCTCTGACCTCTCTGGTGCCGCCTCTGGGACACGGGGGCCTGAGTCCCCATCCATTTGCCCTATAGAAGGGCATCAAAAGAGTCTCTTGCTGCGACCCCATCTGTGTCCCGTTGTCCCTGACTCAGGCAGCTCCCCTGGGTGGGGGAACACCCCCGCTGACCCCGTGTCCCAGCCCATGCTGGCCCTGAAGCCTTGTGCTGTGTTTCAGGAGAAGGAGGAGGAGGCCTGGCTGGCCAGCATGCCCGCCTGGAGGCGGGACATCCTGCGGAAGAAGCTGGAAGAGGAGAGGTGAGCTGAGGAAGATGCGGGGCTTGGCAGGGTGTCTTGAGCGTGTCCCTGAGGTGGTGGTGCCAACTAACGCCATCTCTTTTCTTCCAGGGAGCAGAAGCGGTGAGTGTGGGGCTGGGCCCAACCTGTGTCCCCTCCCCCCACCCAGTCACAGTCCTTTGGCCCCTTCCTCCAGCCCCAATCTTGAGCGCATCCCCTTGTCACTCAGCCCTGTTAGCACAGTGTCTTTGCTCCCAGTAATGCCGCCAGACCCCTCTTCCCCAGCAACTTACCCACTGCACCTCAAAGTCTTGCTCTTACGCTGTAATGACCTGTCGCCAGTTACCCAGCCCCCATCTCCCGTTAACCTAGCCTTTCTGCCTTGCAGTTAACCCAGCCTCAGTATCGATAACCTAGAGCATCTGCCCCTCAGATCTTTAGTTTCTGCCCTCAGTAATCTAGCCGAGTGCTGTCTGATAGATGTATCAGTTGAGCCACATATATGATATTAAATTCCGCCGCCACTGAAAAAATAAAAAGATGAGTGAACTTAATAGTCTATCTTACTGAACCCAATAATAATAATTATGAAAATCATTGAGACGTCTTACACTCTTTTTTAAAACTAAGTCTGCGAGATGCGATGAGCATTTGCACCTACAGTGCATCTCAGTCCCAACACTTCGTATGCTCAAACAGCCACACGTACTGAGCGGCTACCTCATCAGCAGTGCAGATCGAGCCATGGTCTAATAACCTGTCCCTAATCACCCACCCCTGTCTCCCAATGATGTGGCCCCTCTGTTCCCCAGCAGCCCAACCCCAGTCCCCGGGAACTTGGGTCCTAGCCCCTGCACCACGCCCTCCTCACTCTCTGTCACACTGTGACCCAGCACCTCTGTTTCCAGTAACACCCCCAGCCAGCAATAACCCAGCTACAGCCTCTCACTTTCCCAGCTCCTGTGCGTCCGCCAGTGACCCCAGTCTGCCCCCAGTCAAGCTCCTCTGTCCCCAGCAATCCTGCCCACATGCCTCCTAACCCACCCCCTGTCCCCAGTCACCTTCTACCCCTACAACCCATTGCCCTGCCCACCATTCATGAGTGCCTCTGTCCCCAGCAACCCAGCCCCTGCCCTCAGTAACCCACTCCTTGCCACCGGTGACCCCCCCCAAATGGGGCCTGGCCCACCCTCTCACCCTTGCCCGGGACTGTGCCCCCCACCCCATGCCCAGGAAAGAGGAGGAACGACAGAAGCAGGAGGAGATGCAGCGGGAGAAAGAGCAGTCGGAGAAGCTGCGGACGCTCGGCTACGACGAGAGCAAGCTGGCGCCCTGGCAGCGACAGATCATCCTGAAGAAGGGGGACATCGCTAAGTACTAGACGCCGCCCTCCTGCTCGCAGCCTCGCGAGCTTGGGGCCGCCCCCAGACCCCGCCCCAGCCTGCCAGGCCCGGGCCGAAGGGCTGGGAGCCGCGCCGCCCTCCCCTCCCGCGCTGGAACCCCTCCTTGACCCCTACCCCGGGCACCCCCCATCCCCCGCACCCGCATCCCCAGCCCCGGGCGACGCTGGAGCGCGCCCGCCGCCGCAGTCGCCCAGAAAAAGTGCCCAAGCTGTTGACGCAAAAAGACGCTGCTTATTTGCATGCCTACTTACGTATATTTGCATGTTCGTTGAATGTCAAAGTGTGCAGAGCTCTCCCCAGCCCCGTGGGTGGTGACCTTGGTTTCCTGCGGGTCGCGCGCCCTGCTGCCGCCCCCTCCCCTGCACCCCGGAACCCGCGTCGCTGGCGCATCCTGGGCGGAGGCAGGCCCCGCGCTCGGGGAAGGGGTTTTCCTCTCTCCCTGACCCAGATCAGCGCCCGGCCTAGCCCCGGCCGCATTTCCCATCCCCGCCGAGGGTTTCCTCTCAGTCATTTGTTTACCAGAAACGATGAAAACTGCAAACTGCCCGTCGGGACAGCGTTGCCGCTCCCGGCGCCCCACCTCCAAGTCTGCGCGCCGTCCCCAGCCAGGCCCCGCACTCCCCGGACGCTTTCACGGTCCTGGTGGAGTGAGTGGAGGACGAGGGATCCTGAAGCTGTGTCTCCAACTGCTGCCTCCCCGGTCCCTGCCATCTCGCACCCGCATTAAAGCTCTCTCAGCCGCCCGGGGCTCATGCTCACTCTAACTCGTCGTCACCGCGACTTCCTCTCCTCGGGGTAACTGGGCCACGGCGGAGCTGGAGGGGCAGGCTTGGGCTAAGGGCCACACTGGCCTCTGCCGTGGGTGGCAAGACTTCCGGCCCTTTCGACGCCCCTGGGAAAACCAAGCCTGGGCCACTTAACACCCCCAGTCCCGCGGAAACACCAAGCAGCAGCTTTTCTTCATAGATTTTTAATAATACCAAGGCCTCAGCCAAACACAGGCCGAAAAACAGCTGATGGTCGTTGGTGCTTCCTCGCCTTAACTGGAACCTTGGGGGCGCACAGGGGTGAGGCTGGCTGGCGCTGCTACGCAGGGCCGTGCCAGGGGCTTAATAAGTGACATTAAATGTCTACACGCATAAGTAACCGTACTTAGGGCTTCTGCAAGGGCCACCAGAGCCTCGCAGTGGCGGGTGGGCCCCGGCGTCACGGGCCACGCTGCAGGCGGCTCCGCAGGTCCTCGGCGCAGCCGTCCAGCCCCATGCGCTCCAGGGCGGCGTAGACGGCGCCCAAGCCCGCGGGCTGCTGCTGGCGCCAGCGCTTGAGCATCTCGTACTGCTGGTCACGGAAGCGCCCGACCTCCACCTCCACCGCCTCGATCTCCGCCTCGCGCAGCCCCAGCGTGCGCACGAACTCCTTCCAGCGCCGCGCGGGCACCGCGTCCATCACGTCGTAGAGCTGCGGGCCCGGCTGGAGCATGGCGGCCGCCGAGCCTGCAGGGCGCGCCGGCGAGGGCGGGGGCGGCGGGCCTGCGGCCAGAGAGAGCCAATGGGGAATGCGGGCAGGGGCCCCGCCGGGCAGGGAGGTCCGCCTGGTCAGTTAGGGGACGGGAAGTGGGCAAGTGGCCTCAGGAAAGCACAGCTTATCACCGCGGACTCAGGAGAATGGGGTCAAGGCCTCAGGCCCCTGAAATCCCTTACCAAGAGCTCTGCTGGGCAGCTGGTCCCAGGACCACGTCACCTCCGGGCAGGGTGCCTCCTGGGCCTGGGGAGAGCCAGAGGTCCAGCTGCTGCCTATCAGCTGGACGGTGCAGACCTTCTCGCCGCTGCTGGGTGTTACCAGAAGGGTGGAGCTGCTGTCCGGGGGTGAGAGGTGGGTGGCCTGGAAGCCAAGAGAGGCCCCAGGTCAGCCTCGCTTGCCTGACTCGGGTCTCTGGCCGGGGGTGGGCATCCCTGGCTCAGTCAGCAAACATCCCGTGGTGCCACCTCCCCCGGTGGCCATGCTCTCTCACTGTGACCCAGTAGAAGAGCTATCCTGCCTGGAACGCCCTGCCCCTGCTGCCCTCTCCTTGTTCCGCCAGCCCTGGTAGAGGCCTCACCGTGGTGACACTCTTCCTACTGAGCTGTTCGCTCCTGTTTACCTGTCTGGACCCCCGTAGACTCAGAGCCACCTGAGGACGGGCCCTGAGCTGCTCTCACTCGCTGATAACTCAGCACATGTGTTCGTGAGGTCTACTCCGTGCCAGCTACCAGGCGCCGCGCTGGGATCACGAGTTATAATAAGGCCCAACCGCTCAGCTCCGGAAGGCTTGTTCACGCTCATCCTAGAACACTACTGAGAATCTTACCTGCAGCGAGGTCAGGGCCTCCACCCCAGCTTCACCTGCTGAGAGACACCAAGAGAGTTTAATCAGCAACCAGGCAAGGCTCCGGAACCTGCGTCCCTCAGCACCCACTCCCAGCGCTCCCTGCCTCAGTTTTCCCCCACTGGATCAGGCTGAATGGGCTCTGGGCTACCCACCCTGACCCCAGGCCTCTAGGAACGTGGGCGCGCGCGCGCACGTGCGCTTACCAGGAACTATGGCCTTGCAAAGCTGGCAGCGGCGGTATGTGTAGGTCAGGGTGGCACCAAGCAGGAGTGGGACCACCAGGGCTGCCAGGAGCACCTGGACCCAGAACACTGAAAGAGCAGCTGGTGGGTGGCGGGTGGTAGCCGTCCCCCACCCTCCCCTCGGCCCATCCCAGCTCTCCCACTGGCATCTCCATTTCACCACCTACCCTGCCTCCAGCCACAGACAGCCACACAGGGCCCAGGACAGCCCCCAAGGGTGCTCCTGCAAGGGGAGGGGATGCGGTGGAGGGTGAGGGAGTACACACCGGGGGGAGGGGGTGGGACTGCTCAGGACCACCTGACATCTTCTCCATCCTGGAGGCCCTTCCCTGCTGAAAGCCTCACTCTACCCAAGAATGTTCCCCAAGTACTGCTGAAACGTCACTGGTGTCCATAACAGTAACAACAAACACTACTTACTGAGCTTCTTCTAGACTAGACTGAGGGTCACCAGAATGTCAACTCTGGGATTTGCCTGTTTTGTTCCCTGTTGTTTCCCCAGCACCTAGAACGGTGTCTGGAAATGATAGAAGCTCAAGAAACACTTGTGGAGCAGATGCGTGAATAAAGTTAGTCACCCCTTAATCAGAGCCCTGGGGAGAGCCACTAACACTCCCACGTTCAGATGGGGAGCCCACAGATTGGAGAGGTGAAGTAACTCGCCCAAGATCCCTCTGAGAACAAGGGGCAGATCGCGACTCTCTCTGTAAGTGACACATCCTATCCTTAACGTAGGGCTGGAAGGAAAGTATGACATAAAGGGAAGATATGCCCCCTTATTTATCTGACATAAGGTGAATTCAAATTTCTCTTTACCATCCAGTGTTTGCCTGAGGTGGGACCCACTTACCATAGGGTCAAGCCCCCTCCTCCCTGACCCTCGATCCCCACTCTGCTCCCAGCCTCCCTTCCCCCAGCCCAGGGCAGCCAGGAAGTTACGTGGGACAGGACACGCAGCTGTTGCCGTATTCATAGAAGCCGGGCAGGCAGGTCCCACAGTGAGTGTCTCCGCTGGAACCTGTGGTCCGGGAGGTGGTGCGGGTCAGGACGGGAGAGAAGGAGGCAGGGGAAGGGGGTGTGGGAGTAGACGGCCCGGATCGGGGGTACCCACAGGGGGCCCGCGTGCGGCGGTGCACGGCCTCACAGTCTGGGCACGGGTGGCAGCGAAAGGGAGAGCTGTGGGGACACTGGCTGACGACGCAGTCCATGAACCAGCCTGGCTTGCAGCCACAGTGGGTGTCCGCCACCGCAGAGCAGTTCTTCAGGGCCACCTGGGAGGCTGGCAGGGGAGACGGGGGAGAGCAGAGGCTGTCAGAGCCAAAGAGCCCCACAGAGAGGCAGCACAGGTCCCCTGGAGAATGGAGATGAGGAGACCAGAGACAGGGCCACCCCCAACGTGAGAGAAATGTGGAGATCACCACAGAGCAGAAGCTGGAAGGTCACCAGGATGAGAGGGCACAAAGGCATCCTGAGGCAGGACCAGGGTAGAGGGCCCCAGGGTGGGGTGCGCACAGGGCTCTCCCAGCCAAAGGCTGGGCTCGAGCCAGCCACTTTCTTCAGAAGGACCCCAGCCAGGGCTTGTCCTCCAGAGCCGCCCTGCCCCCAAGCACCAGGCAGCCCCGCACCTTCCTCATCACAGGCCTGGCAGCGGGCACAGCGGGTCTTGTGGTGGTTCTCCCAGGCCAGGAAGGTGCCCCGGGGGCACGGGAGACAGGTGGAGATGCCACAGGGCTTTGTGCAGGGGGCCTTCAAGTAGTGCCCTGTGGAACCCAGCCTGGGGTCAAAGAGGGCTGCCACCTCCCTATCCCGGGCTCCCTACTTCCCTCCCAGCCTCCCCTCGCCCCATCCCTGGCCTGCCTACCACCACTCCCCAGCCCTCCTGACCCCCGCCTGCCCCATCGGCCCTCACTTCCTGCCACGTCCCTCCCACTCCTTCAGCCGCTCACCTGCTGGGCAGCCCCCGCAGCAGACCAGACCACTCCTCATCTGGAAGCTGTGCACACAGTCACACCTGGGGCTGGGAGCGCTGCCCTGGCCCTGGGCACCCAGCAGCAGGAGGAGGGCCTGGGGGACAGGGGCTGCTGGCTCCCAGCCTGGCTGCCCAGGCCGGGGGCTCTCTCTACCCGGTCTCCCCAGCCTTCAGGGGCCCCAGCACTTGCCCACAGAGCAGCCCACTTCTCAGGTTCTTGCCCCAAAGGGGTGCCCATCGGTGGGGCTCTGGACTAACTTCCTTCCCCTGTGCACAGACCAGGCTTGGCAGGGGCAGAGAAGAGGGTTCCCGCCAGCCCCTCCCTCAAGACTGGGCAGCAGGCGGTCCCCACCCCCACCCATGCCCTTGCTAAGGTGGGGGGCCCTGATCTTTCTCTGCCTGGGGACCCCAGATCCCTCCCGCCCCGAGAGGGTGTTTCCTCTCGGCGGAAGGGCCCCACCCCGGCTGAACCTCTAACTTAGGTCGGAAGAGGGGCCGGCCCAGCCCCCAGCGAGGCAGGATCGGAGGCTCCTATCCCCACCCCCACCCCATCCCCGCGTCCCCTTCCTCCGCCGCCTCGGGGACTCAGGCCCCGGCCAGGCTCGAGGTCGTGCCCCCGCGACCCCACTCACCGCAGCCAGCGCCGCCGCACACGCCCCGGGCCGCGGCTCCATGGCCCTGGGCGCCACGCTGGGCCCTCGACCCGACCCGGTCTTCCCCGCTCCGCCCGCCACGGGTAGGGCCCAGGCCGGCGCCCGCAGGCCCGCCCCGCCCACCCCGCGCCGCCCGAAGAGCCCGCCTAGGGGGAGGGGAGGGGGAGGGGGAGGGCGCAGGGCGGGGCCGCCGGTACCAGGAAGCGAGCCCCCAGGCCGAAGCCCGCACCTGAGCTCACCTGAGGCGGTTGGTGGGCAAGGTGCACACAGCACAGGGCTGCAGCCAGGCCCCACGCCTGGGTGCTAGCTTCAACCCTGAGACCACCGCTTCCTAGGGAGGCGACCTCCCCTCTCTGGGCCTCAGAGCCCGCCCTCAGCCATGAGGGGTTGGGCCAGAAGTACCCAGGTGGGAGACCCACCCTCCCCACGTACTGCGTGGCGTCCCCCCGCCCTGGAGGGGAGTCCTAGGGGGCACTTTCAGCAGAGCCTGAGACCACGGCCCACCCTGGCATAAGCTCAGAGGGGTGGCTCAGGGCGGGGCTCTCTAAGGTACCACGTGGGGGAGGGCACCTCGTGGGGGGCTCTAGTGGTGGGCCTCATGTCTGCGGCAGGGGACAGGGGTTGATCTTGGGAGTACTAGTCAGGCGATCTCCGCCCGACTAATTCACTTCTGCTCCCACAGTCTCTTCCAGCGGGGCCCCAGGGAGGCACCCAAGTGCACCTGAGTCCAGAAAGGGGGGCGTTCCAAAAGCAAAGGACTCTTTCCGGTGGAGTATATACAAGTCTTTATAAAAGAATCAAAAGCTCAATAAATATGCAACTTTACACAGAGCCCAGCCCAGGTCTGGGTGGGTGGGAGGGGGGGGGGAGGGAGGGAGGGAGGCGAGGGCAGGGGAACCGTCCCATTGGGGCCAGATGAGGGTGGAGGTGGGAAGGGCTGCCTGGGATCCCAGCCCTGGAGCCCAGCCCAGAGGCTTGGAGCTGGTGACTCCGGGGGTATTGGGCAGGGGACCCTGCCTAGGCTGGGGGGCGGAGGCACAGGCAGGTTAGTGACAGTGGTGGCTGTAACAGGGCCCTGCAGCCTGGGCCTGGGCCTCTGCTGAGCCCTCCTCCACTTCCAGCCAGTCTGGCAAAGTGCAAATTGGGCCCTGGGGGCGGTGGCAGGGGTCCTGCCCAGCACTCTGGCTGGGGCACACATAAGGCAGCAGCTGCAGCAGGGGCCGGCACACCCCAGGAGGCGTGCTGTCTGCCGTCCCTTGGTCAGTGGCACCCCTGGGAGCCTCCCTCTGCTCAGACCTCCCTGCAGTGGAGAGGAGGGGAGAGATGGGCCTTCCTTGGCTGAAGGCATCCGGAGGGGCTCCAGCCACCCTGTCCTCCCGACCGGAATCCTCAGGCCTCTTCTTCACCACTGCCCACTGTTTCCTCCTCACTAGGTGCTGAGGCTGGTCTCAGGCTCCCTCTCCCCCACCCGTCCCCAAATGCCATCTGCTCCCCGCCATGATAGTGCCCCCAGCACACTGGGCCACCTGTCCCAGGCCAGGCCACTCACGAGGCAGTGAGGGTGGAGTTAAGCAGCAGGGTGGTCCTGATTCGGTAGAGCTGGGCCAACGTCAGCTTCCTGTGCTGGGCAGAGGTCCCTGGGGGGGGCTCAGGCTGGACCCTGGGTGAGGCCCCCGAGGACAGCTCTCTGCTCCTCCTGGTGGGGCCTTTGGGCTCCCCAGCTGGGCAGCCGGCTCCACCCTCCAGCTCTGACAGCTCGTGGCCACTGCCAGGGCCTGGTGCCCCCTGGCAATCCCAGCTGGGCCCAGCTTCCTGAGGGGAGCCCTGAGTCCTGGTGCCAGGGACGGTAGCAGCCAAGCAGAGTTCCGACAGGCTGCGGCTAGGGGCTGGGGGCGCTCCACGGGTGGTGGCCCCCGACAGCAGCTGGAGGAGACTGGCCTCAGATTTGGACTTGAGCAGGTGGGGCAGACAGGGCAGCAGCTGGACAGGAGTGCGTCGGCGGAGGCGGGGCGAGGGTGGGGGTGAAGGGGCTCGCGATGACTCTGGGGGCCGGAGTGCTGGCTCCACCGTAGGGGCTGGGGCCATAAAGTCTTGCAGGGAGGTCGGGGAGAGGGTGCCGTAGGCGGAGTCTATAGAGCAGGAGCGGCCATCCACTGGGCCCAGGGGCAGCAGCTCGCTGGTGGGTGTGACAGACGAGGCAGTGGTGCCGAGAGAGGTCTCGTCTGATTGGGAGCTGAAGGGGCCGCCCTCGAACTCGGGAGAGGACAGCATCCCCCCAGGCTCCACCACCACCATGGCCAGGGTCTCCGTGGAGCCATCCGAGACACTGTGGAGCCGAGAGGAGAGTCAGCCCAGCCCAAGGAAACCGCGATGGCCTGGTGCAGCCCATGCTGGGCACTGCAGAAGTCTACAGCCTCTGCCCTCCTGGAGCTCAAGGCTCAAGAGATGGCAAGCAGGTGGCACCTGAGCCCGCAACACAGGTATCAGTAATGGTGTCTGTCGCGACCACAGCATCTCCTGTTGGATACGGTCTAAGAATCTTGAGCTCAGCTCCAGGCAGCTACCACTAATGTATCAGATTTGGCACTCAAGTTGAAAACCGTTTGCCATCCTCCCCTGGACTCTGGTGGGAGACAGAGCCCCCGTCCCCACCCCCACTGGGTTCACATCATAAAGCCATTCAGAGGAAAGGGGTGTGACCAAGCCCTGTCCAGTGCTAATGGCCTCGGGGTCCAGAGTCCTGGCTGGAGTACCTGCCCTGCTCTGGCTTGCTGGGGGGTCCTGGGCGAACGTACCAGCGCTGCGAGTCGAGGCTGCTGCTGCTTCTGCGCAGGGCGGTAGGGGAACTGGCAGCCGACGCGCTGCTCTCCCCTCCTTCCTCGTCCTCGTCCTCCGGCCCGTCCTCCTCCTCTTCCAGGCTCTGCAGGTGCTGCTGGCTGCCTGGGTGCTCCTGCGCACGCAGCTGCTGAAGCTGGCTCTGCGGGGGTGGGTGCGCAGGGCCCCAGCGGGCTGTAAGCAGCGGTCCCCACCAGGCTGCCCTGCCAGCCTGCCCACCGCTCTGCTCTCACCTGGGCATCGTAGATGGCGTCCACCCAGCCACGGCACAAAGCCTGGCCGCTGGCCTGGAACGTGTAGGCCCCCACAGCACTGTGGAACTCGTTCAGGTAGATGAGAAGGAAGGACCCTGGTTAGGAAGGGCTCGCCTCAGTGCTGGCTGAGACCACGGCCCCCGCCCGTCCCAGGCCCTGCCCAGGGCCGGCGGGGCCGGGCTCCTCACCAGGGTCCCGAAGCTCCCGGCACACGATCTTTTCCACCAGCAGTGGTGGCCTGATCACCTTGGTCCTCTCTGCCTTCTTCACTGCCTTGGTCACCAAGAGCAGGTCGGTGAAGAGGAAGCAGTACACGTCCATCTGGGGGATGGGAGGCCGTGGGATCAGAAGCCAGAGGTCAGGGCCAGGGCAGGGACCCTCAGCCTGTCTGCGGCCACACCCTCTCCTGGGGCTACTGGTGTCAAACACCTCCCTTCCCCCACTCCCCACGAATCTGAGAGTAAACTTCAAATGAAGGGCGAGCCGAGTTTCTTTCATCAAGCTATATACTTCTGATTTATGCCCATTAAAAGTTTACATTAAAGAGGAAAAGGAAGGTGGTTTTAAAATCACGCTTTGTAGGCTCCGGGTTACACAGTGCCTGAAACATTCCTAGCTCAGTAGCAAGACGCTGGGCTGTTCCTGTCCTGCTCACGGAAGGTGCCCCCTCCTTCCCACCAGGAACACATGTGGCACTGGCAAGTGGGCAAGAATGGCACCTGAGGGGCTGCGACCCGGCTGCTGTATTTGTAAAGAGTAAACTGCAGCCAGATAATCCCTCAGACGATCACAAAAGTCACCAGTTCTTAACTTGCCACCCAGGTGACTGGGCCCCTAAGAATCACAAGCGGTCCCAAGGAAGGGGTGTTCGAAACCCACAGGGTGAGAGGGGGTGGGGCGAGGGCCCTGGGTGTGGGGTGGAGTCACCTTGCTGTCCTTCCCCTCCTTCATCCTCAGGCTCCCTTCCAGCAGCAGCTGGCGTGTCTCCTCAGGGGAGGCGCCAGGGATGGGTGCTGTCAGGTCCAGATGTAGAAATTCCTTCAGGAGCTGGGGGTTTGGGGGGGCAGGTGCAGGAGAGGTCAGAGTCTGCCTCCTCATCTCAGCGGGGAGTCCTCCAGAGAGATTCCCAGCGTAGCCTCCCGTCTGTCTGCCAGTTTGGCCCTTCCTCGCTCCCAGCAGGGCCAGCGACCCCCGCACAGACGGAGGCGCCCACCTTGTCCACCTCGTCGTTGCTGCCCTCCACCACCTCATAGGCGTCGATGCGGCTCACCACGGCCGCCAGCCGCTGCCTCTCCTGTCGCTGCCGCATGCACGCGTTCACGTGGTGGATGAAGCGCTCCACCGAGCCGATCTACGGGTGGGCCAGGGCAGTTCAGGTACAGGGCCGGGAGGGGCCGCAAGCCAGGGAAGGCCCCTGCCCGCCGCTCCAGTTACCATGGTGACGACGGCCTCCTTGGCGCGCGGCTCGTCGGTCTTCCTTAGCACCGACTTGAGCAGCAGCGGGTACTTGGTGAGCCGCTGGTGGGGCTTGGCCAGCATGTCGCTCAGCTTCAGCCGCTGGCACTGCTGGTGCTTCTCGGCCCACTGCGGCGGAGAGAAGGAGGCGGGGGCGGGGCTCATGGCAGGCCACGCCCAGCGCCAGCCCCCCCACCCCGCACCTGCCGCCCAGGTGGGCCCACCGTCCTGTGCCCGGGCCCAGCAGCGAGCCCCACCCGCCCTCACCGTGACGTAGGCCCGGAAGAGGTCGTTGTCGCGTAGTAGGCCCCGCATGTACTCCATGCAGCCCTCCTCCTCCATGCAGTATCGGATGTAGGGCTTGAAGAGGGAGCCGAACTGGCGCAGGGCGAACAAGCACAGCACCCGTTACCGCGCACTCCCCGAGGGCTGGGCCCGACAGGCACTCGCTCTTCCTTACTGCCTTTCGCGACCACCGCAGGGGGCAAGCTTATCCTTGTTTTCCACGTGAGGAAACTGAGCCTCAGCGAAAGCGATCACCCTCGGCCAGGTAGCAACGGTACACGGCCAGGTGGGGTTCACACCAGGGCAACCGATTCTGAATTCCACGCCTCTGACCACTAAGGGTCATTCGGGCCATCGGTCAGGGGGAGGCTAGGGTGGTGGGCAGACAGCATCGACGCCCCAGCCCCGCCTCAGTGTCCCTGCCTGCGTCCGACCCGGCCCGTACCATCTTAAAGCCTTTGAGGAAATCCCCGGGCTGCAGCAGCGCCCGCGTGCGCCGCGCCTTCTCCAGCACTGGCGCCATCACGCTGCCCCACAGCCCGCGGTGCAGCCGCGCGATCTCCGGGACGTTGCTGAACAGGCGCTCCGCCTCCACCTGTGGGTGGGCGGGAGGTGCGTTCGGCCCCGCCCCTCTACCGGGCCCCGCCCCTAACCATCCCTCTCCCCTCCCCTCCCACCATCCGTAGGCCCCGCTCCCACCTTTCTTCAGCACGCCCCCATCCCCACCCCCTGGTTCCAGGCCCCGCCCCCTCACAGACGCCGTCGTTGGCTCCGCCCCCGGCCGCCCCACTCTTTCTGCAGCCCCAGCCCCACCCCCTGAGGCCAGGCCCCACCCCTCACCTACTCCACCAGTCAGCCCCCGCCCCTGTCTGTCCCCTCCCTTGCTCCAGCCCCTCCCCCCTCCCCGCTACTTTCTGGTACTGTCCCCCCCACCCCCAGGCCCTGTCGCACCTCACACAGCAGCCCTGACTCTTGCAGATTCAGGAGGCAGCACAGGAACAGCTGTGGGGGGCAGGGAGCACTGCAGCTGGTGGGGGGGGTCCCAGTCCCGACGCCCCACCCAGACTCTTAGGCTCCCCTCTACCCCTTCCCCATCCTGGGAGTGCCTGAGGCAGCCTGGGACAGAGAGGGTTCACGCTTTGAGAAAAGACGTTCCCCATGGCCCACCTGGGGGTGCCCCTGCCCAGGCCCCTCCTGGAGGGAAGCTCTGGGACACTGCCCTTGCAGCCACACCTGGAACTCTCTCCTCCACCTGTGCCCTGGCTCAGTCCGGAGTTTCTGCCCAGAGGGTGCCTTCCTTGAACCCACAAGCCCAGGACAGGTGCTCCCC
Organism: Stenella coeruleoalba; assembly: GCF_951394435.1. Lineage (NCBI taxonomy): Eukaryota > Metazoa > Chordata > Mammalia > Artiodactyla > Delphinidae > Stenella > Stenella coeruleoalba. The sequence continues at coordinate 4,538,453 of NC_137169.1, forward strand.
CAAGGTCGAAGTCCCTACACACAGCCCCCAGTGCCTACCCATTCTGCCTCCTCGTCTAGGGTGTGGGCTGCTGGGCACCTGGCACATAGCAGGTGTTTAGAAACAGCCGATGAAAGGATGAGTCAAAGGATGAGGTCTGTATTACTCAGCTCAACCTGGCAAACTCACCCCAAGCCCCCTCGCAGGTTCCCCGGGACCTCTGGGAATCACCTCCACCCCAGGGTGTGGCCCTTCTCCCACTTCCCTTCCCCTCTGTTGCTTGGCACCTCCTTCTTCTGCAAAGGCCCAAACTCTGCTCAGGGGCACCCAGAGGAGGCCACGGGGGGCGGGTAGGCGGGGTGGCTCTGGGCCCACCCCATACTCACGTTGGTGATCACCCTCAGTTTCTTAATGTAGGAGGCCTCTGTGTGCAGAAGCTCCCACACCGCCTCCTGCTGGTGGCACTGCCGCCGGGTCAGCTTCTGTGGGAAGGGCAGGGTATCTCCAGGAGCCCCCACGTGTGCCGGGATGGCCGGAGCAGGGGGAGAAGGGTGAACGGCCCTGCACGCAACCTTTTTCCCAGCTGAGACACAGAGGTCCCCCAAGTTCTGGGCCAGGCACAGTTTCACCTTGCCTGAGTTCCTCCAAAGCGGGTTAACGGTGAGAGCAGCCTGGCAGGGCTGTCCCATGGAACATCCCGTCGCCCTAGGAAGGGCCCCGTGGAGCAGGGGGATAACGTGCCCCTTTCCCTGAGGAGGGAGGGGAAGGCCTCGGGCGGCACCCACCTCGTGGCCATCGATGAGCTCCCGCCAGCTGTCCTCCAGCCGCAGGCAGGCGTCGTCCTCGTACTCCTCTTCGTCACCTTCCTCCTCCCATGAGTCATGGTCAAAGCACAGCCTCCGGGGCAGCCTGGGCAGCCCGAAGAGGCTGTAGGCGTGCAGCTTGCCCTCCAGCTGCTCCAGCTTGGCCACCTCCTGAAAGGAGGCCTGTGGTCAGGGTCGGGGGTCAAGGCCAGCCAGCTGCCCTGCCCCAGGGCCCACGGGCCCACATACCCGGCCGAAGGCGCTGGTGCTGGGGCCTGAGCTGAAGAAGCCGCTGAAGCGACTGGCCGCCCGGTTCTTCCAGCTGTCACTGCCGCCACTGCTGCTGCTGCCGCTACTGCTGCCGCTGGGCAGAGAGCAGCTGGAGGGCGCTGGGGGCTCCTGCCCAGGGATGCTCGCCTCCCCCAGAAACTCCGACATGTTCTTGCGTCGGCGGCCAGGGGCCTGGTCAGGGAGCGGGCGTCACGGCCAGACCCCCACAGCCCCACCCCATGCTGGGTTTCCAGGACCTCGGCCAGCCTGGGAGGCAGGAGGGTCTCTGCACACCCCCGCACCCTGGGGCGCCGCCTCTCCTGAGACCTACACGTGCTCTGGGGGCCGGAAGGTCCAGACAGACACAGCTGGATCCCCCTCCCGCCTGCCGCCCCAGCCAGCAGCATGAAGCAGGTGGGGAGAACACGCAGAGGCACACACACACACTCAGACGCACTCAGCAGCCCAGGTCCAAGTGGATCCCCGACACACACCCATGAACACAACCAGTGACACACAGAAGTCGCGCTCCCCACGCGATGTCTGCTTAGACACACACACACACACACACACTCCTCGGGCACAAGCAGACTCTCAGAGACGAGGCCCATCACCGTGGGGTATGGTTAGATCCAGGGAGGGCCCCGTATCCTCAAAGCCAGCCCCATTTCCCAGAAGCGGAAAGTAAAGCCCCCAGAGGGAGCAGCGAGGCGCCCAGGTGACCTCCCCCTGGCCCCTCGCCGTCCCCAGGCCTGACACAGCCCCTCCTCACCAGGATGTCCAGGCTCTCCCGGCGGCTCTGCGGGTCCACACGCTCCTGGGTGGGGGGCCCGGCCCCGGCTGGCCGCAGGATTGGCAGACTCAGGGACTTGGAGTCCTTCACCCCCTGCTCCACCTTCCCCTCGTCCCCTGGCTTGGCTGGGGTGGCATTAGGGACAAGTAGAGGTCCTCAACGCCCAGGCCCAGTGGAGAAGGGGGCCCCAGTACCCTCTCCCCCAAGGATCCAAACAAGGCCTGGCTGCCCTCCCCTGAAGCCCCGCCCTGCCAACGCCTGGCACTGCCGCCCAGCAGAGACACCTGTATGGTAATGAGCTTGCTCAAGGCCATGGCCAATGGGAACCTGAGCCTGGGAAGAAGCACCCTCCCCAAGGGCCCCAGCCATGCCCCAGCTACCTGGCCCATCTAGTCATCTGCTCACCTTTGACCCGCAGGTAGTGTCCCCCGAACCTGTAGGCCTCAAAGGTGAGGGAGAGGGGCGTGTTGGACTGGTCCAGGTAGATATCCACTTTGCCCAGCGCAATGCCCTTCCTTTCAAATACTGGCAGCAGCACCTCCCTGCCCGGGACAGGAGGCGCGCGTGTGCTGGGGGCAGTCACGCGAACCTCCACCCTGTCCACAGCCCCAGCGCCACCCTGCCCGCCCAAAGGGAAAAGGAGACACCCAGGGGATCACACACAGGTCCGTGCGCACACACACACCTGTCCACAGAGGTTCACGCTCCTGTATGCGTCTACACATGAGACAACACGCCCCTGCCCTCACATGTTCACGTCTGCACACCAGGGCAGACAGACACCATTGCGTGTCCGTCGACACCCGTTCACCCCCGCAGGACTAGGCCACGCGCAGGGGCTGGGACACAAACACGGCACCCAGGCCCTCACTGCACATGGGTGGGGTGCCCACAGGTGGGGGACATGCTTGTTCACAGGCCACCACACACAGTCACACCTGCAGGAGGCCACATCTGCCCCCCAGCCCCGTTCTCCCCACCAAGCCCTACCCCAGCGACTTCTTCTTCATGGCTGGTACGATCTCTGTCTCGATATCCACGTTCAGGTCAAATTTCAGCGTGAAGCACTCCTTGCTTGGGTCCTGACAGGACAGGGGGTCTCAGTTCTGCACCCCTCGCCCCCTAGCCTCCCCACCCCAGGGTTCCGGATGGGAGCCCCAGCAGGGAAGTGAACGCAGGGATCTCCCAGCCCTCTTCCGTCCCAGGGAGGCACCCGGCATCCCTCCGTGGAGGCAGGGGCTGCTGGAGCATCCCCCACCCGGGCTAAGGTAAGCAGGGCTGGGCTACAGGGCTGGGTGGCAAGGGAGGGACACGTTCACTCCAGGCCCCCTCCCTGGTCCTGGAACTTAGAGCAGATGGGCCCAGCCTCGGGAATGGAGGAAAGGGCCCGGGAGGGGCAGAGGCTGTGGGCGCCTGCTCTGCCGGCCTGGGGGCTCCTTACATCTGTGTGTCTCCTCCAGGCTTTCTTCTTGGAGAGCTTCAGGCCTGTGCTCTTCCGGTCCCTGCAAGGAAGCCGGTGAGGGCAGAGGTTGGAGGCATGGGTGGGCGCTCACCAGGCTGGGATATGGGCGGGCCCCAGCTGGCTGCCCACCCCTTGCTGGCCCTAGGAGACCAGGTAACTCAGGTTCGCTCAGGCACGCCAGGACTCACGAGGGGCTGTTCGCCCTCTGGTGGCCGACCTGGGAGTCACACCCAGCGGTACCTCGTCAGGTAGAGTCTGATCCCAGAAGCCCTGGAGGCTCACCCTCCAGGAATCCGGGCAGCAGCAGGGGCCAGGCGGGGTCTCCAGTCAGCTCTGCTGAAGCCTCTGGTCCCTGGCTCTGTGATCTGAGACCCAGCCTTGGGACCCCCCGGGTGTCTGCCGTGCCCACCAACCCCTCACCTACCCCTTGCCATCCACAGAGCTCTCTTCCTCCTCCTCTATGTCCACTGCAGGGCTGGTGCGCGGGGGGCATGACCGGGTGGACACATTCCGAGCCAGGACAGAGCCTTCGGTGTAAAGTGGGAGTGGGGTTGTGCCCGCTCCCTCCCTGGCCCCCTCCTTAGCCTCCCAACACGGCCGACTCCAGAGGGACCAGGGCCTGCTACCGACCTTCGGACCCCACCCCAAACTAGCCAGGGCCCCTCAGTTCTGTGAGGGGAGGGACTCAGTCACCGCTTATCATCATCCACCCCCAGACTCAAAAAGACACAAGGGCCCTGGGATGACACCCCAGGTGATGCCCTGCCCCCAGTACAAGTCTGCCTCAGTTTACCCATCTATTAAATAGGGATAAAGAAGCCCTGCCTCTGGGATTGTTGCAGGAAGGAACCAAAGTCCATGGCTCTTTCTTGCAGGCGTCCCCTCCCCCACCACGGTGACCACACCCAAAGTCCCAGGAGGCCCTGGCAGAGGGGATGAGTCCTTTGGTCCCTCTGACCAGCTGGGAAAGTAGACCAGAGCCACCCCAGCACAGCCAGTTGGCAGTAGGCCGGGGCCAGGTCCCTTTTCAGCAGGAGGGGTTTCTTGTTTCCTGCTGCAAGTTCCTTCCGACCTGCGCATCCCCACCCCACCCTCTGCTCACTGGCTGCCTGGCAGGAGAATCTGCCCAGAGATCCCCTGCCCTGAGGACAAGAGGGCAGGGACAGAGGCGGGGGCAGCTGTGGGAGGTGCAGACCCATCGAGAAGGACCCGGCACCTGGTGGAGACAGACCCCAACTTTTTCTCCTGTTAAAAAACTTGTGGAACAAAAGGGACGGCAGTGGACTTGGGTTTCATCGTTTACAGTCAACTCGTGTCCTTCTGATGGCCCTGTCGTGATGCCGACAGTTAGCAGGCCACTGTGCCCCCAGGCAGGGAGCTCTAGGGGCTGGGCGCCCTCCCCGTGCTCACCTTGGGGGGGCAGGTCGAAGCGGACGTGCCCATCATAATGCATGGCACCGTGGAACTTGCTGTCACAGGCCTCGCAGAGGCTGAGGGGGCCCCGGCGGTGCAGCTGCTGGCAGTCGGCGTGGTGGCATATCTGTGAGGGGAAGGATGGGGGGGTGGGGTGGACCCAGACCACTGCAGTACGCGGGGCTCCTGGCCCCTATGGGGGCGACTCTTCAGGTCCGACCATCCACGCCCCACAGAGTGCCCGTCAAATGCTTCCCGAGCGCCTGCTAGGTGTCCATTCTGGGAGATGCAGAGAAAGCAAAGCCCTGCCCGCAAGGAACGCGATGCCGAAGGGGAGACTTCAAGTAGGTAACCACGGGCGGGTGCTCCCAGGCCTCTTCCGCAGCGCACGCAGAAAGGGCACCAAAAAGTGGAGCTGGGGCTGGCAGCTGGTTTGCCCAACGCAGTGTCTGAAACAGAATACCTCCCCCTCCTCCCTGCCCGGGGCCTCTGCCCTCGATTCTATGACCTGTGTGGCCCCCGAACAGCTGACCCCGCCTGGATTTCTAAGTTAGGGTGTGAAGGGGACTATGGAGGATTCAGGGAATGGTGTTGGCTTCTGGGTGCCTATGTGGTACCCAAGGCCCGTTGCTTAGTGACAGGATCCCAGACTTACCCAATCGCCCCAGGCTACTCTCATCCCCACCACCATGGATGACTGTCCTATCTTCTCCATCCCCCAGCCCTCCCTAACTCACTCCCCACCAACCCGACTGCCTACTTTTCTAGGGAAACAGAAGCCATCAGAAGGCGGTCCATGAGCTCCTACCACCACGTCCACCCCCCTGCCCCGGGCTGCAGGGGCTTTGCCCTGCTCCAATCCCAGGCCAGTTTTCCACCGAAACCCCCCTCTCCAGCCTAAGAACCAGGACCCCGCTCAGCATTCATCCCTCTCACTGGATCATTCCCACGGGCAAACCACGCTGTTTCTCTCCTTCCCTTTACAGCTAAACTCACCCCTTCCTGTTCTTTCCTCCCATTACCCTCTATTTTCTTTCTCCCTGAATTTTTGTTTCAAAATATTTCAAACCTACAGAAAGTTATAAGAATAGTACAATGACATCCATACACCCTTCTGGCTTCCCCAGTTGTTCACATTTGCCACACTGGCTCATGACCCCCTTCCCCTGGGGAGGAAATCATGACACCACCTGAGAACACAGACCTGCTCATGCAGAACCACAACACAACTGTCACACTTGGGAAACTGAGCAATGATACTTAGTCCACCTAGAGTCTACCATGGCATTTTCCCCACTGTCTAAATAATGTCCTTTATAGATTTTTTTTCCCACATGGGATCCAATCAAGGTTTACACGTACATTTGGTTTTGTCTGTTTATCCCTTTAAGAATGAATGCCCGGGGACTTCCCCGGTGGCGCAGTGGCTAAGACTCCACGCTCCCAATGCAGGGGGCCCGGGCTTGATCCCTGGTCAGGGAACTAGATCCCACATGCATGCCTCACCTAGGACTTCGCATGCCACAACTAAAGAGCCTGTATGCCGCAACTAAGGAGCCTGCCCACCACAACTAAGGAGCCCACGTGCTGCAACTAAGGAGCTGGCAAGCCGCAACTAAAGAGTCCACCTGCCACAACTAAGCCCCGGTGCAAAATAAATAAACATTAAAAAAAAAGAATGAATGCCCAGGACTTCCCTGGTAGTCTAGTGGTTGAGAATCCCCCTTCCAATGCAGGGGACGCGGGTTCGATCCCTGGTCAGGGAACTAAGATCCCACATGCTGCGGGGCAACTAAGCCGGCATGCCACAACTGAGACCCGATGAGCCAAAAATAAATAAATAAATAAATATTAAAAAAAAAGAATGAACGCCCTAGTTTTTCCCCCCCATCTTTCATGACACTGATATATTTGAAGCAGCCAGGCCAGCTGGCAGAAAGGTCCTCCACGTGGACTTGTCTGGAGGTCTGGGGTAGTTTCAGGCTGAGCATTTGGGCCAGGACGCCAGAGGGTGGACTGTGTCCTCCTCAGCGTGCCCTGGTGTCAGGTCACCTGGGGATCTCACTGTACTTTGTAAAGTCGCATTCTCTCTTTGTAATGAGGAAGTCATCTTGGGGTGACACTTTGAGATACCCTGCTCCCCAGCAGTCGCACACTCCAGGGCTTTAGCCCTTGTTGATGGCTTTTGCCTAAATCAATTATTACTACGATGGCTGCAATTGGAGATTTTCTAATTCTTCCATTTTCCCTCAGACCCTCTCCCATCAAGCTTTGGCCCCCTCCCCAACTCACTCTTCTCAGGTCCCCAGTAATGTCCACGTTTCTGAGTCCTCTCGTCTGTTCTCCCAGGACCCAGCATTTGACACAGGTGGTCTCTTGGGAACCATTTCTTCCTCGTCCCCCAGGACCCGTGCTCTGCTGGTTCCCTCCCCTTTCAGTCCCCTTGCCTCCTTCCTGCTCTCGCACCATCCGTGGACCCCTTCTCATTTTATTCACATCCACCCTCCAGTGACTCAGTCACTCTCATGGGGAGGGCTCCCACAGTGAACTCTCCAGTCGGGACCAAGCAGCTCAAACTTAAAACGTCTGCACAGGGACTTCCCTAGTGGCGCAGTGGTTAAGAATCCACCTGCCAATGGAGACCCGGTCCAGGAGGATCCCACGTGCCTCGGAGCAACTAAGCCCATGCGCCACAACTACCGAGCCTGCGCTCTAGAGCCCACGAGCCACAACTACTGAGCCCGCGAGCCACAACTACTGAAGCCCACACGCCTAGAGCCCGTGCTCCGCAACAAGAGAAACCACCGCGATGAGAAGCTCGCACACTGCAATGAGGAGTAGCCCCCGCTCGTGCAGAACTAGAGAAAGCCCATGCACAGCAATGAAAACCCAACCCAGACAAAAATAAATACATTTATAAAAAAAATAAAACGTCTGCATGAGCTCCTGAACTTTTCCACGCAGCACCGTCCATCTCAGTTACTAGCAACGCCTTCCGGGGGTGGTGATGTTATGGGTTGAATTGTGTCCCTCAGAAAGACAGGTTCAGTCCTAACCCCCAGCGCCACAGAACGTGACCTTATTGGAAAGATGGGCATTGCAGATGTCATTCGTTAAGTTGAGGTCATACTGGGGTCTGCAATCATACAGCATAGAGTATGGAGTAACCGTATGACTACTGTCCTTAAAAGAAGAGGAGAAGAGACACAGAGATGGGACACCCAGGGAGGAGGCCATGTGACAATGGAGGCAGCAACGAGACTGATGCACCTACAAGCCAAGGAACACTGAGGAGCTCCTAGACGTGCCAGAAGCTGTGAGAAGCAAGGGAGGATCCTACGCTGGAGGCTTCAGCGGGAGCACGGCCGGCCCACACCTTAATTGCAGACTTCTGGCCTCAGAACTGAGAGAACAAGCTTCTGTTGCTCTAAAGCCACCCTGATGTGTGACGGCAGCCCCAGGACAAGAATACGTTAGGCCAAACACCTTGGGGACACCCATGATCTTTCTGTTACTCCCCCACTCAGGCAAACACTTCTGCGGGCTCCACCCGCAGACATTAAATCCTTAGCTTCAACCCGGCCACCCTCTCCAGGCTACCTCGGGCCCGGCCCCGGCCCCCAGGGCCTCTCAGCGGGGTGACAAGGCCTCAGAGCCGGTCTCCCTGCTTCCGCCCTTGACCCCAGTCTGCTCTCCGTGAGCGGCCACAGGGGACCCAGGTCAAAGAGGAGTCACACGTACCTCCTCAAAACCCCACAGCGGCTGCCCATCTCCTGCCGAGGCTGGTGACCTCAGGGGCCTCCGCTCCTGCTCTCCCATCCTGGCTCTGTCCACCGCGCCCACCAGCCTCCCGCCTTCCGATGTGCTTCTTCGGACGTGCTCCACCGCTGAGCCTGGGCTTCTGCTAATCCCCCAGCCTGAAATGCTTTTCCTCAGACGCTAAGATAACCAACCAGCCGCCTCCCTTCCTGCAGACCTTCACTCACAAGTCCTCGTCTCACCCTTCTAAGGTTTCATTCCTCTGCGCTCCCGGTCACCTCCTCCACCCCGCCGCCCTTCTCTCCTGCAGGCTTCCCACTGGTGGACAGTCCGTGCGCTTCACTTTGTTGCCTCCACACCGCCAGCACTACAAGGACAGCAATTTTGGCCCGTCGGGCTGGCTGCCTGGTCGCCAGTCCTAGCCGCTCAATAAATACTGGTTCAATTATTAAGTAGCGTGATGGAGGATCACTGGAGATCTTGGCTGGAGAGAGTCCGATCAGAGATTTTCAAGATGACAGACAGGGTGAGGATGGGTTAGACAGCAGAGAAAGTGGCCCGAGAGAGGAGGAAAGAGGGAGCTGAAAAAGTCTGATCATTGATAACATGGTCCTCATGTGCCTGGGGCTGCACTGGGGGAATCCTCATCCCAGAAGGTGGGGGCTATGATTGTCTGTACTTTACAGATGAGGAAAGTGAGGCTCAGAGTGGTTAAGTAACTTGTCTAAGGTCACACAGCCAGTGGAGTCAGGACTTGAACCCAGGGTATGTAGCTTCAGAGCCCACATTTTCACCACATTCACACCATCTCTTGGGTAGTGGAGAAGGGAGCGAGGAGTGGGGGAGGCTGGCTTCGGGCCAGCCTGGGGGGCTAAGGAGACAAGAGGAAATCAGTTACATCGAATAGTTTTATGGTTGGTGTTTTGGCTCTTGTGTCCCTTCCACTCCTCCATCACACAGAAAGGGGACACGGACACAGAAATGACAGCTGGCAGGAGGCAGACTACAGAAGCCACTTGCTCCAGGAGGGTCTGGCTTCTGGGGGGCTGGGCCCTGGGCATTATGGCCCATATTCCCGATGGCAGCCAGAGCACCAGGCGCCCCACACTTCCACACCCTTCTTGAGGGGTCTTCAAGTGTGTTCTCGGCGCTGGAGGCAAGGGTGAGGGGCACTCCAAGCAGAGCAGCTGTTTCTATCTTCACTTGATCTACTGCTAAAGTGTGAGGACTCCCCTGGCGATCCAGCGATTAAGACTCCGCGCTTCCACTGCCGGGGGCACGGGTTCAATCCCTGGTCGGGGAACTAAGATCCTGCACACCGCGTGGTGTGGCCAAAAGACTAAACAAACAAACCAACCTAAACTTTTTTTTTTTTTTTTTTTTTTTTTTTTGCGGTACACGGGCCTCTCACTGTTGTGGCCTCTCCCGTTGCGGAGCACAGGCTCCGGACGCGCAGGTCCAGCGGCCATGGCTCACGGGCCCAGCCGCTCCGCGGCATGTGGGATCCTCCCGGACCGGGGCACGAACCCGTGTCCCCTGCATCGGCAGGCAGACTCTCAACCACTGCGCCACCAGGGAAGCCCCCAAAACATTTTTTAAAAAGTGTGAAAACCCCTATTCTCCTCCATGGCTCTGCCCCCCACCCTGTGGCATCCCCGGGGCACTTCTGACAGAGGGCCTAGCTTTGCAGATGCTGGGACCCACGGCCGTGAGCATCACCTCTTGACAACAAATCTGGGGAAAGCACTTGTCTTTTCCTCCCAGGAGTCCCACAGCCTGCCAGCTCGGCCAGCCCTCTTACCCTCTGTGTCCAGCCTGGCAGCCAGGCTGGCACAGGTGCCCCCCTGACCCCGTCCAGGCCTCTCGCCATTTCCCTGACAGCTTCATTTTTCTGGTTCTAGGCTTGGCATTGGGCAGTGGGACTGCGGACCTACCAGCTGCCCAGGCCCTGGTCTCCTGCCTGGACATGGCAGGAGCCATGCTAGGTTGTAAAGGTTTGGGTGGGGGCGGTCTCTGGGACCCTTCCAGCCCAAGTCCCTGGTTCTGTGCCACAATTTCGTTTTTAAACCAATCCAGTATATAGATGGCAGATTTCACAGAGATTCACTCTTTAAGGCAGATTTAGCATTCAACAAATATTTATCAAGCACCTTTTATGTACCCTGCCCTGCAAAGACACTGGGCTGGAGAGACTCGGGAATATTCATTTCCCAGCACCGTGCTGGGCCTTGTTTAACTCCGCCACAGCTTCTCCTTCTCCTCTTGCTACTACTATTACTACCAGACACTAATGCTAATAATAATGACGGGAACCCAGCTGGTGGCTGACCCCCTCTGCTCCCATCCTCCCAGCAGCCCCCAGGCTCAGGGACACCAGGGGCGATGTGAGTCAGGCCCAGGATCTGAAGCAGGTGAGTATTCAGCAGGTTTGGTTGAGGATGAAGTTCCGAGAACCCCCCTCGGGCGGGCAGAGCCCACACTGTTTGCTCCCCACCCCTTCTCTCACCTCCATCCCCTCCGGGGTTGGGGGTCTCCCCAGCACTATAGCAGGGCAGCCCCTTCCCAAAGCCAGATTCTTGGGCCTCTTCTCTCAGACCCAGGGTCTACTCCCCACCTCCTTGCTGCCCACCACGCCCACCCTCTGAGGGTAACAGCACCCCAGCCAGCCAGAGACAGACAGCAGGGTCCAGGACCAAAGGTCCCCAGGACTCAGCCAGAGAGGGGCGAGCCCACCAGATAGAACAGCCAGGTCACGCTGCATCTCCACAGCCAAAGAATGGACCACAATTTTACAAATAACGGGGGGCCGGGCCCTTTGGGGATCATGGTCTAGGCTGATCCCCACAGGGATGGGGGCACAAGAAGTCAGTCTTCCCTGTCACACCAGGGTGTTGGCCAGAGGCAGGAGTAGGAGGGGTGTGGGCAGGGCCTGCAGAGGAAGGAAAGGGGGAGGGGTGGCCCAGTCCAGGGCCTGGGACCCACAGGTGTGTCCGGAGTCAGCCCCAGACACAAAAGGCCAGGCGCTGGCGGTCTCCTCCGCTGCCTGGCACCCTTGGTGCCGGGGTGGGGGACACATCCCAGGCCCCCAGGCCCTCATCGCCCCCCACACCCCCGCGGTGTGCACCCGGGGCAGGGGTCTCGGCCGCCGCCTGTCCATCCGCTTAGAGACGCGCGCGGACGAGGGCGCGCGCACCCGCCCCGGCCTCCCCGCCCGGCCCCCCGCTCCCCTACCTGGTCTTCCCCGTGGCGGCCACGACCCCCCACCCAGCCGGGCTCGGAGTCCCGGGAGGGCAGCCCGGGGCTCGGCCTGGAGGCCGCGCGGCGCCCGGAGACGCCGGGTCCCGTCCCCATGGCGGCCGGAGGAAGCGGCGGTCTGCGCCGCCCGCCGGACAAAGCGCGGAGCCCCGCTTCCTGCCATTGTGCGGCCGCGCCCGCCCGCTGAGCGCGCCGGGACCCCGGGGGCGGGGAACACCCACCCTCCCGCCCGCAGCCCAGCTCTGACCCCCGGCCCAAAGGTCCTGGGCTCAGAGGGTCCCTCCCGGACCTCCTCCTTCCTCCAGGGGAACTCCTTGGATGCTGGGGGCAGGGGGCCCGCCGGTGACAAACGCCCTCGCCTTGACTGCGGAATCCCGGCCCCCGCCCAATCCCGCGGGCGCCCCACTCTGCTCAGACCTCCATCCCGACCCCAACGCAAACGGCTGGGGCACAGGAGATCCCTCCCGGCCGAAAGGGCATCTCAGTCCCTTCCCCCCAGCCCTGGGGACCCCCGCCCCAGAGCCTCAGCCCGGGGGACCTCTTCCCCCTCCCCTGAGGGAGCTCCCTTAATGCTGGCGGCAGAAAAGGGGGGACCAGACCAGGGACACATCCCTCTCTGGGTCCTCAGACCCCCGCTCCCTGTCCAGCCCCGAGGACATCTGTCTCTGCTCTGACCACCGACTTCCCCGCCTCAGCCACAGCTGGCGCTCAGAGGCCCTCCTGGGGGTCCTCTTAGTGCCCGCCCACAATCCAAGCGACCCCCGGCTCAGAGCCTGAGCCCGGGGGACCCCCGCTCCCACTGCCCAGGCCAGTGGTGCTGGCAGAGGAGCAGAGGAGGCGGCGGGCAGAAGGCAGGCGCGCGGGGCGGAGAGGGTAGTCCTTGGGGAGCCTCCAGGAGCACAGTGAGACGGGGGTGTCGCGGAAAACCCCGCAGCCCAACTCAGCTTTCTGTGAGGCCCCTGCTGCTGCGGGCTGGTCCCTCCGGCCCAGGGGCCACGCGGGAGCTTCCGGGTGCCCTACCGCCAGGGGGCGCTCATCAGAGACTGGCGAGGACGCCGACCAGGATTGGGGTGCCGGGGTCCCCACTGTAGGTTGTCAAAGCGCTTTTATACTCATTCCCGGGAGGCGGAGGCGGGCACTGTTATCTTCATTCATCGCGTGGCGGATAAAGTGAGGGAAAAGTCCACAGGCAGGACTGACACCCAGACTTTTGACTCTGAGGTTCTGGAATGGCCTCCCTGGGGAACTCCTCAGGACCCATGGGGGAGGGGGACATGCTGTCATCAGCCCCCCCATCCCCTAGTCAGCTCCCCCTCAATCTGGTTCTGGGTGGAAAGAGGGTGGGAGAGCAGCAATTTATTCGGGCCAGGAGCTTATCAGGACCCCCTCTGCTCCCAAATCCTGGGCCATCCCCCTGTCCACACCACTGGCAGATCTCTTGTAAACTAAAGCCTGATCATGTCACTCCTCCACAAACCCTCCTGTGGCTTCCCATCTTGCTTAAAATAAAATCCCAACTGTGGCCTGGCTCCTACCGTGCCGTCTGGCCAGTTCCACAGGGTGGTCCACCGTGCTGGATTCCTTCATCCCTACAACTCACCAAGCTCAGAGCCTGCACCTCTGCATTCTCTGTCTGGGACACAATGTGCCCCTGATCTTCCAACAGCTGGCACTGGGCCCCACCTTAACTGCTACCTCCCAAGGAGGCCTTCACCCGTCTCTCAAAATAAATAGCCCCTTATCCTGGAACTCTCAAACCCCTTACATTGAATTATTTCCTCTAAAGCAACTATTACTACCTGAAATTATTTTATTTCTTTGTTCATTTCTTGATTATCACTTTTCCCTGCTAGACTATCCTCTCCAGTGGCCAGGAGTCTTGGCTGTCTGGCCCACGCTTCATCCTCGGCACTTAGAATAGTCCTGGCCACCGTAGATGCTCTGTGCAGACTAGATGATAAATGGATGAATGAAAGCAGAGGAAGGGGCTTCGTGCCAGAGAAGGCCACTGGGGCCTGAAAGGTCTTGGCCAGGATGTCCCTTTCTGTGGCCAACAGTCAACAAAGCGTTCCCCACTGCCTGTCCACAGGTTCTCTCCTTCCTCCTAGCATCCACGACCTTGGCTTGCTGGCCCCAGGCAGGTCCGTTTCCACCTCAAAGCTTGGAGGTGTTGCGCATGCCCCCTGCCCCTACTGCTGCCCCCCGTGGCCAGCCGCTGAGCAGTCCCAAGTGCCCAGGCCTGTGCCAAGTCCTGTTCACTCTTCTAAAAGACCATAAGGAGGAAACACTGGTACTACCCCCATTCAACAGACAAAGAAACTGAGGTTCGGAAAGGTAAAGTGACTTGTACTAACAGCAGATGCCCACTGGACCACTACCCATGTGCCTCAGGCACAGGGAAGGTATGGGGACATGAAGGCCAGCCAAGTGGTGGTTTGGGCAGCAGGGCCTTGAGGTCCACCCCCTTGGGGACAGGGCAGATCCCCAAGCCCACTGGCCTAGGGTAACCAGGTTGCATCAAGTGGAGACCATCAGGGCTGGGCCAGGGCAGGTCACCAGAGGTCACCTGAGTGACCAGGTTCTGGCCACCCTGAATCATGCTCCTGCCTGGGTCCTCCATCCAGGGCTGGGGCTGCTCCTTAGAAAGCCAGAGCCAAGAGTGCAGGGTCAAGGAACCTGCAGAGCAGGGGAGGAAAGGCACCCCAGGCCCCTGCACCAGGGGAGGGAGGAGGCCTCATCAGGCTCTGAGGTTCCCACCTCCTCTCTACACAAGAGAGCTGAAATGGCCCATGCGCAGGCCCAAAAGGTCCCGGCCCCTGACTCCCTGGGGAGGGGGCCCCTCCCCAGCCCAGCCGCAGCTCCAGGCTCATGAGTCAGGACTGGCTTGTTGAAACTGATACCGAGAAACCAGATGCTGGGGCTGATGAATAATGGAGTCACCAAGGCAGGAGCCCCCCTCCCACTCCCGCCCAGCACCACCTCCCCAGCCCCAGAAAAGCAGAGGCCTGTGGGCATCCCCTCCCCCACAGTGGGCTGGGGCCCCAGCCTGGTCTGCAGTGGGAGAGGGAGCTCCTTGTCTAGGAGAGGTCACAGGTCTGGGCCAACGTCTGGAGCCAGTTCTGTGCTCTGTCCACAGAAGACTGGCCTAGAACCAGGAGTTGGGGCTCCCTGGCCAGGGGGATACCCCTGCCCAGGGGCTCCCTATCCGAGCTAAGCTCCCCTGGGAGACTATCAGCCCCAGGGCCCCATCTGGTACCTTGGAAATCCAGGGGTGGAGGCCGCACGCGTGGGCACGTCGGCTGGTGGGGAGCCAGCTCTGCCAGGCTGCTCTCCTGCTCCCAGCGGCCCACCTGGCTCCTCCCTTCCCCTAGGCCTTGGCCTCACCCCTCATCCTGGGGTCCACCCGGACGCAGAGCCTGCCCTAAGGCCCTGCCCTGTGCAGGGCAGATGGCAGGGGTGTAGCACCTCTCTGCAGGCCAGCCCTACTGCACCAGCTGCAGAAGCCAGCAAGGCCCCTTCCTCCCCAGGGAGTCGAACAGCTGGGACTGGTCGGTGCTAGGGGGAGAAGGAAAGGCTGTGGTTCATGAACTTCACCTCCTGCCCAGTCCCTGCACAGGACCCCGGCGTGGCAGCCTGTGCCCTTCTCCTGGCGCCTCTTTCTTCAGAGCCACACAAAAGGCTCCTTGGGAGGGAGTGGGGCAGAGAGCACAGGCCTGGGCTGCGGGAGACCTGCTTCTGGGGCCCATCTACCCCTCTGCCCTTCCCCACCTGTGTGAAGAGGGCACTGGCCAGTTCTCTAGAATTTTCTATCTAGGGATGGCTGCTGGGTCCCATTGTGTGCCTGGACTCTGGCAAAGGGGCAGAGAAATAGTGAGATCCTCCTAGAGCCCCCCAAACCTGGGGAAGGCAATGGAGGAATCTGTGGGGCCCTGGGCCTCCAAGTCCTCAGTCTTTCATCAAGGTGGGCCAGGGCCTCTCCTGGCTTCGTGGGTCCTGTCCCTCTGCCCTTCCCCCTAGCGGGGGCCAGGCTTGGCCCAGGCTGCCTGAGGTGCAGACTCTCGCGCCCCCTACCGGCCTCGAGAGGGCTTTCCGCCTGGGACCGACTCGGACGCCCAGATGGGGCAAGGTCGCCGAAACCACCCAACCAAGCCGCGCCAAAGCCCCTTCAGATGCCCTCGCCCCACCAGCAGCCCTCACACCAGGGCTGGGGCCCTGCAGACTCCTCACGACCATGTCTCCCAGCCGACCGCACCCTAGAGTCACTGTGGAGGCGGGCGCTGGAGCCCATTCCACCCTCAAGTAAGCGGAGGCAAGGCCAGTGGCGCCCATCGACACCCACCTGCTGGCCTAGGACTGTGCGGGACCCTCCACCCAGGGTTCTATCCATTCATTCAGGGAGAGTCTTGGCGCCCGGACCCACCCCCGTCCGGACCCCAGCTTCCCCGTGAGACTCACCTAGGGACAAGGTTCTCCTCCCCAGTGGCTGGGGCTCGGGCCAAGGCTGCCAGAGTCCGACGGGGCCGCGGGGAGAGGGGGACCGGAGCCGCCCGGCGGGCTCGGTCCGCTCTGCGCCGGCTAGGCGCGCTGGGCGTAGGGGAATTACGGTAGGCCGGCGCGGGCGCTACCACCTGGGCGGGCCGGGACGTACCATCGGCGCGCCCGGCTGGGACGGGGGAGGGTCTGCGGTCCCGGGAAGGGCCCGGCGCCCCACCCGGCGGCCCAGTGGGGTGGCAGGAGGGCCGGCCGGCGCTTGGAGCTAATCTAGGGTCCGCGCTGTGGACAGAGGGGAGGAGGCGCTTGTCACTGTTTCCGAGGGGGCTGCCCTTTACAGACCTGCGAAAAGTTCAAAGTCTGTAGTCTTTAACCTGGGCTTGAAGACCCGAGCTCGCCCGCCCCCGCCTAGGGCCCGCGGCGGGACGCTGGCCCCGGGGTCCAGGCGGGGTGGGGGGGAACCCGCAGGCCCAGCCCGTCACGGGAATCGCCCCAAGCCAGGCTCGCTTCCGCTGGATTCTGAACGGCGCCCTCCACGGCGCCTGAGAAACGGGCCCGCCTTGCTCCGTGCCTCCCTCTTTTTTCCTGGCCCACGCCTAGCAGGTCCTGAAAAAGGGGGCCATTCCGCCCTTTGGTGGTTCCCAGCATCTTGAGTTTAGAATAACTCTGCCCTCAGGACTGGAGGTGGAGATAGTGTCTGGGGACACAGGGATCCCACTGAGAAGGCAGGCCACCCAGCCCCAGGCACACCTCCCCGCTTCCCTAATTACCGAAGCTAGCAGATGGGCGTGGTTGGACTGGGACCCCCGCGGGAGCCTCCGGGTTCAGGCCTACCTGCATTTTGCCAATTCTAGACCACCTCCGTCAGGCCCCTCACCAGGCCTGGGCCTCCAGGCTGCTGGAGCCCCCTCCTAATGGGAACTACCCTCCTTGTCAGCACTGACCTTCCTGGGGCTGGTCCACACCAGAGCAGCTCATCTCCGCCAGGCAGCATGAGGTGGGTCCTCTGTCTCTGCCTCTTGGGCACCCCAGGCCTTCACCTTCTCCCCTCCAAATTACTTAGCCAAAGCCCCCAAATTCCCCTTGCATTGCTCCTCTGGTCCTGCCCCATTCTCCAGCTGCACACTGGACTGCCCCCTGTCTACAGCTGACTAGCATCTCCACAGACCAGCCACCTCCAGAGATCCCCAGAATCTGGCCATTCTCTAGGGCACCCTGGCTGGCCTCCTACCTCTTACCCCCAAAGCATTGCCCAGGAGAATAGGTCACTCCCTCTCCCATTATTCACTACATCCTGCCCATTCTTTCTCCACAGGGACCTCAGATCCACCCCTTCCTCTGCCCTGTGGCCACTGGTCTTCATCTGACAACCCCTCCCCTAGACACACACACCACCCTCCCGACTCATCCCTGCCACCTCACAGCCCACTGTTAAGCTGGAAGAGAGCTCTGAAGTCATCAAATTGAATCTCCACTCTCTCCGCTTAAATACTTCTAGGGGTGGGGTACTCACTATCTATACATCAGGGAACAGCTTCAGCTGTTGGAAACTCTTGCCTATACTGAACAAAAGCTCACCTCCCTGCCAGGCCCCTTGGGACCCATGCAGAAAAACTCACCTCCCTTTCCTCCTGACAGTTCCTTAGAAATGATAGGCTCTGAGGACAGACAGACCTGGTTGAGTTCTGGCCTTGCCTGGGCAAGTCATCGCACCTCCCTGTTTCTCAGTGTCTTGTCTCTAAAATGGAGATGGGGTGGTCCCTACTGCACAGGGTGCGGGTGAGGACTAGATGAGGTCCCTGTGGTGAGGCACTAAAGCAGGGCCTGGCACACAGTAGGTGCTGCGTAAATGGCGGCTGCTAGAACTAGTACCTTTAAGGATGATGTCCTAGCGTCCCATCTCCAGGATAAACACCCCCAAGTCTTCTGCCCCCTCAAATGTGGTCCCCTAGGCCAGTGTCAGCCCTCCTCCATGTCCCCTTGTGACCCGAGGTGCCCTGTACAGACTTTCATCAGAGTGCCCAGCTCAAGGGAGCCCAGACTCTGCCCCGTGGTTAACTTGCAGCAGGGCGGGGTCACCCACCGTGTCACCACCCGGCACCCTGGGAGAGAGGGAGCAAACACTTCCTCCGTCTCCCCGACAGGACACCTGCCCTGGGAACTGGACAGATGTGCAATAAACATTTGTCTGGCTGGGTGGGGTTGGCTGGGGTCTGGGATGGAACCCAAGGAGGTCTCAGATCTCAGGGAGGGGAAGGAGGACACGCACGAAGTCTAGGGGTTTCTCTCCCCCTGCAAGGAAGATGGACACGTGGTTGCAGATAGCATCCTCTTCAGCACCTGCAGCAAGCCACACTGTGCTAAGCAGTTCACACGTAAACCCTCTTTTTCACCCTTGTTGCAACTTGAGAAAACTCAGTTTCCAGATGAGGAAACTGAGGCTCAAAGAGGTGTAGTGACTTGCCCAGGGTCATGCAGCGGGAAAGGGGTGGGCTGTGACCCTGGAGCTCCCAGGTGTGGGCTACTCTATACATCTTCATCCTGGGGAAGGGTAGGGACACACCTTCCCTCCGGTCATCCCCAAGGCAGGTAATCCAGACGCCTCACCTGGACATCAGGGTGTTCCCTCTTCAGCTTTGCCTCCCTTTCCCCAGCCCCTCCTCAGCCCTGCTCGCTCCTTACATCCTCAGAAAGCCTCCTGGCTCACTCAGCTTTCTTCGAGCTCAATACCCCCTCATTTCTCTGGACACCAGCAGCCTCCTCCAGGAAGCCCATCCTGGTTATCCCCATCCTTCTAGAGTGAACTCCAGGGACAGGAGGTAGGGGTGAGGTGGCTGATTTATCTCAAAAGCCCCAGCACCCAGGAGAGGCTCAAATAAAACCTCAAGGGTGGGGCTTCCCTGGTGGTGCAGTGGTTAAGAATCCGCCTGCCAACGCGGGGGACACGGGTTTGAGCCCTGGTCCGGGAAGATCCTACATGCCATGGAGCAACTAAGCCCGTGCGCCACAACTACTGAGCCTGAGTTCTAGAGCCCATGAACCACAACTACTGAGCCCATGTGCCACAACTACTGAAGCCCACGCACCTAGAGCCCAGGTTCCGCAACAAGAGAAGCTACTGCAATAAGAAGCCTGCGCACCACAATGAGGAGTAGCCCCCGCTCACCTCAACTAGAGAAGGCTGGTGCTCAAGCAACAAAGACCAACGCAGCCAAAAATATAAACAAACAAATAAATAAACAAACAAACAAAAAAAACCCTCAAGGGTGGGCCAGGAAGTGGAAGGTCCAGCCCTGTTGGAAGATGGCCCTACAGGGTAGCCTGGGGGGCCAGTTTGACAAACCCAAGTCCTCACTTCCCTCCTCCTCCCAGTGGGGCTGGGATGCAGCTCCAGGAGGGCAGAACCTTTGCTCCCTGGAGATCTCCAGAGCCTAGAACCAGGTGTGGCACAGCAGGTGCTTAAAGCTGATTTGGTGACTGAATAAATGACGTCATCTCCTTCAGAAAGCTAGTCACATCCTGCTAGCCGTTCCTCGAATGGCTGGGGAGGAGAGGGAGAACGATGCTCTCCGTCTCACTCCAGGCCAAGCTGTGCCAGTCATGCTGTGGGATGTGGGCAAGTTCTTTCGTCTCTCTGAGCCTCAGTTTCCTTATGTTTCACATGGGAATAATAATAATGCATTTCTTCTGAGGTTCCCTCGAGGGTTCAGTGAGACAAGCATGAGGGCCCAACAACCTGCCTGCTGGTTATTATTATCACCAACAATAGGATATTCTGGAACTTCCCTGGTGGTCCAGTGGTTGCGACCCACGCTTCCACTGCAGGGGGCACCGGTTCGATCTCTGGTCGGGGAACTAAGATCCTACGTGCCACACGGTACGGCCAGAAAATAGAAAACAACAATAGGATATTCTTCGCTCCTCCTTCTCACCAGACCTGGGTGTCATTCACCTCCTCTCACCCTCTGCTCCAGCCTGCTCATACCCTTGGCAAGACCTGCCTCCCACCCCTTCTTTCCTGCCTCTGTACTTCTGCCTGTGGCAGTCCCCCCTTCCTGGAGGGCCCTTGCCTTCTGCTCTGCCTATCTATGTTTTCACTTCCACCAGAGGTCACCTCCTCCGGGATGTCCTCCCTGACTAGCCCTTCTCCCTCTGATGGCTCAGGCATCCTTGTCCCCCAAGTCTGTGTCATTTGTCCCAGAGTGGGTCCCACCAGTGACAGGACTTGGGCTCTCCCCCTGCAGGCTGGGTGACCCTCTGGCTGCTGGTGCCAATGTCAGCCATGCTGAGTTGCAGGCAGCCCAGGGCTGGGACCTGGAAGCTGCAGAGGGCCCACACATGCTCTGACACCAGCTCTCATCTCACAGGCCTCACCCCTGGCCCTTCCTGCGGCAGCTTGTGGGCCCGCCCCAGGAGGAGCAGCTGCCCACAGGAGAGGCTGGGACAGTGTGGCCTGGCCCCCTTTGTCATCCCTGCGGGTCAGGCAGAGGGCCCAAGGCTTTGCAGGCCCCTGGCAGGATGTAACTGAGGATAACTGAGGCCAGTTTGTTGCCAGGAGCCCCCATATGGGGGAGAGGCAACCAGCCAACACCAGAGCCCCGATGCCAGGCACCAACCGTGCCAGCAGATTGCATCTGACATCACAGCCACCCCCTTGCCTGGTGACCACGGCAACTGGAAGCCTCCCCCTCCTCTCCCCGCCCGCGGAACAGTCCTCCACGTTCCTTCTAACCGTGGTCTTCCTGTGCAGAATGTAAGCGCGTGTGTCTGGATGGAGGGGGGTAACAGGGTGGCATTTTTAATTTCCTGCAGCTGGCAGAGCTGAGCTACACAGTGGTTAGGAACAGGGCTCTGGCACCATACAGATCTGGGTTCTGGGTTCCAATCTCAGCTCTACCACATCCTAGCGATGTGTTCTTAGATGGGCTGCTACCTCTCAACTATAAATGAGAATAATGACAGGACAGATGTCAGAAGGCTAGAGGGAGGAGACAGAGTCCTCAGTGCCCACAGTGAGTTGTGGCAGTTACAACTATTGTCACTCAAATGCGTGCTGGGAAGGGCCAAACCTGGGTTCAAACCCTTGCTCGGTCTCTCCTGAGCTGTGGGGCCTCCTCCAAGTCACAGGACCTCTCTGAACCTTGGTATCTTCATCTGGAAAACAGGGCAATGACCGACACCTTCCCAGCAGAGCTGCCACAGCACAGAAGGCACAGAGCCCAGCACGAACCAGGCAGAAGTGCCCCGCCGTCACTGCTATCCTTATCCCTCTTGTTTTGTCCACTCGTAGCTCCCAAGTCCTGACACTCCACGACCAGTTGGTCCCTTCTTCCCTTTGTCATCCCCAGGCCCATAGTCACTATCACAAAGTCCCAAAGTGTCCCTGACCCATGCCCAGGCCTGAAGAGTGGCCTGGTGCCCCAGGAAGAGTGCCCGTTGGGCACTGGAATGGAACCTTGGTGGGGGGTGGGAGGGGGGGTGTCCCTTCTTGCTGATTCTCAGTTTCCTCATCTGTGACATAGAGCGGCAGCTCCCGTCACCTCAGGGCTGTAAGGACTGCAGTGCAGGAAAGGGCTCTGGGGCACCCCTGCTCCAGCTGCCCTTGCAGAAGTCCCCCCCGCTCCACTGTTTCTGAACTGGGGTCAGCCCCTCTGCCTCCTAAGCCAGCCACCCTGCGGCCCTGCCCACCCCTGAACCCACACGACCCTGTAGCCAGGCCAGCTGCACCCCTGCCAGGGCCCTGTGGATTTCCGGGCCTGGACAGCGAGTGCGGTTAGAGCCCTGTCCCCTCTGCCCCCAGCTGCTCCCCGGCCCTCCAGCCACCCTACCTTAGCCGCCCGCCCCTTGTCCATGCAGTCGGGGTTCTCACAGCACAGCCCCTTCTCTTCAGCCAGGCTCCGGTCTTCTGAAAAGGAGAGAAGAGGGTTACTAGTCGGGCGGGGCCCAGGGAGGGTGCGCCCAGGCTGGGGCACCCAGGCTCCCCGGGGCCCCAGGAGCCTCCCGACCAGAGGATGGGTGGGGCCGTCTCCTCAATGCACCCTTCAAAGGAGGGCAGTGTCCCTTTCTCTTTTAAATGCCAACTTATCTGCACGGGAATCTGTTAGCAGAGCCCTTTTCTTGTAGCAGCTCCCCAGGGAAAGTATCCAGATTCCAGGGGGAGAAAACGTCTTTGGAAATGAGCAGCTCCCTCTCTCTGTACCACTAGTCTGGGGAGGGGGGTGGCTCAGTGACCTTGGGGCCCCAGGGTTCCTGGGGGATCCCTGCAAGACTACGGGGGGGAAGGGGGATGCCAGGGGCCCAAGATCCCTTCCTACCCCTGTCCTCCACATCGCTGCCTCTATTGATGGTCTCCCCCGCAAAATCCTGGGGTGGTCCCCCTCACCCGCTGTCCGTCTTTGACCCAGCATTTGGTCCCCTCCAAGCTAGCTGCCTCTCCTCCTGGGGCACAGCAGCGGAGGGGACAAGGAAGGGGGGAAAGAGGCTGCCCGCCCCGGTCAGCTTGCAGGGCCAGGGGAAGGGGTGATGAAGCGCGCCCCGACACGGGGCACAGTTTGGACCCCCGCATCCCTGATTCCGAGACCGGCGTCTACCTCCCACCGCGAGCAGGCCTTCCCCAAAGGAGGCGGCAGGCTGAGCCCCCGCCTGCCGAGGGGAAGGAGCTGGCCCTGCCCTCCCATTGATCCTCCCCCGCCCCAAACTCCCCGGCCTGCCCGCGATGCCCCTCGCCCGCGCCCCTCCCCGAGCCGGCGCGGAGGCGGCCAGGCCCGCCGGCCTGCATGGCGAGGCCCGGCCGGGGGCCCCGCACTCACCCATGGAAGAGGCGCCAGGAGGCCGGGAACGCGGGCGGTGCGGGGGGCGCCGCGGGTCGGGGGCGAGCGCAACGGCGGCGTGGGGCGGACGCCGGCCGAGCGCCGGGGGAGAGGCCGGAGCGCCGCGGCCGCGGGACCCTCTGCGGCTAGAGGCGGGGCGGGGCAGGTGGGCGGTGGGAGGAGCCGAGCGGCGGCCCCGCCTGCGGAGGGCGGGGCTCCGTGCCCCGCCCCCTGCGCCCCTCAGCCTGGACCCCCGCTGGGCAGAGCCTGCCCCCGGGCGCGGTGTATCTGCCGGGAGGACGCGACCCATCCTCCCTCCCCACAACTGGAGCCTTCCCCTCCTCTCTGAAAAGTCGTGGGTGTGACCAAAGGCCATCCCTCCGCCCCTCAACTCCCTCAGCCTCCCAGCCACCTCAAAAGAAAACACCTCTGTTTTTGATGTGGTCTGGAGACATTTTCTCAATCTCCTGGAAAGTGGGAATGAAGGCATTTTAGACAACTCTGCTATTTCTCCTGGCCCCAAAGGTACCGTCTAAGTGGAAACGGTGCCTTCTTGTAGATAGGCATGCAGGTCAGGACAGATCTCTGCACCCTCTGTCCTCCACCCCCAGCAGAGGACCCTCTCCTCCTTTAGAGATGCTGTCGGCTGTGGGGTAAGGGTTCCGTAAATGGAGCGGGCTTGGTGGCTACTGTTGTTTTATTACTATCATCTCTGTGTTGGTTAGCATTTTAAAAACTTTATGGAGGTATAAAATAAATATGTACAGAACAGTGCAGCTCTCATGGGTACACAGCTCAGAAAATTTTCACAAAACGTATTTTTACAAAATAACCAGCCCGCAGGTTAAGAAGCAGAGCACCACCAGCCCCCCTGCAGGAGGCTCCCTCATGGGAGCTGCCAGCCACTCCCCACCCCCCAGGGGGTGCTGTCCTGACCTCTGTCTCAATTAGTTTTGCCTGGTCTTGTACTTTCATTCAATTAGTTTTGCCTGGTCTTGTACTTTATGTAAATAGCACCACGAGATACTTGGACAACATTTTAGTGTTTACAAAACACTTTTCACTTCAGAAATGGAGCCTGGGGGAGGTGGCCAAGACTCTCCCAAGGGACTCAGAGTTCTCCTGAGCCTGCGTAGACCCCATCCCACCTGCAGGTTGGTGCTGGGAGGCTCTGGGTAGATGAGATCCAGGTATGGAAGACCCAGTTTCCCATGGGACCCGGGTCTCTCTCCCAAAGTCTCCCCTGGCCCCTTCCCCAACCAGAGTAGGGTGCCTGCCTTTCTACGCGCATCTATTTCATGGGCTGGCCCTGGGGACTCAGGGGTGACCAGGACCCCATCCCTGCCCTCAGGGACTTGTGACAGAGGGCACTGTGATGGATCCCAAGTCTTCTGGGTTCTCTGGATTCACTCAGCAAACATACAGCAAGGGTCCTCTGAGGGCTCACCATGTACCTAGCCCCAAGCTGGGCACTGGGGACCCATTGGTGACCCTGACAAGTCTTGGGGGCCTCATGTGGGGCCCGGCACGGCCGGGGCGAGGAGGCTGAGGGAGCAGCTGCGCAAGAGGCCTTGCTCGGTGTTCCGAAGCTTCCAGGCTGAGAGGGAAGCGACAGCACAGTGTCCCCCAGTGTCCCCCAGTCTGCTGTTTGTGCAGTGGGAACCTGGCGTTCTGAGAAGGGCCCCTGCTAGTTCTCAGGACTCTCAGGCGGGCCCTGCCTCACTCAGTTCACAGAATCACACAGTTCTGATTTCCCTCTCGGAATCTCAGCTGTCTGAAGGGCCAGAGATGCCTGTCCTGCCTCTAGCCCGGAGGCAGGGGCAGCTGAGCGGGGAAACAGCCCTGTGAGGACCCTGACGGGGTCCCTGGGGTCAGCGATCCTGCTGGCCCTGCCCCAGCCCTGCCTGTCAAGCCGTAGCTGGCTCAAGGGTCGGGTGGGAAGCAGGGCTCTTCTCCACCACCCGGCAGCAGCTCCTCTGCCATCTGGATTTCCAGGGACCTGGAGACCGCAGCCAGCTTTGGGGGAGTTGCCCATGCACCCTACCTGAATCTGGGGAACTCAGCCAAATGAGGTCTGCTTGTAACCCTGAGTCCCTGGGTTCTCACAACTCAGGGCCTGGGGTTGGGTTCTAACCCCCTTTGTCCCAAGACTTCTGGATTCTGGTCCTAAATTCAGCAGGCTCTGGGCTACTTACGCCACCACAGGGTCCTGGAGCTGCCTTGCCAGCCCTCTGGGTCCTGCCATGACCGCCCCAGGCCACAGCCACTCCAGGGCCAGACTCCCCTCGGCCACCGTGGGGTGGTCGTGGGGTCTGGAGTCCTTTGTCCTGGTTCTTCCAAGCACTGGAGTTCTACCTGGCTAACCTCTCTGGCCTCTAGCATCCCCCCAACCCCGCCGCCCTCCCACCCTCCCCCAGCCCCCCCTCCATTTTCAGTTCCCTCAAGGTGCTCAGTCTGCTTTCTAGACGCCCCCTCTGCGGACTGCTCAGGCCCAGCCCCTCTGGAATCTAGTTTCCCCGCACTCCACATGAAAGCTACAGCCTCCTAGAGCCCCTAGGTGTGCTTCTCTCCCCAGAGACTCCAAACACAGGAACGTCGCTGAGGACCCTGCTAGCTCTCAGGGCCCAGAGACGGGCCTCTGGGGGCCAGGGAGGAATCAGGCATCGGGACGGGCTGTCCCCACCCCAGGCCTGCCATGGGCTCCCCTCTGACAAGTTGCCCGGTTTGCAGCCCTGCAGAATGGGTGGGTGTGGTAAGGGGGAGATGTCGTACCAGGTGGTACATACCCTGGACATAGTTGATTGGGCCAGAGGTGGCCGCCTGGGCCAGCCTGTTCAATTAGACTTGCTCTGTTGAGAATTTGAATTGAGACGGGCAACTCCTATTGGGCCCTGGAGCCCTGAGGTCACAGAAAGTCAGTCTGAGTGGGTACGCTCCCAGGGGCCGCCTCCACCACCTGCCCTCGCTCCCCCCAGGGTCCCCGCCCCGGAGTACCCCTCTGGCTGCTGGCCCTTGGCCAGCCCCAGGCAGACCTGGAACCTGGAAATTGCCCACCCCCAGGGTGCCAGATGTCGTCTCTCCGGGTCTGAAACAGCCCAGCTGCCCTCCTGGCCTCCTCGGGCCCCTGCGGCTCCCAGCATCCTGGGGAAAGCCAGGGCCCCTCAGCCAGGCAGACAAGCCCACATGCCAGCGTCCCCCACCCTCTATCTTAGTCACACGATGCCGCTTTTCCTTCTCCAACACGATCTCTACGACAACTGGCCGGCAGGGCGCCTGGGCAGAAGCCGGCCGGCAGACATGTTTTGCTTGGCGAAGCGCAGTGCTTCAAAAGAATTTGAATTGGTTGCCAACTTTGAAAAGTCAGATTTCACATAAAAATCCAGATTTCTGGCTTCCATGGACAAACCAGAGGAGCCTGGCAGCTCTGGACCCATATTCCTGATGGCTCCAGCTCCCCAGTTGTGTCTGCCTTAGACTGGCACACACCCTTCCACCCTCCACAGTCCCCACCACTCCCTATCGCCTCACTCCAGCCCCCTCCCTCTGTTACTCACTACCTCCCCTGGGACGGAACTGAGCTTCTGACCGCGGCCCAGCCCTTCCTGGTTCTGTTCCTCTGCCTCTGCCACATCCTTCCCATCGCTGTCTACTGTCAACTGACATCCTGCCCACTCTCTAAGGCCCAAGTTGAATGCAGCGACCTTCCGGAAGGCCTCTCGATCTCAGAATATCCAAATTCCAGATGAATCGCTCCCTCCTAGATCCCACTGTCCTGGGATGGGCCTTTGAATTGACCTGTTATTTTGGACCTCTCTTCCCCACCAGATTGCTCCAGAAACACCTGCCTATAACCATAGCTCTGACCTACCCAGCACCTGCTGGGCGCTCTGTGCTTTTCACACATGGTCTCATTTCACTGTCAAACCCTCTGCAGCATGGGCTAACCCCAAAGGACAGCTGCTGGCCACTGTAGCTACTGAGCATGTGCAATGGGGCTCATCCAAACTGAGATGCGCTATACATGTGAAATACGCAGCAGATTTGGAAGATTTCGTGCAAGAAAAAAAAAAACAATGTAAAATCACGTTGATGCGGACTTCCTGACGGTCCAGTGGTTAAGAATCTGTGCTTCCACTGCAAGGGGCGTGGGTTCGATCCCTGGTTGGGGAATTAAGATCTCACGTGCCGTGCGGCACAACCAAAAAGTAAAATAAAATCAAATCTCATTGAGGATTTTTTTATACGGCTTACAAGTTGAAATGATAATGTTTTTGAAATAGACTGGGTTGATTAAATATACTCTTAAAATTCATTTCACTTGCTTGTTTTTAGGTTTTTTGTTTTTTTGCTTTTTGTTTTTAATGTGGCTAGTAAAAAAATTTAAATGATGAAAGTTCTAGGGGATAGCACTGTTCTAAACAACTGAGAGAAGAAAGTGTGTTGATTGTTGCCCATTTTACAGATGAGGAAACTGAGGCCCAGAGGGTTGGGCGACTTGCCCAAGGTCATGCAGCTAGTGTGTGATGAGCCTGGGACTTGAGCCTAGGACTGGAAGACTCCAAGTCTGTGCTCCTAACCAACAGGCCACACTGCCCCTATGGTGCCCCCATGGTTCCTGACATGGTTAGGTGCTTGACACACATAAAATGATCCCCCCATTGTCACATAAGACCCCTTTTCCCAGCTGGCTGCAGGCTGAGACAAGCGTACCACCCTTGTCATTCCTCAGGGGAGCCCCTCACCTCTGAGCACCCCCTGGCATAATGAACCTCAAGAAGACAGAGCTTCCCTGCCCATCACCTGCCAACCCCAGGCCTGGCCTGGCAAAGGCTGCCCCTCCCAGGAAGCAGCTGTGGCCTTGAATGCCCCCTCCCACGCAAACCCAGCCCTCCTGGGAGCCTATCTATCGTTGGGCAGCTGCTGCGGGCTGTGCTAGGACTGAACCCCGTCATCAGGGCAGCTTGCAGAAGGGCAAGATTTGACCCAAACCTGCCTGAGAGCCAGAGGGGTGTGTCCTGGGCAAATGGCTGCTGACCCCAGGAACCATCCGCCTCTCCCTACCCCAGACTCTGGTCAGAGCATCACAGGTGGCCTGGGAAAGAAATGTGGTCCCCTTCCCAAAGCCCCATGTAGCATTGTGGGGTAGGGCCGTCAAGTGGGGACCCAGCTGGAGGAAGGAGCCCGGACCATGGTCTCTGATGCTGTCCCTGCCTGCAGCCCAGACTGAAGATGTCATCGTCCCCTGGAGCCTAGAGACCCCCAAGCACTGCCCCGCCCGCCCACACGCCTCGGACTCAGTAAGAAGAGGTGGGAGGACACATTCAGAATCCCTTTCTGGGGCCCAAGAAACCATCCACACAGTTCCTGCCCACAGGCCTGGAGCCCGCCTGCCACTTCCTCTGGCCGAGGCTGTTGTGGGCACCTGCCCATTTGCCCACTGCCACGGGCTTCCCCCCAGGCTCCTCGGAGGAACAGAGAGTGGCTGCGAGAAAAGCAAGAGCAGGACTGCGGAAAGGGGCGTGATTCCCGTTCGGGACAATCACGCTCCGGGCACGAGCCCCACCCCATCGCGCTGGGACCCACCACCCACCCATACTGGGCCCAGGCCAGGGGCTGGCAGGGTGCAGAGGACAGAGCCCACATAGACAGCTGTGTGCCCGCTCTCCCACCCGCCTGCCTCAGCTCGCCCCCGAGGCCGGCTCACGCGCCGTGACCCATGCACCGTGTGCTGGGACCTCTTTCCCAGCCGGGGCCAAGAGGCACGGGGTCGTGATGGTGGGCCTGGTCCTGCGGCTCTGAGGCGGAGGGCGGGAACTGTGGATCTGGGTACCACCACTCACCACCCCACTGAGCCTTGCCTTCCCTTCCAGAGCAAAGGAAGGGGCCACCAAGAATGGTCCCTGCCTCCAAAGGTGGGCGTGAAGACTCTAGGAGCCAAGGGAAGTCTTGGCACGGGGCAAGTGCCCGCTAACTGTGAGCTGTGAGGCCCCACAGATGGCAGGGACTGCTTGCCTGGAGAGGCTGGGGGCAGGGGAGCAGGAGCGCGCTTCACAGGGGCTGCCCCAAAGCCCCGGGAATGGGTGAGGGCCCAGCAGCAGGAAAGCTTGGCACTTTGCAGTGACTGAGATGAAGAGGATACATAGCAAGAGGGGGACAGACCCCTGCTTGGCCTCCCTGGCTTGTGTCTGGGACTGGCTGTGTGACCTCATGCCGGACCTCAGCCACCTTCCCTGCCTCAGTAGACAGGAACCTGCCAGGTGAAGCCGTACAAGCAGACAGGACTCAGTCTGCCCCCCAGGCCACTTCCCCAACCCACCCTCTGGTTCCAGAACAGTGCCCGGCTGAAAGAGACGGGGAGCTTTCTGCCAGGCTGGCCCGCGCCTGCCCCGTGCGGTCCTCGCGCTTCCCCCTGCTCCATGCCCTGCCCAGCCTCCTGCACAGGTGGGCGCTGTGCCCACCCCACCCCTCCAAGCAGCCACATCCCTCCGTCCACTTTGGCCAACGGGACAGGTTGCCCAGAGGGGCCCCCTCTCAGGTTCGACAGCTGTCGTTTATGCCCACCAGGCATCCATTCTCCCCCTTGAGAGCAGCATTGCCTGCCCTGCTTTGTGGAACCCGTGCCCCACGTGGTCTCTTTCTGTGGTGGATCCCAGGCCTAGCCATCACTTTCCGTGCCCTCTGGCTGCAGGGAGGGGTCAGGGAAGGACCACGCCAGGCTGGGAAGTTGTGTCCCTGAGAGGCTCCTGCTTCTCCAGGCCTGTGGCCTGGGGTGGGGGCGTGCCAGAGCCTGGGGCCCCAGATGAGGCCAACAGAGGAGATAAATGAGGCCCGAGACACCGCGCCCTGCTGGCTTCTGCCAGCCAGACCTGGGCTTCCATCACTGGCACTGGTGTCCTGACAGAAGCGGAGTCGCCAACCCAAGGCTGAACGTTCTGCTGGGCCACTCATTAGCGGAGCTATGATAAAACAGCAATGATAACAGCCAGCGTGGACCATGCCCTTGTTCTGTGGCGTGCGGGGTTTGAAGGGCTCCATGTGTCACCCCAGCAAGTCCTCTCAGCCACCGCACGACACCACCTGTATCTTTATCCCCACTGACACGGCCAGCTCAGCCTCCAAACACCGGTCGCCGGGCTCAGCACCCCGCACCACCCGTGCTGCCTCTCGGGGGGCTTAATCTCTCTGTGTTTCTGTTCCCTTACCTGCAATGGGGATAATACGAGAAAGGGCACATGTCCTGGGGCCTCGAACATGAGCATTCCAGAAAGACTCGTCCCACCACCTGGCCCTGATCTTGGAGGCAGAGGACCGAGGCAGAGACCAGGCCTGAAGCCCAGAGCCAGGCCCAGCTGCCCTGCTCCCAGCCCAGCTGCCGGGCCCACGCTGCCTGGCTTGGCCTGCCCTGTCTGCCCCCGAGGCCCCCAGGGTCCTCGTGCTCAGGCCCCTCTCCTCCACCAGCAGCGGCTCTCAGGAGGGCCTTGTCCCCCCACCGCTGCTGGTGTGACGGGCAGCAGCATGTGCATGGTGAGCAGGCCGCAGGCTCCGGCCAGAGGGCGGCGGCACGGTAGACCAGCTGTCCGGACCTCCTGCGCACCCTTCTGGGAAAGTGGAACTGCACCTACCCCCGAGGTCCTCGATGATGTCCAGGGTGGAACTCCAGGAGAAGCGCTCCACGGCCCCCAGCTCCAGCTCGGCCAGGGCACCGGGCAGGGCCTCCAGCGCATAGGCACCCCGCTTCTTCCAGTAGAGAAACATGCTGAGGCCCGGGGAGACCTCCCCGCCGGGCCCGTGCCCTCAGAGGCTGGGCGGCCCCGGGGACCCGGGTCCCCGAGGCCTGGACACAGTGGGTGCAGGGTCTGCAGAGGGGCTGTAGAGACCCTGGGGCTGGCCACAGGCCGGCGAGCACGACCCTCCCTGGGGAGGGGAGCATGCTGGGAGCGGCCGGGGGCCTCAGAGCTGACCAATGGCCAGGGCTCCAGCCCCACACAAAGCGCCTTTCTTCCCCTCCTACAGACATTTTACAAATTTCAACTTCCCGGCCCCCTCGGAGCCCCCCCCAAGGGGATGGGCTGGCCGTCTGGGGACGACAGAGGCCCGGAAAAGAGTCCGATTGTTCCGTGATCTCTGTGCTAAGATAAGTTTTCAGAGGAGAAAAATGTGCTGCTCCAGGAGCAGTTCCAGCCCCCCACTCCTGACCTCTGACCCCAGCCCCCAGCCCCAGCGGGGCCCTGCAGGATTTCTCAGTGGGGAGTGGAAGCACCCATGGGGTGCTGTGGAATGACCCCAGAGCTGTTTTCAGCTGCCTGGCTGGGCCCCCTCCCCAGGAAGCACGAGGCGTGGCTCCCAGCTCCCCAGAGCAAAGGCCCCAGGGAGGCCTCCAAGGGTCAGAGGGCAGGAGCTGCGGGCCAGGCCTCAGCCTCAGCCTCAGCTGCCAATGAGGCCCCGCATCTGCCCTCTGGGCTCTCACCAAGGGCCCTCCCTCGCCGGGGTGGCCAAGCTTCCTCAGGCTGCCCACCCACCCCGCCTCCCTCCCCAGACCGTGTCACCTACACCAACGGCTGCACCACACATGAAGCCCTGGGCAGGCCTCAAAGGCCTCGGGCATCGTCACAGAGCTTCACAGCCCCCTGCTCAGTGGGCAGAGGGTGGGGTGCGGGCAGGGAGGTCAGAAGGCCGGTGGCTGAAGGAACCAGCTGGTGCAGAGCACAGATGAGGCGCAGAGGAAGACACTGGCTCAGCTGATAAGCAGCAGGGCTTGAATTTGAACCCAGGACTATCTAGTCTCAAAGCCAGCTTGGGGGCCCAGACAGCTACCTGGGGGAGAAGGTCTGGTGGTCGGAGGGCAAAGGGGTGGCCCTGTGGGAATCCAGCCCGGATGGGGGAAGGGCACCTTGCTCGTCCCCCCAGCCAGCCTCTGCCACGTTGCTGAGCGCCCTCTGTGTGACCCTGCCACGGCTCCCCAACCTTCCAGGGTCCCGAAGGAGCTAACCTGGGTGGGGGCAGAGCTGGCCGCCCCCAACCCTGGCCCGACCAGTTGCCTGGTGACAGAGAGGCACGAGGCCCAGACAAGGGGAATTGGCAGCAGAAGGCTCGACTTTCCGGGTGGGGGGCACCCCAGGGCTGTGGCGGGGTGGAGGCTGGTAGGGGTAGCCGACCAGGCAGCCTGCACACCCCCAGCTGAGGGCTAAGGTGCCAAGAGGCAGCTCAAGTGATTCAAACCAGATGCCTGCCTGCCTGCCCGCCTGCCCACCCTCCTCCTCCGGCCCAGGGCCAGGGCCAGGGCCAGGCCCAGACGAATGCGGCCAGGCCCTCCGGTCCTTAATCACTGGCACCCACGTAGCCTGGGCCCACACGAGGTGGGGGGCACCCTGGCTCGTGTTTACAGGCAAGTGGCCAGTGTGTGGGTGCCAGACCAATGTCGGGGGAGCGAGATGATTTGTCCCCGGCAGCCATGGCTGGTCTCGGCGCCCACCGGGAGGGGCCGGGGCTGCACAGTGAGCAGTGCTCCCCGAGCGTTACCTAGTCCAGATGCCTCTGTGTCTAGGCCTGGAGGGGCTACACTTGGCTGTGGTTTCAAAACTGCAAGCCCCAAACCCACCCCGCCCGGAGGCTGGTGGGAGATGCTTCCTAACCCCTGCTTTGGGTGAACACAAGAAGCCCCCCGACCACACACACACACCTGCGGAAGCCCTACTCCGTGTCTGCTTGTGCTCAAGCCCGGGATGCTGCACAGCTGGGCCTGGCTGTGCCCCTCCCCCTCCCCACCCGGGGCACATACAGCCTCCTCCCAGAGGTTCTCTCTGTCCCCACATGTGCCTTCTGCCTCCTACCACCCTGCCTTGGCTTGTGGCAGGCCTGCTGCCTGGTGTCCTCCTCTGGCTCCACGGAGAGTCACCCACCCTCCTCCTGTCCAGGCTAGAGGCCTGCATCCCCGACCTTGCCTCCATCCTCCCTGTGCAGGAGAGCAGGGGGGTCCGGGCAGGCCCACCCAGGCTGGTAAAAGGGCCCCCAGGGTGTCCCGGGGGGGCCCAGCAGCCCTCATCACCATGCTGCAGGTGTCAAAGGCAGGTGGATACACCTGGGCCTTTTACTGGGTCTGGGGGAAACCAGAAGCTAGCCAACTAGTGATGCCGCTTACAAACGTGGGGAGAGGGCTCTTCACTGCCTCTGAGGGAGCTGGGGTGCGGCATGGCCGTCGTGTATGCTGCTGTGCTCCCAGCCCCAGGTGGACAGAGTGATGACAGTTACTGTGGACCAGATGCCACACTGAGCATCATCCCTACGTTAGCTCCTTTAAGCCTCACATCAGCCCCATGAGGCCTCACATCAGCCCCATGTCTGAGATGGAGAAGCTGAGGCCAGGGGCCACTTACTTGTCCAGGGCCACCCAGAGTGGGCAGGGGGCAAACCAGGGTGAACTCCAGAGCTGTGCTCTCACTGCTAGGCTGCACTCTCTGGCCCTTGATGACGCAGTCACCGGGTACAGATGGGGACGCAGTCACCGGGTACAGATGGGGGCCCAGGGTCCAGAGGGAGGCAGGGCGGCCCCGAGCTGGAAGCACATCCTCCCACAGTCCCAGGCCCACCTCTCCTGCCTGGCTCCTCCTGGAAGCTCATGACCTCTGCACGGGACGATCCCAGGGAGCCAGGAGACCAATGGCTCGTGCCCTCCTCTCGGCATGCCCGACCCCAAACCCAAAGGTTTGTCCCCACTGCCGTGAACTCCCACTGGCCAGGGACCAGGGCTAGGACGGGCAGAGGGCTGGGGAGCTGGAGACCCGAGGCAGCTTCATCCAGTTCCTGGCAATGGCCTTGGACATGGGGAGGGGGTCGAGCCCTCCGCAAACTGCAGCTGTTTCCTTGAGAGCGGAAGTGCCGTGTGGAGGCCAAGCAGGAGCCCCGAGAGGCCCACGGAGTGAGGGGCTAAGAGAGGAAGAGGGGCAGGTGGCCCAAGCCGGCCATCAACCCCCACGCCAGCTGCCTCCCAGCCAGCCACGGCCGACAGAGACCTTGGCCTTGGGGGGAAACTTCCCTTCCTGAGTTCACCAACCAGGGGTCCCTGGGCCCCCTAGATGCCCCTTCCCCCTTCAGCCCTGGCTGACCCCTTTCCCACCAGGATGACTGAGGGCAGCTCCCTGAGGAGTAGACTGGTCCAGGTTCCTGCCTCTGGCTCACTAGCTGGGTAGCCCTGGGCTTGACACTTCCTGAAGCCTCAGTTTCCACATCTGTGAAACGGGGTAAGGAGAGAGGCCGCCCCCACCCCCCGACCACTGTATTGTCTCCAAAAGATCCCACTCACCTGGGGCTAAGCAGAGAGCAAGTGCTTGCCCCATGGGGATGAAGACCTGGGGGGGTCCCTGCCTTCTGCTAAGAGGCCCTGCCCCTCCCCCGCACCAGGTAAGGTCCTCCGTGACCCTCTGTGGTGCCCTGAGCTCCCCCAGTAGCAGGTGACCACATCTTTCCTCCACCTTCCGGAGTCTGGGGAGGACTGTCTGGACCCCCAGGGCAGACTGGGAGCACCATCTTTGGGGGGGGAGGGGGTGGCCTGTAACAGAGCCGACACGGCAGGGCGGTGCCCAGTGCCAGCTGTGCAGCTTGCGTGAGAAGCGGCCGCACGGGCTGTGCTGTGCTTAAGTGCTCCCAGGTCAGACTGCAGAGCCTGTTAGGAATTATGTCTGGCCGGCCAGCCAGAGGCCCGTTATATAACGTGGCACAGGGCAGGCCCTAGCCACCCCTAACCCCCGGCTCCCCAGCTCCCCAGCCGCTGCTCCACTGGCCAAGCCTGAGAGGAGACGTGTCCCACTGACCCCCTTCCACCCGCCCCACGCACATAGCACGCCAGACCTCCGGCTCCAGGTGAAAAGGATCTGCTCCCACCTGCCAGAGCACGCGGCAAGGACCTTCCAGGGCCACAGCCCGGTAGGGGCCCCTGGGGGGTGGAGGCCACCCCCAGGCAGCAGGCACGCACCTGGGGCTGGCACC
The DNA here is from genome assembly GCF_951394435.1 of Stenella coeruleoalba. NCBI lineage: Eukaryota > Metazoa > Chordata > Mammalia > Artiodactyla > Delphinidae > Stenella > Stenella coeruleoalba. The sequence continues at coordinate 4,573,469 of NC_137169.1, forward strand.
TGCAAGAGGGGTGAACAGTGGGGCCTGGCATGGGCGGCACAGACCCCCAGCCCCCTGACACACACACACAGACCAAACCGTTCTGAAGGCTGGATACACAGGCCTGAAGCCTCGGCCGCCTGCGGGTCCGTCAGTTTGGAAGGTGCCGAGGTCACCTGGTTGAGAGCCAGCCTGGCCCTTAAGCCGCTGCCAGGCCGCTGCCCCAGGCCCTCTCCCATGACACCTCCCCACGGCCCCCAGCTACTGCGGCCCACCGCCCACCAGAGCAGGCTGCGTGCACCATGCCCGGAGGGGCCTGGCACAGCGTGGGTCTCCCCACACCCCTGCGGGGCCCACACAGCCCTTTCTCAAACCCTCGGGGGCCCCAGGGGCTGGGACTGAGACTTGTGAGGTGTTGGACATAACAGGGCCCAGGACTCAGGATGGGGTTTGCAGAGCCCGGGACTGAGGCGGGCAGGGCCCCACGGTGGGCTTCTTCCCCATCCCCAGGGTGGGCACCACGGGTAGCTCCTCGGCAGCGCCCCCCACAGCTGGGCTGTGCCAGCACTCGGAGTGTGGACGTGTGTGAGCCAACACCGTCACCACCGCCAGGGGACAGAGCTCTGCCGGCAGGGAGCCCTGTGCCCGGCACTGAAGAGGCTGGGCCCCTGCGGCCCTGGGCGGGGACCCTGTGCTGCTTACACCCTGGCACTCCAACACGAGCCCCTCAGAAGCAGAGGCTCCCGCCCGGCCAGGGACCCTGTCTCAGTCCTGGTTCTCCAGCTGCTGGCTGGGCACACAGTAGGGACACTGACATTAGCCAAGTCCCCTTGTGTGCCAGGCCCTGGACCCAGAGCCTTCAACATGGAGCTCCTTCAAGTTGCCTAATGATGCTGTCATCGTGTTACTATCCCCGCATTGTCCAGAGCAGGAAGCTGAGGCGCAGGGGGGCCTGCAGACCTGACCAGGTCAGCCGGGAAGTGGGCGGGTGGTACTGCCAGAGTCCCCTCGCCACCCCCCAACTCCATGCCACCCTCGGTTCCCTCTGTGGCCAAGATATTCAAGTTCCACGTGCCACGAGGATCCAGTCAACAAACAGCCCTCCCTGCCCATCGCCGCCAGCATCCCGAGCTGAGCGCAGGGGCTCGGGGGCCCCATCTCGGGGGCCCATCACAGTGACCCTCCCTTCCCCAAATGCACCCCTGCTTCAGGACTCTGGGGGCCCTTCAGGCTTAGACAAGCCTCCCTGACCTTTTTTTTTTTTTTTTTTTTTGCGGTACGCGGGCCTCTCACTGTCGTGGCCTCTCCCGTTGCGGAGCACAGGCTCTGGACGCGCAGGCTCAGTGTCCATGGCTCACGGGCTTAGTTGCTCCGCGGCATGTGGGATCCACCCAGACCGGGGCACAAACCCATGTCCCCTGCATCGGCAGGTGGACTCTCAACCACTGCGCCACCAGGGAAGCCCCTCCCTGACCTTTGAGCCCACTGATCACGATCCTGGAAGTAAATGGGCCCCCTCCTGGGCTCCCCTGCGTGTGTATGTGGCGGGGGAGGGGGGACAGCCAGACAACAGGCCCCTCAGACCCAGGCAACTCCCCAGAGGCAAAGGGGTGGGAGGCCTAGTCACTGCCCAGCATCTGGCCTGGCCATCCTCACCCACCCATCTACCCACCATGGCCTGGGGACAAGCACACCCTGGGGCGGGCTGGCCACAGACCAGCCGCCCACGCCATTCTCAGCTCTGCCGCTAGAATGCCCTGGCCCCCGCTCAGGCGACCACCACCATGTCTGGGGCCCCTGCCTCGCTCCTGTCCCTCCAAGTAAGCCTCCAGAATGCAGCCTGGCACCTGGGTTCAGATCCCAGCTCCTGCTGGCTGTGCAGCCTTGGGCAAGTTGCTTAGCCTCTCTGGGCCTCAGTTCCCTCGTCTATCCGGTGAGGGTACTCACAGGACTACCTCCCAGGGTTGCTGTGGGGATTAAACGCCTTAATCCGGAAGAGCGGCCTCCACACTCAGGCCCCTGGTGGGAGCTCCACGGACGGTGACAGCAAGAATACAAAGCACGGGGACCTCCCTGGTGGTCCAGTGGTAAAGAACCCGCCTTCCAACGCAGGGGACGTGGGTTCAATCCCCGATCAGGGAACTAAGATCCCACATGCCACGGGGCAACTAAGCCCGTGTGGCACAACTACTGAGCTCATGTGCCTCAACAAGAGAGCCCGTGTGCCACAAACTACAGAGCCCATGCACCCTGGAACCCTCACACCACAACTAAAGAGAGAAAAGCCGTATGCCACAACTCGAGAGAAGCCCGCTCACTGCAACAAACACCCAATGCAGCCAAAAAATAAATAAATAAAAAATAAAATTAAAAAAAAAAAAGAGTACAAAGCAAGGGACTTCCCTGGTAGTCCAGTGGTTAGGGTTCCGCGCTTTCACTGCTGAGGGCCTGGCTTCGATCCCTGGGTCGGGGAGCTAGGATCCCGCAAACCACGTGGCATGGCCAAAAAAAAAAAAAAAAAAAGCAAATCTGAAAATGTCCCCGCTATAATTAAAAATCTGCTCCCCACCCCCTGTGGGGCAAGGCCACCCTCCCTGTCATGGCTGCTCAGGCCTTCCCGGACCTGCCTCCACCCACAGCTCCCTGGCGGACTGATGGCGTCATCCCCCAGCCACAGAGCCAGGCCGCCCTTTGGTTCTGCCTCTGCTGCAGGTGACCACACGGAAAGGTGCAGTCTGGATCCATCAGGACTGGGAGCCCCTTGAAGCAGCTACTGGCTTAATTCTCCCCTGAACACAGGGCCCAGGCCAGCCTCGCCCAGAGCAGGTGCCAGGAGAATGCTCATTGACTTGAACTTGGATCTGTCCATAACCAACCATCTCTCGCAGGGTCAACTTCTGAATACCTCAAAACTCAGTCCAGTAAAGGTGGCAGGGAGGATTCCAGCTCAGAGGGCAGCCCACAGGCCTGGACACCTGGCCTGGGGTCAGATCTGACCACCCCACGGGAGGAGCAGAGACCCTGCTAGACCCAGGCACTCTTCAGCTGGTGCGCCAGGGTTTTCCCAGCCTGGGGAGGGGGGAGAGGAGGAAGTGGGGGCTTGCCTGTATCCCCAGGACTGTCTGTGGTGATGGCAGGATGGCCACATTCCAGTCTTGCTGCCAGCTGCTGGCCACTGCAGACTTTTAAACCTGGCCAGACAGTCTGAGAGGCTGGGCCTTCTTGAGGGCCAAGTCTGTCCAAGGAACAAAGGCTTCTGAGCCAGGCTCCCAACCACAGAAAAGACTGGCCAGCCTTCCAGGACAGCTGGAATTTCAAAATATCTAACCTATTGTTGGAACACCAATCCCAATGGTTGGAAACTATTGTTGCTGTCCCCTTGGACACCCCCAGCAGAGACCCAGGTTGCCTGGGACAGGTTTTGTCTCCCTGTTGGCCCTTGGAGGCCAGAGACCCCTCCTTCTCCCAAGCCCAGGATGTAGGCCCAGCCTACAGAGGCAGTTTCTGGGCAGGGCAGCAGCTGGGTCTTAGCCTGTCATGGCTTTGTAGTAGATGCTGGTGAGCCTCCCATTGGGCCTGGAGAGGTGTTGCCTGGGTCCTGTTCATTTGTATCTCAGAAAAATAGAGCAGGTAATGGACAGAGAGTGACCACGCGTGTGTGCGTGCGTGTATGTGTGCACACGCGGGCACATTATTTTAGATACTTCTCTCTGAGGAAGGTGACTTTCAGCAGAGACTGGAATGATGTGAGGGAGCTCGCCATGCAGATATTTGAGAAACAGCAAGTGCAAAGGCCCCGAGGTAGGGACATATATTGTGTTCTAGTTAAGGTGACCAACTGATGCAATTTGCCTCGCCCAGACTAAGAGGATTTCCGGGACACAGGACTGTTAGTTTTAAAACCAGGATAAGTCGGTCACCCTAGCGAAGAGACTTCAAGGAGGCGACTGTGGCTGGCGCAGGGTAAGCACGGGGCGGAGATAAAGTCAGAGAGGTGACAGAGCATCGGGTCCTGCACAGTCCTGTGAGGACTTTGCCTTTCTTCATTCTGAGGGAGACGGGACCATCAGATTTGTGAGGGTTTTGTTTTTGTTTTTTGTTTTATTTACTTTTGGCTGCGTCGGGTCTTAGCTGCGGCACATGGGATCTTCGCTGAGGCGCTCGGGCTTCTCTCTAGTTGTGGCGTGCCGGTTTTCTCTCTCTAGTTGTGGCGTGTGGGTTCCATAGCACGTGGGCTCTGTGGTTTGCAGCAGGCAGGCTCAGTTGCCCCGCGGCATGTGGGATCTTAGTTCACCAGCCAGGGATCAAACCTGCGTCCCCTGCATTGTAAGGTGGATTCTTTACCACTGGACCACCAGGGAAGTCCCATCGGAGTTTTTTTTTTAAACAGAGGAGGAACATGATCTGACTTAGATTTTAAGAGGCTATTATCACAGAAGTAATTACAGGTGAAATGCGAGGAGCTTATGACCATGAGGGGATTCTACGAGGGTACAAGGGACCTCCCGACCCTGTTGTGGCTCTGAGTTGGCCACAGAAAGCCTCTGCCTTACCTCATTATGATTCTAACAAACTTTAGTTTCCTGTGCTTTAAAAACACACAATGGGGACTTCCCTGGTGGCGCAGTGGGTAAGGCTCCACACTCCCGATGCAGGGGGCCTGGATTCGATCCTTGGTCAGGGAACTAGATCCCACATGCGTGCTGCAACTAAGAGTTTGCCTGCCACAACTAAGGAGCCCGCATGCCGCAACAAAGACCTGGCGCAACCAAATAAATAAACAAATATTTAAAAACACATCACGGGGAATTCCCTGGCGGTCCAGTGGTTAGGACTCCATGCTTGCACTGTAGTGGAGACGGGTTCGATCCCTGGTCAGGGAACTGAGATCCTGCATACTAGGTGGCATGGCCAAAAGAAAAAAAAAAAAAAGATATAGTTCATACAAATAGTTTACAAAAAAACTCATAAAAACACACCATTGGGCTTCCCTGGTGGCGCAGTGGTTGAGAGTCCACCTGCCGATGCAGGGGACACGGGTTCGTGCCCCGGTCCGGGAGGATCCCACATGCCACGGAGCGGCTGGGCCCGTGAGCCATGGCCACTGAGCCTGCGCGTCCGGAGCCTGTGCTCTGCAACGGGAGAGGCCACAACAGTGAGAGGCCCGTGTACCGCAAAAAAAAAAAACAACAAAAAAAACACCATGGTTTTGGAAACAACAGGTATAAAGAGACAATATGCTAAATGCTTTGAACATTTTGCTCCTTCAGTGGAGACTCTCCTTCCTACAATTGTGGATTAGGTAAATCAGACCAAACTTCCCTCTTGGGCCAACCAAAAAAGCTGGGTGAAAAAAAATTGTTTTTAATCTTAAAAACATCAAACCCCACGAAACACAAAAGAGGAGGATCTAGGGAGATAAACAGACAGTTTTGCTCTCAGGGTATTTATGCATTCTGAAGAAAGAGGTGGGAAACAGCTTCACTTCTAAAAGCTTTATGGAGCTAGGGGAAAAAATCAAAGTCCAGGGAACCTCAGGCCTGAGTTTGGATCAAAGTCATCCCAGACTGGTAGTGTTTCCAAGCATACGGCAGAAGCATATGAACATCCTGTGTCATCCTAGGCCTCAAATTTTTCTTGCAAATAAGTTTAAAAATACAATGTCCAACACACAGTCAAAGATAACCAGGCACACAAGTAACTAAGACCCCGTGTCTGAGAACCAACAGAAACACAAAAACTTGAGGTACTGGAATTACCAGACACAGACTCAAACACTGCCTCCTCTGAGCTCCACAAAACCCTGGGTGGTAGATACGGCTGTTGACTCCACTTGAAAGATAATGAAATTAAAGCTCAGAAGGCTGGTGACTTGCCTACGATCATCCAGCTAGTAAGTAGGAGAGTTGTGATTGAATATAGGTCAGTTGCTTCTGTAATCTGTGCTGTTACAAACTTACTACATAAGAGGGTCCTTAGGAGGACCGTGGAGTGCTGTCCCATGGAAGTTCTAGAGGCATGATGTCAGAGCCTGCAGCTGCCCTTGCACCTTGGCCAAGAGCCACAGCATTTCAGTAATAGGGGTGGACAGAGAAGAGAAGTGCCTGAGACCATGTAAGGGGACACCTGCCCAGCCACCCACCCTTATGTGTCAGGGACGGGCTCATGGAAAATGATGACCAGGAGACATAGAAAGAAGGACTGAAATACTCTGCTGATGGGGGAATAATTGGCTTTTCTGGATGACAACTTGGAAATGGGCATTAAAATGCAAAATGCTCAGCCCCTTCCACCCAACAATTCTACTTCCAGAAATTTATTCTATAGATACTCTTTCACAAGTCCACAGAGATACAGGTGTAAGAATGCTCACTACAGCATCATTTGCAGGAGTAAAAAACCGGAAACAACCCCAAATGTCCACTCATAGAGAGCTGGTTTATTTATTTATTTTTTATTAAAAAATTTTTTTGGATTAAGTGCACCTTTTATTTTATTTATTTTATTTATTTATTTTTGCCATGCGGCTTGTGGGATCTTAATTCCCTGACCAAAAAAAAAATTTTTTTGGATTAAGTGCACCTTTTATTTTATTTATTTTATTTATTTATTTTTGCCATGCGGCTTGTGGGATCTTAATTCCCTTAATTTCACTGTTGAACCCGTGCCCTCAGCAGTGAAAGCAGCGAGCTCTAACCACTGGACTGGAGGGAATTATCTAAGGAGATAGGCTTTTTTTTTTTTTTTTTTTTTGGCCTCGCCATGTGGCTTGCAGGATAGATTCCCGACCAGCGATTGAACCCAGGCCGCAGCAGTGAAAGCCCGGAATCCTAACCACTAGGCAACCAGGAAACTCAAGGGCTAGTTTAAAAATTAAGGTATAGGGACTTCTCTGGCAGTGCAGTGGTTAAGAATCCGCCTGCCAATGCAGGGGACATGGGTCCGAGCCCTGGTCCGGGAAGATCCCACATGCCACGGAGCAACTAAGCCAGTGCGCGACAACTACTGAGCCTGTGCTCTAGAGCCCGCGAGCCACAACTACTGAGCCCATGTGCTACAACTACTGAAGCCAGCACTCCTAGAGCCTCTGCTCTGCAGCAAAGAGTAGCCCCCGCTCACCACAACTAGAGAAAGCCCGTGCACCTCAACGAAGACCCAACGTAGCCAATAAATAAATAAATTTATTAAAAAAAAAAAAGTAAGGTATATCCATATGAACCATGAAGCCATTAAAAAGAATGAGGTAGATTTTCATGTATTGGCATTTTTAATGTCCAAAATATAGTATTAATTGGCAAAAGCAATTGCAAAAATGCATATTTTCTTCAATTTCATTTCAACATTTTTACATAGACACATATTTAGGTATGTGCACTGTGTACATATTCATAGAAAAAAATCTGAAATGCAACTGGAAATAACAGAAAATCAGGACTTGTATCTTCATTATTTGTGTACTGTTTGAGAATGACAATGTATTATTTGTATAAGCAGAACAAAGTAAACACAGGCATACATGTGTGTGCATATGTATATATATTCATATGCTAATTTAAAGGCCTTAAACAATCACCTTTCACCTGCAATGTTGTAAAAGCCTCCTGATTCTTCGGCTCTTTATTTGCCACGTTCTCCTTCTCAAACTCCCCCAAACCCACTCTCCAAACTGCTATCGAAAAGGATTTTCTTAAAATGCAAGTCAGAAAACGCTACCTACCCTGCTAAAAATGCTTAAACGCTCATCATGCCAAGGATGAAATCTGAAGTCCGCAAGACGCTCGACCGTCCTCTCTACGGATTGACCTCTGCCCCGTCTCTTTAGAGCTCTCCCCTCCAGCAGCCCCTACAACGCTCTCCCACCCCTCAGTCATCCCACTGACTGTCCCAGTCAGGCTGCACGCAATGCCGTTTCTAGCCCCTGTTTTCCTCTCTTCCTGAAATGACCTGTCTACCCCGACTCTTTACCCAGCTGACTCCAGTTTATCCTTCAGGTGATGTCACTTCAGGAAATCCCCAAGATTGGTGGTGTCGTAAGAGGAATCTTACGTGTGAACCTGTTAACCCGCAATTGCTCTATTTAACACACATCAAACTACTTTTCAATTTCCTGCTGACACATCCGCGTCACTCATTAGTGAGATTCTAGAAGGACGGGCGTGTATCTTGCTCCTGGCCATCTCCCCAGCCCCTGGCACAATGCCCAGTGATTAACGTGTTCAGTAACTATTTGGACATTGATTACATGAGGAACTATGACACACTGAAGCTTATTAAACTTTAAAACTTGGAAATACAGCAAAAGCAAAACTAGTTTTTTTTGTTTTTTCTTTTCTTTTTCGGCTGAGCAGCGAGGCTTGTGGAATCTTAGTCCCCCGACCAGGGATTGAACCTGGTCCCTCAGCAGTGAAAGTGCAGAGTCTTAGCCACTGGACCGCCAGGGAATTCCCACTAGCTGTCCTTTTACTGTCAAAGAAAAGAAAAAAAGAAAGGCAGAAAGAAAGAAAACTAATAATAAAGGGCTTAAAGACACAATCAGGGAATTCCCCGGTTGTCCAGTGGTGAGGACTCCGCACTTCCACTGCCATGGGCCAGGGTTCGATCCCTGGTCAGGGAACTAAGATCCCACAAGCCGCATGGTGTGGCCTCCCCCAAATTTTTTAAATGACACAATCAGGCTGAAGAAGCACAGATGGCCATTCTCTGATGTCCATGTGGCAGCCATGATTTTGGGGACCCCCCCAGAAGGCCTAGAGCCCATATTTCACCCAAGCCTGGAAACAATCTCCCCAGGGCGAGTGAGCAGTGAGGGACCTTGAGTTAACTGGACATCGGTCACTGGGGTTCGTGTATGAGGGTGACAGGCCCGCTAAGGTGAATGGCACACGTTCGTCTTACTCTCTGGCCACTCAAGGCGGAGACCCCAGCGTGGTAGTTAAGCTTCACTTGGGGGTGTGAGCCAGAGGAGGGCTACATCAGCAGCTCAGACCCTTCCCGGGGTGGAGACAACCCTGCAGTGAGGCCTGGGTGGGTGCTAGGAGTTCTGTGTGACTCACTGTCTGCTTCCTAAATCTGTCTTGGGCCAACCGTGGGGCTGGGGGGGAGGGGGAGACAGATGAAGGTCGGAATGAGGGCTCTTATGGGAGCGCAGAGGGGTCAGTGACTAACACACCCTCAGGCCCTTCCTCTCTGGCCAGGAATGGGGTGTTTTCCAGGCCAGGTCTCTGATTCTGGGGCGCTGGAAGGCTGTTTGATTCCATGAACGCCATTCCTGACCCCCTCTGCCAAAACGCGTCATGGCACGAATCAAAAGTGAACTTACAAATATTGACGGTTTAGGAGGCATTTCACAGCCCTTCTTGAGAGACGTACAAACACGGTTGGGAACCTATCCCTGACCATCCTGGCAAGGGGGACACAACTTTAATGCACAAAACTGAAGGTTTCAAGGTCTGGGGACCCCTTTCCCCACCCCGACCTTCCACCTCCCAGGAGAGGAAGCTGGGGAGCAGCTTCCCCCCACCCCCGACCCCGCCACTGGCCCCTCCGCGGCAGCTGCCAGTGGAATATCTCTTCACTCGGGACCCTGTTCTTTCTTCTTTCAGGGCTTGGAAGGCTGAAACCGAAAGCCTCCTTCCTCTGCCTTCTCAGAAGACAGGACACTATCTGCACCTAGATCAGAGATGATGGCTAACGCTCACCGGGCGACCCCTGTCTTCCACGCTCTCAAATTCATTAAATCACTGTGAAGGAGAAAATGTGGCCAGCCTGCAGGAGGGGTTCTTAAAGGGCCCAGGCGAATTCACCAAGCAGCCCCTCCAAGACCCACAAAATCTCTTCTCACTCTGCCGTCCACCCTCCTTTCTGGACCGAAGAGGAAGAAAACACACTCACCGCTTCCTGGACGAAGGCTGAGCCAGCCGCGAGGTGGAGACCCGTATTTTGTCAGGACTGAATTCATGTTTGACCTCTGGGGTGGTGGCACCTTGCCTGGCCCTTGAGCCACGTGCTCGACCCACAGTCCCTGTCCCTCTCTGCCCAGCTGCAGTCCCAACACTGGAGGGCTTCTCCCAGACTCAGCCCCAACCTTAATTTCTCCAGCTGAATCGTCTGCACAGAAAACCACCGAGCTCTCAGCCCTGCCAATTCTCTTCTCCGACACAGGCCCCCTGGGCGCTGTATATTTGAACGTATGGACTCTGTGGCCGCGGTTTGCACTGTTTCCTTGCCGGTGGTTTCCTCCCCTTGGATTTTCCATCCCCAAGTACCCATATGCTCCCTGGCACGCACTCCTCACACCGCTGGCTGCCTCAGAGGGTGCCTTCCCTCCTTTCCCAGAAAGCAGTGCCACGAAGACCCTCGTCTCTGCAATGCCAACAGCCAGCAGCAGCCCCCCGCTGGATTCCTCGGTCAGGAGGAAGGCCTGCAAGTGTGGTGGCTTCTTCCTGCCCGGCCGACATGCACAGCCCGGAGACAAGCCCAGGTCCGAAGCATTAGAAAAACCCAAGCCACAGTCCGCTGAGCAGCACAGCAGCATCGGGGCCAGTCGCCATGGCAACCCTTGGCTTCCCAGCCCAACACATTGTCTGCCTGGCTCGGCTGTTTGCCGATTCCCAAGACTGCTTACTCAGCTCCCGGGATCTCCAGATTGGACCTGCTGCCCCTCAACTCCAAGTGCGGCTCCTTTCAGACTGCTCCCTCACCCCGCGGCCCACCCTCTGCCCCATTCTTTTCCTGGCAAAGCCCTGGAAATAACTTTAACGCAGCCAAGGCTTTCTGGAGGCCCTACCTCACGTGGCTCTTCCCCTACTGCACAGATGGCCCCCATATTTATTTTAGCCACTGTTCAGGCTTGGCCTGTCAGCCAAGTCTCGTTGCCTCTACCAGGCCCCACCCTGGGAGCGAGGGCCGAGGGGCTGAGCTCTCGCTCTCGGAGAGGCGGTTACAGACACAGACCCCCGGCTGGCTGGCTAGCTTTCTTTCTATTTGAACTCTTCTGGGAGCAAAATTCTTTTCCCTGCTAATATACTCTCAAAGATAGTCCAGAAACCATTTAACTTACATACATGGGCCCCAAAAGGAAAAATGACGATGAACTCCCACTGGAGTTTATCCCGCTCAATACTGAAACAGAGAAAAGGTGCCGGGCACTTGCTGGGGTTTCCTGTCTTCCCCACTATGGCGCCCAGATTTCACTACCCCCTTTTGATGTTTTCCCCATAATTTCTACTAAACATTTAAATAATTTCCGAGAATAAAATGGTCTATCTATGTACGTAAGAAAATCACACAATTAAATTCACATTCTCAAAAATATTTAATGATACAGAAGTTCACATATTAAGTGAAAAGAGCTGGATAGAAACCACACATACAGTTGGACACCAGTTTTATAAAACAAACACACACGTGCATTTTAGAAAAACACTGGACGAGACAGCATCCCAGCATCCACAGGGAGTCCGTGGTGGGGACTTCAGGATCATTTCCTACATGGTGAACTGGTCACACAATTTTAAAAGCAGTTAGCAGGGTTTATGAGAAACTCCCAGGAGCGGGTGATCGGTGGAAGCCCTGGGACCTTCCTCTCCGGAGCCCTGGGCAGGACCCACAGCAGGAAGAATGCTGTTAAGGGAAACCTGCCCGGGGCCCGCCAGGTAAGGTGGTTTCCGGTGCCGACAGTTTCTGCTTTGTCCCAGTGTGACTGTGAGGGATACGATCGTGGTCCTGCCTTCTGGATTTTCAACCCTTAAAGACAGGCCGCATGCTAAGAGTTACTGCTTCGCCTGCTGTAGACACGCCTCTCGCCCTCCTCACGCAGGGGCCCCGAGGGAAGCGCTATCCGCCCATCTTAGAGGACACAGGCTCAGGTTAAATACGCCCTCAGAGCTACACTGCTAGCCAGTGGCCCAGCCAGAAGATGAACTCAGAGCTCCAACATCAAAGCCTGCTGCCTTAACCACGACATGGCCTCAACCAAATCTAAGGGAAACAACTACCAGACGCTTTAATAATCATCGTCCCACGTCCCTTGGTCCTCTCGCCGTCTGTCGGGCAGAAACCTGAGTGCCCAGAAGGGTGAGGACCCGCCTGTCACAGGGACCCCAGGAGCGGCAGCGGCAGCTTAATTTTCTTAAAATAAGCATGGACTGCTTTAAAAATCACACACAGAAATGACTGAGTTCTTGTTAAGAGCATCTCCAACGCAGAACTCTCACTACCCGTCCTGAGCCATCACAGACAGTGGAAATGCCAGAAAGCCCAAACCATCGCCACTGATAATCCAACACACCAGGTGGCTGTGCCGTTGCCAGTCTGACTGGCACACCTGGAGCTGACCACAGCGCCCTGTCTCCAGCATCTCTGGATGCTGACAGAGGCCTAGGTGGGCTCCTCGGCCAGGCCATCTCCAGCCTCCGTAAGGCCAGCTGACCAATGGCTGACAGCTCCCTCTAGCGGCAACGTTTGTTTTCTTTACCGATGGGGACTGAAGCCCGCAGCCTTAATGGCCAGCAGGAAACAGGCTAAAAGCGAGCCTGGATTTAATGAAAACGCAAATGACGGGCCACCACTTGCTGCTAAAGACCTACAGTATTATTGTAAAGGTACAGGAACTTGGGAAGGAGGCAAAAAGTTGATGGTGGATTGTCTGTTAATAGTCTTTGCAAGGCCAAGAAAAAAAACCATGTACAAGTTAAATTTAGATATAAATAAGAAGCAACTAAGAAGCTAGACATTAGGGTGGGGGGGTGGGATGAACTGGGCGATTGGGATTGACATGTATACACTAATATGTATAAAATGGATAACTAATGAGAACCTGCTGTATAAAAAAATAAATAAATTTTTTTTAAAAAAGAAGCCCTTCCTGCAGGGCCCCCTTTGTTCCTCTGGTAGAAAGAATCACAGTAAATACAAGTCTCCGTATGCAAATTAAATGGTTCCCACCGCAAAAAAAAGGAAGCTAGACATTAAATGGTCTCTAGGGTATCACACCTGATCCTGGATGGTGACAAGGGCTCTACAAGATGAGATGAGAAGCCATGTGAGTACTTAAGACAATGACAGTCAACGGTTTAAATGAACGTAAACATTAAAACCCACACATCATAATAGCTGTCCTTCAACACATTCTGCTAGGAAGCTGGAATTCACACCACCAGTTTGAAAGGCTACCTCAATGTCCTAAACGCAGAAATGGTGACCTGACCTGGCTGTCCGGATTGTTTACCAAAACCACTTCCAACCTGGGAGGTTAAAGAATCCTGACCACCAGGAAGAAGATGGAGTTCCATCGTTGGCCCCAAAGCCCCCTGGGAGAACAGCACCATCACTGACACAGAGTTCAGGTCCAGCCACCGAGCCCAAGAGCATGAGCTGCTCCCCCGGTCCTTCTTCCGAACAGCCTAGTGTCCGGCTCTGCCCACTGTGCGTTTTTAATCTCAGATGTGAAGTCAATTAGGACAAATCTGGTTTTAAAGAGGCCCCAAGACAGGCTTCCTGGATTTGAGAGCATTTTTTCAGCATCAGATTTTAAAAAGGAAGAAGAAGAAGGGCTCTGGAGTCAAACTTTTATCTCTGAAACATTGATTAACTTTAACAGACCAAACAGAGGCTTAACCCTTGGCCCACACGCATGGACGGGGTTGGAGAGCATCCAACGCGCAGGGATGGGAACGCCCCCCGCCCCGGGGGAAGGACCACAGGGCGCCACCACATTCCGCTACGCCCTCCATCCTGCTGGCCAGACTGCCTTCCTCCTTAGGACGTTTCTGTGGCTCCCATTACTCTATTTTTATCCAGATGCCAACAACCAGGTCCGGCAAAAGCTTTATGAGGAATCTACCATGTTCTTTCTGTTTCAATGGCGCACAAACTTTCCCCTGCTGCTTTACTCCCTTAGAAAATAAAACAGAAGACCAGGGCAAACCTCTAGGTCATGTCGACTTAAGAACAGACTTAAATGTACTCTAAACACATCCATGAGTTATGCAGCGTTGTGCTACGTCAGCACACCGTTCCGTTCGTGGCCACAGAACCCCATCGGTCCGCTGGCGCCGGCCTGGAGACAGAGTCAAGCTCTCGGAAGAAAAGGTCCTTCCCTGATTAAGAACATCAGGATCAGTTTGTTTTTCGATAGAATTTAGGTTTGGGGTGTAATTTCTCTTTACGTGTTTCCTCAACTTCTCTTGCTCCAATTTTCTCTGATGCTCCAGGAAGTTTAAAATTATAATCTGTTGTGATGTAAGGTATTGTCCCTTCGAGCCCACGCTGAAATGGAAACACAGAGAAAATACTTCAAATCCAGCGAAGATGGAAGGAAGACAGTGTTAAAAGTGAGAGTCTGAGGAAGGTCCTCTCACTCCTAAGACACTCGGCTCCGCTCCCCTGGAAGGGCCCACTTACAATTCAACCCCACAAACACATCAAACAGCATGAGAATGGGGGTGGGGACTTCTCTCTCAAACAGGCAGAACGAGCCGGTGGGGAGGGGGACACTGGTGCCTCCCCAGCTGCCTGCAGGTCCTGCCATTTGGTTTGGGGCCACACGGATGCCCTTGGCCAACGTGACCCTCCATGGCCTTCCCACGGGGACCCCTGAAGACTGTCTTCAGGGAGGGCTCATCATGGGGACGCCACCTCTGCTCTTTTCTCCCACACGCACGTCTGCAATGTCGGCTCCACCACGGGGCTCCTGGCCGTGCGTGATGGCGACTCTGGGCCCCAGACCTTTAGGCCACGCTGACACACCACCATGGGGTGTGAGCTCCCCAGACAATAACCTGCTCCCCCGTGACTCTCGCCCCGACTCAGGCCCCCACTGTGGACACGGCCAGCGAGCTCCAGGGCTGCCCCCGGGGGCCGTACTCACCTGGCTCTTGAGAACACACTGTGGAATGGAAATGGTTCCAACCAGCAGACAGTTCACGTTTCTTAGCTCTTCCGGGGGCACAGGAGTGAGGATGTGGTAAAGCCTCTTCTCCATGTCGATCCCTCTACAAATTCCTTGAAAGCACACAAAACACACAAAAATCACCCTTTCTGGAAGATATCAAACTTCCCCACCACTCAGAATTGTAGAATGGCTTTTAAAATAAGAGTTTCAAGTTCAACTGTGTTTTGCTTTAAAAATACCAAGTGGCATATGTGAATATCTGAAGACTCTTGGTACCCTTCTCCTAGTTCAGCTGTGAGAAACCCAAGTCCTACACTGTCTTAACTAAGGCGCACCTGGGCCAGGGAGAAAGCCACCAGTGGGGAATGCAAAGATGACTCAGCCTCTCCCCACCACCAATCCCTTCTTTACGGTCTGTACTAAAGCATACGAGTTCTGTGGAAATGCTTTCGAGAAGTTCAGTGTTGTATAAATCAAGAACACATATTAACTGAGGGTTCTGCTAATCTTGAGGTGTGTAGGCCCAGCCCCCTTCCAGAAGTATACACTGACAGTTACTGATCTCAGTGAGCCGGGGGACGATCACGTGAGGCAGGTTTGGTGAGGGACGCAGGGACCCAAGGCTGCCAGGCACCACGAGGCTGGGTCCACATGCTGGACCTGTGCGAAGGGACGCACCAGGATGCAGTGTGATCTCGTATGTGCTCAGATCGCCCCTGACCGTGGAGAGTCCAGTTACACAGCTTTTCCACTAGTCCAGGGCAAGAAATGAGACGGGCGTGGTGAGAAGAGGTGAGATGGAGGAGTCTGACTTTCTGAAAACGAAACCACCAGGCCTGCGAGTGGGCTGGATGTGGAGAATGAAAGCAAGGGGGTGCCAAGGAGGACCCAGGGGCCTAACCCAAACACCAGAGTACATCTTCAAAGGACTGTTCATGGCCTGGGAACTGGGGATGGTGTGGGCTGGGAGGAGATCTGGGGAGAACATCAGGGAAGGGGTAGAAGGACCTATCAGGACTCAGTTTGGGACCCAAGTCTTAGGTGCCAGCGAGACATCCAAGCGGAGAAGTGCCGCGCTCACACGGGCTTGGAGCTCCGATGCGCCGCTGTGCTGGAGAGGCCCCACGGACGTCAGCCTAAGATGGACTCAGAGCCCCAGCAGTGGGTGGGAGGGCCCACGGAAAACATGTCAGATGAGAAGGAGGCCGTGACCAGGCCCTTAGGAATCTTGGAGGAGAAGCAGAGAAAGGACCGCTTCTTTCCTGCCCTCCAGCCCGCAGAGCCCGCTATACAGAAGACAGAGAAGCTAAGCTCGCTGGCCACGCCAGCCAAGTGACGGCGACAAGGTCAAGTCCAGCCATCGACAGTTAAGAAGCGGGTCAGTTTCAGTAGGTTTACAGACAGTGTCCCTCTCAGACTCACCAAACCCCAAACAATCACAGATGGGCGTCTGGGCAAGCAGGATGGGCCCACTTGCATATCCTCTGACATCATCCAGGATCTTGCAAAGCCCAACCCAGCTGGCGTTCACAGCGTATAATATGTGGGTAGGAGCGACATCAGCGTGGATAATCCGGAGTGCCACGGCATTGAAAGGGACCTGAAAGATACATGCGCATCCCCCTCTATGAATTCTACTTGAAAGACTACTTTTAATTTTTACAAGTCGACTCACCAGCTATCTGACGTTCTATCTGCCAAACCACCTACCAAGAAATATCTAAACAGAATGCGAACACCAACCAGCATCTGTTCAGTGCTTCACCGTTCTAATACAGAGAACCTAGGAAACTTAAACAAAGCTCCTGTATACCAGCAATACCTGCTAGAAATCTAAACTGAATGCCTGGAACTTTGTCTACAGAGACACAATGAGATGCAAGTTTGGAGACATCCTACATGAGCCGAAGTTGACGGAGGGAGACTATGGAAACCCCTCACTGAGGTCTCCTGATGGGAGAAAGTAAAAATCCATTCAGCGAGAAAAAGCCTCCATTCACTCCCTAATTTAATTATTGCAATAAGAAAAATGGATTGCATTCCCGGAGCATGAGGTAAATAATTACTTTTAACATGTAACTTTCTGGGTAATTTCAAACTTTTAAAGTAGAAAAACTTTTTTTTTTTTAATTTTATTTTTGGCTGCGTTGGGTCTTTGTTGCTGCACATGGGCTTTCTCTAGTTGCAAGGAGTGGGGGCTACTCTTCGTTGCGGTGCGCGGGCTCTAGGCACTTGGGCTTCAGTAGTTGTGGCGCGCGGGTTCAGTAGTTGTGGCTCGCGGGCTTAGTTGCTCTGCGGCATGTGGGATCTACCTGGACCAGGGCTCAAACTTGTGTCCCCTGCATTGGCAGGCGGATTCTTAACCACTGTGCCACCAGGGAAGTCCCCCTCACATTTGTTTTTGAAGCCTAAATAATATGTATAACAAAATGCTTTTCTGGGGACTTCCCTGGTGGCGCAGTCATTAAGAATGACTGCCACAACTACTGAAGTCAGTGCACCTAGAGCCTGTGCTCTGCAACAAAAGAAGCCACCACAACGAGAAGCCCACACACGGCAATGAAGAGTAGCCCCCACTCACCGCAAGCAGAGAAAAGCCTGCGCAGCAACGAAGACCTAATACAGCCAAATAAATAAAATTTAAAAAAAATTGTTTAAAAAACAAATGTGAATTTGTAACAAAAGGCAGTTTAAATTACTGGCAGCTAAGTTTCACGTTCAGTTATAGAGCATCGTCAAGTGAGTAAATTGCAGTAAATCAACCAAAACTCCATTAAACCAACTGCCTTAGGTTGTTCAGTGGAGATGACATGGAAGCCTGGAGCCAATCTCTCCATCAGGCTCAGGAATCGCATCCTTGCCCCCCAGGTCACAGCCCCTGCCTGTGCAACCTCAGGCCAGTGTGTCTGCCTGGCTGTGCCCGGTTTTCTACACTGTAAGCGGGGTCTATAACAGCACCTCCCCGGCAGGCTGCCACCCCAGGTAATGTGCTCGGCAGAGCGCGCGGCACAGCGGGTGCTCAGCGCTGCACAGGCCACGCAGCAGAGCTGAGTACCCTGGGCTCTAGAGTCAGGCCGCCTGGGCGCCAGTCCCAGCCCAGACTTTTCCTATGGGCCTTTGGGCAAGCTGACTCAGTGCCCCCGGCCTCAGTTCTGCCGTCTGTAAAGTGCGGATAATAACAGCGCCTCGGTGAGTAAAGGAGTTAACCCAGGCTTAGGAGAGAGCACAGCACAGGGTGAGCACTTAGAAATGCTACCTGTTGCTGTTTCATTCTGTCATCATTTGGAATCCTAACGTTATGGTGGTTTCTTCCCAAATGAACTTCTTCAGAGGTTGGAATCCAAGATGCATATACCCTCGTGCCAGAATCTACGTGCGACGATGTGTGAAACAGCTTAGGAGTGTTCTCCGGGCGCCAGGCCCTGCTGTGAGCACTCATGAAGCCCGCACAAGCGTTCTGCGAGGTCTGGCACCGCTGTTCCCAGCTGAGAGCCCAAGCTGCACCCAGCCCGTCAGTGCAAGGGCGGAGATGGGCTGCCAGGGCGTAATCCCAGTGCCAGGCCCAGCACAGCAGTGAAGAGCTCGGCTCTGGAGCTGGGCTGCCTGGCTCTGTGGCCAGCTGTGCCACTCACACTGGATCACTCAGCTCCCTCTGTAAAGCGGGGACAGTCACCAAATCTACACCACAGGGCTGCCCTGAGGACTAAATGAGTGAGGCGCTATGAAGTGGTCCAGGTGCTCTTGGCACACAGGTACGGGCGTGTTTAAGTAACCCAAATAAAGACAATTCCAAGCGTTCAGATCACCTGATAGGGTGTCAGACCATGTAAGGGACACAGTGGCTTTGGCACTGGGGGCTGCAGCTGGCCAAGGTAACTCAGCACTGCCAACTCGCGAAGGACTTTGTTATGTGATTCTCTGAAAAGGAAATCACAACGAGGTAAACAGAGATTTAACCTTCCAGGCCCACCTCCCACTAGAGACATCACACAGATTCTACGCACATAGCCCACGTTCCAACCTTAGCATCTGCAGACCCTGCCCTTCCATAACCCCCCTGGAAATCCTTCAAGTCAAAGGCCCTGGCAAGCAGACCTGGAAGCCAATTCTGGATGTTTCCACTGGCAAAGTAACCATTCAGAAAATAACTTGACTCTCCTTCATAAATAGATAGCTGTGACAGAGATCTGAAAAATTTTAGAGGACTATTCCTTTGAAGGAATTGAGGACAGAAGGCCTTGTAAGACTGAAGAAAACTAACTTCTCCAGCCATGACGCTTTGCTTACCTATTTCTTGGAGTTTTTCCAGACACAAACTCCGACTTAACGGACATCAGTTTGAATCCAGTAAACAGAAGTGGATTCTCCTTTTCTTCGTCAGCAAATTCTAAACTGTCTGCAAATTCTGCCAGGTGGAATCCTCTGTTTCTGACTTTGGACGTGCTCTTTGTGTACAAGCCGTCCATGTTGTCCACGTAGCTTGGGCTGAGGTCTGGCATGTACCTACCCCGGTCGGAGCTGAACTGAACGACGTGGCTGGGCGACAGCAGTCGGATCAGGTCAATAAGAAGCAAGAGACCCTCGTCTACGAGGAAGGAGACCACGGGAGCACAGTTAGCGCACAGAGAGGCGATGCACTCCTGCAAAAAGCTGGACTGCTTCTGAGACAAGGAATTGCCCCAAAACCGGGCTTCGGCACTAATGTCTGGAAACCACACACTTATCCCCACTGCCCAACCCTCCCGTCCAACCCATGCGCCTCGGCGGGCTTACCTGCCACCCAGCCCATCGTGTTGACGATAAGAGGGGACTCTCTCTTGTAGGAGCTGAACACATACTTTATTATCTCAATATAATTTTCAAAGCTGTTTTTACAAGAAGGCTTCCCATAATAGACCATTTTCTGGGGTGTCCTCTGGTGGGTGAAAGGTGGTCCTAAGACGATAAAGATGAGCGTCATCGATCTGGGAGAACCTAAGAGGCGGCGAGGGTTTTGGTCCAGCCATCGTCACTGACGAAGCTCCTCAGGAAATCCGAGCCCGTCCTACCACTAGGAATAGCTTTCGAAGTCTAAGCTTTCAACTTCATACAAAGACACGCTCACGATTACGTACACAGTTAACCCCAACTAAGTCCTAATACAGCCACTCACTCAACAAACATTTACTGGACACCTACTGAATGCTGGGCATTGTCCTAGAAACTTAGGACATTTCTGTGAACTGAAGAAACATCCCTACAGGGCTTACACACTAAGGAAACGACGATTAGTAACAGCAGCAGTCACCTGTTGGACTACAGTACTGTGTCCTACGTATGCTACACACACAGTCTCTAGTTTTCATAAACACCCTGTGAGACAGGAAGCATTACTTTCCCCCATTTTTACAGACAAGGAAATTGAGAAAGAGATTAACCTGACCAAGGTCGCACAGCTAGTAGAAATCAGCTGGACTTGAACTCAGGTGGTCCAGCTCCAGAGCTGATACTCCCTAATCACAACAGCAGTCTGTCCATCCCCTCTGGCTGGGGCCAGCGCCCACAGCAGACAGGTGGCCAGGACGACATCGCAACACAGTTGGCGGGGCAAGGGCCTTGGTCAATGCGGTTGGGGTGAGGCCGCCTGGGAAAGAGCTGGCGAGGCTCCCCTCCAGGTCGGGGCCAGGGGATTCGGGGCAGCCCACAACAGAGAGGGTGGCCTGCGTAGTCGAGGGACTGAGCCAATACAAGGGGACTGAGCAAATATGTGAATATACTGCGAATAATGGCAGCCAGGGTTCTTACCATCAGAGAAGGAACTTACAAATACGGAAGGGGGAAGGCTACCTAGAATGAACCCTGGGCGCTAGATTAGAATCGCAATGATCAGTGCAGGGAACTCCCTGGCGGTCCAGGGGTTAGGACTCCACGCTTCCACTGCAGGGGGCCCAGGTTCGATCCCTGGTCAGGGAACTAAGATCCCACAAGCCACGTGGTATGGCCAAAAAAAAAAAAAGATCAGTGCAAACTCATGGCTCTTAATAAACAGACAGATAGAGACAGACACAGAAATCTGTGCACACACACACATATATACGTACATACATGACATGCGTGGGTTTAAGCATATGCGCATTCCCTAACTCTGTCCACGGAGAGGATCTAGAAGAAATGACACCCAGAAGAAGATAAAAATAGCACACCTAGTGAGAGTGGAAAACCCTGGCAAACACTATCTTAACCAACTGATCAAAGCTAACATGTCTGGCAACAGGACAAACTGACAGCATGTTGATATGACACACGGAGAACAGCGTCACTTCTAAATCGAACCACAGCGGAGCCTACAAACGTACCCTTCGAATTGTCAAGGTCATAAAAGATAAGAAAAGCCGGAGGAACTGTTCCAGACTAAAGGGGACTAAAGATTTGTAAGTACACACTGGGCCTACACAGATGATTGGAACAGTGGACAAAATCGAGTAACCACACTGTAGCAAATGTTACTACCCTGATTCTGGTGGTTGTACTATGATTACACAGCAGTGTCCTTGTTTTTAGAAATACCCACTGAAATACTAAGGGATAAAAAAGGAAAAAAAATTAAATGAAGTAGAGAAAATGTAAAAGAGGAACAACGAAAACAGCTAAAGAGCTAAGTCTAAACAATTTTTCTTTTTTGGCTGCGCTGTGTGGCTTGCAGGATCTCAGTTCCCAGACCAGGGACTGAACCCAGGCCATGGCAGTGAAAGCCTGGAATCCTAAACATTAGGTCACTAGGGGCCTCCCCTAAACATTTTTTTTTTTTTAACATCTTTATTGGAGCATAATTGCTTTATAATGGTGTGTTAGTTTCTGCTTTATAACAAAGTGAATCAGCTATACATATACAGATATCCCCATATCTCCTCCCTCTTGCGTCTCCCTCCCACCCTCCCTATCCCAACCTAAACACGTATTTTTTAGAAAGCTGTTAAAATAAAGTAAATGTATTTAAAAATTCTTACTGACTAAAAGCGTGTTAAATCGCTAATATATCTAGCAACCTAATGTGATACCGTCTGCTTCCTTTAAAAATCAACTTAACAAAAGTCACACAATTACCTGAACAGGAACAGAAAAAGCATTTGACAAAATCCAACATCCTTCCATGATAAAAAACATTTCACAGACTAGGAATAGAAGACAACTTCTTCAACCTGACAGAGGTAAAGTGAAAAAGCCACAGCTAACATTTTGCTTAATGGTAAAAGACTGTACGCATTACCTCCAAGATCAGGAACAAGAAAATGATGTTTACTTTCTATTCAACACTGTATTAAAGGTTCTAGCCAGAGGTACCAGACAAGAAAAAGAAATAAAAGGCATCCAGCTTGGAAATGAAGAGATAAAACTATCTCTATTCACAGATGACATGACCTTATATATAGAAAATCCCAAAGAATTCACAAGAATGCTACTAGAGGTAATAAAGGAATTCAGTAAAGTTACAGGGCATAAGATCAAAACACAGAAGTCAGTTATGCTTCTATACACCAGCAATTAGCAATATGAAAAGGAAATTAGAATAGCAATTCCACTTACAATAACTAATAGAATTAAATCCTTAGGAATAAATCTAACCAAGGAGGTAAAATACTGCTTAAAGAAATTAAAAAGGGAGTTTCCCTGGTGGCGCAGTGGTTAAGAATCTGCCTGTCAATGCAGGGGACACGGGTTCGAGCCCTGGTCCGGGAAGATCCCACATGCCGCGGAGCAACTAAGCCCGTGCGCCACAACTACTGAGCCTGCGCTCTAGAGCCCGCAAGCCCCAACTACTGAAGCCTGTGTGCCACAACTACTGAAGCCCGCATGCCTAGAGCCTGTGCTCTGCAACAAGAGAAGCCACCGCAATGAGAAGCCCGCGCACCGCAACAAAGAGTAGCCCCCGCTCTCAGCAACTAGAGAAAAACGGCATGCAAGCAAAGACACAATGCAGCCAAAAAAAAAATTAAATTAAATTAAATGAATGAATAAATAAATTTATTTTTAAAAAAAAGGGACTTCCCTAGTGGTCCAGTGGGTAAGACTCTGTGCTACCAATGCAGGGGGTCCGGGTTCAATCCCTGGTCGGGGAACTAGATCTCGCATGCCACAACTAAAAGTCTGCATGCCGCAACTAAAGATACCCTATGCTGCAAGGAAGATCCCGTGTGCCGCAACTAAGACCTATGACGTGGCGCAGCCAAAATAAATAAACAAATATGAAAAAAAAAAGAAAAGAAATTAAAGAAGACCTAAAAAATTACAGACTGAAAACAATCCCTATCAAAATTCTAATAGCCTTTTCCCCAGAAATGGAAAAGCCTATTCTCAAATTCATATGGAATTGCAAAGGGTCCCAAAAGGCCAAACAATCTTGAAAAAGAATAAAGTTGGAGCACTCCCATTTCCCAACTTTTAACCTACTACAAAGGTACAGTAATTAAAAGTGTGGTGCTGGCCTAAGGGCAGACATAAACCAAAGGAATAGAATAAAGAGTCCAGAATGATTTTCAACATGGGTGCCAAGATCACTCAGTGGGGGAAGGACAACAAACGGATATTGGAAAACTGGACATGCACGTGCAAAAGAACAAAGTTGGACCCTCCCTTGTATCATACACAAAAATTAACTCAAAATGGATCAAAGACCTAAGTGTTAGAGCAAAAACTGACAAAATTCCTAGAAGTAAGGAATTAACATCCAGAATATATAAAGAACTCCTAAATTCAACAAAAACAAAGAACCCAATTCAAAAATGGGCAAAGGGGGACTTCTCTGGTGGCGCAGTGGTTAAGAATCCACCTGCCAATGCAGAGGACACAGGTTTGAGCCCTGGTCCGGGAAGATCTCACATGCCACAGAGCAACTAAGCCCATGCGCCACAGCTACTGAGCCCCCGTGCCACAACTACTGAAGTCCGCGCACCTAGAGCCCGCACTCCGCAACAAGAGAAGCCACTGCAATGAGACGCCCGTGCACTGCCCACCCTCGCCGCAACTAGAGAAAGCCCACGTGCAGCAACGAAGACACAACGCAGCCAAAAATAAACAAATTAATTAATTAATTAAAAAGATGGGCAAAGGACTAAACTAGACATTTCTCCAAAGCAGATGTACAAATGGCCAATAAGCACATGAAAAGATGCTCAACTCCATTAGTCATTAGGGAAATGCAAATCAAGACCAAAAAGAGATATCACTTCGCATCCACAAGAAAGGTCATAATTAAAATAACAAAAATTGGGACTTCCCTGGTGGTCCAGTAGTTAAGAATCCGCCTTCCAATGCAGCGGACACGGGTTCCATCCCTGGCTGGAGAACTAAGATCCCACATGCCCTGGGGCAACTAAGCCCGCGCGCTCCACAGCCTGCACACCACAACTACTTTGTTCAAGATCACAATAGGCAGAAAATGAAAACAATCCAAGTGTCCATCAACAGTTAAAAGGATAAACAAAATGTGACATAATGGAATAATTTTCAGCCATAAAGAGGAATTACTTTTGACATATGCTACAATACGAACAGACCTTAAAACCTTTATGCTTAGTGAAAAAAGCCTGACACAGAAGGACAAATATTGCATGATTCCACTTATATGAGGTGCCTAAATTAGGCAAATTCATAGGAACCGAAAGTAGGCTGGCGGTACCTAAGGGCTGTGGGGGACTGGGGTGGGGAATGGGCTACTGTTTAACAGGTATAGCATTTCAGTTTGGGACAGTGAAAAAGTTTTGGAGGTAGATAGCGGTGGTGGTTACACAACACTAGGAATGTATTTAATGCCACCGAACTGGACACATGAATAGTTAAAATGATAAATCTCATATTATGTATATTTTTGTATTAAAAAAAAGCAGTGTGGGAGTTCCCTGGTGGCCTAGTGGTTAGGATTCCAGGCTTTCACTGCCGTGGCCAGAGTTCAATCCCTGGTTGGGGAACTGAGACCTTGCAAAGCCTCAAGGCAAAGCCAAAAAAAAAAAAAAGGCAATGTGGGACTCTGATTTGGATTCTGAAATATAAAAAGGATATTAGTAGGATAACTGATGAATTCTGAAAAAAGACCTATAGATTAGTTAATAGTATTATATCAATAGTTAACAGTATTAAATCAATGTCAATTTTTTTTCTTTTTTTTTGTGGTACGTGGGCCTCTCACCGCTGCAGCCTCTCCCATTGCGGAGCACAGGCTCCAGACACGCAGGCTCAGCGGTCATGGCTCACGGGCCCAGCTGCTCCGCGGCATGTGGGATCCTCCCAGACCGGGGCACGAACCCGTGTCCCCTGCATCGGCAGGCGGACTCTCAACCACTGCGCCACCAGGGAAGCCCCAATGTCAATTTCTTGATTTAGATCATTGTATAGGGTTATATAAGATGTTAATATTACTGAAAACTGTTTCCAATTTACATAAAATAAAATGGATGGGAATTCCACTTACTAAAATGGAACCCTAGAAAGGTCTTATTGGGTTTTTGTTTTTGTTTTTTTGAGGCTAGAGGAATAGTTATGGGAAGACCATGAGTTTGGGAGTGGGGGAGAATGTTCTTTTTTTATATTTTATACTTTTGTATGCTTTGAAATTTTTTTTTTAAACAATACTTTTTTTTATTATTTATTTTATTTATCTATCCTTGGCTGCTTGGCCATGTTGGGTCTTCATTGCTATGCGCGGGCTTTCTCCAGTTGCCGCGAGCGGGGGCTACTCTTCGTTGCGGTGCACGGACTTCTCATTGCGGTGGCTTCTCTTGTTGCGGAGCACAGGCTCTAGGTGCGTGGGCTTCAACAGTTGTGGCTCGTGGGCTCTAGAGCGCAGGCTCAGTAGTTGTGGCGCACAGGCTCCGTGGTATGTGGGATCTTCCCGGACCAGGGCTCGAACCCGTGTCCCCTGCATTGGCAGGCGGATTCTTATCCACTGCGCCACCAGGGAAGCCCTCTTTGAACTTTCTGTATCATTACTTTCGCACTGTATAAAACCAAGACATTTAAAAAGTATATAATACATACCTAGAACCGGTTCTGTAACATTAAGTAGAGAAATGCAACCTGGTGGAGTAAATTCTGTCTGTCCCAGATCACATTCCAAATAGTCAATGCAGGATATACTGAAAATTTAAAAGAAAGAAAGAAAATCTTAACAAGTTTCACTGTGCCCAAAGGGTAAATCAGATTGTAAAGATTCTAAGTGAGGCACAGGCATAATCCACCCCATGCAGCCTCATAGGCAGGACGCTCCGAAGACGACAACCAACACAGCAGAAGGACGGTAAAGAGAAAATGGGACGCAGGAAAGGCCACAGTGTCCACTCAACAGGTGGATAAAATTTTGCCTTTCTTAACATTTTATTTTTAAAATACAACAGAATTTATCCCTACCCTGACTCTCTGGATTTGGACAAATACATTTTCAGAGAGCAAGTGACAACTCCCACGAGCTCACCGACAGGGAAGGTGGGTATACCTGAGAGCGCCATCACTTCACCCCAAAACCTGGTATAACCAGACGGCCTCACTCAGCTGAGTGGCTTTGCAGGGTTGTATATAATCTCTACTTAGGAGTCAGGATGCATTCCCATCTAGTTTCTCAAATCAAAAATCCTACTTCCTGCCAAAAATCTAGCAATATGTCAAAAATACGCTTACCTATTTAACAACTGGTTAATCAGGTATCTAATAAATGTTGACTTTCCAATGTCCTGAGAGCCACAAACCAGAATGACAGGGCAGCCGTCTGCTTCTTCTGGAGGTGAAACAAACATTGACCCCTAAAATTAGCCATCTTCTTTAGGACGCTAATCATCAACAGTAACCCCCTGAGGCTTTGGTGGATAAACGCTAGACTGTATCGGTACCTATTACTCACCACAAGAAATGCTGACTAACTCTTCCATGACTGAAAAGGCACTCTCGGTTAAACGAAGGCCGTTTTTTTTTCTCTCTCTTCTAATGCCGACAGATTTCAAGGCGAAATACTCAGAGTTAATCTGGAAAGTTGGAATCTGAAAGTAACAATGTAAACTTTAAGAAAAGATGAAAACAAGCACACTTCTTTTTCTCCAGTTCTAAATTAATAAGACTTATGTAGTTGTGAGCTACAAAAGATAAATTTGATCCCTCCCTTTCTCTCACCCCCCAAATCCAACCCTCCGGTAAGTCTTGTTGACTCCCGAAGCTGTCCATGTCTCTATTTTCATAGCTTACGCTTACTACCAAGCTGCCACCACCTCTGCAGGAGACTCCAGAGAAAAAGAAAATGCATGAAAATTTAAAAGTGATGGCCACAAGGGGCTTCCCTGGTGGCGCAGTGGTTGAGAGTCCGCCTGCCGATGCAGGGGACGCGGGTTCCTGCCCCGGTCTGGGAGGATCCCACATGCCGCGGAGCGGCTGGGCCCGTGAGCCATGGCCGCTGAGCCTGCGCGTCCGGAGCCTGTGCTCCGCGGCGGGAGAGGCCACAACAGTGAGAGGCCCGCGTACCGCAAAAAAAAAAAAAAAAAGTGATGGCCACAGGAAAAATTCAACCGAAGACGCCAGCTGTAGAACAGGTTAGTGATTTGGAATAAAGTCAAGACAGTCTCCAAAAACATCAAGCAAAAAGACAAAGAGTTGAAAGGAGGGACTCCCCTGGTGGTCCAGCAGTAAAGAATCTGCTCTCCAATGCAGGTGATGGGCGTTCGAGCCCTGGTCGGGGAACTGAGAGCCCACATGCTGTGGGACAACTAAGCCAGCACGCCACAACTACTGAGCTCACGCGCCTCAACTAGAGCCCGCGTGCTGCAAACTACAGAGCCCATGCACTCTGGAGCCTGCGTGCCACAACTAGAGAGCGAGAGGAAAAGAAAAACCCACCGCCACTAGATAGAAGCCCGCGCACCGCAACGAACCACCCACGTGCCGCAACTAAGACCCGACGCAGCAAAAAACAAATAAATAATAAATAAATCTTTAAAAAAAGAGAGTTGAAAGGATGTGGAAGGTGGAGACATGAAGTCCGATGGCATTCTAGCAGAAGTAGCAGGAAACCACAGGAAAGCCACCGGAGGAATGAGAGCAGGGCCCTGGCAGAAGCAAGTGGGTCTCAGATGGAATAAGGGAGGACCCAGGAAGAGACCCCACCCATGATCACATCCGCATGCAATTCATCAACCCTGAGGAGAAGGACCTCATAAAAGGAGCAAGGGGCTTCCCTGGTGGCGCAGTGGTTGAGAGTCCACCTGCCGATGCAGGGGACACAGACGGGTTCGTGCCCCGGTCCGGGAGGATCCCACATGCCGCGGAGCGGCTAGCCCCGTGAGCCATGGCCGCCGAGCCTGCGCGTCTGGAGCCTGTGCTAGGCAACGGGAGAGGCCACAACAGTGAGAGGCCTGCGTGCCGCAAAAAAAAAAGGAGCAAGAATCAGCCTGGGGTGAGGATTCCTAGCAGGTATTCTGGATTCTAGAAAACAGTGGAGCAAGTCCTTCAAGGTTTCTAGGAAAACTTCTGTGAACCTGTAATTCTACACTCCGCTCAACTATCAATCACTGAGGGAAGAACAAGTACATCTTATAAAATGAGATAAGCGAAAGTTTACTATTTGCCTTATATGAAAATATAATTCCAGAATGTGTTAACGCGTAAGTGTGGAAAGGAAAGTTATCCAACAAAGATCATAAGGAGGATAAACAGTGCTGGTTGGGAAAGTCGCAGGGACAAAACAAAAGCTGAAAATAAATGAAAAAAGAATGAGTTTGATCGTGGCATCTGAAACATTCACGTGGTAACAAGGGATTTCCATTCCCTTCTCTATGGCTCCGACCAAGCTGCTGGATTCTGTACTAGATTAAATTTACATGACACAAGAGCTCATTCATTGTCCTGCCCTTGTTTCATATCTTCCAGCCTCCAACCCCCTCCTACTCCCTAGGTGATAACCTTGAACCATTTCACAGCGTAAGGGGAAGCAATCAGAAGAGACCTTCCCCTTGCCTCTGGCTCTGTCCCAGGCACTGCCTTCGGCCACTCTGAAGGAACTGCCTCTGCTCCTAAGGCCAACCCTCCACACAGACACCAGAACCCGTCCCTCGCGGTCCAATCCCCCACCTCGCTCCAGCCATCCTCTCCCTCATGCACCAGCGCGCTCTCCTGGGGATCTTTCCCACCTGCCGTGTTCAATCACGAGGTTGTTTTCCATCCACCTGCACAAAAACCAGAACTCTCTAGTTCGTGTTCACTCCTCCCACCACTGTTTCATTTCTTTCTTCCCTTTAACAGCTAAACTCTCTAAAAGCAAAATCCCTTACTACTAAACCCTTGAGTTCCGCTCTTCCCCAGGTCTTGACCCCATTCCAGTTAGGCCAGCCCCCTCAGCAATGCAGTGAAACCACTCTTGTCCAGATGGTGATTCTGCACCCAAGTTCCCTTCTCAGGCCTCATCTCACCATCAGCTGCAGCAGGGCCTCCGGTCCTCCAGCGGCTCCCCGACCACGCCCACCTGCTGTGCTCAGTCTTTGTTGCTCTGGGCTCAGACCCTGAACCTTCTCGTTTTTACCTGTATCAACTCCTTGGCGTTACTATCCTGTCTCATGGGCTCCAGAACCCTCTTCTGCTGAAAGCTCCCAAATTTACATTCCCAACCTCCTCTCTGAACTTGACTCTCACACTGAACCTCCCACTTGACATCTCCAGCTGAATGTCTAAGAGGCATCTTTAAGCTGCAGATTTAAGTCTCCTCCCACAGCGCCCCGTCTCCGTGCACCCAAGCACTCACACCTCACACCCAGTCTGTCTGATTTCCTATAGAGTTGACTCGGTCTACTGGCTCGTGGGAGATAAT
The DNA here is from genome assembly GCF_951394435.1 of Stenella coeruleoalba. NCBI lineage: Eukaryota > Metazoa > Chordata > Mammalia > Artiodactyla > Delphinidae > Stenella > Stenella coeruleoalba. The sequence continues at coordinate 4,603,153 of NC_137169.1, forward strand.
TATAGCGACCGACCCGACTTCAGGAAATTAATACTAAGGGCAGCAAAAATTTGGAGGTGAAGAGAGAGATGGGATAAAGTGTAAGTACACTGAAATTACTCATTCTCATTCAGAGTTTAGAGAAAATTCATACTGTCTCAAGTTAGTAAATCAAAATATAAAGATAACCAGTTAAAAAAATATAAAGATAACCACTGAAGAAATATCAAAAGGCATTTAACCAACTATAGTAGAAAACGATGACTTTCTCTGGGGAATGAAGCTAAGGGGGGTAGGAGAGACAATTTTCACGATATAGCCTTCTATACTGACTACTTTTACTTTACACACATGTCACATTCTGTACGACTTACAGCACAATGTGACAGACAGACTGATCTTCCAAAGGGGCATCCTACATAGTCATCTGACTGTTTTGGTGAAAGTAATTAGCAAAACTCTGAATGAAAACTGGTTCTACCTCTTGTACGAAAACGTAAGATAAACCTGGATGGCTGATTATGAAGTTCACAGTGGAGGTTTTCAGACGTTCCAGCAACAGAATGGAACACAGAGGAGAAAAATTCTTCATCAAACAGTATCTGTCATCTGTAAAGAGAGATATAAACTACCTTAGAAATAGTACGCCATTAAACTCTATGCCCTTTAGGACCTCCCTCTCCTCTGCTAAATTCCAAACTTTTGGAGACTAGGAATTATGTTTGAGAGACTTTTCCAGGAGGCCATATTGCATGATAGGAGCACACCTGGGTGGAGAAGTCAATCCAGGTTTGCTACCTAAATGCTGTGTGGCCTTGGGCAACTTTTCTCATCTGTAAAATCGTGAAAACAATAGCTTCACTCTCAAGACCCTGGTGAGAGTTTAAATAGATACAGTAAAGAGTACAAGTTCTAGGCCATAGTAAGCATCTGAAAATTATTCGCCTTGGGATTTCCCCGGCCGTCCAGGGGTTTAGACTCTGCGCTTCCAATGCAGGGGGCACGGGTTCAATCCCTGGTCGGGGAACTAAGATCCCACATGCCGGGCAGCGCAGCCAAAAAAAAAAAAAAAAAAATTATTCACCTTATTATGATACATCCTTAGTAAATCACGCAGTTTTTTTCATTACCTTGGTTCAGATAAGATCTGAGCAAACTTCGGGCTTCCCTTTTCATCTCCTTCTTGCTTTTCTCATGCACTGAGTAATGAACTGCATTGATAGTCAGGCGACAGTGGGTATAGGTAGAGAAGACGTTTTGGGCAGGTTGGCCTTGGCTGATGGTAAAACCAAACACCTGCACCTGGCCATAGAGGCAGGTCACACGACAGATCCCGCTAAAAGTAAAGCCCTAGAGGGAAAGAAAAAATAAAGGAAGAAATGAGGTTACAGATTCTGTTACCAATGACAGAAAACTTCTAAGATCTTAACTGGCTACTCAGACATCAAAAGGAGACTGATTTCCAAGTAACAGAATACCTTGTAGGTGACTATCTAGTATTTTAAACTAATAGATTAAAATATTAATTTTTTTAACCTAAGATCATATCCTATGGCAGCTACAGGGACAGAGAGTCTGGTGAACACTGACCCGGGGGGGCCCCCTGAACTCAGCTCTGCTGTACTCCTGGCTCCCTGTTCTTACAAATGTCCAGCGCCTGCCGAGTCTCTCCCGTTCTGGGGTTTTCATCTCCCTCCTGTATTGCGGGGGACCTCCCAGACCAACGTTCAGGTGAACGTCAGGGGCCCTGCAATCAGGCTGCCAGGGTTTGACTGCTGGCTCTACCTACCTCTGCTGTATAGCTTTCTGGCAAGTTACCTAAGCTATATTCTTTCTTTCTGTAAACATTCCTAGCGGTAATGACTCCATAGAGCATGCATGGGTACTAAATGGGTTCACATGCCCCAAATACTTAGAACACTTAGAGCCTGACATTTCTAAGCACTCGGTAAATGCTACCTATTATTATCATTACTATTAAAGTCCCTCCAGCCCCGAAGACTTAGAATTCCCTCGGGAGGGTCCTTGTTACGCTCTGCCCAGCACCACCGCCCGAGGAATGCGTCCAAAGAACCCGCAGGGGGACACGGGCCTCTCCCAGCCTGCAGCTCCCGGGGCTGCGTCCCTACCCTCCCCGCTCCGCCCTGCCGGCTCCCCGGGCGCGACCTACCTGCCCCAGCGGCAGCAGCAACACGGCGCGGCCCGAGCCGGCCGACCGCACAGGCGGGATGGGGAGGATCGCGGAACAACTCGGGGCCGGATCCTCGGGCGGGCGGGGGCTGGGGGCCGCGGTCTTGTGCCTCCGGGGCGCCGCCGCACGCGACACCAGACAGCCGCCCTCCCGCCAGTCCACGCCGGCCGCCTGGGCCTGCAGCAGTCGCCGCCGAAAGCGCCTTCGGCTGCGCCAGCGCAGCCTCCCGAGCCGGCGGCGGGGCCGGTAGCTGAGGATGAGGTGCTGCCGGGCCTTGCGGGCCCGCAGCCACGTGGAGCGAGAAGGACCCCTCTTAAACAGCAGCAGCGAGTCGGCCATGCTGCCCACCGGCGCCTGCTCCTCGACAATCTCGCGAGATCCCGTCGCTCCGCCCCCGCGGCCCGTCCAGCGACCTGGGAGTCGCTGGCGTCCTCTGCCGGCGGCCTCGGCAGCGCCCCCGGGCCTCACCCGGCCCCTTGGAGGCTCTGGCCCTCTCGCGGTGCGGGGCGGGGGGGCGCGGATCTGGGGGCCGCCTGGGGCGACACCCAGGCCGGGTGTCCCAACGAAGGCTCCATTTACATTATGCAAAAGCCCCACCCCGGCTGCCTGGAGAGGGAAAGTCAGATACCCTGAGTCCAAGGCCACCTCTCCGGAAATCCACCTAGGATTTTTTTTTCCTGCAGAGAAAGCACCAGGATTGACGTTTTAAACAAAACCAGTCTATTTGCATGCATTTGTCTTTGAGCTGAAGGGAGCAACCCTGTTTATAACAAGGCGAAATCGGGATGATTTACTCAGAATTTCAATTTCAGGATACTGAGGACTGGGGTGGGTGTGTGGAGTTGCAAGTTTAACTCAAAGCCTTGTCTCACTGGGTCAACTGAGGCCCAGGTAAAAGGTTTTAAAATCCTCAGCTCCCAGAGAGCAACTTTCCACACCCTGTTCCTCAAGGCCCCCAGAGAAGATGTGTTCCAGCCTTCCTCTGCCCGCCCCCAAATACCAGGGCTCTCTTTCTGAGCCAGGTGAAGCCACAGGCAACAGTGCAAGGACAGAACCCACAACCGTCCAGAGGAAGGGCCAGTGGGTGCCACCTGGTTTGCACCTGTGCCTTTACCCTGCCCGGTTCCTGAGGAGGACTGCAGCCCCAGACGCTGGAGGCAAACAGCCCGCTTCCTATAACTGGGTTCCAGTCCCACCCCTTTCAAAGGCATGAAACTGGGAAGCATGGGCAGCTGCCGACCATTCTAGTTAAACGGCCCGGCCTGGTCCCAGGGCGCGGCGCGGCCATGCCAGGTGCAGGGAGGTCTGGCCAGCATGTTACTCTGGGGGGCGCGCTTCATCGGCCTGCAGCTTTTCCTCTCCTGCTGCTGGGCTTTCAGCTGCCACGGCACCGCGTCCTCCTCTGACTTCAGCCTCCCTGGGGATTACCTGCTTGCGGGCCAGTTTCCTCTCCACAGTGACCATCTAGGGGTGAGATGCAGACCCACAGTGACCTTCTGTGACAGGTGAGTGAGGGGTCAGCAGAACTGTCACCTGGGGGGGCCCATGCCTAGGGGCCCTCTGCCAGCCCCCCTCAGCAAGACCCTGCCCGTTCTGCCTCTGGGGTGACCGTCTGAGCTGCCTCCAGTCCCTACACAACCTGCAGGCGCCACCTTCAAGTGCTAGCTAGCCCCTTCCCTGGCACCTTGTAATACAGTTTCCACTTTGTAATATGTCCTTTTGCCCTGGCTGTTAGAGTCCTTTGTCTTTTAATTCCATGCCAGTTGTTTCCTGGCTTTGTGATGTAACTAGATGGCAAGGATTAAGCAAGCATGGCCTTTCCCCTCCTCCGTCTCCTCCCCCACCCCATTCCTCCCCAAGTTCACACTCCTTAGTCTCCCAGATGGCAAGTACAGTCCTCCAGGGGAGGCTTCCCCCCATGTGGGAACACACAGCAGTAGATGCTTCAGGAGCTTAGCAAAGATAAATTAGGTTGGTGTCTTCATGAAGTCAACAGTCTAGGTAGAAAAAACAACGGCTTTTCTTATAAAGAAGATAGTTTCTTGCCATCCATACAAGTGTTAGATTTGGGCAGCTTGAAGGTATCATGGCTCAGCAGTAGGATGCCCGAAACATGAAGCACACCTGACAGCCAGCCCAGGAGGAAGGTTCTGGAAAGCCTGGCGCAGGAGGACTGGCCCAGAGAGCTACAGGTGGGAGCCTGGGAAGAAAAGACTTGAGGAGGAGACATATGAAAACCGGCTTCAGGTAACTGAAGGGCTGTCACGGGCAGGAGGTACTGCATTTCCTTCCAGTGACTCAAGGACAGAAGTGATAGGAACGATGGGAGAGCCTAGCAACAAGCAGAGAGGCTGGGAAATGGACCAGGCTGGCACACTTTCCAAGGAGGGCTGAATCATGTCCCCAGTGCGCCCTTGTCGGTGTTTCCCAGAGAGGCCATGAGGAACACAGGCCCTCATCACAGGCATGAGTGTCCCAGTGAAAAGTACTAGTTAAACAAGGTTAAGCATGGACCGTGGTTAATTCCATGTGTCAACTTGGCTAGGGCCTGGTGCCCAGTTGTTTGGTTAAACACCAGTCTAGATGTGGCTGTGAAGGTATTTTTAGACGTGGTTAATATTTGTCTATTTTTAAGATTTTTTTGATGTGGACCATTTTTAAGGTCTTTACTGAATTTGTTACAATATTGCTTCTGTTTTACGTTTTGGTTTTTTTGGCCGTGAGGCATGTGGCACATTAGCTCCCAGCCAGGGATCGAACCCACACCCACTGCACTGGAAGGTGAAGTCTTAACCACTGGACCACCAGAGAATTCCCATAGATGTGGTTAATGTTTAAATCAATAGACTGAGTAAAGCAGATTGCCCTCCATCATGTAGGTGGGCCTCATCCAAACAGTTGAAGACCTTAAAAGATGGAGGTCCCTGGAAAAAGAAAGAACTCCACCTTCAGCCTCAGCCTCGACTGCAAAATAAAGTCTCGTGGGAATTTCTAGCCTGCCCTGCAAATCCCAGACTAGCCAGCCCCCATAATCCCATGAGCTAACTCCTTAAAACAAGCCTCTCTTGTTTGCTCTCTCTCTCACTCTGTCTCCCTCTCCCTCTCTCTCTCTGTGTATGTATGCATGCATCTCGTCTTGGTTCTGTTTCTCTGGAGCACCCTGACTCATATAGCAGGTTTCTCTCCTACAGGACTTGGGAGCCTTTCAGTGCTAACATGCTTGTTTGGGGGGAGGTGGGCATGGTATGTGTATTTCTCCAATTTGCCCCCTACCTCTCCGAAGGCCTGTCAACAGAACCATGTGTGCCACAGGGTCCACACTGAGGTCATGGTTGTAGGGGGCTGAACAGATGACCTCAGAGGTTCTTTTCTACCCCCCAAGCCTGGGGTTCCAGGAGACCAGAGGGTCTCAGCAGGGCCTTTTGCCCTTTTCAGCTCTCAGCCTGGCTTTCCCTACAGGCCTAGCACCTTCAATGGCCACGGCTACCACCTCTTCCAGGCCATGCAGTTTGGCATCGAGGAGATAAACAACTCCACCGCCCTGCTGCCCAACGTCACCCTGGGGTACAAGCCGTACGACGGGTGCTCGGAGTCAGCCAACGTGTTTGCCACGCTGAGCCCGCCAGGGACGCGCTACGTGGAGAGCCAAGGAGACCCTGCCCACTACTCCCCTGCGATTGTGGCGGTGATTGGGCCCGACGCCAGCAACTATGTTGCCACCACTGCAGCCCTGCTGAGCCCCTTCCTGATGCCCCTGATAAGCTGGCGCCCTGGCAGTTCGCTCATCTCCCCTCCTGCCAAGTCCAATGTGGGCTGGGGTGGGTGGGCAGGAGCTGCCATGCCTGAGGCCAGCCTGGACTTCCTGGGCGGTCACGGCTGGTTAGTCACCTGCCTGGCATTCCTTCCTGTCCAAGCGCCGCTTCCAGGTCTCCCTGCCTCAGTGCTCACTGGAAAATCCATTCTCCTCGGAAACTTCTGCCCTTCTTTCTCCTCCCGCTGTCCTATCACCTTTGTGCAGAACTGAACACCGTTTGTTTCCCAGCCCCCCAGACTCAGGCTCAGAGGTGTGGCATCTGTCCCTGTGCGGGCCAGCCCCGTCCTTCCCCTACTCTGCTCATCCATCGACCTCTCCCTGGGCCTCCTCCCCCACCCACACGCTTGCCCGTCTGTCTGTCCTCCTCCTCTTCCCTCCAGGCGCTTCTCCTCTCAGAACTGGCTGACCCTGCCCTGCTTCCATGCAGGCTTCTCCGAAGAGTCCTCTGTTCCTCTTTGCTTCTCCCTCTTTGCCTTGACTCCTCCCTCCGCTGCCCTGGACTCTGCCCTTCTAGCCGGTGCTGGAAGGTGCAGCTGGGTAGGGACTGGACGTGGTTCAGGTGGCTAGGACCGTCTTGCTCAGGTGGGCTGGTGCAGGGCCCAGTAGGTGGCCTTTAATCCATTTGATCTTTTTTTTTTTTTTTTTTTGGCCCCATGCTGCTCAGCATGCGGGATCTTAGCTCCCCGACCAGGGATCGAACCCATGCCCCCTGCATTGAGAGCTTCCAGTCTTAACCACTGGACAGCCAGGGAAGTCCCTCCATTTGGCCATTTTGACACTTTCCCTTAGCATTTATGACCCTTTCACTTGGGGCACTTCTTTCTTGGTCTCCTTTAGAGAATTCTGCCCCCACCACCGGCCCCCATCTCCTCTGAGAAGGCGGTGACTCCCTAGGGCAGACCCCTCCCCTTCCCAGGCAGGCCGAGGACAGGGCTGAACTTCCTGTCTCCACCTTCCTTCTGACCCCTGAGCACCAGCCTGATTTCCAGACGCTCGCCCAGCGCCCAGCGTCTCCACTTCATGGACCCAGCAGGCCCCCAGATGAACTTCCCTCCCCACGTAACGCAAGCCTCTTGTCTTCCTGCATCCCCTGCCTGGCCCGTGTGGCAGAGTGTCTGTCTCTAGGGAAGCCAGAAACCCTGCAGTCCCACCTTCACTCCCTTCCCTGCCCCTACATTTAGCTCATCTCCATGGCCTCTGCCGGGGTCGGTGGGGGAGGGGGCCCTCACCGCTGCCAGCTGTCCCTTCTTCTCTATGGCCACTGATGCAGCTTTAACTGACCGCCCTCCCCTCTCACCTAGATGATTCCGTCAGGTCCTAGGAGTTCTCTGTGACTCTGGCCTTGAGTCTTTTTGTTGTTGTTGTTAGTTCCCTGACCAGGGATGGAACTTGCGCCCTTAGCAGTGAAAGCTTGGAGTTCTAACCACTGGATAGCCAGGGAATTCGCCTGGCCTTGAGCCTTTTTAAACACGTTCCTCACTGATCAGAGATCAGAGATTCCTCACAGATCCTAAAACACAAGTCTGATGTCACTTCCCTGCCTAAACCCTGAGGCCTTGGGATAAAGCCCCAGCCCCCCAGCAGGGGGCTAAGGCTTCCCACCCTGACCAGACACACCTGCTCAGGCTCTCTTTCTTCCTGGATCTGAACTCCAGCCGAGTGGAAGTCCCTGAAGGGACACACACACACACACACACACACACACACCCCATTTCACTCCCTGCGTGCGGCTGTGGTCCCTTTGTCCACAGGACAGATTCCCATTCTTCTCCCAGAAGTCCCCCTGGGGACCTGCTCCCTACCTGACTTGTAACCTGTTAGCCTCGTGTGTCAAGTGGTGCTCTGCTTGAGACCCTGGGCCAGGACCTTGTCTCCATCCTCCCCGTGTCCCCGCGCCCAGCACAGGGCTGGCACTGGGGGGGGCCCTCATTCGAGGCTGATGCCACAGAACTTGCTGAACTGAACCCCACAGGTCAGCTCTGATGCCAGCAGCGTGATGCTCAGCGTGAAGCGGCTCTGCCCCTCTTTCCTGCGCACCATCCCAAGTGATGAGCGCCAGGTGGAGATCTTGATGCTGCCGTCTCGGAGGTTCGGGTGGGTCTGGATCTCCATGGTGGGCAGTGAAGGTGACTACGGGCAGCTAGGGGTGCAGGCGCTGGAGGACCAGGCCACCCAGCAGGGCATCTGCGTTGCCTTCAAGGACACTGTGCCTTTCTCTACCCAGCCAGGCGATGAGAGGATGCAGAGCGTGATACGCTGCCTGGCCCGAGCGAGGACCGCGGTCGTGGTCGTTTTCTCCGGCAGGCAGCTGGCCAGGGTGTTCTTTGAGTCCGTGGTGCTGGCCAAGCTGACTGCCGAGGTGTGGATCGCCTGGGCCATCTCCAGACACATCAGCAACGTGCCTGGGATCTGGGGCAACGGCACAGTGCTGGGTGTGGCCATCCCACAGAGGCGTGTCCCCGGCCTGAAGGAGTTTGAAGAGCCCTATGTCTGGGCAGACAAAGGAGCCCTTGGGCCTTGCCTCAGGGGCTCCTGGTGCAGCAGCAACCAGCTCTGTAGAGAGTGCTGGGCTTTCACGGCACAGAAGATGCCCACACTTGGAGCATTCTCCGTGAGCTCCGCCTACAACACGTACCAGGCTGTCTAGGCCGTGGCTCACAGCCTCCACCAGCTCCTGGGCTGCGCCTCTGGAGTCTGTTCCAGAGGCTGGGTCTACCCCTGGCAGGTAAGGCACTTAACCTGCCGCTGGCACCCTATATCAGGGTGCTTTCCTGAGGCAAGCAGAGCGGTTCCTCTTCGGCTACCCTAAATGCAAGGGGTCGGGGACAAAGGCCCCCGACTGGAGGCCGATTCCTTCTCTGAGGCTCGCGTTAGTCTTCTGTTCTCTGAACTGGGGCCCCTCCCACCCACCATGCCTCAGACCCAGGGCTTGAAACCTCTGCAAAGGGCTCCTTTGTTAGAGACTTCCTCTCACTCAGGAGGCTGGATAGGAGGGTGAAGGGGCCTCCTAGGAGGGGAGAGAGCCTGAGCAAGGGACCAGAACTCCCAGATGGGCTGAAACCACCCAGATGGAAGCTCAGCAAGGCCCCACGCACTTGCTCCCTGGGCCGTCTGGGTCCCAGCGGGTCCTGGAGGAGCAGCCTGTGCCAGCTACGGCAGCGCCGTTATCCCTGTTTGTTTCAGCTTCTGGAGCAGATCCTCAAGGTGAATTTCCTTTTACGCAAGGACATTGTGACATTTAAGGACAATGGCGACCCCCTCAGCAGTTATAACTGCCTGGGACTGGAGTGGCCCCAACTGGACCTTCAGGGTCGTCGGCTCCTCCTTTTGGTCTCCAGTTTGGCTAGACATAAATACGATCAAAATCCGGTGGCATGGAAAGGACAACTGGGTAATGGGGACATGTTCACTCACCAGGTGATTGCCTGACAGGCAGCCTGGAGCACAGGGACAATGTTGACACAGAGCAGGAGAGGGGATCCCAGGTATCAGGCCACTATGACTCTCCCCAGCCCTGCCAGGGAAGCTCCACAGGCTCACGGACAGACGCCCGGTCGTCACTGGTTCACACAACCAGGGGCTCTGCCCTGGGAGTAATCCGCGAAGGCGGATGCCCAGAGATCTAGTTTTCCATCCTAAGAACGAGTGTCCCTTGAGCTGGGCCCCTCCGCATGGTTGCAGAACACCTGTGGCTTCTTTTTTTTTGTGGTACGCGGGCCTCTCACTGTTGTGGCCTCTCCCGTTGCGGAGCACAGGCTCCGGACGTGCAGGCTCAGCGGCCATGGCTCACGGGCCCAGCCGCTCCGCGGCATGCGGGATTCTCCTGGACCGGGGCACGAACCCGCATCCCCTGCATCGGCAGGCGGACTCTCAACCACTGCGCCACCAGGGAAGCCCCTAGCCTGTGGCTTCTTGCAGGTGCCTCAGTCTGTGTGTTCCAGCGACTGTCCTGAAGGGGACCAGAGAGTGATCATGGGCTTCCACCACTGCTGCTTCGAGTGTGTGCTCTGTGAGTCCGGGACCTTCCTCAACAAGAGTGGTGAGTGACCCAGTGATGAGTGGGCGAGCCACCCAGCACTCCTAGGGTCTGTAGAGCAGATGAAAGGACCTCCCTTGGGCCACACATGTGCAGAACCAGGGCCCTGGTCACTTTGCTGCCAGTTAGGGACAGGTTGGGGGACACCTTCCATCAGACTGAATTCTGATCAAGCAGAAAGAAACAAGCAGTTGAAGCCCTCATATGTAGCTGAGTTTCCTTCTTTTCTTTCTTTCTTTCTTTCTTCCTTCCTTCCTTCTTTCCTTCCTTCCTTCCTGCCTTCCTTCCTTCCTTTCTTTCGTTTTTGGCTGCATTGGGTCTTAGTTGTGGCATGCCGGATCTTTCGTTGTGGCCCATGGGCTTCTCTCTAGTTGTGGCATGTGGGCTCAGTGGTTGCAGCATGTGAGCTTAGTTGCCCCGCAGCATGTGGGATCTTAGTTCCCTGACCAGGGATCAAACCCGTGTTCCCTGCATTGGAAGGCAGATTCTTAACCACTGGACCACCAGGGAAGTCCCCCTAAATTCAACCTCTTTATCCAAACAGATGTGGCTATCATTCCCTTTGTGCCCTCCCATGTTATCTGTATGAAGTCCCTTCTGTTGTCTATGCCAGTGACAGCTGACACCTTGAAGAGCTTGGCCTGAATGCAGATACTAGCATGTCTGCAGCAGGACAAAAAGCATACTCTACCCAGTGATGCAAGGTCAAGACCAGAGAGCAAACAGAGGTAGCTAAGGGCTCAGCCCAGAGATGGACTCCAGGGGCCACGTGCCTTCCTTTTACTGTCTCTGCGGGCGTGGGAATGTATCTCTTCTTTCCTGAGAGAGTCAACTCAGAGAAACCACAGAGCGGCAGCTCAGGCAGGTGGATTTGGCTAGTGGGAGTGCTGGGGAGAGACGAAAAGACCCTTCCTTTGGGGCTGGCTGCTCACATTGGATCATAGCCTCAAGGTTATGTGGGTTAAGGCCCTCTCTACGACCTCTTGGTTTGCAAACCCCTTCTGGGTTTCATGGGACCATGAGCCACACAGAACCGATCCAGGTGTCTCCACAATCTGTAATTAACACAGGCATGTTGAGGAAACACTTGGCCTGGGGGCCCTCACCCAGGGCTACCCCCATCTTGCTGTGCCTGGCAGAGCCCAGCTCCTGTGCTACAGCCCTCCCAGAACCTTGGGGGCTTGCACGGCCTCCCTTCCCCTCCCCATTCCTGCTATGCTCACCCGGCTCTCAGGAACCCTCTCTGCCTTCCCTTCCAGACCCCTACAGCTGCCAACCTTGTGGGAAAGAAGAGTGGGCACCTGAGAGAAGCCAGACCTGCTTCCCATGCACCGTGGTGTTTCTGACTTGGCATGAGCCCATCTCTTGGGTGCTCCTGGCAGCTAATACGCTGCTGCTGCTGCTCGTGGCTGGGACTGCTGGCCTGTTTGCCTGGCACCTAGACACGCCTGTGGTGAGGTCGGCTGGAGGCCGGCTGTGCTTCCTCATGCTGGGCTCCCTGGCGGGGGGCAGCTGCGGCCACTATGGCTTCTTTGGGGAGCCCACTCTGCCCACATGCCTGCTGCGCGAAGGCCTCTTTGCCCTTGGTTTTGCCATCTTCCTGTCCTGCCTGACGATCCGCTCCTTCCAACTTGTGTTCATCTTCAAGTTTTCTGCCAAGGTACCCACCTTCTTCCGTGCGTGGGTCCAAAACCAGTGCTGGCCCGTTGGTGGTGATCAGCTCAACAACCCAGCTGCTTATCTGTCTAACGTGGCTTGCGGTGTGGACCCCACTGCCCCCCAGGGAATACCAGCCCTTCCCTCAGCTGGCGGTGCTTGACTGCACAGAGGCTAACCCACCGGGCTTCATGCTGGCTTTCGCCTACAATGGCCTCCTCTAGGTCAGCGCCTCTGCCTGCAGCTACCTGGGCAAGGACCTGCCAGAGAACTACAGCGAGGTCAAATGTGTCACCTTCAGCCTGCTCCTCAACTTCATGTGCTGGATCGCCTCCTTCACCATGGCCAGTGTCTACCAGGGCAAGCACCTGCCTACGGTCAACATGCTGGCCAAGACGAGCAGCCTGAGTGGCGGCTTCAGCGGTTATTTCCTCCCCAAGTGCTATGCGATCCTGTGCCGCCCAGATCTCAACAGCACCGAGCACTTCCAGGCCTCCACCCAGGACCACACCAGGCGCTGTGGCTCCACCTGACCAGTGGATCCGGCAGGGTCAAGCCGGGGCAGGGTGGACTGGAAGTCTCCACTGCTCTCAGGGTTGAAGGTGGAATGGGGCGCCCAGGACCTGGGGTGTCCGGGAGGCCTCTGGGCTCCTCAGCCTTGGCTTGGGAAGTGTAAGCCCACGGGAGAGCTCAGTCCGGGCTGCGCTGGCTGCCAATAAAGAGGTGAAACGTGCGTCTTGGCTGTGCTTCCTTTCTAGGGCGAGGGTAGGGCGCTGTCTCTTCAAGCCTGAGGGCGCTGCGCGGCCGGGCTAACCGCAGCCGGAACCTCGGGACTCCGAGCGGGGAGTAGACTCAACGTGCAGCTTGGCGTTGCTAGGCAACCCCAGGAGGCAGGCCCAGCGCCGAGGGAACGGAGCTGGCCCCGCCTTTCCCTGCACCCCATTGGCTGTTATCTACGTGGTACCGCCTCCAGGGGCCGGAGGTAAAGGCTAGCGCCTCCGAGGCATCCAGCCCCAACCGGCGCGCTCTGACGTCACGTCCGGCGGCGGTGGCGGCGGCGTCGTCGTCTCCGTACGGTCGGCCCGGCACTTAACGCCGGGGCAGTTGGTCAGTTGGGCTATTAGGGCGATCTGGCTTGGGGCCGGAGGGGTTGGCTTAGGGAGGACCGGCCCGGGTGAGGAGGTCGGGAGGAACGGGTCGAGGGAGGGGCGCTGTGGGCCGCGGTGTCTGTTGACGGTGTGTGACCGCGGCCGCCTTCCGCCCGGCCGTTCCGGACGTGTGGGCGCGGCGTGGGCCCCGTTCACCTGTCTGCCGCCGCCACCCTCCCCTGCGTCGGGCCCTCTCGCTGTGCCAGGCTGATGAGTTCGCGCTGGTCCCCCGCCTCTTTTCTCAAACTTTTGATTTCCTCCCACCAGCACCCTTCCCAACTCTGTCCCCACCTAGTCCGCCTGCGCCTTCGCCACCACACTCTCTGGCCACCCCCGATATGTGCTGCTTACTTGGCCCCGGCCCCCAGGGAGGCTTTCAGTCCGTTCCTGTGTCAGCTTACACCTTCTAACCTTGATCTAAGCCCTGGTTATAATAAATGTGACTGAATAGAGTGTGCCTCCGCTTACCCTCTTCTCAGATCCAGGGGCTTTCTCTTACTACTGATAGGTTGGACTGGGCAGGGGGTCACTGTTGCCTTTCTCCCTTTCAGACGGACCATGGACGGCTCCTTCGTCCAGCACAGTGTAAGGGTTCTGCAGGAGCTCAACAAGCAGCGGGAGCGGGGCCAGTACTGCGACGCCACCCTGGACGTGGGGGGTCTGGTGTTCAAGGCGCACTGGAGTGTCCTCGCCTGCTGCAGCCGCTTCTTCCAGAGCCTCTACGGGGATGGCTCAGGGGGCAGTGTCGTCCTCCCTGCCGGCTTCGCCGAGATCTTTGGCCTCCTGCTGGACTTTTTCTACACTGGCCACCTCGCCCTCACCTCGGGGAACCGGGATCAGGTGCTCCTGGCAGCCAGGGAGTTGCGGGTGCCAGAGGCTGTAGAGCTGTGCCAGAGCTTCAAGCCCAAAGCCTCAGTGGGACAGGCACCAAGTGGCCAGAGCGGGCTGGGGAAACCCGCCCCTCGGGATGTGAACAGCCACCTCAAGGAGCCAGCAAGCTTGGAGGAAGAGGAAGTTTCGAGGACGCTGGGTCAAACCCCCAGGGATCAGGAGCTCAGCGGTAGTCCCAGCCTCCAGAGGCCCCAGCTTGGTCTCCCTCCTCAGAGTGAGAACCCCTCCTTCCTCCGTGGGAAACTCAAGCAGGCTCTGAAGCTTAGTCCCCCTGAGAACAAGGAGCCTGAGGATGGCAGAGTGCCCCCAAGGCCCTTTGAGGCTGAAGGTGTCCAGCTGCAGGGCGGGAGTAACGAGGTACTGTGCCCAGGATGCTGGAGCAGGGGAGGCAGGAGTGGGGAGGAGAGACTGACGCTTTTCCGGGATAATCTGGACCCTAAGGTAGAATCTGTTTTGTGGGTTTAGAACAGATTTCCTCCAGATGTAGGAAGCCAGCTCCACCCTGCTTCCTCAGGCTGACCTTTCTGCAAGTCGTGTTCGTGGCTGCCAGCTTCTTGGGGTCGAGTGGGCAGCATCAGGTGTCTCCCAGGGTAGTGAAATCCAGGCAGACTTCCAAGTTACCCACAAATAGAGCTCCTGCTCTCCAAACCCGAGATTCGGATGCTGCCTGCCCTGGGACCCTGAAGGGAAGAGTCACTGGTGAAGGGACCTGTCTGGGGATGTGCCTGGGTTGGGACTTGGGATGGAACTGGATGGAGCTGGCTGCCCCGTAGATCCGTCCCCAGCACCCCTGCCGATTAATTTGGTGACCTCGCTCCCTCCTGCTGCCTCTTCTGCTCTAGTGGGAAGTGGTGGTTCAAGTTGAGGATGATGGGGATGGCGATTATGTTTCTGAGACTGAGACTGTGCCGACCAGGAGGAAATCAAACGTAATCAGAAAGCCCTGTGCTGCCGAGCCAGCCCTGAGTGCAGGTTCCCGGGCAGCCGAGCCTGCTGAGAACAGAAAAGGGACAGCGGTGCCGGTTGAATGCCCCACATGTCGTAAAAAGTTCCTCAGCAAATATTACCTAAAAGTTCACAACAGGTAAACGTTCTGTTTTTCTATTTTCTTTTCCCATCTGCTGTTCCCGTGTTGGGGGAGGGGGCCTGCATCCCCACTTCTGGGCCGCGTAGGGGCCCGGGGCTCCACCTCAGACCCACAGAGCGCCTGGCATTGGCGACCTCTGGCCTTCGGGGAGTGAGCACCTGACCTTGGTTGGCTTCCTTCTTCGTCGCCCTCCTGCGAGCCCTCTGCTCGGAGTGGGTCTGTGGACACCTTAGTAACAGGTTCCACGTGCTGTGAACATGGACCTCCAGCTGGCTTTTCCCAAGGGGGTGAGAGAAGCCTGTGGCCCCGTGCTGTGGCTGTGGCCTGACTGTAGGTGTTTCTAAAGCCTGGCAGTGTGGGCTTTGGGCCAAGATGTCGATCTTTAGGGTTGGTGCCACCCACATTTCTGGGGACAGGTTAGCTCTGAGGTGTCAGCAGAGCATGAGAGACCATTCGTCTAAAACTGCCGTGTCCCATAAGGTAATCAGATGCCACACGAAGGTATTTTAATTTAAAATCAAAGTAATTAAAATTAAGTAAGTTCATTTCCTCAGTCACACTAGCTGCATTTCAAGGGCTCAGCAGCCACATGTGGTCCCGGCTGCCGAATCGACAGGACGGACATGGAACATTTCCATCACCCCAGAGCATCCTCTTGGAAGGCGCTGCTCCAGGGGCCTTGCTCTCTGCGGGGCCTGCAGGGACGGCAACTAGGTGACACGCCTTCTGGTCTTGCCCCTCCTTAGCCCAAGACATCACTTGGCACGATTTCTTGCCAAGCCAGGCTGGGCCATACATGTTTTCTCAGTATGACCCTCTCAGAAGCCACTAGCGACCGAATGGAGTTGGAACTGGGGCTGAAGCCCATTTGCTGTCCCTGCTCTGGGGGCAGCTGCTGCCAGGGGAGCATTTGGGGAAGTCACCCTGGGGTGACCTGTGTCTGCCTGGACGCCCTCCCAGGGTAAGACTTGGGTACAGGCACCGACCCCATCCTTACCTTGGGCTGCAGGCTGCTAGACCGGCCCTGAGAACTGGGAAGGGGTGATGGCCTCCTGAGGTCTTTGGGGCAGGGGACAAGGACAGTCAGTATCGCAGCAGAGGATGAGAGGAGTGTATGGCCTCTGGCAGGTTGTCGGAGCTCTCTCCACGCCACTCCCGGCTCTGAAGTCAGGGTTCATTTAGCTCATTCAGTGAGCTGTCTGCCTGGTGGCTGGGCGCACCGGATACCTTAGTGGGCAGAACAAAGAGGCCTTGTGGAGCTTGCCTTCCAGCAGGGCGATGAGACCCTGAACTACCAGATAAGAGACTCTGCAGTGCGATGAAGGCCGTGGGAAAAAAGAAAGGGACAGCAGTGCCAGGGGGCTGGGGAGTTCAGGGTGCGGTCAGGTTGCGATTGTAAAGAAAGGAGATAATCCAGCAGACTCGAGGTGCAGAAGTTTGCCTAATGGATGGCTGGGGAGAGCGCTCTGGGCCAGAGAGGGGCCAGAGCAGAGGCTCTGGGGTGGGAGGGGGCCAGCAAGGTAAGGGGCAGGCCAGCAGTGCCCTCACAGGCCCCCAGGCCTTTCTCAGGGTGAGATGCCCAACGTTGGAGGGTTCTGAGCAAAGAGGCGATGCGATCTGGTTGTACTTGAGGGCCTGTCTGGCTCCTGAAGTGGAAACCCCACGGGAGGTAGGCGTGGAGCACGGGATGGGTAGGAGGCCCAGGCAGCGGCCCAGGGATGGCGTGGCCGCACTAGATGGTAGCATGGAGGCCAGGTGAGGTGGTCAGATTCTGGCTGTGGTTTTGAAGGCTGAGCCCATGGAAGCTCCAGGCAGACTGCGTGGTTTCTCCAGGGAGTCAGGGCCCCGGGATCATTTCTGTCTTCGGAGAGATGCTGGCGGCTGGGCCTCCCCATCGGCCTGTGGCTCTGGGGCAGCCCCTCCAGCATGGAGCTGTGCCGTGCCCTCCCTTGCAGAGTCTCCAGGAGGGAGGAGGGTTTCTGGGCTCACCCCTGCAGCTTCACCAGCTGTGTCTGGCCGAGCCTCGTGGAGAGCCTCAGGCGTCGGCCCAAGTCCAGTCTTCCTCTGCCGCGGAGCACAGCACTGTCAGCAGAGGTGCTGGAGGGGGCCTGGGTGAGGGAGGGCGGCAGGTGCGCTCAGCCCCGACACCCCCGTGGCTTCTCCCAGCAGGAAACACACTGGGGAGAAACCCTTCGAGTGTCCCAAATGCGGGAAATGTTACTTTCGGAAGGAGAACCTCCTGGAGCACGAAGCCCGGAACTGCATGAACCGCTCGGAACAGGTACTTGGGGGCCGGCCCGGGTCCTGGCGGGCAGGGCATGCTGGCCTCTGTCTCTCTGCCACCTGGGAGGGGCCCCCAGGGGACTGGCCTAGACGGGACTGTAAACTCAAGAACTGCAGGGTCCTTGGATATCATCGGGTCCACTTCCTGGCACATGTGGCGGGGACACAGGTCCCAAGGGCGGGCGGCACAAGCCCAGGAGGGACTCTGTAGGAGGCATTTTGGGTTTGCCTGCCTGGGGCCCTGGGCTTTGGAGAAGGGGTACTTCGGTGGGGGATGGCTGCTGAGAAAGGCCACCTGGCCACCTCCCCCCACGCCCCTGGCTGGCCCGTGTGACTCGGCGGCTAACCCCCACCTCTTCCTAGAGGCCTGTCACCTGCAGGCTGCGGCCCCGTCCCCGGCCTGGCCCCCAGCCTGGCGTGGTGGGCTTGCAGCGTTCTGCGAGGGTCAGCGTCAGGGCAAGCAGGTTACGTGTTGCCCTCTCCCACCCTAGCGCCCCCCCCCCGGCCCCCCCCACCCCGGGCAGACTCTTCCCAGCAGCGAGTGGAAGCCCCGGCCGAGGCTGTCGTCGAGGCAGAGGCCCCCGCTGACGCCGGTCCCGCTTGCCCCTCACACTGCCAGGTCTTCACGTGTTCCGTGTGCCAGGAGACATTCCGCCGGAGGATGGAGCTGCGGGTGCACATGGTGTCCCACACGGGGGAGATGCCCTACAAGGTCAGGCTCGGCTTGTCCCCATGGCTGGGGGCTGAGGGGCGGCCCCAGGGGCCCTCCCGCCTAGCCCTTTACCTGGGATGGTGTCGGGGGGCCTCCCCCTCACCAGCCGTCGAGGAGCCCTGCCCTCCCTCCCCGTGTCCCCGTGTCCGGTGCTCCCGCATCTTTGGGCAGGGCTGCCGTTTCTCTCCGCGGAGGGCAGCCTCAGCCTCGGCGTGGGCGTAGCACCAGAGGCCCTCCCCAGTGTGGCCTTCACGCCCGGTCGGGAGCATCTCGGGCTGTGCCCTGCCTTTGGGTTCCCGCCCTGGCAGCCTGGGGGCCTCAGGCGACCGCGGCCTGTCTTCCAGTGCGCCTCCTGCTCGCAGCAGTTCATGCAGAAGAAGGACCTGCAGAGCCACATGATCAAGCTGCACGGAGCGCCCAAGCCCCACGCGGTGCGTGCCAGGCCGTCCTGAGGGCCCTGAGGACCGGGGCCGCGCACTCCGATGCCGGGCACTAGCACGGTGAAGGCGGCCGTGGCCGCGTCCAGAGTGGGCGGGCAGTGCGGTTTCCGCCATGAGGGGTCCAGGGGGTTCTGTGGGGCTCCCGGGCGGCCCTCCCTCCTGACCCTCGCCCTGCTCACCCTGTCCCTTAGTGTCCCACCTGTGCCAAGTGCTTCTTGTCCCGGACGGAACTGCAGCTGCACGAGGCTTTCAAGCACCGTGGGGAGAAGCTCTTTGTGTGTGAGGAGTGCGGCCACCGGGCGTCGAGCCGAAACGGCCTGCAGATGCACATCAAGGCCAAGCACAGGTGGCGTGGCCCGTCTTCCCCAGGGCCTGGCCCCGCTGCTGCCTCCAGGCCCGCGGGCCGCCTGGGAAGGCAGAGTCTGCTGCCGCTCCCCCAGAGTGCCCCGCACCCTGAGTCTGGTGCCTGTAGCCTTTCTGGGTGGGGACGCCTGCGGGATGAGCAAGCCTGCTGGGCCATGGAGGCTGCGGGGGAGGGGATTTCAGGCAAGACCAGGCTCCCCTACCCCCGCCCCGGGCAGCTTCTCAGTTTCCTGTGGCTCCTGGGATGGGGCTCGTGCTCCTCTCCCAGCCCTGCCCAAGCCCTTTCTCCACCAGGCAGCTCGCAGCAGCCCGGGCCCATTCCCAAGGCTCAGGCCGGCTGGCTTCAGCCTTGCCTGTTTCCGTGGCTCGGGCCAGCCTGTGTTCCCAGCTGCAGTGGCGCCAAGGGGGCCGCTTCCCTCGGTGACGCCTCTGCCCGTGTCCCCACCTGGACAGGAACGAGAGGCCGTACGTCTGTGAGTTCTGCAGCCACGCTTTCACCCAGAAGGCCAATCTCAACATGCACCTGCGCACGCACACAGGCGAGAAGCCCTTCCAGTGCCACCTCTGCGGCAAGACCTTCCGCACCCAAGGTGAGGCAGGCCGTCCCCTCCCTGTCCTGGGGCTAAGGCCTGGTGGCTGAGCCCTCACCTTGTCCCGCAGCCAGCCTCGACAAGCACAACCGCACCCACACCGGCGAGAGGCCCTTCAGCTGTGAGTTCTGCGAGCAGCGCTTCACGGAGAAGGGGCCCCTGCTGAGGCACGTGGCCAGCCGCCACCAGGAGGGCCGGCCCCACTTCTGCCAGATCTGCGGCAAGACCTTCAAAGGTGCCTTGGCCCTGCCCCGGGTGAGCCCCGGGTTGGGGAGAGAGGGCCACAGGGGCTGTCACAGGCTCCTCCACTGTGGAAGCTTCTGGCCCGCAGGCAGGGGCGGAGGCTCCCAGGGCCTTGGGCAGTAGTGACCTCAGGGTGGCGCCGGAGAGCCTGGCAGGGCCCAGAACCACCGCCGCAGGCTGTGTCTCCTCTCCGGGCTGGAGCCCTGCTCCCGCCCCGACACTGGGCCCTTCCCTCCTGCAGCCGTGGAGCAGCTGCGCGTGCACGTGAGGAGGCACAAGGGGGTCAGGAAGTTCGAGTGCACCGAATGCGGCTACAAGTTCACCCGGCAGGTAGGCCTGGGGCCAGCCTCCTCCTGCCCCCGCCCCCCCCGGCCCCTGAGCCCCTCCCCCAGACGCCTCTGTGCCCAGCCTGAGCGCCCGTCCCCGCTAGGCCCACCTGCGGAGGCACATGGAGATCCACGACCGGGTGGAGAACTACAACCCACGGCAGCGCAAGCTCCGGAACCTGGTCATCGAGGACGAGAAGATGGTGGTGGTGGCGCTCCAGCCGCCCACCGAGCTGGAGGTGGGCTCGGCCGAGGTCATCGTGGAGTCGCTGGCCCAGGGTGGCCTGGCCTCCCAGCTCCCTGGCCAGAGACTGTGTGCGGAGGAGACCTTCTCGGGCCCGGGCGTCATGGAGCCCTCGCTCATCATCACGGCCGCCATCCCCGAGGACTGTGACACGTAATCCTCCCTGCCTCGCCGACACCCCCCGGCCCCCAGCCCACTTGGCCCCATCCCCCAATAAACCACATGGCTTTGGACTCGATTGTTCTGGCCCATCCAGCGGCCTGTTCCCCGGGAACCTGGGCTCCAGGGAGGTGCTGCTTTCCCACCGTGTCGTCTAGAAGAAACGGTGTCCTGCCTGACCCTCCGTGCACCCCAGAGCTCGGCCAGTGTTGGGAGACCCCAGCCAAATGAAACTTGGGCAGGTAGCTTTGGGGGACAAGCCTCTGGCCACGGGCGCTCTCATCTTTCTCCATGTGGCTTTTAGAACCGGGACCAGTGGCCAGGGCCCTGGCGGCGGTGGCTGGCCCAAGACAGGGGCCCAGTTACTCTGCAGCCAAGTGGATCCGGGGGCCTGAGGACAGGCAGGCTTGTGGCCAAGCGCGCTCTGGACCCTGGCTGGCGGCATGACCACGGGCAGGACCTTCCCCTGGGGCAGAAGCTTGGTTTGCTTGTCCAGGAGGCTGGCTTGGCACATAGGCAGGGCCGGGCCTAGAACAGCAAGCGGCCCTGGTGGCACCCAGGTTCTGCAGCCTTGGGAAGAATAGCGTGTGGGCTCGGGAGGCCACTGCCTGCATCCAGATTCCTTCCCAGCTCGTTTAGAGCTGTGACCCGGGGCAAGTGACTGAATGCTTCACTTGCTTACTTTTTAATGGAATTAGTAACAGTGCTCGAGAATTAAATGAGAAAGCCTGCTGTTCCAGTCCACTGCCGGGTAACAGACGACCCCAGAGTCGCCCTCGGGGCCAGGGGGCAGATCCGCTCTCAAGATGGCTCACTCGTGTGCCTGGCAAGTTGGCACTGGCCGTGGGCCGGGGTGCCTCCCATGGGCTGCCTGGGCTCCCTCACAGCATGGTGGCTGGGTGCCGGGAGGAACGTCGCAGCAGGCCGAAGCTGCAAGGCCTTTCTGTGACCTGGCCCTGGAGGTCAACAGTGCCACCCCTGCCGCGTTGTATTGGTCCAGGCAGTCACCAAAACGTCATTCCTTAGGTTCAAGGGGAGGAGTGTCAAAGAATCCGCACACGTTTATGGCTGCCCCCCGCCCCAGACAGTAAGTGCTTATGCTTCTGCTCAGCGCTTGGCACGGGGTGAGCACAGAATCAGGGGTGGTGACAGTTGTGACCCCAAGAGCTCGCGTCAGCCATCACTTAACGCCTCATCACTGGAGGATTCCAGAGGCACCGGCCCCACGCTATGCTAAATACTTCCCAGGGTTTGAGGAGGAAAACTCCACTTTAGACCCAGAAGCCCTCCAACCATCTTTCCTTTTACTCCTTGCCCACTAGGGAGCTCAGACGTAAAGACAGTTAAGTATCCTAGTGTGGTAACTGCCAGCCAGGTCATGAGCCACCTCAGATCTGGTAAGGTGACCAAGGTAAACCATGGCCTCCCGATGCCCCCTTCCCGGCACTGGCCACTTCCTCGGGTTCTGTGGGCTCGCAGATGTGAGGAATGTTCTGCACTTCACGACCTCTTCCGGGAGGGACGCTGCTCTATTTTAAGGGTTCAGCCCCTCCTGCCAGGTCCAAGAGACGGGGATCTCATCACCTTTTAGCACCACACCTTCAGGAGGTGGGGGGGGGAGCAAGGTATTGGGCACAGTGCCCAGGGGTGGAGTCTGAGGAGGTTGAAGCAGCTTTTGGGCAGGTGAGCCATGGCCTCAGCCACCCACGTTTCTCCCACCTCCCACCTCCGGCCTCCTCTTTCCACTACCTCATGCCTTGTAATGACTGAGACAAGAAAGGGCCTCAAAGGGTTTGCCCCCAAAGCCATTTAGCGTGAGCCCTGGACGCTCTGAACCCCGCCCCTTTCCCCATTAGTTAAGGGACATCAAGGACACTCCTCAATACTACTTTGCCTCCCTTGCCCCACGCGCTTGGCCTCAGCCCAAAGGTTCCAAGACCCGGCAGCAGCAGGACAGAGGCAATGACACCAAATATATAGGAAGTATTTTTATTTCAAAAAGTGTACTGAAGGCATCCTAAAACCTTAAAGAGGATCCTGGACACGTAAGCCTACCGAACGGACAAATAAATACACAAATCTGCCCCACGCTCTGGGGCTGGCACTGGATGTCGGACGCTGGAGGGAGACTGTCCTAGTCCAGAAGAGTCTCTGAGGTCATATAAATATAGAATACTTTATAGCAGTAGGTCAGCATTAAATACAAGTCACTGAACTTTCATAACTCGTCTCATAGGCTGAAAAAGTTGTGTACATCTGACGTGTAGAGACAGTCCCTCCCAGGCTGGCCCAGGCCGTCAGTGCACAGACCCGTGTGCGTGATGGGAACCCGTGCCTACAGGAGCGGGCAGGGCAGGGAAGGGAGGAGACGTTTCTCAAGGGTCATCCCCAATCCCGGACCCCCAGCAGGAGCCTGCTGTTGCCCAGGCTGCTGCGTCCCCTTCCCGTCTTTGGTCTTTTAACCCAAAGACCGGGTCTGGGGGGCGGGGACCTGGGTAGTTCTAGAGTGAACATCACTGGCCCCCTGCCCCCCCAAACCATCATCTGAGCAGCCGCCAGAGAGTGGGGTGGTCGGTCACACAGTGAAGTACCAAAAATGCAGGAAAGACCAGACAAAGGCCCGGGCCCAGGCACCGGCCCTCACTGCTGACCAGAAGTGCTGCGGCGGGTGACAAAGGCTGGTTTCTATGAGAACATGAGCGTCTGCAGCCCCCCGGTCCCAGCAAAAGCCTGCCCCCCACTGCCTGCCCTGCCTTCTGGGGCTGCCAGGGCCCTTTACAGAGCCAGCCCCAGGAAAGGCACCAGGAGGGAGTCTCCCGTGAGATCGAGCTCCCCCCACCCCTGCCCATGACCTGCCACAGAAGTGGTCACCACATCTCTCTGCGTGGCCTGTCACACCCACTGGGCAGGGCACAGTCTGACACCGAGCTTGGTGACTGGCATATAATCGGGGCTCCATCAGTCCTGTGCAGCCCTGCCTTGTCGTCCCCCTACCACGGACAGGAGACAAGCCATCACGCCTGGGCAGCACCTGGCTGCAGGGAACCCGAGTCGGCCACCCCGTGGAGCCTGGCGCCTCTGCGTGGGCTCAGCTCGCCAGGCAGGCACCTGGGCTAGAAAAAAGGTCTCAGTAACCCCTGGGAAGTGAAGGACGAGGGACGCAGGAGGGAAGGCAGGGGCCCGCCCGACAGCCCCAAGGCTTCTGGCCAACAAAAGGGCTTTAAGTGCCACTTGTGAAGCGATGGTGAGAAAACTTCTTTTTTTCTTGTTAAGAACACATTGTTGAACATTTACCTAACGAGGAAAACGTAACCGCCCTCCCCTCTGGAAGGAGGACAAATTCAAGCAAAGGCTACTTTGGAAACCATGAGAGTACAAGACCACCAATCCACCGTTCGCACTCCTCAGAAAACCAGGGACGTGACACCAGCTACAGGGGTTCCCAGGAGCTGCTTCTGCCACCGTCCTGGAGAAGCCTGGGCTTCTGAGGGGCTTAAGGCACCCTCCCACCCTGCAGAAAGCTTCGGCAATGGGACGGGGAGAGGTTAAAGATCAAACCAACCGGACCCCGTTTCTAGCTGCCTGCCCCCCTTCTAAGGAAGGGCCAACTGTGTTTGAAAGCTTGTGACCACCTGCTGAGGCTGCCCCACCCCGGGCTTCCTTGAGAAGCAACAGGATCCTCCGCTCACAGGCCGCAGGGGCAAGGGCGCCTGCAGCTGTCTGCCTGGCTGGGCTTCAGCGACAAAGTCCCAGGGCCTCCCAGTGAGGAGCTATGACCTTGCACTTTCGTCCTCTGCCGAACTGGCCTGGGACGAAGGGCCCGGAGGCCCCCAAGCCAGGTGGGGCTACACCAACTGGTGGGTGTGTGGACAGGGACCCCCAGCACCTGCGTCGGCCCAGGTCCACTGGAGACAGAAACTCAGCAGGTCTCTCTGGGCCCCCTTCAAGGCCACACGCCAGTCCATTCCCACTGCCCTGTGCCCCTAGGTCTGAGCTCACCTCCAGGAGGCGTACCCACAAGGGGTGTTTTGGTGCAAGACCCCAGCAGGGCCGAGGAGCTGGTCAGGCAGACCCCCTGCATCTGGGGAGCTGGCTCGCTGGGTGTCCAGCACTGGCCATGGAGGGTGGGACCCCACTGCAGCCGTTGTCTGCCTGATTCTCGATGCTCTGGGACAGCAGGGCCTGCAGGGAGGCCACTCTCACACTCTCCTGGAAGGACCCCTGCCCCTCCACTCATACCCAGAAGTGGCCCTCCTCTCCCAAGGGGGGAGCAAGTAGGCACAGGTGGTGGCTGCAGGAGGTGCACGTGCCTTCATTGGTGAGGTGGGCCTGCAGCGGGGGTGACTTACTGGAACCAGAGACGTGGTGGCGGAGGCAGCTCTTCCTGGACCAAGGGAGCGGCATTCACAACGGGCCTTGGCCCCAGCAGCTGTGACTCGCACGCACGGAGACTCTCCAGCTGTCAGATCCTGAGGCTCGCTCGCTCGCTCGCTCGCTCGGCAGCCCCTGAGCCCACGCTCCAGCCAACCTGTCCCGGTGCACGAAGGATGGGGGTGCTACCCCGAGGTGCTGGGTTACCTGCACCAAGGCCCTCCCCGGGCCGGGCCGGGGCTAGTGCAGCTCGGCGGGGTTCTGTGGCGGCCGGGGCCGGCCCACACCCATGTCACTGCTGCCACTGTCCAGCTCAAAGCCACGGCCCCCCAAGGGCGTCTGGGGCATGAACTGTCGGAAAATGCTGACGCTGCCGTGCCAGAAAGTGGGCTCTGGGAGCCGTCCCACCACGCTCCACGCCCGGGTCTCTGGGTCGTAGGCCTCCACCACGTCGGAGAGTTCAAAGGTATTGTCGTAGCCCCCAGAGACGTAGAGCTTCCCTCCAAGGACGGCCAGGCTGCCCCCTACATGCACCTGTGGGCCAAGGGGGGCGGTGAGTGGAGGCTGGCAGTCAGGGCAGGGGCGAGCCCCAGAGCGCCTCTCCATGGGGAAGGTGCCTGGGGGCCTTGGGAGGGGCAGCCTTGGCACTTCCTACACCCCAGCTAGGACATAGGGGCTCCATGCCCAGGGGTCACATGCCACAGCGGGTCCCTATGGTGGTCAAGGGGCCATGGAGGCACTCTCCCCGTGAGCAGCATCAGCCCTGCAAAGCAGGCATGACTGTCTCCCCATCTCCTCCCACCGCAATTACTGATTTGTTTATTTATGGCTGCGATGGGTTGCTGCACACGGGCTTTCTCTAGTTGCAGCGAGCGGGGGCTACTCTTCCTTGCGGTGCGCCGGCTTCTCATTGCGGTGGCTTCTCTCATTGCGGAGCACAGGCTCTAGGCCTGCGGGCTTCGGTAGTTGTGGCACGCGGGCTCAATAGTTGTGGCTCGCGGGCTCTAGAGCGCAGGCTCAGTAGTTGTGGCGCACGGCCTTAGTTGTTCCACGGCATGTGGGATCTTCCCGGACCAGGGATCGAACCCGTTTCCCCTGCCAATGCAGGCGGATTCTTAACCACTGCGCCAGCAGGGAAGCCCTGTTCTCCCCCATCTTACAGATGGGAAAACTGAGCCTCATACAGCCGACAGCAGCAGAGCTGGGACTTGATCCAAAGTCTGAGCTTTGAACCACGAGGCTGGACTATCCCATCTTGCCCAAGACCTGCTATAATGAGTACGTGTAGCTCACTATGGGGAAAACCAAAGTTATATTTCCTAACTGTAAAGATGTTATTTATTTAAAAATATATATAAATATTTTTTGGCGGCTGTGCTGCGTGGCTTGTGGGATCTTAGTCCCCTGACTAGGAATTGAATCTGGGCCCTCGGCAGTGAAAGTGAGGAGTCCTAACCACTGGACTGACAGGGAATTCCCCTAAAGATGTTAAATAAGCTGTAGAGGTATCAGGAGAGCAGGTTTGGAAATTTTTTTTTTTTTTGGTCACGCTGCACGGCTTGCTTGCAGGATCTTAGTTCCCCGACCAGAGATCAAACCCATGCCCCCTGCGGTGGATGTGCTAACCACTGGACCGCCAGAGAACTCCCAGGTTTGGAAATTTTAAGGAAGACAGAAAATAAAGATATAGGCAGGGGCTTCCCTGGTGGCGCAGTGGTTGAGAGTCTGCCTGCCGATGCAGGGGACACGGGTTTGTGCCCCGGTCCGGGAAGATCCCACATGCCGCGGAGCGGCTGGGCCCGTGAGCCGTGGCCGCTGAGCCTGCACGTCCGGAGCCTGTGCTCCGCAATGGGAGAGGCCACAACAGTGAGAGGCCCGCGTACTGCAAAAAAAAAATAAAAGATATAGGCGGGTGTAGATGTGTATCTGAGACTAAGGAGATTGCTCGTGTAGCCAAAAGCCACCCAGCCTTCCCGGCTCTATCACACTGTGAAACTCAGCACCCTCTTCTCAATAAGCAAAGAGAGGTGAGACCCCACTAGGCAGCAAAAGTGTGGGTACACAGCAGGTGCTCAACAAGTGGACTCCCAAGGTCAATCCCCAAAGACCTCCTTGTCCGACCTCACCCCTCTGTTGCCCCCTTGTTCACTCTTCTCCAGCCACACCAGGCTGAGGGCTTGTTCCATGAACACACCAGGCATGCTCTACCCCAGGGCCTTTGCACTTGCTGTCCCTCTGTGGAACACTTCCCCAGCGTGCTCTCTGGCTCGTGGCAGGTACTCAATGAACACTGGTCCGAATGGATGAACTCACTAAGCTGTGTGACCGTGGCATCTTATTTAAGGTCTCTGTTTCAGTGACCCTCGAGTACAAGTCGAGGACAACGGCAGCCCTCTGTGCATGAAGGTAACACCAGGAAAGGGCCCAACACAGGGCCCTGCCCACCAGGACTGCATCCCAAACTTACGTTGACACTTTGGTTGGAAACCAGAACCAGCTTGTGCTCCCACTGCTGGCGTGTCTGCAAACTTACCTGATTCATCGATGGGATCTTATCCCATTCGTTCTTGGTGGGGTTATATACGTCCACCTCAGCAGAGTCGTCCCTGGGGAGTGGAGGGGGGAAGGAGGAGGAAGAACGGGTCAGAGTGACTAGGCAGCGCCTGAGTGTGAAGGGCTGGAGAGGAGGGTCCTCCGGGCCCATTTCCTTTGGGGACCTCTGTGATGCTATTTGGCAGCCCACCGGCCAGTGGGACCCTATCCCTGGTTCGCAGGGGCTGACTTCACCTATCTGGCCTGGGCTCTGAGGCCGGAACCCAGCCACACTCCACAAACCCAAAGATCGTGCTCTCGGGTGCTACAACGCTTCCCCGCAGCCCAGCACCAACACAGCTGCCCCTCCCCTTCGCTGCGGTCACCCAGCCTGGCCTCAGATCTTGAACTGGTAGTGGCCCTTCCCGCCAGTCTCCACTCACCCTTCCTCAGCTCACTTGGGCCACCTCTCAGGACAGCCTTCCATGGCTGACCAGTCTAGGCCAGGCCTCCCGGCCCACTGCACAGCCCCCGTGCCCTGGACCACTGCTCGGCCACTGCCCTCCCACCGCTGTCAGTCCCTCGATCCCACCCCATTCACTGCTGCATCCTAAGTGCCCGGCAGGGTGACCAGAGTCCCAGGAATAAGGACACCAGCACTGCCCTCCCCTTTGGGCTCAGGCTCCTTCAATCCTGTCTGACAGGCTCCTGATACCTGCAATACAAGGCTCAAAGGCATAGCCTCGAAAAACAGACACTACCCCCCAAATAGGAGTATTGACGGTAACGACGGTCACAGGTCAGGGATCAGCAGAAAGGCCAGAGAGTAAATACTTCAGGGCTTGCCAAGCAGACAGTCTCTGTAGCAGGTCCCCAGCGCTGCAGCTGAGAACAAATGCAGCCACAGTCGTATAAACAAAGGGGTTGGCTGCATTCCCATAAAACCTTATTTATGGACACAAATTTGAATTTCACATAACTTTTCACACGTCACGAAGTATTACTCACAAAGTATTACTCACTTTGATTTTTTCCTCCAGCCACAGAATGTAAAAACCACCCTTAGTTTGTGGCACATAAGATGATGATAATTGATATGGGAACCCGCTGGGCTGCCCCCCGACCCCTGCAGAGACACAGGAGCTGCAGCCAGAAGGTGCCAGGCTGGACAACGCTCTCGGCTTCTGCCTCTGTGGGCGCTGGGACAGCCCAGCCCGGGAGCCACGGTAAGTGGGGACTGAGGCGGAGCACTGCTGGAGGCGCGGGCGGGGGCCACTGGTCACTGCTCAGAGCCCAGGGCAGCAGCAGCCCACAGGCTGCGGCCTCCACGCAGCGTGGACCCTTCCTGTGGACCGGAGCTACCCCGACAGGTGGCATTCTGAGCAGTGAGATGCGGCTGAGGCACCGAAGTGCGTGGACACAGCGCAGGAACGCTCGAGCACACGAGACCCTGGCCCCTGGCCTCGCCCACACTCTCAGGTGAGGCCAGGCCCGCACTACTCAACAGGCTGCCCTTCTAGACCAGTCACCCTCTTGGCCGGTTTGGCGGTGGCAGTGTGCAGTGAGCAGAGTTGAGCCCACCTCCCGGGCCCCCCATGGCTCAGGCGACCCTGTACCAAGGCTAACAGAGGACCTGGGGGGGCACCCTAATGCTCACACGTGGGGCAGTTTAGCAGCTGACCAGTGACCCCGACCAGGAGGAGGCAGGCACAGGGGCCTTCCCTCCGAAGACCGGTCCTTGGGCACCTCTCGTTCTAGGACCACGGCGGACGGGGTTGGGGATGAGGGGAGGACAGTCTCAAAGTTGCGCAGCCTGGAACTGCCACGAGGGGCTGAAGCCAAGGTTCTGGCACCCTCACGAGTTGTATTTATAGCCATCTCCACCCCCATCTTTGAAGACATGACTTGGGGGAGGGAGAGCTGGGCGAAGGGTCAGATGATGTTTTGTAACAGGACCGGGAGCTGGCTGGGATTCTGGGGCTTTCTCAGAGCAGATCTTCACTTCCTAGGATACGGGGAGGCCTGGCCCCTTGGCCACCTGCGTGACAAGCAACACCACCTCAGTTCCAGATGTGTTCTCCCCGAAAGCCTGGGAAGGCGCCTGGAGTCTGGGGAGGGGCAGCTCAGACAGTGAGGGGGTGTGGGCCGAGCAGCACAGTGTCCCTGTCCCCAGAGGCTCCCAATTCAAAGTCGCAGGCAGAAAGGGGACAGAGGGGATGGCCGTTCACAGCTTACCCTTTCCTTCTGATCTCGTACCTTCAGGCAGGCTCTAGGCCAGGGAGGGGAGCGGCAGGTACACACACCTGCAGCACGCATATACGTGCACATGTACGCAGAAGCTGTGAGCAGTGGCTGGGAGCTCCTAGTTGCTTGGACGCCTACTGGCCCATCAGGAGGGGGCATGTCGCTGTGCCAAGTCATCAAGACTCACAGATGCATGGTGACCCACCGGCTGCCCAGCTCCGCTGCAGGCTGCCGAGGCCACAGCCTGGCCCAGGGAGGCTGTGATGTGGTGACGGTACACGGGACCTGCGCTGGATGTCCTTGGTCCTAACCCTGTGCCACCACGTAAAGCCTGTGGTTGTGAGCAAGTCCCTTACCCCTCTAAGTCTCTGTTTTGCCACCTGTGAAATGGGGATGACAGTGGTGCCCATCTCAGCAGACAGTCATGGGGATCAGCTGTGAAAATGCCCATGAAACAGGCAACCGGAGCTCGGACCCCAACACACTAACTACTGTCATCGTTCCCACAGGCAGCTCTGGGCCTGGTCAGTATCAGGCTCCTCCCTGGTCCTGGGTGGCTGCGGGATCTTTGGAGAACAGCATTCTTTCAGCAAGACTCACCAGCCCTCCCTGTGCCAGGCCAGGCGGGAAGGGATAGACAGAACGTGCGGAAACGCACTGAACACACAAGTGCTGCTTTCCGCAGAGGGGGCAGGGCTGATCCCTCCGCCTGGCACCAGCCCGCTGGTGAGCAAAGGGTCCCTCTATCAAGGCCACCCCACCCCAAAGACTCAAGTGTCCAGAAAGCTCTCCTCTGGTCTTTTTAAGATGCAAAGTCCCTCTCAGGTAGGACAGGTGGTTCCTTTTAGTAAAGGCCACATGAGACCAACAAGGGCTTTTAGTGGGACCCAGCAAGCAAAGTCCAACCAAAGAGACACAACTGATTTAGCTTCTATGAATCTCAAAAAGTTCTCTGCGAGGACCTAGCTCCATCCCACTTGGGATCCTCAGAGGCCACAGAAACCATTCTAAAGAATGGGGGCAGAACAAAGGCGCCAGGTCAGAAAGACCCAGCCCCAGAGCCCAGTGTGGCCTCAGTTTCCTCATCTGTGAAATGGGGAGAGCAGTAAAGATGAGCTTAGCATAGGACCTGGTAAAAAAGATCACGCAGTGGCCTTGGCCCCTAGGGACTCACCTGATGAAGTACATGAGTCCATTCAGAGTCACTGTCTTGGGGGCAAAGGACCAGGGTGGGAGCTGGCCGCAGTCCACCAGCGACCATAGGTCCATGTCTGGGTTGTAGCACTGCATCACCATGGTCTCTTTGCCGGCCAGGGAGCCGATGGCGTAGAGCCGGCCTCGGCAGGCCGTGGTGGAACAATTGTCCATGGGGTAGGTCATGGGCTGCAAGGCCTCCCAGGAGTCAGTGGTGTGGTCGTAGCGCTCCGTGCTGTCTGCGGCCACCACGTACAGCAGCCCATCCAGCACGGAGGAGCTGTGGTACTCCCGGGCCTTCAGCATGGGCGCCACCTCCGTCCACTCGTTCACGCTCGAGTTGTACCTCCACACGCAGTCGTAGAGCCGGGAGCCATCGGACCCGCCTGCCGGGGCAGACAACGTGCAGATGGTCAGCCCACACTGACTCAGGGTGATTCACCCGCCCGCGACTCCCTGAATTTCTCAGAGGGGGAAAGACAACCCTCTCATCTTGGGGGAGGGATAACCCTCACCTGCCTCCAGGTAAACACACATCCTCTCTCACCAAGGCCGGGCCAGGGGCCCCGGCAATGCGTAGGCTGACCGCTGCCCAGGAGGATGGCCGTGAAATCACCACCAGGGCTTCCCTGGTGGCGCAGGGGTTGAGAGTCCGCCTGCCGATGCAGGGGACGCGGGTTCGTGCCCCGGTCTGGGAAGATCCCACGTGCCGCGGAGCGGCTGGGCCCGTGAGCCATGGCCGCTGAGCCTGCGCGTCCGGAGCCTGTGCTCCGCAACGGGAGAGGCCACAACGGTGAGAGGCCCGCATGCCGCAAAAAACAAACAAACAAAAAACACCACCAAATCTCTGCGGGCCAAGCCAAGGCTCAGGGGCCGCAATTCTAAGTAAACAGCAATCTCAGTCTGGACTCCCCACACAAGCAGTCAAACACCTCAGCTGACTGGGGCATCAGGCCGTAGAGTCCACGCTCCTGGGGAGCCACAAAGCATGTGGGTGGGGGGCCCAGGGTCTTGTCCACCAAATTCTAGGCTTCCCGGGCGGCCCCTAACCAGGGCTGTGCCAGGATGAGTTGAGCGGAAATCTACAGAAACCTAACACAGAAAGTGATGCTACGCGGACTTCCCTGGCGGTCCAGCGGTTAAGACTCCGCACTTCCACTGCAGGGGGCCCAGGTTCAATCCCTGGTTGGGAACTAAGACCCTGCATGGTGAGGCCAAGAAAAAAAAGAAAGTGATGCTATGAGTGGACTTCTGGGGTTGTATTTCTTGATTTATATGCAAGTTACTGACACGTTTTGTTTGGAAAAAACTCATCGAGCTGTACAAGTATGATGTACACTTTTCCGTCTATATTTCAAAAAAAAGGCTTAAAACCAACCAAACAAACAAAGTCCAGTGGTACTGGCTATAGCCACAAATTAAACCAGGTTCACCTAAGACATTAGAATTCCCACAGTATGAAGGGACCCCAAGAAGCCTGGGGGTTGCATTCCTCTATTGCCCCAAGGCTGGGGCCACAGGGCAGAGCAGAGCCGGCCTGACATTCTATCCGGCTCATAGCCCTGAGCTTTTAGAGGGAGAAGGCAGGGTTCTTGTAAAGTCCTCTCTGCCTCCTTCCTTCTAAAGGAGAACTGTATCAAAGGCAGCTGAAGCCTTCTTCCTTCCAAAGGAGAACCGTGTCAAAGGCAGCTGAAGTCGCTTTCTCATCCCCCCCGCGCCGTGAAATTCCCTAGAGGCAGCTGTAGGGACCCACTCAGCCACCTGTCTAAACCCAAAGGATTAGCTGCTCAGCTGAGACATTTATGGAAAGGTGTGCAAAGTTGGGGCGAGTCTCACCAGTTCTGGGAATTCACCGGCCAGACTTCTGTGGTGGGGGAGTGGGAATGGTGGTCCCCAAACAACACAGGGCCAACCTCAGGTTGGAAAGGGACTGATTCCCGCAGAGGCTGGACCTGGAGCTGCAGGCCAAGGAAGCTGTGGCCACAGGGCCGAGCCGGTGCTTAGGCCGGGATGCGCCCCACTTGTCAGCTCAGAGCCGGCTTTCTCCGGACCGTGCCAGGCTGGACACAGAGCTGTGATGGCATAGCCGGGGCCTCCCAGCCTGATCCAGCCCTCTGCTGGCCCCAAGTGCAGGCCTGGTCGGTTCTTTCCTTATATAGCCGTCACACAGACCGCCCCTCCTCACCCCACTCAAGGAGGTAGACTCATGTTTGAACTGGGATTTAACTTTAACGAAAAATGTGGGAGATGCCCAGGACGAGGGCGGGCTGGGACACGCCCAGCATGACTCGGCAGTGTTTTGGGGTTTGAGCCAAGTCACTGGAAGAAAGCCTCTTAGCATGTGACTCTGTTTACAGTCGCTGGGCAGGGAGCAGCCTAAACACCACGTGACCCAAGCGCAGGGCCTAGGTCCAAGCCCCCGTGGGGGGTGGGGGGGAGAATGGATGTATCACAGGGCGTCAGTCCCTGGCCCGTCCCCAGATTCCTTAGGGAGAAAAAGAAAGCACTCATTGTGCAGGGTGACTGCCCCAGTATCTTGCAACCTAATGGGGGCATCACCCGGGCAAGGAGGAGGCTGCCCAGGCAGGTCCTGCGTGCTGGGAAGAGACCCACGAACAGCTACTTGTCCCACTCACACAAGGGGTTCTTCTTCTAGATCTTAAGTATCAACCCTAGAAACGTACGTGCGTGCCAGCCTGGGGGAGAAGGAGGGGGAAGGGAAGTGGCCACTTGCACCCAGGGGCGGTCCCGGCATTCCAGGTATTGCAGGTTCTCCTGCAGGTGGATGTATTCCCCCAGCGGGGCGGGGGTCCAGGCGGCCCAGGGTCCTCCTGACCAGCCCCCAGCCCACTCACTCACCCGTCACGTAGATGTCGTTGCCCAGCGCCACGATGCTGTAGCCCCCGCCCAGGTGGTCGGGGAACTCGGCCAAGTAGCGCCACTGGCCCGTCTGTGGATTGTAGCAGTCGACGGTGACCAGCTCGTCGCAGTCCTGGTCGCAACCGCCCACCAGCACGAGGATCTCCGCGAGGCCGGTTGAGGGGCGCGGGCGCATCCGGGGACAGGGCCCGCGGTCGTGGCGGTCGTAACGCGCTGCCTGGAAGTCGCGCGCCTCGCGCAGTAGGCGCAGGCAGGGCGGG
This sequence comes from Stenella coeruleoalba, assembly GCF_951394435.1. Classification (NCBI taxonomy): domain Eukaryota; kingdom Metazoa; phylum Chordata; class Mammalia; order Artiodactyla; family Delphinidae; genus Stenella; species Stenella coeruleoalba. The sequence goes on from NC_137169.1 coordinate 4,636,796, forward strand.
CAGCGGGCCACCAGCGGCTCGGCCTCGACGTGCGCCAGCAGGTAGAAGCGGCGCACGAAAGGCAGGCGCACGGCCTCGAGCAGCTGCGGCCAGTGCGCGGCGCGCCGCGGCGGGTCGGCGCGCACCCAGCGCAGCGCCAGCTGGTAGGCGGCCTCCTCCTTGGGCACGCACAGCCCGTCGTCGCGCAGGTAGCGCAGCAGCCGCGCCAGGGGCAGCCGCTCCAGCTGCTCGGCGCCCAGCTCGCCCACGTGGCGCAGGATGAAGCGCTGCGCCGCGCTCGCCAGCCCCGCGCAGCTGAAGGCCTCGGCGAAGTCCTGCATGTCCAGGCAGTTGGTCAGGTCGAGCTGCTGCTGTAGGAAGGCGCCGCACGCCTCCTTCACGGCCGGGAACTGCAGCAGGTCGGCGGCGCGCAGCAGCGGCTCGGCGTTGTCGCCGCTCACCGCCACGCGGCCCGTGTAGCTGAAGTCGAGCAGCAGCTGCAGCATGTCGGGCGGCACGCCATGCAGGCGCACCCGCTCGGCGCGGCTCTCGCGCAGCTGCCCGGCGAACATGGCGCGGAAGTAGGGGCTGGCGGCCGCCAGCACGGCGCGGTGCGCCGGGAAGTCGCGCCCTCCCGCTGCCTCCAGGGTCACGTCCAGGAACTTGCGCTCGGCGCGGAGCTGGCTCAGGCCGCGCAGCAGGCTTAGCGCGTGCGCAGGGTCCGAGAAGGGTAGCACGGCTAGGGGCGCCGGCCGCTCCATGGCGCCTTGGCTGGGGGCGCGGGGCCGCTGCGCGCGCGCGCTACTCGGAAAATCCGCCGCCAGGGCCAGCGGGAGAGACACTAGGAGCTGGTAGCCCCGGCTATAAATAGGGCCGGGCGCCTCGGCCTCCGGGGGGGCGGGGGCCGGGCGGGGGCGGGGCGTCACCGGCACCGCCCACTTAACCCCTCCGGGCCCGGCGCCGCCGCCCGTCCTGCCACCCGGCTGAGCTCGCTGACTCGCCTCCCCTCGCGTGCTCCCGCCCCCGCGCTCCAGGCTGAGTCACCGCCGCCCGCGCCCGTTCCCTCTCTCCGCCCTTCCGGGGCTTCCTGCAGCCTCCCGCCGACGCCCGAGACGGGGACACCGGGTGACAAGGGTCCTCTCCGAGGGGCGGCCCTGCCGTGCGCTGGGATCGGGGGCCTCCAGGGCCTGCCCACCACCTACTCGGGCCCGGCTGCTGAACAAAACCCGGTGGTGGCGGAGGAAGCCACCCCTTTCGCGCCAGACTTCCCAACTGCTCCCGGGCGACTCGGTACAATGGCTTTTTTTTTTTTTTTTGAATTCCACTAGTTCCAAGGGTTGCTAGTTAACCCTATCTCGGGACAGGTTTCAAACGACAGAATTTCTTTCTTTTCTTTTTTCTTTTTTTTTTTTTTTTTACAATTCAGGAACAGAGCAGGAACAATTATAAGTTTTTTAGGTGACTTTTTTTCTTGGCGCATCCGTAAGGGACACGGGGCCAGATGCCAGGAATCTGCTCCACTGTGTTCCTGCAGGAGTTTCAAACTTGACTAACGCGGTCGTTAACTTTCGTCAGCGCAGAAGGCGCAATTTTAGTTTCCGAGTCATAGAGACTCTTTCAGGCTCCTGAGCTACCCTCTGAAGGGGTCATCCTGGCCTCCTCGCCCTTCCTCTCCTGGAAATGGAAGTGGGAAAGGCAGAAATCAGGGTAGGAAAAATCCATGAGAATTCGTAAGAATATACTGTTAAGCTGAACAAAAAGCTGAAGCATCAGAAAATAATTCCAGGGAAAAAATAGTTTTTCCTATTCCATGAGAGGGGCACTAGGTACCTGGGGGTCAGGGCCCTCAGCTCAAGGTCAGACAGGGGACTGCCTTAAAAACCAGGGGATGTGGCTGTTCAGAGATGTCACAGTCAGGTGTGGGGTGACCGTGAAGAAAGAAATCTTCCTTACTTTGGTTCCAATAGATACAATGCCAGGACTGTGTTTTCACTGAAACCATATGAAAAAGTTCCCTCACTTGAAAGCCATTTTTTTCTTTAGTTTAATGTATGTTTTGCTCAGTTTTAGAAAAGACCCTTAAATGTATTGTTTGTAATGATAAAAATAAAGTTATATCTAACTGTCTAAAAAAAAAAAAAGAAAGAAAGAAAAGACCTTTATTCCGCTTCTTGTGTTGCAGATGAAACCTGAGTTTCTGTTATTGGATAGCAACCCCCATGCCCTGTGGGCTTGGCAAAGACATTCCAGACAGCAGCCTCATTCTGCCCACGTGTGTCCCAGGGCAGGCCAGGCGCACCAGGAGTTGCTGTCATTTCTTGGTTCCAGCTCAGTTGGCACAGCCTTTGGAGAAGACATCTTGGTTTTATTCCATCTCTGACATGCAAACTGTAGGCTTTCTCTTCTACTTGTGAATCTCCCATCATCTTGCCGTGAAAAGGTATCTACTCTAAATGTCAGTATGGGAAGCACAGGCCTAAGTCAGAAAGCATTCAGGTACCCAGGCGGGCTGCCTGTTGCCCATAGATGGACTGTTCACACAGCTATTAACGGCAGCAGCAGCATTCCTGGGCCCAGGAGCCCGGCCAATAAGCTTACTTGCTCAGGCTTTGTGACAAGAAAGTCTAAGTAGCCAGGAAGTGGGATGTTTGTAGGGAAAAGTACTACAGTCCCTCTGGGTCAGAACTCATCCACCTGGTATAAATCAAATCTTTTAAATGTTTCTGTAGTTAAGAACCGAGTCCAGTTTTATGTATTCCTAACAACAGGGGGTTATTTAACTCATGTTTCAGCCTTACTCTGAAGAATAATGATGCAATATTGATTGAAATGGAAAGATGTTCATGTTATAATGTCCAGCAAACAATCTGATTACCCACAGTATGACCCCATTTGTTAATTAATTTATTTTTATTTTGGCCACGCGGTGCATGCAGGATCTTAGCATGCGGGATCTTAGTTTCCTGACCGGGGATCAAACCCGTGCCCCATTTGTTATATGTGTTCGTATGCCTACCAAAAAACTGTGAAGGTAACATTTTCTCTAGGTGGCTAGGTTTGTTTTGTTGTTTTTTCTTGCCTGCATTTTCTGTCTTTCTGTACTAAACATATATACCCTGTGTATTAAAGAAATACTAAAAGTTCAAAATAAAAAGTTCAGTTCTTGAGGAAAAAAAGTATATTATTAATAGCCCAGACCTAACAGATTATTTGAAGCCATGTGTATATATCTAAGTCAATAAAGGAATGTGGTTAGAAAAGAAAGGAACAGATTTAGACTTATCAGCTGTGTTTGGAATTTTGAATAACCTGCTAACCCAAGCATGCTATTTAGTTCCCCCTTTTTTTTTTTTGCTCATTAATCTCATGTGTTCAAAATGGGAATGTGCGAAATTCATTCACTGCGGTATGACAATGTGATGGATACAGTCAGCAAACTGTATTAACTAAGGGGATTTAAACTTCTCAAATATCATCCAACACCCTGGCATGGTGGAAACACCATTGTTTGGTGAGGAAGGTGTTAACTCTGGCCAACAAGCAATAGTTTGTGAGAAAATGGATTTAAAGACTAAACTTGAGCCATGAGAGTTTTAGAAGTGTACCTCTTCTAAAATCATGAAAATGGTCTTTGTCTAAGTAACTTTATGATAATGTAATACAACGTGAATTAACAAATAATGGTACTGTTTCATTAAAAAAATGAAAACTACTTAATTTTGATATTTGAATTCTGATTTTAGGCAGACAGGACAAGAGGTAACTGAGATAATTTTAAAAGCTGCTGTTACATCCTTTTTCCTTTCTTTGAGAGCATATAGGAACACATACCATAGCATTTATAGAGTCAAAAAGAGATTGCATCTTTTTCATGTTACACACTGATTTTTTCTGATTCTGGGCTGCCTAAGGTGTGGTTTGTAATGCGCTTACCACATATAAACTTCTTCCTTTAAGGAATGTTACAGTATTCTCTATTAAGAGCATTATTATATGTAAATGATATACTGCAAGTAAACACATTTAAATAGTTTGGCGCATAGGGTTAGCTATTAATCTTTATATTTTACCTGTATAAACCATAACACGAGAAATTCATTTGACTCTTCTATGCACAGGTAATTTTCCTCACTATATGAAAAGTTGACAATACTTAGTTTAGAAATTTATTAATGATTTAAAATTATTCACACATATATTCTTTTTTTTGTTATTTTTTATTAAAAAATTTTTTTTATTCACACATATGTATATTCATACAGCAGTCAAGGTACTAAAAATTAAAAACAATACAGTTTTGAGGAATTTTCACTTATTTTCCTCTCCTGGAAATGGGAGTGAGAAAGGCAGAAACCTGAAGATAGGAAAAATCCGTAAGAATATCCTATTAAGCCGAACAAAAAGCTGAAGCACTAAAAAATAATCTTAGGAGAAGTAAACCTTTGGTTATGTTTATAACTACACTCGAGCACAGGGAATTAAAACGGAGGCAGAAGGCATTCCTGAATTTTCCCCAAGTGACTGCAGTGTAGCTGGTGAGATTTAGGAAGGTGAAACTATATTTGGTAACCCAATTAAAAGAACTACATTCTCAAGCTACTTACTGGGAAACCATTCTTAGTATTTTGAAACTTGTCATAACCTGTGCTAATGTTGGCTTTTGTCTTCCTCTTTCCTGAGTAACTATAATCATCTGACAGTTAGCATTCAGCAGCAGGTGTTTTTTGTTTTTTGCTTTTTAAAGCAGAAAACAAGGATCTGGCTACTGTGGCTAATGCTCTTGCATTGGTCTTGGGATTCTAGATTTGCCCCCTGGAGCCCAGAGTGGTACAGTATACCTGAGAAATAAACTAAATATGTTGAAGAAACCTAAGCCTGTCATACAGAGAAAACTAGCTTTATTATCCCCACAGCTACACATTATGCTGTTGAATTTGGGTCAATTATTGGTGTTACAGTCCTTTCTCAGGCTAGGGAAGGGATGATAGATATTAACATCTAAACCAAAGGGCCAAATTTCTAAGGGAAATCAAAGGAAGGAGAGACAAAGGGCTTCCTCCGTGAAGTTTTCTATTTCACCTGAGTGGCAGGCAGGGAGACAAGCAGAGTACACCGGGTGTATTGGTCGCCTCTGTGTACTAAGAACTTATTCAAGAGATAACTATTGGATACCTATTCTGAGCAAGAGTTATCACTGTCACATGACAGAATCCAAGTTTGGTATTTTCTTAGTGTGACTGAGTGGTCCAATATAGGTCCCTGAATTCTAGGCTCTTTTGTCATCAAGCCCATTATGACTATGAACAAGTTCTTTATTTCAGTTTCTTAATTGGGTGGGTGGGTGGGGGAATTTAATGTTTACTACATGCAAAATTATACCAGAGGGAATAACGATCAATTTAAAAAAATTCCTCTTTATTCATTTGGACTTTGCCTCCAATAATTATTGTTTTTTTTGGTATTTACACCTTTAAACTACCAATAGGATAATGTCCTTCTTGGCCCTTTCGGTATTCAGGCGAAACAAGCTGCCCTGGGTGAGTCTGACCCTGGGCAGCATTGGCCTACCTCAGGACATTTGCTCTGGCCTCACCGATCAGATAACATCCCAAATCTGGCAAAAGCATCTGAATGTGACAAGTCTGCAAGAAGATGTTAATGATGTTTCCACAGGCTAAATCCAATGTCTGTTTTTATCTTACCAGCTTTGTAAAGCACCTCAATTTGCTGTCACCTCTGGGGAGCCCTCCAATCTTTGAAGATCTTGCTAAAATAATATTTTGAAAAAAGTGGCAACAGTCATAAAAGTAAACTACTACTTATTGAGGCAAGTTACACATTTTATAGCTAAGGTAACTGAGGCTTAGAGAAGTATTTCTAAGATAAGTCAGTCTCGTAACCACTAAGTGTTTCCATCAGAATTATCTTAACCGCAGAAATAGCAAGAGCCAACCAATGTAGCACTCACTACCTCTGAAAGAATCTCATCTTTTAGGGGTTCTTCCGGTCATCGCTCTGATGTATATGCAGATGAGTCACTTTTCTGATTTGAATTTAAAATTTTATGTCACTCCTCTTTAACAGTTTCTTTGTCTTCGAAGCTACCAAATATGTGATTGAATCATTTGCATTTTGTATACAGAATTTTTTTTCCTTTCAAATGGTTATTAAAAATAATTTAAGTACGTGAGGCCTCCTCATGGGAAGTTTATCAGAGCAGTTAATTTTCAACTAAGTGTTCAGAGTCAATCAACCTTCAACATATAAAGTTGTAAAATACTCTGCGGCGCAGCATTTCAACACTGCCAACTCCTCAATTAAATATCAGTAAACAAAGTCAATGTCAACACCAAATATCTCTATCAGGTTTTCGCCTCACCCACTGTTGTAATCCTGTGAGGAATATATTCAGGAAATAATTCAAGGCAAAGTGAGAAAACAGGAGTGGTCTCAAGGTCAGGCGAAGAGGGGAAAAACGTATTTAAAGCAAACATCTTCTCAAACACCAGCCACACTGGTGTAGTTTTTAAAAATGCGGTGGTAACCCGACACCTCGCAGTGTTTCCTACTGGGGAGACTAGGGCGGTCCCACCCCGCCTGGTCTCGGACCGCCGTCCCGGACCCCCAGGGCAAGGAGGAGCCGGCCAGAAAAGCCACAGCCGCGAAAACAAGTTCGCTCCGCCCGGTCCAGGGCGCGGGGATTCAGCCGTGGGGCGGCTGCGACGTCAGCGCCCAGCGCCCCGGCATGGGCCGTGGGGACCCCAGCCCCACAAAGGTGCACAGACCTCAAATCCCGAAGGCGAAAGAGGAGGCGCCAGCCGCCGCCTCCCGTCGCTACCAAGGCCGTCAGCCCCTCCCCCATTCGCCGGGGCGACCCCTGACCTCCCCCGCCCCCGCGGAGACCGAGGCGCTACCGCTCGCGCCGCCCCTCCCCCATCGCCGAGCCGGCCCGAGCCCCCGCACCTCCCCCGCTCCGGAGGTCTCAGGTCCCGGAGCCACCGCCTCCGTAGACCGGGCAGCCGCCGCGGGGCTCCCTGGGGGTTGGAGTCCTCGAGGGGACCTTTGTGCGCCTCAGCCGCGGAACGGGGGACTACGACTCCCACAATGCCCTGCTCCCACTCCCGCGCCACGCCCCCTCACCGTCGGTTTCACGTCACCCCAGACTACATTTCCCGACAGCCCTCGCGGCTCTCCCGCCCTCCCTCCGGAGACACGAGCCGAACTGGGCGTCAGGTCGGGGAGCCGGTCGGGTTCCCGCTCGCCGCCGCCGCCGCCGCCGCCGCCGCCCCCTCCGCAGCGACTCTCCCGCCTCTCCAGTCGCGCTGGTCGCGGGAGCTGCATCGACAACTCTGCTCGGCTGTGGAGCCGCCGGCCCGAGAGTACAGTGCCCGGGACGCGACACACCGAGCCCCTCATCATCTCCAGTCGGGGCGACCCCTCCCGGGTCCGCCCTCGCCCTACGCGGCCGCCGGAGCCCCCGGCCCCGAGCGGCCCCGCGGCCCGGCGCCCGCAGCTCGGCCCCAGCACTCCCGCTGTCGCCGCCCCCCACCCTGAACATGGACTCCGACTCCTGCGCCGCCGCTTTCCACCCGGAGGTGAGTGAGAGCTGCGTCCCGATAGCCCCTAACCGCCTCCACCCCGATCCTATGCTTCCGGAGCTGGACCCCCGCCGGCCGAGCGCCGCCCTCCCCTCCCCCAGCTATCCTTCGTCGCCCCCCGGGTGCCCAACCCCGCCCCCCACTCGGGCCCGCGCCCGGTCTTCCCCGCCCGCTCTCTCCTTGGTGTCCCTTCCGCGGGTGTCCGCGTCCTCCCGGCGCCGCTTCTCTCGGGTTGCCGCGATCACCCCTCCCGGCCTGGCGTAGCCCGGGGACCTGTCTGCGCCCCCGGCCCCTCCCCGCCGGCCTGGCTTACCCTTTCCCCGCCCCCGGGGAGTCAGTCCGAGCTGCCTCCGCCCCGCGCTTCCGCTTCTCGGAGGAATCCCCCACCCCCTCCCGGAGGGGCTCGCGGCCCCTTCGGACGGGGACTCCGTTCCTCGCGCCCCCGCCTTCTCCCCTAATCCCCCGGGCCCGGTGGCCCGCGCCCCGCCCCCTAATTCCCGCTCGGCCCCCGCCCCCTCCGGCTGGGGTGGGGGAGGCTCGTCTTTCGGGGTCCCCACCCCCGCGGCGGCCCGAGCCTTGCTCCCACCCCGGGCACGCTCGAGTCCCCCTCCGGGGCCCCCTCCCCCGAGCTTGACTCGCCCCGCCCCAGCTCTCCCTCTTTCCGGGGATCGGCCCTCGGTTCTCCCGGCCGACCCCCGCCCCGCCGCGGTCCCCTCCCCTTCCCCCTCCCGAGGCCCGCCGAGTCCGGGGTGCGGGTCTGGCCGCGGGCGGGTGGGGGAGGGGAGGCGGCGCCGGTCGGGCTCGCTCGCCGCGCTGCCGCCTCGGGGGCTCGCGGGGCCTGCCAGTACCGGAGCCCGAATCGTGCTCGGCTACTCGCGCCCCCTCCCCCGCGGGATGGGCCCCGCACTTTCCGGGGCCGAGTGTCGGCGGGGGGCGGCTTCCGCGGGAGGGCGGGGAGGGGGCCGCACCGCCATCTGCTTTTCCTACAGGCGGCGGGGCCAGGGCGGCGGGCGCGGTAAGGGGCGGCGCGGCTTCCCCGCCCCGGGCCCGAGGCCCCCGCCGCCTCCCACTCTGCGTCCGTCCCGGCTGCTGACCCACTTCTGCACGTTCCCCGCCGAAATAAAACTTCTCCCCGAGAGTTTGAGGGCCGCGGCCCTCCCACCCGGCCGGAGGGAGGGCGGTCAGTTCTTCCCGGGGAGGGGTTAGGCTCTCCCCCTCGCAGGAAGGGCTGGGCACCGCGCGGACTCCGGCGCTCCGCTGACCTGCGCGGCCCTCAGGGTCCGGGCGGCCGAGGGGTGGGGTCAGAAGCGGTTTGCTAGCACCGAGTTGAGAAAATCAAAAGAAGTGTAGCCTTTGGAAGGAGACCTGCGGGTGGCAGGCCTGGGCCGCGCAGTTTTCCGGGCGCGCTGGGCTGGGGCGGGTCCAGGAGCCCACCGCCTCGTTTCCTCCCCCACTTTCACTCTATCGTGGAGCGGGCCCTTAGGCTCTGGAGGTGTTAGCCGAGCTCCTAAGGATGGGCTTGGGGTGGGTGATGAAATGCTTGCAGAAAATCTAAGTGCGCTAGTCGAATGAACCTAAGTGAAACACAGTTGCTTTGCTTAGGAGCAAATAAGAGCTTTTTCATCTGGAGCTCCTCTCTTCCTCTGGAGGAAATCTGTTCTTGTCGAGGGCGTTTCTTGATTGAATGGGGATGGGACACACAGCCAAAAATTCTAGTATTTCATCTTTAGCGTGCAAATGGTAGTAGCAGGATTGTTTCTGGTTTATCCTCTGAGTTGGGGAATATTTATTTGGGTGCCTGGCCCCCGGATGTTGAAGCAGTGGAGGGACCATCCGGGGAAGTGTCTCGTCTGGAGGAGAGAGCCTGGTAGGAGGAAGGGGTCCTCACGCAGCCCTGGCTCGGTGCGGGGGGGGGGGGGTCAGGCGAGATTCAGGTCCAGGGTCCCAGGTCTGAGTTCTGAATGTTACGGAGTAGTTGACTTTTGAAGTCACTTAAAAGACTTTAGTTACAGCTGCAGCAGGAGCTTATTTTCAAAGTGGAAAATTTGTGGCAAAAAAGGCTCTTGATAGGCCTGTAGAAACTAACAGATAATGTCAAAAAAAGAGCCACATGACTGCTAAGAAATAGACTTTTGTGCAAGCTTTTATCTCCTAACCAGTTTCCCAGTGTTCTTGGCATAACATCATAATACCCCCCCTTTCAACTTCTGAACACAGTGTTATTTCTTGACCCAAACTTCCCTTATCTTGTTCTAGAGTGTCTGTAAATCTAGGGTGTATTTGTGACTGGCAGCTCCTAAAAGCCCCAGCTTGCCTAGTTTTGTTTCTGCGACCCCCCCCTGTACGTGTCTGCTTTCAAACGCCCTCCCTTTCCTCGCTTGTTAACAGGAGTACTCCCCCAGTTCCAAGAGGCGCAGGACCGTGGAGGATTTCAACAAGTTCTGCACCTTTGTCTTGGCCTACGCAGGCTACATCCCTTATCCAAAGGAGGTAATTTTCAGCACTTTTGACTTCTTGCCGGCAGCAAAACCAGAGTGTTTGACACGGTGGTGGCTCTGGAAGGGGTTCCCTGGGATGACTTGAGTCAATAGTCGGGCAGAACTCTATCTTACAAAGTTGGACCAGCCTGGGAAGTGGTGCAGGCTTGTCTCGAAACAGTTTGATAAACTTTCAAAGTTTGCTTACAAATAATGTTTTTGATATCTGCTTGCTCTTAACGGCCCATACTTATCAGGGGCTTCCTACGGCCAGGCGCTCATTTTTGGCCGTTACAGTGATACGCGGTGGGAGCTATTATTTATCTCCATTTTATTTTATTTGTTGTTTGTTTATTTTGGCTGCACTGCGCTGTGTGGCTTGCGGGATCATAGTTCCCCCGACCCAGGATCGAACCCGGGCCCCGGCAATGAAAGTGCCGAGTGCTAACCACTGGACCGCCAGGGAATTCTCTATGTATCTCCATTTTAAAGATGAGGACACTGGGGCACAGAGAGGGAACTCCTTATCCTGGGTCACAGGCTAATCGGTGGTGGAGCCTGGGGTTCAAGCTGATCAGATGGTCAGGCCCAGTCCACCCTGCCCTGCCTGGTGGGTGGCTTCCTGGTTGCTATGCACACCACATTGCAGAATCTTCAGGGACTCGTGGCCAAAATCCCATGTAAATGAAGGCATTTTTCTTTTCTTGCTGAGAAATGGGCAGAACTGTGGACCAGCGCTGCCATGGTGCGCAAACTTCAGGGGCTTCGTCATATTATGTAAGGCTGAAGAGAAAGGAATCCAGTATTTCTAGGAGGCCAGACCCAGCACTGGTTTATTGTTTCTGCCACCAGCTAGGTGGATAATGCTTGCATCGTGCCATGCAGAACGTTGCCACTATTTGCAAATAAAAGTGCTTGACTGATCTGAAGGAACCATAGAGTTGAACTCACTGCTTTGGGGCAGTAATTACCTACTTGGACTTTGCAATATTTTGAGACGTCAGAAAATCCTCACAATTATTTTACATTCACTTAATTTAAAACGTACATCCTTTGGGAGGACAGATTGAGGGGAGATTGTACAATCAGGAAAGATAAGAGTGTGAGGGCATCTTCAGCACTCCTTTCACAGATACGTATTGAGTATCAACTAAGTTCCTGACTCGGGCAGGGGGGAGGGTTGAGCAAGGGCTGGAGGGCCCTCTGTGGGTTCATGTTCTAGCTGGAAGGTCACACTAAAGAACTAATGACACTGTTCCTAAAGAATAATGCTGGTGAGAGCCGGGAAGCTCCAGCTTGTGCATCTCCCACGTTTGCAGCCCGACCTGGCCGGGGGCCCTGGGGAGCTCTGCTCTAGGCCAGCTCTTGGTGCTGGGGGCTGTTGGGATAATCAGAACCCGCCACCTTTGTCTCTGTCCTTTCAGGAACTCCCTTTGAGGAGCAGCCCCAGCCCTGCTAATAGCACTGCTGGTACCATTGACAGTGATGGCTGGGAGGCTGGTTTCAGTGACATCTCGTCCACCGTGCCCTTGCCAGTCTCTGACCGCTGCTTTGGCCACCTGCAGCCCACCCTCCTGCAGCGAGCCAAGCCCAGTAATTTCCTGCTGGACAGAAAGAAGACCGACAAGCTGAAGAAGAAGAAGAAGAGGAAGCGAAGGGACAGTGACGTGCCCGGGAAGGAGGGCTACATGGGGGGTTTGCTGCAGCTGGAAGCCGCCGACCCATATGCAGAGACCCCCACAAGCCCTACCCTGCAGGATATCCCCCAGGCCCCCGGCGACCCTTGTTCGGGCTGGGACTCCGACACTCCTTCCAGTGGGTCTTGTGCCACGGTGTCACCGGATCAGGTCAAAGAGATAAAAACTGAAGGCAAACGGACTATCGTCCGGCAGGGCAAGCAGGTGGTGTTCCGGGACGAGGACAGCACCGGCAACGATGAGGACATCATGGTGGATTCAGGTGAGTGGCCCCTGAAGGACGGCGTGCCACGGGCGGGTGGTCAGACGAGGGGATGGTAAGAGGGGTCTCAGCGCGGTCCCTTCCTTGGAGTGTGACAGTGGAGCGTGCCCTACCACCTCCAGGGGAAAAGGTGCAAGAAAGTGGATGCCGAGATATTTAGGAAGGGGTGATCGCAGCTGAGGACAGCTGAGATTCCAGAACAGACCTCGAAATGTAAAAATAACGCAGCTCGTAAGTAAACACCTCGCAGGTAATTCCTGGTGCCACGTGTTTCAGTGCGCTTTTTGTGCATTTGCTGCATTTTAAGAGGGAAGTATCGGTTTCACCGCAGCTCAGCTGCTCTGTCCTATTGGAGAGCGGCTTTCCTGACGGAGAGGGGTTGTGAGAAGTTTTCTCCCTCCTCTTATGTGGTTCTCTCCTTTCAGACGACGACTCCTGGGACCTCGTCACCTGCTTCTGCATGAAGCCATTTGCTGGCCGCCCCATGATAGAGTGTAATGAGTGCCATACCTGGATTCACCTGTCCTGTGCGAAAATCCGGAAGTCCAACGTTCCGGAAGTGTTTGTCTGCCAAAAGTGCCGGGACTCCAAGTTTGACATCCGCCGTTCCAACCGGTCCCGAATGGGCTCCCGGAAGCTGTTTCTGGACTGACTGCTGGAGAGCAAGCAGACTGTGGGCGAGGAATCGGAAGGGACGATGGGCCTGCTGGCCCTGGTCTTAGTTGAGCACAGAACTCTCAGCTCTGGTGCGGGCAGACCCCTGCCATTCAGGTGCCTAAGCGAAAGGACCAGCTGTCCAAGGTATAAACTGTACATAGCCAGTGACTGAATAAAATCCTCGTTGGCCAAAGCTGCTGCTAGAGCTGTGTTCTCTGCAGTGGAGGTGGACTACACACCCAAGCGCAGTGGGTTTGGTCCAGCTGAAGATGAGGGTACGTGGTAGTTGTGAATTCTTACTCTCATTGTTAACAAACTCCCGCCAATTGGAACAAGTGCTAGCTGTTACTCCTGCTTCCGCTGTGTTGGCGAGAGGAGATGTTCAGTTTCCCCGGCCTGTTTATGAACAGCCATACCTGTAAGCTTCTCGAGTGTAAGTCTTTTATCATAGGCGTCTGTACAGCAACCATCAAAGCTGCCCCTCCCTTAGTGGTCTGCCCTCTCCCCTGCCTTGGGCGCTGCCCGCTGGAGTCCTCTGGTCTCACCCTGAGAGGAGCCGGGGGGTGGGCTAGCTAGTGACCCCCAGGTTTCCTTCTGTTTGTTAAAAGGGACAGTATGCAGCTGCTTCTCTGTGGAAAGGGGGGTCGGTTCGGGGGGCGGTCAAGGTGGCCCGTGTTCATAACTCAGTTTCCTGTTTTGCACGATGTAAAAAAAACCTGTCTTTTTGCACGAAATAGCCAAAAGTATTGGTATACTTCTGCCTGGGTTCCCTTTCTCTCCAGTTGGCTTCTGAGGGCCTTGGGGGTGCCCAGCAAGCTGTTTTCAAGAGAGGGGGCACTCGGATTCTCTCCTTGTCTCTCTCCCTCACTTTTTTCTAGTAGCAGCATTAAAGGTTAGGCAGTCACTGGGGAACCATGTTCCTCTACGTAGAGGGGTAAGGGAAAATTGGGAGGAAGGCCTCTCCCACGCGTTTTTCTTAGTATGCCCCTCATACAGGCTGGCCTGTTGGTTGCATGGGGCAAGGTTAGGACTTCGAAGCCTTTCTTTTGGTTTGAAGTGGTGAGTGAGTGATATGGTAACATCAGTCTCCAGGAATGTACCACTGAACTGTGCAGAGTTCCTTAGGTCTAAACTAGGACCCTGGACTGGGGAGACCCCTGTGCAGGCCAGCTCTGGAGAAGCCTGGGAGTTTGGAGCCCCTGCAGGCCTTTGCTTGAGGGCAGTGTGGTCCGGGACACTGGTGGTTCTGGGGCTCGAGGGAGAGGGAGGGCTTCAGCTTTCTCTGAAGTTGACATTGCTCTTTAGCAGTTCAAATACTTGTTCTCAAAAATGTTTTTTTTGTTAAAAAAAAAAAAAAGTTTTTTTATAAATCGATCCGGTATGTTTTCATAAACATTGTTTCCTATAAAGCGTGAAAAGGGAAGGATGCCCAAGTCAGTCATATTTATTTACATCTAGATGGACTCTCAAAAAAAGGAAGTAGGAAAAAAAAAAAAGAAAAAAAAAAAAAGATGGACCCTCAGCCTCTCTGCTGGGGGCTTCTCCACGTGGTCCCCTTGTGCAGGGCCACCAGGTGAACTTGGTCCACATTCTCACACTGAAGCACCAGGGGGGTTGAACTGTAACTGGCTAATCAGAGCCTATATTTTGTCCTAGTATCTTTCATGGTTGACCAGCCAACTGCCTTTTTGTTTTATTTTTAATTCTGTTGCTTCTATTAACACAAAAATAGAGAGAGATAGTTTCTGAAACCCATTTTATTGTGTAGATCCCCAAGGGAGAAGTTCTGCTGTAGAGAAAAATAGTAAGAAGGTGGCTTAGAAACATCCTTCTCCTCAGACAACTGTCTGGCTCTGACTAGGGCAAACGTCCAGGAAAAGCTGGAGAGGAATTTGCCAAAGATCTGCCCCATGACATTGCCTGTCCCGTGTCTTCACCATGAGAGTAGCCAAAGTTTCAAAGTGTTTCTCTCTTTAAAGAAAAAAACAAAACTCCGCAAAGTTTTGAAAGTGTGTTTAAGAATAGGTGTGATTTTAGAGTGGAACTGCCAACCCTGGCAATTGCTGTATTGCTCTTAGAAGATTCAATTCCTGGTGACGCCTCTGGAAGGCATTTAATATTCATCTCCATTTCTGTTTCCTTCATTTCCTTTTTGTTCTTTTGACATGTTTACCCCTGTGGCTGGTGTCTAAGAAGTCAAGACACCTTGGTTTTTCTGTTAGAGTGAGCTGGGCAGCTGCAATCAGCATTATGCAAATTAGATACGGCCCATCTAGGGGCTCCTGGTTGGAGGCTAATGGAGTAGGGGGAGGGAAAGTTGTCACCCCAAAAGTAGGCCCCTCCCGTTGGCTTTGGCCAGGCCAGACACTTAACATCGTTTACATGGTTCTGCGTAATTATAAAGCTTATGTGTATAAAGCGAAGCTGTTTCTGTGAAACTGTATATTTTGTAAATAAATATATTGCTACTTTGAGGTTCATGTCTAGCTTCAGGTGTTTCTGTTGAAAGACTGTTCATCACCACCCCCAAACCATGATTAGTGAAGTGAAGACTTGGGAAGTCAGAGTCTGAGTTTGGTTTAGCAGGATTGAAAATGCTCACAGCCCTTAATATACTTTTCTAGTAAATTCTCCAGAAACAAACCGCAGTAGGAATGACAGGAATAGCTTTCACAGTTTCTTCATCCCATTGTGCATTAGCTTAAATCCCAGTGAGTGGTTACCCTGCATTGTAAAAGCTGCCGCCTCCTCAGGTTCTGCAAGCGGGATTAGCGTATCCCCCGCCCCCCGCCCCGGGTGCTCCTCCTGCCCTTTACATTTGGGGGTCCCAAGTGGCTGAGCCTGTTCTGTCAATCAGCTGTGTCTGCCTAACTGATATGGTGCCAGCTAGTGGTCAGCCAGTACTTCCTCCTGTGACGTTGCAGCTGCCAAAATGTGTGAATCAACACCTCTTAAAATCTTGAAAATAGTGGCCCAAGTGGGTGGTGAGCCTTGTCCAAGACTGTGGGTGGGTGTGAGGCTCCAAAGCAAGGAGGTGAAGGTGACGGGCTTCAGCGAACCGGGGTGAAACCTGCACCGGCCAGCCCAGTTGGGGGTGTTGGGCCTGAGTTGGGCCCAGAAGCACCCCTTGACGCGGGTCGCGGACACTGCGCGAGATGCTGGCCGCGGAGCAGAGCCCGGCTCGCCTTCACTTGCCAACCTCCTTGCTGGCCCCGCCCCTCCCCGCCCCTCCCGCAGGCCCCTCCTCTCCTACTGGCCGCGCCCCATTCGCTCCTCCTCCACTCGCCAGTCCCGCCCCGTCCCATGACCCCGCCCCGTCCCATGACCCCGCCCCTCCTGGTGTCCCTGCCCCTCCCTCAAGCCCCGCCGCCGCCATCTTTATTAGGGGCAGCCGGGCCTGGTGTCTGGAGATGCCAAAGTCGTGCGCGGCCCGGCAGTGCTGCAACCGCTACAGCAATCGCAGGAAGCAGCTCACCTTCCACCGGTGAGGGGTCGGGGCGCCGGGGGGCGCGAGGGCTCGCCTCGCCCGGGCCGGCGGCCGCGGCCCCCGCCGGAGCCCCAGGCCTGGCGCGCGGGGGGTGGGGACGCCGGGGCCGCTGCCCGGTCCCTGGGAGGCCCGAGGGCGTGCGGCCAAGCCCTTCGCGGAGGGGCGGCGGCCCGGGGACTGGCGAGGTCCCAGCCCGGGAAGCCCGGCGCCGCCTCGGCCGCCTGGGCGCGCGGGGAGACGGTCGGAGAGGCTGAGTAACCTGCCCTCCGGCGCACAGCCTCCCGCCGGTCCGGGGAGCCGCGCGCGGGGGAGGCCGTGGCGGGCCTGGGGCGCGCTCAGCGCTGCGCCCTTGCGGTTACTTGGTGTGCGTCCCCTCCGCGGCCCGGGGACTGTATCTCGTTCTCAGATGCTGCCCGGAACGTAGTAGGTGTTCAGTATCTGCTGCGTGATGAGCGATGCTGACGTCTCTCAGGTGTGCGGTGCTCACATCTCCGGGCCTCATGCCGGGAAGGAAGGGTGGGGAGGAGGACTGAGTACGTTCCAGCGGGTGGGCGCGCGGGGCCGGGACCTAGGGCTCTGCGGGAGCCCCGGGAGGACGGCGGAGCTTTTGGAGTCGGTCCCTGCGCGCCCCGCCTGCCGGACCGGCCGAGTGAACGGCCGCCTGCCCATCGGTCGAGTGTCGCACGCTTTCTTTTAGGTTCCAGCCAGGGCTCCTTCCTCTGCCCTGTTCAGAGCGGGACTCCAAAGGGCTGCCGCTCTCCTGTCTCCACTTCCTCTCCTCCTATTAAGGGTTTTCTTTTTCGAAGTGAATGTGTTTCTTGAGATGTAACACACAGACGGAAAAGTGCACAAATCATGAGCACACAGCCCAACCAGTTTAACAAAGCGAACAGCCCGTGTGACTGCCGTGAATTTAGAACATCACAGCCCCCAGGAGACCCCGACCGCTCCCCCTTCCAGCCCCTCATCCTCCCAGTGCCCAAGGGTAAGGCGGACTGCTTTGGCCTGTCTGGAACCTCACTGAATGGAATCACAGGCGGTACTTTTTCCTGTGCTTTGCTTACATTGTGCCTGTGAGCCCTCCATGTTGCTGGCAGCAGCAGCTCATCCTTTTCATTGCTGCATAGTGTTTTAGGAAGGTGTTTACCAGAATTGACTTGTTCTACAGTTGAAGGGCATTTGGGTGCCTCTCTTCTTTGGCCATTACGGGCACATGGCTCTGCGCATTGTTGCTGGGTCTTGCCTTGCAGCACCTGTATCCATAGGTGTCAGTCGGGTATGTACCTGGGGGTGGCGTTGCCTCTGGTTTTCTCCCGTTCCAGTCAGACTCTCACCCCCACCATTCCCACAAATGAGCTCTGTCATGTCCCCAGCGGCCCTTATGATGCCACGTGCAGTGGTGCATCCTCATCTGAACTGATCTCTCTGCAGCCTGTGACACAACTGACTGCTGACGCCTTGAGACCCCCTCCCACCTGGCTTCTAGGACACTTCTCGGCCTCTTCCTTTGTCACAGTGTCCCTTCTGAGTCCCCTTGGCTGGATCCTGCTCATTTCCAACACCAGACAGACGCTGGAGCACTTCAGGGCTCGGGCCATGCCCCTGCCTTGTCCCTGTCCATGCTCGCTTCCCAGGGTGCCCATCTCAGTCAGGCTCATGGCTCTGCCACCCTTACCTGGGCACGGGCCCACAGTGACATCTCCAGACACGCATGTCCACCTGCCACTCGTTCAGCACTCAGACATGTAAAATGCACCTCAAATTTAACATCTGACATAGAAAACCAAGCTGCTGACCCCCCAGAGCTGCCCCTCGCACTCCCCCGCAGTCTTAGTACATGAAACTCCCTCCTTTGCTGCACGGCCCACAGGCAAACCTTACTGCCTGGTTTTCACAGTACATCCCAGATCTGCCCGCTCATCACCCCCTCCTGCTGACACCCTGATCCCAGCCACCGGGGGCCCTCCTACAACAGCCAAGGCGGACTCACCTGCCACCCTCTGCCAGAGCCTCTGGGAAAGCCCTCCTGCCCGAGGCGAGGCCCGCAACCCCCTCGCGCCTGCGGGGCCTTCGTGCTTGCTTCTCCTCCTGATACCGCACGGCTCTCTGTCCCACTTCCTGCAGCCTCTGCTCCGATGTCACCTCTCAGGTGGCCTTCCCCACGTCCTACTCTTTCTTCCTGCACGGTCCGTGTCTGTCTGGTGGACCGGCTGTCTCCCTGTTCTAGAATGTAGGCTCCGTGAGGGCGGGGCTGTCTCTCCCACTCCTGCTTCCCCAGCACCGGAGCCGGAATGGAGGCCCACCTGGTGGCCTACCTGGCAGATGTGGCTCGGGGAGCAGGTTGCTTGGGCTCTTTGGCCACGTTCATGGTCTCAGGATGCCGCCTACAGCCACGACGGCAAAGTAGATGTGGTTTAACAGAACGAGGCTACTGAAGTTTCCAGGCTGTCCAGTAAAATGCCGTGTGGGGATGTGAAAGGCCCCTGGGACCCTGAAGTGCTGCTGCGTTCAGTGCCGCGAATCCCTCGCGCTTCCTTGCTGTGCCCCCAGGTTCCCGTTCAGCCGCCCAGAGCTGCTGAAGGAATGGGTGCTGAACATCGGCCGGGGCGACTTCGAGCCCAAGCAGCACACGGTCATCTGCTCCGAGCACTTCCGGCCCGAGTGCTTCAGCGCCTTTGGGAACCGCAAGAACCTGAAGCACAACGCGGTGCCCACGGTGTTCGCCTTCCAGGGCCCCCCACAGGTGCGCGCGGCCGCGGGGCCCCGGCGGTGGGTTGGGCGCAGGGCACAGGTGGCATTTGCGGGGACAGCAGAGGCCGAGGACTGCAGCCAGGGCAGCGCTGGCAGGCCTCGGCGTCTGGAGCCCAGCAGGCCTTGCCCTGCGCTGTAGGGAATTCGCAATTTAAAGCTGCTTTAAAAATAAGTCACGCTTCATGACAGATGCCGTGGAAGCAGCTGATGGGCGAGGGTGCCGAGAGCTCCGTCCTTCCGTGGGCTCGAGGGCGGCGGAGACCTTCCTGGCCGCACCACACTCAGACCTCGTCCGCCTCTTGCTCGTTGCCAGCCCGGGCTCGGGGGCCTGTGGCTGAGGACCTGCCACCCGCCAGGTCCCCGTTAAGGTCCTCCTGTGGCTGCTCCGCGCCGGCTCGGAGCCCTGTCCGGGGCGCAGGAGGACGATGCAGGCGGAGCGCTGGTGGGGACGGGGACAGCGGGGCAGAGGCTTGGCGGTGGCGGGGGTTTGGGTGCACTCAGCAGCAGCAGCAGCGGCTCAGGCTGGTTGGAGGGCGCTGGGGCCAGTTGGTGACGGGCGTGGACAGGTGGTAGGTTTTTGGGCGAGGCCCGTGGGCAGGGACATGGCTTTGGAAGGTCCCTCTGGCTGGCAGCTGGTTCGGAGTTCACTGTGGCCTCGCAGGTGAGGGCAGTCACAGTGGCCTGAGCCAAAGGTGGGTGCTGCGATGAGAGGGGGATGGAGCGGGCCGACTCTGCAGCCCTGGTGGGCTGAGAGGGAGGTGGTCCAGGAGAGCAGGGCTCTGGGCCCCCGGGGACCGGGGGTCCCAGATTCCCTGAGGAAACGGTCCTGTGCACGTTGAGTTTGGCTTCCCGATGGGACGCCGAGGAGGACGTGTCTGGTGGGGCAGGATGTGCGGGTTTGGCTCAGGAGGGCTCACGGCAGGACAGTTGGGGCTCGAAGCTGTGAGGGGATCATAGCGAATCATAGTAAACCCTTGCCGTGCACCCAGTCTCAGAGGGAGGGCCCGAGCCGGCGCCCACTGGAGCCAGGGAGGCAGAGTAGCAGTAGAACACACACGTACCGTGCTGGTTTGTTTTTATTGGGAACGAGAGGGAGGGAGCTGATGGGAACCCTGAGTTCTAGGGTGCAGGGAAGGGCAGGCGCGGCCGTCTGCCACTTGCCAGCAAACACGCCCGCAGCGCCCTGCCCTCGATCTTCCCTTTGCCCGGTCTCTCGGCCTCCCCCTCCCCAAGTCCAGGCTCCCAGTGCCTGCAGGAGCCCCCGCTGCTGTCCTTCCTGTCCTGCCCCTCGCTCTCTCTGGCCCCTGTGAGCACCTGCCCCAGTCGAGGCTCCGTGCGGGCCGGGCTCTGCTCCGCTGCTTTTATTGCCAACGTCCAGAACGTTGCCTGGCACCGACTAGGCGCTTAATGCAGGAGTTTTTGGTTTTTTCTTTTAAACATGGAAGGCCTTTCATTTTATACACACATTTCATTGTGGTGAGAACACTCAACATGAGATCTGTTCTCTTAACGCACTTTGAGGTGCACAACACGGTGCACAACAGTATCGTTGACTGTAGGCACAGATGTCGCACCACGGGGCTCTAGGACTTACTCATTTTGCTGACCTGAAACTTATGTCCGCTGTTTAGGAACCCCACACCCCATCCCATTCAACCAGTGTGGTTACTGTCACGCATCTGTGGTAAACTGCTCGCCCTGAAGTCAGCCATTACAGGTTAACAGCTGGGGGGGCGTCGGTGGCCCTGCTCCTTGGCGCCTCCGGTGCCTAGGGGTGGGGAGAGTTGTTTCTGGCGCCCGCGGCCCCAGCTCAGCTCTGATGAGGTCTGGGGGCTGCAGGCTCTGAGCTGGATGTTTCCCACTATGTGGCTGCCACTTTGAGTCACCTACTGTGCACCTTGAAGAGTGCCAGGCCCTGGGGCAACACGTACAAATCAGACAGGTCCCTGGCTTCACCGGGCCTCTGACCCGAGATTGGGAACACCTTCGGAGACGGAAGGGAGCCGGGGATGGTGAGAGGAGAGCTGGGCTGGGTTCTGGGCGCAGTTTACTTGAGCCTCAGCCGGCGGAGCGTGAGGACAAAGGCGCACGAGGCCTGGCGCGGGCTCTTGGCGCGCGGACCTCCTGCCCGTACCCCGGGGCCCGTCTGCAGCAGCTCCGTGTCTTTTGCAGCTGGTGAGGGAGAACACAGACCCTGCCGGCCCGAGTGGAGATGCTGCCTCTGAGAAGGGAAAGGTGAGTCTGCCCTGCTGGTCACCGAGCGCTCGGACTGCCCTCCAGGCTGGCCTGCTGGGTTTGGATTCTCTCGTTTCCTAGAAAAGGGAAAGCCAAAGCCTTCTGTGCCGCCTTCTTCCTGTTCAGTATCAAGCAGTGGCAGCTGGTCACGTCTGGCTTCTGCTTCGTGTCTAAGGGTCTGACCCCAGGCCGTGGAGGAGGCTGGCTGTTCTGCAGGCGCCCCGGCTGCCCCCGGGTGGTGTGCGGGGACCACTGGCGGGACAGACAAGTAACAGCTGGGGAGGATCCGCTTCTGTGTCAGTCAGTGGCCTCCTCTGCCCTGTCATTCCCAGGTCCTCCCTGAGACGGGGGCCGGGGAGGGTGGCCCAGGGAGGAAGGTGGACACGATGCTTGAAGCGCCGCAGCTGCCCCCGGACGCTGGAGGCCCCGGAGCACAGGTGAGGCCGGGCCAGGTGCGAAGGCAGCGCATGGCTGGTCTCAGCTCGAGGGGATTTGCTTCAAACAGAAGGAAGAAAACGTGCCTGAACCAGAGCACCACGACGTGTAGCCTGGATTCAGACCTCACCCGTGAACTTAGCTGCGACTGGGCAGCTCTGGGCTTCGGGAGGGCTTGGGGAAGTGCGTCCTGCCGCCCTGGCCGCTGCTTGTCTCTCACTGACCTCTGTCCTCAGGTCCCGCTACACAGACCGGAAGCCACTGGGGTCCCTGGTCAGCCGGCCAGCCCCACGCAGCCGTCCGATCACAGCTACGCCCTTTTGGACTTAGACGCTCTGAAAAAAAAACTCTTCCTGACGCTAAAGGAAAATGAAAAGCTCCGCAGGCGCCTGAAGGCCCAGAGGATGGTGATGAGGAAGATGTCCAGTCGCCTGCGTGCCTGCGGCGTGGGGCAGCCGGGACTCCAGGCCAGGCTGTGGCCGGGGCAGCAGAGCTGAGCCCGCCAGATGGGCCTTCTCCGCGGAGGCGCCGGGAGGAGGGGCAGTGGTCTCGGGGC
This sequence comes from Stenella coeruleoalba, assembly GCF_951394435.1. NCBI lineage: Eukaryota > Metazoa > Chordata > Mammalia > Artiodactyla > Delphinidae > Stenella > Stenella coeruleoalba. The sequence goes on from NC_137169.1 coordinate 4,658,930, forward strand.
TCTGGCTGTGGGCGGACCTTTCAGTCCTGCCCTGACATTCGCTGGGCTCCACCTATTGTGAACGGTAGTGGCCTCAGGCTGGGAGGGGCGGGGCCGTGAGCACAAGCTGGGCGAGCATCCTTGGAACCAACAGCCCGAGGAGCCATCCTGGGCCAGTGTGGCTGACCCTCTCCAAAGGGGAGGAAACGCGTTTCCTTGAGGGGCAGCTGGGCCCAGGGGGGCCGTAGGGCGCTGGCACTCTCCAAGGCAGCGAGTGGGCCCCCTGTCGCCTGGACGGCCGGCTCTCTAAGTGGCTGAGGCTGGCTTCTGTCCTGGGAGCGCCTCCTTGCCCCGCCAGGTGTGAGTGAGCAACGTAATAAAGTGTCTTCCTACACCGCGCTGCGCGTTTCCTCCTTTATTTAAAAACAAGGGAGCGCTGGCTTGAGGTTCCCTCTCCTGCCGCGCCTGGCTGCTTCTGACACTGCCTGCCCGTTTCCTCTTGAAGAGCCAGCAGGGCGTGACCAGCTCTGACTACCAAAAAAAAGGTGCCTTTAAAGAAAACAGGAATCCTGGCCTATGTGATCTCCTAACTTGGACTCTGTTTCTCAGGCAAATGTGTGACACAGAAAACTGATCCCCGTGGCTCAAACCATGGTTTGAACGTAGGCGTAAAGGGCGGCACGAGGCTTGTGAGGCGGGGGCACATCCCTCATTTCGCTCACTCCTGAAGCGAACACAGACGCACCGAAACACTGCCCCTGGCTTTCAGGAAAGGTTTATTGTGGTAAGAGAGTGTCCCCTGTACAGTGACCCGCCCGCCGGGCAGGGACACAGGCTGCGGCCGAGGTCGCACTCCGCTAACGCGACGGTTATTGCATGACGTACATTCAGAGCGGCAGCTCGCAGGAAACCTTTTTAAAGTGGAGATAAATAGTACAGAACTGGACAACCTGAACTGAGTTTTAAAAGTGGAGGAAGGGGGTTATGAGTGATTTCTCCGGTACCAACGTCAGGAGTGAAGCCTGATTTTGACAGTAGCTGCAGAGAGGCTGTCAGAACCACCACCAGCCAGGCCTCTGCTCCTCCGGTAACTGTTCACAGGCCAGGCTGTGCAGGAGGCTCCTGGTCCTGAAATATTATGCATCCACAAAAGAGGCAAGTGAAGGAGGGGGGTCCTGGGAGCAGACACCCAAAAAGGGGTCCCGGTGAGGAAGAGCTGGACTGGCCAGGCGTGGGAGCAGCTGCGCCGCCTGGTGGCGGCGAGCGGGAGCGGCGCCCGCCGGAGCCCTGCGTCCCCTTCTCCTCCTGAACCCCGCGCTCTAGTGGGGCTGAGCTGTGTGGGGCGGGGCGGGAGGCATCGCGTTTTCCCGCGAGGACACGGGTGGCTCCTGGGATCCGGAGTTCCACCCTCTGTCCCAAGCCAGGCGCCAGTGGAATGGCTTGAGTTCTGGGAGGGGAAAAAAAGAGACTAATTTCCAAAACCATTTGTTCTCAGATAAAAAGCAGATTTATAAACCCACACAATCCTCTCCAGATTCACTTAGTGATATTTCAGCAGGAAAAGGTAGTTTTCAGGAAGTTGACCGAACAGATGCTCACTTGATTTGGAGATTCTGCTCGTGGGGACTCCTTCCTTCCATTTCATTTTCCACGTTCAGTGTGGATTTCAGGAAAAGTAGTTCACAGTCCTATGCGTGAGGGCAAGGTGTTCATAAGTACCTCACGGCAGACCAAGAGCTACTGGGGGGTTGCAGCCGGCACACGTGCTGAGGAACCTGGGGAGGGACCTGGAGGCTCCAGGGGCCCAGGGCCCTTCCTGGCAGGACATGATCCTTGGGAACAGACACGGGCCGTGCTGTGGTTCCGGTCCAGGTGGGGCTGCCTCAGTCCTACCTACAGCACCCGGAAAGCGGGGTGCCTGCGGGTCCCTTCACATAATTGATACAGTGCCACCTTCTACAGAAATATAAAATAAACACATCTGACGTCTGGAGTTTTTTCCTGTTTCCAAATTTGTAGACTCCCAGGGAAAGGTTTTTTTGTAGCCTCGTTTAAATCTGGTTTCTCAAGCAGTTTATCCATCGGTATCAATTCTGTGAGCTGTAAAAGAAAAGACAAACTCAGGGCGTCCAAAGGCAACTGCTTCCACGCCTTCTTTCCACTTCGGGGGTTTGGCCATCACCAGACCAGAGGCTGCCGGCCTGCAGCTGAGCAGAGTACAAGCTGCTGACAATCGTCTGGTTCAGCACACAAACGAGCAGCTGCGTCTGCTTCCCACGCAGCCGCCTGAGCTGCAGTTTCCAAGCACAGAGCTCACTCTAATTCCACCTGGGAGAGGGCTGACCCCTCCCTCGGGGCGTCGCTTCCCGGCTCCGAGCAGGTTGCGAGGCCCAAGCCTGCTGCTCCCCGGCAGAGGACAGGGGGAAGGCGCTTGTCGCCCCTCACTCGGAGCTCCCCGAGGGCCTCCCGAGGCCCGGGCACAGGGCGGGTGACGGCCAGGGGCAGCTACTCACACTGCTTTGGTATCCGGAGCGTCTCGCTGTCGAGCGCCATCACCTGATGCAGGACACCTCGGAACTGGTAAAGCACTTTCAGGTTCTTCTCTTCGCCCACACACGGGTCATAGAACCCAGGCAGCCCGGCCTGTAACAAGCAGACAGAGCAGACAGATTCTCACTCGAGGCAGTGGTTTAAAGCCCAGCAGCACTGCCGTCTGCCGCCACCTGGAGGAGCAGCGTGGAAGGGCCTGGACTTGCCCTAGGGAGCGGCCCACAGAAGATGCAAACTTGGGAGCTTGAGGAAAAGAAACGAGAATTTCAAAAAGCTGCCTGTTGAGTCCTAGACGTCGCCCTCCCAATAGGCCCCTTCTGCCACACTAACGGCACCTCTGTCTTCACAGAAGCCATGCCGAGGTGGGGGGCTAGCAGCCTGTTCAGGGAACGAGGGCTCTTTGGCCTGAGCTCCTCTGCGCTGTAACTCGCCTCCATCACCCACGCCCCGGGCCCCACCGCGAGCCTCAAACGTGCTACGGGCGACCTCATGCTCCTTCTGGAACGAGGCAAGGCATAAGCAGAGTGTGTGCTCCTGGGGGCAGGAGGTATGCTTTGCTTGCTGGTGTACCTGGCGCACGGTAGGGGCTCAGTGATACCTGGCAACGAACAGATGAACAGATGAAGTCAACGGCTCCAGCGTGGCTGTAACGTGGGTGCTGGGCAGCACCCGGCAGCGAGTGTGGCAGCACGCGAGGTTCTGCTGCAGTGAAACGGCCCCTTCGAGGGGCCGCCGTCCGTCCCTCTTCCCCAGACGCCCTTCCTGTCTGAACCCCAGGGCCCCCGAGCGCCCACCTTGGAGGCCTCCGTGAGGATGAGCTTGGAGTCCTTCACCAGGCACTGCAGGGGCACAGTCACATCAATCACCTTCACCTTCTCGCTCTTCTTGCTCTTGTCGTTGACAAATTTCCCGTACCAGGCGTTGACGATGATGAGCCCTGAGGATGGGCCCGGTCAGGGTGGGGCGGCCGTGGCGGGCGGCCCCCTGTGCAGCTGGGCTGCAGGGACCACACGCTCCTGTGAGACCCCAGCACCCACCCCGTCCCCAAAGGGGCCAGGCCTCCTTACCCATTCTGGACTCTTCGGCCTCGATTATTCTTCGGACAGATTCCTGCATCAGCTGAACCTGCAAAGAACAAGGATGCCACCCTCAGGGCCTCCCTGGGCTCCACCTCTGTTGAGAGCCATGGCTGCGTGCCCAGTGCCTGTCAGCCCTGCCCCATCCACTGTCCGTTTCTCCTGGACATCACTGCTATCATAGGTCATGGAAAAACAATTCACTCAAAGGGAAGGAAGAGGACAATCCCCACCACTTATAAAAACCCTCTTATGGGACTTCCCTGGTGGGGCGGTGGTGAAGAACCCGCCTGCCAATGCAGGGGACACGGGTTCCAGCCCTGGTCCGGGAAGATCCCACACGCCATGGAGCAACTAAGCCCGTGTGCCACAACTACTGAAGCCCGTGCACCACAACTACTGAGCCCACGAGCCACAACTACTGAAGCCCGTGCACCACAACTGCTGAGTCCGCGAGCCACAACTACTGAAGCCTGCGTGCCTAGAGCCCGTGCTCTGCAACAAGAGAAGCCACGGCAATGAGAAGCTCGTGCACCACAACGAAGAGCAGCCCTCGCTCTCTGCAACTAGAGAAAGCCGGCGCGCAGCAACCAAGACCCAATGCAGCCAAAAAAAAAAGATGAAATGACCAAGGAAGTTGTTGGGGAAGAAAAGCCTGAGACCTGAGGCCCCTGAGACCAGCATACAGGGTGTGAAGCACTTCCCCCCACAGCCCTGGCTTAAGAAGCATGGGCTCGAAAAGAGTGGCCTGTGCCCTGCACGACAGGCAGAACAGTCCCAGAAGCCACGGAGCAAAGGACCTGCAGGGTGACGGTGATGCAGCACTTACAGCAGCTTCTGCCTCTTGTTTCTTCTGCAGGATGTCGGTGGCTGTGCTTTCCCTTTGCTTCTCCAGCTCCCTAATGCGAGAAAAAGAAGCTGCACGTGAGGAGCGCGGCGTTAGCGGCAGGGAGACAACAGGGCCCCTGGCTGGGCCTGCGCCTGCAAACAGCTTGTGATCTTACTGAGCTCCCCGTTCTAGAACTTTAAACAGTATTTCCAAGGCGAGCTCAAGTAAATCTGTTCATCCCAGACCTGTGTGGCTTCCCTGTTGTCCCCAGACGGCTCTTCCCGACCTCCTCCGCAGAGCACATGGGAAACCCAGCACTGTGGGAGGAGGGCTCCACACGGCAAGAATCGCAGGAAAGGGGTCAGCGGAGAAGGTGAGAATCACAGGAGATGCCACCAACCTGGCATCATCACATGACCCTTTTGACAGGGACACTGCATACTACCTTAGACACATTCATGTACTTTGCCAGGGAAGCACACGCCTGTCCCATCAGACTTGACCCAGCACATTCTCTGCTCCAAGCCTGAAGTCTCCTGAGGCATTAGGACCCTGAGCTCTAATGAGTCAAAGGCTAGAGGGGCCCCAAGAGGAGAGTCATGCCTTTCTCCCAGATTCTCTAAGCTCAACGAGTTATTAAATTAGATCATTATAAAGTAACAAATCTAAACCACCTCTCAGATTTATTGTTATGCTAATGGCTTATCTATAAGAAACTGCAAAATAAATTATATCTCGATGACTTCTAAGACTATAGTTAACGCATGCCTTGTATGTAAGAACTCAGAACCCAATCCTCCTGAATTCAGTGCCAGGAAAAGAAATGGTTAGAATGAGAAAAAGGAACACTTGTCATTTCTGTGGTCATGGTTTATAGTCCCAACAGTTTTGTAAACTAACTCCAATTCTTTCTGAAAGTAGGAAATGTGGGTTAACAGTAGTACTACTATGAACTAACGACAAGAACTAGTTAACATTTATCGAGGACGTGTTGTGGACCAGACACCGTGGTAATAAGCACTGTACACGGACCAACGCGTGTAGTTTCCCTAACAGCCCTGCGGGGTAGCTTCCGTCACCTCCAGTTACAGATGAGGAAGCTGAGCACAGTGCGGTGCAGTGGTGCCCCGCCCCGTGCTGTGAACTCACTTCTCCTTCTGAGCCCTGAGGTAGGGTCTGATGACCAGGCGGTGCAGAGCGAAGTAGAGCACGAGGGGCCCCACGGTGGCGTAGAACACGGCGCTGGGGAGCAGCTGGTCCGTCAGGTGGATGGGGAAGAAGTAGGTCTGACTGGCCCTGTTCAACCTGAAAACAGAACAAAGCCGAGCGCCCACATGAGCCAGGTTCCCAGGGAAGGGAATGGGGTCTCAGCCCCAGGAAGAGAACCTCTCAATACACGGGACTCCAGGAGGAGGAGGAGAGCCTGAGGCTTCGAAGTCCACTCCCGGGTGGTCCCCTGTCCCAAGGTTTAGCCGCTGGATCTGTGTAAGTGACGGAAGAAAGGTGTCACGACTTGCTGACCACAAGCAACAGACAAACGCCCGACCAAAGTAACTGTGGCCTGAGGAGACCGGAGTGGCCACTCCTCCAGGGGTCCTTTCTGCTTTCAGCGATGGCTGAGTAGTTCCTACTGTACCAATCATCCCACAGACATCAACTGTAAACTCTGGATCACACATAACAAACACCTTCAGGGACTGGATAGCAACCAAGGGCAGAAGAACTGAACGGCACTGGTGAATTTCCTGATACTTTTTAAAAACAGCTTTTAGCCTGAGGGCAATTCTCAGTCTGTACCATATGGATGATTAAAACTGGAAAGAAATCTGCAGTCCTATTGGACTGAAGGACCAGACCTCAGAGTTTGGGGCAACCATTGCAGCTGGGAAGAGGGGGTCCCCCAAAAGGAAAGTCCCAGGTGGGGAGTCCCAGGTTCTGTGTATAAATGTGCCACAGGTCTCCAGCTGACCCCTGGTCTACCAGTGGCCGCCACACAGGTGAGTCCGAGTTTGCAGTCTGACTTCAGTCAAGTTAACGACCTTCTAAAAGGAAAAAAAGACCATGCTCTTTGGGAAAACATAACAGAAAATAGAATTTCTACAATATATTGTTTGCAATACCCAGAATACAATACCGACTACTCTACGTACCCAGATACAACGAGAGAAAAAGAAAACGAACAGAGACCGACCCCAGATGACCCAGATGTTGGAACCAGCAGATAGGATTTTAAAGCAACTATTTTAACTCTGCTCGAAGACATAAAGTATTCACTGATGATTTAACAGCAGACTGGATATGAGACAAGAGTCAGTGAATTTATAGATTAATATAAACGATCCAATATGAAGAACAAAGAGAAAAAGGACTGACAGCAAATGGGCAGAGCCTCAGAAACGTGTGAGACGACATCCAGAGGTTTAGCACACGAGTAATTAGGGCCCCAGAGAGGAGAGGATGGGGCAGATATTTAGTATTAAATATTTAAAGAATTAAATGGCCTAAAAGGTGCAAATTTGATAATTTTACAAAAATACATACATAGATTTACAGATGCAAGAAATTTAGCAAACCCCAAGCAGCATAAATACAACAAAACCACATGTAGGTCAGCAGTCAAAGTGCCGAGAAACAGAAGTGAACAAGTTGAGTAGCCAGGAAAAAACCAAAAAAACCACACACATTACATGCAGGGTATGTTTCAAATGACCAACAACTTGTAAGGAACAAAGGGAACCGGAAGACAGCAGAACACCTTGAGAGTACGGAGAGAGAACTCTGTTAACCCTGAATTCTATACCCAGGGATGGGACACTTCAATAATAATGAAAGCAACTCCTAAAACAAGAAATCAAACTAAAACAAGAAATCAAACAACCCAATAATAAAACAGACAAAAGATGTGAATAGAGATGTCACTAAAAAAAAGATATGGATGTCAAATAAGCACATGAAAAGATGCTCAGTATCTTAGACATGAGGGAAATGCAAATCAAGACCACAATGATCTGCTAAAACAGCCGACACTAAAAAAAACGACCCTACCAAGGGCTGGGGAGGATGTGAAGCAACGAATTCTCGGAGCTGCTGGTGGGAAAGTGAGATGAAGCTGCTACTCTGGAACACAGCTTGGTGCTTTCTTATAAAGATCATGAATCAATGAAATAGAAAACAGATAAACAGGGGCTTCCCTGGCGGCACAGTGGTGGAGAATCCACATGCCAATGCAGGTGACACGAGTTCGAGCCCTGGTCTGGGAAGATCCCACACGCCGCGGAGCAACTAAGCCCGTGTGCCACAGCTACGGAGCCTGCGCGCCACAACTACTGAGCCCACGTGCCACAACTACTGAAGCCTACGAACCTAGAGCCCGTGTTCTGCAACAAGAGAAGCCACCGCAATGAGAAGCCTGCACACCGCAATGAAGAGAAGCCCCCGCTCGCCGTGACTAGGGAAAGCCTGCACAGCAACGAAGACACAAATAAATAAATCATTTATTTATTTAAAAAAAGAAAACAGAGAAAATGAAAGAAACCAAAAGCTGGTTCTTTGACACGTGAAGTGCCTTAGCTAGACTGATTAAGAAAAACGTAGAAAGAACACAAATTAGCAACGTTAGGAATGAAGAGACATCATCTATAAATAACTACTGACATCAAAAGGATAAGGGGGTATAAGAGCAACTTCATGCTAACAAATTTGACACAGATGAAATGGACAAATCCCTTGAAAAACACAAATTAACAACACTGACATAGGATGAAACAGAGAGAGTAAATCTTAAGAGTTCTCATCACAAGGAAAAATAATTGTTTTTTCTATTTAATTCTGTATCTATATGAGATGGTAAATGTTCACTAAACGTACTGTGATAATCATTTCATGACGTATGTAAGTCAAATCATTATACTGTGCACCTTAAATTTATATAATGCTGTATTGTCAGTTATATCTCAATAAACTGGAAGAAAAAAAGATGAAACAGAAAATTAGAAGAGCCCTATATTTATAAAATAAATTGAATTCATTATCAAAAATACTCCTACAAAGAAAATTCAGGCTCAGTTGATTTCATTGGTAAATTCTATGAAACATAGGGAAAAAAAACCATTCTTACACAAATTCTTTCAGAAAATAGAGGAGGGAACAATTCCTAACTCATTTTATCAGGCTGGCATAATTCAGTCCAAAACCTGACAAATATATGATAAAAAGAAAATTATAATCAGCATCCCTTAAAAATATAGATTCAAAAATTCTTAGTAAGAGAACAGCAAATCAAATCAAGCAACATATAAAAAGTATTATATGTCACGATCCAGTGGAATTTTCCTCCACAATTTTCCTGTAAGGTTGGTTGAACGTTCAGCAATTACCGTGATTCATCAAATAAACAGAACATAAAAGTTAGCAATTGCTGACCTGAGGTGCCTTCTAGTAAAACTTTCATTTATTTACCAATACAGTTTGGACAATTCAGCCTGTTGATAACAGGAAACTTGGCTGAAGTGAAAATGTTTCTTTCCAAAGAGGCAGGGTGGCATCCTTGGGATAAGAATTCAATTCAGATCATGTCACGTAACATCTGCAGTGGAGGAGTGTTTAAGGCAGATACAGAGTCGCAGAGAACTGTGCCTCGTCGGTGGTCCCGATGTGGGGGTGGGGAGGAGAAGGGACTGGGACGCAGGGGACCAGACGGCTCCCTGCACCCTTCATTAAATCTCGGGCGTCCTCAAATCTCATCTGAGAGGAGAAGTGCCTGATGCCAGCTCTGGCCTCGGCTCCACGGTTGAGACATGGTCTGCTTCCTCTCGCTCACCGAGTCCCTCTTCAGTGCCAGGTTGTGTTCCAGGTGGCAGGAGTACAGAGAATAACTAAACAGACTAAGTTAAAGCGCTTCTGATGAGGGGCAGCGGGGGATGGACGGCCTGTCTGGGGTGAGGTGAGGGCCGCTAAGTTTTCACAGGGCAATGAGGGCAATCGGGTGACACGCGCAGAGACCGGAGGGCACTGAAGGAACCAGCCATGTGGTTACCGGGGACTGAGGAACGGCACATGTTAAGCCCAGAAGCAGAAGCAGGCTCGGTGTGGTCCCAGGGCAGCCAGTGTGGCTGGAGTGGGGCGACCAGGGGGCAGAGAGGACAGTGAGAGGCCAGGTCGCAGAGGGTCCTGAGGACTCTGGCTTTTGCCCTGAGTCGAGGGGGTCGCTGAGGGCTTTAAGCAGAAGGCTGACATACACTGGCTTAGATTTTAAAAGACTGTCTGTGTGGAGAAAAGTGTCCCAAGGGTGAAGGAGATCGGTCAGGAGGACACTAGTAATTTCATGAGACGGTGGCCGCAGAGGTTGTGAGAAATGGTCAGATTGAGGATGTGCTTTCAGACGAGAGCCAAGAGGATTCCGAGATACACTCAGTTCAGAGTGTGCGGGGGGAAAGGGTGGTGAAGGTGAGCTCCAGGGTTCTGGACAGAACCCACGGAAAGATGGAGCACTGAGCACTGAGATGGGGAGACTCCAGACACGGCAGGCTTTGAAGGGCACATGTGACCGAGGGCAGGGGGAGGACCGGGGCTGCAGATGTGACATGGGGATGCTGTGAGGTATCTGAGGAGAGATTCGGGAAAGGACGAGGGATCTATGAGCTGGAGGCCTGTGGGGAGCGCCAAGCTGGAGCTAGAACTGTGAGCGTCCCCGGAGCCCGTTGCTACTGAAGCCAGGATGCCGGATCAGACCGCCGGGGGGTAAGTCTAGGCCGACCAGGGCCCGACAGTGGGGCCTCCGCTTACAGGCAACCAGCCAGTCAGGTGAAGCCAGAGGCAGCTCGGTGAGGCCGGCAGGCGGGGGAGACAGGGTCCGTGTGCAGGCGGGAAGGATCTGGTAGAGAGAACCCGAAGCTGCTGTGCCGATGACCACGCAGTACACGTCACACTGTGAGGGCCGCAGCCGGGTGGGAGAGCGGGCGTGCGGGGCCCGCACCCGGGCCAGCGGGGAGGCAGAGGGTGGTAAGAGACAGGCGGGGCGGAAGACGGGCCGGGGGGCACAGGGAGGTTCTCTGAGGCAGAGACTCAGACCTCACTGAGTGAACGTCGGGCTTCTGGACTCCTTGACATTTGCTTACACACCCAGACAGAAGCAACCGCATCTCTAAGAACAGAATCACAAAGCAAAGTCTCCTCCTTCCTTAATGTAGGTAAAGCCCAGGTGAGTTACAAGGTACCAGATAATCCCTGGCCAGAAGGACGAGTTCAACATACTTGACTTTGAGAGAAACTCCCTGCGGGACTCCAACGCTGACAGCTGCACCCAAAACGCTGTGCCTGGAGATCTTCCTCTCTGCTCCGTACTCCACCACCGTCCCGAAGAAGCCTGCCCTGCAGGAGCAGACCCCAGTGAGCGAGCAAGGGCCCCTCCGCTTCTGATCCCTCCTGGGTCCCTCCCGGTCACCACGGGCAACTGTCACTCGGGCCAGAGGCCGGGGCCCCTACCCCCAATTCTCTCTTGCCCTGCCAACCACCCACAGGGAGGACGTTCACCACTGACCCCTGGTCAATGAAAGGAAGAGTCAGGACACCGGACCCTGGGCGCGACCGCAGGCAGCTTACTGCAACCAGCGCCACTGCCAGAAACCCCTACACAGATCAAGCGTGCTCCCGCGTCAGCCCGGCCAGGACTCACTTGAGGGATCCTTTCACGCGAGTCTGGTCGTCATCCTGGAATTTGTGCTGATAGCTGACCAGCGCGAAGGAGTGAGGGATTCCAAGCTGGGGAGACGCAGAGGGAAGAGGGAGGCAGCTGAGACTGAAGTGAGCAGGGTCGCCCTGTCCCACAAAGTGTGTGAAAATTTGCCAGGAGCCAATACTTAAAAACTGGGAGATTTCAAATACTTCCCATGAAAAACAGAAACTCCTGCACACCGAGCCTGTGCTCTCACAAGGGTGGCGGCTGCCCGCCAAAGGGTGGCTGCTGACTCCCCGCGCTCCTGCCCGGCCACCGTGGCCCCTGCACGCACGACTCTGCTGGGGCGCCACTTACTGACCACGGCTCTCTCCCACCCCAATTCTGTGGGCTTCTCTCACCAGAAAGGTGAAAAAGGCCTTTTGCTTTAGGGCAGTTGGAACACAGCTCCCGTGGGGGCCTGAGAACAACAGCGTTCAACTCCTGAGTGTGGGTGGACAGAACTCGCCCTTCGGCCATGTGGGCGCTGGATTTGGGGGTGAGCAGGGGGAGGGTGGTCAGGGGCCCACAGAGGGGCTGGAGGAGGGTCCCCCTGGAGGTGTCCTCACCTGCAGGGCCACGGTGAAGTGGCTGGTCTTGGTGTCCCGGACGATGCTGGTGTTCATGGCCGACTGGATGCCCCAGCGCCACTGCAGGTAGCCCACCGTGTTCTTGTCCAGGTTCCGGGCCAGGACAGTGGTGAGGCCAGGCCGGATGCCACGGGATGAAAACTGTAGAGCACAGTTTGTCGTCACAAAGCTGGGGGGACACACAGAGAGAAAGGGTCCTGGATGACAGTGGCCACAGCCGTGCTAGGCCCCATCCTCTCCGCCAGCCCACACCCTGCTCGCCATCACTCCCACGGCTCCCCGCCCGCGATCCAGGGAATCTCTCCAGTTACCCACCCGCCAAATGGCACTCCCCACCTCCATCCCATTCCAACTTCAGCTACAGCCAAAGAGGCACCTGCATGTCTGCGCTCCTAAACCAGCAGATCCAATCCTGTCGCAAGTCAGAGCCACCTGCGGAGGTTCCCAAGCTTGGCTGCACGCTGGACTCACCTGGTGACTCTGAAAACACCGATGGTTGGCTCCTGCCCCCAGGTGTGCTGATTTATAGACCTGGTGTGGGAAAAGCTAGCCAGGTGACGCAAACGTGCAGCCAGTCTTGAGAAGCCCTTATCCAGGGCCCACCCCAGACCAATGAAGTCATTCTTTTTGGGTGGGGGCCCAGGCATCAGTGCAGTTTTCAAAGCTGCCCTTCCATCCTGATGTGCACCCAGGGCTGCAAAGTATTGACCAAAAGCTACTTGAGAAGCTAGCAAACCATCCCCCGAAAGGTCTCTGAAGTTGATTTCCGAGGGAGTCAGCCCCATCTTCTGGATAAAAAGGGGTATTTCACTTCAACAGCAAAGGAACTCACAGCACTTCACTCAAGCCGCTCAAAGACGAGCAAGCAGCTTGCCTCCAGCGAACAGCCGTCATACACTAGATGCCTGTTTCCTTCCTATGCTCTGGAGGCCTCGCTTGTGCCCCTAAAATAATAATACACGTGGTAACTCTGATGACATTTGCTCCTGTGCTCACAGACCTCTTCCCAAGGCCACACGAATGAGGAATCAACTCCTTGCTCTGCAAAGGCCCCCAACCCAACCTTGCCCCCTTTATCTGACACTCCAGCCACACCGGACAGCAGCCACATTCTTCCCCTCTAGCCACACTTGGGCCATTCGGGGGAGGCAAGCAGGGAGAGGAGAGATAAAAGGCACCCTGTGACTTTTAAAGCAATCAAAACATAAACAATGAGATCTCTGTTTAATCAAAGTAATACGATTTCGTATTTTTCTGGAGCGTGTCCTAGAGAGAGAGAGAGAGAAAGAGAGAGAGAGAGAGAGATAGACAGACAGACAGACAGACAGACTCTGGGGCCAGAGCAGCAAGTCAGGCACTGCCCTGGGAGACGGAGAACTTCCCACCGGCCGCCTGCCTTTCTCCAGGCTCACCCACACCCACCAACTAATATCCTTCTCGTCACCAGTTTGGACTTGAAAGTAACTTGACCCAGGGCCTAGGGCACCCGGAGGAGGAGACACTGCACATTACCAAGCTGGCGCCCTTCTATAATCTGCATTCTCAAGTCTGATAAGCCGGGTACTACGCTGAAATCAATCTCCAGACCTGCAGAAGCTGATGACCGGCCGCACCCAGACTCGGGCGACCACTTAACGGACAGACACTTGGAGGCCCGACCAGAACGAACAGCCCACAGATTCTCCTCAGTGAGTGCCTCCTAAATGCGTCTAGTCTTCAGAATGACCTGGGGCGCTTGATAAAACTATGGATTCCGGCCCCCGTCTCAGAGGACCTGAGAGAGGTCTGGGGTGGGGGCAGGAACCTGTGCTTTCCGTCGGCAGCATCGGAGGGGACGATCCCAAGCAGACAAGCTTAGGACAATGCTGACACGTACATGTACTGCCCACCTCGAGTTCTGGTTAAAAGCCTTACCCCTTGCCCCTCTCCCAGAACTGTCGGGTCCGAGTCCCAGAGCAGAGGCCCGAGAAGCCGTGTTCTAACCACGTGGGTGACCCCCGTGCTGGGGTGTCTAGTCTACCCCTCGCTCTCTGCCTGGAAGCCCCGCTCTCGGAGTTCTGCTCGGGCTGTGCTCATCTGCACCCGTCGAGAAGCCACAGCTTCTTCTCTCTCTCACGACACTTCTTACTCTGCATGGGACGGCCCTGCACACTGGCCTTTACCAGTCTTGCCCTGCAGGCATGCAGACGCACATCGAGCTGGAGGCGAAACACCTTTCTTTGCAAACGCGTGCTCCGTTCCAGAATTCCTTTAGCTGTATTTTATCCCCCAGAGGAAAGAGTTGTTTACCTTCCACCCAATTCTTTTATCTGAGCTCAGTGGGGAATAAGGACACCTCTGTTTTCTGTATATATATATATTTTTTGCAGTACGCGGACCTCTCACTGTTGTGGCCTCTCCCGTTGCGGAGCACAGGCTCCAGACGCGCAGGCTCAGCGGCCACGGCTCACGGGCCCAGCCGCTCCACGGCATGTGGGGTCTTCCCGGACCGGGCACGAACCCATGATCCCTGCATTGGCAGGCGGACTCTCAACCACTGCGCCACCAGGGAAGCCCTCACCTCTGTTTTCTAGAAGGGACAGTCCTTCAGCACTGCCAAAGCAAAGACGAAGGAGAGCAGAGGGGGTGGGGTTTACAGCTCTGGCGTAACACGAATGTGCCTAATAATCAGGCTGCCTCACTGCTTACTAAAGCCCCTCTCGAACCTAAAACGCATTCTCTGTGACAAAGAAATGAGCCGCAACCCGTAAGTATTTCAGACCCTGACCCACTTCCCTATGAAGTGCTTCCCCTCCCGTGTTATCATGGTCTTCACAGCCCACGGTGACCAGGCAGGGCAGGAGCCTGGCCCTGGGCTGGGACGAGAAGCAGACCTCCCTCACCCCCGATCCAGTGCTCTCTGCAACGAGCACAGGGCCTAGGCCCCACGCCAGCTGCAGGGTCTGCCCTCAGTGACCCTGCAGGACAGACGACGTAACTGCAGATGATTCTGACAAAAAGAATACACAGGTTCTGGTCTCCTAAATCCACAAGGACCACCAAAGGGCATTTATCTCTTTATATTTACCATCTTGGTGTGAGATTACGGAACAACTTTAGGCCAAATAAAGGCCCCTGCAGGTCCCCAGCTCCAAATTCTAACTGTTCAAAAAAGAAAAAGAAAAAGAATTAATGGTGTTTTATCTCACAGCACAGTAAGCTCCTCTGGTTATAATTCCCTCATTTAATTCAATGCCATCGGCCCTCAGGGCTTTAAAAGTAGGGGTGGAAGAGTCTTAATATCTCATCTTAACCTTTGCGAAAGGGAGATTACTGTCTCCACGACCCAAGGAGGCCTGAGCCCCTCCAAAGAGAGCGCTGCTGGCCCCGGGTCCGTGTCTCCCTAGCTCAGGCCATCCACACGGTGCCCGCTGCAGTCAGGGGTGGCCGCCCTCGTGCTGCACAGGCGCACGTCCACCTGCTCCGCTGCACCACCTGCAGGTCCCACAGGTGAGCGGCGATGGCTCTCAGGGGGCTGATGTTAAACCCACCAGCAGTTCTGCACTCGCAGTTGTGAAGCCCAGCCGCTCTGGCTGCCTCATTACTATTTTGGGTGACTTTCAAGGCAACTCTTCAATGTTAATTTGATGCAGTTCAATTTGCTCGGCAGAGCTGGCTGCTTAATGACTGCCAAGCAGTGGACCGGAGCGCTGAGACGGAGGCGCCGGCCTTCTGCACTGTGCAGGAGGAGGGAACAGCCTACAGGTGTTTGCTTAAGGGAACAGAGATGCTGAGTTTCTAGACGTGGGATTTCCGGAGGTTGGCATCAGGGGGATATCTTCTTGTTCTATCCTAACTTTGAGCTGCCCGGCAGACTGAGAGCAATCCTCAGATATGAGACACAGTTTTCTCTTGGGGACAGCCAACTTATGCAAGTGTGACAGCTGGCACTCTTACACAGTGATGTGGCCAACTGAGGTCATTCTGTTGCAGTGGACAACACGATCTCCCCCGTTGGCATTCTTACCTCTCCCCAGCCCTTCGCAGAAGTGACTCGTCTGAGCGCGAAGTTAATGGAACCCCCTCCGTTCCCATTCTGGGTTGAGAGGCTTCCAGAGAGGATGGCTGTGTCTGAAGCTGTCAAGGGTGCCTAGGAAATGACACCTGCTGGTAATAAATTAATCAAAGCAACAGGAAGCGCCAAGGACAGAGCCTGACGAATACACCCCAAGTGCAAGGCCACAAGTATAGGTGAGTCCATGGTTCAAGCATGCAGGGATGCAGAACTGCCTCACCTGCCTCACTTCTCTCTCACCCTGGCATCTGAACTGCACGTGGCCACCAAGGTCAGGTTTTGCAAAAGCTTTAATGGGCAAATTTCAAAAATCCAGGGGAGACGCAGGGCTAGATGCTGGTTCTCGGTGTCCCAGTGCCATCAGACTGCACGGTAACTTCACCCCGTGCCTCCCCACGCAGGACATCTGGGACTTCCCAGTCCTTGCCATGGCTGCAGTGACTGACTCTGGAAGCCCCAAGAGGGGGCAGGTTTCCCTGAGTTAGGACTTCACGCTCTAGGCTGATGCACTGGAGAATAAGTGCATGAGTTTGGGGGGCAGAGACCCACCCTGTCAGCAGGATGGCCTCACACTGCCACACCCAAACAGCGGGCAGAAAGATGACATTCAGTGACCCCAGGGCTCAGCACACAGGAGAGTGCGCCTTAAAACTAAGGCCGGTTCTTGGAATTTCCCACGGAGGGCTGCTTTCTCTCCTAAAATCGTCACGACCTTGGCTCCCCCTTCTAGAGCATGAGCGAAAGTTTCCTGCTGCTGCTGGAGAGCGAAAGTTTCCTCTCCTGCTGGAGAGCCCTGAGACTCTGAAGCTACGCACCCCTGGCACTCTTGCTGCTGACATGCTGGCAAAGCAGTATGAACAAGGTCGTGACTGGAGCTCTTCTTTTTTTAAGCGGCTAACTGCATCCTTTCATAAATAAAGATGAGAAAACCCTGAGCAGACTCTCTCATCCCAGCTGCACATCTCGTGAATCCGAGTGCCCTCGCTGAGCCCCCTTGCCCTGGGGGAGGCATCTGTGTGCTTTACCTCAATGGACTGGGATATGTGCATCTTGTTAATTTCAATCTGCGGAAAGCCACTTCCAGACACATCTTCGTACTCCTCCTCGTAGCGATCAAAAAGGTCAGTGGCGTCGATGCCAACGCTGATGGTCCCCTGGGGCAGAAAAACAAGCAGTCAGCACCAGGCTTGGGATTTGTGGGATGAAAGACAACACTCTGTATTTCAGCAGCCACGTGGTTCACTGGGTGCGCGGGACTCCACGAGCCCACGGAGCACAAATGTCACGGTTCAAACCCGAACAATGGTCGAGCACCACTGACTCGTAGGGTCAGAAAGCCAGGCATGTCCACAGGCGGATGACTCCCCAAGGACAAGTGGTAGGAAAAGAAGATTGACCTCTATCATGGCTCTGAATTGCTCCTCTCCGGATGTAACCCACAAACGCAGAAAACCACCTAGAAACTAGCTACATGGATTAAAAACTTTTAACGTTCAATTCTAAACACTCTATGTCACCGAAGTACCTTAAGAGTCTTTAAAATATAGAAATACCTTCAAAGACAAAGAAGTGCAAACCAAATAAAGAATGGCAGATTTAAAAATTGTTCCACCTCCTAAAATTAATTTGAGACTTAAATTATGAGAAACAGAACCCTATTCTCTCAAGAAATAATAAGCTAAAATTTTGCTGATAAAAAAGCTCTTTACTCACAAAATCAATGTTTATTATTTTTTTTTTACCGTCGTAAGACCTTACAAATGGGCAGATACCTTAATCTAACATATAAAGACATGACCCCACACACATTTTTATTAAATTCTCTGCAGCCCATTAAAAAAAAAAAAAAACTTCATTGAGGTTTAATTTACATGTAACAATATAAACCACTCCCGTTTGAAGTGTACAATTTAATGAGTTTTGACAGGTGTGTCCACTTGTGAAACCACATCCAAAATCACGATACAGGACACTTCTATCACCCCAAAAGGAGCTTGGGAGAACGTGTTCCCTCCCCGAGAAGGGGACACGTGAGCTGGGTATGAGAGGGAAACAAGGGATGAGCCTGCGGGACTCCCGTGGAGGAGCGTGGAGGCCACTGGGGCTGGAGCGGAGGGAGGGAGGCGGGACTGGGGGGTGCTGGGTGTGGCTGTTCACGTAGCAGAACATTACGGGTGGGGTTCATCTGGGATAATACCGGTTTAACCTTGATGTTTTGGTTGGTTTAGCAGTTATCCCAGATGTTCATTTTTAAACAAAGTGACATCACCACCAATAGTATTTTCATCACCAACAGTATTATCATCATCAATAGTCTGAATCTACGCAGCCAGAGTGGGTTTGGTGGCAGCCTTCACTCTGTGCTTCTAGCATTGGCCACCGTCTCAGCTAGGTGTGTGGGATGCAGGGAGAATCTAGGAGGTGACAAGGCTAACCCATCACTGCTCCTGTCTCCTTCCAGGAGGCGTGAACAGCACCTCCCACTCCAGGACTGCACGCACGTGCTCACTGAGACGGTGGCTAGACACAGCCCTCGCGGCCGCAGCTGGCGGCGGCAGAACTATTAGAAGCTGCTGCCCGTTAGGCACATCAGGCAGGTGGCCAGTGCCTGGGCCTGTGACATGTGTGAAGCTGTCAAGCCCCCGGTCGGCTATGTCCAGGGGCAACTCCAGGTGTATGTGAACGCGTGGGAAACAGAGGTGGGCCAGTCCTGCAAGAGAAGGTACCAGAGAGCAGTGTCAGCACTGCTGCTGGTGTTTCTCCCCATCTCCTGAATGGTGTAAACCAGAAGCCGGCACGCTGGCTGTGAAGGGCCACAGGACATACTTCAGGCGTCGTGGGCCACACGGTCTCTGCTGCAATTCACGTCTGCTGTGGGGAAAGCAGTCAGACTATCCAGCAAAGCACTGGGCCTGACTGTGTTCCAGTAAAACTTTGTTTATTGACACTGACATCTGAATTTCAGATAATTTTCACATCTCAAAACACTATTCTTCTTTTGATTTTTTTTCCCCGACCATTTAAAAATATAAAAACCATTCTTATCTCATAGGTCACACAAAAAGAAGCAGTGGGCCAAACTTGGCAACTTCTGATATAAATCTGCAAGGTTTCTTTCTTTTCTTTTTTTTTTTCTGGGGGTGGGACAGGGGTAATGCTTTCATTTTTGATAAACGCTTCAAGCAGGAATGAGATTAAACATAGTGTATGTTCAATGAAAAAAAAATTAGGACTAAATTTCCACTTTCTCAGAAAGTTAATGAACACTGACCATCCACACCAAACATATGAAAATCAAGCCTTAGCATCTTCTTCAACAGTGAGTCATTCTTTAAAGACTGTGACCCAAAGTGAGGCTGTAGCGGCAGGTGTACTTACATATAGCTGTGAAAAATGACTTTTCATTTAGATCAAATGGTAGTTCCTCTATGTTAATTTTACTCATTTTTCCATTCTAAGGTTTGTAACGCACGCACGAAGGCAAAGCAATAGCCATTTATAAGTTAGTTCTATTAGCAGAGGAACCTCACAACTAATGATACCACTTTTTTTTTTTTTTTTTTTTGCGCGGTACGCGGGCCTCTCACTGTCGTGGCCTCTCCCGTTGCGGAGCACAGGCTCCGGACGCGCAGGCTCAGCGGCCATGGCTCACGGGCCCAGCCGCTCTGCGGCATGTGGGATCCTCCCGGACCGGGGCACGAACCCGCGTCCCCTGCATCGGCAGGCGGACTCTCAACCACTGCGTCACCAGGGAAGCCCTGTCATTTTTAATTGGTTAAATTTATATCCTCTCCTGGAATGGAATGAAATTGACAAGGTCTTCCTATAGTTTTGTGACATCTAAACTTGAAGCATTCAGAAGATCATAAATGGATGTGGAGAAAAGGGAACCCTGGTACACTGTTGGTGGGAATGTAAACTGGTGCAGCCACTGTGGAGAACAGTATGGAGGCTCCTCAAAAAACTAAAAATAGAGCTACCATATGATCCAGCAATCCCACTCTTGGTTATATATCCAAAGAAAACGAAAACACTAATTCAAAAAGATACATGCACCCCGATGTTCATAGCAGCATTCAGGTGGCCCAGGTTCGATACCTGGTCAGAGAACTAGATCCCACATGCTGCAACTAAGACCTGGCACAGCCAAATAAATAAATAAATGTTAAAAAAAAAAAAAGAATGAAAGTTTGCCATTTGCAACAACACAGATAGACCTGGAGGGTATTATCCCTAGTGAAATAATTCAGAGAAAGAGAAATACAGTATGTTATCACTTATATGTGGGATAAAAAAAATCAAACAATCTAGCGAATATAACAAAAAAGAAACAGACTCATAGAGAACAAACTAGTGGTTAGCAGTAGGGAGGGGGAAGGAGGAAGGGGAATGATAAGGGTAGGGGATTAAGAGTTACAAACTACTATGTATAAAATAAATAAGCTACAAGGACACACAGGAAACATAGCCAATATTTTATACTAACTATAAATAGAGCAGTCTATAAAAATTTTGAATCATTAAGTTGTACACCTGAAGCTCATATAATATTGTAAATTAATTATACCTCAAATTAAAAAAAGGATGCTAAGTGAAATAAGTCAAAGGAAGACAAAAAAAAGAATACTACAGTATACAGAGAAGAATCAAATATGCCAAAAATTTCAAATTTACTAAATAAATTTTCTCCTTGTATGAATATGGTAGGCAATGTTATGAAGGAATAAAAAACAGAGACACTGAAAGGACATTCTTCAGAAAAACAGCGGTGGGGGACTTCCCTGGTGGCGCAGTGGTTGAGAATCCGCCTGCCAAAGCAGGGGACACAGGTTCAAGTCCTGGGCTGGGAAGATCCCACATGCTGCGGGGCAACTAAGCCTGTGCGCCACAACTACCGAGCCTGCGCTCTAGAGCCCACGAGCCACAACTACTGAGTCCACACGCCTAGAGCCCGTGCTCCGCAATGAGAAGCCACCGCAATGAGAAGCCCGCACACTGCAATGAAGAGTAGCCCCCGCTCGCTGCAACTAGAGAAAGCCCGTGTGCAGCAGCAAAGACCCAACACAGCCAAAAATAAATAAATTTATTTAAAAAAAAAGAAAAACAGCGGTGACAGAGCGTGGACTCGAGAATCCCAGGAAGGCCTCCCACAAAGGCATGCCTACTGGGATCGCAGCCTGCACAGAGCCCCCTCCTCGATTTGCAGTGACCCAGGACTTGCTTTTGCCCAAGAGGATGCAGGGGATGGGATGGCGCAGACTCCAAGGCTAGGTCACAAGGAACCTTGCAGCTTCGTCTAGGCCCCGGGGAAAGCTAGCTACCGTGAAACAACCCAACTACCCTGAGACGGCCAGGCTGGGATTCAAGGTAGCCGGGGTAGAGGCCGCCTGCGAGAGATGGCAGGCCACCCTTGGCCACCACAGCTGCAGTGTAGGCGAGGCACAGGCGTGCAGATGCCATCTTCAACATGACCCAGCTACCACTGGGCTGCATGGGGAGACCCCAGGCAAGAACCATCCGCCGAGTCCAGTCACTCCACAGGAGCGAGAAAATCAAATCGTCTCGCAAGCCGCTAAGCTTTGGAGAGGTTCGTCATGCAGCAGCATGTAACCAGACACAAAATATCAGAGAAGGATATAAACCAATTCAAGTATGTAAGTGTATGCCAAAACAAGGATTCCACTTCTGCGACTTTCTTCTGAACACCCCTTTTCACTCTCAGAAATGTCCTGATTTGGATGCTGAATGACACGGTCTCCCCGCCTACAGGTCACCATAAGGATGCTGGCTGACCATGAATGACGTAAGCCACCAGAGAGCAGAGCAGAGCCACCGGTCTGACCTGCAGGCTCCCCCTGGCTCTGTGCTCGGGTGAGGAGGGAAGCAGGGTCACGATGGCAGCAGTATCACGAGCCACTGACTTACGTGTGTGGGTTTCGTCCTCAGCCACCTCATTCAACTCACAAGCCCCGACAGTTTTCAGTTGGTTCTTTAAAAGACAGGCAATGATACCATATGCAAACAATGAAAACCCTTTCAATATTTTTCTCTCTCTTGTTATTTGTCTAATTGTATTGGCTAAAACTTCCAGAATAACGTTAAATACGGTTTTCTTTCCTTTCCCAAATAAAACCTTTGAAATGATAAACATTTGTGTTAACTCCACACTGACAATCAATCGATTCACCAGAGGGTAGAGTAGACTTTAGAGGTTTAAAAATAGTGCTGAAGGCACTATTTCTCAGCTATTTTGTTGTTTCTTTAAACAAGGCCAAAACAGTGGAAAACTTCAATGAGTCAGTGACTTCTGTGACTCAGTGGCCTTTGGTGTTGATCCAAGTCTATGGAAAATGACCCCTCCGACCCCCAAAAAGAAAGAGAATGACCCAGAGAATGTAAGGCTCAAACGCCAGCCACACCTGAAGAGCCACCCAGAGAGGGACTGATTGTCATCTTCTACTATTTCCGAGAGTGGTTCAGATGCCTGCCATCTGCTCTTCTACCAATTCCAGGAAACGACCTTTTGAAAATGGACTGGTCACAGCACCAGAACTAGATAGACTTCTTCTCTATGAGCCAAACAGGGGTTTGGCTGCCACTTACAATTCATTTTCAGTTTCAGCATAATATGCTTTTCATACAATGAGATGTCATGACTTAGGAATGAGAGTTGGATCTGAATTTTAACAGAGGATCAAAAAGGATCGAGAAAAAGAAAAAAGAGAAAAGATAAACTCTAACTCTGGATAAATTAATGGGTTAGACTTCTTCCAACAGCTTCTAGCTCAATATATGCAAGTTTATGTCTTTTTTTTTTTTTTTTTTTTTGCGGTACGCGGGCCTCTCACTGCCATGGCCTCTCCTGTTGCGGAGCACAGTCTCCGGATGCGCAGGCTCAGCGGCCATGGCTCACGGGCCCAGCCGCTCCGCGGCACGCGGGATCTTCCCAGACCGGGGCACGAACCTGCGTCCCCTGCATCGGCAGGCGGACTCTCAACCACTGCGCCACCTGGGAAGCCCTTTATGTCCTTTTATTATTAAATCGTTATTAAATCACATTTTTTCATATAAAGAGTTTACAGAGGAAAATACTTTTAGATAATCTTTGCTATTAAGTGCAAATCACAAAACTTTTAAAGCATTTTGTTTATTTTTTTCCCCTGCTACAAGCACATCTCACCTTATTTTTCTAGAGCAGGGTAGTCGAACTTTTTCTGTAAAGAGCCAGGTAGTACTTAAGGCTTTGTGGGCAACTGCTGTGGAAACTGCTCAACTCTGCTGCTGTAGTGCAAAACAGCCACAGGTAATCTGTAAATGAATAAGCTTTGCTATGTTCTGATAAAACTTTATTTATGGACACTGAAATTTGAGTTTCATATCATCTAGCTCCACACAACGATGATACTGCTGAAAAACTGTCAGTGGGACAGCCGGCAGCTGCAGATTTCAACTGAGACCTTTGAGACTTTTTTTGGAGCTCAAAGATTCAATCTATAGCATGGGACAGTCACCCCTCCCACCAATTAGCAGAGCTAACAGACTCCACGGGGAACACACCCCACAGTTTCATACTATCTTCAATCAGGTCACAGTCATTCGAGTATAACACAGGTTGTAAAAAGAATCTACTAGTTTCTCAAGTTTTCAGCTACTCAATGAAAATCACAAACTGATAAGATTCAAAGGTTTAAGGAGCTAAACACAAGAGGAAGTAGCTGAATGCTACCTGTAAGAGCCCACTGTAACCTGTAAACTACAACCCCACTGGATCACCATCTTCCCGGACTGCCGAATACGCCATTCATAAGTCAACCCTTTTTTTCTTTAACTGATAACAAAACAATGTAAAAAAGATACCTGTTTGTTCTCTCATCTGCAGACTACTGCAATACTTCTCAAATTCAGCCACGCATCTGAATTCCTGGGGTGGGGACTTGTATAAATGCAGATTCCCAGGTAGCAGACTGATAGACTCCTATTTATTTGCTCTGAGGCAGAGCCTGAGAATCTGAATTTTTAGTAGGTGAACATATTGGGATGTAGCTGAGTTAACTTACTAGCTTTGGGGTCTTTATTTATGACTGAATATTTTATTTAGATCATTGTAGATTCACATGCAGTTATAAGAAATAATAAGAGACCCTGAGTACTGCCTTCCACAGCGGTAAACTTGCAAAACTACAGCAAACTATCACCAATCGGAGAGTCACATTGATACAGTCCACCAACCTAATTCGGAGCGCCTCAGTTTTATTTATTTTTATTTTTTCATCTGTGGTTGTATATTTAATTCTATACCACTTAATTGCCTATGTGGGTTCATGTATCCAGCACTACAGTCAAGACACAGAACACTCCCATTGCCACAAGGATCCCTCTGGTGGCCCTTCTGCAATGGCTCCTACCTCCTCCCCACCCCCCTCCCCTTACCCCAACCTCTGGCTACCGGATCATTTTTTTAAATAAAGAAGCTGCAGCTGACAGAATTTTTGTTCCTCTATTTCATTCATGATTATGGATAAATAACACAGTCTTTTCTAATGAAATTATCTCCAATACATAAATTTGGATGGGTTAGATCAAGGGGATTAAAAACACATACACGTTTATCTCAGTGTCCTCCTGAAACCCTCCTCCCTCCCAAAATAACAATAAAGGAATGACAAAGCCAAAGACAAAAAGAATAGGATAACTAAAGGTGACAGGTAAGAGGTGTTAACCAAATTTTAGAAACTGGAAAAGGATGAAGAGATGGTAACTGATTCTGCAGAGAAAACTGAAAACTAAGTGTTGCTGGTCAGGAGGTGGAGGGACCACGCACCCCAGGAGTCGCGGAAACGTGGACCCCTGCCCACTCCCCCAAGGAGCCAAGTGACAGAGGCTTGTTCTTTGGAGAAGTCACATGAAGGGATTCCAGGCACAGCAGTGGGGGAGTGGGGCCCGTACTGGATATAGGCTGAGGTGGACTACACGCTGAATGGTCCCAGCCTCCACTTCCTACCCCACTCAGCTATGAGACTGCTGGCAGCCAGGCGGGAGACTGGAGGTTTCTTCTCAAGAGAAAAACCACCTGCTAATGAGAGGAAGCCTTTGGACGCTAACCTTTGGCGGGGTTGGGTGGGGTGTGTGTGCGTGGGTGCTCCACCCAAACACCCCAGAGTTAAGCCCATCGGGGACGAGCCCGGCCAAGTAACATGCAGTGTCTACTCAGCCTCACCGCCTCACTCTTCATGGCAGACAGCCAAGGACTACCAGACATTTGAGGGAAACCTCCAACACCAAAGTCTGAAACCAAGTAAAGATCAGAAAGAACCAGAAAGAAGCACAGAATACAAATGCCAAAGAAAATGGCGAGAAATCTGTAGGTAATATCCTTAGAAAAATAAGAGGTATTGCACTGATAATAAAAAACATTTATGAACGCTTACTATGTGCCAGGAACTCTTCCATGTAACCTTCTTATCAACAGTGAGTAGGCACCATTTTCTCCATTTCAGATAAAGAAACTGAGGAGCACAGAGCTGCAGTCTCTTGCGCAAGGTCACAGGTGATAAGTGTCAGAGATAGGATTTGAACCTGGGGCATCTTCAAATGCCAAATTCCTACCCCGTTACTTCCCATGAAAAGAACAACAAATCTGAGAATAAGAAAGTCTAAGATATTAAAAATATTATAGACAAATTAAAAAATTTTCTATATTCCTTAAATAGAAAGGCTGGAAAATAATCTAGGAAAAAAAATCTCCAAAAATTAGAACTAAATGAAAAATATGCAAAATGGAGACGGAGAAAAAAGAAGATGAAATTATTAGCCCAAAGGATCCAATATGTGAATAAAAGGAATCTGGAAAGAGAGAAAGGAGGGGAAAAAAATACTAGAAAATGTCTCCGAACTGAAGACCACTCAATTTTCCAGGTGGGAGGGTCTGCTATAACTATCAGCACAAGTGAGAAAGTCACCCCGAGATTCTCCGTCGTGAAAACCCAGAGAGAAAGACCCTAAGGGTTATCAAAGGGGGAAAAGAACATCACACACAAGAATAAGGAATTAGAACTAGTCTTCTCAACAGCAACCCTGTAAGCTAGAAGCCTTGGAACAAGGTCTTCTGAGGCCTCGGAGGAAAAATGATTTCCAAACCGGAATTTAATATCCAGTCAAATTATATAAAACTGCCAATTTTTAGGCCTAAATAGACAAAAATAAGCAATACCTATTATTAAATATAGAGAAATAACCAAATATTAAGTTACAGATACACACACTTTACAAGTGTATCTATCTACACACACATATATATCACAAGAGTATAAAGATATACGCTTTATAGTACTTAGCGTCAAGTGTAAACTTGATTTTGAGTTATGCAAAGTCAATGTTTTACCTCTGGGAAATAATATGGCAACATCTGCATATATTATGACCCATAAATTTCACATCTAGGTATGTGTGGTATATGGGTGTACGTGCAAACACACACACACTTAAGAGACAGCCTTGCACATGTGCACCAGGAAACATGCACAGGAACGTTCACAGCAGCAACGTTCGTAACAGCAAAAACCTGGAAACAACTGAAATCTCCACCAGCAGGAGAACGGATAAGCCGTGGTACCCAGCAATGAAAACAAGTAAGCCACAGCTTCATGAAACATACACAATTTTGGAAGAGTATGAGTGGTGGGGAGAAAGCAAGTCCCAAAAGAATGCCTATAGCATGGTACCATTTTTACAAAGCTCAAAAACAATAAAAATGAAACACTATATTGCTTAAGCATACTTCCAATTTGTAACAAAATTTAAAAAGCAACAGAATGAGGACCGTGTGGGTTTCTTGCTTGTGCTGGGAGCGGAGTGGACCCTTCCCACCTGGAAAGTTGAGTCGTTCAATTCTGGGAAATTTCTCATATTATTTCTTTTATATTCGTCCTCCCTTTCTTTCTATTGATACATTCCTTTTATTGGACCCTTTCGGATCGTGTTTCCTTCTGGCAGGGAGATGGAAAAGGAGAGAAATGTGGAAGTGAATGCAAGTTATGGGCAATATTCTTGTTTTTGGGTCAGGCAGTGGGTACTAGGCGTTTATTACTATGTTATAGTTTATAATATTACACATATCTTTTCTATGTATGTATGTATATATAATTACATACATAAATACGGTTATATATAAATTGTCTTTTTTTTTAAAAGACACTCGAATGGGAATGAAACGGAAAAGAAATTCGACTTTTAGGCATCTTGTGTAAAGGAGCAACTGGAGAATGTGCTTCCTCCACAAAGAGATAAACCAAAAAGGGGAAGGTGTGGGAGCCGACCAAGGAAAGGGTTGGAGGGAATCCAAACTCCACGAGGGAAGGGGCTGCTCTGCCGAGTGTCTAACAGTGCCTCTCTCGGCCGGCACTCAAGGCCAATTTGTTGAACGAATGAACACAAAGGCAGTCCTAGGAAGTTGGCGAGGAAAGTCCTGAGGTCACAGCTGGACAGCAGGCCTAGAAAGCAGAGTCTAGTCTGGACTGGGATGGGGGATGATGGAGGAGAGCTACAGAGGGATGCTACCAGGAGCAAAAGGAGAGAGACATAACACACAAGGTGTCTGACAGATTTATAGGAAACTAATCAAAGGAACCAAATGGGACAACTACTAACACCATGGAGTAAAAAGCATATTAAGAGAAGTCAGGTAATCATAGTATACTATCAGGCTCAACTGAGTATTCGTACAGTGAATATTCATTTAACCCTAAAGGGTATTATAATTACACTGGATGAACTGAAACAAATGTGTTGTTTGGGAGAACTATATCCTTATCTTTTCTGGCAAGAGGTCAACAGATAATTACTGAAACTGAAAAAAACAGAACAGAGTAAACATGCAACTTAGAAGTAGTAGGAAATGTCAGAGAAAAGAGCTCAGAAGGGAGGAGTGAGGAACAAGAGTCAGCAACCCACAAGGTGGGGGCAACATTAAAAAAAAAATAAGCCTAGTAACTATCTGACTTTCTAACCTACTTACACATGTTATTTAGACACACACACACACACACGAAAAAAAAACTGCCACACTTTAGACTTCGAAACTAGGGGCTACTTAAAAATGATTAATACCTCACAAAGGTCTGATATGCATATTTAAAAACTAGTAGAGGACTTCCCTGGTGGCTCAGTGGTTAAGAATCCGCCTGCCAATGCAGGGGACACGGATTTGACCCCTGGTCTGGAAAGATCCCACATGCCGTGGAGCAACTAAGCCCGCATGCCACAACTACTGAAGCCTGAGCGCCTAGAGCCTGTGCTCTGCCACAAGAGAAGCCACGGCAATGAGAAGCCCGCGCATCTCAACGAAGAGTAGCCCCCAACTGCCGCAACTGGAGAAAGCGCACGCGCACCAATGAAGCCCCAACGCAGCAAAAAAAAAAAAAAGTTTAAAAAAAATTTTAAAAATTATTTAAAAAAACCCCCAAAAACCTAATAGACCTCTTGTGCCCATAAGTCTCAGATGTTCCTTGATCAGGAGGGCCCAACATAACCAAATGACACCATCGCCCACAGGCTGGGCCTGGAGTTGGAGAGATGGGGCCCAGCCCTTTCCTAGAGGCCATCAGATGGCATCAGCATCAAAGGCTCAGCCACTCCTGACCCAGAGGAACTCATGCCGAGACGGGAGCACTACCTGCCGGATGGGGATCCACTCCCACACCGGCTCTGTGAACAGCCTGGATAACTTACTGGGTTGACCAAAAAGTTCCTTCGGTTTTTAAGTAAAAATATGACACATTTTTCATTTTCACCAAGAACGTTATTGAACAACGTATTCACCGTTCTGTTCCACTACCTTCTGCCATTTTTCAGGCAACTTCATAATTCCATCTCCCCAAAACTTTTTATCTGTTTGAGCAAAGAAGTGTTCCAGGTGCCTTTTACAGTCTTCTAGGGAATTTTGTAAAGACCAAAATAAATGGAAATCCGAAAACAAATGGAAATCTGAACGTGCAATGTCTGGTGAATATGACAGAGAAATCGGAACTTCCCAGCCAAGCTTTTCTGCCTGGTCATCAAAGAAACATGCAGTCTTGCATTATCCTGATGGAAGATTATACATTTTCTGTTGACTAATTCTGGATGCTTTTTGTCAAGTGCTGCTTTCAGTTGGTCTAATCGGGAGCAGTGCTTGTCGGAATTAATCGTTTGGCTTTCCAGAAGGAGCTCATAATAAGAGGACTCCCTTCCAGTCCCACCATATACACAACATCACCTTCTTTGGATGAAGACCAGCCTTTGGTGAGGTTGGTGGTGGTCCATTTCGCTTGCCCCATGATCTCTTCTGTTCCACATTATTGCACAGTATCCACTTTTCACCGCCTGTCACAATTTGTTTTAAAAATGCAATGTTTTCGTTACGTTTTAATAGAGAATCACATGCGGAAATACAATCAAGGTTTTTTTCGCTTAACTTACGTGGAACCCAAACATCAAAACAATTAACATAACCAAGCTGGTGCCAATGATTTTCAACGCTTGATTGGGATATTTTGAGTATGTCGGCTATTTCTCACGTGGTGTGACATTGATTCTTCTCAATTAATGTCTCGATTTGATCGCTATCAACTTCAACTGGTCTAGTGACTGTGGAGCACTGTCCAGCGAGAAATCTCCAGCACAAACTTCGCAAACCACTTATGACACATTTGATCAGTCGCAGCACCTTCTCCATACACTGCACAAATCTTTTTTTTTGCATTTCAGTTGTGTTTTTACCTTTCTTGAAATAATAAAGCATAATATGCTGAAAATGTTGCTTTTTTAAATATGAAAATGGCTCCATAAAAATTCAACAATTTTGATACGTTTTTTTAAAAATGCATGCTGATATGACAGCTGTCACAATGCAATCTAACAAAATTGTTTTGAATGAAGTTAAAGACAACTAAGCGCTACTAGAGCCCTCTTACAGAACACCAAACGAACTTTCTGGCCAACCCAATATTTTTATCTTCATTATATACCCCACCCAGCCCACTGGCACACTGTGTGGATAAAAGTGCAGTCTCCATTAATCCCCAGCAGGCTGCCTTGTTCAATGCTCCTTATACCAAGCCCAAATCATCTTCCCGCTGTCGGCTCTGTTCCTTGTTGCTGATCTTAAGCCAGGGAGTCAATTAAAGGCCATCATTTCCCTGTCTCCCCTTCTCTCAGCCAGCACATTTATCCCTTCCACTCTAGTTTACTGGGATCTTTTAGAATCTTGGCTTTGTCCTTCCACCTTGGGTCACCTGTGAATGTGACACACACATCCTCACTGACATCATTCCCAGAAATTCTGAGTGTGTCAAGTTAGAGCCTTTCTCCCACAATGAGACGCTTGTCACCAGGTTGGAAACGATATCTTAATCAACCCTCTGAGTAGAATCAGTTGTTCATTCGGCCAGGAATGTTCCATCCTGAATATTTTAATTTATTTTAATTAAAAAAAAAGTTGTTATTGGAGTATACTTGCTTTACAATGTTGTGTTAGTTTCTGCTGTACAGCAAAGTGAATCAGCTCTAGGTATACATATCTCCTCTCCTTTTTGGATTTCCTTCCCATCTAGGTCACCACAGACCATCAAGGAGAGTTCCCTGTGTTATCAATTGGTTCTCATTAGTTATCTATTTTATACATAGTATCAACAGTGTATATATGTCAATCCCAATCTCCCAATTCATCCCATCCCCCCCATCGCCCCTCGATGTCCATATGTTTGTTCTCTACGTCTATGCCTCTATTTTTTAAAATTAATTAATTAATTAATTTATATTTCTTTTTGGCTACGCTGGGTCTTCGTTGCTGCACGTGGGCTATCTCTAGTTGTGGCAAGTGGGGGCTACTCTTCTTGTGGTGTGTGGGGTTTCTCATTGTGGTGGTTTTTCTTATTGCAGAGCACAGGCTCTAGGCACACGGGTTTCAGTAGCTGTGGCACACGGGCTCAGTAGTTGTGGCTCACGGGCTCTAGAGTGCATATGCCTCTGTTTCTGCTTTGCAAATAGATTCATCTGTACCATTTTTCTAGATCTCACATATATGCGTTACTATATGATATTTTTCTCTTTCTGACTTGCTTCACTCTGTATGACAGTCTCTACGTCCATCCACACCTCTGCAAACGGCACAATTTCATTCCTTCTTATGGCTGAGTAATATTCCATTGTATATATGTACCACATCTTCTTTATCCATTCCTCTATTGATGGACATTCAGGTTGTTTCCATGTCCTGGCTATTGTAAATAGTGCTGCAATGAACATTGGAGTGCATGTATCTTTTTGAATTACGGTTTTCTCTGGGTATATGCCCAGGAGTGGGATTGCTGGGTCATACGGTAGTTCATTCTGAACATTTCTGTGTTTATATTTCTTTATCTGGCCACAAGGATAATGTGAGAAATTTCTGTCAAATGCAGTCTCGATAGTAACTATTTACTAATTGAAAATTCCACCAGAAGAGGCTATCACAGTAAGAGGCGAGGTGAAATTTGCCCTTTTTATTGCCGATGAACCCGTGGTGGCTCTTGTGAGACTGTCTCCACGGGACCGTTTTGTCTGAGATCGAAGTTGGAGCCTGTACTCTCCACTGTTACGGAGAAGCCAACTCAAATTTACCAGGGCTTCTAAGAGCGATTCGGTCCCAGCCACTCCCCCTGCCCCAGACCTCTGCCCCATGGACTTTATCCTGACACCCTGCTTATGTAAGTGGTCATGCTGGCAGGATGCGGGTGCAGCTGCGACCCACTCAAGTAGCTTCCTCTGTGCCTCGCCACAGTCGGCCACCTCCCTCCTCTCCTCCAAAGACCTGCTTTCTAGCTCAGCGCTTTCCCAGACTTGGTCCCTCCTCCTTAAGGGACAACGTCCAACTTCTTCAATTTCAATAGCAGCCCCTTTCTGCCACCGAGCATGACAAACATATGGGTTCCAACAGCTTTTCTTCTGCACGATTATCCTGTCAGCCCAGCCGATTCAGTTTATGCCATCAGAATCACCTCCACGGAACAGACTGAAGCCGTAACCACGGGCTCATTCCGACGGCTATGATCATTAGCCATGGCAACCAAGACAAACCTTTTAAAAAAATCCTTTAATAATAATTGAGTAATGTACTCATACATCTTTTTTTAAAAAAATAAATTTACCTATCTATCTTTCTATTTATTTACGGCTGTGTTGGGTCTTCATTGCTGTACGTGCGCTTTCTCTAGTTGCGCCGAGTGGGGGCTACTCTTTGTTGAGGTGCGTGGGCTTCTCATCGCAGTGGCTTCTCTTGTTGCGGAGCACAGGCTCTAGGTGTGTGGGCTTCAGTAGCTGTGGCTCGCGGGCTCTAGAGCGCAGGTTCAGTAGTTGTGGCGCATGGGCTTAGTTGCTCCGCAGCATGTGGGATCTTCCCGGACCAGGGCTTGAACCCGTGTCCCCTGCACTGGCAGGTGGATTCTTAACCACTACACCACCAGGGAAGCCCTGTACTCATACATCTTCATGTAAAGATGTACTCCTATATCTTTACATCTTTTTGGGATTAAGGTTACATGTCTTCCTTGATATATTATTTAACATTTTTTTCCTGATAAAGCTAAATTTTGTTTTTCAGCTATTATAGGAACCACTGATAAGATGGCCTTTCTAAAACCAGAAAGAAGGTCTTACCAGGGAGTTTATGTCAACCTCTGTAATAGCAGAAGGAGAAAGGAAAATGAATGGTCCAGGGAATACAGTAACAATCTCCACGAAACTCTTATGTAACAGCGTTCAAAAGAAACGAGTTGATGCTCTCAGAGTCAGACAATGAAGCCCCCTAAACAATCCTTGACTTAATGCCCTTGCTTCCTATGGGGTCTGGACAAGCTCATTAGGAAGGCAGTGAAAAGTCCGATTCCCAAACTGGCTGCTGTCCACAGAGAGAGAAGATTTATGGGTATTAAAAGAAAGGAATGACAATAATCAATATGATGTGAACATGGCACAGAACGAGCCTATCGTATGATCTTAAGTCTTTAAAAGGCAAGAAATAGAGGTGGATTATGCAAGTAAAACAGGGGTCTTCAAGACGCAGGGAGGAAGGCCAGGGGCGTCCAGTCAAGATTCCAGTCACACACAGCCCTTGATGCAGACGAACCTCATCGTCTGTCTGGTCATAAACTCCCCTCACCCCGGCTCAATGTGCAGGGCCCTGGAGGCCCCAGGGCCCCAGCAACCTGAGCTTGGTGTTTTCCAGCAGGAAATACAGACAGAGGAATTTATTCCCACGTGGCCCTAAAGACAGAAAACAGAAGCAATTAAGCTAAGGACTCTGGGGTCTGAGGATTTGACCCCAAGCACTGGGCCTCATGGCAAACCTCTCATTTCACACAGGGAGAAACTGAGCTAAGACTGGAGAAGTGGCTGGACCCGGGGTGCAGAACTGGGGCTGGGGGTGGAATCCGAAGCCAGAGCTCTTGACGCCAAGTGCAAGGTTCTCCCACGCTGCCCCCAGCATACGTGGAGCCCGCGTGCCCTGTTGGCTGGAGGGTGGGGAGGGAAAGGGGATACATACTGGAGCTGGGCACGGCACTCACTCCTTCCGGCCCCGCAGTGCTGTCCAGGGCACCTTCACGCAAGCCAAGACTCACAGGTGACTGGCCACACTGAAGCCACTGGGCCTCGGCCACAGGAGCAGGTGGATGGTATCAGCAGAGGGCCATTTCCAGAACCCAACTAACAGACCCCACCCAAACGCAGCCAGCCACCAGGGGCAATGAACTACCCGACCAAGCCAAGTGTTTCCCACACGGTGCCGAATGAGATGTTGAAGCAAAATTTAGTCCTTAAGCTCACCTTGGTACAAGACAAGACAAGCAGGCTTGTCTTTCCCTAATAAATTAACATCTATTTCATATTTTTTCAATCATTTAACAACTTGGTGTGGTGGTTAGGGGACGTATCCTCATTTTCCAAATGAGAAAACTGCACATAGGTCACAGGGTGAGCTCTGCGTCCTGTATCACTGTGTCAGAGCCAGTATTTCCAACCTACGGGTTTCCCCACTTGACCTTTTTGTCTGTTCTTGGTACACACTCCTCCTGGAAAATTCCTACCCAATGAACCCTTATTGGTGAAAATGGAAAAATACCCATGCAAGTTTCAGACAGCAGCACCACGAACGTCACCCAGTCTGTCCATGCCCTACAAGCTGTGATCCTCAGTGCAGGTCTGGGTGACAGGCCGTACCAAGCCCCAAGGTCATCAAAGGTGTCCTTCTCCTGCGGTCTTCTTCTTTTTTAAAAAATTAATTAATTAACTTATTTATTTATTTATTTATGGCCGCGTTGGGTCTTCGTTGCTGCGCGCGGGCTTTCTCTAGTTGCGGCGAGCGGGGGCTACTCTTCGTTGTGGTGTGCGGGCTTCTCACTGCGATGGCTTCTCTTGTTGCACAGCACAGGCTCTAGGCACGTGGGCTCAGTAGTTGTGGCCCACGAGCTCTAGAGCGCAGGCTCAGTAGTTGTGGCACACGGGCTTCGTTGCTCCACAGACTGTGGGATCTTCCTGGACCAGGGCTCGAACCCATGTCTGCTGCACTGGCAGGTGGATTCTTAACCACTGCGCCACCAGGGAAGACCTCCCTGTGGTCTTCTTAAAAGAGATCACCCCTTTCGTCTCAGGATGAGAACATTCTAAATCTTTCTGCTCATCTTGCAAAGCAAAAACACTCAGAAGTGGAATAAAAGATCCAGCTAAACCTCTCCTCAGAATGCCAGAGCCGGCATCTGGTTTCCGCTCAGTATTTCCGGTTAGAAAATGTCTTATTTCTTTGGCAGCACTTTCTAGAAGCAGCAAAGTATTGGGAATCATACAATATCTTGCAGGCATGTGTGAAATGGTCACAGCTGTGCTCCCTCATTTCACAGAAACATGGCCTGGAGACACATTTCCATACAATCCCAGTGAGCAATCACCGCGCACACCCAGATGGCCCATTTTATCACGGGACAGAGGCTCGGGCTACTGTGATGCGGTCTTTCCCCCTCATTGTTCCGAATGCAGCAAAACTTCAGCCAGCAAATCGAAGACAGCACAGCATCAGACTGCCCCTGCCAGGCTCCACCCCGGCTCCCCGACCCTGAGCCCCACATGCCGAGGCTGACCTGTACGCAGACCTCCTCCAGTGCACTGGCTGGGATACCTGAGAAGGGAACCCGTTAGCACACTTCAGGGCACCTCGAAGATTTTCAGCTCTCTCAGCATCTCACACCCCGACTTGGTTCAACCGGTGTTTCAAGTCTCTACCTCCACTGACCCAAAGTTAACTACATTCCTGAAGCTGTCCTCCACTAAAGGGGGACGGCAGGAGGGAAGGAGAGGCGCTGGCGTTTACAAGTATACTTTGAAATGTAGGATTCAAAGAGATGGGAGTCTTCTGAGTATCTGGACCTTTAAATGCGGTAGGGGTCTTAGAAAACTCCATTTTCTAGAATGTATTTGATCGGAAGCTCGTAACATCACGTTTCCCAGTTGTAAGCTAGCATTGGTTCTTTTTCCTTAGAAGAGTTTCAGCTGCCTGCCGGGCTATCCCGGCCGCAAAGACAGCGTCTGGATGCTGCGCCCCTCGTTAAACACCGTGGAACAGGAACACCGGGCCACGTGCAGTTAGCCCTTCAGCGTGACAGGCACCTCAAACTGACCGAGCTCTCCTTTTGCCACAGGACCGTGGCATGCACGCAGAACAATTTGCCTCCCCAACACATCCAAGCAAAAGGAGATCACACAGGACTGAAAAGTAACCTTCAGACTCAGGTGTGTCCCGGGGGTACACGACTCCAACTTCATCGGGGGCTTGACTGATGGTTAAAGGTGGTCACCCTGTTGCTGTGGAAACAGCCTGGTGACTGCTATTCACGGCACCGTCGTCCTGGGGTGGTGAAAGCACGCCCCTCACTTCACGCAGTCTGGAAACACCCCCAGCCCTCTGCGTTCTCTGGCTCTCTGTCTCGTAAGTGGTCTGCAAGGAATCCTGTTGCCTCCGTGCATGGGTAGGTGGCTGTCCTTTCCTGACACAGACCTCTGATTCATTTTCACGTGTCAAGGGCTTGGGCAGCAGGATTACAGGGAAAGGTCTCAGACAGCTAGCCTGCGTTTCCGCTCAAGAAGCCTCCTGGCTTCCGGGAAAACCAGGGGATTGGTTTTGCCTTCACTCTGGCTCATCACCAGCAGCTCTGCGGAGCGCTTTCCAGGCAGATCCTACTCTTGAGACGCAGTAAGCAAAATGCTGTCCCACCCGATTCTGTACGTTATTACGATAAAAGGCCACCAGCACTGACTATTTTAGATCTGCTGTCTGGTAATCGAGCCTTGCAACCCTTCCCTCCAGAACTGGCCCGGCTCACCTTGGGGTTGGTTCGCTGCTGCAGCCGCCTCTCTTCCCTTTCTCTCTGCAGCCGCTCAAACTCTTCTCTGATTTCGGCTGGTGTCCTCCTCCTTTCCACAACCTGCAGGCAGAATGGGGGGGAGAGTCAGCAAAGGGCCCAGAAAGCGAGGAAAACACACAAGAGACGGCGTCATTAACCGTGTCCCGCCGTTCCTTTCCCTCAGGATGGTTAAGAGCCGCCAGTGAGACTGTGGGGATTTTCCCTTCCGACGGCCCGGTCCCTGGTGAAGCCAGGTTCACCGTCACACCCGCTCAGTCCCAAGGTTGTGCTTTCCCTCAGCTCTTCAGAGACTGAAGCATTATTGTCTTCATTTTAGTCACTTATCTCCAAGGCTGCAGGAATCTTACAAAGAAAACATCACCTTAAGTGTCACAGTTTAGATTTCCTAATGAGCCCCAGGTAACACATGCTGAAAAGTGTCAAGATGGAGGCGAGGCCATCCACAACGGCACTGGCACGTCTCCCTCATGTGCTGGGGCCACCACCAGAGGTGCCCCTTGAGCATCCTGGACCAAGGGACCTTAAGCCATGAGGTCTGGGTGTTTCAGAATCAGGGGACTCTTCCAGTACTCAGGTGCAAATCGGCAGACCATGCTAGCCCTCGGGGATGCACAGGGATGTCAGATCTGTGAGGAGGTAAGGCATCCCACATCAGCCTTTCTGAGCTCATCACGAAAGCAAGACAGCCCAGCTGAGGTTTCAAACAGGCAGGGAAGCGCCACGGGGGCCTCGGGTACCATGCCCGTGAGAGAGGAAAGCAGACCACATTATTTCCAAGGGTCCCGAACGCTATGGCCTATGAGAAACAGAGAGCGGGAGCGGGACAAACATGACCAAAGTCACTGGACGCATGACGGGGGGAAAAGGCCCAACAGCACTGACCCTGTATTAGTGGCAGAAATACCGCGGAGTCCTGAGGCTGCTCAGAGAACACCTACAAAGGTAGGTGAGGTGAGAAAAAGCTATCTTGGAAATCAGAAGTTTTAAAAATTATTCAAAAAAAAAGCATGCTTATAGCAAAAAGTCAAAATAGTACAGAAAGATATGAAGCAAAGAGTACAATTCCCCCTCACCCACACTCCTCCTCCTCACAGGCTAACATTTAATTTTTTATGTGTCTTCCTAAAAGCATATGTATGTATGTATATATATTACAATAAATGGGGTTTTGTGCAACTTGATTTTATTATTCAGCAATACAGAAAAATAAATACAAGAACTGGCCTACCCAAAAGAACTGAGAAATTTGTTCACTATCACTTTTAGCAAGTACGCAGAAAAAAATAACAAAAACATTTTCTCCTCTCCCATATAAATTGTTAATTACCAAAAAGGGGGAGGTGTTTCTTTTAAAGGAAGTTTTAAAATAAAAACACTTAAAATAATCCAAGAACAAACTGAAAATCCAAATGGCACGACAATGATTGCTCTGTGACCTCACAAAAACATTCTCAGTTATATTTAACCAATGTGGCACGCTCACTCTCCTAGTTCTTATTTCGCTTCCCCAAAGTTACCCCATCTTGGGCTGATGGCGTGCTTCCTCCATGGGGCCCAGAGCAGAACAAGATTTGCTTTCAGGAATTCTAGTTGTTGGACCTTTGCAAATGACTCTCTCTCTGCCACGCTCTGTGACAGATGAAGAGGCAAATATTCCAAAGGTGTTAAGTCATCCCATTTCTAGTCGTATTTTACAGAAGTTCTGCAAACAGCTGGTACATAATCAGAGCTAACTGTAAAGTCAAAATGGCTGGTCCCTCTGAAGCCGTGAAGAACTTGGCCAGGCATCTCATTCTAGCTCCCACAGGCCCTGATGGCCTTTACTATTTATACTTCCTTTACACAGGGTACATCACGGTGGAGAATGGAAGAAAGCTAAGCCAGCTGCAAGTCACTTTTTCTCCCTTCGGTAACCCTCAGACATTTGCACCCCAAAACTGCATCATTACAGTTGGAAAGTACTAGACATTTTCTTTTTTTTTAATTTAATTTTTTTATACAGTAGGTTCTTATTAGTTATCCATTTTATACACATCAGTGTATGTATGTCAATCCCAATCTCCCAATTCATCACACCCCCACCCCCATCCCCCTGCCGCTTTCCCCCCTTGGTGTCCATATGTTTTTTCTCTACTTCTGTGTCTCAATTTCTGCTCTGCAAACCGGTTCATCTGTACCATTTTCTAGGTTCCACATATATGCGTTAATATACGATATTTATTTTTCTCTTTCTGACTTACTTCACTCTGTATGACAGTCTCTAGATTCATCCACGTCTCTACAAATGACCCAATTTCATTCCTTTTTATGGCTGAGTAATATTCCATTGTATATATGTACCACAACTTCTTTATCCATTCATCTGCTGATGGGCATTTAGGTGTCTTCTATGACCTGGCTATTGTAAATAGTGCTGCAGTGAACATTGGGGTGCATGTGTCTTTTTGAATTATGGTTTTCTCTGGGTATATGCCCAGTAGTGGGATTGCTGGGTCATATGTTAATTCTATTTTTAGTTTTTTAAGTAACCTCCATACTGTTCTCCATAGTGGCTGTATCAATTTACATTCCCACCAACAGTGCAAGAGGGTTCCCTTTTCTCCACACCCTCTCCAGCATTTATTGTTTGTAGATTTTCTGATGATGCCCATTCTAACTGGTGTGAGGGGATACCTCATTGTAGTTTTGATTCGCATTTCTCTAATAATTAGTGATGTTGAGCAGCTTTTCATGTGTCTCTTGGCCATCTGTATGTCTTCTTTGGAGAAATGTCTATTTAGGTCTTCTGCCCATTTTTGGATTGGGTTGTTTGTTTTCTTAATATTGAGCTGCATGAGATGTTTATATATTTTGGACATTAATCCTTTGTCCGTTGATTCGTTTGCAAATATTTTCTCCCATTCTGAGGGTTGTCTTTTCGTCTTGTTTATGGTTTCCTTTGCTGTGCAAAAGCTTTTAAGTTTCATGAGGTCCCATTTGTTTGTTTTTATTTCCATTACTCTAGGAGATGGATCAAAAAATATCTTGCTGTGATTTATGTCAAAGAGTGTTCTTCCTATGTTTCCCTCTAAGAGTTTTATAGTGCCTGGTCTTACATTTAGGTCTCTAATCCACTTTGAGTTTATTTTTGTGTATGGTGTTAGGGAGTGTTTTCATTTCATTCTTTTACATGTAGCTGTCCAGTTTTCCCAGCACCACTTATTGAAGAGACCATCTTTTCTCCATTGTATATCCTTGCCTCCTTTGTCATAGATTAGTTGCCCATAGACATTTTCAATGTTTTCCGTCAACAGAGTGTATCATATGCCACCCATGTATCCATATACCTGTACTGTGCACCTTGATCATTTACCAACTAGGCCTACCCTGTGCTAGTCAGGGTGACTTATTCTGTAGATGAGGCCTCTGTAGAGAGACCTGTAAAACCAGGTGGCACAGTGGGAAGAGGACAGAGACCTAGGCTCTCCAATACCACCTGAAACTCCTGGGAGACCTCAGGTGAGTCACTTCACTCTCTAAGCTTCAGTTTCCTCCTATAAATGAGGGGGATTAAAAGTACACGATTCCTGAGGTGCTGTCTGGTTTGAAAATTCTATGATTCTAGTGAGTCAATTTTTTATTTTGGAATAATTTTAGAAAATTATTTAGAACTTTAGAGAAGTTACAAAGATAGTACAGAAAGTTCTCGACTACCCTTCACCAAGCCTCCCTCAAATGTTAACGTCTAACAGAACCATGGAACAAACATCTGTCAAATCTAGTAAACCAAGATTAGTACATTACCACTAACTAAACGCAGACTTCTGGGATTTCCCGAGTCTTTCCGCGAACGTCGCTGTTATGCCCTAGGAGCTGATCCAGGACCCAGGACCCGGGATTGTACTTAGTCACATGTCTTGTTAGTCTCCTCCCAGCTGCGGGAGTTTCTGTTTTCGTTTTCATGACCTTGACCATATTACAGCTCTTAATGCAGGGTGACTTTCCTAGACACTATAAGAATGATGTCAGGCAGATAGAGTCCGGTTCCCCCGCCGCGGCCCGCAAAGTTGCCGCCCCTGCCCTGCCGCCGCTGCCCATGTCACCGCCGCCTCGGGACCGGCTGTATGATAGGCCACAATCTTCAATGAGTCGACATGTTCCTCAGTTCTGTGGTGTTCTTGGTCACACATTTATGGAGTTTCTGAAGGGCGGTGGAGATTACTGCCAGGCACAGCACGACCTCTATGCAGACAAGTGAACTGTAGAACTTCATTACTACTCCACCAAGAAGCCCCCATAAGAGTGGTGAACCTGGCCACAGAAGTGTTGAATTGAAATCCACAGAGCATTTTTTACAAGAGTTCTGACCTAGATGGGGTAAACCTCAGTGCACTTCCTTTCTCTTGCCTCAGTATTACTGCATTGAAGAATTGCTGCTTCTTGTCAGGAGGTTCATTTCATTTCCCATTACTCCCAACTTCATATTCAAAACCACTGAGAATTTCAAGTGGAGTATATTGAAGTAGACTCAGTTTCTTTGCACCATTTCTGTATTCAATTTTAAAAATTCTTTCATAACCCTACTGAGTGTTTTTTAACTAAATTAACATGGATCAAATGAACCGCCCAGCTCCTGTGGAAATCACTTACGAGAACATGAGATTTCTTATGACACACAATCCAACTAATGCGACCTTAAACAAATTTATAGAGGAACTTAAGAAGTATGGAGTTATCACAATAGTAAGAGTATGTGAAGCAACTTATGACACTACTCTTGTGGAGAAAGAAGGCATCCATGTTCTCGACTGGCCTTTTGATGACGGCGCACCACCATCTAACCAGATTGTTGATGATTGGTTAAGTCTTGTGAAAATTAAGTTTTGTGAAGACCCTGGTTGTTGCAATTGCTGTTCATTGTGTTGCAGGCCTTGGGAGACCTCCAGTGCTTATCGCCCTAGCGTTAATTGAAGGTGGAATAAGATATGAAGATGCACTACAGTTCATAAGCCAAAAGCGGCATGGAGCTTTTAACAGCAAGCTTTTGTATTTGGAGAAGTATTGTCCTAAAATGCGGCTGCACTCTGAAGATTCCAATGGTCATAGAAACAGCTGTTGCATTCCGTAAAACTGGGGTGCCTGATGCCATCGCTTGGAAGTGGAACCTAGACAGGACAGAATTTGTTGTACGTGTCAGCCAGCACGTTGGCTTGGTAAAGTCTGATGAAGCTTCCACAGGAGTGATGAAAAGCAGTTTTACCAGGCCACAAAGCTGGCAGAATTGCAACCTCTATGTTTGGGTTATGATCAACCTACTTGGACACTTAGCAAAGGATTCTTGCTGTTCAGCATTTAAAATGTGCTTATCGTTTGTACCGACTGACCTTTCCTGGGGGGAAAAAAAAAAAGAATGATGTCAAAGAGGCAGGGAAAAGTGAGATATGGATAAAGGTAAAGAACTGCAGACAAAAAATAAAGTGTGGATGATCCGGGCCAAAGGCTGCTCCTCTAAATGTAATCTGACGTCTGCAAGCCCCCTCCGACTTGTACGGTTTTCCACTCCACTTGCCAGCTGTTACCAGACTCAATACTGTCTGAACATTCACAGCTCAAAGCTGGATTTTTGCCATTCTGAAGAGGCCAACTTCATTTGAAACATGGGTATCTGCACAAACACTGCGACTTTAAGAACTCAAATGGCTGGTGTTACGAGCTGGGAATGGTTGCATCTCACTCCTTTGGAATCCTGGCAGAGCATGACGAAGTCCCTTGAAGATTAAAAAAAAGAGAATAGACAAAGACTAAAAACCTACCTAGTGCCTGAAAACAGGGTCAACATTTGATGCAACCTATAAACGCCCAATTTCATCCCCAGCCTCCACCAGCAGAAAGCGGATGATGCCAGAGCTGGGACAGGAGTGACTGCCACATCTGTGGCTGCTTTGGCATTTTGGGCTTAAAGGCGTCCCAAACACTACGGGCTTTGCCCGTGTCCTCCATCCCTCCCTGACTACCCGTGGGTTTAGACTGACAGACACATGGCAGACGGACACCGGTCAGTAGTCTAAAAATACTAGCAACAGCGTGAAGGGAACACAGCCTCCTCCCTGGGGTGGAGGCTGTGACTGAAATGGGAGAACCCTCATACTGAGAAAGCCACCAGCTGCAGAATTCCTCAAGGGAACGGTGACGCCAGCTCCATAAAGCGCTCGAGTTCAGCGAGACTCTTCCTTCACAGTATGAACAGCGGGCTCAGTTTTCCTACTATACGTTAGGCACCCATACATCTCTTCTCAGTAAGTATCTGAGGAGGTACCTTCCTGTAGTTTTCCTTCAAGGCATTTTTATCATCAGTGAAGGCTTAGTATTGAGGCAAAAAAAAAAAAAAAAAGCCAATTCTGA
Organism: Stenella coeruleoalba; assembly: GCF_951394435.1. Taxonomy (NCBI): domain Eukaryota; kingdom Metazoa; phylum Chordata; class Mammalia; order Artiodactyla; family Delphinidae; genus Stenella; species Stenella coeruleoalba. The sequence continues at coordinate 4,701,527 of NC_137169.1, forward strand.
TCGATGAGAACTTGATTCCCTTAAAGTTATCTACTAAAAAACATGAATATAAAAGCTTATCCAGTCACTGTCTATGACTGCCTGCATACTTTTATAATCACGACAGTGTGTATGGTTTTTCTCTGTTTCTAATGGGGAGATAATTTGGTTTGGTGATAGGAAACCACGCGATATTCTGCCAGGAAGACGTCACCCTGCTGCTCCACTGAGTGGGAATAATGCTGCTGGGAATGAACCCTAGACTCTGAGGAGGGGATACACAAGAGAGGCCTGCAGCTTTTCAGTGGCCCTGACTGCTGCCGTGAAGAACTGCAACCAACCCACGGCTTCAAAACACAAGGGCGCTTTAACCTGGGGCATGAGGAGAAACTTAGTAAATTCAACAGGATTCTACTTTCTTTTTTTGATGAAAAAAATTCTAAGCCACTAGACCCAACACTTTGCTACCATGAACTAATGTGACATGATGCACTGCTATTTCCACTGAGCCAAAGGCCAGAAGCCAAACGCCCACTGGGAGCCAGGCGGGGCGTGGGACGGGTGGAGGGAGCGGCAGAGGCTGGGGCAAACTGGGCAGCACGGTCCAGTCCCACGGCAGGGGCTCCTCAGACCTGGGTGACTGTTGCCTCAGAGGGGAATTTAGGCACAGCGTTACCAGGTCTTCTGATTTTTCCAAAGAAGATAAGAGACTGGATTTTCCTGCAAAGCCTCCTAAGTTTCGAATGTCAGCAACTACAATTCACTCTGTGGGCAACCAAAACATGGCTATAGGTTGGAAATGGCCCATAAGCCACCAATATCAAGCAGTGGTGAAAACGGCAACAGAATCCCATTTCACTTCTGCTCCAGTCCGTATCCAAAGGCCTTTAGAAGGTTTTCACCCTAAAATTAGAATAGACAGTCATGCATGCGTGAGAGCAAATACCAAAAGAACTTCAAGGGAAAGCTTACATGACGATGAAAAAGTAACTCAATGATAGTTAATTTAACGTTAACAGCCTACCAGAATTTCTTGGGCATCAGAACCGAGTTTCTGTAATGAAATTAAGTAATAACACCTATATGTTCTTACAGCAATACAGAGGTTTACAACAAATTTTCATATTAATTTTTCTACTTGATATCACTATTTTTTAGGTTATAACACGGAAGTACAAAGCAGTCAAACGACTTGCCCAAGGCTCTAAGACTACTCAGTGAGAGAGTGAAAGAAAACAGAACGTTCCGAATTTTAGTGGTAGTTCCCACATGGTATGGCTGTCCAGGTAACCTATTTCATAGATACTTGCTATTTATTTTGTTTTACTCACTATATTTATAACATTCTAGTAGTACAGCCCATTAGAGCTGGAAGGGTCATTATAGACAATTTAATCCAGTAGTTCTCAACTTTTCCGTGCTTCCATTTTGTTCACACGCACAACACAGCACCGACAAACACTTCCTAGATTCAGCTGTAACCTCGGGTAGAAAGAGGGGCTCAGGGCCGTGGAGGGTGGAAGGAAGTACACGTGTGAAAGGAGGGTATGTGTAGGAACTGTGCCCTTTCAGAAACCATCTACCATCACCCCCTGAGCGGCCTGCTCCCTCCCCTGGGTTAAAACTTACTGGCCTAGACCATCCCTCTTACTGTTCACCTGATGGGTTAGGAAACGGAGGACAAGTTGGATGACTAACTGTCCCAAGTTCACAGAGTTACAAAGTGGCAAAGCCAAGTGTAGAACCCAATTCCTTAAACCAAGATATAAAGGCGAGAAGAGGACTCTGATGTCTTCAAATATTCTCAAAGGCATCACTGCAGGGTGCGGGATTTGGGGGTTGTCGTTCTGTAGCTGTTGAGTGATGTTCCTGGGACACCGGACACAAAGCTTCTCTTACCTCCCATCCTTCCATTTCCAGTCCTCTCTTGCCATAGATATCGTAGATGGCCCTGGTTTGGGGGTCACTGAGCACTGCAAGTTAAAAACCAAACATGTTTACAAAGCACAAAATTCACCTTTCAGTCCTGACCACAATACCACCAGGCAAGGCCACCTCTTTTTGTTCTTCTCTTTCCAGCCACAATCTTCCCAGAGACCCCATCATTCCCAATGTGTCTTTCCTCCTAATTGCTCCCTAGATCCAAGTGAGGACATGTTTAAAGGTGGCTACAACGAGAAACACTGGATTTTTCATGTCCAAGCTACTCTTCGCTTCGTTGTGAGGTGCACTGACCCTGCATCTCTAAAGGACAGTTTTTTTGTTTTGTTTTGTTTTTGTTTTTATTTTCTTTTTGCGGTACGCGGGCTTCTCACTGCTGTGTCTTCTCCCGTTGCGGAGCACAGGCTCCAGACGCACAGGCTCAGCGGCCACGGCTACAGGCCCAGCCGCTCCGCGGCACGTGGGATCTTCCCGGACTGGGGCACGAACCCGTGTCCCCTGCATCGGCAGGCGGACTCCCAACCACTGCGCCACCAGGGAAGCCCAAGGACAGTTGTTTTTAAAAGCACCTAGTGAGCTTCTGCCACAATCTATAAAGTATTTTGCCTTGAGAGAGTGAATTCCAGTTTCTAACAGAGCCTAATGTAAAACTAGGGACAGGCTCTGACCAGAAAAATCTGACTTATTATTATGTAGGGGTTTGTTTGTTTGCTTTTGGATGCCTCTCTTCTTTATTTGTAAATCATTTTTAAAAGACACAAACACCTCTCACTATGGTGTCGGCCATGGCACCTAAAGTACATCAGAAAAGGACTGTTCAGTGAGGGTGAGAGCTGTTCAAAGGACCTTCAAACCGAACCTGAACATCCGTACAGCAAACAGTCGTTACCTCCCTCCTCTGCTGGGCCAACTTCTGTTCAAGACCTTTGAATCTTTCCCCGCCTGAGATTTCCCATATATTTTTAGGTCTAATTAAAATATGATGTAAATGACTCTATCCATACTCAAATCTAATGAGGAGGAAAGAAATGCGGACCACCGGAAAACTTGGGAGCCAAACTTCTTGAGCTGATCTCTAGGATTTAATAAGGAATTATTTATTTACCATCTCAGTCTCCCTTTAGGCCAAACACTGGGGCCAGGTCTGCTGCTGCAGCATTTTCACAAGCACTGGTAGGGATTTTCTGTTAACTCTTCCCCAAATCTCCAAAACAATACAATCCAGTATGTGGGTAATTCAGACAACCAAATACAATAAAAGGAACGAGTTCTTGGTCAAGCTTTATTCAGACCAGGTAAGTAGCCTGAAAAGTTACATTTGGTGAAGACACAGGCTGACTGTATACACATATGTGCCACAGTCTCAGTTTTACTGGTCATTTGAAATCTAACCTTCTGGTAGAACTATAGTGAATACAGCAATACGCTTTTATGTCCACAATGAGAAGTCTTTATTTTGTAAAGAAAATCTAATTTTCGGTCTACCTAATTAAGGAGCAAATCACCAAATGGCTCTGGAATGAATAACTTACTTTACTCGGCATAGATCCTAAGAGTGATTTCATATTTTTTTAATTTTAATTTTAAAAATCGTGTTATAATACACACAACATAAAATTGATCATTTTAACCATGTTTAAGTGTACAATTCAGTGGTGTTAAATAAATTTGCAATGTTGTGTAACCATCACAATCTATTTCTAGAACTTTTGCATCATCTCAAACAGAAACTGTACCTATTAGTGATTTTAGTATTTTATAAACAAATATATTACAAAACTTTTTCTGAAATACATAAGATATAAATATAAAAATCTGAATTACTTGACTCTATTTCCTGTTAGGCTCCTTAACACCATCTTCTTGCTTTTGTTAGTACCTTTCCTTAACTGAATGATACAGAACCAATAAAATCACTTTCAGATGGAAAAAATGTTCTTTGCATCTTCTCACAAAAAAAAGAGAACAAAGAGAGCTTCTCTGTAGTGATCAGCCTTTTACCTCTAAGAGTTCCCTTTAGAAGAAAACTAGTAAATGATTTAAAGCTGGAGTACTCCCTTGCAATTCAGACTATGGGCTATTACTTCACCTGCAGCCTCATTTTCTACTTACTGGACACGTATTGATTTCCAAAGCAAAATACTACTCTTTCAAAGGTCCCTGTCAGTAAAAAGCACTAAACTAACCACCTCTTTTATACACCTCTAAGGACTCTCTTTTTCTATCCTCTACAAATCAAGCCTCTTAAAAATTGAGTGTCTGCTACCAGGGTGTTTCTATAGAGCCAAGCCCCGCTCTGACCTTCATAAGCCTGGTGAACGAGGTTAAACAGTCGCTCCGCCTGCAATTTGAGCTCCGGGTCTCTGTGCTTGTCAGGATGGTAAAGCATACACAGCCTGCGGTAGGCTGCTTTCAGCTCTTCGGAAGAGGCCTACGGAAGGAAAAATCCAATTAGAGAGCAATCAATGCTACCTGAATATTATCATGACCAGAATCAGCCTTGAAATGGGAAGCTGTCAGCCACTTTCCAACATGCTTGCTCTCTACATATAGGACATAATGAAGTTATGCTTTATTACTTCAATAAGGCCCCTTTTTTCCACAGTTAATAAAGTGATCAATTATGTACATCGATAGCAACTGTGTTTTGCTGGGAAATGCTGCTATCAGATGAAATGAAAGCTTGTGTCCCTACCCTGGTTCTCTGTGCTCTGAGCGGAAATGAGAAACGTCACAGAGACCTGCTTGCTCTTTAACCTGAGTTATTTAAAGTCAATCCTGCCAAGGTACTCTCAACAAAGAATTTGTTCAGAAAGGAAAAAAGCTATATACCATTAGACAGAAATGCCATGCATTTAATCCATTTTCTGACAAAGGAAACTCAATGAATATTCACCCTTAAAAAATCAAAGACATGGGCTTCCTTGGTGGCGCAGTGGTTGAGAATCTGCCTGCTAATGCAGGGGACACGGGTTCGAGCCCTGGTCTGGGAGGATCCCACATGCCACGGAGCAACTAGGCCCGTGAGCCACAACTACTGAGCCTGCGCGTCTGGAGCCTGTGCTCCGCAACAAGAGAGGCCGCGATAGTGAGAGGCCTGCGCACCGCGATGAAGAGTGGCCCCCGCTTGCCACAACTAGAGAAAGCCCTCGCACAGAAACGGAGACCCAACACAGCAAAAATAAATAAATAAACTCCTACCCCCAACATCTTCTTAAATAAAAAAAAATCAAAGACATAAAATTGTCAAATCAACACACATTTCTATTCAACCTCTAATACTAAAAGGTAGCACATAAAGAGGCAAAAATGCTTTACTATCCTACAGTAAAAAGCCTTCCCACCCCCAGCACCCAAAGGGTCACTACCCAACACATACATCTCTCCAATTCTTGTAAGTAATCAATTTGAGGGGAAAATGCACCATAAGAAGAGCACAGATGACACAAAGAGTGAAATGGGCTCTGGGTGTGTTTTAACTGCACAGAAGGGAGGAAGGAAGAGGGATGACAGAAATCCACTTTCTACTTCGCCTGCCTCTCAGCGGCCAAGTTCTCAGAAGCAGACTTCGTCAGAGGCTCTAGCAACACTGTGCCATCTCCCTGGCAGGGCCCTCAGGTGTGTTTTGGGGAAGTATTATGTCTGATATTATACCAACCCCAGGGACCGTTTTGGTCTGTCAGAGGTGATGCCAAATGGACAGCTCTGTCCAGATGATTTGTCAAGTAAATAACATTTTACTTTGCGAGGCAACCCCATCGTTTTGACAACAGAAGCAAATTCTGGGTCACTGACAACATGCCAGAGGGGCCTGAAAAGCCAGCTCCCTGGGTAGAGGAATGGGACCAGGTCCCCACTGAGGAAGCTGAGGATGGATGGTGCTCTGGGATCAGGTCCGGGAACACGGGTACACAGGAGAGCGGTCACAGGGACACGATTACTCAAGACATCAAGGTTACGAGGGAAGACGTTAAACTGTATTTTTCTGTAATGTCCACAATTTTTCAATATCTTCCAATTCCAGGAGTAATGAATGCTTTACCAATGAAAAAAGGCAAAACCTTACTTCAGTGATAATTTTTGGTCTGAAATTTAGATATTTTCTATAGGGCTAAGTTATTCTGATGCCAGGAAATCTGTGCAAGTTTACCAGAGATCTTAAACAAGGAATTCTGCAGAACCCCCAACAGGAAGACAATAACCGTTACTGGAACGGTACGTGTGTCAGTCCCACGTGCCCGGCAGGACAGGCTGTGAGGACCCAGGTGCCACTCTTGGGCCACTTTCTCCGTCCAAGGAGTGGGTGGTTGGGTGGATGACCTCCGTGGGCCTTCCCAGCTCTAACTGGACGTGGTTCTGTAATGAGAAAAGCTCTGCTAGACCCGGGCCACTCAGCTGTCCTTTAACGCAGACAGGACCCTCACAGTTCGACTATAGGCACAGGCACATCAGTGTTTTTAATCAGCAGCTTCTTGACGGTTTCCATTAACTACTTCACTGGAAAATGGTCAAGGACCTTGCTGACTGAGCATCCTTTTGCCTCCAAGGATTAGGCAGACGTCTGCCCCGTGCCAGCACTATTCTCTTTCTCCATCTCCTCTTTGGTGTAGCCTTTGGGAATCACACTCCTGAATGATTTGTAGATGGCCATCCTCCCCCTTTCTCTGCCTCTGGCCGTCCGTGGGATTTCCTCTGGGGTCACACACCAACCTTCCAGGGGTGAAGAACGCAGGCTTCGGGCTAACGAGCTTTCTGACCCTCAGCTTTCTCAGCTGTTAAAGGGGATGACAAGTATGCTCAGGGGCGGCGTGGAAATGAAATGAGACAGTGACCACACAGTGCTTCATACAGCGCCCAGCACACAGCAAAAACCTACTCATTGCTGCTCTTCTAAAACCTTTTCTTCGTTTTCTCATCTTGAAACTGTAGACAACAGTACCCCTATCACACTTACTTTGAGGAGTAAATGAGCTAATACGCATACAATCTCTTAACAATGCCTTGCACACATGAGGAATTTAATCACTGTAGCTATCATTACTGTCACAATTCAATTTTGATATCCTTTTGGCAGCATGAATACTGAAACTGGGACAATTCAGAGAGAAGGCACAGCCCTGGTGTGAGGATGATAGGAACATTCATTCATGAAGGGGCCCACATTTGTGAAAATTCACTGACCTGCATGCTTATGACGTGCACTTTTCTATACATGTATTCTATTTCAATAAAAACACAAGACCAAACGTTCCCATCTCTGTGATCTCTGTGGTTCCCTTTTCTTTCTCCTACCGTAGGCTTCTTCCCACGTTCACGTCAATTATGCAACGCATTCCCTGCCACACTTACCAATATGCCACCTGTGCCAAACCCCATTGGTTTAAGCAAATAAAGAATAGTTAACTAATGGCAAATTAAATGTGTCTTCTCCAGATAGGTTTACTTATGTAACCATGTAAAAGGGGGTTGTTCCTTCCTGAGTAGCCATTACAAATTATTCCCTTTCTGCAAATTTTAATTGCTCTTTCCAGCATCTCATAAAAATTACAAGTGCAGGATTAGATAGACTTGACTGACTTTAGGTTAGACTGCTATTTCCTGGTTGTTAAAAGTAAACCAGATGACAAGGGAGTACAGTGCCTAGTCTGCAATACCTTCTTTAATCATATTAATAAATGGCTTAACGTGCTACTGATTAAGTAACAGAAACAAGAAATTTCATTTTTAATAAATATCACATTCAATAAAAGGTTAGATTGGGCCTTTTATCGTAACTGAATAGCTAAGGTCACTGGTTCGATATTTCATAAATGATAAACTCTTTCACTATCGTAAAAACACTGGTATCATTTCAAAATAGGTGATATCATTAAAAACGATGCCTAAAGTTACGTATTTATTTCTAAAATTCATTATAAAATTAAGAGATGTACTGTGCTTTAAGTGTGAAAAGTTTCATCATCTCAGTCATCTGGTTATAATTTCAATGGAAAGTAAATCTATCATAAATTCAACCTTTATGTATCATAAGGTTCATAGTGAACAGCCCCTAGAGACCTGTAGAGTCTAGTGGTCTGTTAAAGCTGTTGGATTAGATGCCATACAACAGTACAATAAAGCACAAAAAAGAAATTCAACGCAAACATTTTAAAAAATAAAAATATCTGTATATGCAGATGTTGTCTATGTAGAAAATCATAAAGAATCTACAAAAAAAACGTACTAAGTGATTTTAGCAAGGTCATGGGATACAGGATCAACAGGCAAACATCAATTTATTTCTATATACTAAAAACTGAAACTTAAAACGACAATACCATTTAAAGTATCATTAACAAACGTGAACTACTTAGGGATAAATTTAACAACTGCAAGACCCATACACTGAAAACTACAATGCACTGCTGAAAGAAATTAAAGAAGACCAAAAATAATGGACAGAGAAGCTGCCTTCATGCATCAGCAGACTCAGTATTGTTCAGATGTCAGATTGCCCCAAAGCAACCTACAGATTCAATGCAATCCAGTGAAAATCCTAGGTTTTTTTTTGGTAGAAACTGACAAGCTAATTCTAAAATTTATATGGAAAAATGATATGGAGCAAAAATAAATTTTACTTTCTTAGTTATTTTACTAACCAAAATAACTTCAAAGAACTGGAGGACTCACATTACTGGACTTTAAGATTTATCATACGGGGGCCTCCCTGGTGGTGCAGTGGTTAAGAATTTGCCTGCCAATGCAAGGGACAGGGCTTTGAGTCCTGGTCCAGGAAGATCCCACATGCTGCAGAGCAACTAAGCCCGTGCACCACAACTACTGAGCCTGTGCTCTAGAGCCCACAAGTCACAACTACTGAGCCCGCGTGCCACAAGTACTGAAGCCCACATGCGAAGAGCCCGTGCTCCTCAACAAAGAGAAGCCACTACAATGAGAAGCCCACGCACTGCAACGAAGACTAGCTCCTGTTCGCTGCAACTAGAGAAAGCCTGAGTGCAGCAACAAAGACCCAATGCAGCCAAAATAAATAAATAAATTTTAAAAAGGTTATAAGACACAAAGAAAGACATTACATATTAATAAAAGGTTCATACAGCAAGAAGATAGAATAACTATAAACTTATATACCTAATGACAGACCATCAAATACATAAAGCAAAAATTGACAGAACTGAAGGGGAAGAAATAGTTTCACAGTAATAGGTGGAGACTTCAACATCCTATGAATAACCAGACAAAAGATACGTAAGGCAATAGAGGACTTGAACAACACAATGAACCAACTAGATCTAACAGACACATACAGAATATTCTACACAACAACAGAAACACATTCTTCTCAAGTGTACATGGGACATTTTCCAGGACTGACCATTTGGTAGGCCACAATTTAAGTCTCAATAGAATTTAAGATAGATATCATACAAAGGGGCTTCCCTGGTGGCACAGTGGTTAAGAATTCGCCTGCCAATGCAGGGGACACAGGTTTGAGCCCTGGTCCGGGAAGATCCCACATGCCACGGAGCAACTAAGCCTGTGTGCCACAACTACTGAGCCTCCGCTCTAGAGCCCGTGTGCCACAACTACTGAAGCCCGCATGCCTAGAGCCCGTGCTCCACAACAAGAGAAGCCAGTGCAATGAGAAGCCCGCGCACCGCAACGAAGAGTAGCCCCCGCTTACCGCAACTAGAGAAAGCCTGCGTGCAGCAACGAAGACCCAACGCAGCCAAATATAAATAAATAAAATAAATAAATTTATTTTAAAAAAAAGATATCATATGAAGTATCCTCTCCAACCACAAAGGGATGAGATTAGAAATCAATTACATAAGGAAAACTGGAAAAGACACAAATTTGTGACAAACAATACACTCTTAAACGACCAATAGATCAAAGAAAAAAATCACAAGGGAAATTAGAAAATACTTAGAGATGAATGAAAACGAAACACAACATACCAAAACTTATGGGATGCAGTGCTAAGGGGGAAATTTATAGCTATAAACGTTTACATTAAAAAATGGGAAATCTCGATTCCCTGGCAGTCCAGTGGTTAGGACTCTACACTCTCACTGCCAAGGGCCCGGTTTCAACCCCTGGTCGGGGAACTAAAATCCCACAAGCTGCGTGGCATGGAAAAAGGAGATAACAAATCAACAACTAACTTTCCAACTTTTTTTTTTTTTTTGCCACGTTGGGTCTTTGTTGCTGCGTGCGGGCTTTCGCTAGTTGTGGCGAGCGGAGGCTACTCTTCATTGTGGTGGCTTCTCTTGTTGCGAAGCATGGGCTCTAGGTGCACAGGCTTCAGTAGTTGTGGCACGTGGGCTCAGCAGTTGTGGCTCGCGGGCTCTAGAACGCAGGCTCAGTAGCTGTGGTGCAGGGGCTTAGCTGCTCTGTGGCATGTGGGATCTTTCTGGACCAGGGCTTGAACCCGTATCCCCTGAACTGGCAGGTGGATTCTTAACCACTGCACCACCAGGGAAGTCCCTAACTTTACAACTTTTAAGAAACTAGAAAAGAACGAAATAATGTCATTTGCAGCGACATGGATGGACCTAGAGATCGTCATACCGAGTGAAGTCAGTCAGACAGAGAAAGACAAATATATTTTGTTTATATGTGGAATCTAAAAAAAATGGTACAAATGAACCTATTTACAAAACAGAAATAGAGCCACGGATGTAGAGAACAAAATTATGGTTACCAAGAGGCAAAGGGGTGAGGGGGAGGGATAAATTGGGAGATTGGGATTGACATATACACACTACTATATATAAAATAGATAGTCAACAAGAACCTACTGTATATCACAGGGAACTCTTCAATATTCTGTAATGAGTTATATGAGAATAGAATCTACAAAAGTGTGGATATATGTAAATGCATGACTGATTCACTTTGCTGTACAGCAGAAACTAATCCAACATTGTAAATCAACTATAATAAAAATTAGTTTAAAAATAAATAAAAGAAAAAAAAAGGAACTAGAAAAAGAAGAAAAACTAAACTCGAAGCTGGCAGGAGAAGGAAATCATAAAGATTAGAGCAGAGATAAATAGAGAACAGATAAACAATAGAAGGAATTATTGAAAAAAAGGTTGACTCTTCAAAAAGACAACACAATCGACAAACCTTTGGCTAGACTAACTATGGAAAAAAAAGAAAGAAGACTCAAATTACTAAAATCAGAAATAAGGGCTTCCCTGGTGGCACAGTGGTTGAGAGTCTGCCTGCCGATGCAGGGGACATGGGTTCGTACCCTGGTCCAGGAAGATCCCACATGCCGCGGAGCGGCTGCGCCCGTGAGCCATGGCCGCTGAGCCTGCGCATCCGGAGCCTGTGCTCCGCAATGGGAGAGGCCACAACAGTGAGAGGCCCGCGTACCGCAAAAAAAAAAAAAAAAAAAAAAAGAAATGGAAGTGGAGATATTACTACTGATTCTACAGAAATAAAAAATTGGAAAACTTAGATGAAATGGACAAATTACTAGAAAGACAAAATCTACCAAGACTGAATCATGATCTAATAGGAAATCTGAATAGACCTATAACTAGTAAAGAGATTGAATTAGTAATCAAAAACCTCTTGACAAAGAAATGCCCTGGACCTGATGGATTCACTGGTGAATTCTTCCAGACATTTAAAGAAGAACTAATATCAATCCTCAAACTTCTCCAAAATATTGAAGAGGGAACATTTCCAAACTCATCCTATGAGACCACTATTACCCTGATGCCAAAGCCAGACAAAGACACCACACAAAAAAGAAAACTATAGACCAATATCCCTTATGAACATGGATGCAAAAATCCTCAACAAAATATCAGCAGAGTTCAGAAGCATATTAAAAGGATACACATTACGACCAAGCGGGATTTATTCTTGGAATGCAACGATAGTTCCACGTATGAAAATTGATCAATATAATATACCATGTTCATAGAAACCATGATCATCTCAACTGTTGCAGAAAAAGCACTGACAAAGTTCAACACACTTTCATCATAAAAACACTCAGCAAACTAGCAACAGAAGGAGACTAAAAGAAACTAAAAGCCATAAAGAGCTCTTACAACTGAAGAAGACAAATTCAGAGCAAACATCATACTCAGGGGTGAAAGACTGAAAGCTTCTCCTCTAAGATCAGGAACAAGGCAAGAATGTCTGTTCTCACCACTTCTATTCAACATAGCACTGGAAGTCCTAGCCAGAGCAATTAGGTAAAAAAAGAAATAAAAGGTATCCAAACTGGAAAAGAAATAAAATTATCTCTGTTTGCAGATGATACTATCTTATATGTAGAAAACTCTATAAAAATTCCACACATACACAAAACCTTGTTAGGACTAACAAATGAGTTCAGCAAAGTTGCAAGATACAAAGTCAACACACAAAAATTAGCTGCATTTCTATACATGAACAATAAACAATCTGAAAAGGAAATGAAGAAAACAGTTCCATTTCCAATAGCATCAAAAACAAAGAAACAAAAAACTTAAGAATTAACTTAAACTTAAAAGACTAACATAAAGAAATTAAGATGACAAAAATAAACAGAAAGATACTTTATATCAATGGATTGGAAGATTTAATATTATTAAAATGTCACTACTATGCAAGGCAACTAACAGAATCAATTCAATCCCTATTAAAATCCCAATGACATTTTTCACAGAAATAGAAAAGTCCCTTCTAAAATTCACATGGAATCTCAAGGGATCCCAAAAGCCAAAACAATCTTGAAAAAGGACAAAGATGGGGGACTCACACTTCTGTATTTTAAAATTTACAACAAAGCTACAGTAATCAAAACAGATTGATATCGGCATACAGACATATAGACCAATGGAATAGAATAGAGAGCCCAGAATTAAACCCTCACACAAACTGTCAAATTATTTTTGACAAGCATGCCAAGACTATTCAATAGGGAAGGGATAGTCTTTTCAACAAATGGTACTGGGATAACTGAATATCCCCATGAAAAGAATGAAGACCCTTACCTAACACCATATACAAAAAGTAATGCGACTGATTTTTGTGTGTTGACTTTGTATCCTGCAACTTTTGCTGAATCCGTTTATTAGTTTATCCACCCAAAATGGATCAAAGACCTAAACATAAGAGCTAAAACTATAAAACTCTTAGAAGAAAATATAGAGCAAAAGCTTCATGACTTTGGATTTGGCAATGATTTCTTGGATACACCACCAAAGGCACATACAACAAAAGAAAAAATGGACAAATTGGACTTCACCAAAATCAAGAACTTTATGAATCAAAGGATACCATCAAGAAAGTGAAAAAACAACCTACAGAATGGGAGAAGATATTTGCAAATAGTATATCTGACAGGAGATTAATATCTAGAATATATAAAGAATTCCTAAAACTCAACAAAAACAATCTGATTCAAATATGGCAAAGGACTTAAACAGACATTCATATATCAAAGAACATATACGAATGGCCAAAAGCACATGGAAAGATGCTCCATATCACTAACCATTAGGGAAATACAAGTCAAAGCCACAGTGAGATATCACTCCACACCCATTAGGCTGGCTACTATAAACAAAAAAACAAGCAAGTGTTGGCAAAGATGTGGAGAAACGGGAACTCATGTGCATTGTTGGTAGGAATGTAAAATGGTAGAGCTTTTATGGGAAATAGTATGGCAGTTCCTCAAAAAAATTAAAAACAGATTTACCATACAATCCAGCAATTCCACTTCTGGGTAAATACCCAAAAGAATTGAAAGCAGGGTTTTGAACAGATATTTGTACACTCATATTCAGAGCAGCATTATTCACAACAGCTAAAATGTGGAAGCAGCCCGAGTACCCATCAACAGATGAATGGATAAGCAAAATATGGTATATAAATACAACTGAATATTATTCAGCCTTAAAAAGGCAGGGAATTCTAACATGTGCTGCAACATGGATGAACCTTGAGAACATTATATTAAGTGAAATAAGCCAGTCATAAAAAGAGAAATACCGTATAATTTTACTTACTGTTTAACAGGTATAGAGTTTGGGTTTTACAAAATGAAACGAGTTCAGGAGATATAAATGGTGGTGGCAGAGGCACAACAATATGTAAGCAGCATTTAATATCACTGAACGGTATACTTTAAAATGGCTAAGATGGCGAATTTTATGTTATATGTATCTTACAAGTTAAAAATTTGAAAAAACCAAAAACCCAACAAAACCTGAGAATGGAAAAAAAGATACAAATGTGAAAGCTAAAACCGTAAAGCTTCTAAAAGACAACACAGGAGATAATCTTTGTAACTTCGAGTTAAAGATTTCCTATATAGGATAATAAAAGAAAAATATTTGCAAAATATCTGTCTCATAGATTTGTATTTGGAATATACAATGAGCTCTCACAACTGAAGAAGATAAACAACCTGATAAGATAACGACTAAAAGATGTAAACAGAAACGTCAACAAAAGATGATACAGGAATGGTGCACAAGTACACGAAAAGACATTCAACATTGTTAGTCATTAGGGAAATGCAAATTAAAAACACTTAACAACCACTAGAATGACTAAAATGAAAAAGACTGAGAATATTAAGTGTGGGTGAGGATGTGGAGCAAAAATAAACTTCATTTTCAAAAATATGAAGAGCAACTTTGTCGTAAGCATAGATTATAAAAATGGCATCAGGGGCTTCCCTGGTGGCGCAGTGGTTGAGAGTCCGCCTGCCGTTGCAGGGGACACGGGTTCGTGCCCCGGTCCGGGAGGATCCCACATGCCGCCGGGCGGCTGGGCCCGTGAGCCATGGCTGCTGAGCCTGCGCGTCCGGAGCCTGTTGCTCTGCAACAGGAGAGGCCACGATAGTGAGAGGCCCGCGCACCGCGATGAAGAGTGGCCCCCGCTTGCCGCAACTAGAGAAAGCCCTTGCACAGAAACGAAGACCCAACACAGCCAAAAATAAATAAATAAAAAATAAAAATAAAGGAATTCCCTTAAAAAAATTTCAAAAATAAATAAATAAATAAAATTGGGGCTTTCCTGGTGGCGCAGTGCTTGAGAGTCCGCCTGCCGATGCAGGGCACACGGGTTTGTGCCCTGGTCTGGGAAGATCCCACATGCCGCAGAGCGGCTGGGCCTGTGAGCCATGGCCACTGAGCCTGCGCGTCTGGAGCCTGTGCTCCGCAACGGGAGAGGCCACAACAGTGAGAGGCCAGTGTACCGCAAAAAAAAAAAAAAAAGTATTTCTTCTACAATATAATTGTATAACTTGTTTTTTCAGTTAAAGGTCTTGTGGAGTTTTGGTTTTTCGGGTATTATTGGTCATTAAGTGTTTTCTACACCATTTTAAATGCCGTTATTACAGTTTATATAACAATCTTCTATTAATAACTTTCATTTGTTTTAAAAAGGCTGCAGTGGACATCCCTATAGCTAAAACTTTGTGTGTATGCATGATTATCTTTTTGAAAATAAGTTTCTAAAATTGTTGGGTATAAGACTTCCATTTTAGTCTTCTGAACTGATCTCCAGAAAGTATTTACCATTTAATTATTTTAAATTTAAAAATTTAATTTTATCCAAGGACTACATAAACAGTTTATAAATAAAACTACTAGACTTATAACCCCAAACAGCATTCACTCCCACTCCTCAGATGCAAGCACTTTTAAATCTTTTAGCATTTTTCTCATTTTATTTCTAAATATACTCATATCCTTAATTGTAAAATTTTAGACTTAAGAGAATTTAGTTCTTTTCCACTTCCTTGTGCTTATCTTTCCCCTCCTTTCTATGTAATTATCACAACTTTCATTCAAATCAATGCAGTTTTTCTTTTTAATTAGTTTAGTTTTAATTATGACTGTAAATATAGTTCAAAGCTGAATCAAACAGTATACTATGATTACATTTCTTGAACTACTTTTTATTTTTCCTGGAGTTAACAATTGCCTCATCTTTTTCATTTGCTTTAGCTTTCTATGGCTCTGTTACGATTCTTCTCCAACTCTTCACAGTATACTTCTTATAGTAAAGACTTCTAATATTCCTCTCAATATCAAACAGCACATCACTTTCATTTTTTTTTTCCCTCTAAGAGGCACTCCTCCAAGAGCTCTCTGCCCTGTTCTTGTTGTTGGGCTTGCTAAACAAACTTCATCTTAGGATTTCCTGTCACCATCTTCCTGGGTATCTTTCCTGGGTTGGTATCTCTTTTCTGTATCCTATGCCTTTCTCTTTCTTGGTTTTCTTCTTCATTTTGATGGAGCTCAATCCCCAGTAGTTTCCTTTACAGATATTCTCAAAAGAAGGAGGAGCTCTCGGAAATCAAAAATTAGATAACAGAAGTAGAAGACTGGTTGGGAGGAAAAATTTTTTAGGCTTTGTATATCTCAAAATGTTCTTATAATCTGCCTTTATACTTAATGAATAGTTGGCTGGGTATAGAATTCTAGCTTGGAAATAACTTTCCCTCAGGATTTTTATTACATTGCTCCACTGTCTTCTAGTTTACAGTACTACTGGTGAGATACCTCATGTCTTTCCAATTCCAGCCCTCTGTTTGTGACCTGTTTGGAAACTTTTAGGACTCTCTCTCTAATCTATGATTTCCTTTAGTATGGGGGTCCTTTTCTCCCCCATCCACTATGCTAGTTATCTGAATGGCCCTTTTTAACCTATAGTCTCCTATCTTTTGAGAAATATTCTCATATTAATTGTTTCATAATGTCTTCCCCTCATTTTACTTTACTTCATGGCTAAGAACTGATCTTCTAGTTTTTAAGTTTTACTTTTGTGCATATTTCCTCATCTTTATCTTCCAACCCTTCCACAGAATTTCTGTTATCTTATTTTTAATTTCCAAGAGCTCCTCCTCTTTTTATACAGTATTGCTCTTTGATATATCACCTTGTTCTTATTTCTTACATGTAGTATCTTATCTATCTGAAGATGATCTAGCTTCCAAACTCCCTGCATTGTCTGCTTCCTTCTAGTTTCTCCTTGCTGTCTGCATGATATCAGAGTTTCACGTTGGAGCCTTCCCTCAAACATCTGACATTCTTTGGCAATTGACTTACACTTCATAGTAAGATACTAAGAAGCTGTTTGGAAGCTCTGTATGTGTGAACGGGTCTTGTCAACTGATGAGCTGCTCTGTGAAATGCCTGGGAGGGAACCTAGAAGTTTCATTTGGCAGTCTTTTCTTTCTGATGGGCTAGCTCCTTCAGGGGAGAGACCAGAGAATAAAGGAAGAAAAGCCAGAAGTCTCGCCATGCAAACACTAACGCACCCCCCTGCCTTTGTTAGCGTGCCACTCTCACCCTTTACTGTCTATGTCCAGGCTCCAGAGTCCCTCTGGCTCAACTTCTCCAGAGGAGAATCCTCCTGCCTCCTGGCTGGGTTGGCTAACAGATTTTCATCTTATCAGAGCTCAATACTATCATTAAAAAGAAAAAAAAAAAAACTTTGTCAGTCTGGTAGAGAAAAAACAAAACAAAACAAAAAAAGCCTTGTTTTAACTTGCATTTGTTTTTTTACTAGTGAGGGTGACATTTTTTCCATACACTTATTTGCATTTTATTTTATTTTTTTAGATTTTTTTTTTCTGATGTGGACCATTTTTAAGGCCTTTATTGAATTTGTTACAACATTGCTTCTGCTTTGGTTTTTTGGCCACGAGGCATGTGGGATCTTAGCTCCCTGACCAGGGATCAAACCCTCACCCCCTGTATTGGAAGGCGAAGTCTTAACCACTGGACCACCAGGGAAGTCCCTTATTTGCATTTTAGATTTCTATTTGTTTCCTTTGTATTGTTTTCTATTAGGGTATTAATCTTTTTCTTTTTGATTCCAAGAGTTCCTTATATATATTAAAAATATGAATTTTTATCAAATATATTAGATTCCTTTTGAGTCTTTTAACTGGGTTTATAATTGTTTTTAGGCTTTATTTTCCTTTAATAAACACAGATATTTCTCATTTTTACAAAATCAAACCTATCAATTCTCTCTGATTTCTGCTCTGGTATCATGCTTAGAAAAGTCTCCTGACGACAATTTCATTGTGTTTGCTTCCCTTAGATAATTAGGCAATTGAAGACACTGCTACATTTTCACTTATTTAATTTCTAGTTGATGGAGACCATCTCTGCAATCAATGTGCACATATTCAGAGTATACAGCCACTCTGCTTTTATTTTCTACCTTCGTTTAGCAAAGTAAGCTACAGCATGTGAGGAACATCAGTATGTCTGAACCATGACTGTATCCGTCAGGATGGGCTGGGTCAATGGTTCTTAAGTGTGGTGTGGGGCCCCCTGGGAGTCCCTGAGACCCTTTCGGGGGTCCACAGGTCAAAACTATTTTCATAATAATACTAAGATTTTATTTGCCTTTTTCTCATTCTCTCATGAGAGTATAGTGGGATTTTCTTGAGGCTACATGATGTATATCATTGTTCTGATGGTTAATGAATTGTGTACTTGTATACTTTCCTGTTTTCTAGAAATTTCTAAGGTGGTAACTTTATGGTATAAACACGTGAGTTTTCAGAGATTAACTCAACTGATTTTAAGTTCTTTTGCTGCACACTTACTATCTTTCGTTATATCTGCTATGCTATCTGTGCATCTGTAACCTCACTGTTGTGGAATACATAGTTATTTTGAAATCCTTAAGTCTTCCTTGTGCCTGTACTGAAATACAAGAAGTAAGTACACTCTGTGTCTTATTATTAAATATTGATAGTTATAACCCACATAAACAAAAGCTCTTTGGGAACCTCAATAATTTAAGAATGTAAAGAGGCCCTGACAGCAAAAAGTTTGAGAACTGCTGGGTTGGTGATACCGTGGTAACAAACCATCCAAAAATTCCAAAGGTTTACCTCTCCCTCACATTACATGTCCATCTCAGGTCAGCTAGTTCTCTGCTTGGAAATGTCCTCAGGTCCCAGGTGGACTAAACAGACACCCTTTGGAACCCTGCCAGTCATGGAGGCAGAGGGAAGAGCCTGAGACTCTCCGGCTGGCCTGGCCTTGAAGTACCTCAGCCTGAGCAGGACACACATCACTTCCACTTACACCACTGGTTAGAAAGGGTCATGTGATCCCACCCAACTGCTAGGGGACTAGGAAGTGCAGCCCCTTCGCTAGTTAAGAGCCAATAATGTTTGGTGTAGAGCACATCTAACTACTACAATTTTATTTATTTATTTATTTATTTAAAATTTATTTATTTGGCTGCGCCGGGGTCTTAGTTGTGGCATGCGGAATCTTTAGTTGTGGCATGCGGGATCTAGTTCCCTGAGCAGGGATCGAACCTGGGCCCCCTGCATTGGGAGCACAGAGTCTTAGCCACTGGACCACCAGGGAAGTCCCTACAATGATATTTAATTCAGTATTTTGAAGACCTAATAAGAGTATGCAAATAACAGCTAAATTATAACATACCTTCACTTTAAGAAAAGTAAAGCCACAGGCTTTTTATTGCTGAAGCCTGTAAGTTTCAAGTTCAAACTTCCAGGCTGTATCTATATATTGGTGCATCTCAGCAACAAAGTCTCAACAAACTATATTCTACTGGATTTTGGGGGGTTTGCCTAATTACCACAATTGAAGATTCATGACTGTCCATATGTTCCACGACAATCTGATTGAAATAAACTGCATTAGCTAATAAAAGGCTGTAATTTTTTATGATACTTGGTGCTCATACGATTTAAAGGAAAAAGCAGATTTCAGAGCTAATTAACACCAAGACAGCATGGGTACTTAGTGCTGAGCAAGAGCTGCTTCATGAAGAGAAAGGGTGTCACAGATTACTCGGTGTCACTGAGTAGATACTGATTATACTAAGAGACCAGTTTTTGTAAAGGTTCCTGCTACACAGTCTGAAGCTTCAGACAATAAAGCTGCTCTCATACACAGCCCTACCCTCTTCTGATGCCATTTTCCCTGCTCAACACAGTCTTCTATCCTTTTCATTTACGTGTGGAAAAATCTTTGGAGGATGTGGAAATAAGTTCCTGCACATGGGGTTCATGCACAAACATAACAGACCCCCACAACGTGTGTGGACTCACCCTCAACGTCAAGTATGCTGCAGACTGTACTAAATCATTCTGCCTGACTCATCTTTGTAAGGTGCTTCACAAATGGAACAGGATTTCAACGGAAACTAACCTGTGCCAACTGTAAAAATTCAGCTCCATTTAACTGACAAAAGGAAAAAGAACTGTACCAAAATAAATCTAATCCATCTGAAGCTACTTACTTTTACAAATATTATTGGTGCTAGTATAAAACATGATAAACAAGTAAGCTTTTCTCACTGCAAAAAAGAAACATAAGAGGAAGATAATCAATATCTGCCAGATGAGAAAGGACAAGGGAAGGGCGTTCTTTCCTCTTCTCACGTGGTAGTCAGCCTGGAACTTAGTCTGCACGGGCCTTGGCTTACGCTGGGGCCCGAGCGTACAGGCATGCGTCTGAATTTGCTCTCATCTTCTGGTACCTGACTTTAAACAATTGTCATAAGTGACAATTTAGATTTACCAAACTGATAGTTGATAAACTCCTTTCAGTAAATTCCTCTAGAATGATTTATTGCCAAAAGTGCAATGTGTTCCTCAATACAGGTATTCCACAAAGTAAAATGCACCTGGACCAGGTGAGTATGGTGTTAGCAATATTCATCATTTCAAGCCAGAATGTCAACCCTACTCTAAGTACCACAGGAGGTACAAAAGAAATATGTCATCCCAGCCCTCAAGGAGATTATAAACTAGAGGGAGGGGTGTGTGTGTGTGTGTGTGTGTGTTCCCTAAAACCCCAGACACATGGATTTAACTAAACAATATATAACAAAAATGCTAATATTAATGATAAAGACATAAGTTCAGGGCTGTCAGAATGCAGAGAAAACTTCGTGGAGGCAGTGGGGTCTGAATGGGAATGCAAAAGGTGGATTCAATTTGCTTTGGTGCCAACAACAGGCTGGGGCATTTCAGGGGAAGAGAATGCCCTGAGGAACCAGGAGAGACAGAACACTGACAAACTGGCCAGAGTAGAGGCCAGAAGAAGGCAGGAAGTAGGTAACAAATCAATGTGGACATCCACCCACCTGCTCATTCATGCAGCAAACATCTGGTAAGTACCTGTCATGTGCCCACACTGTTAGGGACCTGATGGCGAACGAGACAACAATGGTCCCTGACCACATGGAGCTTGCTTTGCAGTGGAAGAAAGCAGAACATCACCACAAAGGAGGCAGAAAATAGAGAAAACATCTAATTTGTAAGGGGCTTTAAAAAGGGAGCCAAGAGTTTGACCCTTCCTTACCCAATAAACAATAGGAAGCCAAAAGGTTTCTGGCTAGAGAAATGTGATCAGTACCGTGCGTTAATATTAACTTGTACGGCTTGACTAAAGCTGACAGAAGGCAAACCAGAGAGACCTGAAGAAAACTACAGCAGAAATGTAAGGCTGAGCTTATGAGGGCTGGTTGGCTGGCTGGCAGCCTAGAAGTTGAAACAGAAATGAAGGGGTCAAAGTCGGCTGGAGTCGAGGGGGTTCATGGACTGAGTGGCTTACAGGACAGTCGAGAAGGGGCTCAATACTATGCGGCGAAGAAAAGCCAAAGCGCATCCGGGGCTTTGACTGGGATGCATGGGTCAGGAGGACCTGGGAGGCAGACAGGCTTGAGAGGCAGGTAAAACACGTAAGCAATAATGGGCAGAAGGCAGAGATGCGGGGCCCAAGCAGAGCACTTTAAACCAGCCGAGCTGGTGAGGACTGAACCTGGGGAAATTCTAAGGAAGACAGGAAATGAGCAACTGGCAACGTGAGAAAGGAGGGCAAGGAGAGCATCGCAAAAGCTGAAGGGGATTTCGAGGCTGTCAGTGGTGTCACAAACGCATCTGTACAGACTTAAAGCTAATAAAGTACTTTCACCAATATTTCCTCATTTAACACTTGAAGACTCATAAAATGTCTTGAGATTGGTATTAAAACCCCCATTTTACAGATAAAAACAGTGAAGATCAAAAAGGTTAACTAAATGAGGAGAGATGGAGAAGTTTATCTGAGATGTCTGAGATGGAGAAGTTTATCTGATTACGTACCCCTGACCCAAAAGCTGGCTAGAAATTGTAACTTGTGTGGCCTGGCTCAAACCGATCTTCGGTTCGTGAACATTTACGTAAGAGAGTGAAAGGCAAACTACAGAGAGGGGACGGATATTTATACTAATCTATCAGACAAAGGACTCACCCAAATTCTATAAAGAACTCCTACAAATCAGTAAGAGCATTCCTTATTAACTTTTATGCTCATGATACTAATAAAAATATACTGGCATTTACTTTACATAATAATATGCCCATTACTGTGCTAAGCACTTACGTGCATTCTCGCTTAATTCTCCCAACAGCCCTATGACAGTAAAATTACTGTCTGGATTTTATGAATGAAGAAAGTCTCAGAGAGGTTAAGTAACTTGCCCCGTATCAGGGGCTAGAGAGTCAAACTTGGACTTGACTTCAAAGGCTTTGCTCTTTAAGCCACTGACCTCTTCTGAAGCTCCACCTCCATCTTTGGCCTTTTTACGCCATCATCAACACGCTCATAGGTGCCCAAAATGCCAGGTACTGGGCTAAGTGATCTCAGCTGTCCTTCCCTAAAACCCGCCTGTGTTAAGTATAGAGGTCAGATGCACACACTATATTTCTCATGATTTTGGAGGTTGGCCTTCTACCACCACTTTAGGACTCTTCATTTTGAAAAGGTGGGCTTAAGAGAGAAGCAATCAAATCGTGAATATGTCAGAAAAGCTAAACAGGAGATTGATCAAACAATTCCAAGTTTCTACAGCTAGGAATAACCTTAGAACACTTAAGTTCTACTTAACATAGAAGGAAAAAAACTTACAAAATTTATAGAACGCATTATCCCCAAGATGGCATTATAAGTTCAAGAAAGAACTAGGTGGGACTTCCCTGGTGGTCCAGTGGTTAGGACTCTGCGCTCTCAATGCAGGGGGCCTGGGTTCGATCCCTGGTCAGGGTGCTGGATCCTGCAGGCCGCAACTAAAGATACCGCATGCCACAGCTAAGACCAGGCGCAGCCAAATAAATACCAAAAAAAAAAAAAAAAAGGACTAGGCAATCGGTAAGGACAGAACTCTATAAATACTAAAAAAGAAAAAAAGCAGGGCCCACATCACCTTTAAGGTTTGCGGGGCCGATGGGGAGTCCCATCCTCCAGGCACACCCCTTGCTGACAACAACACACGAGAACAAACGGGCCAAAGGAGCAGAAATTCTGATTCCTGATTAGAGGTCATTCCAAGGGCTCAGAAAAGACTTTCCTACCATTGTACAACTTTTTCATTTCTCTTCCTAGTCATGTCCATGTTTATTTGGGGCCTTTGAGACAGGACAGTAAATAAAAAGGCCAGCATCTGAGTGACATGAACTCAAGTTCCTTTCTGGGTCAAAAATGATGGTTCGGATCCTCTCTTTACATCCAGAGTTTGGCTTATTTTTTCCTTCTCGTCCGTCTGCATCTGTTACATCCTGCCCACTCGTGCAGGATTCTTGTGGTTTGATGTCTGTTGGCATTTTACTGCTGAAGAATGTTCTGGCTCCAGCAAACCCAGGAGGGAACACTGTGCACTCACTGCAAGCAGAAGTGGTTCCAAATGTCCAAGAGCCAAGCAGGATGCAGCCATCAGGCCACGAGTTTCTCCAAGGGAGTGCGATCTGTATAACCCATGGGCCACGATGGTGGCAATAAGGCAGCAATATTCCCAGTGGCCTTTTTGTTTGTTTGGTTTTGGTGCCCCCTTTTAAACATTTATGCTATTTTATTTTTTCATCTCTGTTAGCTGTCTTAAATCCTCTCTTGAACAAAGTAGGGTATAAATAAAACACATAAGTAAAATTAAAATGAAAGTTTAATAGAAGTGAACACTAAAATTCCACAGCCAAGCAAAACGTGCGGCTTGCGTATCCCATATTCTCTTCTCCAGGGTTTTATTACTGAACTCACAGCAAATATAAAAGCTTTCAATTGAATTCTCTTTAAGAAAGAAAGAAAAAAGAAGAAGAAAGAGGTATTTTGGTAGATAATGCAGAACTGGAGTATTAAAATTTCAAGATGCAATTGTTTGAAACGTCCAAAGCAGAAAGGTAATAACTAGCTTACGGTTTACTGAAGAAAACAATTTGAAAATTCAACCTCCTGGTGTTTGCTAATCCCATTATGAGATGACACTGGAACTAGCGGGACACCATGACGGCCCCCTCCCCACCCACAGGGAGACCCCCAGAAGCCTCTCTGAGCTCCACCCAGAAACCCTCCTGACCGCCAGTGCTGTCTTGCTGTCGCTGGAGCAGAACCTCTGCCTCTGCCAGGTCCTCCCCTCTCTGCCTGGCCTCTTCAAAGCTGATAGCTCACAACAAGTTTATCTGTGGGTCCCACTCTGCCTCTACTCCAGACACTGTCTTTCTGGATCATCCCTTGGCTCTGCACTCCACTCCCATGCTTAACCCCAGCTTCCGGGAACCACCGCGCCCGCCACCCAAGTCACACTCATGACCCTGCAGGAAGAGTTCAGAGGGAAGATCGTCTTTTGAAGAGAATAAACTCAGAATTTTGAACAGAAAGGACGAAGAAAGCTTTGGGAATTCATAACCTAATTCATAAATTCTGGCACTATGTTTTTTTATTATTACAGTAGCAGATTTAGCCAGGATGAGGCATACCAAAGCCTTCTATGTACATGTATGTCTTTTTAAAATTAGCGAAACCTCATGTTTATCAAAATCCAAGAAGTAGCAACAATAAATATTATTAACCGAATACCTGCTTTCGCCAGGTACTCTATACATACCCTCATGCTCCACTATCCAACATCTTGGCTCAGAGTGAGTACGTAATACATTTTCACCTGTTACCTACATTTCAACATCCAGGGAAACAGGGAGCAAAAAGGTTCAGCTCCTAGCCTAGAGGCACAAACCTCCCAGGGGTAAAACTGGGCTTTGAACACGGGCCTTCTGGCTGCAGAGCCCCACAGTGAGCCTCCTCCGTGACTTCGCTGCAGGTCAGCACAGGAGACTCTGAGGCTGAATGACGTGCTCAAGCTCACCTGGGTGGCAGGGCGGCCTGAGGTCCTGCTCCTAAGGCATGCTCGCTGACAGGACGAGGCAGGTTTTGGGACAACCAAGGCTCACACTACTTGCCCAGCACCTCGTTTTAAGCAGGGTCACTGTTGTGAACATCCAACCTAATGCAGCAGATGGGAAACTCATTGAAGGAATGACCTTCTTAGACCCACCTTTACATCCCTCATTAAGACTAAATTACCTGCCCATAAGGTTAGATAGCAACGAAAGAACAAACACACAGCACCTCACTGCCTTAGGCACCTAAGTGTGCACCTGGCTTAGCCAACGCTTTTACATTCAGTTCCTGCGGATGGCCCCGCCATCCTGGTTGGGGGGCTGGGTGACTGTCCCCCAGGTCAATCCTGGCTGTGACCAGCAGACCTTCCTCTAGTGCTCTAGCCTGTTCCTCCCATCTGCAGTCCAAACTTGAAGTTTTAGCCCCACTGTGTGACTGTAACCTACAGCCAGAGAAACCCAGGCAACCAAAAACTGTGGAAAGAACAACAGACCCTATACCAGGGAAGGAATGAAAATGCATTTTTTATTTAGGTTTTGATTTTACGCTTCTAGTTTCACAGCTGTCATGGAAGGATAAAGATCCCAGAACACTGACCTCCATATGTGGACTACAAGAAAATACATTTTTACTTAAGTTCATTTTTTATTTAACGACTGTTTTATTTCAAAAGTGTTTAAAAGCTGAAAAGGAGACTGGCTCCTTTAAGGCTCAATCCACTGGGAACGGAGATCTTAAAACAGGTTATAAACATTGCAGACATGCATAAAAATGAAACTCTTTCAACTACAACAATGGTTAAGTAGGAATTAAACTCAAGTATTTAGGAATAAATCAGGTTTAAAATGTGTCAATCATAATGTCTACAAAGAGCATAGAGATCAAGAAAATTTCACTCTTACTCTTCAGGAATCCTTTCTCCAAATAAATTTTGGCAAATCACCTCAGAAATCTCAAATCAGTTAGATTTCAGGCCCCTGATGATGCATCTGACTACCTAAACCAGAGATGCCAATCTGGTTTCAATGTGCCCAGTTAATGATAAACTATTCCTTCCCCTCAGTGTGTGGCAGGCAGACAACGGCTCCATTCCGCAAACAGGAAATCCAGAACGCTAGAGAAAGGGAATTTTTTTTTTTTTCTCTTTTAAGAGAAAGGGAATTATTAAAGGTCATGGAACTCCTGTCTAGCTGCCTGCTTCACTCCCTGGGATACAATTTAAGGGGATATTTTAAAGTTTGAAACATGGGCATGGGAGATTCTTAACCTGATTTTTGACATTTCTGTATCACTTCATTGTTATTATCATGTATTATGCCTGTAAATCTGAACCTTTTAAACAGAGTTCCCTGGTTTTGTGTCAGCTTGCTTCCATCTGAGACTCCTGGTGGAAAGTCTCTGAACTTTCTAACACGAGAGTTCTGAAGGAGCTCTGGAGCGCTGGTGGGAAGAGGACCTCGCCTCCTAGTTACGCTTCAGTGTCATCAAGCCGCAGACCCGAATGCGAACACATCAACAGGGGTTATGACCTCCTTTTGACCACACAGGTAAAAATAAAGATTACTTCTATTTTTTCTCTCATTCTTCAGCTAAATCATGGTATTTCAACTTCAGGCTGATTTCTAATTTCACAAAAAATCCTAGTAAATATCAAGTCCAGAGATCACCTTCAGAGCTTCTCTTCTAGTGGAACCCTGAGAGAGGAAATCTCCACACCAGAGGGGATGGTGTTTTACACTGTTTGTTGACAATGGCAACACAAGATGATGAGCAAGAGGACATGTTTCATAGGGATTTCACCTACAGTCATAAATGTGGAGGTGCCTTCACTCATCTCGAGAAGTAAAAATTTTTTTTTTTTTAAAGAAATATTTCTTTGGCTTCCACCCATCAGTCCAATAACAATGACGGGTCCTAACACTCTGGTAGTTTTATACCTGACAAATGTTTACCTAGGACTCTAGCCAAGCCTATTATTTTATATCATTTGCAGCGGCCTAAGACTCAGTAAGCCTGGTAAACAGGTGAATAAATGGCTGCTCAATTACTGATAGCCAGACTAACTATAAATGCGTGGAAAAAAAGGCTGGTTTCAGAAAAGCCGGTTTTATTTACCGCTTTGCTTCTAAGAACTGGAGAAAAAGAATAGCCCAGGGAATTCCCTGGCAGTCCAGTGGTTGGGACTCTGTGCTTCCACCACAGGGGGCATGAGTTTGATCCCTGGTATGGGAACTAAGATCCCAGAAGCCGCACCGCACGGCCAAACAAAACAAAACAAAAAGAATAACTAGCCCAATAGCTCCATTCAAAGGGGAAAAAAATGAAGGCCAAAGGTTACCGTTGATTAGTTACAAGAATCTCCAGGTGGCCCTATGGCAGCCTAACAAGATCTGCAATTCCCCAAAATATTTCTTTGGGCGTTTCCATAGTAAGTAGTGACTAACACACTTAAGGGATTCTTATGAGGGGTGCCCAAGGAGTCCGGCAGCTCTGTAGTCTGAGGACTGGTAAGCTAGGGTGACAGTACAGCACAGAGATCAAGAACTGGGATTCCAGAGTCAGACTGCCCAGGGCTGAATCCAGACTCTTGATTTCTAGTGGTGTGGCTTTGGGCAAGTTACTTAACCCCTCTATGCTTCATTTCCTCGGTTTTAAATCAAGAATTATCTGAATGCCTACTTTAAGGTCTGATACGAGAATTAAGTGCAAAAACATAAAGTGTCCATTCAGCACCCTGCCCCTGCACAAAGTAAGCCCTCACAAAACGTTAGCTATTATTAACATCACGCAGACCTACTGACAACACAGACTCGACCAGCCCTAGTCTAGTCAACACAAGCTTGACTAGACCAGACTTGGCTACTTCGGATCACTGGAAAATCTAAGCCCAAATTAGAGGTTCTCTGGCAGGGCTGGGAAGACCCAACCCAGCAGTTTAGAAAGAAATAATCCACCTCGTGACCTGACCTTGGAAGCCTCCCTGACCTTCACGCTGACCTCAAATGGAGAATCAACAAGAAAGGAAAGTTACTGGGCCCCTACTAAGTGCCAGACACAGTGTGAGACTCTCTCGTGTTATCTTTCATCCGGTGACGAAACGGGCGCACATGTCGAGGACGTGCTTGGGGCATCACTTGTTTCCTAGCTTATTCCTAACCTGGGCCTCCGAAATGAAGCTATTTGTCCAGGAGACTCTTCCTTGAATTTCTGGACAGCTGCACAAAAGGAGGACACAAGACACCTGCCTCTGAGCCTGGACTCACTTCAGAGGCGGGATGTCCCCATGGAAGACGCAGGGACCGGACAGAGTCCTGGGGAGGTTCCCGGGTAGCCTTGACCTTGGTGCCTAAGACTCGGTTTCCCACCCTGCGGGCTGGGGGCGATGACACAGCACCTGGGCGGGTGTGTGAGCCGAGCGTGGCACCGGGTCCCGGAGGACTTGGACGCCCACTCCACGTCCACCTCGGGGGCCCTGTTCCCTCCTGGGGGCGCGGGGGCCTCTGGCCTTGCCCTGACACAGCGCACGCGGCGCACCGGCCGCGGAGAGTTGGGGCAGAGGCCGGCCAGGACATCCCCGGCGCAAGGGTCGGGGCGGTGGGGACAGTCCGGCCGGCCGGCGATCGCGCACGTCAGCCGGGGTCACGCGGCCTCCCCGCCAGGCTCCGGCCGCCTGAGGCGGGAACGGGGCGGTCGCCGCCAGCTCGGTCCCCCCTGAGCGACCCGGCCTAGCCTCAGCCCCGACAGCGGCCCATCGCAGGCCTCACCTCCCTGCGCACGTTCAGCAACGAGTAATAGTCTTCATTGTCCAGCTCCTCCTCGCTCAAGGCCGTCGCCATCTTCGCAACCTTTCACCCCGCCAAACCGGCAAGGCCGTGCTCAAGAGGGACGGCCGTTCGCGGTCCAGACGGCGTGGGCCCGTGAGGTCGCTCCACAGCGGCCCCTGGCGGCCCGGAGTCGCGCCGCCGCCGCCCAGCCCTGAAGAAGCGCGCCTGCGCCCTGCTCCCCCGCGCGGCCGGGGGCGGGACGCGGCGCTTCCGGCCCTCGCACGTGCTGCGCTGGATCTAAAGCTCAGCCGGAGCGCCCAGGGGCTGTGCCCGGGCTGGAGAGGACGACTTTGCGGTCACACCCGGGGGTCGTCACTGTCTGGGCACTGGGGAGATAGGCCCCTGCTACACCCCCTGTATCCCCCGCCGGCTACCAGGGCGGGGCGCATCCGGATCCCAAATATAGCCCCACGCCAGCACCACCCCCAACCCCCCGCGGGAGGCTACTCCCGGCCCCACTTGCTGACTTGTCACAGGAAACTTACAGAATGTCATGTGTTCCTGCCTCAGTGGTCTTCGCCTTTTCTTTTGACCACCCGGAACCCTGCCCAGAGTACGGGCCTCCTCGTTTTCATTTTTTATTATTGCCCTATATTTAGGGGCACCTGGCCATTTTTCTGCTGCTTAAATGAGGAGGCAGTAGCCATTGGGTTCCCGCTATAATTGTCTCTGGCCTGCTTGTATACCTACAGACCCTATCACAGAGCTGTTCTCTTGGAAATTTGTATCATAATTTAGCGTCGGAGCCTGATTGGTTTCAGTCTGCTGCCTGCTGCTCGGTGCGTTGTTAAAGATGTCTTGGTTACATGATGCAGTTATCAAGAGGAGGTGGACAGGAGAGCTCCCATGATCTTGTCACCGGTTTGGTTCCTGCTGCCCTGTACCGATTCTTCATTAATTCTCAGTAAGGTTTGTAAACCATCGATTTAGAACCATCCATTGCTGCCCTTCCTAAGCAGGCCTCCTGGGAAGCCCCAAACACCTGTCTGTGGATTTGAGAAGTTGATTTCTTTCTCTTGCTAATTTTTGACCAGATGTGCACCATCTGGGCCTGTGTATGGTCCCTTCCAAGTTGCCCAGCCCTGTTAAGAATCTTCTGGCATGAGACCCTTAGGTGTGCTGAGACTGGTTATTCAAGACTGTTGAGTCAGTGTGGAACAGACTGTCAGCCCAGGTTGTAAATTAAGAGCTTTTTCTTTAACTGCGTGAGGTTTCCTCACAACAGCTTTCTTTCACAGACACTCATATTCCATCAGCTATTCCAGCAATTTTTTATGGTTTTTCCTTTTTTCTCCGTTGCAGAGCAGTGATGAGGGCTGAACTGCACGCTGACATTTGCTGGTTTTTAAGAATTTCTTACCGAGAGGCTGGGGGGAAAACTACAACGTTATGATACTCCTTTTTTCCTCAGGTTTGTAGACATTAATTGGGCCATAATGCTCAGCTGGGTAGAGAAGTCCTTTGCCATCTTCCCTCTGCTTTGGAAAACACTGCCTCTAGGAATTACGTGAACGGAACGTAACATATGTCTCAGAACGCCCAGGTCTGTGTTGCTATGATTGAGAATGACCTGGTTTTCATCACCACTCTAACAAAATAAATAGTGACTCAGGGATGCTCTGCGTTTTTGTCCTCTCTTGGGCCCGCAGTATTTTGTATTATGGTTACTTGGAAAGTGGTTGTGAAAAATGGGAAATAAACTTAGATACACCACAGGCTTGAGAATATATTTACTTGGGAGGTTGGCTCTCTTGTTTCTCCCTTCCAAAACCCTAATCTATGGTGGGCAAGATAATGAAAACCAGGAGCAGTACAAATTTCGAAGTTAACACACACGTCCAACAAACTACTCACACCAGAGCAAGTGACAAAACTCAGCCACGTTCACTCACTTCCTTGCACTTTTGTTTTCTTTTTATTGGGTAAAGCCGCAAAGCAATTTGTCACTTAGCTGCAAAGCCTAATATGGAATACATTCGTATAAGTATATGTACGTGTGTATGTATTATATATGTATATATAATTGAAACAGGAGGGAAGGGGGCAGGGCACAACCTTTAAAAGAATAACACAGTCGTTGAGGATATCACAAAAATTGGTTGGAACCGATTAGGTCCAAGATGGCGGAAGATTCAACTTCCAGTGGACCTGGAGCCTCATTATCTGCTCATTATAATACCTTAGCATATGCTAAATGACACACCCACAGGTGCCATGACAGTTCCGAGGCCAACCATAAAAGGCCAAAAGTGGGCAATACCCAATTCCTGGAAATCCCCACCCCTTCCCCAAAATAGTTGGAATAATCCTTCCACTCATTAGCCTGTGAAATTACCCAGCTCATAAAAACTAACTACCCCATATTTGGGGGACTCTCGCCTTCTGAGATGGCTCAGACTCTGTAGAGCGTGTTTCTCTCAGGGCTGCTCTTGCCTTTTGAGATGGACTGCATTGTTTCTGGAATGTGTATGTCTCTTACCTACCACTTTACCTTTCACTGAATTCCTTCTGCTCTGAGACATAAAGAACCTGAGCTTCATTAAGTCCTGACACCAGGTGTGTGATCTTACTTGAAAGACAGTGGGTTCAAGTCCCAAATCTGAGTTTTGCCTGGGTTCAAGTCCCAACCCGAGTTGTGCAGTTTCATAATTGTTATTGAATTCTCTCATTGTTAAACAGTAAATGTAAGGACGTTCACCTCTACCGTCATCATGTTCAGAATGACCCCAGAACATCTGGCCTCTCAGCATAGCCACTCAAGAAGTTTCCTTTGTTTAAGGACCCGACCCTGGGCCCTCCCGTCTAGCATGTAGGGTTAGGGTTCCCAGATTAAATACAGGATGCCCATTAAATTTGAATTCCAGATAAACAATGAGTAATTGCTAGTAATATTGCGTGGGGCGTACACATATACTAAAAAAACATTCATTGTTTATCTGAAGTTCAAGTTGAACTGAGTGTCCTGCATTTTTATATGTCCTGCGTCTGGCAGCCTCAACTAGAAACCCTACAATCCTTCCCCTTTTCTGGAGTGATGCTACGGAGAGATGAGGTGAGCAGCCTGAATCCACACCCCCTTCTCTGTAATTCAGGAGGAAAAGTCACCTATAATCTTTTTCTTATTCTCTTGTCACTGAGCCCAGATTGGACTGTCATGCTGGCCTGCCAGCCATTCACAGCCTTGCTCTCCCTCTCCCCTCGTGAACTCTGATAACCCCGTTAAGAGGAGTTAAGAAAAAAAAAAAAAAAACCTTAGCTAAAGAAAAGAAGGGAGAATCCGCAGGCACTCAAGAATTAAATTTTCTTGATGTTATCTCTTCCCTTAGCATTTCAGTGACTCGTCATCGTACTCTTTAGCCAAGATGATAATTGCAGGAGGGTCGAGTCACCCAGAGGAAGAGCCACACCTGCTTGAGTGACATAGGGCAGCCTTGGCAGCGGTGGCAGGAGGCGCAGGCAGCAGTTCAGGGCTGGACTGGAGGCCTCGGGACTCACCCGTTTTAGACCTCGCCATTCTGTCGAAGTATGCGCCTCCAAAATCTTCAGGTCACACCTTCTGCCTTTGGGGCTCAGCATCCCGCCTACGACGTCAATGTCATCCATCTGTTGTGCCCGTGGTACTTACTGGTTTTCCCTGCTGTTTGCAACTTCACGTCCATGGTCCCTCTGTGTTCATCTATCCTAATCCATCAGCTCCCAGCTGGGGTCCCATATTCCAATCTGCTTTCTCGGCAGTTCAGTGATGTCATAATCCTTTGGCCTTTGGCTCTGTCCATCACATCCATTCCCAGTTTGGTTTGTCTCTCTTATCTACCTTTCCACACTCCTCCCAGGCTGTGGAGAGTAGCTGAGGAAAGTCTTGGAAGGTGCAAAGTTGATGCTTATTGATGCCGAAAGCTCGACCTCTGTGCACCGGTGTCGAATCAAATCTTGGAGACAGAGTTTTGGGTGAAGTAGCAAAGAACAGCTTTATTGCTTTGCCAGGCAAAGGGGGACACAGCGGGCTTGTGCCTCTCAAAACTGTGTGTCCCAACCTGGGAGGATTTGGTGAGGAGTTTTTTTTTTTTAAAGAATTTACTAAATCTTTATTTCCCTAATTGCGGTATTAACAAAAATTTCTCACAAAATGTATAAAACAGCATAAACATTTGATAGATACACTAGTATTAGTCATACTTATTCTTTCACTTGATTAGCATTTGTTAAGAAAACAAATGGCCAAAGTGCTTAATTTTCATTTAGAATGGAATAGTCTGGCCTAACTCTGACCAATAATTAAAGAAAATAGTAGAGGATACAAGTATTCACAATTTTACATGAATAAGGAGGGTTTGCTATTTTGTCTGCTAAAGATTTTTACCTCAACTTTAGATCTTCCTAAAATGCCAACATCCCAAAATAAAATTTAGTATCACCTGACTGTAGACCGAATAAACCTTCAACATCAATCCTTAGCACCACAAAGTCAAAACATGTTTTTTTTCATGTGAGGACCAAGCAGTTTTAAAAACAATCTAAATGACCTCAAAGCATTCTTGGTGTGAAGTTTTATAGCAATGGTTCAAGGCTGGGGTTACTGATAAGGATTAGGGTGTGTGCAGGACCTGTACTCCTTTAATCTGGCCTCAGGGAATCTCTTGATAAACTTCTCTGGTTCCTTTAATCTGGCCTCAGGTGGTCTACTCTGGAATGAAGAATTGCAGACATTTTCCATTTGTTGGGGGTTTTAGTTCTATAAAGGGTTCAAAGAGGGCTTCCCTGGTGGCACAGTGGTTGAGAGTCCGCCTGCTGATGCAGGGGACACGGGTTCGTGCCCTGGTCCGGGAAGATCCCACATGCCGCGGAGCGGCTGGGCCCATGAGCCAGTGCTCCGCAACGGGAGAGGCCCTCGTACCACAAAAACAAACAAACAAACAAACAAAAAAAGGGTTCAAAGATATTGTCTTGTGCATCCCTTGAGGTGGAACCAGGACCTGCCCCAAGGCTGCACCATTGTTTCTTGGCTGCCTCTCCCTTGTCTCTGCATCCCCTCCCTTCCCTGATTAGCAACTGTCTGAATTTGCCTTTTGGAACTCAGGGAAGGTCATCGAGGCTGAACAGAAAGGCTCCCGTGCCCAGGAGCCCCGCGGGGTCCTGCTCGGTTTCATTATCTGACTTTAACTGGCCCCCAGTGTTACTTGGCAGTCCTATTATACTCGTCTCTTATACCCTGTACATTCCCCCACAGTGTCTATTCAGCTTATCTTCCCCCCCCGCCGGTACGGGCCTCTCACTGTTGTGGCCTCTCCCGTTGCGGAGTACAGGCTCCGGACGCACTGGCTCAGTGGCCATGGCTCACGGGGCCAGCCGGTCTGCGGCATGTGGGATCCTCCCAGACCGGGGCACGAACCCGTGTCCCCTGCATCGGCAGGCAGACTCTCAACCCCTGCGCCACCAGGGAAGCCCTCAGCTTATCTTTAAGTTTGAGATAATATGCAGGAATGGGCATTGGCCTTTCAGCAATTTGCAAGAGGGAAGTGATTTCTGTTCTAGTGGAATTAACACTCCAATGTGTGGGGGAGGGGCGCAGACAATAAACAAGTTAGTTAATAAGCAAGATAACTACAGATGCTAAGTACTATGAGTAAAATAAAACACAGTGATGTGATACCGGAACGTCTCAGATGGAGGGAGGTCATGTGAAGTGGGCTGGTTATGGAAGATTTATCTGGGGAGGTAATTTTGAACCAAATGACAAGGAGGATCTGGCTTTGCAATATCCAGAGGAAGAAACTTCCAGTGCAAAGGCCTGGAGACAAGAACAAGTTTGGTGTGCTCCAGGGATGGGAGAGAGAGCCAGCGAGCACGAAGCTGGTGCAGGTGGGGGAGGACAGTTGGAAGAGATGGAGAGGCTCAGTCGGGCGGCGTTGGGGGGGGCTCATGGAGGGGAGGGCGGTGGTCAGGAATTTAAGTTTTATTCTGACCACAGTGGGGGGCATTGAAGGATTTTAAGCAGGGAAGAGACATGGTCTGATTTTTCCTCCCAAAGGGTCACTTCAGGGAGGCTGGGTTAGAGGGGGCAGGAATGGAAGCATCCCCTCACCCCTATCCTGTTTAAGGTTATTCCGGGAAGAGAGGACGGTAGACTCGGACTTGGACTAAGCAATGGGATGGTCAGGTATAGAATGCAGGTTGGACTTCAGTCAGTAGGAATTGCTGATTGGTTGGGTCTGGGGTATGGAGAAAAGAGAGGAGTGTACGGTTATGCCTGCATTTTGGCTTGAGCTACTGGGTAGTAAGGCCATGTATGGAAGACTATGGAAGAGGCAGGCTTGGGAGGGGAGTAACCAGGCGTTCTATGTTGGAGAAGTAGGTCTTTGTTAGGTCTCCCCGTGGAAGTGGCGCCTGCCGTTTCTGCTTCCTTTACTGCTCACTCTTTCATTTATGCCGTCAGGCTCTCATCCCCATCATTTCCTTAAAATTCTCTTCTCAGAGATTCCTATGGCTTCTTGAACCCCAGACCCAATGGCTTTTGTTGAATCACCGTCTGTCTGGACTCAAGCTAGTATTTCAATGTTACTCACCTCCTTCGTTGTAACTTTTCCATCCGTCCTTGAAGGCTTGCCTTTTCCTCTCGCTTAACTTCCATATTTCTGTGTTGATCTCCCTTCTTCCTCCCGCCTGGGATTCAGGACCTTTGTGTTCTGGGTTCATGGATCTTTCAGCCTCTCACCTCCTGACTTTCCTTCATGGATCCTTGGTTCTAGCCAGAAAAAAAAAAAAATTGAACTTCTTTGCGCTTTGTCTTTTGCTGCATCTCTGAGCTTCCATGTAGGGTCAATGACCCTCAGTCTAAAAAACACCCTGTGGAATAGCTTTTTTTTTTTTTAATTTTAAAATTTATTTATTTATTTAAAATTTATTTTTGGCTGTGTTGGGTCTTCGTTGCTGCACACGGGCTTTCTCTAGTTGTGGCAAGCGGGGGCTGCTGTTCATTGCGGTGCGCCGGCTTCTCATTGTGGTGGCTTCTCTTGTTGTGGAGCATGTGGGCTCTAGGCGTGTGGGCTTCAGTAGTTGTGGCTCGTGGGCTAAGTAGTTGTGGCACACAGGCTTAGTTGCTCCGCGACATGTGGGACCCTCCCAGACCAGGGCTCGAACCTGCGTCTCCTGCATTGGCAGGCAGATGCTTAACCACTGCGCCACCAGGGAAGTCCCTGCGGAATTGCTTTTAGTGTGGGTTTGTTGTTGAGAACTCTCTTGGCGTTTGTTTTTCTGAAAATCTCTATCTGACGTCATTAATATTGAAGGATATTTTCTCAGGGTAGAGGAGTTTCGTTTGGTAGTTATTTTGATTTCCAGCACTTTGGCAATACCACTTCACTTCCTTTAGGCTTTCGCTATTGCTGTTGTGAAGTGTTTCTCTTTTCTCTTTTGGGGACTCCAATCACACCGTCTCAGTGTATTCCTTCTTTTCTGTCTTCCTTCTTCTTTTTTTTTTTTTTTGCGTTACGCGGACCTCTCACTGTTGTGGCCTCTCCCATTGCGGAGCACAGGCTCCGGACGCACAGGCTCAGTGGCCATGGCTCACGGGCCCAACCGCTCTGCGGCATGTGGGATCTTCCCGGACCGGGACACGAACCCGTGTCCCCTGCATCGGCAGGCGGACTCTCAACCGCTGCGCCACCAGGGAAGCCCTGTCTTCCTTCTTTTTATCGCTATGGTTTCTTTGTGGATAGCTCCCTCTGACCAATCTTCCACTTCACTAATTCTCTCATTTTCTTAAATTTTTTTCCTAAAATTTTAAAACTACTTTATTGAGTATAGTTTAGGTCCAGTATAATGTATATACTTATTCTTTTTAAATTAAAGTATAGTTGATTTACAATGTTGTGTTAGTTTCAAGTGTTCAGCAAAGTGATTCAGTTATACATCTATTCTTTTTCAGATTCTTTTCCCTTATAGGTTATTACAAAATATTGAGTACAGTTCCTTGTGCTATACAGTAGGTCCTTGTTGGTTATATATTTTATGTATAGTAGTGTGTATCTGTTAATCCCAAGCTCCTAATTTATCCCTTCCCCTCCTTTCCCCTTTGGTAACCATAAGTTTGTTTTCTATGTCTCTGGGTCTACTTCTGTTTCATATATAAGTTCATTTGTATCACGTTTTGTGTTTTTTTTTTTTTAGATTCCACATATAAATGATATCATATGATATTTGTCTTTCTTTGTCTGGCTTACTTCACTTAGTATGATAATCTCTAGGTTCATCCATGTTGTTGCAGATGTAATGCATATATTTAAAATGAATAATTTAATGAGTTTTTACACATATATACACAGATAAATCCATTACTATAATTAAAATACTGAATATTTTCATCACCTCCAAAGTTTCCTCATACCCTTTTATAATCTATCCCTCTCTTTACTCCTATCTCCAGGCAAACACAAATCCACTATCTATCATTATAGATTAGTTTGCGTTTTCTAGAATTTTATATGTGGAATCATACAGTCTGCTCTGAAGCTATCATCCTATATCTTCCCTATACTATCACTGCAGGAAGACCCTTTTCCTCTCTTCAGTGTTGGTACCCCTGTTTCCCAATGCCCTCTTTCCTATTTTTGTTTTATTCCATTGTTTTGATGCAGCAAATCTTGCTCCCACAGTTTTTTTTGAGAACTTGGATGCCCTTATCCTACCTTTATATTTGATGGCTAATTTGATAGGCAGATAGCATAGCTGGGTATAAAAATCTATGTTGTAAAAATGTTTCCTCAGAATTTTGAAGGCATTGTTATACCATCTTCAGTTCCCAGTATTGCTGGCAACAGGACTGATTCTTTTTAATTCCTGAGGCTTTGTAACTCTCTTTTTTTTCCTTTGGATATATTGTTTTTATTCCTGGTCTTCTGAAATTCCATGATGATATACCTTGTCTGGGTCTTTAAAAAATTATTGTGCCACACACTCAGTGGGCTGTTTTAACCAGGAAACGTCTATCCATCACTTCTGGAAATTTTTATTTGATTATTTGATAACTTAATTCCATTGATTTTCTTGGCTTGTTCTTACTGGAGCTCAGTTTATTGTGATGTTGGACCTCTTGGACTGATTTCCTAATGTACTTTTCTTTTTCCAATCTCCATTCTTTCCCTTTTTAGTCTTTATTGGAGATCTCAATAATACCATTCCTTTCATTGATTTTTTTAAAATGTCTGTAATAACATTTTTTGATTTTCTAGAGTTCTTTCTTGTTCTCTGATTTTTTTCTTTACAATAGTTTCATGGATACAATAGTTGT
Source organism: Stenella coeruleoalba (assembly GCF_951394435.1). Lineage (NCBI taxonomy): Eukaryota > Metazoa > Chordata > Mammalia > Artiodactyla > Delphinidae > Stenella > Stenella coeruleoalba. Next base: position 4,739,740 of record NC_137169.1, read on the forward strand.
CTCCTCATATCTCTGAGGATGTACCTAGTTTTATTCCATTCCCTCACTGTTTCTATCTCCTCCCAGTTATTTTTTTCCTGTTTTTTGGGGGGAGTGGGGTGGGGAGGGGGTGTTTCCCTCATAGCTCTGATGATCCTTGCTTGTCTATTGATGGGAGCTCCATTTACATGTTCAAGGCTAGTCTTCTGGTGGGCCTATTGGAGAGTTGTCAGGTAAGGTCCCCCAGATGTCAGATCTGTAGGCTTTCTCTCTTAGGTGGATTGGTTTTCCCAGAGAGGAGTCCTCCTTTCTCCTACCAGGGTAAAAGCCCTGCAGAGGAAGGGGCCAGGAATAGCATTTCAATACCTAGACATTCACAAAATTTCCATTTTTTAGTATAAAATCTGGTGTCTACTTGTGCTCCGGTATCTAGACTCCAAAGCCTTTTCTTACCAGATAATAAACCTCCAATAGGGGTGGGGGTGCTGTCGTTGCCTGGCTGGGTAGATTGGGGAGGGGGATCTGGAGTTATTAACTATTCTTTATGTACACTATCAACAGCCCCGTCCAGTCTCCAATTCCTGAACCACTTCTGGATCCTTTCCAGCACAAACCAGCCCACTTTCCCATTGTCTTCCCATACCCCATGGGCATTTAGCAGAGTGGAGACAGCTGTAGCCGAAGTCATTTCCAAGGGTCCCTCCAGGTTCCATTTTCCAAAATTTTGTTGACTTCTTTTGTCTGATGTCACCTTCTCTCCCATTCATTTTTTTTTTTTTTTGCTGTACGCTGGCCTCTCACTGTTGTGGCCTCTCCCGTTGTGGAGCACAGGCTCCACACGCGCAGGCTCAGCGGCCATGGCTCACAGGCCCAGCTGCTCTGCGGCATGTGGGATCTTCCCGGACCGGGGCACAAACCCGTGTACCCTAGCATCGGCAGGCGGACTCTCAACCACTGCGCCACCAGGGAAGCCCCTCTCCCATTCATTTTGTCCATATGCATTTGTACCTGTTAAATTCCTTTATTATCATTTTACTGGGATTTCTGGAGGGAGCAAAGACAGACTTCTATATGTGTTCTGTCAGTTTTCATCTAAGTCCCCTTGTACGAAAAAATGTTATGGTACTTCCCCATGTGTACCACTTATATTCCACTGACAAATTTCCATTATTTACACATTTATTTCCTCTATAGACTCTAAGCTCCTCAAGGCAAGTGTATTTTGTGTCTGCATCTCCAACAGTATTCTGTGCTTGGCATATAAGAAGTGCTTCAGGGGCTTCCCTGCTGGCGCAGTGGTTGAGAGTCCGCCTGACGATTCAGGGGACATGGGTTCATGCCCTGGTCGAGGAAGATCCCACATGTTGCGGAGCGGCTGGGCCTGTGAGCCATGGCCGCTGAGCCTGCGCGTCCGGAGCCTGTGCTCCGCAACGGGAGAGGCCACAACAGTGAGAGGCCCGCGTACTGCAAAAAAAAAAGTGCTTCAGGCACATGCATGTATTTAAGGTTTGCTAAAACTAGGAGGAGTGGGGGCTTCCCTGGTGGCGCAGTGGTTGAGAGTCCGCCTGCCGATGTAGCGGAGACAGGTTCGTGCCCCGGCCCAGGAAGATCCCACGTGCCGTGGAGCGGCTGGGCCCGTGAGCCATGGCTGCTGAGCCTGCACGTCCGGAGCCTGTGCTCGGCAACGGAAGAGGCCACAACAGTGAGAGGCCCGTGAACCACCCCCACCCCCCCAAAAAAACAAAAAAAAACTAGGAGGAGTGGAGGAGCTGGAAACAAAAGGTGATGGAGATGGAGAAGCAGAGCGATGTTTTCATCCACTGAGAGGCAGAGGAACAGAGTTCATGTGGGAGTGCCAAGGACCCCCGGGAGCAGAACTATGCCAAGGAAAGCCCTCAGTCCCTCTCAGTTGGGGTAGACCAGCCCTGTCCCCAGCATCCCTGATCTCAGGAAGTGCATGGCTCTGCAATTCGGTCGCTGTCCATCTCCCTTCCCATCCAGTGGGAATCCTAAGAAGAGACAGGCCAGAGCGGCTTTGTCACCGAGGGTGGTTAAGTGGGCACCGGCCTTGACCACAGGGTCAGGTCAGGATTGAAAAAATGGCTCCTTTTTGTTTTTTGCGGTACGCGGGCCTCTCACTGCTGTGGCCTCTCCCGTTGTGGAGCACAGGCTCTGGACGCGCAGGCTCAGCGGCCGTGGCTCACGGGTCCAGCCGCTCCGCGGCATGTGGGATCTTCCTGGACCGGGGCACAAACCCGTGTTCCCTGCATCGGCAGGCGGGCTCTCAACCGCTGCGCCACCAGGGAAGCCCAGAAATGGCTCCTTTTAAATGAAGTGCCAACTTCAAAGCAAAACCTCTGGGGTTTTTTGTCAGTTTTTTGTTTTGTTTTCATTTGTTTTTACATTCCCCCCCCCCCCCCAGTGGTAAGGAGTTTATTATCCTACATAACAGGCAGCCCAAAGCCAGGCAGTTCAAGAAGGAGATGGGCCAGCCACTCCACTACATCATCAAGGAGGGAGGTTGTTTCCTCGTTGCCTCTCCGTTCTTGGGAAATGTGTCTGCTTAGACTGGATGCCCTTATGGTACCTAGATGGCTGCCAAAGGTCAGTTTAAAAAAATGAGTATTTTGTCTTACAAAAATACTGGAAGTCCTTGGAGGGAGGGGAATGAGGAATTGTTTATTGAAGAGAGAGTTTCAGGGTCACTAGATGGAAAGGGTTCTCAAGATGGGTCGCACACCATGTGAATATACTTAACACTACAGAACAATACACTTAAACGTGGTTAAGGTGGTAAATTGTATGTTATGTATATTTATCACAACTTTTTTTTTTATGTTGGGGGTAAGAGTTTATTAATTAATTTATTTATTTTTGCTGTGTTGGGTCTTCGTTTCTGTGCGTGGGCTTTCTCTAGTTGTGGCAAGCAGGGGCCACTCTTCATCGCGGAGCACGGGCCTCTCACTATCACGGCCTCTCTTGTTGCAGAGCACAGGCTCCAGACGCGCAGGCTCAGTAGTTGTGGCACACGGGCCCAGTTGCTCCGCGGCATGTGGGATACTCCCAACCCAGGGCTCGAACCCGTGTCCCCTGCATTAGCAGGCAGATTCTCAACCACTGCACCACCAGGGAAGCCCAATTTATCACAATTTTTTAAAGTAAAAAAAAATGTATATATTGGGAGTCTTGACCTCTTGACTTTGGGTGGCTTTTGAATCCAGAGGCCTTGCTCCTGATCTCAGTGTCATCCAGGAAGCTGAGCGGTAAGCAGAAATACTACCCATCCATTAGGTATTGAAAGTTCCAGAACTCAGCAGAGTCACCTCTGCTTGAGCACACCGACACATAGTGAGGGCTTGTAGCTGACATCTCTGAATGAGTTTTCAACTTGAGCTTCAGTTGTAGACAGTGGCTGGCTGAGGCCTTAGTTCTTCCGTGTTAAAGCTAAGGACACTTCTAGAAAGGCTGGAGCAGCTTCCAACCTCAGTGCTAATAACATTTGCTTCTGTCTAAGTGTTTGCTGTGGGTCTGTCCTGTGCACTGTGGGAGGCTTAGCAGCCTCCTGGCCTCCACCCACCAGATGCCAGTGGTACCTATTCCCCAGTTGGGACAACCAAAAACATCTCCAGACATTGCCGAAAATCCCCTGGGGAACACGACCACCCAGGTGGAGAACTATTAGGCCGGAGGTGACGATGTTATTCACAAACCACAAGGATCTCAATGCCCACTTTTCTTCTCTGACATTGGCTTCTACTGCAGAGAAAAGAAAAATATTTACGTTACCATTTATGGAATAGTGACTGTGTTCCAGACGCTATGGCAACCAATTCATTATCTCATTGAATCTTTTGGAAAACTCTCTGATGTAAGTATTAGTAGCCTCACTTTACAGATAAGGAAACTGGGTCTAGAGAAGTGAGGTGCTTTTTCCCAACTCATGGAGCAAGTAAATAGCGAAACCAGGGTTCCAACGAAGGTCTGACTCCTTTTATGACTGCCTTTACGTTTGTTTGTTTGTTTCTCTTTCAGATTAATTTATATAATGATGTTTCAGATATGTGGTGTGTAAAGATGTTATCAGTCACCCACAAAGGCGGGGAATATTCAATTGCCCACTCAATAGCTCTGACTCCGAGATAAAGTCTCTATGAATTTGAGGGGGAGGGGTAAATTGGGAGATTGGGATTGACATAAACACTCTACTATATACAAAATAAATGTTAAGAACCTGCTGTAAAGCACAGGGGACTCTACTCAATACTCTGTAATGGCCTATATGGGAAAAGAATCTAAAAGAGTGGATATATGTGTATATATAATTGATTCATTTTGCTGTACACCTGAAACTAACACAGCACTGTAAATCAACTATTCTGCAATAAAAATTATATTTTAAAAAGTCTCTATGAATTAGGACATTAAGTACATTTCTGCATCCGTGGCAAGGCAGCTGGTGAAGGGACCCAACATCCATCCCCTTCCCGGTTGTAATAATGCTCAAATGTCCCTTAGCCAGCAGAGGGCAGACCTGTGGTCCCAATCGACAGAAGTGGGCAAAGCAAATTGTTCTTGAAGGTTTGGAACAGAGAGGCGAAAAGGTTTCGGGAAAATGGTACCTGCATCACTTCCTTGTCCAGAGGTGGGGTCTTTTTTATATTTTTGTAGATAATATAGTTAATTGTCCTATTCTTTTAAAAATGCACAACCTCCTTCCATAAAGAGAACCTGAAGTTTGAAGACCACCTTAGCTTTGTTTTCCTATTCCTGACGTTTCATTTTAAAGCTGATCTCAGTCTGTAAGGTGATAGGAGCAAAAACTGTTTCTGCTCTGAAATACTGTTAAGAAGGAGGGGGTTTCCTCTTCATCTTCCTTTTGGGCAGGTTCTCGGGGCTCCGTGCCGTGACTGCCGTGTAGGGCCATGTGTTCAGGCCCCAGCACGCTACCAAGGCAGGGCGCTGAGTCCACAAGGTGATGGATGTGTCGAAAGAGAGCAGTCACAGCTGTCTTTATTCATGGAGCAGGAAATCACCCACAGAACCTTTAGCCAAAATTCTGTTTAGGCTGAAACTCTGATGCATTTACTAAAATCTTCCCTTTTACATGCTTATCTGCATGAAAATCCCAGGAAGGTGAACGAAAGCCAGGGTTTCTCCAAGTTTGTTAAGTATCCTGGAGAACTAGGCTTTCACCTGCTGCCTGGCCCTTCTGCCAGCTCCTTGTAACGAGTTCTGTGCCTGGCAGAGCCGTATCCATCATGATAAGCTATTTATACAGAGGCTTTTCCTTTCCTGTCTGTGTTACCACCAGCATTTCTGTAGGGACCAGCATTTTCAAAATCTCTTCTGACTCGGAGTGGTGGAGGGAGGTGAGTATTGGAAGCACTTCTTTCCCCTTCTACCAAATGTGTCTGATTACGTTTGAGTTTAAGGTTGTTGCTAAGTCTAGGACACTGGTCATTTGGGAAAAAAATCCAAAGAATGTCACAGATTCTGTTTGTTCGATGAAGACGAAATTTCCCACTCTGAGCAACGATTTTCCTCCAGAAACAGCCCACTTATTTGATTCATGAGTGCCATGTGATGTTAGAGCAATTAGTTCCTTGCAAACAATACAAAAGGACAAAAGTTTCAAGGTTTGGAATCACCATGGCAACACATCAGGTTCCCTGCCGTGCCCCCATCTCAGAATGAGAGGAACTGGTCTTGCCATTCCTCTGAAACTGGCCAAAGCCTCAAGACTCACAGCGTCACCCAGCTGGTGCACAGAATGCATTTTTGCAGCACCCCGGGCAAAGTTTCCTGGGATGTGGGCGTAGTGGGTAGAATAGTGGTCCCCCAAAAAGGTGTGCTCAAGTCCTAATCTCTGGAACCTGTGCATGTGACCTTATCTGGGAAAAGGGTCTTTGCGTATATAATTAAGGATCTCAAGGTGATATTATCCTGGATTTTGGTTGGGGCCTAAGTCCAATGAGAAGAAGGCAGAGGGAGATTTGAGATTTGAGACACAGACACAGAGGGAAGGCATCCATGTGAACACAGAGGCAGAGGTTGGAGTGATGCTGCCATAAGCCAGTGGATGCCAGGAGACAACCAGAAGTCGGCAGAGCCCAGGGAGGACCCTTCCCTAGACCTTCAGAGGGAGTGTGGTTCTGCTGACGCTCAGATTTCAGACTTCTGGCTTGCAGAACTGTGAGAGCATAAATGTCTGCTTTTTAAACCACCCTGTTTGTGACACTTTGTACGGCAGTCACAGGAAAGTAATACCATGGGTGACTTCTGTTCTCCCATCCTATGACTTTCCATGCTGGAGTTATAGCAGAGAGCTCCTTGCCATTGAATGAAGAACATATTTTTTTCTTAAGAAAAGGAAACAAAAATATAAAGCAGTTTTGGAAGAACCACCAAACCACCTAGATCATCAGAATCAATTCTGGGGTCTGCGGGCTCTGCTTGGGCTACAAGTTCTCATCCTGGGTGTCTTGAGACCATCATTCTCCCTAACAATAGCTTTAGGTACAGCTCCTTGGTTTTTTCCTGTCCTTCCGTTTACCAGAAGCTTATCTGAAAGCTAGTTTCATTGCTACTGCTCCTTTCTCACTCTGGTCAGAATCCTCTTTTTGTAGCATCATAAATGGTTTCCATGGAAATGAAAGGTTGAGATAGAATGGTGCCAATGTGCATGTAAACTTCAGAATTAAACAAGGGCTATTGTTTTGTTTTGTTTTGTTTTTTTGCGGTATGCAGGCCCCTCACCACTGTGGCCTCTCCCGCCGCGGAGCCGCGCAGGCCCAGCAGCCACGGCCCATGGGCCCGGCCGCTCCGAGGCATGCGGGATCCCCCTGGACCAGGGCACGAACCCGCGTCCCCTGCATCGGCAGGCGGACTCCCAACCACTGCACCACCAGGGAAGCCCAGGCTGTTGTTTTGGCCTACCATGGAGTTTCATTCATTCTGAAGATGTCTTAGGGGGTTTTGGAATGCATACCCCTAACTTCCTGCTTTTCTACCATATTCCAGCCCATGTAGCTAAGGAAGCATGGAGTGGCATGGAAACACCTCAGATCTTCATCGCCCTCATTCTTCAGGCTTTCTTTTAGTTTTGGTGTGTGTGTGTAAATGTCAACAGGTGAGGTGAGATTTGCTGTAAATAAGCAGATGATCCCCCCCAGGGTAGGCTGTGGGTGAGATGAAAATTCTAGCAGGAGATGTCAGAGGCAAAGCCTTTACCAGTCTAAACTCATCCTGTGTCAGTGCATCAGAACCAGTGAGCAGAAGAGGAAAGTGGACCCAAGGCTATGGGCTTGCCCTCGTAACCCTGAGGACAGGGGCCCAGAGTTCACACCCACTTCTTGCAGCACCAAAGGCACAGCCTTTTTTTTTTTATATAAATTTATTTTATTCATTTACTTTTGGCTGCACTGGGTCTTCGTTGCTGCTCGCGGGCTTTCTCTGGTTGCGGCGAGCGGGGGGCTACTCTTTGTTGTGGTGCGTGGGCTTCTCACTGTGGTGGCTTTTCTTGTTGAAGAGCACAGGCTCTAGGCGTGCGAACTTCAGTAGTTGTGGCGCGTGGGCTCAGTAGTTGTGGCGCACGGACTTAGTTGCTCTGCGGCATGTGAGATCTTCCCAGACCAGGGCTCGAACCCGTGTCTCCTGCATTGGCAGGCGGATTCTTAACCACTGCGCCACCAGGGAAGTCCAAGGCACAGCCTTTGACGTGCACAGATTTCTCCAAGATGGTTTAGTCATAGGGAGAAGCAGACCTTAACCAACCCTCTAAATAGCTCCCAGTAATGAGATGAGCACCTGGTGGGGCAGCCCAGGTGGGGATTCTGAGTCACTGCAGCTCTGCATCCTTCCTGTACAGGAGACACCACCTGGTAATTCTTACTTCAGAGTAGGTGGGGTGACCGTATTATCACCCACACTGGAGAACTTTTCAGAGTGAAAGGAGCCACTATTAATTATACCAGCACCATGAGCACAGCTTGGACCGACACGGCTCGAACCCGTGTCTCCTGCATTGGCAGGCAAACTCTCAATCTCTGCGCCACCAGGGAAGCCTTCCACTGACTTTTCACATCACTCGGAGTGACAGCATGTGTTTACTATGAACCGCAAACACTGCATCATCTGTCCCCCACCGTTACCTCCCTGAAGTTATCTCCCACCACTCTCTCTGTTGTCCACGGGCCTCCTGTTGTCCAGACACCTCAGGAACGTCCCTGCCTCAGGGCCTTTGCCCCTGCTGTTCCCTCTGCCTGCAATGATCCTCATGCAGATCTGCATGGCTGGCCCCCCATTTCTAAGGCTCGCATCCATGACTCAGTGAGCCCTTCCCAGGCCATTCTGGAAATTTCAGCATCCTCCCAACACTTCCTATCTTCCTTGCCAGCTTTCGTTTTTTTTTGCACTCACATGAATCACTATCTACGATACTACATTTGACCCTTGAAAAGTGTAGGGGTTGGGGGGTGCCAACCCTCCTCGCAAATTCCACATGTAACTTATGGTTGGCCCTCTGGTACACACCGTCCCTCTGTATCCCCACTTGGGCATCCACAGATTCAACTGACTGGGACTCGTGTAGTGCTGTAGTATTTACTATTGAAGAAATCTGCATGTAGTTGGATGCAGTTCAAACCTGTGTTGCTCAAGGGTCAACTGTGTATATTTTATTTACCTTGTTTATTTTCGGTCTTCCCCACTGAAATAGACCGATAGCTTGTGAGATCTTAGTTCTCCTACCAGGAATCAAACCCGTGCCCCCTGCAGTGGAAGCAAGCATGGAGTCCTAACCACTGGACCACCAGGGAATTCCCTGAAATACATGATGTTTAAGGCAGAGGTTTCAGATCAATGTGGTTCTCTGCTTTTCTCACAGTGCTCAGATCAGCACCCAACATATAGTTGGTATGCAATAAATATTTGTTAACTTAATGAAAGAATCCAGACATTAAGCGACTTACTCAGGGTCCATCTCTTTAAGGAAACCTTCTTTGATTGATGCATAACCAACCCAACCCCTTTACACGTGTTCAGTCTACTTGAAGCGCCTTTATGAGTTTGGCTTTCATTTCATTTAAGCCAGTAATTCTCAACCAGGGGCAATTTTGCCCACTCAGGGGACTTTTGGGAATATCTAGAGACACAAGGGGGAGGAGGGGTGTTCTGGCATCCCTAGTTAGTAGAGGCCAGAGAGCTTGCTAAACGTCCTCCCCACAGTGAAGACTTATCCCGACAAAATGTCATTTACGCCAAGGTTGAGAAACCCTGATTCAACCTAACCATGTTAGGAGTTATCTAGTCTGCATTTATTAAGAGGTGAGTTCCTTGAAGGCTGTTACAGCTTGAATAGTGTGCTCTAAAAAAGATATGTTAAAGTCCTAAACCCTAGTATCTCACAAGGTGACCTTCCTTGGAAATGTGATGCAGCTACAGGTCAAGGAATGGAATGCCAGGGATTGTCGCAGCCTCCCAAGGTGGAAGAGGCCCGGAAGGATCCTCCCACAGGGGGGTCATGGCCCTGCTGACACCTTGGGTTTGGAGTTCTAGCCTCCACCCAAATTTCTGTTGTTTTGAAATATCCAGTTTTTGGTACTTTGTTAGGGCAACCCTAGGAAACTACTACAAGGGCAGACCCAATGCTAAATCCAAACTTGATGTGAGTGGGGTCTATACCCTGTGACAATCAAATTAGTTTCTGGAAAAATGAGAGTCTTTGCCAGGATGGGGGTTACATCCTCCTGAGGGAGGAGAGACAAGGATGTCCAGTCTCTTGGGTAGTATGAGATGCCTGACCAAGGGCGTGTATAATACGTGTTCAAACCCACCAGCCACCAAAGCCTTTCCTGGGAAAATTACCCCAGCACAAATTGTTTTTTGTTAATATTAACTTAGGTTCTCTTGGAGGCAAAAGCCAGGAGATCCCATAAATCCCACCGTGCTTGGGGCATAGCTGCCACATTACACCCTGATAAAACTTCTAGTGGCTAATGTTACGGCTCTTCACCTGGCATGGACGTGGGCGGGAGGGGGCTTTCTGGCAAGCATCTGGCCCACTGTGGAGACACTTATGGGGTGTGATCTAAAGGCTCTTTGGCTCTAAGGAAGGGTAAGGCTTTGGATATGATTATTTCTAAAAAAAAAAAAGAAAAAAAAATGGGGAGATTATTAAATAAACAAAGGTCTGGATTTAAAGGCTACTTACTATCCCAGGACCAAGATTAATGGTGAGTGGCAAGCTTTTGTGAAGATCTTCTGTAGCCCGATTAACCAGGCTGGGATTCCAGAGAGATAATGTCTTTTCACATATAAAAGATCCTATTGATTTCCTGTTAGTATTATCCCGAAAATGTGCAGTGTGTATCTGTACAGCAGAGACAATCTTCCATCACTTGCTTTATGGGAAGAGAATGGTTATTGTATCTCTTCCCATAAAACATAATCTCTTTTTCTCTTCCAAAATCTACCTGTCCCTCTGGGAACTACCAGTTGTAATCTGTGGAAGTGAATTGATTTTTCTTTTCTTTTCTTCTACGTGTGCCGGTGTTGTTATATTTGGTTTCTCTACATTTTCTCATTGTTCTCTAGAGTCTGAATTTTTGAGATTATTTGAGCTTGTCTAAAAATTCTTTTATAAAAATCAGTCCCACCGAAACACACACATGATGGGGGATGTTAGGCTCTGTGTAACTTGATCAGATGGGAGGTGCCTCTCCCCCATCCTCTGTTGGGGGTTGCTGTTCGTGCCTAGCTGGGATTTGGAGGCCCTGAGAGGTCGCCTAGTATATTCCAACAGGAAAAAAAAGGCAAAAACCCAAATCACTGAAGGAAGCAAGTTCTCTTTCAGCATTAACTCTGGGCGTCTCTTCAGGATCAGTTAAGATGCAAGGGCAAAGTCCTTCATATTTAAATATCATGCTCTGAGCAGCAGCTTCCTAACGTAATAAATCTGGCCGAGAAGCCCCCAGCAATGCAGTCTTGTCCAGACCTTACAGATGGAGGTCTACAAGCTGGTTCCAGCTGCAAAGGCCGTACCTGTGGTTCTGCCTTCACCTCCTTTTTAAGGCAGACCCTCCCTCAATTCTCCTCTCCGAAACCCACCCACCCTTCGAGGTGTGAGCCCTCCATAAGCCCCCTGCCACATTTTCTGCCCTCCCCTGAACTCCTGTGGTACTTATGGATCGGACTGCACCATCCCAGGCCGCGTTTAATTACAACTGCCTTTTATTCCTTACTTATTGCATGTGCACTATCTTACAGCTCTGCAGAGGTCTGTGTCTTCAAGCTTCACTGTTTTCTCACTCTCTCCACTTCTGCACTGTACCTGGAGCCAACCAATTTATTGTGCCCTATTGCCAGATGATTTTTTAAAAAGCCCCCCAAATATGTATTTATACATACATAATACAGATATAAATCTCATTGTTATGGGCTGAAATGTGTCCCTTCCAAATTCGTATGTTGAAGTCTTAACCCCTTGTACCTAAGAATGTGACTGTATTTAAGATGGGGTCTTTAAAGGGGTAATTAATCTAAAAGAGGTCATTGGGCTGGGCACTAATCCAATATGATTGGTGTCCTTAAGAAGAGGAGATTAGGACACACACACGTGCACACACACACACACACACACAGAGTCACACACACAGAGGGAAGACCATGTGGAGACATAGGGAGAAGACGACCATCTATAAGCCAAGGAGAGAAGCCTCAGAAGAAATCAACCTGCCAACATCTTGATCTTGGACTTCCAGCTTCCAGAAATGTGGCAAAATAAATTTCTGTGGTTTAAGTCACCCAGTCTGTGGTCTTTGTTATGGCGGCCCAAGCAAAGCAATACAATCAACTCGTCACAAGACAAAGACCAAAGTTCTTGATATTTGAGACCCTCTGTGTCCTTGTCCCATCCCATTTCCCAGTCTGTCTTCTTCCTGTCCTGTCCCTATCCTCCTGTTCCCCCATCTGGTCGACTCCCAGGCTCCTCCCATCCCAGATTCCCTCCCATCCCTGCCCCTTGCCTAAGCGCGTTCTCTTCCTGGGCAGTGGTCACCTCCTCCTCCAGCCATGCAGAACCAAACCAAGGCCAACCCAAGTCCAACCCTTCCCCGAAGCTTCAGTGACATTCTATTAACTAAGAAAGAGACATGAGGTTTATCGTGGGTCGTGCAGTGGTTTTCAAACTGTGCCCCCCAGGACCCTCTCTCAGGGGCTACTCTGTGTGTAAGGGGGGATGACAAAGGGATAAAGGCCAGGCTCTCCTTGGCATCCACTGAACAGAGCTGGCTGACTTCTTCCTGTGTGATTTGTTTGTTTTTCCATATATTATTCAAAAACCATTCTGTGGGGTGGAAAAGATGCTGGAGAGCTCTGCTGAAAATTGTATCCAGGATGTAATGACAACAAAATGTCCAGAAAAGTCATAGGAAGCTAGAGGTCCTTGCTCAGGAAACACTTAAGCGAACAAAGCCTGTGACGCTTTTATCTAGATTTCCTAGAACTGTACTCATTGCCAGGGATAAACTCAATGATCAAAACTCATTGACTCCGAAAATGTAACTTCCATATATACTACTGCCCGTTGAAATTCATCAGACAGGCAGCTGTGACACCGTTAATGCAATCACGGCTTGCAGTGTTATTAATCTATTTTCTAAGTACGAAAGGAGGGCAGTTTGGATTCTCTGATACAGATGTGGACACTGGCCAGGTCACATCTGGCCAGGGGTTTGTGGCATGATGACTTCATGAAGAAATCAATTTCTGTTCCCTTCAGCTGACCTTAGGGCCCTCTTCTTAGCCTTGCTTTTCTCTGCTGTAATATAAAAATTAAATTTCAGTCTTTATGATTTATCCAGTGCTATTCCTTTCAGAAGTTGTGGCACGTCTTGTATGTTAACGAGGTCCCAATGAGGCAGGGAGGGGATGGTCTATAATTATTTCTCTCTGAGCATTAAGCTAAGGTCCTTCTCCAAAGTTTAGAGCAAATTTCCTTTGACCTTTTTTTTTTTTGCTTTAAAAAAAATTATTGAAGTATAGTTGATTTACAATGTTGTGTTAATTTCTGCTGTACAGAAAAGTGATTCAGTTATACTTATACATATATACTTTTTCCTATTCTTTTCCATTCTGGTTTATCACAGGGTATTGAATATAATTCCCTTTGCTATACAGTAGGACCTTGTTGGGAGCTTGGGATTAGCAGATGCAAACTAGTATATATAGGATGGTTAAACAACAAGGTCCTTGAACCTTTTTGCTTCAGAGACCTGGCCAGAAGACTTCCCACCCATAGGACTTAATGCTTTTTTTTTTTAAATTAAATTTAATTTAATTTAATTTTTTGGCCACGCCGCATGGCACGTGGGATCTTAGTTCCCCGACCAGGGATTGAACTCACGCCCCCTGCAGTGGAAGCGTGGCGCCTTAACCACTGGACGGCCAGGGAAGTCCTGGACTTAATGCTTTCTTAAAGTAGCCTTTTAACATGAAGTGTCAATCTGTGAATCTGCAGTAGATTTATTGAATGCCCATGGAATGAGTCAGGAAAATGTGGCTGTATCTTCTCCCTCCCCCCAGAGAAATACACAAGTTTTCCCTTGTTCTCTGCTCGCCTACCCCACCCTACCAATCAACACACAGCTTTTGAGTCTCAGATCCCTGGACTTTTTCAGAGAAAAGGACAGTTCCCTTGGAATCAAGGTGAAGTTATTTGTTCTGACGCAGATGGATGTTATGTTGATATGTGAACCCCTTCCTTCTCTCTGCAGATATAATTCTTTTCCTCATAAAATTCCATAGCTAGATTTATGTCAGTATCATCTATTCCGATTACTCTGCTTCATCAGGGATTCCTATGCCATAGATTTCCTACGTTTCTGATCAGTTACCATGAATATGGCTCTGGTTATCACAGTTCTTAGTAACTACAAGCTATACTTCTGTGGGCTTCAACCCACTGTAAGAACGAATCTGTGCAAACCTTTCAGGATAAACCTGGTTTCTTTGTTTTTCTTTTTCATGGGAGTGGAAGGATTACAGATCCAGGGGAAACAGTGGGGAGGGGAACTGAAACAAATCTGCCATATGCTTGTTTATTATCAGACATTTACATCTTGGACTTCCCCGCTGGTCCGGTGGTTAAGAATCCGCCTGCCAAAGCAGGGAACAAGGGTTCGATCCCTGGTCCGGGAAGATCCCACGTGCCGCCGAGCAACTAAGCCCGCGAGCCACAACTACTGAGCCCGCGAGCCACAACTACTGAAGCCCGTGTGCCTAGAGCCTCTGCTCCACAACAAGAGAAGCCACTGCAATGAGAAGCCCGCGCACTGCAATTAAGAGTAGCCTCCGCTCGCCGCAACTAGAGAAAGCTGGCTCGCAGCAACGAAGACCCAATGCAGCCCAAAATAAATAAATTTCAAAAACAAACAAATAAAACAAAGACATTTACATCTCATCTTCACTCAGAGCATAAATTTCGAACGTGGTTTAAGCTTTGGACACACTTCCCTCTGAGGTGGCTGAGTTTTCGGGACCATTTCCATCATTTCCTTCCTCTCCTGATCATGCCCATCACATCACAGCATAATTACTTGTTTACCTGTCTGCCTTCTTCTCCCTTCCCCCAACCCGACTGTGATGTCCCTGAGAAGGATCGCAGTTCATTGCCGATGTCCTCAAAGTCTGGTGGAGTAGCTTGGAGTATAGGGTTCTCAGTATGAAAGAAAGAAAGAAAGGAAGAATGAATGAATGAATGGCTATTTTCATGTATTTCTTGCCTCTCACTCAGCTGACAAGTGCAGTTAAATCTAAGATTTCTTGTTTGAGACAGGACTCCTTTGGTGGTAAGAAAAAACAAAAACACTCAAAGAATGGGTGTGGGAGAGGAAGGAGACGGCTATGCCCGGGCAACGAGCCCAGGAAAAGCTAGCACGCAGACTCAAGAATTCCAGCAGCGAGCGGGCCGTTCTGACCCAGGGCTGCCCTAGGGATCTCAGGAGCAGGAGTTTGTAGGTTTTACTCTGGTTACTGCCACTAACGTGAGCCAGCCAGGCCACGCAGGGCCTCTCTGTTCCCCTCTCGTGCTTCTCACCCTTTAGTCAACATCTTTTCTCTCCTCTATGGTTTCTGCTTATCCACACTTTCTTTTCCCTCATCCCTTCATTTGCACAAGACCCACTGTGGCCTCTCTGACTTCTTTCTCTGTTGCTATGTTTAAACTTCAACTTCGCACATTACCGGCCCTCTTCTCACAGCCCTATAGTTTCTCTTTCTTTAAATAGCAAAATATAGTTGATTTACAATGTTGTCTTAATTTCTGCTGTACAGCAAAGTGATTCACTTATACATTCTTCTTCATATCCTTTTCCATTATGCTTTATCACAGGATATTGAATATAGTTCCCTGTGCTATACACTAGGACCTTGTTGTTTATCCATTCTATATACAGTAGTTTGCATCTTCTGATCCCAAACTCCCAGCTCATCCCTGCCCCACTCCCCTCCCCCTTGGCACCCACAAGTCTGTTCTCTATGTCTGTGAGTCTGTTTCTGTTTCCTGGATAGGTTCATTTGTGTCATATTTTAGATTCCACATAAAAGTGATATCATACGGTATTTCTCTTTCTGACTTACTTCACTTAGTATGATAATCTCTAGTTCTCTCCATGTTGCTGCAAATGGCATCATTTCATTCTTTTTTACAGCTGAGTAGTATTCCATTGTATATATGGAATATATAATACATCTTCTTTATCCATTCATCTGTCAATGGATCAGTCCTAGAGTTTCTACCTTCAGATGCCCAGAGCAACCATCTAGCCTAATTCATCTTTCCCTACAGGGCAATGTATAGCCAATGGATTGGTGGTCTCCAGGTCAGGGTACCCATGGTCCAATCAGATATAGCTAGAGGTCAATGTCATGCGCTAGAACACATGGCTGCTCATGGCCGCTTTCACCAAGGGATGTGGGCAGGGTCTCTGCAACTCCCTCCACTGTGGAGCAGCCATGTGGTTCAGAGGCTGGACCTCAGCTGGACCGGGAAGGGGCTGCTGAAGCCAATAGAGGTAATTTCATTACCTTGACCCTTGCCATTTCTTGATCAAAGGATCCAAAGTTGGGTCAGCACACGGCATTCCTCTGTGCAGGGATTGGTCCAGGGGTGGGTTTATAAATCAGGGGAGATAAGCAGAGCACTGCTGGGGTGGAAATGTCCTTGTTCTCAGCAGAGAGGCATGGAGGAAGGTGGTTTCTCTTCCTTGGGACATTGTGGCGCACAGTCGGGGGGGCGGTCGCCCAGAGCTGCTGCAGCCATTCTTGCTTCCAGTTGGAGGATGATGTCACCGCCGAAGTGGGCAGAACCCAGAGCAAACCAGGGAAATAGCCAGAGCCCCGTGGACTGGGCAGATCCTGAAGCCCAACCTTTCTCTTGACCGCCAGTCACGTGATCCAATACGTTTCCTTGTTATTTGAGCCAGTTTGCGTTGTGTGTTTGTAATTTGCTGCTGCTTTACGGAGGTGGAGGGGCGAGAGGGGAGCATCTTCGGTGTAGGAGGCAATGGGGGGTACATATGTTTCAAATGGTCGTTTCTGAATGTCAGCGGGAGCAGGGCCAGTTTTACAGGCAGCCGCCTAGGCCGTCACACAGTGCCCTGTGCTAGGCTTAACGCTCCGCTGTTGCCATCCTGAGCTTCCTAAACGTTTGTAAATGAGGGATTGCCTCTTCATCTTGCCCCGGCCCCACAGATTACACAGCCAGTTCCAGGCAGGTGATACAGTGTATGGAAAAGGACTTGTAAACTGTAAAGCACTCTACAAAGCATTGATCGTTATTTAAAATGACCCGTTCACACACTCCGACTGTCTGCCACCTGAACCCCGGAACCCGCACAGATCGCAGGGGAGCTCAGACCCTCTGGGCTCCCATAGGAATAGGGAGAGATGGATGGAGAATCCACCGCTCATAGAAGTTTTCTTCCATCTCCAGGAGTTTGGGGAAGTATGTGGCCAAAGTTAAACTGTTCATTTATCTGTTAAACAAGCAAAGCAAACGCACACACACACAGACTACTTTTTTTTTTTTTTTTTGGAGTACAGCTGATTTACAACGTTGTGTTAGTTTCAGGTGTAGAGCAAAGTGATTCAGGTATTCATATATCTATTCTTTTTCAGATTCTTTTCCCATATAGGTTATTACAGAACATTGAGTAGAATTCCCTATGCTGTACGGTAGGTCCTTGTTAATTATCTGTTGTACATACAGTGGTGTGTATATGTTAATTCCAAACTCCTACATTATCCTTCTCCACATGAACTACTTTGCCTGAGTTAAATCTACTACCCTGTTTGTGGTCTTCCTCTGCCCTTCAGGGACCTGTCTTCAACCCATGGGCCAAATTGTCCTACCTTTACCCTGCTTGCATGTGTGTGTGCGTGTGTGTGCGTGTCTCAGGTGGAAAGAACGACTGTCTGGTTTGGCCTGTCCTTTCATCCTGCTAATATTGTTACTGAGTGAGTGTTACTTTGGAAATAATGTGTACAGTTTTGGTGCAAAACTATACCTTGTCCCGGGCTTCCCTGGTGGCACAGTGGTTGAGAGTCCGCCTGCCAATGCAGGGGACACGGGTTCATGCCCTGGTCCGGGAAGATCCCACATGCCGTGGAGCGGCTGGGCCCATGAGCCATGGCCGCTGAGCCTGCACGTCCGGAGCCTGTGCTCCGCAACAGGAGAGGCCACAGCAGTGAGAGGCCCGCGTACAACAAAAAAAACCCCAAAAAACCCTTGTCCCCGGTCACATGATGAATGTAACCATAAAAAGTTTAAAATGCTATTATTTAAAATTTATTTTCTCATAAAAAATGGTTCCTGAAATGACCATAATTTGAATAACTTACTCTATAGTTATAATACATTATGCCCTGGTCCCGGGCCAGGTCCGGCAGTCCCGGAGCCTCGCGAGATCTCTGTCAGAGCCAGCGCCCTGCAGCTGCCGTCTCTGTTAGCAAGTCCTTCTTGGGCAGCTCAGTTCCGTGTCTGTTCCAGTTTGCATAAACCTGAAACTCTGCCTGCAGATCATCCATTTTATATTCTTTCTTCTCTGCTCCTAAAACTGCATTTCTTTGTGAAGCTATTATGGAGGTATCAAGGTTTTTAAAAAGTGGACTTATTTTTTAGCTAAAGGAAAGTGCCTGATGCGGATGGAATCCTCCATCTAATGTCTTTTCGTGCTTCATCAGTGAGTTTTTTCTTTTCTTTTCTTTTCGTTTTTTGGCCGCGCAGCTTGTGGGATCTTAGTTCCCCGGCCAGGGATCGAACCTGGGTTCCCTGCGGTGGAAGTGCAGAGCCCTAACCACTGGACCTCCAGGGAATACCGTCATCAGTGATTCTAAATCTTCTTTGGGGTCCCCTCTCCCCCAAGCATGTCTGACCTCAGAGTCGTCCAGAGTGCTCGGAGGCAGGATGTCTTGGTCATAATTTACTGACGAGCGTTGATCCTAGAGACCTCCAGTGTTCCTGGCACAGGGTGAGGGTGGAGGTCACCACCTGACAGGACTGCAACTCTGCTAATGACAGCGGGAAAGCATGGGGGTCCCTGCTGCGCACGCTGCTAACCAGTGGGCCTTACCAGGTGCCAGGCACTGTGCTGGGAGCTGCACCTATCCATTGTTTCATGAACTTTTACAACCGTCCCGTGGGCAAGAAAGCGTGTTTGTTTCCGAAGCCTGCCGTAACAGATTACCACAAATTTAGTGGTCGCAAAGACAGACTCATTATCTTACAATTCTGGAGGAAATGGGTCATCTGGGGTTAAAACCAAGGTGTGGGAAGATTTGTGTTCCTTCCATTCTTCCCAAGGCTCTAGGGGAGAATCCATTTCCTTGCGTTTTCCAGCTTCTCGAGGCCACCCACTTTCCTTGGTTTGTGACCCCTTCCTCCGTTTCCCAAAGGCAGGAGCAAAGCATCTTCAAATCTCTCTCCCTGGCCTCTGCTTCATCCTAACACCTCCTTGCCTGGTTCCAATCCTCCTGTCTCCCTCTTGTAAAGATTACATTGGGCTCCCCTGGATAATCCAGGCTAAGCTCCCTAATTCAGGGTCTTTAATCACCCCTGCAAAGACCCTTTTGCCATGTAAGGACACATAGTCTCAGGTTCTGGGGATAAGAATATGTACTTCTCCGGGGGCCGTTATTCTGTCTACCATCGAAAGTACCATTATTAGTCTCACTTTACAAATAAAGAAACTGAGGCGCAGAATGACTTATCCAAGGCTACGCAGCTGGTGTGGAACATTTGGAACTCGAACCCCGTTTGTCAGTGTTTGGTGTGTCAGACTCCCTCCCTGGCTTACCCGTTTGGGTCAACGTGTTCCCTTTCTACAATGACTCACTGTCCCCTAGTGGTGAGTGGGTACCTGTACCTCCCAAACTCACAGGGGTCCTGGGCAGTGCCTACACTGAGTAAAATTCTCCCACGTGGTGGGTTCAAAACCATGGGCTGTCGGCTTCAGTGCTGAGCTGCGCGGCAGGGCCAGGATTCAGAAAACGTTCTCCATCCTTCAAACCAGGAGCTTACCGCACCGGAGCTGCCATTAGCCTCCCCCCCAATCCCCATCCCTATTTGCTCTGTGCACCTGGTGGGGTTTTGTTTCCTTCTTGGTCCATGGACCAGCAGTATCAGCCTACCCGGGCACTTGTTAGAAATGCAGAGTCTCTGACCCCACCCAGGCCTGCTGAACCTGAAACCCGGTGATTCACCTGCACTTTAAAGTTTGAGAAGCAGGGTCTGGAGGACCGCACTCCATCTGGGCTGTTCTCTCCCACCTGCCCCGCAGGTGCCTGGGGCTCTGATGCCAGCAGCTTGGGAGGGAGCATCAGGGAAATGTCTATGCTGCTCTTTCTGTCTTGGCTTCCGTGAGTTGGCAGCGGAAGAGCCATCGCCTGGCAGGACTTGGTGAACCCTGCAGCTAGGTGGGGGCAGTGTCCATGGCTGGCATGTCTGGGGGCCCTGCCAGTGCCTCCTGCTGCCGCCCCTCTCCTGGGCAGTGGCTGGACAGCTGGCCGGGGCAGCGCTGGGAGCCTGGTCCCTCCTCTGTGCACCAGCCTCGGCGAGAGGCAAGGGTGTGTGTGTGTGAAATGACTTTGACCTTGGTGTTTGGTCTGATTCCTCTCACAATGAAAGGGCTTCAACACGTTGGCCTGTACGTTCTGAGCGCTGCAGAGTTTTGGCATAGTGGCTGATAAGTATTTTTAGTTCCTTCCTTCTTAATGTTTGCCAGAAAACCACAGTCATTACTCATGAGCAGGGCAAGCTTACCCCTCCCAGCCTCCAGGAGAGTTGGGCTTGCCCTCAGATGCCCACTGAGGGCCCCCTGCCCTGGGCTTCCCAGCCGTCTCTGAAATCAACATAACGCTTACACCTACAGCAAAGCACAATGTGGTATTTTTAAACAGAGTAAGCCCATAGCTTTAAAAAATTTATTTTTAAAATTGTAGTAAAATATACGTAACATAAAATCGATCATTTGAACCATTTTAAGTGAACAGTTCAAAGGCATTAAGTACATTCTCGTTGTTGTGCAACCGTCACCACCGTCCGTCTCCAGAACTTTCTCATCGTCCCAAACGGAAAGTCTGTCCCGTTAAACGCTAACTCGCTATCCCCCCTCCCCCAGCCCTTGGTAACCACCCTTCTGCTTCCTGTCCCTACGCATCTGACTCCTTTAGGGACCTCATGCGAATGGAATCCTACAATATGTATCCTTTGGCAACTGGCGCGTTTCTCTGGGCATCGTGTTTTCAAGGTTCATCCGTGTTGTAGCATCCTAAGCTTTTAAAAAAAAATCACTCACCTAACTGATAAAAGTAATGCTAAATTGAAGCACAAGTACGCTCTTTGTTTTAGGCCAGTAGCTTTTTTTCTTTTTTTGGCTGCATCACGCGGCACATTGGATCTTAGTTCCCCAGCCAGGGATAGAATACCGGGCCCCCTGCAGTGGAAGCGCAGAGTCTTGACCACTGGACCGCCGGGGAAGTCCCTTGGCAAGTAGTTTCTGATTAGCCCTAGCCCCTGTCTGCTAAGGTAGGGCTACATCTGCTTAAAAAAAAAAAGGATGGCAAACTAGGAGCATGCCCAATGCAGCCACCCCTCATCTGCCTCGTAAGAATGGTCTGGGGAAAGCTGGCTTGGTCAGCTCAGGAGAGTGTGAAGTCTGCAGGACTGGGGCTTACACATCTTCCCACAGGATGCCAGTTACCTCTGCCAAGGGGAAAATGCCTGCGTCCTCAGCATCTTCAATTCTGGTTCCCTGTGTGGAGCTTACTTTTAATGGCAACGCCTTCCAGACCACAAGGGACCAGGCTCCCTCCGAAATATCTCGCCATCGGTGGAAGGATAATGGCCCCGAGGATCTAGTTCAGTAAACACGCTGTTCTTTTGTGATGCTCTTTCCAAATGAAGCTCACACTTTGGGATTAATTAAACTCTCTTCTAGCTGCCTGCCAGCGTAACCTTTCCTTTATGCTTCTTGGGGGGCACACGATCTAAAAAGTCAAATCTATTATGTTCATGACTTGGAGGAAAAGATCTGGGACAAAATTACCTTACACACTGTTGTTTTTTTTTTTTTAATGTCTGAAACATTTATATTAACATATTTCCATACAAATAACCCAAAGAAAGTTTAGTTGTTTTTTTGGTTTCTTTGTTTTTTAATTTTATTTTATGAGTATTGGATCAAATGTATGGCTCTCTGAGCTGTACGTTAGCTAAATAACAGATTCAACCCAGAAGAGTGATTTGGAATTAAAGACATAAAAACCACTGAGGACAGAGCGAACCCCCAATTTCTTAGTACACTTCAGGGGCGGGGGCGGGACATTAGAGACATATTTGAAAGTTGGGTGCTGACTGTTGAAGCCACAGCCCCTGTTCTTGTTCCAATCTTGCTGTGATTTTGAGTGCATGACATTTAATTAATTTTGCAGTTAATTCTTTGCAGCCTACCTTTTTTGACAGTGTCGCTAGGCTCTCTCAGCTGGTCAGTCATGACCCTCGCTGGAGCCCAGACAGGGTCATCTGGCTGCAGCAGGAGGCCGCGAGGAGCAGCGGCAGGTGTGGAGCCGAGACAAGATTTCAGCGCGAGGACGGTTCCCTGGAGGAAGCGTGGTCCGGAAGCTCCACCTCGGTGTCCCATGAGTACCGTTTAAAACTTCCCTTTCCCTGGCCTCAGTTCCAGGAGCTTTAAAAAATGCTTGCATTTTCAAGAATTTTAAGAAACTTTGTATTGAAGCAACACACACACACACACACACACACACACACACACACACACACACACGGTAACAAATAAACAAGTAGAAAAGAGATAATGTTGAAACTCCCCAAAGTGACTTTAACTGTTCCTTGCTTTAATTCTTCTGGAGCTTTCTCTGCTGTTCTATGATAATACCTCTATTGTTTGATTTTTTCAATTTTGGGCACTTTTTTTTTTTTTTTGCGGTACGCGGGCCTCTCACTGTTGTGGTCTCTCCCGTTGCGGAGCACAGGCTCCGGACGCGCAGGCTCAGCGGCCATGGCTCACGGGCCCAGCGGCATGTGGGATCCTCCCGGACTGGGGCACAAACTCGTGTCCCCTGCATCGGCAGGCGGACTCCCAACCACTGCGCCACCAGGGAAGCCCAGGCACTATCTTTTGACTCCTAAGTAGAAAGATAAAGATTTAGTTCACCTACCCCATCCTTTCCTCCCTGTCGTCGTCTCTCTTTTATTTTTATAACTGCTTTATTGAGCTAGAATTCACATACCATAAAATTCACCTTGTTAAAGTGTACAATTCAGTGGGTTTTGTATGTTCACAAAGTTGTGCAACGATGTCTAAACCCAGTGTGCATCATTCTCTAAATCCAGAGAATTTTCGTCTTGCAGAAGGAAGCCCCACACATGCTAGCAGGTGGTCCTTACGTACCCTCCTCCCAACCTTTAGCAACTACTAATTTCTTCACATCCCCATCAGCACTTGTTATCTGTGTTTTTTCTTACAGTCATTCTAGTGGATGTGAAGTAGTTTCTGATTGTGGTTTTGATTTGCATTTGCCTAATTACTAATGATTTTGAGCATCTTTTCATGAGCTGATTGGTTATTTATAGATCTTCTTTGGAGAAATGTCTATTCAAGTCCTTTGTCTTTTTCAATTGGATTTCTTGTTTATTGTTGAGGTGTAAGAATTCTTTATATATTCTGGAAACTAGATCCTCATCAGATATATAATTTGCAAATATTTTCTCACATTCTATGGGTTGTCCTTTCTCTTTCTTTCTTTTATTTTTATTACTTAATTAATTTATTTTTGGCTGCGTTGAGTCTTCGTTGTGGTGCACAGGCTTCTCATTGCTGTGGCTTGTCTTGTTGCGGAACACAAGCTCTAGGTGCGCGGGCTTCAGTAGTTGCAGCATGCAAGCTCAGTAGTTGCAGCACACGGGCCCTAGAGCACGCAGGCTTCAGTAGTTGTGGCGCATAGGCTCAGTAGTTGTGGCGCATGGGCTTAGTTGCTCCATGGCATGTGGGATTTTCCCGGACCAGGGATTGAAACTGTGTCCCTTGCATTGGCAGGCGGATTCTTTTTTTTTTTAACATCTTTATTGGGGTATAATTGCTTTACAATGGTGTGTTAGTTTCTGCTTTATAACAAAGTGAATCAGTTATGCATATATATATGTTCCCATATCTCTTCCCTCTTGTGTCTCCCTCCCTCCCACCCTCCCTATCCCACCCCTCCAGGCGGTCACAAAGCACCGAGCTGTTCTCCCTGTGCTCTGCAGCTTCTTCCCACTAGCTATCTACCTTACGTTTGGTAGTGTATATATGTCCATGCCTCTCTCTCGCTTTGTCACAGCTCACCCTTCCCCCTCCCCGTATCCGCAAGTCCATTCTCTAGTAGGTCTGTGTCTTTATTCCCGTCTTACCCCTAGGTTCTTCATGACATTTTTTTTTCTTAAATCCCATATATATGTGTTAGCATACGGTATTTGTCTTTCTCTTTCTGACTTACTTCACTCTGTATGACAGACTCTAGGTCTATCCACCTCACTACAAATAGCTCAATTTCATTTCTTTTTATGGCTGAGTAATATTCCATTGTATATATGTGCCACATCATCTTTATCCATTCATCCGATGATGGACACTTAGGTTGTTTCCATCTCCGGGCTATTGTAAATAGAGCTGCAATGAACATTTTGGTACATGACTCTTTTTGAATTATGGTTTTCTCAGGGTATATGCCCAGTAGTGGGATTGCTGGGTCATATGGTAATTCTATTTGTAGTTTTTTTTTTTTTATTTGTAGTTTTTTAAAGAACCTCCATACTGTTCTCCATAGTGGCTGTACCAATCCACATTCCCACCAGCAGTGCAAGCATGTTCCCTTTTCTCCACACCCTCTCCAGCATTTATTGTTTGTAGATTTTTTGATGATGGCCATTCTGACTGGTGTGAGATGATATCTCATTGTAGTTTTCATTTGCATTTCTCTAATGATTAATGATATTGAGCATTCTTTCGTGTGTTTGTTGGCAGTCTGTATATCTTCTTTGGAGAAATGTCTATTTAGATCTTCTGCCCATTTTTGGATTGGGCTCTTTGATTTTTTGTTATTGAGCTGCATGAGCTGCTTATAAATTTTGGAGATTAATCCTTTGTCAGTTGCTTCATTTGCAAATATTTTCTCCCATTCTGAGGGTTGTCTTTTGGTCTTGTTTATGGTTTCCTTTGCTGTGCAAAAGCTTTGAAGTTTCATTAGGTCGCATTTGTTTATTTTTGTTTTTATTTCCATTTCTCTAGGAGGTGGGTCAAAAAGGATCTTGCTGTGATTTATGTCATAGAGTGTTCTGCCTATGTTTTCCTCTAAGAGTTTGATAGTTTCTGGCCTTACATTTAGGTCTTTAATCCATTTTGAGCTTATTTTTGTGTATGGTGTTAGGGAGTGATCTAATCTCATACTTTTACATATACCTGTCCAGTTTTCCAAGCACCACTTATTGAAGAGGTTGTCCTTTCTCCACTGCACATTCCTGCCTCCTTTATCAAAGATAAGGTGACCATATGTGCATGGGTTTATCTCTGGGCTTTCTATCCTGTTCCATTGATCTATATTTCTGTTTTATTGCCAGTGCCATACTGTCTTGATTACTGTAGCTTTGTAGTATAGTCTGAAGTCAGGGTGCCTGATTCCTCCAGCTCCGTTTTTCTTTCTCAAGATTGCTTTGGCTATTCGGGGTCTTTTGTGTTTCCATACAAATTGTGAAGTTTTTTGTTCTAGTTCTGTGAAAAATGCCGTTGGTAGTTGGATAGGGATTGCACTGAATCTGTAGATTGCTTTGGGTAGTGTAGTCATTTTCACAATGTTGATTCTTCCAATCCAAGAACATGGTATATCTCTCCATCTATTTGTATCATCTTTAATTTCTTTCATCAGAGTCTTATAATTTTCTGCATACAGGTCTTTTGTCTCCTTAGGTAGGTTTATTCCTAGATATTTTATTCTTTTTGTCGCAATGGTAAATAGCAGTGTTTTCTTGATTTCATTTTCAGATTTTTCATCATTAGTGTATAGGAATGGCAGGCAGATTCTTAACCACTGCACCACCAGGGAAGTCCCTATTCCTGGTTTGTTAAGTGCTATTAATGTGAAAAAGTGTTGTATTTTGTCACATGCTTTTTTTGTGTGTCCATGACATGATTGTGTAGTTTTTGTCCTTTATTCTGTTATTATAGTGTATTACATTGATTGATTTTCATATGTTAAACCAATGTTGCATTCCTGGAGTAAATCCTACTTGGTCACATAATCCTTTTTATACGTTGCTGGATTTGATTTGCTAGTATTTTGTTGAGGAATTTTGCATCTACTACATTCAAAAGGGATATTGGTATGTGACTTTTTTTGGTGATGTCTTTATTCAGTTTTGGTATCAGGGAACACTGGTCTCATAGAATGAGTCAAGATGTGTTCTCACCTGCTTTATTTTTTGGGAAGAATTTGTGAGGGATTGGTATCAATTCTTCTTTAAACATTTAGCAGGATTCACTAGTGAAGCCATCTAAGCCTGGGCTTTTGTGTGTGTGTGGCGGGGGGCAGGAGGGTAAGTTTTTGGATTACTAATTCAATCTCTTTACTTATTACAGGTCTATTGATATTTCCTGTTTCTTCTTGAGTCCTTTGTTGAGTTTTCCTTCATGTTTGGTATTTATTTATACATTATTTTTTAAAATTCTTCTATCAGTCATTTTTCCTAACTTTAAATAACTGGCTTATCTCTTGATTTTTTTGAACATCAGCTCTCCACAATTTCATTTCAACCTCTATTTTATCAGATAAGGATGTTTACATCCCATCCTTTCCTCCCCCTTTCCTTGTTATAATATATTTTAGCTACACTTTTACAACATCAAAGTTTACAAAAGGTAACATTTGTATTCTGTCCTGAAGACACAGATGTCTTGGGCACTATGTCTTCAGTTTGAATGAAAAGTTAAAAACCAATGAATGGCTTTACATTCCAATGACATCCTCAGGAGGGATGATGCCTGTCACAAGAGTGAACTCTGTGCCATTTTTCCAAGTACAAAAAAATTATGATTATCATATTCTGTTGATTGCTTGAAATGATTACACATTTTGTTTGCTTCAATTTTGGACCTTTATTTCTTGTATACTTTTTATTGTTTTTCCTGGAAGGCCTAATTGCCTTTCTTTTTCTTTCTTTTCTTTTTTTTTGGCATGACTTGCCTTAATCCTATTCTCAATTCTTTTTCAAGCTTGCAATTATGCCATCTATTCTCACCAGAGACCATTCTCCTGGAGCTCTCTGGTTTCCTGCTCCAAACTGGACAGTTGTTTGCTAGGTTCCCAGCTGCCTTTTTTTTCCTGCTTTATTTTCTATTGAGATATAATTGATTTATAACATTGTATAATTTTAAGGTGTACAACATATTGATTTGATCCAATTTTTATATATATATATATTTATTTCCAAAACATGTATTACAGAAAAGAAAATCTGTAATCATTAAGCAATAACTCTCCATTCCCCCGGCCCCTGGAACATACCATTCTGCTTTCTATGAATTTGATAACTCCAGGTACCTCATATAGGTGGAATCCCACAGTGTTTGTCTTTTTGTGATTGGCTTATTTCATTTGGCAAAATGTCTTCAGGTTTCTTCCATATGGTACCAGAGGTCAGAGTTTCCTTCCTTTCTGGCTGAATGATATTCCATTGTATGTATACACCACATTTTGTTTATCTGCTCACCTGTGGATGGGTGCGTGGGTTGTTTTCACGTTTTGGCTGCAACGCACATTGGCGTGCAAGTATTTGTTTCAGTCCCTGCTTTAAACTCCTGTGCGTATATGGCCAGGACATTTCTCCCCGCTCCACCACTAGCTGCTTGGTCCTCACTGTGTTCTTGGTTGGGTCATCTCAGCAACTCTGAGCACTGGCTCTCCTCCTCCCCCACCCCCAGTTAGTCTCTTTCTGAATCATTTCTTCCTGTCTTTTTCCTTTCTGTCATCATAAAACTTTGCTTTTCCTCAGTTTTCCCACCTAAAAGGAAAAGTCTAGATCTTCCTGGAATATAACTTCAGCAGAATTAGAAGGCAATGAGCCCATATTGGAAATCTGCCTCAAAATGCCCAGGAGGAAGAGGTGTGACACAAAATCAAGGAATTGATTTCATTGTTAATTCCTTGTGACTTTCCCCCAGTTTTGACTAATTACCCATCCTGCAGGCTAGATTAATTTTTGAATTTAATGTCATTGTATAGCGTTCAATCAGAAAAAGCGATAATCAAGGTTAAAATTGTTATACAATTAAGTCATAGGTTTCCTTTCCTCCTAAAATGGAACTGTTAAGAATTTACTTCTTTAACATTAAAATCAATCCAAATATTGATAGGTCTATTGGCAAGTTTTTGAGGAAGAAAATTTAATGCATAATCCCTGCTGAGCACGTAGTAAACATAAGACCATCTATTTCAATGGGCAGAACTAGGTGCTTTGCTGGAAATTTTTTGGCTAAAGTCAACACATTTTTAAAAAACAGGTTTACTAATTTATTTATTTATATTTATTTATTTATTTATTTGGTTGCGGTGGGTCTTAGCTGCGGCACTCGGGATCTTCGTTGCAGCATGCGGGATCTTTCACTGCGGTGCGTGGGCTCTTCGTTGCAGTGCACAGGCTTCTCTAGTTGTGGCGCGTGGGCTCAGTAGTTGAGGAGTACGGACTTAGTTGCCCTGCGGCATGTAGGATCTTATCCCCAACCAGGGATCAAAACCGTGTCCCCTGCATTGGGAGACAGATTCTTAACCACTGGACCACCAGGGAAGTCCATAAAGTCCACACATGTTTTAAAAGGGAAAAACAAACTGGATGTGCCAAGCTTTGTAAAAAGAGGGAAAAATCAATTTATTATGAGCAGTAAATTGCGAAATCAAGCTTTTATACCTATGAGCGTTAGGGGCAGGCCGAGTGGTTGCTCGGATTCTGACAGATCTTGTGGTATCCCACTTTATATTATGGAATGAATGGCAGTGATTCAGATTTTAAAATTTGCATGAAAAATTCAAGCCAGAGATACATTAAGGTAAATTGAAGGATGTCAAAATCATATACAAATTAAGGTGTTTGGCATCACATGTGACTTTTAAGATTTTGAAGAAGTATCTTTGCCTTCATCTACACAAACCTTTGGGCAAATATTAGATCAGATGTGCAAGTAACTACAAGAAAAACTGCCGGCTCCTAAAATGTTTTACTTGTCTGCTGTTCCCTCGTGTGGTAAATAAGGAAGAAAACCTTATTTTTGACCACCTCCCAGGGGAAATAATTAAGAGTTTAGGCAAGTGGGCTAGTAGCTATTTGTGAAGCAGAGTTAAACAGATACCATCCGAAAGATAATGCATATCACTTAGAACTTGAAATGGACACATCATAGGTTTCCCCTCTTAATTTATGGTGCACTAAAAGCAGTCATAAATGTCGGCACGTTCCACCCTTGCAAAGAGTTACCACTTTTATGATTTTGACAAGCTCACACTCCTGGTTTTACCCTCACACTGTCCTGGGCTCAAGTATTTAATATTTAACAATCTGTATTCTATAAATAATAGATGTGCCTATCTTCACAACCGAAGATCAGCAGCAGATTTTATTGTTGACGAGAGTGATAATGTTCTCTCACCTTCTTTTCTTACCTTTTCATGGTATTGTTAATTTTCCCTTTGTGGTTGAGAGTGGAGGGAGGGGTTTGGGTCATTCCAGAGAGAAACGGGCTGTAATAACCCAATTGGAACAGAGCACTAGGAGAAGCTTGGATAACTCCAGACCGTCTCAGCAGTTTGAGTTTGCAGACTCATTCAAATGCTGGAGCTGGGAAGAACCCCAGCCATCATTCACAGACTTCCTGTTACCGTGAGGCAACGCCAAAATCTTCACCCAGCAGAAACGGGGCTCGTGCCTACTAAGTGCAAAGATGAGCATGAAGGAGAGTTGTTGGTGAAGGGATTTGGCCAAGGTCATCTAGCTGGTATTGGCAGAGTGGATGAAAGTCAACTCAATTCAATACATGATTGGAAACTATTGAGAAACAGAGTCCTGGCTCCCCCAAAGTTTTTTTTTAGTTAATTTTTATTGGAGTACAGTTGTTTTACAATGTTGTGTTAGTTTCTGCTGTCCAGCAAAGTGAATCAGCCATATGTATACATATATATGTATACATATATATGTATATATATATATATATATATACATGTGTGTGTGTGTATATATATATATATATATATATATATATATATATATATACCCTCTTTTTTGGATTTCCTTCCCATTTAGTTCACCACAGAGCATTGAGTAGAGTTCCCTGTGCTCTACAGTAGGTCCTCAAAAGTTTAAATCATGTGATTTCCCCTGCTGAAAACCCTACAAATGGACCTCTATCACGTTTGTAATAAAATCCTAACTTCTTATCTGGGCCAACAAGTCCCCTTGAGTTCTGGCTCTTTTGTTCCCCATCTTGTGGTCATATCAGCTCCTCAGACCGAGCTGATTCCATCCCCAGCGTCATTGCACAGCCATTCTCTGTGTCTGTTATGAATTTTCCCCAGATATTCCCACAGGTCCCGCTAAAACGGTATCCCAGGTGCCCAGAGAGGGAATTCCTATCCCTTTTCTCTGTTTTGTTGACTTCAGAACCATGGGATGCCCAGATTAAACATTATTTCTGGGTGTGTCTGTGAGGGTGTTTCTGAGTGAGCTTAGCAATGAAATCAGTGGACTCAGCAAAGTAGATGGCCTCTCCTATGTGGGTGGGCATCACCCAAGTCATGGAGGCCTGAATAGAAAAAAAAGGGGGAGGAAGGAGGATTCATTCCTTTTTGCTTCCTGCCTGCCTGCTTCAGTTGGGACCGCTTATCTCACCTTCTCCAGGCCTTGGATGGGATTTAAACCATTGGCTCCCTGGTTCTCAGCCTTTGGCCTCAGTCTGAATTATATCACCAGTTTTCCTGGGTCTCCACCTTGCAGATGGCAGATGGTGGGACTTGTCAGTCTCCATAACTGTGCGAGCCAACTCCTATAGTAAATCTCTCTCTCTCTCTCTCAATATCTCTCTTTCTATCTACCTATTTATATCTATACCTACACCTATACCTATACCTACACGTACACCTACATCTACCACTATATATCTATATCTATATCTATCTCCTACTGGTTCTGTTTCTCTGGAGAACCCTCACTAACATAGTTACCCTTAGGTCTCCCTCTCTGGAGGGCAACTTGGAGTTCCTTCTCTAAGCTTAATGTCCAGCAAAATTCTTAGAGTTTCTGGAAGGTCAGTGAATGAACAAAGGTAGCTGAATGAATGGAGTTGAGTGCTTGGAATTTGTAAAAGGCTCTTCTTACAAATATTGAGCATATCATTGGCTCTAGTTTGAGCTGCCCTTTACCTAAAAGTTAATATGTATGAAGCCTGCATTTCCCCCTTGCTTTCTGTACCCAGCATGAAGACGGCCTAGTTCTATGAGTTTAGCATGATGGGTTAAATAAACTTTGTAAACACAAACAGGAAATAACATAGAAAAAAACCCACAAACAAACAAAACGTGGTTTGAAAGTCTCCATTGAAGTCTCCAGGGCTTTCTTTCTTAATTCCTACAACCTCAAACAGGGTAGTGCAATTTAAAATGGAGATGATGGGCTTCCCTGGTGGCGCAGTGGTTGAGAGTCTGCCTGCCGATGCAGGGAACACGGGTTCGTGCCCCGGTCCGGGAAGATCCCACGTGCCGTGGAGCAACTGGGCCCGTGAGCCATGGCCGCTGAGCCTGCACGTCCGGAGCCTGTGCTCCGCAGCGGGAGAGGCCACAATAGTGAGAGGCCCGCGTACTGCAAAAAAAAAAAAAAAGAAAGAAATAAAAATAAAATGGAGATGACTGGCTAGACAAATGGAGGGCTGCTGCCAGTGATAAACAGAAAATAGCAATTGTTATGCCTTCCATTTGAGTGTTTTTTGCATTTTCAAGAGAACCTTTGCAGGCGTGCCGACATTCACAACAACTTGCGCTATGCCCCAGGAGGCGGTTTGTACATTTGCAGACCAGGGGGTCAGAGCTCACAGAAGTCACGTGACCTGCCCAATGCTGGCCGCCCCGTGACTTTGGCGGAGGCAGGTGGTAGAATCCAGGCCTGCCCATCAGTCTGGCACTGATGCTCCCAAATTGCAAAGTAAGGCTGGGAACCACAGTGAAGGAAGCCGAGGAGTTTCTGCTGATACCATGACACCGGCAGCCAGATTGATAGGAATTGGGGCGCAGATGTCCTTGGGTTTGCTCTTCACTGCCTTTGCCATCCTTTGTGATGGTTTGGAGAATCAGGCTTGACAGCGGCTTCAGCCTGTCATCATCCTCATGGCCTGAGGATGCCAGAGATGTTAAATAATCCTCTGCAGCGTCTTGTTGTGTCTTTGGGGAAACCTGAGTGTGACCTAGAGGGAGGCACCTGGGGTTGTGCACAGGCAGGGTGGGCACCTCTGGAAATGCTGCACACTGACACCCTCTCTTGCCTGCCGCCCCCATCCTGGCTCTGGCACGGGTCCCCCGTAAAGCCTGCTGCTGGGGGTGGGGAGAGGTTATGTCAGTTGAGCATCATCTTAGGCTTTGGGCGGCTCGTCAACGTTGCCCCTTGGTGTAGACAAAGTCTCTTTTCTATTTATGTTCAAGCTGCCCGTCCCCGACCCTTCGTCCAGGAGCAGACTCGGTTTCTCCCCTGATGAGGAACAGTTCTGCCAGGCTTTCCCTTCCCCTCCCCAGAGCCTGTCATTCTAACTCGGGACTTCTTGCACCCAGAGAAAGTGGCCTCTGAGGAATGGCATGGAAAATGAGGAAATTCTCTCCCTGCCCCTCTGTGCGTGGGGACAGGCAGCTTCTCTTCCTGACCCAGGGTTTGCAGCTCTGGACGGTGGGAAACAGTCTGGTGACCTGTCTCATTGGACCGATAAGAAAATATGATGTGCCAATTCAGTGCTGACTCAGCACCCACTGCTCATAGGAAATTCCTGGCATAGCTATTTTCTTGCAAATCCCGAGAATGTGTCAAGGAATGCAAGACAGTCCCATTAGATGGATGGCCTCAGACTGTGGAGCTCTAAGAAGGGAGAGAGAACGCCACGTGGTTCTGAGCCCACATGTGGGAAGCTCAGCAGTGTCTCATTAAGACCACTGCTGGACTGCTGGAAAGACTCAAACTTTTAGAACAAAAAGAGGAAAAAGGACTGAGTTTTAACGCATTTCAAACTGTAAGGCCGGCTAGCTTAGAAGGGTTTCCCCTATACCCTATTTAGAAATAGTGAAACACCAAAAAGACGCCACGCCAAAAGAACAGTTGGTTTTATCTCAATCACACAAACATTGAAAAAGGGAGCCTCATGTTTGACTAGTGTTTAAAAAACAACAACACTTGGCATTTTTACCACTGTTTCCTCTGTAGAGAAACTTTGGAACTGGCACAAGAGGAAAAGGGTTTCCACGTTGCCGTTCTTATCATTAGAAATTGTGGAAGTCATCAGCTGCGTTATGCTTGCGAGAGCAGCTGGACCTGTGTGCGTGTCATTGGTTGAGTGTCTGCGACAAAATGCTTGGCTGCGGTCCCCGTGGCTTACATGGGTGCATCTTTTTTTGGGGGGACTGTTTTCAATTTTAATTTTTTTGAAGCACAGTTGATTTACAATGTTGTGTTAATTTCTGCTGTATAACAAAGTGATTCAGTTATACATATATATATACATTCTTTTTTTTTTAATTAAAAAATTTTTTTTGGCTGCGTTGGGTGTTCGTTGCTGCACACGGGCTTTCTCTAGTTGTGGCGAGCGGGGGCTGCTCTTCGTTGCAGTGCACGGACTTCTCATTGCGGTGGCTTCTCTTGTTGCGGAGCATGGGCTCTAGGAGCACGGGCTCAGTAGTTGTGGTGTGCAGGCTCAGTAGTTGTGGCGCAGCACGGGCTTAGTTGCTCCACGGCATGTGGGATCTTCCCGGACCAGGGCTCAAACCCGTGTCCCCTGCATTGACAGGCGGATTCTTAACCACTGCTCCACCAGGGAAGTCCGCATTCTTTTTTTTTAAATATTTTTTTCCATTATGGTTTATCATCTGATATTGCATGTAGTTCTCTGTGCTACACAGTATGTGTGCTTCTTAAAGAAGTCTATAAGTTAAGAACGCTCCAGACAGGACACCTAGAAGGTAAAGGCGTAAAGAAAAGTCCCTTCTCACTCCACCCTCCAACTTTCTAGTGTTTCCCCCTCCCAAAGGTAAGGACTAAAGGGCGTGGAGGCTGACCATCTGGGGCAGCACTTCTGAAACTTCAGTTCACGTCAGAATCATCTGGGCGATTTGTTAAGACACAAAGCATGGGGCTCCTCTTCTCCAGGAGTTTCTGATTCAGTAGGTCTGGGGTGGGACCCTGGGATCTGCCTTTCTCACAGTTTCCTGGAAAATGCTGATGCAGCGAATCCAGCCCCCACCACCCCCGCACTTTGAGAAGCACTCATCCAGAGGCACATCCCACAAGAAAAGGGTGTGGACATCCCCATTTCCGACACATCCGACTCCTTAATATTCTGAAGGTGGACAGGTATTTACAGAACTGTCCACATTTAACAAAGAAAATCTGAAGTCAACCCTTCACTCTCTCCTGGCACCTAAGTCACACTGATACTGACTCACCAAGAAACGATGGGGCTGTGTTGTGGCTGCATTCTAGTTCCCTAAGAAAAGGAACTGGCTACAAAATTATTCACATTTCATTCTTAACTATTCTTGACGATTAACGTTTTATTTTTAAAGGATTAACGTTGACAACATGTTTATTCTTGGTCCACCAGTGGCAGAACAAATGACAAGCAGACTCTTGATTATGGACTTTGGAACTCCAAGCTCACATCTCCTAAATGAAGCTGGAGGAAGGATGCTGGGAAGGACCTAGCTCCCCCAGGGCAGGCATTTGGTCCAGAGGATGATCCGGCGTCCAGTGGTGAGTTTAATCCTCCCCCACAAACACACTTCCCCTTCTTGGAATCATTCTGCTTTTTTTTTTAAAAATTTTTAAATTGAAGTCTAGTTGATTTACAATGTTGTGTTAGTTTCAGGTGTACAGCAAAGTGATTCAGTCTCTCTCTATATATATACGTATGCATTCTTTTTCAGATTCTTTTCCATTACAGGTGATTACAAGATATTGAGTAGAGTTCCCTGTGCTGTATAGTAGGTCCTTGTTGTTTATTTTATGTATAGTGTTGTGTGTCTGTTAGCCCCAAACTCTTAATTTATCCCTCCCCCTTTCCCCTTTGGTAACAGTAAGATTGTGTGAGTCTGTTTCTGGTTTGTAGACAAGTTCATTTGTATCATTGTTTTAGATTCCATCATTCCTGACTCTTCCCTTTCTCTCCCACTCTGCATACTGTCCGCCAGTAAGTCCTGACTGCTCAGCCTTCAGCGTCCATCCAGAGCCTGACCCCTTCTCTCCACTCCCACCTCTCTCACTCCGGAGCCACCCACCATCACCTCCTGCCATGACTGTGCAATTACTTCGTAACTGGTCTCTTTTGCTTTTTCCGCTGCCGCCCCTCCTGGCCCCCAAGTGTCTATTCTCCACACTGTGGCCAAATTGATGATTCCTGTGTCAGATCAAGGCACTCCTATCCCCTCTGACGGCTTCCCACTGCACCCAGAATGAAAGCCGCAGTCCTCACACTGCTAGCAAAGCCCCACTTCAACAGATCTGCTCGCTTGCTGCTTTGAACTCTGAGCACATCTCCCACTGTGTTCTGTGCTGTTACTGTAGTTTAGCTTCCCTGTTCTGCCTCCAATCCACAGGGAAGCTCTTGTGACAGGGTCTTTGCACTGGCTCCCTTCCCTGCCTGGGATGCTCTTTCCCCAGGGACCCACAAGGCTCTTTCTCACCCGCTTCTATCTTTGCCCAGATATCACCTGAGGGCTGCCCTCCCTGACTGCCCTTCTGGAAATTGCAATTCCATTCCTCACTCTTACTGCCCTCATTCCCCTTTCCAACCTTAATTTATGTTCCGCATAACACTTACCACTATCTGATATATGTACTTAACTTTTGCACTTTACCATCTATCTCCCATTATAAGAACGTTGAAATCCACAAAGGCAGTTTTGCTACAGGGGCTGCCATATAGTGGGTGCTAATAAATATTTGCTGAATGAACTCCCACGTCAAGTGTAAGAATAGGTGGGCTAGGGAATGAGAGGAGGACGGGAGGAAAGGTCTGCGAAGGCGGGGGTCGGGGAGGTGAGTGGCAGGTGATCAAACTTTTTGGTCTCAGACAAGAAGCCGCACAGAACCCAAGAAGCACGTGCCCGAGGTACTGTCCTCTGAGAGCTCCCCCTCTATGTATTTTCTCTTTTTCTTTCCTCTCCTCCAGGTAGGTAGCTGGCTCTGCATCCCATTGCCTCTGACGAGCTCTGGGACTGGCAGACTGCAGGGGTAGCTGCAAGACTCTGCTTTTGTTTCTTTTTTCCTCTTACGAATTTATTTATTTATGGCTGCGTTGGGTCTTTGTTGCTGTGCGCGGGCCTTCTCTAGTTGCGGCGAGCGGGGGCTACTCTCCGTTGTGGTGCGCAGGCTTCTCATGGCGGTGACTTCTCTTGTTGTGGAGCATGGGGTCTAGGCACACGGGCTTCAGTAGTTGTGGCTCATGGGCTCAGTAGTTGTGGTGCACAGGCTTAGTTGCTCTGAGGCATGTGGGATCTTCCCGGACCAAGGCTCAAACCTGTGTCCCCTGCATTGGCAGGGGGATTCTTAACCCCTGTGCCACCAGGGAAGTCCCCAACTTGATATATTTTTTTACTGAGGTAAAATATACATAACATAAAACGTACCATTAAAATTTTTTTTGTTGAAGTACAGTTAATTTACAATGTTGTGTTAGTTTCTGGTGTATGACAAAGTGATTCAGTTATATATATATATATATCTCTAATCTCCATACACACACAGATATATATATATATATATATATATATATATATATATATATATATATACTTTTTCAGATCCTTTACCGTTATGGTTTACTGCAGTATACTGACTATAGTTCCCTGTGCTATAGAGTAGTTCCTTGTTGTTTGTCTATTTTATATATAGTAGTTTGCATCTGCCAGTTCCAAACTCCTAATTTATCCCTTCCCCTCCCCCTCGCTTTCCCCTTTGGTAACCAAAAATTTTCTTTTTTTTCTTTTTATTAAATTTATTAAATTTATTAATTTATTTTTGGCTGTGTTGGGTCTTTGTTGCTGTGCGTGTGGGCTTTCTCTAGTTGTGGCGAGCGGGGGCCACACTTCATTGTGGTGCAAGGGCTTCTCTTTGGCGTGGTTTCTTTTGTTGCAGAGCACGGGGTCTAGGCATGCAGGCTTCAGTAGTTGTGGCACACGGGTTCAGTAGTTGTGGCTCACGGGCTCTAGAGCACAGGCTCAGTAGTTGTGACACACGGGCTTAGTTGCTCCACAGCTCTTCCCAGACCAGGGCTCGAACCCGTGTCCCCTGCATTGGCAGGTGGATTCTTAACCACTGAGCCACCAGGGAAGGCCCCAATATTTGTCTTCTATGTCTGAGAGTCTGTTTCTGTTTTGTAAGTAAGTTAATTTGTATCATAGTTTAGATTCCACATATAAGTGATGTCACATGGTATTTGTCTTTCTCTTTCTGGCTTACGTCACTTAGTGTGATAATGTCTGCGTCCAACCATGTTGCTGCAAATGTCATTATTTCATTCTTTTTTATGGCTAAGTCTTCTTTAGCCATTCATCTGTTGATCGACATTTAAGTTGCTTGCTGTTAGTGGGAATGGAAACTGGTTCAGCCACTATGGAAAGCAGTATGGAGGTTCCTTAAAAAACTAAAATGGATTCCATATATATGTGTTAGCATACGGTATTTGTTTTTCTCTTTCTGACCTACTTCACTCTCATGAGGAACCTAGGGGCAAGACAGGAATAAAGACACAGACCTGATAGAGAATGGACTTGAGGATACGGGGAAGGGGAAGGGTAAGCTGGAACGAAGTGAGAGAGGCGTGGACATATATACACTACCAAACGTAAGGTAGATAGCTAGTGGGAAGCAGCCCCATAGCACAGGGAGATCAGCTCGGTGCTTTGTGACCACCTAGAGGGGTGGGATAGGGAGGTGGGAGGGAGGGAGATGCAAGGAGGAAGAGATATGGGGACATATGTATAACTGATTCACTTTGTTATAAAGCAGAGACTAACACACCATTGTAAAGCAATTATACTCCAATAAAGATGTTAAAAAAAAAACACTAAAATGGAGTTACCATATCATCCAGCAATCCCACTCTTGGGCATATTATCTGGATAAAACTCTAATTTGAAAAGACTTGCACATCCCACTGTTCATAGCAGCACTATTTAAAATTAACCATTTTTCAGTGTACAGCTCAGTGGTATTAAGCACATTCACATTGTTGTGCAACTGTCGCCACCATCCATCTCCAGAACCTTTCATCTTCCCCAGTTGAACTCTGCACCCATTAAACACTCATTCTCCATTTTTCCCTCTCCTCAGCCCTTGGCAGCCACCCTTCTATTCTCTATCTCTATGCATCTGACTACCCTAGGGACCTCATATAAGTAGAATCCTATAATATCTTTCTTTTTGTGACTGGCTTATTTGTGACGTAGCGTAATAGCCTGAGGATTCATCCATTTTGTAGCACGTCAGAATTTCATTCTTTTTTGACAGATGAATGGTATTCCACTGTATGAATACCATGTCTTGTTTATCCATTCATCCATTGATGGACACTTGGGTGGCTTTTACCTTTTGTCTATTGTGAAGAGAGCTACTATAAACATGGGTGTACAAATACCTGTTCAAGTCCGTGCTTTCAAACCTTTGGGGTATATGCCCAGAAGTGGAATTGCTGGATCCTATGATCATTCTATGTTTGATTTTTTGAGGAGCCCCCGTACTATTTTCCACAGCAACTGCACTGTTTTACGCTCCCACCAGTAATGTACAAGGGTTCCCGTTCCTCCACATTTCTGCCAACGCTTGTTATTCTGTTCTTCTTTTTTCTCTCTTTTGATAATAGTCAATCTAATGGTTGTGAAATGGTTCTAACCTGACTTTTCTGTGACTTTTTTCTCTATGGACACTTCCTTCTCAAAGGAAGTGTCCATAGAGACACTTCCCCTTCCCTCTTTTCCTCCACATTTTTTGGGTTTTCTTTTCTACTTTTCTGGTTGTTTTCTCCCCTCATTCATGCTAGCATTTTCCAGAGCTTCATCCAAGCTCTCTCATTCTATATACTCATGTACTCCTTATAATTCCTAACCTCCATATGCTCATAAATTCCATCCACTCATTGTATATTCATTGTAACTTCATCGACACCCTGACTTCACCTCCTGCTTGGACGGTGTGGATTCTCAAATCCTTATCCCTAATCCAGATTTTCCTGAGCTCTGGACTTGTATGTCCAATCATCTACGAAAAACAGGAATTAAAAAGCATTTGAAAAAGCTAATATTTGTGTCAGGCACAGGGGTGTGTGGTTTATAAGCACTTTGTCCTTTAAACTTTGTTTTTAATCCTTTGACACTCTCACCAACCCTATCGTTAACTCCTTACTGTTACTTAGTAAACTGAGGCTTAGGGGAGCAACTTCGAGGTCACTTTATTCCAAAGTCCATGTTTTTCATCCTGGCCCCCATATGACCATTACTGGCTACTCCAGACTCCTTCGAGCAAACATTTCTCACCCTGAGATGTAATCACGTATTTTCTTCTGTCTCTATCACTGGACTAGAATAGATGAGGACAACAGGGGCAAAACTTTTTTTAAAATTTTTATCTACTTCTGGATTCCCAGGTCCATAGTGCTTGGTGTCAGAGTATGTGCCCAACTAGTGCTTGTTTAATATATGAATGAATGAGTGGACGGCATGCATCTCATACCATCTTTATTTATTCGTGATCACCTGACACCAGTGTCCCTGTTATGCATACATATCACGTAGGCTTCTACTAAAGAAATTAATGATTCAATTTTTGTTGTTTTAGAACTAAACTTGATGATTAAATGTTACGTGTAGGCAGAATCTCGCATGATGTGAAATTGGATGCAATTTTTTTTTTTCCTGGACAAGGGAAGAAATAGCAGAGAAGTAATTCACAGATGGGAATTTAAATGTTTAATTTCACTATTAAGTAATTCAATGATATTTAATAATTATTTAATTATATTATTATTAATTATTTAATTATTGTCCAGTATTTGCTTTTTCTTCAGAAGATAACTATCATTTGAATAATAATAGTGAATTCATTTTATTTTTATTTATTTATTTTAAAATAGTCATTTCTCTTGCTTTCATGGTAGCAATATTCTTTTTATTTATTTATTTTTTGGCTGTGTCACGCAGAGTGTGAGATCTCAGTTCCCCTATCAGGGATCAAACCCACACCCCATGCATTGGAAGCACGGAGTCTTAACCACTGGACCGCCAAGGAAGTCCCCGTGAATTCGTTTTAAAAGCGGAATTGCTGCTTTTAAAAACAATGTGTTTTTATTTGTAACTGCCCTGCCAAATGTATTGCTACTCCCACTGACTTTCTGAGTTTTACTTAATTAATAAAATAACTTATTGAAAAAAAAACCCAATGTGTTTTAAAAATAGGTAGCATGTATATGTTAAAAAAATCAGATAGGGTTTATGATGAGAAGCCTTCTTCCCACCCCTGTCTCCGGACCGCAGGTCTTTATCTCAGAGGTAACCCCCTGTCACCACTTTCCTGGGTATCACTCCGAAGTGCGCTCGGCATTCACATGCGTTTATAAATGCCCCCCCCCCACATCTTTCTTTTTTAAACAAATGGGATCACCTTGTTCTGCACCTGGATTTTTTCACTTTTTAATATATCTCAACAATTGTTCCATATTGATGCATGGAGGGCAGCCTCATATATCTTCACGGGCATAACCAGCACCGCTGAAACTGTTCTTACCCAAGTACTTGGGGTGGCAGAAATGTCTAGGTGGCAACAAGGACACGATTTATTTGAAACCTTCAGTTTTATTTGCCTTTCACACCAATTTTCCATTCTGCTTCCTAGTGCATCTGTGCTTATTTTAATATAAAGATCATATTTTGAAACAGTTGCTCTAGAAAGATGCGTTTGTGTATTCAGAGATTTATACACCTCTGCAGGCACGTGCACCCAGTTTAACATGGAAACATGACATCGTGGGACCATCACAGTGATGCTATGAGGCAGGCAGGGCAGGGATTACTAAGCCTTTTCTGAAGATGAGGTGACTGGGGCCCAGCAATGTTGCGTGACCTGCCCCAGGTGAGGGCACAGGCAGGAGGGCACCAGCACCTGAGAACATGCCCTACTGCCTCTCAGGACACAGATGAAAGCTGATAGAAAACCAGGATCTTAAAAGACAAAGTGCACCCGGGTTTACGTTGAAGGGATACTTGTATAACGTGTTTTGCTGAGTGTGGGATGAAAGACCTGGGAAATGTAGTCTTAGTTAATATGGCAGGAAATGGGACCAATGCTCTTTTAAGAAGCACCGAAGTGTTGAATGTTAGTGTGAGAATAGCCCATGTAAGTTATGGGCTAAATTGTGCTCCCCTGAAATTCGTTTCCTGAAGTCCTAATGCCGGGTACCTCAGAACGTGATTATATTTGGAGGTAGGGCTTCAAAAAAGGTGATGATGTTAAAATGAGGTCATTAGGGTGGGCCCTGATTCAATATAACTGTTGTCCTCATAAGGAGAGGAAATCTGGACACACAAGAGAGACACCGTGAATGCTTGGGTGTAGAGGAATGTACCACCCTGTCCGTGGTACTTTGTTATCACAGCCTGAGCAGATGAATACAGCATCCATTCAAGGGCTGTCTTCTCCTCTATGTGAATTTCCTGCCTCTGCAACGACTTGGTTCCTTTGGATAGGGCCGGGCTGAGTGTTCACTCACTCACTCATTCATTCATTCATTCAGTATTTACTGCACAGTGTCCTGTGCCTGGTCCAATCTAGGTGTCAGGCACACAGCAGTACCTGTGGCAAAGTCCCTGTTATCCTGGAGCTACCATGTCCAAAATGACCTGCTCTCCACTGTCTTCTCCAGGTGAGACACTGCGAACATTTACTAGAGAAAAGGGGGAAAGAAGAGACATTAAAAGTAAATTAAACGATCCAAATCACAAGTTCCAAATGTTTGTTTGTGTGCTTTTGCTTTTAAACATAAGCTTTGTTTGTAGATTGCCTTGCTGACATGGACGTGCAAGAAAAAGGAACAGAGGTGGATTCTAATTATGCTTCTCTTCATTATGAAAGTGGTTCAAAATGCCCAGCACAGCCGATTTGCAGGCTGACGACTGTGACGGCGCTCAGAGTTATTGATTTCCTTGCCTGCGTTTGTGTGTTTCCAGAGACCACCCAGATTCAGCGAAGAGCCTGGATGCTACCGGCGCTGTTTAGGATCAGATCCCCTCTTGGCAGGGAAGATGAGGGGGGAGACGGAATGACCAGCGTGTGGGTTGGCTTCTCTCTCCATCAGCAGCTCCACCTGCTTCCCCGGTCCTTTATGCTACTGGGTGCCAGAAAGAGCTAGAGAATCTGGCCGTGACTCATCTGCCTCCCCAACTTTGCTCTCAGAATGTGCTCTCCGGACTTTCTCAGGCGAGCCTGAGTGGTTCATTGCAGGTACCCATCATTAATGTGCCTTTCACGCTTCTTAATTCCCTCTAGAACTTCAACAATCATCGCAAACATGGGCAGGGGATCCTTCCCAGAGCAAGGCATTCATCATGACGGTACCCAGACTCCAGCGCAGGAATCACTTCCATTGCCAATGGGAAGAGGGAGCCAACAGGTATTTTTAAAGAGGCTCTATCCACTGGAGGATCGAAAAGAAAATATCCTCTTTAAGCATTTAGTCACACACATCAAAGGAAACAACAGTTTCAATCTTCATTTGCATCGTAGAGGCATTAGATGTGGTCCAGTCACACTGAGCTCCGCTTGAAAAGGCAGAGGTACCAGTACTTTTCAAGCCTTGACGGAGACAGAGAGAAAATGCAGCCAGGCAGATAATATATCACCCTGCCAAGGCATTTTCCATTTTTAAAAGGACAGAACAATTTTACATTATTTCTGGAGCCTCTTTGCAGCAAATATCCCTTGACATTTGTTCCAGAGCCCTGTCCAACCAGCCTAAAAGCGCTGGCTGGTCCCAGCCTGCTGCTCCCGTGTGCTGGGGCCCGCACTCTGACTTTTGGTCTTGAAGCACCAGATGTGAGAAGGACAAGAGGGCCCGTTGTTTTTAGAAGCACAGGCAGATGGAGGCTGGCTCTGCAGAAGGGGCCAATTAAGACACCACCCTGGTGGAAAGAACATGGTGTTTCGGGTCACTTGAAGATGCCCAATGAAGAATCAACACTCAGGGTTTCGAGCCACAGGGGTGAAAACGCAAGGAGGGTTTGGGATTTTCAGCGAATTCCCTAGAAGGCCCAAGGGGATTCAGAGATTAAAAACAATGAAGTGTGCTTGCATTTGATGGTGGGGCCTCTTGGGAAAGCAGAAAACGGTCACTAGTTCTGGAATCATTAGTACAAATGACTTCTAGTTAGGGTAACAAATGAACACATTTTCCCAGACCTGAAGAATCAAGGTTGGGCTGTTTGGTTAAAATTTCCCAAACTCAGGTGGTCTCAGGTCGACACCTGGCCACATGTGAGGTCTTCTGTTAGAAGGCAAACCCTGGTTTTATTGTTTCTAATCCTCAGCCCTGGCTGGCCTGAAAAATCTCAGGATGCTGAATGATTAATTCCAACCTGCCCTAGAAAACGTTAGTCAGCTGGTAAAAGGAAATAGCCCAACGTGAAGGCAAGAAGAGCAAATTGACTTTATCTGTGAGTGATTATGCTTGACAAGATGAAAAAAGAAAGAAATCTTTTGTCACTGAAGAAAACTGTGCTTTGAGAAATCTTTGCACAAGTCTTAAGGCTCTGCGTTACACGGTTTGAATTAAAATGGAAATAATCCCAGCCCCCCTTTCTCTCCAAATAAGCAGCAGAGAAACAAAACTTAATTTTCCCACGTTGACTGCAGCAGAGTTTTGGAAATCAGATCAGGAGTTCCACATCTACTCCAGAGCGGCACTTTCATTAACTAGCAGATATTCTCTTTAAAGAAACCTATTACTGAATTGCTATTTACTACTAAAATGTTCATTTTCCTTTAAGTATTGTCACACATGCAGTCTGATTCTTTGTGGGTGGGAGAGTGAGGCAGATGGATCTCTCCTCCAATAAAAACGAAGAGCCAATTTTCCTTCTGAAAGGGGAAAAGATCAGGACAAAATTATTCTTCTGATTTCACATTTATCTCGTACTCACAGCATCTGTCTGCTTAGAATTTGAAAGAATGAGTCGTAGGGAGGAAAACAAAATGTTTTGACTCAACCTATGATTCCAATTTTACTGCTTTTTTTCACCAATTAAAAACAAAATTAACCTTTTTTTAAAAATTCCAAACTCTTTTTATATTTTCAGCATTTTTCTCTTCTATATCCACATGGCTAACCCCCTCACCTCTTTCGAGTCTTGGTAGAAATGTCAATTTCTTTTTTCTTTCTTTTTTTTTTTTTTTGCGGTACGCGGGCCTCTCACTGCTGTGGCCTCTCCCGTTGCGGAGCACAGGCTCCGGACGCGCAGGCTCAGCGGCCATGGCTCACGGGCCCAGCCGCTCCGCGGCATGTGGGATCTTCCCGGACCGGGGCACGAACCCGTGTCCCCTGCATCGGCAGGCAGACTCTCAACCACTGTGCCACCAGGGAAGCCCTGAATTTATTTCTTTATTATGTTTATTGTCTCCTGAAGATAAGCACCAAGAGACCTGGGATCTG
Source organism: Stenella coeruleoalba (assembly GCF_951394435.1). Classification (NCBI taxonomy): domain Eukaryota; kingdom Metazoa; phylum Chordata; class Mammalia; order Artiodactyla; family Delphinidae; genus Stenella; species Stenella coeruleoalba. The sequence continues at coordinate 4,784,247 of NC_137169.1, forward strand.
GGTTTTGTTCAGTGATGTACTCTGATTTCACAGAGGGGTGCCTGTCCCTTAGTAGATGCTGCATAAATGCCGAATGATGCAGCCACTATGGAGAACAGCATGGAGGTTCCTCAAATAACTAAAAATAGAACTACCATATGACCCAGCAACCCCACTACTGGGCATATAGCCGGACAAAACTATAACTCAAAAAGATACATGCACCACTATGTTCATAGCAGCACTATCTATAATAACCAAGACGTGGAAGCAACCTAAATGTCCATTGACAGATGAATGGATAAAGCAGATGTGGTATACACACACACACACACACACACACACACACACACACACACACACACACACAGGAATACTACTCAGCCATAAAAAAGAATGAAATCATGCCATTTGCAGCAACATGGATGGAACTAGAGATGATCATACTAAGTAAAAAACTAGAGATGATCATACTAAGTAAAATGAGTCAGAAAGAGAAAGACAAATACCATATGATATCACTTACATGTGGAATCTAAAATATGACACGAATGAACTTATCTACAAAACAGAAACAGACTCACAGACACAGAGAACAGACTTGTAGTTGCCAAGGGGGAGGAGGCATGGGGGAGGGATGGAGTGGGAGTCTGGGGTCAGCAGATGCAAATCATCATACAGAGAATGGATAAAAAACAAGGTCCTTGTGCATAGCACAGGGAACTATATTCGGTATCCTGTGATAAACCAAAATGGAAAAGAATATGAAAAAGAATATATGTATGTATAAATGAATCACTTTGTGGTACAGCAGAAAGTAACACAACATTGTAAATCAACTATACTTCTTTCTTTTAAAAATTTTATTTATTTATTTATTTTGGCTGCACTGGGTCCCAGATGTGGAACGTGGGATCTTAGTTGAGGCATGTGGACTTAGTTGCAATATGCGTGTGGGATCTAGTTCCCCAACCAGGGATCAAACCCAGGCCCCCTGCATTGGGAGCACAGAGTCCCACCCACTGGACCACCAGGGAAGTCCCTCAACTATACTTCAGTAAAATAAATTTTAAAAATGCTGAATGAGAATGTCCGGAAAAATTTGCCTGTGATTTGGAAACGAAGAGCATCCTTTCAGCACAGTGTTGGGCATTGCCTAGTGGACCCTCTGGGGAGGAGCTGATTCTCCAGGAACAAGCACCTTTAACTCCTTTCTATGGACTCAGCAGAAGTAGAAACCTGAGAGTAATGCAAATGATTCTTGCCCATGGATGTAATTAATTTTTGTCCTACAGGAAAGATAACCCCAAATATGACACTTCATTGCCCTGCAGGATGTGAATGAACTTTGCATCTTTTAGCAAGCATTCTTCCTTGTCTATGAATATACCTGTGTTCTTCAAATTCTCCTTTGAACCGGTTTCAACGCCTTACTAGTTCCCTCATTAATTAAAGAGCTAAAGAAAACTCTCCGTACATATTCACTTTATTTCATGATTTTAAAAATTTTTTGAAAATTATCATTGAGTAAAAGAGTGAATTACACTCCCTCCCCTAGGAAACCTTATCATGTTCCATAGTTGTAGATGCCATTGAATGCTGGTTACTCATCAATTTTGTATCTCTTAGCCACAACCTCTCTGGGCCTCAGATGCATATATCCAGTTGCCTTCTTGATATCTCCACTTGGATATGTAATAGACATTTCAGAATTTAAAAGTCCTAAATGGAATTCTTATCCTTAACTTGCTCTGTCCCTGTCTTTAAGTGGCAACACTATTAACTCAGCCGCTCAGGCAAAATTCTAAGAGTGAAACCTTGGCCCAAAGCATTTCTTTCTTAAATAATTCACTTCCAATTCATCAGCAAAAGCTGGGCAATATCTCTACCTTCAGTACATATTCCAAATCCACGTACCTCTTAGGACGTCCACTTTGGTCTAAGACCTGTGGCTGGTTTTTGTAAAGTTCTTTTGGGACATAGGCATACCTCTTTATTTCCATATTGTCCATGGTTGCTTTTGCACTGCAATGGCAGTTGTGACAGTTGAGTAGTTGTGACAGAGACCATAGGGTCTGCAAAGCTTAAATATTTACTACCTGGTCCTTTACCGAAAAAAATTTGCCCCGCCCTGGTATGTTGGACTGAATGATGGCCCCCAAAGATATCAGGTCATGATCCCTGGAACCTGTAACTGTGACCTTATTTGGAAAAAGTCTTTGCAGATGTGATCAAGTTAAGGGTCTTGAGATGAGGCAGATGATCCAGGATTACCTGGGTGGTCTCTAAATGCCATCACAAACGTCCTTATAAGAGAGACGCAGAGGGAGATTTGGAACACACACACACAGGAGAGGGCAATGTGAAGATGGGGCGGACAGAGATTTGATGCTGGCCTCAAAGATGGGCGTGGCGGCCACAAGCCGAGGATGGTTGGCAGCCACTAGAAGCTGCAAGAGGCAAAGAACGGTTATTCCCTGGAGCCTCCGGAGAGAGCACAGCACTGCCAACACCTTGATTTTGGCTCAGTGAAACTGACTTTTGGAACTCTGGCCTCCAGAACTGTGAGAGAAGAAACTTAACGTTGTTTGAAGCCACTAAGGTAACTTGTTACTGCTGCCACAGGAAACGAATGCACCTTGTTTAAGCCACCATCAAGTCTTGATGACTGCAAGAGTCTCCCAACAAGTCTCTCTGCTTCCGCTCTTGCTCCATTGTAGGATATTCTGCACATCATGGCAGGGGGATCCTTTTACAGCACCGCTGAGATAATACTCTCAGCTCAATACCCTCCATCAGCTTTCTGCGACCATGGAATTCAAAGTCCTGTGTGAACTGGCTTTAGATTCCTCTTTGGATTCTTGTTCCAGAGCTCCTTCTGAGTGGTTTCATCACAGTTCCTACAACACCCCGAGTGTGCATCTGCCCCAGGGCTTTTGCACTTGCTGTTCCCTCTGCCCAGAATATTCCTCCCCCACATAACTGCCTGGCTCTCCTCAATTCCTTCAGGCCTGAGACCTCACCTTATCTAAAGCAGCACCTTCATCCCTCCACCCTCTCCTTCTATGTTTTTTCCCAGTATTTATCCTTCTCTAACCTGCGATCATACATTTGCATGTTTATCACGTCTCTCCCACTTCCATATCAGCTCCAGGAGAGCAGGATTTTTGTCTGTTTTGTTCACTGTTGTATCCCCAGCACCTAGAACCAGTATCTGGTACATGGGAGGCACCCAATAAATATTTGTTGGATGAATGTACCTGGCAAAAATATTTAAACCATATCAAACGAAGAGTAAGCCTTATTTTATTTTCTGTTCCACCCTCAAAGGCAACTACAGGCAATACATTTCTTGTTATTCTTCCAGAAACTTTTTCTGTATATACAAGAATATCTATATATGCAATGAACGTTGTATCTATACATACACAAGAATAGTATACATTATAACCTGTGCCTTTCTTTTTTTTTCAGTGACACATTTAAGCTGAAGAACCTTCCATAACAGCACACATTGATTTACTCCCATCTTTTTAACGGCTGTGTAATATGCCACAGATTAATACACAAAGAAAAATACATTGCTCACTTCGTTTGAAAAACAGAAAAGCTAATGACAAGGAAATGCCTCTGAGTCTACACCTTTCTTATTTTCTAGGGTAGACAGCATCGGTCTGATTCTTCTTGGGCACTGGCTTCTCCGTGACTGCCAAAGAAAACTATTGATAGTCTTTGATAGAGTGGCAGCTTTTCCCTTCAGGTGTTTTGACAGGTCATTTTACTTGCAACAACTAAACAAAGTTTCCCTGGGAGACCGAGAGTCGACATAAATTACATTGGAACGTGTTGCAGCAAATAAGCGAGAAAACAGAGAAAACAAACATGTGAGCCCTCCACATGGTCTCACCAGTCTTCAGTGGTGGCTGGGGGTGACTTCAGCAACCTTACCATCCCCCTCAGCCTCCTGGAAGCACCCCAGATAAACAGACAATGGATGTGCAAGCTGGGCCCCGCTGTGCATATGCTGAAGTCCTCTTGCCCCCTCCCTCCAATCACACTGCTCTCCCCAAGTCCTTGTTCTATAGAGATTTTGGGGCTCCACTGATGTCTCTCTGGGTCCCAGGAATCAGAGGTGGCATCCTGGTCTCCTAGATCTGTTTTTTCTTTTTCTGGCCAGAGGTATTTTTATTTTATGTAATAAATACATATATAGTGTTAACAAAGTTCAAGGCATTATTCTAAGTTCTTAACAAAGATCAACTAATTCTTACAATTGTCTGAGGTTGGTACTGTTATTATCTCCATTTTCTGGTTAGGAAATCTCAGAGAGGTGAAGGAACTTGCTGGAAGTCACACAGCTGGTGAACAAGAGTCATGATGTGAACCCAGGCAGTCTAGTTTCCGAGTCCACTGTCTTGCTGGTCTCCTAGATCTGTTAACTTTGGAAGTCATGAAGCGCCCATCCGAACCAGCAAAGCCCCATCTCTTTAGCATTTTCCCTCTTTAGAAAAAAAAAAAAAGGCATTTCTTTGGTCCTGAGTTTGGATTGAATAAAAGAAACTATCCGGCTCTCATACCAGAAGACTCAAGAAGGAGGGGAAACACTCCAGTTTTAAAGGGAAAGTCTAGGAAAAACTGGGTTGACTCTTTATTAGGGTATGGAGGTGAGATACATTCTATCAAAGGTGTTTAGCTGTAACTCCAGGCAGGGTCCCTGGAGAGCGGGTGCACTCAGGTATGTTGTATGCAATAGTTGGGTGATGTGGAAAGATTTTATGATTGTTTAAACAACATCTCCTTTTCTACTGAAGTATAGTTGATTTACAATGTTGTGTTAATTTCTGCTGTACAGCAAAGTGATTCAGTTATACATATATATACATTTCTTTTTTTATATTCTTTTCCATTGTGGTTTATCACAGGATATTGAATGCAGCTCCCTCTCTATACAGTACGACCTGTTGTTTATCCATTCTATATATAATAGTTTGCACCTGCTAACTCCAAATTCCCATTCCATCTCATCCTCACCCCTCCTCCCCCTGGGCAACCACAAGTCTGTTCTCTATGTCTGTGAATCTCTTTCTGTTTCCTAGATACATTCATTTGTGTCATACTGTAGATTCGACATATAAGTGACATCATATATTTGTCTTTCTCTTTCTCACTTATTTCTCTTAGTATGATCATCTCTAGTTCCATCCATGTTGCAGTAAATGGCATTATTTCATTCCTTTTCATGGCTGAGTAGTATTCTATTAAAAACATCTCTTGAAACTCCTATTGCGATGGATAATGTGCTGTTCTAGTATTTTTTAAAATTATTATTATTATTTTTTTTTTTGCGGTACGCGGGCCTCTCACTGCTGTGGCCTCTCCCGTTGCGGAGCACAGGCTCCGGACACGCAGGCTCAGCGGCGACGGCTCACGGGGCCAGCCGCTCCGTGGCACGTGGGATCTTCCCCGACCGGGGCACGAACCCGTGTCCCCTGCATCGGCAGGCGGACTCTCAACCACTGCGCCACCAGGGAAGCCCTAATTATTATTTTTTTAAAAGTTTTTTTTGATGTGTACCATTTTTAAAGTCTTTATTGAGTTTGTTACAATATTACTTCTGTTCTATGTTTTTTTGTTTTTTGGCCTCAAGGCATGTGGGATCTTAGCTCCCCAACCAGGGATTGAACCCGCACCCCCTGCACCGGAAGGCGAAGTCTTAACCACTGAACCGCCAGGGAAGTCCCTGTTCTGGCTTTTAATATTAAAAGGAAAACAAAACAGCCATTAGTGGTGTGGTTTGTCCTTAGACTACTGTCCATTCTGCCTTACTACACTTCAGTAAATACTGAACAAGGGAAACGACTTATTCATTTCAAAATTTCAGCAGATTACTGGTCCGCAAATCGGGCCTTTTATGTTCAAATTATATTTCAAGTGAGCTGAAATTCAGGTCTACTAGGCGTAGATCTCCTTATATTTGGGGTATCAGACAAGTCTTTACTCTTGTATACTGATGGTAGGTATTCCGAGATTGCAATGGTTGCCAGAACTGCTGAATGGACATGGGGGGAGGAGGGAAGATGAGTGTTTGCAGGATAGGGAAAACAAGGAATATTAGTGAAAGGTTTGTTCTCAGAAGCTCACAAGTTTTCATTATTTTTTATCTTGTAAAGGCGAGGGGACAAAGGATCTCTCTGTATTATTTGCTACAATGGCATGCAAATCTACAGTGATCTCGAAATTTAAAAAATTACTTAAAGGAAAGGCAAGGGGAGAAACTTATTGGAAGCAGGACTTTTGGATATCATCATTACCTTTCTAAGCTAAGGAAGACACAAATAGAATAATTCTTTCTTTCTTGACCTGTGTTGGTGAGTTTCCCTTTTAGGAGTCTTTGAGCTCTCAAATGGGTTCAGTTCAGTCCTTGCTTTCGTCTCTCAACCCAGTAACATGGAGCTTCGGTACCTTGAGTTTAAGGAAGCAAGTCCAAGCACTTTTATTATTATCATCAGCAGTAATAATAGTCACTTTAATTACTTCAGAAAGCTGACCAGGAAACAAAGCTCTTTTACAAATATTTTTGAGGTAAAAAGTAACCATTTAATATTCCCACTATTTACCTATGTCCATCTGGTCCTGGACAGTAACATTCTTTCCTTGAAGAACATTAGGGCCAAAATGGCCAAGGATTCAAAGGATGGAATGGGGCGTCCAGCACATCTTCTGACTCCTCTGCTTTCCAACTGGGCTCTTTTAGCAACTCAGGTCACTTCCCTTACTGGAAGTACCCACCTCTTGGTTACCCTCCCAAGCAAAGGCAAACACCAGCTGTTATGAACTGAATGTTTGTGTTTCCCCCCAGATTCATGTGTTGAAACCTTACCTTCCATGTGATGGTATTAGGAGGTGGGGCCTTCAGGAGGTGATTAGGATTAAATGAGGCCATGGGGGATGGGGTGTGCCATGATGGGGTTAGTGTCCTTTTAAGAGTCATGAGACAGTTTGCTCTCTGCTCCCTGATCTCCGACTTCCAGCCTCCAGAACTGGAGGGAGTAAATTTCTGTTGCTATAAGCCACCCAATCCTTGGTACTTTGTTACAGTCTCCGGAATGGTCTAGGACACCAGCCAGCCAGTCCACCCAAAAACATCTCATTCTGCAGCCCAGAGGCTTTCAAACTCATTGGTCTCAGGATACATTCACTACACTCATAAAAATAATTGAGGACTCCAAAGAGCTTTTGTTTTGTTTATCTGTTGTGTATGGGCTGTATAGAAATACAAAAAAAAATTATTAGTTCATTAAAAATAGAAACCCATTACATGTTAACATACATCATATTTTTTATAACTTCATTTTCCAAAACAAAAAAAGTTAGTGATAAGAGCAGCACTGTTTGGCTGCACTTGAGGCCCAGGTGATATTCATTACCTTCTCCTGTGTCGCCACTGCACCTTGACCTGCTGTTGTTCACATCTGTTCACCCTGCTAGGCTGTGAGCTCCTTGGAGGGAGACACTCAACTTTATTCAACCTTACATCCTCAGGATCTAACAGAGTCTGGTCTCCAGTACACACTGGATAACATTATCTTTAAATTTAAGTATATGTTTTAATTATAAAAACAGCATAGCTATATTATATGAGAGACAATAAGAGAAACCACTCACAATACCCCAAATATCATTTCTTGGGTGTATTTTATATCAGTCTTTTTTTAAAATGCAGTTTTTTCTACCTGGAATCACATCATATGTAACAAGTGAATGCCATAATTTTGAAAACTTCTTTCCCCCCACCTAGCAACGGGTAAACTTTTCTTTCTGTGTTTAATGTCTGTGACTACCATGATGTTCTATTGTGTAGATACAACACAATTTAGTTATTAAACATCCAGCATTAGCACAATTCTTTTTTTGTTGTAATAAATACGGTGATTCTGTGAAGAATACCTTCACACATATAGCTTTTTGGCATTTAGTGTTATTTCCTTAGAATAGATTCCCAGAAGTAAGATTACTGGGTCAAAAGATGCAGACTTTTTATGGCTTTTAATACATACTGTAAAATTGCTTTTCAAAAAGGGTTACATTAATTTTCAATGCCACCAGCACTTTTAAGACTATGTTTCACCACACAGATCGTCAACATAGGTGGTATTAAGAATGCTAATTGATAAAATATTGTATCCTAGTTGTTAAAATTTTGCATTTTTTGACCCTCATAAAATGAAAGTTTGTTGAAGAATTAGTGTATAATACAAAACATTCTTTTGGGACATCTTTACTTCTTCTGAAAAACTTAAGAAATTTTCAGTTGTGAAGACGAGAAAAAGAACACATGTTTTTAGGACTGGCACAAAATTCACTTTGACACTCAGTCTTGGTGCCAAAATACTCAAACGAGGACCTTTCGCTGCTGCTGCTAGCTGTCATCCACGGGAAGCAAAGGACAAAACAAAATGTAAAGGACTGAAAGGTTCTCACTGCAAACCGTACAAGATTCACACAGAGCGGCTGGAGCTCTGCTTTTCATTCAACTTTTCTTCCTTTTCTTAAAACTTGGAGATTTCAGCCCTCTCCTTTGTTTCCGGTCTTACCTGCCCACGTGCACAATTCCTGAATTTCTCTGGGAGGGGGCATTTTCATCTTTGCCATCTCATCTGGCTTTAGGCTTGTCTGTACAGTGTGTGCTGGTTTACTAGATGTGGACGGATTTCCAGAGAAGCTGCAGCGGTGTTTCTGTTCCCCCCCAGGATGGATCCTAACCCGCTTCTGAGCTCTCTCCCCGCGACTGAAACCCAGCTGTCTCCCCACCTCGCACAGGGCGTGAGTGAGGTGGACGCCGAAATATTTGATCGGAAAACCCACGAATGTGAGCCCAGGACCGAAGCAAACTTGGCCTGCCTCGCCCACCGAGCACGCTCGCCGAGGTTTAACGTTTCTATAAGATTCTGCTCAGCGGCCTCATCCTGGGACAGGCATCTATGAGTCATCGGCTCTGCGGGTCACATGGCCAACGTGACCAAAATAAAGTTTCAGTATTTTAAGCCTCTAGAAAAGGGGACAACGGAGCATACCGGGGGCGGGCAACGACAGGCACAAGCGGGCCAGGCACCCGCTCGAGGGGCCGCGGCGGCGCGGGCCGAGGGGGCGGGGCGCCGGTGAGGGGGGAGGGGAAGGGGCGGGACCTGGCGGAGGCGCGCCCCTCCCCCACCGCCCGCAGCGACGCCCGGACCCCAGGGCCGGCCGGCTCTCGAGCGCGGCGCCCGGCCGACGCCAGCCCCGAGGCCCCCGGCCCTCGCTGCCCCCCGGAAGCGACAGGCCGAGGGATCCCGGAGATTCCGCCGCGTCCTCCACTGCCACCGGGACCCCACGCGCCGGCAGCGGCTTCCCCGGGAACGTCCTTCAGCCCCGGGAGCACGCGGGAAAAGCCCCAACGCGCCAATGAGCGAGCGCCTTCCTCATGACGGTCACGCTCGGGGGCGGGGCTTCCCTTCGCCGCTCCCGAGTTCCGGGAACCCCCTTTGATTGGTCTGGACGGCCTGGGAAACACTGTAGTAACGCCCAATCAAAACGCCACGTCTCGGCCTCGAGGAAATATTCCGTGTCGGCCCCTTCCTGATTGGGCAGTTCTTTAGTGCTCTGGCCACTGGAAAGCTTTGTTTAGGTCTGGAAGGCGGGCTTTCCTGGGAGTGGGTGGGGAGGGGGCGTTGATTCTTGACCAATCCTTTCATTCCGTTGGGTGGTGACTAGCCAATGGGCCGGATGGATAGGACGCTCCTCCCGGAGAGTAGTGAGACCCCTGGTGCGGGACGATTGGTGGCGGGAGCGATGAGTGGCAGCCGCGCGGCCCAACGGGCTCAGTGCGTGGGCCGCGGGGCGGGGCCAGGGCGGGTGCGCGGCGGCGGCGGGGTGGCTGGGCCGGCGGCGGCGGCGGCGGTACGAGGCGCGCGCTCGGGGTCCCGGTCGCGAGGAGGAGGAGGATGTGGCGCGCGGAGGGGAAATGGCTGCCGAAAACAAGCCGGAAGGTAAGAGCCGGAGCGTGAGGGGCCGGGGGTGGCGCGGCGGGCGGCGGGACCCGGCCCCGCCGGACATCCCGGGCATCGGCGGCGCCGGGCGGGAGCGCGGGGGCGCGGCGGCGGCGGCGGCGGGCGGGCGCCCCGGGCCGGGGAGGGGGCGGCGGGTGGGGGGGCGGAGCGCGGCCGGGTCCTGAGGTGACACGCGGGGCGGCGGAGCGCGGCGCCGCACACCCCCACCCGGGGGCGGGCTGGGGCCGGAGGGGCGGGGGGCCGGCGGGCGGGGGCCGGGCCCAGCGAGGAGGAGGAGCCGCGGAGGGAGGGCCGGCGCCTCCCCCACCCGGACCGGGCATCCCCGCCGCTCCCGGGCCCGGCGCGGCCCCCGCCCCCCGCGCCGGGCCCGGTGGGGGCCGCGGGGCGGAAAGTTTATCCTCCTCAGGCCCCCTCCGGCCCCGCGCCCCGCTGCCCCGGACCGGTCCCTGTCGGGGCACCGCCGGCGCTCAGCCTCGCCGTCCCTGGTTCTCGGCGGCGGGGCCGGGCAGTCTCTGTCCAGCCTCACCCTGGAGCCCCGTGGGCGCCTCCCAGAGCCGGAGGGGTCCCCGCGCTTCTCCCCACCAGGGGGACCCCCTCCTGCTGAGCGTCCCCGGGCCGAAGGGCCTCGTGTGACCCCTCCCCCTTCCGTTCCTGGGAGGGGGCCTGCGCAGCATCCCCGCCCCCAGCAGTCGCTCCCATCCTACTCTTGCCCTTGCACCCCTCGCAGCCAGGAGGGTGGGGTCTTCGTTTCTGTGGCAAGTGATGATCTCCATATTCCCTTGCCCTTTACCTTCTGTGACCCTGATCCTCCTTTGGCAGAGGGGTCCGTATCATCCTCTCATCCTCTGTGGAATCTTTTGGGGCCTCTGCACACCATTTATTGACCCTTTTGTCAGGACAAGGGGACTCGGGCTCCCCATGTTCTTCTTCTCTCACCCAGTGGATAGTGGGGGCCTGTGCAGCTCTGAAGTCATTTCTAAATAGGAAAGCACATACTTCTTACAGATTATGCACGCTCTCCGCACACTTTCCTGGGTTAGGGTGAGCTCATTTCCTGAATACCCTTTGAGTTGCCCTCTCTCTCTTTTGGGAGGAACTGGACATTCCACTGCTCCTTTCCCCATCTGTCTCTCTCCCCTGACACGTCTCTCTCCTTGGAGTTTCTCGTCTGGGTGAGGGTGGTTGCCCCATCAGATATAGGGCCGGGGTCCCGGCAGTGACGGCCTGTGTCTGAGGAAAACGGGTCTATTTTTGCTTCCAGTTTACTCTCGCTCTTAGGTCGGGGCAGCATTCATCAGTTGACGCTACCCTCCCCCCCCCAGAAAGAGGTTCATGTGCCCTTGGCTTTTGGTGTTCGGATTACTGTCTTCTGTGCAGTGAGAACCAGACTTCATACATCCTACATTCAAGAGACTTTGAACCTTCCCTGGAAATAAACTTCCCATTTCTTTTTTAAGAGAACTCATATCCTCCTTATGGCTTCTGTTTCCCAGTCAGCCATATTTAGTGAGCCTGTTACCTTGACTTTTTCTAATTTTCTTAAATTGTATTCATGTTGGCTGGGTAAGAAGAAGCCATATGCCTTTCCATCCAGAAAAGGGAGTGTAGACACCCATGTCGCCCACATGCCATTCGGGAAGAGGTTGCTAGTGTGCTCCTTGTTGTACTAGAACCTTCCTTGGGCCCTGGTGTTGTCTCTCGTGGGATGCAAACATTTCTTTCAATCTTATAGGTTCCAGGTGAAGGGGAAATTTAGATGCTTTCTGTTTTTTTGCTGCTCTGGTTCCTTTTTGGCAAAAAATGATACTATGCATTTGTTTATATGTATATATGCACATAGGCATGTATTTATATGTGAAATCATATCCTTTACTTATACACAGGAAGTTGGAAGGGTTAGATGACTCTCTGTACATCTTGGGTGTATATGGGGACCTTGACGTGTAAGGACATAGCTATGTATCACTGTTGTTGGTAACTCTTCAGGCTTAGAGGAATCAGAAGACTCATTGATAAATGGCCAATTCTTAACCGCTCTTTCCTTTGTCATTTGTACTGTACTGAATAAGCAGAATGACATCCTGAATGTCCACCAAGTCCCTGAATACACAAAGTGTAGAGGGCTTGCCCATGTGCGCCAAAACTTAGGCATTCTGAATTTAGGGGTGGTCTTCTCTGCTTGGTTCTTCACGGGGTGAAAAGTTCCCATCTTGACTTCTTTACTGCCGTGTAGGAGAGAGAGATTTCATGTATTTTGGGCACAGGATAGGGGCAGGTGAGAAGAATATGTGTTTCTCTGACAGAACTAGGAATGAATGGCCATAAATATGTCACTGTTTTATTTTGACCATTTAAATAATTGAGAGAGGTTGTGCACATTAGGAAAAGTTACCTTTGGGAAGGCCTATGACACTTTGTGGAAGGGTGGGAGGGATGATTCTCCAGGTTTTCTCTGAGCATCACAGTTTGTGTATTTGGCCATTTCCCCTTGGCTCTGGGGCCCCTCCCTCCCCTCCCTCCCATAGCTGGAATGGTTGTTGGGTGCCTCACTCAGCAGCCCAGTCTTACTTTGGGACAGGTCGAGTGTGGAACCCCGTCCTCCCCGACAAGCTTTGTCAAGACTGCGCTTTTGGACCTTGAAGCGCTTTTCTAGCCAGGAGACTCTCTACCTGGGTTACTGAGTCCGGGGCAAGGTTACCTGGAGGATTGCTCAGCATGAGTCGTTGACTTCACGGCTTTGCCCCTCAGTCAGTATTGAGTTATCCGGTGGGTATCATACCCATTGTCTGAAAGTTGTGCTTTTGACCTCAATTTCCTTTTTTTTTTTTTTAAAGTTTTTATGCTATTTCTATTCTGCCTGCATCTATATTCAGTTGATGGAATTGTGTATTTTTAGGGTGTAGTATTAACGACCCTGGGAAAACAAGAGTTGACTATCTGCTGTATATGTTGGCGTGTTCCCAGTAGAGTCCTCTCTCTTCCAGTGGTGGATCCTCTCCTGCTCTTCCCTGTACCACCGACTGCCTTTTGAAATTTTCCCTGCCCACCAGTGTGCTCCATTCCGAGGGCAGTAGAACGAAAATGGTAAAGGTTAGAGGAACACACTGGAGGTTAGTGTGCAAAGTTAATGTTCCTTTCTTGGAGTTTGATGCAGTTGTGCTTTCTGTGTCACCTGTCCCCGTAGATTATTGGAGATCAGCTTTTTCCTCTTACTTTTCCAGTGCACGGTCAGGTAGACAGGTTCTGTTCTCTTAATGATTTTTCTTTTTTATATCTTTCTGTTAGAGCATCACTCTCCCCTGCCCGCAGCCCCCTCTCCCCTTACCCTCAGCTTTCTGGACAAGGTTGGGTGACCCACGGGACATCTCTTCCCTGGCCTTTTTGAAGAGCTGACTTATCCTGCGCCTGGGAAATGTTGGGTTTCTTCATCTCATTGTTCAGTGGATTCAGAATGTTGACGTGTTCGCGGCAACCTGTACTCATGGTCAGGTTGGGTCAGATTTTCCTTTTCCAAACAGTAGGGTTGCTCTTGCCTCCTCTTTGAGACATCTTTATATATCCTGCTTATCCACATTTTTCCATTTCTTTAGTTTTTAGGCTTTCCTCTTAAAATAACCTATTCTTTAGAGTCAGGTGGCATTATTTTAGCTCTCTGTTTATGCTGGGTGTGGCCCCTGTGCCTGGTGGGATTATATTTCTTTCTGGCTGCTTCTCAGTTGGCCCATCTTCTAGCTTAACATTTCTTCCCTTCCTCATTCCTCTGGGCCATTCTTCGTTTCCCATTTCCTGAGTTTTGGGGAAATACATCTTTGTGTGCAGTTGTACTTCTTTCTAATTTCCTTATGGAAAAAGCAACAGAAGGTGATTCTCATGTTCTCTTCCTTTCCCCTCCTAGTTGTGTGCATTGCCTCCTTTGTGGGACCTTTGCATTTGGCCTTTTGGAGAGAAGTTGTTTTTACATGCACGTTCCCATCACTGAGTGCATTCATCCTGGAGACCTTCATTCACTGAGCTTGTATTACGTGCAGGGATCTGTGTGTGCGTGGGGGGGCAGGTTATGTGACTGCTTGAGACCATAGGGGTCTTGTTAGCCTTTTAGTGCAAATGACATCGCTGCGTATCTTGTGCTTGTCTTTTTATGTATTCGTGTAAGGAATTCTTTTCTGAACTTGTTTGGATTGTACTCTTACAAAGAGATAACTCTAATAGTGTACTATCCCATTGAGCTTTTCCCTGTCCCTGCAGGAGTCGGGGTGGTGGAGAGGGTGGAGGGCAGACTGGGAGAAGCACTCAACAGCCTTCCTTCAGACTGTGTGTGGGGTGTGTGGGGGTGTGGGTGTGTGTGTAGAAAAAAGTAGTCAGTCTTCTTCCTAAATGTCTAGGTATAACTTCTAGGTCATTTAGATATATGTTGATTGGGGCCCTTGTATAACATCTGAACAGCAGCATAGTGGGGATGGTATAGAACGTGAAATCAAATACATCCTTTCTAGAAGGAAGTGATAGCACATTTTCTCATGATTAACTGGTAAATTTCATATTATCAGCTAGTAAGGACAGTATGTGCTGCTGGTACATTTTCGCTGCCAGGAAGTGTTATATCTAAATTTTACGCCTAATTGTAGTGACCATTCTTAGGCTAGGTATCTGGTATACATATCACTGCTTTTGTTTATTATGTGACTTTTAATTCTTTACACTTTTTATTGGTACTGTTATTTGTGTCTTTTCTTTATTTTGGTAAATAGCCTTATAGTATTTTGGGGTGTAGGTTTGGTGTACCTAATGATGAGAGTAATGATAAAGAATTAACCTGAAGTGCACTTTTTCTTTTCCTCCTATGTTAAATCAGATTTCCCCTCTACAATATCTGTAGAAACCAATTTTGCTAGTGTTTCAGTCTTAAGAAGAGCTCTTGTTTAAGATTGTTGTAGTATGGGGTTTGCCATTGTCCTTTATCTGTGTGAATATGTGACTGAATATTTTCTGTGGGGACAAGGTGATGTGTGTTTCTGTTGTATTTCCATTATAACAGATCATTTTCTAAAATGTTCTGTATCTTCTGGAATTACTTACCATGATCTTTTTTTTTCTTTTTGATGTTCTAGGTGACTTAAATCCTACCTCCCTTTCTTCCCACAAGGTTTGTTTATTGCCCTTCTCATTGTTATTATAATAAAAAATTGTAGATTACTGTATTTATAGCCTTTCTGTCATTCAGTAAAGAGGGATGCCCACCATTCTTTTTGTCCTGTAGTAAGAGGCAGTGTTACTCCTTGTAGGGAGATGGAATGGGATTTAAGCCACAAGGTAAGGGGTGATGGTAGTATTTGTAACTGGATAGCATCCTCGGTGAAACACTGTGTCCTTTTGGCGCCTGGGCCTCCCCGTGTAGAATTTTGGAAATTTTTGTTTTTGCTGCATTTAGCCAACTTCTTTCTGTTTCTTTGCCTTGATAACGATACACTTCTTTGGGCAGAGGCAGCAAGTATGCTACTGATACTTCATTTGGGGCCTTCATTCACGAGGTAGTGTGGGGTCTTCTAATGTCATGCTGCCTGTCTTAGTACCATCTCTGGTCTTTGGTGTCTTTGAGGGTGAGGGCAGGAAGTGTTCTGGCTCCGCTTCTATGTCCATAGAACATGAGTTAGGATGCACGGTCATTCACCCCCTATTCCAGATTATAGTGTGTAATCTGTCTTTCTTTTCTTTTTATTTATTTTTTGAATACCTAATCAGGTTCAGGATATAGTTGATCAGACGCTATTAGATCCCTGTATCTTGTGCCATCCATGGATGTCGTGGCCATCAGTCCTGCGATTAAGATGTGTTACCATTCTGTCATTGGGACTTGTAAACATATAGATGGTCTTCCGTCCTGTGATATTTGTCATGTATTTGTAAGGAGAGTGTTTCTTTGTATATATTGACAAGGACAGCCATCCTTGAATTTTTTATATGGTGGGACGCAGTAAAGGGTGTTTTTTTTTCTCCCCATCAGTATGCTGGCTGTGTATTTCTGAGGTTCTCTTGCATCTTTCTGCTTTGAACGCCATTGCTTGTAGAAGGTCATGGGCCTCCTTGTGTAAAGATTGGTAATGCTTCCTGAGCATTTTTTAGTTCATTACCCTGGACTAAAAAAGAAATATGTACCCCACTGCAAAGAGAGGCCAAGTGTCAGCCACATTACTTCCCTTTTCACTTTTTTTAAAGAGGGTCGTTCATTTACTTTCAGCTAATTGACATACCGTAAGCTGGAATGACCAGAGATATTTTTGAAATGGTTCTTCTTCTACATTCACCCCAGTGTTTTGCTCATTCTTGGTAGAATTGCATGTTCTCTTCCACATGAGTCCCTCATTTGGAAAAGTGCAGTCCCATTTTATTTCTCTTTTTCAGATTTAGCAAGGCCCTTCAAGACATGTAATGAACGTATCCCTTTCTGAGCCTGTTAGGAGAGGGTATCGGCAGGGGAGGAAGACGTGCTGGCTGGGGCTGGACCCCTCACTCTGCTCTCTGCAGTATGGCTTTGTACTTACAGGTGCCTGATGTGACGTGCCTTCACGTAAATGTTTGGGGCTGAGTTCTGAACAGTTTTAAACACGTCATCACCTGGACACTGATTAAGTGGCATTAATCTCACCCGTGATCTCACTTCCTAATGTCACCCAAAATACAACCCCCCCCCACCCCCACCGCCCAAATCTAAAAACAGCACTCATAACAAAATCCCCAGAAAGGAAACCATGAAGGCCGGCTCTGACCCCGCCTCCTCTGCGGCTCAGCTGCTAGCTTTGGACACGTTGTCAGTCGCTCCTTTTTGCATAGACAGCCTTCAGTGGGGTTGGCAGGTGACACAGACCGTTCAGTCATTTAACAGACCGTGCCGGTCTCTCCTATCTTTCCTTAGCAGTTACCACAAGGTAAGATCATGTATTTAGTCACTTAAAAACACTTGCCAAGTGGATTTTTCCTCCTTTATTTCCACCTAACCTTTAGAATGAATACTGGAATTTGTCTTCTCATGGTAATAGTGAGTTACTGTGTCCCTACTTTTGTGCCCAACCTCTATGAGAAAATGGGGCACTAACTCTCTGAAACGGCAGTCCGACTCACCAGGACTCGGACCTTCTCTCTGTGGCCTGCACATCATTGCGGAGATGACTTATAACTTTCAGCTAAATCTAGTGTCTGTAACAAGTGATAAACCAGATATCTAAGTCTATTTAATCTTTTTTACAGCATACGTTTAACAGTATGTATCTGTGTTATATTAGAATGATATGCAGATACAGCCAGAGGTACTCCTGCAACTAAAAAAAAAGAAAGAGAGAAAGAAAACAAAGGCTTTTTTCTACTTTGAAAAACAGGGACTACCTTTTCTTCCTTCATCAGGGTTGATTTAGATTGCCAGAAAGCATTTCTGAGGGTACAGCAATACAATCAAGAGTTAGTCTTTTTAAAACTTAGATTTGGTTTTTAATTCTTAGCTGAAAAGTTATTTTTATTTATTTATTTATTTTTGCGGCATGTGGGCCTCTCACTGTTGCGGCCTCTCCCGTTGCGGAGCACAGGCTCCAGACGCGCAGGCTCAGCGGCCATGGCTCACGGGCCCAGCTGCTCCGCGGCACGTGGGATCTTCCCGGACCGGGGCACGAACCCGTGTCCCCTGCATCAGCAGGCGGACTCTCAACCACTGCACCACCAGGGAAGTCCCCTGAAAAGTTATTCTTGAGGAGGTATGTGCCCCACTGGTTTTCTGGGGCACATGGATATCAAACCATTTGGAAGCAATAAAAAGAAATTGGTGCAAAGTGGGAGGTTATCAAAGAGAAGGAAAAGATGCGATAGTGAAGAAATTACCCATTTATTTTATTTTATTTTATTTTTTACCCATTTATTTTTAAAAAATAATCTCAAAATGATGACTGTGATTGTAAATTCAGAAATTCTAAGGAAAAAAAATGGAACGTTGGTATGGTTACCATGCCGAAATCGGCAAATATACTTATTGTATGAAGAACACTCCCCAAAATGGGGATGCTTAGAAGATAAAGAAGTTGATGGGATTGGTTATTTTAAAATGTTAAGTGTTTTTTCTCTTTTAAAAAGTAATTGAAATAAAGTAACCCTTAGTTAAGAGAATGTAAACTTTAATGGAAGTTCAGCAGAATGAAACATTTAAAAAGTGAAATTTGAAGATAAGGATTTTTTATTGTGAATCCACAAGGGGGTAGTGATGTTCTATCAAAGATACTTGTGGTGGAAATGTGAGATGATCTCTTTTAACATTTTAGATTTTCAGATAAAACCGGTATGTTTGCATTTTAACTTAATAAGATCTTTTTAAAATGTTTATTGGCAAAATTGTTTACTGCTTAAATAAAAAAAAAAAATCCGTTTTGGGTGAATGGCTATTTTAAGCCATGTGAGTGGTAAAGAAGAGAAAATGTCCCTGTAGTTTTGTGCTCTGGAGGGGTGATCGAGGCTCTGAGGGTCACTTATTTTCTAAGACTGTAATAATCTTAAGTTTCCTGGGAAACATTAGGAATCTAGGAATCAGTTACTTAAGTGTCCTGAATAATAGGATTTTAGTAAATTGTGTCTAAACTTCATAGAAGTTTGTAATACTAGTTGTATTTTTTTTTTAGTAGTTGTATTTTAAGTTCTGTCAAGAGATGAAAAATGTGAACAGTCCACATACTAGCTATTCTTAATAGTTCTAAGTAAATCAGTTTTTTTTTTTGCAATACGCGGGCCTCTCACTGTTGTGTCCTCTCCCGTTGCGGAGCACAGGCTCCGGACGCACAGGCTCAGCGGCCATGGCTCATGGGCCCGGCCGCTCTGCGGCATGGGGGATCTTACTGGACTGGGGCACGAACCCGTGTCCCCTGCACTGGCAGGCGGACTCTCAACCACTGCGCCACCAGGGAAGCCCCTAAATCAAATTTTTATAATCTCTTTTTTTATTAGTTTATATTACATCATTAGATAAAAGCGTTTTTTCCCCTGTTACATAAAAATTCCAGTAGCTTGCCTGAGGTCACTGAGTCCCACCCTGTATATTCAGAATTGTTTAAATATTAGGCAAGGGGCTTCCCTGGTGGCACAGTGGTTGAGAGTCCGCCTGACGATGCAGGGGACATGGGTTCGTGCCCCGGTCCGGGAAGATCCCACATGCCGTGGAGCCTGCGTGTCCGGAGCCTGTGCTCCGCAATGGGAGAGGCCACAACAGTGAGAGGCCCGCGTACCGCAAAAAAAAATTAGGCATGGTTTGGCAATGCCAGATAGGTTTTAGTGAAGAACTAAAACTATGTTGTGTGCTCTTTTTTGAATGTGATGGCACACGGCGGGAGGAAGATTTAAGATGCGAATGAGACTTTGTTCTTATTTAGAGACATAGCTAACCATACTTTAAAAAAAATAGTACTTTTAACAATAATATGAAATATTTCCGTGGTTTAGAAGTTATGATTGTTCATGGCATATGCCATGTGTATTTTTCATATTTGGCCTAGGGAAAAGGTTGTTAATGTGGTTCTTTCTCTCTCTCTCTTCTCTCTTTTTTCCCCTCCCTTGTTTTGAGCAAGGGCTTTTTCTATCTTATATCCTTTATTAAATGACTAGTGGCTTAACATCCCCAAAGATGCACTGTTTCTTCACAGACTACCCTGAGCTCTGCTGGGAGCTGAACTATGACGTCAGCGTTTTCATTCATGAGTTTGGTTCTTCCAAATCTCTTCTCTTGTTCTGTGTTCCCAAGCTGAGTTCTGGCACATGGACAAATCAGTTTACCATCAGCCCATAAATCAGCGATAAAAGGTAAAACAAAAGATAAGATACTGGAGTTGTTTCAACAGAGCTGGAGTTGCTCATGCTGATTTGCATCAGTGTAGCTTGGACAAGGTTTCTGGCGAAACAGATTGAATCCTAAAAACAGTCAGTTTAATTATCTCATGATTTTGTGGATTGAGCTGTGTTGTGAACATATTGACACTACATTTTTGTTCTCCCATGAAGTTCAGGGTGCTGTGCTGTAGCTCCTTTGTTATAAAGCAGCATTTCTGTTGTAATTTGGCTAAATCAGAGGATTCTACTTTATTTCAGAGAGGTTAGGCCTGCAGATTAAATTATATTCTATGCAAATTACTTTTGGAATACATTTGGATTTTTTTGAGGGGGGAGGGATTCTCTTCCTCTTGAAATATTTTAAATAACTATTGTTTGATACTTAGAGTTTCAGTATGTTGTGATTATAATTATGTAACTGGCATGGCAGCTCTTGTGTCGGGGTTGGGTTTTATCTTCCTAGATCACATACTCCTGTAGCTGTTGACTCTAGCTTCTCCTCCAGGGAGGTCACTGCTTGTAATTTAGTGCTGCGTGAGAGCAGTTCTTGAAGAAATCTTGTTTGGAGTTTGCCTCTGCAGGGCCGTGTTGGAGGCTGAGCCTCTGGCGTCTGGCATCTTTCGGGCCTCCTGTAGTTGATGAATGGTGAGCTATAAAAAAAAGTTCATTTTCTCTGGTTTCTTGGGGGTTTGTTGACTTTCCAGTTATTTAATTGCCAAGAAACATCTAGAAGTAAAATGTGTTATATTTAAAAATCATTTTGGCTCAGTTACAATTTATGGTTAGAGATGATTCAAATTGCAACCATTTTGATTGATACCCAGTGTTACTCCTGAGATGACTTTTTAAACCTCCTGACAACTCAGAGATATTGTCTTCTCCCAGCCTTAAATGAAATGAGAGCTTGGTGTTCCTTTAGGTTGAGCCAAGTTTTCTGGTGGGGAACAGAGATTCGTGGTCTGTTATTTAGCTTCCTCCTTTAAGTAGATGCTCTGAGGAAAAAAATGAGAGCAAGTAGACATGCATAAGCATTTGAAGCTGACTTAAATGACATTTATTATTTTCTCTAAGAACTGAATCATTTTAAAATTATTTAAACACAATCTCCAGGAAGGAATCTAATTGTAAATACTGTTGAAGAAAGGAATAGTTAATGGTAGAGGGTTTCCGTAAACACGCAGTCATTTTCAAAACGGTGTTCTACTGTGTACTGCTGTAGGATTTATGAAAAGTTATGGGTTTTGATATCAGATTTCAAAATGTTGGGCAGCCTAGCTGTAGTGCCAGCAATATCATTTTTGTCTTACCCTGAACCAAACAGTGCTAGATGAGTCCTCTGGCCACAAAGGCTTAGGTTTCCTGTATGGCTTTGAGAACAAGTCCACTGTGGTTCCCAGCGCGTACTCTTCTCTTTCAGTAGCCAGGAACACTGGCGAACAGGAGCAAGGACCCCAGCTAGAGGTGTATTTGCTGTGCTTGCTGCCACTTCTGTAGGCTGGGTGCTAGGAGCCTCTCTCCCTGGCCTCTGCAGCCTTCTCTTCCTTACCAGATCCTACTTCGTCACTCTTGATTCTGGCTCAGCATCTCATCTTGCTTTTCCTAGGCTTCTGCTCTCGTGTTATGAGTTAGTCGGTCATAATTTTAAGGGGATTCACGTGTTGGGTAGAGGGTAGTCCTGGCGACAGCCTCTAAAGTTCCTTCCCAATCTGACTTATGATGCTAAGAAAACGAAGTTGCATGTGTGGGATTTCGCTTCATGGCTTGCTGTGCTGGTGTGCAGCTGTCTTATTCTGTGTAACTCTCTTTTCCTTTTGAGGTACTTGCTCCAGGTCAGGCCGTCTGTGTACGAGGAATTTGAACTATGGTCACCGAGGTGCCTCCTTTCTGGTATACGGAGAGGGCTTAATTTTTTAGGTCTAACACGTTGCGAGTTAAAAATTGCAAAAGAAATTGTTAAAGTTGTTAAAGATGCACAGCACAAAAATGTTCATTCTGCTTAGTTCTTCCCTGTGACACATTTCAGGTCTTTATTCTGATATGGATGAGAGTTTATAGTGTTGGAAAAACAGACTTAGATAACACACGATGACAGAGGCGAGAGTGTCTGCTAACCTCAGACATTTATGTTTAAGGTAGTGTTATTTATATTCCTTTAGCTTTATTTCCTGGAGTTGATTAGTATAACTGTTATTAGGATGTATCTATTGCTAGACTCTTCCTACTAAGAAACTCCTGTGGATTGGGGAGTTTCGGTGAGTCCACTGTAATTGATCATATAGCATCTTCACTTGTGCATACTCCCCGGGCTGCTCCAGGCCTGGCGTTTGGAGATACCTTGAATATAATTTAGTTTTTGAAAGTTTCTTTCATATTTAAAGATACTGAGGGTCAAGTTAAAGTTCCCGGTGTTCTTGGCAACATTCTCTGCCTTATCCTTTCTGTCTCTGCCATTATGAAATGTGCTGGCTGAATCATTTGCTTTGACAAAGCTTCTGATGGAGGTCTCTTCCTCATTTAATTTTATCAGTAACAGGCTGTTGTGCTTACAAAGAGAGCTATAACAAGCGGAAGGTGACGAGTGGGTACTCAACATTTTTGAAGTACTTGTTTTTCTTCCTAGGGGTCCTCTAGAAATTGATCATGGATTACTTGACCAAGTTCAAGGCCCAGAGGTTTATTCCAGGCACTCTGGGAGGCAAGGACCATCAGTCTTTTTCCACTGAATCTGATTATTCTACAGATGACCCATTGCTGCCCGTATGGGTGTCTTCTGATGCAAATCAGGTGATAGTGGCAGCCTTTCTAACTGGGCTGGATCTCCTTGACAGCCGGTGTGTGTCCTCTGCCGGTATTTTTAGGCTCCAGCTTCTGTGGCCGGGGCTGGAGGAGCCGAGGATGGACTTAGCCGCCCTGGGGCTGCTCCAGGTGGTTGCGGGTGTTCTCTGCCGTCTCCCCGCCAGCGCCTTTAGCACCACCTTGTCGCTTGATGACAGAGCATAGACGGAAATCCCTGTTTAATACAAAAGAATGAAAAAGTCGTGGTTTTCAGAGCGCTTTTAAAGATAAACAGTGGTGAGCGGTGATGGTGCACAACGGCGTGAATGTACTTAATGCCACTGAATTGTACACTCAGAAAGGGTTAAAGTGGTACATTTTAGGTTATGTGTATTTTTCCACAATTAAAAAATAACCCCAAATGGATTTAAAACCCAATGAGAAAAGTAGCTATAAGGAGCTAAAAGTAAATGTATGGCAATGTTTTCATTACACTAAGTTGGCAGGTTGTGCCTTAAATAAAGCATCAAAATCCCTTGCCCCCCCCACCCTGCCGACCCCTGCATGCGTGCGCGCGCGCGCACACACACACACACACACACTAAACGAACATCAGGTGGCTCTGAGGTTCATTTATATAGAAAGTGGACACTAGGACACTTGATGTCAGGGAGGGGAAGCTGGCCCTCCTTTAGTTGGAGCTGTTTTTCTTGCAGGGAACACAAGCCACTTAGGTTAAGTGAAGGTGGTTTTTGTATAAGGAGAGCAGAGGCCAACTGGACAGTCTGGGAACTGCACCCGGAGAGCCTGGAGTGACCTTTTCCTCTGGAGCCCCTGGGGCTGAGTCATGGCTCTGCTGGCCCCCCTCTCTGCTGCTCCCCGTTTCTCCTTGCACACAGGGCTTCTCACTCGCACGCAGGCTTCTTGCCTCACCGTAGTTGGCACGCAGTGGGCAGGGGTCCCGGTCATGGCTTCTGTGCATCCTGACTCTGGTTCCAGGGCTCACTGTCATCTGACTCCAGTCTCTATGGCGTGTGTTTAAAATACTCTAGACTGAGGTTTGGACTGACTCCTCTCAGCCACTTGCTTTGTTCCATGGCTGGGTGTTCACCCCGGTCCGGTGCACGCTGAGAGAGGGCTGGTTAGGGTTGCTGGCCTGCTGATCACTTAGAGGGGCTTAAGGTGAAGGATTGTGGGAGAAGGGGACTGTAGCAGGGGGTCCTGATGCCTTGACCTCTGTCTCCATCAGACAGTGTAAAAGAAAGAATATTGACTCCAAAATGGATTTCTCATGTCCACTCGCTATAGCGAGTAAACTTTTTGCAGAGAAAATGTTCCCTGTGGCTACAGCTATGAGGCGGAGCATCCTCAGCCAGCCAGCCCACTTGTGTGTGGAGCAAGTCAGCAGTGGGTGTAGCAGCTGTCCCAGGGCTCGTGCTTGGAGTGGTGGTGAAGCAGCCGGGACCCGTGGGAACCTGGTGGCCTGGCAGCCATTGCCCTGGTGGTTCTCAGGGAGAACCAGGCAGTGTGAGGGATGCCAGTGTCTTCTGAGGTGTCCCACGGTTGAGATGCTTGGGTGGGCTCCCTTGCCTTTCCCCTTCTTGTGGACCACTAAACCTGGACGGTTGGAGACATTGCCTCTGAAGAGGGAGTCTGGAGGGAGGAAACGGAACAGCCTCTGTCTTAAGCACATGCGGCTACCTGTATGCATACTTGTTTGGCTTTTTCTTCGTATCCTTCCTGCATCTAATCTCAGGTTTTTCTTGATTTCTCATGGTAGAAGGAGGAAGTAAAATTATAGTAAACAGTAGAAGACTGAAAGCAGGGGTTTGGAGGTCTATGTAAAAGGGCTAGTAGCCAGCACACCAATGAAGTCTGAAAATACAGCTGCTTAGTAATTGATGTTTCATAGTGATGACCTTGAGTGTATTCACAGAAGCAATACTAAGTATGCTCTGCTTAACGAAAGAGGAAAGTATATAATGTTTTAAAGATACATAAAGATACATACATAAAGGGATTTGATTCCTTTTTTAGTAACAGCTTTATTGAGGTATAATTCATATAACATAAAATTCACCCTTTTAAAATATACAGTTAAGTGGTTTTTAGTATATTTACACAGTTGTGTAACTATCACCACTATCTAATTCTAGAACATCTTCATCACTCCAAAAAGAAACCTCTACCCGTGAGTAGGCACTCTCCTTTCCTCCCTCTCCTCTGCTCTAGGCAATTAGAAATCCACTCTCTGTCTTTATGGATTTGCCAATTCTGGACATTTCATATAGATGGAATCCTACAATATGTGGCCTTTTGTGACTGGCTTCTTTCCCTTAGCATAATGTTTTCATCCACGTTATACTATATATCAGAACTTCATTTCTTCATGGTGGAATAATACTCTATTATATAGATATACCACATTTTATTTATCTGTCCACCAGTTGATGGACATTTGAGTTATTCCCACTTTTTGGCTACTATGAATAATGCTGCTATGAACATTTGTGTACATGTTTTTGCATGGACATGTGTTTTCACTTCTCTCCGGTGTACACCCAGGAGTGGAATTGCTAGGTCATATGGTAACTCTGTGATTAACTTTTGAGGAACTGCCTGACTGCTTTCTAAAGTGGCTGCATCATATTACATTCCCGCCAGTGATGTTTGAAGGTTCCAATTTCTCCACAGCCTTGCTGGCACTTGTTATCTGTCTTTTTTTTTTTTTTTTTTTTTTTTTTTTGCGGTACGCAGGCCTCTCACTGTTGTGGCCTCTCCCATTGCGGAGCACAGGCTCCGGACGGGCAGGCTCAGTGGCCATGGCTCACGGGCCCAGCCGCTCCGTGGCATGTGGGATCTTCCCGGACCGGGGCACGAACCTGTGTCCCCTGTATCGGCAGGCGGACTCTCAACCACTGTGCCACCAGGGAAGCCCTGTTTGTAGCTTTTGAGGAGTCCCTGAAGCCTTGACTCTGGTCTTTACCCCTTAAGTGCCTTGTGACTTTGAGCAAGTAACAACCTTTCTGAGCTTATCTACTTACTGTTTTTTTATCTTATGAGGCAGTGTGTAGCCATTTTTACTTAGAGATACTTACTGAAAACATACAGAAATTTAGGCTTGTGATTGATTGTATTTATATAATTCAAAAATAATTATTTTTTCATGACCCTCTTTGGTTGTTTACTTAGAAGTGCAATGCTGATAAATTGAATATTTTTCTGAACATTTTTCCTAGTCTTGGAAATCAGGATTCACTTCTGTTCATAATACTCCAGAAGCTTCCACCCTGCAGGGGAACAGATATGGATGTAACTGAGTCAAGGCAGGTCATGATGCATGGTGTAATCATGCGCTGGAAGGAACTGGGAAGACTTCTGGAAGGAGGTAGAATTTGACCTGGCATTATTGACAGGCAAACATGCTGGTTTGACGAGAAATTCCAAGCGGAGGAAATGGAGCAAAGGCACAGAGCCAGGAGTACCGGGGAGGCTGGGGTTCCTGGTGCATGTGGGTAGATGAGCCGGGCAAAGTAGGTAGGGGCTGGGCTGTAGGGGCTTGGAAAGTCAGACTGAGGAGCCTGGCGTTTACTCTCTCTGCTTTGGGAGAGGCTTTTAGGCTTTTTTGTTGTTGTTTTGTTTGTTTTTTTAGCGGAGGAGTGGGATTGATTGCTTAGTCAGTTCTGCTTGAAGGTGCTAATAAGGACCTGCTTACTGCTCCGGTGTCCTCGCCAGCGTCCCACTGTGGGGAATTGTTTTAGATTCTGGGTGTCTCGGGGCACCATGCTTTCTCTTGGTTTTAGGCCGTGCGCGCTGTCCTCGCCTTGGCTTAGGAGGCGCACTTTCCTCTAAAACAAATACACACATACTTACACATACGGTCTGTTTTGCTGCCTCTCCTCGTCCTCTGGGTTTCTGCTTAAATAACACTTTTCGGAGTAAGCCTTCTTGACCTAGATCGGGTTGTGTGCCCTTCCCTGGTGCACCCACAGTACTTTATGGTTTTCCTGGTCCTAGATCTTTTACTTGTGTTGAACTTGCTTGTTTACTTCTCTTTCTCCTTCAGTTAGATTTACATCTTTAGTGGTCAGAGGCTTGAATACCTGGCACCTGGGGTGGGCTTAGTAAATGTTTGTTGGTTGAATGAATGAATGAGCAAAGAGGAAGGACTGGAGTTGGGAGACAGTAGCTCCTGGCAGGAATGTCGGTAGCAGTGGGTTGGAAAAAGGAGCTGGTGTGACTGAGCTGTATGTGTATGTGTGAGAGAGGCACAGTTTTGTGCCTGACTGACCATGGGCCTTGAGGGATGAGAAGAGTTGGAGGTGACTTTAGCTTGTGAACCTCAACAGCTGGTGTTAGTGAGGCCATTAACTGAGGGAGGGAGGAATAAGGAGGGATATCTTTGGGGGAGACTGGATGCAAACGTATCGGTTCTGTTTTAGGTGTAATTGGGGTAGCGTTATCATGTATGCGTACAATATGACATTGGGAGTGTGGATCAGAGATTAGGGAATCATTCATATCACCCTGTTTTTTCTCTTCATTGAACTTTCAGAGGGCAAGGGAGCCCTGGTGATGGAGTCCATAGAGGTCAGCCTCCCTGGCACAGGGCGGGGTGGAGAAGGGTGGTGAGTGGACCTGGAGGGGCAAATAGAGCCTCTGGCAGAGTATGTAAGTTTCATGAACGTAGAACCTTGATTGTCTTGCTTGTGGCTATTATACAGCTCTGTGCCCAGAACAGTGCCTGTTGGTTGAAAGAATGAATCAGTTCAGATGAATTAGGAGTAGAATTCACAGCAGTGGGTGAAATTGTCATGGGAAAAGAGAAGGGACTTGTGGGCAGAAATGTGGTGAATGCTTCCATTTAAGTGACACCAGAGGGGAGAGGACCAGAGGAGACCAAGGAAGAATGGTCAGAGAGGTGTGGTAGAACAAGAACATAAAGTCAGGGACGCTTAGTGCAAAGGGTTGTAAGGAGGTTATCAGTTGTAATGCCGAGAGGTTGAGTAGAATGAAGACTAAGAAAAAGGTACTGATTTTTGTCAATTTGATAGTGAGTTGAGAGGATGAGAAAGAGGTAGTGAGAGAGTAGACAATTCTTTCAAGGGTTTTGGTGGTAAATGCAGAGTGCTGGTAAAATGATAGTGAAATGATTGATCAAGTCCAAGGTGAGAAAAGAAATCACTGGGCCCTGATCAGTGTATTAGTTATCTTTGCTGCTGTAACAAATTACCATAAACTTAGTGGTTTAGAAAAAGACACATTTATTATCTGGTTCTGTGGGTCTGGAGTTCAGGCAGGGCTTTGCTGGACCTGTTGCTTCATGGCCTCCCAAGCCTGCAGTCAAGGTCTCATTTGAAGGCCCGACTGGGGAAGGGTACTCTTCTAAGCTCACGTGGTTCCTTCATGGGCAGAGCCAGCACGGTAGCTTGCTTCATCAGAACCAGCAAAGGAGAGTCTGCTAGCAAGACAGGAGGCACGATGCATGTTGCCTATTCATGGAAGTGATGTCCCAGTGCCACATTCTGTTGTCAGAAGAAAGTCACTAGGTCCAGTGCACACTCAAGGGGAGGAGGTTATACAAGAGTGTGTGCTAACTTCAGGGGGTGGGGGTCATGGGCAGTCCA
Organism: Stenella coeruleoalba; assembly: GCF_951394435.1. Classification (NCBI taxonomy): domain Eukaryota; kingdom Metazoa; phylum Chordata; class Mammalia; order Artiodactyla; family Delphinidae; genus Stenella; species Stenella coeruleoalba. Next base: position 4,812,523 of record NC_137169.1, read on the forward strand.
CCGTGGAGTTCCAGTAGGGAGGGATGATGGCCCTAGGGGGCATAGGGCAGTTCTTCGGAAAGATGCCCTATAGGGCAGGATGGGAAGTTTTGGAGGTGCAGTTCCAGCTGAGGGTTCAGGTATGTCGCGTTGGGGACCCTTCTGAGGAAGCCTTCCCTGCCGTCTCTCTTCATCCCCGATGAGAGGCGTAGGTGCCTCTTGAAGTGCTCTCTCCTATTAGATGGATTAACAGACTGTATTGTAATTGTCATTGATAAACCCTCTGCTCTGCGAAAATTGAATTATTTATCAGCAAATTCTTGGCCAATGGGGGTATCTGTCCTGCTTGCCTTAGGATGTTGCTAAGGATAAAATCAGGTAATTCATGTGGAAGTATTTTATGGAATGTAAAGAGATTTGCAAACAAAAGGCGTTGCCACTTTCCCCCCATGTTCAGTAGAGCACGTGGACTGTAGCGTACATTTTACTTGTTAACTTGGGTTCATTTTGTTGTACCTAAGTTACTGAACTGGGCTTTATTTAATGCTGTGATATTTTTAGGACTTTTCCAGTAGACTGTTTGCTTTTATGATAAATGACCCCAAACTGCTGCACCTTTCAAGTCCTTGTATCTAGTTTATTGTTTTTTAAAAATCTGTCCTTGCTGTTCCTTGTCACTTTTGCTTCTACTTATCTGTCAGTCTCTAGCTGTCCTTTCCCCTTCTGATTTGTTGCTTCTGATCTTCTCTGGGCTTGGCAACCTGATAATTAAGCTTATTAGAACTATGCATGGTTTAATAGTAATCAAGCTAGGACTGTGGATCAGAGAGCCCTTCTCACAGTGAAGTGTGTGAGCTTTTGCGCGTGGACAGATGTCTTTGGCCACTGAGAGTGTCTTGGCATTCTTCCTAGTTCTGGCAACATTTGGATGAGGTGAGGCCCCACGTGGCCAGGTTCCATTCAAGGGGACGCCTCATTGCTCTGCTATGAGAAACAGTGTTCTCCTCCCCTTTGGTTTTGTTTTTTTTAAAAAAAATTTATTTATTTATTTATTTATGGCTACATTGGGTCCTCGTTGCTGCGCGTGGGCTTTCTCTAGTTGCGGCAAGCAGGGGCTACTCTTCGTTGCAGTGCATGGGCTTCTCATTGCGATGGCTTCTCTTGTTGCGGAGCATGGGCTCTAGGCGTGCCGGCATCAGTAGTTGTGGCTCACAGGGTCTAGAGCGCAGGCTCAGTAGTTGTGGCACACAGGCTTAGTTGCTCCGTGGCATGTGGAATCTACCCGGACCAGAGCTCAAACCCGTGTCCCCTGCATTGGCAGGCGGATTCTTAACCACTGCGCCACCAGGGAAGTCCCCTCCCCTTTGGTTTTGATGAGGTTTTAGTTTTGGGGCCGTAGCAAATAGTGATCGGTTATGGGTGGTCTGTGGTTCATGGACTAAAAAATGTTTGAGAAGCACGGAAAATCTTTCTACGAGATCAACATCCAGACTTGTGTGTGTGTAGCTGTTGTGTTGCTGGCCTTTCCTTTAGGATGTTGAACTCCCAGCTTGCATTCCTAGGTATTCTTCCATGTTCCTCGTATGTTTTGGCTTTTCTGTCAGAGCAACTTGTGAACTTTTTCTGCCCCAACTTTTGCATTGGTTCTTTGTGGAGAAGCATTATTGCATTATTGGGAGAGAGCCTGTGTTCTGTGGGAACAGCCCAGGAGTTGTGTAGGGAGCCCTGCTCCTGGTTCTTGCTCTGTCCTCTCCCAGCCTGTGCCCCTTGGCAGGTGTCTCTGCCTGTGCCTTGATGCCTTTTCTAGAACAGACATCATGTCTGCTCTGCTGCCTTCTGGGGCCAGAATAAGATTTTAAATGTGAAAATGCTTGTTATATGTACATAATATCAAATGGAATGCCTAGCTTGTTGAGTTGATATTTTATATCTCTCTTTGAGTAGTTAAAAAAGTTATCAGTATTAGTAATGGTAAGTGCTACTGAGACAGTGTAATTTTAAATTTCATATAGCGTTTTTTTTTTTCTGAATATGTTCTACTAGAATCTATTTATACAGGTGAGGACACTTAATAAGTGCTCTTTGATTATTTTCAGAGTATTGAGTATACTGGCTTCCTAGCCAAATTAAATTTATAAAAATTCTAATGATATTGCGATTCATACCTAGAAAGAATTTTTTTTTTCATTCTGAAATCAGTTTAAATACGCTTTACATGAATCTCTGGTAGTAGTGAATCAATTAATGTGATTTCTCAGGTCATAAATCAGGCTCGATATATTGTAGTATTAGTTCCTGTATTAGCTTCGTAGCCCTTCAACTGTTTTGTGGTTTGTTTTAGCAACTTGTTTGCTGTTGAACTCAATTCTAGGTGTTGAACTCAATTTGAGAGCCTAAAATGGTTTGTGCCCCAATTACCTTAGAGGTTACTGCTTCACTTTCTTACTGCGCTGGCCCCAGTAGTAGGAAGTCAGCCACCTAGCAGACTCGCAGTTTTCCTTTTAACTTGAGTACACACTTTAATTTTGTCTCTAATACATGAGCACAAAATATTTTTGTACTATACCATGTAATTTTTTCCCCCACTAACCTTTTGTGGTTTGTGTTTGGGGTGCATGTTGGCTTTCTAGTCTCAGAGGTCATTAGCCCGGTTTTATCGAGGCTTCCAGAGCCTGGTCTCTGACAGACCCTGTGTTCCTCTTTGTCGAGCAGCCCTGTGCTCTCAATGGTAGCGTTGGCTCTGTTGTTGTCCGTCAACATGGTAGAGTATTTTCACCCCCTTAGTTCTTCTTACTGGGTCGAAAGTAGCTCTTGTCTTACTGCTTGATTGTTCATGTTCCAGAAGACAGGTGGCAACTCGGGGTGGCCTCAGGAGAGGGAGACAGAGGTTCTTAAAAAGACTGCTGGTCTTCAGTAAATCCTACCGTCACCAGAGCAAGAGATGGGACCATTCTTTTTCCTTTCCATGAACTTCTGGGAATGCCATTCGTCCATGAATTCAACGAATATTTGCGCTTCTATTATGTGCCAGACATTAAGTACCAAGAAAGCCAGACATCCCTTCAAGGATGCCCTGGATGTAGTCTTACCTTGATATGTTAGAAAAATATTTATCGGAGTAGAAAAACTGCTAGATTGGGTTTAGATGCTGAATGGCCTTAGGGATTAAAGGTGGAGGTTGTAGGTTTAGAAGGTATTTCTGAAAGGAATGACTCTTCTATAATTAAAAAAAAAAACAAACAGTTACGGATGACATTGTGGCAGAGACTGCTAGCTGATTGCGAAACCTAGCTCCTCTTCCTGGGCAGGTAGCCAGACTGCATTTCCCAATCTCCCTTGCAATTAGGTGTGGCTTTGTGGCCATATCCTAGCCAATGGCGTGAGAGCTGAGAAGTGTGCCACTTCCAGGCCTGGCCCGTAGAACCGTCCGGCTCGGTTATCCGTGTCCTTTACCTCTGCTGGCTGATGCAGAAGAGCCCAGTGACGTAGGAAGGCTCCTGCCATGAGATGGAAGGAGATGTGGGGCCTGAGCCGCTGCTTGGAGGAGAGCTGCCTCCTGATCTACTGTGTTGGACTTTACACGAGCAGGAAGTAAATATTTATGGTATTTGAGCCATGACACAGTTTGTTCTAAGAGTTAGCCTGCCTAACTAGGCACGATGCCTAGAATGCTAGGCAAAACTGGTGAGTTTAGTAAAGGTGCTGAGAATTTCGGACTCTGCCTTAATTTTGATTTTTTATATGTCATGTTATGTGTAATGATCAGTGAATTTCAAGGCTCAGTTTAAAGCTATGTGACAAAATCTTTTTAATGTATCACTTTTAATTGATACAGCTGGTTTATTGCATTCAATGGGGCATCTCTCTGCCTTTGTTTTAATAAGCTATGTGGGTCCTCAGCTAGTTTTAAAGGGACTCTATGGAGACTTAAGCATTGTCAGTCCTTATTTCAAAGAACTGTAAATACAGTTTTCATCATGCAGCTTCTCTGTCCAAAAGCCAGTAATCACTTCTCATCATATAGCATTTTGTTTCATTTATTCCATCATCCAAAACTATATATATATATTTATATATATATATTTTAGTATATAAAACGAATGTGGCTGTGTGTAACCCTCTGACCTAGGTTCTCTGAAGGGAGGCAAAAATGGATAAAACATATTTCATGCCTCCAAGGAGTTTGTGCTGGTACACAGATAGTTACTAGGTTTCCATACTGCTCTCATCTCCTCACTTCAGGCTTTAATAAATCATGTATTATTTCTTCATTACATTTTTTTTTTTTTTTTTTTTTAGTATTGTCTCCAATTAGATATACCTTTTGAAGGCAGGGAATACTTTAAAGAGCTTCTGTGTCCTCTCTTGGGTACTTCTAGCGGACACTGGACTGTACTTAATTGAGTAACCATCTTTGTAGTGTCTTTTGCTTTTCTTGCTTGGATATTCTGGTATAGTTTTGTATTATAGTTTGTGTTAACAGGCAAAAGTACTTTCTCAGTCTATTAGGAATCCATGGAATTGTGCAGTCAGGAGTGTTGGGACTGGATCTTTATTAGATCTAATTCCTCATCTTTTAGATCATCTAGTTTCTGATAGTCTAGGTGTGGCCGGTGTCAAAGCACATTAAATTTATAAATTTAATTTGGCTAGGAATCATGGGGGTGTCTCAGAGGCACAGACTCAGGCACCACTCAGACCTGTGGGTCAGAACCTGCAAGAGCCTCAGATGACCCACATGTGCGTTAAAGTTGGGGATGCGCTGCTCAAGGTCAACCTGTGATTTTATTCTCGAGAAAACTGGCAAAGTCAGAGAGTTAGCAGCGTCATGCAGCTGTTTGTTTCAGTGGCTCCCATCCTGGATACACCTTGGGATCACTTGGGAACCTTTAAAAAATACTGATGCCTGGGTTCCATCTCCATACATTCTGGCTGAAGTGGTCAGGATTGCAGCCTGGGCATCAGAATTTAAAAAATCTCCCTAGATGACTGAAGTGCAGCCACGCTGAGAGCCGCTCAACCTAGTTAATGAGAGAATCCGGGTTTCCTGATGCTCTAATCAAGTAGTCCCTTTGCTCCACACATGGATGTACTTTCAGAAACAGAGCTCTCCCTACCTGATTTTTCATTGTAGAGCATCACTCCGTTTTATTTCCTTCACAGCATTTATCCCACTTACCACCTGCCTCCCCCACTGGCATGTACCCCATGAGTGTGGGACCTTTGTTAGTCTTGTGTACTGCTGGGTCCCAGCTCCTAGGACGGTGCGTCTGGCACACGTGAGGTGCTCCTTTCATGTGTGTAGAACACATGGAAGGAGTTATGATAAAGATGGAGGCATCCGGCAGGAGGGAAATACAGGCTATTCAGACAGCACCAGTTGGGCTGCTCGCCTCAGTCAGCGGGAGGCTCCCGAGGGCAGAGAGGTCCGAGTCAGACTTGAGAGCCAGCCAGGGAGGGCAGCATGCAGACTGGAATCCAGAGCTGGCGTTACAGCTTGTACTTTTCCCACTCGGCCCTTGCCTGTGCGCAGAGAGCTCAGCTGTCTGTCCCGGCCTTGCCAGCAGGCGGTGGTGGGCCTGGCTCAGGACCCCGTGGCTCCAGATCCTCCGACCAGTGAGTGCCCCTCTCTGCACTCCGGAGCCAGTCTGGCTTCCAGAGCCAGGTCTCGGCCTGGTGAAAGGACCTAGCTCAGAGGCTGGCCCCGGGGTACTTCATACAAGGTAGCCATTGCTTGTGTGAGTTTGCTTGTTTCGCCCTATTTGCCTTGAGACTCATGTTGTGTTTTTTAGGATGGGATGTCATTTGATTTCACTCTCAAGTTATGTGAGTGAGTTTCTTTCCTGGTTAAATGAACTATTAAGACTTCATTTATTACGCTAGTGCTATTGAGAAATCACGGTTGGTTGTTCGTGATATTTCTGTTACATATGTTGTTTTTAGCGTTTAATTCTTTCGATTTGTTATTTGATACATTTTACCACTAATTTACCTGTCATCAAACTTTGAAGTCAGGTGTAAAAGTTCTTTTTATGAAGTCATTCACTAATGTGTTCCACTGTACATTAGTGGTTTTTAAAACTTTTTTTTTTTCGCGGGCCTCTCACTGTTGTGGCCTCTCCCGTTGCGGAGCACAGGCTCCGGATGCGCAGGCTCAGCGGCCATGGCTCACGGGCCCAGCCACTCCGTGGCATGTGGGATCTTCCCGGACCGGGGCACGAACCCGTGTCCCCTGCATCGGCAGGCGGACTCCCAACCACTGCGCCACCAGGGAAGTCCGGTTTTTAAAACTTTTGAGAAGACCATTGTGAGATGTCTTGATCAGTGGTAAACCTAAGCTATCTTGTTTTTTGGTAATAGGAAGCCAGAAAATGTTAAGTCTTGAACGTAAAACATTCTTTTTAACACCGTAAAATTTCAAGTTTCAATTTGGAAACCACATTAAGATGAGATGTTGCATTACGGTGCTGAGAAGACTGTTGCTGGCGACTCTCAAAAGATGTTGCCTGAAGTCTAGAATCCCACACTCGGTTGGGGGAGAGACTAATGTTGAATTTTCCAAAGGAACACGAATGCTGAGTCCATAGTTCACAGGGAGAACCCTCAGGCCTGGATTGCTAGCCAGTAGTTACCACTATTGATTAAATCAAGCAGAAGAAGGACAGTAAAAGTACTGGAACAAGAATTTTCCAGAAACAAGAAATAAATGATTAGGAGCTGATGGTTATCCTGGTAGCTGGGGTCGCATTGTGGAGAAAGACTTTTTCTGTGGTGAAGCACCCACTTCCCGTGGCTCCAAGGGAGAGGAAGATCAGAGCCTCAGGGGAGTGAGCTTAGTCAGATTTCAGCACTCTTCGCAGCACAAATAATCCAGGCAGCCATCAGTGTACTGTCAGAAAATGTTAACGTTGTTAAAGATTATCCTCACTGGGGCTTCCCTGGTGGCGCAGTGGTAGAGAGTCTGCCTACTGATGCAGGGGACGCGGGCTTGTGCCCCGGTCCGGGAAGATCCCACATGCCGCGGAGCGGCTGGGCCCGTGAGCCATGGCCACTGAACCTGCACGTCCGGAGCCTGTGCTCTGCAATGGGAGAGGCCACAACAGTGAGAGGCCCGCGTACCGCAAAAAAAAAAAAAAAGATGATCCTCATTAACCGTAGTAACAATGGCATTTTATATTGAGTGGTACTCTTGAATCTAAAGCCCTTATCTGTGCAGTATCCCATCCAATTCTCTGTACTTTTTTGGATGAGGTAATACAGAGAGGTTAAATTACTTTCCCAAGGACAGCTAGTAAGTAAGAGAACTGAGTTTTTTATATTTTAAACATGAAATGTTGAGGGTGATTGTTGAACTGTCTTTGGTTTTCTAGGTATATAAATCTGTGGTTTATAGTGCTGGAGGAATAATCTAAAAATTTATTTAATATTACAACTGAACAAAAAGGGACCCAGACTAATTGGCTGGCAAGACTCAGAGAAATTCCCCCCCTCCTTTTTAAAAGTTACTGTGGTATAGGTTTTTTTTTTTTTAACATCTTTATTGGAGTATAACTGCTTTACAATGTTGTGTTAGTTTCTGCTGTACAACATGGTGTAGGTTTTTATATGAAAGCTTTAATTTTATCTACATGAAGCAGCCTGAGAGCAGAGACCTGGTCTTCCAACGTCTCCCTGACTCACTCCGCCCGCCATGCTGTTAGTTGGCACTCACAGGTCCGTTTGAATCAGTCAGGTATGGGCCTTGCTGTTGGGAAGCGGTAATGATGTCGTTGAATGTTGACTGAGCTGCAGAATGAAATGGCATTGGTTCTTCTTAGTAACAATTTACTGTACGTACAGCACATATGCTCCCTGTTAAAAAAAACTGCTCAGGTACTGGAGGTTCAGCAGCATATATCTTTTTTTCACACACGTGTACTTTACATTTTGAAACACTGTTAGCCTACAGAAACATCGCAGGTGTACTGCAGAGAACTTCTTTCCCCATGTGAGAGAGTGAGTTGCCGGTATGTTTCATCGCCCTTGACTGTCAGTACTTTATTATGTGTTTCCTACAAACAAGAACATTCTCCTCCATCACCACAATGCAGGCATCAAAATCAGGAAATGAACACACAGACCTCTCTACCGTCGAATCCTCCGAGCTATTCTGGTGGTGCCAGTTGACCCAGTGCTGACCTTGTAGAGAAAGGCCCCGCGGGGACCCTGGGTGGCGCTTGATTGTCTCCTCAGCCTCCTTTGATCCAGAACAGTTCTCAGTCCTTTCTGACTTCCATGACCTTGACGTTTGTGAAGACTACAGGCCATTTTGTGGAATGTTCCTCAATTTGGATTTGTCCGATGTTTCCTCATGATTAGATTCAGGTTTTGCATCTTTGGCAGGAATATCACAGAAGAGCCAGTATTTATCTTTTTCAAAGATTAGTTTTACATTTTATTTTCTGTTTCCTTAGAGCGTTTCCCAAAGTGTATTCTGCGGAACTAGCACCTACTGTGTTCTCAACACCGTGCCACCTATAGAAGGTAGGATTCGAAAGCTTTTGACTTACAGGAAGGGGTGGGCTTGGCAGTGAGAGTAATTCCATCACTGTAGTGCAGGAAAGCCTGTGATGAGGAGGCCTGGGTTCTGCCTTTAACTTGCTGTGTGATCTTAGATGAGTTACTTAATACATCTGGGGGTAGCAAAATAATACTCCCCTCGTAAAGTTTCTGTGAGGATTACAAAGGCAAAGGGTTTAATCACATGGAAAACTCAGAGCACTCTGCAAATGTTAGATACACTAATACAACGATTTTGTAATTCTAGTGTCAAATTCTGGGTGACTTAGAGTAGGAGCCTTGTGGTATTGCCGGAAAAGCCAGAGGTCATGTCTGAATCCCATTTGAGCCACTTACTAGCTGTAGATCTTGGGCAAATTAATCTGAACCTCAGGTTCTTCATCTGTAAAATGGGGGTGATTATGCCCAGACGGGTTATTGTGACGATTAAATGAAGGAGGACAATGTAAAATCCTTTCTGGATGCCTGATATAGAGTCCCACAAATGTCTGCTCCCTCATAAATAGTAGAAAATAAATGTACTTGATCACATGTAGCTCAGATTGAAGTTGAGTGGGACGAAGCAGGAGAGGATGCCCCAAACCCAAATTGACGGCAATTGATCGCAAGGCTTCTGGGCCTCGCCGCTTTATCTGCCCCCACCTACATGTTTTTAGATTGAAAATATAAAATTCAGGTAAACAGTGAGAAGTTTATTAAACCTGAGTTTGAGTTGACCTAGACCTGGGTCAGAGGTTTGGTAATATGATTGACAGGGAGAGGGTATCTGGCCACCTAAAAATAGAAAGGGTAAGATTTGATGATCACACGCACTCTAAGAAGAGGAAAGGGGTTGTGAAATAGCAAAACTAGTTATACTTTTCTATTAAAAAAACTTATTATTTTTTTTAACCTTTAAAAAATCCTTTGGATAATTACAACTGAGTTTAATTAATTTTGGAGAATTTCTTTCGAGAAGAATAAGAGGAAATCATACCAAGGCTTGGCACATCGTTGGTGCTTAATTAATATTTATTTTGGATGGATAGCGATTTGAAGGTCTTAGATTAGTAATGGCAGTATTTGCTGCTGTGAGCACTGTGCTGACTTGAATTTAACAATATGTGCTTATGTTTCCCTGAATCAGTTCCTATCCTACTAATTAAATCTAAGCACATAATAATTAGAGCTAAACAGAAAATTGTAGCGCTTCCTTTTAATTTTACCACTCCAAGTTGTTGATCAGATATATTCCCAGTAAGACTGAGCAATTTGGTACACTGTTAGACCAGCTTATTTTGAACAGTTTGTTCTAGAGGTTGAGAGGTTAATCATAATCAACTTGATTGAATGACAGTGTTTGTAATTATTCACAAAACCAAAATTATTGAATTTTTATTAATTATGAATCAAAATAAAATGTATACATCATTTCCAGGTTAGACTTAATACAGTTATGATTTACCTTGTAGAAGTCAACAGTGTGTTCCAAGGAAAAGGTCAAATACATTTCTTTGGATTTAAATGAAGGATTTGGTAATGTGAAATCTCAGATTTAGAAATAAAACATGAAAATAAGAATTCTGCTTTTTGTCTAATTAACTAAGTGAATGAGCATTCTCGTACATTTTAGAAAGTTTTAGTTGAGTTATACGATGCCTCTAAAGTTATTATTTGGAAAATATTTGAAGGTTGACTGGAAAAGGTGGTTCATTCTCTGGAATTAATAGCTGTCAGCCAAACAAATCATCTGTCAATTTCAAGAGCTTCACAAGTTCTTTTTATTGTGAAGTAGGTTAGAAAATTATTTTGTGAAGTCATGTATCAGACACGCATATTTTGCTAGATAATGATAGTGAAGTGTTTTACTGTATTTGGTTGACACTTCCATTTTGCAGTGTCAGAGTTTAACTCGGGATTTAAATACCGAGATGCAGTTGAAACCACTGTATAACTTACTTTTAACATTAACTCAAGATACTGTTGGAATCCTTGTACTGAGACAAGGATTTAAAAACTGGTACATGTGTTATCTAATTATGATATCAATTATAGTTACTCCAAAAACATTAAAAAGCAACATTTAATTAAACAACACAACTTTATACAGTATAGCCATGTGAGCAGTTCTTTTCTAATGTGAAAGCAAAGTTACTCTTTATTCCATTTTAACTAGAAAAACTGAAATTTGAAAAGGCGAGTTTTAACAGTTTGGCTGTTTGAATTCCTGATATTCTTTTCCCAGTGTGAAAACTGCCCTCTTCATAATGCACAGTGGGAAAATTTACCCATTGTTATGTTTCTTAAAAACATCCAATTTATATACAGCATGAACCTAAAATTCTGGAAATAGCACAGTTTAAAAACTGATTAAGGGGAACCCGTTGGCCTGTCATACTTCTATTCCTTTTGAACCCATGGCCGCGCATCCCCATATAGTGCTAAATTTAGGAACTTGATTGAGACAGTGCTCACACAGCTATTCTCCTTTTCCTCTTTAAAAGCCTTTGGGCCGATTCACTGCTGCCTGATTTGGTATCAGAGTGGAAGACAGAAAGAAGCCTTTTCTCTAGCAGTTAGTTGTGCTGTTGAGAAGAGTGCTCGCTCGCTCGCTCCGTCTCTCTCTCTCTCTCTCTCTCTCTCTCTCTCTCTGTCTGTCTCTGTCTCTGTCTCTCTCTGTCTCTCCCCAACCCCACACACACCCACACATACACCCACACACTCACTCATATGCTTCCTATGCCGCAGGACAGCCGGGTTCTTCAAGGAGGCTAAAAGGACAGATGATTAACATCAGGTTGTGACCACAAACATAGAAATAGAAGCGGGGGTTTCATATTCCATTCATTGTCAAAATTATACATAAATAGTTTTTTCAGAGCTGTGACTAGTCATATACTATTCAAAGTAAGCCAATTGATTGAGCGTCTAGCATAGTACTGTTTTCATAGAAGGTACCCTGTAATTGGTAAATATCGGAATTGAGTATAGATTTTAGAATTTTTTCACCTCTACTTTGAAGATTCTACACATCAGGGGAGATTTTTAAAGAGCAGAGTAAAACCACTTTAGGGAAAGAGAGAAGGGAGGTAAAGGCTCATGTGATTTGGTATTGTGCACTTTAAAGTTTTATGGCCATGGTACCTCCCTTGAGAGGATGAAGTGCAGGGAGCATGCATAAGCACATAAAATTACAAAGGTTTTATAGTGTGTAATTAATACAGAACTTTCTATGAACTTGCTTTTACTTAAACCCTTTTTGTTTTTTGGTTTTGTAGCAAGGTTTTTTAAAAGTTTAATTTTATTTTGCTATTAAATTAAAATTTTGCAGTCAATTTTTAAGTTTTTCAAGTTTTTATACTGCTTATAGAAATAGAGGATAGGCATTATAATTCAATTGGTTGTGTAGTTCATGGACCAAAAAAGATTTAATATGCTAAAACTCTCAAGTTCTTCCCTATGGGAAGATGTAGTAAATTTCTTAGATGTTATTTCTGTACCCAGTATTTCCCTGTTAAGATCTTTTCCTTGAGAAGAAATGTGTTAATCAGATGAAAAGTGTTTGGAGAAGATTTTATTATGACTGTAGAAGTATTTTTTATTCTTTTATGTTTTTCGCATGTTCAAAAAATAGTCTATGCTAAACAAAATTGTAGTAAATGACTGGAAAAATATACTACTGTATTTCACTTTCAACATTCTTAACTAATACCCATATGCCCATATAAGGTTGTTTAATTGTAAGGCATTTAAAATTACTGAATGTGACAGTAAATTCTCTAGGGATCTATGCCTGGAGGAGAATTAGAGATTATCTCATTCTCCTTGATTTGGGAAGGCTGAAAATATTAAGTAACTTACCCAAGGTCACACAATTAGAAGGTAGCAGAACTGGGCCAGAATCCTGGGCTCTTGACTTCGAGTCCTTTCTTACCTTACTGATATCAGAGTTAAGTCATTTCACCTGTGACTTTCTGGAGCGAATTCAGTCTTCAGTATTTTAATATATTGCTCCTTGGCACCCAGTTATGCATTGTACCTTTTGGATGTTGGGGCTTCCATTTGGCATTAAAAAAAATTGGAGTGGGTAATTTGAAACTCTGACCTAAATGTGTCAAACCTGGCAAGAAATTAGGAGCCAGGCAAAGGGACTTTGTTACAGGAATGAAACAAGAAATGATATGTAAATAAATAAGTGAATGAAAGAAGGAAATGATCTGTTTTAGAAAGTATCAGGGAGACTGATTATCAGATAGACATACCATCTAGTCTGAAAGTAAGGAGCTTTTCCCTCACTGATTTAGAAGAGTTACGTTTTGATGAAATACATTAATCGTGTAGATATATATGTAAATCAGATTAATTAAAAGTGTATGTTTTTACATTTAGGCTAGAAAGGCCAGCCTCTGTATTACCTAGGTAGCTAACTGGAGGTTTAAATTCCTTATATGTATAAGATTTGTAATTTTCTTTGGAAAGGATAAGTCTCATTTGTATTCTATGGGATGAAGTAGTATTAATTTATCAATAAAGTAAGCAGTCATATTTTATTATAATTCCTCTTTTCTAAAAACCTTAAAAACATTTTCAGCTGTTAATAGAAGATTTCTAGGTGTTGTGAGTTTAAATCATTTTATAGTTTTGATGTACTTCATGGAAACCTGGTGAAAGACCCTTTAAAAGCGATGTTCTGTTTATGGGCAGCTGCTGGGGTATTCCCTGTTCATTTGCTCGCCACGGAGCAAAAAGCTCAATCTTATTTTAGAGCCTCTTGACCAGATTCCTGCTGCCATCTATCTGATAAGTGTGTAAATGAGTTTTGTTAACTAAGAGGAATAATGCTCTTGGTCTCCCAGTGACTAAAACTCAGCTGCTGTTTCTGACCTTGCCAGTGTACTTAACAGGAGATTTTCTCTATGATCTTCTCTGAATTTATTGTTTTCTTCTTTATAGATGATCATGGGAACAGCAATAGTAGTCATGTAAAAATCTTTTTACCGAAAAAGCTGCTTGAATGTCTGCCGAAATGTTCAAGTTTACCCAAAGAGAGGCACCGTTGGAACACTAATGAGGTAGATAAATTTCTATTTTTAGGGGTACAATTTTTTTTAAGGGCAAACTCGCTAGGTCATTTTGCCTAGTACTACTTTATATTAGCTTTAAATTCAAAATATTGAACTAGGAAATTGTAAATGAGAAGAATACTTAATTTGGATTTGACAGAAACCAACATGTTTTTTGACCTATCTCTGATCTGCTTGGCTTGTGTTGCAAACTATCAAATGTGCACGCTGACTTACTAAGGTAGCATGAGTTTCTTCTGTCTTTGTGTTTTCTTGCATTTTGGTGTGTTGCATTTGGTGGTTGACTCTGTTTGCATCTCAGTTAAACCTTAGTTCTTACGTTGTCATGAATTGATAAGGGTACAGCTCCAGTATTCTACAGAATGTGCCGTGTCTTGACAATGTGAAGTTTCTGTAGAATTTGGAAGGGCAGGGTTCTTATTAGCAAAATAGCTCTTGTCCTCTCTGATGAAGAAAGTTTGCATGGAGAATTAACTGGTTTACCTTAACGATAGGAATTTGTATTAAGAATGAAGGCTGTATAGTAGGTTGTTGATCTGACATTCAGTTAGAAGGAAGATTGATGAAGTAGAGTGAATCAGAGTTTATTTTGTTGGATGATGTTTCCTTTTTTGGTAAATCTTAATCTGGAAGTCTCAATATTAGGGGTGGATTGCTTTGTCATCTTTTTTATTTTGAAATCTGACTATTTCAATTTAGGGTAATACCCATTTAGTGTGGTGATGAGAATTGGGTCTGTGTCCATCATGCTGGGAATTCTATTCCTTTAATTCAAATGGCTGGGGTTATTGGTTTTGCAAAGTTGGTCTCAATCAATTCGTGTTGCTGGTTCAACATTTATCAGTACTTCCAAGTTAAATTATAAATATAACACCCTGCCCTGTATTGGGCACTCAGTTTTATTAAGATACAAGAAGAAAATAGTGCTGCCTATTTACCCTTATTTTTAAAAAATCGTTTTCTCAAATTCTTGACTTTACAATGCTTTTGTTTTGAGTTATGAGGTTATGTGAAAGTCTCTTCATTTATCCTAGTTTACAGAGTTAAATACTCACTAGAATCTCATAGTTTTGTTACCTTGTCTCAACTGATTTTAAACTTCTTTTAAGGTATGCGTATTTTGATTATTTGAATAAATTATATTTCCCCCCTCAGACAGAATACTTTTGTTTTGACAAACAGCTAGTTTGGAGGCCTGTTGTTTTAATCAGTCATCTATTAACTGTTTCAAACATTTTAGACATGAAAACAAAGTAAAGGTGCTGAAAATTAGTCCTAATCGTAGATCATTACTCTGTCAGCAAAATAGTACAATTTGGGAGCCATTCAGTAAGTCAAAACTAGGTCATGAAATATTAAAGAACTCAGTAAGTTTCTTAGTAATCCCTGAAACAGGATTTGATACTATGTTATTATACATTAGTTCCAGTTTTTTTATAAATGTAACAAAACATAATTTTTTCAGTATTATCTTTTTATGTAATTGGCAATTTATTTTAATTATGACTTGAAATTATATTTGAAACCAGCAATTGCTTAGTGAATTAAAGTTAGTGGTCTTAGGAGTCTTACGAAGCTGTAGGCAACGGTGTCAGAAGTTTAGTCGGTACATTCTTTAGCTGAGTGGTTTCAACATTTAGTCGGTAGATTCTTTAGCTGAGTGGTTTCAACATTTAGTCGGTAGATTCTTTAGCTGAGTGGTTTCAAAACTTTCTGGAACTTTTGAGCACAGCCCTTCAACTTTCACACATTTGTTTACCTCTGAATTATTTACGTGTTCCACCTTACTAATATTTTAGATACATTGTGAAACACCCAATAAGGAATTTTTATAGAGGACAAAATTAAGAGGCAGATAAGAAGTCGTTCTGCATTTTCTTCTAGGACCCAGTACACCTAGCCCCTCGGAGACCGCTGGTTTAGGTCCCAGTGTGGCTTCAGTTCAAGTCCTAAGAGGGGAGACTGCATCCCCTTCCGACCGGTGCAGCGTGAGACTGGGGGCTGAGAAATGTGGGGTGGTTGCGCGAGCTGTCACTGCTGCTGAAATGTGGGTAGAAGAGCGTGTGCTCCTGTGGAAGGCGGGGGCGTGGCAGGGGGCCTCGGCTGGCAGGGGCCAAGGCACACGCCCTCTTCCCTTGCCATGGGTTGTGCTTTTGGTGATCTCCCTGCTGAAAACCGACAAAAACTCCTACGACAGAACTGAATTCAAAGGCTGGCCCATATTTCTGTGTGGAGGACTTTGGCTTTTTTTTCTTGTTGATTTTTGGCTTTAGGAAAAAAACGGGAATCTTGGAGTGGCAGCAGGAGTTTTTAATTCTGTAGGGTGTTACGTGGTGATGGTGACATGTCATTTTTTTTTTTTTACTGGCTCGGATAATAGAAACAAAACAATTAGTACTCCTGTGAAAGTACTTGTTTCTCTGACCTGGCTGGGTTTGGCATTTTCCCATGTCTTTCAGTCTGCCATCCTTAATGTTGCCACTGAGACCTGAAGGGGCTGTGTCGCAGTGGGGCTTTGTGACCCCGGGTAAGGCGGAGTCAGTCACGTTCGGGCAGCATTGCCCGTGGAATCTTCAGTCGTTCAGGGCGTAGAGTGTAGCCACCCCGCTTTGCGAAGGGCCCGCCCTCCCCCTGGGGGTGGGGTAGCTTGCTGTGTTCTGGCGGAGGACCCCGTGAAGGAGTAGGCTGCTGCTTAGGAGCTGTGTTGTACAGAAACTACATTCCTGTTGATCCCACTTCCTGGGACCAGGCACTCGCACTGGGAGGTGCATGTGGCACCAGCGCAGTTGCGAGCACAGCCGATGTGGGTGTTTTCCATCTCACTCTCTGCACAGCATCTGTTCGCCAAGTAGACTGGCGGCCGGGGTTGCCTGTATGAGATGTCAACTGTCATCTTTCTCTGTCACCCGTGTTCTCTCTCTCTCTCTCTGATGGGTGTATACAGTTGAGTTCCTGGGTATAATTTGACTCCTCTGTACTTTTGAGACAGCCCTTTCCTCAGACCTGTGTTGTAACATCTGCGGTTACTTGAGAAAACCCACCGTGTATACTGTGCGTGTGCATCCATTGAGAGAGGGAGGGCGAGATGGTGCCCTTTCACGTGTCGCCGCGTATCAGCACCCGCTCCCTGCTGGTGACTGGGTGCTGTGTATCGTTAGTTCTGAGCCTTCTAATGATATTGCAAGGTGTGTAATGTTTCCTTTTACAGATGAGGGAGTGTGGGTAGAAAGTGGTGAAATAATTCGGTCAAGGTAGCACACTTGACAGGGCCTGTCTCTCTCTGTCTGAGCTTCATTTCTTCTACGTTGCTGATTAATTCTTGGGAACATTCATTCTACTGTGTGTCGTCTAGGCTTTGAATTAAAGACGCATAACCCTTAACCACATTAGCGTACCTGGCAGATCCATTCTGGAATTTAGTTTCGGATTAAAAAGAGTTAATATAAGATTAGTATTGTGGGTTCACATGCAAATTTGGTAAAGCTGAAAGTCACTGAAGAGGAAGACTCTTAGAAGATAAGACCGATTTTAGGGCCTACTTAAGCACTTGTAACCTTTTCTAACTCACTGGAATAAGTAAAATCTCCTGCCCTTCTTGAATGTTATTTGCAATTGCAAAATAACTGTTGTATCTAAAAACAAATCAATTGTAGATTATGCTTTCTCAGCCATAAACACTCTTTTCCCAGGTTCTGAAAACAGTACGGAGATGGTGATGATGGTCATTATGGCAGCGAACATTTGTTGACCATCTACTGTTATGCTAGGCACTGTTGAGTTCTTTCTGTGAATAATCACGTTTACTCCTTGAACTAATACTATGAGGTAGGTCTTGTGATTATTCTTACAATATAGATGAGGAAACTTGAGCCACAGAGATGTTAAAGTACCTGAAAGTGGTGGCCTTGGAAGTCCAAGCCTATAGCCTGATTTTGGAGTCCATACTTTTCTACAGTTCTGTCCCGAAGAACGATTTCAAATAAGACCTTCCCAAGATCTCGTGCTGTTTAGTGACTTCTAATCCTTTTGTTTTTATTCATTTGCTGCTTTTTTCACTTTGCATTTTCCAGTATTATACGTAAACTTAATGTATTTTTTTCTGAGGATTAAAAAAAAAAGTAGCAAACACTCATTTCTTAGGGAAGGAGTTTTGATTCTTAATAATGAATATTCACATGTGGGCTCTGGGTGAGGAAGAAAATATATTAAAAAATAGAAACTTTGTACCTGTGCACAACTGGAGGGTTGATAGGCTTGATTTTTATATCCTGGGCAGGAGAGAAAGAATGTATTAAACACAGAGCACATTTGTTAAAGAACCAACTCTTATTTCATAATCAGTTTGGTATTCACACCTTCATTAGGTGAACTATTACAATTTTCTGCATTTTAAGTTAATATTTTTAAAGCCCAGAGCCAGAAATAATTATGCTAATGCAGCTTTCTGATTACACAAATGACTACTTCATAATTACACATATTAGTACTCCATATATGTTGTCCAGACTGAAATTCCTTCTGTTTAGTCATTAATTAGCTGTTTGACTTAAAATGTAACTACTGCATTCCCCACTTGCTGGATCTGGATTTCAAATGGCATTCTTCCAAAGCCAAACTAATGCAGCACCATGAACCTTTTATAATGAAAATGTTCTCCTTACCTATGTTCAGATCATTTTTGTGTGCTGCTATTTTTGAACTATTAATGCTCTTTCTTTTGTTTGTTTTTCTGCTAATACAAAGTTTCTCCAGAGTAAGCAAACAAAAAAGAATTCTAGCTTGTATTGATCTTAAAGAAAGTTGCAGCACAGGTTTGTAGTTAGTGATAGCTTCAGAGATTTTCATGTTAAATGCATTTTTTTAATGGTAAAAATGTCTGTCGAGGGAGCAGTACACATATAGACTGATGCATTCTCAGCCATACCAGAGAAGCTGAAGAAGAAAAACTCCTTGAGTATAATGCTTTTCAAAGGGAGAGAAGTACCCTTTTAAGTCCTGAATACTTTTTTCCCTCAACTTTTTATATTCAAGTGAGAAAAATGGACTTTATGACTTTGAAAATTGTTAAATTATATTTCATTCCGGTTATTTTGTTTTAACAACAAGACGCCACCTTACTTTAAAAAAGTTTTAAAATCATTTTTTTGTATAGGCATATATTCTTGAGTATTTTTGTCTTTTTAATTTTTGTCTGTATAACTTATAAAGTCACAGATTTAGGGCTGTAATTTTTTTCATTGATTGGTTTTACTAGTATATTTACATATTATCTTTTTGAAACATAGACCCATATTTTTGGGGGATTATTTAAGACTCTTTAAATTTCCAAGATGTGAGCTAAACTGAAAAGTATTTTTATATTCTGATTCTAAAGGTGAGTGAGATAGTTTGGCAGTGTTAAGGGTTTTTTAAAATTTAATTTATTTACTTTTGGCTGCATTGGGTCTTCGTTGCTGTGCACGGGCTTTCTCTAGTTGGGGTGAGCGGGGGCTACTCTTCGTTGCGGTGCATGGGCTTCTCATTGCAGTGGCTTCTCTTGTTGCGTGCAGAGCACAGGCTCTAGGTGCACGGGCGTCAGTAGTTACGGCATGCAGGCTCAGTAGTTGTGGCTCGCGGGCTCTAGAGCACAGGCTCAGTAGTTGTGGCACATGGGCTTAGGTGCTCCGCGGCATGTGGGATCTTCCTGGACCAGGGCTCGAACCCATATCCCCTGCATTGGCAGGCGGATTCTTAACCACTGTGCCACCAAGGAAGCTCCAGTGTTAAGGGTTTGACTGGTCCCAGGTCATTCTCTGAGGCCAGGCAGGGCTTTTCTGGTTAAATCACAAAAAGGAAAATGCACACATGACCCACAATACACAGAGCCAGGTTTTAAGAGTGAAAGCGTTTGATTTTTATATATGGTACCAAATTTGTAATTAAATGTTAATTTTGTAGCAGTTGGATTAACCATAATTCCTCTGTTTAACTTAGTATGAAGTGAGGTAAATGGATACTGAGATCCAAATGAGCACAGGCCCGTTTGTCAGACAGCCTGCGTCACCTTGGCGTTGGTGGTAGCAAAGGTAGCAGCAGAGGGTGCATTGGAAAGCTGGAGGCAGCACGTCCTTCCATGTCAGTGAGGGGAGACAGGAGAAGAGAGATCAATACGGATGGGGTTTGGCTCTGAGGAGCAGTAAAAGAAGCAGATCTTATTACCTGCAGAGAGTGGGGTAGTGTTTATAAAATTTGAATAAGATGTTAAAGAAATCCTTATTTAAAGGAAGAACATTTCTGTAGACCCAGCACAGTTTGACCTAAACTATTTTTATTATATTACTTCAAAATGTAGCACATAGAAGAATATTTGGCCCATACTCAGTGTTCAGTAAATATTTGCTGGATGAATGAAATATGGAAGAACACAAAAAACTCAGGATAAATTTCTTAATTCTTAGAATTCTTCTGTGAATATAAAACTCAAATAGATATATACATTACATAAAAGAAACCACAAAACTAATAACATTTATATTAAGAACATTAGTTCAATGCAACGGATGATGTTTTGCCCAAACTGAATTGGCTCTTGCAACATGAATATAACCCTGACTGTTCTTAGGCAGGTTCTTTTGAATTTGGCACGTGGCACTACTGTGTGCCCTGCAGTTATCCTGCCCCTCCCCCACTGAACTAGTCATAAACAGCTTTTTGCTCAGCAAGCCTTTCTCTAAGTCTGTCATTAGGCCTTGGCGCAAATATATCATTTAGTCTTAAGTTCACTTCTGGTTTTTCTCGTCAGTTCAAGAACAACTTAAATGACGCTACTGGATACCCCTGCCACTGTAATTGCAAACCATAGACTTGAGCAATGAATTCGCGTGTTAGAATATATTTGTTATAGGTTTTACTTTTTCAGATTGTGAATTAAGATGTGAAATGAAAACTTTCTTAGTGAACCCAAGGATCACTGATGTCTTGGAAAGGATACAGAGTTGGCAGGTTAGAAACAGGTATAGTCTTGGCTCTGCCCCCAGTCAGCTGAGTGTTAGGTATGATACCTGCTAAGCCTCTTTTGTGTCTTTGGTGGTCGTGTGAGGTTATGCTTTGAGACCTTTAAAGATTTGTCTTAAGCCCAGCTCTCCAGTTTTGGAGGCTAGATCACTGTTGCTTCCAGAGTTGTTTGAGAGTGCCAGCCTGGGAGTTTACTTTTTTTTTTTTTAAACATCTTTATTGGGGTATAATTGCTTTACAATGGTGTGTTAGTTTTTGCTTTATAACAAAGTGAATCAGTTATACATATACATATGTTCCCATATCTCTTCCCTCTTGTGTCTCCCTCCCTCCCACCCTCCCTATCCCACCCCTCCAGGCGGTCACAAAGCACCGAGCTGTTCTCCCTGTGCTCTGCGGCTGCTTCCCACTAGCTATCTACCTTATGTTTGGTAGTGTATATATGTCCATGCCTCTCTCTCGCTTTGTCACAGCTCACCCTTCCCCCTCCCCATATCCTCAAGTCCGTTCTCTAGTAGGTCTGTGTCTTTATTCCTGTCTTACCCCTAGGTTCTTCATGACATTTTTTTTTTAATTCCATATATATGTGTTAGCATACGGTATTTCTCATTCTGACTTACTTCACTCTGTATGACAGACTCTAGGTCTATCCACCTCATTACAAATAGTTCAATTTCGTTTCTTTTTATGGCTGAGTAATATTCCATTGTATATATGTGCCACATCTTCTTTATCCATTCATCCGATGATGGGCACTTAGGTTGTTTCCATCTCCGGGCTATTGTAAATTGAGCTGCAGTGAACATTTTGGTACATGACTCTTTTTGAATTATGCTTTTCTCAGGGTATATGCTCAGTAGTGGGATTGCTGGGTCATATGGTAGTTCTATTTGTAGTTTTTTAAGTAACCTCCATACTGTTCTCCATAGTGGCTGTACCAATTCACATTCCCACCAGCAGGGCAGGAGTGTTCCCTTTTCTCCACACCCTCTCCAGCATTTATTGTTTGTAGATTTTTTGATGATGGCCATTCTGACTGCTGTGAGATGATATCTCATTGTAGTTTTCATTTGCATTTCTCTAATGATTAATGATGTTGAGCATTCTTTCATGTGTTTGTTGGCAATCTGTATATCTTCTTTGGAGAAATGTCTATTTAGGTCTTCTGCCCATTTTTGGATTGGCTTGTTTTTTTGTTATTGAGCTGCATGAGCTGCTTGTAAATTAATCCTTTGTCAGTTGCTTCATTTGCAAATATTTTCTCCCATTCTGAGGGTTGTCTTTTGGTCTTGTTTATGGTTTCCTTTGCTGTGCAAAAGCTTTGAAGTTTCATTAGGTCGCATTTGTTTATTTTTGTTTTTATTTCCATTTCTCTAGGAGGTGGGTCAAAAAGGATCTTGCTGTGATTTATGTCATAGAGTGTTCTGCCTATGTTTTCCTCTAAGAGTTTGATAGTTTCTGGCCTTAAAAAAAAACAACAACTCTTAATCATCCTTTCATTTATTTTTATGTTTAAGGTGTACAATTCAGTGGTCTGTAGTATGTACACAAAGTGGTGCGCCCATCACCACCATCTAATTCCACAACATTTTCATCACCCTCTGGGGGTTTTCTGTCCCTCTGGCCTTGGTGGAGTCGGCACCTTCAAGGGGCAGGCAGCCTCTCTTCAGGGGGCTGCCTGTTCTTCTTTGGTATCTTCTCCAAGTTTTCATACCCGTCTAGCACTGGAGTTGACAACTGAAGAGTTTGTGCTTTTACCCAGGTCTTAACGTATAGCGCTGTCTCCTGACATTGTTTTTTAAAATGTTAAGGTGCAAATGAGGATGCATTTTGGACCCACATTTTTTAAGTTGGATGGTAGGGGCTTGTAGAGTTTTCAGTTGCATTAAAACTCTGTATAGTCTATGGACTCTTTATCGATGGGCTGTGTGGGGATAAAAGAGCCCACTGCTTTCAGTAATGTTGGGAGATTTTGGTGGTGGTTACTCCCATGAGGAGAAGCTGAGACCCACTGAAACATCAGCTGAGACAGAAGAGGGAAGAACACCTGGAAAGGCTGGCATTCTTAAAAAAAAATTTTTTTTAAAAATTTATTTATTTTTGGCTGTGTTGGGTCTTCGTTGCTGTGCGCGGGCTTTCTCTAGTTGCCGCGAGCGGGGGTTACTCTTTGTCGCTGTGCACGGGCTTCTCATTGCAGTGGCTTCTCTTGTTGAGGAGCACGGCTCTAGGAGTGCGGGCTTCAGTAGTTGTGGCTCGTGGGCTCTAGAGCGCGGGCTCAGTAGTTGTGGTGCACGGGCTTAGTTGCTCCGTGGCATGTGGGATCTTCCCGGACCAGGGCTCGAATGTGTGTCCGCTATATTGGCAGGCGGATTCTTAACCACTGGGCCACCAGGGAAGCCCAGCATTCTTTAGCTTAGTGATTTTCTTGCCGAGCTGGCGTCAAAATTACCTGGAGGGCTTGTTAGCACCCAGATTGCTGGGCTCCACCCCAGCGTTTCTGCCCTAGTAGGTCTGGGGTGGGGCCTGAGAATGGGCGTGTCTAACGTGTTCCAGGTGAAACTCATCAAGATGAGGACTCCCAGCCTCCCGGACATGTATTCTGAGCAACTTCACTTGGCTTTAGTCTCAGCTTTGCTACCCCTCAACCACTCAGGTATATGTCAGTGTGCGTTGGCTATATGGGATGTAGTTATGCTTTCTAGAGTCTTTTTCTCATGTCTCATGTGCCTAGAAGTCAGGAAATGCAGTTATTTTTGGGGTATTTACCTAAAGTAATATAGGGAGCCCTTTTTAAAGTATGGGTGGCAGTGGTAGGGGTATGTGGAGGCATATTCCAATTTTTGTGACTTTTTTTTTTAAGAGGGAGCATGAAGGATAATCTCCACCCCATCCCCTCCTTCCATCTCCATTTGGCCCAGATAGCTGAAAACAGCCGAACCCTAAAGCTGACAGCATCTACCTACTTACCTACCTACTTGTCTACCACCTTCCAGTCTTTTTAATACTACCTACCAAATGTTTCTAATGATAAATTATGTTGTCTTGGTGATTATGAAATTCTGTTGGAGATTTTAAAAGAAGTTCCTAAAAAAATAACCTGTTTTCTAGTTTTAATGCTTTTTAGAAGCCTGGGGGAAAAAAGAAAAAGTGCAAAAAGAATTCCTTTCTAGATGGATGAGAAACCACAGATGGGCTGGGGTGAATGTGATGAAAGATAAGTGTGTGTTTGGGAGAGTGTTTTCTCTGTTAGGGAGAATTTTACGGGCAGGATGTGTGGATTTCATGGAGCTTTCTCATAGGCTTCAGTGGTTGTGTGTTCTCTGGTCTGGTGAAGAGTGTAGAGTTGAAATAAATGTAACATTTAAAGAACCTGCTGTTTACATTTGGGGAGAAATGTGGAAAGTGGGAGAAGCTCCAGCTCTGGGGAATTGAACAGGGTTTAGTGGGTGTGTGTGCGCGTCCGGGTCGGGCAGCTGCGGTAGAACCAAGGTGGAATTCTGAGGCAAGCTTCATTTAGCGCTGAATTCCAAAGGAGTTGACGGAAAAAAGGGAAAGGTTCCTGTGTCCAAGAAACCAGGAAGCTGAAAAGTAGCTTGACCTGGGCTGGAAACTAGAGCCACCTGAGCCTGAAGTTAAAGTGAGCAGGTGCCTGAGGGGCTGGGCTCCAGGTATAGTCACAGCCGAAACCCTTGAACCCAGGCCACGCCTTCCATTTTTTGCTGTTTTTTATTATTAAGATTTAAGTTTTAGAGTGGTTTAAGGTTCACAGCAAAATTGAGGGGAGGGTACAGAGAGTTCCCACACGCCCCCTGCCCCCTCATTTGTGCACGCTCTCCCACTGTCAGCATCCCCCACTGGAGTGGTACCTTTCTACAGTCAGTGAACTTACGTCGTCCACGTGTCATCATCATCGAGAGTCCATAGTTTACATTACGGTTCACTCTTGGCGTTGCACATTCTGTGGGTTTGGACAAATGTATAATGACATGCATCCATCAGTGTAGTTTCATACAATGATTAGATTAGTTTCACACAATGATTTGATTAGTTTTACTGCCCTAACAATCCTCTGTGCTCTGCCAGTTTATCCCCCCAGCCCCTGGCAACTGCTGATCTGTCTATTGTCTCCACGGTTTTGCCTTGTCCAGAATGTCAGAGAGTTGGAATCATACAGCACGTAACCTTTTCAGATTGGTTTCTTGCACTTAGTAATATGCACTTAAGGTTCCTCCCTGTCCTTTTATGGCTTGGTAGCTCATTTCTTTTTAGCGCTAAATAATACTCCATTGTTTGGGTGAACTGCAGTTTATTTATCCATTCACCTGCTGAAGGACATCTTGGTTGCTTCCAGGTTTTGGCAATTATGAATAAAGCTGATATAAACATTCATGTTCAGGATTTTGCATAGACATAAGTTTCCAACTCCTTTGGGTAAATATCAAAGAGTGCAATTGCTGGATCGTATGGTAAGACTATGTTTAGTTTAGTAAGAAACTGCCAAAACTGTCTTCCAAAGTGGCTGTACTGTTTTGTGTTCCCACCAGCAATGAATGAGAGTTCTTTCTGCTCCGCATCCTTACCAACGTTTGGTGTTGTCCGTGTTCTGGATTTTGGCCATTCTAATAGGTACATAGTGGTATCTCATTGTTGTCTTAATTTGCATTTCCTTGGTGACATGTGATGTGGAGCATCTTTTTTTTGTTTTTTATAAATTTATTTATTTAAAAAAATTTTATTTGTTTTTGTCTGCGTTGGGTCTTCATTGCTGCACGTGGGCTTTCTCTAGTTGCAGAGAGCTGGGTCTACTCTTCATTGTGGTGCGTGGGCTTCTCATTGGGGGGCTTCTCTTGTTGTGGAGCACAGGCTCTAGGCGCGTGGGCTTCAGTAGTTGTGGCACACGGGCTCAGTAGTTGTGGCTCGCGGGCTCCAGAGCGCAGGCTCAGTAGTTGTGGCGCACGGGCTTAGTTGCTCTGGGGCATGTGGGATCTTCCCAGACCAGGGCTCAAACCCATGTCCCCTGCTTTGGCAAGCAGATTCTTAACCACTGTGCCACCAGGGAAGTCCCTCAAGTTGATTTTTGTGAAGGATGTAAGGCCTGTGTCTAAATTCACAGTTTTTGACACATGTATGTCCATTTATTCCAACACTATCTGGAAGTGTTGGAAAGACTGTTTTTACTCCACTGTATTGCCTTTGTTCTTTTGTCAAAGATCAGTTGATTATGTTTACGTGGGTCTATATTTGGGCTTTCTATTCTGTGTTTCACTGATCTATTTGTCTATTCTTCGGACAGTATCACACTGTTGTGATTATTGTAGCTTCGTAGTAAGTTTTGAGATCGGATGGTGCCAGTCCTCTGATTTTGTTCTTCTCATTCAATACTAAGTTGGTTATTCTAGGCCTCTCCTTGTAAACTTTAGAATCAATTTGTTGCTGGGATTTTGATTAGGATTGTGTTGAATCTATAGATCAAGTTGAGAAGAACTGACAATAGTGAGTCTTCCTATCCATGAATATGGACTATCTCTCCATTTATTTAGTTTTTTAAAATTTAATTCATCAGAGTTTTGGAGTTTTCCTCATATAGCTCTTACACATATTTTGTTTTTATACCTAATTCCTTTTTTGGGGGATGTGCTAATGTAAATAGTATTGTGTTTTAAATTTCAAATTTCGCTCGTTCATTTCTGATGTATAGGAAAGTGATAGACTTTCTATTATTAATCTTGTATAATCGCTTATTAGCTCCAGGAATTTTTCAAGAAGCCAAGCCCCCGAAAGAGAGACCATCATTTTGTGTGTAGCTCATGCCTGAAATAGTTCTTTTTTTTTTTTTTTCTTTTTCTGCGATACGCGGGCCTCTCACTGTTGTGGCCTCTCCCGTTGCGGAGCACAGGCTCCAGACGCGCAGGCTCAGCGGCCATGGCTCACGGGCCCAGCCGCTCCACAGCATGTGGGATCTTCCTGGACCGGGGCACGAACCCGTGTCCCCTGCATCGGCAGGTGGACTCGCAACCACTGCGTCACCAGGGAAGCCCAATAGTTCTCTTTTAAAGAGGTCAGTGGGTATCACTGTTGGGAAGGGGGAAAGTCTCAACACAGAAGGTCAAGGACAAAGTGTTGAGAGGTCACACCCTCTTAGTGCGCTGTGTGGGGGGACAGAGAAGCTGCCGAGAGGGAGGCTTTCCGATGTTACCTGGGGTTCTTATTTAGGAAAGGCTGCAAAAGGCTGCCTTTTCAGAAAGAGAAGGGGAAAAAACACTTAAATACAAGTTTAGAAAGAATTGAAAGAAAGGGAAAATGTCATCTGCTTCCCATTTCTGAGGAAGGATACATTAAAATAGCTTCAGATTAAGCAGGATCTGTGAAATCGAGGTCAGAATGTAGTCATTTCCCATTTTTCCTGACATGTCTTTAAACTATGTGGTGACAGGCTCCCCTTTCCCGGCATCAGAAGACCAGTTGTTAATGTGCATTTTAAAGTTTTATTTTATTTTTGTGCTGTTGAGCAAAATTTAGACTTCCTAACTCTAATCATTTAAGAATCATTTTTGTTAAATGCTTTAATTATTATCAATCAAGACTCTGTATTTAAGCATTTTCCAGTAATTTTTAACAATCCATTCCTCAGGCAATTCAGAGAACCTGCTGTGTGGTGATTATGTATCTTTTATTTCATAAATGAGGATAGTGAGACATAAGTGTTTTGGAATCAGCATTGATCATCATCTAATATAGCGTATAATTTACTTCTTTTTATTGTGTATTGTGTGGCTGCCCCTGCTAGGCTGTCAGGTCCTGGTGGACAGAAATCCTCATGTGCTCTGTTCACTGATGGATCACAAGAGCTTAGAATTAACTTAGGGGCACCTACTGGGTGTTCAGTGACTGTTCCTTAACTGAACGAGTGCGTGAAGAATCCAACAACAGATACTGTTCAGGTCTGTACTCAAGTGTGCTGCTAATACGTCATCCCTGAGTGCGACAGCCCGGCTTAGTGATGGTCATTGGTGTCGCCAAGCAGATCTACGGGAGCTGCCCCCGAAGAACTTGAGACCTGGAGGAGGGGGCGGGAATGTGTGCGTCCTGCACGCGAGCAGCTTCCAGCTTCCCTCCGTCACAGGAGGGAGGGTTGAGGCGGCACGCTCACTTCTTTGTCTCAGACCCCACGGTTCTCTGCGTCAGGGTGAGTGAGGGTGAGGCCGGAAGCAAGGCAGGAAGCCTTGGGGGAGGGAGGACTTTCCCCACCCCGACTTCACACAGTGCAGCCCAGGTTGAAAGATGGCCAGGTCACCCCGAAGCCTGCCATCAGAGAGGAACAGTTGACTTTCTGATGTAAGTCTCTTCAGACATTTTCCTGCGCTGATGCGGGCATATATTTTATTATTTGTTAACTCAGAATGGGTTTACTGTACCTGTAGTTTTGTAGCCTGGCTTTTCTCCTAATATGTTGCGTATATCTTGGGCCTTTTGGACAGTGGGCCACAGCATCGTGTTTATTGACCTCAGCCTGCTGGTGTTCCGTTGGGTTTCATGCCTTCATTCATGCCTTCGGCAACATTTTTGAGGGCTAATATGTGCCAGGCACTGGTTGAGGGTGCTAAGGATCCCAGACAGACGAGGTTCCTGTTGTCGTGCAGCTTATAGTTTAGAAGGGAAGACGGTACACGAGCAAGTAAGTAGATAAGAATTTCAGAGAGTGCTAAGAAGAAAACAGAACAGAATACTGAGGTGTGAGCACGTGAGGTGGGTTGGTTGTGGAAGGCCTTTGTTAGAGGCATTTGAGCGGAGATCCGAATGATGAAGGAGGGCTGCTTGAGGATCTAGGGGAACATTTTAGGCAGAGGGAATAGAAGTGCAAATGCCCTGAGGCAGGAATGCATTTGGCTTGAGGAACAATATAGGCAACATTGTGGCTGGAGCAGAGCGGACATCGGGAAGGTGATCGGCAGGGTAGGCAGGGGCTGGATCCTGAAGTGCTTTGTAGGCACAAAGACTTGGAATTTTACGAGTAACAGGAAGTCATCAGAGGCTGAACTATCAGGAGGTGATAGGCATAATGTGGATTCTTTATTTTCAAAGCTGTTCTCTGGCTGCTCTGTGACTGACGGGGAAGCAGAGAGGCCAGTTAGAGGCTGTTGCAGTAATTGGCGATCTTGGGAAGAGACGATGGAAGCAGTGGAGAAGGTGAAAAGTGGGGTGTCTTTTGGAGGCAGAGGTGTCAGGACTCATGGGATTGGATATGGGGGGTGGGGGAGGAGAGATCAAGACGGGTTCCTCGTTTGCGGACTCAGCTACCGCACTGGTGCTGGTGTTCATAGCTGAGACAAAGGAGACCGAAGGGGGCGTGGCGGGGGTGGGTCACGAGTGCTCTCCCGGGCTGTATCGACTGGAGATGTCTCTTAGACACTGAAGTGGCTGTGCTGAGTGGGCCACTGTCTCGAAGCCTGAGTGAGGTCCTGTCTGGGGACATAAATTGGAGGGCTGCTAGACCGGATGAGATCACTCTGGGGCAAAAGATGGATGGAGAAGGGAGGAGATAAGCCCTGAGTGGAGCGGGGTGGGGGAGCCAGCCACGCAGGCTGCGGAGAGCCAGGGAGTAGAGGGGAACCAGGCAAGCGGGAGCTGGGAGCCGGGAGAAGGAGGGGCCCAAGGAGGCTGTATCGGTTTTCTATTTGCTGCTGTAACAAAATGACCACAAACCGAGTGGCTAAAGCAGCGCAGGTTTATTGTTAGAGTTCTGTAGGTCGGCCAGCCGTCTGGCAAGGGTCTCACTGGGCCAGAATCGCGGTGTGGCCAGGGCTGCGTTCCTTCCTGGAGGCCCCAGGGGAGGCTGTTCCCTGCCCTGCTGCACCTTCCAGAGGCTGCTCACGCTCCGGGGCTCGGAGCCCCTCCCTCCCTGTTCAAAGCCATCACCGTGGCGTCTCTCCGACCCCGCTGTGCCGTCACTTCTCTTTCTCCGACCTGGCCTCTCTCTTCTCCCTCTTCAGTTTTAAGGACCCCTGTGGTTCCATTGGGCCCACACAAGTCGTCCAGGATCCTTTCCCTGTTTTAAGGCCGCCTGATTAGCAACCTTAATTGTTCTATATTTACAGGTTCTGGTGATTAGAACATGGCTATCCTGGGAGGAGGCACTGTTCTTCCTGCCACAGAGGGTGTCATCAGAGGGGACGGAGTAGTCAAGTCAAGTGAGGGCGGGGCCGCCACCGCTGGGTTTGGGCACCGGGAGGCCCTTGGTCACCCTGGTGAATGGTTCCAGTGGAATGTGGGTGGAAGAGCAAATGAGCGAGGATGGCAGGTGTTAAGGAATGAAGAACCCAGAGTCGAACCAAGATGTGGTTTATAGACATGAAGGTACCTGAAGAAAGAGTTAATGTGGTTATTCTGAAATAAGGAGCAGACGTACTGATGCCTCTCTGCTTGCCCCTGGGCCAGTGGGCAGAGCCCTGGTCATTGGCGGCCGCACCTCCCCACGTCAGGTGCTCTGTCACCCCACGGGCGGCTGGCCACACTTCTGAAGTCAGCGTGGAACTCGTGCCTTTTATCCCTTGGGGACTGGCTGTGGTCTGGCCACAACTCAGTGCTTCGGTGAGAGTGTGTCCTATGTGCAGTGCAGAGCTGCAGTCCCTTCCTGTCCTTTCCTTACTTCATTACGTTTTAATGACATTCATACCCAACAGTATTTATCGAACACTAGGCTCTGGGGAAAACAGGGGCGAACCAAACAGATCCCTGCTCTGTGGAGCTTGCCTTCTGGAGGACCTGTCTCAAACGAATGGGTACATCCGAAGCTGTCATAAAGCTGTCATCTCCCTGGAGGCGAGGCATTAAGTTTGCGCGGTCCACTCTCTTCTGGAAATCTCGGGTGCTCCAACCAGCTGGTGGACCCTCCGTTTACCTCGTTACTGTGGCACCTGCTGGAGGTGACCCGTGTTTCCTGCTCCTTACCCGCAGCTGCCCACGGTTACCCCTGCTCTTAGGAGCTAATTCCCACTTATGCTCTTTCTCTGAGAGGTCTTCTTTTCCTTTCTTTCTTCCTTCTCCGGCTTAAATTCCAGAGTTCATAGTACATAGTCACTCTCTTATAGGTACCTTGACTTCCCTGCCCTCCTCTCCTCCTCCTCTCACATCGAGCTGGACAAATCCCGATCCCGAATGAACCCTACCCGCTGGCTTCTCTGTGCCTTCACCCAAGCAGCTCAGTGTTGCTGGAGAAACAAGATAAAGACTCAGACTTGCGTCTCTGTAAATTCTTGATCCCCAGCGTCAAGTGGGCAGTGACCACTACCCACAGTTTTGTGAGATTCCCCTCCAGCCGCGCGTGTTCTCACTCTCCACAACCACGTCATACTGCCTGCATTCTTCATGCTAGACCACTCCTTCGCCGTCACCACCACCCCACGCCTCTCAGCCCCTGAATCCCCCCCAACATTTAGCAAATAAAGGCAGCAGGTGCTCCAGAGCTTCCTGCCACCAAGCCGGGACTGTGTCTTCCCTCCTTCTGTCAGAGGCTGGTCTGTTCACGTGAGCTCTGGACGCGGACCCTCTCCTCTCCAGGGACTTCAGTCCGGCGGTTGTTTTGTGTTCTCCTGCATCATCAGTCCCTCTGTTTGTACCAGATCGTTCTGATTCACATACAGAGGTCTTCTGGGTGTGCCCAATCTGCAACAGAAAATAAACAACCTCCCTCTCCATCAATAGCCCCATTTTAAAATCCTCAACATCAAAACTTCTCAAGAAAGCAATCCACTTATTTCTTCCACTTTATTGGTTTCCAGTTATTCTTCACCTATTCCTGTCCCCCCGCCTCCCCTGCCCGAAACTGCCCATCTTTTCCAACATCATACAAATTGCCAAACCCAGGAGACACGATCCTCACCTTATGCAGCCTCTTAACAGCTTTCAGCGTGGTCGTCCCTCCCTTCCTCCCGAGGTGCTTCTCTGTGCTGACACCCTCCTCTGGGTGTTCCTCCTGCCTCTCGTACCACCCCCCCCCCCCCCAATCAGATCTCTTTTCTCAGTCCAGCCTTTCCAGGGTGAAGTTCCCTGGGGCTTCTGCCCTCCACCTCTCTTCTCATACAACGTTCTCTCGTTAAGTAGTTTCAGCTCCTAACAGAGCTCAAAATACTGTCTACATGTTTCAAATTAAGCCCTGACTTTTCCTCATTTACTCAGATGCCTTACTTGCACCTCAGACATAATCATCCAGAACTGAACTGTCGGTCTTTCCCCAGATCTGCTGCCCCTACAGTGGTCCTTATTTTTTATTTCACCCCTTGATAGGGTTTGCAGCCCCAAACCCTACCAAGCGCCCCCCTCCTCTCTCTGTCACAGGGTTTCTCGGGCCCTTTTGCATTCGAGTGAGGAAGCCTGTGGACATGTTTTCAGAATCAGTCTTGAATAGTTATAAAAATCTTAATGAAACACAGATTTGTGACATGGTGCTATATATACTTCTTAAATGTTCTTAAATAACAGATCTAGTGGTGGGTCTGTAGCTACCACAAATTTGAAGTAATGATAAACACAAATGATACTTCATAGTAATGATAGTAACAGGGATTAAAAAAGAGTCTGAGATTCAAAAGTCACAGGTACTGCCCGTATTGCTGAGTTGTTGCCTGTATTCACAATTAAGCACAATACTGTATTTCATTTGGAGGTTACTGACGTAAGGGTGTAGTTCTTTTCTCATCCAAGTTCATGGACCCCCTGTTCTATCTTCACTTGTTTAATCCTTCCAGTTCCCATTGCCACTGTCACTGCTGCTCACCTGCATGTCCACAGGAGCCTCCTACGTGCCTGCCATGCCTCGACTCTGGACCTCCTCTGGTTCATTCTCCCCACAGCAGCCAGAGTTACCTTTTTAAAATAGTAAAATGCAAATCGAATCACGTTTCTTCCCCAGCTTGCACTCTTCAGGAGCTTTCACTGCTCCCTGGATATAAACTCAAGTACATTAAGGTGCCCGGCGGAGCCTGCCTCTCTCTAGCCTTACCCGGGGCCCTCCCTCCCTCCCACGCTTGCTGAGCTCCAGCCACCCCTCCTTGCTTCCAGGTCTTCACCTGTGCCTGGCTCTTCCCCACCTCAGGGCCCTGGAACATGCTGTTTCCACCCTTAGTTACACTCAGTAATCTATTGCCGCATGACGGTGTTACCATAAACTTAGCAGCTTTAAACACCATATGTTTTTTACCTCACAAGTTTTTGTGGGTCTGGTGTCCAGGCCCGGCTTAGCTGGGCCCTCTGCCTTAAGGCTGCATGCAGTCAGGTTGCCGGGCAGGGGTGGAATCTTATCTGAAGGCTTGATTGTGGAAGGAGACTCTTTGTAGCTAAGGAGGTTGTCGGCGGCGTTTATTTCCAGGTGAGCCAATGTACTGTGGACTTCACTGTCTCATTGGTTATCAGCTGAAGGTGGCCCTCAGTGCCTCTTTACCTGTGTCTTCCTAACACGGCCACTTGGCTAAAAGCCAGCAAGGGGGAGAGAGTCCTAGCAAGAAGGATGCTACAGTCTTATCTGATGGAATCACACGCACACACTCACTCCCATCCCTTGGCTGTGTTCTGTTGGTTAGAATCGATTCACGGTCACTCCCGCGTTCAAGGGGAGGGGTTTGCACAGGAGGCCAGGGTCATGGGAGCCACTGTAGAGCTGGTCCAGCTCCCTCCCACCCCACCCTCAACCCACACACCTATGCTTGAAAGAAGAAACAAATTTCCACATGCCTCTCCGGAGAAATGCCTCACATACAGAATCCCTGTGGTCAGGCCACCGTGTGCCAAACTGTACACGACACGCAGGAGCTGAATCTACCTCTTTAGGAACTTGCGGTCCTGAAGACGTTCAAGGTAGTAGATTCAGACAAGGGGGAGAGGACGTCCTCCCCAGATTTCTCCTCATTCCTCTTTTCTTTCTTCCTTTCATTCACCATCAGGTACACAATTCCTACCATGTGCCAAGTGCTGGGGTTAGAAACAGGAGGAACACGACAGGAGCTTGCAGTTTGGAACTGTGTTTCTCAGTTGAATACTTGTATTTTTGAACCGGAAGGTCTGGCAGTTATCAAACTTAAAAAAATTTTTTTTGAGTGTTTGAGCCTTTCTTTCCAAACATAAACTTATGGGTAAGCTGAATCTGTAAAACAGATGAAAGTGGAGATGCTCTGCTTGAAGCTGGGGAGTGGGGCCAGCTCTTCCCGCTTGGGCTTCTGGCCGCCTCCAGCAGCAGCTGCCCCAGCCAGCCCTTAACCCTGGCTGTTAGCAAGCAAGGTTAGAACACGACTGCTGTCGTCCACGCCGGCACTGGAGCTCAGGAAGCTGCCGCCCAGAGGGGGAGACCAAGTTAGTGCAGACCAGGTCCATGCACGCTCTGGACCAGTGGCTCTCACATGGGGCCGGTGCTGCCCCTTCAGAGGCTGTTTAGCAACAAGTGGGATAGCTTTTGGGGTGTCGGAGTGAGTGTGTATGTGGGTGTTCCGTGATTCTGTGCAAAGTGGTCAGCATGCCCCCCGAGAAGCCCAGTCCTGCTCCTGCTCCCAGGCCCGCGCTCTGTCTCTGTGTTGGCGGTTCTCACTCCTGGCCGCGTGTTAGAGTCACCTGGACAGCCTTTTTTTTTTTTTTGGCTCCGTTGGGTCTTTGTTGTTGCGCACAGACTTTCTCTAGTTGTGGCGAGCGGGGGCTACTCTTCGTTGTTGTGCATGGGCCTCTCATTGCAGTGGCTTCTCTTGTTGCAGAGCCCGGGCTCTAGGTGCGCGGGCTTCAGTAGTTGCGGCACGCGGGCTCAGTAGTTGTGGCTGGTGGGCTCTAGAACGCAGGCTCAGTAGTTGTGGCGCACGGGCTTAGTTGCTCCGTGGCATGTGGGATCTTCCCAGACCAGGGCTCGAACCCGTGTCCCCTGCTTTGGCGGGTGGATTCTCAACCACTGCGCCTCCAGGGAAGTCCTGAACAGCTTTTTAAACATACCGGGGCCTGAGCCCCACCCCTGAGCAATTAAACTGAGGTCTCTGGGGTGGGGCCCCGGGCTTGGGGTTTTAAAAGCTCCCTGGGAGATTCTAAAGTGCAGCCAGGTTGGGAATCACCGCCTTAAATCTTCTGTTGACTGCTTTCAGAAGAAGTCTTCACTGTAATTAAACAAATTGTTGTTAAAAGTAAGCAAAAGGAAATCTGGAGGGGAACATCTGTAATAGATAAGTGGGCTTTATTAAATGTGCAGTTACTTTATTAGAACACAGATCATTGGAACGAACTGACAGTTTGGAATTTGGATTAAAACTCTTTAAGCCACGGATAACATCAAAGTCTGGTGTCTGTGAGGGCACAGGTTTTCTGTTTCTGTTTTTTTCTGTGGCCTTCTTTATCCTTTTTTCCCTTCTGAATATTTCAGCCTGATATGAAACACCTATTTGTAACAAATCACTTTTTCTTTCCTTCCCATAGTCCATCTCCATCAGTTAGATGCTCTTCTTTACTCATACCTTAAGGTTCTTTTCTGTCTGTTCCATTACCCACCCAGTCCCAAAACGCTGTGACAGTGAGCATTTCTGATGACGTGGCCATCCAGTTTGGAAAGACACCGTACTTAAAAGATGATCAGTTTCTGAGAAACTTAAGTTGTTAGAAAACTTTATATTGTTGGCTCGGGGAAAGATCTGGAAAAATGACCAAGACGTTAGCTCAGACCTCATGGAGGGAGTTGAGAGGGCAGGTATTGGCTACTAATGGCCTCTCATAACTTTTCATTGAGGATAGTCTTACTAGTCTGAAAGTAATTATAAGCATCCTCATTGTACATTCCCATAGTTCTTTTACTGTACTGTTTCTGTCTGAAACTGACATAATCTCACTATGACAACAAATTTAGTATGATTTTAAAAATATTTCACAAATATATAGTGAAGATTGATCTCACTTTGCTTTCTAACTTTTACCAAAATATTTTTTTTCCTCCATGCCCACTCAATTTTTTTTTTTTTTTTTTTGCGGTACGCGGGCCTCTCACTGTTGTGTCCTCTCCCTTTGCGGAGCACAGGCTCTGGACGCGCAGGCTCAGCGGCCATGGCTCACGGGCCCAGCCACTCCGCGGCATGTGGGATCTTCCCGGACCGGGGCACGAACCTGTGTCCCCTGCATCGGCAGGCGGACTCTCAACCACTGCGCCACCAGGGAAGCACCCACTCATTAATTTTTGATTTTCTTACTGTTTAATTCTTTTTTTTGCATTATTCATCTGTACCATTGAATTATCTGCTTGTCATTTTCTGTAAATTGATGCCAAGTCTAAATGGTTTAGACTTGTACCATTTCACTCTTTTATGAGATTGCATTGGAAATACAATTTAATCTTTAGTCAGGTTGACTTTTTTTTTTAACTTTATTTATTATTTTAGCATCTTTTTTTTTTAACATCTTTATCGGAGTATAATTGCTTTACAATGGTGTGTTAGTTTCTGCTGTGTCACAAAGTTAATCAGCTATACGTATACATATATCCCCATATCCCCTCCCTCTTGCGTCTCCCTCCCACCCTCCCTATCCCACCCCTGTAGGTGGTCACAGAGCACTGAGCTGATCTCCCTGTGCTACGCGGCTGCTTCCCACTAGCTATCTGTTTTACATTTGGTAGTGTATGTATGTCAGTGTTACTCTATTACTTCGTCCCAGCTTACCCTGCTCCCTCCCCACATCCTCAAGTCCATTCTCTACGTCTGTGTCTTTATTCCTGTCCGGCTCCTAGGTTCTTCAGAACTTTTTTTTTTTTTTTTTTTTCCAGATTCCATATATATGTGTTAGCGAATGGTATTTGCTTTTCTCTTTCTGACTTGCTTCACTCTGTATGACAGACTCTAGGTCCGTACACCTCACTACAGATAACTCAGTTTCGTTTCTTTTTATGGCTGAGTAATATTCCATTGTATATATGTGCCACATCTTCTTTATCCACTCACCTGTCGATGGACACTTAGGTTGCTTCCATGTCCTGGCTCTTGTAAACAGTGCTGCAGTGAACATTGTGGTACATGACTCTTTTTGAATTATGCTTTTCTCCAGGTATATGCCCAGTAGTGGGATTGCTGGGTCGTATGGTAGTTCTACTTTTAGTTTTTTAAGGAACCTCCATACTGTTCTCCACAGTGGCTGTATCAACTTACATTCCCACCAACAGTGCAAGAGTGTTCCCTTTTCTCCACACCCTCTGCAGCATTTATTGTTTGTAGAGTTTTTGATGATGGCCATTCTGACCGGTGTGAGGTGATGTCTCATTGTAGTTTTTTTTTTTTTAACATCTTTATTGGATCATTGTAGTTTTGATTTGCATTTCTCTGATGGTTAGTGATGTTGAGCATCCTTTCATTGTTTGTTGGCCATCTGTACGTCTTCCTTGGAGAAATGTCTATTTAGGTCTTCTGCCCATTTTTGGATTGCGTTGTTTGTTTTTTTGATGTTGAGCTGCGTGAGCTGCTTGTAAATTTTGCAGATTAATCCTTTGTCAGTTGCTTTATTTGCAAATATTTTCTCCCACTCTGAGGGTTGTCTTTTTGTCTTATTTATGGTTTCCTGTGCTGTGCAAAAGCTTTTAAATTTCATTAGGTCCCGTTGGTTTATTTTTGTTTTTATTTCCATTTCTCTAGGAGGTGGGTCAAAAAGGATCTTGCTGTGATTTATGTCATAGAGTGTTCTGCCTCTGTTTTCCTCTAAGAGTTTTGTAGTGTCTGGCCTTACATTTAGGTCTTTAATCCATTTTGAGTTTATTTTTGTGTATGGTGTTAGGGAGTGTTCTAATTTCATTCTTTTACATGTATCTGTCCAGTTTTCCCAGCACCACTTATTGAAGAGGCTGTCCTTTCTCCATTGTATATTCTCACCTCCTTTATCAAAAATAAGGTGACCATATGTGCATGGGTCTATCTCTGGGCTTTCTATCCTGTTCCATTGATCGATATTTCTGTTTTATTGCCAGTGCCATACTATCTTGATTACTGTAGCTTTGTAGTATAGTCTGAAGTCAGGGAGCCTGATTCCTCCAGCTCCGTTTTTCTTTCTCAAGATTGCTTTGGCTATTCGGGGTCTTTTGTGTTTCCATACAAATTGTGAAATTTTTTGTTCTAGTTCTGTGAAAAATGCATTTGGTAGTTGGATAGGGATTGCATTGAATCTGTAGATTGCTTTGGGTAGTGTAGTCATTTTCACAATGTTGATTCTTCCAGTCAAGACCATGGTATATCTCTCCATCTGTTTGTATCATCTTTAATTTCTTTCATCAGTGTCTTATAGTTTTCTGCATACAGGTCTCTGTCTCATTAGGTAGGTTTATTCCCTGGTATTTTATTCTTTTTGTTGCAGTGGTAAATGGGAGTGTTTGCTTAATTTCATTTTCAGATTTTTCATCATTAGTGTATAGAAAGGCAAGAGATTTCTGTGCATTAATTTTGTATCCTGCTACTTTACCAGATTCATTGATTAGCTCTAGTAGTTTTCCGGTAACATCTTTAGGATTCTCTATGTATAGTATCATGTCATCTGCAAACAGCTTTACTTCTTCTTTTCCTATTTGCATTCCTTTTATTTTTCTTCTCTGATTGCTGTGGCTAAAACTTCCAAAACTATGTTGAATAAGAGTGGTGAGAGTGGGCAACCTTGTTTTGTTCCTGGTCTTAGAGGAAATGGTTTCAGTTTTTCACCACTGAGAATGATGTTGGCTGTGGGTTTGTCATATATGGCCTTTATTATGTTGAGGTAAGTTCCCTCTATGCCTACTTTCTGGAGGGTTTTTTATCATAAATGGGTGTTGTATTTTGTCATAACCTTTTTCTGCATCTATGGAGATGATCATATGCTTTTCCTCCTTCAGTTTGTTAATATGGTTTATCACATTGATTGATTTGCATATATTGAAGAATCCTTGCATTCCTGGAATAAACCCCACTTGATCATGGTATATGATCCTTTTAATGTGCTGTTGGATTCTGTTTGCTAGTATTTTGTTGAGGATTTTTGCATCTTTGTTCATCAGTGATATTGGCCTGTAGTTTTCTTTCTTTGTGACACCCTTGTCTGGTTTTGGTATCAGGGTGATGGTGGCCTCATAGAATGGGTTTGGGAGTGTTCCTTCCTCCACTATATTTTGGAAGAGTTTGAGAAGGATAGGTGTTAGCTCTTCTGTAAGTGTTTGATAGAATTCGCCTGTGAAGCCATCTGGTCCTGGACTTTTGTTGGAAGATTTTTATTCACAGTCTCAATTTCAGTGCTTGTGATTGGTCTGTTTGTATTTTCTATTTCTTCCTGGTTCAGCCTCGGAAGGTTGTGCTTTTTGAAGAATGTGTCCATTTCTTCCAGGTTGTCCATTTTATTGGCATATAGTTGCTTGTAGTAATCTCTCACGATCCTTTGTAATTCTGCTGTGTCAGTTGTTACTTCTCCTTTTTCATTTCTAATTCTATTGATTTGTGTCTTCTCCCTTTTTTTCTTGATGAGTCTGGCTAATGGTTTATCAATTTTGTTTTATTTTTTCAAAGAACCAGCTTTTAGTTTTATTGATCTTTGCTATTGTTTCCTTCATTTCTGATCTGATCTTTATGTTTTCTTTCCTTTTGCTAACTTTGGGTTTTTTTTGTTCTTTCTCTAATTGCTTTAGGTGTAAGGTTAGGTTGTTTATTTGAGATGTTTCTTGTTTCTTGAGGTGGGATTGTATGCTATAAACTTCCCTCTTAGAACTGCTTTTGCTGCATCCCATAGGTTTTGGGTCATTGTGTTTTCATTGTAATTTGTTTCTAGGTACTTTTTGATTTCCTCAGTGATCTCTTGGTTATTTAGTAGTGTATTGTTTAGACTCCATGTGTTTGTATTTTTTTTTTTTTTTTTGCGGTATGCGGGCTTCTCACTGTTGTGGCCTCTCCTGTTGTGGAGCACAGGCTCCGGACGCTCAGGCTCAGTGGCCATGGCACACGGGCCCAGCCAGCCGCTTTGCAGCATGTGGGATCCTCCCGGACCAGGGCACGAACCTGTGTCCCCTGCATTGGCAGGTGGACCCTCAACCACTGCGCCACCAGGGAAGCCCCTGTGTTTGTATTTTTTACGGATTTTTTTCCTGTAATTGATAGCTAGCCTCATAGTGTTGTGGTTGGAAAAGATACTTGATACGATTTCAGTTTTCTTAAATTTACCAGGGCTTGATTTGTGACCCAAGATATGATCTATCATGGAAAATGTTCCATGAACACTTGAGAAGAAAGTGTATTCTGTTGTTTTTGGATGGAATGTCCTATAAATATCAATTAAGTCCATCTTGTTTAATGTATCATTTAAAGCTTGTGTTTCCTTATTTATTTTCATTTTGGATGATCTGTCCATTGGTGAAAGTGGGGTGTTAAAGTCCCCTACTATGATTGTGTTACTGTCGATTTCCCCTTTTATGGTTGTTAGCATTTGCCTTATGTATTGAGGTGCTCCTGTGTTGGGTGCATAAATATTTACAGTTGTTATATCTTCTTCTTGGATTGATCCCTTGATCATTATGTAGTGTCCTTCTTTGTCTCTTCTAATAGTCTTTATTTTAAAGTCTATTTTGTCTGATGTGAGAATTGCTACTCTGGCTTTCTTTTGGTTTCCATTTGCATGGAATATCTTTTTCCATCCCCTCACTTGCAGTCTGTATGTGTCCCCAGCTCTGAAGTGGGTCTCTTGTAGACAGCATATATACGGGTATTGTTTTTGTATCCATTCAGCCAGTCTGTGTCTTTTGGTTGGAGCATTTAATCCATTTCCATTTAAGGTAATTATCGATATGTATGTTCCTATTCCCATTTTCTTAATTGTTTTGGGTTTGATTTTGTAGGTCTTTTCCTTCTCTTGTGTTTCCTGCCTAGAGAAGTCCCTTTAGCATTTGTTCCAAAGCTGGTTTGGTGGTGCTGAATTCTCTTAACTTTTGCTTGTCTGTTAAGGTTTTAATTTCTCTGTCGAATCTGAATGAGATCCTTGCTGGGTAGAGTAATCTTGGTTGTAGGTTTTTACCCTTTCATCATTTAAAATATGTCCTGCCAGTCCCTTCTGGCTTGCAGAGTTTCTGCTGAAAGATCAGCTGTTAACCTTATGGGGATTCCCTTGTATGTTATTTGTTGCTTTTCCCTTGTTGGTTTTAATATTTTTTCTTTGTATTTAATTTTTGATAGTTTGATTAATATGTGTCTTGACGTATTTCTCCTTGGATTTATCCTGTATGGGACTCTGCGCTTCCTGGACTTGATTGGCTATTTCCTTTCCCATGTTAGGGAAGTTTTCAAGTATAATCTCTTCAAATGTTTTCTCAGACCCTTTCTTTTTCTCTTCTTTTTTTGCGACCCCTATAATTCAAATGTTGGTGTGTTTAATGTTGTCACAGAGGTCTCTGAGACTGTTGTCAATTCTTTTCATTCTTTTTTCTTTATTCTACTCTGCAGTAGTTATTTCCACTATTTTATCTTCCAGGTCACTTATCCGTTCTTCTGCCTCAGTTATTCTACTATTGATCCCATCTAGAGTATTTTTCATTTCATTTATTGTGTTGTTCATCGTTGCTTGTTTCATCTTTAGTTCTTCTAGGTCCTTGTTAAATGTTTCTTGCATTTTGTCTATTCTATTTCCAAGATTTTGGATCATCTTTACTGTCATTACTCTGAACTCTTTTTCAGGTAGACTGCCTATTTCCTCTTCATTTGTTTGGTCTGGTGGGGTTTTACCTTGCTCCTTCATCTGCTGCATATTTCTCTGTCTTCTCATTTTGCTTAACTGTGTTTGGGGTCTCCTTTTCGCAGGCTGCAGGTTCGTAATTCCCGTTGTTTTTGGTGTCTGCTCCCAGTAGGTAAGGTTGGTTCAGTGGGTTGTGTAGGCTTCCTGGTAGAGGGGACTAGTGCCTGTGTTCTGGTGGATGAGGCTGGATCTTGTCTTTCTGGTGGGCAGGGCTGCGTCCAGTGGTGTGTTTTGGGGTGTCTGTGAACCTAGTATGATTTTAGGCAACCTCTCTGCTAATGGGTTGGGTTGTGTTCCTGTCTTGCTAGTTGTTTGGCATGTGGCATCTAGCACTGGAGCTTGTTGGCCGTTGGGTGGAGCTGGGTCTCAGTGTTGAGACGGAGATCTTTGCGAGACCTCTCACCGATTGATATTACTTGGGGCCAGGCGGCCTCTGGTGGCCCAGTGTCCTGAGTTTGGCTTCTCCCACCTCAGAGGCTCAGGCCTGACACCAGGCAAGAGCACCAAGGTCCTGTCAGCCTGAAGAAAAGCGAGAAAAAAAGAAAGAAAAAAAATAAAAATAAAAACATTATTAAAATGAAAAAATAAATAAGAAATAAAAAAGTAATAATAATAAAAAAAGAAGAGAGCAACCAAACCAATAAACAAATCCAGCAGTTGTAATGAGCGCTAAAAACTATACTAAGATAAACATAAAAATCAGAAATAAGTCAGTTGCGGACAGCAAACCCCAAGTCTACAGTTGCTCCCAAAGTCCACCACCTCAATTTTGGGATGATTCGTTGTCTTTTCAGGTATTCCACAGATGCAGGTACATCAAGTTGATTGTGGAGATTTACTCCGCTTCTCCTGAGGCTGCTGGGAGAGATTCCCCTTCTCTTCTTTGTTAGCACAGCTCCTGGCGTTCAGCTTTGGGTTTGGCCCCTCTTCTGCATGTAGGTCACCCTCTGGCGTCTGTTCCCATCCAGACAGGATGGGGTTAAAGCAGAGGCTGATTAGGGGGCTCTGGCTCATTCAGGTTGTGGGGAGGAAGGGGTACGGTAGTTATAATTGGAATGTGGGGCAAGCCTGCGGCGGCAGAGGCCAGCATGATGTTGCACCAGCCTGAGGTGCGTCGTGTGTTCCCCCCGGGAAGTGTCCCTGGATCTCGGGACCCTGGCAGTGGCGGGCCGCACAGGCTCCCGGGAGGGGAGGTGTGGCTAGTGACCTGTGCTTGCACACAGCCTTCTTTCTTTATTTATTT
This sequence comes from Stenella coeruleoalba, assembly GCF_951394435.1. Classification (NCBI taxonomy): domain Eukaryota; kingdom Metazoa; phylum Chordata; class Mammalia; order Artiodactyla; family Delphinidae; genus Stenella; species Stenella coeruleoalba. Next base: position 4,855,081 of record NC_137169.1, read on the forward strand.
ATGTTTTTGCGGTATGCGGGCCTCTCACTGTTGTGGCCTCTCCCATTGCGGAGCACAGGCTCCGGACACGCAGGCTCAACGGCCATGGCTCACGGGCCCATCCGCTCTGCGGCGTGTGGGATCTTCCTGGACAGGGCACGAAACCCGTGTTCCCTGCATCGGCAGGCGGACTCTCAACCACTGCGCCACCAGGGAAGCCCCACACAGCCTTCTTGGTGGCGGCAGCAGCAGCCTTAGTGTTTCATGCCCGTCTCTGGTGTCTGATAGCCGTGGCTCGCGCCCGTCTCTGGAGCTCATTTAGGTGGTGCTCTGAATCCCCTCTCCTCTTGCACCCCGAAACAATGGTCTCTTGCCTCTTAGGCAGTTCCAAACTTTTTCCCAGACTCCCTCCCGGCTAGCTGTGGCGCACTAGCCTGCTTCAGGCTGTGTTCACGCAGCCAACCCCAGTCCTCTGCCCGGAATCTGACCTCCGAAGCCCGAGCCTCAGCTCCCAGCCCTCACCCGCCCCAGCGGGTGAGTAGACAAGCCTCTTGGGTTGGTGAGTGCTGGTCGGCACCGATCCTCCGTTTGGGAATCTCTGTGCTTTGCCCTCTGCACCCCTACTGCTGCATTCTCCTCCATGGCTCTGAAGCTTCCTCCCTGCCCACTCCCCGTCTCCATCAGTGAAGGGGCTTCCTAGTGTGTGGAAACTTTTCCTCCTTCACAGCTCCCTCCCAGAGGTGCAGGTCCTGTCCCTTTTCTTTGGTCTCTGTTTTTTCTTTTGCCCTACCCAGGTACGTGGGGATTTTCTTGCCTTTTGGGAAGTCTGACGTATTCTGCCAGTGTTCAGTAGGTGTTCTGTAGGAGTTGTTCCACATGTAGTTGTATTTTTGATGTATTTGTGGAGAGGAAGGTGATCTCCATGTCGTACTCCTCCGTCATCTTGAAGATCCCCCCAGGTTGACTTTTTTAATTTTTGAAATGTGGGCTGGGAGTGTCCTAGGCACGTGAGAAATGTTATGTGCATGTTGTATATATGTATGTCTGTGCATGTTCCGTGTATGTGGGTAAGGATGAGGTGTGGTGGTAAGAGCTCTCTTGGTGGGAGCTGTACTCCCACATGAGTGTGCACAGCTGAGTGGGCAGCACTAAGCTGGTAAGAGTCTGTTTGCTGGATCCGGCAGCCTCCCTTCTGCTGTTCAGTCCATTGCCAGCACCCTGTGTCTCCGGGAGAATCATTCTTTATTTTTGTAGGATGGTTTGGATGATTCCATGAGTTAACAGGGGCAACACGTAACGTAATATTTATAAAACATTAGTTCACTTGCCCATGGTTGGTAGTATATAAATGTTAAGTAAGACACCAAAAGCACTAACTTTATATAAAGTAAAAGGTTGATATGTTGGATTACATTAAAATAACTTCTGTTTATCAAAAGATGGTATTATGTGAATGAAAAGTCAAGTCAAAGTGTGGGATTGGCCAACAGAATGTAATATAATCAGAATATTTTGAGAAGTCCTGCAAGTTAGTAAGAAAGAGACAGACAAGCCCAATAGGAAAATGGGCAAGGGACTTGAACAGGCACTTCACAGACGGTCAGGAAACATGGGAAAAGGTGCTTCACCTCATCAGTCATCAGACAGACGTAGAATAAACCACAGTGAGATGCCATCACACACCCAGATGACTGCATTCAAAAAGACAATGTCAGGTGCTGGCAGGGAACAGAGCAGTGGGGGCTTTCACGCACTGCTGACGGTCATCTGCATCAGTGCTGGAAATCTAGAATTATCTAGAATTGTCTGCACTGTGTGTCTCAGCAGTTCCTCTCCTGATGTATGTTCCCAACAGAAGTATGTGCATATACGTTCCAAAGACATGTGCAAGAATGTCCTCAGGAGTGTGATTCCAAATTCCTCAAAACTAGAACTGCCCGAATGCTCACAACAACAGAATGGAAAAATTAATTGTGATATATTCATGTACTGTAACCTGGACAGCCACGAAAATGAATGAACTGATGGTATATTCAAGAAACGAATAACTCTCACAAGCATAGTATGGCATGAAAGAAACCAGACTCTCAAATTTATTTATTATATGATTCTGGATACAAGTTCAGAACAGTTCAAAGCCAGGAAAAATAATTTATGGTTGTAGTCAGGAGTAGTTACTTTGGGGAGTAGGGAGACTGTATTAGTGGAGCTTCTGGGGTGCTGGTAAGGTTCTGTTTCTTAAATTTGGGTGTGATACATGTACAGAGACACAGGTACACTTATGACATGTGCTCTTTTTGTATGTTACATTTCAGTAAAAAGTTCATTGAAATGGTATATGGTATAAAATAGTTTATTAAAGTGCAGTGAGAAGTGAGCAAGGAACAGCTGTGTGCAGCAGCATGGAGGAATCTCACAAAATACAGTGTTTGATTCTGTGTTTACGAAGTTCGAAAAGAGTCAATGCTGAGCTATTGTTTAGAGAAACAAGTAGCTGGTGTGTATCAGGATTCAGTCAGGGAAGCAGAACCACTGGGAGTATTATGGAATAAGGGATTTATTTATTACAGAAGTAAGTCTGTACATAATCCTGGGAGAAGGTGAAAAAATAGAGCCCAGAGGAGGAATTAGAAGGTCAGAGAAGGGTCATGAACCACCTCCTGAAACACTGGGGTGGGTGGCCCAGGCAGCCTGCCGGGGTCTGGGAGACTTCTGGGAGGACAGGCTATCCTTTCATGTGTTTGCTGCCCAGCTTCTAGTGTTAGGGGAACTAAAGCTAGTGTCCAAAGAGGAAACATGTGGATGAGCTGGAACTCTCTGGCACCTCAGTTTCTATCTGTCACCACCTCTAACCGTGCAGGCATTCAGAGAGTGGAGGCTGTTCTGTTCCACCTTTTAAATCTTGGGCAGACTCAGGGAAGGGGATCCTGGGAAATTCCAACTTAACCACATCGATGGAGATAAAAACTGCTGCAGTGATGGTCGCACAACTCTGTGAATATCCTAAAAGTACTCTTTATGGTATGTGAATTATATCTCAATAAAGCTGTTATTTAAAGAAAATTGCCACAGGTTGTGAAAACTCTAAAGAAAAGCAAGGAAATAATTGGTACAAAAGTCAGGGTAGTGCTTACCTGTGGGAGAGAGGAGGGGTTGTGAAAAGCAGTTTTGGGGTGTTAAAAACTTCCCCCTTGTAGGTGGGGGGGGGCGTTCCACAAATGTTTGCTTTATTATTATACAGTCTTGTGTAAACACATATTGCAGAACACACAGAAGACATGAATTCACAGTCTAGTGTGGTAGGCGGAGAAATCAGTGCCGTTTATAAGGTTATGGGGGTACCGTATGCTGTAGTCTTCGTTTTCTAGTTTTTTAATGACTGGAAGATGTTAACATGGCTGATTGACAATATGCTCCTTCTTGAGATCTGGAAGTTTCAGTAGTCATGGCTTCCTATCAGTTTGTATCCATGTCACTCTGAACTGGAGGGTAGTACCTGTGGTCTGTTTTTTAACAAGGTCTTCACGTCTCCTGACAGGTCTGTGAGTGTTTTGAAACAGGTTAATGGGATATTTCTGTCACTTTTCACTGTATATATTTGATTTTAAAATTTGAACTAAGATTTCTTTGTGCTTAAAAGTACACTTTACAAATTTATTAAAACTTTCATATCAAATCCTTTTTGATAATCTGAGAAATCAAAACATTCTTTTCACCTAACTTATTGGAAAATGCCTTTATCTACTCTCCATTTACATGGAGCCACTTTTCTTTTGGATGTTTGTTGTGGCTCTTTTATTCTCTTTGTAATGAGGAAGCAATTGCCCAAATAAAGAAAGATATGCAGCTGTCCTGCCTGGGGCTGTAGTTGTACCATAGTTAGGAAATAGATGTGAAGGTTTTTACAAAAGTTCAAAAACAAAGTGTCTTGTACCATTTGTATGCAAAGACTAGAAAAATTTTTGCTCTAGTTATGTAGACTTTTAGCTTCTTTTTCTGGTGTAGAACTATATCTATCTATCTCATGTTTTTTGAATGAGATGACTTAACTCCTTAACTAACAGGAGCCCTTGAACAAGTGATTTTTACAGGGGTTAAATTTGTAATACAGAGCCTCATTAGTATTACTTAGAGTGCTTCTAAGCTATTTGTAAAACTTCAGAGATACATTTGTTACCTAATGAGATTACAATTTGAGTCAGATGTCACTCTTCATAGTTTTCCATTAAGAAATATATTTTTGATAATTTTTATAAACCAGTTTGTTAAGTAAGCATCATGTCTGTTAATCTTCTTATTCAGTGAGCATTTTGAGTGCCTACTGTGTGCCCAAGCCCTGAGGTAAGCCGGGCCATTCAGAGGTGAATAAAAGGGTGTCACAGTCATATGGGGAAGACACATAAAAAATAATTGCAAAGTGGTGTGATAAGGGATAAAATGGAATTGTGAGGTATGTGTGTACAAGATAAACTTGAGGCATATAAGTGGTGGATGTTTTATAAAATATGACACTAAGACTGTATTTTGAAGATGATTATGAGTTTGCTGGACAAAGAATCAGCAAGAAAACTTTCCTGGCTGAAGGAACCACATGAGCAAAGGATTGGAAGAAGGCAGTAGTTTGGCTTGCTTGAGTAATTAGGTATGGCTGGGTCAGGGTTTAAGGAGAGAGATAGATGAATTAAGGTTAGTGAGGTAGGCAACAACCAGCTCACAGAAAGCCTTGTATGCCATGCTGGGTTTACATTTTTACCTTACAAGTAGTCAGGATCACTTGAAAGATTTTAATCAGAAAAGTAGAATGATCAGATTTTCATTTTACACAGCCACTCTGTGGGCAGTTTAGAGAATGGTTTGGAGGGAAGTTGGGAATTGGGGAGGAATCCATACCAGAGATAATTAAGACCTATTTTAATGCAGCGGCAGTAGAGAAGGATCTGACCAGAGACCTAGAATCAGTAGGATATATCCTGACCTCTAAGATGTGATGCAAAGGAGAGGAGGAGCTACTGAGATTCTGGCTTGGATGATGGTGGTATGTAGATAATGAAATACAGAAAGAAAAGTAGGTTTGAGGAGGCACTGAAATTATATTTGTATAGTGTGTCTTAGAGAGTGCATGTGGAACATGGAGGAAGAGATCTTAGAGGGTAGTTGGATATAGATCTGGGAAGTCAAGAGAGAGCTGGAAGAAACTGACAGTACAGGTGAACAAGGAGAGTAGGGAGAATGAGAGAAGAGAGAGGTTCTAGTAATGAACGGTTTCCATCATCTTCTCTGGAGCATGAGACTGAATAAGGGAAATGGGAAGAAAATTAAGCTTGTAAAGGAGACTCAGAAGGACTAGTTGAAGAGGAATAGAGCTGAGGGGTTACAGAAACCAAGGGAAGTTGGAGTAGCAAGGAGAATGAACAAAAGGGTCAGCAGTGCCAGATAGCAAAGTAAAATTATACAAATATCAAGAAAGTAGTTTTTGATTTATAAGAGATTTATACACTATTTAGAGGAGGAAATAGAGGGTTAATTACTTAAATGAATTTGGGACAGTTGGCTTACCAATTAAAAAAATAAGTTAAGTCTGTCTCATACCTTATACCAAAATAAGTCTAAAGAAGTAAATGTAAAAAGTGGAAATGATAATACACTAGAAGAAAATATGAGTCTGTATTTACATAATGTTCAGTGTTCTTATCATGACATCAGAATTAGAAAGGAGAAGATGGATAAACTGGACTACATATAAACTCACCATTTCTATGTGCTAAAATTAAAATGTAAATGGGAAACTAGGAGAAGTATTTGTCACATATTTGACAGAGGTTTAATATCCTTAATATATAAAAGATCTATCAGTAAAATGAATGACTGGAGATTTCTGGTTAAGCTGTGATGAGTAACAGGTTAAGCAGTTACTCATCGAAGATGTATTTATCTACCGTCCAAAATTTTGGTAAAATGACAGAAAAGAATCACAAAATATAAACCCGCAAAGATAGAAAATATGGGAGTGGGGTAATTTTTGCTAATGGTAGACAGAGTGGTTGGGCCCTCTTTCCTGCAAGTAGAAAAGCTGGACAAAATTTAAAACAAAATTTGTGTGAAGGTAATAGAGGTAACAAAACAGTGAAGATTTGTGGGCTTGAGATCCGGGGAAGTAAGGAAGCTCATAGATGCAAGACCAGATTTGCATCCACTTTTGCCCTGGAGGATCGATCTGCTGATTCAAGAAGAAGCAAGCAAATGAGAAGTTGGAAAGCTGAGGAGATTTTGATAGATTTAAGGAACTGGAGAGTGGGGGACAAAAATTGGAGTTTGGTATAAGTCAGGGAGGAAGGGGCCCTGGAAAACTCCTTAGGCTTTGAGTCCCAGAGGCCTGTATCCTGGGAACAGTGATCTCTGAGAAGTACTGAAGTTGAATTTCAGATCCCCTCGGTCCTTGATTAGATCAAGGTGATCTTGACAGCACCAAATGTGAATTTTTTCTGGAAGAAGATAACATCACCCAGAACCTCAAATGATCTCTAGATTTATTTACAGTGTCTGGTACTTACCCACTAGATGAGAATTTAGGACAATTTGACAGAAAATCAAGAGGAACAGCAGACTATGCCAATGGATTGTCAGCGATCCAGATAATAGAGTAATTAAATACCATCACATAGTATGTAATATGTTTAAAGAAATAAAAGATAAGCTTGAGAATCGGGGAACTAGAACTTAAAAAAAAAAAGAACAAAGCGTAAATTCTAGAATTGAAGGTCTATAACTGAATTAATTGAGATTAAGATCTCAATGGTTGGGTTTAACAGTAGATTTGTATAGTAATAAATTGAAAATAAATATTCAGAATGATAAAATATGGAGAGAAAAATGATGGGAAATACATAAAAGATTCTAAGAGACATGGGATTCAGTGAAAATATTTAACAATGTGTAATTGAAATCTGAGTAGGAAAGGAAGGAGGAATAGTACAGAAGCAATATTTGTAGAGATAATGGCTGAGAATTCTCTATAACAGACAAGCCTCTCAAATCAAGAACTACTGTAGACCCTGCACCAGATAAATTCAAATAAAATTTCACTGAAACATAAGATTGCTGAAAACCAAAGATAATGAGAGAATCTTAAATACCTAGAGAAAAATTACGTATTACATTCAAAAGAGCAGTAAGGCTGACAGCTGATTTCTCAACACAAGCAACAGAAGTCAGAAGACAATGGAACAGTATTTTCAAAATGTAAACAGTATTTTCAAAATGTAAACAGTATTTTCAAGAAGGTAAACTGCCAGACTGGAATTCTATACCCAGCAAAACATCCTGCAAAAGGGAAGGCAAAAATATCATCCTTTTAGATCAACAAAATGGAAAAAATTAATACACACCAGACCTGCACTAAAGGGGAGTACTAATAAAGATTCTTCTTTGGGCAGAAGGGAAATGATCCTGGCTGGCAGCTTTAAGATGTAGGAAAAGGTGAAGACCAAAGAGAGGGTAAATGCAAATGAATGTTGATATATGAAACAACAATAATAATGTCTTGTGTGGTTTAAAATATGTATGGAATTAAAAATTTTAATAATAGCATATGAGTTGTGGGGATGTAAATAGGGTTAGTATCCTGTGGTCTTTGCATTGTCCAGGAAGTAGTAAAATTATTAATCTACTTGAGACTTTGGTAAGTCAAGGATGCATGTTGTAATCTCTAGGATATTCATTAAAAGAACATTAAAAGAATATATACCTACTAGCTAATGGAGAGGAAATATAGAGGAGGAGGAGGAGGAGGAGGAGTAATAGTAGTAGTAGTAGCCCAAGGAAACTTGATTAATCCAAAAGAAGACAGAAAAGGAACATCGAGTTTGTGGGAATAATAGGAAGCAAATGGTAGGATGATAGATTTACACTCAGGATATCAGTAATTATATTATTATTTATTTTTTAAAATATGGAACGCGTCACGAACTTGCGTGTCATCCTTGCGCAGGAGCCATGCTAATCTTCTCTGTATTGTTCCAATTTTAGTATATGTGCCGCCGAAGCGAGCACAGTAATTATATTATTGATAAATAAAAATGAACTAAAAATTTCAATTAAAAGACAAAGATTGAGAGATTAAATTAAAAAAAAAAGGTGGATCACAACTCTGTACTGCTTGCAAGGATGCATAAAAGTGGAAGGACAGTAAAATGGTAGAAAAAGACATATCACTCAAACACTAACCGAAAGAAAACTGGTGTACCTATGTTAATAAAGTGGAATTTAGGGCAGAAAAGCATTATTAGAGATAAAGAGAGACATTTCATAATGATAAAATACTCAATTCAATAGTTCTACATCTGTACGTGCCTAAAAACATGGCCTCAAAATACAGAAAGGAAAAATTGACAAAACTAACAAAGAATAGACACATCCACAATCATAGTGGGAAGTCTTAATACACTTAATTAACTGATTGAATAAACAAAGAATCACTTGATGATCTCAATAACACACCTAACAGTCTTGACCTAATTGAGGTCACAGTGGGTTTGCCAGTAGATTAGAAACAGTAGGAGAGACCTAGGAGATTGAAAATAACAAATATTGAAAATGAAATACAGAATAAAATGAAATATGCAATAAATAGGACACTGCACCCAATAACTATTATACATGCTTTTTATATACACATGGAACATTTATAAAAATTGCTGATCTATAAAGCAAGTGTTGACAGATTTCAAAAGATTTAAATGAGAGCATCAGACTTATTACAAAGATAGGTTTACTATTTGAAAAATCAATCAGTAGAAATCACTGAGTTAATAGGGTAAAGCAGAAAAATAATGTGATAATGTCAATCGATGTAAAAATTGCCTTTGGTAAAATTCAGCATCTGTTCAAAATGAAATCCCTTAAGACATTATGAGTAAAAGGTAAATTCCTTAATTTGATAGAGATTACTTAGAAAAATCCTATAGCAGACATCATGTTTAATGGTGAAGTGTTGAAAGTTTTCCTCCTGAGACTGGGAATAGAAATAAGTTATTTTCGGGCTTCCCTGGTGGCGCAGTGGTTGAGAGTCCGCCTGCCGATGCAGGGGACACGGGTTTGTGCCCTGGTTTGGGAAGGTCCCACATGCTGCGGAGCGGCTGGGCCTGTGAGCCGTGGCTGCTGAGCCTGCACGTCCGGAGCCTGTGCTCCGCAACGGGAGAGGCCACAGCAGTGAGAGCCCTGTGTACCGCAAAAAAAAAAAAAAAAAAAAGTTATTTTCACCATTACCACTACTTTATTATTTTATTTAGAGACCCTACCTAGTTCAATATGACAAGAAAAATAAAAGGTACAAGGATCAGAAAGGAATGAATAGAACTGTTTTTGTAGATGACATGATTGTGTATGTAGAAAAAAAAATCTCCTTGTAACTTATTGTAATTAATAAATAAGGTTGCAAGATTCAAAGTAACTCTGGACACAATTGCAGTTTTGTGTATCAACAACAAATAGAAAGTGAAATAAAAATATCATTTGTAGTAACATACACAGTCATATTTTTCAGAATAAATGTAAAGAAATGTAAGGCATCTATACAGGGAAAAAATAAACACTGAGAGAAGTTAAAGGTCTAAATCAATAGATGGATATACCATGTTAATGGATTAGAAGAATCAGTGTTGTAAGATGCTGATTCTTCCCAAATTCAACTATGCCTTCAGTATAGTACTAATCAGAATGCCAGCAGATGTTTTCTTGATGGACTTGACAAACTGATGTTAACATAGGAGTGCAGACAGCAGGGATGGCCAAAATAATTTTGAAGAAAAACAAACTGAGCAGACTTACTATACTGGGTAGCAAGACTTACTGTAAAGCTATAGTCATTAAAATAATATGGTTTTAGTAAAAGGCTAGACAAGTTGACCAAACAAGCAAAATAGTCCAGACACAGATCCATTCGTATCTGGACACCTGATTTATCGCACAGGAGGCTCTGCAGGATGGCAGAGAAAGAACAGTCTTTTCAATAAATGTGTTTAGTTAGTTAGATACTCATGTAGGGAAGGGGAAAGAAATGCGACCCTTACACTACACACATTAATTCCAAATCTGTATCAGCCTGGATCAAAGCAGGAGAAAAAAAAACAAAGAGTAAATTGAAGGAAAAAGTTTAATATGAACATTTTATGTTTTTGCGGTACGCGGGCCTCTCACTGTTGTGGCCTCTCCCGTTGTGGAGCACAGGTTCTGGACGCGCAGGCTCAGCAGCCACGGCTCAGGGGCCCAGGCGCTCTGCGGCATGTGGGATCTTCCCGGACCGGGGCACGAACCCGCGTCCCCTGCATCAGCAGGCGGACTCTCAACCACTGTGCTACCAGGGAAGCCCTAATATGAACATTTAAAATCGGGTTGTTTGTTCTTTTGATGTTGAGTTGTATGAGCTGTTTATATATTTGGGGTATTAATCCCTTATCAGTCATATTACTTGCAAATATTTTTTCCCACTCAGTAGGTTGTCTTTTCATTTTGCTGATATAAAACATAATTTTTAAAAAAATGAACATTTTTCACCATAACAGGGAATGGAAGTAATGAGGGATAGGCTCATAAAAAGTGAAGAGAACTCTAAAGGATATAAGAATAGCAGACGTACAGCGTAGCTGCATCCTCTAGAGCTGAGGCAGAGCCCCCAAGGAAGAGTCCCACCCTGCCCAAGGCTGAGACCCATTCCTCGTCCCCAGGGCAGGCTGTGATGTGAGGCTTGCTGCAAGGCGGAGAAGTCGTGGTGGTGTCACACTGGTAGAACCTGATGGAAAGCCGCCCTCTGGAGCTTGCCATAAGCCACTCTCCTGTGCCGGAGGAAGGTGCCTCGTGGGGAGACGTCTCACTGGAGGCGCCCTGGGGGAAGCTGCGGGGGGGTGCTGGGCTGTGTGTGCTGCCATCTCCGGAGGCCTGGGAGGCGGCCCGCACGGCAGGAGCTGAGCGAAGGGGATGCTGCACATATGGGTGAAGACGCCTGGGCTGTAGGAGGATGCTGTGGAGGAACACACCTAAGTAAGATCACCGGAAGGAAGGCTCTGTGTAACAGGATGTCAAGGTGGTAGCAGTTTTTTTTTCCTCTCCTCAGGAATAGGATTATGGTGTCCCTAACCCCTGTATTCGTTCAGCATTTATTTAATAAATGTTAAACATTCTCTCTGTGCCAGACAGCGTATTTGTCACCAGATACATAAGAGAGGACAAAATAGACGTTGAACTTGCTTTTGCCGAGTCTGTGGTCTAGTAGGACAGCCAGCCATTCAGTTGGTCAGTTGAGCTCCTTTTTTCAGACACTGTTCCAGTCCCTGGGGACGTATAGCATGGTCATCAAGACACAGTTTGCCTTTAAAGGGAAACAGCCATTAAGCAGATAATTGTAAGAATAAGTATGTATTTACAAAATGAAGGTTGTGAAAGGTTGTTCAAGAGCAGAGGACCTAATATAGATCAGAAACCAGGGAAAGACTCCCAGGAAGTGAACTTCTTGTGATGGGAGGGACGGGAGGGTTAGAGAGATCAGTGGTCAGGGAGGGGAGTGTTGTGGACAGAGGCAGGCTTGCGGGAAGGCTCTCCGGGGTGAAGAGGCTGGCACATCTGAAGGAGTGGGAGAGGCAGGGTGGCTGGAGGGCAGGGTGCGCTGAGGGTGGCAGAGGGCAGACAACAGCGGCTCTGTGCCTTCGCCTCCGAGAGGAGCCGGGCTGGAGGCTGGGCGGCTGGGCCGGCGTCTAGAGCAGGTTGGTAGGTGTGAGCAACCTGTGCTGGGAGGGAGAGACCACAGAGAGGAGAGGAGGCCATCATTAACCCAACAAATACACGAGTGTCTCTGTGCCAGGCAGTTTCTAAACTCCTGGAATAGAAAAAACAAAAAAAAAGCCTGTCTGCAGGGAGCTTAATTTCTAAAGGGGAGGATAAAAATAAAATGAGTTGCCAAGTGCATTGTAGGAAAAAAAGTCTATTTACCCGCTTCAGATGCCAGTCGCAAGTCCAGGTTGTCACCTGTGCTGCTGACCGGAGGTTCCATGACCCCCTCCCTCGGGTTCAATTAATTTGCTAGAGTCACTCACAGAACTCAGGGAAGTACTTACTTACTACCACTTTATTAAAGGGCACAGATGAACACCCAGACGAAGAGATACATAGGCCGAGGTCTTGGGAGGGTCCTGAGTGCAGGAGTGTCTGTCCCTGTGGAGTTGGGGTGTGTCACTCTCCCAGTGTGGATGTGTTCACATCCACAACCTGGAAGCTTTCTGAATCCGGTGCTACTGGGGCTTTATGGAGGCTTCCTCTTGATCAATTATTAATTCCCTTTCCAGCCTCCCTCCCTCTCTGAAGAATGGGGGGCAGGGCTGAAAATTCCAAGCTGCTTTTTGTGGCTTGGTCTTTCTGGTGACCAGCCCCCACCCAGAGCCATCCTGGAGGGCCCCCTCTCCTGCCTCCAGCCCCCCCAACAGGTGGCCTCACTAGAACAAAAGATGCTCTTAGTGCTTTTATCACTTTGAATTTACAAGGGTTTCAGGAGCCCTGTGTCAGGGACAGGTCAAAGACCAAATATGGGAACAAAAGATGTTCTTAACACTTAGGAAATTACAAGGGTTTTAGGAGTTCTCTGCCAGGAACTGGGCCTAGAGACCAGTATATACTTACTATTATCCCACACTGAGGGACCCAAAGGAGATTAGTTGTAGACGAAGATTTATTGTAGGGAAGGTCTGCATGTTGTAGGGATATTAGTACTGATATCCCCAATTCAAATTACAATTATATTTTCTTTGAAAGGATTTAATTATCCAATTATATTTGGAATTCTTTGAGTTAGCTTTGTTTCATGGCGTTAGTTTTGTCCACTCTTTGTTTCTCAGTTGTATTAATATAATTTACAGATCTACTCATCCTTCCAGGCATTACCCAATTGAGAGGTGACTGTTTTTAGTAATTTTAAAATCAAATCAAATTGGAATTATATATTGATTTATATATTGAAGTTCTTTTCCAGCCTCTCTTGCTTTAAGCATTATACTGCCTTACAGTGGTGTGTGTATGTATGTATGTGTGTGTATATGTATGTATATATATGTGTGTGTATGTGTGTGTGGTGTGTGTGTGTGTATGGTATGTGTGTGTGTCACTCCCCTCCACGGCCCCGCCCCCCCCCCCCCCCCCCAAGGAATCACAGATACCTCTTCTCTGTTTTTCTCCCAATGCCCAAATCTGTTGTGGTCATCTTGCATGCCAGTGCATATGTGTGGAGGTGGATGTACATAACTTGCAGAGCATGGAGTTTCTATAAAAATTGTTAACCAGTCCCTTATTGCTTACCCAGTATTCTGCACACCTCTCCAGTTATTTTCTTAGGGCCTGCCGACATAGCTGCTCACCAAAGAGCACAAGCATTTGCCATATTCCCTCTAGAGAGGCACTGATCGGTACTCTCAGTAGCTGAATATGAGAATGTTCGGCTCCCTAAACTCTAACCAACACTAGGGATTATCAGTTTTTTAAATCTTTCTTAGTTCAGTGGGTGAAAAAATTATGTCTTTTTAAAAAAATTTTTTTTGCGGTATGTGGGCCTCTCACTGTTGTGGCCTCTCCCGTTGTGGAGCACAGGCTCCGGACGTGCAGGCTCAGCGGCCATGGCTCACGGGCCCATCCGCTTTGCGGCATGTGGGATCTTCCTGGACCGGGGCACGAACCTGTGTCCCCTGCATCGGCAGGCGGACTCTCAACCACTGCACCACCAGGGAAGCCCTGTGTCTTCTTTTAATTTGCATTTCTTTGTGTGCTCCTGAGATTTAACATGTTTTGGCCACATGTGTTACTTTTTTGAATTGTCTGTTCATTCTTTTGTTCTTTTTTCTCGTAGATTCTTTACCCTTTTTATTTCTGATTTCTATGTGTTTTTCTTAAAAAAGTGTGTATGTATAATTTTTTCCTGGCTAGAAACCTATATTTCAGTCTTTTTTTTTTTTTAAACAATTCTTTTTTTTTAGATGTTGGAGGTAGGAGTTTATTTATTAATTAATTAATTTTTGCTGTGTTGGGTCTTCGTTTATGTGCAAGGACTTTCTCTAGTTGTGGCAAGCGGGGGCCACTCTTCATCGTGGTGCGCGGGCCTCTCGCTATTGCGGCCTCTCTTGTTGCGGAGCACAGGCTCTAGAGCGCAGGTTCAGTACTTGTGGCTCACGGGCCTAGTTGCTCCGCGGCATGTGGGATCCTCCCAGACCAGGGCTCGAACCCGTGTCCCCTGCATTAGCAGGCAGATTCTCAACCACTGCGCCACCAGGGAAGCCCTGTATTTCAGTCTTAATTGTCTTCGTTGCGTCCTCACGTCAGTCCTGTGAGTCACGCCTTCAAACTTTGACTCTTTCTGGCCTTGACAGCATACCTAGGAAAGGTTTCCTTACCCCAGTTATTAATTATTCTCCCTGGATTTTCTTCTTTGTTTTGAATTTTTATCCTTAGATGTTTAATACGCATAGACATTTTGTATATATTGGCAGAGTGAGGTAGAGCTTCTTATTTCTTTTTTCTCCCCAAATAGATGCTTATTATTGAATCATTGATCCTTTCCTACTGATTTGAAATGTTGCCTTTACCTTGTGCTAAATTTCCACAAATACACGGTTTTGTATCTGGATGCTCTCTGTTCATTGATCTGCTTATCTTATGCCTGCATCAAGTACCACGTTGTTCTTTCCTTTTTCTTTTTTTGTCCCTTACACATTGATTTAGTTTTTGTTGATCTGACTTAGTGTGAAGAGAAAATTGTTGCTCCTATTCTATCCTTAAAAATCTAGCAGAAGTGAGATGTGGCTTTGTAGTAGAGGTTCATTTGTTTCTCTAAGTTGAGGTGACAATCTTTCTTTTTTTTTTTTTCCTTTTGGCAGCAGAAGTTGTGGGTTGATGAAGAAAACTAATTTAAAGCAGCTTTTCTTGCCACTGAAAATAGAATTGAAATAATCTGTAATTTTCATTTCTTTAGCCATTGTTTCTCAGCTTTTCTCACATCTTAGAACACATCAAAAATAAAAGTATTTATAAGGCATATGGGATTAATGGATGAGTACTCTTGAGATCAGAGACCACTGGTCCGGGGTCTGGGTGGCCCAGGCCCCCTTGCAGAGCATGAGGGGATCAACATCTGTGACTTGTGTGTGTTGTGACACACATCATTAGGGACGTGTTTGGAAAGTGCTGATCTAGGTTAAAGTATCCAGCTTCAAATATTTTTCATTGTAAATCATTATAGCTTGATATGAATTTAACATTCTGAGACTCAGACTTCTTTTTAAAAAGTTTTAATTGTGCTAAGACGTATATAACGTAAAATTTACCATCTTAACCATTTTAAAGTATACAGTTCCTTGGCATTAAATAAATTCACACTGTTGTGCAACTAACTCCCTGTTCCCTTCTCCCTCCAGCCCTGGCAGACACCTTGCTACTTCCTGTCTCTCTGAATGTGATAACTCTAAGTGCCTCATATAAGTGGGATTGTACAGCGTTGGTCTTTTTGTGACTGGCTTATTTCTCTTAGCATAATGTCCTCAAGATTCATCCACATGTCATTTCCTTCCTTTTTAAAGGCTGAATAATATTTCATTATGTATATACCACACTGTTTATCCATTCATCCATCGATAGACGCCTAGGTTGCCTCCACCTTTAGGTGTTGTGAGTAATGTTGCTGTGACCGTGGGTGTGCAAATCTGAGAGCCAGACTTCTTGTAAGAGTTAGTTTTCCTCATTTTTTCACCTCTTACTCAGCTATTCCAGTCTGAATTTAATTCCCATTCTTCTTCTGAAAGCTCTTTCATAGATCACTAGTGATCTCAGAATTGTTAAAGATAAGGAGCATTTTCCAGGGCTTACTTGATTTCTCAGACATATTCACACAGGTTGACTGTGCTTTTCCCTTGGCCTCTGGGTTGGCATATGCACCCCTGGGTTCTTCTCCCCCGTGTTGGATGTTCCATCTTGCTCTCTTCTACCAGCACCTAAGGTGGGATTTCCTCAGGGCTTGAGACTAGACCTTCTTCTTGTGTGACTGGTAAACGTGGATATTTCTCAGGAAGCAACCGAGGCCCTTCACCTCCTGATATCCACTTTTGCTCTCAGTGACCCTGCCCACTCCCATAGTTTCAGCCTGCCGAGGGCTCCTGCATTTGTTTTGAGCTCAGCTCTCTCTGCCGAGGGCCCCACCAGAGCTGCCCACCTGGTATCTGATTCCTCCAGTGCAGGATCTTGTCCTGTTTCATGTGTCTGAAATGAGCTTGTGGTCTTCCCGTCTGTCTCTCCCGTCTCAATAAAGGGCACCTCCCAGGTGCTTAAGTCAGACCAGGGGGCCAGTTTTAAGATAAACTTTTACATTTAGAGTAGTTTTAGATTTATAGGAAAGTTGCAAGGATATTACAGAGTTCCTGTGTACCACACACCCAGTGTCCCCTAATAACATTAGGGTGGTACGTTCATCCCAGCCAGTAACCAGTACTGATATAGGATTATAAGCTAAACTCCACACATTCTTCATATTTCCTTAGTTTTCCCCTGATGTCCTTTCCTGCTCCAGGACCCCATCCAGGAGGCCACCTGACATTTAGTCATCATGTCTCCTCAGGCTCCTCTGGACTGTGACAGTTTCTCAGACTTCCCTTGTTTTTGGTGACCTTGACAGATCAGGTATTTGTTGATGTCCTTCAGTTTGGGTTCGTCTGCTGTTTTGCTTGTGATTAGGCTGGGATTATGGGTTTTGGGAAGGAAGACCTTGAAGGTGCAGAGCCCTTCTCCTCTCACTGTGATGCTCTTAACCTCCATCACCTGGCTGAGGCAGTGCTTATCAGTTTTCTCCAATCTAGAGTTACTGTTTTTTTCCTCTCAGAGGTCATTTTTTTCTTTTTTTGTTACAGCACAACTTATATATTTCAAAGGACAAAAAATTAGTATCATTTACAGTATCTTAAGATAAACTGCCTTTGAATGGGAGCTTCCTTTTCAGTACTTTGAAGTCTACAAGACGTATCTAGAAAATTTACTACCGTGGAAAACGAAGACTGCTTAAATCGAATGGGGGGTAGGGGAGGGCCTGTGGTTTTTCTTTTCGATTAATTGCTGTAACACCGTCCATCAGGAGGCTGAGGGAGTTTCATATTTTCTTTAGACATCATTAGGTGCCGAAGCTCTTGCAGGACAACCTTGATGCTATATGAATTCTGCCATTTTGCTAGCACTGATATGGCTCTTGGGTCCACCACTCCATTAGAACTATTAACTCCATTCATATTAATTTTTGTTACAGATTTTACACAGGGGGGTGCTTCTGGGTATTTAGGTCCACATTCTATTTTAAGGCTGTATATTCGGTTTTCATAAATTGTCCGAGCCTGTGGTGGCTGCCATCTTGCATCGCTGTCGCTCCTCTGAGGTCATTTTTGACACCTCCTTCGTCTTTTATGTATTGAATCCAAGAATACTAGCTCTATTTCCAAATAAATTTCCGGTCTAAATCACTCTTTACAGCCACCTCTCCAGTCCAGGCCACAATTACCTGTGCCCAGACGGCTTCTAGAGATCTCCTGGCCCCTGTCCCTACTTGCACCCTTGCCCCCTCCCAACCCAGTCTCCACCCAGATGCCAGAGTGGTTTTTTAAAAATGCCAGTTGGATTATGGTACCCCATTTCTCAATCCCTTGAATAATTTTCCATCGTATACTTAAGATACCGTCCAACTTCTCAACATGGTCCTCAAGGCCTGTGTAATCTTGTCTGTCACCCCTCCGGCCTCCTGCCTGGCCTCTCTCCCCTTGTTCTCTGTTCTCTCCCCGAGTTCCTTCTACACTCATGTTCTTCCTCCCACGTTGCCTTTTACGTGTCGTTTTTTCTTCTTCTTAGAATATGGTCCCTGTCCACCTTGTCATCTTCCAGATCTCAGCTAAACATTATTTCCCCAGGGAAAATTGCCTGACCCCCTAGCAGAATTGATGAGGTACCCTTGCTGTGTATTTCCGTAGCATCCTGCACTCTGCTCATGGTGCTTGAAATGACTTGTTCTGTGTCTGAATCCTCGCCTCAGTGGCTAAGATAGACAAAGCTGGGACGTCTTCTCTGCTGTTCATCACACGTCCCGGGCACCTGGTAACCGAGCCTGCCCCATGGTTAGGTGTTCAATATACATTTGTTGAACGAATGAGTTTGTCTTTAAGTTAAATTAGTGAGTAGAACTGCAGAGTGGAAAATCATTACTCTTCCTTTTTTTGTGTGCAAGTTCTTGAATTTATATCTGTGGTTCCCCTGATTGAAGTCCCACATGTATCCTTCTAAATCCATTGTGTAAGGGGCGGTGGGATAGGTATGGTAGTGTATGTAGAAGAGTACATTCCCCTCTGCTGCCCCTGAGGACCTTACTATTCATTCATTGCCTTATTCCCCAAACATGACTGGGAACCTCAGTGTGCAGAGCCCTGTGCAGAGCACGGACATGGGAGGCTGTCAGGGTTGGCGGAACACCTTCCATACCTGTCAGGGCCAGAGCCATGGAGTAGGACAGACCTGGACAGATGGAGTTTCAATTCTAGCTCTGACATTTTTAAGATTTATGTCTTGAACCTTAACCGTTGCTCATCTGAAAAGATGGGGATAGCAGTATCCCTCTTGTAAACCTTGGAAAGAATCAGATAAGCAAAAGAATGCAAGATGATCAGCATCATAATAGTAATCACAGAGCCAGTGTTTATTGCTTTTTTTTAAAAAAACATCTTTATTGGAGTATAATTGCTTTACATTGTTGTGTTAGTTGCTGCTGTATAGCAAAGTGAATCAGCTATACGTATACATATATCCCCACATCCCCTCCCTCTTGTGTCTCCCTCCCACCCTCCCTATCCCACCCCTCTAGGTGGTCACAAAGCACCAAGCTGATCTCCCTGTGCTATGCGGCTGCTTCCCACTAGCTATCTATTTTACATTTGGTAGTGTGTATATGTCAGTGCCACTCTCTCACTTCGTCCCTTCCTCCTCCCCACGTCCTCAGTTCCATTCTTTACATCTGCGTCTTTATTCCTGTCCTGCCCCTAGGTTCATCAGAACCATTTTTTCGTTCTTTTTTTTTTTTTTTAGATTCCATATATATGTGTTAGCATACGGTATTTGTCTTTCTCTTTCTGACTTGCTTCACTCTGTGTGACAGACTCTAGGTCCATCCACCTCACTACAGATAACTCAATTTTGTTTGTTTTTATGGCTGAGTAATATTCCATTGTATATATTTGCCACATCTTTATGTTTATTGCTTTTTAAGTCCTAAGCACCATGCTACTCAGTTTATATTACTTATTTTCATTAATACTCATAGCAACCCTATAAGGTAGGGGTGTTGTTATCTTCATGTTATAAATGAAGAAAATGTGACTTAGTTAAAAAAACTAAATAATTTGTCCAAGGTCATAGAAGTAGTAAGTGGTAGAGCTATTACTGGAACCTAGAATTGGTTCTAATTGGAAAAGAACTCCCTGTATCTTATATATAGCTACCCTATCTTTCAGTATAGCTTTATTCTTTGGGGTTTTAGAGACTTTTAAGGCATCCATTGGCATTTAAAAACTTAAGGGCCACCTTAAGCTGATAGCAGCTGGAATTTGTTTCTTTACCCTTTGGCAGCTCTGACATCTGTGCCTGGATGTCTGCAGGAGGCGGGTGTGTGTGGAGACTGGAGGATGGGGTGGACCCACCTGGGCAGTTTTTCTTTTCTCTTCTTTAAAGTAAATAAATAAATAAAACATTAAGTATTTTTGTAAATAAATAAAATTATTTTTGGCTGCTTTGGGTCTTCATTGCTGCGCGCAGGCTTTCTCTAGTTGTGGTGAGGGGGGCTACTCTTTGTTGTGGTGCGTGGGCTTCTCATTGCGGTGGCTTCTCTTGTTGCGGAGCATGGGCTCTAGGCGTGGGCTTCAGTAGTTGTGGCTCGAGGGTTCTAGGCATGCGGGCTCAAGTAGTTGTGGTGTGTGGGCTCAGTAGTTGTAGCTCGTGGGTTCTAGAGCACAGGCTCAGTAGTTGTGGTGCACGGGCTTAGTTGCTCCGTGGCATGTGGGATCTTCCTGGACCAGAGCTTGAACCCGTGTCCTCTGCATTGGCAGGTGGATTCTTAACCACTGTGCCACCAGGGAAGTCCTGGGCAGTTTTTCTTAAAGTGAGGATTGTGGACTGTTCTAGTCAGACTCACCTGGGGTTTTACTAATGCAGATTGTTTAGCTCCTCTTTTGATGTACTAAACTGTAATCTCTTAGGGGAAGGACTTGAGAATTATTTTTACAAATGACTTGGTTTAAATAGAGGATTCTTATTCATCTGAAGCTTGAGAATCAATGACTAGAGGAAGTGGGAAATGTTGGAGTCTAATCGTTCTGACTGTCACTGTAGGAAGCCAGTAGAGCAATTAAAGTAAGCACTGCGTTGTAGGTTAGTAAACTTAAAAACAGGTCATGCAGAAATAAAGTCAGCAGTGGGTGGGTCTGTTTCGCTTTTGTTTTATTTCTTATAAATTTGTGTTTGGGGAAATTTGGCATGTATTGTATTATTCTTTTTCCCTAGTGGGGATAGTACCTGAAAGGAACGGGTCTCAGTTGTGGTAGAGTTGACATAATATAAATGCTAAATCTGAGGAAGAAATTTAAGAATATTTGGTGAATTTGCATATCATTTGCAAAGCTAGGAGTATGTCTAAAGCTGATTTTTCAAGTCTCTTAGAGAAACTGTCATACTGTGCCTTGATTTTCAGTTTAGAAACTATGGTAATTTCAGGTTTGCGGCTAATATGAAAGCTAGTAATCAGTATCAAACGTTTTAAATTTATAATATTTATGTATTTATTTATGCATTTATTTTATTTTATTAAAATTTTAAAAAATATATATACATACACACTTAAATTTTTTTCCAGTTTCTTTGCCCAGTTTTAATTAATTAATTTATTTTTATATATACATCTTTATTGGAGTATAATTGCTTTACAATGTTGTGTCAATTTCTGCTGTACAACAGTGAATCAGCTATATGCATACATATATCCCCATATCCCCTCCCTCTTGAGCCTCCCTCCCACCCCTCTAGGTCGTCACAAAGCACTGAGCTGATCTCCCTGTGCTATATGCATTTATTTTAAACAGTGAGATTACTTTTATTATTTCACCTAAGAAGACCAGAACCAGGTGGTTCCAGAATTGGTTGGTTCAGTGGCTTGGAAGGTGGCTCCCACTGTCTCCCCTGTGACTCTTGGCTTCTTCTGCATGGTGGCTACAGCATGGCTGTGTGGTTTAAAGTGTGCAGGGAGAGGGCAGAGTCCCTGCCTTTTGACCGCCCCCCATTCTTTAAAAAAATTTTTTTTAACTAAAAATACTTGATTAATCCAAAGGAAGGCAGAAAGGAAGAGCAAAGGAACAAAGAACACAGGAAATAAATAGAAAACAGCAAGATGGTTCACTAAAACCCAACCATATCTGATTAAAAGGTGGGAGATTGACAGACAAGATTTAAGAGAGCAGGACCCTTTAATTCTTCTTGAACTTTGTTCTGGGATGCAACTAAGTTACTTTTAAGCAGTTTGAACCTTTAAGGTTTTGCTTTGTTAGGTGGGTCTGCAGTAGTGCTCAGTCTAAGGCTAATTTTTTCTCCACTCCTGAGGCCTTCTACACAGTGCTTGAGTACTCTGCCCAATGCTTGGTGAATTTAGAGTTTTTCAGTCTCTGACCCCATTCTTAAATAGCTTTTTTGAGGTATAATTGGCATATAATAAATTGCACATACTTTTGAGAAGTGTGCACATGCACACACCCCATGGCCATCACCATTCCGCCAGAATGAGTGTATCCATCACTCTTAAGAGTTCCCTTGTGCTCATGGCAGCCCCTTCCTCCCACTTGCTTTCTCCTTTTGTGAAATCTTCGAAGCTATTAGGGAAAAAATTATATTGTTGAGGATAAAGTCCTAGGTAGAAAGGTATTTAACTTGTAGTTTTAGCTTTTGTTTTCTTTTTGAGGATTGTGGTGGAAATAATATGATGATTGATTGTAGGTGTATGTTGCTGTATCATTTATAAAATGTTTTGAGAAACAGGCACATATTTTAGAACAGACTATCTTTGAGAAGCTTGACAGAGGAAATATATTTTCAGAAAGGTTGAAAAAAATGGCAGAGCTGGTGTCTGTTGTGGGAAGGGGGTCAGGGACGGGGTACCTCTCGCTGGCTGTGCTGCCCTGGGCCCCACTTGGAGGAGCCACAAACATGGAGACCAAATGCTTTTATTTTCTTGGTTTTTCAGCCAGGCAGTATTTCTAATATGCTGAAGAAACTAACAAATTCTAACATGAAAGGGTAAAAGAAATATAGTCCCCACTTAACAGAAGGATATACTTAGCTCAAGTGCATTTTATTCTA
This sequence comes from Stenella coeruleoalba, assembly GCF_951394435.1. Taxonomy (NCBI): domain Eukaryota; kingdom Metazoa; phylum Chordata; class Mammalia; order Artiodactyla; family Delphinidae; genus Stenella; species Stenella coeruleoalba. Next base: position 4,877,500 of record NC_137169.1, read on the forward strand.
GTGAATTACCTGTTTTATTGAGTGACGCTTTGGTGATTTATTTATTTATGTTTATAGATTAAAATTTTTTTCTGCCTCATCACTATAATAAACTTTTGGCTGGACATTTCTCCTTTTACTCTCTGAATACACTTGATAAGATTAGTTTCTGCTGCAGAGAGCATTATGTTGTTGAGTTAATAGCCATTTTGTAAAGAATTAGTAAAATATATAGGGCTCTATTTTAATGGGTTTCTTCAGCTGTCTCGTAGCTTCTCTGACTCTCTGAATTTTCTTGGCTCTTTATTTTTTTCTTTCTTTCTGGTTGTTCTATGTGTTTTGAAAGTAATATGCTTGAGGTGAGAATGGCAGCATTTCTGTCATGATTTAACCGTATTAGAAATGATGTTCTTTGTTCTATGTCTGCTTAGTTGAGAAATGAACCAATTCTCTTTGCTTATAAATGCTGGCTGGTCCTTGGCCCAAAATAAAAAAAACCCAAACCCAAAAACCAACAACCATAAACAAAAAACACCAAACCAAAGCAAAAAGCGCAAAAAACAACCCCCAAAAACTTAGAGTACAAATTGAGCATGTTGGAAAACATATCCCTACAAAACGTTGTCCAGGAAGTGAGAGCATAATATGGGTGAGAATTTCCCTGGCAAAGTCTTCTTTGCTAGAACTCCAGTGACTTGTTGGTCTTGTGAAAGTGAAACTTGGTGTGTCTCTTATTTCAGTAACATAACTCACCAGTGCTGTGGTACAGTTTTCTTTCCGGTTTTAGCTTGAGGGTAGGGTATACTAGTTATGCTCCTAAGGTCTTAGGAGTTAGTAGGGTTTTTGAGCATTCCCTGTTTAGTTCAGTTACTGCGTGTCCTTTGAAGAGGACTCTCCTTCTCTACCCCTTGATGTAACAGTGCTAGTCCTGCCGCTTCGGGTTTGTTGTGGGTTAAAGAACCCCCTCCGCCTACACCCTGAGTCTTTGCATGTATTGGTATGTATGAATCCCGTTCATTTGTGGTCCTTAAGGCACTCTTTCTGGGGCCCAGGAATGGGGCTAGTAGAATGTTCTGTTTCCTACATTTCAGCTTGGGCCAGCCCTTCGGGAAAAAGCAAAAAGCTCCTCAGGTCCCATAGCCTCTAGAATTTGGAGCAGAACTGTTGCTTCAACAGACTTCCGGTTAAGTAGGCAGGTGTCAGACTGTTTCTGTGGGAAGAAGGATGTGTGTCCCAGATACCTGCCTCCACAAAGGGGCTCTGGCCTCAGCTCTTTGTTGTTGCAGCTGAATCCGTGCTCCCCAGTTGTGCTGGCCCCTGGCTGTTTCTAGCCCTCTTATTACTTATTAAATTATATTCTAGGATCCTTGAATAGTAGGGACGTGGTAAACTCCTTCCTGGTAGCCCTTCCCTTCTTCCACCCCAAATAGCAAACGCATTTGAAAACATTAGCTGAAATCCTTCATATTACAGATTTTCTTAAATCACCTAAAATGTTATCATTACTGGCACAAATTTATTCAAATTGTTGGAATTTCTAAGTGCCTAGGTGGGGAGTGTTCTGTTTGTTTTGTGTTTATTATTAGATTATATTCATTTCCGTGAAATTATTTGTGGGAATTTCGTTGGTTGTAATGCTTTCAGGTCCTCAAAGAGCACTTCCTTCTATTTGGGGATCACATAATGTTGGCATAGGCTGGTGTGTGCAACTTTTGGCAGGGCTTAAGCTAGTAGAAAATTTGGGCTAACACATTTTTTTTCTGAGTCGGTGAATTTTAGAAATGATTTAGAATTTCGAGAAGCATCTATAAGTATTCTCCTCTTGTTGTCCAGAAGTTTTTTAATAAATACATGTGTTTTGATAATGAAGGGGTACATATATTTGATCTGAATATACTTTTTCTCATTTTTAATAGGAAATATTTTAATAAAACAAAACTTGGCTAATGGTATACTTGCTGGCTTCTTGCCTTTTCTTACAAACGTGCTAAAGTGGTCTGAATAACAGTGCTACTAAAACAACATATGCCTTGTTTTGATGGGGTATCGATTCCTTCTATAGTGTTCAAAATTGTTGCATGCCTCCCAGCAACAAATACGTATGTGACAGACTTTACATGAGATGAGCATCCCAGATAAATGAAATGCTAGTTTACTTTTCAGTAGCTCTGGAACTTAAAAAGAAAGTCGTTTTTTAGAAATGTGGCCTTGAGGCGCTAACACACTTGTGTCTAGTGCATGAAGCTCTGCAAGTTATTTTTTAACAAAACCTAATTGGGGGGACAAAATCTTTATAGAGTTTATTTATTGATTGCTCTAAGCCACCAGAAAGAGTATTCTGTTCCTCTTAATAAAACCCTTTGGGGCAGTTGTCTATATTTTAATATGGAAGTATTTGGGGAATTTGATTTTATCAGGGTAAACTCAAATGTTAGATATTGTAAGATTGAAACTAAGCTAGGAGACTGGAAGAACGAATGGTACTTACAGTTCTTTTTGGCTAGTGGTGCTCTCGTTTACCCTCGTAGATGGAGAGGCGCTATTTCTATTGTTGCCTGTCCAGCAACAAGTAAGGAATTTGGATCCTGAAATCAGGAAAGTGTAGCCTGCTCAAGTTTAGTTTCAGAGATAGACTAAAGATCACTAATAGTAGTCATTTTATTTACTAGTGAAAGGAATATGGAAATTATTTACTGTAACTCCTAATCGTTATGCTTGCTGTTGCCGCAAAGTTAATAAGTATGTTTGTCATGATATCCGTGGTGGCCACATGATGCAAAACAAAACCTTAGCCCTTTCTGTCCTTTTAAGGTTTATTAATGTCCTTTTTGGTTTGTTAATGAGGGAGATGAGTAAATAATAACAGGAAATTGAGGCCTAAACTGTCTTTTTCTGTTGTTAAGATATTGCTGGTGTCAAGCTTCTATTAATTCTGTGTAATTCCAGTGGAGAGAGCAAGTTATTTTGCTTAAAATGTCGTCCCCCCCCCCCCCCCCCCGCACCAACCCTGTCCCGCAGTGAGAGTTGAATGTGAGAACAGATCTTAATAGATATAGTTACACAGTTTATTTTATCATGTATCACTTTATTGCTGTCTTCTAGAACATTGTTATACTAAATGTTCCAATAATGGAAATTTTATGCAGCTACTTCAAATGAAACAAATTTGCAAAAACTCAATTTTGGAACTCATTCCTTGAGGAGAGGAAAAAAACTCACCACGCTGTGACCAAATTAGATTTCTGATGTGTTGGCAACTTAACAAACACTGTCATTTCCAGAAAACAGGGTGTGGGGTCCAGTGGAATTGTCAGCACTTCTTAGTCACTTATAATGGGAGATATTTGGGGTTTTAATATGATTGAATGGTTAAATTTTTACAAAAAGGTAATTAAAATTTGGTGTTGTACCTAAATAAAAATGGCTCTACACGGAATCAGGAATGACTGTGTTCAATTACAGGGGAGTCTTCTTTTCAAGAACTTGATTTTAAATTCTCGGAGATATTAGTTTTACTTACTGGAGCTCCTTTGTTTTGCAGAGATCATGATGCAGCCGTCCTTTTGGATTTCTTTTTAATAATGTGTGACCCTTCACCTTTGATCCCCTGACCTGCATTACCTTGGTAACCATTTCATTTTTTAATTTAATTTCATTTTTTGATTTTGGTGTACAAGCTGTAACATTTCATCTCTCAAAGTGTAACACGCTGATTTCCTCAAATAGAGATACCCCTTTGAGCGATAAATTTGCAAAATGCTGTCTTCATTTTCTGTATTAAAATTCATTTCAGTTTTAAAAATAAAGTGTAATCTGTGTTTTCATCCTTTTAAAATTTAAGTTTAATGAGTGCATTTCCCCATGCAGTATATTTCCTCTTCTATTCATGTTTTGCAGTAGCCAAATGAACTTGGTGTTCACACATAACTTGCATACACAGCGGACACCCAGAGCCCCCCCGCCCCCCCATGCCCCTGCCCCGCCCCTTCTCACACACACCCCCTCACCATCACCACACACCCCCTCACCACCACCACACACCCCTTCCTTTGCAGATTAACTCATCTTTCAGAAATAGTGGCAACTTGAACTTACTGGTCTCAGCTGCCACATTCTACAACCTCACATTATGTTTTATATTTTCAAGTGTTGGTGGGAGGAAAAGTTTAGCCCTTTAATTCCATGTACGGACTGGAAGATAAGAAAGTTGTCTCATTTCCAAAATTCACCTTTCCCCCTCCTTCAGTATTTTATTCTTTATTTGAGGTATAAGTTAAGAACGAGCAACATTTTTAACCTGATCAAAAGTGGCCTTTTGTCTCTGCTGAAACCTGGTCAGTCAGCTGTGATGGTCCATATACCAGATTGCTTTATGCCATATGCTGTTTCATGACTGTTTTTCAGACAATGCATTTTTAATTGTATTCCACTTTTCAAAAAATTCTTATTCAAAAGCAAAAAAACTGAAATCTAAAAAATGAAACTTGAGTTAATTCTTGGAACTGACAAGATATTCCTGAGAATTCATGTTCTTTAAAAAAAAAATCATGTGAAATCTCCTAGCATGGCCTGCTGAAGCACAGATTATTTTTTAAGTGTCTCATTATTTTATTCTCCAACATTTAATGCTGATGCTTTAATCGCACACAGCTGAAGCTGCTAAATGAGCACTGAAATGGATTTAAGTCCTCTCTGAGCTTTGTTGATACCTATAAAAGTTTATGTCATTCATTAGAACCACAAATTAAAATTAGCTGTAGTGAGCTGCTCAGTGGAGATTGGAACTCTTAGGAACACTTCTTCAGGCTTACTAGCTCGTCTTTGTCTGTTACACTTACATCCCTGGGAAATTGCCTTTGGCCTGTTGGGTACCTTTTCACAGAATTGCAAAATATCAGAGCTGAGAAGTATGAGTAGGTAAAACATTCCATGATTACAAAGCCAGAAAGCACATGGAATGAATGTTCCAGAAGCTAGGAGCATTTATTTATCCAACCTTGCATTTTAAGGTGTTTTTTTTTTTTTATGATAATGCTTTCAGAGTTGCATAGGAATGTATTCCGTATCCTTCTAGCACCAGAAGAAGAATGTGTAGCTTGGAGTTTATTGAACAGGCGTCGCAGGGCTGAAAGGGGCTGTGAGTGGCGGTCTTCTGCACTCCTCTTGCTTAAGCAGCCCTATACCTGCCCGACCCCTGAGGGGGAGCTAGCTGATGAGAGTCACAAGCTCCCTGTTGACAGAATCAGGGCCTCTTGACATCTCCCTGAAGGCTCCTAGGTCCTCTAGAGACAGTCAAATACTTTATTCATAAGTCCAGTAGGAGCTAAGGAGACGTTAATAGGCACCCAAGAGAAATGTTTTTATTGTGATAATTTTATTTTGCAGTTACGTCGAAGAGAGCTGGTATACGGACACATTCGTTACCTATTTTCAGTGAGCAGTGCTTATTTGGTTAGTATTTAGGAATTCTGGTGAGTTGTAAGCCACACGGATGTAGTTTCTGTGAGCATGATTCAGTGAGAAAACCCTAGGCTGAGAGTCAGAAAACCTGCTTTGGACCAGCCGGGTCTCTGGATGTGCCAGGGGTATCTTGTGAGGTAGCGACACACAAAACTCAGAAACTCAAATAGCAAGACTTCAAAAGACTTCCACGTTAGGGTTGAAAACAGTGAAATCAGTTGTTCCACTTAACGTACAGGAATGTGTAGAACATTTCACTGATTCGACTTCCGTTTTATCCTGTGTGAAACGTAGATATTGTACGTCTCCTGCTTGCTTTTTAGGGTTGTTGGCAGGATAAATGAAAATGCGTGATGGACACCCTGGGAACCCAGAAGAAAGGTGCCTTTGAAAGTAAACCTCATGCGAGGGCTGTGCGCTCAGCAGCGGCAGTCTTCATGCTGAGAGGCTGCTGTAGTGCATCCTCTGGGAGCGGCCGGGAGCGTGGGCGCTGGGGCCAGGCTGCCTCGCGTCGCATCCCACCTCGGCCCTTTGCAGGTGGTCGGATCGAGACAGTTAGCTAACCCCTCTGTGCCGCAGCTTCCTCTTTAAAGTGGGGTTGATAATAACAGTACCTGCTCAGAGCGTCATGAAGAGTCCTAGGGGAGCTGCTGCATGTGAAGTGTGTACTTAGAGCAGCGGCCGGCAGGCAGTGTGGCCGTGGCCGTGGCATCTGGGCCCGATCCTGCGCGCCAGGAGAAACCCAGGCAGCGTAGGAGTTCCCATGAAGTGGAATTTCATGAAATGGAATTTTCTACACCTTGCAGAAAACTAAACTTGAAAGAGTGTCCCTGTTAGTATTCTGCTATTGTCTTGGAGGCCCAGGCATGCTTACAGGAAGAGGCACTGGATAGTTTATGGGAATCAGGCAGCTCTCAAACAATGTAAGTTCAGGTGCTGCAAGTTAAATCTGGGCTCCTAACCTTTCAGGAAGAAAAGTTTAGATAATTAAGAGCTTATTGGCCCTTTGTTGATAGGTTCTTTTGTTTTAGCTATTTTTGGCTATGGAGGCACAGGAAAGACCCGTGGGAGAGACCCCATCCTTTACTTAGTCAGCACTTACTCATTCTCTCAGCTTCAGTCAGCTGTCTAGTGAGCTTTCACAGAGTCAGAAAGCATTTATGTGTTGAGAGATTTTTACCTTGCTGTAGGAGGCTTCACTGCTTCATCCTCAGTAGAATAAGGGGGAAGAAAGTGACCGCTGTGTGTCACATATTCCCAAGCGTTTCCACATAATTATATACATTTATCTATGAGGTCGGTGGTGTTTGTTAACCCTGTTTTGCACCTGAGAACACTGACACTCAGGTCCGTTAAATAAACTTGTGCAGGGTCACACCCCTAGTAGGTTGCAAAACTGGGACTTGAATCCAGGAGCTGCCCTTCTGGTACCTGCTGCCTTGTGCTTGCCGGCAAGCCTGGCTGCACCCCTGACAGGAGATCCTGCCATTTGGTTGCAGGGGCCTCCTCTGCATGCATTTGTGTCCCTCAGCCGTCAGTGCCCCAGACTTACTTAGTGAGGCCTCCAGCACCCCACCACCCGCATCACCAGGAAGCCCCCGCTGTTCACGTGGCGCCTGGAGGGGCTGCATAGCAGCGGCTTCCTTGCTCTTGGCTGCACGTCCAGGATCCCTTGTACAGCTTTAAAATGTGGAGCACTGGCCCCATCCCAGACTCTGAGCTGCCTGTACTAGCAGAGAACCATCGATCAGAGCACAAAGATGCAGGATGTTTATGTTACTCGTAAGTAAGGAAAAGCTATCACTAATCCAGAACACGGGCCAGTGCCGTTAATTCTATAGTTAGCTGCATTGTAAGCTACAGTGGGCCTTTGTGGGCCAGTGTGGTGGTGCACTCACCAGCAACCAGCAGCCATTTTGTGGGAAGAGTCCCAGCTATTTCGGTGGGATGCAGTCTTCTGGAAGTGGGCATCTGACCATCACAAAAACCAGGTTTGAGATCGCTCATGGGGCGAAATGAAGCAGTGGGCTGTCTCCTTTCTCCTTCGCCTTTTCACTTTCTTTTCTCTGCCCTACTTGCGTGCATTTATTTTTTACAACCCTCCTTCCCTCTCCTCCCCAACCCTTCCCTGTCTTATCTTTCCTCTGTTTCTCTTTTTCTCCATCGTCTGCCAGATGCTTCTGAGTGTATCTGTCATCAGACTGTAAATGCTTGAAATCCTGCAAGGGGCCGGGCACATCGCAGGTGTTCCTAGCAGTTGACGCGTCTCGGTATGTCCTGGGATCTTTCAGAGGTGAAGGCGCTACCCTGAGTCACCTTGAAAGTTGTCAGATTTTGTTTGTGATCATCAACCTTAAGTTGGGTGCTTTATCTTGAGAATTCAGATAATCTGGCATGACAGTTTGAGAAACGCCGTCACTAACTAGGACAGAGTGCTGGCCAACGATGGACTTGACCCCTCTAGAGGCACTGGCATCCGGCTTTTAGTGTATTTGCTGCTGAAGGTCTGAGGTCATGGGTCAGGCCCCCCATTTTGGTGACGAGGAGCCATTCCTGAGAGGGGGAGCCCTTCCCGGAGGCCCTCAGCCAGTCCAGACTTGCTGCCCGGGGAGGGGAGCAGAGCCAGCGCTGGGGCGCGTGGATGCCCTGCGGCCGTGCACGGTGACCTGTGTGCCTCGGGAGATGACGGAGAAATACCCGGCCCTGATGGGTAGGCTGGTGGGTAGGAGGGGCCCCTGCGCTGAGCAGGCCCCTTGGGGGGCAGTTCTGATGGCGTTTAACCCCTCTGGAGGCGGTAGGAGACCAAGAAACATGGTCCAAGTGTGAAAAGTTATTTTTTGTCATTCTTCAGTGAAAATCTGCCCTCGCCAGCAGGGGGGCGACTGAAGGCCAAGGCGGCAGCAGGATCATTGCTCAGTCAGGAGCGAAGGGGAAGCATCTCCTGTTTGTGCTCGTTTGTGGGTGCCATCTCCCTGGGAAACCGTGGCCCTGGTTACCGTGGCACCAGGTGACATGCCTCCGAATCACAGGATTTAGACCAGACTTTCCACTTTCCACATGTGTCTCTAGGTGGGTTCAGAACTATACCATGTGATAGACACATGTGCCCGCACAGAACGTGGATGTTAGTCAGCCTGTGGTGCCGAGTTCTCCTCTCTCTTCTTATTGATCCTTTGGAGTATTTCACCCCTCTCCGCCCCTCGTTTTCCCCTGGGAGAAGCCCGAAGGACATTTCTCCTTCTTCCGTAGCAATGGGAAGAGGACTGGCAGGGAGGGGGGCAAGTTGTTGGCGGCCGTTTGACTCTGGGTTTCTCGTACCTGCTCTGGCATGTTTAACGGCATGTGGCACAAGTGCTGGCACGTAGGAGACACCCAGCAAACGTTCACTCTCCTTTCAGCTGTCATTAGCACAGGTAATTAAGAACAGGAGCTGATAGACTTCACGTATCTGTGCAGAGATACATCTGTAATTAAAGTTTTAATTAAAGAAACACCAGACCAGGCAGATGGTTCTTATCCCCGCATCCTGTAAACTAAACAGCCATGGCTTTTTGATCTTGCAAACAAGCAAAGCAGAGGGTAGCAGCGGCGCTCCCAGAAGTGGACCAGAGGGGAGAGATAGTCTTATTAACTAGCCATAATCTAATTTTGGTAGCATTCTGTGCGATGCCAAAGCCAGGGATAATCATCGCAGTTTGAAATGGAAATTCAATACATCAAAGTTCTGTCCCAGCCAAAGCTTTTAAGCCTCAAGTCAAGGGCATTACCAGAGCCCAGCTGGTATATCACAAGGCATGTGGTTTCGTGCTAGATCACAAAAGCTGACAAAGTGTTATTTAGGATCATCAGCTAAATACAGTATTAAATTAGCACGCCATCATCCTGACTTTTCAGGTTCTTGCCCCCGTGTAGCAGTGCAGGACTGAGATGGGACGGGTGCTGCCTGCCTCATGTGTGTCCTCTGTGCTGTGTCACGGTGACCTGAGTGACCAGCCAGCTGCAGAGTGAAAAGACGAAACCATCACTGGGATACCAGGAAAAGACAGATCTCAGGTCTTATCATTTCTGGGAAAAAACCTGCCCCCAGTGGCCCTGGCCATTTGCTCCGCTATGTCCCTGTCAGCAGGAGGCCAGAGCGTGCAGGCAGGGGTCAGGCAGTTCACTTTGACCTCTTGGGGTTCACCCCCTCCTTGACCCCCGATTTCTTACCCTTCCTCATAGTCTTTTACTTATCCAGGCACACGGTTTTCTGGCATTCAGCACAGGGAGGCACTTACACACCTGAACTCTCTACTAATGGATATAGGTGTTTTTTTTTTTTTAAATTTATTTTATTTATTTATTTTTGGCTGTGTTGGGTCTTTGTTGCTGCGCGTGGGCTTTCTCTAGTTGCGGCGAGCGGGGTTACTCTTCGTTGCGGTGTGTGGGCTTCTCATCGCGGTGGCTTCTCTTGTTGCGGAGCACGGGCTCTAGGTGCGTGGGCTTCAGTAGTTGTGGATTGCAGGCTTCGGTAGTTGTGGCTCACGGGCTCTAGAGCGCAGGCTCAGTAGTTGTGGCACACGGGCTTAGTTGCTCCACGGCATGGGAGATCTTCCTGGACCAGGGCTCAAACCCGTGTCCCCTGCATTGGCAGGCGGGTTCTTAACCACTGTGCCACCAGGGAAGCCCTATAGGTGTGTTTTTACCACCTACATCTCACTCATTTGTTTCCCACTTGGTAGAACCAATACTGAAGATGTTCCTTATTTCACAGGGAAACATCTTAGAGGGTCAGGAGGGCAGTTGTCTGCTTTGCTTAATGGTGTGTGACCCTATCGTTCCTGTTTCTTTTAAAGGAAGTAGGGGGTTCTCACTGGAAGAAGAGCCCGTGTGACACCAGGATATGTATCAGTATCTTCACATTAAAGACTCGTCCCCAGAACGGTAGAACTCGGAAGTACTTTAGCTCACGTTAATACCATTTATAAATCAAACCTCAGTCCTCTTAGGAGAGTGGCCGAATCCGTAGTGCTGTGATGGTTGTGAGTGACTGAGTGTGTATGACGGGTGGACGGAAATGTTTTCACCACCTTTTTGCTCGGGAAAGACTTTTATTTGACGAGATGTTCTTTGTTTTTAGAAGTCAATTAAATGTCGGCTACTTTGAGTAAGCAGTCTTTTGTGCTTGTATCCAGGAAATTTGGTCAGGCCTGTACAGAACTGTGCTACTGGGTTGGCATTTTGCATGCGGGATTTGAGCCTGACTATGGAATCTGTTTCTTCTCCAATCTGGTTAGAGACCTGAACACGTGACCTCTGAGGCGGCAGCACAGTTTGAGGTCGTAGAAGGCCCCTTACGAAGTGACACTGGTGCTCCTCGGAGCACGGCGGTTATGGCTCACTTCAAGGCTTCTCCACAGAGAGAAGCATCTGCAAACACACCTGGAACAGTAGGGTTTTTATTTCTCTTTCTGCGGTGGGTTTTAGGAAAGCTTTGCCCTTCCTGGTATCAGTGTGGTGCTGGGGGTGGGGGAGTGTTCTGCCCTCTCTGAGAGGGACTTAAATTCAAAGGTTTATACATTCGTTTAATAAGTATTTATGGAAAGCCTAGTACCAGGCACTGTCCTAGGTGCCCGGAGTAAAGCAGTAAACAAATCAAGGCCATTTCTGTCACAAAGAGCCTATTTTCTGGGAAGGGTCAGGAAACAATAAACAAAAAGCGAGTAACACTAACTGAGTGATCACATGTGCCAGTTACATTTATTACCTCATCAGCGCTCAGAACACTGAGGAGGTAGGGGCTGTTATTGTCCCCATTTCACAGAGGAGGAGACTGAGGTACAGAGAGGTAAAAATAACTCGCTCCATGTCACACAGCTAGTACATGGTGCTGTTGGCATTCCAGCCCAGGTAATCTGCCTCCAGATTTCATGCTCTTAAACACTACGCTATTTTGTCTCCCTGTTAAAAAACTGCCTGATCAGTTTATTTCTACCTAAATAAATATCATAAAGAAACATCATATGACAGTGAGTGTGACGCAGAACAGCGAAGCAAGGTAAACCGTTTCAAGGGTCCCTGGATGTTGGTGTGCGTGCGCGTGCTGCTCTGGCTGGCATGGCTGGAGCAGGTGTCTCTCCTAAGGTGATTTGAAGGAAGTGACACATTGATGCATGTAGCTATCTGGGCTAAGAGTATTCCAAGCAGAGGGAACAGCAAAGGCAGAGGCCCCAGGGTAGATGTGGGCTTGGCAATAGCAAAAGAGAAGCAGGGAGGCCGCCACGGTCGCGTCGAGTGAGCACAGTGGACAGGAGCAGATGAGGCGGTCAGCAGCGAGATCCCGCGGGGCCTTATAGGGCGTGGGAAGGTCTTTGATTTTACTGAATGAGAAGGGGAGCCATCCAAGAACTTTTGAGCAGGAAAACAACGTGATTAAAAGGATCACTTTGAATGCAGTGCAGAGAGTAGTCTAGGGCCGGGGTCGGCAATACTGTGTAGGCCTGAGCGCCAGATCCAGCCTGCCACCTATTTTTGTGCAGCCAGCAAACTAAGAATGCTTTTCACATTTTTAGATGGCTGAAAAAGTAAGGTGAATAGTAATATGTTGTGGCACCTGAAACGTACATGAAGTCCAGGTTTCAGTGTCCGTTTAAGTTCCAGTTTTATTCGCACAGGGCCGTGCTCATTTGTCTGCGTATTGTCTGAGGCTGCTTCCAAGCTGCAACGGCCAAGTTGAGTAGTTGCAGCAGAGACCATCTGGCCCACAGTCTACAGTATTGACTGTCTGGCTCTTTAAGAAAAAGTTTGCTGATTCCTGGTTTAGGGGGATAGGGATGGAGTCAGGGAGACCAGTGAGGAGACTGTGACAGGGGCCGGGGGTGGCTTGGACCAGAGCAGCAAGAAGTGATCAGATGCTGGTTGTGTTTCAAAGGGAGAGCTGATTGGCTCTCTGCAGACATGGGGAGTTGGGGGCGATGCCAGGGTTTTTGCACCGAGCAACTGTAAATGCAGTTCCCATTCACCGAGATGGGGAAGATGGTGGGGGCAGCAGGCTGGGAGGCGGGTGAGGAGAAAGGTCTCGGCTGTGTTAACTTCATGATGCCGCGTGGAGGTGTCCAGTAAGCAGTCACAGTTCAGAGGAGGGGCCTAGCCTTGAGCCAGTCTTCAGTGTCGTCAGCGTATCGAAGGTTCTTAAAGCTCTGGGATAGATGAAATCTGTAGTGGGTGTGGATGGATGGAGAAGTTCAGACACAGAGTGCGGGAGGTACCCAGTGGTAAGGGGAGGGGTGAGAAGGAAGTGAAGGAGATGGGAAGGAACGCCAGGGAAGGAAATGGGAGAGCGGGGTGTCCTGAAGGAACGTGTTTCCAAGCAGAGAGCGTGATCGTCTGTGTTCAAGTGTTGCTAAACGTCAGGTCAGATACAGGCTGAGAACTGACCCTGGATCTGGCAGCGTGGAGGTCATTGGTGACTTTGATAAGAGCCGGATGAGTGACATGGTGAGGACGTCACCGATTCCAGCTGGTTCAAGCAAAAATGGGAGGAGAGGAAGCGGAGCAGGTGCTTTCAAGGAGTTGTATTTGCTGCTGCCCCAGTGCGGGCCAGGAGAGGGCAGAGAGTTGGATTTAACCTGGGATGGGGATTTTGCCAGGGAAGTGCTGGGAAGGGAGGGAGGGGCAAGGGAGCTGAGCACTGATGTGACGGTGGGCAGTGGACTCTGAGCTTGGCCGGGAGCAAAAGTGGAGCACGAGGGAGACGAGGGGCAACAAGAAGCCCTGGGGTCGCTGGACTCGAGGAGTGGGGCCATGGAATTGTTGGCGTAGGGACAGTCAGAGAGTGGGATGCTTCAATCTGGTATCACCAAGGGGTGCAGTTACGGTTAACATCAAGGTCTAGGGCAGTGCTGTCCAGTAGAAATATAATGGAGCCGCACGTGTAATTTGTAATGTTCTAGGACCCATATTTTTAAAAAGTATAAACAAACGAAATTAATTTTAATAATATATTTTCTTTAGCCCCATGTATTATGTGAACATGTAATCAATATAAAAACTGTTGAGATATTTTGCCTTTATTCTGTACTACATCTTTGACATTTGATATGGATTTTATGCTTCCAAAGCATCTTAGTTCAGACCAGGCACATTTCAATAGCCATGTGTGGCTTGTGGCTACCATACTGGACAGCGTAGGTCTTGGGAATGATCGTGGAAATACAGTCCAAGGGTATGGGGGGCATTGGGTTAAGGAACAGGGAGGCCAGGGTTTGTGAAGGATTGTCTGTGCGGATCTGAAACCACTTATGGTCCTGATGAGACGAGCAGGGTCGGAGAGGCAGGAGAGGGAGACCGGGGCTGTTGGTAGGGTTGCTGCTGCAGTGGCCTCTGCTCTAACTTTCTACCCACCAAGGAGCCCTTCTGCCCCTGATCCCGTTACACTTCTCAAAGCATCTGTGAGGTTCTGGGGGATTGTTCTTGCCTCAAGTCAGATCCAAGTGGTAACTCCTTGGAATTAGGGGCTTGAGGCAAGAATTCTGAGTCACAGAAAACATCAGAACACAAGGCCGTAATTTTGCAGGATCTCCACCAAATGGCAACTTTTCACTGGGGTTTTGACTTTTATCCTTTAGATTCCTATCTTTAATTTGGCATAATCTTCACATTCCTCAAATTCTATTAATTGTATTTAACAATGCTAAATGTGTTTGAATCCCTGCAGAAGCCCACATTTAGTAGCTTTGAGGCAGTCCCATGTAATAGAGTATACAGAACCTGCCTGCCGTCTGATGCTTTTAAAAGGCAGGCGTGGTCAGCCTTTTATTATGCAAAGACTTCACATACGTGTGTGTGTGTGTGTGTGTGTGTGTGTGTGTGTGTGTGTGTGTACACAGGCAGACGTCAGAGATACTGTGGGTTTGGTTCCAGACCAGTGCAATAAATTAAATAATGCAGTAAAGAGAGTCACATGAATTTTTTTGGTTTCCCAGTGCATTTAAAAGTTATGTTTACACTATACTGTACTCTGTTAAGTGTGCAATAATAGCATTATGTCTAAAAAACAAGGAACATACTTTAATTAAAAACATACTTTATTGCTAGAAAATGTTAACCATCATCAAGCCTTCAGCGAGTTGTAATCTTTTTGCAAGAGTAGCATCAAAGATCGTAGAATAATAATAGAAAAGTTTGAAATATCGCAAGAGTTACCAAAACGTGACACAGAGACGTGAAGTAGGCAAATGCTGTTTGAAAAATGGTGCTTATAGACTTGCTTGTTACAGGGCTGCCACCAACCTTCCAATCTGTCAAAAACGCGATATTGTGAGGTGCAATAAAACGAGGTATGCCTCTGTGTGTGTGTGTGTGTGTGTGTGTGTATAGGCTTTGATCCACAGTGTGTCTTTAAAGGTTAATCAACATTGAAGGTGAGGTCAGAAAGCTATTTTTTAGCCTTGTAGGCTAGGGAAAGTGATGAACTGTTTGGAAAGAGTAAGCAGGATACCTCAGCAGCACACGCTCTTAATACTTCCCATACCAATAATGAACCCCCCGGGGAAAAGGTGAATGGCTACCCTGATTCTGTCCCTGTATCAAGTTGAAATTACTTTAGGTTCCCTTTAGTTTGTTTTCTGTATTAAGATTAACCCCCAAATCCTCAAAAGTCCTATCAGCCCCCAAATTAGGGGGAGCCCACTTTGAGCCGAGCATTTGTGAACCATATGCCCTTGGATGACTTAGTGTTGAGGGCGTCGTTGCTTGTTGATTCCATGTGAGCTGACATCACGAGGAAGCGGGGTCTACCTGGTAGTCTGTGTTTTCAGCATCCCAACTTCAGTAATGCCCTCAGTATCACAGAGAATCCGCTTGGTCCCTGACTGTGCACTTTTATATTTTAAGTTTATCTTTTAAGTATGACGGCCTTCTCGCCCATTGTAGTCACAGGAAAGAAAAAACTCAGTAAACACAATTTAGTAATAATGAAAGCTTACTCATTATATAAGTTTTGTTAAACTCTATTCTAATTCAAATGTTTCCATCTGACGGGGAAATGAATACCAAAAGCTGGAAGTTAAGCAAGAAATTAAAAGAACGTTAATGGCTTAATTGCCGTTTGTTTTGAGGTTTTCCTCCCCAGTAAGTGGTATTTTACTTATAAAGTCACTCCTTTACACACACATCTTTATGACGAATGGACTGGAATGTATCCCAGCAAAAGAAGAGCTATTTTATGATGCCACTTGTAAATTATAACACGTTACGTTAGAGAACCAAAGGATTAGCTTTTTAAAATCATCGTTAGCGTAATTACTTAATTTGCTACACACACAATCCTGATTTCTTAGAAAGTGAAGGTCAGCGTGTCGAGGAGACCAGGAAGGTGAGCATTTGGACATCTGTTCATTTTTTAAAAATTTAGACGTGGGTCGCTAGCGTGCTCTTGTTATAAGTCTAGCCTCAAAAAATCCAGAGTGTAGCATTTAAATTTGTAATTTATTCCTTCAGAACTTTACTGCTGAAATTTAAGCTGTAACCACGTAGTCGGTGTAACCTCAGCCAAGGCAGGTGTCTGGCCTGCAGTAGGCAAGCTCCTGCCCCTCCTGCCTCCTCAGGGTGCAGAGACCCCACACGCACGCCAGCTCTCTGGATGGTTCTGTGCGCTGTCATCTGCATCTGCCCTTTCTAGTAACGTACTCATTAACCTGATGCCCCCGTCTCTGGATGTAGATGTAGGTGCAGGGAGAGAAATACCAGAGCCCACAGCCCAGCACGCCTGCACCAGCCACCTCTCACCTCACCCCCACTGCCGGACACTTCTGTCCCTCACACGTGCTGTTTCTTTCTCTCCCCTGGCCCTTCCTCCCCAGATCTGCTTTATCTCGCAGAAGTTCCTTCTAGACGCCAGCCCAGCTGTCACTTCTCCACACACCCTTTCTGCACAGCCTGACCTGTTGGTTCACTCTTACCGTGGGCACTGCTTTCCATCCCTCTGAGGGCCCTTGCCACCTTGTATTGTAATTTCTCTCTTTATCGGCATCTTTAATTCACGAAACTGTGAGTCTGGAGCAGGTGCTGGGCCTCACCTATTTCTTTTTCCATAGCACCCAGCCCAGCATCTGCATGTAGTTGTGGGTGGCTGAATGGGGCAGGTGACACACTGTGGTCATGTACCTTCAAGCCAAAGAGGTACACTTAATAACTGTTTTGAGGGAAGAGAATAGATACTGTTTTTGTTGGTACACATCTTAAATTTTGGTAGCAGAAAGCAGATGGGCAAAGAGCAATAGAAAACAAGTCAGAAACTGCTGTCTGATTCCATAGAGACAATCACGTTATGGTAAAAAAAAAAATATATACACACACACACACACACACACACACACATATGTATATATAAAATTTACATTTGATCGCCTTGAAACCTTCCATCTGTTGTTCTGCTGTCTTAACTAATTATTTAATTGAATAGCACCTAGGGAAATAGATAGAAATGTCATGAGAGCTTCCCTTGTAAGAAGCTCTTTTCTTTTTGTAATGTGTCCTTTTTAGGACGCCTTCAAGGCTTGTGAAATCGACTGTCTTCTGAGCATTGGACACGTGCCTGAATATGATGGTTCTTTTTTACTTACCTCGATTCATTGGAATTCAATGGTCATGCTAATATTCAGTCAATTTGAGGACTGGTTGGAAATCAGTCCCAAAATCAAAAAACAAATCAGACAGCATCACTCCCCCCAGAACACCATGCGTTCCCAACTTGCCCTGTAAGACTCATTGGTACAGTGTTCAGTGTCTTACCCCAAATCACTTAGTTTATGGCTCTTCCCCCCAAGAGTACCTAAGCAAGGGGTTGTAAATGAGAGACAGATTCGAGAAAACAGATCTGAGGCTTTCCTTCACCATCAGTGTGCATTTGGGTAATTTTAAGGGGACTGTAGAAATCACCTATGGCTTATTATTGGGATCTTACATAATTAGCAACTGGTAGTCCGTTTCCTTATTCTGTATCCTTTGAAATCCTGTATTTTTCTAACCTGTGAAACTGGCCTAGGAAGTAACGATTAGGAGTGCTTGGAATTCAGTTTAAGAAGTTCACCTTTTTAGTCCTGTGCTTCAACTAATAGTCTCTAGCAGGGGAGCCTCTCGAAACATTGTGTTCTGTTATATCAATGTGTACTTAGACACGTTAATCTGAATTAGAGAGCTGATTGTACATAATGACTCCCCCGGGATGCTATGTTAGAAAAAAACAAAACAAAAACTTAAGTAGTTTACTGAATATGCATAGTCAGTAAAAAATTCTTCTAAAATTAATGTTAATTGAATCTGAACCTTGATCATCTTCAAACCTTTAATTTGATCCTTTACAAAAGTTTTGTGGCCTCTTAAAGATACAACCTGCAACCCAATGAAAGTTATGCTGTAATGATTATGAAAAGAATGGCTGTAAAAGAACCAATTTTGAGTTACCGTAGAGAAATAAGTCAGATGTGTGGGAACATATATGTACATATATGCATGTACATATACATACGTATATATACGTTTAACATATACTTTAGTTTGCCTTTACCCAGAGGTCTCTTCTCTCTGCCTCTGGAAATGGGGCAAACTTTCTTCAGTTAAAAACAGAAATAGAAGCGACGGTCTTGACCCATTTTACACTTATTTATTTCAGGCTCTCACCACACACTTGTTCATGGGCGCAGCAAGAAGAGAGATCCACAGAGCTGGAGCCGTGAGGGCTGACATATTGGAATGAAAGCTGGCAGAATTCGTAGGGAGAGCTTTGCCATCCTGCCAGCTCCATATCTGGCTTCAAGACAATTCTATTAGTGAATTAATTGTACTCAAAACCTGAAATTAATTTGAACTGAATGTTACTAAAAAGATTAAAGTGACCCAGTCTTGCTTCATCCAGAGTTATTATGAAGGAGATCTCTGGCCTGACCTAGCTCAGGTAGAGGGGGTCTCTGTCCACATGCCACCTGGTCACAGAGGCCTTGTGACCACCCATATGCCCAGATGCCACTCTCGGTCCCCTTAGCGAGCTGCTATTTTTGTAAGAG
The DNA here is from genome assembly GCF_951394435.1 of Stenella coeruleoalba. Lineage (NCBI taxonomy): Eukaryota > Metazoa > Chordata > Mammalia > Artiodactyla > Delphinidae > Stenella > Stenella coeruleoalba. The sequence goes on from NC_137169.1 coordinate 4,895,982, forward strand.
CAACAGTCTGTTTGTTGGTCTGACTCCTGGGAGAATGGAAGCTCCATGAGAGCAGGGCCTCTGTCATGTCTACCCTGTGTCCCCAGCACGTAGGACAGAGCCTGCACAGCGTGGAGTCTAAATAAATGCTGCCCAATGGGTCACCTAGCACTGCATCCTTCCTGAACGTTTTCCTTTTAATTTGCCTTTTATACATGACTTCTAAAAATGATAAAGCAGTGAAATTTGGGGAGAAATATAAAAATTTTGTTGTGATTGAAATGACTGTCAGACTAGTAGAGGGTGTTCATAAGAGCACATCAGGACTTGGAATTATGAATTATAAAACTTACTACATGTTATGGTATCCATGCCTCCTGATGAAGAAACAGATGCAAGAAAAACATGAGTCATGTCTGGAATATTTTAATATCAAGACATCTAATGAGAGTCTAGAAAGAAACATTGAAAAATAAAATAGGGAGGTATGGGCTTCCCTGGTGGCGCGGTGGTTGAGAGTCTGCCTGCCGATGCAGGGGACACGGGTTCGTGCCCCGGTCCGGGAAGATCCCACATGCTGCGGAGCTGCTAGGCCCACTTGAGCCATGGCTGCTGAGCCTGCGTGTCTGGAGCCTGTGCTCCGCAACGGGAGAGGCCCGCGTACCGCAAAAAAAAAACAAAGAAAATAGGGAGGTAGAAAATAAGCAGACATTAAAATCTTTTCTTGATATTTAATCATTTAAGAGAATAAAATTTGGCATCAAGTAAACAAGGTAAACCAAAATATTTCCTAGATCAAATGGGCATTAACAAAGATACAGAGGGAACTTGAAGGTATTTATTTAGATATTAGTAACAGAATACTTTTGTTCCAGATTACCTTCATGAATGTGACAGGGACTCCATCTTTATTCTTTGTGTGTTGGCATAGGCTGGAATACCCATGTTGTTCTTGAAGATGTTGTTCTTTGAGGAGGTGGTTCCTTCCCTCCCTCCCTCCCTCCTCCCTCCCTCCCTCCCTCCCTCCTCCCTCCCTCCCTCCCTCCTCCCTCCCTCCCTCCCTCTTTGCCCCCTTCCTTCCCTCCCTTCCTTCCTTCCCTCCCTCCCTCCCTTCCCTCCCTCCCTCCCTCCCTCCCTCCCTCTCTCCCTCCCTCCTCACTCCCTCCCTCCCTCCCTCCCTCCCTCCATCCTCCCTCCCTCCCTCCCTCTTTGCCCCCTTCCTTCCCTCCCTTCCTTCCTTCCCTCCCTTCCTTCCTTCCCTCCCTTCCTTCCTTCCCTCCCTTACTTCCTTCCCTCCCTCCCTCCCTCCCTCCCTCCCTCCTCCCTCCCTCCCTCCCTCCTCCCTCCTTCCTCCCTCCCTCCCTCCCTCCCTCCTCCCTCCCTCCCTCCCTCCCTCCTCCCTCCCTCCCTCCCTCTCTCTCTCCCGCAAAAACAAAACCAAGGAGACAGTACCCTGTGATGGGGGCTGTTGCCTCAAGGTGAGTTTATTTGTGGCACCAGCTCGTGACGAATTGTCTAAAGGACTGAAACTTCTTTTCAGGTGTAGCGTATTTTATTGGTCCAATTTTGTCCATTTCAGTGTAAACTTCAGTTATTTATTGGACACTGAAGGAATCAACTAAAAGCAGAAAAAGCAGGACCAATTGAACTGGCATTTTATGTCACACAGAGAAGTAACCAGCATTTCTGATCAAACAGTAAATATGTTTCAGTTCCTTTTAAATTAAGTGTGAAAAGCCAAGATTTTTATGATTTTTATGTACCACAAAGCAAAACAAAAACCCCTTTCAGGGCATAATGCATTTTTCATTAAACTGATCACTGAACTCTTGATGTAATCTTATCGTCGCATGGAAGTGTAAGAAGTGTGAATTCTGGGGTGAAGAAATAATTGCAGAAGGGGGTTAATGAAGCAGAACTCACAACTCTGAATTTATAGTCTTGTGGACAAATAAATCATCGGTGGAAGACACAAATGTAAAGAAAAATTCTTGATTGCCTTCAAGAAATGCAAGTTTGAACTTTTTACTAAAATAGAGTTTTATAGCCTCTCAGAGGGATGTTGTATTAAATAAGTGTAATGTACTCAGAATAGCAACCTAGGGCGTAATGAGCACCGGTAAATGTTCGCTATTTATTCTTACAGGGATTTTCATACAAAAGATTAAATCATGTTTTAATCATGCATAATAAACTACTATAATTTTATTATGGTACGTGTCCACTGGTAATTCAATGAAGAGTGGCTTTTTAAAGCAACGAAGAAGTGAAGTGTTTTTCTTTGTGCTCTTTTGTGTACACGTCAGAGCTGCTGGGACATGTTATACAAACGACAGCCCCAGTGACAAAAGATGCAGGAGCAAATGTGTAACTCTTAGCTCTATTTTGAAATCCATTATTTTCATAAATCTGAAGAGTTGGTTAACTTACTGTTTTTAGCCTACTCTGCTGCGTCATATGTGTACTTCTAAGTTTTACGGAATTAAATTGAAATTTATGACTACCAAGTCCTTAAAGCCCGTATCAAATTTGTCCTTTCATTAATTTGAAATTTAGCTTTCGTTCAACATTCCTGCAGTTCAAAATGTGTGACTTCAGAATTTCAAGAGCGATTACATGAGTTAGTGCCCTCTGGTGGCACACAGGACATCAGGCAGAGAGGGTGACCCATGAGCCTTCAGATGGCTCTTCTAAAGGGGAGCCACCTTATGATTGGTTATTTCTGAGCTTTCCTTTTGGTGGGTTTTGAAAAGTTGCATGGTGGTTGGTTTATGCCCACGTGTATTTTTCACGTGTGTGGTGCTTGTCAGTTTCCTATTCCGTGGAGCTGTGGCCCTGAGTTCACTAGAAACAGCCTTTCAGGGAGCCTCCTTTATTTATTTATTTTTTTATAAATGTATTTATTTATTTATTTTTGGCTGCATTGGGTCTTCGTTGCTGCGCGCGGGCTTTCTCTAGTTGCAGCGAGCGGGGGCTACTCTTCGTTGCAGTGCGTGGGCTTCTTACTGTGGTGGTTCCTCTTGTCGCGGAGCACGGGCTCTCGATGCGCGGGCTTTAATAGTTGTCGCGCCCGGGCTCAGCAGGTGTGGCACGTGGGCTCTAGAGCGCAGGCCCAGTAGGTGTGGTGCACGGGCTTAGTTGCTCTGCGGCATGTGTGATCTTCCTGGACCAGGGCTCAGACCCATGTCCCCCTGCATTGGCAGGTGGATTCTTAACCACTGCTGCCATCAGGGAAGTACCCAGGGAGCCTTCTTTAGAAGCTTAGCTTGTGGGTCGATTTCTGGGTTGAAAACATTTTCAGGTGAACTTGCTGTAAGAAGGTATACCAACGTCAAGGTTTTCCACGGGGCACCAGGACATCCATTTTTAGATGTATCTCTTAACTTGCCTTCTCAAGGAGGGGACCATGTCACTTCCTGGACTGATGGCCTTTGGGTGACTCACTGGTACGGCTGAGATGAGCCTGCCCAGTAGATTAGTATTACGTGGACGTCCGTGTCCCGTTTCCATCTTCCCTAGTGGGCAGCACCCCCATTCCCACTTAGGTCCCCTGGCCAGACCTGGTTACGCTTTGGGCTTTGGGCTTTGTGGTCAGGCGGACCAGGAACTGGATCCCACCTCCACCTCTGAAGAACTGTGGGATCCCCTGGGAAGATTGTTCTTTTATGAGTTTCTTTAGATGTCAGGTAGGACTGCTGCTGCTGATTCTAACCTGTGTCAAGAGATGGTTGTGAGGTTGAAATTAGTTGATATGTGAAAAAGTCTTATATTGAACTGCACAGAGTGCTATTAAATATGTTAGCTTCCTTTTCTTCCTCAAAAGCAAGCTTCTCCCCCCTTTTTAAATTTAACAGATCATTTCGAAAAATGAACTTTTAATTTTGGAATAGTTTTATATTTACAGCAAAGTTGCAAAAATGGTACAGAGTTCTCATATACTCCTTACCTAGTTTTTCCTGCAAGCCTCACTTTTATACTGTTGAGTTTTCCTGATAACTTTTCATGTATAATCCCTGTGAACTTTGATCAAATTAGGCTGTAAGTGCCAATTCACTGCTTTGCGAAGGCTGAAATGATGGCCTTGAATACCTGAGTTTTGCTGTAGATGTGGCATTTGCTTCCAAACCCTCTTTGTGTTTTTATGTTGGTCCATGTCTGTGACCGTTTGACATCAGAATACCTTCTTTGATTTTCCAGGATCTTAACACCTAAATAGTTTCCCTGTTTATGCAGTTAATGAGCTGTGCAACCAAAGGAAAGACGAAATAGGCAGTTTATGTCATTATTTCAGCTGGGCATTTTTGCAGTCTGAGGGCTACTTCTCACACCATCAGTTTAAGTCAAGGTAGAAGCACATGCATTTTCAGTCCCCCCCTCCCCTAATCCCCCAATATTTCTAATATTCAGAAATACAGGAAGAAACTTGCTGGGTTTCCCAGTTAAAAGTTCACTGGCTAGTTTTAATATATCAGTAACCTATAATTAGCATTATTATATAAACCCAGAATATCAGCAACTCCAATTTTATGTGCCTTTACGGTTAAGCAAATGATTTCACAGACATGTTATTTGGTTTCTTAACAACCCCGAGAAAGAGGCAGGGAAAGCCTTGTCACCCCTGGTTGAGGTCACATAGCAAGAGTTGGAGTTGAAGTTCAGTAGAGGCATCCTGCAGATATAGACTGAGCCCCTCCAGCCCATGTCTGCCTGGTACTCCTGCAAGGATGTGGCTGTGAAAATGCTCCTTTCCTCCCCCGTTTAAATTGGCCAACTTCCACCCCAGTGATATTTGTGCTTTTAATATGCAAAACACTTCTTCAATACTTAATTGACAGTTGATGTATTTTGTTTCAGCCCAGATCCTTACTGAGTATTGTGAAATCAGCAATATTAGGCTTGATTGAACAGAGTCTCCCTATGCTGTGCCTTCAGCAGAAATAACTGGTCTGTGCCGTCACCGAGCTTCCACAGGCCCCAGTATAACTGCAGCTTCTTCTGAGGCGGCATCCTGTTTGTGATCTTTGGGTACACCCTGTACTGCAGAGACACCTTGACATTAGGGACACGAGCAGCATCTTTCCTACAAGAGTCACTGAGATATTTGAATGGGAAGATGATGTAGTTCGAAAAAGTGATAAATGGGCCAGGTTTTTTGAAAAGCTAGCAGACGTCTTATTTAAACATTTAGATCTGAACAGAAAACAAAAATGAGTCTCAAAAAATTGTTTTTGCAAATATTGTGGGGTAGATGCTTTAAATTCGAATACCTGTTTCTGTGGTTTAAAAATTTAATTTTGTCGTCACGTACGTTTGTTTGGCTTTGGTTAGGTCTCTATTTTTATCAGCTCATTTTAACCCTTCTGGAACCATGAGTTCAGAGGAACCCATTGGTGGCTGTAGTGGCAGCTTTTCCCAGGCTGTTAAGTTCTCACTGATCACTTGGCTGAGTTTGGTGGGTGGTGTTTTTTTTTTTTTGTTTTTTTTTTTTTTTTTTGCGGTACGCGGGCCGCTCCGGACGCACAGGCTCAGCGGCCATGGCTCACGGGCCCAGCTGCTCTGCGGCACGTGGGATCCTCCCGGACCGGGGCACGAACCCACGTCCCCCGCATCGGCAGGCGGACTCCCAACCACTGCGCCACGAGGGAAGCCCGGTGGTCTTTTTTAAAATCAATAAAGTAGACGAATCTACAAAACCAAAGTCAAGTGTAAGAATTAAGACACATTTTTATTATTTTAAGATACATTTTAATCTTTTGAGGTTCTCACAGTCTCATTAAGAACCATCTTTTTAAAGAAATTGTTTTAAGCTGACAAAGCATCCAGGTGCTTGCCCGGTTCTAGCCTGGCAGCTCAGGATTCTGGAGCAGCATCCGGGATAAATCCCCAGTGGCTTTTCTAATGGCCTCTAGCCTGGGTGGATACGCTGCTGTCTTACAGCAATGTCGGATGTCACTTGATAAATCTTTGTTTTCATTGTTTTGGTTACCCTCTTTAGGTTTGGTGCCTTTTAGGAAGTTATAGAACAAATGGGATGGTCTGGCTGGACTGAGAGGTTGGGTCACCATTGATCTGAGATGGTCCCTATTGATATGTTTGGAAAATGTAAAGTGAAGACTTTAGCTTCCTGTGCACATTATGGGGGAGATGCATGTTTTACTAGGATTTTGTCCCATCGGGGGGGCTCCCATGGGACTGATGCCAGAAAGTCAGACGAGATGGGGTCCCAGGCTTCCTGTGGCTGGTGGACTTTGCTGTGGATCACTCGACAAGTGTGTTACCACTTTTCTTTCTTTGAGTCCTGTGACCTGGGTCACCAGTCTGAGAGAGAGATGATTTGTGTCCACTTGTAGCTTACTGACACTGATTGGAAAAGAGATTAAGATTTTGGTTATGTAAGTTACAATAATGATCAAAAACATCAAGCCCACTGCCCACAAATGATCCAGTTATCCAAATAGTTATTGAGATTACACGTCTTTCTGCCACAGATGGGTGCTTCTTTCCCTGTCTTTTTTCTTTCTGTTTTCTTTACCCACCGGATAGATTCATATGAAGAACTAAACAAGGCCCCGGTATTTACATGTTGAGAAATGAGATCTGTGTTCAGAGGTACCTTGTGGCACACACAGTTTAGTGAGTGGAGGAGGGGGCAGTCGTTTCTTTGCAGGTTGGGTGTTACAACCCACCTGTCTGTCCTGGACTGAAATATGCATTTGGAGTGGGGTTTGCATTTTAAATTCAATTTTGAGAACCAGCCATTCGCTGTGAAAGTGAAGTTGCTGGGAAGTTTGTTTTAAAAGATGCTACCACCCTCTTATTTCCATGAATCCAACAAAAATAGCGTGGAATAAAATTTAATTATGCTATACTGAATATTTCATGTGGAATTAAGGGGCAAGAGTTGCCTTTAAAAAGCATTAGGTTTGGAAAGAATAAAGGCTTTGTAGGTTCTTTGAAAGTTACTGTAATTAAAGGTTTGCTCACATGTATTTTTCCTTTTTTGAAGAGTTTAAAGAAACCCATCCCTCCCTTCCGAAATTGATTACCTCTCAAACCTCAGCCCTGCTTGGCAGTAAATACGGTGAGGCTGTTGCTTTGCTGATTTGACGGCTTCTTTCTGTTAAATGTAAAATAGGCTTTTAATCTTCTGATTTAGATGTTTAATAGAAAGTAAATGTGTGACTTGCTTTGGTTTCTGCTGAACCTGTATTTAAATCCACACAAACGGTTCGACTAAAGTGAAAACATCACTGGACTAGCTATTTTAAACATTTCAGGATGTAAGAATGCAAAATGGGGTTCCCTTTTAAAAGTAGACATGGCTGCTTGCATTTACATAATTACCACTAACCAGTACAACATTTTAAATGGTGACAAACTTAGGGTAGAAAAAGTATCTGTTTTTAAAAGCCTGGTTAAAGGAAGCTGAAAATGCTCCGTGAGCAGCTCTTCGTCTGGAGGGCCTGGGCAGAGCCAGGAAGCAGAGTCTCCCGGTCCAGAGGGTGGTGTCGCGGGCGGAGTCGGGTGAGTAGCTCGGGCAGCTTCTTCTGGACTCTCGTCAGGCCTCCCTTAGGCTGGAACTTACCTTTCATTTTGGAGCATGATTATAAGTATTAGTTCCCAAGTCTGCCTTTCAGTTTTGCAGGGGGTGCAGTATTCTCTGTCCACTGTTAAAAGGTGGCTGGTGAGGGTTGAAGTTCACTGTTGGTGGAAAGAGCCTGGAGAATACTTGTGAAAGTGAAGACGAGGGCTGACATCCAAACCCAGCAGTGCTTCAAGCCAGAGGCTCAGGAGTGTCCTTGATTCTGCCCTTTCCCTCAACCCAAACGTGGACTCCATCTGTAGGTCCTTCGGTTCTCCTTCCAGGACGTGTTCTGCTTTGCACGTCTCCACGGGTACCTCCCGAGTCCAAGCATCCTTCGTTTTCCTTGCCTGGACATCCATCACCTTTTCCCGGGTGGACTCCTCGGCTCCCTGGGCGGGGCCCGGGTGAGTTATTCAGAATGTAATCAGGATGAGGTCACTAGCTTGCTTGAACCCTGCGGTGACTTTCCATCCGTGTGATGTACAGTCGGCCTTCGTGGTCTGGTCCTGCCACGGCTCACACTTCCCACCGTTTGCCCTCCTCCTGGGCACACTGACGCTGCCTGTACCCGGAACACATCAAGTGTGCTTCTCTCCCATTGGCTGTTTCTTCTGCGTGATGCCCTCCCCTCCTCCCCCTCTTGCTATGCTGGCTTCTTCATGCCATTCAGGTCTCCCCTCAAATGTCATCTTCCTAGAGAGGCCCTTCCCGGTCAACCCAACCTAGCATAGTCCCCCTTCATTCTGTCATCTGGCAGGTTTCGTGTGTGTGTTTTTAATAGCATTTATTACTGTCTGGAATGTTTTATCTTTCTTTTCCTTCCTTCTCTCCTCCCCACCCCACTAGAATGCATGCTCTTTTAGGGCAGGGACCTTGTCTCCTCAGCTGTATTCCCAGCAGCTAGAAGTGACTGTACGTGTGCACAGATCATCACTGATAAAGTGGATGCAGGCGAGGAACCCCGGAGATCACTGCTATCCTAGGGGAGCGCTGACCTGGTATAACTGGGCCCCTAGAAGGACAGTCCTGAAGTCCTTTGGGGAACCGTTGAGGAAACACTGCTGTAAACCTTGCCTTTAGACATTGAAAGTTGGCATTCCGGGATTCACGGAATGGCTGTGCTTCAGCAGAATGGGCCTGTGTCCTGAGGAGGATGTGAATGTGGTTGCCCCCGCCCATGAAGAGTTCATGTTGCCGGCATTCTTGGCTCTCAGTGGGCGCCCCCCCAGCGGTGCTCTGCGTCTTTGCTGGGGCCGTGGGACAGGGCGGCGCTGCCTCCCTTGCCGGAGGCTGAATGTGAACTCACTTGCACCCAGCTTGAAAGCCAGGCCTCATTTTCTGTGTTTTCTCCTGTGGCGTGTTTCTTAGGAGCGTGATGGGGACGCTATGTTCAACCTTCATTCTGGGGTGAGGGAACGAATCTGCTAAGATACCGATATTTGCAGAAATCTAAACTTTGGTGGGGAGCTTTCTTTTTGCTTCCTTGGTTTTTCCTCCTGGAGACATCTCAGATTTTTAGGAGGAAAATGTGGTAAGTCTGCTGATACCTAGAAAGCTGGTGACAGTGCCTGGAAGTAGTTAATTGAACCCTTCACGTTCACCTTCCTCAGGGAGAAAAGAATCATATTTCCAGCTCACTGAATCTCAGCTATATCACGCCATTCCATGCTGGTGATTGAAGCATTTACTTTGGTCTCAAATGCGCTAGTTGGGGACTGGGTTGTAGAGCCCAGGAGACCCGTCTGCTAAGCAAAATCTCCCCTGTGCAGCTTTCCATTCTTGCTGCTACCTTGATCAGCACGTTGTTACAGTGGTTAGGCTGTATGAAAGAAACAGTAACTTCTCAGATGATTTGTAGTGAAATGGACCTTTTGGCACTCAGACCTGTGGACAGAGCCCTTGAGCAGGAGGGCTGAGTCGTTTTCGAGCGTCAGCTCATTGGACTCGGCTTAAGACAGTCTCCCCCTTCCACGTGTGACGGAGCCTCACGCACTCAAGTCAAGGCACTTGACTGCCTGCTCCCGGCTTGCCTGGCCTGTGCAGGATTGAGACATGTGAGATGAAGGTGGGTAGATAGGGCTGGAAGAGGGATTTTGACCAGTTTATGGAGGGTCCTGTTTGTAAGAAGTGGGCAGCACAGCAGGCAGTGTTCCCATCATGAGTTGCTGGTGTGTGTTTAGGGTCAGCTGGTCGCAGGGAGAGGAGTTGGGAGTGCCTGTCAGTCATTGGTTTCCTAGTTACCGAACACTCAGTAAGCCTGTCTCCACTGGAGCCACTTTTCTCTGATAACAAACACTAGAAACCATCCACTGCATACTCTTAAATGGTCTCGCTTTCCTGATTCGACCCTTTGGTTGATTGCTTTTGAAATTAACATGCTGGCTTAGTCAACTGAATACTCTAAACCTATTCCCGTACATACCTGGCTACTAGTGGTCAATAATCCCGTTAAGTATTTGAAGGGCAGTGACTTTCCCATGTGGCTTATTAGAAATTAGTGTGTATGGTACACTTGACACTGTGTGTGCTCCTTGTTATTTGTTTGAAAATGAAGCAGACAGGGCCGTCTGATCCAGCTTGAATAAGTGAGGCTGGCCCTTCTTGATGGACACACTGGTTGCATTTCACTGGCCATATTTCCCTGGCCTTGGATGTTAGCAAGGGAAAAGCACTCATTTACCATTGTTCATTTCTCCTTTCTAACCCTTCAAAGAGCCTAAATGATTTCCTGCTCACGAACTGCTTGGTTGTCTTTTTCTGGTATGTCCTCTCTTGTCTTAGATATTTGCAGACATTTCTGGCTGTCCACCAGCCAGTAACTTCCGTCTTCATTGCAGACGCTGTGTTTAGTGGTATCTGAAACCCCCCACCGATTCAAAGTGGTTGCCTTAGGAAAGCTGAGATTCCAGTGGTTCAGTTAGTAAGATGCAGTTCTATGTTCCTTGCCTTGGTACTGTGGTTGGCTCATTAAATGTTTCTTATTATTTTTTAAATAGATAAATTAATTAATTTGTTTTTGGCTGCGCTGGGTCTTCGTTGCTGCCCGCGGGCTTTCTCTAGTTGAGGCGAGAGGGGGCTACTCTTCCTTGCGGTGCGCGGGCTTCTCATCGCGGTGGCTTTTCTTGTTGCGGAGCACGGGCTCTAGGTGTGCAGGCTCAGTAGTTGTGGCTCGCGGGCTCTAGAGCGCAGGCTCAGTAGTTGTGGTGCACGGGCTTAGTTGCTTCCCAGCATGTAGGATTTTCCTGGGCCAGGGATCGAACCCGTGTCCCCTGCATTGGCAGGCGGATTCTTAACCACTGTGCCACCAGGGAAGTCCCTAAATGTTTCTTAAAGTTGGTTGAGAGACTTAAATATTTGTTAAATTTTAGTATGTCCTGATCTAGAGGAAACTAATCATTATGTATACTTTATAAGATTCATCTGTTGCCCATTCCTCAGGTCGGAGTGATGGAAGGAGAGGTTATAAATTCTCTCTTTCAGGCATATAAGTTAGAGCTCACAGACAGTGAGAAAATGGGCTCGTCATTGGGAACAGTTATTCTGGGTGGAATTGGCTTGTGGGTTGGCCCCTCAGGGTGGTACAGAAGGTTTCCAGGGGGAGTTCAGGGAAGACACTGGAAAGAGACTTCCCGAGTCTCATCTCAGATGGACTCTCCTCTACTTCAGTTGGCCAAGGTTAACTGGCCCAGCTAGCCTGATCCCTAGAAGGGCCACTGGCCTCTTATCACATAGCAGACCTCCTGGTTGACAACAGGTACTTGGTTGCCATGGAGCCCTGGTTTGTTTTGTTTGAACTGTTATCTCTCTTTTTTTTTTTTTTTTTTTTGCGGTACGTGCCTCTCACCGCTGTGGCCTCTCCCGTTGCAGAGCACGGGCTCCAGAGGCGCAGGCTCAGTGGCCATGGCTCACAAGTCCAGCCGCTCCGCGGCATGTGGGATCCTCCCGGACCGGGGCACGAACCCGCGTCCCCCGCATCGGCAGGCGGACTCCCAACCACTGTGCCACCAGGGGAGCCCTGAACTGTTATCTCTTAATGGAGTAGTAACTGATCTAGACCCAGCACCAAGGTGCTCAGGCCTTCCATCCCTCTTCTGTGCCTCAGTGCTCTCGTGAGGATCCACAGGGAGAACCAGGTGGTTTTCTAGGGTCCCTGAGATCATCTGGGTGGGGGAGGGTCTGCCACCCTGGACAGCTCGGCCGCCATCGTGGAAGCGTGGCCAGCCCGCTTATCCATCTTAGATGCACCGAGGGTGATGAATCATAATCATGGCAGTGTAGTGGCTGAGCCTCAGGCCCCAGCCAGGGTGTGCTGGCTTGTAGTGTTTTCCTGATGGATGGAGCCTATTCTGGGAAGCAGCGTATTGTCTCACATGAACAGGCTTTCTAAAATAAATGACCGCTTTCTTAATATTTTCAATCATTTTCTTCAGCACGTGTTTTGTAGCCGTGCTTTGAAAGCTTGCCAAATATATGCCTTTGCACAACTCCCTGTAGGGCTGGATATACAACCAGACCAAGCAGTGTGATTTAAGGTTGAACGTCATTGGGAACTCAGCAATCACTTGCCTTGCATTTGATAGAATGGCAGCGGAGTGCTCTAGAGTTATTTCTCTGTTAAAAAAATTATATATATAACACACAAATGCACATACATATATAGTCTCACTGCCTCATAATAGAGAAATCACATGTGAGGCTATTGGGCAGACACACTAGCATGATAAGTAATTACTTGATTTTTGTGATGGAGGCAATCATTAACTTCAAACAGATCCTAGTGGTTGATACCATAGATCTGACTGAGGACGTTAGTCAAATTGTATAAGATTGCAGGATGGAAAAAAATCAGATGGGGGCAGAAATACATTTAAAACCCAATCCCTTGTCAAGTCTTTCATCAGTTGATCTGTTTCCTTGTTTTTGTGGACTTCAGTAATTGAGCCATAAACTTGGTGAACTTGATGCTGCCTTCCTGTTCAACAAGGGTGTTTTCAGTTTTTACATTTCAAACACTGCTATGTGTTTATTGTCATTGGATTATTGGTTACCTGTAATTGAGACTTTATCACGTGCCTCCTGTGCTGGTGGAAAAAGTGCTATTAACAGCCCCACTCCCTGGAGCTCTTTGAAAAATCACATGTGAAATCCAAAGTTTGTTTACCAGGCCCACCGAGATCTTATTATCAGAAGCTTATGGTAAATATCCAGGTGATAGAGGGTGGAGAGGCACTAAGACGTCTGCTTCGTTCCCTGGGCTGCTGGTGTTCTGCAGGCTTGTTGCCAACACTGACACCACCGGAGAAAGAGGCGATGTATAGAAGGAGTAACTGAAGCTGTGTGTAGGTTGTCCCGTCCACCCGAATACCCGGATGACCGCATCCCACTGCCATGCAGCGAAACAGCCTCCCACCCTCCCTTGTAAGAGGGCGTTAATCTAACAAGAGAAGGAAATAAAACTCTGAGATAAAAATCTGCCATCTCAACTTACGCAGTTAAATTTTCTCCAAGGCTTTTTTTTTTCCCCCCTGAAATTTGGAACACTTTCTTATCATTGAAAAGCACCTATCCTTTGTAGTTTCAGACAAAGTAATCTATCTCCAGAATGTAACCTGTATTTGCACACAACATGATTATGAAAAATCCTGGGGAATAAATATATACATATATGCAGCGCATGAAAGAATGAGTGAATTCAACAAGGCTGCAAGATGTAAGGTCAATTGTATTTCTGTATGTTAGGAAAAAAAAGAAAAATTAAAAAATCAATACCATTTACAATCGTTTCAAAAACATCAAATACCTTAGAGTAAAACTGAGTAAATGTGTGTAAAGACTTCTACACTGAAAACTACAAAACATTGCTGGGAAGCATGAGAGAAGAGCTACGTAAATGGAGGGCTGTACTGCGGATTGAGAGATTCAATGTAGTTAAGATGCCCCCTTTCCCTAAAATGATTGATGAATTCTGTGCCATCCTAGTCAGAGTTTAGACAAGTTGACTGTAAAGTTTATATGGAAATGCAAAGGACCTAGAAAAACCAAATCAATTTTGAAAAAGAACAAAGCTAGAAGATTGCAATGCCTGATTTTCAAGACTTCCTATAAAGCTACCGTAATCAAGACAGTTTGGTATTGCAAAAGGATAGACACATAGATCAATGGGATAGAACAGACAGTACAGAAATAGACCCACACATACATGGTCAGTTGATTTTTGACAAAGGTGCAAAGGCAATTCAATGGAGAAAGGATAGTCTTTTCAACAAATCATAATGGAACAGTTAGACATCATATGCAAAAAACATGAACCTCTCGACCCATACCTTGGACCATGTACAAAAATTAACTCAAAATGAATTATAGGCCAAAGTTTAGATTCTAAAACTGTAAAGCTTCCAGAAGAAAAAAGGGAAAGTTTTTGTGACTTTGGAACAAGCAAAGATTTCTTAGATACC